>NC_081840.1:158789365-161546942 GCF_963259705.1 Myotis daubentonii
GAGTATATATGTTTTGTTACTTATGGTCAAATAAAACTATTTAGTTTTCATACACTAAGAATTTTTATTCAGCATTGTTACTAATTTTTCATATACTGTATCATGAGTATTTTTTATGCCAATAAACATTCTTCAACCTTACTTTTAAAAATTGTAGGTGCATAATTCTACTATATGGATGAACTGTATTTTATTGATCTAATCCCTATTAATGGGGTCTGTTTGCTGTTTCCAATTTTTTTGTTATTATAAAGAAAATGCAAATGATCAAATTTTACATGAAGCATCTATTAGTTTTTTACACATTCTTATGATCAAACTAATCATATTTATTCTAAGGAATTTAGAAAATGCATAAGGGAAAAACATTAAAAGAATCAGTCATAATTTCTACCACTGAGAGATAGTTATGAATATTCTTCCAACCTTTTTTCTATGGATGTGTGTGTGTGTTTACAAAATTGAGACCATTCATATAGGTGAATTTATTTCTTTAACTCAATAGTCCTATGAAGTAGGTACTATGGTTATTCCTGCTTTACAGATGAGGAAATTGCACAGAAACATTAATTTAAAGAATCATAGAGCCAGGATTCAATCACAGACTTGTGGACTTTGGACAACAGACTCAGGGTCCCAGAATTCATGGTGTGCCTAGGGCTAATGTCTGGAAATGGGAGCCTGACAACCAGTCGACTTCTGGCCCAATAGCTTCCTGATAGAAGGCCTTTGGTTCCCAGGTCCCTACTCCCTGAGGAGTATGCCCTGTTAACTGTACCTGTCCAGTGTTTCTTTCCCTCAGGGCCACCCTCTGCTAATCTGATAAACTCATCTGTGCTAATGCGATAATGTGCAACCTCTCTAGGGTAAAAACATATTTGCATGTTAAAGGGCTTTCTGGAGACTTCTCCATTGCATAAATTAAATGGGTGGGAAGCTGGAGAGAAAGACATTTGGGGGCAGTGATTTTTTTTTGGTCTCTGAAATGGCGTGATTTAACTAAGTCTTTCAAAAGTTTGATCCTTACATACACAAATAGAGCATATTAACACATAAGACTTCTTTACCATAGCCACTCTTTGAATGGTTACTGCATTCCTAAATTTCATTTTAATAAAAGGAGTCAAGAAATGTTCCCCATAAATGTATTCACTGTATCCTTAGAGTAGAGAATATATGCTTAGGAATCTTCAGAGTTAAAAAAAAAAGTGGGCAGTCTTATGGGCATAATGGCTGTGACAACAAACAAAACAAGACACACTAGATTTTCTTAAAGAATAGAGCCTAGGAAATAAATACTCTTGACTCATCTTCCTCTTCAGTGGTCGTGAAAGATTCATAATGGTCATTTCTGTTTGGCCATTTATAAATATGAGTTACTCCTAGCTCACACAAATAGGGAATATTTCTCCTCAGTGACAGATTTAGCCATTTTACACCATAGATAAGACTGGTATGAGTAAGCACTAGGAGAAATTCAAGCAAAAGGTCAGCTTTTGGGAAGATCCTGGACTTTAAAGTAAACAAGATTACAGAAAGTCTTAGTAAATTGTTCTCCCAGCAACTACCACTTCACTTTACATTTACCTTTAATTATACCTGCAGTTGAAGGGCAGGAATTGCGACCTGAGAATTCTTTCACATTTGCCTCACAAAAATCTTAGGATGTTAGGAATTTTCCATTTATTTATTTATTTATTTATGTATTTTTACATTCTGGTAAGGTAGCTTCTGCCGCACCCCCAGGGATCAAATCCAACATTTATCTCTTGGAATCCTGGAAGAAAAAGCCTCAGCATGTACTGGGTGTCTGAGAATGGGGAAATCGCATCCAAAGCACAAACTTGGCCAAAAACATTTTCATTTTTGAGGCAGGCACTGCATTCAGTGAGCAATTTCAAGGGGACAGCACACTCGTTCCAACGAATATACATCTGAAAGAAAAAAGAAAAAAAGAAAAAATATATGGAATAGGACCTGCCAGGGCACCCTCCTAAATCTGTACCCTTCCTCCAAATTTCAACTGTTGGAGGTACTAGTTATGTTATGCAGACAGATACCTGGTTATCTGCTACCTAGGTTAAAGTAAGTCCTATGTCAACCCCTGTTTAGGTCTTTCAGCATCATAAACCCCCAAGGAAAGAGATTGCTTTCTCTAATCCAAATCAGAGTACCTATCACCATTCCTTCTCTTATTTCACTGAGCCTACATGGAGAATTTCAGATGCTGAGAAATCTTCCATGTGCCCCTCCCTCCCCCTGCAAGTTGCCGGCTCAATCAGATGTCCTGTGGTCCCAGGACAGGCTCTGATGATGGGAATTGAGCAGCTGGCTGCTCCATCTATACCGCAGGCTGAGCACCACCTGTCTGCCTGTTTTTACTTGCAAAATGGAAATCTCTCTAAGCTCTATCATCTATGATGTTGCTGTAAAAAAATCAGTTTTAGTGATAGATGAACCAAGCAGAAGTGCAGTATGGGATATGTGACAGGGATATATTTTTGACCCCATATTTTAAAACTCTGCATGCAGCAGACATATCTAAGTAAAGTTGGGCCTTGACTGCTAAAAGTGAAGATTAATATCCAATAAATTACTTCCCAAGTCCATAGTACTGAAATTTAGATCTTAATGCACAATACTATGCTCCATCATGGAAAATCAATTCATTTTTTATTCTGTTTATTCTCTCTTTTTTGATTAATATGTTTTTATTTTCACAAATGTCTCAAAGATCCTTGCATATTATGAAATTTTAAATATATTATTAATATTTGGATTTTTTTTTAACCAAAGTCACAGAATTTTCTTCTTTTCACATTTAAAAGTAGAATAGGGTACAGGATTATTGTTTGAGAATTATTTTGATCTAATTCTTTCTGGAGGCAGTAGAATTAATTTGACCTTCAAATGTCCCCTTTAGAGCTCTGCTTCTCTAAAAACACAATCTGAGTTAGGTAGGGGAGAGCAAAATCTCTGCTGAAAAGGGACATAATGCATACACAGGTACTTAGTGAAGAGCCATCTTAACTAAAAAAAAAAATTGCAACCAGATCAAAATTAGAGATAGTTCCCTTTTCCCTTTCAAATGTCCTTCTGTTCCGGTGAGGAATATTTTACAGGGTTAAATGACAGAACACAGATTATTTTCTAATTCAAATCTTACTGTGTGATCCTGGGACATATTTCAGTCAGTCTGTCTGATTCCTTCATCTATAAAATGATAGAAAGGTTATTACTTTTCACCCTTTAAGGCAGTGTAATGTATCAGGAAGAACTTGACTTTTGAAGTCAGGAATACCTGAATTGGGGGTTCATTTTTTCACCTTCATATCTGCTTAAAACCTGAGAGTTTTGTTTTACTCACCTGAAAAATGAAATAATCATATTTTGATCTTAGTTTTATTAGGGGATTTGGTGAGATTATATCTGGCATACCGTACTAGTATATGCTCAGCAAATGTCAATTTCCTTTATCTACTCTTGTTGCTCTTGGATCCTTGCATTTGACAAGGGTTTATGATATTGCAATGACAATGTTAACACTTCTATGGCACTTACTAGGTGTTAGGTCATCTGCTCAGCATTTAACTTATCTTATTAGCTCATTCAATCCTTCCAATGACCCTGTGAAACAGATGATACTATTATCTCAGTTTTGCAGATGAAAGAACCAAGTACAGAGAAGTTAAGTGAGGTCACAAAACTAGGGAGTAGAGAAGTTACAGGCTTGAACCCAGGCTGTCTGGTTTCTGAGCTTCCATTTTCAGTCACGATGCTCTGTGATGCCATTAGCAAGCCTGGTCTGTCTGAACATGGGCCAGTCGATTACAGTTGGAAAGCCCTCTGAAAAATCTTGTTCAGTGCCACCCAAACTAGTTTTTTAAAAAATATATTTTTATTGATTTCAGAGAGGAAGAGAGAGAGAGAGAAACATCAATGATGAGAGGGAATTATTGATTGGCTGCCTCCCGCACACCCCCTACTGGGGACCAAGCCCGCAACTCGGACATGTGCCCTTGACTGGAATCAAACCTGGGACCCTAAGTCCACACTCTATCTTCTGAGCCAAATTGGCAAGGGCGCCACCCAAACTGTTTTGAACACACATAGGATGTGCCCCGGGCGGGACTCAAACCCATGGCTCTTGGGTGTACAGGAGGATGCTCCAACCGACTGAGTCACACCAGCCAGGGTGACCACATAAACCTTTTCAACGGAAAACTTAGTAACATTTCCTAGCCACACAGTTGAGTACATGGGAGTGTAATCTAACTGTCTCCTGTTCGGGAGTGGGAAATAGACGTTCAGAGACAGGATGGAAGTTATTCAAATGGCAGAAAGTTGGTAGTAGAGTTGAGATAAAACTTAGGTCTCTGTCCCCAAATCTAGTGCTACACCCGGTGATAATGCCCTAGGGCAAGAGCCACCGTGTTGTTTTCCCGTGACCCTGCCTAATTCATTTAGCATACTGCATAGAGCTCACTGTGGCACTACGTTGTAATATTTTAGTTTGTTAAAAGGAGACAATGTTACTTTTAAGTGCATAATTAACGCAGTCCATAATTGTATTATTTTCCTGTTTTTCTTATTTCTGGGGTTCTGTGCAGAGTTCTTAAAAGCCAGACATCAGCCTAGGGCTGGCTTTTGCTTGGTTATCCTGCTTTCAAGTGCTCTTTAGAGAAGTGGCTCACACCAAAGTAACAGCTTTGAAACACAATCTAAGATTTTTGGAATATTTTATAACCCTACCAGAGATTTGAGTATTACATTTGAGTTGTCTACAAACACAGGGTGTCACATAACAGTAAAAGGTGAATTCTGTGTTAGAGCTGGATCAATAAACGTGGGCAGGCCCAATCTGAGTGTTAGGATGGAATTATGGAAGTGCTCAGAATTCTCTTAAGTCCACATTTCTGAGTTCTAAGAAACAATGGGACTTGATTTGAATCAGTGGCCTGCTCTTCATTTAGGAAGAAAATTGTTTCAAAGGAAGATATATGGAAGCCAACTAATGCTCCAGTGTACCCCAATTCTCTGATAAAGATGATGCATTTTAGCTGAGTCACCCTTAAATCTGCTGAAGCATCCTTAATGGTTAAATGAGGTTTTGGTGACAAGCAACTCAAAGTTTAAATGTTGGAGAATCCTGTGTTGTCTTCTTAATTTCGGGGAGTGGGGTGTAGACACATTAAAAATTGTCAATCAGTCAATCAGTTAAACCTTGAAAACAGGACACATGAAAGATCCTGATTTCTGGAGGAGAGAATCTGAATGAGAGATGAGGTTAATCCCCTGTCCCCCATTCTTCTCCTGGTATCACAGTGGGTTTACAGATGTTTCCCTGCAGCTCCAGTGGGTGACTGGTTCTGTAACTGCCTGCAAGCAAAGGCTGTGAGCAGCCTGCTTACAATGATATATTTGATATGCAAATGGAAGGCATAAAATGGAGCTGACTGATAAGACTCAAGACCAATTTCAAGTGAGGGTCACAGTGGGGGGATAAACAATGATCGAATTCATGAATTAGGCTTCTGTGTCGCTTGCCTTTGTCAAAACTAAATATTTATTAATTAAACACAGGAAGGCTAGTGTGTATTGATGAGCAAATTAGCACATCAAAACCTTGGATAAGAGTTTAGGAGAATCCAGGGCCAGGGGAGGAACCTGGGAAAAGAAACAGACACTAGCGTTGACAGTTTATTTTGGCATTAATCAGATAATAGCCAAGTGACTTGCTAAATCCAAGGCAAAGACTGTCTATAACAAAACTGCCATTAATCAGTTTAAAATAATTTTCAGCCTTTTCTTTTGATTTGCAGAATTGATGGCAGGAAATCTATTGAAAGTGACAACAGAAAATTGGTAGTAATTGCCAATAGATTGTAACTATTTCAACTCACTGACTCTCATAAGAATATGTACAAATGACAAAATTTTACACAAATGTGGTTACATTGGTGAAACTACTTTTTATGGAGATTCCCGTACTTTTACCTCTGGAGTTTGTTCTCCAGTTCTCCACCAAACGTCAAACTTTCAGTGGGAAGTTTCATAGATATATCTTTCCAAAGCCAGCTCTCTGGTATACACAGAGTTGATAATGGATTTAAGTGGAATTTACATTTTCATTAAGTAGCAAACTGCACATCATTTCACAATCTTCACCCTTGGCAGCCGTCACCTCATTTCCTCTGTTGTTGGCAGCCCCCTGGCTTCTCTTAACAACCATTTGATTTTAAATTATTTACAATTTCTTGTTACTTATTTACAGCCCTTTCTTCTTGCATTCTTGGTCACACACATACACAGAGGGTAGGCAGGCCACCTCACATTTTTACTTAGATATCTTCATCAGTAAAAATGAGCATTGACTCTGTGAGTCTTAATATTGGCTCAACATTGAGAATTTTCTGAGGAAATTCTGATTTGATTGTTTTGGGGTGGGGTCCAGGCACTGTTTTGTTGTTGTTGTTTTTAACTCTTACAAGATTTTAATATACAGTTAGAGTCAAGGGCCACTAAATTTCTAAAGCCTTGCTACTCAAAGTGTAACAGATGAGGCTCCATCTCAAACCCACACTTCTGAATACACTTACATAATATTTAAAACATTGCCTGAATTACCAATACCACGATACATTAATTTCTTGAGCAAAATTCTAAATAATGCTCGATCCCAGATATTCCCTTTATAAAACTACTAGGGGCCCGGTGCACGAAATTCGTGCACTGGGTGTGTGTGTGTGTGTGGGGGGGAGTGTCCCTCAGCCCAGCCTGCCCCCTCTCACATACTGGGAGCCCTCAGGCGTTGACCCCCATCACCCTCCAATCGCAGGATCAGCCCCTTGCCCAGGCCTGACGCCTCTGGCCTAGGCGTCCAGCCCGGGCAGCGGGGACCCGCAGCTGCAGCGGCCCCACGATCGTGGGCTTTGCTTTAGACCCAGGCAAGGGACCCCTAGCTCCTGGGACTGCCAGCTTCGACCGTGCCCAGCTCCCATCGCTGGCTCCACCCCTACTTCCTGCTATCACTGGCCAGGGTGGAAAAGGTACCTGATTCTCCGATCATGGCTGGGGGGCAGGGCAAAGGCGGCCTCAGGGCCGCCTTTGCCCTGCCCCCCTGCTCTTAGCTCCCCCCTGGGTTTCCGATCACTGTCAGTGGCAGGGGGCTGCTTCCTGCTTTCCCTTTCGCCTCCCTGCATTGTGCCTACGTATGCAAATTAACCGCCATCTTGTTGGCAGTTAACTGCCAATCTTAGTTGGCAGTTAATTTGCATATAGCCCTGATTAGCCAATGAAAAGGGTAGCTCGTACGCCAATTACCATTTTTCTCTTTTATTAGTGTTGATTTGATCAAGTAACCATAATTCCCCAAATATCACTTTTTGCAAAGTTATAAGATACATTTTATAGTTAATTTCAGTGTTTTTAGACATTATTGCTTTCCTTCTGTTTATTCTTCTGTGATTCTATAGAAAAAAAGGATTTGAGTGATTAAGACCAATTTAAAAATAGTAAAAGAAAAATAAATTTGTACTCTTATACATTCTTAGGAAAAAATAATATTTGGACATTAAAGCTTTCCAGTGTGTGGAGACATAAAAAGAGCACACTTACATGTGTAAGGCTTTATTGTGGTCCTGGCAACTGAGGAGGAAAACATAAAGCTTTCTTTGTACATATTTTCTAAGTGCTAGAGGCAGCGGGGGCCAAGATAGAGGTGTTTTATAAATGCACTTTTATATTCTCTTTCCTATACCAACGAGGACCCTTTGTAATAAAAAACAAAGAGTACAAATGAATATTGAAAAGTTGGTTTCTATTCTTATTAGAACTTAGTATGATTGAGAGCCAATATTTTCACTCTTTGATAACCCGCTGGCTAGATGTTCCATATAGAGGGGAGAAAAGGAGGGTCATGGCTCAAGTCAACATTTTAACCTTGCCAGTCTTAGATGAAGTTTTATATGGGCTGTGGGACTAGAATTCAAATGAACATTCCTTGTTAGGGAGCAGTGGTCGCCTTTAAGAGAGAAATGTCCAAAATTTAATCGAAGAGGCTTGATGGGTTGGGCCTGTGGTAGGCAGAAAAAATTACACCTCACCCCCCAAAATATCTATTCACTTTTTAATTCCTGGGACCTATGGACATCACATTATATTGCAAAAGATATTGATTAGGTTAAGGATCTTGAGAGGAAGAGCTTATACTGGATTATCCAGGTGGGCCCTATGTGCAATCCTGTGTTTCCTTTTGAGAGAGGCAGGGGAAGATGAGATAGAGACATACGCAGAGAAGAAAGCACTGTGGAGATGGAAACAGAGATTGGAGTGATGTGGCCACAAGCCAATGAACACCTACAGACACCAGAAGCTGGGAGAGGCAAGGCATCCATTTCCTCCTAGAACCTCTGGAGGGGCTGTGACCCTACAAACAGCTTGATTTCCTGCTTCTGTTCTCCAGAGCTGTGAGATAATAAATTTCTGGTATTTGTTTACCAATTACTTTCCACTAACATAAGACCACCCAATGGTCTTATAATATCATCCCTATTGGGTGGATGGTCAGGCTGAGGCACAATTAAATTAAGCAGCTTTGGGCCTAGGTTATGAGACTAAAGAGAGTAACCATTCAAGAAAGCATATTCCAGGAAAATGGGATAGGAGCACTACTTCCTGGGCAGGAGGATTATTCTCTGTCATTCTCTTGGTGTTTAGATGATAATGTACTCTGGGTTTGGCAGGTCCATTATCAATTTTCTGGGCATGTTAATTAGTCTTCTGGTTTTTAGTTTTCTAGCTGCTTTAACAGAGTACCACATCCTGAGTGGCTTAAATAGCAGAAGTATATTCATTCTCTCACAATCCTAAAGGTTGGTAGTCCAAAGTCAAGGTATCAGCAGGGTTGGTTCCTATAGAGGCCTGTGAATGGTTTTTAGATGGCTGTCCTCTCCCTGTGTCCCTTCACATTGTCTTGCCTCCATGCATGTCTGCCTCTGTGCCAAAATTTCCCCCTTTTATAAGGACACCAGTCATATTGCATTAGGTCTTACATTAATGTCCTCACTTTAACTTGATTACATTTATAAAGATCCCATCTCCAAATAAGGTCACATTCTGAAGTACTGGGGATTAGGACTTCAAGAAAGCTTGCTTTTTGCTATTGTTTGTTGTTTTTTAGAATGGAGGGACACAGTTCAATGATAACACCTGTAGACTAGAGAAGACTTAGAAGAACAGTCCCTACTGATCTCCTTACTCATCTTTGCCTTGCCTCCTTACTCATCTTTGCAGTGCCCATTGGGTTTAAGCTCCCTTTTTGCTTGCCCCTCAGTGGAGCTAGAGATGAACATCAAGTTAGCACTCATGACCAGATAGACAACTCAGGCAGCTTACCCTAAAATGACACATTAATTGCCCTTGGAGGTCTTAGGTATTGCTTCCTTGATGATTTAAATAATTTTGGAGAAGCAGTGAAGACTGATGGTTTGGGGGGGCATCTGCTGTGTATTGATAAAGGGGCTCAGTGCACGAATTCATGCACCTTGAAAGAAACTGTGGGCCACAAGGCTGTGGTAGGCACAGAGGTGGGTCTCGGCCCATCCTCCATGCCCCTGCCTGGCCCATCCTGCTGCAGTCCCCAGTCACCTGTCTGCCAGTAGTCTTGCTCCCGCTGCTGCCCCTCCAATGCGCTGATGGCGCCGGCCCTGCTCGCATCCCCTAAAGGCGCAGACTGATTGGGGCCAGTGCCAGCAGCGGGTGCAAGTTGCAGCTGCTGCCCCAATTGCCCCTCAAGAGCAGGGGGCAGTGGAGAAGCACTCAGGGGAGATCAGGGCTGGCAGCTGCTGTTCGCACCTGCTGATGGTGCCAAGCGAGGGACCAGCGCTGGGCACTGACAGCAGGTATGAGTGGTGGCTCTGGCACCAGCTGTGGGTGGGAGTGAGGCCAGCATTAGCAGTGGGTATGATCAGTGGCTCCAGCACTGGCAGCAGGTGTGAGAGGGGCCGTTGCTGGCAACAGGTGCAAGAGGCGGCTGCCAAAACTGAGCAATCAGTGCCTGTGCTGGGCACCGGCAGTGGGTGCGAGTGGGGCGGATGCTGGCAACAGGTGCAAGTGTGGGAGCAAAGAATTTTCAGTAACCACCAGAGGCTCACCCAATGGCAGCCACTGATGCCCTGCCTTGGTCTGGCGCTCCTGCTCACCTGCTGCACCATCCCAACATGGCTGACGGCTGCCGTGTTCTACGCACACCCCCAGTGGTCAGTGCACTACATAGTGACCAGCTGTTTGGTTGTTCCATTGTTCCGGTTGTTTTGCCAGTCAGCCTATTTGCATATTAGCTTTTTATTATATAGGCTTTTGGGAAGGTGGTGGTGGATAGCAAGTTAGAAAATCTGCCTAGTCTAGGCTTCATCCTATCTAATAATAGACAAACATGGTAATTGACCATACCTTCACTATGCCTCCCATTGGCTAATCAGCGTGATATGCAAATTAACCCAACCAAGATGGCAGCTGCAGCCACGCAGCTGAAGTGAGCAGGAGGCTTGCTTGCTCCAGTGATGGAGGAAGCCAAGGTTCCCCGCCTGCCGTGGCCCAGCTCTGATCTCCGAAAACAACAAAGTTTCAATTATAGAAGCTAAACAAACCCCAGATACCTGCTTTTAGCAGGCTGTGGCCTCAGATCTGGAGTGAGTAGGAGCTGGCTCTCAGCTCCAGTGACAGCAATAAAGTTTCAATTATAGGAGGTTAATAAATCCCAAAATAAAAAAAATAAATAAATAAAGGAGAGGCTGGGAGCTTCAGTCACCAGCCAGTCTGAAAACAGCCCTCAGCCCCTCACCCAGACTGGCCAGGCACCCCAGTGGGGACCCCCACCCTGAAGGGGGTGTGACCAGCTGAAAACAGCCCTCAGCCCCTCACCCAGACTGGCCAGGCACCCCAGTGGGGACCCCCACCCTGAAGGGGGTGTGACCAGCTGAAAACAGCCATCAGCCCCTCACCCAGGCTGGCCAGGAACCCAAGCGGGACCCCGCCCTGATCCGGGACACCCTTCAGGGCAAACCAGCTGGCCCCCACCAGGCCTCTATCCTATATAGTAAAAGGGTAATATGCAAACTGACCCTAACAGCAGAAAGAGTGGGAATGACTGGTCATTATGACACACACTCACCACCAGGGGGCAGATGCTCAATGTAGGAGCTGCCCTCTGGTGGTTAGTGTGCTCCCACATGGGGAAGCTCTGCTCAGCCACAAGCCAGGCTGATGGCTGCCAGTACAGCGGTGGTGGTGGGAGCCTCTCCTGCCTCCTCAGCAGCGCTAAGGATGTCTGACTGCAGCTTAGGTCTGCTCCCCGCTGGCAAGTGGACATCCCCCGAGGGCTGCCGGGCTGCCAGAGGGATGTCTGATTGCCATCTTAGGCCGAATCCCCCGGGGAGGAGTCCTAAGCCAGCAGGTGGTCATCCCCTGAGGGGTCCCAGACTGCGAGATGGCACAGGCTGGGCTGAGGGACACCCCCCTGAGTGCACAAATTTTTGTGCACCGGGCCTCTAGTATTCAATAAGAGTGAGAGGAAGACTGGTTAGAGCTATAAGGAAAAGAGCCCACTTCAATTTGATAAAACCTCCCCCTTTCCCCCAGGACTAGAAGAAAGTAAGAATGTAGCATTCTCAGTTGTACCCTCCTGATAATCCAAATGTTTATTGTTCATTATGCAATATTTTTCTATACGGTGCCTTGAGGTCTCTGGAGGATTCCTTGTCTAAAAGCTGAATGAATAATAATTGATTTAAAAAAAAATGTAAAACTAGTCTGGAATGGAAAAGGCATTGAAGCTAGAATGTGGCCAATAAAAAACACAGGTTGTGAAAGAAAGTCTCATGCAGAGATGGAGTATGTGGTTACTTAGTGCAACCTGAGGGCTTCATTGATCAACAATATCACTCACCTTCATGGACCATGTTAGAATTCCCCAGTGTTAAAGTGCCCCATTAAAGATTCTTTTGGATTAGGTTTGGCATAGTGAAAAGCCCATAAACAGTAAAGAGTCAGACAGCCTTGGGTTGGAATCTTGAAACTGGCATTTATTAGCTATATGATCTTAGGGAATTTAGTTAACCTCTAAAAAGGAACATTTTGGCTTACAGAGAAAGGATGTTGTGAGGATCAGATGAAACAATCTCTGTGAAAACACCTTTAGTAGTGTCTATCACACAGTGGGATATTTGTGTATCTATATATCTTCTCCACTCCCCACCAAGAGGTGGTCAGTAGATTCCAGAATGTTTTAAACTCCAAACATTCTAGAGAGAGTGATATATAAAGACACAGGTACATTAATCTTGGTTTCAAATTATCCTGAATAGTTAAATAGTTTACCTTCTGAGTGGAAAGGGCTGCAGCAATATGAAAACACCAGAAGGTGAAGTTGGGGTAGGAGTGGGAAGGTGGGAGGAGGATGCCTTGGGTATTAGAAAGTAGAACTCATCTGGGTTAAAAGACAGAAGGAAAGGATCTTGGGACCTGGAAAAGAGCTACTTTTTTATGTACTTTGTTGGGGGGGAGGGGACAGAATGATGTTATTACTTAAAATCCTATATGTCATTTCTAAGTAAGTTGACTTATTTTTTTTTAAATGAAGTATAGAGAAAAGTGAAATTATGAACTTTATTAAACCTGATAGTTTTAGTTAATAAGAAATTAAGATCATTCCCATTCAACTATAGTCAAATCAAACTTGACTGAAAAATAAAGTGATCTAATCTGTGACTGGTTTAAACAAATGCAGACACCTAGAAGCAGAAGACCTGTATAAAGCTTGTGTGGCAGTCTGTTTGGGTTGCTAAACAAAAATATCATATACTGAGTGGCTTAAACAACAAGCCTTTATTTCTCATCTCCAGAACTGTGAGAAATAAATGGAAGCCCATGATCAAGGTGTGTCAAATTCTGTGTCTGGCACAGACCCATTCCTGGTTCATAGACAGCTGTCTTAGCATATCATGGCAGAAGGTTGGGAGGGAGCCCTCTGGGGTCTCTTTCATAAGGGCACTAAGCATCTCCCAATCGTCACATTCTGAGTTAGGATTTCAACATATGAAGGTTGGGGTAATACAAACATTCTTTGCAAAACAGGTAGTAAATTGGCAAACCGAATCACCGCGATCTTATCTAATTCATCCCCAGTTGTGGAAGCTTAGTCTCAGATTACTATATAGCAATAATGTTAATTAATGTACATACTAGCTTTTCTATTCTCAAGGCCATCCTATTTGTTTAGGTAACAAAAAAGTAAGCCGTATTCAAGGCTTTTATGATGCAGAAATATAACTTTTGAGCCTGATTCCTTATATCTAAGCAGAACAGATTTGTGTGACTGTGGCCTCTTCAAACTCTGGAACTTTTACATAAATAATAAATTTGTCTAGACAACAAAAAATGTAAAACTTTACTGTGGGGCATCACTACTGTAAGCATTTCATAATCAACAGAGACTATTGGTGTAGAGGTGCCTAGTGATTGACCATGTTCTACATTTCTGATCCTTGTGGAATGTCTACTTTCAGTTTGACCATGAACCCTGTTTGACAATATGAGGCAGTGGGTTGTGGAAAGGGAAGCTTAGACTTGACTTCAGTGGGAGCTGACTGGGTGCTAAACCTGCTCAGCAGAGCATGCAGTGCTCATTGTGGCCCCTTGTTCTGCAAGGGATAAAACCAAAATACATTCTTGGAAAAAGCAGGAAAATTATGTTCCCACTTTATAGTCAGAGGAGGAAATGGAATCAAGGTCAAGTTCTCTACTGACATCATGGCAACTCCTTTCCAAATCATCTTAGTGAGTTTATACTCAGCTTTCTTCTTCATGCCTCAAGATGCAATTAGAATAGGATATTTGATACATTGCTTTTCTGAAGCAATAAGACCTCCAGATGATTCTCTGTTGGCCATGGGTGATTGGCTCCTAGGTGTTACATCTCATCATCAGATTTCATTTCAGTTATTTAACCAGGACTGGCTCAGTTAAAAGTGTCAATTACCTGGGGGAATTTCCTAAAGCCCTTTTAGATTCTTTAATTCCAGTGTTGGCCAGGAATGAATTTATTTATCTAGGAATGCTAAATATAGCAGCTTAGTATTAAGTGACGAACATCAGAAGCGGTTTACTTTGAGATTATCAGCTGTTTATTATAACCGGGTAAGTAATAGAGAAACTTTAAGAAATGTCTCGCGGAAGATTTCCTTTTTCTCCTCTACATGCAGACCTCGTAAGACTGCCCTGCACAGCTCAATCCCAGTGTTCCAAATATTTTTCAGGCCGAAGTTTTAGGCAAAAATGTTTTTCTGTTGACTTAGAATCTCCAAATTTTCCTTTCTAGACTGTTTCCTGTATGTGGGCCCAAGTATCATATCCTTCCTCTTCTCTCTTTCCACCCATATTTAAACCTTGACACAAGAGTTAGGGGTAAATGCCTGTCACTGTTTTAAGTATGGTCCTTCCCAGGTATATTTTGCATTTTAGTAGGAATCCAAGTCTTAAGCCAAAAAAAAATAAATAAATGAAATTTTAATGGTATAATTTCAGGAATTAACAAATGAACTGGGAGATACGTTTTAGCAGTTGGGCCAGCTGGCTAAAAAATTACAGTGGTTCACAGTTGCAGTGACTATAGAGCCACTCTTTTCTAGGCCAGATGTGACTTTCAATGTTTACTCTCATTTTTCCTGTGAGAGAATCTTGAGGTTCAGGAAATTCCAATTTAAAAATATCATAATCAAATTAATTAAATTGCAAATCTTTATAATAAAACTACAATCAAGAAACAAAAGTTCTCTGTTAGGTTTTCCAACTAGCGATTCAGAAAATACAGATATCAAGATTGATGTTTTCCTAATTTTTTGCAAATTTATCTTCATGGCAGATTGAAGCTACTAACAGGCTATATCTTTAAGACCTGGTGCCAATTTTTCCAAGTTCACAAATATTAGTTTGAAATCCATATATTTGTTAAAAGGAAACATTCTTTCTAGTGAAATTTAGGTATGTCCCAGTCCAAGTTTTTCATTCAGGGTCTGCCAGGATCCATTTGACAATGGGAACAGATACTTTTGGAAGCCTTTTGCAAGTGTTCTTTGTCATGGTTCACTTTAAGTGAACTCTTTCCTTCTCTTTGTTCACACTGCATTTGTGAATTGGTGAATATGGTAGAAATTTTTTAAAAAAGTCAATAAAATGGCAAAACATATTATATGACTCATATTATTTTTAATTTCAGAATTTTATTGATTAGATATCCCACCATTTGGATTTTGGATTTTACTCAACAATCATTGACTGAAGACCTGCTATGTGTCTAGCATACAAGCTAAATACTGAGGATAAAGAAGCAAAACAAAAAATGTCTCTGCTCTCAAACTTACAGTCCATTGAAGAGGAAAGTAAGTAAATATCATAGTGTGACCAATATGACTGGATACAGGAGTCCTGGGAGAGAAACTAGCTCCTTCCTGGGCCAAGGTCAGAGATTGTTCTCATTATGCCTTTGAGAGTCGCTTTCTCTCCAAGGCAGTAAGTTCTATGAGGGCAAAGACATGTATTTTCATTTCTGGCACATAGTAGGTACTCAAATCACATCTACTTACTGACTGGCTGAATAAAAATTGGATGACTAAGTAATAAGAAATCTGAGGCACAGGGATTATAGTGGTGAGCAAAACTGACACAGCTCCTGCTCTCATGGACCCTAATGGGTGACCAACATTAAAAAGATAGATAATTGATGAACATTGTCACATGCCATCTGAGAAGAAGTACATGGTACTTGTCAAAGTGATTTATTTGGGGCTCCAGAATGGGACCTCTGACTTAAGTCCCTAAATGATTCTGTGTTCATCCACTTGTTAAGAAGAATTACGGTTTTCTGGTGCCTGTATAGCTAATGGAATACTGCCTTTGCAATGTTGTCCACATCAATGGGCTTTCCAAACAGTGAGAAGTCAAATTATCCGAAGGGGTGCAGAGCTAGGAGTCAGCAGGCTTACCCACAGAGTGTGTACATTGTTCTCTGCTTACTGTTATGGGCTAAATCTCATGCCTCAAATCATATGTTGCAGTCCTAGTACCTTGAAATGTGACTGTATTTAGAGATGATATGACTAGTATCCTTAAAATAAGATGAGGACACAGATGACTCACAGATCAAGAAAGGAATGTGTGAGGACACAACAGAAAGGTGGCCATCTGAAAGCCCAGGAGAGAGGCCTCAGAATGAAACCAACCTTGCTGACACCTAGATGTTGGACTTCTCAGCTCCTAAACTGTGAAAAAGTAAGTGTCTGTTGTTTAAAATACCCGGTCTGTGGTACTTTGTTATGATAGCCCTAGTAAATGAATATACTTGCTAATAAAAACGTACTTAATAAATAAATGTGCATGACAGGTTTTGGTCTAGATTTACTTTCATTTCAATCTAGCTGTGAGGTTGTGGATAGTAGTTAAAAAATTTACCTTCCTCAAAGTTTTTTAACGGATTGTGCTATTTACCACATAGAATTTGAAGCCAGTACCCCCAAAGCATGGCTTAGATCAGTTCACAACCTTGATAGAAGAATAATGTCCAAGGTGAACTTGGAGCAATCAGCAGGCATCAGATCACAAGGGCCATGTTGAAAATTATTTTTTTTTTTCAAATGGAAGGCTATCCTAGCATTCTGATCCAGGATGTGACATCACATGATTTACGCTTTATAAGATTACTCTGGTTGCTGCATGGAGAATGATTTGAATATGGTCAAGAATGAAGGCAGGAAGGCAATTATGAAGCTATTGCAATGGTTCAAGAAGAAGATAATGAGATGATGGTAGATTAGTGTAGGATGGTAACAGTGGAGATGGGGAACAAATTAGAAACATATTTTTGAAGCAGAATTAACAGGAGTTGGTTGTAAATTGGATGAGGAATTTAAAAAAGTAGACATCCGATTTCTGGCATACGGAAATGGATGGGTGGAATTGCTATTTACTTAGATAAAAAAGACAGGCAGATGGCCATGAAGAGCAAGAATTCAGAGTTAGACCTCTTAAGGTCAAAACAACTATGAGACTTTGAAATAGAGATGTCAAGCGTGTGTGTGGATATGTGAATCTGAACTTTCCCAAGAGAAGAAGTCAATTTATTTTTCTTTTATTTGAATTTTTAAAAATTGATTCCAGAGAAAAGGGGGGGGGGGAGAGAGAGAGAGAGAGAGAGAGAGAGAGAGAGAGAGAGAGAGAGAGAGAGAGAGAGAGAAATATCAATGTGAGAGAGAAACATAGATAGCTCAGTCATTGCCTCCCACAGGCACCCCAACTGAGGATCGTACCCAAAACCTGGGGTTATGCCCTGACTGGGAATTGAACCTGCCATCTTTTGATGTATGGGATGATGCTCCCACCAACTGAGCTACACTGGCCAAGGCAAAAGAAGAAGTCAATTTAGAGAAAGTTTAAGACAAAATTTGATTTGGAAAAGCAGTGGCTATGCTTTTTCTCCCCCCTTATCTGGTCCCTAAACTATCTTCCTATGTTTGTGGAATTCCACTGTTTATGAACTTGTCTGGGGACAAGATATCTCACATGACAGGTATCATAAACATCACATGCTTGACTTTGCAGCTTCTCTTGCGGGTAGGGTTGCACTTGCCACTGGGTCTAGATTCAGGAACTAGCTGAGAATGTTGAGATTTTTCTTGTCCGTATTAGTGGGTGGCAACACAACTGGCTTCCACATTTAGTGTGCACCGGTAATGAGGTGTGGCCACACTGAGTCCCTGGAGCAGCGGAGGTGGTGGTACCAGTCAGTGTCTAGTGCTTGGCTTCCTGCCAGAGGTTACTTGCCTATAAGGACCAGCTAGTCCTTGAGGATGTTTTTGGGTATTTTTACTAGCTGCATAGTTCTGAGCCTCCCACTAATTTGTGACTTACTCATAACACTTAATATGAATTATTTGTCATTCATGTCTGGCTGCTATTCCTTGTAGGATCCTAATTCCTTTAGAGGAGGAGAAACTGGCAGGGCCCTGAAAACAAGTGGCTAGAAATAGGAGAATAAAACCTGAAAGCAGGAATCACATAAACCAAATAAGGACTGAGGGTCCATGAGTGTGAAATGTTACTGAGAAGTCAAGTAAAATGAAGACTTGTCCATTGGGATTTATTTATGTGGACAACTCATGACCTCAGTAGGAGAAGTTTAAGCAGTAACTATGGAAGATGAGCAAGTTAAGGAAGTTTACAAGGACAACCATTTTAGAGGCTTGGCTGTGAAGGAAAGGAGAGAGCTAGGGCCATAGCTTGAGAAACAGATGTGGTCAGGGTTTTGCTTTTCACTAGTGGAAGATGTGAGTAAATTTTCATGTGGCACATAGAAATCTGACTCAATAAGCACTGGCGAGTGAATGAATGAGTGAATAAATGAGCTGAGCATTGATGGGAAGATGAGATTAGGGAAGACTTTCTTGGGAGAGAAGACACAAGAGTCAAGTTACAGAGATCTAATAGGACGTAGGTAATTCCATCCACCGAAGTTGCTCATTTACTTATTTTTCACTAGTTTGGTGCCCTGACTATGTTTATTATAAACCTAACAAACATGACATGTTTGCAATAAGAGAAAATACATACAATGATAATATGATTTCAATGTAAACTCAGTGAGGATATGACTTCCAAGATCACACAGGAAGAAATTTTTCTTTCAAATTTAAGCTTATCTCCCACCAAATGCTATGTTTTCTTAAAGCTAGGGCACAGAATCCACACAAGCCAATATACCCTACTACGTGTCATGAAGTTGAAACTATACTGACCATCCCCTAGAAACATTGTAAATGGAATTTTTAATCACTCCAAATCAGTTCATATCATATGGAATCTGCAAACAGAACCTACCAACATTTGGGAAAGACACATGTGTATGTATGTAAATATTTTCCTTTATTTCTTTCAATTTTTGCCCTTTTAAAAGGCCTACAGATACCTGATTGCCTCACCTCAACCAGAATGAGAAAGCTCTTTTTTTAAATTTTTTGGTTGTTGTTGCTAATCCTCACTGAGGGTTTTTTTTAGAGAGGGTGGAAGGGAGAGAAGGAGTGGAGGGGGGGAGTGAGAGAGAGAAACCTCTATGTGAGAGAGACACAGCTACTTGTTGTCTCCCACACATGCCCCAGGTATGTGCCCTTGACAGGGTATCGAGCCTGAGACACTTCCATGCATGAGCCTACGCTCTAACCACCACCCAGGGCAGAAAGCTCTTTTTTTGAGACCCATCAGTCTGTTGTGATGCCAAAGGGATCATTTCTTTACCCAGTTTCAGTGGAAAAAATCTCAGAAAAGTCTGACTTTCCAGAAATATCCTGCCTGATGCCCAGTGTGGAGGGGTTTGCAGTTCACTAGCAAACTACTGAACCTATTTGTAAAGTTGACTTGGTCTGTATACTAAGGATCCTTTGGGAGTGTGTGAGGGATGGCCGTCCTGAGCATGTGCAGTGGTTGCCATTCCAAATGTAAAAACTAATTTGTTTGTGTTTTAATTATCTCTTCTTACAGGATCTACTCAGCAGTATTGCTCCACACGGCTTGAAAGAATTTAATTAAATAAAAAAAAGCCCTGCTTTTGTTGTTGTTACTTGCTGGGATGAAATTAGACTGATTTTGCCAGGGCGTGGAGATTTTGTTTTTCTTATTCTCATGAAGAAACTGCTATTAAGGCTAAGGACATAAACACTTAGGAGCACAGTGCTTTTTTGGTCTCCCTCACTGCAATGGGCCCGAAAAGGGCAACTTCTAGGCAATGAGTACCCTTACTTTCCATGGAAAACACCAGAACTCTGTTGGCTAATTGAGGTAGAATTAGATTAACAGGGAACCTGAGTGTACTTTGGGTGCTCCAGAAAAGCCACATAGAAATAACAGAAGATATTTGCAGTAATACGAAAAATCAGCTCTGGAAATAGTTTTGAGACCATCTGGTCTAGCTGTTTTAAAGGTACAAGGGAAGAGGTGGACCAAGAATGGCTAAGTGGCCAAGTGAAGTTGCTCAGCTCACAGTGGCAGGAGACTTGATTAAACAATGAATACATCATTTTCTTCAAAGAGGTAATTCTTGTCTATTATAAAAAAAAAACTACAGATAAGCAATACATGAAGATGCCTTAAACACTCATATTGTCTAAATACCTAGAAGACCTTACTGTCAGACCGTTTCTCTTTTTGCCTCACCTCCTTTGATCTCTTCTCACTCTATCTGAGCCTTGGCAGAGAGTAGCTGAAAATGAAAGCTGATTCGATGCTTCTTAGAAGTCTAGGGAAGATGTGTGCTGCAGAGGAGAGGTGAAGAGGGAGTCTTGACTCTAAAGAAGCCATCAATCACACATTTTTATTAAACATGTTCTTTGTGTTACCACCATCTGGACATTTGTATGTATAAAAATGAAAGAGGAATTGTACCTGCTTACCTTCAAGGCACTTACAGTCTGGTGAGTAACATTAGCAAAACACAGCGTATTTTTTAAAATACTAATTTCTTAGATATTTTTTATATTTGAGACATAGGAGGTGCATGAGGTGAGACAGAAAAGTTAACCTTTCTTTCAGTTTCAAATTCTACATTGTAAAGGTTTGAGTGATATTTAAAAGTCAGAAAAAGGAAAAAACATTGCTCTTGGGTATTTCTCTTAATTACTCACTTATTTCTTATGTAATATTTTTCTTCATCATGCCACTGCAGATGCCAATATTTAGGTAATCAGTTCCTTACTGTAATAGTTTTTTTCTGTGTTGAGGAAATGTGTTTGCAAGTTACTTGTTACTAAGGTTCTCCCAGCTGATAAAGAAGTAGTTGATATATTCATTTTTCTTTATTCCTCCATTCACTGGATAGTTATTGAATATCTACAATGACTTAAGTGCTAGGGTGTTTAGCAGATGACAAAGAGGCAAAGCCCTGACTTTATGGAACTTAGATTTTATGATCAATTCTCTACATGGTGTAGAAAAATGGGAAATTAATTAAATCTCTTAATTATAGAAGTCTGTTGTTGCCTACGCAATGTTATTTGAAGAGAGCTTTAGACTTCTTTCTTAAAAAAGCCTTCTCATTGCCCCTGTAGAGAAGGAAGCCTTACATTCCACCAGCTATGCTCCTTTCAAAAGTACAAAACTCTGAGACAGACAAACATCGAAGACTTAGCAGCTGGCGGTAAATAAGGAAGAACCCAGTAGAGCCTTTCTAACCTTATAGGTGGCTCTCGATTCATTAAGTGGGTAGCAGGTGAGTTTTGACTGGGGGATGGTGTCAGGTGGCAAGGAAGGTGAAAGGAGGAAGTCTCAGAGCCAGAGCCATGATTTGGGATGACAGGCTAAGGGGACAGTGTGAGGAGAGACAGAGGACATGGAGCATAAGAGAAGGGCGACGGAGTGTGAGGAGGAGGGTACCAAAGATGAACTCATCCATTCACTGCTGTTTTGCAGGTTGCTCTGGAACCTCCATGCCTTTCTGCCAGTCGCCTCAGCCATTGTTCTTTTAGATGGCAAGGGGCTTGTTGCAGACCACTTAGGAGAAACCACAGCTGCCTGGGTGACCTACAGTTACAGCTGGAAGAACAGTGTCACAGGCCTATGAGTGCATGTGACAAAATAGCTTCTGCCTTATTCTCACAATAAATGTTCAAATACTGATGCATTTTGCAGTGTCCCAGCATGATCACCTTTAGATTCTTTTGCTCTAATTATATAACTAATTATAGAAGTTATCATTCTCACTATTACATTTTTTGCTTTAACTGTGTGATACAGTCTTGAGTACAAAACTTTCATGGATATAATTTTCCACACTAGGAAAGGTCAAGCGCATGCAGCTTTTAAAAATTTGAATAAACCAAGCACGGATCCTCAAATGACTATCCCACTTTCCAAATTTGAAGCTGGGGAATTATTAATTTTTTTCAACAGACTGTGAACACACCCCTGGAAGCACAGGTTTATAATTGAAATGTTGACACAACCTTACAGGCTCACAGCATGAGCGGCGTTGTTCTAATAAATCTCGTCCCTAATCCTTGGAGAGAACTTAAGGCAGAGATTCACTTTCTATATCAGGTTTCATTTTACTGAAAGGCTTCTGAAGATAAAGCTAATAAACTACGAAGGGGCAGATACAATGTGGGCTAAAGGGTTAAAGGGCTGGAGAAAGCTCTGTAATTCTCAGAAATGGGAAACAGATGTTGTTTGACATTTTGAAGCACAGTTTCCTTCTCCTTTGCACACTTTTTGCTATCACGGTTTTCAAAGCCGAGATGTATTACTGTAAATGAGAATGGCTTTGCGATGAGTTTCCTGCTTAGAGAACAGAGAGGCCTAATATTAAGACTAATTTTTATTTAATGCAGTGTCTTTTCACATAACGGAATCACAAATTGCGTTAGGGAACTGAATGGCTTTGGTACAATTTATCATGAAACCTCAGAAATTAAATAACACCTCACGAAAATGAGTAAATATAATTGGAAAGAAACACTGCCTGAGCCTGGAACTCCCGTGCATATTAATTTCTGCTGCTGGGGGAACTGCCCTGACTTGCACTGCCGGCTGGTGACTTCTGTACAGATAAACACCTGCAGCTTCAGCTTTGCAGGTGTAAGTAGGACTAGGGACGTGGTATTTTACAGAAAGAGCTGGGAACGATCATGGTGACAGCGAATGCTGAGTGCAGGACATAGAGGACGCTGGGAGGCAAGACTCTAAATGACACAGTGGGCAGATAAAGCCCCAGGTGGCCAGTGGCCTTCTCCACTTAGAAGCTGTGAGCACAGGGGAGCCTTGTTACAGGAGTGACTGGGTGTAGGGAGGGACTAGGCGGATGAGAGCCAGTGTATGAGCAGCAAGAGCAGCGACCCTGCTGGAGTTTTACAAGCTGTGGACAGTAACGCTCTTCTCTGTTTATGTAACTTGCATCTCTGCTACCACTTGTGATATCTATTCCAGCTTATTGGGATCAAGCATGAGAGGCTGCTATGTGGGCTTTTCTGTGGGTTGGCTCAGAGGGCATCAGATCAGAGAGGAAGTGAATGAGGTGGGCTGATCTGTGTGAGGCATTGGCAGCTTGTGCTGGACACCATATTTATGCAAAAGGTGTGCATTTTCTATGTCTTCTAAAGTCCGGTGTGTAGGACTATGCTTGATTATACAGCATTTAATATTTAGGAAACTAAAATAATAAAAGCATATTATTTTATGTTGTAAATAAGTAATATTAACAACAATCTATGTTTTCTAAAAATTATTATTGATTTTTAGAGAGGGAGAAAGGGGGAGGGAAAGAGAGAAACAGTGATGTGCGAGAGAAACATTGATCTGTCAGTTGTCTCCTTTACACACCAGTGACAGGGGATTGAACCTGAAACCTGGGTATGGGCCCTGACCGGGGAATCGAACCAGTGACCTTTTGGTGTATGACAACACTCCAACCAACTGAACCACACCCACCAAAGCAAGTATGTTTTACATATAAACGTAGCTAACTGACTAAAGCTACCATGGCAGGTGGTCCAAAAAAACAAATGATTGGCTTATTTATTTTTTTGGTGGGCATGGGGGGGCAGAATGACACATTTTTATTAGCTCTGCTTTCCACTGGAAATGAAAGAAAATCGTATCCAAATATTGAATTTTAGCTCAAATCTCACCTCCTTCCTGCAGAATTCCCAATAGCCCCAGGCCTCCATAGCTTGTCTTTCCGGATTATTGCCTAAGTCTTCCACTTGGTGATAAAAATAATATCAAAGTCAAGTACAAAACAAAACAAGTTGAGTAAAACAAGAAAACACACACACACACACCCCAAAATGCTAATGAAAAAAGTAAATATTGGTAATTAATCTTAGAGAAATTGACTTGAATAAATTAGCAATGAACATTCAAAGTTTAATTGTTGTAGGTATACATATGCCAATAGTTAGGCATATTAATTCTGAGATCATTTTTACAGTTCTTATCACTGATCATAAGTGATCAAATTCTCTTGGGAGTGGAGGGTTAATCCCCCAATAGCTTTGTTTTGTTGTGGAGTATTCTTGAAAACTCTCTTTCTTTATTATACTAGAGGCCCGGTGCATGAATTCATGCAAGGGTGGGGTCCCAAGGGGAATGGGGTGGGGGGGGGGGCGGGACAAGATTGGCCCTCCGGGTGGGCAGTGGGATGCCCTTACTGGCCCAGGATCTAGATTCGTCCTGCTGACATTCGCGCTGGTTGTCGGGAGCCACCTGGTGGATGCTTTTATATTGTTTCTTCCTTGTGGAGCATCTAGGGTGGGGAAGTGGTGGTGGTGCCCAAGGCTGACTTCCAGGAGGCGGTGGCGTGCTGTTGGGATTGTGCCAGTGGCACTGATCCATCGGTGCCTGGCTCTAGCCCATTCTCTGGAGATTGGACCTGCAGGATTACTGAGGGAGTGAGTGGCTGCCTTAGGGTAGGTGGGTCTCAGCTGAGTGGTGCTCCTGCTGTGGGAGCGCACTGACCACCAGGGGGAAGGTCCTGCATTGAGCGGCTGCCCCCTGGTGGTCAGTGTGCATTATAGTGACCAGTCGTTGGGTAGTTTGGTCGCTTAGGCTTTTATATATATAGATAATTTTTGGCATTTGACCCTATTTATTTCTAGGTCTTTCTCCTGTGCTGCTTTCCTGAATACACAGTGAAATATAGACCACACTATTTGTTTGATATTCTGTTTGTTCTTCAAGAATAATGTCTTAGTGAAATATCATAGAGTATTTGGTCAGTCTTTTCAGCCTCTCTTCTACTGGTTATGCTCAGACACTTCTGTATGCTGAGCTTTTTTGATAGTTACCTTGAATTCATCTATTTAAAACATTTATTATAAAACTAAGACACCCTGGTTAAAAATGTTAACATATAGTACAGTCACATGCATAAACTAAAAAATAAAAGATACCTTCCCCCATTTGGGCTGGCCTTCCCCAGTCAGTCAAAATCTCGCTTATTGAGGGCATTAAAGTCATATCAAACTATATTTATAATGGAAGCCAAATTTAAAACTAATATATGTAATACATATCACAACATGTATCTTCAGAAATAATTTTTAATGAAATTTTACATTTATTTCACTGAAATTACAATGCATCACTACTAGTTTCCTAATGCAATAATAACCTCATGTTTTCTCTCTCTTTATAATCTTTTTATTCCTTTTAATCCACTCCTCCCCACTTGTGTCTTTTCAGCCTTTGCTATTCTTAGCTTGTGGTAACTATGTTAGAGGCAGTAACAAAGATTTTTGCTGTGCCATCTATTTACTTCTCCCAGTACCTTGCATGTAACATCAATACATTTTTGTTAATGATGCTAATGATTACTGCAATGAAACGAGTCCTTAGTAAATATAGAAAAAATATGATATATATGAGGTTCCCATTTAAGCTAAACACACTATGGAGACCTATGGCATACAAAAGCAAGCAGCATGCATTGAATATTTAGAAGCACTGCTGTGTCTTAAAGCAACCATGCTGCTTCTTTGGGTTTCTTGTCAGGAGCTAATGTGCAATGGCCATCCTGTGCTCTGGGGTCCAAAGCAGAGCCAATGTGTAGTAATGATATTACAATTTTCTCTAGAAAGAAAGCAAAAGCCTTTGTCTTTGTGGCATAAAAACATCTATGTCCTACTGAGAGCCTTGCAAAATGAGGATCTGAACACTGCTAACAAAATGGTTTATGCCATGTTCTTTCTTCATGCTATTAGGCTTGTCATCAGAGTTCTGTCAGTGGCCAGGATTTTGGTTTCTGCAAGCTGGTAACACTTACTTGGCATCTTGTGGGCTAACAAAAATGAAGTAATGTGGAAGACCTTACTTTCAAGCACCTCTGGAAAAGACAGAGGAGCAACTGGGTTTAGGTCTAGATCCGGAAGAGAATCCAAGGGCTTACATCTGCAATATGGGCTGAGAAAAAACACCATAAAGAGTATACATTAGTATTATTGTTACTTCTTGATTAAGGTTGTGGACTATTGCCCATGTCTTTATTCGTATGTCAAAATATTTGCATGTTCCCCCTCCCCCCAAGATATGATTGAACGATAAGTTTTATTTTAATCTGAGGACTGGGCATTTTTGGTGGAAGTATATCCCTGATTATTTGCTTATAGTCAACCCAATACTTGTTGCATTATGGATGTGGAAAGCACACAGACTCCTGAACTGAGAGAATCAGGAGACTGAAGTTCCAAGTTTCACAGTCAATCAACAGCATGAACCTGGTCAACTGAATTCTGGGTCTAAAATGTGAAAAGTGGGTTAGATGAACTATAAGATTCTTGCCAGCCCTAAAATTCTTATTATTATTTTAATGTGAGACTTACTCAGTACTTCCCAGCACCCCACTGGCAATGACTGACATGCTTGCAATGGGAAAGAGTCCATCAGAGCAAGTTAGTTCTTTGCTCTGCACTGACTTGTCTCAATGAGCATTGCACAATATTCAATAAGAATTCTGGAGCCTTTTTATCACCAGGCCACCTCTTCTCTCAGAAGATGTTTTGCCCCAAGAAAGCCTCGTGGCTTATTCTTTCACCTCCTGCAGGTTTTGTTAAAATGTTACCTGCCAATGAGTCCTTTCTATCCCTCCTATGTTAGTTGAAACCCACCCTCACTGTAGCACTTCTACTTCCTTTTTCTGCTTTATTTTTACTCCAAAGTACTATCACCATGAGACATACTGTATCAGCTGAGATCCATTCAAAATGTAGAAACCATGTAATAAGTTAACACAGAGGATTTAATATAAGATTCTTAACCAAGTATTAGAGAACTGAAAGGGGGGAAAAAAGAAAAAAAAAAGAAAGGCAAGTGAGGTTTTATAGAGGTATTAACTATGTGAAACAGCTAGGGCTGTGTTTTGGGCTGAATTGGGTCTTCCCCAAAATTCATGTTAAAGTTTTAGCATCCAGGACTTCAGAATGTGGCTGTGTTTGGGGATAGGGCTTTTAAAGAGGATTAAATTAAGATGGGTGGTTCCTACCCCATCTGAGGGTGTCTTTGTAAGAAGAGGAGGTTAGGACACAGACACAGAGGGAACAGGCGAAGACACAGGGAAGAGATGGCTATCCGAAAGCCAAGGAGATTGGCCTCAGGAGAAACAATTCTGTCCACATCTTGATCTTGGACTTCCAGCCTCCAGAACTGTGAGAAAATAAATTTCTGTTGTATAAGCCACTCAGTCTGTGATACTTTGTTATGAAAGCCTAGTGGACTAACACAGGCTTGGAGAACAACAGGAAGAAGTTGGGTAATTAAAATTTAGAAGCATAGAGCTGAAATTCTCACCTCTGAGGAGGGGACACTGCTTATCTGGGGGGGGGGGAGGTTGGTCTTTTTTTAAAATATATTTTATTGATTTTTTACAGAGAGGAAGGGAGGGGAATAGAGAGTTAGAAACATCGACGAGAGAGAAGCATCGATCAGCTTCCTCCTGCACATCTCCCACTGGGGATGTGCCCACAACCAAGGTACATGCCCTTGACCGGAATTAAACCTGGGACCCTTCAGTCCCCTGGCCGACGCTCTATCCAGTGAGCCAAACCAGCCAGGGCAAGGCGGGGTGGTCTTTAAGGGGGCATAGTGAGGTGTGAAGTGTGGAAAAACTGAAAATTGGAACCACTTGCAGCTTCTGAAATCAACCACTGTTACCAGGATAAAGAGCCATTGATGGGGAGCTGTTGGCAGGAGCAAATGGAAGAGGCAGGTTTCTTCTTCCAACCCAACCACTCTGGTCTCTCTCTGGTACCTCCTATTAGCAGATGGAGACTGTTGGGTCCTGGTGTCACTAGAGAAAAGTGAAATAGAGAAGTAGAGAATCTCAAAGATAACAGCTTAATAACATTTCCTCCAACTCTTTTCTTTTTAATCTTTTTAATTTGCGATACTGGAACATAAGCTCCATGAGGGAAGGGATTTTGTTTTATCTACTTCTGGATCCCAAAGACTGAAGAGAACCTAGAGTGTATTCAGATAAATATTTATTAAATGGATGAATACATATCTTCTAAATTTTGAAAGATACTTTGGGGAAAAGTATAACATTTTGCCAATGAGAAAACAGGAGTTCAAAGAAGCTAGATAATTTTGGAACTGAGTAAGGATTTTAAAGCCACAACTTTCTTCCATCAGTCAAAGAAGCATGGATCACAAGACATGGTAGGCCGGACCTTTCAGACATTTGGGAGTCTTTGTGTTATTCTGCTTCTTGTTTTTATGGGAATTTGTGTTGGTGGTTGAATTCTATGTTACATTTCAGAGCCAGGACATGAAAGGTGATAGTTTTGGCCAAAAAGAATTTGGTTGACCAGAGATGGCAAGAAAGTGTGTGAGGATGTTAGTAAAATATTCTTGGTGATGCCCTAAATAATGCTCAGATAATCTTGGAAGGTAAGATTTATAATGTTCATTTAAAAAAGTGAAAGCAAAGTAGAGAAAATTCAAGACATTTACTCATTACGTTCAGGAGTTTAGTGGATCAGGTAGATATCTAATTATCTAAATGTGTATCTAGTTTGAAGTACCAGATCATGATAATTTCCCTTTAGGTTAATCACCTTAGACAAACTAACTAAAACTCTGCTACAATACGTGTCTTTTTTCTTTTGAGGAAGATGATTTTCAATTGCAAGGATCCTATCCATCTTTCCTTCTTTAATCTTCTTTCCACTTATCCATTCTCTTCCAATTAATGCATTTATCTTTAACATTTTCATTATTAGACATTAATGAAAGATTTCTAGGTTCATTGCATATGTTAGGATTATATTTTGATACAAATAAACCTAAAATAATAGCAGCTTGAGCAAGATAAAGGTTATTTGCCTCACAAAAGAGAAGCATTGCACAATGTTTCTCTGGAGACCCACGGAATTCTGCCTTACATTTCATTGATCAGACTTTAGTCACAAAGCCACATCTAGCTGCAAAACAGGCTGAAAATGTAATATGTGAACTGTATACTATATCATTTTTTTTGTTGTTATGAAGGAAAAAAGACCAAAAGGTGGCAATCAGCAGTATTTACCACACACAGTTGTCTACTTACTGCCTTCCTCTGCTTCATTGTGTATCCAATTTTGGCCCTTTTTGATTCCTTGGATGCCTTGACTACTTGGCTATTAAAGAAAAAGTGAAAATTTGGAAGGGAAGAGGACAGAGAGATTAGATGCACAAAACTAAGAAGGCTGAAGTCCATTTATAAAGACTTTTGAGCTGGGAATGGTGATAAAAATATAGGCAACATTTACTGAACACTTACACCACGTGCCAAGATTTATGCCTAAATATTTTACATATGCCATCTCACTTAACACTCAAAGTAAACCTATGAGGCAGTATTATTATTATCATCCTCATTTCATACCTGAGGAGGCAGTCCTAGAGAATTTTGATAACTTGTCTAATTTCAGTGGCCAGTGATGGTATAATATATTTTTTAAGCTCACTGCTTCCAAAGATTGAGTTCACTCACTAAGTTCCTTATGAGGCAGGAAAGTAAGAAACTGGGGAAACTCATTGACAAGTGGAATAAGGAAAACTGAGACAAATTAATTAAACTAGGCCAAACAATTTGAGCAATTTATAGCCAGCTAATGAATCATAAGGTTTTATCTTCCCTAACCAAGGACACTTAGGAGCAAATAGTCTACCATTCCAGACTGTCCCAGGGCAGACCAGCCTCAGTCCCAGTCCCTCTTCAATAACATTCTTTAAAAATAAAACTAGCCAGAGAGTAACCCTGACCCTTCTACATACACCTTTTGATGAATCAACATATTAAAGGACACACCTGGAAACCTAATGAATATTCTGGTAAGACTGTCCCTGATACTCTCCCTAGGATTCCCATTGGCCAAAAAAAGATAAAAAGCCTCAAGACAAAGGACCCGTGGTGCACTCTCATTAGAGCACACCCATGCCTTGTATCTCACTCTATTGGACTTGCAACCAGGGGAGCAGCGGGCAGTGGCAGCTCATCCTGGACTTACCCTCTGAACCTGTCTCCAAGGCCCTGTTTTTCACAGAGTTTTCAGTGAATGAGCAGCAGCCCTGCCTTGGCTCACTTTTTACTGTGGCTTCCATTTCTCAGTGAGCCAAAGCAGCCCTGCCTAGGTTCTCTCCTGTTGCTTCTTTTACCTATTGCTTCTTTAAGCCCTTCTTTTGTTTCACTGTCCCCAGCTTTAATAAACATAATGTCAAAATCATCTGGACGCCTATTGTGAAATCTTTCCTGCACAAAGTTAAGAACCAACACACTAACAGCTGACCTGAGGCAGGCCCTCTCTGGGCACAGTCACTGTGGGATAACGCAACTCACTGAGAAGGCTAAAAGGACAGCAAGGTACTAATGAGAAAGATCTGTTTCGAAGTATCTATAGACTAGGGGCCCGGTGCACGAAATTCGTGCACTGGGTGTGGGGGCGGGGGGGAGTGTCCCTCAGCCCAGCCTGCCCCCTCTCACATACTGGGAGCCCTCAGGCATTGACCCCCATCACCCTCCAATCGCAGGATCGGCCCCTTGCCCAGGCCTGACGCCTCTGACAGAGGTGTCATGCCTGGGCAGGGGACCCCCATCTCCCTCTGATCGCTTGCTCCACCCCCCGCCCAAGCCTGATGCCTCTGACCCAGGCTTCAGGCCTGGGCAAGGGGACCATCATATCCCCCCAATCCCCGGCTCCGCCCCCCGCCCAGGCCTGATGCCTCGGCCAGAGGAGTTGACCCTCATCACCCTCTGATCACCAATCACTGGATCGGCCCCTTGACCAGGCCTGAGGCCTCCGGCAGAGGTGTCAGGCCTTGGCAGGGGACCCCCAGCTCCCCGTGGTTGCAGGCTCCGCCCCTGCCCAGGCCTAACGCCTCTGGCTGAGGCGTCCGGCTCGGGCAGCGGGGACCCACAGCTGCAGCGGCCCCGCGATCGTGGGCTCTGCTTTAGGCCCAGGCAAGGGACCCCTAGCTCCCAGGACTGCCAGCTTCGACCGTGCCCAGCTCCCATCGCTGGCTCCACCCCTACTTCCTGCTATCACTGGCCAGGGCGGCAAAGGCGCCTGATTCTCTGATCATGGCTGGGGGGCAGGGCAAAGGCGGCCCCAGGGCCGCCTTTGCCCTGCCCCCCAGCTCTTAGCTCCCCCCTGGGTTTCCGATCACTGTCAGTGGCAGGGGGCTTCCTTCCTGCTTTCCCTTTTGCCTCCCTGCATTGTGCCTACATATGCAAATTAGCCGCCATCTTGTTGTCAGTTAACTGCCAATCTTAGTTGTCAGTTAACTGCCAATCATAGTTGGCAGTTAATTTGCATATAGCCCTGATTAGCCAATGAAAAGGGTATCATCGTACGCCAATTACCATTTTTCTCTTTTATTAGTGTTGATAGTTCCTTTCTCTAGTCTAAAGCTTTTACTAACAATAAATTTTGGCAGCCATGTTTGTAGCATGAACTCTGACTGGCTCAGGAATGGACACCACCCCTTCAACTGCTTCTTGGTGCTTCCTTTCCTTGGAATATCCAGTTAAATTATGGAGGAATTGAACTGTGGGGAAACAGAATTGAAAGATTCAATGGAGCGAGCAGGGAATTCCATCTGAAGGTGGAAACAGGAGAACTTGTACAGCATGTGCTCCTCCTTTGCCGAGGTGATAGTACTGCCCTGAACTCAGAACTGCTCTCTGAGTCATGACCAGGAACCCGAGCTTCAGGGCCTCAGGAGTCTCTGTTAGGCTTACAATAAACTCTTTGTGTTCAATTTCATTTTGATGTGCTTCTGCTTTTTATAATCACAAGGACCATAAGCATAACTGAGCTGCATTTGGAACACACCTGCTTTAGAGTGTGATGGTTGGCAGCACTGACTCTGCACCCAGGATGCTTGGGTGCAAATCCAGCTTCATCACTTATTAGCGGCATGGCCTTGTGCAAATTACTTTACCTCCCCATGCCTCAGTTTCTTTATAGAATGATGCATTAATTATGCATGACACATGGTTAATATTATATATCTGTTTAATTATTACCCTTACTGTGTTTCTTCTTTGAGAAAAACAGCCTCTGCTTCTGACATCACAGAGTCAAAAGAAATAGTAATGATAAAATAATAATAATAGCTACTATGTATTGATAGTTTTCTATGTGCCAGAGATTGCTAATGATGTCAATTGGTTCATTATGACTCCCCAAAACCTGTGAGATAGGTAACATTACTCTTTTCTTCAAATAAGGAATTGAGGCCCAGAGAAATTAAGTAGTTCATGATCAAAATAAGAAATCAACTCAAGATTCACATCTAGACCTGATTTTAAAATCTGTGGTTCCTTCCTTGGGCCACGAATCACCATGTACTTGCTCTGTGCAAAGTAGGCTGGGAAATTGTCCAGTGCCCCTTGAGTCTCTAATGAGATATGCCATATAGTTCTCAAACATCTTGCATTAGTATAGTCCTTTTTTTTTGTATTATGAAATTACTTTAACATGAATTACTTCATTTTCTGTTGTATATCCCAGACTTCATTGGCATAAAAAGCATGTTAAGTCTTTTGAGTAGATAAGAAAAATTCACTCAAGTTTTAGTTAATATCTCTGAGTGTTATTTTTTTTTCCTCTCCAAGATCTGACCTGTAAATGGCTCATTTTGTCAGTGTTTCGAGCACAGAACTTTCCGCTGATGGGCTGTGAATGAAATCTGTGACTGGTGGTGGTGGTGAATGAGGAGGGAGAGAAAGTGAATTATAGTAAAAAGAGGCAATCAATGTTTAAACAATAGCTCACCACCAGCAAAAGAAATCCTCATGCACTTCAGAACTCTGCTTTGTGTGGTGGGAGCCAGAGAGACCACAACCACAGCTATCTCATGTCTTTTAAATCTATCTTGGGAAATTAGCTGCTCAATGGCTTTCGAATGTGCTTGGGCAGCTTGTAGTTGTAATGACTGACAGGCTGGGGAAATCTGGACCTTTATGGAATAATGGTTTTAGGGAAGAGAAAAGAAAATGTTCTGATTAGATGTCATTGAAAGCTTTATTTGTACTGCTCATGACACTAAATTATGAGGATACCATCCTGACTTGATCTATTAAAATGGCTTAAACAGACTCTGGATTGACAATACCGGTTTCATAAAGTTAAGCCTGAAGTGGAACTGGTTTTCATCCCAATTGGCTTGAGGGTGGGAGAGGTTAAGTTTGGTGTCAGGTTTGAGCAGACACTGATACTGTTTCCAAAGCCCTAAGCAAATTTCCAGAGTCTTAGCCCCAGATATCTCTTATTATTTCCCTTATTGCCAGTTTTCATTTCAGGTGGAGAAATGAACATCACAATTTAGCCAGTTTTGTTTCTTTATAACTGGGAACGACATTGGTATTTCACACATTATTGCAAATATCCCTATCTGATAGATAAATATTTTAAGACTAGTGAGAGAATCCTGTTTAATCTCCTCTCCTGGGACATGAAAGTTTCAGGCATATTTTGTTTCATCATCTATGCAGTAACCATGGTTGACTACATAATATTTTTGTACTTAGCTATGCAGCTATTTCTTCACATGGCCTTGCTTAGTAGCATCTGCATTCTATATCCAGCTGAAATGGTGCTTCTACAGGCAAGGGCAATAGCGAAAATGTAAAATAGGATGGTTTAGCAAGTTATACATAATAGTTTTCATTTCATAAAACATCTAATTCAAAAGATTTTAGTATTTCTAATCTAATATCTTTCATTCCTATGAACATAGTATATCATGTAACAAGTAAATGGTAGAATGATCATTTTTTTTTTAGCATTTAGAGTTTGCAAAGCATTTTATAATACCATCCCAATAATAATCTAAATTAGTTATTAGTACCAATTTACAGATGAGAAACCTGAGGTTGATGGGGCAAGTAATTTATCTAAAATCATGCAGATTTAAATTTTGGCCAATAGGCAAAATGTAAACCCAGGCTGGGACTCTAATGTCAAACTCTTTCATTATTGTGTGAGGACAGCAGGACAGGGTGGTAGTTATGTAGGCAGATAGTAAGATACAATGGATCAGAGACCACCAAAACACATGGCATTTTGACACCTTCCTATAGAAAGCCTTAAACAAGATGCTACTCACTCAATTCAAAATCAAATGAGAACAAATAATTTCATTCATAGATGAGCTCCCAATACCTGTTGTGTTAATCCTCTTCCTTTTAAATCATTTTATCTCTCTAGTTAAAATCACCCTGAACTAGATCTTAACTTCTAGCAAAAGTTCAGAGTTTTATAGGTAAATCCTTCAATGTTTCACATGGCTCCCAGGTTTCTCAATGAAAGTTGCATAGCCTCTCCTTTGTTATCGTCAAGTGGCACGCTCATAGAGATAGATAAACCATGCAATTATGGGGTAGAGCTATAATTACCTCTGCTTTCTAAACCACAGTGTAGGATCTTTATACTACTTCTTTTGAATGGGATAGAGTTAATTATTATTACTATGTTATCATGTAGCATTAACTAATAAACCCAACTAAGCTACCTAGTAATTCAAGAGACGTTGCATAACAAAGAACCTGGTGACTTAAAGCATGATCAGCATTTATAAAATGTGTGAACTGCCATCACCACTACTGTAACCCATCAAATTGTTGCTGCTTGCATTCAGCTGGGGATTATAGCTCTCATAAAAGCCTTGGGGCACTGCAGTGTCCTGAACCTGGTTTTGAAACACCTGGAACATTACATAGGCTTGAAGCCCTAGCATGGCTGACTCAACAATGTAATGTCACTCACTGTGCTGTTTGTGAGTATTTAGGAAGAGAGCTTAAAACTGGATTGTTGTGTGCCCATATGGACTCGAGGCATTTGGGGAAGGAGTAGGAGTGTCTTTATGTTCAATAAACAGCAAGCCTGCTGTACTGGTAATGTTATGGAGTGGAGAGATAGAAAAACTGGTTTGGAAAAGTTTGAACTCCTGTTTATCCTACTCATTCTGACCTATCACCCAATTTTTTAGAAGTGTCTGGAGCCAATATTTGGAACATTTTCTTGCTCCTTGTAATGCACCTTTGAGTTATAGAATAACAAACAGGTATCTTTCCAATTATACATTGTACCTGGATCTATGAATCGATGTATCTTCATATCAGTCTATCTGGGTATCTTTATATCTATGTATATGTTTATTTGGGAACTTATGTATCTCTCTTTATATCTTTATGGGACATGCTGGCATGAATAGGCCCAGATTACTAACTCCAGACTGGAGTTCATGGATAACAAGAGGAAACTCGAAAAGGGCCTACATAGTTTAGAGCCTGAGGCTTTCTGGCTTTCCAGAAATCCTGCGTTTGCCCCGCCCCCCCCGCCCCCCACCAACACGTTGCTTCTGTGATGTCTCTTGCATCTGTCTGCTCCCATTGCATCTATGCCAACTGAGCTCTTTACTTACCATCAATTGGAATATTATGATAGTATCACAAACAGGTTCCCTGCCTCCTCCCTTCTAACACCCTAAACCACATGTCCTATCTCCTGTTCAGACACTGAGCTTGATTTTCTAAAGTTTACCTGGCTGTTCAAAGCCTTCTGCAGCTTCCTTCTGTCTACCTTCCCAGCTCCTTTCTCCTTATGCCCTGGTCAGGACCCTTGAAGTCCCACCAGAGTGGTTGCTGTTTTTGAGATATTAGGTAGCACTTTCTTCTTCTGTGCCACTTCTTTTGCTAGGCCTTCCATTTAAAATACTTTCCTACCCATCTGAACATTTGAGCCCTTCTTGAAAGACATTTCTGATATAAAAAGTCTTTGATTATCTTCCCAAAAAACCTTAGATAGGCCTTATATGCCCTAATTGATTTAATCCTGTTGCAATCATGGACTCTCAATGTTATAATTCTAGGTGTGTCTCAAATTTGGGTCCTTCGTTTCACCCTCTTTGTCACTACTTTAGTTTAGGGGATTGCTTCTTTTCTGAAATATTGCAAATTATATTGCAAATTATATTCATTAACTCCTGTCTTCCAGTCATCCACACATATTGCTATTATAGTGATATGTTTAAAATGCTAATATAATCATTTACTTATTACTTCTCTATCTAAAATCATGTCACAAGAAAAGGGAGATTGGGTAGATGAGTAAGGAGGAGCTATTATAATCTATAGGTTTAAAGTTTTATAAAATTTTTAATAATTTCTGCCATTAGTTCTTCAAATAATTTTCTTCCCCCCTCTTCTCCTTTGTAAATTCCAATTACATGTATATTTGACTGCTTGTTATTTTCTCACAGCTCAGTGACGCGCTGCTCTTTTTTAAAAATTGTATTTTCTATGTTTTATTTTGGATAGTTTCTAGTATTATGTCTTCAAGTTAATTATTTTTTTCCTATAATATCGAATCTGCCATTAATCTCATCCAGTGAATTTTCCATTTCACACATTGAAATTTTCATTTCTAGAAATTGGGTATGGGTCTTTTTAAAAAATCTCTTTCATCTTTCTACTTAACTTTTTGAACAGATGGGCTATGTTTATAATAATGGTTTTAATGTCCTTGTCTGCTAATTCTAAAAGTTATGTCTGTTCTGGGTATTTTGATTGATAGATTTTTCTCTTCATTATGGATCATATTTTCTGTCTTCTTTGCATGTTTTTTTATTAGATATTAGACATTGTGGAATTTGCATTATGGGATGCTGGATTTTTTTTAAATTTCTGTAAGTGTTCTTTTTAAAAAAAATATGATTTTTGAGACAGAGGAAGAGAGAGAGAGAGAGAGAGAGAGAGAGAGAGAGAGAGAGAGAGAGAGAGGGATAGAGAGAAACAATGATGAGAAATGTCATCGACGGGTTGCCTACTGTAAGCTCCTTACTGGGGATCAAGCCCACAACCCAGGCATGACTGGGAATCAAACCAGCAACATTTCGGTGCACTGAACAATGCTCAACCAACTGAGCCACACCAGCCAGGGCTCTGTAAGAGTTCTTGAACTTTGTTCTGGGATGCAGTCTAGTTACTTAGAAACAGTTTGTTCCTTCTGGGTCTAAGATTTATTAGGTGGATTGGAGAGTGCTCCCTCTAGGGTTAATTATTCTCTCTATTGCTGAGAAAATACCCATTTAAGTACTCTACCTGATGTCCTGTGAATCTTGAGGCTTTCTAATCCAGCTTTTGGGAAATATTCCAAAGTCTGAGTGAGTGCCAGGCACTGTTACCTTTAAATCCCTTTGGATGATTCTTTTTGTGGTCTTGAATAGTTTCCTCAGATGCATGAGCTGGTCAGTACTAAGTTGGGTACTAGAGGGGGTGTTACCTGCAGATATCTGGCATTTTCTCTCTGAGCAGCTCTCTCTCCTTTGACACTTGATCTTTAGAACAGGATTGCCTTGGTCAATTTAGCGCCTCAACTCCAGTGCCATGACTCACACAATACACTAAGCCCCACCTGAGTTACCGCTTCTGGGAGATTCTCTCAAGGCAGTAAGCTGTGCTATTATTAGGCTCACTGTGTTTTCTTTTCATCTTTGAAGGATCATTGTCCTTCATTGTCTGATATACATGGTCTTACAGACCATTCTTTCATGGATTTTTAGTTTATTCACATTTTGGTTATTTCAGGTGGGAGGGAGATTTGGTTGTAATTATTCCATCTTAGCTGGATTAGCTTTATTTGAAATTATATGTTCACATTTATCTTCAAATATATAATTCTTAAAATAGAATTGTCCTACTTCCTAATCTCCTTTTAATGTTTTTTTATCGTTTTTGTTTTCTACAAGGGAATGCAACTTGCTAGAGCAAAGTGAGTCTTCTGAATGATGAGCCAACTGTTCTGCAACTTTTTCTCTTCTTCATTCTACAAATTATTGTCTTTCATCCTTATAGAGTTTTAACACTGACCTGCAAATGTCCTTGGCGACATGTCTGCCTTTATTATGTCTTCTTGTATCATAAAATGTTTTATTGCAGATAGAGTATTTGTGTAAGTTGTGGACTAAGAAGGTTTAGATCAACACTTAGAAAAGTAATATGCTTTGGGTCAGTAGAAATAACATTTTTATTATTTTGTACTATTGGGTAATGTTACTACTATCCTATCTGTAATGTGGATTCATATTTGATTATTTTTTTTAACTCTTACCATCACCTGATATCTGATGTCTAATTATGTCAATTGTATTTCTATAAGTTTTTAGCATTTGTGCTTCCCTTTGTATTTCCACTTCCTAGTTTAGGCTCTAATAAAATACTCCTTGACAGCTCTAATAGTCTCTCTTCCCAGTCCCCTGCACACACAAATATTTTAGAAAATTTAATATTTTATTTAATAAACAAACTCCTAGCTCTGCCACTTTCTAGGTAGATGGCCTTGAACCATAACTTAATTGAAACCTTAATTTTCTCATCTGTAAAATGGGAATAATTATACTCCATAGTATTGTTGTAGGAATAACTTAGTTATTTTGAATTAAATTCTTAGCATAGTACTTTTTGTTTTGCTGATAAGAATTATATAAGTTATAACTATTATTTTTATTTTATTATACAACTTACATAATATTAAATTTGCCTTTTTTTCTTGCTTGATTTTAGGTTATGTGAAACTCTTATACTTGCATGTTGCACATACTCAAACTCTATTTGTGCTCGGAATGAGTGAGTGTAGACCTTCTTGTATGCCTTTCCATGGGAGGGCTCAGATTGGAAGGCATTCTGTGACAATGAGTGACATTAAACACTGAAATGAGAGACTGAGAAGGAATCTTTTCTTGAAGACCTTTAGGACTAGAAAAGTACTCATGTGTGTCATCTTACATAGCACTTTGCTAGAAGCAGTAGAGAAGAATAGAGAGCAGATGAAGTCCTTCCCATTTTATAATTTTAAAATTGCAAATATCAATCACTGGACAACATAGACAATTTTGTCTCCTACCACATTACTTGTACTCAAGTTATCTATTTGGGACAGTGGTTCTCAACCTTCCTAATGCCGCGACCCTTTAATACAGTTCCTCATGTTGTGGTGATCCCCAACCATAAAATTATTTTCATTGCTACTTCATAACTGTAATTTTGCTACTGTCATGAATCGTAATGTAAATATCTGATATGCAGGATGTATTTTAATTGTTACAAATTGAACATCATTAAAGCATAGTGATTAATCACAAAAACAATATGTAATTATATATGTGTTTTCCGATGGTCTTAGGCGACCCCTGTGAAAGGGTCGTTCAACCCCCAAAGGGAGAATATTGATTAAACACCTTCGGGGATACAATACTTACAAGAGTTGTATAACCTAACATTCCAAACAGCAAACTCCTACTTCCCTTTGATGTTGAAATGTAAGACAAAAACTGGCAAAATACATATAAGAAATACAAAGGTAGTCACTTGAAGTGCAAGAGGCTCCTTTGTTTCCAAATACACTACTCTTATGGTTGCTACAATGCCTGAAACTCCTTAGTTGTAAATCTATTCTTTTGGGGTAACCCATTTGACCAGAATTGTCTATCCTTTTTAAACTTGCTGTTAATACAAAGAGGGTAAACTTTAGTTATAGAACTGTTGAGACCTTAGACATGGTCTCTACGCTTTGGGAGATGAAAATGGGATACGGGAAATGTTAATTTTCCATGAAACAAGGAGGAGTAGGACATATTTGGGTAGATAACACAGGACTTCCTATGCAGACAGGCCACAGTGGTTCAGCAGGGCTTGGGTAGTCCGAGTGCGGGGTTGGAGGAGGGTAAAAGTAGAGACAGGAGGAGCGAGAAGGTACTGAAGAGAAACATCTCTGGTTTATTGCTATTGCTTAAAGTCAGGCCTCATGACAATCATATTTCAAATAAAGGTTTCGAATTAGAAACATTGCTTCTCAGTCCACTTTATACTCTGACCCTCCGACTTCACCTGGGTGAAGGAATAGAGGAGCGGGATGGATGTTCATGTGGGTGGGATGGAGGCTTGGACCACAGCTATTAGCTCAATGTGGTAGGATAGAGGGTGCATGGGGGTTCCTATTTTTGCAGAAGCCTGCCTGCCATGCCTGTGCTTGGGGTGGAAGATTTCCTCCAGCTATAAGCTGCTTGGATTCTGTATGCTATTCTCAGAACAATATTCTGCTATGTTGATGTGTTAAGTTTATGAATTTGATTGAAATTGATGACCAAAACTATTTTCAGCAACTTAAAATTACCATACAGTATATGTGCATGTGATGTGATAAATTGAGCCAATTACAAACCAACACTGGAAGAACAAACATGAACAGAATTTAGCACTTCTCTTTCATTTATCTCTTTATTTCAAGTACCAGAGGTTTTAGGATCTGAATTACCTACATGAATTGTCTCAGCATTTCCTTTCAATTTCTATATGGAGATAAGTCAAATTATAGCCAACATTGCCAATGCCCCCAATCTCTTTTTGGCTTCAAGATAATAAATATCTCCTACCAACCTAAAAAAAAAATAAGATGCCCTTTTCACTTTGACCATACAGATGGGAAAATTGTAAATAACAGATTCTTGACATGCTTCAGAAATAAAAAATGATGAAGAGTTCAGTTGTCTGATTAAATTCTCCCAATAAAATCTCACCTAGTCTATTCTTACCCCAGGGATAAAGGGCTGTGCACATAATGGACATTATTTTTCTTTTGAACATACTTGTATCTTGTCAAGATGTCGTCAATACAAAGACTTTGACATTTTTAATGCAATGATTGGGAAGCGGGTTGAATTTTTCAATCCTCCCAGCCAATATAAGTCACTCTGAGATACTTAATTTCTAGTTGAGATCCTTCGTTTCTATTATAAACAGATCCCGCAGTGGGAAATAAATTTCATGGTAACAGTTTGGACTTTTTTATGAACCACCTGCAAGTTTTCTGCAAACAGCATGTTTTATGAGAGCTCAAGGCAATGTTCACCCATCAAGACCTGACAGTAAGGGGAGGATGGATGGGGCCTTATCTCAGGCACACATGTAACCTTCCTTGTCCCCTGGCCTGACCTCCCTCTGCACTCATTTATGAAAATGATTCATCTTTAAAGAGCTTTCTCGCTCTGCCTGCAGGCTGTAGATCTTTCTGCACTGGACTTGTGTAGGCTGAGGTTATAAACTTCAGTGTGTGAGCCATTTGGAGGTGCTTAATTTTGAATATTGGAAGAAGGAAAGCCCACAATACATGTGTTTCCTTAAAGGAACAGTCCTGGGAGCATCTTCCATGGAACGATGCTCCCAAGGGGTTCTATTGAAAAAGCCTTGCTGGGATTCAACTTTTATTTCTGTTACTAACGTGTTGCTACAGTTAGCACATTTAAATAGAGGATTCATTGAGCTTGAAAACTAGTGCTTGCATGGGTGGTGACATGCACCTGTCACCCTCTATATGCAGAAAGAGACTCTGCACGTTGTATTCCATATTTGTAGAGGGCACTGCGAAAGGTATTATTTGTGTCAGGACTAGTGGGAATGGCTAGGTTCTTTTAGAATATTTCTTTGAGCTGAAAAGCCTTAGAAGGGTAGGGTAGGGACAATAATTGAAGGGAATAAAGATCTGAATGGAAGTAGAAATAGGAAGAGAGAGAAGACAAAATGAGTTGGTTTACCCATTGAGGTTGAATCCCATGGATTGTGAGAGCCTGCATTATTTCCACAGTTCTCAAAAATTGGGTCTCCCATTGGAAATATGTCAAGGCACCCAAAGAAATAAATATGCATAGGAGCTTGGGGTTAAAAGTGAGAGAGAAGATAGAAAATGTTAATATGATGGCTTTTAAAACTCAAATTTTTGTGAAGCAAAGTTTAAGTAGAAATGAGATGTCCTCAATCTGGGGTAGTAAAACATTTTCTATGAAAGACCAGATAGTAAGTATTTTTGTAGGTCATGTGAGCTCTGACACTACTTCACAACTCTACCATTGTAGCCTGAAAACAGACATAAACAAAATGTAAATGAGTGGGCATGGCTGTGCTGTAATAAAACATTATTTATGACATGAGGCAGCCTCATGTCATAAATGGATTTGGCTTGCTGGCTATAGTTTACCCACCTCTGTCCTAAACTACTCTGGTTTATCATCAAGCTTCAAACAGGCTAGACTGTTTCCATGTTTTTACATGGAGACCAATGACTGAAGGGAAGCAATAACTAAGGAGTAGCAAGAATGAGTCCAACAAAATGCAAGAGGATAATTGGTATTACTTCAATAAGGTTTCCATGGCTAAGTAAGTTTGGTAAATGTGGGTGAGTCTTCCTGGTACTTTTAGTTTTTTAAATAAATTGAGAATGTCTAAGAGAAGATGAAGGAGGCAATAGTTCCCACACCTCTTTGCCCATAGAACCTTGTTGTGCTCATGCCTGTTGCTATCTTTGGGACTCTAGGGTTCCTTGGAACACATTTTTGGGCAATACTGCCCAGGTGGGTTCTACAGGCAAGTTTGAGTCTCTGAAATTTTCTATCTGCCCTGTCACAAGACAATACTGGATTATTGTTTTAGGAAGCCAGATGTCAGCCCTACACAGTTGTTTCAGACCATTCTTCCAAACTCCAGAAGCCAATAGAATAAAACTTGTCCCATGATTCCTATCCTGATGGCTTTTTTCCTTATGCCAGCTTACCCTTTTCTGATAGGTATTTAGTCAGGTGCTCCATTGGCCCGATAGTTGCAAAATAAAAGTAGAAAATAGTTATTTTATTCTTTTTAAAATTCTTTATATATTCTACTTATTAGAGATGTCATGAAAAGACCCAAAGAGAATAGCCTAGACATCTCTGATGCTGTGCATTCTTGTTCCAAGAAATACATTCTAAAGTCTTACCTTAAGAGAATTTGATCATCCTCATGAAGAGCAGTGATAAAACCCAATGGCTGTGGCCCAGGTGTGGCTCAGTTGGTTCGGTATCATCTTGTGCACTGAAAAACTGCAGGTTTGATTCCAGGTTGGGGGCATATGCCCAGGTTGCATACTTGATCCCAGGTAGGGGCCATACAGGAGGCAGCCAATCAGTGTTTCACTCTCACTTCAATGTTTCTTTCTCTCTCTCCCTTCCTTTCTCTCTAAAAATCAATAAAAAAGTCTTTAAAAAAGAATAGGTATACTTTCTGTTCCCATTTCCTTATTTCCCATTCCTTCCTCTAAAAACAAAACAAAACAAAAAAACCCCAAAACAATGGCTGTGGAAATTTGTAAGGTATGATAGTCATTCTCTGGCATGATGCTCTGTGTCATAGAGAGATAAATAATTCAGCTCATCTTTACTGAGCACCTTCCATGTTCATGGCACAAACAAGGTGCTATGGAAATTACTATGGTCAATAAGATACTGTTCTCATCTCTGAGAAGATTAAGCTAGGAGTTAAAGGAGTACAGTTGAGCAGTGGTTTTCAAATTGAGGAACCCTGAAGATCTACAGAACTCCTCAGGGAGTGAGCTGAGGTGTCCCAAGATCTCTCAGCCCTGCTTCAATCAGAGTAGCTCTGATGTTATCTATTTTATACTAGAGGACCGGCACACGAAATTGTGCATGGGTAGGATCCCTAGGCCTGGCCTGTGATCAGGGCCAATCTTCCCCGACTGCCAGCAGCCGGCCCTGCCCCCTGCTATTGACGCAGGTCACCCTCTATGTGTGGGGTGACTGGCAGGGTGATCAGAGCCCCACTTGCCTTGGCCTGGTACTGCTCACATCCACTGCCACCCACCCCTGGTCCTTGTTCCCCATCAAGTGATCAGAGGTTGACAGCCAGGGGGAGGGACTGAGAAGTTGGCTGGCAAACCCCAATTGGACAATTGGGGCCTGAGAGCTGGGGGCAGCTCCTGTGTTGAGAGTCTACCCCCTGGTGGTCGGTGCCCATCATAGCAACCAGTCATTCTGCTGTCTGGTCGATTTGCATATTACACTTTTATATATATAGATTATATATATAGATACTAGAAAAATACAATCATTGGAGTCCAAAAGACACATCCCTTCTACCTACCATTAAGGCTGCCACTTAATTCTCCTGAGCCTTTTTTCTTATCTTTCAAATGTGGAAAATACCTAGGCTTCACAGATTTGAGGTGAAGATTAAATGAGCTAATGCATAGGAAGCATGCAATTCAGTTCCTGACATATAGTAGTGCCTCAATAAAGGACAGGTAAGATAATAAAGTCAAATATGAGAAAAGTCAGAAAAAAGTCATAAAGTACTTCATACTCTATATTGAAAATAATTAGACTTAAATAATATTTGTTTAAAAAATTGAATGAGCCTGGCCAGTGTGACTCAGTGGTTGAGTGTCAATCTATGAACCAAGAGGTCATGGTTGGATTCCCAGTCAGGGCACATGCCTGAGTTGTGGGCTCAATCCCCAGTGGGGGGTGTGCAGGAGGCAGCCAATTAATGATTCTCTCTCAACATTGATGTTTCTAGCTCTCCCTCTCTCTTCCTCTCTGATATAAATGAAAATACATTTTAAAAATTGAAAAACTTAAAAACAGAATGAATGAAAGAAGGGATTGACAATCTCTGGCTAGGAATCATAGAAGTTTTCAAAGGAGTCAGAACTTCTGAGCTACACTTTTACTCCAGTTACTGAGTATCGATGGAGGGTCCACCCCAACCAGTTAACCTTAATAGAAGAATGTCAGATGTAGTCCGGACTACTTAGATTCCTCAAAATCTATGGGAGTCCACTTTAGTGTATATAAGATCTACTTAGAGTCACTATAAAATGTCAGGTGATATTGTGAGAAGATTTTCCTAGAGAAAGAAAGGGAAGAGTGAAGGGTATGGGGGTGGGCAGGGAAGAGTGAGAGAGAGAGAAAAAGAGAAAGAGAGGGAGAGAGAGAGAGACTACAGCTCTAAAATATAAAGTAAAATACACTCAGGTGGGTATTGGAAATATTGGGAGAACACTTTGTAAAGTATATGATTGTCTAACCATTATGCTTTACAACTGAAACCAATCCTATTTAATAAAGAGGGAATATTCTAATTGACTGCCCCACCCTCAACAATGGTGGCGCCAACAGCCACAAGATGGCTGGTAGGGGAGGGCAGTTAGGGGCGACCAGACCAGCAGGGGAGGGCAGTTGGGGGCGACCAGGCTGGCAAGGGAAGGCAGTTTGGGGCAATTGGGCCAGCAGGGGAGCAGTTAGGCATTGATCAGGCTGGCAGGCAGAAGTGGTTAGGGACAATCAGGCAGGCAGGCAGGTGAGTGGTTAAGAGCCAGCAGTCCTGGATTGTGAGAGGGATGTCCAGCTGCTGGTTTAGGCCCGATCATACCTAAACCAGCCTAAACTGGCAGTCAGACATCCCCTGAGGGGTCCCATATTGGAAAGGGCGCAGGCTGGGCTGAAGGACACCCCCTACCCCCAGTGCACAAATTTCATGCACCGAACATCTAGTACAAAATAATATTGAAAGAAAATTATAATTAAAAAGTAAAAATATTACGTAACACTAACTTTATGGAAGATAATCCTAATTTCACTATGTACTTTTCTTTCTAAACAATTGCAATAGCCCTGGCCAGTGTGGCTCAGTTGGTTGAGCATAATTCCCTGCAGCAAAAGGTCACCTATTTGATTCCTGGTCAGGGCACATGCCTGGGTTGTGGGCTTAATCTCCAGTAGGGGATGTGCAGGAGGCAGCAGATCAGTGTTTCTCTTTCACATTCATATTTTTCTCTCTCTTTTCAAAAAACAAACAACAACAAAAAACTCCACAATGAAACATATTAAAAATAAACAAGTACAATAAGTTTTCTATGACTCTCCATTATCAAAATAAGTAGGTCTGTAATTATATTTTGCAGTTATCAAGTTTCTTCTTGATAAGTTTCTCTAAAATATAAATTATAGCAAAGTATTTCTGTAGTATGGGACTAAATATATTCCAAATCCTCAATTCCAAAATGTCTAATTGAATGGGATTGCTCTTTTTACAAGATACTATTGTAACATCTGATGACAAGATGAACAGAGGCAAAACTAAGGAATTAAGATTGGAGGGAAAGGAAGAGGTGAAACTGAGAATGGTTTCCTTATTCTAAGTAAAGACAAGGAAATCCCCAGCATTCACTGTTTTCTCTGCAGCTGAGAAGGAGAGAAGGTATTCTGTGACTTTCTTTCAGTATTACTTACATGAAGTATATCTCCTCTCCAATACTCATATAGTGAATTTGATTAATAATTGCAGATCCTTCCTATGATTTCCTTTGTCAAAATAATAGTATTATGGAAATGTTGTTAATGTAAAAAATCACAACATACTACCTGAATTTTTTGGGGGTCCTACTCCCTTCTCCTTTTTAGCATCCTGGACCAATTACATCCCCTCTTCCCCAACAACTTTATAACTGGAAGCTTTTAGGGATATTTCACCTTTACCTACAAATAAACCCATCCATGTGCCTCACCCCAGAGTTGGGGAATATCTACCTTTCATCCAGCTTCAGTCTATCCCTGTTGGGGGCCCTAACACTCTGCTCATGCACTGCTGGCACTGGGTGCCAGGACAGTGGCTACATGGTTAAGGCTTCCAGGCACTCAGTTCAACCAGGAAATATTGCCCCTGCAGATATATCTGTTCTCAATGGGCTTAAATAATGCTATTTCCCACTTAACATGTTACATTCCCTAGACCAGGGGTGGGCAAACTTTTTGACTCGAGGGCCACAATGGGTTCATAAACTGGACCGGAGGGCCGGAACAAAAGCATGGATGGAGTGTTTGTGTGAACTAATATAAATTCAAAGTAAACATTACATAAAAGAGTACGGTCTTTTTTTTTTTTCAGTTTTATGCATTTCAAATGGGCCGGATCCAGCCCGCGGGCCGTAGTTTGCCCACGGCTGCCCTAGACTGACTAAAGGTAAAGGTCTTGAGGGAACTAGGCTGGTAGGCAAATCCATGTACTGGACACTATGCTGTCAGAATCTCTTGCTTCTCTCAAACTAAGGCTTTCTAATTGGGCCTACCTTGTTTGCATGATCCTCTTTATTCCATACACTACCCTTTTGTCAGGAGTTTCCTGCAAATATCTACACTAATAAAAGAGAAATATGTAAATTGACCATCACTTCACAACACCCACCAGCCAATCAGGAATGAATATGCAAATTAGTGGGACAAAGATGGCGGCAGCCACAGAGCCAGCCAGAGCGGGCAGGAGGCTTGGGTTGCCCCCAGTGATGGAGGAAGCCAAGCTTCCCACTCGCTTGGGCTGGCCACCGAAGGAGGGGCCTGTGGGCAGCAGCCACAGAGCTGGCCTGAGCATGGGAGGCTTGGGTTGCCCAGGCCACCGCCTAGGGAGGGGCCTGCAAATGGCCCTCAGCCCTTCACCCAGGCTGGCCATGCCCCTGTGGGGTGAGGTTCCCTGCTGGGTGGGCATGGCCAGTCTGCAAACAGCCATTGGCCCCTCACCCAGGTTGTCCAGGTGCCCCAGCAGGGACCCCCATTCTGAAAGGGCTGTGGCCAGCCTGAAAACGGCCCTCAGCCCCTCACCCAGGCTGCCCACGCCCCACCCAGTGGGGACCCTCACCCCATGGGGGCGTGGCCGGCCTGCAAACCACCACAGGCCCCTTGCCCAGGCCACTCTGCCCCCCAAGGAAACCCTACCCTGATCCAGGACACCCTTCAGGGCAAACCAGCTGGCTCCCATCCATGCACCAGGCCTCTATCTATACTAATAAAAGGGTAATATGCTAATTGGACTGGAAGACCTTCCAGGAGACCTTCCGGAACTTCTTCTGGACAAAGCCATGGTGGTGGGGCCGAGGTAGAGACTATTAGGGGCCAAGAGGGGAGGGTAGTTGTGGGTGATCAGGCCAGGATGGGACAGCAGTTGTGGTTGATCAGGCTGGTGGCGGGGGTGCGGGGGCGTTGGAGGTGATCAGGCTGGCAGGGGTGAGCAGTTGGGTGTGAGCAGGCCAGCAGGGGGGGCCAGTTGGGGGTGAGCAGGCCATCAATGGGGGTCAGTTGGGGATGATCAGGGCAGTGGGGGGGGCAGTTGGGGTGAGCAGGCCAGCAGAAGGTCAGTTGGGGGCAAGCAGGCCAGTGGGGAGGGCAAGTGGGGGCAAGCAGGCTGGCAGGGGGGGCAGTTGGGGGCGAGCACAAATTTCATGCATCAGGCCTCTAGTACTTAGTATAACATACATTTGGTACTATGCTTCAAGTACCATATCCATCCTTACCTTACCATCTGAAAAAATATTTTTAAGTATAATCCTACCCAAGAGCAACAAAAACTTACACCCACACAAAAACTTAGACACGAATCTGAGCAAGACTATTTGTACTCACCAGAAACCAGAAACAATCCAAATGTCCCTCACATGGAGAATGGATTGACTACTAGTAACTATGGTACATCCATACAATGGTAGTATATTGCTAACATATGCAACAACTCAGATGAATTCAAAAACATTCCACTAAGTAAAAGTATCCAGAGTTAAAAGGCTGCATATTATATGATTCCATTCATATGATAGTCTTGACAAAACACAACTCTAGGGATAGTGTTGCCTGAGGTTGGGGGGAGGAGTAGAAATTTGTGGGGCAATTGGTGTTCATGATGGACTTGTTTTATATCTTAATTGCGATGGTGGCTACTCAGCTGTATTCATTTGTGAAAACTCACACAGAAGCATCCACTACAAAAGGTAATTTATAGCTTAATTTTTTTTAAAGAAAAGGAAAAGTGTAACCATACTTAGCGGCTCGGTAAAGTAGATAGATATTTTACAGGTATTCAGTTTTAATCCTGCTCAGGTGCACTTTTTTTGAAGCTTAAATTTGGAACCAGCAAAGGCAGCATCTACTTTGGAAGAGGAATGCAGTAGTGACTCAGTTACCATTGAAGGGACTTCTGTTTGGAGGCATTTTGCAAGTACCAGGGACCTAATATTGTGAGCACTTCTGAATCCCCTAATGTTATCATCCACCATAAGTCTACCTCTTACCTGGAAGGTGTGTCATAAGGATAAATTTATTAATGTATGCAAAGAACTTTGAAGATGAAAAGCAGTGACTGGACCTAAGGTGAAAACGTTTTGAAAGCCAGTGCCTGGGCAGGTTTTTCTATCACTCTGTCTCGATTTTTCAGCTCACAGCTCTGCATCTCTATACTGAAGCCTGGACCACTGGAAAGAAGAAAGGCGCTGTGAAAATGCTACCAAGATAATGATGAGGTGGCAGGTTGGCTGACCAGACATTTCAAAGCCAAAACAATTCCACTTACTCCATATTCTCATCATTCTAGAAAAAATAAGCCTCACTTGCACAGCACCTAATAGAATTCTGGTTGTGTCTCTCCAGCACACTATCCTGTAGGAATTGGCTACCTTCGAATCTGCAAGTCACTAACATTTCACTCACCTATCTTTAGCTTTTTTGATGCTGTTTGAAATGCTCAGAGGTCAGTGTAAGAAGAATGAGATACAAAACCTTCATGGAAACCTCCGTGAATGAGAACAACCACATTTTATCTCACGGATCTTAGTTATCAGGCCTTGTGTGGAACGCTACTTTACTTAAACCACTGAGAACAGCTCTCAGCACCACTGTGAGCCTCTTCTATTTAATGACTTTTTCTTCTATTTAATTATTTCTCTACTATTTAATGACTTCTGGCACCAGCTTCCCTCTGGCACCCGGGACCCAGGCTTCCTTCTGGCCCAGCTTTGTCAGGAAGGACGTCCAGAATGATGTCCAGAATGACATCCGGTCTAATTAGCACATTACCCTTTTATTATTATAGATGTTTAGCAGCTCTGTAACAGGTTTGGGAAATAATGTACAGAAGAAACCATTATTCACTCAGATACTTTAAACTTTTTAAATAAGAATTTCTATAGACCTTAACTATAAGGCACCCAGAACAACAACAACAACAAAAAAAGCGTTTCTCAGATTGCTTCCAAATAGTTGATCATTTAATCCCTTTTTCAGTCACTTAGCAAATATTGATTGACGATTATGTGCCAGCCACTCTTTAGGCATTGTTCTTGATCATGAAGAGAAAAGGGTGTTTCTGAACAAATAAAGATGCATATTTGCTTTTATAACGTGTGTGTTTGTGTGTGTGTGTATGTGCGCGCGGGAAATAGTGCATTACATTTCTACTATCTGTTAATTCTTTGGGAGATTTCAGAAAGCTTTGTTTATAGTAGACACTGATATCTCTTATTACTCCCCTGTCTCCCAAAAAGATGGATAATTGATTATGAACTTATAGCCAGTGGATGATATGAATGAAGAGGAGGTTGCCTATTGGTAGGAGAAGAGATCCTTGGCAGGGTCCTACTAAGAAATCTCGTGCCCACTGTCTTGTTATAAATGTGTGAGATGCTGCTATTAGATAATCATTGTATTGTATTAAGCATTATTATAATTAGTTAAAATAAAATATCCCATTGTACTGGAAGAGAGAGTCTATGCACTATTGTATTATTTGTGGTAACTAAGAGAAATCTGAAATCATGGAAGTACTTCCAAGGAAGTAGCTATGAGGAGGGGAGAAAAGAAAACAATAGTATTGGGAGCTTAAAGGTGGGGTTGTGTAGAGATAAACTCTATCTACTTAAAATTTCTTTCCTATGATTGGTTTTATGGGTAAAAAAAGACAGAATGCTGTGTCCAGTGATCTGTCTATTCATTTCCTAGAGTACTTAATTTTATAGCCAAATCAAGAAACTAACTGAGCCAGTAGGTTCATTATCAGACCTTCAATATATTGAATAATTTTGTGGTTCAAGAAAAAAAATTAAATAAAATATTTAATCAACAGAGTTGTTCCATTTATAGTAACCAGTTGGGAAGCAGGAAAAGCTCTTAAACTAATGAACCACTAAATAAAATGTAGAGAAGATATTTTGGAGTCAGCCTCCCCATGGCAGTCGGGCATTTATTCTAATGCAAACGGAAAGTCTGCCCTTGGTGCAATCATGTCCAGTTGAGACACATAATTGTCTACAATGATCTGAGCTATGATTATTTGATTTCATATCAACACATTTGAGAAATGACAAAGAGATTATTTCTTTCCTCAAAAAGGCCAGGATCCTCTAACTATTTAAGCCCATGGGACTAACATTTGGCTCCAGTGATATGGAAACCTCGAGATGACAAGTAAGGCATTCTCTGGAAACCATCGCTCACTCCTTTTCCTGATGAATTGTCATGCCCTTCTGAGAACATAACCCATCAGTCCTCTGAAATAGAGAATCAGATAACTCAGTCATGCTCAGCTGATTTGCTAGCCGATAAATGATGAACTTTAACGACACTACCTGCCCACAAGTCTTTTGAGAAAAAAACGGCCAGAGTCTGAGATAATGAGACAACAGGACTTAGAGCAGAGTCATGCTTTCCCTTGGCCCACACAGCTATAGTGGTAATTTCTGCATCTTCATCAGCATCCTATTTGTGCATTTCACCCTGTCTCAGCAAAGGGTGCTGTAACAGACATTATTAGAGAATATCATGGTGCCAGGGACATAGTAAATATTCAATAAATAGTAGAGAAAAGAGGCTCACAGTGGTGCTGAGAGCTGTTCTCAGTGGTTTAAGTAAAGTACCATTCCACACAAGGTCTGATAACTAAGATCCGTGAGATAAAATGTGGTTGTTCTCATTCACGGAGGTTCCCATGAAGGTTTTGTATCTCATTCTTCTTACACTGACCTTTGAGCATTGCAAGCACCATCAAAAAAGCTACAAAAACAGATCCAGAGACAGAGAAGCATCGATCAGACCGTCAAACCTCAGAGGGAAGGTAGGGTAGGGTGGAGGTAAGGGGGAGAGATCAACCAAAGGACTTATATGCAAACATATAGGACTAACCAATGGACACAGACAACAGGGGGTTGAGGGCATGAGTGGGAGGGGTGGGGGGTAATGTGGGGATAAGGACACATATGTAATAACTTAATCAATAAAGACATTTTAAAAAAAGCTAAAGATAGGTGAGTGAAATGTTGGTGACTTGCAGATTTGAAGGTTGCCAATTCCTACAGGATAGTGTGCTGGAGACACACAACCAGAATTCTATTAGGTGCTGTGCAAGTGAGGCTTATTTTTTCTAGAATGATGAGAATATGGACTAAGTGAAATTGTTTTGTTTTTTGTAGGGGGAGAGTAATTTGGGATGTAATAAAGTGATAGTATATATTGAGGTGAGTGGGGAGGATATTTAAAGGACTTTTGTATTTACTAACTAGGTAGAGACTCAGTCAATAGAGAATTATAGAGGTAGCTTCTGGAGAGGTGCTATTTTTATTTTATTTTATTTATTTATTTTTTAAATATATTTTATTGATTCTCCACAGAGATGAAGGGAGAGGGACAGAGAGCCAGAAACATCGATGAGAGAGAAACATCAATCAGCTGCCTCCTGCACACCCCTCACTGGGGACATGCCCGCAACCAAGGCGCATGCCCCCGACCGGGTTCAGGACCCCTGAGTCTGCAGGCTGACGCTCAATCCACTGAGCCAAACCAGTCAGGGCTGGCGAGGTGCTATTTTAATGTTCTTGCCTGGGGTGATGATGATGTTGATAACAGTAGCAGTAGTAATAATAATTATAGCAGTAGTAATAAGACAACATTTATTGAGAGTTTACAATGTACTGAGGAGCTGTGATAATTGTTTAGCATGTATTATTTAAGTTAATGCCTACAACAAGCAAACCTGTGAGATAACCACTGTTATTACAATGAGGAAGCTGTGGTTTAGGGTTAAGTAAACTGCCCAAGGCCACATGGCTTGTTAAATGTGAAGATTCAAACTAGATTCTGAAGTTGAAATGTGTGGTTTCAAATGATATAAATAAGAATGATGGACAATAATTTTTAGACTAAAGTAAATACAATGTGCAAATGGCAGAAAAGGAACATTGTGATTCACATTTTTTCCAACTGTCTTTGTTTTAATTTTATTTCAATCCTTTTGATCTAGGGGCAATAAACTATGGCCTGTGGGCCAAGCCTGGCCTGTTTTTCTAGAACCTGTGAGCCAAGAATGGTTTGGGCATTTTAACTGGCTAGGAAAAAAAATCCAAAAAAAAGAATATTTCATGGCACATAAAAATAGTATGAAATTCAAATATCGGTGTCCATAGTAAAATTTTATTGGAAGAGAGCAAAGCCCTTTGGCCTGCACAGCCTAAAACAGTTACTAACTGGCTCTTTGCAGAAAAAGCTTGCTAATCCCCCACTTTTGATTTTCATGGTAAAGAAGTTTCAAACAAAGGCTTTTGCTTTTCATTGCTGGGTTTGTACCCTGTGTCCCTCATTTGCTATAGCAGATGGGGAAAGACAGTTTAACCTTTCTCTTCCTCCATTTCTAGATCTGTACAATGGGATTAATGGCACCAACCTCAACATGTTGTAGTAACGATGTGAAATAGGATGCTGGATGGAGGGGTTTAGAAGGATGCCTGGCACAGGGTAAGTGCACAAATACATGTTTGCTATTATTGTTCTTATTATGCTACCAAGTTTTCCCTCTATTCGTATGAATCACTCTTAGCACCTAGTAGCCCCAAGACTGATTAGTTCAATTAAGGAAGGCAAGTCTCCTCTCACCACATCTCATTGACCTACATTATGAGAGCTGGAATGGTTGGTTTCTTGGGCTCTTCTTGCTTCAAGTCAGGAGCTGGTGAGGCACAGGTAACATATTCACACCTCCCATCTCTTCAATTATAGCTGGTTCTAGCCTCACTGCCCTTGGCCTTAAGCTCCTGTGGCCAGTTTAACTATTTGGGTGAGTGTGGGAAAATCCCTGTGGATATGGAGGCTAAAGCATTACTTGGTTGTTCATGACTACAAAAGGCTAGGAGACTTAGAAGGCTTTGCTTGGGTCTATAAATAATACTAAAGGAAATAGGCTGTCTTATAGGTGAGAGGGGTGGCCAGCTGTTTCTACGAAGCACATTTTAGGGGCTTCATCACCAGCTAGGCCATATCAACTCTACGGACTGTCAGTCTCCTTTCAGAGATTCATTGATGGGAAGGGGAAGTGATACCTGGAAGAAAGAGGGATGCAGCACCAAATTTCAGCTTTGCCTATGTTAGACTGTTGTGGACTGAAGTGTTAATAGCAAAGATGATTTCCTCCTTAGAACTTCTAAGATAGGATCTTTCTAAAGCATTATGAATCTGACTTTAAGCAGGGTAAGGGCCTGACATGAATATTTCAAAATGAGTCATTATCAACTAATTAGTCACTATAACTGGACTTTTCATTTTCACAAAACAGTAGTGAAACATTCTAGTTTCTTATTCAAAACCCACCATCTGCATTTATCTAATGCTTTATTCTGTCTTTTGCTTAACTTTGTTTTATTATACTGTACTAGAATGAAATTGTGAGACTTAGGTTCATAGGTCCTAGCTTCCAACTCAACTACTAACCTTCAACCTGACTGAATTTTTGAGGTTGTTAGTTAACCTTCTTAATTTTTTAAAAATATATTTTATTGATTTTTTACAGAAAGGAAGAGAGAGGGATAGAGAGTTAGAAACATCTATGAGAGAGAAACATCGATGAGAGAGAAACATCCATCAGCTGCCTCCTGCACACACCCTACTGGGGATGTGCCCACAACCAAGGTACATGCCCTTGACGGGAATCAAACCTGGGACCTTTCAGTCCACAGGCCGATGCTCTATCCACTGAGCCAAACTGGTTAGGGCATAACCTTCTTAATTTTTAAGGAGAGAAAGGAATGTATTCAGAGGCATGTTGGTTAAATGTATGAATTCTGGGTTCAAATTCAGTTTACCCAATTCATTTCTTCATGATCTTGAATAAAGACAGTAGCATTTCTGTGTATTAGTTTCCCCAATCTGTAAAATAGGGTAGTGGTGATGTCTCTCCCATGAGATTGTTGAGAGGATAAGTGAGCTAATTTAGGTAGAATAGTTAGAGTGGTGTTATCAGGCTGTTTGTTATTGTTGCATTATTATCTCCCTTTGAGCTTAGCACTGAATATATTATTGCAAGGAATCCCATAGTGGCCATTTGAGTTAGGTGTCAGTCCAATAGATGAAATCATGGCTAATTTGTTTAAAGTGATATAGATGGTAAATGAGCAAGCTTGTATTGAACCTAGTCTGATTAAGTGCAGAGCCCAGACACTTTCTGTGAATACCTTTACAGTTCTCAGATTCATTGATTCTACACTCAGACTAACTCTAATCATGTAAGCTGTGTTAATTACTTGAATAACTAATGTTAATTACTTGAATAACTAATAAGATAGCACACTATCACTTGAATATTTTCACATAACCTATTTGCCTTACATTCTGTTTATTAAGAAGTTAAAATGTAAAGTCAAATAGTGAATTATGTTTAAGAAGCTACATGACTTTTAGGACTAAGTTTTTAGGATATTTTTTTTTCCTACTGCCAGGCACTCCGTAGAAAAGCTACTAGTATAAACACTTCATTTCTTATCTCCCTTCTGTGAGTGCCAAGCAAGCGAACCTTATATGAGCTTGTAAACTCAGAGTGAGTGTGTGTGGCCACGTGGAACATGTGATTGAATGTTGGTGGAGGAGGGAGTGGGAAAAGAGAAAAATGTAATTAATTGCTACCAGAGGAAAAAGTTGAACTGGGTGGAGGTTCAGAATGATTCACCTGGATCTTTGACTCAAGGAACTTAATGAGTTTCTGCAACGCCTTCTGATAAAAGTTTGGCCAAGGAGATGATATTTTGTTCAGGGTGTAACCACTCCAAGCCTTGATTACCATTTAGAAGCAGTGACTATCATTTCACAGAATGATGATTCAAAGATTGAAATGCGAAGGGGAATGGCTCACCTTAACTGGATTGCTGATTTACGATTCAAAAAAGCACTCGCTTTAGCTATGTAACCTACCAAGAATAAAAAAAACAACATTAAAAATATACCCGAGTTGAACTATGCTTATAAAGGGGGAGAAAATAACCAAGAAGGTAGAACGAAAGATCAAAGTAGAGTAAACATGCATTTGTTAGAAAAGTATCCAACCCAACCAACAAAAACAAGTGATGAAAATAACAGACTTACCTCCCAGTGAAAAGGATGGCTGCAACAGCACGGTGAGTCTTTTATGAGATGTTTTAAACTATCGTGCATCTTGCTGTACTTGTAGTCACCAATTTAGTGTACGAAACTTGGGGATGTCCCTTGCTATTGATTTTTAAGGTAACTTTTGTTATATATAATTCTATTTGGTAAATGTCCAAAAGGGGAAAGTGAGGTGCTCCTTACCAGAGGTGTCATTTAAAGTAAAACAATTGTGTTAAGCCTTCTCTTAAAAAGCTCAGATGGTTTGCAATTGAAAAATAGAGTCCATTAGCATGCCATCCCAATCTTTTAAAAACTGGTGACAGCAGTTTTTGCTTTGTATCTTGTCATTTCTTCCTGGGAATTCAAACACCTCCTGGGTGTTTGAACTTCCCAGGCATCTATGAGTGTTCTGAGGCTTTGGCCTCTCTGCCCCTAACTCCTTCCTGGAATGCAATTCCCAACTTTTCTCACCCAAGGAACTTCTATTTTTGTTCAGAAGCCAGATCCTGACTCTTCCAAAATTTTTGTGTTTTAGATGCATCTCTTCCTGTGCCCATTTAGTAATTTCCAAACATATTGTATATAACAAACAGTATGCATATATAAGAATTTATTTAACATTTTCTCTACTAGGTAGAGAGGTGCCATTTTTTTCTTCTTATAAACACATTACAATAGCTTTGCATATAAATCCCTCTGAGCTTTATTGACACATTTAAAAAATATTTGAGCCCCTAGCTGGTTTTGCTCAGTGAATAGAGCGTCAGCCCAAGGACTGAAGAGTTCCAGGTTAGATTCCAGTCAAGGGCACTTTACTCGGTCATAGGCTCAATCCCTGGGCCTGGTCAGGAAGTGTGTGAGAGGCAACCAGTCAATATGTCTTTCTGACATCAATGTTTCTCGCTCTCTCTTTCTCCTCCTCCATTCCACTCCCTCTAAAAATTAATGGGAAAAAATATCCTTGGGTGAGGATTAACAAAAAAAAAAAAAAATCAAAAAATATTTTTAAAGTAAAGTAACTAGATTAAAAAGTTTTAATACTTCCATACCCTTGGTACATATGCCAAGTTGCTTTCTATAATCCCTTAGGCTGGCACAGGAAGGGATGTGGAAGAAATATAAATTCTAGCAGCCTGACCCAAGACCCAACCAGTCAATTTTTGGAAGAGAGTTAATAGGGAAATATTTCAGGATATCTTCACATCTAAGTTGATGCTTGAAGGAAGGAGAGAGAATGGTCTGTGTAAGGGAGGACCTGGATACATGTGAAGGAGTTTGATTCATGGTTCATCTTACATCTTACATCCCTTTTGTAGATGGAAATGGGGACCCAATGAAAGATTGAAAGTTAAGGATTGATAGAATTAAGTTTGCATCTTAAAGGGATTACTCTGGTTACAGCATAAACCATGGACTGAAGCGAGGAAAATTGAACATAGAATATAGTTAGAAGACTATGGCAGTAATCTACACAATAGATGGACTAATCTCAGCTCTTGAACATGGAGATTTATGGAAGTATATGAACTGATGAATTGGAAAGGAGACAGAATTAGCAGAAATTATCTTATGGACAAGGATTTTTTCCAGGTTTTTGTTTTTGGCTACTGTATGGATGGACATGTATGTTCTCAGACAGACAATATAGAAAGAGTTGCAGGTTTCAGGATAGGGAGGTGGGGAGAAAGAGATGACAACTTTAGTTTTGGTTTTAATTTTGAGATTCTTGTGAATCATCCAAATGAAAATGTCTTAAAAGAATTTAGCAATGAAGAAATGGTAAAGATTTGGATTTAGGAAAAAGGAGTATGGATTTGAGAACTTTCAGAAGAATACAGGAAGATTTTAAAGCTATATGGAGCTAAATTATGGATCCAGGGATAAAATTTATGCTAATGGAGGGTGCAAGGAACTACAAGAGGACAAAGTGATATGTTCAGTGTGTTGCTTTATATTAGTCCCAAAGAATCAGAGCTTTAATGATGCTTAAAGAAAAATTCAGAAATAAGTAGTAGTTCTTATTAAGCTTATAGCTACTAACTAGAACAATGAAAGCTCTCATTTTGGTGCCATCATTAATTCCACTTCGACCATGAGCTTTAGATAACTTCAAACTTTCATCTGTAAATGAAAATAAGAATAACAACGTGATATTGAAGACCATTTAAAATAGATCAAATATATCTTAAAACTAACACAAGTCTAGCTAATTTCAGAAGCTCTTACTATATTTGATATGGGATCTCTAAAGATAGTATTTCTTTTGCATAACAATGCACATTCATATTTGAAAGATATTTCACTTTGTACAAACACTTTCAAAGGTATTACATTATTTGACTCTCACAGTCATCTTGTGAGACAAGAGAGTCATTATTATTCTTTCAATTCTTTCAGATGAGAACACTGAAATTGTGGAGGTGAAAGGACTTGTCCAAGATTAAGTCACTATCTAGAAAGTGGTAGATTTGTAAATTTATTTCAAGTGTGTGGGCCACAGATGAAATTGCAATATTTTTAAAATATATTTTATTGATTTTTTACAGAGAGGAGGGGAGAGGGATAGAGAGTTAGAAACATCGATGAGAGAGAAACATTGATAGCTGCCTCCTGCACACTCCCTACTGGAGATGTGCCCGCTACCAAGGTACATGCCCTTGACTGGAATCGAACCTGGGACCCTCAGTCCGCAGGCCAATGCTCTATCCACTGAGCCAAACCGGTTAGGGCTGGAATTGCAATTTTTACAACTATTCCCTAAAAGGTTGTATTCCAATTAAATGAATTCACTCAATCAGTTAAATTATTCAGCTTAACTAATAGAATCAATGTCAGACATGTGCAAGGCATTGTGTAAAGCAGTGGGCAGACATAAAGACAGAGATGCAACATCTCTGGGAACTAATAATTAAGGCATATAAAACAGAAATGCCTGGTCAATTAAGAAATAGTTACAACAATACAAGATGATAGCAATAATACAAGAGATCTTATAATGTGTGGAATGGAGTCATTAGCAAAAACTTCATGGAGGAAGCAGGACTTAATTTAGCTTATAAGATGAGCAGAGGGAGAAATGAAAGCACCTTAGCCCCAAGACACAGGGAAGACAAAGGCCAGGAGAAGACAAGTTGGAGGCATGCTTGGCAGTCAGTAGACCAGGTTGGCTGGTGTAGATGGTTCATGTAGCGACGCCATATTGAAAAATCGATAAATGCCAAGTGGGCCAGATGTTGGAGAGCCTTAAAATATTGATCTAAGGGAGTCAGTAAACTTGTGAGTTTTCCCCCTGAATTATTTTATCAAATTATCTTAAAAATATATGATCGATTCAGTGGAAGATTTCTGAAATTCCACTGCACTGATTAAGTTGATGAAATTGATCAAGTTTGCTCATTTTACTACTGACAGTTTTGGAAAACCTTCAGGCTCTGGCAGCAATCAACTGCATTTAAGTAATCAGAATTTTATGCAGAATTTATTTGCTATTTCCTGTTAAATTCCTGTTTTCAAAAAAGGATTTAATGAGGATCTTTGGAAACTTTTCATCTGCTAAGGGAGGTGCACCCTTTAAACTTTTGTGGGGACTTTCCTGACAATTTCCTTGAGTTTAGCTTTTGTTAGACTAATTGAGAACAAGGACTAAACATTGAATATAGCAACTTTTTTTTCAGCAAGAGAATGCAGCTGTCAAAACTGAACATAAAGTCAGAGAGTTTAGCAAGTCTTGAGCATATAGTTACAGATTAGCACCTGTGGCATTGTAAGTCACTTGTTTCAAACAAGCAAGTGAACTAATAAGCAAGCAAACAAACAAGTAAACAAACAAACACTAGTATTCAAGGAAGCTAAACCTGAGGCTACTTTTAAATGTTATCAAAAGCCCTATCAGAAAAAATATGACAAAATTACTGTACTTTGAGTGATAACTCTAGTTTTTATTAATGGCTGACAAATTATGTAGCCAGTAGACACATTTGGTTATCTGTTGGAGATATCAGGGATATCACAACATTGAGGATGCCTTAGTATGAGCAGTGGCAAGAAGCTAAAACCTTCTGTACCAACATGATTATGTAATGCTCAACATGTGCCAAAAACTGCTAATCCTGATGAATGAGTTCTGAGCAGTGAAAAGGAAAATGCATTATCTGCACTAGGCTCTGGGACATGCACTGGGAGACACATTTCATGGACCCATAGGAGTTCTGTGGTGAGTAGCACTTCTGTGAAGGGAGAATACTGTCCCACTAGAAAAAGTTTTCACTATCATTTGGTGAAACTGAGTCAGGTGTTATTTGCAAGTGAAGTGAGTAAAAGAGGCATAAACAGCCGACTCTTCTGATTCCATGGAAGAGGTAATTTTCATGTCCAGGACACATGTGGACTCTTAAGAAGCATCAACTTCATTCTGCTCCAACAGGAGGTGGATTTGATATGGGATCTCTAAAGGTAGTATTTATTTTGCATAACAATGAACATTCATATTTGAAAGGTATTTCACTTTGTACAAACACTTTCAAAGGTATTACATCATTTGACTCTCACAGTCATCTTGTGAGACAAGAGAGTCATTATTATTCTTTCAATTCTTTCAGATGAGAAATTGGGGAGTTGTCCCCTTAAAACATTACCCTATTTTTTAAAAAACAAATCTGGGTCATATAATATGGGGTAATAAAGACATTTTTGACTTCTGTTACATAAGCAATCTTGAACTATCACTGGCGGCAGTAATTCTGAATCAATACATATATTTCTTCATATGTTAAAAATATAATGGCTCTTTATTGTCTCTGAGGATATCTTCTAAACACATTTTCATTGTTTATGACTCTGAACCTTTAGTGTCTGAGCTCTAGGGTTTTGGTGGTTGGGTGTGTTTACTCTCAGAAGCTTGCTCTTTGTTACTATGCTTCCAACAGCAGGGTTATCTTAGATACAGTTAGACCTGACAAAAGAATAAGTAAGTAAGTAAGTAAGTAAGTAAGTAAGTAAGTAAGTAAATACATAAATCAATCAATCAATCAACCAATCAATCACATCTAGAGCCAGATCTGTGGGATGCTTATTTGTAATCTCCAACTTAGTTCTGTTCTTAAGTGATTTAGCCATGGACACATAATTTGTTAGGGCAGAAGTTGGTGAAAACCGGAGGTCCTCTACCCAGCCAGTGTGGCTCAGTGATTGAGCATCGACCCATGCACCAAGAGGTCGCTGGTTCGATTCCCAGTCAGGGCACATGCCCGGGTTTTGGGATTACTCTCAAGTGAGGGGTGTGCAGGGGGCAGCTAGTTGATGTTTCTCCATCATTGATGTTTCTATCTCTTGCTCCCTCTCCCTTCCTTTCTCTAAAATTAATAAAAACATATAAAATAATAAAAGCAGAGGTCCTCTCATTTCTACCCTTATATTTTCCCCCTTTTATCATGCTCTCAATTTTATTCTTTATATGTATTCTCTATCAAGTAAATCTACTACATTTTATTTTTATTTCCTCTTTAGGAACATAAAATTTGTCCATGTTCCAAATTGATTTCCCTTTATAAAACTTGGTTGTATGGAAACTCCCCTCAACTTTCTTAGGTTTAGTATAAAAGTTGAAAGGTCTTGGTGTTTGATTTTAAATTAAAATAATGGAGTCATAAAAGAAATTTTAAAAATGTATGGGAACAGACTGACAGCTGTCAGAAGGGAGCGGACATCAGCAGGACTGGATGAAAGAAGGTGAAGAGATTACCCAAAGAACATGTATGTACAACCAATAGACACAGACAACAGTGAGGTGATGGCCAGAAGGAAGGGGGGCGTGGGCTGGGTGAAGGTGGGTAAAGATGAGGGGGATGGGGAACATCTGTAATAGTGTCAACAATAAAAGTAAACTTTAAAAAACACATAAGAAAGACATTCCGAGGAGTGGGGGGACAAGAGAAAATGTATGAACATATAGTGGAATAGCATTCAGCCTTAAAAAAGGAAATTCCACAATTTGTGAAAACACGGGTAAACCTGGAGGACATTAGCTAAGTGAAATAAGCCAGACACAGAATGACAAATACTACATGATATCATTTATATAAGAATTCTAAAATAGTCAAACTCATAGAAGCAGAGATTAGAGTGATGGTTGCTAGGGGCTGGAGGAGGGGGAAATGATGAGGTATTAGTCAAAGTGTGAAAAGTTTTAGATATACAAGATAAATACGAAAGCACTTGTATGCATGCATATAATCATATCCAATGGACACAGACACTAGGGGGGTGATGGCATGTGCCGGAGGGTGGAAGCAGCCGGGAGAGATCAATGGGGGGAAAGGAGACATATGTAATACTTTAAACAATAAAGAATTTAAATAAAAAAGATAAATATGTCCTAAAGATCTACTGTATAGCATAGATACTATAGTTAACAATGTTGTATTGTGTGCTTAAAAATTTGCTGAGGCAGATCTTATGCCACGTGTTCTTATCACCAATAATAATAATAATAATAATAATAATAATAATAATAATAAAGCCAAGAAGAAACTTGTATGCCAATCATACTTCCACAATGTGATTTTAAAAAACAAAAAACTTTATGGGAAAATCGCTTTGCTCATTTTCTTCACAATTTTTATTCCAATAATCATCTGAAATCAATGCTTTAAGAAGAGTACATACGGATTAAAAAGGGAAATGCCATTTTAACAGTTCAGTAGTGAATATTATTATTACTCTGTGGAATGGTACTGTTTGTTACCCTCCCAACACCCATTCCCTGTATTCCTTCATAGAGACCCTAATTATTTCTGTGTCCACCCTTCCCTCAGGGGACAAAGAAGCAGCTAACTCCACTCTCCACTGTAGGATCCACTGCTTAACCTGAGGCAATGAGTTCCAGCATTTCTCTGCTTCCTCTTATTGGCCCTGGGGTAAGTGCTGATTGGAATTGGCTCCAAAGACCGAGGGAAGGATAGATACTCAATGTTAATATCTTGGGCGACCACCCTTAAGACCAAGCATGGTGCTGAGGATGGCAGGAGGAGAGAGAAAGTTTTTTTAAACATTCCTGTGCTGCTGACCATACTGTGCCTCCCTTTACTCTCTGGGCTTCCGGTTACGTGAAACGATGAATATCCTTGCCATTTTGTGACAGGGCTTTCTATTAGCTTCTGCTGAAAACATTGTAACAGATCTTCTGCTGATGCTAGAAGAGGAACAAGAAAGCTGTGTTCACTGGTAATCCTTTCTCCCCTATGTTTTCAATTGAACTACGCAGCTCATGTACTATCTTAACTACATTAACAAAAATTAGAGCGGCAAAGCATTGTTCTTGAAGGCAGCAGCTTCGGTGCCAGTCCTAATCCTAACACATTTTTGATCGGTGTGGCATTGGACAAACTGCTTACCATCACCAGCTTTTCTCCTCTTTTAAATGGGCACAACAATACCTGCCCCATCTACCTCACAATGTTTCTGCGAAAATAAAATAATGTCAGGAGACTACTTTGAAGACTACTGATGCTTGCAGTATTTTAAATGTCAGCCACCCACTTCCAAGGGCAGGCTGTTTAATGAAACATGTTATCTAACTAAATCCTCATCAAAAAGTATTGCAGGTAAGTGATGGTATCTCTGGTACACAGATGGAGGAAGCTGAGCATCAGAAAGCCTACGTAATGTACCCAAAGCCACACTGGGGAATTCCAATCCAAACCTGACTGACTCCAAACCTATGCTTCACCCATTATTCGTCCTACATGATGTGATGAGCCTAGGGTTGGGGAAGACCCACTAAAATCCTAGATACAATTAGGTTGGGCACCAGGAATCACTAAGGCATCTTAAGCACACCCTCTACACCAGGAACTGTGCTCCTTCCATGATCTCACTCTCTGCAATGGCCGGGGGAAGTAAGGCATTATTATTCACTTCTTATAGATGCCACAATGATGTACAGAGAAGTGAAAATGTTTTGCCTCAAATGGCCTAATTGGCAAGTGGCAGAGGCAGGATAGAAATCTTACCTGAGGTCTCTGTGTGTCACAATTCCTGAGCCCAGTACCTTCTAGGTTGAAAAAGAGGCAGGGGATGTGGGGCCAAGGGAAGAAGTTACTACTGAGCAGGTGGGCAGGAGTTTGAAGTCAGCTTACACTGAAGGCACTGCTGTAGTCAGTGCTGATTACCTGGCCCAATACTCACTCTGTGTCCACCTTTCCTTTGGGAGATAAAAAAAATGTTCTGGATACCCTCCCACACTCAGTATGGTGCTAGTGATGCCAAGTCAGGAGAGATAGAAGCAGGCCACAAAGTTAAGCAATAACCAGTGACATTTTGAGCATAAAAACTTACCAGAAAACTGATAATCCTCCAGACTATACCATGCTAATAATTTTTGATAGAAATAGTTCTAGAATTAGAAACTGCTTTGAGCAGTGTACTAAATGTAATTCAAAGATTTTTAATAACATGGCATCATGGTGGTGTACACAGAGTGCGTTCTGTGTTCAGAATTATTTACTCTCCTTTTAAAAAATTTTAAGTTTCCTCACTTTTTTTACATATGCTTTTATTGCTTTCAGAGAAAGAAAGGGAAAGAGAGAGAGAGAGAAAGAAACATCAATGATGAGAGAGAATCATTGATCGGCTGCCTCCTGCATGCTCCTTACTAAAGATCGAGCCTGCAATCCAGACATGTGTCCTGACCAGGAATGGAACTGTAACCTCCTGATTCATAGGTCAATGCTCAACCACTGAGCCACACCAACCAGGTTTATTTAATTTCTTAATGTTCGACGCTTTGCAATCACTCTTGCTTACAAAGTGATTTTCTTTCAACATTTTTTCTCCTTCCTAACTTGAGCATGTAATTTTCTGTAGTCTGAGAAATAGGATAAACAAGGTATGGAGAGTTGCATGGAAAATAGGAATCAGTAAAGCCGGAAGGCCCGCAAGCAGCATGGGAATGAGCTTTGGTGAATAAGAACTGAGGAGGGCTCCTTGCGGCCACAGAGACTTTGGGAGATCTGGTTATTGGCTGTGTCCATATGATGCTTTTCCTAAAGGTAGAAAGGATTAATGAGGTCACCTACTCTGACCCTTTCTCAAGAGGAAACTGTGACTCAGAACTACTAACAGTGGCTAGCTAGTATTTGTTGAGGATTTTTGATGGTCCGAACAATATTTTACACTTACTACTATCTCATTTGCCCTTTGCCACAGCCCTATGAACCAGAAACTATTATTATCCTTCTATAACAGATAAGAATGCAGAAGCACAAGAGGTTGAGTAACTTGCCCAAAGTTACACAGCTATTAAGTGGTTGAGAAAGGATTCAAATCAACACAACTTGGCCAAGAGGGGCCCTTGTAACCACCATGGGGCGACTTGAAGTGACTTGCCTGAGGTCAATCAGGAAAGCAGTGAAGGGCAGAGATTAGAATTCAGGTCTTCTGATTACCAGCCCAAGGCACTGTAAATTGTGCCCTGATGCCTAAGTCCTGTGTAATTACTACACACACACACACACACACACACACACACACACACACACACATTCATTCTGGCTTATAAACTTTTCGGAAGTTATATTTCACATCACCTTATAATAATTTTTAATATGTGTTGGGCTGGGATGGGGACTTGGACTCTTATGCAGAATTATTCTGAGGGTAGTAATCAGTAAATATTTTAGAAAAATATATCTGGAGAAACCATCTTGAGTATCTATATATATAAAATGGCTAAATGACTGACTGCCATCCAACCGTCCGACCGACCAACCTGCCGGTACATATGATGTGCACTGGCAATTTAAAAATAAACATTGACTCGTGCATGTACGATATTTATCCCTGTCTGACACTGGCCTCCCATTTAAATTAATTTGAAGACAGTTTCCCGTGATGCCAGCATTTGCTATGACTATTCATAAATCACAAAGACAAACTCTAGACAAAGTAGGAATATTCCTACCTACACCCATTTTCAGACAAGATCTGTTATACATTGCTTTCTCTCGAGTTCGAAGATCATGTGAAGTTAATGTTAAAGTTGTAAATACTTCATTGCAAGGAAAGTTAGTCAAGCACTCTGAAAGTGTTTTTACTCTTAATGTGGTATACAGGGAGATATTAGAATAAGTTTAATCAATTTATCAGCCATTGTTTTTTTATCAATGTTGCTTTTATATCATGTTTTTGTTGTTTTTATACAATGTCTTTGTTGTTGTTATATCATGCTGTTATTGTTTATTTATTAATCAATTTATATATTATTTTCATATACATTTTGTTAATTTTCTTTCATCTCTAACACTTCTATTGTAGAGAAAGGGTGAATAGTGATATTAAAATATTTCTTCTAATAAATTTCCTTTCAATGTCCACAGATCCATGCACCAGGCCACTAGTTAGTTTCATAATGGGGGACCAAACTCAGCCTGTAAAAGTTTTCATTAAGCGAGAAAGTTCAAATATTTTTAAGAAGAGATTTTTAGCCCAAAGTTAATAAATAGCTATTTAAGCCATTCCAATCTTTCCCAAAACTTTGTGATAGGAGGTTTCTCAAGACCTTATTTCTTCTTATCCAATTTTAAAAAGTAAAGGTAGTGTTCAGAATGTCTGCCTTTTCTGAGATTACCAGCAGTTGTCCTAAGTATCTTCAGGCTTACGGTGCCAAGTTATGCTTATTTTTAAAAGTGACTGGCAGTTAACCACCATTCACATTTCTCCAGTAGTTTTTATTAATAGTTCAGAAGGTATCTACTGCATAGAAAAATCGTTGCTCTTGATGAAAATTACATTTAAGTTACCAACTTTGCAAGGTTTTATTACTTTATCAAATCAATATTTTGCAATAGTTTCATGCATATTTATTTAACCTTCATTAATAGTGTTATAATTTTGAAAAGATTTCCAGTAGAACGTTTCTTTGGTCAAGTTTAGAATGTATACCAGATTCATGTGCTTGATATTTTGGATCTCAAATATATATGTTTATGTTAGAAAATGCTAGCTTGGCAAAAGAAATAATAGCAGTTTTGAAAAGAAGTCAGTGAAACCTGTAGTAAGAACCTAGTAAATTAATGCATACATTCCTCCTTTTGGGCTTATGGGCTGACATATATTATGCATCATAGGAGGGAGATGGAAAGATTTCTTTCTGTCTCCCTCAAGGACTGTTTTAAGTGGTAACTCCTATGGACCTAGTGGTATGCTCTCATCATCACTTCATAAGTGCAAGAAAGTTGTCAATTAAATGTGACTGAGAGTAGCAAAGAGCAGGCCGAGCCACAGAGGTGTCAGAGAACAGGTCCTTGGCCATTTCAATTCTCATCCATCCTCCTTTCCCTTTTTTCTTCTTTCCCCTCCTTTCTGCCTTGCCCAGGCCACGTTTATATTCATACTCAGTTCAACAGTACATTAGGGGCTGGTCCTTAAACAGGAATAGCGTCCTTTTGAATGAATTTGCATTTATTCTCACAGCCCCCATAGACAGGCATGCTCATACAAACACGCGTGGAGATGCACATGCATACAAGCACACAAGCATACAGACAAAAACTGAACCACATTGTATAGATATACACAAACACATTCAGGCACCACTTACAAAGAGATACTCAGAAATGCGCATACATATACATATATAGACAGACACACCCAGACACATACGGAGATGGACACACATATGTAGACACATGCATGTATGGAGACAGAAATACACAAATAAAGACAAAGACACAGCTGCATGTGTAGGCCCTTCTTATTAAACCAATGATTACAACTACTTCAGTGAGACTTCTTTCACTCAGTGTGGGACATAGTAGTGGTAGCCGGAAATTAGGATGTATGAGTTAGGCTAGGTGTAACCTTCTACCATTTGCACTGTAATTATCTTCACATGTCACAGTATGAGAAACACCTCCTTGGATTGCTCCTGAAGCCAGTGGCCTCTGTGACCACCAAAAGCAGGACTCGCACTGTGTTTCAGCGCAGAGTGGGAAAGCCATGGCCGGAGCAAGGGGACAAAGACCTGCAAACATGCAGTTGGCCCCACCCCAACTCTTTCTATGAAATCTGGAGCCATACTCCTTCGCATGTTTGGACTGCCTGCTCTGAAGGGAAGAGAGGCAGAGACAATCAGACTGAGGAGAATATGAAGTAGAAACAGGCCCTGATCGTTCCCAGACACGTGGAGTTAAGTTTCTGAATCATAAATGTATTTGGATGCACCTTATCTAATTACAATTACACAGCTGTAACTTTCTTCTTTCAGTCAGCATGCCTATCTGAGTTTCCATCTCTGTATCGCTCTAACAGATCTTTCTGAAACAACTTTCACCATCTTATGGAAGTACTTCCTTTCAAAGCTGATTGTTAAGTCCAGGGAGTTCTAGCTTATGTATTCCCTATTTCCCAATTGAAGTTCTGTCCAAGATACTGTTTCCTAGCATTGCGGTGTGTTTTGACTGGTTGAGTGGGAACATTCATTTGCTTTCTGAAGTGACAGTGGACATGTAAGTGCAAGATAGATCTGATAGTGAGGAGGAAGGGGAAAATCCAATAATAGATATAAATAGTAGCTACCTCTTCTTTTTTTCTTTTTTCTTTTTTTGTCAACAGGTTGTAGCTACTGCTTATTGATCATCAATTGTGTATTGGCCTCTATGCCAGGGGCTTTGCATATTATTTTATTCCTTCCAACAACACTAGAAGGCAGGAGGTTGTTAGTTACATTATATGGATGAGGAAACTGAGACTCCATGCTTATTGGATATTTTTTCATAGGAGGTTTTAGATGTAAAAAAATTTGAATGGGTTTAGATTCTCAGAATATCATGGATCTAGGAAATCACTTCTCAACTTATTTATGATTTTTTATATGACTCTTTTATGTTTAGAATTTTTGCCTGGATCAGAATTTACAAATGTTCTAACTGCAATACAACTTTGCTAAGCAATGTTCCTACACTCTTTACAGTGGAACAGCAGAAGTTAAGAGGGTATATTTGGAGTCAAGCTGCCTGGATTTGAATTCGGACTATGCCACTTATCTGCTGTGAGACCCTGGGCAAGTCATTTAACTTTGTTGTTCTCTAATTTTCTGGTCTACAAAATGGGTTGATCACAGCACCCACCTCATTGAATTGTGCTGAGGATTGGATGAGGTGATCTGGGCAACACCCAGAACTGTGCTTGAAATGTTTTAGCAACATGATAATGTCAGTTATTATTATTATTTTTTTATGTTAGTCACAATTTTGGTTCTTCATTTCCTTACAAGTTACTGGCATGTCCCTTCTTCAAATGTAAATGTGAAGGGAAAAAAATTAAAACACGTCTCAAAGAACTGAATGCTCCCTCGCGAACATAGTCCATGCAGCATCTTCATTATGTGAAGGACCACAGAGAGTGTGTGGTCCTATGGGGCCCCTCAACCTCAGACACATCTCATTAGCTAGATTATCTGGTTGAGCTTCTGAGAGTATTGGAAGCAATAGGAGTGTTCAGGGCCATTTCATTGCTTTTGTTAAATGGAATAAAACTTGACTAATAGCCTATGACAATAAGTCAGTCAAACTGAGACTTGACTAAGAGACTGGTCATAGTAATGTAGCAAGAAAAACGAGCAAGACATTTGAATGGCAATGTTGTGTGGGTGGGAGGCTTGTTTTTAAGTAACTGATGTTATAACTTTATTGCACTATTATTTCAGTCAAGAGAAATATCTGTGTAACAAGCTAAGACAGCTCTCTAAAACAATATATGCTCACTGTTTTTTTCCCTCTATTACTTTCACCCCCTTCCCTTTCTTTCCTCCGGTCTTCCCTCCCTTCCCCACTCCTGCTCCCTCCACCATTTTTTTTTCTTGTTGAAAGTCAGCGTTTCTACATTTGTGATAGCCATTGAAACAACCTTGGTAACCTATGTATTATAGGCCGTTGCAAAAGTGTAGGTTTGTTTCTATCTGCCACAGAGTTAAAGAGACATTCCTGTCAGCGCTGAATTGTAAAAAAAAATGTACGGTGGGTAAATTGTCTGAACACATTAAATCAATGCTAGTAACAAGTATAGAATTGCGGAGAAAGTTTGGGCTAAAACAGCTAGACATAACAAAGGAACTTTAAAAAAATGACAAGTTGACTGTAGTCTTCACTTCTTCATGAACTTTGTTTTTGTGAATCTGTACTGACTTGTTGCAACCACCATTACTGTAATACTGGAATGGTAGACAAAGGAAAACAGAGCATGATTATTCAGTGCTCAGGGATTTCTTAAACACCCCTGTCTTCTCCTCAGGATAGATGTCAGCAAATTCAACCCCGAACATTTTCACAGGAAAGGAATAAAACAAATTAAAAACCTAATAATAAGAAAAATACCACTTAACGTGTGTTTTTATTGCCACTTCCTCTCTGATGATGGGTTCACCTCACAGCTTTGCATTGGTTAGAGAGTATTTTAAATGAATTAGGGAGAGTCAGGAACAATGAAATGTCAGGGTAAATTCTTAATATCAGAAATAATTATTGTCCTACCTTCAACTGTTCACAATCCATAATTTATTTCTTTCCCAGTCATCTTAAGAGCCTGTGATCTTATTTTTCTCAGAAATCCTGAAGGATGTACTTATTGCTATAGTTATACTTAAGTTGTATACCTTTCATGGGATCCCCTTTTTTTTTGGCAAAGACATTCCGAGTTTAAACCCTGTCTACTCACAGAGATTATAAACTCCTTGAAGGCCAGACCATATCTTTTACTGATTTTATCCATGTGCTAGTCTCCTATTTACAATAATAGGTTCTCAATAGGTAGTTGATGTCTGAGTGATAGTAGATAGGCAGATCCTCTTTTCCATGTGTCTTGGTACAACAACAGTGGGACAGGTGTCTACTTTCCAGGGGCTGTGTGGTTGGCATTTACTGGACTTTTCTGTTGTCCACTAAAGGGGAGCAAGATGCCAGCTCCCCTGTCTTAGACATGCAATGTTCCCATACACAGAACTAATCACAATTGGAGCAATTCCAAGTTTGTTTCCCTCAGGAGTCCATGAGAAATTACTTTCTTGTCTATAAATTCTCAATGGATTTACAACTTTGCCTTGCTTATACTGGTGGCTTGGTAGGGGTGGGGAATAAGGACATGAGAATGGATGAAGAATAAGCTCTTTGGGTTGCTATCTGATCTCCTCCCCACTTTCCTGCAGCCAAATCCAGGGAAGTGAAAAAGAGGCAGACAGAACTTGAGGGTTAAACCTTATTTTCACAACAAATGAGGCTCGATGAAGGTCTCAAAGTGTTGTCTCTGTCTATAGAAAAGAAAAAAAAAAGTGGAGAGGCAGCTACATCCCCTTTTAATCTCTACTTGGAAATAGAATTAAAGTACTATCACTGACTTCAACCTATGAATATCATCTGAACAATTTTCCAGACTCTCGCTTTTTAATTTGAAAGCCAATCTTTTAGTGGGAATGTTCAATCACAACATACAGGTAACAAATAAGCAAACAGACAAGGCTGAATTTATCACTGAGTGTTCAGGTCATCTGCTAACCATTCCAGGTATCTGATTCCAAAGCAAACATATCATATAGCTATTAGGATTCCCTAGAGGCATTTAAGCGAAGTGAAAGGGCAAGCAATGATCTGTGCAGATTGCCACTGCAGTCAAAGTCACTAAAATTTCTGGAGGTGGGAATTTCATTCGGCTACTTTTGCATTAAATTATTCATTAGGGTTTTTTTTTTCTTTGTGAAATTTTATGGAGGTGACAATTATTTAACTGGATTTACAGATAAAACTAATAATTACAGTAATTACTATTGTCTCCCTGATTGCCACTGGGTCTTGTTTTTTTCTGGGACAGTGTCCAGCCTCACGGATCTGATATGAGTCTCTTCCAGCTCCTGTGAGTACCTCAGTTTCTTTGTACCAGGGTGATATGAAGTTATTGGTTTATTGAATATTAACGTTTTTTTATGCATCAAAACAGTATTATTGCTAGTGGTGGTAGCAATTTATTCAAAAGAATTCTCTAATTCTCTGGAAAAATACCTAGAATATTAACTGCATTATGAGGTGAAAGCTTGTTCATCTACACCCCAGTAGGTAAACTTTGTGTGTATTTGGTGGATGTAGGGAGTGGAAAGGGCCATTTGACCTATAAGAGGTATTATGTTAGAAGAGCTTGTATAACCTAAAGTTTGTGTGACCCATCCTTTTTTATTCCCTTGTTTGTTATGTAGACTAGTGCATAGGCAACCTGGATAATTTTGCATTTTATACAGAAAAAAATTAGAATTATTCATCATTGTGGTGTGTGCTATAGTTGGGTACAGTTTTCTTAATCAAAATGTGAAACAAAAACCATTTTCTTATGCTATATTTATTGAAATTTTTTTGGCTTTATAAGTATATTATTTCCAATACAGAAGTAATAGTCCAGAAAATAAAGCACTGTATTTTATGACTATACTATCCCATCTTGCTCAGAGCATCGTTTATCTTTAGAATATCTTGGGTGTCTACAGGACTATCTGTATACATATACATGTTCCTTAGGCTCACATCTAGATGACAGATTAAATTCATGGCACCAGGTAGATTTTAATGAAATACCAAGTAGCTACTGGATAATTACTGGAAGATATCCTTATATGATTGAATAATTTTTATTTCATTTATTTAACAATTTTTTACTGTTATATTTGAGATTCGTTTGTTACAGTTTGCATGCTGTTCCTTCCCTAAAGTTTTAGCGACAGTGTTTAAGAATGTTTACATTTGTGTGTTTGTGTATGTTCAGGCTAGACACCAGCTACCGATTATTGTGCTATCTCTAAATCTATACACCAGACCTCAGGAAGTCTCTAACAAAATACATCCTTGCGCTTCTTAGGGGAATATAATAAAGAACTCTCTCTACAATTCTTGGGCATTTTGGTATTTTTTTTTCAACATCAAGTCCATTCCAATTAAGTTGGATTCCCCAAATTTGCTTGATCATAAGCAGTACCCGGGATGCTTTAAAAAACTGCATGTATTCAGGACTCTCCATTAGAGATTTTGATTCCTTAACTGTACGACTGTGCTCAGGTGTGTGTATTTTTAACAATCTCATCCTATGAGATTCTTAGGCTTACACAGGTTTGAAAACTGCACTGAATGAACACTAAAGTCAGTATATGCTCAGAAATAAGGTGTTTGTGCAGAATTGAGCTGACTGAGTTAGCTTAAGTAATTTTTAAGTTAAAAAGTTAAACATTCTACCTATGTTATAAAATTGGGGGAAATTTTTTTTTTCCTTTTGGCATCTGCAAAACCGTAACTTCCTAGCGGGATTTCCAATGACTGACTGTATCAGGATCTCTAAGAACATGTACCCCTGATTCTCCTTAAAGTTACTGAAGATGAAACAATCTCAGACTTGGGGCTAAAATGACTGAGTTCACTCAGTCACCGCCTCATGGTCCACGTACCTGGCAGAAACAGTTTCACAGGACATTTTCAATGTCATCTGATTGCGTTCAGACTCAGTTTATCATTGAGCTCATGGACACGATCTGGGAGATTAGTTTGCAAAAGTTTTAATCACTTGTGAAAATTTAGAATTATGATGGCAGAGGGTGGAAATGACTCTGCCTACACGGGCGACCCCGTGAATATTGAACTGCTGTTCTTCACTCTCCTTGGCACTCTGTTGTGAAACAATGGCCAAGCTTGTTTTTCTTGCCCGAGTTCACCACAGCCTAGCCCACGTGGACAGAGACTAAACCAACTTCCTTAAAGCACACACAAAAAGGTTGACTGGATGTTTTTCCCTCAATTTTTGCAATTTTATTAGTCTTTAATAAGCATTTCCTCAGAGCTTGGCGGTTTCGGAAAGTTTTAAAATCATTTTTACTAGCGACTTCCAAGGCACACCTGTGTGGTAAGTCTGTGTTTTCAGCCATGTTTTTACAGGACATGTGTGACCCAAAATACAAACAGGCTCTAAACCACATGGAGAAAGAGAGGACTTGCCTGCTTGTTCCCGTTCGGCATTATGTAAGCTGTGTAAGTGATGTGGTTCCAACGCGCAGGTGCTTTAGTTTCATTGTCTCCGTAAAGACAGCTTCCTCATAAATATGATTTACGGTAAGTTTGGGAAGGCAACTTCTCCAGCTGAGCAAAAATGAAGGCATAGCTTAAAAACAAAACTAAACAACCACGACAATCTTCTAAAACAACTACTGCGTAGTTCTAGTTGTTGGGAATAAACTCAGCAATGGGAGTTGTCTGTTCAGACATATGACAAATTAGTATAATGATATAATGACTCGTGTACATTTTTTCTTTGCACGGAGGGTATTTAATGGACTGAAATGTAAGCTTATGATTAAGATCTAAGACATTTTATTAATAACTTTCTGATTCTTCACCCCACTCCTAGAAGCAGTTCTTTCCATTCGGCCTCTTGGAGCTCTCACAGAAACTAACAATCACAATTCCAAATGAGGTTAGAATATTTCATTATTTACCCCTTCTCTATCTCAAAACCTTCTCCAATCACGTATTCATGTCAGTTTATTGGGCATTTGAAAACTTACATTTAAAGACCTAATAATCCCCTCTGTTCTTTCTTCTCTTTTACCAGACTTCAGATACATAACTGTGAGGAAATGAAGCTATTAATACCAAATTAATAAAGAACATATGCATATAATGTAGCTTTGCTAGTAAAATTTATAAGCTTATAAAAGCATACAATCGCCTCCCCTCCAATCAACATTTAAATTAATTGGTAGCAATTCCTTGCTCATTAAAAAATATTTTCAATAGGAAACAATATTTTAAAAAATGGAAGGGAAAGCTCAAGTCACAAAGAGATTTGTTAAATTATTTTTATTTTTATACAGTTATATTTCTACTTTATTTTTATGTTTATTATTATTTTAATGAAATTGTAGTGTGATTTTTGTGACATTAAAAGTTGAATTTATTTCTGCCTTTGTTGGACTGAATTTAAAGTTGCTTCTTATGCTTTAAATTTTATATGTAAAGTAATAAAACATCTAATCTAGCAAATGTCAGCCTAAGTGAATAAAAAAATTCTCCAATATAAGGAATTGATGAAAATAGAAAATATGCATTTATAGTGCCATCTTAATTTAGAAAATTTACTTCTTTTATTAAAGCAAAAATAAAAATTTATATTTAGAAAAATATATTTTCTTTTTTCCTTTTCACTGAGTCCACGGATGAAAAGCAAGCAAAACATATTTCTGAGACACACAAAATTATGTGTATGTGCCTATACTTTTATATAATGTAAATATATGATATAATAGGTTTAAAATTTAAAAAAAATATTTCAGTACAACTGTACATACTACCATGTATATTAGTATATTTTTATTTACTTTGTACTGAAAATATTTTTGTTTCACACATTATTAAAATGCTTAAATTTATTTCAAATCATGGATTTCAAAAGGATACAATAAAAAGTAAATCTATTTCAGTAATTATTATATTGGACAACTTTTGAGGTGATTGTGTGACATAGATGATTACATCTAAAAAAACGAAGACTAAACTAAAATTTCTTAAGTCAAGTTTGTTGAAACTTTTATAGACTACATAGGGGCAGAATCATTCCATGATAACTTTTAGATCAAGTGTATTGCACTGAGATCAATTATTTTTTGGTATTGTTGTTTCTGTTTTAAAAACTGTTGGTCATCACCATTATTATTGAAAAATTGACAGTCCTAATACATTATCTTTTTATTGGACTTTCCTTGTACACCAATAGGGGGGCCTGCATGCAGGTGACCTATCCTATTGCAAAAACCTTGTCATAGGCAGAATGGTCTGGGATCTGACAGGTTTTGACTCATGACTTAGGTCTCACTATTTTGCAATTTTGATTGTGGCAGAATGTTCAAACTTATTGCTTCACAGTAAACACTCAATATTTTTTCTGTGCAATTGAATGGGTGAAAGGAAAATAGAAGCAAACAATCTTATGCAAAATTGACAATTTCACTGGAACTAGGATTGGCTTTCATTTTATCTTTTAAAACTCTTCATTACACAGTGTGGGAAAGGATTTTAGCTGTAAAATAATGATTTCTCCTAATATATGACATCATTCAAGAATGACAACAATAAAGATGCAATTAGCTATCCTTGTAGTCAAGTTTACCACACATTCCAGGAGTAAATATATTTATATTTTTCAGTATCTTTGAAACTCAGGTCCAGTTGTGAGAGTCAATTGCTCAGGAAAATCTTTAGAGTGAGTGATCATATCCTGGGGCAAGAGGGTCGGACTTAGTTAACTCACGTGAAGTAATAAGCCTGACCGAATGAATTCAAAGTAGTAACCACGTATTCAAGGAACACAGAATGGAAAGTGTCACTGAGACCAATCTGGTAGCAGTGATTCAATACATACATATCAAGGCATTACCCCAGAAAGAAACACACAACTCCCTTCCAAAAATTCTCTCTCAAGGCATGCACATGCAAACAAAGAGAAATCCAAGACTCACAGTTCATTTGAATTCACAGGGGAAAATTTTCGGGATGAATGTTGCTTTGACGTTGTCTTACTGATGCTGAGGGAAGCCAAACCTGTTTTTAATTGCAAAGCCAAATGGTTTATGCATGGGCTCTGCCATGCCTGTGAGAACATGTTGCTTTTATAGCCCCCTCCCCCTCCAGGAACACGAGACGAGGCTTGCCAACACTGTGTTTGAGCACGGTCACATTTGAAATGAGAAATCTTGCAGGTATTTTTAAAGGGGGAGGTGTCAATCTGTCAGAGATGTCACTATAAGTGGATCTATCTGCCTATCTGTTACCACTTGCTAATTATGGATTCGGGTGATAATTGTCATAAATCTTGCCACAAAATGTGCAATAAAATGTATTTTCTGGGAGTAGAGGGTGATGTGTGATGAGGAAGAAGCTAGAATAAGGGCTCATGATCAACAGATCACAAAGCCTGGGCTGTAGAACTGTTTCACTGTTTAATATTCCAATGAATACACATATTGTTGCATGTGTCAGGTTGCTTCGGGCAACATTGCTGGCATTCCATTATAGGAATGGTGAGTGTACACAGAGCAGAGTCTGTAGAGAAGTTTTTCTTGAGATGGCCAAAATGGCCCTCAGGAATACTCTGTACTTTTAGAACTGACCTGGAGAGGACTAAGAAAGTAAAACAGAATAAATGACTAATAAAATAAGTGTTTGTAAGGAGCTGACCAATCATGGCATAGTTAGATCCTGGAAAAAATTTTGAGATGGCCCTTAAATATTTGCTGTTCCAAGATTATTTACAGATAAGAAGAAAAGAAGTCCCACATATGTAAGGAAAATCTATGCTCTTTTAAAAAAGGTTTGACAATAAAAGGTGTAACCTAAAAAAAGTTTCTGCTTCTGTATCCAGTTCTTGAAGTCCTTGCTGCCACCAGCTGCTGACTCATTAATTGCCCCTGTCACCTTATCTCATCCTAATCTCTGCTCACTCTTCCCTCACCAGCTCTTATCTACACACACACACACACACACACACACACACACACACACACAATCACTTTAAATTTACAACCTGAGTCCAAATGTTGGGTGTGAGAAGTCCACTCTCTCCTTGGAGACATAAATTGGTACATTATTCTAGTCTATATATATTAAAGCCTAAGTGACCATTACCATTGAATGGCTGGAACGACCGGAACAGCCAGAATGACTGGAATGATCGATCGACGAGTCGCTATGACACGCACTGACCACCAAGGGGCAGACCCCCTGGTGGTCAGTGTGCTCCCATAGCCAACGCCCCACAGCTGGCCAACTGCCCATGGTCCCTCCACCCGGCCAGCCTCCATTGGCCCCTGGTGCTAAACCATTCATAGACGACTTGCTTCTGGGTCAGGGTTTCGTACATAGCAGAGCAGCTCCCTTGCTGTGATCTATTGAAAGTCAGCCCTCAGCACAAGGGTTTGTCTCGCTCCCATCCTCTCCCTTCCCCGGGGGCCTCCCGCCCACCATAGTGGCAGCACTGTGGCAAGGGAAGGAGGGGGTGTGTGGTGGAGAACTGCATGGTGGTGGGGCACCAATGGCGGCATCGGTGTCCAGTGTCTATTCCTTTTGCGCCTGGCCCAATGACCATCACCTCCTCTCCGGACCCTGAAGGACCTGGGCTGGGATGGGGAACCAGGGGTGGGTGGCAGCAGACACAGCCCCTTTCCCAGGGTGTCCAAGACCTGGCTCCCTCCTTGGGGCTGGCAGCCAACCTCCCACAGTCCCTCTTCCCATTTGTGCCCCCCCCCCCCCGGCCGGCAGGTCTTAATGGCCCGGCCCCAATAGGCCTGGCCCCAATCAGCCGGCCCTGATCGGCTCTGATCACCAGCCAGGCCTAGGGACCCCACCCATGCATGAATTAGTGCACTAGGACTCTAGTATTCTATGAAAAACTGTGAGTTTTCTTAAGGGGAGAGACATTGACTTATTATCCTCTATCCTCAGATTAAGTGCTCATTTAATATCGAAGGACAAGGGATTCCTCCTAAAAATACTTCCTCTGAGAAGTAATTTTTAAGAAAAGTTGAACTCCTAGCCATCAATGGATCAGGATGCCACTGGACATTGACACTTACCACTCTTGATGCAATCAAGCAAACGGCTCTTGGCTGTTCGAGGAAGGGAACCATAGAATAAAGGAAGCATAGTTCCTACCTATAAGTATTTTATAATCAGATTCAGACAACAGAGTCTAAGAAACTACACGCCAAGTTCTCTATTGACACAAATGCACATTTAACAGAATTCACCGGCTAAGGCTTAGCAGTGACTGGTTCAGTCAACTCCAAAGGAAGAGGAGACTAGAGCATTCTAACTCAGCTTTCAGTACAAAATGTTCTTGGATAACTCATTCTTTTGCCCACAGTCCACTCTATGTACATAGATTGGTATGACTCTGAATAATAACCCAGACATTTGCATACTTTCTGGGTTTGTTCATAGAGTCACATTTGAAGTGAGAAGTCTCCAGATATTTTTAAAGAGGAAGAGGCACTTGGAGTGCCTACCTTTTACTTCTCATCATAGACTAGAACTATTTATGTCAGGCTCCGGCTCACCTATGAAATCGTTCTCAATGAGAGAAGCAGGTACTTAGTCATAGTGCTTATATCTATCGACCACATCAGGGCACAGCTGCTATATAGCCTTCTCTGGTCTTAGTCCTAATCAAACATTCAGAGGATGTAACATCAATATAGAACTTAATACTATAAACACCTTGAAGGCAGTTACGTATCGTGGATCTACAAAATATACAGCAAGTATTAGAGAAACAACATGCATATATTACAGCCATAGTATTTGGGGGTATTACTATCACAGTTATTTAATAAAATGAAGAAATGAGGTTCAGAAATCTTGAGTGACTTGGTTAGAGGTATGTGATAAAAGCCAATTTGGGAATCCAACTCTGGTCTGTAAAACTATATTGTCATTTATGTCTTCCATTTCTCTCTCATATAGATAGACTGAAAGGTGCCATGAGGTGGAAGAAGAGATTTGTTATTAGGTAGTGTTTCTTAGGTAGAATCAGATTATTTGCTCTTGTATTTAGTTCAATGGGATAATAAAATGACAAGTAAACAGTTCTCCCTACGTTAGGGACTGGGGAGAAAAGGTATCCTATCTAATAAAAGAGAAACATGATAATTGGCGTACGACTGCTACCCTTTCCATTGGCTAATCAGTGAGATATGCAAATTAACTGCCAGCCAAGATGGCGGCCAGCAAGCCAGGCAGCTTGAAACTAACAGGAGGTTTGCTTGCTTCAGTGACGGAGGACTCCAACGTTCCCCGCCTGCCACTGCAGGCCTCTGAGCTGCAACTCTAAGCAACTATGTAATAAATATAGAAGCTAAACAAAACCCCAGAAACCTGCTTTAGTCCACCGCCGGGCTTCAGCCAGCAGGATCGCAACATTGTAAGCAAAAGGCCAGAAACCTACTTTTAGCAGCGGAGGCCTAAGAGCTGGAGCCAAGCCTCAAAGCTAAAGCTGGCCCAGAATAAAAAAAAAGAAAGAAAGAAAGAAAGGAGCGGTTGGGAGCTTTAGTCACCCCCAGCTTGAAAACAGCCCTCAGCCCCTCACCCAGACTGGCCAGGCACCCCAGTGGGGACCCCCACCCTGAAGGGTGTGTGACTAGCTGCAAACAGCCATCATCCCCTTACCCAGGCTGCCCAGGCACCCCAGTGGGGACCCCCACCCTGATCTGGGACACCCTTCAGGGCAAATCAGCCAGCACCCACCCATGCACCAGGCCTCTACCCTATATAGTAAAAGGGTAATATGCCTCGCAGCACTGGGATCAGCAGAGCCGTGAGGCCTCCTGGCACCGGGATCAGCATGACAGGGGGCAGCGCCCAAACCCCCTGATCGCCCTGTGGCTCTGTGTGTGACAGGGGGCAGGGCCACAACCTCCCTATCCACCCTGCTCTGTTCGTGACAGGGGAAGGCACTCCAACCCCCTGATCAGCCCTGCTCTGTTCCTGATAGGGGGGAGCTCCCCAACCTCCAGATTGCCCTGAGGCTCTGTGTGTGACAGGATGCGGTGCCCCAAGCCCCTGATCGGCCCTGCTCTGTGTGTGACGGGGTAGAGCCATAACCTCCTCTTCGGCCCTGCCCTGAGTATGAGAGTGGCGGCGCCCCAACCCCCTGATCAGCCCTGTTCTGTGGGTGATAGAGGGTGGCGCCCCAACCCCCTGATGGGCCCTGCTCTGTGTGTGACAGGGGGCAGCGCCCCAACCCCCTGATGGGCCCTGCTCTGTGCGTGACAGGGTACAGAGCCCCAACCTCCCTGATGGGTCCTGCTCTCTGAGTGACAGAGGGCAGTGCCCCAACCCCCTGATCGGCCCTGTTCTGTGGGTGATGGGGTGGCACTGCAACCTCCCCATCGATCCTGCCTTGAGTGTAACAGGGGATGGTGCCCCAACCCCCCAATCAGCCCTACCCTGAGCGTGACTGAGGGTGGCATCACAACCTCCCAATCCGCCCTGCTCTGTGCATGACAGGGGACGGCGCCCCAACTCCCCAATCAGCCCTGCTCTGAGCCCGACCAGGGGCTTCACCTAGGGATGGGCCTGCCCTCTGCCACCTGGGAGCAGGCCTAAGCCAGTAGGTCGTTATCTCCTGAGGGGTCCCAGACTGCGAGAGGGCACAGGCTGGGCTGAGGGACTCCCCTCTCCCCTGAGTGCACAAATTTTTGTGCACCGGGCCTCTAGTTGTTATATATGTGTGGAAAGGTGTACGAAGGGGATGAGGAAGTAGACTTTGGGAAGAGAAGATGTAATTTAATAGTGTTTGTGAATGACTTACCACCTGTCAGGCCCTGTGTTCAGGGTCTGAATGTGACAAGATGAATGACACTGGTTTCTTGTCTTCATCATCCAAAAGCGACTTAACGGTTCAGTGAGGAAGTAGACACATAAGATCTTGTCAACACAGGATAAGAAGTGATCGAGTAAAGCTCACCAAGGACTCTGGGAAGACAGAGTGAAGTGATACAGTCTGGCAAAGACCAGGGAGGTGTAGTGAATGAAGTAACAGGAATAGGGATCCAATCTCTCCAAAGCAGTGGGAGCATAAATTGTCTTGCCTTCCAAACACACCAGGAGTTCTCTGAACTATGTAGTGACCCAGGGCATGTGGGAATGAACTCAAATATAAAAGGAGAGCCTCGGAGACACCCTTCTTCTCAGGCACATGGAACTTGTCAACTAGGGCTGGGTACATGCATATTATGCAGGCCCAGTGCAAAATAAAATGCAGGGCCTCTTGTTCAAAAGGCAGGAAAAAAGTACAATTCAATACACTACTAACATATGAAGCTTTTCTCTTTCTTCCACAGACCCTCTCTGTCTGGACTGGTCACACTGTTAATTGCTATCTGTCACTCTAGGTAAAGAAAATTTTAACCATGAGCATGAATTTTATCATTTATCTTTATATTGTGCAATGCCAGTTTCAGTACAAATATAAGAAAATTCAACAATTACACAATGCTTATTATGTGGCTCATATTTGCATTTGTACTGTATTCTTACCAGAACAGTAAAAATGCTTCAGAAAACTAACTCAACTATTTTTATTTCAGTTCTTCATATATGCATATTCTAGCATCTTATCTTATGCTCTCTTCCAGTCTCTCTGATTCCATACATCAAGCATGTCAAACTCAAAGGCTAACATGGGCTAAATAAACAAGGTTTAAGTTTATGTGGGCCCCAAAAAAACAAAAGCTCAATTTTCATAGAAACGTAGATTTATTTTGATAGGGACAAGCTGAATACAAAGGGCTGAAATAAATGAGTAATCCTTAACATAAAATAATAGAACATTTTAATAAAAATTAATATTTTTTTTCTTGAACATTAACTTACCAGACACTGAATAACTACACAAATTAAGCATAACACAAATAAACCTATTTTTCTTGTTCTCCGAAAGCGAAATATTTCCTGTTGTGCACACCAAACAATTCAGTCCAAGACTAATGACATGGCAATAGGCTGCTAAAATATTTGCTGCTAGTATTAGTGGAGTGAAATGGTGCACCTGTATGTAAGGCATGTAAGGGAAATAAATGCAACACAATTATAGTAATCAGTCATTAGTGAACTTTATAGTTTGTTATTAATAATTATGTATAACAGGATATTATAAAAATTAAGTTACCAAATTTTTATTAAAATGTTTCTTACATACCGTTATATTGGCTGGGCCACAAAAATATTCATTGAGGTCTGCATGCAGCCTGCAGGCCATGAGTTTGACATGCTTGCCATACATCATGGGTCACGGGTCTCACAAATGCTATATGTGAATAGGGTGACAAGGGTTGGAGGTAACATTGTATGTGACCCGTCTACTTATATTCTCTGCTGTCTCATTGGATGTTACTTAGGAAACATTCATTCAAAGATACAATTATTAGTAATTTTGAGAAGTGACAGCAGAGCATGAAATCAAGCACAAGGTTCCTTCTAAGCATGGAGTCTGGGGTGATTGCACAGGTTGTAAGCCCACGAAGCTTGCCTTGCTGTCAACACAATTTCATCTTAGACAAAAAAGCAAGGTCAAAAGATCAAGCTGAATTCTCTGCTCTTTGACTCTTTGGCTGAGAGATCAACCATCCTTCATGTTGCAAAAGTCCTAACCAGAAATACAAACTGATTATTTAGAAGGAAGGATATATCATTGCCCAAAATGCATTTGGGTAAACTTGAACAGAAGACCAGCTGGGCATGCACACGCAGATTTGAGCCTCCTGTCCATCCTGTAGGTTCTTTGCACGGGACAGTTCAAATTTTTCTCATTGATAATAATAGGGTAAGGGAAGAATGAGGGTCCTCTGATTGTTTGACTTTTCTGGGAACTCAGACGACAAGATAAGGAGCCTGGGAACAATGGAGAGGGAAATTCTACGAATATGCTACGCTGCTTTCCTTTCCTCCAAAAACGTCATGCATGCATAAATTGATTTTCCTACTGTGCTAGATTTTCAACTACATGCTGCGTCACAGGCAAATTTTGGTTCAGTTTCCTCCTGGTCAATCATTCTCTTTAATCTCATACCCCAGTATCCTATATGGATTCCCCTGAGCATTCAAACTCCCTGGTGCCCAAATCTAAGTTGAGTTATCCTTTGGGGGGAAAAAAAACCTTAGATTTTTATAGATGTTGTTTATTCTCATTTAATGTATTTTTCTTAGAACATTGATTGTCCCAGTTTTTTGGTGTTTTTTTTTTTTTGCCAGCTTTGTATTCTACATTTTGAGAGGAGGGAGAGCATAATTTTATTACTATTAATACAATTAATTAATTGTTTTTAAATGCTTATTATGTGTCAGATACAGTTCTAAGCACTTTATGTATGTCAACTAATTTTGATACCCACAATGACTCCGAGGGCTTGGTGCTTTTGTTAAAACTATTTTAAGGGCAACAGTTCTGCAGTCAGGGTCTGAATCCTGGTTCAGCCAGCATTAACTGGGAGGCTGTGGGCAACTCAATCACTTTGTGCCTCAGTTTCTTTGCTGACAAAATAATAGCTTCCTCATAGAGTAATTGCATTAAATAAGGCCATAGGTGTAAAATGTCTAGAACAATGCATAGCAGATAGTAACATTCAATAAATGTTAGCTATGCTTATTATTTTGTTACTCCTTGTCCTGCAGTGAGGGCTTTCTATTGAGTGTCTGTATGCCTTTGGATTAACTATTTAATCTCTCTGGGCCTCTTTTTCCTCATTGCCAAAGCTGGAAAAATATGGAATTTTGGTAAAGATTAATTGAGGCAATGCATGGAAAAGGTTCAACACAGAGCTGGGCATGGAGTAAATTCCTCATTCTCACTTCACTGATTCTTGATAAAATTATAATGTCTCATCTTTCTTTATTTTAATTGAGAACTAATTTATTGAGAGCATTGTATAAGCTTAAGGTGTACACCAGTTGTTTGCAACCAGTGTGCCCTAAGAATTTTTTTAAAACATGCAATATCTTACTGTTTAGTCAGGGACACTGACCTGACCTCTTTTCTTTTAGATTGTTAAATAAAAGAATGACAACAGCCAACACAATAGCTGTCTGTCATGAATAAATCAAAATTATACCTATTTTTTCATAGTGGTAAAAATATAATATATTATTGGTGTGCTGCACAATTTTAGTAATTATATGTGCCATGAGATTAAAAAAATGGTTGAAAATCACTGTTGTACAATGTTGATTTGATACATAAGATTAAGTAACAGCTTTATCTTTTCTTTTTTTTGTGGTAAGAACAATTAAGATCTGCTCTCTTAGCAACTTTGAAGTTTATAACACAGTATCGTATTGTTCTTCATTAAATATCCAGAATGTATTTATCTACTATTTGTAATTTGTACCTTAATGTTTGTTCTTGAATCATTAAAATATCCATAGCAACCTACATGAATCATTAAAATATCCACAGCATCCTACATATAGTCTCATGCTTAACATTTTTTCTTCTTTCCCTGTAGACCCTGAGCTCTGTTCAGTTTTTCCTTCTCCCTCTTCTCATCATTAAATTCTACTTGTACTTTTATAGCACATTTTTCTGGCACCTCCCTCCACACCAGTGCTCTGTTTTCTGTTTGGGTCCGAACAATGACCTGAGTTTATAATTTAATAGGTAATTCTGAGCTTCACCAGTGTGGCTGGCCAGCATTCTAAGACAGCATTAAAGACGATGCGAAGGATGGAAGCTGGATACTAGAGAATAATTTAAATTATGAAAGTACTCTCATAGTTGGTAGGTTCAAATGTCCTTGCCTTTGACTGAGATTTTCTGCTCACTTTTGGATGTATGAAATATAATGGTAACCACTAACACTGGTTTATCATTTCCTTTCTTAATCTAACATTGGTTTGCCATCTCTTTCCTTAATCATAGCTACTATTTCTTTTTTATTCTCCAAGTTTTTTCCTCCTATTTTATAAAGGAACGAAAAAGAAACCTCATTAGATAGTTTCTTCAGGTATATTTAAGATCGAAATTTCCTATGTATTTAATTGTAGTTGAAACCAACAGTTACGTTTATTTCTGTCTCTTGAATACTATTTCTGATCAATAACTCATAATTAATAAATTTAGAAATGCAACATTTTATATTCTACTTTAGGCTACTCACCTTTTTTAAAAACTCAGTTTGCCTTGGAGAAAAATGGTACAATAATACTTTATTGTGGAATGGGATTAAAATGAATTAATTAAGGTTTATAAAATAAATTGAATTCAAGTGGACTACTTAAAAGCTCCTTTGAGTAAAACCATCCCATGTTTTATAACTTGAAATGTAATTCTTCCTCCAAAGCAGGTTAGTTCAGAGCTAGTAATTCCAGTCACTGGCTTTATTTATATAACTGCTCAGGCTCCATTCCTGACTCATCTTTCCACCATCCCAGGGCCTCATTTGCTCAGACTTTACCTGCCACAGGCTTGTTGAGTCATCTAATTGAATGACAGAGAGCCACTTTTTCCACACCCTCAAATTTAGATTTTAAAGAGCATATGAATATAAAATTCATTACAAATGGACATTTAGAATTTACAAGCTTCTTCATAAGACTGATATTTACAACCTTTACTGGGAACTTATATTCAAAATTTATCAACAGCTATAAAATTTTTTATGATATAGTGGAGTTCTCTCTTAGGAAGCAAAGGTCTTGATTTAGCTACAGTTCAACCAATATTCTATTTTGTGATTTTGTTTTGATTACATATCCCAGTCTCCTCACCCATGAAATGTAAAGAATAATATTACTGTAACTTTATAGAGATAGTGTGACGACGAAAGAATATAAAGTATGTGGGGGAAACTTTGCAACCCCACAAATGAGTTAAGCCTGTGACAAGTGTAACTAGGATCATGTGCTGTAATACACATGTACAAAGCAAACTGAAGATATAAATAAATTAGATCCCCCTTTTTGCATTATACCATCTGAAATATTGACCAGACATCTAGAACAAAGTGTTTTTAAAATATTTTCTGGCCTGTACTTTCTTCCTTAAGCCTCAACTTTTTATTTCACTTCATGTTCCATCACCACCTAAGATATTTACTGCTAGAGTCTTGTTTAATTGTTTCTATAAAGAAAGAGGTTTATAAATGAATTCCGAAGTTATCTTAAACAAAATCTAACTTGCTTTTCTTTATATAATACAAATTCCATTTAGTTGCTAGTTTATTCTTTCCAGAAGGGACATTTAATCTAATTGGCCATTTTAGAGTTAAGATTCTTTCCCCAGAGAGCAGAGCAGACCTTCCCTTATCTTTAGTCCACGAGTTTGCATTAAAAAAGCAGTAGTACAGCTGCTGGGAGGCCATTCCCGCACCCCTAAAGACCAGTCATCTCTTTCTGCATGTTGTACAAAGTCTCTTGTCCAGATAGAAAGATCACAAGAGGTGGGAACTCACTACTCGGGAAATTGTTAATATATAAGGTTTGGAAATGTCTATTCTGGAGAGCCTTCTACCAAGACAAGGGGGATCTTAACTATGTTCCCCATTAAGTTTTAAAAAAACTAAGTCTTAGAAGGGATTTTTTTCTTGTTTTATTGACAAATATTTGACATACGTGTCTGTTTTAGTTTAATGTGTTCTGCATAATGGTTTGATTTACATATACAGGGTGGGGCAAATGTAGGTTTACAGTTGTTCACATGGAAAATAATATAATAATAAATAATAAAACAAGGATAAACCGTTTTTTTGTACTCACAATTGTAAACCTACATTTGCCCCACTCTCTATTGTGAAATGATCACATTAGGTTTAATGAACATCTATCATCTCATATAAATACAATAAAGAAAATTTCTCCTTATGATGAGAAATCTTAGGATCTACTCTCTTAACAACTTTCTATATATTATAAAGTAGTGTTAACTATAGTTATTCATGTTGTACCTTACATTAGAATACAACTTTATTCATTCATTCATCATTGATGAACACATACATTGTTTCCATGTCTTAGATATCCTATATAATAAAGAGGCAATTGCAAATTGACCATCACTCCAACATACAAGATGGCTGCCCCAAGATGGCTGGCAGGGGAGGGCAGTTGTGGGCAATCAGGCCTATAGAAGAGGGCAGTTAGGGGTGCTGGGCCAGCAGAGGAGGACATTTGGGGACAACCAGGCCTGCAGGAGAGGGCAGTTGGGAGCGACCAGTCCTGCAGGGAAGGGCATTTAGGGGCTATTGGGCTGGCAAAGGAGCAGTTAGGAATTGATCAGGCTGGCAGGAGAGTGCTTAGGGGGTGATCAGGCTGGCAGGCAGAAGTGGTTAGGGGCTATCAGGCAGGCAGGCAGGCAGGAGAGCAGTTGGGAGCTACCAGTCCTGGTGGGATCGGGCCTAAATGGGCAGTCTGACATCCCTCGAGGGGTCCCAGATTGGAGAGGGTGCAGGCTGGCTGAGGGACAACCCCCCACCTCTTGTGCACGAATTTTGTGCACCGAGCCTCTAGTTGTAAATAATGCTGCTAGAAACATGAGGTTAAAGGTATCTTTTCGAGTTAGTGTTTTCATTTCCCTTGGATATGTTTCCAGAAGTGGTAGTTCTATTTTTCATTTTTTTTGGGGGAACTTCTATATTGTTTTTCATACAGGCTACACTAGTTTACACCCCATCAACAGTGCACAAGGGTTCGTTTTTCTCTACATCCATTCCAGCATCTGTTATCTCTCATCTTTTTTATGATGGTTGATAGTCAATTCTATTTTCTGCTAATTCTTTCCAGTTGTCCACCCCCCCAAGCCCACTCTTTCATCCATTATTTTCCAGGACCCACCCCCAAACCTACTGAAATTGTCTTAAAAAAATCCAGATACCCTAATGATTACCTCATCTCTAAATGTTGCTCCCAAATTTCTTTATTACCTGAGTTTCCATTAACTCTATCTCATTCATCTGCACTTTCTGGATATTAAGTGAGAGAAGAAAACATGGATAAAAATAGGTGGCTGCCAAAACCGGTTTGGCTCAGTGGATAGAGCGTCAGCCTGCGGACTGAGAGGTCCCGGGTTCGATTCCGGTCAAGGGCATGTACCTGGGTTGCGGGCACATCCCCGGTGGGGGATGTGCAAGAGGCAGCTGATAGATGTTTCTCTCTCATCGATGTTTCTAACTCTCTCTATCTCTCTCCCTTCCTTTCTGTGAAAAATCAATAAAATATATTTAAAAAAAAAACAGGTGGTCACATGGTATAAGTGAAGGGAGATGTCATGAGATAGAACAAGAAGAGGGAAGGTTGGGTTGAAATGATCAATTCTACATCTGAGGAAGCTGGAAAAAAATAGTGAAAGATGGAACCATCAGTCCATGGTAACACAGAACAAACAAATATTAGAAGCAGAGATTTCACTCAAGAAAATAACATAGGCAGTGGTGTTGGTGGTGGTGGAGTTATAACACTCCTGGGTTACTCTTATAGACTTGGGACTATAATTCATACGTAAAACAATCTCTTTAGTGTAAAGATAGGTCACTCACAAAATATTTACTTGCTTGCTAATCCATTTATTTTATGCCAAGTAATCCTAATGCAGAAATACCCCATTTAACACCCAACATGTTTGCAGCAGTTCTTGTGTAAACATATCCTTAATTACCTATATGCCTATATTTGTGATTTTACCTTTCTGTTTTACTGTAAAAATTTCAAATGATTGTAGGTCCCACAATAAGGCTATTGCCAGTACTGTTCTTCTAGGTTAATGTTAAGCTACTGATGACTGCTTTCTAGATGCCTCTGTCCAGTCAGCTGTGCACCCCCTGAATAGTTGTGTGGTTTAGATTAGATCTCCCCAGTTTGTTGATGAGAATGTCAGGTAGGACAGAATCAAAGGCTTACAGAAGTCTAGAGAGATTACATCTATTGCATCCTTTTTATCTACAAGGCCTGTCACTCTATCATAGAAGGAAATTAAATTGGTCTGGCATGATTTGTTCCTCTAAAAGCCATGCTGTTTGCTACCCAGTTCGTTATGTTCTTCTAGGTGATTGCAAATTGATCATTTTGATGATTTATCTTAGCAGCTTCCCTGGCACTGTGTTTTTGGCTGACCAATATTTCCTTGTCCTTCTTTTAACGATGGACATTTCATTTGCCTTTTTCTCTTCCTTAAGGATTTTCCTTGATGTGTATAATTTTTTTTATCATAGCTGATTGAGATCTGACAACATATTTTAAAACATTCATTCCCATATTGTTACAATCTGTCATTTGTGTAATTTTCAACAATTGACTATTAATTCCACCTATATTTATTCCTTCCTTCTATCAATTCATTGAGTCACTTATTTAACATTCATTGAGAATCTAGAATTTGAGAAAACAATAAATTTATAAACAATGAACTTTCTTGAGAAATACATAGTGCAGAAGACATAAAAATAAAGTGATTATAATACAGTGCTGAATGCTCTGTAATAGGGGTAAGACGGAACACCTATAATAAGCATTTATCCCAGTAAATCAGGCTTCTTAGAGGGGGTGATGTCTAAACTGGCTCAGCAGGAGTTAGTGGATGTTAGAGAAAGTTATGGGAAGAGAGAGAGAGAAAGTAGAATAGAGAGAGATTCCAGGTAAAAGGAATATAATTTATAAAGGTACAGCTATGAGAATTTAGTGAGTTTGGGGGCTCATGGCAGTGGAGTAGGATTAGAGCATAGACTTTCTGTGCCTGGGCACTGGGGAAGCAGGATTGTAATAGAGCTGGAGAATATGGCCGTGGCAGACTATGATAATCTTGAATGTCAACAAAATAATGTTGGGATTCTTCTTGAGTGCAATGGAGGGTATTCAAACCTCATTCAGCTATCTTTTTTATTGAGTAACTATTGTTTTAATAACATGGATGGTATTAAGTAACAGAAGTAGATAGAAAAAAATTAGAATATAATATCACTTCTCAAGTACCTTGCAAAATACTGAAGGAGTGAGAACTTACAGACACAAATCAATTAAATTACAATATAAGTAGTTTAGATAAGGGCCAAATAAGTCTTTTGGAGAAGAGTTATGGGGAGTTCAGAGAGCAATCTTGAGGTTGGATTTATCTATTTTATTTAAATTAAAGATGAAGGAAGAAAGATGTCTGGTTTCCATTATTCGGGAAGATTCTAAACATCATGCATTCAAATTATAAATAATACTTATATGTCTACAGTTGTTCATTATCAGCTACAAACTTAGTTTGCCCACGTTCTTAGTCCCCACTTCCATAGTAAACATCAGAAAAAAGACAAAAGCAAGTGGGAACTGGGCTATTTCTCTTTATTATAGTGATAAATTAAATATTTTAAACCAACTCCCTTTGTGAGAAAAAATAGACAGTTTGGGGGGAAAAAAGTTTTAAAAGTCTGATTAAGACTGCCAGCTGCAAGGAAGAGGCTGGGTTGGAGAATGGAAGCAGAGAGGAAAAAGAAAAAAGAAAGAAAAAACTCATGGGCATGGGCCACAGTGTATTGATTGCCTGGGGAAGGTAGTGGGGGTGGTGGAGGAGGGCACAGGGGGGATAAATGGTGATGGACGGAGACTTGGCTTGGGGTGGTGAACACACAATACAGTGCACAGATGATGTGTTGTAGAATAGTGCGCCTGAAACCTGTATAATTTTGTTGACCAGTTTAATGTAATAACCTCAGTTTTGGGAAAAGTTTTTAACTATTGTTTTCCCTTCTTTTTCTCCCAAATATGGCGAGAATAAGTGGCACTTTTGACAGTCTCATAGGGCTAAGGAACAGGTATTGATGAACAGGAATCACTCAAGCTTATAGCTACCTGTAAACACTGTTACTCTAGTTAAGACCCGAGGCTCCATCCTAGGAATATGAATGAACCAGGAGTAGCTTCTACAACCAGAGAAACTCAAGTTTGCACCATGTCAACCCACAATATTAGATTAATTGTTTACTGAAGCATTAGTACTTAATTGGCATTAACCTAGTTTGCCATTTTTAAAAACTATCAACAGGAGAATTCACATTCTTTTTCAGCGGGCATAGAACATCTTCCAGATAGACCATGTTATGAGAATAAAACAAATTTTAAAAACTAAAAGAATTAGCCCTAGCCAGCTTGGCTCAGTGGATAGAGCGTCAGCCTACGGACTGAGGGGTCCCAGGTTCGATTCTGGCCAAGGGCACATGCCTGGGTTGCCGGCTCGATCCCTAGTAGGGGGTGTGCAGGAAACAGCCAATCAATGATTCTCTCTCATCATTGATGTTTCTATATTTCTCTCCTTCTCCCTTCCTCTCTGAAATTAATATATGTATATATATATATATATATATATATATATATATATATTAAAAAGTAAAAGAACTAAAGTAAAAGTAAATTTGCTCTTACTACAATGAAACTATATTAGAAACCAACAGAAAGATCTTTGGAAAATTCTCAATTATTTGGAAATGAAAGAATATATTTCCAAATATCCCATGGGTCAAATGAGAAATAAACAAGAAAATATAAATATTTTGAATTGAATTAAAATGAAAACACAAGTTATAAAAATTTGTGGAATGCAGCCAAAGTGTAACTTAGAGAAAAACTTATAGAGTTGAGCAACAAATTAGAAAAGAGAAAACATCACAAATCAGTGACCTCAGCTTGCAAATTAAGAAATGAGAAAAGAAAAGGCAAATAAAACTCAAAGTAAGTGCAACAATAGAATTTGAAGAACTAGAGGAGAGAATTTACTCAAATAAATATCAAGACAAACGTTTTCATTTTATTTATTTATTTATTTATTTATTTATTATCTTTATTGCTGAGAGTATTATAGATGTCTCCCCTGCACCTTGCTTTTCCCACATTGCCCTCCTCCAAACAGATCCCGCCTCATCCCAGGCCTTCACCATCCTATTGTCTGTGTCCATGAGTAATACACATATAAATTCTTTGGTTAATCTCTTCCCGCCTCCCTCCCCACTTCCCTCTGAAATTTATCAGTCTGTTCCATGTTTTCATGCCTCTGGTTCTATTTTATTCATCAGTTTATTTTTTTCCATTAGATTCCTTGTTCATTAATTTTTATTTTTAAATTAAGTTGTTGATAGATATGTATTTATTGCCATTTTATTGTTCATCTTTTTTATCTTTTTTTTTTCTTTCTCTTAAAGAAGACCCTTTAACATTTCTTGTAATACTGGTTTGGTGGAGATGAACTCCTTTAGCTTTTTCTTGACTGTGAAGCTCTTTATCTGACCTTCAATTCAAAATGATAGCTTTGCTGTGTAGAGTTATCTTGGTTGTAGGTCCTTGCTTTTCATCACTTGGAATATTTATTGCCACTCCCTTCTGGCCTGCAAAATTTCTGTTGAGAAATTAGCTAACAGTCATATGGGCACTTCCTTGTAGGAAACTAACTGTTCTTCTCTTTCTGCTTCTAAGATTCTCTCTTTGACTTTAGCCCTTTGCATTTTAATTATGAATTGTCTTTGTGTGGGACTCTTTGGGTTCTTCTTGTTTGGGACTTTCAGTGCTTCCTGGACTTGTATGTCTATTTATTTCGTCAGGTAGGGGAAGTTTTCTGTCATTATTTCTTCAAATAGGTTTTTAATTTCTTGCCCCCTCTCTTCTCTTTATAGTACCCCTATAATGCAAATGTTGGTACACTTAAATTTTCCCAGAGGCTTCTTACAGTATCTTCAGATTTTTTGATTCTGTTTTTCTCTTCTAGTTGTTTTTTCTTTTGCTTCCTCATATTCCAAATTGCTAACTTGATTCTTGGTGTCTCTACTGTACTGTTAATTCCCTGTAAATTATTATTCATTTCAGTTAGCGTATCATTCATTTCTGACTGATCCTTTTTCATGTCTTTGAATTTCTCACTAATTTTCTTGAAAAGCTCAAGTTTCTTGAGAATCCTTATAATAATTGTTTTGAACTCTGTATCTAGTAGCTTGCCTGCTTCCATTTCATTTAGTTCTTTTCCTGGAGATTTCTTCTGTTCTTTCATTTGTGACATGTTTCTTTGTCTCTGCATTCTGGCTGCTTCCCTGTGTTTGTTTCTATGTATTAGGTATAGCTGCTATGTCTCCTGGAATTGGTAGAGTGGCCTTGTGTAGTAGGTGTCCTGTAGGACTCAGTAGCGCAGTCTTCCAGTCATCTGAGCTGGGCACTCTAGGTGTGCCCCTGTGTGGGCTGTGTGCATTGTCCTGTTGTAGTTGAGCACTTATTGCTGTTGACATCACTGGGAGGAATTGACTCCCAGGCCAATTGGCTGTGAGGACTAGTTGCAACTACAGCATAAGAGCTTCTGTGCAAAAGACACTCCTATGGAGCAGGACCTACTTCAGTAGGGCTTTGGTGCTCACTAAGTTTGCCCTTGAGTGCATTGCTTGTGGATTGGTAGAGTTGTAATTTGGCATGGTCTGAAGCTATCCACCAGGTGCACTAGCTCTGGGGCCTCCACAGAGGTGCAAAGTCAGCCACTACATTTTTTCTGCCGGGAGCCACCTGGAAGAAGCTACAGCACAAACTGCAGATGGCTGCTGCTTGTGTTAGGCTACGAGGTGCTCAGGAGAGGCCAAGCTGTGCACCTTGGCAAACTGCTGTGAGTGCTGGGCCTGGGGCCTCTTATCCAGAAGTATGAGTCACACTCAGTCTAGCTGATGCTTGTTTGAGAGATTTTAGGCAGGTCTGAAGTCTCAGCCAGAACAGGCCATTCTAATGGAAAAGACACTGCAAACAGCTGGGGTGGGACTTAAAATTGGGTAGGGACCTCAGGGAATCACCAGGGCAGGATGAACAGTGGGTCAGATTGATAGAGACTCAGATATGGTGCCTACCAGTCATCTCTGCATTGGGGTGGTCTCAGCATAAGAACCATGAACCCTGCAAGCACCCTTGTCTGGGAGAAAGCTTCCCCCAAGTTCTTATTCTGATGCCAGACAATCCAGTTATTCCACATATATCCCTGGATCCCCACAAGCCGCTGCCCCTGGACTGGAGCTTAGAGGGAGAGAGTTTGTGTAAGTTAAAATTCAGTCCCTTTAAGAGGATCTTCCTTCGACTCCAGAAGCCTCTGTGTCACTAAGCCACAATTCCTGCTGGTTTTTATAACCCAAAGTTACAGGGACTTTTCTTCCCAGCTCTGGAATCATGGGCTGGGGGCCTGGTTTGTGGCTGGGACCCTTTGCTCCTCATGAGTGGCCTCCTCAGACAAGATATTCCTCCCAATTAAACAAAACAACCCACAGGTGGGTGTGGACCAGCCAGTTCTATGTTTCTACCCCTCCTACCAGTCTCAATGCACTTTCTTCTTTAATTCTATAATTGTATGACTTCCATTCAGCCAGATTTCAGATGTTTCTGAATGATAGTTGTTCTATATTTTAGTTGTAATTTTGGTGTGATTGTGGGAGGATGCAAGTATTGTGTTTACCTACCTACCATCTTGGCTCCCCTATCAAGACATATTTATAAGAAACACACATTAAGATAATCTAGTGTTGTCACAAAAAAATATGAATAGAATTAAATAGAGAACTCAGAAATAGATGTATGGTTAATTGAACACTTGTTTTTGACATTGTTTTTGACATTGGGGAAAAGGTGGTCTTTTCAATAAATGATACTGCATTAATTGGTTAACCATATGAAAAGGAATTACATTTGACTGCTATCTATTACCATACACAGACCTATTTCAGGTGGATTATACCGAACTATAACTTCTGAAATATAACATAGGAAAATATGTTCATGATGGATAATGAATTATTAAGTAAAAATATGTAAAATATAAAAATTACTAGCCATAAAGAAAAAGATTGAGAACTTAGATTACATAAAATTTAAGAAATTTTGTTCATCCAAATTTTGTAAGTAAAATGCAAGCTACAGAGCATGAAAAGGTTTTTTGGGACACATAACTAACATAACTACAAATATCCAATATATAATGTGCTCCAACAAATTAAGCATGTGAAAGATATATCACCCAATAGCAAAATGGGCAAAACACTTTAACTGGCACTTATTAGCAGAGGATATGTATTTAACATCTAGTAATCGGGGAAATGCTATTTAAACCACAATTATATAACATCATTCATTCACCCTCCACTCCCCCCAAAAAACTAAAATTAAAAAGACTGATATTACCAAGTGTTGGCAAAGGCAGAAACACAGGAATTCTAACCCATTGTTTGTGATAATGAAAAGTGGTACAACCACATTGAAAAATATTTTGGCATTAGTTATTATGACTATGTTACAATTATATATTATGATTATACTAGAGCCCAGTGCATGAAATTCGTTCATGGGGGGTGAGGGGTGGTTGTCCCTCAGCTCAGCCTGTACCCTCTCCAATCTGGGACCCTTTGGGGGATGTCTGACTGCCGGTTAAGGGATTGGGCCTTAACCGGCAGTCAGACATCTCTCTCACAATCTGGGACTGCTGGCTCCTAACTGCTCACCTGCCTTCCAGCCTCATCGCACCTAACCACTCCCCTACTGGCCTGATCGCCCCCAACTTCCCTCCCCTGCTGGCCTGATCGCCCCCAATTACCCTGCCCTGCAGGCCTGGTTGTCCCTAACTGCCCTCCCCCGCTGGCCTGTTTGCCCCCAACTGCCCTCCCCTGCCAGCCTGATCGCCCACAACTGCCCCCTCCTGCCCGCCATCTGGTGGCAGCCATCTTGTGATGGCGTCACGCAATGCCACCTAGGCTTTTATTATATAGGATGTTACGATTCACTATGACCTGACTTTCCACTTCTTGGTATATACCCAAAGAAAAATGTGAATATCATAAACAAGAATGCTCATTTCAGAATTACTTTTCCAAGTTAAAAATTGAAAACAACTTCAGAACCATCAACACTATAAAAAACATGTCTGGTGAAATTTATATAGCAATGAAAAGAATTAAAGCTCTGCTCAAAATGTAGTTAAATGTCACAAGCATAATGTTAAGTACAAAGACCAACACATTAAAAATGCTTATGTGTGTTTTTAGTTACATAAGATTTAACAAATAGGCAACATCTACACTAATAAAAGACAAAGATGCAAACTGACCGTACCTTTGCTATGCCTTAAGCCATGCCCACCAGCCAATCAGAGCAATTATATGCAAATTAACCCAACCAATATGGCAGCCAGCAGCCACGGAGCTGGAGAAAGCAGGAGGCTTGGTTGCACCAATGATGGAGGAAGCCAAGCTTCCCAGCTGGCTATGAGCTCCACTGAAGGCAACAAAGTTTCAATTATAGAAGGTAAATAAACCCCAGATACCTGCTCTCAGCTGGCTGTGGCCACGGAGCTGGAACAAGCAGGAGCTGGCTCTGAGCTCCACTGAAGGAAACAAAGTTTCAATTATGGAAGGTAAATAAATCCCGGAATAAAAAAAAGGAAAAAGAAGAGGCTGGGAGCTTCCTTTGCCAGGGGACTTGGCCAGCCTGAAAATGGCCCCCAGCCCCTCACCCAAACTGGCCAGGCACCCCAGTGGGGACCCCCCACACTAAAGGGGGTGTGGCCAGCTGCAAACAGCCATCAGTCCCTAACCCAGGCTGGCCAGGCACTCCAGTGGGGACCCCCACCCTGAAGGGAGTGTGACCAGCTGAAAATACCCATCAGCCCCTCACCCAGGTACCCCAGTGGGGACCCCCAACCTAAAGGGGGTGTGGCCAGCCTGAAAACAGCCATCAGCCCCTCACCCAGGCTGGCCAGGCACCCCAGTGGGGACCCCCACCCTGAAGGGGGTGTGACCAGCTGCAAACAGCCATCAGCCCCTCACCCAGGCTGGCCAGGCTCCCCAGTGGGGACCTCCACCCTGATCCGGGACACCCTTCAGGGCAAACCAGCTGGCTCTCATCCGTGCACCAGGCCTCTATCCTATATAATAAAAAGGTAATATGCAACTGACCCTAACAGCAGAAAGGCTGGGAATGACTGGTCACTATGACACACACTGACCACCAGGGAGCAGACGCTCAATGCAGGAGCTGCCTTCTGGTGGTCAGTGCACTTCCACAGGGGTAGCTCTGCTCAGCCACAAGCCAGGCTGATGGCTGCCAGTACAGCGGTGGTGGTGGGAGCCTCTCCCGCCTCCTCAGCAGCACTAAGGATGTCTGACTGCTGCTTAGGCCTGCCCCCTGCTGGCAAGTGGACATCCCCTGAGGGCTCCCGGGCTGCCAGAGAGATGTCTGCCTTCCAGCTTAGGTCCAATTCCCCAGGGAGTGGGCCTAAACCAGCAGGTGGTCATCCCCCAAGGGGTCCCAGGCTGCGAGAGGGCACAGGCCAGGCTGAGGGACCCCCTGAGTGCACAAAGCCTCTAGTTTTAATAAATAATTTAGAAATGTATGGATAGGTAATAAAGCTGTAAATAAGAGCAAGGAGTGATAGTTATAAAAGTGCGTAGTCAGAATATTTCCACTGGGGGGTGGGTGCGGCAAGGATTTTGAGCAGGATAAGCTTCCAAAGTGCTGGCAATGTCTGATTTCTGGAACACTGAGGAGTTGACATTGATTTTTAGGTATGGTAATTCACTGAATAGTATACTTATATCTTGTGTACTTTTCTATGTATATATTATGTTTTACATTCATTATTATTTAATGTAGAGAAAGAAAAGAAGTTACAAAAATCACAAGCATAGTAAGTGGAAGTGACCTTGATGTTAGAATTATAAGTTAGCCCTAAACTCTCTTCTTTCTACACTGGCTGCTTGCTTTGAACTTCTTTCTCAAATACTACATGTAATTTCACCAATTATAGCTTCATTCTGGCATACTAAGTATCTTTTGTAAAAATGCAAATATTTCTGGTAGTTTGAAGGGCTGTCATCACAAGTCTCTTGTTTCCAGGCCCCAGAATTCTAACATGTCTACAATGATTCATTTTCTTTTTACAGGTTAAATTGTCTTTTCTGAACTAGACAGGAACTTAACTGCCATTTATAACATTGTTTCTGAAGAGGTTCAATTCAGATTTAAATTCCAAAAAAAAAAGTATTGCAATATGAGCTATTTGTCATTTGGGGAATACCTGAAGAGTGACTAACATTATATAAGGGAGAAGTGATAGGATTTAGCTTTGGGTTAACTGGTCTAAAGTTTGGTTCTACCAATTATTATCTATTTTACTGTGATAAAAGTATTAGTTTATGAGTCTCAATTTACTCATATGTAAAATGTGGGTAAAAATAGCTATCCCGAGGAGATGTCATGGGGCTTGAATTATATAAAACACAATATAAATGTAAGAAATAAATATTTGAATTTATAATCAAAGGAAGAAATTTGGATGTAAGAGATAAAACAGACTAATAAGAATGTCATGTAGGACTAAATCATTGTTTCATTTAGCTGTTATTCCCTCTCTCACACTGTCAGTATTTTGAGCAACTGCCTCATAATTGAATCCCTCTCTACCATTCTCAGAGGCTCAGAAAGTATACATGGAATACTCACTTAACTTTTGAAACCTTTGTGAATTCATCATCCATATTTGCATCTGAACTCCTGATCTATAATTTCTACAAGGGAAAAGAGAGTGCATGGCATACAATCAAGCACAAATATTTGTTGAACCTGTTTAAAATTCATCTTGAACCTCCTTATATCTACAACCTGAACCACATCTTAAGATGGAATGATCTGTGTATGCCCTATCTGCTAGCACAAGTGCGCACTCTTACTTCTCCTATGACAAATGTCATGGGATTTAGAATATTCTGCCTGGATTTAGGATGTAAGAAAGGTGACCCACACCATTTGAAGCCATAGTCAACAGTGAGGGAGGCTCTGAGAATTTTTCTTTGAAATCCTCAAGCCTGAGGCAAAATATATCTGTTGTCTTATTTACATATAATGTCTGATGTTTTTTTAAAAAAGAGATGACTCTACTGACCTATCATAGACTTCATAAAGTCTGAACTCTCTATGAAATGATAAAAAAAATCAGATCAATTTTTTATTCTATCTGCCCAGATTCATTGACATCTCTGTGACACTGAGAGACCATAGGCATGGTGAGGGGTGCACTGTGTGTGGACAGTCATTTCATCTGAGTCAACACAGTCTGGTCCATGGGGCAAATAGTTTCTCCATCTTGCCCTTGCTAGCTCCATGCCAATCAGGTCAATTGGTAGTGCCATAGACATTTAGAAGCAGAAGAGGATTGGAAGTCCCACACATATCTTGTTTGTAAATAAAACTTATCCTTTCCATCAAAAGTAGTAGTTGTATAATTATGTGTAATAAAATAAAAATATTTAGTTTTCTCCATTCCTCTGAAACTTCTGTTTCAAACCTTCTGGTGCAAATCCTCTAAAACCCATACATATGTCTTCAAGATTGCTTAAGACGCTCTTCTCACTGTGACTGTGAGAAAGAATGATGGCCATAAATTGTGGCTCAGAATCTCTGAAGGAGAGATAATATCAGGAATTGAATTAGCTCTGTAGGCTATTGGGCTTTGGTCTGGCAAACCATGTGGACAAATAAAAGAATCAATAGGACATGCCCCAGTGGCCCATCCTCCTGGGAATTTTCCAGCTGTATTTGTGGAGCTTTTCCTGGAGATCCTTCAATAAGCTATTTAATTTGCTATTTAAATTTAAATCAGAGGGCTACTTAACTCTTGGATCCAGGCTTTGGGTACTCCATTAATCAAAAGAAAAGACACTTTACATTATCTAGGCCTCAGAAATTTACAAAGGCATATCTTTTCTAACATACAGCTCTATTTTTTATATGAGAGAGAACATCTCGATATATTTATTACTCTCTCCACTACTGAACGGTTTACTTTTTAGTTAATGAATGAGAGGGAGTGGAGAGAAGGTGTAAACAGAGCTGCCTTTTGGATGATTATAGTTTCAGTACCTTTCCTGGAGGTTTTCATTTTCTACTTTGTTCACCTGGATGAAGAAATAACCTGGTTGTGGTTCTACTATTCGTGGTCCAAAGGGTCAGGATAGCTGGTAGATAGAAGCACAGTTGGTTTCATGGTGACCCAACATTATCCTGGACTTCAAAGAACTTCCTCTTCTCTCTGCATGAAGAACTCTTTAAAGAAGTCCTTTTTCCTTTTACAAGGTGAATGCTGCAAAGCACGTGGGAGGACTATTTCCTTCTCAGTGTTTACCTTTCAGAGGTGAGGAGTTCATAGACATTTCCCTGTTTGTACAGTAGAATCTAATCGTTGGCTTTGAGGCGAAGGCTCTCCCTGCTGCTGTTCTACTGTCAGGAGTTTCCCGTGCTCATTTTTCACTTACTGATGCACTAAAGAAGCTGTGCCAGGAACCCGAAAAAAGCCACATGAAATTCCTCTGGAGTATATTTCTGTCAACATTGTATATCACTAAGAAAAGAATTCGGTTCTGTTTCAAAGCCTTGCTTTCTTTCACAGGTTACAAAATGTTCACTGAGTGGCCAGAAATGACAGGCAAAGTGGATGAGTGGGAAAGTCCACATATTTTCTCACTAGGCATGAGTGAAGAAAGACCATAAAATAATGTAACAGGTTTTTAATGCATCCATGTGGATTTATACATTCAATTGAGTATGAGCCCCCCAGTTAGGAAAACCTGGGGGATGCTGTCCGCAAGATATTCAACAATGTGCAACATGGCACAAAACAATTTTGGAAGCGTGCTGACATTGCACTCAGATCTTGTGGTGTGTAATTTTATACCACTTGTGACGTCATTTTATCTGCCCTAGGGAGCTCTGTGAGTATGAGAGCAGGGATTGTACTGTATTCCTTTAGAACAGTGGTTCTCAACTTTCCTAATGCCGCGACCCTTTAATACAGTTCCTCATGCTGTGGTGACCCCCAACCATAAAATTATTTTTGTTGCTACTTCATAACTGTAATTTTGCTACTGTTATGAATCATAATGTAAATATCTGATATGCAGGATGTATTTAGGTGACCCCTATGAAAGGGTCGTTCGGCCCCCAAAGGGGTCGGGACCTCAGGTTGAGAACCGATGCTTTAGAACCTCCCTTTCAGGAATAGAACAAGGACCTTCGTTAGAATTAAATAATTTTTTGGCCTTAATGTGGAAAGTCTTTAACTTTTGAGTGGAATTGCATTTTTGAAAATAGCTAAAGCAATTGAAATGGAATTTGGTAAATAATTGATCTTTGTAATATTATTTAGCAAAAGCAAAAGATAAAAAAAAATAATGGCAATAATTACATATCTATATTATGATCATGGGAAACAAAAGAATGTCACACCCAGAGAAAACCAGGTGAAAGAAAACACACTAAATTCTTATTTTTGAGTGGTAGGATTATGGATGATTTTTTATATACATTTATAACAGAAAAAAAACTCAACTCATATTTGTAAAAACTAATGAAGCAAATTTTCTTTTTGCAATGAATACACAACCTCTGCCCGAGAAAAACCATAAGCAAGAAGATCAACACTATTTTAAGCAATGGAACCATCATTGCAACAATGCATAAAAACTAAGATAAGGATAACTGCTGCTTATTAAAAAGCTACTCTATGCCAAACACATTGTTCTATGCTGTATGCAAATGGTCTCTAACCCAGAAAATACCATTCAAAGCAAACATTTCCATTTTAATTATCTGTTTGCAGAAACTGAAGTATAGAAAGACGAAATGAATTGCCCAAGGTCATACATAGTGGGTGGGATTGAGTGTCGACCTTTTCACTCTGAAGCCTGCACAGTCTTTCAGTGACATCAAAAAGCCTCTTCCTATGTCCAATCAGTCTTCCCATTGGCCAAAGGCAACTGCCTTGACACTAGAGGCCTTTCAAGCTATGACCCCCCTTTTCCGTCAAACCAGTGACTCTGTCTCCCAGGCTCACCTCAGTACATTTTCAAACTCAGCCCCCTCCCCCACATTGCCTGAAGGATTGTTTTTATGCTTTTCTCTCCTTGCATAGCCAATTCAAGATGTCTAAAACCATAAAAATTCTTGGACCTCTCCAGTTTGCTGGATTTGTGCCTACCTTTGAATTTTTATTGATTCTTCTACTCACTGGGCATCTGCTTTTCTGCAGTTCTTATATTTTTTTCAGATCATGATGCATACATGGCTTTGTGCCCAGATGGAATTTTCTCTTCTTGAGGTCAGGCATATGTATTTTATTTCATTTTGCATTTACTGTGGCATACCATAACGGTTAAAAGAACAGATCTTGGAGTCAGAAAGTCAGTGGCTCTACCACTTTTTGACTGTGTGATTTTGAAGAAGTTATTTAATTTCTCAAATTGTAGTTTACTCATCTGCAAACTGTGGCTAATAATACTAACAACTTCATAGCTTTGTAGGGAGAGTTAAACAATACAATAAATGCAAAGCAAGAATTGGTACATGTATAAGACATTGAAAGTGCTCAATAAATATTATTATTATCATTAGTTGTAGTATTCTTATTAACAAAATAAGCACAGGAAATGATATAATAGCCACCAGAGAGTGACCAAACTTAAATAAAACCTCACAAATATCTCCACATCAGTTTAGATATTTTAAACGTTCAAAAATAATTTTTATTTATTTGTTATATCTATATTACTTAACACAGTATTAACTGTTTGAAAAGCACTTGATACACATTTGCAAAATGTGTATGAGTAAATGTGATCATTTTCAAATAATAACCAAAGTAGAAAGAAAAAAAAAAACAGATAAAAAGAAAAAACACACACCAAGAAATGAGAACTTTCAAAATAAACATTATGGTTGGTATTAAAGCACTGATGGATTTAAAAAATTTAGGCAGGCCTGTGAAAATAATCTTAATAATAATAAGTGGGCTTTGTTAGTGCTATGGTCTTTTCAAAATAGAACTTCACTGTGGAGTGATTCACAAAGAACCTGTTGACTTTCTTACTTGTCTATTGGTCAGTAGCTCACATGTATTTCTCTTGGGCAGCCGTGGGCAAACTACGGCCCGCGGGCCGAATCCGGCCGTTTGAAATGAATAAAACTATTGAAATAAAAGACCGTACCCTTTTATGTAATGATGTTTACTTTGAATTTATATTAGTTCACACAAACACTCCATCTATGCTTTTGTTCCGGCCCTCCGGTCCAGTTTAAGAACCCATTGTAGCCCTCGAGTCAAAAAGTTTGCCCACCCCTGCTTGGGGATGATTATTGTTTGTGACTGATGTTTTCAAGCTAGGAAGTGGTTATAAGACATTTCACGAAAACTCAAGATGCTCACTGAGGCAAGCCCATTTCTAATGAATGTTACTGGGGAAAATAAATGACCTACTACACTAAGGCTCTGCTCTAAGCGGTGCCTTAGCAGATGGCATTCAGTTTCAGCCCCAAAATTTAAAAAAGTTACACGAAAAGAGATTCTGTTTCATTGGCACTAAAGCAAAGCTCCCCAGCATCCCAAGACAGGAAAATAGCTTGGGAATTTCTACGTTCTCAGCTTCCACCTGCAATAGGTTCTGTGTGGGTTCATTCTGCTTGAGGCTTATTCCTGAGGTTTGAAGCTGTGAGTGGAAGAAGGACGGTGACACGTTTAGGGTACAATCTTGAGTAATGAAGGCGATCAACTGTCCTAGCTATTAGTAAAAACAGTCAGGTATTTAAAGTACCAATCTGAATTGCAGGACATGCTTACACTGATAGATCTATAAAGAGCCAGAAGCTACTGTGCTCTAAACCCTGCATGTGTTTGAACATCACTAGTTGTGGAGCTGTCTTTTACATGGGAAACTGTTATATTGTTCAGAATTGCTTCCACTATTTCTGCTGGTGACCATGCCAATAACCTCATTTGTGATATGTTAAACAACACACACAGTGCCTCAGTATGGAAAAACTCTCCTGAAAAATATCCTATGAGCAGAACACATGGTAATTCTAATCAATGAGATGCAAATGCATACATATCCTGCCTACAATAGACCCACTTCAGATTGAAAGACACACAGCCTGAAAGTGATGGGATGAAAATATATATTGTACAAATGGAAACAAACAAAAAAAATTGGGGTAGAAATACTTTTATTAGACAAAATCAATTTTAAAACAAAGGCTATAATAAGTGACAAAGAAGGATCCAGCAATTCCACTTCTGAGTATTTATCTGAAGAAAACAAAACATTAATTCAAAAAGACATATGCATCCCTATGCTCTTTGCAGAATCCTATATAATAAAAGGCTAATATGCAAATCGACCAAACAGGGGAATGATGCAGGAGCTGCCCCCTGGTGGTCAGTGCGCTTTCAAAGGGGGAGCACCACTCAGCCAGAAGCCGGGCTTGTGGCTGGCAAGCACAGCAGCGGTGGTGGAAGCCTTTCCTGCCTCCACAGCAGCACTAAGGATGTCTGACTGACTGCTTAGGCTCACTCCCAAGGGCTCCCAGACTGCAAGAGGGCACAGCATGGGCTGAGGGACCCCACCCCTCCCCCTGAGTGCATGAATTTCGTGCACTGGGCCTCTAGTTATTTATAATAGCCAAGACATGGAAGAAGATACATGGATGGATAAAAAAGCTATGGTACATATATGATGGAATATTACTTGGCTATAAAAAAGATTGAAATATTGCAATTTGTGACAACATGGATGGACCTAGAGGGTATTATGCAAAGTGAAATAAATCAGAGAAAGATAAATACCATATGATTTCACTTATATGTAGGATCTAAAGAACAAAATAAACAAACAAAACAAATTCATAAATGCAGAGAACATTTTGATGGTTGCCAAATAGGAGGGGTGTTGGGGATGGGTAAAGGGGGAAGGAAATAAGATGTGCAAATTGCCAGTTATAAAAATAGTCATGGGGTTGTAAAGTACAGCATAGGAAATATAGTCAATAATATTGTAATAACCATATATTGTGTCAAATAGGCACTAGATTTATCAGGGAGATCACTTTGTAAGATATATAAATGTCTAATTACTATGTTGTACACCTGAAACTTATAATATTGTATGTCAACTGTAGTTGAAAAAATACTTTAAAAATAAATAAAAAGTATAAAAAACAAAAAAGAAAGATGCAAATGATTTAATATATAATACATGATACAAATGATTTAATAAATGATGTCACTTATTAGAATTTGCAAAGTGCCAGATACTTTACAGGACAACTCATTTTCACTTGCCAGAATGACCTTCCTAAATAAAAAATTTGTGTGACACCATTCCATGGCTTCTCATGTTTTCAGGACATGCCCCTAATTCAGTCTGGCACAGGAAATGCCCTCCTGGATCTGACTACATCTTACTTCTCCACCATCTGGAGTTTAATCTCTTCCTACCCACCTGCTCCTCCCTTCTTCTGTCTACTGATTACTTGCAGGTCTCAGTGCGCCCTGTTCTGGCTTGCCTCCAGGCCCTGATCAATCTTGAGGTCCTCTCTGTTTGGCTACCTGTTTTTCCAGCCCATTCCTCTTTCTTAACACTGACTTCTTGAGGTATCCTCTTAGATGCCTCTGCAAAGCCTTCTCTGCACATTATTTCCTCTCAAGAATAATTAAATTTTTCTCCCAGATATTCCTATAGCTCAATTTTTATAGAGATATAATTGACATATAACATGTACAACATAATGATTTCATATTTGTATGTGAAACGATTACCAGAAAAATGTTTTGTTAGCATCTATCACCACACATAGTTCAAAATAGTTTTCTTGTGATGAGAACTTTACAGATCTATTTTCTTAGAAACTTGTAAATATGCAATGTAGTATTGTTAACTGTAGCCAACATGCTGTACACCCCCAGGACTTACTTATCTTATCCAGGTGCTTCAACTGGGGATGGGAGGGAGTACTAAAGTGAGAGTATGAGATCTGGATGGGGGTGACAGGACAAGGTATCTAATTAAGTGGAAGTAGTAATAGTGAGATTAGGGAATGAAGAGTTCTATCCCTCCATTCCCTCTCATTGGCATCTTCACTTGTACTCATATCCCACAGGAACCATTCTGGGCAGTGAATAAGATGAAGAATGGGTGAGGATGGGAGCTCCCCAATAGTAAAGGGGTTTTTACTGGTGAGGAGGAAAGAGAGTGAAGAAGGAGAAAAATCCTATTCTATAACAATGGGGGAAAGAGGGCCTTTCTATGGAGAGCTACTTTCTTATGATGACATTTTTCTGGAGCATTTCAAGTAGGGGTTTAGCTGAATAGCTCATATTTTAGAAGGCTTATTACCTAGGAGGTTGTTAAAATGAAGATTCCTAGACTTTACAATATGTGTTTGATTCAACACAGCAGTGGGGACTAAGAATCTGAATTTTATTGATTTTTTACAGAGAAGAAGGGAGAGGGATAGAGAGTTAGAAACATGGATGAGAGAGAAACATCGACCAGCTGCCTCCTGCACAACCCCTACTGGGGATGTGCCCGCAACCAAGGTACATGACCTTGACAGGAATTGTACCTGGGACCTTTTAGTCCACAGGCCAACGCTCTATCCACTGAGCCAAACCAGTTAGGGCTGAATTTTTAAAAAAATACCCCAGGTAATTCAAACATAGTGGGTTTATGTTCCAAACTTTGAAACACATTGGCTGTGCCTCTTTTTGAGATCCAGAAGTAATTTTATGGTCTAAAATCGTCAAATGACCAACTCTTTTCTCTAATGCATGAAGTTACAGTCTATTAATTAAACAATAGCATTAATTTAAAATATGCACTGAGAACAAAAGACCTATTTTTACACATCTAAAGCAGATATCATTTTGCCTTATTATTGAAAGTTCTATGGTAATGTTTTGCCTTTTCTCTAAATAACTGGCTTTGTGACATTCTTCTATCTCCACTTTTTAATGATTTAATATGTTTTTTTCTTCCTGTTTCAGCTTCCTTTTTAATCTGCTACTGCCTGTTAAGTCAGCTTCCCTTCACAGCAAAGACTGAGGCTGCTCTTGTTAGATTAAACATTCTCTTTCTATCTGACCCAGCTTTCAAGTTCATCTGCTTAGTTATATCGTCAGTTGGATAGCAGAAATTGCCAGGATGTCACCCAGTGGGAAAATCAATTCATGAGAGAAGGGCAAGTGCTGTGTGTTTGACTATAGAGCATCTTTTTTTCTTTATTTGAGCATATCTGTTTCAGCACACCTGGGTATTCCTCCCCAGGGCTACGAAGAAGTTTGAATTGCCCTGCTCTTAATTAGCAACATCCTTTCCCCTTCTATTACAGGTGAACATGATTCATTCTCTTGTATGTATTCCTAAGGGAGAGACTCACTGAAAAAGGACATATCATTGCAAAGTGAAGAGGAGGCCAGCAGTGAGGTGCTTCAAAGATAATTCCTCTCCATTGTTTAGGAGGTTTTTTAAAATAAATGTTTCTTATGATATAATCCACATCCACTTGGAGTTAGGAATGCCCTTGTTCCATGAATTCAGATGTTCCAAAGAAACATCCCCAACCTCTGACATTTAGTATCTCTAGTGGCCAGAGATACTATCCTATCTATCCTATCCTTTAGTTTAACTCAATTGGTCTTCATCTGTGTATATGATATCTTACGAAGAGCATAGCACATATAGGCTCTGTTGGGTCTATACAATTTCTGACATTTGTGTATCTGTATATATGTCTTGGTGTGAAGAGTTCTTAAACTGCATAGTTTTCTCTGTGGAGTGTATGACATAAAAAAAGATGAAGAATCACTGAAGTAATGGGCCCACATGTTGGCCTATAAAAATTAATCCCATGTTGTGTAGCAGTATTTTTCAAGGGAATTCAGAGTTAATTTCCACAGGAAGCTAAACTTAAAAGGGATAGTTCTTCCTCTTCAGGAGAGCTCTTATTTTAGAAGGAATTGCAAGACGTTTCCCGCCCCTGGAGCCTAAGGGACCATCTATCTTGGAATTAGATTCTGTGAAGTGGTTTGTGATCACCCACATGAACCAATTGCAAGAAGTTTAATTGTGATGAACTCTCACACTCAATTTAAAAGTATAACTTTTTAAAAAGTGCATTCAGACTATTGATCAGTTTTCAAGGATGGAGAAAGAGAAAGTGGATAGTAGAAAGATATAATATAAAACTCCTCTTCCCCACCCCTCTCCTACATTATAAATCAAATGGGCAGGTTATTGGCTCTTGTGTAAAGGCATCAAATTTCAGATGGATGTTGAATTGAAATGGGGATTTTAATGATCTCTTCAGATTTTTTCATTATTACTTACTAACTCAGGTTACTAAGTTTGTCCTTAAGAAATTATCTGGCCTACCCTATATAATTTACACTGCAATAAAACCAAGCACTCGATTTTTATCATTTCTAAAGTGGGGATAATAATACTATCTTTTGCATGGGATTTATGTGAGAACTCAATAAATAACCTAATCACAATGTTTAGAAATGAGCCTGATCCATATATGTTAAAGTATATTTGCTATGATTATATTATAATATCTACTGAATTTAAAAATTGAGAAATGAAACAATGTCACAATTGAATTAACAGTTATCCTTCACTTTTTGTTTACTCTCTGTATTGGGTTTGAGTTTTTAAAACCTTGTTGGATTTTGAACAAAGTGAACTTTTGGCTAAATAGATATTTATTTCATATTTTTCTGGATTCCTTTTCCCAACCTAAGAGACTTCTGTTCTGAATTCAGTTTTCTCAGAATTCTATTCTTCATAGCTCAGCAATTAAGAAAAAAAGCTGTCATCAATGCTGCCAAACATTTTGTGCTAGCATAGGTTTTAGCCATTATAGGTTTAGCCATTATAGGATTTATTACATGCACTTAATTAGGGCTTCTTGGAAATTATGTTTATTGGAAAGAGAGACTTGAGTGATAGAAATTTGGGGCATATTGAGAAAGTTTTAAAGACCAATATGACTTTCAACCTCAGGACTTCATAGGAACACTCTTCTGACCACCCCTGGGCATGATGACCACACACTGCAGAGAGTGTTAAGGGTGATCCTTTAGTCCCAGTCTGCTTGGATTTTCTATCCCAGCGCCAGCTTATAAGCTGAGTGATCTTGAACAAGTTATTTATCCTCTATGTGCATAATTTGTCTCATCTCTTAAAGAAGAAGAAAAAAGTACCTACATCTGAAGGTTTTTTTAAGAATTAAAGCTAACATAATGCAATGATAAGAGGTACCTGATGCATGTGTTTATATAAGTGTTTGCTCTTCTTATTTCTAGAACAATCATAATTTCACAAAATCCACTTCTGTTTTCACAAAATCCATTTCTAATCAGAAACTAATACTGTGCCAAACTTAACTCTGAATTCAGATTTATCAGGACGTTTTCTATATGAAAGTTGATTTTTGTTTTAATCTCTTGCATTAAGATGAAAAGGATCAAAGGCTTATATAAAACTAAAATCACTAAAAGTTTACCCCAACATTATGCAGTGCATTTATTATTCAATAAAACATGGACACCTTGTAATGCTTTTTTAATAACAAAAATATGTGAACAAAGTAGGTGGGATCTCAATACCAGATATCAAGTTGTATTACAAAGCCACTGTTCTCAAAACTGCCTGGTACTGGCACAAGAATAGGCATATAGATCAATGGAATAGAATAGAGACCCCAGAAATCGGCCCGAACCAATATGCTCAATTAATATTTGACAAAGGAGGCAAGAACATACAATGGAGCCAAGATAGTCTCTTCAATAAATGGTGCTGAGAAAATTGGACAGATATATGCTAGAAAATGAAACTAGACCACCAACTTACACCATACACAAAAATAAACTCAAAATGGATAAAGGACTTAAATGTACGACGGGAAACCATAAAAATTCTAGAAGAATCCAAAGGCAACAAAATCTCAGACATATGCCGAAGCAATTTCTTCACTGATACAGCTCCTAGGGCACTTGAAACTAAAGAAAAAATGAACAAATGGGACTACATCAAAATAAAAAGCTTCTGCACAGCAAAAGAAACCATCAACAAAACAACGAGAAAACCCACTGTGTGGGAAAACATATTTTCCAATGACATATCTGATAAGGGCCTAATCTCCAAAATTTATAGGGAACTCATACAACTTAACAAAAGAAAGATAAACAATCCAATCAAAAAATGGGCAAAGGACCTAAATAGACACCTTTCAAAAGAGGACATCCAGAAAGCCAAGAGACATATGAAAACATGCTCAAAGTCACTAATCATCCGAGAGATGCAAATCAAAACAGCAATGAGGTACCATCTCACACCTGTCAGACTGGCTATCATCAACAAATCAACAAACGACAAGTGCTGGAGAGGATGTGGAGAAAAAGGAACACTTGTGCACTGCTGGTGGGAATGCAGACTGGTGCAGCCACTATGGAAGACAGTATGGAGTTTCCTTAAAAAACTGAAAATGGAACTCCCATTTGACCCTGTGATCCCACTTCTAGGAATATATCCCAAGAAACCAGAAACACCAATCAGAAAGGATATATGCACCCCTATGTTCATAGCAGCACAATTCACCATAGCTAAGATCTGGAAACAGCCTAAGTGCCCATCAGTAGATGAATGGATTAGAAAACTGTGGTACATCTACACGATGGAATACTATGCTGCTGTAAAAAGGAAGGAACTCTTACCATTTGCAACGTCATGGATGGAACTGGAGAGCATTATGCTAAGTGAAATAAGCCAGTCAATAAAGGAAAAATACCACATGATCTCACTCATTCATGGACAATAGAGACCATTATAAACTTTTGAACAATAATAGATACAGAGGCAGAGCTGCCTCAAACAGATTGTCAAACTGCAGCGGGAAGACCGGGGAGGGTTGGGGGGCAGGAGGTAGGGGGGTAAGAGATCAACTAAAGGACTTGTATGCATGCATATAAGCATAACCAATGGACATAAGACACTGGGTGATAGGGGAGGCTAGGGGACTGTCTAGGGCAGGGGGATAAAATGGATACATATGTAATACCCTTTGTAATACTTTAAGCAATAAAAAAATAAAATAAAAAAAAATATGTGAGGTCATGCTTTTCCATTTTAATAGAGTGGGCAATAGATGTATTGCCACTCAAGGAAACTGATGTTAGCTGAGTAGCTAGTACGCCTTTTTAAAAGCAATATAAGCAGGAAAAGTAATAAGAACAAACCAAATTCTACTGACATTCTATTAGATCTCAATATGGGTTCAACAAATTTCCTCAACTCACAAGTTTCTCTTCTAATTTATTTCTCCTATGCCGTTTCCCTTGTCTTTCTTATAATTTTAGAGAGATGAGATGATAAATTACTTGCCTAACACTTTAAATCAAATCAGATACAACATCCACTTATATGAAAACCGTACCACACCCCAAACTTATATCTAGTCACAACCTCTCAAACACTTATCGAAAGGTTTCCATTTTCTCCTTGCTGTGGAGTACAGAAACAGGTTTTCTTGGTAGTGTCCTATGTCCATGATCTAATGAGTCAGGCTACTGCAGTCCTGCCTTTTAGCAATTTGTAATTAACCTGTGAAACTTGTGATGCTAAAGTATTACTGTGGCAAGTAGCATAGCATGTTTCTAACAGGGATTCAATATTCATCTGTGAAAAAGAAGAGCCTTTGTGGTTGCTCTTCTTTGGGTAAAATTACAGACCTATCAATCTTAATGCTGTGGAGCATGAAATCAGGAAGTATTTCTCCCTCCGCAGAATATTGTATTGCACAGTTAGATGTATTTTGAGAGTAATGCTTCTGCATGGGGGAAAGGATGGCAAGCAGAAGACACAAACTATAATGAATTCAATCAACCATCCAATTATTATTTCTGTGTTAGCTCATATCATATGTTTTCAATCTCTGCCCTTGGGCACTGAGACTGATGAATCACACCCAACGCTCTCCCATTTCTCCTATGTGGCTATCATTTAAATTGTTGACACGTATCTTCATGATAATATAACAACATGGAAATACCCAGTCCTCGGTTACAATATAACTTAAAAAGTTTTTATTTTTGCTGCTGTTTTTTGCTAGATTGAGCGAGAAGAAAATAATGAAATTAGTAACTTGATGGCTATCATTTTAGCTAAGAATTTTGCTAAGTGGAAGATTAAATCTTATTACCAAACTGAGAGACTAATTTTGTTTGTTTGTTTGTTTGTTACTAAAGTTGTTAACTGATTGATTCATGGCTTGGCATCTTTTGGGGGTGAGAACTGTTAGCATATTAAATACAAACCAGTCTTGATATGAGAATGCTTTTGGTGGCTGCTATTTAGGAGAATGACAAGAGAACCTCTAGACCTGAGTTATCAAATACAGTACAGGTAGCTAATGAGCACTGGACTGTAGCTAGTCAGAATTGATATACGTTGTAAGTGTATATTACACAAGAGATTTCATAGACTTAGTCACTGAAATCTTTTGTACGTATTGTGTGTTAAAATGATAGTATTTTGGATATATTGTGTCAAGCAAAACTAACTGTTAAAACTAATGTCATATTTCTTTTTTATTTTTTAAAATGTGACAACCTAGAAAATTCAAAATTACACATGTGGTTTACATTTATAACTTGCATTATATTTCTATTGGACAGCAGTGCTCTAGTCCAAATGGCATAATTCAGCAGTTCAAAGTTCCAAGTTAACAATCTTAGCTGGAACAAGCACCAAAGAACACTTCTAAACATGAGTACAAGTCAGAACATCATCTGTGTTCAGCTGGAAAGGAACAAAACGACTTACTCCAAAGGACTTCCTTGATGAAAGTACTTCCAATTTTCCAAATTTCACCTATTGAATGAATACACACATAGTCAGAAAAATTACTATTTTAAAGTTAAAATCCTGGAGGCAACATAGTTCTGTCTGGTGAAGATGTGAGTTCTACCTGACACACAATGCCATTAGTTCACAGTAAGAGAATTGCTTGGAGGCAATCACTAGACAATAATGAATTGAGGGTGCATGTGTGTGTGTGTGTGTGTGTGTGTGTGTGTGTGTCTATACACAAGTGTGTCTGATATTTCTTATAAATCTTCCACAGAACAAAAAGTTGGGGGATTTATCCAGTAAGTGCTGGTGCTGAAAAGCACTTTTAAAAGGCACAAAGTGGGATAACTAAGGGCCCATTTGAATGTTAAGATTCAATGTTCAGGTAACAAATTTGGTTGCATTATCGTGAAATAATTTTTAAATTAACATTTGGTTGTCAAAGTTCAACTGAAGTTGAGCAATGAACTGGAATGATCCTTTTAACATTGATGTAATCATTATGTAGTATGTACCTAGATTTAGAATGCCATCAATTAAATGATATTTGACTAATACTATGAGCAGGAATGTGTCAAAGATAATGGTGAATTTAGGCAATTGCATTAACTAGTCAACACCTTATGGTCCATATAATATGAAATGCTCATGAGTAAATCTGATACAGAATTATATCCCATAGAATTTCAGAAAGTTTAATAATCAACAATCCAATAAAACTTTTTAAAAAATATATTTTATTGATTTTTTTACAGAGAGGAAGGGAGAGAGATTGAGAGTTAGAAACATTGATCAGCTGCCTCCTGCACACCCCCTACTAGGAATGTGCCTACAACCAAGGTACATGCCCTTGACTGGAATCGAACCTGGGACCCTTCAGTCCGCAGGCCGGCGCTCTATCCACTGAGCCAAACCAGTTAGGGCCCAATAAAACTTTTAACTTGTACCTGTGTTAGAGATTTATTAAATGAATTATTTTCATAAACCCCCTGTGTTTCTTAAACATAAGTTTTAATCACTTTTTGGGAGATTAAAACCTTAACATATAATACACTGAGTAAAAAATGTAAAAAGAAACACATATAAAAAGAAACACACATGGCATCTCTCTCTATATATATATAAAACCCTAATATGCGAATAGACTGAACAATGGAACAACCTAACAACCGGTCACTATGATGTGCGCTGACCACAAGGGTGTGTGTGTGGAACATGGTGGGCATTGGCAGCAAGTGGCAGAGCATGGAACATGGCAGGCGTTGGCCACAGCGGGATGGTGGAGCAGGTGAACAGGGGTGCCAGGTGGCCTCTGTTTAGATCCCAGTGCTGCCACCTAATTAACTGAGTTGCTTTGGTTAGACAGGTTACTTAATCCCTCTGTGCCTCACCTTCCTCATTTCTAAATGACAGTTGACCATAGCACCTACCTCATAGGGCTGTGGAGAAAATATAGTGCTGGCCACATGCCTTCAGCCATTGCAGTGGCTGCTGTGAGTTGCTGCCCAGACTCTCCTCAGGATGGAAGGGCGTCCTCTCCAGCTACTAGGAGTGCTGCAGAGGGAAAGCCCTCAGTGGGCAGCAATTCCTCAGTGGGAATTGCCTAATCTGAAGACATTAGCTTTATCCAAAGTTACCCTTCCTCCCTGGGTTGGTCTGCATCCAGTTTGTGAGGTTGCAAAAGACTGACTTCTGTCCCTGCTGGAGACACCTGGGAAGGAGCAGCTTCACTCTGCTTTCCACGGGGAGGCACCACAGCTCAGCTTCTCTCCCTGCTGAGTCCTGTTTCTTTCTCTTACCTTCCACACATGTTGAACCCAAGAACTGTCCCTAGTAAAATCCTTACCGTGTAACCTCTGCCTCAGGTCTGCTTTCTAGGGAGCCCGACATGTGGCAGCTGTTACTACTGTATGAGACATATGGTTAATTCAATTCTCTGCACCTAAGAGTCCAAATTTTTACAAAAATACATAAAGTGAAGGAAAAAAACGAAAAGAAGACAAGAAAGTCATTAAGAAAAGAAGCAGATTTGGAAAAGAAATAACCAGAACTTTTGCAATTTTATATATACTCATGAACATGAATACCCAATAGTCAAAACAAACAGTGACTTAGATGCAACTGGAGAAAGAAATTAACTGGAAGAGAATAAATTATAAATAAATTACCCAGAATGTAGCACAGAGAGAGTTAGAAAATATGAAGAATTTAAGAGATGTGAGAATAGAAGAAACTGACATACATCTATAGAAAAAGGAGTTTAAAAGGAAAGACTAGAGAATGGGGAAAAAGAAATATTGAAGGAAAAAAGGTTGATAATTTTTCCAAAGTGATGAGAGGTACAAATTTTTAGAATGAAGGAACACATCAAGTCCCAGAAGGATACATTTTATGCCTCTGGCTATCTAAGGATTAAGTTGGATAACACCAAGAAATAGATCTTAAAAATAATTTGAAGGAAAACATTATTCTAATAAAGGAAACAATTATCTGACAGCAGACATCTCTAAAGTAACAGTCCAGAAAGGAGTAGAATAACCTCTTCTTCGAGTTGAGGGGAAATTACTGTCAATTGAAAATTCTATATCCAGCTATTTTATTATTCAAGAGTGAGGGAAAAGAGACGCTTTCTCAGACTGGGAAACTACTCACAGGCCCTACCTGAAAGACCTACTAAAAAAGATTTAGGGAAGAAATTTAACTGACAAAATAGTTGTAGGCTGATGTGTACTAAGTAATTTTGATCAAAAGAATTGGTGGTCATAAGGGTAAACTTAAATAAGTGTTTATCATAAAACCAATAATGATAATAACACCATAAGATAACAGTAACAATAGCAATAACAATAATCATGACTGATTTCAGAGGGTTAAAAATAAGAAAAAGACAACTAGGCCAATTAAAAAATAAGAAAAGCTAGAAGCAATATGTATATAAAATATATAATGCACTCTATATTATATATACTGCTTATATATACATATGTGTGCTTACACAAAATATATATTAAATACACTGCTTATATGTGTGTATATTATTTATATATTGCTTACATATATACATATATGTATGCATACATATATTTACATATATAAACATTATATACAGATATATGTAATATATACACATGTGTATATATGTGTATTATACACATATACATGTATACATATATATGCAATATATATATACATATGCATTGCATGTATACATGTATATATATAAGTGAGTGTTTAGTACATGATCCAGATACTATTACAAATCATTGAGTAATGCATTGACTATAGAAATGGTTCTGGGATAATTAAAATAGAGAAATGTCTCTACCTCATATATAAATACCTAAATATGAAAAAACAAAGCTGTAAAAACATTTTAGGTAATAACATGTTTATAATATTGTGTGAGGGAACAATTTCTGAAGCAATACTCAAAAATTAAAAAAATAAAATATTAAAACATTTGAACCATTCTGCATGCTACAGACTTAAAGATATCAGCAACAGCTTAAAGGAAAACTGAATGGCCAATAAGCACGAAATGAAGCTCAATCTCTATATTAACTAGGAAAATGTAAACTAAATCAAAAGCAAAAAAATAAACACCTAATCGTCCACCAATGGTGGAAGCTTTTTTGCAGTACTGCACAGAGTTAAAATAAATACACTAGATCTAAATTAATCATAGGATAATTCTCAAAATTATCCTCTGTCCTGGTTATCTCTACCCAGAGGGAAGAGGGGATAGATGGGATGTAGGTGTGGGACTTTTGCTCTCATTTGCAAATTTCTTTATCCCTTCCCTAAAAGAAGAAGGAGGAGAAGGAGGTAGAGGAGAGGAAAAGGAGGAAGAGAAGGTGGAGGAGGAGAAGGAAGAGGAGGAGGGCAAGGAAGAGGAAGAGGAAAAATGTAGAATGAAAGCTGAAGTAAACATGGCAAACATATCTTTTTCATTTGGGTGGTAGGTAAAAATGGTTTCTTTATTTCATACCCTTACATATATTTCAAATATCTCATAATAAAAAATAAGGAAGGCATGGTGCAGAACCTTCGTTAATCTCAGTTGCCTATGTTTTTCTCTCTCCAGTATTTCTATTATTTTTAATCTTAATTTCAATGGTCTTCACTGTGCTTTCACTTTCCAGATGGTGGATTTCCACACAAGTGAACACCTTCATCATGCTTAAACTCACCATGCTTTACTTTATAGTAGATATTTGTTGTTTTAAACAAATAACATTTAGTTTCCACTTTAAAACACAAAACCCATATTTACTTTGTTTCCTGATTCTACATATAATATCTGTGGTTTCTGATAAGTTTCCTATGATAATCACAATCTTTAGAAACAACTTCTCCATATTGTTGCTCTTTATTCAAATCAGTTATATTGTCCAGAAAATCATTTTTTAGTTTTGTTCTTTCTTTTTTTTTTTACTGTCTGTTTTAGGATGGCTTCTCTGAGTCTCTCGCTAGGCATTTTGCAACTATTCCTTGTGAAATAAACTCCTCCTGCTGATCAGTATGCTGTCATTAAATCATAACTTTAACAAGGAGAAGGATGTTCTTACTATCTATATTGGATTTTTTCCCCAGTATGTATAAGTTAGAAGGGCTCAATTTAGAAAACAAAATGTTGGTTGTTAATCTATCACTGACTTAACTAATTGTCAAAACCTAAAGTCAGACTCAATGATGAAAAAGAAATGCAGATAGTACCTGTGACCTCAGGTCTCTATTTCCTTACCTGAACTTCAGTCTTGAGCGGTAAATACTGTAGATCTTTAATTTGTTCCTATCTGAGTCAGCAGAAGTAGGTAGTGATCATTGTCTGATTATTCCTGGCAGCTTTCAATCATAGCTTGCATCCTTGCTCCAGGAATATGGCATCCCTCCATTTGCTTCAGCAGAACTATACTATATTCATCTCCCGTCCACACACTGTAGAGTGTTACCACCTACAGTGTTGCTTTTTCTCTCTGGGATACTAGCATCCTGTTTCACAATGGCTAGCACCTATGGAACTGAGTGTTCATGGGACTAAAGACTAGTATGTCTTCAGCGTGTTGCAGTTATCCATAAGAGAGACAGTGTGATAAATTAGAAAGGTCACTGGGCAAAGGATCAGGCAAACATGGTTGGATTCCATTCTTTTATTGTAGTGAAATGAGAAATCAGTAAAATTTTAAGATAAAATCCTAAGTCTTGGAAGAAATTCCAAGCTTTCTAGAGTCTTCTATAAGCTCTGCCCATTCATCCTTCTCTTCTGGTTGTTCCCAAACACTGAACACACATTTCACTTGCCTTTGCCCCGGCCACTCGCTAGTGGGAAGATTGATAAGCATTGATATATGTAAAACTTTTTATACACTCCAAAGTTGTATGTATGTAAATACATATTAATTGCATAAAATTGTTTTTTCTTTCTTTTTGCTGTTATATATTTCTCCCTGCTCCTACCGATTGGAACTCCTTGCCTCATCATCTATAGTGATTGCCAGAGGAAAGAAGGGTTGGGGGAGCTAGAAGAGTGATAAATGGTGATGGAAGGAGACTTGGCTTAGGGTGGTGAATACACAATACAATATACAGATGATGTATTACTGAATTGTATACCGAAAACCTATATAAGTTTATTAGCCCATGTCACCCCAATACATTCAATTAAAAAGAGAAAATAAGAAAATGTTTTTTTTTCTGGCTTTTTTCCTAGGATCCCCCCCTTGTCTAAAATGGCTCCATTGTAGTTAATAATCTGGGGTGATGAAAGGCATAATTTAAGGCCATTTACCTTCTCCATTAGCAGGAAGATGGCTTCACTTGTGACAAATAGAATTGGTGATCACCTCAGGCAGAAGACACAGGACATTTGCTGTCGATGCAGGTCCCTGGGGCTGTTCCCTGTGTCTCTTCGTGTCCATAGCTGAGCTCACAATTTTTAAGTTCCTCCATGGACTCCCTTAGAAATTTATTTGTCACTCTATGTATAGCTAGGTCTTACCCCTCAGCAACTGAGCTCTGGAGAGAAATTTCAGTTGCTGAGAGAAAGCATAGTTTGGAACCCAGAGGCCTCAATAATTCCACAAACACCAGATAGGAGATGCCAACTGCCCTCACTCATACAAACTCACTCCCATTGCACTAACTTGAATGAGGACAAGGCAAACTTTTGCTCAGAACAAACAAATGATTCCTGTCCATCAGATAGGAGTTTATGCATTCAGGAATGGTTGGTCCATGACATAGTCAATGTTGTAGAACAAAAAAGGGGGCTTTTTTAGGCTTTAAAAGTTATTCCTACCCATTGTAGAAGATTTGGAATGCACAAAAAAGCATAAAGATGAAAATAAATATTTGAAAATCCCCTCCTCCCCTCCTCCAAGAGCAATAGAATTTTTAGTGATAAGAGACCAATAATGATAATAGAAATCGTCAAACTAATGCCAGGCACTGTGTGGTTATCACAGTGACCTGGGCAGTCTGGTTGCACAACTGTGCTCTTAATCCCTGTTGCTGACAATACTCTCTGATATACCTGCTGTAGGATCCTAGAATAATAGTAATGTTAACACCAAAATTATAATTATGGTTTAGGTACCCCACATGCATCATCTTAGTTAATCCTAACAATAATCCTTTCAGGTAGATACTGTTATCACCCTCATTTGTCAGCTGAGAAAACTGGGGCCTAGAGAAGTGATACACTTGCTTGAGACCAAGTTTACACAGTTAGTATGCAGGGAAGCTGAGATTAAAATGGGCCTCTTGACCAGAATCTTTCTCCTTGGGGACCATGATGAACATTTACTGCTTTCCTGACCTATTGGAGCTGGAAGGGATCTCATCAGTCATCTTTTCCAAATTGCTTATTTTATAGAAGAACAATTGAGAATCAGAAACATAAAGAAATTTGCAAAAGGAAATAGAATCAGTTAGTGGCCATGATCAGCACCCTGGCATTCTGGGCTCTAGTTGGAGAAAGTACAAGGGATGTCTCTGGCCACTGAGCAATTCAGGGGAACAATTTTACACTTTTAAACATCATTTCCTACATCATTGTCTCTGGGAATCCTGTGACACACACAATTCTCATATTTCGTTGTTTTTTTTTTTCATACAGTAGGAATTCACCCAGGAAAAGTGCAGTTCAGCCTCTAGGATGTTAAACTTCAATTCTGAGAAACTAAAGGCAGTGTCTGGAAGCCAAAATTCTAATCCCACATAAGTCATGGCAAGGACTTTTGACTTTCCAATTCCAAATGATAATATATTCCTCCATGAGCAGAGGTAGATCAAAAATAAGAGAAAATAGCCTGAAAACCATGTTCCTGGCTACAAGGAGGAATTTTTTAGTGCTGAATAGATGAAAGGTAATAGACACTTTAACCTTGGCTTTGGTGATCACCTCAGGCAGAAGACACAGGACACTTGCTGTCTCTGGGTGAAATGTCTTCATTCAGAATTCTTCTATATTCTATCCATTTTCAATCAACAAAAGCTCCCTGTGAGGAAGAGCAGAGAAAGGCAAAAACACCAGGCAATGAGGGAAATATTTAAAGTCACAAGGTGAATGAGTTTCCTCAGAAACCAAGAAAAGATTTACAAGGAATCATGTGCAAGACACAATGGATTGTGACTTCTCCAAAGAATTTTCCAATTGGACAAGTACATGTTGGGCAATCTAAAGCTTTCTTCTTAAACTCCTTGTTCTTTATCTCTGCCTCTTACCCTTTTACCTCTTACACAACATGTTGCTTTAACCTGATATATGCATTGAAGAGTAGGGGAAAGGCCCATTAAATCTGTAGTTCACCAAAATTATAGCCAATAGATTATCAGAACGATGGCCAAATATTATCATAGGCTGGGCTACTCATCAAATGTGCATTGCCCAATGCAGCTATTGTGTTTTCTGAGTGCACCATCTAGGCAGAGCCTTCTCCTTATACATAGGCATGCCTAGAAAGAAAGAAAAAAACGTCTCCCAGCTTTTTCTGGATCATGACATTTCTTGCCTCACTTCCCCCTATGTCATAGCCCTTGCTCTTTTACAGTCTCTCTGTATGTGTTTCTAACTAGACATGTGCTTTGGGGGCATTTCATAGCTGTTAAACATTTTTTAAAATGTAAGAAAAATATCCAATTGTTTTACTTTTTGTGTCAGGCTTTATTCTTAAAGGTTAGAAATGTTCTGCAGATGGAAAAGAAATGTGTTACAAATGACATCAGTTCCATCCATGGTTTTAACAAAGAAAAACTATATGGAGGTTGATAAATATGCTTGCCAATAATTAAAATAATATTGGCTTTACAGAACAATTTATTTGATGTGTTACAATATTTGATAGGTGAAGAGAAAACCTCTAATATTATAAGATTCAGCATCACTTGAGGAAGTGCCAGAAGATTCACTCGTTTATGGTGTTATGTCTTTTCCAGTGCTCAGGTCACTGTTACAAGTTTGGCACAAGGTAATGCATTAAACCTTTAACACCCCTAGGGTACTAAATGCTTCCTCTCCATTTTGAATATTTGATGGTGGGTTGGTTTTCAAAAATCTACCAAACATGTTTTCTCCCTCATGATAGTTTATGAATTTCATTATCATTCAACTAAGTAGAGTGGCCTAAAATTGCCTAAGCTTCCTGAGGAATTAAAGATAACCATCACCAATAAATATTTATTGAGCACTCTTTTTATGGTTAAGAGACTGTGCCAGGCACTGTACAAAATTGAATTACAACTACACAGCTACTGCCCATAGGGACTTGCAATCTAATTATAGACAACCAGATGAGATAAACACAGATGACAAGCTCTGGCCAGGCAACCACATATTGTTCATGTAAGAGAGAGAGAGATAAAAAAGAGAGTGTACTTTATTGGGTTAAAAAATTAACCCTCCCCCCATCCTTTGTGTTTATCTCAATCTGAGTTTAGGAAATAACTTTATTTGGGTAAATGTTGATATCAATGAGGTCTTATTCAGCAATAACAAAGGAGGCACACTTCATAATTTTTCTTGTCCTCTCCCTCTTTTTCTTCTTATACACCTCAAGAACACAGGCATCAGTGTCATTTAAAGCAAGAACAATTTGTTTCAAAGAAGTAGCCTCTTGAAAAGCAACAGGTTCAAGGCCTTACATATGTTCTGCGTCACCAAGGTGGTACAGAGGGTCAGCTGAGAAACAGAGTGATGAAGAGGGGTTAACAAATACTCCTAATGTTTTATATCAATAGTTCTCAAAGAGGGGTTCCTAGACCAGCATTATTATCACCTAACACCAATGGAATCAGAAGCTTCAGTGGGACCCAACAGCCTGGGCCGTCACTAGCCCTACAGGTGACTGAGGCCACACACCCTTGGAGAATCTCACAATGATTTTGAGACAAATTTGTTGCTACTCCCCATTTGTTGCCCACTGGTATAAAACCCCAGAGCAGAGGCACCCCTAGGTTGTTGTTTGGATTTGAAAATATGTCACCATGATTTCTAGTTAAAAAGGACTTACACCTTTAACAAGGAAGGACTGAAAAAAATTAGGGGAGGGAGAGAGAAGCCAACAGGCTTTTTGAAGGGACTCATTCCTTAGATGGGCTCCAACTTGCTTTTGAAAAGTCTGAGGGTAAGCACAGGGGCAGAAGCCTTGGTTAGTTGCTGCAGTGTCTTTCTGGGTTATATCAGGGACTTCATAAGTTAGTAGTCACTGCAGATGCATTATCCCAAGTGACTGATGATATTGATCCATCAATGAAGACATTGTGAATGAAAATGATCTCAAATGGAGGAGAGAATCGCCTGCCAGTAACTGATGCCAGGAATTGCAAATTTGGAAGTCTTAGCATTGGTGAAAAAAGGAAATGGCCAAGGCTAGCACATAAGCAACACCAATCAGGAGGAATATGAAGCATATACTATTTCTTTAGACAAATGAAAATATAATTATGTGACTGTGTGTGGCCCTTATACAATGTATAAATTTATGACTTGGTAATCCAAGGAAAGAATGAAAGGGAAGGGGAAAGATAGAAAAGTGTAAGGATCAATGAGATATTTGGGGGCAGGTCAAGAAAGTACTAACAACTTTATATACATTATCTGATTATATACATTGTCTAATTTAATCTTCCCACACTTGGAGAAGTTCAGTGACTGGTTCAAGGTTCCTACAGTGTATAAATATGGGAGCCAGGACTTGCATTCAGGTCTGTTTAACTGCATACATCTTGTAGAATCCAAACATGTACAAAATTTCCACTGCATGTGAAGCACCCATCTAAGAATTGTCAGTGCTTACTTCACTAAATCTAACAACAACCCACTTTTTGGTGGTGACTATCACTCCCAGTGTAAGAAATAGGCTGAGAGATAGGAAGTCATTTCATTAGCAGTAATGGGTTTACTGAAAGCCAGTCCTGTAGCTTACATCTTCAACTATGACTTGTTGTGGGAGTCAGATCTCCAATAGATGTAAAGCAAAGATGGAGTTCAGTAAAGGGGGGACCACATAGTTGTGAGAGAAGACACTTTACGCTAAAAGTATTAGGCTATGCTCTGATTTCTTTGTGAGGATAGAATGCACATTATAATGATTAGGTTTCTGGAATCTACAGAAGTACCTTGCCTTTAGTGTCTCAGGAGGATGGTGGAGAAGGGAATACCTAGAGTAGGCTCTTGTATTCAAAGCAGCAGAGTGTTCATAGAGCCCAGTCCTGCTCTCTCCAAAATCACTTAAGTAGCCACTTCCAAAAAAGGAAAGACTGGAGGGGAACTGCCAATGACACTAGGCTTGAAGAAGAACAAGTTTTGTGATTTAGAGTCTCAAGAATTCTTATTCCTACAAGGGACTTGCTTCAACTAGGAGCACCCCCAGAGATCTCTGTAAGGACTCAAAAACTGCTGAGCCAATTGCTGATATTTTTGCTCCTCAAATTATTTTTCAAGAATAATTCCTTAGGGGTAGGTAAGCACTTCTAAGAAATACATGTCTTGAAAGTGAATAGGGCATACTTTTAAGAATTAAGTAAAATAAAAAAGAATATGTGCAGTTAATATAAACAGATTAATAGAGGCATATTATTATATATTGGTGTTCTAGGATGCTAAACAAGAAAGACATTTAATTTTTAAAAGAATGTAAAAGCTTTCCCCTCCTAACATTTTAAGTAATACAATTAAAAAATAATTCATTTAGCTATAATGTGCATATATATATTATTTAACATAATTATGTTTATATACCATATAGCTAAACATTTATAGAATTAACTATGCATAATTTTACAGATTTAAGTATATAAATATATAACATTTATTAAGACTTAATATTAAGCACACATATATTTATGAATAGCATTAATATTAAAATGTGAAGGAAAGCACCTGATGTTTTCAGTTTATGCGTTGTTATACCTCGAGAAGGCACATTTTAAAGAATTGTAAAGTTATCTATTAATGTAGTGCATTGGTTTTCTCAATAAAGAATGATGCCATTTAAAGAAATACTGGGCTATTATGTCCTCATGACAAGCATAATTAGGAATGTCTGTCTCCAAATTTCACAAGAATAGAGAAAAAGTTGTTGTTCAGCAGAGTCAAATCATAGTCTCTACCCCATGGAGTAATTTAAGCCCAGGCTGAATTAGGACAGGGACAGGTGTAATTGGGCTAGTGTCTGCTCTTTCCAGCCTTGCAATTACCATAATAAGATAGACTCCAGAGAGGTCAGAAGCTAACGGCCAGTTTGGCTGTAGCTTTCTAAGACTGTCATCGGTGAGAGAACAAGGAGTCCATTTGGAAAGGAGGAAAAGCTAAAAAGATGCTGATAATTGGCCTAGTGACAGGAGTGTCTGCCGGAAGACAACAGAAATAGGCAGCAGCACTGAAAGATGAGGTAGCAAAAATGAAGTCATATAAGATAAATGACCTTAGTGAATTTATAATTATATCATCAATAGGCTGGGGCATAGGAGGGCGGTTAAGTATTAGAAAAATCCTGTGTATTGACTATAAGTTGACTAAGGGATACCAACATGGACCAATTACCAGTCCTCTTGATGTGTACAAAGTGTCCAGGTCATCATGCAAACCTCCATGGAAGAGAAAGCTCTACCAGTTGATTTGCAAAGTGTCTAGGGACACTATCATGAAGTTTCATAATAAATCATTGTGGGGCAAGTGCACTTTAGAATTTTTGAAAAGAGACTCTCTTTAAGCACAAACTGCTTTATTTTTCTGAAAACTAATGCTGATGAAACAGGTCTGGGGGTGATGAATTCTCCCAGTGCATTATGCCCAATGATGGGCATCGTCGACCTTAACTCTGATTTTATCTGCTTTGGATCTGCAGGAATCTTTTTAGAGCCTGAACCAAGAGCCCACCAATAGCTCATGCTGCCTCTACCGTTTTTGGTATAGGTCTGCTATTTCTGTTATCTTGGTCGCAGTCCCTTGTATGAGTTAAAGTTTGAAGAATTCTTTACTGATGCTTCTTCATCAGCCTTTTGCACTGAGTATGAATTTCTAGTCAACAATCACTGTCTTCATGATGCTCCTTTTTGATCATTGTAATTATGAATAGTAATTCCTCCAAAGTACCTCACATACTGGAGGTAAAGGAAACTGGGTGAAGAAAAGGAATTGGCTACTCTATTGGCCCTGTTGAGTATGGAAATTGCTTTATCGCTGCTTTTACTTTCACACTTTGTCTCTCTACACATTTTATACAATGTATTACTTTACTAGTCACTGAATAAATGATTCTTGACTGGATGAATGAATAACACAAAGAGATGTCTAAGTACATGAAATCTTTTGCACATTAGTAGAGGATGACCAATCATTGAATGTTGCTAAAATCTTTCCTGAAAAAATTATATATATATATGATTATATTGTTGGTAGGTAATTGGTATACAGTTGCCAGATTTAGAATAAAACAAAAGAACAGGAGACCCAATTAAATCGATAAGGAATATCGTTTTGGCATAGAACATACCTATCCTAAAACATTATTTATTGTTTATCTGAAATTCAAATTTAACTGGGATTCCAATTTTATCTGGTAACCTCATTCTAATGATAGTGTGGATGATGGGTTTGTGGCAGGAGACATGGAAACTATTGGTTAGGCAATGAATGGCTTGAACTAGGGCATGCAACATGAAAATGCAAAAGGAAACTGAGATTCAGCTGGATAAAGGACATTCTTAAAGGTCCCCAGCTAGGCAGAATTGTATTAGATCCCAGGTTCATCCCTCCTACAACTGTCTTATTCACATCCTGTTTCGTTATTAAAATTACAAAATTCAATTGATCTAAAGATTATATCATTATGATTATCTAAAACTATGTCAATGGATACCAACCAATCTCAAGGATTGGCTGTCACTAAATAAGTTATTACATCTAGACCTATTCATGGCCATATCTTGTTCAAGGTCAACCTAGGGTTACTTTTTTCAGCAGGTGCTGCAAGCATAGCAGATTCTGTGAGGGACCGTCTTAGCTTCAAAATAAACAAGGAGGAAACTAAAGAATTTAAGAGTGACTATCTGCTACAGTTTGCTCTTTTCTCCATTGCTAATGGAGAAAATCCTATCTACTTATTATGTTCTTGACATATAATCCCATTTAATTTTCACATCAATCATAGCAGGTAGGTTTTATTATCTTCAACTTACAGAAAAGGAATCTGAAACACAGATAGATTAGGTAATTGCCCCAAGTAAGCAAGTTGGGAGGTGGGGTGTTAATGAATCCTCTAATGACTATCAAAACCTAAGTATATGGGTGTGTAAAGATGAAAATGAGAATTGTTTAGGATGGAAAGTTATCCCAAAACTTAAAAGTAATTATGGGAACAGATATCAAAAGTACAAAGGCAGAGACTTCCTTATTAGCTGTGCAAGCTTGAGAGCTTTACTAAAACAGTGGGATTATAAATCCAGAAAAATCCTTGCCTCACAGGCTTTTTATGAGGAAAGCATGCTTTTAGAAACTGAAAGACTCTTCAGTTTCTTAAGAGTCTTTCAATGTAATAAAGTTGTTATAACGTAGTTTTTGGGTGGCATTATTTAACATCAGTGGTAATTTCCTATGCATAAGCCAAGTGGGATAATCACAACTTGAAATATTTAGTTCAATTATTACAAGGTAATTAAGATAATTTGCGATTATTATTAAATGATTTTAAAATATCTTATTCTATGAAATTTCTTTAATAATTTTAGCTCATCTTTTCCTAATATACTTTTTATTATACCTTTTATAAATAGAACTTATCTTAAGGTTCATCTCCCTTGGATCTCAACCAAGGGGAATTAGGTCTTGAGTACAAAAATGATGTCATTAAATGTACAATTCACTACCTAAGGTGTCCCTTGCTAAGCACCCTGGACGGATTAATATAAAGGATCCTGTGTATGTTGCCTGTATCTCACTCTTCTTGTAATAAGATATACTAACTAGCTCAATGTAATGAATTCAACAAAACAATCATATTAAAGACATAGTTATATGGAAGGACCAAATTAGTCAAGCTGAGTTTATTTTGTATGCTGGTTAACTGAATGATGTAGTTCAGTGAGACTACTGACACAGCTAGGTCTTGAGTGAGGTAGTCATATAACAGAGACTAAAGCTACTTAGGGTGAAAAGGCAGGATCTTTAAATCTAATTTCAAGTATCTTCACCTCTCCACACCTCCCTTGTATTTTAAAATGCTAATGACTCAAAATTTCTTAAATAAATACAAGCTTAACTTTTTTAAAAAATCAAAAGTCTTTTGTGAATAAGTAGAGACTATTAAAATACCACTTCAAAAAGAAAATCTTAAAGTTTTCTGGGAGGTATGCATTTGCTCTAAAATAATATTTTATAGCCCTTTTATCAATTTATCTGGAAGTTCATGAAGAGTCATGTAAGTAAATGAGACAAAGACTACTGCATTGCTTTATTACATCTGAAAGTAAGCTGCAGACCTGAGGTCTGAAGGCTGGCAGATCTGTGTTATTTTAAGTGTGGTTGTAAATACCGGTAATTTAATAAGACAGTTTGTTTCTAGTTTTTCTGGACTATACAGCCTCTGTCCTTTCCCTTCCCTTACAAATTCAGAGGCCAACCCCAGGTCAAATTTGGAGGACAAGTCACAGTAATATAAATATGTGCTGCTGGACAATGTTAAGAATGGAGTGTGAGATCCATGAACCTGCCCTCTGGCTTTTTATTTCTTCATTTCTGGAGAGAAAGTTGATTGAAGTCTTTAAAAACATTTTAAGTTGGCATGCTTTCAATTGCTCAGCCCAAGTGGCAATTATCTGGAGAAAAGTAGCTGATTGCATCAATATGAGAGTTTTCATCTAGGTTTGCCAGGGCATTTTTATTAAAATGAATTAATTATCCTTACTAAAGTTAAAGGTAGAATAACATTTTTATTATGTTTAATGGAAGGCTTATGCTATGCAATTGGGAGGATAAGTGTCATAATTCATGACGTGGTTGTAGAGATCAACAGTAGTAGTGTTGTTCTTAGAGTCCAGTCTGGAGCGCCAATCACCACTTTGAAGCTTTGAAGACTAGTTAAAGACAAAGTCATACTGAAAGCAGTCACATAAATAGTTTAATTGCTATCACCTTCTCTCTCACCACTTCTATGGCTCACATCCATTTGTAGAAATTTTCCCCATCTTTATTTATATATATATTTCTTTATTGATTAAGATATTACATATGTACCCTTATTCCCCCAATGGCCCCCCCACCCAACTCCCATTCATGCCCTCACCCCCCTGGTGTCTGTGTCCATTAGTTATGCTTATATGCATGCATACAAGTCCTTTGGTTGATCTCTCCCCTTCCCTCACATAGCCCTCCCTCTGAGATTTGACGGTCTGATCAATGCTTCTCTGTTTCTGTTTTTGTTCATCAGTTTATGTTGTTCATTATATTCCACAAATGGAATATATATCTTTCATGGAATATTTATCTTTCTATGACTTACTTCGCTTAGCATAATGCTCTCCAGGTCCACCCATGCTGTTGCAAATGGTAGAAGTTCCTTCCTTTTTAAAGCAGCATAGTATTCCATTGTGTAGATGAACCAGTTTTTTAATCCACTTATCTGCTGATGGGCACTTAGGTTGTTTCCAAATCTTAGCTATTGTAAATTGTGTTGCTATGAACATAGGGCTGCATATATCCTTTCTGACTGGTGTTTCTAGTTTCTTGGGATATATTCCTAGAAGTGGGCTCACTGGGTCAAATGGGAGTTCCACTTTTAGTTTTTTGAGGAAACTCCATACTGTTCTCCACAATGGCTGCACCAGCCTGCATTCCCACCAGCAATGCACGAGAGTTCCTTTTTCTCCACATCTTGCCAGCACTTGTCATTTGTTGATTTCTTGATGATAGCCATTCTGACAGGTGTGAGATGGTACCTCATGGTCATTTTCCTTTGCATCTCTCAGATGATTAGTGACTTTAAGCATGTTTTCATATGTCTCTTGCCCTTCCTAATGTCCTCTTTCGAAAAGTATCTATTTAGGTCTGTTGCCCATGTTTTGATTGAGTTGTTTATCTTCCTTTTGTTAAGTTGTATGAGTTCCCTGTAAATGTTGGAGATTAAACCCTTATTGGAGAGAAGATTGGCAAATATGTTATCCCATGCAATAGGCTTTCTTGTTGTTTTATGGATGATTTCTTTGATGTGCAAAACTATATTTTGATGTAGTCCCATTTTTTTATTTTCTCTTTAATTTTCATTGCCCTAGGAGCTGTATTGGTGAAGATAATTGCTTCGGCATATGTCTGAGATTCTGCTACCTGCGGATGCCTCAAATATTTTTATGGTTTCCCGTCTTATGTTTTAGTCCTTTACCCATTTTGAGTTTATTTTTGTGTATGGTGTAATGCCGGGAGCCGGTCCATCCTTGCTGTTTCAAGGGACCTGGCATATATGGCATACTGTTCTTAATATGTTTGCTCACCTTCTTGGCACTATGTGTTTTAACCAAGGTCACCTCTCTGAGAAAGGTTGTTTCCCCAGGTAGGGATTTTCCATTGAAGTTAGGGAGGGAATAAAACCCCTTAACTAAGTGCCAGGCGGGTAATTAATCACTTTAACTATGAACAATCATGCTGAAGCTACATAATCTTTACTCCCTGGAATGGAGATAAGAAATGCCCTAACCTTTGTAATAGAGATTGATAGGATTGGAATCAACTGGTATAAATACAGATGTAACAAGACAACAGGACACAGAACCTAGACACAGAACCTACACAGAACCTAGAGACAGAAGAACTTTGCTGGAGAGAACATGGCAAAAGATCCTGGACAGAAACTGGCCACAGAACCTAGAGACAGAACCTAGCGAGAGAACCTGGCTGAAGAACCTAGAGACAGAACCTGGCTACAGAACCTGGATAGAACATGGCAAGAGAACCTGACTAGAACCTGGTGACTGAACCTGGCTGGAGAACCTAGCGAGGGAACATGGCTACAGAACCTGGCTGGAGAACCTAGCAAGAGAACATGGACAGAGAACCTGGCTGGAGATCCTAACCAGAACTTGGCTAGAGATCCTGGCTAGGCTGCTGATCAACTGAACGCTGTCTCCATGTCATTCCTTCTTCGCTGACTCCGTCCACACCTTTGGGGACCCCTGGACCTGCTGGGGTTGGACCCCAGCAGTGTAAGTCGGTGGTCTAGTTTCATTTTTTGCATATATCTGTCCAATTTCCCCAATACCATTTATTGAAAAGACTGTCTTGACTCCATTGTATGCTCTTGCCTCCTTTGTCAAATATTCATTGAGCATAATGGTTTGGGTCAATTTCTGAGTTCTCTATTCTATTCCATTGGTCTATATGTCTGTTCTTGAGCCAGTACCAGACAGTTTTGAGAACAGTGGCTTTGTAATACACCTTGATATCTGGTATTGTGATCCCTCCAACTTTGTTCTTCTTTCTCAAGATTGTGGCAGCTATTCAGGTTTTTTTTTTTAAATTCCAGATGAATTTTTGGAGAGTTCGTTCTAGGTCTGTGAAATATGCTGTTGGTATTTAATGGGGAGTGCATTGAATCCATAGAGTGCTTTGGGTAGTATGGACATTTTAATGATGTTGATTCTACCAATCCATGAACATGGTATGTTCTTCCATCTGTTTATGTTTTCCTCTATCTCTTTTTTCAATGTCCAGTAGCTTTCTGAGTACAGGTCTTTTACCTCCTTAGTTAAATTTATTCCTAGGTATCTTATTTTTTTTTTTGGTGCAATGGTAAATGGGATTATTCTTTTAAAAAATCTCTTTCTGTGAGTTCACTATTGGTGCATAAAAATGCCATAGATTTATTGGCGTTAATTTTGTATCCTGCTGCACTGCCAAATTCATTTATTCAGTCTAATAATTTTTTGACAGAGTCTTTAGGGTTTTCTATGTACAATATCATGTCATCTGGAAATAATAACAATTTTACATCTTCTTTTCCAATTTGGATGCCATTTATTTCTTGTGTGATCACTGTGGCTAGCACTTCCAGTACTATGTTGAACAGGAGTGGTAAAAGCAGAAATCCCTGACTTGTTCCTGTTCTTAAGGGAAATGGTTTTAGTTTTTGCCCATTGAGTATGATGTTGACCATAGGTTTGTCATATAAGGCTTTTATTATGTTGAGGTATGATCCTTCTAATCCCACTTTGCTGAGCGTTTTTATCAGAAAAAAGTGTTGGACTTTGTCAAATGCCTTTTCTGCATCAATTGATATGATTATGTGATTTTTGTCTCTCATTTTGTTTATGTGATGTATCACATTTATTGATTTGTGGATATTGTACCAGCCTTGCATCCCTGGAATAAACCCCACTTGGTCATAGTGTATGATGTAATGCTTGATCCAATTTGCTTGAATTTTGTCGAGGATTTTAGCATCTATGTTCATCAGTGATATTGGCCTATAATTCTCTTTCTTCGTGGTATCTTTATCTGGTTTTGGGATTAGGGTAAAGCTGGCTTCATAGAAAGAGCTTGGAAGTGTGCCTTCCTCTTGAATTTTTTTGAATAGTTTGAGAAGGATTGGTTTTAATTCTTCTTTGAATGTTTGGTAAAACTCCCTTGTGAAGCCATCTGGTCCAGGGCTTTTGCTTGCTGGAAGCTTTTTGATTACTGTTTCAATGTCATCAGTAGTTATTAGCCTATTCAGGTTTTTTGATTCTTCCTGATTGAGTTTTGGAAGCTTGTATTTTTCTAAGAATGTGTCCATTTCATCGAGGTTGTCCAGTTTGTTGGAGTATTGTTGTTTGTAGTATTTTTTTTTACAATCCTTTGTTTATCTGTGGGGTCAGTTGTTACTTCACCTCTTTCATTTCTGATTTTGTTTATTTGGGTCCTCTTTTTTTGTTTCTTGGTGAGACTGGCTAGAGGTTCATCCATCTTGTTTATCCTTTCAAAGAACCAGCTGTTGGTTTCATTGATCTTTTTTTTTTTTTTTTTTTTTTTGGTCTCTATGTCGTTTGTTTCTGCTCTGATCTTTATTATTTTCTTCCTTCTGCTCTGTGCTTTTCTTGCTTCTTCTTTAAGTTGCAAGGTTAGATAATTTATTACCATTTTTTCTTGGTATTTTTTTTTTTTTGAGGTAGGCCTATAGAGCTATATACTTCCTTTTCAAGACTGCTTTCATTGTGTCCCATAGATTTTGGATTATTGTGTTTTTCATTGTCATTTGTTTCCAGGATGCTTTTTATTTCTTTTTTGATCTCTTTGGTAACCTACTCATTGTTTGATAGCATACTATTTAGCCTCCAAGTGTTTGATTTTTTTCAATGTTTTTATTGTAGTTGATTTCTAATTTTATGTCATTGTGATCTGAGAAGATACTTGTTATGATTTCTATTCTCTTGAATTTCTTTTTTTTTTAAATTAAATCTTTATTGTTCAGATTATTACATTTGTTCCTCTTTTTTCCCCCCCATAACTCCCCTCCTCCCAGTTCCCGCCCCACCCTCCGCCCTCACTCCCCACCCACTGTCCTCATCCATAGGTGCACGATTTTTGTCCAGTCTCTTCCCACATCTCCCACACCCCTTTCCCCCCCAAGAATAGTCAGTCCATTCCCTTTCTATGTCCCTGATTCTATTATAATCAACAGTTCATTCTGTTCATCAGATTATTTATTCACTTGATTCTTAGATTCACTTGTTGATAGATGCATATTTGTTGTTCATAATTTGTATCTTTACCTTTTTCTTCCTCTTCCTCTTCCTCTTCTTAAAGGAAACCTTTCAGCATTTCATATAATCCTGGTTTGGTGGTGATGAACTCCTTTAGTTTTTCCTTATCTGTGAAGCTCTTTATCTGACCTTCAATTCTGAATGATAGCTTTGCTGGATAAAGTAATCTTGGTTGTAGGTTCTTGGTATTCATCACTTTGAATATTTCTTGCCACTCCCTTCTGGCCTGCAAAGTTTCTGTTGAGAAATCAGCTGACAGTCGTATGGGTATTCCCTTGTAGGTAACTGAGTTTCTTTCTCTTGCTGTTTTTAAGATTCTCTCTTTATCTTTTGCTCTTGGCATTTTAATTATGATGTGTCTTGGTGTGGTCCTCTTTGGATTCCTTTTGTTTGGGGTTCTCCGTGCTTCTTGGACCTGTAAGTCCATTTCTTTCACCAGGTGGGGGAAGTTTTCTGTCATTATTTCTTCAAATAGGTTTTCAATATCTTGCTCTCTCTCATCTTCTGGCACCCCTATAATTCTGATGTTGGTACGCTTGAAGCTGTCCCAGAGGCTCCTTACACTATCCTCGCATTTTTGGATTCTTTTTTCATTTTGCTTTTCTGGTTGGATGTTTTTTGCTTCCTCGCATTTCAAATCATTGACTTGATTCTTGCGCTCCTCTGGTCTGCTGTCGGGCGTCTGTATAATATTCGTTATTTCAGTCCGTGTATGTTTAATTTCTAGTTGGTTCCCCAATATAAGATCGAGGGTCTTATTAGTTTTCGTGTAGATCTCATTAAGTTTATCGGTAGCTTCTAAACAGTTCTTGAGAGACCTTAAAAGTGTGGTTCTGAACTCTATATCTTCCATTGACAATTTTGTCCTGTTTCTTTGTCTCCCCATTTTGTTATGCTTCCTTGGTGCACCCCCTAGTGGTCTTTGTTCGCAGTCTTATAGTTAAATCTTGATTGTTGTGGCTAATTCCAGGGAGGGTTTGACCTCCAGTCCAAGTGGCTATGAGAATCAGCTGTGTCAGCAGTGAGAGAACTTCTGTCCTCTAGGGAGGTGCTAATCTAGCCTTTGCCTGAGGCTATCCGGCAAATGCCTCTGTGCAGGGCTTGGGCGGGGCGGGTCGCACAGGATCAACAGGGTGGGCCGGAGAGAGCAGTTATGGCGGCTCTCAGTCCTGTCCCCAGGGGCTCTGCCTCTCTGAGTCCCAGCACCCGCTGCAAAGCTCAGAGAAAAAGCTGCACTCACTCTGACCGAAGCCAGACAGTCTCGCTTCTCCTGTTTGAGCCTGGGTCCCTAAAGACTCGCCCGGATCTGGAGCTCAGATTCTGCGACTCCCTCCTGATTGAAAACGCCAACCGCGCCCTCCGCCGCCAGCCCGCTCCGCCCACTCCGCACCTCAGAATTTGACTTCAGCACTGTGCCTCCTCTGAGGGTCCGGGTGTGTTTCTCTTTCCTCCTAGTTGTAGGACTTCCACTCAGCCAGCGTTCCTGTGGTTCTGGGTGATGTCCCTTCCGTTTTTTGGTTTCACTTTTGAAGTAGTTGTTCAAAGCAGCAAACTCCGGCGTTAACCTATGCCGCCATCTTGGTTCTCGAGAGCTATTCTCTTGAATTTGAAGAGACTTTGCTTGTGTCCTAATATATGGTCTGTCTTTGAAAACATCCCATGTGCTCTGGAGAAGAATGTATATTCTGTAGCTTTGGGGTGAAATGTTCTGAAGATGTCAATTCAGTCCATCTGATCTAGTGAGTCATTTAGGATTGCTGTTTCTTTGCTGATTTTTTGTTTAGAGGATTTATCCAGTGGTGTCATTTGGGTATTAAAATGCCCCCTGACTGTATTGCTATAGATCTCTCCCTTGATATCTTCCAGAAGTTGTTTTATGTATTTGAGTGCTCCTCTATTGGGTGCATATATGTTTACCAGAGTTATATCCTCTTGTTGAATTGCTCTCTTTAGTATTATGATGTAGCCTTTCTTATCTCTTGTTATGGCCTTTACTCTGAGGTCTATTTTGTCAGATATAAGTATTGCAACCCAAGCTTTTTTCTCATTTCCATTTGCCTGAAAAAAATTTTTTCCCCATGCCTTCACTATCGGTCTGTGTGAATCCTATGTTCTGAGGTGGGTCTCTTGCAGACAGAAAATATATGGGTCATGTTTTCTTGTTTATTCAGCTACCCTATGTCTTTTGATTGGAACATTTAATCCACTTACGTTCAATGTTATTATTGATAAGTCCTTGTTTGTCATCATTTTTATTCTTAATGTTTGTGTTGCTTCTTGCCTTTCTGTTCCTTCATTTTACAGCAGTCCCTTTAGCATTTCTTGCATTGCTGGTTTGGTGGTAATAAACTCTCTTGTCCCTTTTTTTGTCTGTGAAGCTCCTGATTCCACCTTCAGTTTTGAATAATAGCCTTACTGGGTATAGTATTCTTGGTTTCCATCCCTTGCTTGTTTATCTTATTCCATTCCCTTCTGGCCTGGTGTGTTTCTGTTGAGAAATCAATTGATAATCTAATGGAAGACCCCTTGTAGATAACTTTGTCTCTCTCTGGCAGCCTTTAAAATTCTTACTTTGGCATTGATGCTTTGTTAATTTAATTATGATGTGTCTTGATTTGGGTTCATCTTGTTTGGGACTCTATGTGGGTTCATCTTGTTTGGGACTCTATGTGCTTCTTGGACTTGCATGGTTTTTTCTTGCCAATATCAGGGAAGTTTTCTGTCGTTTCTTCAAACAGGTTTTCTATTACTTGCTCTGCTTCCTCTCCTTCTGGTAACCCTATTATGTGGATGTTGTTTAGTTTTGTGTATTCACAAAGCTCCCTTAGGCTCTCCTTTTGCTTTTTAAGTTTTCTTTCCAGTTGCTGCTGTGTTTGTGTGTTTTTTCCTACCTTGTCTTCTAATTTGCTGATGCAGTCCTCAGCCTCTTCTAGTCTACTGTTTAAGCTGTCCATTGTGTTGTTTATTGCACCTATGTCATTCTTCACTTCCTCTTGGTTCCTTTTCATGTTGGTGACATTCTCATTCAGCTCCTTATAATTCTCACTGAATTGTGTGTATTTGTCATCCAGCCATTTGAGCATCTTTATAACCATTACTCTGAATTCTTTCTCTGACATGTTACTTACCTCATTTCATTTAATTCCCTTTCTGGTGATACTTCTTTTTCTTTCCTTTGGGGATTGTTTTTTTTTGTCTCCCCATTTTTTGCTGTTTAATTGTTTTAATTGTTTTATTTTAATTGTTTCTGTGTCTTAGATCCAACTGCTTTGCTACCCAGGTTCTTTTGGGGGTGGTGTTAGAGGTTCAGTCTCTCAGATCTCCTGGGTTTGGTGGTTTAGCGGAGCTCCTTACTGCCGGGAGCCGGTCCATCCTTGCTGTTTCAAGGGACCTGGCATATATGGCATACGGTTCTTAATATGTTTGCTCACCTTCTTGGTGCTGTGTTTTAACCAAGGTCACCTCTCCGAGAAAGGTTGAATCCCCAGGTAGGGATTTTCCCCTGAAGTTAGGGAGGGAATAAAACCCCACAACTAAGTGCCAGGCGGGTAATTAATCCCTTTAACTATGAACAATCATGCTTAAACTACATAATCTTTTCTCCCTGGAATGGAGATAAGAAACGCCCTAACCTTTGTAATAGAGATTGATAGGATTGAATCAACTGGTATAAATACAGTTGTAACAAGACAGAACACAGAACTCAGAACACAGAACTCAGAACACAGGGCTTGGAAGACAGGACCAAGAGAGACAGAATTCAGAACACAGAACCTACACAGAACGTTCTCTAGAGACAGAAGAACTTCGCTGGCGAGAGCATGCCAGAGGAATCCTGGACAGGGACTGGCCTCGGAGCTTGGAGGCAAAGCCTGGCGAGAGAGCATGGCAGGGGATCCTGGACTGAACCTGACTGCGGAGATTGGCAGGAGAGCCTGACTAGAACCTGGTGACTGAACCTGACTGGAGAACCTGGACAGAACCTCTCTGGAGATCTGAAGCAGAACCTCTCTGGAGATCCAGACCAGAACTTGGCTGGAGATCCTGGCTAGAGATCCTGGCTAGGCTGCTGATCAACTGAACACTGTCTCCGTGTCCTTCCTTCTTCGCCGACTCCGTCTACGCCTTTGGGAACCCCTGGACCTGCTGGGGTTGGACCCCGGCACCTTACTTGAGCTATTTGGGTTCTCTTGATGTAGTTGTATCTTGAATGTTAATTTCTTATTCATGGATGAAGTTTCATCATGGGTTGGCAATGTGTCTCCCCCCTGGCTTCGTTGTAAGCTGTTTTGGATGTGATCATGGTTCCAGCTCTTGTGGAAAAGGTTGTCTGAGGTCTCACTAGTATGTGCTCACTGTGGGTCCCCAAAGTCCATGGCCTAGGAAGAAGGAGTCTCAGGGCCTGAGGCTCATGTACTGTGACTTTGGCTGGTGTGGTGTGACTCTTGCCGAATTAGCGTCACTCTGCAACTCACTATGACAGGTCCAGAGCCTGTGACAGTGTGGGAGAGGTGTCTTGTAGTCTGTGGTTGAGGCAGTGGAGCTCCGGCCAAAGTGATTTCCCTCTCTGAATCATGAGGGGGTTCAGGATCCAGCAGCTGGGGATGTGGAAATCTCGGGGTCTGTAGCTGGAACAATGTGGCATTATCTAGGGAGGCACATTTTCAGTAACTCACCAAGCTGTCCAGAGGTAGGTACCCGGGGGGCGGGGATGTTGTGGATCTTACTGAGGGAGCCATGTGCCCTTGGTTGGAGAGGCACATGCCCAGTGGCAGCACACAGGGGACCCAGGAGTCGTCTGCAAGGGATGTGTGTTTGTGGGGCCCACATACTGGATCAAAGCAATTGTGTTGTGCCACTGGCCCCATGGAGGGAGAAGTCCCAGTTTATGCTCAGGGAATGTGTACCCTTGGTTGGATATGCATGCTCAATGGCTGCTTACAGAGGTGCACAGGAGCTGTATGCTGGGGCAGTGGGCTCAGGGGGCCCTTGTGCTGATGCTATCATGTGGACTGGATGTTAACAGCCAGAGTTGTGCCTTGTGGTGCACTCAGGGGCCTCCTGCCCAGGCAGTGGGCTCAGGTGGCTTGTTTGCTGGATTGGTGTGACTGCAGAGACCAGAGGTCGGCAGCTGAGGAGAGGGAAGTCTGAGTTTCTGCTGCTGGGGCCTTGAGCTTTTGGTTGGATATGAGTGCACCTAGTGGCAGCTCACAAAGGTGCTACCTGCGGGGGTGGTGGGAAGTTACCTGCTGGGGTGGTGGCCTCAGGGGGCCTGCATGCTGAAACCACGTGACTGCAGTGTCTGTGGGTAGGCATCCAGGAAGGAGGAAGTCCAAATTTCTACTGCTGGGGCCATGTGCCCTTGTTTGGATATGAGCGCATCCAGCCAGGGCTCAAGGAGGCAGCCAGAAGCCACCGATAGGGGTAGCAGGCTCAGTAGGCCTGTGTGCTGGAAAGGCAGAACTGTTGTGTCTAGAGGTCAGTAGCCGGGAAGGGGGATATCCCAATTTTTTTCTGCCTTGCACCCTTGGTTGAAATTGTGCGTGCCCAGCAGGGGCTCACAGATGCATCCAGGAGACGTCTGTCAGGGTTGTGGGGCTCAGGAGGCCTGTGCACCAGAAAGGAGAGACTGTGGTGTTTGAAGGTTTGCAGCTGTGGAGTGGGAAGACTCAGTTTTGGCTGCCTGGGCCTTGCATACTTGGTTGGATACATGCATACCCAGTGGTGGCTCACAGAGGCACCCAGGGTCCATTTGCCAGGGTGGCACACTCACACACTCAGGGGGGTCCTGGCACTAAAGCTGCACACCTGAGCTGTCTGTGGGCAGGCAGCCGGGAGTGGGGGAAGTCCAAATTTCTACCGCCAGGGCTGTGTGTTCTTGTTTGGATGTGAGCATGCCCAGTGGGGGCTCATGAGGCACCCAAGAGCTGCCTTTGGGGCTATGAGCTCAGGAAGCCTACATGCTGGAAAAGCACGACTGTGGTGTCCAGAGGTTGGCAGCTAGGGATGGGGGAAGTTGCACTTACTTCTGCGGGAGCCTTGCACCCTTGGAGGTGGAGGTCCTAGGGTCTGCAGGTCTGCAGGTGGGGCAGCAGGATTTTGGCTGGAGTGGCTGCAGGGTCGTGGGCAGTGTCCAAGGCCTGTCTGGGTGGTGGTGGTGATGAGTTCCTAGAAGAGGCCACTCTTCCCTTCAAGATGGCATGGGCTCCATGCCCAAGCCCCACAACCTGGGGAGTGCCACAGCAGTGGTAGGTGCTCCCTGTCCAGGAGAGTCTGGTCTGCCAGCCCCTGCTACTCCTGCCAGATTAACTGTCCCTTACTCAGTCACTCACACACCACACACTTTCCTTTTACCCCCTCACTCACACTTCCTATCCCTCACCTCTGTCCTGCCAGCCGCCATCTTCCTTCTCTGCCCCATCTTTAAATGTAATTGTTGAACCCATGATAAGTCTATAGTGGCTAAATCTGGCCATGACATTCTATGTTTTCCCAAACTGCTATTAATTGTGATATGTGAAATGAGTTTGTTCTAAATAGTCTGATGTTTCAATAAATTCTTCAATGCCATGCCTATTGATGAAATATATGGATAATTAAAAAAAAAGACTTTCTACTTAGTTTTTACATATTATGACAATGTTAGTAACTTATTTACCTTTCATAATTAGGAACATAACAACAAGGTCTTGCATTGCTGAATAGATATAACTGAAGGAAGAAATATTGGCATGTTAGGAAATAAGGTTAGGGTTGAAAATCAGTTCTTAGGTGATTGTAAATCATTTAAGCAGGGAAGTGAGTGTTGACTATTTTTCTTGCCTGGCTCACCAGGATGTTAAAGGGAGGCAGTTCATTTCAGCCTCCCTTTAAGAAATTGCAGGAACTCTGCTGCTGCTTACTTTTTTTTTAATTTTAGTATCTGAAAATAATAAAAACAAGGTAATAATGCTGAATTTTGCAAAAGATAATATGGGAAAGAGGTTATATGATTTGGGAATGTAATTTCTAAATAGGAAATATGTAAAATGCTTAAGATGTTTAATATCAAAATTCAGTATGCCTCCTGGAAAGTTAAACACAATTACTAACACACTCATTTTGAGAAAATACATTTGGTGTGTTACTGGTGATAATAGTGATTCTTCATCAGAAGGCAGTGCTCACTGTGACTCTCAAGGAGAGTCTGTATAAGGGCCATCTATTTCCTTTCAAGAGCCTTTGAAAATTCTCTTCACTCAAGGGCATATTTATCAGTTGCTTTATGAAGACCACACACTTATCAGAGTTTTTCTCCCCATCATGACCTGCAGGCAAAGATCTTGTCACTTGATTTGATATTTAGTTTTGATTAACAGTTCAATGGGTCATGTTTCCTGGCTTCAATTTTAATAACATTTTTTATTTGTGGTTCATAACTTAAAATACACACACACACACACACACACACACACACACACACACACACACACCCCTTAGTTCAGTCCCTCATCCAGGCTGGCAATTAGGCAATTTTTTCATTTATTTACAAATGTCCCCCAAATAAATATCAAATGGTATATTTTAAAAAAATAAAAGTAGATTTTTTATTGATTTCAGAGAGGAAGGGACAGGAGAGAGAGAGAGAGAGAGAGAGAGAGAGAGAGAGAGAGAGAGAGAGAGAGAGAGAGAGAGAGAAACATCAATGATAAGAGAGAATCATCAATTGGGAATCAAATCATGACCTCCTGGTCATAGATCAATGCTCAACCACTAAGTCATGCCCATCCAGCTCAAATGGTATAATGAGTGAAGACAGATTGGGTCTTGTTGGCACATTGACTCTGGGTGTAATGTGGTTAAGTGACTGTGGGAGAGAAATCAGCATGGCTCCAAGGAAAAGGGACTGCATTGGATTCAAATGTCCTGAATGCCTGCAGGCCTGGCTCTGATACTGATTGACAGAGTGGCTTCACAACAGCCATAAATCTACTGTTGGCTTCACATGTTTGTAAATGGGGCTGCACTAGTGCCTTGCCCAGAGCAGGTACTGGATAAATAAATGTTAAATGAGGTTTTTTCTATCTCTAAAATTCCCTAATTTGGTGTTTATTATTATTACAGAGATACAGAATCTCAGGGATTAAATGAATTTTGAAGAAAGAAACAAAGAAAAAAATCAGGTGTGAAGTCAAAAAGGCAACTCATTCTCTTTTTTTCGTGAAATAACTTAGAAAATATTTTCCTATGCTGAACTCGTGTATCTCCTTCCGATTACATATAAATGTGGCTGGACTCTCCCTGCTGAACTTTTATACCAGTCACATCTGAAACGCTTGAGTTCAATTACCTTAACCAATTTATATCCACATTTTAAAATTTTGCATAAAATCTAGCAAAGACAGCAACTTTGGTTACTTGGCTGTTACTTTCTGGTCTTATTGATTTGGAATTGGCCCAAGATCCTCCTGATTTGTCACACATTTGGTTTCTAAATTAAAACAGGAAATACTGAAGCAGATTAAAATGGAAACAGCAACAAAGTGGTATTTTCCAAACATGAATAAAATGTTGGTTTAAAGTGGAGGGGATTTCCATTACCAGAAACTTTTTTCATTTCCCTAACTCTGTAAGAACTGTTTTTTTCCAATCTGGAATTGTGATATTCTACTGACATGCACTGATGAAAGATGAGCTGGAGATAAAGAGATGCCTCAGGAAGGAATGAAGCCAGAAGTTCACACCCAGGGGAGGGGCGCCGTGCACCTGAAGACTGTCCAGGTGCCACAGGGCTTGGTGATCAGAGTGCTTTTGTTTTGTTTTTAAAGAATACCTCAACTCTCAGGCATATCTGTGGCTTCATGACTGTGCTCACTGCAGGCATTTGACTTCACTAAAAGAGGCCTGAAGCCTGGGCCCAACATCTCACAGCCAATTCTGCAATCCCGCCTTCACATCCCCAGTGAAGAGCTGCTTTCTGCAAACATGCAGTGAGTCAAGTAGTGTTCTTTCAAAGCATAAATAGTTGGCCTGAACATTCTTTATGGCATCTCTTTCTATGGTACTTTCCATTACAGATGGAATGCAAATAGTACTTTCCGGAAAAGATATTGTCGTCAAGACATTTCTCCCAAAGTTCTAGAATTTAGCAGGTTAAAAAATATATAAATGGTTTCATATCTTTAAAAATATATATATATATATGGTTAAGTGTCTTTGGTAAGAGATAAAGAGATTTATTCAGAGAACCGTGGCAGCTTAGCTTCTAGAAGGGTAGAAACAGGGTTTCTGATGTGCTATGTTTACTACATTAACATGACCTAATAAAGATGTTTTAAAAAATAGATGTTGAACCCATTGGTAGAGTTGGGAGTCCAAGAGAAACAGTTTCATAGTTCTCCAATTCAAACTCCTTGTAGTCAATACATATTATACATTTATTTACCAATAATTTATTTATTTATTGGCCCAAAGGAATAGTTGGATTCAATGGCCAATTCGTGATATGTTGTGTGATAACTGAGGGAAATGGTGTCTTCATGGAGAAACTGGCATGAAGTTGATCTTGTGTGCTTCCCTTGTCAGTTCACTTTCCTCTTTAGCAGACAAGGCTCATGAAAACTATTTTGTTCATATGCATCATGAAAAGGATGTGCGATGGACATAGCCAGAAGGTTATTTGGATTCCATTTGGTCTTTTCATGGATTAATAGAATAAAATAGTATATGTGAAAACCCTTTTATAAATGTGAAGTTCTAAATAAATGTATGGCATTAATTATTATTGTAACCTTTCATACAGCATGTTGCCAACATCAACCCCCTGAGCTGATCTTTTTCATGACAAATATATCTAGAAAAGCATTGGCTCCTCCCTTTCTTCGGTCTTTAGTCATGCATTGAGTAGATTGTTTTTGTAGCAAATTTAATGTAATCATTGGCCCAAGTCTAGACAAGGAAAGGTACTTTAGCAGAACTAAAGAGGTAATTACTGTGCATAGCTTGTTATTAAATTAATATTGAAATAAGCCATTCCATTTTAGATGGTATAATTTTAAGAGAATTCACTTGCCTTGCACTTATGAATGAGAAATGCCTTAGGTTAGACCTGTCTCTGACAATCAAATAACACTTTCTCCAAATATAGCAAGGTGTGATACCGGATGACATGGTAAAACCAAGAAGCTCAGCTTTGCCTCACAGGCATCCATTCAGCTCTGTTTCCATGGCTTTGGAATGAAGGTCAGCAAAATATGTATTATTCAAGAGAAAAATTTATATGATGGAAGGCCTACTTCTGTTATACAGCTCATGCTTTAATTAATATTTAAGGACATTTACCATAAAAATATTATCTATGTTTTGGAATAAACAGAGTTGAAATAAATAAGATTAGTACCTGCAACTATAAAACAAAATATATACATTCTTAATACATGGTTTCTTCAGAGCAATATGCCAGCATTCTTGTTGCAGGACATGAGGAGTAACAAGACACTGAATCTTGGGTAATTTGGTCCTAGGTTTTTTACCTTCTTTGTTTAGGGGCTTTCTCACAATATATTGGTGGACATCATCTTCTTTAGAGAGATTGAAAAGTTTTCCAGTTCTGCTAACTCTTTTGGACACCAGGTAGTAAGACACAGTAGTATCAGTGAGACCAGAAATATCTATCTCTCCTCTTTTTCTGCAATGAAGAGACCATAGAATATGGTAAACTTTTGGCTAAGAGAATGAAGGAGGACAAAGAAAAATGCCAGGAACAGATCACCAAGAGAAAGAGATGTAGGTTATCCTCTCAAAGAGTTTCTACCTCTAAGTGTGAGTTCAGTCAAAAATTATATTTTTTAAGAGTAACAGATAAATAAGAATATATATATATATATATATATATATATATATATATATATATATACATACACTAGAGGCCCAGTGCACAAAAATTTGGGCACTTGGGGGGGGGGGGTCCCTCAGCCCAACCTGTGCCCTCTCGCAGTCTGGGACCCCTCAGGGGATGTTTACCTGCTGGCTTAGGCCCACTCCCTAGGGGATCGGGCCTAAGCTGGCAGTCAGATATCCCTCTGGCAGCCCAGGAGCCCTCAGGAGATGTCCACTTGCCAGCGGGAAGCAGGCCTAAGCTGCAGTTAGGCATCCTTAGCACTGCTGAGGAGGCGGGAGAAGCTCCTACCACCACCGCTGTACTGGCAGCCATCAGCCTGGCTTATGGCTGAGCAGAGCTCCCCCATGTGGGAGTGCACTGATCACCAGGGGGCAGTTCCTGCATTGAGCATCTGCCCCCTAGTGGTCAGTGTGTGTCATAGTGACCAGTCATTCCCAGCCATTCTGCTGTTAGGGTCAATTTGCATCTTACCCTTTTATTATATAGGATATATATTTATCTTTTTCTCTGCCTCTTGAATATCAAGTAGCAAACATTTACTTAGAACTTATAGGGTCATAGGTCCTATGAATAAGAAAATACCCCTGTGAAGTAATTTGGTTTGGAGAGAGAAAGAAATGACACAGAAAATAAAATATGGCAAGGGCTATAATTAGTTTCATGCTGGGATGCTAATCTCATGTCAATCTTAGAAAGTCTAGGAAATTGGGCCAGGCCACTTGAGAATATATATATGAGGACTCTGTATGTCTCCTGGGAGAAACAATAAAGATAATATGTATCACTTTTTTCCAGGCCACAGGGTAAAAAGTAGCTCAAAATAAAAGTTGTAGAAGAGTGTGACTTAGCCTTTTGGGAAAGTACACTAAGAAGGGATAGAATTAACCCCGAAAGGAGAAATGTCTGGCTCAGTACTGGACCACTGGTTCACAGCAAATAGGACAGAATCATTCACAAGTCTTTCCACACATACTATGGGACGTTAGAGCTTACTTAAGCTCAGGGAGAAGAACAAAGAGATACCGAATGAGCAGCTTCTTTCTTGGAAGTCAGTAAAAAGCTACATTCTCAAATTAGGGAACATCTTACTCAGCTTAAGCTGCTATAACAAAGTGAGATAGTCTTGGTGGCTTACACAACAAACATTTACTAGTATATCTCATAGTTCTGGAGGCCAAAAGTAGGAGATCAGGATGCTAGCATGGTAGGGTTCTGGTAGGGGCTGTCTTCTGGACTGCAGACCGCCAACCTCTCTTTTTATCATCACATGCCAGAAAGAGAGGGATCGAATTCTCTGGCCCATTTTATAAGGGCACTAATCCCATTCATGGGGCTGCCACCCCCAATGACCTAATCAACTCCTTAAAGCCCCACCTCCAACTACCATCATATTAAGATTAAACGTCACCATGTGAATTTTGGGAGACACAAGCATTTAAGTTCACATTAAGACATTTAGGTTGTGTTGATAATTTACAACATTAATTTGTGTTTTTTGACCTACTCGTTTTAGTGGACCTTCCCTCGGTTTCCTATCCAAGACTTGGTGTTATCTTGAGTCTCTGCAACTCTGCTTATAGGTTCCAAAGGAAGGAATTGCTAAATTCCATCCAAGCATTCATTTACTTTATAAACCCAGGCTATTCAAGAGCATGTTCTCAAGGGCAGAGAATGGAAACATGGGTTTGGGAAGTGGGCAAGTGGAAGAAACTGCCTCCTAATTGACCCCTACTTCTCTCCTACCCACCACTGTTTGCCCCCCACAGCGCTGGAATGACCCCTCTACAATTGAAATTGAACCTTCTAATTCCCAGTGGCCCCCATTAGACCCAGGAAAAAGTCCAAACTCTTTTGCATGGCTGAGAACCCCTTAAAGATCTGAATTATGTAAATCTGTCTGTGTTCATCTCTAACACACCCATTAAATGTCCTTCTTCCCCACCCTTTGCCTTTGATGTTTCAGTCATACCTTCCCTGTTTCCACTGTAGCAATCTCCATTGCTCTTCTCTCTCTCTCTCTCTCTCTCTCTCTCTCTCTCTCTCTCTCTCTCTCTCCCCCCCTCTCTCTCTTCTTGTTTTTACTCCCTATTCTTATCAAAGTACTTTTTATGTTTTTTTCTCATGCTATGGTTAGCTTAAATGTGACTCTTCCAGGAAGCCTCTCTTGACTTCACATTTGAATTAGTGGGCCTTTGCGTAGAGCCCCCTGCTTTTATCTTATAGAGCACTTATCACATTGCACATGTCTGTCTGTTGACTTGTTTTACTCACTATCCAGGAAACCTCATGAGATTTATGTAAAATGATGGCATTGACCTTCATTCTAACTTTTTGGCTTTAATTGTTTTCATACTTTTTCTTCTGTGAAAAGCAGAGAGGTATTACAATCTTAGTTTATATATAAACCGTATACATTTCCATTATTTATGTATTCTACTCAGGTATGAGTATTTTTAGTTTTCTACTTGATTTCATTTTGTCTTCCTCCATGATTATTTCTTAAGAAAAAAAATTTTTTTTCTGCCATTCTGATAGCTTCCCAATACTATTTATTTGTGGTTTGTACATAAGTTCTTCAAATACTCTCTGGTTTTCTTGTATGCTTCACAATCTGGTTTCTTTCAAAAGGGCCATATTGCTTTTTAATTACTGTTGTACTTTTCTAATGCTCCTTTTGAGTAGGTTCATACAGCAGATATTACACTACAGGAACTAGGGAGAAAGTATCAATTACAATTTTTTAAAAGTTATAAAATATTACATTTTAACCCAACAATTTCACTTAAGTAAAATAATCAGAAACATGGACAAAAGGGAATGTTTAAGTATATCCATTTTAGAATTATTAAAAAATTGGGAATAATTTGAAATTTCAACAATAAAACTGTTCCCCAAATGATGGCAACTTATGTTATGGAATATAATATATTCATTAAAATAATATTGCATAATTGTAAAACATTTACAATATTTTGCTAAGGAAACAAATCGATGTGATCCCATTTTTATAAGGATATAGATTTATCTAGCATTGGACGACTCAAAATTTTAGCAGTCATTATTTCTGAAGGAGACACTACTATTGATTTTTCTGTTTAATTGTCTAGGATCTTTAAGTTTTGTGCATTGAAAATGTATTACTCTATATTTATAAAAAAGTTAATAAAATATGAAAGCTGATGATTTGGTTCACCAATCATGGTTACCAATTCTTCAAGTTAAATTTCCCCCAAATTATTTTTGAAACGTACCTTGACCTTATTAGCAGAAAGTTCGTGATGTCAGCCTATTCTCTGACCTCTGAATCATCAGGGGCTACTACTTGATCCAAATAGGCTGGTGCTACTTCCATATATCTGGTGGAGGAATGAACAAAAAGTTCAGGTTGCTTTGCTAAGACCATTTCTGAACACTGCTTGCAGACCTCCTTCAGTGCCCTCAGGTAGGTGCTTTCAACTGCTGCATGCCTGCATGGCCTTCATTCCTCCCGGTGCTGCAGGAAATGCTCCTGTCATTCATATCGTCATAATGGTTACTATTCACAAGGACACAAAAGTGAGCCAGGATGAACAGGTCCCGCGAGGGTAGTCTTCACCACTTGTCATGACGGTAAGATAGTACCAGAACCCCCCAACCCCGCCCGAGCCCCTGCACACTTACATCCCATGTTGATCCCTGAGTGACAACCCAGAGTCTCCCTTCTTCAGTGAGGTTGGTTTCCCTTTTCTGACAGTGGAACTCGGAAGAGGTTATTCTCAAGGTATATACAACCACACTGTGCTCACAACTTCAAAATCCGAAGGACTGAACAGTGTGGGTTGTTATTCTTTCCTTTCCAGAGTCTCTTTGTGAACGTTGACCCACCCTCAACGTTTCTCTCCCCTTCCCTGACTGCTCAACGTTGCCCTAGAGAAGTAAAATATTCTGACACAAGTTCTCCTGAATAATGAGCATCCAGTTTCCTCATGTTTCCGTTCCTAAGAGAAACAACTTACATTTTCTTTAAGAAAGTTCTCCACCAAGCTTTCTGCCTATAGAGAGAAAAAGCTATCAGCTTCACTCAATTCAAAACATCCTTTATATAAAGAATCTAGGAATTTTCTGAAGCTAGAGTTGAATTTAAAGACAGTTTAGTTCAAGGATCCACTCAGGTGGTGAGTCTGAGTTCCAGAGGTAACTCACATGTGTCACAGAGCAAACAGCAGAGGAATCAGTGACAGAATCTAGGCCTGCTATTGTCTGGACATGTGTTCAAGTTTCTTTCTTTTTTTCCCCCCCCAATAGGGTCAAATGTGGCCAAATGGAATGTCTTCTCCAAGTTCTGGCAAGAGCCACTATGAATTGTCACCAGCTTTGGCCATGGAAACATTTTGTTCTCTAGTTACATACATACAAAAATGTAAGATTGGGGAAGCGGATAAAGCTTTTGTGTGCATAATTAATAACTCACACTTGAATCTCTGTATCTCATTAGAGGTAGTTGTCTCACCTTTAACTAGAGAAGACAGGCTTTATTTTTGTAGTGCTTTGCCCTATTATGTTCAAGAGTAATAATTCACAGTGACAGATATAATCCACCAAACTCATTATTTTCAACCCCGGCCCATTTATTTTGCATTACCAATACAGTCTTGATGCCTATCATTCCTTGGGCTGCGGTGCTTGATGAAATGTTTTATTGCAATATGTCAGAGTCTAAATAATCAACAGCAGGAATAAGGTCGAAGCCTTCCAGAGTGACTGTGTGCATTATAAAATCGTGTGTAACTCACCCTGTTCTCCCAGGAACATGTCCTACAGATGTGATTTTGATAAGATGGTTACATTTGGAAAAAGAAGAATGGTATATCTCTCCTACAGCAGGCCACATTTCTTCAGAGATTAAAAATAATATATATGTACTCAATCTCTCAAAGGGAAAAGTAAACAGGATTTGAGCAGAGCTAAAATCTCCAAAATCTATTGTGAAAAATCCTACTTGTACTTTAACATATTGTACTATAAAAATAGCTGGCTTTTTCTCCTTGATTTATACTCTGTCAAAACCCTGGGTTGGGATAGAAGGATATTGTTGTACGATAGGCCATGTAGAGGTATGTGACTTCCCTTGACTTTAAAGGAATCACAGGAAAGTTTGAATTGCAACTATTCAACCTTGAAGGGAGAGAAACTAAACAAAACACCTGTTTTTCTGATTACTGTACCACAAGGCCTTTTAATTAGTTTGTGGAAATGGAAGTTTTAGTTATTGAAGCATGGTTATTTTCCTCCAAGAAAATGGACATGTGACTAGACATCATTAATTTGTGATTATTATAAAAATAAAAATGTAATTTGAAGGACTATACATTAACACAGTGGTTCTCAACCTTCTGGCTCTTTAAATACAGTTCCTCATGTTGTGACCCAACCATAAAATTATTTTCGTTGCTACTTCATAACTGTAATGTTGCTACTGTTATGAATCTTAATGTAAATATCTGATGTGCAGGATGGTCTTAGGTCTGTGAAAGGGTCGTTCAACCGCCAAAGTGGTCATGACCCACAGGTTGAGAACCACTGCGTTAACAGCTATGTTTTCTAGACTAGAAAAGAGCTAAGTAGGAGAAAATGCATATAAAAACTTCAGTCTTTAATATAAGCACCACTGATTGTTTTCATAATGCTGTTTAGAATATGTATTTACTCACACACAAACTTCAATTAGAAATGTTGATTGAAAATTATAATCATTATTTTATGAATATTCATTCTTTTTTAAAATTTTACTTATTAATGAAAATGGCAAAGATGAATATATTCTTAAAATATTTCCTCCATATCATTTTTACCTCATGGATTTCTCTCCAATATGTTCTAGTACTTTACAATAAAATCAGAAAATTCTATTGGTCTGTTAGACATTTCTTTCAATCAGCTATGTGTCATTCTCAGCTCATCCTAAGGACCTCAACCCCTTAACCCAATTGTTAAGGAAAGTAGAAACATTTTGGCTTGCTTCTGATTTGTTCAGACACCTCTGCAACAAAACTGTCAGAACGTTACCTGTGTTGGGGCATTTAGGGTAGCAAAGCCTGATACCACATAATATTCACACATAGGAATGCTAAATTTTAGATCCCAAGTGCATGAGGTATTACCAACTTTTTGGTCATATCTTATATTTTGTTTTACCCCCAGCCCACCTCCTTGCTTTGGATATAAAAGGGATTTGATAGGAATCTGAGGTTTGAATTTTTCTCTGGGAAAGCCTTCCATTGAATTACTGCTTAGTAACGAACGAAATAAACACAGGTAACATGGTGGGAGTATAATAACTTAAATGCAAAAACAAATATTCCAACCAACACACCAACTTTACCATTAATATAATCATAAGAAAGTACAAATAAACTACAAACATTCACAGTGGCAGAATGACTCAACTGTTGTGAAATTTGAATTTCTCTCATTGTTTATATCTAAATATGAAACATACCTGGCAACGGCATGAGACAGAACATGCCTTCTCATTTTTCCATATAATTTACACCATGTGTTTGGCCAAAAGTGCTGATTACAAAATAGGACTGCAATTGGATAGCATAGCATTATGGATTTCCACACCTATGGCATAAGCCTTGGTTTGTTTTGATTAAAGAAATAATTGTGATCCAATTTCATAATGTTGATCACAATTTCATCACCTGTGCCTGGAAGGAGAAGAAAATATATGAGGGGTATAGCAAAGTGCAAACTCATTAAAAATTGTCTGTAAGAAATTATGATCATTACATTTAAAATGAAGGTGTGGTATTGCATTTAATTAAACAAAGTTTGCAAACTGTTTTGCAAGCACTTTATTAAAACTTATGTTTATTGGACTATTTTGAGAACATATAACTTGAGGAACAGATAGATACATTACAATGAAAATGTTCCTTACATAATATTTTATTTAACAAAAAATCTTATTGAGCACAGCCTGCTTGGCTCAGTTGTTGAGTGTCGACCTATGAGCCAGGGGGTCATGGTTCAATTCCCCATCAGAGCACATGCCTGGGTTGTGGGCTCCATCTCTAGTGGGGGATATACAGGAGGCAGCCAGTCAATGATTCTTTTTCATCATTGATGTTTCTATCTCTTTTTCCCTCTCCCTTCCTCTCTGAAATCAATACAAATATATTTAAAACAACAGAAATATCTTATTGCAAAAAGGTGAGATATAGGCTGCTTATTTAACTCAATTTTTTAAAAACATTTTTTCATTTTTTTAAAAATATATTTTCATTGATTTCAGAGAGGAAGGTAGAGGGATAGAGAGATAGAAACATCAATGATGAGAGAGATTCATTGTTCTGCTCTGCATGCCCCACACTGGAGACTGAGTTCACAACCCAGGCATGTGCCCTGACCCGGAATTGAACCATGACCTCCTGGTTCATTGGTCGACACTCAACCACTGAGCTATGCCAGCCGGGCTGCCTATTTAATTCTTAATGGCAAAATTAACATATTTGTTCATAAGATGTTTACAAGAAAAATAAAAATATTGTAACATATTTTTCTTTGTCTATAAAATAGATTTCTGGAAGATAATGAATATTTTAGTAGCAAGTTTTTTATTCTTCATGATGTTTTTACACCTAAGCCTACTCTCAGGTAATAAAAGCTAATAAGTGAAGATGAGTCCTAGGAAAACATGGTAAAACTTCAGTACATTGTAGCTCTCTCCAATCTCTTTACTCCTTGTCTCAAAGGAGCTCTAGATGATGCTAAAAATATGGCAGAGTAAGCCAGATACCTTTCACTGTCAATCAAATTATTAGGCCTAAAATATATTCCCAAGTGCCTGAGGGAAAAATTAACTGTCTTTGTTGACAAATATTATTTTCAGCAGAATCTGCATCCAAATTTGGATTGAGATTTGTCAATCAGGTTGTACCCAGAACTATTTTTAGACAGATAATTCAGTTAATCAGTTGTATGGCTAATCATATTCTTTTCTGTTCATTGGCTAGAGGGATGTATTGACTTTAAGTACATACAGGCAAAGTCTGAGGAATAAAAATAAAATTTTAATTTAAAATATCCAAAGTAAAATTTAATATAAGATTTAAATTAAGAATTTTAAATACTGAAGTAATTTTTAAATATTTCATGCACCACAAAAAAATCATCTTGCCAAAAAGCTTGGAGAAGAAGAGGGGAAAGAGGATTATCAGCAGCAATGTAAAGGGAGAGGCCACGTAGGAAGAAAATATAGCATATTATGTACCTCACACAGGTGTGTGCAAGAGTCCTGTGGGAGATATGCATTTGAAGTGCAGTGATCAGTAGAGCATGAGATTTACTACATGGGACCCACTGTGTGGTGGTGGGGTGAGCGTATGATAAATCATGACAATAAAGACAAGTATCCTATGAGGTAGGACCTAATGACGAATCAGAAATAGGCGAATATAATCAGTCAGGTCAGAGGTCAGAGGTAGAAGTTCAAAGTTAAAATACCTAGCTGAGGGGTCAAAGAAGATTTCTGGGAGAAAGTCAAGTCTAGTTTGCTCATTACAGATGAATTGTAAGAGATTGGGAGAGGGTCGTTGTGCACAAAGATGCAATTCTAGAAAAAAGAGCAAACATAGATAGGCATAATTCTACCTTAGAGCTTTAGAAAACATTACAGCTTATGAAACACTTTCATGAGAAATTTCTCATATCATTCTTCCTGTAACCAGGTAAAATAGGTGGGACAGTTGTTATTACACAATTTTACAGATGTGTAAAAGTGAAGTTCAGTGGAGCCACCACAAGCCCAACATTTGACCTCAAATACACATACTTTACCCTATGTGGCTCACTGGGATAGCTAAATTACGCTGTGAGAATACCATAGTGGATTGACTTAAGTGGGAAGAACAGAATGGCAGAAGGAACTCAAATTCATTTTTAAAAATGGGAAGAAATATAAAATAAACAACACACCTAAGCATGACCTGAAATAGTAAATCATGAATTTATGATAACAACTAGTAAAAATATTTTTAAAATTTAAATTTTATCTTCAATTAGAGTTTACAATCAATGTTATTTTGTATTAGTTCTTGGTGTATATCCTAGTTGTTAGACAATCATATTTTTTAAAAAGTGTTCTCCCCGATATTTCCAGTGCCCAACTGGCACTGTATATAGTTATTACAATATTATTTACTATATTCCCTACACTGTGCTTCACATCTCCATGACTATTTTGTAATTACCTATTTTCACTTAAAGAGATACACTTTTAATCATTATTTTTAACCTAAAGCTGGGATGAAGATGCACCATGGAATTTTTAAAAAGTAAGACAAACATGGCAAAAACAAAAAGTAAAGACAAGAACAGTGACACATATCAAGGCATAGCAAAGAGTTCTATGTAATTTGTATTTTCTAGTTTTTACCATCCGAGTGCAGTGTAGCTCACCTGCTGTAATTCAGTGACACCCATTCATTAAAGGCAGAGAACATTAAGTATGTCCCTTTTACCATGAACCTATGTGACCTTGATAACTGAAAATGTGTCACCAAGCATAAGGCCATCTTTCCAATATGTCGACAGAAAACGATCATTTAAGCAGAGTGGCATGTATTTTGAGACCAATTTGTCTACCAACATGAGTTCACCTATCTCAGAACAACATACAGAGAGGCAATAGTTTAAATTAAATGAAAATATATTCAATCCATAATCAAATGAAAATGTTTTGGGACTGGTGCCAAAAAGCATTCCTGAATTAGACTTTCTTCAGCACCTAAATTTAGCCATCTGGCATTCTATTTTAAGAACCATTCAAGTTTTTTAAATGAAGGATTTGCCTTTTGATGAGAAAACTATAATTTCATTGTAAATACGGGACATGTTGTCCTTGACTCTGAATGTGCTACATTCCACATGATAAAAGAGGTCACATCATTAGCCACTTGTTTCACAGCCGGTAGTGAGGATAGAAATTGTCAGCCAAAGAGAGTACTGTTCTAGAATATTGGTCATTGTTACAGTAAAACTTATTGGTAAAAAATGTTCAATCTTGTTCTTCAAGGCTGAAGAATCACGAAATATAAGCAGTGTACCACAGGAAGTTTTGTAAACTATTGATAATTGTGTGAAGAGATCTGAAATTTTGTGAAAGGACATAGTGTTCTTGCATTTTATTTTCATAAGGATTACATGGTGTACTTGTAGTGGCATTGGCTGTAATTAAAGGAGATGATATTATTACAAGTATTTTATATTAATACTGTTTAAATAGCTAGGATATTTTACCTTCAGTTCAACACTACCAAAGACAAATGTAACTAAAATGTCTTCATGAATATCACTGTATGACATAGAGCCCTCATTTATTTAACAGATAGTGTTATCTCACTAATATAATGTCAGATATTATTCTAGGTATCAAGGCTACAATTATGAACAAGAAGAACATAATATCTGCCTTCCTGAAGCTTATAGTCTACTGGAAATTATAAGGAAATAAATGAGGTGTTAAGACAATATGCTAATATGGTTCTGACATTGCATGATGGAAGGTGAGTCCATAAAATTATATGCTTCAGATTAAATTATTTTTAAACAACCTGCTAAGATTTGTTCTAGTTCTCTATGTGGATTAAAGTTTTATCATATTAATTGTAATACGTCTGCTCTTTGTCAAGCACTTATTAAGTCCTTTACATTCATTCACCCACTTAAGTCACTGTAATAGCAGTTTAAAGTCAATGGTATTAGTCATCAGAGACTGAGCTCAGCAGAGTAAAACAGTTCACCTTGGTCACACTTTGGCAGCTATATGACAGGACCTGTGACCTTCACACTATGTCACATAAGCTCCTGAATTGAGTAGTTTTAACATGTTGTAGAATAAGTACGCTTACTCTACAACATGCTGACTGATCTAAATTTTAATCCCCACTAGAGGATTTGTTTATTGGTTTTAGAGATAATGGAAGAGAGAGGAAGAGAGAGAGAGAGAGAGAGAGAGAGAGAGAGAGAGAGAGAGAGACATTGATCAGGTGCTTCCCCATAAGCATCCCAACCAGGGATTGAACCTGCAACTTGGGTACGTGCCCTGACCTAGAATTAAACTCACAACCTTTCAGTGTACAGGATGATGCTACAACCAACTGAGCCACACTGGTGAGGGCTAAATTCTTGATTACAAAGATGTTTCATTATAAAGGTTTTACATAAAAATAACTTGATTAAAAAATAAGTTTTAGGCCAATTGTATTAGTTATCTACTGTTACATAACATGTTATCCCCAAGCTTAAAACCACAAACTTCTATAATCTCAGTTTCTGAGGCCAGGAATCTGTGAGAATCTTAGCTGGGTGGCTCTGGGCCAGGGTTTCTCAAGCAGCTACAATCAAGATGTCAGGCAGGGCTGTAGTCTCATCTGAAGGCCTGACTCAGCTGGCACATCTGCTTACAAGCTCCTTCACATGGCTGTTGGCCAGAGGCGTTTCAGTTCTTTACTACATGGACCTTTCCAATGGCTGCTCAGCTCATGGCAGTTAACTTTTCCCAAAGCTCCTGGTCAGAGAATGTGTGGCAAGACAGAAGCTACAGTTTCTTTTAAAACCAAACCAAGAGTGACTGGGTCTGGCTCCAATCAGGAGACAGGAACTACCCAGCAGCTTGACTAGGGGAAATTCAATATAAAGAATCATTAACTGTAACAGGGTACTGAAATAATGAGAGATTACTGATAAGTAAAAAGAATCCTGAAGGATATAGCAATAGACAGAATAAGGATAATTATTACCCCTGGGACTGAAAGAACACTCAATGCAGAGACCTCCTCCAGGGCTGCAACCTACACCTTGTTACAGAAGGAGTGACTCACTGATGTCAGGAAAGTCTCCATTGCATTGCATATGCAGAACTTTCCAGAAATCTGCTCTCTGGGACTTGCTGGAATCCTACTCTCCAAGGTCCTGGGGAAAGCTCTTCCGGGCTGTGTCTCACTAGGGGCACTCAGAAGCCATCTGCTCTTCAAGAGCTTGGTGCTAGAGAAGCTAGTCATACAGCAGGAAGAGCTCTAGAGAACCATAGGTGCTCCAATGAGCCAGCTGAACCAGGAAGTGAAATCCATTTCCTCTTGCAAAGGAATCTGTGAGAAGCATCCTCTGTTGACAAAGTTTTACAACATTCCAGGTGGCAAAGAACCAGTATTCGAAGGGCCATATCCATTTTCACTGAACAGGTAAAAAAATGGTGAATGTTGAGTTGAGAGATGATATAATCAATAGCACAGTAATGTACTATGACTTCTATGACATTTTATTGGTCTCACAGATTATCTCTGGTAAACCCTGGGAGAAGATTACATGAAGTATGAAAGCCAGGCAGCAATCATCACTGTGTGTTCTCACACTATGAACCTCTCCAGCAAGCGTTTGCATTCAAGGAGATAGAGGTCATTGAAGAACATCTTGGATGCTGGCTACCATACTAAGTCTTTGAAAAAATATTCTTCTGGTTATTGTTTCTAAGGAATTCTGAATATTCACCTAAGAAAACAGCAATCACAAAATTACAGTTGAAATGAGTTTGCTTCCTAAGGTGAAAAATAAATAGCTTGGTAAGTGTATAAGCAATATTTTTGCATGACTAATAATGGAATTTTTTTACCTACCCAATAAACATAATGATACACTTGGCACAAGAAAGACAAATTTTGATGTTAGGAGTTATGGACACATTATGAAATGAAACTTGTGTTAAAAGCATTAATGGATTTTAGAAATGAGTTAATCTGACACATTTAGGCAAACCTATTGAATAGCTTTTAATTTATTGGCTTGTGAGTTTTAAAAATTTGCTTCTTTAATATACTCCTTAGTTTTAATGGATTGTCAAACACTGTCCTGTCAGAAACTACTTTATTTGTATCCTCCTACCATTCACAAATTACTCCCAGTTCAAGCAGCAAAGAGTCTGTAGTCGTACAGCATCTCTCACTTTCCTATTCCTTTTTTTAGTGGGCTTTAAAAAGCACAGCACATTGGATTTAATTAAATAATGGATTCTAGGTGATGATGAATAATAGAATGATGAATGAGTATGGGAAATTAATATAGAATGAAAGCCATAGATAATCATGAACAAATAATGAAAAAAGAAAAAACAGTATCATCTTTAATCATTTACACTAATATGTTGCATCTACATTTTCAGTATCTTCCAAAATATCAGCTAACCTAGATTATTATTTTTTGGACAACTCAGTCTCCTTTGAGAATATTATAAAAGCTATCACCACTTTTCCCTCTCCCCCCAAATGCATATATATATATATACACACACATATATACAATTCTATACAATGGACTTCAGGTTTGGAATTATTAATTGAGTGTGAGGAGACTCCTTTATAGTAACACCTATTTCTTAGTGATATTACTGGTTGAAAGCAATTTTTTTTTTCAAAGCCAAATATAGTAGAACACAAGAAGAACCTTTACCATAAAATTTAGCCCTAACCGTTTTGGCTCAGTGGTTAGAGCATCAGCCTGTGGACTCAAGGGTCCCAGGTTCGATTCCAGTCAAGAGCATGTACCTTGGTTGCGGGCACATCCCCAGCAGGGGGTGTGCAGGAGGCAGCTGGTCAATGTTTCTCTCTCATTGATGTTTCTAACTCTCTATCCCTCTCCCTTCCTCTCTGTAAAAAAATCAATAAAATATATTTTAAAAAATTAGCCTCTCCATGAAATACATGATATTGATATTTTGTTGGCCAGACAGCTCAAATGTCTTATTTTCAGGTGCATACTCTGTATGTGACATCAAGAACAGTCCTCCTATACCACCAAACACTCATATTTACTGATTTGCTAGTTTATTAAACTCATGTAGAAACTAGGCTGGACATATTAAGTCAAACTTGTTTAGAGGTTTTGTGCAATAGCTGAGTCAGAAACATTCAGAACGCCAGTTTACATTTCTATGGCTTGTCTGATGGGCAGCATAAGAAAAAAAAAAGATGGCATCAAATGCATATGAGTTACTGATAGTCATAATGGTGTTAGCTTTTGAGAGAAAATTAGCCCTAGAAAGAAAGTGCAACATAGAGCAGGACAAGCCAGGGCAGAAATCTGCACATTCCAGCGAAAGTTTCCATGCACTTCTGTCCATGGACAGACCCTTAAAGGATGTGACCCAGGTGAGACTTACCTGCTGTAGGGAACTAATCTACAATGAGCAAATTACCCTCCCCTGAGGCGCAAGCTATAATGTCAGCTACATGCTTCAGAAAGAAAAAAAATGGTGTTCCTAGAAGAGGAAGAAACCAGGGGCTAGCAGAGGCTTGCCTAGAAATGGAATTGAAATATAAGCTGAACATTTTTGGTTGATTTAAATTGAGAGGGGGTTCCAATTAGGTTAATAAATGTTTCTGACAAGCAACAGATTCTAATAAGGGAACAATGATGGCTTTGCACTTAAAGAATTTAACACATTTTGGCACTTTAATGTATCCTAAGGAGATGAATGATGAAGATGAGCTTTTATGTTGTGGTGGCTTTGGCTTCATGTGGAATAGTTTTAAAAATAAGTGTATTGACCATCTAATATGAAACATTTCTTCTTTATTTCCCCAAACACTTTTATCTTTACACAAATGTACATGCATACATGTATTGCTCCCTCCCCAGTACACCAAGTGCCATACATTTATACCAGTTGCATGATGGCAAGATATTTGAAAGGAGGTCTGAAGATGTCACAGAAACATGAACTCCAATTTATTAATTCAAAGATAGATCTAGCAACTCCATGTAGTATGTGTATTTATGGATAACAAGAATGGAAAAGAACTACCTTATAATATCATTTAACATGGGCGTGAGTATATAAACAAGGGAGGTATACCTGTACCTTGGAAATTTTAAATGCTATCTTGCAACTGCAAAGAGAATTGTCAAATAATTAGAAATGCCATTTTTTTTTATTAGACATAGTCATTCAAATTTTTGGTTTATTTATTTTTTTAGTAAAGCTGAAGGCATTATTTAAAATCATTGTCTGTATCAAATAGATGACAGATAGGGGATCATGTTATAGGTATTAAGTTCGAGCTCTGTTTTGACACTGTCTAGAATAAACCACAAAGGGCTAAATAGGTAATGTTCACAATGGCTGACCTTTATATCAACTTTTTAGTTTCTGTTTACTTGGTATAAATATATACCCTTCTAAGTGATAATTCATTTCCCATAGAGCAAGCTGTGGCAGTCAGAAAGAAAAGCAGGACAATAAAGTTAACTTATTAGTGTGGATTACTAAAGGAATTGCTTTGGATACATAAATCATTTAACTAGGTTAGTTACTTTCCTTACCATTATCAAAGTTCTGGCAATTTCATGATGTTAAAGGATAGGCAAACTCAAATGTAGGTAAATATAGATCTCTCTCTCTCTCTCTCTCTCTCTCTCTCTCTCTCTCTCTCTCTCTCTCTATATATATATATATATATATATATATATAATATTTTATTGATTTTTCACAGAGAGGAGGGGAGAGGGATAGAGAGTTAGAAACATCAATGAGAGAGAAATATTGATCAGCTGCTTCCTGCACGTCCCCTGCTGGGGATGTGCCCACAATCAAGGTACATGCCCTTGACCAGAATCAAACCTGGGAACCTTTCACTCCGCAGGCCGACGCTCTATCCACTGAGCCAAACCGGTTAGGACATACATGTATATATTGATGCATAGAGAGATATGTGCATAGAGCTTTTAAATGTGCATAGGCTATTTAAAATAAATTTAATTACTTACATGAGATAGAAATATTCTTTTTTTAATGTTTTAAAATTCTTCATTGTTGAAAGTATTACATATGTCTCCTTTTCCTCCCATTGACCTCTCTCAGCCCTCTCCTACATCGCAGCAGAGGCTCTCACCCCCAATTGTCTGTGTCCATTGGTTATACTTATATGCATATGTGTCTTTTGGTTGATCTCTAACCTCTCCACTCCTACCCTTCCCTGATTTCACTGTGTTGATCCTTCCTTTTCATTCATATGGGATGGGGGTTGTTTCTTTGTTTCCCCAGTTTTGCTCTTCCTTTGTGATTATTTCTATGTATTAGGTCAAAGTGCTAATCCACAGAGATTTTTTGAATTTTTCGTATGTAGTAGATGTTTTGTGAGTCCCAGTGGTGTAGTCTATCAAGTCTCCTGGGCTGGTAGTTCTAGGGAGGCCTTCTACTTGAGATATTTTGGTTCTACTGATGTAAGTGAATCTTGAATGTTATGGTCCTGTTCATGGATAGAGTCTCCTCCCAGGGTGTCTGATTATGTGGCTCTCTCCCTACCACATCATGTCAACCATTGTGGAGGTGCTGACTGAACAGCACAAAATACAACACTACAATACACAACACAGGATGACAGAACATGAATGTACACAAGACACCTACAACCTCAATAAAAGTGAGCACCAGAGAAAAGAGAAATAAAAGAGAAAAGAGAAGAATAATGTTAGTGAGGGGAAAAAAAGAAGAAAAAGACTATGGGAAAAAAACACAACAAATCAAACAAATAAAAAAAGCACAAACAAAAAATACCCAGAAAAAAACAGGGTGGGCAGAATCTATAGAAGCAGAGCTTAAATAGAGAAAATATGGTTGAGGAATTGGATGGATAGGAGAAAGACCATGGTTTAGAATAGAAATGAGAAGACAAGAAGAAAAAAAAAATGAAGTTAAAAACATTATTTTTTTAAAGGAGAGGAGAGGAGAGAGCAGATAGGCCTAAATTTAGGGAGTGAAACAAGTTAATAAATTAGGAGAATAAAAGAGCAAGAGAAGAGAGAGAAAAAAAGTAAAAATTGAGTAGTGAAAAGAAAGATAGAGCAAATGGGGTAGAAGCAGGGAAGAGGAAATTCAATATATGAATAAACCAAGAGACACTAGATTAATAACTCATCAACAAAGCAGATAAAGATGATTTATTTTTAAAAAGGTGAAAAAAGAAAGGAAATAGAAAAACTAAAATGGGGAAAGGAGAAGAAAAATGGGAGGAAAGAAAGAGAATTGAGAAATAAAAAGTTGCAAAAAAAAGTATAAAATAAAATAAAATGAAAAATTAAAAAATAATAAAAAATTAAAATCCTATCTAATAAAGAAGGGATATGCTAATTGACCCTCACTCCATCGCAAAAGATGGTAGCACCCACAGCCAATAAGGAGAGAATATGCTAATTGACTGCCCCACCCTCAAAGATGGCACCACCCACAGACAATAAGGAGGGGGATATTCTAATTGACTGTCCCACTCTCAAAGATGGAGGTGCCCACAGACACAAGATGGGGTGCCCAGTCCCCTCAGCCCCCCAGCCTCTCAGGGCCTGCCCAAGGGATGACCAACTGACTGAACAAACAGGCTGTGTGGGATGACCAGGCAGGCAGAGGGGTTAGTGAGGGACAACCAAACAACTGAACAAGCAGGCTGAGTGGGGAGACCAGGGTGGCAGGGTGGGCAGTTGGGGCAACCAGGCCAGCAGGGGGGCAGTAAGAGGCGACCAGGCAGGCAGGTGAACAATTAGGAGCCAGTGGTCCAGGATGTGAGAGGGATGTCCCAGATTGGAGAGGGTTCAGGCTGGGCAGAGGGGACCCTCTCCCCCTCCCCCCATGCATAAATTTTGTGCACGGGACCTCTAGTAATAAAAATAAAAAGATAAAAAAGTGAAGTGTCGTTTACTTCAGACAAGTTTTAATGCCCCATGGGAGCTGGTTTAGTACCCTACTATTCTGTTCTGTCTGCTAATTCTGAGCTTCCTGTTAGGTACTTAGAATCTGGCCACTCTCAGCCACTGTCTTTTGGCTGTAGCACTCTGCTTGAAGATCCAAGCGATCCACGGGTCTTCTGCTCGTGTCTGTCTCCACAGGTCTTGGCTGTAAGCAGGTCAGGCCAATCCTCCCTCTTTGCCTGTCTGCCAGCTGTCAGTCTTGATCACTGAAGCCTGTGTTTCTGACAGGGCTTTAGGTGGAATTGGCACTGTTTCACTTTCAGGGAATAAGATGAACATTTTCCTGCTGACCTAGAGCTACTTCTCTGGGAAGGGCCCCAAATATTCTGGCCTTGATTGGTCAGAGATCCTTGTATGGAGACTAATGACTGGCAACCCGGAGTTTTTATCAATCTGGTTCCCAGCATAGCGAGTTGGACCAGCCCCTCTTCCAACCCAGTCACTGAGGGCCCTTTGGGCCTATTCAGATCCGTAAACTTGGCCTCTGTCTTTGTTTCCTTTGTATAGCTCAAAATGCAGGCAGGGTGTGGCAGGGTGTATTACCTGCCTTGAGGATACTGAGAGGGGCTAGTTCTTAAGGAGCGAAATGGCCACTTAGTTTTGGAAGCTTAAGAATTTCCCAATGCCGGAGTCCTGGCCAGTCTCCCTGCCCTGCTTTCCTCCCCAGCCTCTCCTCAGGCACCTCAAGTCTGTGTCTCTCCCTGCACTGAAGCCTCGGGTGAGTGTTGACAACTGAAAAGTCCTACATTCTGGGTTTAGCGAATAAAATCAAAGACAAAACCAAACCAAAACAACCACGAAACTGTGGGTTTCTCTCCCCGCAGCACCATGCTGCTCGGGCAGCCCTTTGGGCAGCCTCTCGTGGTGGAGACTTGCACGGCTGTGATCTTAGGTCCAGATTCCCTGGCCACCAGCAGCCCTGTGGCTTTTCCTTTCCACAACTGGACGTTGCACCTGTTGCTAAAGGTCACAGCTTTGGTGCAATGCTGCTTCCTCTTCACCTCATCAGCCCTCTGGACACTGTCACTCTCAAGCCCAGATCCCCACTCCTACCGTTCTCCAGGCATCCTCTGCCCTTCCTTGTAAATCATGTCCTTAGCTGGCCTAACTTGTTAATACTGGGTGGATGTTCTCCTATTTAGTTGCTTTTCCTGGGACGAGCTGCATGACATATCTGCCTATTTGGCCACCATTTTCTGAATCTAGAGATATTCTTTACATTCCTTAAACATACTTCCACATTTGACCATGGGATTTTTCTTTTTCATACTCACCTGAGGATATTTTTTCTATTGCTTTTCAGAGAGAGTGAAAGGGAGGGAGGGAGGGAGTAAGAGATAGAAACATTGACTTGAGAGAAAGACACATTGACTGGTGACCATGTGATTTTTATCTGTTGACTTTTATGACAATTTGGTAAATTAAATTTTTACACAAATTTTTAAATTCTCTTATATTCTTTTTTTTTCTTGAACCTTGGAGTCATGTAGTTTATCAGCTAAAATCTCCTTTAAAATATTGTGAATTTTCTATGTATCATATTATAGTCAGCTACATTAGAGTAAAGCCATACTCACAAACCTCTTCAAGACAGGCCCTTCTCTACTTACGCCTGTGAGTGGAATAGTGTGAGATGTTACCTTAGGATTTTTAGAAGCCTTTTTGTCCAGATAAGAGAATCTATGATTCACTGACTCCTGCCACTCTAAAACCTTCATCAAAATACTTCCAGCTACATCCTTGAATTAGTCTTGCCCCGAGGCCAAGGTCCATTGGCAGTCTTATATTTTTCTAGGCCTTTTTTTTTTTTTTTTTTTTTTTACATTAAGGATCTTGTACTGATTGGAGAGACTCTCTTCGGCACTGTATATTCTATTAATTTCTAATTAAACACTAAACTGTTTCTTCTTTAGCTCATTTCTCTCTTATCCTTATTTACAGATACAAGAAAACAACTGATACTTTAATATTCCTTCCTGGAATCTCCTTAGCCAAATTTTCATCTTTTGAGGTACTCTTTCTGTCTTCTGAGTTACTATGGGTGGCAGTTTTACTTTTTTATTTTTTCTTCCCATTATGGATTCTTTATTTTTTTCCCAGCCTCCAAAGAAATTTTCTACTACCAGACTTTACTAAACAGTCTTCTTGCTATTTTTCAAGTCTCTTTCTGCTTCCCAATCCTAAAGACAAATACCCATGTTTTAGATTTGTCACAGGAGCACAGCACCCGGATGTACCAATTTCTGCCTTTTTTGTTGTGTAGAAATACTCCAAAGCCATTGGCTTAAAATGATAACTATTCTATTTGCTAATGATTTTGAGGGTTAAGCCTTTGACTGAAAGTTTGTGTGGCCCTGCCCAAATCCATATGTTGAAGACTTAACCCCAATCTAATAGTAATTTGAATGGGGCTTTTTTTTTTTTTTTTTTTTTTTTTTTTTTTTAGAACATTGGGTTTAGAGGAGGTCATGAGGGTAGGGTCCTCATGATGGGATAAATGCTCTTGTTAAAAGAGATGCTGGGGAATTAACTTGCTCTTAGTCTCATTCCAGTCACAAGAGAACATGGCAAAAAGGTGTCTGTCTATAGCCAGGAAGGGAGCTCTCATACTGGCACCTGCATTTTGGACTTCCAGCCTCCAGAAATGTGAAAAAGGAAATTCCTGTTATTCAAGCCTCCCAGGCTTTGGCATTTTGCTATAACAGCACAAGCTGTTATATTATAATATTCATGTCCACTCAAAATGTGTACACAAATATTCATAGCAATATTATTCATAATAATTAAAAGTGAAAACAATCCAAATGTCCATCAATGATATATGCATAAAAATATCCATAAAAACTCTTGAACATTGGTCTTGTAATATCTCTTTAGATATGTCTCCCTGAGTAGAAGTAACAAAAAGCCAAAATAAACAAATAAAATTGCATCAAATTGAAAAGTTTCTGCACAGCAAAGGAAACCATCAACAAAATAAAAAAGACAACCTAATGAGAGAAGATATTTGCAATTCTAATCTAATAATGGGTTAATATTCAAAATATATAAGTAATCTATATAACTCAACATAAAAAATGCAAGCAATACTATAAAAATTGGGCGGAGGACCTGAATAAACATTTCTCTGAAGAAGACATACAGATTGCAACAGAGATATAAAAAGATGCTCAAAATAACAAATCATCAGGAAAATGCAAATCAAAACTATAATGAGATACCAGCTCACACCTGCCAGAATAGCTATTCTCAAGAAGTCAGCATACTACAAGTGTTGGCAAAGATTTGGAAAAAAGAAAATTGTGGTACCTGAACTGTTAATGAGATTATAAACTGGTGCAGCCATTGTGGAAAACAGTATGGAGATTACTCGAAATACTAAAAACATATTACATATATTAATTGACCATCTAGGCAGAGGTTTATTTCTGGGTTCTCTGTTCCATTGAGGTATGTGTCTGTTTTTAAGATTTTCCAATTGCTATGGCCTTTTAATATAGTTTGATAGCAGGCAGCATGATACCTTCAACTTTGTTCTTTCTCAAGATTTTTGTGGCTATTTAGTGCCTTTTGTAGTTTCATATAAATTTTAGAATTATTTGCCATTGGAATTTTGGTAGAAATTACATTGAATATGTAGATTGCTTTGGGTAGTATAGACAGTGTATTCAATAAATGGTGTTGGGAAAATTGGACAGATATGTGCAAACTATGAAACTAGACAACCTTTTTACTCCATATACAAGAACAAACCCCAAATGGATTACTTAAATGCAAGACTCCAAACCATAAAATTCCTAGATAAAAACATAGACAGTAAACCTTTTGACACTGCTCTTAGTAATACTGTTTTTGTTTTCTTTCTCATATGTCTCCTCAAAGGAAACAAACAGAAAAATAAACAATGGGAATACATCAAATTAAAAAGATTTTGCACAGCAAAAGCAACCATCAATAAAACAAGAAGACAACCTACTGAATGGGAGGAAATATTTGCCAACGATATATCTGATAATGCATTATATCAACAATTTATAAAAAACTATACAATTTAGCACCAGAAAACAAACAAACAAACCCAAGCAAATGAAAAAGTGGCCAGAGGACCTGAATAAACAGACACTTCTCCACAGAGGACATACAGAAGGCCAATAGACTTATGAAAAGAGGCTGAATATCACTAACCATCAGAGAAATGCAAATTAAAACCACAATGAGATATCACCCCACACTTGTAAGAATGACTATCATCAATAAATCGACAAGTATTGGCAAGGATGTGAAGAAAAGAGAAATCTTGTGCACTTTTGGTGAGATTGCAAATTGGTGCAGCCAATTTGGAAAATAGTGTGCAGGTTTCTCACAAAATTAAAAATAAAAGTACTTTATGACTGAGCAATTCCATTTCTGGATATTTATCTGAAGAGTTCCAAAACAGTAATTTGAAAAGACAGTATGCACCCCTATATTCATTGCAGCGTCTATATATATAAAAAAGCCAGTGACCAGAATGCTGGAATGACTGGAACAACCAGTCGCTATCATGCCCACTACAGCCAGCGAACCGGCCTGATCAGGTGGTAGAGCCGCCGGCCAACCTCCCATGACCCTTCTCCCCAGCCTGCCCCGCCCCTGATTGCCCCTCCTACCCCAATAAGGTGGGGGGGCTGGCTGGCTAACCTCCTGCAGCCCCTCCTCCCAGTTGGCTCCACCCCAGATGGGCCCCCACCACCCTGATCAGGGGCAGGGTCAGCCAGGCGACCACCTCTTCTGGGCCCCCACCACCCCGATTGGCCTGTGGCCCCTCCTCCCAGCCAGCTCCACCCTCTATTGGACCCCCTAACCCCGTGGTTGGCAAACTGCAGCTCGCAAACCACATGCGGCTCTTTGGCCCCTTGAGTGTGGCTCTTCCACAAAATACCACATGCGGGCACGCATGTACAGTGCGATTGAAACTTCATGGCCCATGCGTAGATGTAGGTATTTTGTGGAAGAGCCACACTCAAGGGGCCAAAGAGTCGCATGTGGCTCGTGAGCCATAGTTTGCCGACCACTGCCCTAACCCCATTTGGGGGTGGGGCTGGCCAGCCCACTGCCCACAGCCCCTCCCATGGCTAGCCCCACCCCCAATTGGCCCCCCTACCCCAGCCAGCCCAGCCCTGATCGGTTCAATCAGGGTGGACCAACCAGCCAACCTCCCACTGTCTCCTTCTCCCGATAGGCCTGGTCTCAATCTGCTGATTGGGGCTGGGCCGGCCAGGCCTCACCTGTGCACAAATTTGTGCACTGGGCCTCCAGTTATTTATAACAGCCAAGATATGGAAGCAACCTAAGTGCCCCTCAATAGGCAATTGGATAAAGAAGTAGCGGTACATACATACCAGGGAATATTACTCAGCCATTAAACATAATACAATCTTACCATTTGCAACAGCATGAATGTGTCTGGAGGGTATTTTGCTAATAGAAATAAGTCAAATAGAGAAAGACAAATACCATATGATTTCACCTATATGTTGAAACAAAGAACAAAACAAGCAGCTTGTCCAGTGCGGCTCAGTGGCTGAGCTTCGACCCATGAAACAGGAGGTCACAGTTCAATTCCCAGTCAGGGCACATGTCTGTGGGGAAGCACAGGACTTGGAAAGTCTGTAAGGAGGAATCAATGAAAGGTCGGGGGCCTCTGGGGGACCTTGCCTAAGGCGGCAGCCCCTGCCTTGACTTTTCCAAACAAGTCTGAGTCCCCTGGTCCTTGCTTAAAAAACACTACAGACACTTATGCCTTCTCTAGGATGCTTACCCTGCCGATAGTACCTAATAGTTAATTTTAGTTCAAGCTGTTGTTACAATAAAATCCTAAGGAGGCAAGTGAACAGGGTTGTTTGCTCCTAAAGCCAAATAGCCCCTTAGCCTTCTCTTTCACAGAAATGTGTACTGGAGTAATCATTCATCTGTCGCTCAGGGTCTGCCAGTCAGTCCTGGTACATGGCCAGGTTGCAGGCTTGATCCCCAATAGGGGGGGTGCAGAAGGCAGCTGGTTGTTGATTCTATATCATCATTGATGTTTCTATCTCACACCCTTCCTCTTTCTGAACTCAAGAAAAATGAATTTTTTAAAAAGAACAAAATAAACAAACAAAACAGAAACATACTCAGATATAAAGAACAAACTGATGGTTACCAGATGGGAGGTATGTTGGGGATTGAGTGAAAAAGATAAAAAGATTAAGAAGTACAAATTAGTAGTTATAGAAAAGTCATAGAAATATAAAGCATAGCATAGGGAATCTATCTTAATAAAAGCCTATATGGTCATCATGCCTTCATACTGTAATGCTCTCATGCTGTAACAATCCATCACCAGGAAGCTACATGTGCAGCAGGTGTGAGCGGATGGTTGGGGCTGCGTGTGCAGCGAGGAGTGAATGGGTGGGCGGGGACTTGACACTGTGTGTGTGTGGCATGGATGCGGGTCCCGGTAGCCTACCTCTTTGGGGAAATCCATTGAGAAGCCCTGGATGGGTGGGTGGGGCCTACCTCTTTGGGGAGATTGATCTCAGGGCTTCCTGCACTGTGAGAGGGCACAGGCCAGGCTGGAGACCCCTCTCCCCGAGTACATGAATTTCGTGCACCAGGCCTCTAGTATAATTGATAATATTGTAATAACTATATATGGTTTCAGGTTAGTATTAGACTTTTTTGGGGGATCACTTTGTGAATAATATAAATGTCAAACCACTTTGCTGTACACCTGAAACTAATATAAAGTAATATTAAATTCAACTGTAATTGAAAAATTAACAAATACAGAACTACAATATTATACAGCAATTCCACTTCTGGGTATTTATCCAAATAAAACAAAACACTGATTTGAAAATATATGTATACCCTTAAGTTTATTACACCATTATTTACAATAGTGAAGATATTAAAGCAACCTAAGTGTTCATCAATTGGTAAGGTAGATATATATATATAACCATTCCAATTGACCTACTTTCATAATTTTTAAATAAGTTGCTGATATTCTTACTATAAAGACTTTTATAGGATACTATGAATAACAAACGTACACAATGAAATATTACTCAACGATGAAAAATAATAAAGTCTTGTATACTTGTGACAACATGAATGGTCCCAGAGGGTATTATGCTAAGTAAAATAACTCATACAGAGAAAGGCAAATACCATATAAGATTTCAATTATATATGGAATCTAGAAAAGAAACCATCAAAAAGAACAAACAAACTCATAGAAACAGATAACAAACTGATGGTTGCTGGGGGCAGGGTGGGGAGTGGAGGTTAAGGAATGGATAAAAGCGGTGAAAAATATAGTCAATAATATTTTGATAGCTTTGCATGGTGACAGACAGTTACTAGATTTGTAGGGTGATCACATTATAAGGTATAAAAATGTCCAATCAGTATGTTGTACAACTGAAACTAATATACTATTGTATTCCAACTATACTTTTATAAATACATATATATTTTTAAAAAGAACAGAGGGAGTATATTCTCCCTTCCTCCACCTTTTTGTTCTATTTGGGCTCTCAATGAATTGGATGATGCCTTCCTAAATTGATGAGGGTGGATATTCTTTTCTGATTCTACTGATTCACTCCTCCCTTCTTAGAAATACCCAGATATAATGTTTTGCCACAAATCTGGGCCTCCCTTAGCACATACAATTAGTCATCATACCATGATTGATTTGAGGATCTGCGAGTAGAAAGGATCTTTGTAACCTTTTTGGACAGGGACCAGGAGATCAACAAGACCCCAGAGAGAAAAAGAAATGTGTTCATTGTGCTTTACATACAGGGGGTAAGTTCCGCAATCTGTGTTGTAATAAGCCCCGCGGGCTACTGTGATGCAAACTCAAGTTTGAGAACCACTGGTCTAAGATAATAGTGACAACTACATTCTTCCTGTCCATGATTGGTATAGTATGCACGAATGACACAATCCCGGCTAATAAAATATGAATGAGAACTCTCTAGAGGTCTGTTCTGAAATTTCTTCCTCCTTAAAAAGAAAATCTTGGAAAGGATATACTTCTCTTATCCCCGTCTTGAATTTGAAATTGTTGTTTGACCACGTGAGTTACTGCAGCATTTTGTTTGTTGATGAGGGGGCAAGTCCCAGAGTAGAGAGGTGGCAGAGCAAATGAATGGGGAACATTTTGCTCTTGATTGATGCTGCTCAGCTAGCAGCTTTACCAGCTCTGGAACTTCCCTATCTCTGGATGCCTTGTGGTGTGACTTGCAACATTTTCCTTATTGTTTAATTTAGCTAAGTCAGGTTTTCAGTTAATTGCAGCCAAAAGTATGATAACTGTTACACGTGGTCTGATGAAGGATTTCTGATGCTATTCAGTCCTCAGTGCAATTTTAAGTCAATTCTTACCTATTTCAAGAGCACTAATATTTTAGACCATCTTTTTTGAACAAAATATGTGTGCCTTGTTATAAGAACTTGAATAGGAATAGAGTAGATTTTAGTAATTGAATGTATACCTGTGTGTGGGAGTGTGGGATGGATGGCTTGTTGACGGCTGACCAGGCAGTTCTAGAGCTATTCCCGAGCTCCAAGCATTTTCAAAGATGAATTCTACATTCGGGGCTTAAGCAGAAGCTTATATTCCCAATGCACAAATTCTGCCTACAGTGTTTCATGATGAAAATAAAAAATAATTCCGGTTGTTTGAAAAATGATTTTTCCTGTTATTTTGGCAGCAAGAGAGCAGAACGAAAAGCACATTGAAGATGAGCACCTTCCGGGAAGAAAGTGTTTTAAGAAATATCTTCAAATATCTTGAGAGTTAAACTGGGTGTCCCATTATACTGATCCAAGACAGACTGAGAGGGACCACCCACAGATGGGAAGATCAACACGACCCCCCACAGGAGTAAGGATGTGTGAGCAAGATAAGACTGGTGGCAACCGTGCGTTTCTCTCAGCCCCAGGCAAGGGAGGAGTGAAAACACTCAGAAGGGCTTGACTCCCAGAAGAGGTCTGTGACAGCGCAACATAATTCATAAAATAATTAGGCATATGTTGTGACTGGTATTTTGGGGGATATATAAAGTCTGTCAACTGTCAAAAAAAGAACATTTTCTCATTAGTTTCACAAAAGAACAACCTAATTTTCTAGGGAGTGCATGGGCATAAGTACAGCCAGCAGGCTCCACCTTCCAAGCAGTTGGTCCCACCTTCTGAGCGGTCCAAAGAGATACAGAAGTTCTGACAAGAGAGTATTTGACCTGTAGTTGCTTATAACTCATAGCTTTCAATAGTCAACACACTTTGGGGGCTGGTTTTGTAAGCACATTATTTCTTTCCCTAACTTCAGCCCAATCCTTGGGTACTCTTAAGAGTTGATCCACACTGTCCAGGACAGATTTAAAATTCTATAACCACCCGTAAAGGAGCACATGCCTCAAGCAAAGTTGCAGATGATCTAAAATAAAGGTGTGTTTTCCCCTGAATACTTTTATCATCTGCTTTGCAGTAATATTACAAGTTTTTCTTTACCCTTTGCTCCAAAAGCATGACTATGTCCCCAGGGAAGTAGAGGGCAGCACGCCATGGGGTTTGCAAAGCTTCAGGAATAGACTTGTTGAGTTTCTGGAGCTCTCAATTTTCTCCAAATTTCGGCTAAAAACAACTTTAAGACAAACTCAGATATTTTATAGAATAACATATACATTATACATAAGTTTTTAAAAAAATATATTTTATTGAATTTCTACAGAGAGGAAGGAAGAGGGATAGAGAGCTAGAAACATCAATGAGAGAGAATCATCGATCAGCTGCCTCCTGCACACTCTCTACTGGATATGTACCTGCAACCAAGGTACATGCCCTTGACTGGAATCGAACCCGGGACCCTTGAGTCCGCAGGCTGACGCTCTATCCACTGAGCCAAACCAGCTAGGGCTATACATAAGTTTTAATAATAAAATATGATACATCTAAGATATAGTTTGGTTTTAAGTGGTTGAAGTGCTCTTATATCTGGGAATGAGGGTTAATTCTACTCTGAAACATTGAAAATACCGCTTTGGACAACTGCTACCAGCGGTTCTCAACCTGTGGGTCGCGACCCCTTTGGCAGTTGAACGACCCTTTCACAGGCGTCGCCTTATTAGACCATCGGAAAACACATATATAATTACATATTGTTTTTGTGATTAATCACTATGCTTTAATTATGTTCAGTGAAATTGGGGGTCACCACAACATGAAGAACTGTATTAAAGAGTCACGGCATTAGGAAGGTTGAGAACCACTGTGCTAAGCAGAGGCACAGGTGGGCCTCAGTGAATTATCCCTAATACGCAGTTATGCATCCAGGACTCACATATAACTTACAGATATTTGTCCATATTAAATTTTTGATTTTACATTTTCTCGATTCTTTAATTTGTGCCCCACTATCTTTTTGTAAAACATCCTTTGAGTTTCTCCACATTATTTTTGCAGCTGCCTTCCTTTCTAGACCCATAACCACTCTGATCTTTGCCACTGTGGTTCACAACCCGCATTACCATCTCCAAAATCGCTGAAGCGTAAGTGAACTTTTTTCTTCATGTTTATGACCTTTAACCAATTTTTTTCTTGGTCACTTGGTCCTTCTATATGCTGGGTACTGTGCTTTCAGCACCGTATGTTGTGTATCTCATTTAATATTCAAATCCTGTCTGTGAAGCAGGTCCTGGGAGACCCAACCGAGCTCATGAGTGGTCAATAAATGAGCTGAACCCAGGTCTTTCCAAAACTGACACCTAGGCCTGGTTATACTGATTGGTGGGGAGCAGAGGGGAGGGTGGAAAAGAAAACTGGTTAGTTTATTTACTGTGGTGAAGAAAAAGAAACATGTCAACTTGATTGACATTTTATAAATTTAAAAACTAATTGAATTTATCACTTTTAACAAGATGCCTGGCAGGCTAAGAAATGTGACAATGTGAAGTTGACTGATTTTTGCCACGATGATAGAATGAAAAGATGCTTGTATACAAAGAGCAAATGTCAAGGGAAAGTTACAATTGGACTCTTTTTTTCAGGGTGAAATTCCATTTCATATGACTTCATGGTGATTTCAGAATAAGTAACCTTGAGCTAAGCCAACTGGATACAATGTCAGAGAAATCGAAATAATATGCATATCAGAATATTTGAACAAAGTAAGTTATAGCTTTCATTGCTCAAGAACAACAGTGACAAGTGGGGCATTCGAACATTTCTTAGGCTATTTTAGGAAAAAAGTTATTGCTTATAAGATATGTTTTTTGACATTTTTAATATTTTGCATGCATTTATTTCTTAGGACTGAATGTTTGGGCCTTATACTGATATGGATGAATAGAATTGCTACAACGTTATTAGATCAAAACTTAAAATATTTTTTAAGCTTCTAGTGGGATCTATGTACAAGTCATTATACTTGTGTTCCCAGATTATGTAAATTAGTTGGGGGTACACATATGTGTGTATGTTTAGCCAAAAGAGTAGAACCCTAATTTAAGGGTGCGCAAGTGCATTTCCAAAGCTTCAATTGCTAGGTGAAAGATGAAGCATACTTTATATCTATGGAATATTCACAAGTAGGATGGTCATAATCTGAGGTTTAACTATATGATCACATGTTAAATTGTCACTGAATTCACTGAAAAAAAAATCAACATCATCGTGAGTTTGATGGAGGTATGAATTGAATTACACTTCATAGGATGGACAAACTTTCAATGTTAGTCCATGTAATAAGTCATAGTCATAAGAAGAGTGAAGTAACTGGGTTTTTGTTTTTGAGCCTTGCAATGTACCAGGGGCTCTTCTAACTATTTTATATGTACTAACTCATTTATTCTTCATGAAAGTCCTCTTCAACACATAAGATAAAGCTTTAGTAGCTTGTCTATAAGACAGGAAGATTCAGTAACTTGTCACAGAGATAATAACTCAAGCCCATCCTCTGGATTATAACTACTGAGATCTGATTCTTAGGTTGCATGAAAAGTCCTTAAACCTGGAATATAGTGTGTGGTTTTTTTAAATCTAAAAATCAACTCTATAATCTACATATTTTTCATGGTTATATAAGGAAAACTGTTCATAAATTTCTCTTAGCCCTAAGGAAATAGATTTTTTTACGGTGAAAATTTTGAGGTTGATTGAAAATATTTATGTGTCATAGACTATTTAAAATATCCTGTACCAAAATATCCTAGTATTATTTGCAGTGTATTTTAGGAATAATAATAAAATTATGGACACTCCTCCACCTCCACCCCCATACTTTTTTCTTCCAGCATTGCTAATGTTCCTGAAATTTCTGAACTGTGGAAATACAAATAAATCCACAATTGATTTCCACTGGGGTTTAGCTTTCTTCATATCCCTCCTCCCAGAACAAGAGACTAATTCTGACTCTGGCTCCTTTATCTGACCCCAGTGATAAAGTAAACAGTGGAAAAAGTTTTTAAATATAATGAAATCCTGCTCTAATATAAGTGCCTGTATGCTTTAAGAAGAAAAGCAGGCTCTTTAACTCTAAACTTTGCATGGCAAAAGGAAAAATTTCACAGTAGTATCATATTGAATAACAGGCAATAAGCCTAATTGAATTACAGTCATTATAGGGTGAAAGTGGAACAGTGAGTAACTTGTTTTACCAAATGCTATGCAATTTACTCTGTGTCTATTTAGACTTGATGTATAGTCGATTACTATGATTTTTCAGTAGCTTACAGCCTTCTTCTTGGGGAAAAGGCTAGCTCTGGGAAGGGGACTTGATCTGGTTAAGCAACTACTGAACCAGCCTCGGGTAACATACGTTAATACAGAATAGCTAACGTTTATCAACTGCTGTGTGAAACAAGGTACACCTTTACTGTGAAGATTTCTCTTTAGCAAGGGTTTTGCAGAGTGATAGAAACATATTTCACTGAATGCTCCTTTTGATAAATCCACACCAAGTGAAATGGGAAGAATGAATGAGATCCCTGGTATGCAAGCACCTTTTCTCAGAAATAAAAAAAAAAAATCATCTGTGAAACCTAGCAAAGTCGAATGCTTCAAAAGGGAATGAAGTCAGAGAATTTTACAGATTCCAAACACAAATGTGCCAAAGATAAAGATTCAAAAACATCTGCACAGCATACATTTCATACATTCTGCTAAAAAGGAAAACACATTCTGTTAACGAGAAGGAGAAGGAAAAAGAGGAGGAGAGGGAGGCGTAGGGGGGCAAACTTTTCCAGGGGTTGTATTACTTTAAAACTTACTGGAATCAAGTGGACATTTGATGTAGGGAACTCAGGGATGTAACTGAATCTCCCAAAGAGGGTTGGCAGGGCAGGATTTAAGTCAGTGCTTCTGAGGTGTCTGTAATGCCATTCATTTCTAAAACAAAATTACGCTCAGAGGAGAGGTAGTGCATGTGCCTTGCAGAATTCGACATGACCGAAAGCCTTGGCCATGTCTTTGACTGTGACCTGGAAATGTCAGTCCCCACAGCGTGAGCTGTTTTAAACTCATGGTGAGAAATAAGAACGAGTAGATATTTGCCACATCCAATTGTGACTGCACAGATTAAGCCATAGGGACAAAAATAAATAAAGCTTTTTAAAATGTTATATTTCTAATAATCAGTAAAACATATTTAATGAGCTCTAATTGTGCAACAAAAAATTTTAAGTGTTTTAACAAATGTGGTACCCAGTGCCTTCTGGTTAAACTCAGATCATAGAGCTAGGTGCTGATCAAATGTAGCTTCACAGTCAGTGGTTCTCAACCTTCCTAATGCCACGACCCTTTAATATAGTGCCTCATGTTGTGGTGACCCCCAACTTGTTGCTACTTCATAACTATAATTTTGCTACTGTTATGAATCATAATGTAAATATCTGATATGCAGGATGTATTTTTATTGTTACAAATTGAACATAATTAAAGCATAGTGATTAATCACAAAAACAATATAATTATATATGTGTTTTCCGATGGTCTTAGGCGACCCCTGTGAAAGGGTCATTCGACCCCCAAAGGGGTAGCGACCCACAGGTTGAGAACCACTGTTCTCAGTGATTGACTTAAAAAGAAAACAACCAATCAAAAGCCCAATGTGTGTAGAGTAAAAGAAACAAACATTTAGTGACCAGAAGTCTCGGATTTTCTTTGAGAGTCCAATTTTTAAATTTTATGGTGTATTGTCTCCATAATTACCTTTATCAGACCAAATGGGCACATGAATAGACCCAAATGCATGCAGGTAACCTTGCCAGTAATGTCATCTTCATTTCTAAATTGGTCAATACGGCCATACTTTAACCTCAGGACTTTTTTGAGGATTGAATCTATGTGTAACTGTTGCAAACAGTACATGTTCACCCGTTGTCCTCTGCTAGAGGCCAAATGCTTCTACACTAAGAAGATCAGGAAACCAACTTAGTCTTGGAGAAAAATGAACTGCCAAGGAGACTGAGCCTGGGAAAAATAACCTTTCATGAAATTTAAAACACCCCATGTCATCAAAATCCCCGAAGTTGGATGTGGGCTGAAAAGATGAAGAGTTCTCCAAGAGAGGCTGTCCTCCAACACTCACTTCACATGTGACAAAGGACAAGAAAGAACTCCCAGAGGGTAGCTGGGACAAGGACCGAACTGAGGCATGCGTCAGACCTCAGGGTGGACGCTTTACAGAATCTGCCAACAGCGTTTCAGCATGGCCTTGGAACAGGGCTGCTTTCTGTCCTCTGTTCTTCCTCTTTCTAAATGAGAGTGTCCATTGGGGTCATCCTGTCATTGTTTCACTACGGATTTTTGAGTGTGAGTGTATGGGAAAGTGTGTGTTTTTCAGTCCATACATCAGCAGATCAAGAAGAGCCATATCTATTCTTGATGAAGACACCACTAAGCATTGTCTAGATCAGCCGTGGGCAAACTACGGCCCGTTCGGCTGTTCTATCCGGCCCGCGGAGCCGAAAGAGCAGAGGGTTCTCTTGCTCTCCCCTCCGCTCCTTCACCAGCAGCAGTGTTAACATGGCAACCTCGGGAAACACAGCTGCAGCTCCTTCTTCTGAGTCCAGTTTAAGAACCCATTGTGGCCCTCGAGTCAAAAAGTTTGCCCACCCCTGGTCTAGATGTTCATTGTCTGGATATGGCTGGTCCTGGCCAATGATCTGTGAAGAGAAAGGGATGATTTTGGAGTCAATTAAGAGCTGGTGTGACTCCTCCATCTCTATCCTTCCATGTGGCATTGAACTTGGATGTTCCATGGTTCAGATCATGTAGCGGCTGCAAGGTTCATGCCTTTACACAAGTGAGAAACAATTCTTTGAATTTTATATTTATTTATTTATTTATTTATTTATTTATTTATTTATTTATTTATTTACCAAGGACACATTCTTTCATTTAAAGAGTAGAGATAATGTTTTAAAGACAAATATCTCAGTCAGAGGGAATGTAAAAACTTAAATTCAAATTCTTCTATCAGTGACAGAGACAGATTAGTTCTTAATATCAGGTTTTGTCCCTAGAAGGGCAATGGATATTTATAAATGGGAAGGGAAGGAAAAGAAAGGAAGCTGAAAGTGTTGATGGGGTATTTGGAGATATCTTGCCAATTTAACTTAGCTTTAAGCTGACCCAGAATATGGGAGTGAGGAGGAAAAAAGTCATAATTGGACTTTTTATAATTGGAAAGGAGAACAGCTTTAGTACACATAAATGTCCTAAATCTAAATAGGATTATTTTTAAAAGAGGATCTCAAATAGCTTTGTATATTGCACACTATACTAAAGATCAGAATGTTTGCTTGACTAATTCTATCATGCTTTATTAAACACATAGAGGAACTTTAATATTTTTATGGAAAAAAGAAATAAACATTCACCCAAAATTAAAGTAATTCAGGTGTGTGTAGGAAAGCAAAAAAAAATTACCTCGTTTAGAGGACAGCATTTGTTTCATAGGTCTGTAAAAACAAACCTGACAAATGTATAACTTTTCAGTCACTTAGGATATAAACAGTTATTTTAGGACAGTGAGTAATAAAAGTTAAGTTGTATAAAATTGAATATAGTGAAGTGTTAAGATATTTCACCAGGATTAAGCTAATCCTTCTTTAACACAAGGGAAAATAGTTGCCAATAAACTCTATTTTTAACAGCTACTTGAGAGAGACAAGATGAGACTTATAAAAATCCCTTTCAAGAAGTTTTCCAGTACAATAACAGTTTACACCCAACACATATACAAATACATTTCAAAAACTTTGCCTCTGCCAAGTTACAAAGTCTGACTTGTCAGAGTTACATCATGTTTTTAAAGCACGTTTGAAATGAAGCTTGTCATACATTAGACTTCAGTGAATCTAGAAAGGATTGTCCTTTTTTTAGAAACTTAATGGGCTGCATTCCCTTTGAGTTTTTCAAAGAATTATTTTGGTCTCAAAATTCTATACATGGATTGAAAAGCAATGCTTTTTGTTGCATTTTTTTTAAATATACTGTCTTTACCTACTTCCCCTTGTACAATGAGCACCCACCTCTTGCTCACCTTTATAATGTTGATACCAATATGCAGGGAAAAAATTAATTTGAAATGAAAGGCCTACTGAAAAAAAGGTTAAAAAACATCCTCTGCATGTTTGACGACATTAATGTAATTCACAAAGGTGGACTCTGGAGACAAAATTCTCCGGGATCACATCCCAGTCCATCAATTTAGAATAGTGTGATCTTGGAGTATGTGTCAAAACCTTCCTAAACCATTTATTAATATTTTTTCATCTCCTAAACATTGCCTTCAAAGAACTTATCACTATCCATAATTATATTCTAGCTGTGAGTATACAGTTATTGCTTATAATTCCCATAGAGCGGAAGCTTAATGAATGCAGGCTCTGTCTGTTTAGCTCACCATCCCATAATTAGCTTCTTGCCTTCTATCAGAATTTTGTTGGCACTCAGTAAAAGGTTGCTAAATAAGCAAATGAGTGAATGAATGAATGAATGAATGAGATTTTCTGATATATGCCCATCTTTACAGTTGGGACATACCTGATTTCAGGGTGATCTGAACTGGTTATGGCTTTGGGCTGCCCAAGTGACTAAAAAACAAAACAAACAAAACAAATTTCCTGGAATTAATTCATATTTTCGCTTAAAACTTGCCCTGTTTGAGCAGACATTGCTAAGGTTTGCATGTGTGATCCCCTTTCCTTTGCTTCAGGAGCTGAGCAACACCTTTCTGTCCATACATTCTCTCTATAGGCATATTAACATATACAGTCCATTTTCTATCTAATCTTTTTTTTAATATATTTTTTATTGATTAAGATATTACATATGTGTCCTTATCCCCATGTAACCCTCTACGCCCCCCCCCCCCCGCTCATGCCATCACCCCCCCCCCCCGTTGTCTGTGTCCATTGGTTAGGCCTATATGCTTGCATATAAGTCTTTTGGTTGATCTTTCCCTCTTACCCCCACCCTCCCCTACCTTCCCTCCAAGGCCCGACAGTCCAATCAATGCCTCTCCATCTCTGGATCAGTCCTTGTTCATCAGTTTATGTTGTTCATTATATCCCACAAATGAGTGAGATCATGTGGTATTTATCTGCTCTCCAGTTCCATTCATGCTGTGGCAAATGGTAAGAGTTCCTTTTTCTTCTTCCTCTTCTTAAAGAATACCGTTCAGCATTTCATATAATGCTGGTTTGGTGGTGATGAACTCCTTTAGCTTTTTCTTATCTGTGAAGCTCTTTATCTGACCTTCTATTCTGAATGATAGCTTTGCTGGATAAAGTAATCTTGGTTGTAGGTTCTTGCTATTCATCACTTTGAATATTTCTTGCCACTCTCTTCTGGCCTGCATGGTTTCTGTTGAGAAATCAGCTGACAGTCATATGGGTACTCCCTTGTAGGTAACTGACTGTCTTTCTCTTGCTGCTTTTAAGATTCTCTCTTTGTCTTTTGCTCTTGGCATTTTAATTATGATGTGTCTTGGTGTGGTCCTCTTTGGATTCCTTCTGTTTGGGGTTCTCTGCGCTTCCTGGACTTGTAAGTCTATTTCTTTCATCAGGTAGGGGAAGTTTTCTGTCATTATTTCTTCAAATAGGTTTTCAATATCTTGCCCTCTCTCTTCTTCTGGTACCCCTATAATGCTGATGTTGGTACGCTTGAAGTTGTCCTAGAAGCTCCTTACACTATCTTCATATTTTTGGAATCTTTTTTCTTTTTTCTTTTTCGGTTGGGTATTTTTTGTTTCTTTGTATTTCAAATCTTTGACTTGATTCTTGGGATCCTCTTGTCTGCTGTTGGATCTCTGTATATTATTCTTTATTTCAGTCAGTGTATGCTTAATTTCTAGTTGGTTTTTTGTCATATCTTCCAGGGTCTCACAAAATTTATCAGCAGTTTCCATAAAATTCTTGAAAAACCTTAAAAGTGTGGTTTTGAACTCTATATCCAGTCGTTTGCTTTCCTCCATTTCTGTCATTTGTGACCTGTTTCTTTGTCTCCACATTTTTTATGCTTCCCTGTGTTGGTAGAGTGGTTTTGTGTGCTAGGTGTCCTGTAGGGCCCAGTGGCTCAGCCTCCCCAGTTACCTGAGGTGGACACTCTTGGTGTACCCCCTTGTGGGCTTTTTGCAAGTCTTATTGTAGTTATGCCTTGATTTTTGTAGGATCACTGAGAGGAATTGACCTCCAGGCCAATTGGCAGTGAGAATCAGCTGTGTCTGCAGTGGGAGAACTTCTGTGCTGAAGACACCCTTCTGGGGCAAGACTTGCTTCAGTGGGGCTTTGGTGCTCACTGAGTCTGCCCCCTGAGTGTGTCCCTTTTGGATCTGAGGAGTTGTAATCTGTATGGTCCCCCTCTGACCACTGGGTACACTGGCTCTTGGATCTAAGGAGGTGCTAATTTAGCCTCTGCCTGAGGTTACACAGCAGGAGCTACGAAGAGAACTGCAGATTCCCCTTCCTTTTTTGGAGTTTGGAGGTGCCCTGATGAGGCCCAGCTGTGAAGCAATGCAAGCTGCTGTGGGGCCTTGGGCCTTCTCTTGGAAGTTCTGGGTCTGTCTGGCCCAGCTGCAGTTAGGTAATTTTCAGGTTGCAAAGGGCCAGGGCATTCATATGCAAAAGCCTCTGCCTCAGCCTGGGTGGGGCGGGGTCTCAGGGAATCAAAGGGCGGAGCAAGCAGCTATGGCGGATTCTCAGCCCTGCCCTAAGGGGCCGCGAGTCTCAGTGTCCCGGTAATTGCTGCAAGCACCTCTGAGGGAAAGCCACCCTCAAGTTCCGAGTTCTGCCTGCTGCCAGACAGTCCAGTTTCTCCCCGTATGAGTCTGGGTCCCCAGAGACTTCCTGGAACTGGAGTTCAGAGCAGTCGGGAGCTTGTGACTCCCTCCCAATTCAGAAAGACAGCCGCATCCTCAGGTGCCAGCCCCTTTCCGTGTGCGCGAGCCTCCGTACCTCTGCACTTTACTTCCGCAGCTCCTCTGGCTCTCAGTGTGCTTTTCTTTCTTTCTAGTTGTAGAATTTCCACTCAGCCAGCCTTCCTGTAGTTCTGGGTGATGTCCGTTTTGTCTTTTTGTTGTATTTTTGAAGTTGTTGTGGGAGGCAGCAATTTCCCGGTGTTTATCTATGCCGCCATCTTAGTTTCTCGCTAGTTAGTATTTTTTTTCTAATCTTTTTAAAAAATATGTTTTTATTGATTTCAGAGAAGAGGGGAGAGGATAGAGAGAAACATCAATGATGAGAGAGAATCACTGATGGACTGCCTCCTGCATGCCCCCTGCTGGGGATCAGGCTAGCAACCCGGGCATTTGCCCGTGGCCGGAATTGAACCTGGAACCCTTCAGCCTGCAGGCCGATGTTCTATCTCCACTGAGCCAAACCGGCTAGGGCTTACTATCTAATCGTCCTGCCCTGGGATGAATTGTATCTTTTTAAGGTGGCTTTGCATGTTTTTGTTGGATTCATTAAATTTTAATTTTAGAGCTTGTTTCTCAAATGACATTTCAAAGTACTTAAGCAGTAGAAATAAGTGTTTCAATGTATCCCCTACATACAACCCATACTAGTACAACTCTATTATGGCCATAGATCTATATGTAGCGATAACTACAATAATTGATTATAATGAAATAAATAATGTACATTATGTTGAGGCTTTATCAGTGATGAAGAATGATGAAGGGAAATTTAAAAGTAGGTTTGTTTCACTAAAAGAGAGAGAATTTTATTTATGGGGTCATATTCCTGATCATATAAATAGCAACTTCTAGATGTCTAATCCTAGATTAGGTACTGTATTAACTGAAAGAAGTTAAATTGAGACTAAAGTCTTCTAAATTAGCAACAAAAGGATAGCATGACAAATGTTTTGAACTGGTACTTCCTCTTTTATCTGCTTCTCAACATTTATCTTCTAATTCTTAATTTCAAACTCAAACATGTCAATCTTAGATTACAAATTCTGTGATGTAAATGTGTGTAAGCATATTTTATGATTTCCAGAACTCATTTTGTGATGGATATTTCTGCAAGACCAGCTGCTTAACCTTTACTGGTTAGTGGATTAGGTAAATGAAATGGTTGAAACTCACTGAATTCTGCTTTATCTTTCCAAGATATATGTAACAGATATGATGTAAGACTCTTATGCAATGCCCACATTAACATAGTAATTACCACCCAAAGTCCGTTATTGTGTTTTTAAAACAAATCAGTCTAAAATTTTAAAAAATGATTCTCCAGTTTTTTAAGTTCTGTGAATGTTGTATGGAAATTATCTGTAGTACACTAAGATTTTTCATTTTCAGTAAAAAATAAAAACATATTGATAGTCTTGAAGCACTTTAAAAAATATATTAATAATGAAATTTTGACTTTATGACCTTCAAGTATGGAGTTCTTCTTTTAATTTACAGCTGGTAAGTTCCAATTGACTTAACCCTCTTGCAAATAACTATATACTTTGGATAAAACATAAAAAAGCAAAGCAAAATAAGCCAGTCAAAGATAAGTATCACACGATCTCACACATATGTGGAATCTAATGAACAAAATAAACTGATGTACAAAATAGATTCAGAAACATAGAAGACTGTTAAACCTCAGAGGGAAGGTATGGGTGGGTGGGACAAGACAACCAAAAAACTTGTATGAATATATGCATATTCCATGGACACAGACAATAGGTTGGTGAAGGCTTTGGTGGAGATGGGGGTGGGCTAGAAGTGGTCAATGGGGGAAAAGGGGGGCATATGTAATACTTTCAACAATAAAGACTTAAAAAAATAAAAAAAGAACTATGTGAGAGCATTGGAAGGAGTTCCAAAGCAGGCAGATCAGGAGGCAAGTTGATACTGGAGATGGGAACTGCATTATATGAGTTTCCTATTTTTATAACATTTAGACTGTTGTCATGCTCAGTCGTTACAACTCAGTGAAAAACCCACAGATGTTCTGGCTTGAGGAACCTGAGTTGAGAGTTTGGAGCAATCACAACTGCTTGGAAGTTAGAAGGTAAAGGAGAGAGCCAGATTTTTGTGTACAACCTTCCAGTTTTCTAATATGTCTAATAGATGACTCTTCTGCAATGAGTTATAATGTGATTTCTACTAGGAAAATGTCTACATCAAACTAGAACTAAAGATTATAAATCAGTACAGTTCAATATCTATGTCATACTGATGACTGCCCAACAGCTAGTATATACTAGTATAATACTTCATTTGATGAGACACTTCTCAAAATACAAAGGATACATATACATTGAAGATTTGGGGGACAAACTTCTGACTCTGTAACTATGATTAATACTTGTGCACCTGTTGAGTAATCTGGAAACATCCATTTTGATGTGCAGATTTTTAGGGTCTTGCCAGTTTATTGACCAGTAAACCAGTGCTGGGTAAAACTTTAAGAAGGAGATATTTCTTTAAATAACACATCACTACTTTTCTTTGCATTTCTAATGTCAACACTCTGATCTTGGTTGAGAAACTTTTGAATTTCTAACATACATCCCCTCATGGGTCTTGAACTTTTTATCCACTACCTAACTTGCCCAAATTACTTCTCACATGACATTCATCTCTCTCATTGAACTGTCACTTTGCTTTCTAACTTGACTTAATTACATTCTTTTGAAGCTTCTCTGCTTCACAATCTGAAATTTATGTCCTTAGTAAATACACAAGTCAACCTCCTCCAATAGATTGCATTCACGTGGAGCCTAGCCCAGCATTAAGTGCATAATAGATACTTAGCAATTGTTGAATAAATGAATGAAAGAATGCATTCTTTCATTCATTTATTTAATAATTGCTAAGTATTTAAATTACCTAGAAAAAAGCCATGCAGTGTTAAAAAGACTAGAAAGAAAGTTATTTCACTAGTCAGATTTTTTATTTATTTTTTGCTAGACCCAAGCATCAGACTTATCTATAACACAGTCTAGCAGAAGAACCATGGAGTATAGGATTGCTTTCCTCCTTTTCTTTGGAAAACCATATTCTCTGGCCTTCAGGGAAACAACAATAAAACTCCAGTTGTTCTCTTACTTTGTTGAGTAGGAGTCAACAGGCTCTGAAGGCAAACAGACTGGAGTTTAAATTTGGTTGTGTCATTTACTAACTATGTGTCCTTATGCAAGGTATTAATCCTTGCTAGGCCTTTCTCCTTCATGTTTGAAGTGAATGGGTTGTTCTCAGGACTATATGAAACAAAAAGAAAACAGTTCTAATAAAATAATACCTGATACATAACAATAACTACAACTTAATCTAATTGGGCTTGCCTATGTGTTAGGCACTCCATATGCATTACTTCAGGCAATCGCCTGAAGGTACTAGTTTTAGGTTCATTTTACAGATTTTTTTTAAAAAATGGTTATTTGCCAACTCTAAGTAGCTGAGATTCCCACCCAGACTTCTGTAATTGGATTTCAAGGTCTCTGCCCATGCCAACTTTCCTGTGCTGCCTCATTGGAAGAAAGTTAGGAGTTGGAAGCAGCTGACAACATCATTACATTATTTAAGTATTTTATTTATGGAACAGTAGATCATCATTTATTCTTATTTCAAAAGATAATTATAATTAACTTCATTGGGTTTGAAGAACTGGTACTTTGGGAGATAAAGTTGCTATCAACCAAAAATTTGTAAGGATCTCTGTGTGACTAAACCTCCCCCATGAAGTCCACAAAAACTACATTTTCACAATATAATAAGTCAGAAAACTGTTTTTCCCCAGAGTACTGTTTTTTAAATTGCCTGCTAACTCTATAATCTAAGAATTTATGTCTCCGTGTGTCATAAAATGTTTAGAATATGCTTAAGTCAACAAGGATAAATTTTCCTTGGAGTAACCATATTCAGAACATGGCTTGTTTTATAAGATTTCATCCAAAAAAATACCCACAGTGTTAACTGCAGGGCACTGTCGACTTGGAAACCTTAGGGGTTGTGTCAATTATACTAATATTTGAGATCCTGGTTCCAGGAAGTCTAGTTTCTCTGACAGTCTGGCCGCTCCAATAAAGGGTTGCCCTCCCACTTCACCCCTGCTTGACAAATGCATATAAAAAGGGATATCCTGAAATGTGACATTTTTTAAAGACATTAGTGTTCATTGGCTTTAAGGATTGCTTGGTAGAAGACAAGCTCAAGCCCTTTAACTCCACCTCCATGCTCCGAGGCGGGATCCATCAATTTTCTCTTTCCATAAAGATGTCTCAGCTGTCTCTTGAACTAATTTATGCTTGTGTTCTTATTTGGCAATTTGCTTTCCTGGTTTAACATCCAAGACAAACAACAGTAGCTTTTCTAGAAATTTCTCACTATCTTCCTCTTATACTATTTTTTAAAACTTTGCATCACAGAACTCAATATTTTGTGCTTCTTTATCAAATGATCAAATGCTTTCTTAATTTTGAACATGATGGAGTGGGAGTATTTCCTGTTCTCATTAAAAGCTCAGTGAGACTCTGGCTGGTTTGGCTCAATGGATAGAGCATCGGCCTGCGGACTGAAAGGTCCCAGGTTCAATTCTGGTCAAGGGCATGTACTTTGGTTGCAGGCACATTTCCAGTAGGAGGTGTGCAGGAAGCAGCTGATGGATGTTTCTCTCTCATCGAGGTTTCTAACTCTCTATCCCTCTCCCTTCCTCTCTGTAAAAAATCAATAAAATATATATTTAAAAAAAATAAAAGCTCAGTGAGAATCTTATTTAGTGTTTTTCAAGTGTTAGATATGGGAATTAAAAATATTATGGTTAGGCCCTATGGCTTCAATAACTTTGGGTTTCTAAAAACAAATATTAACTAAAATGACTAGTATGGTTTTAATAATAAATGATGGTATGGTTTTCAAATACAGAAAAAAAGATTTTGACTGGTTTATAAGTGGTCAGGTTACATTTTCATTATATTTATGATTACCCTCTCCCACTCCTATTTACTAACTTTGCAGTATTATTTATCTACTCATGTGTAGGCCCAGTTAGCCTAGAAAGGTAAAAAGTATTTTTTTAAAAAACTTCAGAATTTGAATCCTGCATCTTGCATCTGACATGGTTAAAAATGTGGGAAAATTAAGCAATGTTTTGTAATTCCAGTTTTTACCTCTGCAGCAGGAGTTTATGTGTAGCATGGGCACACCTTAATAAGGTTATTAGGAAGCAGCAGAATAGATATTGCTAAATTATGGTAAACATTTTGAGGTATACCCGGAGGTTTATGTAAGGTATTTTATTTTATTTAGCTATGGAAGAATTATTTGGGGCATTATTTGTTAGACTTAAAATGTTTACCTTTATATCCTCAAGCTGAAGACATCGATTCACCTGCCAGTCTTTGTGGGTTTCTTTATTTCTTCTCTCAGTCTGATTGAAGTGATCTTCTAAGTCAGGGGTGGGAAAACTTTTTGACTCGAGGGCCACAATGGGTTCTTAAACTGGACTGGAGGGCCGGAACAAAAGCATGGATGGAGTGTTTGTGTGAACTAATACATGTTAACACTGCTGCTGGTGAAGGAGCGGAGGGGAGAGCAAGAGAACCCTCTGCTCTTTCGGCTCCGCGGGCCGGATAGAACAGCTGAACAGGCCGGATCCGGCCTGCGAGCCGTAGTTTGCCCACGGCTGTTAAGTCCAAAAGACATAGCAAAATAATGGATCATGTTTTCAAAACCAGTGGAAACCGGTTTGAAATAACTAAGACTGGGGAGTCCCCCTCATTTCTCAGGATCCATCCTTTTTTCTACTGTCTTCCTGGATAAGTTGAGAACCCTGTGTCATTAGCTGCAGTCCATTGGTCCAGCCATGGACCTCTGACTTTAGAGGCCAGTGGAAATTTTCCTTAGGGTTTTCAAATTAGCACCAATGAATAGAAACCATTCTTTTCCAGGAGTAGAACCTAGAAGGTGTACAATTCAAAGGCTGTTTGTGGCTGTGGTGGATAGACTTCACGTGCTTGTACAATCCTCTCCCACTGAGTGTGGGTGGGGCCTGTGACTGGCTGCTGGCCCATCCAGTATGACAAAGATAACGGATGCTACTCTTGTGATTACATTAATTAGCACATTAGACTCCATCCTTAACTGCTGTTTGAAACTAAATTGCCATGAATCTTACTACCAGAGAGAAGCATATTCCACCAGCAACCTGAGGGAGCATGGAAGCAGATTCTGCCCCAGTTGAGCCTCTGATAAGATCCAAGCTCTGGACAATAGCTTCACTGCCATTTTGTGAAGGTCTAATCAGAGGACTTAGGCAAGTCATCCTGAATTTCTGACCCTAGGAGTGTGAGATAATAACTCTATGTTGAGTTGTGCTGCTGTGTTTTTAGGAATTTGCTATTCTCTTTCATGTTTTGAAAAGGCTAACCATGGAGTCATAAAGCCAAATGTACTTTATGTTTCTAAGTATCTACACTAATAAAAGAGAAAGATGTAAATTGGTCATCACTCTGCTACACCCACCAGCCAATCAGGATGAATATGCAAATCAACCCAACAAAGATGGCTGGTTAATTTGCATACACAGGGGTGGAGTGAAGACTGAAGGCTCCGGACCAAGCAGAGACTGAAGACAACTGAAGATTGAAGACTGAAGAGGCTTGTTTTCTTTGCTGCAGCCTGAGCAGAGAAGCCAGGCCTCGGACCAAAGGCCTGGGTCCTGGGTGCTGGAGGAAAACCGGTGCCAGCAGCCAGGGGAAGGAAGGCCTATTGCACAAATCTTCATGCAATGGGCCTCTAGTCTGAATGTATGATTACACACACACACACACACACACACACACACACACACACACAGAGTTTAGAAGATATATACAATGTTTTAGCTGTTAGACTTAACCCAATGTTTTAATGTTGAGTATATACTAAATTTTAAAAAGTAACCATATACAAAATATTGGCCATACATTTTTAAAATCCTCACCAAAAAATATTTTTATAGATATTAGAGAGATAAAGGAAATATGAGAGAGGAGGAGAGAGAGAGAGAGAGAAAGAGAGAAAAAGAGAGAGAAAGAGAGAGATGAGAGAGAAACATGCATTAATTGCCCCCTGTATGAGCTTTGACCAGGGATTGAACCCACAACCTAGGTATGTGCCCTGAAAGGAATCAAACCCACAACCTCTTTAGTGCATGGATAATATAAATGTTGTGAATCACAAAGTCATAAGATCAGCATTAACCTTGAGAATTTAGTTTGATTCTCTGAAATTATTTAATCGCATTATAGGTTTTTAGTTAATATTATGCTTGCTATTCTTTTTATTCGTAGACATGATAGCATCTGCTCATTTGGCCCTTTCTTCTCTCTTCTGCCCCAAATGCTAGAATATAGTCACTCACAGTGGTTTAGTTGTCCTAGTATCAATGTTAGAAAGAAGAAACTGGTGTAAAACAAATAAATAAAATCTCATTTTATGTCCCCTGCATCAGTGTAGAGAACATAAGATTGGGCAGGGGTAGAGCATAGAAGGCTTTCCAAGTGCATTCTTCATTTGCTCACATTTCTGTTGCAAAGTTTAGCCTTAAAGATAATGAGAAAGAAATTGTTGAAGATCATCATCATGTTATCTATTCATTCAAAGATTGTTTATTAGATAGTAAACACAGATATGTAAACCATATGTTTAATAAATACTATTTGATGATGAAAAAATGGGAGTGGAAATTTGTGAATTGAAAATCTATATATATAAAATGCCAGCCACCAGAATGCTGTAATGATCAGAATGACCAGTTGTTATGATGCCCACTGAGGCCAGTGAACCAGCCCGATCGTGGGTGGGGCCGGTGGGCCACCTACTGCGGCCCCTTCCCCCAGGCTGGCCCCATCCTCCAATGGGCCCCCACCACCACGATCAGACTGCAGACCCTCCCCCCAGCCAGCTCCACCCCTGATTGCCCCCCTTAACTCAATAGGGGGAAGGGCCAGCTGGCCAACCTCCTGCAGCCCTGTCCCCACCCCAGATGGGCGCCCCCAGCCTGCCAACTGCCGTTGACCCCTCCCCCTGTCCGACCCCGCCCCTGATCGGCTCCCCACACTCTGATCAGGGGCATGGTCAGTGGCTACTGCCTGTTGTCCCTCACCCTGGCTAGCCCTGCCCCTAATGAGCCTGCCCCCTCACCAATTGGGGGCAGGGCTGGCCAGTCTACTGCCCACAGCCCCTCCCCATGGCCATCCCTGCTCTGATTGAGCCCTGATTGGGGCCAGGCCAGCCAGACCCCACCCATGCACAAATTCGTGCACTGGGCCTCTAGTAATGAATATATGTAGACATTTCTATGAATGAAGAATCTTTTCTTCATTCAAGGAATATGTCCCCTCTGTGTGGTGTTAGGCAAGTCCTAGTCATGCAACAGATCAATGAAATCAATAGAGGCTGTGAATCATAATAACACACTAATGTTCTAACCAGATCAATGCAGCTAATTTTATTCCTATTTTACAGATATAGAGACAAAAATCATAATAGCACCGAATGGTTTATGCTTGACACATCTCAAATTGTGTTCCATGAGACCCATATATCTGATATCTCAGTGGATGCTCATAGAACAAAAGGATCCATGAGCTAATACGTTTGGAAAATGCCCCTATGGAATTGAATAATGAATATTAATTTATGTTAAAGGGCTGTGAGAAGCTCTAATAAATAAAATGAAACAAGGGAAGAATAGAGAAAGGAGAGAAGGTGAAAAATAACCACCTGCTTAAAGATTACATGATCAAACTTAAATTGAAGCCACATAGACTTTTCCCAAGCACACCTCTTGATATTCTTCAGCTCTTGATTACAAACTTATACTCTCCATACCATACCCAAAGCTTTCCTCTGGACAGCAATATTAGAAGCCAGGCCTAGGGTCATTCATTCACCAAACAAGTATCTACTGGGCTTATGCTCTGTGCCAGTCACTGTGGTAGGTGCTAAAAATTTGACGTTGATCTGAAACCATAGCTCCTACATGCTTTGTATGAGAAGAGATTAGTAGAGAAGTAAACAAGTAGTTGCAATGAAATATGATACAGGGGACAATTAGGGAATAGTAAAGGATACTATGAGAGGCCATCGATGATGGGTGACATAAGAACGTTGGGGTGGGGGTATGGAAGACCTCTTGGAGGAAGAGATATTTAAGCTAAAATCTGAGTGATAGGTTTCTGTTTACAAGGTGAAAAAACAGAAGTGTCTGTTATAAGAGTCATTTCATTGCAAGACAAAAAGCCTGGAGGATTATTTGGGTGTGGCTGGAGCTGCCCCAGAAAGTATTGCTGGATAGACCTGAGAAATTGGGTGGGGCCAAATTTGGAAGAACCTTGAAAAATATTTTTATTTTCTTTTTAATGGGAAGTATTTCTCATTGATTTATCAATTTAATTTTTCTATAGACTAGAATTATACACATGAATAATTATTGGACCTATTAACTTCAGGTAGGATAACATCAATGGCCTTCAATCCTTCTGAGAGTACATGAGCACCCAGAAGATTTATACTCACTGATTCCACCATGTGGGGTGTGTAAAGTGATTTTTAATGGTTCCATTTCATGCTAAAATTTCACAAAACTTTTATTTAGTATATTTTTGTTTAAGCAAAATTGTAGTTTCCAGTGTTACCAAATATCAAAGCCAGAGATGCCCGCATTTTTGTCCGGCTTTTTGCTAGACTTGAGAGTATCTTATGATTGTCCATTTAGCAGCAGTCTCTAACAAGAAAATATCAACATATACCCTTGAATTTTCCCCAATCAAATTTGAAATGAATGAACAAATCTGTGCGCTCACTCCCAGTTTAAACTTTAACAATACAGTTTGCATTGTGCAATAAAGAACTAGCTGAAAATGCAGTGAATATTTGTTTATGATGTCCTGGTGGTAATTGGATTTAGCAAGGCACATGAAGAGCAGTTTTCTTCAAATGACTTATTGGAATTGTGAAAGGAGGACAAGTTTCCTTTCTACAGGCAAGCTTCCTTTCTTCAATCCCAGCAATGGTATTGTGAGTAAATTGCAGCACAGATTTAATACCAAGCATAAAAGACCCTTGTCCCAGATGCAGGGACATAACTTATAATTACTATACTATGTAAACTATGCTATTACTATTTGACTTACATTTGCTATAATTACTGGGTATTTTTCTTCAAGTAGCTAGGAATAAATGATCATTAACAGATGATGTCCTGTGTAATTCTGATATATGATAACCAGCATAAATTTATTCTTCCCTCTGGAGGTAAAATGCTTAGCTTACAATAACAATTTAAGAATCGGGGATGGGTTCCTTAGGGGGAGTTGGAACCTGCTTCCTGAAGGATCACTGAAAATGGTTTGCTACGTCTATAAAATTCCACTAGTTTATTTATTTTCCCTCAACATGTTTATTTTTAACCAGTCTGTGTTTTTGTAGTTAAATCACGATCCATCAGAACCTACTTTGCTCCAGCTCTGTTTCAACTATTTTCTACTGCTGGAGGAAGACATTCACAGGATGACACACAATTGTCTTTAAGGTTAGAGATTTCATCCATGACAACTAGGATGCCTTTTTTTCCAGTGACTGAATTTTCAACTTCAGATCCCAGAGGTCACACAGAGGTAATGTTTTTCTTAAAACATACCTATTAATGTGACCTAAGCCTTAACATAAACAAAAATCTTTTAAAATGCAGACACCAGAAAAACCCAGGATTTCAATACTGGCTCCAATGTTTAAATATGAAAAGGAGAATAAGGCATAACAAAATTCCTTTTGAAGCAAGACTTCCAATCCTAATTTTAAAGAAGTAGCCTGTTTTAATCTTGTCCCCACCCCCAACGCCTGCCTCCTCAGTTCAAATTCTCTGCTTTATTGGAAAAAAATATATCACTCATCAGCTATAAATACTAACTCTTATCAGTTAGCATATCTTTCTTTCCCTATAGTTCCATGTGATGTGTTTCTACTGTGTTGACTATTAGGTCATTAAAAAGGAAAAAATACCAATCTTTAATGGCCTACCCTTTCCCCAGCAATATTATCACAATGGTAATGCAAACATTCCTTCCACTTTTCTGACAATTTGACTAAGCTATAAAAGTTTATAGATACATGTTTTAATATATGATTAAAGCAAATAAGGAGGGGGAGTAAAAACTAATATTTATTAAATACCTACTATGTGTTGAGCATATTTATAGAAATATCTTAGCTATTAGTCACTTTGTTTTTAAGAAAAGAATTTAGAAAGCTGGCATTATTTTCTCAGTCTTAGTTCTTATGTGACTTGTGGTTTCCTGAACTTTGCAAGGTTCTCACAACCCACCTTGTAAATGTGCTGAAGGGCTATTTGTCTCTCAAGCTGGAACTGCCCAGACATGATGGACATGGAACCATAAAGGCTCGAGGGCCTGATTCATTGCAGGTTATCTTAGGGGTGGAACCTGTGCTTCCAGTTCCTGGATATGCTAACTGAACAAGAAATGCAATTAACAGACTTTTTCCACCTAAAATAATTCTGCTAAGCTTTTATAATACAGGTTTTATTTCTACAAACAAGAGCAAAAACTCTGAAGTTACTTGAGAGAGAGCCTCAGTGTAAGAAAATATGACAATAACTTATTCTGATATCACTGGAAACATGGGCAGCAAATCATAGGGTAGATGTAGCAGTCCTTAATTCTTATTCCTCTCTTATTTCAAAAATAATTTTTCTAGTTGTGGAAATAAAACATGCACATTTTAGAAAATATAAAGTTATTTAAATAAGAAAATAAAAAATTGAGAGAATAACTATATCAGGAGATTACCACATTCATTTAGATATAACTATAAATATATATTTTAAATTGTTTATTTAAACATTTATTGAAACATCCCTGATTGTTGGACATCTAATTTAAAACCAGTTTTTTGCTGTTGTAAGTTCTGCTTCAATGAACCCTCTTTGAAACTCCAAGAGAAACTTCCTGCTCTGGTTCACTGCTAGGTTACAGGGCCTAGCACAGGCCAGCACAAGCTAAGTGCTCAATAAAAATGTTTTGAATTAATTGATTAATATTTTTCTTTTTCAAAAAAAGAGAAGAAACATGGACATAGAGGGAACACCTCCCCCCCCACTCCAATAATTTTTTCTCAATCTCTTATTTCCTTTAGAAAGATTTCTAGAAAAAGAATTACAGGATCAATGTTGATAAACTTTAGTAAGTCTCCATATAGAGAACTGCATTTCCCACCCATGGAAAGTATGGTTTATTCTCACTGAAGCTGCTTATAGATAGAAGTGTATATACATTCTCTATTTTTGACATGGCCTCAAGATCCTTTGTTCCACACTGGAAACACTTTTGATCTATTTATTGGATTTGCTACACAAAAACCAACACAATTTAATCTTTTCTAAAAAAATGTATCTCAATGATTCAAAATAATTTTTCTCCTTTTGAATTCTTCAAAATTCATAGTAATAATAATCCAATATATTATTTACCTTTGCTATTTTTCTATGTGCATATTGTTTCTTATATGTGCATGCATGCGTGTGGGTGTTTGTCAGCATTTCACATGGCAATGTCTTATTTCTTCAACTAGATTGTAAGCTCATTGAAAATTATAGTAATTGAGAACACAAGTGACATGGCTCTAGTTCTTAATGACTCTGTGACTCTGGCCTAGTGACTTAACTGTTACTTTTCTCATCTGTCCATGGGATCAATGATACCTCCCTCTCATGGGCATTATCAAAATTAGATGAAGAAATGTATGTAAAGTGATTAGCACAGAGCCTGACATATATTAAGTGCTCAGTAAAATTTGGTTCTGTTATAACCTTTTGGTTGTCTGGAAGTACGTAGACATTATTTTGGAGATGATTGCTTTACTCGATGAACTGGAAATATGACTCTGGACCAGCATTTACTGTCCTGTTAGGAACAAATGAACAGGAAGAAGATGATAACGTTTCTTGGGATTTATATTATTCTTAAAAAATATTTTTATTGATTTTAGAGAGAAAGGGAGAGAGAGAGAAAGATAGAAGCATCAATTGAAAGAGAATCATTGATCAGCTGCCTCCCACATGCCCCCTGCTGCGGATTGAGCCTGCAACCCAGGCCTGTGTCCTTAACCTGAATGGAACCTGAGACCCTTTTGGCCACAGGCGGATGCTTTATCCACTGAGCCAAACCAGCTAGGGTAGGATTTATATTCGTACTTCTAGGCTGTGCAATACCACGATGGACACACTAACTGATGATTCTTTTAAGTGCCTTAGCATAATCTGTAGTCATAAAAATGGAAAGATAGGATAATGCTTTCAATTAAATTCTCAAAGCATCTCTGAGTGCACACCTCAAATCAAAGCTCCTGCCTAGGAACAAAGCCTTGTGTACATCTGAGACGACTCTTTCATTGAAAGAAAACATCCTGTTGACATTTCTCCAGGCATTTAAAAAACCATAGGTAATAACATGCTTACTCACTGGTGATATTTATTGCTTAAACCTATTTGCCAAGATCCCTTTTGATGAAACGTTTGGGAAAGATTTATTAGGCATGAAAATCCTGTTTTCCACTCTTTGTATTTGCTGTCAAATTACACTACCTATCAAGAACCAGGTCCACTTTACAAGATCACTTACCTGGAGCCCTCTCAGACTGCTATTCCCACCCCAAACACAGAAGCTCAAATGTGAACTGGGCAGCCACCCAGCCTTCTAGGGAAAGAGCTACAGTTCTCCTCGTCCCATTGATTCCTCACTGATGTTTAGGAGGTAGAGGAGTTTTTGTTTGTTTGTCTTGTTTTTTGCAAAATTAAATAAGGGGTAGTTTGGAAGTCTTCAAAATTGTATTTTAATAATAATAATAATAAAGTGGTTTCAACAAAGGCTACAAAAAAGCTTTGGTGCCAAAAATAATAGAAATGAGGGGTAGAAAAATATCTACACGTAAGTTTTTCAAATTGGAATCTACATGATATTAAAAATTTAGAGGTCAAACCTTGGATTTCACATTTTTATATTTTACTTTATAATAGGAATAAAATGCTTGAATTAGAAAAGATCCCAAGAGCCTTGATTTTTTTCTATTAATTTTAAGTAATTAAGTAATTATTCTTCAGTAGAAAGTTTGTAAATGAACAGAAGCATGTGGGTGTCCAATTTTTATATGATGGGACAACTGCTAAAACCTCTCAGACTTACAGAATGAGAGAAAACCCACGTGGATCTTTCAGGTGTGGCATCAGGAGTGATAATATCCCTCTAGAGCCACACCCTTACTGTCCTCATTCTGCTTCTTTTTAGTTTTCTTCTAGAAAAAGTGGCATCTCAAAGGCAAACACAAGTTTGGTAAGCACAGCAGGGACACTGTGTTGGGAATGGCTTTAGCCTGAAGGCAGGGAATGCAAAATGCCAGGGACAACTTTAAGCTTGATTTTTAAAAATTGATTGTTGACAAAAGACTATTTTCCTGAAAGAGAAATCTTTAGAGAAACATAAAGCATCAAAGCAACGTGACAGCTAAACCAGCCCTGAAACTTTTGCTACACTGTCAGGTAGAAAAGGAAACTGCTAGGAGGCAGAACTAAGAGCAGTGGGGAGAAAACGTGGGAAGCCCTGTATGCTGGCTTTATCAGAGACGATTTCATATTTGTAGACATGGTTATCAAGGACCTTTTTTAAAATTAAAAATTTGCCCTAGCCATCTTGGCTCAGTGGATAGAGCATTGGCCTGCAGACTGAAGGGTCCTGCAGACTGAAGGGTCCCGGGTTCGATTCCGGCCAAGGGCACATGCCTGGGTTGTGGGCTCCATCCCCAGTGTGGGGTGTGCAGGAGGCAGCCAATCAATGATTCTCTCTCATCATCAATGTTTCTATCTCTCTTCTTCTCCCTTCCTCTCTGAAATCAATAAAGAAATATATTTTTTAAAAAAATTAAAAATTGTTTTTTTCAAGGGCCTTTTTAAAACAGTAGTGGTAACAGGCATTGTGTCACTATCCTTACTCTGTAGTTAGTGTCATTTCATAAACATGCAGGTAAAGTGGACAGAACATACTGTAAAGTCTTCCTGAGCCTTGCCTTCATTCATAGACACAGTTTATATCTTTCAGTTTATGACCACATTTAAATTTCTAGATATTAGAGTGTTAAGAAAAGCAGTGACAATTATTACTGATTACAATTCACTACCACTTTGCAATGATATCATGCCCAGAATTCTGCAGCTCTTTTGTTGCTTCTTAGAAGAGCTTCCCTGTAGTGTTTTTTTTTCTTCATCTCTTTTTCAGATGATAAAACGCAGGCAATGAGAGGCAAGATTCACACACACACACACACACACACACACACACACACACACACACACCAAAACAAATAGAGGAGAAACCTCCACCCCTTTTTAGCGATGTAGAAGTAATCTAAACTAATCTCAACTCTCTGCTTTGGAATTTTCTGGGTCTGGGATTAAACCTCTTCTTTGCCACTTTTGTGTGCAACTTAGGCAACTTACTCCATGCTTCAAACTGTTCCTTTCTCTGTAAAATGAAGATAGTAATGCTTCCCTTAAAAAGTTGTTTTAAGGACCAGATGCAATGTACTCGAGATGCGTGTGAAGTGCCTACCTGTGTGCCAAGTATGTAATGGACACTCAGAAAGGTGGTGGTGATTATTATCACCTTCCTGATGGTAGCCTTTTCTCAATAAAAATGAGCCCTGGGAACATGAGTCTCAGAAAACATGTTCTTGTTCCTTTAGTTACGTCATTACATTTTTAGAAAATAGAAGATCAATTTTAGAATATTAAGAAAATCCCATAATGACCATAATAAAAATGCTGCCATTTTTCTACATTTTTGAACAGGAGGAATTTACTCAGGTCGGAGCTGACACTATACCTTTTATTGTTGTTGGCTTGTCATGACCTCCTTAGGGAACAGATGGATGATATATGATAATGCACAGCTACTGCTGTGGCTACTGAGCCCGCCTGAACAGTATTTACCCACAGGACTTCTGTAATGACAGAGAGGCTAGCCTCTACTAAAAACAAACTTGAAATGGCATCATTTTGAAACATCAGGGTCCTGTCTTATACAATTGTCAAAAGGGAACCCTGCCCAGCCTAGGCTAAGAAAGCAGAAAGAGTTGTTTGAAGGACCAAATGCAATGTACCAGAAATGCTTGTTAAGACCCTTGGTGGATAACTTCCATTTGGTTCGGTTCAGTTTGAGACATTGACCGATAGGCTGACACTCACTTCTTTGTAACACACTTCCTTCTTATTCCTTTTGTAAAATGTAATAAAAACACAAGTACCTTGTATGCATGGTCCTATTATTATTATGTACATACTTAGAATTTGTTTATCCTTTGTAAGACACTGAATTAGTTTACCATTCTTTATCACCTTTCTTTTAGGCTTGTTAATTCTTTTGACTTTGATTATTATAAATATTCATAAAGTTAACATTTTTAAGTGGCCATTTTTAATAAGTATTTGTTTGTTTATAACTGCAAATAAAGCTTATGAAAACTCTTCCTAATAGCTGCTATTATTTTTTACAGGGTAGAAATGATTCTGCTTGCACTGTAAAGGTATCAAGGCAATGATATTTATTTTCTCTGGACCACAGGCTAGAGGAAAAGGAAGTTGTTCTTTCTGGGTTGGAGACTTATTATTGACTACAGGATTAAATTCAAACTTCTTGAACATTCTTTTTGCTCCATAGAATTGACCATGCCATCCTTTGTGACCACATCAAACCCTGAAAAGATGTTGTTTGCTAGTATATTGCATCTATACAATCTATATATATAAAAGCCTAAGCGACCATCCAACCAGCCGACCAGCCGACTGGCCGACTGGCTGAACGGTAGCTATGACGTGCACTGACCACCAGGGGGTAGATGCTCAATGCAGGAGTGGAAACCACAGGCATGGAAACATGGAACAGACTGATGAATCTCAGAGGGAAGGGAAGAGAAGGAATGGTGAGAAAAGATTAACCAAAGATTTTATATGCAAACCGGAGTCCTGGTGCATGTATTTGCCTTGGCCTGGCCTGCACCCTCTTGCAATCTGGGACCTCTTGGGGAATGTCGGAGAACTGGTTTTGGCCTGATCCCTGCAGGCCAGGAAGAGTGACCCCACCAGTGAACGAATCTGTGCACCGGGCCTCTAGTTTTATTATATTTATCTACACATACCTATTTCTGTCTATATCAATCTATCATCTACCTTTCTACATACACTGCTCACCCACTATTTTTTTTTTAAATTATATATTTTGTTGATTTTTTACAGAGAGGAAGGGAGAAGGATAGAGAGTTAGAAACATCGATGAGAGAGAAACATCAATCAGCTGCCTCCTGCACACTTCCCACTAGGGATGTGCCCGCAACCAAGGTACATGCCCTTGACTGGAATTGAACCCGGGACCTTTCAGTCCGCAGGCTGACGCTCTATCCACTGAGCCAAACCGATTAGGGTTGCTCATCCACTCTTAAAGAAGACTATATATTCCTTAAAGGCATTGACTGTACCCTAAATGTTTCCATATCCTTAGAAACAAGCACAATATCTGGTTCTTGATCTAGGTGGAAATCAATATGTGCCTAGTGAATGACCTCTATGGCTATGACTAAGTTGCATGTTAGGGAAGGAGACTAGATAATACTCCTTTTACATTCCTACTGTCCAACATAACTTCTGATGTATAGCCAGTCCAGAATGTGCATGTGGGTAAAATAAGTAAGGGAATATGTTAAAAAATAGAAATGGAGCATTGAACTTAATTGCCATAATTACTTTTGGAAACTATTTGACTTGTAAATTTTGTTACATTTTTGGCTTTTTATCTTTCAACAGGATAATAATTAAAATATTTTTAGTTTTTCCTTTTTTGATGATTATTACAGGAGTAATTCTGAGTGTATATGTTGCAATGTTGGGGTTGGTAGGCACCTATAGGCATGAGTTGATTTCTGTGATGAACTTTCATTGTTGTTTTGGATAAAAATAAGGAAGTTCTTGCACTGGCATTTGAGGAGAGCATCAAAATAATAAAGTGGGCTATGATACTATCTAGTACATTTGTATATTATTTCCTTATCAAATTAATGAGCATTAATGTAAGACAAGCATGTCAAACTCAAAGGCTAACATGGGCCGAATAAATAAGGTTTAAGTGTATGTGGGATGCAAAAAAAACAAAAGCTTCAATTTTTATAGAAATGTAGGTTTATTTTGATAGAGACGTGCTAAATACAAAGGGCTGAAATAAGTGAGTAATCGTTAACATAAAATAATAGAATATTTTAATAAAAATTAATACATAATATAATAGAACATTTTTAATAAAATTTAAGTATTTCTTGAAGATTAACTTACCAGACATGGAATAACTGCACGAATTAATAAGCGTAACACAAATAAACCTATTTTTTTTGTTCTCTGAAAGAGAAATATTTCCTGTTGTGCAGACCAAACAAGTCAGTCCAAGACTAATGACGTGGCAATCAGCTGATAAATTTTCGCTGCTGGTTTTAGTGGAGAGAAATGGTGCGCTTGTGAGTAAGGAAAATGAATGCAACAGAATTATAGTAATCACTCATTAGTGAACCTTGTAGTTCATTCTTAATAAATCATGTATAACAGGATATTGTAAAAAATAAGTTACTAAATTTTTATTAAAATGTTTCTTACATACCGTTATATTGTCTGGGCTGCAAAAATATTCATTGTGGGCCACATGCGGCCCACGGGCTGGGAGTTTGACATGCTTGATGCTAGAATTTATATTTGGATTTTCAATTCTACTCCAATTATCTCTATAGCTTAGCTAGTACTATACTGATATTTGTAAATGTTGAAAATTTTGAAATGTGAGCTCCCTATTATGTTCTTTGTCAATTTTTCTTTTTTTAGCACCTAAGTTCTTTGATTTTTTATATCAGTTTTAGAATCAGCTTTTCAATTTCTAAATGAAAAAAAAAGGTAGCTTGAAATTTGACATGGATTTTCAGTGATTTGGAGGAGCACTGCCATCTTAGCAATATTATATCTTCAAATACTGAGCTCAGGATGTCTTTTCATTCATTTAGGTGTTTAATTTATCTCAGCAATATTTTGTAGTTTTCAGTATATAAATCCTGCACTTCTTTTATTAAGTTTATTTCTATTATTTTATTCTTTATTATGCTATTATAAATTAAATTTTTTCTTTTTACTTTCAGATTTTTTACTGCTAAAATATAGAAATACAATTAATTTTTATATATTAATCTTACAGTTTGCAACATTGCTGAACTTATTTATTAGTGCAATAGAATAGTTTTTAGTAGATTTCTTACAATTTCTCTCTCTCTCTCTCTCTCTCTATATATATATATATATATATATATATATATATATATATATATATATGGTTTTACTTATTGCTTTCTTATCTGCATTCCCTTATTTTTATTTTTGTCTAATTGCTTAAAAATTAGACAGGATGTTTAAAAGTATTTATACTTTTTCTCTGGAAATACTGAACAATTTATTTAGAAAGGTAAGAAATGTTATCTCAATTTAAACATATTTCAGTCCTGAAGAATGTTTGTGTTTTCACTTGCTTATTGGATATTTGTACTTCTTCCTTTATTTTTGAAATTACTTTTAAGTTTTTTTTTTCATTTTAAAATTAATTTATTTTCCAATTACAGTTGGCATACAAAATTTAATCTCAGGAGTATAATAGTAATTAGACACCTATATACTATATGAAGTGATCCATTTGTACTTCTTTAGTGAATTCTTTTTTTAAAAGAACTTTTACTGAATTTTAGAGAGAGAGTAAGAGAGAGGAAGAGAGCGAAATATCAATGTGAGAGAGAAATATTGATCTGCTGCCAGCTGTATTCCTGCAGACCTCCTATTGGGGATGAAGCCTTCCTGGACATGTGCCCTGACTAGGAATTGAACCAGCAACCTTTAGGTGCACAAAACAACATCCAACAAACTGAGCCCCACTGGCCAGGGCTAGTGAATTCTTTTTTTTGTATAATTTGCTCACATGTGTCATTTGTGGGTTTTGTATTAATTTTTTAGAATTCATATATTAAGAATAACTCTTTGGCAATTAAATAAATTATACATATATTTCCTCAGTTTTTTGAAATTTCATTTATATATTTTTTTATATGTAGATGTAATATGTTTCTATGTGCTATGTAATCATACTTGGTAGTCATTTGATCATTGGATTCTGCTTTGGGTGTCATACTTAGGAAAGCCTCTTCCACCTATAAATTAAAGCATGATTCACCCATATTTTCATGTCCTTTTGTGAATACTTTATTTTAGGGAACATGCATTTGAATACTAATTAAATATTGCAGATATTTGAGTGTGTAAGCCTTTATGGTAAATGTAATGGACTTCCATTACTTATGAGAAATGAGTTATCAGGTGACTTCCTCCCCAGGCTGTCTTTCCTGAGGCCATCTTTCCCTGTGGCAAGAGCTGAAAAAAAAAGAAAGAAAAACAAATATTCCCAGATGGAATCTCAACAGTTTGCCTTGCAGTCAGGCAGTCAGTTTCCTCTGAGAGAATGCCACCTTTGCTGACTCTAATCACAAATACAATCCAATTAAAAGCTATTATGTTAATGTGAATAGAGAGTGAGATAAAGCAACACAGTGAAATGTTTCATTTAGGCCCAAATGAGTTGATTTCTGAGGGCATAAAGCATCCCCATTAAGTTGGTTGCTGCAGTGACACCAGAAACATGCACACCCAGTTACTGATTAAAATCTGGGAAAGACAGATAAAAGGTTTATCAGTGTGACAAGGGCTGGTTGATGGACTATTAGATGACACATTTGTATGTTTGCTTTAAAACCTTTCGGCTTCTGTCATGCATTGTCATTGGAAAAAACTCCTCTTTGCCATTAAGTTCATATAGTGCTTATCTGGAAAACAAAATTGATGTACAGTGCCATGGAAATGACAGCATCATTTCTCTGTGCACATAGCATTTTGTATATTTGATGAAGGTGGCCTAAAGGAGGAAGTTATAACAGTAAAGAAATTGATTCCTTTTCCAGGTTTATTGAACTCAGCAATGTAATATTACTTGTGGAGAATAGATATCTGCATTGAAGAATAGGGAAAATTCACTTTAGACATTTACATTTGTTTTTTCTAAATTTTAAATTACATAACTATTGGTTTGGGAGAAACACTCAGGGTTTTTCATAACCAAGATCTAAGGGAATAAATGAAAGTGGATTATGTTAACTCTTAAATAATTTTTTGAGGTGTTTGTATCATACCCTAATTTCAAATAAGATTAAAAATTTCAGCAGGTTAAGAAAATAGATGTCATATAAAACTTATTTTATATGTGTCATTTAAAAATATTTTTTACTTTTTTTGTTAATCCTCACCTGAGGATATTTTTTTCATTGACTGTAACACAGAGTGGGAGGAAAGAAGGGAGGGAGGGAGAGGGAAACATTGATATGAGAGAGACACATTGATTGGTTGCCTCCCATATGTGCCCCAACTGCGACCGGGATTGAACCTGCCGAGACTAGAATGGAACTTTCAACCCTTCAGTATGCGGCTGGCACTTTAACCACTGAGAAACACCAGCCAGAGCTATTTTCTATTTGTTTTTATCTTCTTATCTGTTCCTTACAGTAGGTACCATAAGTATTATAAGATGACATATGCATGATGACTGTGGTGGGAACTAAAGATGTCTGCCATAATTGATTTTATCTTTTTTCCAGGTTAAATATAAGTGCCAAGCATATGTCTATAAGGCTAGAATATGCTTCCCAACCTCCCTTGCTTCAGATGAGGTCACATGACTAAGTTCTAGACAGTCAGGCGATAGAAGGAATGCTATGTGCCTCTTCCAGATCAGATCCATGTACATTTCCTACATGTCATCCACCATAAGAACTAGAAATTCTGTTGAAGATCTACAGGAAGGATTGATAATGACTTCTGACCAAAGACAGAGGGAAAATTAGGAAACATGGAGAGGAACAGGACTAAGTTAAAATACTAACAACAAGGAGAAACAACACAATGACAAAAGTTATTTTGTAATTTGCTCCTGAATCCCAGATTCAGTGAGATTGAGAAAAAACAAAAGGTCTTTTTTTTATAGCATCTTAAAAGATACCACTCATTTTTTGTCCTAATGTCACAGAGTACATTTAAAAGGAAAAAAATAGAACACTCAAGTCTTATGTATTATCTGAGGATCTCACTGCTCCTGAGTTTCTTGTTATGCTTGTATTTTAATTAATTTTGAGCAGTTAAACCAAATTTGCAAGCAACATATCCAGTGTAAGCATCAAACAGTGGCACCAAAGAATGAAGTCATTTTAGTTTTCATTTCTAGATTTTACCTAAAACTTTTAGATCAAAGAAAGATGTAGTCTTTAACTTTTGGATCTGGCATAAATATTTCATTTTTTAAAGAAAACCTGTGATTGCCATTTCCCTTTAAGATTCTGAAAGATTGCAGTTTATTGGGGCTTGTGTGCCTCTCCAGTGAAACTAAGAGAGGACTGCATATGTCAGTTTGCTGTTTCCTCAGGACCTGAGTATGTCTGTCATGCAGAAGGCGCTCAAAAGGAGTTCTTGATCAAGTACCTCAATATATTTTTTAAAAAATATTGTGTAATCTTGACTTTCTCAGTTGACACAGGAGCATAAGCCAAACATTGAAGAGAAAAACAAGGAAGAAGCAACCTTAAATTTGAAGAGGGTGAATGGGCCTTAAACTGGTTTCACAGAGTGCTCCCAGAGAAGTGAGCAGCTTTGCAAGAGTTTGCTGGGAAAAGCATCAGTAGCAGGTTCAAGGGTGCTGCTGCCTGTCAGAAATTGCCACCCAACTTTTGCTTTTGACTTAACTTTGATGTTACCTACTCACTTTCTCTAAGATTTTAACAAGCACCTTCTAGTTTGTTTTACTAGCAGACTGACGATGTAATGTAGCAATTCCTCCCCACTGAAAGGGGCCACTGGTATAAAATGCAGAAGGAGGCAGAATGGACTTAACATGAATGCAGCCTACAAGGTACCTGGGAGCTCCCTCTGTGTATTTGCTATCAGTGATTAGCATGAGGTGTTCAGGCATGGCAGCTGACCAAAGACACATTTAATAAAGAATAGTGACAGCCAGAGTAAAGCTCTTTGAGTAGCCAGTTTACATTTAATTTCATTAATTCATTCACTAACTCATTCAACAATATTTATTGTGCGAGAAGTCTACGCAGTGAATTTTGCCAGACATTGCATAGTGATGCATTCATTAAATTATGCCATGTACAATGCCATTGCCCTCAAGTTGCTTCAAACCAGGTAAAGAAAATATCTCTACTAAATGGAATTTTTAATGGCCATAAAGGCTGTGTACAAAAGAGCTAAAGAGGTTTGGGAAAAAGAGGTCACATCTAGTTGAAGAAGTAACTGGTATGTGTGGGAGTAAATGTTTGATAATATATATATACTGAAGATGCTCTCAACAGAACATTAAAGGCCAGAGAGGTTACTATCATCAGACATACCTTCTCCCCTCCATTCCCGCTGCACTGCACACATTAGGGAAAGCATTTCTCAAAAGCTTTTCTCAATTTTGTTAAATACTAACATCTTGAGTGTAGCCTGAAGGAGCACAGAATTCCATTCTGTATATACAAAGAAAAATATAGGCAGGGGAATACATAACTTTGTATGTTTTTATAATACTTCTTTATTGTAATATATACTTTGGTTGATATTCATCATTCATAACATCAATATAGATTGCATAAACCATAGTAGGTGCTGGCAGGTACTGTATGTACGACTTATGGTGGTGTACTTTATCTGAGCACTGTGGCACTGCCACACTGGATTGGTTACTAATCGATAGATCTTAAAGACTTGTTACTATTTCAGAACCACGTGAAAAGCCTGACTTGTGCCTTTCTAAAAGAATGTGAGCTAGGTAAAAATAAAGCTGTGGTTGACTGTACTAATAACATCACAGGGCATATTAAGTTTTAAGGGAGGAAATGGGATACTTGCAAATTGCTTCACAAAAGGCCAATTGTCCCCTTTGGGATTTGGGCCACTGTTTTAACAAATTTGAGTTCATCTGCATTCCATGTGCCCAGCCACAGAGTGCTAATCCCACTCCACCAATGAAAGAATATGCGGTTTAGTAATTTGTATCAAAATAAGAAGGCACCATGTGCCTGAAGGTCATCATTTCATGGCTCACTGCACTGCCAAAGGAATGGGGAATTAGTGGATTTCCTAGAAGAAGTTGGGTGTGGAGAGAAAGAAGGGAAAGCCCTAAACTGCCAACTAAGGAGTGTCACAATATATCAGATGACAGTACAAAGGGAAATAAAACACAAGGGATGCAGAGAAAGAAATCTACAGTCTCAAATTTCCATTGCATTTTTAGGGCAAGGAATAAACAACTGCAGCAATAGCAGGATGATACGTGCCACACAATTGAAGAGGATGAGCTAATCTCTGTCCCAGTCACCTAAATTCAATTTTTTATTTCACTCCTAGACCTTGCTGAGGGTCTATTAAAGAGCCATGGAATATTAGATCTGGGAGAAGCATTAGTGATCACCTGGTGATAAAGGGTTGGTAAGTCTTTGAATATCCCCTTGAGAAATTTTGGAAGCCTTCAGCCATCATCCTGGAGCTCCAGGAAACATGAAGACTTCTCTCCACGTTTTATAACATTGCTGATTCCATGCTTATTTCTATTCTGCCACATGAGAGAGATGGGCAGACTCTCACTGACACATTTCCCCCTCCACACCCCCTTTCCCAAAGATCTTCCTAGGAATTGAAGCACAACTGGATTTCAGGTTGATCCCAAATCTATTGGCAAGCCCACTGCCTTCTTCTCTTGGGTGGAGACTCTGCAGGGGTAGGAGGAAAATCAAGGAACTTTCCCAGGCACTTTTAACAGCATGCTCCTTGCTGACTGAGTATCTCACTCAGATTATGATATAACTAGAGGCCCGGTGCACAAAAATTTGTGCACTGGGGTGGGGGGGGGTCCCTCAGCCCGACCTGTGCCCTCTCACAGTCTGGGACCCCTCAGGGGATGTCCACCTGCTGGCTTAGGCCTGCTCCCTGGGGGATCGGGCCTAAGCTGGCAGTCAGACATCCCTCTGGCAGTCTGGGAGCCCTTGGGGGATGTCCACTTTCCAGCAGGGAGCAGGCCTAAGCTGCAGTCGGACATCCTTAGTGCTGCTGAGGAGGCGGGAGAGGCTCCCGCCACCACCACTGTGCTGGCAGCCGTCAGCCTGGCTTGTTCCTGAGCAGAGCTCCCCCTATGGGAGCACACTGACCACCAGGGGGCAACTCTTGAATTGAGCATCTGCCCCCTAGTGGTCAGTGTGTGTCATAGTGACCAGTCATTCCCAGTTGTTCTGTTAGGGTCAATTTGCATATTACCCTTTTATTTATAGGATTATCATGGCTAGGGTGGAAAATTGGCTCTTCTTTCCTCATATATAGATCCCACATCTGTTATTTGCAGCATAAACTTCAGCTTTTATACTAAAATAAAATTCAGGAATTTTTTATTCAAAATAATTGTTATCTTGTCCTAGCCAGTTTGGCTCAATGGATAGAGTGTCAGCCTGAGGACTGAAGGGTCCCAGGTTTGATTCTGGCCAAGGGCATGTAGCTTGGTTGCAGGCTCGATCCCTAGTCAGAGCGTGTGTGGGAGACAACCAATCAATGTGTTTCTCTCACATTGATGTTTTTCTCTGTCTCTCTCTCTTCTTTTCACTCTCTCTTAAAAAAAGTAAATGGAAAAATATCCTCGGGTGAGGATTAATTAAAAACACACACACACACACACACACAAACACTTATTCTAACATTATTGTTTTTTCCATAAACATTTTTGTTATTTATTTTTTAATTTAAATATAGTTGGTATATAAACTTATTTTGGTTATATTAGTTTCAGGTGTTGAAAGCCCAGTGGGACATTTATGAGCTGAGAATGGGCCTGTCTTCTGCATTTTGACTCTGTACTTCTCAACATCCACCCTGTCCATAGCTCAGCAGAAGTAGCTGTATAAGAAAACTCTTTGGAGGACACCTAAGCTGTGAGCTGATTCTTCTCTCGGTCATGTACATTCCCTATTCTAGAGAAGAATTGTGACAAAAAGAGAAAGTGTTTCACTGCACTTGTAGACACCTGTTCTTGAAAATAGAGAAGAGAACATATTTAGCTAAATGGCTGGCCTACATTTCAAAATGGACGAGGGCCCATAGTTTACTTCGAGTGAAGGCACACCCAAGGATAAAATAATTTTACATATGATCCTCCTTTATTCCACAGAGATGATTGCATTGAGCTAAGTTGTCATTACATCTTACCTTTATTTGTTCCTTTTCAGTTGCATAGTGACAAAGCAAAGGAGAGCACTGTCAGAATGTCAACCTGGTCACCACATTCAGAGGTAAAGCTCTTGACATTATTCAAAGTTCATGACCGAGTCTCAGAAAATTTTCCAGTAGAAATCTTCTGAACTTATTAAACTAATTCTTGAGAAATGTAAATGTTTTGTAAAATAGTTTTGAATTGCGTCATGGTTGTCAATGGCTGATGAAATTCATCCAGTATGGCAATTTTATAACATTCTCTGTTTCACCTGTTTCTGACTAAAATGGTTTGGGATGGTGTCACAGAGAGAACTGATACTTCTGAAAGCTGGGAAAGCAATGTATTCTCTTTGAATTGAGTGAATGATTAGATGAGATTACCTTTAAATTTCTTCTGAAACCTAACAATTTATGCCCTCGCAGATACAAAAAGGGTTGTATCCAAATTGAAATTATGGTTGTGTCATGATACTAAGCCATCTTTGGTAGAAAAAAAAATCAGGCAATTGTCTGCTGAATATTCTAATTACTTAGAAATAAATACTTAAGAATTGCAAAAAATATTCATCAATACCTGCATGTAAAGCTGTATTTTTCAATTAGTAAAATGTCTTATAGTCAAAGCATCCCTTGGGTTGCAGTTTGGATTCCAACTAGCAGTTTCTTTGGGGCCAAGAAGATTTCAAGGAAAATAATGGCTCCTAATGCTCACATGTGGTCTCACAAACATTTTTTTCCTTTATCAGCTAAGTACATAATCACTGCCAGAAAAAGTGCTCTTTGCTGCCAAGGTAAGTCCAACAAATGTACCTACTCTGCTCATTCTTTCCTTTGAGATTACACCAGTGGTGAAATATATGAAGGTAAGATCTATTAATTCTTCAGCCTTAAAATATTCAATTACCCACTTCCAAGACTAATATGTTTCTTTTTGCAATGAAAAAGAACTTGGATTTTGTGACTGTGTGTGTGGCTGACATGGAAGCAAAATAAATTATCAACAAAAATCCCAGCCCTATGAACAAGATGCGTTTGTTAACTAGAATGATGGCCTTGACAACCTGGACCAATGTTTACTAGTAGACATATCTTTCTGTGGCCAGGCATAATTTGTAAAATTCTCACCATTAAAATTATTAACTTTGAACTTTAAAGATTTCTAAACTTTCCCCTAGTACCCCTGAAAGGTGGTGAGACAATATTTTTCAAAATATTATTACATTTATCTATGTTTTAATATTCATAAATAATTTTATTATTATCAAAGCAATGTATGCTCGAGATAAAATTTTCAAATAATAAGATATAAAATAAGAATTATCTTCCCTACTTTTTAGAGGAGTTTATTTCCATAGTTAACACATTTTGTGTGTGTGTGTGTGTATTTTTAAATAAAGTTTTTTCATTCTCTCTCTCTCTCTCTCTCTCTCTCTCTCTCTCTCTCTCTCACACACACACACACACACACACACACACACAAACACCACCCACATTGTAAATAGGACCATATATTTACAAGTCTAAATTCATCAGGAAATTTATCCTTATTTATGGTCCTTCTGAATGTTTCACTGAGTTATATGCTAAAAAATCCTAGGACTTCTCAATTTCATTCTATCCTGGTATAGAATATATACTTACTCAAAACAAACAAGGAAAATCATCTAAAGATATATCCTTCAAGTTGAGGTATTACAAAGCACAACTTTCAAACTTTAAAAGTAAGTAGTGTGTATAGTTCAGTTTTTAACTCTTAATCACATCTTCATTTTTACAAATATTGTTATTAATAATTGCAGTTTGCTAAAATTTTCAAAAGGCAAATTATGCTGTTGCTCTATTGCTTGAAGATTTCTAACTGATTTTGAACAAAATGCAGCAAAAATATAGATGACTCATTTACAAAAGCATAATACAATTGTAGATCACATTGGTTTATAATATGGTTCTTCAAAGATTCAAACATTTTGAGAATTCTATGATGAAGGCAGGAAAAAAGATCAAGGATTTAGAAGCATGGTAAATTGTGTGTGTGCGTTCAACACTGGCTTCATCAGAAAAACATATTGTGTGGTAATAGTATTTGTGGATTTTAAGAAATTTGGCTTAAAATTCTGTTTGGTAGAATATAATTGTTCTATAGATTTCTTAATTTAGTACGGACATTACTTTTACCATGATTCTATATTTCACTAGAATTTGCACTTGTATTATTACCTAAAAAACAAATAACTTCATCTTTAGTGTTGAACTTCTCAACTGAATTTAGGATAACATTTATAATAATATCCAGCATTTTTTCATAAATAAAATAAACTTCCATCTGAAAGTGGGATAAAAAATGGAAATAATTTTTGAAGTAACCGGCTTTAATTTAAAACAGCTGATGGCATTCATATAAAACTTTAATCATTTACCTTTTTTTCAAATGTTTTTTTAGTTTTCTGCAAAAAGATCCAAAATATTAACATTTATCACTTTTGCATCTGTGGACAAAATTTGGAATTCACAATGAGTAAAATTAATTTAGAAAAATAATTATTTGATCTAAATAAAATATCATGCTTCTTAGAGTGTTATATGTGCATAAATTTTTCAAGGGCACACATTAAGTTTTTCTCTTTTAGACACAGCCTTTCCACATAAATATCAACTTTTGAAGTAACTATTATGTTTCTTCAGAGTGGTGTCTTGTATTTTTCCTATGGGATAACAGAAGCTATTTTTTTCAGTGATATCACTATAGGCTCCACAGAGAACGATAAATGCATTGGGACATTTTGTGACAGACAATCATTATCAACTTTTTTGATGAACAGAAATTCAGTGATTAATTTGTCATTACACATGGCCTTTGTTTCTGAGCTTATTGCTGTCCAAAGGATTTATTGTAAAATATATAAGTATAACCAAACTATAAAATGAATAAATCCTATATAATAAAGAGCTAATATGGAAATTGACTGTCACACCTTGCACAAAATGGCCACCCCCATGTGGTTAAAAGATGGCCACCACAAGATGGCCGGTAGGGGAGGGCAGTTAGGGAAGACCAGGCCTGCAGGGGAGGGCATTTGAGATGACAAGGCCAGCAGGAGAGGGCAATTGGGGCAATTGGGCCAGCCGGGGAGGGCAGTTGGGGGTGACCAGGCCTGCAGGGAATGGCAGTTGGGGGTGACTGGGCCTGCAGGGGAGGGAGGGCAGTTGGGGGAGGCAGGTCTGCAGGTGATGACAGTTGGGGGCAACCAGGCTGGCAGGGGAGGGCAGTTAGGTGTGACCGGGCCAGTAGGGGAGGATAGTTGCGGGCAACTGGGCTGGCAGGGGAGGGCAGTTGGGGCCAATTGGGCTAGCAGGGGAATAGTTAGGTGTCGATCAGGCTGGCAGGGTAGTGGTTAGGGGGTTATCAGGCTGGCAGACTGAAGTGGTTAGGGACAATCAGGCACACGAGCAGTTGGGAACCAGCAGCCCCAGATTGTGAGAGGGATTTCCGACTGCTGGTTTAGGCCCGATCCCACAGGATTCAGGCTTAAACTGGCAGTTGGACATCCCCCGAGGGGTCCAAGATGGAGAGGGTGCAGGCTGGGCTGAGGGACACTGCCCCCAGTGCACACATTTCATGCACTGGGCCTCTAGTTCTATTAATAAAAGCCTATGTGGTCATCATGCCCTCACGCTTTGATGCCCTCATTATGCAATGAGCAATCACCAGGAGGCTGCATGTGCAGCAGATGCACACGCATGGGTAGAAGCTTGATGCTACGTGCGTGGTGTGAAGGCGGGGCCTGCGGCTCTGGTCTGCCTCTTTGGGGCAATTCACTGAGGAGCCCTGGATGGGTGGGCAGAGCCTACCTCTTTGGGGTGATCGATCATGGGGCTCCCACACTGTGAGAGGGCATAGGTCAAGCTGGGGGAACCCCCCACGCCCCAGTGCATGAATTTCATGCACCGGGCCTCTAGTCATAGTATATTTACATACACTACAGAGTATAGGTTAATTTAATACATTCTGACATTTTATTTTGACTATTAATGCTCATTCATTAAAAACACCTGAGACTATTCTAAATACTAAGCCAAACAGGATACTAGGGCAACAGGCATGATCCAGGATGGTCCTGGGCAAACTGAAAAGTATAGTCACCTTACTTACAAGTGGACATTATTAGTTTGCCTTCCCTGTATCAGTTTTTTCTCCTTTTAATAACAATGACTTAATTTTTCTCTCAGAACACTATATGCTTCCACTCTCAGTCCATGTAGCTTAGGTGGTAGCAACCCTATTCAATGGTTTCAGGGACAGGTACATGATCCAGGGGATGGCCAAGCACAATACTGAATCCTTTAACCACACAATTGATTCAGAAAAAGGAATGTGACTAAAAGATGACAATCAATCAATGCCATCTTCTGGTGGGGGTGTGGTTGGCTAGAACTTCCAGGAAAGGAACACTTCCTTCTTTTGATTATGAAAAGCTAGACTTTTTGGCTATATTTATGGTTCAGTGGGAAGAGCCTGACTAAGAATAAAGCCAAAGCAGAGAAAAGTAGGGCCTGAGAGATGGAGGAACAAAAGATGCAGCCCTAATGACATTAGTGGAATCCACAAATCCAGCAGTTACTAAAGCCAATCCTCTTTTTTGCAGATCCCAATTACATGACTTAGTAAATTCCACTACTACTTCTTTTAAAGCGAGTTTAAATTGTATGTTCATCACTTACAATCAACAGAATCCTGTCTAATATAAAACTAAAGACAACTATTTTGAGGTAGTTCAAATTGAAAGAATCAGGTTATTTAGTTTGTATTTATGGCAAAACTACCAGCCCTTCTCCTAGGTGGGAGGGGGTAAGAGGAGAAGGCTACATGTATTTGAGGAGGAGTAGATGGTATAGACCATTAATTTGTTTGTGATAGTGCTCAGAGCCACAGGAAGAGTAAGTGATACAACTTATTCTTTCATTATAATGATTTTTATTCTAAAAGATTGGCTTAATAATGCAGTACCATTTGTTTAAATTGAGAATGGGATATTTTTAAAACATAAATCAGAGAAAAATAACAACTAAAAGGAAAGGAATGTAAAAAAAAATGGAAGAGCTATTAGTGGTTTTCAGTGAGGATGTCCCTAGGTTACTATAGGTGAAAAACAGTTGTGAGATTTTTTCCACCTGAACTACAGAGACAGTAAAGCATTTGTTTTTACTGCTGACAATGTTCTTTCAGAGAGTGGAAAAGAAAAAGCATGGAAGAACTTCCTTGTGAGTGAAGAGCAACTTTCTCCATCAAAACTTGTAGAAAGTAAGCTGTAACAACAGTAATATTTAAAAAATTCTATCACTATATTTCTGTGATATTTTAAATAAGGAAATTTTGAGAGCAACATAAATGTTGAATGAAAGAAAACCTTTTAATAAGTTATAGTGCCTCCATGGACCACAATACTAAAAACCTTTTTTTTTTTTAAAAAAAAATGAATGACAGAAAATGTATTTTTAAAAAAATGATTAGTGAAAAGAATTAGGCCCCAAATCTGTAAATACCCTTGATTCTATAGATAAATACCCAGCAATATATTAAAAGTCTTTTACTGAAAAGTGAGATTATGAGTGATTTTTGTTTTCCTGCTTGCTATTTTTATATAGTCTAAAATTTATATAATAAGAAAAAGGAATCTTTATAAATTATCTCATGACATCCTTACTTGTAAATTATCTTCTCCAGAGCTTATTCCAAATGCCTTATGAGGAGGCCTCGGGAAATTCCAGAATTTCAATGCAAAATACAGGGACACATTGAGACCTTGCTGAGGCTAAACATGCCTCCTCTGAGTTATCTAGCACCTTGCTGCTCGAAGTGTGGTTCTGGGACCAGCGGCCCTGGCCTCACTGGCAGCCTGTTAGAAACTCTGAAACTATGGTTCCATGTTAGACCTACTGAGTTAGAATTTGCATTTTAACAAGATCCTCAGGTGATTTGTGAGACCATTGATATAGAACTCTGGGTTATGGGAAGTGGCCTGTTTTATGCTGCCCTTGGGCTGCCCAGTTCGGGCAGGCAGCACACATCAGAGCATTTCATTTTCCTGTATTCATTAGCGATGATTAAAAAATATCACCGTAGGATCATTCCTCAACTCTTTTCTATGTTAAGAGCTATTCCCAATCAAAAATTCATAACTTTGGATTATACAGTTTGAAATGCTACTGGAGAAGGATCTTCTTTGTCATTTACAGTCTTCATTCCGAACATCTCTTTGCTCATTTTAGTTCCATTGCACGAAATAAAACACTTAATTTAAAGCAAAGCAAAGCAACAAAACAGATTGCAAAATCCATTTGCTTCCGAGCTACCGTGCTGGCTGGCCTCAGAGGCTGAAACTCCTGATATGCTGTCTTCATATTTTGTTTGTACAGAGGCATGCCTTTTTTTATGTGTTGTTTTTTGATTTGTTTTGTTTTGTCTGTGCCCCAACCTGAACACAAGGTCAGGTTATATTGGCAGTTGGCATAATAGCTAATTACACCCCTATTTGGCCAAGGATGTGGGTTGAGGAATAAATCAAGGTCTTGATGGTTCAGTTCATGCCACTCCTGGTTATTAGATGTGTGTCACTGAGCAAAGTTCTGATCAAAGCCGGTGGCGAGGCAGCAGGGGTCACGGAGCATGCCCACGCCTAATTGCTGAGCTGCGTACTAAAGGAAGTTTGTAATAAAAGGCCATTAACTACTGGCCTTTCCGATCAGTGAAGCAAAAATGCAGAGAAATTATGTTTATCAACTGACAATTTAAAGGAAAAAGCCTCAATGTGAATGTCTTTTTCTTCTCTGCACCTCTTACCTCAAAAAGAAAAAGAAAACCACAGGATATGTTGTGGACGTAATCTTAAGTTAGTTAGAATTCACATTTACTTTTACAAGGGTAGGGAGAGGGTAATTTTTTCTGAATCATTAAAATTTTCTTCGTTAAATGATCATATTTAACTCATCTAATTTTTAAAAAATAATATGAATTTGTGAAGCAAAAATTGTTATCATATACATATAAAATATATTTAGGAAAAAAATCATCCTGTAAATCTACTCTCACAAACCATTCATAATGGGTAAAATAGCTCTAAAACAGTTCTCCTCCGCTCTTTCTCATTAATATTCTATGATACTTTTTTCATTCTTATACTCTAAAACTATTGAAAGAAAAAGTAGATAGAATCTTAATTTCAGACAATATTGTGTCTATTGTCACAATTATGAAATGTGAGGTCACTTGATACCGCAGCTCTGAACTCAGCTCCATATGTGGGCAGCTGAGTGTTGATGCCAGACTGCACATGGAGTGATGCCAGCTCTTGTAGCAACTTGACTAAATGTTGGCTTTCATTTGCCCTTTGACATAGGTGAATAATAGTCCAAGTTATAACTGACTCATTGGTTAACTTTATTAAATAAATTACCCAAATTATAGTTGTTATTTTCTTCTTAATGTTTACTAGTGAATTATAATAGGGTTTGTGCAATGGATTAAAATGATAGGTCCTCTTCCTAAAAATGCAAAAAACCCCAAAAAAGTAAAAAGCATGCATGTAACAGGTTTTTTTTTCAATTTTAGGGCTGCCTGGTTTTACCTCCTAAAGCTCTTCTGTCACCTTCTAGGTGTTCATGAACCACAGGTGAACAACCTCTCAATTAGAGGGAAAAATTTGGAGTTGGGATCCTGGGACAAGTACTTGCAGACATATTTCCCTGATCATTATTGCTCCATTTTTAATAAATTAGCTTTTGAAAATTATCACTTAAAAACAGGTAATAAGTTTATATTGATTTTTATTTAGCTTAACACCTAGTCCCCATCACCAGAGCATCCCAACATTCTGACATGACTGCAAATACAAACATCTAACAAACTTGATAATTTATATGAACTGAAATCCTAGTTTGACTTCACAGAGATAATTTATTTTTGGACATCTAACCACTGACATTCATGTCTTAAAAGTTAAAGCATGGTTCAGCAGTGAAAGCAATTTGACATAGGTACATACACAATCTATTATATAACTAAAAACATTTAAACATTTGTATAAATTAATGAATTTCTCACTTTGATCCAGAAAGAATTTCTGACTGTTTATAGATATGCATGTCTTGAAGAAAGTAAGTATATTTTCTAATTGAAGTGAGGAATTATCATGAATTATGTGAAATAAATTATGTTAAATAGAAAATTAAAAATACCCTATATAATAAAAGCCTAATATGCTAAGTGTTCTGTCATCCAGTCATCCATTGAACCAATCAAATCATAATATGTTAATGATATGCTAAGGCCGCTCAACCTTTCATTATGATGTGCACTGACCACCTGGGGGCAGATGCTCAATGCAGGAGCTGCCCCCTGGTGGTCAGTGTGCTCACATGGGGGGAGCACTGCTCAGCCAGAAGCCAGGCTCATGGCTGGTGAGCGCAGCGGTAGTGGCGGGAGCCTCTCCTGCCTCTGCAACAATGCTAAGATGTCCAACTGACAGCTTAGGTCCATTCCCCATGGGGAGCAGGCCTAAGCCATCAGTCAGACATCCCCTGAGGGCTCCCAGACTGTGAGAGGGCACAGGCCAGGCTGCGAGAACATCCCTCTGAGTGCGCAAATTTCGTGACTGGGCCTCTAGTGTTAAATAATGTTTTAAAAACCATTTCTATATACAACAACAATAATAACAAACACTTAGAGGAGCCCTTACCACAAACCATACACTCTTCTATATACTGTGTGCATATAGTACAACAAATGAAAAATTGTGAGTCAGCCCATTAAAATAATAGAGTGCTGAGGTAGAAAGAGATGTTTTCAGGTGAAAGGACCAGATCTTGCAGGATTTTGTGAATTATCTCGAAAACTCTGAAATTTATTTTGAAAATTCTGGAAGTAGTTTTAGCAGGGAAATGACTAGATAGTATAGGTCTGGAGGAAGGGAACTAAAGTAATTCAGGTGCAGGAGCTGTCTTTTGATCATGATATATATATATATATATATATATATATATATATATATATATATATATATAGATTGTAGATTAGGTGCATGTATGTGTGTGTTAAAAAGAAAAAGGTGGGAGAGGAAATTCAGGGCACATCTTAAGTTTCTGGAAAAGTAATTGGGTGAATCATGACAGAAAATTGAAAAAACAATCCTGTAGGGATAAGGTGGATGCTGAAATGATGGCGACTGACAGAGTAGGACCCTGGTAATCTGGAGAATGTGCCCATGTAAAGTGGGCAGGTTGTGTTCTAAACCTGTCTATTGTTGACATGGGAAATTTTAGGTCCAGGATGATCAGATATTTGATTTTTTGAAAGAACTAGAATATGGATTTCTATAAGCTTTTTTAACTATTGAAAGTAATTTCAAAATGTTATACACCAAAAGGTTAGCCAACTAAAACAGAGAGATAGCTGAGTTTGTCTGGAGTGTCACTACTACTGTTTTTTAACCTCTGGGATAGGTGATAGTATTCCTTTCTAAGGAAGAAAACAAGAACAGAAATAACCGCATATGTATATTTTCATTTTCTTTCTTACTGTTGTCTATTTTCTAGTCCCTCAGGCTTTAGCATATATTTAATTTAGTACAAAATTTGCACCAGGCATGTGATAATCACTTCCATTGCATCACCAAAGTGTGAGCTGAACCACCATCCCACAGAGCAACACAATAATTATGTATTTGTTCTGCTAGAAATATAGAACCTGGATAAAAATTTTCCCATATTATCTTCCTTATAGTTTATGTCTACACGATTCTTAGGGAAAAATGTAGTGTGTTGATATGCATTTGAGTGTGTTGGAGAGTGGAAAGATCTTAAGATTGTTAGTGAGCAGGAGTTAAATTTAGCAAGAATCTATATCTACCCTGAAGGTTTCAGAGGATTACCAAGGTGGTGGACAAGGACCAACTCAGGAATTCAGTGTCTGATCTACTCTTTAGTTCTTCATGGAAACATGTTCACTGTCCTTTACCAAAAGATACATAACTTTAGTTTCATTTACCTGAGTGGTCTGTCTAATCTCTTATAGAAAAAGAAATTTAATAATCAAAAGTAAAAACTTCTCAGATGGTTTAGGTGAGGGTTGAGTATTCTCTTGAGAGATGTGGAACTTGTGATAGAATATAAATTCAAAAGAGTCAGGGGTTGTGACATCTGTACTGTATATAACTGACATGAAGACTCGGTCAACCAGTGATTAAAAATTCGGTTTAAATGCTGAGTACTGAGGCAAGTTTTGATTATTTTAAATGATGACAAAAATGATCCCATTTTACATTTTATTCTTTTCAAATATAGAGCTTTGACATGCCTAAAGGGATAAAGTAATCTAATCTAGTTTTGGCATTTTATTAAACAAACATGTGATAAACTCACAAAATACATTGCTTTATTTTAATGTTTGTTAGTAAACAATATAGTCTTTGGCATGGAGATATAAAAGAGAAATTAAAATGGTGGCAACCAAATGAACAAGCTAGCAATATAATGTTCACTTCATCCTACTTATTCACTTGCATATAGTCATCATTGACCTGTGACCACCAGGCATACATTACCTTAGTGCAGTGGTTCTCAACCTTCTAATGCCGCGACCCTTTAATACAGTTCCTCATGTTGTGGTGACCCCCAACCATAAAATTATTTTCGTTGCTACTTCATAACTGTAATTTTACTACTCTTATGAATCGTAATGTAAATATCTGATAGCAAGATGTATTTTCATTGTTACAAATTGAACATAATTAAAGCATAGTGATTAATCACAAAAACAATATGTAATTTCATATGTGTTTTCCGATGGTCTTAGGAGACCCCTGTGAAAGGGTCATTCGACCCCCAAAGGGGTCGTGACCCACAGGTTGAGAACTGCTGCCTTAGTGTCACCAGAAGCAACATGGAATGTGGAAAGCGCCTTGCAGTTATACTGATGAGAGTTCAGACCAGGACTCTGTCCTGTACTAACTCTATGGCCTTGAGCAAGATATTTAAATTGGGTTCTTTCATCTGGAAAGTGGAGATAAATCATACTACTTCATAGGGTTGTAGTGAGGACTAGAAGTAATGAGTGTACATGGTTTAAAACATTTGTTATGATCAATTAATGATAGCCATTCCTTATATTGTTATGTTGGGATTTAGGAAATGTCCCTGTAAAGACCCCTAAACACCTTTGTGGCAGTTGACACATTGGATCTGACCAGTGCTGTTGTAATGCTTAAAAGAACGATCTTAAAAAATGGGAGATAGACTTTTTCCTGCCTTTATTTTGTGTTGTTGGTGTTGGTATTTTTCTTTTCTTTCCTGTTTTTTTATTTTTTTATTTTACTTGTGTTTGACTTTTATATTTTAGGTTTTATAATTTTAAAAACCACACTAATAAACCACACAAGTTGTGAGATCAAAAGTACTAGTCTCTGTTTTGTAGACAGGTGAGTCTGGTTGTAACAAGCTTGGGGGTGGACACAGAGATTAAAATCTCCATTTTCCTATTTCACAGGTGACTTGTAAGACGGTTACATTATTGAAGAAACCAATTGGGTGAAAAATAGCCTTCTGATGCTCTTGCAAAGTGAATGAAAAGGTTGCTTTGAATCCTACTGGGAAATATTTAAATTGTAATCTGCAAACCCATACTATTTTGCTTTCTACACATTTGTGGGTATTGCAAGAACTTTCTGTTTAAAACATTTTCAGTCAAATCATCTCAAATATTTATGTTTATATTTAAGATTGTTCAAGGAAGGCATATTTGTGCACTGAGAAACAACTGCTAGTTTAAAAATACATGTATATTTTTTACTTAAATGCTAAGCAGAACAATAAGGTTCATATGTGCTAAGTTGAAAAATCAATTACCATTCCAGAATGATCTTTTAATTAAAGAATAATTGAAGAAACATTTTATTTCTACAAGCTGGCACACATGTATTTCATTTCTCACGTATTGACATTTCTAGAGATGCTACCAATGTATCTCTAAACTGAACAATGTGTAAAAGGTTACATTTTGCTGTTATTTGTAAGTAATTATTGGGGTGAAAATTGAACTTCAGTTTATATCTGGACATCAAATTATTTAATTGGGAATAATAGATAAATTCTATCAATATGATTCTGGAGCTTCTTTATAATGGAATATCATCTTATTCTGAATCTTACAATTTTAAAAGATGAAATAGAAACACCTTAGATAAAAACAAATAGAGCCCACTGATGATGTTCATGGTTGAGTGTTTATCTGGAAATTGTGCATGAGTGAAAAAGGGTTTGAAGATTGTTCAACAAGAAAATATATGGAAAACAAGACAATTTTTTAAAAAGGTGTTCATTATTTTTAAATTAAATTTATTGGGATGACTTTGGTTAATAAGATTATATAGGTTTCAAGCATATAATTCTATAACACATTACCTGTATATTGTATTATGTGTCTACCACCCCAAGTAAAATCTTTTTCCATAATTAAAAATGGAGTTTGGAAACCATTTTGAAAAAAAATGAAAAAAAAAATTGTAAAGAACCATCAAATAAAGTTGAGATCCTTGTTACCACTGAAAACTAAACTTAGTTTAAATTTTCCTAGTGCTCAAAGAAAAAATTACACTGATGAACTAATTCTTCCAGAAAGAAAACACACACACACACAAAAAAAACCACTGAAATACTATGGTTCTTTTGTGAAGTCCTTAGAGACCCCTCTTTGAAATATTTTACCATTGCATTTAGATCTAGCTACAAACTTTATTCTGCTCTCCTTTCTCTAATAATGTCAGACAGTATTTAACCAAGATGTCTGTGGACTCCATGCACATAGAGTCTAATGAGCAATATTGGGTTAGATGATTACCTCTTGTTATTAAGATAACTGACTCAGAGAAGGAGGACTCACCATCACACTCTTTCTATTTTAACATTAACCATGAGGTGAAAAAGGACTCTCGTGTGGTCATCCAGCTTCACATCTCTGGGTAACATCTACTCACAATCACTTGGTACAGGGCCTTACAGCTAGCAGATGACCAAAAATGTGTGTTGAACTTAACTAAAAATGTGAGGAAGTGCTTGAAAAATATTTCAGTGCTACTTGAAAATATATATGTTGACATGGCCTCACGAATTGCAAGTTCTCATAGTGGTAACAGAATTTTCACTTTGGTAGTGCATGCCCTGGAGTAATTGAAACAAGTTCAAATTTTGTCCCTGATGGTTATAAGATTTGTGACTTGGGGAAAGTCCCTTAAACTTGCTATATCCAGTTTCCTCATCTTCAAAACTTGAAAAATAGTGTTATCTATGTCAAAGAGTTACTGTTGGGATAAAATATGATAATTTAAGCAAAATGCTTAACATATCACTTAGCAGCTAGTAAATGTCAATAAATACTATTTGTTATATGGCTAATTGAATGTTTGATAAGTAAATTGTCAAGTCTGTCACTAAAGGCATCACACATATGTAATACCCTTTGTAATACTTTAAGCAATAAAAAAATGTAATAAAAAAAGGAAAATTTACATATTGAATTCATAATTCATCAGATTTCAGAATTAAAGCATAAAAAAAGAATTTACACCAAATAAATATTACAAAAATGCAAAATATAAAATGTTATAATCAAATAAATCTTCATGTAGAAACAGATTCATTTTATTAAGATCATAAGTTGTAATGAATAATTGAGAATTTACTTGGTTTTCAGTATGCTCAATTGTGAAAATAGTGTTTTGAATTCAATAATCACTAAGGAGCGAATGTTTAAATTCTAGAGAGTACTATTGTCTTAATTGAGATTTATACTTACATTCATATTAGATATCCATTTCACTACTTAAATTTATTACTTATATTGATCAAAAAATTCAAGGCAGAGGTTTCTTAACCTTAATATAAAACCAACTTACTGGATAGAGCATAGAATATGTACTGGAGAAATTTTGAAATAAATTGTAACTAATGTGGCAAAACCCTTTAGAAGTGTGTTCCCATTGAATGTCTCAACTGCATCATTGTGGTTTTTTAATTTATTGGGGTAACATTGATTAATAAAATTATATAGGTTTCAGGTGAATAATTCCATAATACATCATGTGTATATGGATTGTGTGTTCACCATTCAAAGTCAAGTTTACTTCCATATGATACTGTCTCTCTCTGACTGGCTAATTTCATATAGCATGATAATCTCCAGATCCATCCACACTGTCCCAAAAGGTAAGATTTTCTCCTTTTTTATTGCCTAGTAGTATTCTATTGTGTAAATATACCTCAACTTTTTTATCCACTCATCTACTGATGGAAACTTGGGCTGTTTCCAAATATTGGCTATCTTACCTAATGATAGAAAAACATGTAAATTGACTGTCCCTCCACTACATTCACCAGCCAATCAGGAGAGTATGCAAATTAGCCCAACAAAGATGGTGGTTAATTTGCATACATAGGCATGAAGCAGCAGAGCAACAATGACTGAAGGCTCCGGCCAGAGCGAAGGCCTGGGTCCTGGGTGCTGGAGGAAACCCAGTGCCAGCAGCCAGGGGAAGAGAAGGCCTATTGAACAAATCTCTTCATGCAATGGGCCTCTAGTTATAAATAACACTGTAATGAACATAAGGGTGCATATATTCTTTCAAATTAGGGTTTCAGGGGTTTTTTTTTGGATATATTCCAAGAGGAGAAATCAGTGGGTCATGCAGCAGTTCTGTTATTAATTTTTAAAAATTTTATTTACCTTTTATTTGTATTTACTATTTATTTTAATTTTAATTTTTTATAGTTAACTCCATACTGCTTTCCATAGTGGCTGCACCAATCTGAATTCCCACCAAGTGCATGAGGGTTCCCTTTTCTCCACTGTTGATTTGTCAACAGTTGTTTGTTGATTTACTGATGACAGCTATTCTGACAGGTGTGAGATGACATCTCATTGTGGTTTTAATTTGCATTTCTCTGATGTTTAGTGCCATTGAGCATCTTTTCATTTGTCTATTGGCCATTTGTATGCCCTCCTTGAAGAAGAGTCTATTCAGGTCCTTTGCCCATTTTTTAATTGAATTGTTTGCTTTTTAGTGTTGAGTTTTATAAGTTCTTTATAAATTTTAAATATTAACCCCTGATCAAATGTATCATCAAATATGTTCTCCCATTCAGTGGGCTGTCTTTTCATTTTGTTGATGGTTTCCTTTGTTATCCAAAAACTTTCAGTTTAATGTAGTACTACTTATTTATTTATTTTTTATTTGTTTGTTTGTTTGTTTTATTTTCCCTTGCCTGAAGAGATATACCAGAAAAAATATTTGCCCTAACCAGTTTGGCTCTGTGGATAGAGCACTGACTTGCTGACTGAAAGGTCCCATGTTTGATTCCGGCTAAGGGCTTGTACCTTAGTTGCAGGCGCATCCCCAATAGGAGGTGTGCAGGAGGCAGCTGATCAATGTTTCTCTCTCATCGATGTTTCTAACTCTCTATCCCTCTCCCATCCTCTCTGTGAAAATTCAATAAAATATAAAAAAAAATATTGCCTTGAGAAATGTCCAAGATTTTACTGCCAATGCTTACTTCTACAATTTTCATTGTTTTGAGTCTATTATTTATCTTTAACCCATTTTGAGTTTATTCTTATGTATGGTGTAAGAAGGTGGTCTAGTTTCATTTTTTTACACATATCTGTCCACTTTCCCAACACCATTTATTGACAGACTGTCTTTACCCCCACTGTATGTTCTTGCCTTCTTTGTCAAACTTTAATTGACCATAAAGGCATGGGCTGATGCCTGGGCTCTGTTGTGCTTTTTTATTTTAGGGGAAACAAGGAAGCAAATGTAATAAGATACTGTCAGAAGGACAAGAACAGGAAAACACTGGAACTCTTGACAGAAAAATTACTATGATGGATTTGCATTCTGATTTCTAGACTTGGATTGTTCAGACAAAGTCAGATAAATGTTAAAGAACCATTTGTACTTTATAACATTTATGTGAAACACCAACAATTTTGTCAGTTCTTCCATCCTTTTCTCTAGTTTTCTCAAAAGCAAGCTTACGAGAATTATGGCCTTCAGCACTACTCCAGCCACTCTAGTGTTGAGTTACACAACAATTCAAAAAACATATACCATGTGATTCTATGCAAGTTAAATCAAATGACAAATATTTGACTTATTAATTATTTGGCTTATTAATTAAATATTTATTTGTTTATTAGTTTATTTTCCACAACACCTGATCTAGACCATACCCGTTCTTCCTTAAACTCTCCCTCAATCACCTAATCAAGCCCAAATCCGATATTAGGTTCTTCCTAACATCCTCCTGCTCAGATTCTCTTTTGTTCCCCATAGTCTATGTTGTTGCTGCAACAAACTGCAGTGTTGTTTCCAGTGGTCTGTGGCTGAAGGATATTGACAATATTGTTTTTGTTTTTGAGGTGAAGATTTAGTGATTTTTCCATATGGGACTCAGCTGAGATGTGGCTGAGCTGTCAACCCAGCCTGAATTCATGGTGCCAGCCTAAAATACACATGGTAGTTGGTGCCATGAGAAAAATGAAATCACCCAGGGATAAAGTGCACATTATTATGAGGTAGGGCTAAGAAGGAAATACTAGGAAACAAATTTAAGACAAACAGTGGAAGACAAAGCAACTGAAGGACTTGAGAACAAACAATAAGAGATGTACAACAAAGTAAGGAGGAAGTTGTGTCAGGACACCAAAAGAGTGAGCGTCAAAATTTGTAGAAAGGATAGAAAAATAAAAAAAAAAAACCCACAAAGAATTAGAGGATTATCAGGGAATTCTGGGAGAGGAGTAGAGGCTGAGTTCAGCATTTGTAGAGATTGAGGAGCACACGAGGTAAGGATGTGACAAAGTCTCTTCTTAACTGTAGGGAGAAAGAGAAGGGCTGGAAACAACGGGTGCTGAGGTCAACCTGAGGAGGCAATTATTCTGAATACAGGTGGTTTTACCTACCCACCAGAGGACACAAGTGAGAAGTGAGCTATTCCCACTGATGGCTACTCTTCTGACACTGACACTGAAGGGATGATTTATTGTGTGTGTGTTTTTTTTCTATTTTCTCCCCCTTATTTCTAGATTTTGCTTAGAATTTAGAAGATTGAAGCTGTTGTGATGAAATTTAATGAGTCAATTTCATCTACACTCAGGTGGTGACTAATCAGAGCAGCAGTAAATTATTCAATTTTACTCATTTAAACCTGATATTATGGGATTTATGCAACTTTTCTAAAATTTACAAGCACCATCTCCATATTAAGAAATAATTATTTATAATGATGAAACTGGGTCACAGGTCATGTTCACATACTCCATATTTTATTTGCAAACCTGTAGGCATTTGTTGGCTATCTGTTCTTTATGATAACAAGATGATGTGAAAGGGTGTCATAGGGACAAAATTTCTTGACATATTTCAATTCAATCCATCATTGAAATTAGTCTAAAATGATTCATATTTCTACTGAAAACAACCTAAAGTTGCCAGATTAAAATCAAGACAGTAAAATTTGAATTTCAGAAACAAGTAATATTTTTTACTCTAAGTATGCCAAAATACTGCATGAGATATACTTATACTAAAAATATATTTGCTCTCTATCTTAAAGTTACATTCAAATGGGCATCCAATATTTTGATTTGCAAAATATGATTGCCCTAATCAGTGGTCGGCAAACTGCGGCTCGTGAGCCACAGTTTGCCGACCACTGCCCTAAATCATCACTGCTCACAGACTGGGGTCCGTGAATATAGATGTGCTTGGAGAAGTGTTTGGCTGAAGCACTACTACTGATCCTAATGGAACATTCTCCTGAAATAAAAGTGCAACACTTTCCTCAGCTAATGCATGAGCCCATCACAGTGATTTTTCCCTTTTAAAAGATTTCACTATGAGTAAAACTTGAATGGTAATATGTTGGGTTCCTATTTTGTTTCTGAGGTTATTACTAGTATTTATTTGGATCATCTCCAAACTGACATACCTGAGGAACTAGGTTTGATATCAAAGGGAAAATTCACAGCACCACCAACAAACATGATTATCTCTTCAGATATTATGCTATGCTACAGTTCAAACCACAGTCATCTATTAAGAAGAACATTCAGTTCTTCTGTTCTGTTCTTTCTCCTCATTAACATGTTTGTTTTAAAGTTAGATTGTTCTAGGAGTTCATGTTCTGCTTTCCCCCCTGTGTTTCACCTCACCAGTACACACATACACACACACATGAGTCATAAAGCTGGAGAAACTTGACTTGTTTGAATATATTTATTTCTCTCTCTCTCTCTCTTTCTCTCTCTCTCTCTCTCTCTCTCTCACTCTATATCTATCTATCTATCTATCTATCTATCTATCTATCTATCTATCATCATCTATCATCTATCTATATCTATCTATTTATCTATCATCTATCTATATCTATCTATCTATCATCTATCTATCTATCTATCTATCTATCTATCTATCTATCTATCTATTTATCATCTATTTCTCTATCATCTATCGCCTATCTCTATACTTTTTTCTTTTTTTCAGTATAAAATCTAGGCCTGAAAGGAATGTGTCCCTAAGAGTTTGCAAATGCAGGGAGTTCTATTTAAAATCACAGGTCTCCATAGCCAGACTATATCTACTATTTGCTAATATCATGTAGGCAGGCAGGGATTTCCCCTCCCTAAATGATGACATTCAAATTCTGTTTTTCTCATTTTTCATTCCCTTCATTCACATTCTCATTCTTTCTTCAAATTTGGTAGAAATCATGGTCCTTTACTCAACACCCACATTTCCCCAAAGCAAGCTCTCACCTTCTTCCCATCTGAACACATACTCTGAGAATAGGATACAACATCCCCTTCACACAAAGGTTGGAGTTTGATAAAACTTAACATGGAAATTTATTTTCATAACAAATTTAACAAGAGAAAGAAACTCTGGTTTTGAAGAAGGCTTGTGTTAGAGGTGGAGAGTAGGAAAGGATGACAGAAACAAGTCTTCCAAGTACTCAATGGACATTAGTTAGGTGACACCATAGTCTCTCTCCATACAACACTGGTTCAAAACAGAGATGCTTTTGAAAAGACTTAATGTTCAGCTGCTTATATTTTTAACCTGTTCTATTGCTATTTAACTGGCCATGTCGGCTGAGGGATGAAATGCCTGATGACCTGGGAGCTAATTCTGATACTCAAGCTCTGCATATACCTGATGATGACAGAAGGTACTAGAGGGGCTTTTAGAGAGTCAAGCGCCCATGCATACAAGATGTGCTGCGATGCACACAATTACTCTCAGGGTCACAGAGCTGGAAGGAGACTCTTTAATTTAGAAAGAAGGAACCCAAGACCCAGAAACAATAAGTGAATTGTTTAAAGTCAAGCAACTAGTTAGAGACAGAAAACAATACAGACATCTCATTTGCCATGGTTAGTTCTTATATTAAAAGCAAATCTATCTTACATGTACCTAAAAGTTTATTTAAAAAGCACAGCTAGCTAAAAAGTGAGTTTAAAATGGTAAAGATATATTAAAACTAAAATATTTTTCAAGGAAATAAAATGAAATTATTTTGAATAATAGTTTAGGTTGGTCAAAAATACAACTATTGTGACCATTGCATTTAATTATAGTAATTGTACAATGAAAATTTATCTTTGCTTTGAATAAATAACAGCTAAACTTTGCCTCTATAGATTAGGGCCCAGGCAATTAGACTTGTATTTAAAGACATGTTCATATTTGTCATTAATTAAGTTGAAACTATTGCAAACACTTTTTTTCCTTTAATTTAGTAGTGATTAAGAATAGCGTGTTGCTCAGAGCTAAGGAATGAAGAGCAGGTATGCTGTCTTACGATTAGGGAGTGCGGCTCAGAACATGTGAGCCTAATTAGAGAATTTTGTTAAGTGCTTTGAAGATGAAAAGAGCTATAAAATCCCAAAGAATATTGATATTGCCAGGCTCACTCTAGTTTTGTCACTAACTTGCTGTGTAGTCTTAAGGAAAAAATAAAAAAGCAATCACTAATCACTAACTTTGAACCTAAGGATGCAAGGATGTATCTTGCTTCATTTCACTGGTTTGTGTTACTTTTTATTTTCAATATAAATTTAACAGGCATATCAAATAGAACTGGCACACCAAATAGAATTGGCACAACTTTGGCACTTTAAAAGCGTATTTCAGTAGTTTTTTTATTGCCTATGCATTTATCTGGAAAAATCCCCGCTGAATGTCATTTTGCCTCCACTTCTTAATTTTTAAAAATACAAACAGGTCTCACTTCTTTTGCCATAAGATGCTTCTTAAGCTGACCCTTAGAGTTTAATATTTCATAGATATGCCCTGATTACTGATTAAAAGTATAGATTTCAGGCTAATTCCACTATTCCACAAGCTCTGAGAAATAGCCAGGCAATCTGCACTGAAAAAGAAATATCTTGGGGGAGGGGGAGCCTAAGATTCCAACTCCCCCAGTCTGAGAACTAATATGCAAGAGACACGTCTAAAAATCAATTGCCAAAGCAACCATGTACCTCGATTGCATCTAAATATGCTTGTTGTCACCTAATTAAAAGGACTAGAGTTTTTAAGGTTTAAATAAAGACATTGTGATGATTATTCCTGGTTTTCATTTTTTTCTTTATTGGTTAAGGTATTACATATGTGTCCTTATCCCCCCCATTGTCCCCCTCAACCCTCCGCTCATGCCCTCACCCCCCTAGTGTCTGTGTCCATTGTTTATGCTTATATTCATGCATACAAGTCCTTTGGTTGATCTCTCCCCCTCCCCTCCCCTTTCCTGCCTTCCCTCTGAGATTTGACGGTCAGATCAATGCTTCTCTGTTTTTGTTTTTGTTCATCAGTTTATATTGTTCATTATATTCCACATATGAGTGAGATCATGTGATATTTGTCTTTCTCTGACTTGTTGTGCTTAGCAATATGCTCTCCAGGTCCACCCATACTGTTGCAAATGGTAGAAGTTCCTTCCTTTTTACAGCAGCGTAGTATTCCATTGTGTAGATGTAACACAATTATCTAATCCACTCAACTGTTGATGGGCACTTAAGCTATTTCCAAATCTTAGCTAAGGTAAATTGTGCTGCCATGAACATAGGGGTGCATATATCCTTTCTGATTGGTGTTTCTGGTTTCTTGGGATATATTCCTAGAAGTGGAATCAGTGGGTCAAATGGGAGTCCCATTTTTAATTTTTTGAGGAAATGCCATACTGTCTTCCATAGTGGCTGCACCAGTCTGTATTCCCACCAGCAGTGCACGAGGATTCCTTTTTCTCTGCACCCTCGCCAGCACTTGTCATTTGTTGATTTGTTGATGATAGCCATTCTGACAGGTGTGAGATGGTACCTCATTGTCATTTTGATTAACCAAATGGTGAAATAAAGATGTTTTAAAAATGGGAATTGTTCCAGAAAAAAACCTTTTCCCTTACAATTTCCAAGAAATTAAAAATAACTTAAATTCATTTAAACTGTATAGACACCTCAAATATGGAAAGACATTTTGAAAATTTTCTCATATTAATCACTTACTCTTGACATATTTCTAATGACCCTAAGTTAGCAGGTCTAATGCAATATGCCACAGAGAAAACTCACCTTCCGATGCTGGCTGACTCTCACAGGTGACTTCCATTTTTTTCAAAGAGGCAATGCAGCAATTAATGTGAAGGAAATAATTAAAGTAGATACTTTCTTTTGGAAATAGATGTTTCAAAGGTCAGATGTTACTGGTGGGTGCACAGTGTCACTGTCTGAAGATCACAACTCGTCAGTAACTTGGAAGCAATCTGTAAGGCATCGGTCCTCCAGGCCTGAACACTTGCTTTGAAACTACCAGTGAAGCTCTGTATTTCAGAGACCAGCACACTCCTCAGTTTCCAGCACACCTAACATGGTGACTGAGAGGGGTGCAGTTCAAAAGCTGCACAGAAAGCAATTTTGCTTTCATACCTGTTGTTCTCGTGTGCCCCAACTAGAAGAATCCAAGTGCAAAAGCTGTAATCTTTCCAAGAGCAGTAGCTTGATATCAAAGACTCCTTGATGAAGCAGGGAATTGTGGCGGTACTTCAAGGAGTGGGATTGCAATGAACTCTTATATATAGACTGCAGGAATGCCCTGTGTGGTTGCTGCAGGCTTTGCTGTGCTTCAGAGGTGACTGGCCCTAAAGCATGGAGCATGCAGAGATGATAACCTGCCAGGCTGCGGAGAGTATGGGCAGGGGGAAGAATGAAGAAGTTGACGATAACATGTACATCTTCTAATGGTTTTGGAAATATTTTATACAATATGATACACCAGGGACTTTGTTTTATAATTCTATTGACAGGAAAAAAAAAGAGTTTGTTTTTTTTTAACAAAAGAAAACAAAAACCTTCTGGTGTTATTTGTGTGTGTGTGTGTGTGTGTGTGTGTGTGTGTGTGTGTGTGTAGTGTGTGAGGAGGGAGAGAGAGAGAGAGAGAGAGAGAGAGAGAGAGAGAGAGAGAGAGAGAGAGAGAAATGAAGCAATGTTCTGGTTACAAGGTGACTCTATTATGGGTAGGTAGACACATGTCAGTAAGCATGACCCAGTACAGAACTCTGATAGCATCCTTCGTCAATGCAAAGTAGCAATAATGGCAAAAGGTTAGGGGACTGCAGGTTAGTAGATATGTGACAAACTAAGCTAAAAATATATTGTCTAATAGGACAGCCATTCCCTCATCTCTCATCTTCTTAAAAATAGTGTTATTCTTCCATGAAGAGATTCCAATCTGACAAAGAGATTTTCCAAATTCGTGACAGGTATTAAACCTATTCAGGAAGCAAACGTGCTTGCATATAATCAACAAAAATTACCTTCTTACTTAGTAACAAATTCGAAAAGCAACTCAGTAGAAGTAGACAGCCCTGTGATGTCACTTTCTCTCTCTCACCACTTGCAGTTTTCAACCCTGACAACATCACCCAGTTCTCTGCAGTTGTTTTGTGTTCCTTTGTCTTTGGGTATCTGGCCAAAAGCAGAAGGTAATGAAGGGGTAAAAATTTCCAGGGTGCTCTTTCCTTGTGCCAGGGGTGTAGCACCAGCCAGTGGTTTTTTGATAACTTTCTAGGTCTAGGCTTGTTTCTGGTCATAGTTGGGAATCCCAGGTGAGGACATTCTGCAAGTGGGTATACATCTGTTGATCTTCATATGTAGTTGAGAACAAATCACTCTGTGTGGTCAGACTGCTAACATATTCAGGCAAGTGAACATAGATCCAATATATAAGAAAAAAGAACTATAACCAAAAACGTATCTTGCATTCTGAATGGCTTTAGTGATTATAAGTATGTGTTCCTAACCAATAATTTGTGGCATGGATAGTTGGAATAGATCATATGAGTTTGGGACAGCATATTTGATGTTTCAAAAATCTTATAAATTTGAAATTTATATAATGGAATGTGTAAGAAAAGGGAACATTCCTAGTGCCCCCTTTAGGGTTTTCCTGGTTTAAATTAAAGGGATAATTTTATGAGAATCTTTTACTGCCAAAGATGGTAAAACTTCCTTTTTCCCCTTTCTGCTGGCTACTTTTTATAATTTTTAGCAAACTGACATTTGAAACACCTTTCTCTCCACAGAGCCCACTTTGCCCGCCTCTCTTGAGTTCATCATGAGACTGATTTTCCGTTCACTAGGGAGGGTATTCTGACCCTAACTACGCCTGTTAGGGTTAGGCTTGGCTCCATAGTAACAGAGACTCAAGGATAGTGGATTAAACAGCATAAAAATTTAGTTATTTCCCATTCAAGAGAAGTTCAGAAGGGATAATGATGTTAAGTGCTTGAAGGAAGTAACCATACTATAGAGAGCAACTTAAGCTCCTAACAAACAAACAAAAAAATAAAGAGAAGAAAAACAACTATTTGAAAGTCTTGGAAAGACTTGCAAGGAATTAAATTAAATATGGTGATCGTGAGTGAACAGATGGATTCTCATAGATACATAAACACTATAAAAATGAATGGAAAAATCTAAAAGTGAAAAGTACAGAATTTGGAATGATAAATTCATTAAGTGGGTCTCACAGGCCTAGGAAACTAATATAAGCCCCTACACAGTTGCTTCCAGAATCAAGATTCTAGGACCAAATAAGAGTCTTTGATTTAGGATTCTATGATTTTTCTAGTACTAAAAGGTTTCAGCTTTTTTTTATGATAGCCAACCTGAATTTTTATTAATGTGTCTAATGGTTTCATATAACTTTCCTCTCTAGACATGTTTTTGAATGATTGCATATAATATAAGATTGTATATTATACTATATTAAAAACATCTTGACTTTCCAGAGTATTTAAGAAATATAGTTGGGTAGAAGAAAACTAACATAACAGCTGTGATTCTAAGAATGTGAACATTGCCCTAACCGGTTTGGCTCAGTGGATAGAGTGTTGGCCTGCAGATTGAAGGATCCCAGGTTCGATTTCTGTCAAGGGCATGTACCTTGGTTGCGGGCACATTCCCAGTAGGGGGTGTGCAGGAGGCAGCTGAACGTTGTTTCTCTCTCATCAATGTTTCTAACTTTCTATCCCTATCTCTTCCTCTCTGTAAAAAAATCAATATATTTTTTTTAAAGAACGTGAACATTGTAGTTGTCAGTATACAATCATATTTTGCAAATTTTTCTAATCATCACTTAGAAGAAAATTTAAGAATTTCCTCATTTTCGGTAGCTCAATGACTTAAAAGCAGAGTGCAAAATCAGCCAATATGCTAGTGTTATGTTTTGACAGGACAATTAAAACATGAGCACACACTGAATCTAAGAATGTGGGAATTTGCTCATTTGAGTCAAAGATCTGATTTAAAATCATGCAGGATAGACGTGGAAGGAAGGGAAAGGCATTATGTAAGTAGTTTTACAATATAATTATATTTTTTGATGTCATGTTTGTAAGCAGAAGTAGCATTGCCTTGTTTTATTTTTTCAGGGATGTGCTAACTGAACTCTCATCATTATGCAGCAGATCCGAAGCTTTGAAATGTTATAAATGTAACTGCTTGCAGATAATGGTAACAGAGTAGATATAAAACAGTTTGAAGCCTTAATCAGAACACTACTGTCATCTGGGTACTGGAAACACACACACACACACACACACACACACGCACACACATGCACACACACAACAATCATCTCATAATTTGAACTAGAAATAAAACACAGCCTTCCAAATAATTATTGGAGGGGGTGTAAAAATTATACGATTTAATACCTTCATTGTCTCTTAAAACAGAAGAATTAATAACAAGTGGCCAGATAGGCAATTTGAATTTTAATTCCAGTCCTGTTAATAACTAACTAACTGACTCAGGGCAGAGACCTTAAGCTTTTTGTGCTTTTGTCTTCTCTTCTATAAGGTGAGGCAAGTATCTCAAGTTTCTTTCAATGTTCTGTGATTCCATAAATTTTCACAAACATATGATTTTACAAGTATGGTTGCTGGGTAAGGGTTAATGCATACTTTCTGTTCCACTTATGTAAAAATGTAGTCAAGGACGTTTCTAATTGCCAGTCGAAGCAATGAGGGTAGACCATTCTCCTCTCATTCCACTTGTTGCCTGTGATTCTTTTGCAGCACAAATATGGAGTAAATACTAAAGGTGAATGCTGGAAGTCTCCGGGCTGTACAGAGTTCAGGTGAAGTCTAATGTAGTCTGGTATTCATGCCTCACTTTTAGGCTTATACTTTGTCCGTGTCTCTGGGAAATCTTTTATGATAACACAGGTGAAACTGACACTTGGTAGGTTTAAATTATGTCATTTTGAATACAGAATGATTGCATATGGTTTATGAAATAGAGAGAGCTGAGTAGAAAACCACTTAGCTTCTAATCAAGCCATTACTAACTTCGCAAACTTGAACTTTTATTTGCAAACTGTATAAAGAGGGACTTGAATCCACTAATCATTGTCTCTTCAGATCTAACACTCTGAAAGTTGTGTGTTCCATTTTAATGTAAATTGTCAATTGTGGGTTTGGCACTATTTTATTTTGTATTTATTACTGATTTTAGAGAGAAGAGAGAGAGAGAGAGAGAGAGAGAAAAGAGATCAATTGGCAGTCTCCTGCACACACCCCAACCAAGGATCTAACCTGCAAATTGGGTATATAGCCTGAAAAAGAATCAAACCTGCCACCTTTTGGCATATGGGACAATGTTTCAATCAACTAAATCACAGTAGCCAGGACTGGTACTATTTTCTGTGTTGTCATTGAAATAAAAATCTAATCCAGCCCTGGCTCAGTGGTTAGAACATTGACCCAGGCACTGAAGGGTCTTGGGTTCGATTCCTGATTAAGGGCACATACCTCGGTTGCAAACTTGATCCCTGGCTCAGGTTGGGGCACGTGGGGGAGGCAACCAGTAAATGTGTCTCTTTTACATTGATGTTTCTCTCTCTCCTCCTGCCTTCCTTCCACTCTAAAAAAAAAAAAAAAAAAAAGCAATGGATAAATATCCTTGGGTGAGGATTTAAAAATAAATCTGATCTAAATATCTAGTGTTTTGTGAGCATCAAATAAAAATCCCCCCAGATGCAAATTTAGCCAGTAAAGTGAGTTCAATGAAGATTTTACACACTATTTAACATAACTAGCATTAATGTCTCATGGGAAGTACTTGACTCCTACTTCTATGAGATGATTTTTTTTATTATGTCAGTGAAATTTCTTTTCAAGGTGTGTACACTACAACAAAATAACCTGATTAATCTGGGAAACAATAATACCTACTTGAGGTACAGTACATTTCATGCTTAAGCTATATTAGCAATGAGAGTAACATTGTTAAATTGACATTTTATGTATTATTACTTTTGAGGGGCTTCACAGTTTTATACAAAGAAGAGCTTATTAGAATTTAGTAGGTTACATCTGGAGAATGTTTCAGTATCTTCTTTTTTATGCATTGGTTAAAAAGTGCCATCTAAATAACTTGTTAACTTTTCTAGGTCTGGGCACATCGATAGAAAAGAAACCTCACTCACTTTCCACTGGGGCGGGATCTCTAGGGTGAATAATTAGATTCTAGTAATGAAATCTGTTTTGAGATGTTTCTGGTCACGGTGTTTTAACTGCAAACCTTTTGCCTACCTCATGCAGGCGTGACTCACTTGGATGCAATGCAGGAATCAGTTGTGCCATTGCAAAATTAGGTTGTGGTAGTTTGTTCATGGGAATCATTATGCAAGTTGAGAAGATGTAATTTGCAGGTGAACAATTGTTTTCCGTGGGTGGATGTGAGCGTGTCTGGAGGTTACACTGGGATTTTCCATTGTCTACTTTGGCTTTTTCCAACATTTTCTTTTTATCTACCTTTAAAACATTACTTGCTCTTTTTCAAACCCCATTTTTTTCAAACTTGAATTAAGAAGCTCTTTTGCTAGGGCACTGGGGCAAAGATACCATTGAATCTTAAGCCAGATTAAAAAATAAAAACACAACCAGATGCATAAAAGTGAAACTTCAGACACCAAAGACAAAGCAAAATATCTTAAAACTTGCTAGAGACAAAAGATAGATTAGCTTTAAGGAAGTGACAACTTGAAAACAACTGAGTTCTCAAAGTTCAACAGAAGAAAGCAGTTTCAATGCCCAATGTTCTAAGAGTAAATAACTGAAAATTGGGGATATAGTTCAAGAAAAAGGACAAATAAACTTTTAAAATAAATACAAACTGAAAGATTGTCACAAACCAGCCTCACTACAGAAAAATTCTGTTTATTTCTAGTAGGGAAAAAAATAATCTCAAATAAAGGTCTCTGAGGCAAGAAGGAATAAAAAGCAAATAAATTGAAAAATATACCAGTAGCTCTAGATAAATAGTGACTTCATAACACAACAATTCTAATGGCATGAGGAGTAAAAATAATACATAAAATGACTCTAAAATACACAATAGCTCTATCATATATACAAGGAATATTGGAGCTTGGAGAGATGTATTTAAAATTTTTGAATGAGGGTAATGATGTTGATTAAATTTCTACTTAGACACATTATGCACAGATGAACACAGATAGAAATTACTACAGCTTTCCTGTCTAAAATCCACGGTCCAGCAAGCAACAGGATAACTTTAAAATGCCGAAACAAATCACTTTTTTAAAAAAAGGATGAAAAAAACCACTTTCAGATAAACTAGAGTTGAGAGGATTTTATTCTAGCAGTTCTGTATTATACAAACTGTTAAAATGAGTTTTTTAGGCAGAAGAAAAGAGATACTGATAACACGGATCTATACAAAGAAATAGGTAGCATGGTAACTAGTATATACGTAGACACATATCAAGTTCATTTGCTCTCGTTTTTAAAATTCCTTTAAAAGATAATTCTTTAAAGTAAAAATCCTAACAGTTGTTATAGGACTTATAACATTTAAAAGTAAAATGTAATACAGCAAGAGCATAAAGAACTAGCAGAAAGAAGAGAAGTATACTGTTTTGAGGGCCTAATAATATTTGATGTGAAGCAATAATATATTTTTTGAAGATACATATTGTAAATCTGACAACAACCATGAAAAAGGTAAAAAAAAAAGCTATATGTAATTAATCATACAATAGAGTAGAAGCATTCATTTATTATTGCTGCTGCTATAACAACTTGTTATCCAGACTATGAAAGTCCACTCTATGGCTCCCAAAGTTTCACATCTAACCCACAAGCAATATACATTCGTCTTCTCTGATTGTTCCTAAAATGATCAACCTATTGCAGTATTCACTCAAGCCCAAACATCTCACCCAGATCTTATTCGCTCAAAAGTCCCAAATCTCATAATCTAAATTAGTTATGAGAAGAATTTGCAAAAACCCATTCAGGGACAAATATACATATACATATACATATACATATACATATACATATACATATACATATACATATATATATTTTTTCTGATCTGTGGACTTGTGAATTAGAAAACAAGTTGGCTGTTCTCAGAATTCAATACTGAGCCAGAATAGATAATGATTATAGACATTTTCATTCAAAAGGGAGGATATTGACGGGCCAGTGTGAATCAGTGTTTGAGCATTGAACAGTGAGTGAACCAGGAAGTCAAGATTTGATTCCCAATCAGGGCACATGCCTGGGTTGGGGGTTCGATCCCCAGTAGGAGGCAACAGTCAATGATTCCCATCATTGATGTTTCTATATCTCTCTCTCCCTCTCCCTTCCTTTCTCTGAAATCAATAAAAACATATTATTAAAAATAAGGGAGGATATTAATGAAAAGAGAAAATGGAGTCACTGGTCTCAGGCAATTTTGAAATACAACTGGGAAAACCCCATTTGATTTTAAAGTCTGGGAATTACCAGGCTCTGCCCTCTGGGCCCACAGCTCCACCCTTGGAGTCATCCTTTCTCATGAGAGGTAGAGCATGCTTAAAGCTGCATAGTTTTATTGGCCTGTTTCATGCCTGTAAAATTTAAGGAAAATGATGGTATTCCTCCCCTCCCCCCATTTTGTTTTCTCCCTATTTATTTCAGTGCAGGCTGGCAGGGTGTCTACTGAAACATTGTGGGTCTCCTGTGTGTGCCACAGGGATAACCTCCATCAGTTAAGGGCTATCCTTCCTTGGATAACTCTATCTCTGTATTTTGCTTCTGCTGAGACGACTGAGGAATCCCTTAGATGTATGCCTAATCTCTTAAACAGTCCTTTGTGTGACTGAATAATCAGATCTTTTGATTCTTTCAAGGTCCTAGCAATGATTGTCTTGCCACACTTTTGGGTTTCTCTCTAAAGCAGTGGTTCTCAACCTCTGGCCCTTTAAATACAGATCCTCATGTTGTGACCCAACCATAACATTATTTTCGTTGCTACTTCATAACTGTAATGTTGCTACTGTTATGAATCATAATGTAAATATTTTATATGCAGGATGGTCTTAGGCGACCCCTGTGAAAAGGCCATTCTACTGCCAAAGGGGTTGCGACCCAAAGGTTGAGAACCGCTGCAGTCTAAAGCATGCATTTTGATAAAAAAAATATATATAATAATTTAGGATCTTATATAAGTTAGGGGGATGAAAATTTCCCAAATCAGGTTTCTTTTTGCTTAGTTTCTTTCTTCAATTTTTTTCTTTCCTTTCACATTTACTACAGGAAGCAAGAAGAAACCAGTCTACACTTTCAATACTATACTAAGAAATATCCTCAGTTAAATATTAAAGTTCATTTCTTACTAACGGTTAGTTTTGCACATGACTACAGTACAATTCAGCTAAGCTTTCTGACACTACCTAACAAGGATTCCCTATCCTCCAGTTTCCATTAAAATGCCTCATTTCCACCTGAGCCTTCACTATAGTACTTTAACATACATACTCCTACCAACATTCGTTAAAGATTTAGGTATTCTCTAAGTTTTCTCCACTGTGCTTCTCACTTCTTTCTGAGACTTCGCCAATAGTCTCTAACATCCATATTTTTATTAACAGTTTAGTGTTTTTATCTCATGTGCCTCAAAATTCTTCCAAATTTGCCCCTTATCCAATTCCAAAGTCACTCCCAAATGTTTAGGTATTTTTAGGGCAATGCCCCACTTCCTGTTACCAAAATCTGTATTAAATTCATACTGCCCCTGTAACACATCACTACAAACTTAGTGGTTTAAAACAACACAAGTTTATTCACTTTTAGTTCTGAGGGTAAAAAGCCCAAAATAAGTGTCACTGGAATAAAGTCAAGGTTCTGACATAACTGAGCTTTTTTTTTTTTTTTTTTTTTTAGATTTATTTGAGAGGCCCTAAGGAAATACCATTTTTGTCCTTGCTTTATTCAGCTTCTAATGATTGATGTTATTCCTTGACTTGTGGTCTCTTCCTTGCATCACTCCGACATCTCATTTCCATCATCACTTTTCCTACCATTGACTGTAATCCTCTTGCCTCCCTTTTATAGGAAACCTTGTGATTACATTGCCCCACCTGGACACCCCAGGAACATCTTCCCATCTTAATGTCCTTAGCTTTATCACATCTGCAAAGTACTTTTTACTGTGTAATGTAGCATATTAATGATTTTGGGGGATTAGAATTGGGCCAACTTGAGGTTCCATTATTTAATCTACCACAGTAGACAAAATTAAATACTAAAAAGTACACAATTTGAAAGAAGGTGGAAAAGAGAGAAGGCTATATAGGATAAATAGAAAACAAGTAAAAAAATATAGCCTTCAAGCCACACATATCTATAATCTCATTACCAGAAAATGGTTTTAGAGTCTTCAAATTGAGGGAAGAGAATATCAAATTGGGCAGAAAGTCAAGAATTAACTATGTTCTGGCTACAGAAAACAAACTTTAAATAAAAGGCAATGATATGCTAAGAGTTAAAGAATAGAAAAAAATAACAAATCATAAGAAATCTGGAATCACTATAATTAATAGCAGACAATGAATATGAATATCTTCATTATGAATATCTCTCTTTATGCCTAGTAATATATTTTTTCCTGAATCAAGAAAATATAATATTTTTGATAACTGATAACTTTAAAATACATGTTGAAAACCAAAGAGAAAAATCTTAAAAGCCATAAAGAGGAAAAAGACCTATTACATTCATAAGATACTTTTACTGACAGCTGCTAACACTTCAGCTTAAATGATTGAAGCCTGAAAAACATGGAATGAATAATTAAAATGATGAAATTAATAAGTGGTAACCTAGGATTCAATATTAAGTGTAAAGTCTTTAAAAAATGGAGAAGTAAAATAATTAAAATCATTTCCAATAAGCCTGATCTCTCTCATCTATCTATCTATCTATCTAATCATCTATCATCTATCTATCATCATCTATCTCTATCATCTTTATATTTGTTCACAAAATAAAAAATAAAGATCTCTTACTGCAACATGAAAACCCAGGAGGAGAAGACTATATATATGGAAAAAAAAAAAAAAACCAGAACATTGATCATAGAAACAACAACTATAAAGTTTTATTGATTTTAGGAAGCTTTTGATTAATCTATCTTTTACAACAATGCAAAAATTTTTACAAAATTATTAGGTAATCAAATCAAGATTAGTATTTAAAGCATAATATATCTAGTTGGGTCCATTTATCAATAAAAGATTGGTTGAAAATTTAAAATATTAATGAAGATTATTCAGCTCATGTTGCAGGGTGGTTAGTTTCTCACTGAATTTATATTTACTTCTTCTTGGGTACTAAATTATCCACAAACTATATACTCTGTGGCTGAGTTTTATCCAAGAAAGTGTAAGAGGAAGTGGTAAACTCAGAATCCAAGCCGGCACACAAGCCTCCCGTGCACTTCTCCAGGTTCCTACCCCTTTCCGTGCAATGGTGATAACTAGCCCCAGATCGCCCCTTGGAAGCCATATATTGCAGATTAAAGGATCACTGTCAGATTGTCTCTACATGGCTCCGAGAGGAGAGAAGAGCCTCCTGAAACCTAATTACCAGCTTTGACTGTAACTTCTATTGTGTTTGCACTACAATATGTTTTGCTAATTAGGAATTAATATACTGTAATTCACCACATTTACAGATTAAAGAAAAAAATCAAATGCAGACATGGAATTTCATAAATTTCAATATCTAATATAACAAAAACAAAAATATTGACAAATTTTTAAAAGAAAAGTTATTTTTTCATATTTATAAATGGCATCTCTACCACCACTCTAAAGATAAACAACAAAAAATAGAGCAAACATTATAATTCATGATAATAATATTAACATACAGAGCATAGAAAGAAAAGAAAAAGAAATAAGTGATATAAGTCTGCAAAGGATAAAATAAAATGGCATTATTTGTCAAATTGTATAAAAATAATGGGTAGCCAAAATCGGTTTGGCTCAGTGGATAGAGCGTCGGCCTGCGGACTGAAAGGTCCCAGGTTCGATTCCGGTCAAGGGCATGTACCTGGGGTGCGGGCACATCCCCAGTGGGGGATGTGCAGGAGGCGGCTGATCGATGTTTCTCTCTCATCGATGTTTCTGACTCTCTATCTCTCTCCCTTCCTCTCTGTAAAAAATCAATAAAATATATATATAAAAAATAATGGGTAGATTATTGAAATATATAAAAGCTTTTGTTGCAATTAGATAAAAATTAATATTCAAAATTCAATTGCATTTCTGTATGTCAAAAACAAGCAGAACATGTATTTGCTACCTTTTCTAATAACTTTAGATATTAAAATTATTTAGAAATAAACATATATTTTAAAATACTGTATTTAAAATATTTGATTGAAATGCATTATAAAAAGGAAAGTCTTAGGAACCTGAGAGTTTTCCTCCAAAATTAATTTAAACACTCAATGCAAACTTAGTCAGTATCCCAATAGGTGAGAGCATGACTGTGCATGTGTGTGAACCTGAGAAGCTGATTCCAAAACTGATATGGAAGAACACAAGGCCAAGAGTAGCACAGTTAGTCTTGAAGAACTAAATAGTGGGGGTAATTTACCCTCTGGATATCAAGACTAAATAAGCCATTGTAATTGAGTGTATGAAATTAATTAAGGGTTATATTAATTGGACAAAATATAAAACTCAGATACAGACTCATTTAATGTGGAAAACGGATTTATGACAGAGCTGTTATAGATTAGTATGGATCAATAGTTCTTTCATGAAATCCAGCTGAGGGAATTGGTAATTAATACAGAAAAAAGAGGACCTACTTTACATTTCACAAAAGTTAATTCCAGGAAAGAAAAGACTAACATATGAAAGCCAAAATATAAAAACTTTTACATGAAAATATTTTTGGATATATATGTATGACCTTGAGATAGGAAATATTTATTAAGAAAGATATGAAAAGTGCAAGCAATGAAAGAAAAACATGATAAATTTTAATACATGAAAAAGAACATCTGCTAAGTTATCCTAAATATAATTGAATGACAAGCCCCTCCATAAAAGATAATATTTGTAACACATAAAACTCAAAAAGTATTAGAATTTAGAATATACATATATTTTTGGATATATATATTCTGAAAATTAGGCAAAGAGATAAAATTTATAAGGGAAACAATATATATTCCTGGTGAAGATGTAGGCCACTAGAACACTTTTGATCTGTTGGCAGGCGTGTAAATTGACAATAATTTTGGAAAAAATTTTGATATCATTAGTAAACTTTGACATCATTAGTAAATAATTATACTGCATGACCTAGCAGCTCCATTCTGAGCTATGTACCCAAGAAAAAAATTTTCATAAGTGCACAAAAGACACAAACAAAAAGATATATAGCAAAGTTTTCTTTAATAATAAAAAAACTGGAAACAATTCAAATACCCAGCAGTAGAACAGAAAAATAATGTTATTGAAATTAGAAAAGTTATAGCTATATATACCAACATGGGTGAATCTCAAAAACATAAAAAAGCATGACAAAGAAAAATATCCAAAAGGCTTTTAAGAGGAATATATTCACTTTAACTAAAGTTTGAAAATGTGTAAATCCTAGTGTCATGACTTTGGGGGATGTTGTTTCAAATGATCTCCAAAGTGATTGACAATACCAGAGCCATCTGAATCAATGACATTTTAACTCCATACTTTCCTTTAGTTTTCTAATTTCTTCCTGGAAAACAGATGTATTTTAATTTATTCTGCCCTATCTGTAAACAATTATAACCAAAGCAAATATACTTTATAAATTTGCTGTGAAGCTCAGATGTGGGAGAACATAGATTGTGAGGAGAAGTCCAAGCAGTGGTTTTCATATTGAAGTTCATAATTCTGTGCTCTTAGGTCAGGGTTTCTCATCTCACACTACTGACACCTGTGTTGGGGTAATTCTTCGTTTGGGAGGACTATTCCTTGTAAGTGGGATATTAGCAGCAGCGTTTCTGGACTCTAGTATTTTTATTAAATATCCTCAGGTGGGTGGGGGAATGACAAAAATTGCCCATGGTTGAGAACCACAGTTTTAGATGATAGGTTATATTGCTACCCTTAGTGGAACAGTATAGAAAAAAAGTAGAGCATTCTTTGGAGTTTCTATAAGCATGTTTGGTTCCAAAAATATAGGTTTTTGAAAGACCTGGGTCGGCAAAGGTGTAACATTTACATTATCCAAGTCTTCTTGGATGGATTTCCAAGAAGCACAGTCTTTCAAGTACTGCACAGACTTTTTCTTTGGGAAAGCCTGCTCACCCACAGAAGAAAAGCTTACTTGGTGTACCTTTAAGACATTCAGAGCTTGGCTGTAGTCCTAAAATATCAAACAGAGCAACCAAAAATGCATGGGTAAAGTATTATGAACTCTTTATCCCATTCTCTGACTCAAAACCTCTCATCTCATGAAGCCTTCAGGACTAATGCTTCTTGATTCAAAATTCAAATTTCTTATTAATATTAATACTCTCATGTTCTAGAATAGTGTTTTAGCTTCCCTTCCTCCTTCCCTCCCACCCTCCCTCCTTTCCTCTCTCCCTCCCTTCCTTCTTTATTCCTCCCCTCTTCCTGCTCTTCCATTGTCATTGACTTTTTTCTCCTTCTCCTCCTTCCCCTTCCCTTCCCTTCTCTTCCTTCTCAACCTCTACCTCTTCTACCTCCTCCTCCTTTTTCTGTCTCTCTTTCTTGCCCTCTCACTTTCTATGTCTTTCTCGCTTTTTCTTCCTTTCCACCAAAGAACTTTATAAATTTATATAGTTTATATAAATCTCAATATATTAAGGAAAAGTTGGAGTGTTCAAGGTCTTCCCTGGTCAGCTCCCCACAACTGAAGTACCTTTGAAAACCATGTAGAGCTCTATGGTACCCATTTTGAAAACACTGATAGAGGAAGAAGTGAAACCTTAGGAGAAATGAATATGTACATAAGGTAGATGCAGGTATTGAGAGATCTCAAGAATATTAAAAACAATAGGGTTACACTCAGTCAGAAAAATGGAGAACAGAGATGTGCATTTATTTATTATAAACACATAATCAGCAGAAATAGAATTTTCAATATTCTAGTATTTGATTTGCAAAAACCCTTATTCTTAAAATGGACCAAGGTGGACTGTATAGTATAGAAATTCAATGTTATGTTGTGGAAGAGCTTAGTACCAAAATATCTAATTTGGCTTGTGTTAATTTCTGTTCTATGGTCCTAGGAGAGTCAACCACCTATCTTAGTTTCCTTGTCTCCAAATTTGGAGTAAGCGCCATACTCACCCACATGTGAGAACAGTTCAGAAAATTCCATTGGGTGACATATTTGAAAGTCATTTGTAAAGTATCATGCTAGAGAGTATAGAGCAGATTTTTTTTTAATTCTCATTTTATCTATCCTTGCAACTTTCAAGGAGGGCAGTGCTTGAGTCTCTTTTTTCTTGACAATGCATTAAAACTGAAACTTTAAAATCGTAAAGTCTTTAAAGTTGAAAGTGTTCCCAAAGACAGCATCAAACTGAAGGTGAAAGGAGAGAAGTAAGTGCATTTTGCCATGACAATAGCCTAGATTTGAATGGAGCTCTTTTTTATTTCTACTATGGTGCTACCTGAAGTATTGTGCCATGCCTGGGGTTCCTCTTTAGTGGGTGGAAAACAGCAGGGTTCTCTGAAAATGATTTATAAACAAATTGTGGCTGCTTTGAAACTAGGCCAACTGATATCACGGGCTAATCTGTTTAGTACTTTAGACCTCGTCCTGATGTTACTGTTCATGTATTAAAAATTGGCTTTGGGCCTTCGAAGTGTCAGTATATGCATAGGAATGGCCTTAGGTCCTTAACCATAAATGTTAATACTAAAAAAAGGTTATTTTTGTGTGTGTGTGTGTGTGTGTGAGTAGATACATTGAAATTCAAAACAGCAGGAAGGTATAAACAAGATATACTTTTTCCCCCTCCTTTGATATTGAGAAGTTTTAAAATGCAAATGAAAAAGATTAAGGCGATGTTACAGGTTGAAATGGTGGAAACTTACTTTCCTAAGTCTTGGAATAGTTCCTCTTGGGTAAGATGAATCTGATCTTTTTAAAAAATCAAGCTCAAGGGAATTTAGAACTATATAAATATGCTTCAAAGAAAATAGCCTCTTAGATAGCATCTTCAATTTTCAAATGGTTGCAGATGAAGTTGTTGAAAGATCATATTCTGTTTTTTCAAAATGTGAAATTCAATGAATATTTCATTAAAGATTAGTAAATAGAATGTTGAGTATTTTTCTATTGCATTCTAATATCATCTGTACCAGCAGTCTAAATATGTGAGAATGTTGCTAGGAAATTTATAAACTTCCAGATGCAATAGATATTTTTATACATAAGCTATTTTTTTCCTCTTCTATATACCAGACACATCAAATAGTACCTGCATTTGTGTTACCCATGCTCTGACAAACTATTGATGGTTAAAATTACCTAACCATGACTACTATTATAAAAAAAAAAGTTGTGTTTTCTATTTTCACTTGATTTTTTTTCTAATTCAAATAAATTATCTTATGATATGATGTTCAACTGGCAATGTTCATTTGAATATAGAAGAAAATCATTTCATATTTTTAAACTGTGGCTCTATCTTTATAAGTTAATTCTGTTACACTTTAAATTGACAAGAATAGCATACCAAAAAAGATGAAAACTGAAGAGTATTTTGATTTTTTTCCAATGTAACATTTCAAAGTATTGCAATTACCCTTCTAGATAATACCGGTTTTTATTATATTAATCCAATATAACAATAAATAAATAAACATATAAATAAAAAAGTGGGAATGGCACCATAAACATGCAAGGTTTTAATTCCTTTTGTTAGCTTTAACCATTTAACTATGAGGTCATATAGGGGCCAAAGTAAGGAAATTCCTAGCTAAATGCCTGTACAACAAGACTTCATTGGACACAATTTGAAGCTATTTTGTCAACATGCAGGGAAGATGAATTATATTGCTTTTAAAACAAGTATATCATATCACTCACTTTCCCCATTTGTTATAAAATTAACATAAATAATTTTGTTTTGCTTTTTCCCCATTATATTATTGACTCATTCGAATTTCTATTCATAATAAGTTAGTCATTGAAAAGCAATTTTTCTGAAATGAGATCCAATGTATTGTAAATTATGTTAGAATAACCTGTTTATCTCCTCCTTAGAGGTTGAAATCAGTCATCATTATAATTTTTCCCGTCACTGACAAAACTGTTTTCTTGGACTAAGCCTACTATTCAGGTTTGTTTTCTCTTAAAGTCAAATATACTTGCTGAAATTTGCAAATGCGTTCTGTTTCTCAAATTAATGAACAGATTCACAGCATAGAAAGTCCTACATTTTTAGCAAATATGTTAGCCACAATTTCTCACATTTATATACTTTCTTTTATTCAATTGAATACAGAGTTATTTGCTTTCTTAATACTGAGAATTAATGTTTAAAGTATTATAAGTTTATAGAGAAGCTTTTTCTTACAGAATTATGTAGGATGACATCCTAACCTGGAAATTATCTTGATAAATGAATGATCTTGGAGTGTCAGGGTGGATGAGGCCCTGAAATGTCTGGTACAGATGGTAAGCCAATGCCAGACCAGGCTGGAAATAGGTGTGTAGTAGGTGGCTGACAGAAAGACACTAAGAAGGGCTCGATGGGAGTTCAGGCTCTGGGAACACCTTTTACATTCAACAAAATGAAGCATCTTTGTTGGCTAGTTCAGTTTACCAGCCACCAATTGACACTTGTGATTCCCTTTCAGTGCGATCATTCATAATGTGAGGAAATTCAGGCCAGAGGAGGAGAATGATATGCCCAAGATCATACTATTACTTAGTGCCAAAACTCAGACATGTCTTCCTGCTCATACTTGATCTTTGTGAGGCAGAGTAAGGTATTGTAAGTCTAGTATCACATGCATTCGTTGCATATTCAGTAATTCTGTGGAACTCTGTAGGTGCTGGAGGAGATGGACCATATAAATACCTTAAATATAAATATGAATGAGGTAGAATGTATTGAGTCAATAAAATAAGTAGTCCTTAAAGTCTACTGAGATTTCTCTTTTGTGGGATGGAGACATATTCTGAGTTTTCTCACTTTCAAATAGTCTTATAGACCTGATATGTATTTAAATGTATTATGTTTTGATTGATTTTAGAGAGGGAGAGAGAGAGAGAAACATGTGTGGAGACAAACATTGATCAGTTGCCTCCTGTACACAACCTGACTGGGTATGGCACTCGCAAACTCTTTATGTGCCCTGACAGGATATTGACCCAGGTACCTTGCGGTGCATGGGATAAAGCTCCAACCAACTGAGATACATCAACGGGGGTGAGTTGTTATTGATTTAGATGAAAGCAATAAAGAATTATTTAACATTTTTTTCAAAATAGTTTTAGAGAAAATGAGTCTATTCTCTCATATAAATCAGGTATGATTTGTTATGCATGGTAACACTTAAGATATTTGAATTAATATATTACTTCCAACACAAAATATTGATGTACTTTTAGAAGGTCACAAAGTATGTAAAATATGTATTATAATGTCTATTTATTTTAATGAATGTAACACCTTATGCCACTGGGGTCATTAGATCTTACATAGATCATGCCTCAAGGATTTTGTTGAACTCTAAAATGTTAACTAAACAGTATTACATATAACTTTATATTATGAAATTTATCCTCAAGGTACATATTCATATAAGTAATTTAGCTGGGGGCACTGCTTTACTTAAAAAAAATCTCCCAAGTTATTAATTTAGGGAAGCAAAATATCTGAAGGAAATGTAACATCTGTTAAATTTCTACAGAGGTTAAAGAGAAATAAAAAGCTGTGATCTTCTGGCAAGAAACTACATAGAACACTCACTTTGATGAAACTTTATGAACCTGAAAGACTGGCTTCCTTACCTCAGTTTGCTCGTAAGCAAATCTCCAGGAATAAGAAATAGAAGAGGTTTTGAAGTAAGTGATCCAAGGTTCTGATAAGTCATGAAACACAATCTGTAATTTGCACACATTCAAATTTGCATGCATAGCAAAAAAAAAAAAAAGAGAGAGCGAAAGAGACCATATTGTAGATGGATGCTATCCTTTGCACATTTGCACAGTCAAATCGTGAATTATTAATTTTTCATAGTTTCATAATTATATCAAATTGAAATTTTATAATTTTCAGAATTCAGTATGTAGATGACAAACCAAAGTTGTTCAGGATGTACTTCTGTGTCTTAGGTTGCCATATAATTGTATACCCTAACATTGGCTCAACAAACAAGCAAGCAAACAAAAGCCAGCCCATTAAGTAACGATAGCACTTTATTGTAAAGCTGATTTGCAGACCAACATGTAAATGAAAGAGTTCCAAATTGAAGAAGGACCTCTAGGAGGTTGGATGTCAGCACAGCCACATGGTTATCACGATAAAAATTTGACCAACCAATTACTACTATCAGTTAGTGTCATACATTTCAAGCTCATTCTATCAGGTAGATTTTTCTCAGTAATGTGAATAAGCTTGGGCCGGCCTTGTGGCTGTTTTTCGTTACTCCTAAAACTTTTAAACCAAATTATGTGTTTGAGAGAGGCAATGGCTTTACCTTTGAAGTAGGAGATAAGTTTAAAGCATGTAGCAGAGTGCCCAGCTCACTGACAGTTAATAATACTGATGCTAATATTTCAGTGTGGATGGTGGGAAGGACAGGCACAGAGAGAGCTTACAGTTAAAGTCAAACTCCTGGAGATGCTTTTTTGTTATATAGTTTCACTTTCATAGAGTTTTTATGGAAGAATATTTTCTTATTTGACTAAATTACCTTGCACATATAATGCAATAACTTGGTGTTCATTTTCCTAAAACTTCTTATACTAACTTTACACATTAGTACAGTCTCATAATTTCAGAATTAAAATAAGCTTTTATAAATTGAAATTAAATTATGTTGTGGATGAGTAAAAAATGGTATTCAATATTCTCACCTGGCTATATTTGGCTCCTAAATTCTCACACTGCTAGTAGAACGGGTTGATAAGCATGATGCAGACAAGTAAACAAATTTATAATTATCAACATTATTTTACCTCTCAGTAAACCACACTTACTTTGTAACAGTTATGTAAAAAAAACTCTCAACAACATAAAACATATCATCCAGTTATTTCAGATATGTGTTGATGTACAATAGCAAAATATTTTAAGTTGTTGGATTTTTTGTTTCATATCTGGGTGTTTTAGTGTTATACTACATTTCTAAATTAAATCACATTTTCAATTATGTTGATATCAATAGCCATAAATTCATTAGGTGTGTTTCAGTTGAAAAATATATTTAAGAAAAACATTATTTTTGCTTTATGAGAGCTTTACCCAAATATGCTCTGAGCTAAATCTAAGAGTGGCAAAATAAATCTCTTATTTATTAGAAGTAGAAAATTGAATATTGCAAAATAACAAATATATCACATAAAAAGCTATACTATTTGTTTTAACCTTAGAAATTTCAAGGTTTATATACTACTTATCCTTATATCAAATGTGCTAAATAAATAAGTATATATTTAGATCCCAAGTATCTGACAGTATGTGTCTGTAAATAAATGTGTTTTTAAATCAGAGTCTTTACAAAGTTGTTCCTTCTTTGCTTATCTGTCAGGAATCAAATTTAATGTTCTTCTTGCTCCACTGGATAACATCCAAAGCAACAAAGCCATTGAAAGGAATTTAACTTCCTTTGCTGGTTGAGGTGATAGTGACCTCATCATCTCCAGCACAGGAAACTGAATAGCTTTAAAATCAGCTGTTTCCAGGAGGGAAAAAAAATTAATTTTCAGCCACTGCATAGTAATTTGTTTTTTACATATTTCTCATTTGTACTTTTTGAAAATTATAGATCTGAAAAGGCTATGGGATTTTGCAGTCAGTAGCATGTCTATTTTACAAGAAAGTATAAGTCACAAGCAAACATAATGATTAATATTTATGAATAAGAACTGTGTTCACCTTTTCCAGTTTTTATGTTGCAACAAAAAGTATATAACATAGAAAGTAGGTCTTTTATTTACAAAATTCTTTATGTTGGTCTTAACAGATTCAGAACTTCTCATAATCAGAGCTCGAAAAAAGACTATATCTGTTCAAAAGAAGAGCATTTGTGATTTTTGTGTACATTCACTATATTCCAGCTGGTAACATGATGTTGGATGAAGAGCGAGGGAACATGCACCCACAATGCACACACCGATGAGACAGAAACAAGCACTTTCCCTAACACAGAAGCGTTCCTTCCCACCCACCTTCCATGATCACTTAGTGGGAATTCTTTCTAAAATATTAATTTAATATCCGACATTGGAAAAAAAGCATTACATATTTGCTATAGAATTTTCTTCATTTTTGAATTTTAAGGTAAAATAAAAATTAAATTCTGTCTTGCTGGATTCTTTGTTAATAATATCAATGATGATTTTTTAACACTTTTGCTATTTGATCAGTTCAGGGCCCAACTGTTAAAGCTGCTATGAACAAAACTTGATTTTTATATAGCCTATGTTTTCATCAGCATATAGGGCGAGTAACTAAATAAAACAAGAATACTAACTTTCACTTCTCTACTAACGGTAACTAACTGAGGAGTTGATTTCCACATCTTGAAAATGGAAACATGTTTCTAACCCTCCTGCTGTCCTTGAAATGTCAGTCATTCTGACCAAAGAAGCAGGCCATTTCCTAGGTATTTGAGCTTTGAAAATATCCCAGGCCCATTTATGCCCCAGCAGTCACTGTGTGGTCCTGTTCTTACTCTCCACCTAATTCCTGATAGAAGAGATTACTGAGAACTTCTTTGCTCAAGTAAATTTCTATTTTCAAGACAATGTGCTTTCTGTAACAAGCAAACAAGCTTAGAGAAACAAAAACAACAAAAAGGAATCCTCAATATTTAGCAGAGACCCACAAGAGCCATATGACCGCACCTGAAACTGAAGGTGAGGCTGAAAAGTAGAGAATCACGATTTCTGAATAATTCTGGATCCCTGCCTGTAAAAACTTGTATCAATTTGCTTTTCAGATGGTCTCAGAAATAGGAAAACAATTGTGTTCACTCTACTGGGCAAAAGGGGAATTAACATTTCTGGGTTCTCTGGGCAGCTTGGTGAAGTATGCAACTTAGGGAAAGTAACTTCTGTTTATTTTTCTGTGTAGGCATCCTTGTGTGTGTATGTGGCCTAAGGATAAAAATCCTATTTGAATAGCACTTTGAAAACTTGCATGTAAGTATAAAATGGAATCATATTAATATGATGTAGATTTTGGAAAATGTTCTTTAAACTATTATAAATAAGTGATCCTACGCAAGTACACTAATAAATCTGCTTCCACAGAAAAGTGCTCTATATGTTTTTTCAAGTATAGTCTCCAATTATATTAAACTAGATGCCTAGTGCATGAAATTCATGCATGGGTAGGGTCCCTAGCAGCTGCTGGCTGCTGGCCAGGGCCTCCCTTCCCCTGGCTCCCTTCCTGTGGTTTGCCGGCCTTCCCTGTCCCGTGGTACAACTGCTGGTCGAACTCCTGGTCGAGGGGACAATTTGCATATTAGGCTTTTATTATATAGGATTTTATGTTGGGAAGCTATTCTTTGAACTTTGGGACTTTGTTAGATCTCTTGTCCTTCGCTTTTGAGAAGGCAACTCCCATTCATTTTAATGTCTTGCTTATGAAAATCATGACAGAGGCAAAAATCAATGCTATACACTATATCTGATGCTTTAATAGTAATTTGGAAAGCAAAGCAAAGAAACCAAAGGGATTTCAATCTTTTAAACTATGATTTTTTTCATATAAAGTTGTTCATTAGATTTGTTCTACATTGTCTAAGAATTTACATAACTAAACAGAAAGAATATGAATACATTTTTGTATAGTTGCATATGTTTAAAGTAATTCCTCAGATTGAAATAGTGAAAATATAAGCTATTTTGTATTTACTGCATTATGAATTCATGGTTTATAGACAATTCTTATTAAATATAAGTTAAATATATGGTGTGTACTTCACATATACTAATGCTTAAGAAAAAGAATTGAGTCATATTTAAATTATATAAGTGTTTTTTGTCAAGGATCTTAACCTTGAAACTGGAAAATTATTTATATTTTTTAAATTTACTTTTGTTTATTTTCTTAGATGGAAGTGTATTTATCCATTAGAGGTACTGAGGATTATATTTCTTGAGTATAAGTTGTGGTTTTATATTTCATGAAAACATGGATTCTCACTGGGCACCAATGCTTGATCTAGTCCTTATTGTAGGAATATAGCTGCTTTTCCCCATTTTTAATGAATTTTTTTCCAACCAAAATCTATCCTCCAAAGCTAATAAAGCTAACATTTACTTATTGAATGCTTACTAAGTGGCAAGTACTGTGCTAAGTTTCTTACATAGGCTATCTCATTCACACCTTACACAAATTCCATTAGGCTTTTGTTATATTCGTTTTAGTGATAAGGAAACTAAGGCATTATGATCTTAAATAATTTGCCTGAGCCTATACAGCTAATGCATAGAAAAACAAACTCTGCCTCATTTGTCTGACTCTGTGGTATAAAATTAAATAAATAGTTCTATAGAGAATGACATTAGAGATATCCCTAACTGCAGTTCTATGAGAAATTACTCTATCTACCTTAAATAACCATAAAAACACTTTTAAATAAATAATTGGACATCTGAAGGTAGAACAATAGAAGAAAGAAAGGAAGAAAAATTTGAACCTTGCCAAAATGAATATTTTAATGAAGATGAAGTATTTTTTCCTATTAGTTCCTAGAGAGAAGTGATGATGATTTAAATTTCTCAAGATGTATTTTAAATGAACATATTTGCAATTAGAGATGTGAGAATAGTGAAGTCTTTGGGGGGTAGTTATGGACATAGTCCATGCATACAATTTACTCAAGCTAGTAAATGACTTAAGCTAGTATACAGCTGACCTTAACTCTGGTTCATGTATTTGCTAGTCTTTCTTGTAGGTATTATATACCACTGAAAATGAATAATTAACAGTCTTCTGAGGATAGCATCACAGAGTGATTCATTCTATCTAGCATCCTTGCCCCAGTTTAGCTCCTTTTCATTTATCCTCCAAATTGTGTTAAGTCAAAATTTCTAATCAACATTCATGCCTTTGCTTTAAATCCTTTATTTGTTTCAAATTTATTGTAGCATAAAGTTTAGACTTACAAGGAGTCCTAAATATTCTGGTTTCAGCACATCTTTCTAACCAAATCTCTCATTATATTCCACCAATCATGTGGTTCAACCGTTCTGTTTATCTTTCTGAATGTCATGTTCTCTGTGCTGTCCTCATGTCCAGGATAAAGTTCTTTCCCATTGTGATTCCTTTAAGAGCGATTTAGAGAATCAGCTACTTCTGGAAATTCTTCAACTGAGTTAAGTGTCCTTTTCTGCGCATTTCCTCTGAACTTTCTTAATATTTTATACATTCTTGTAAAATAAGTGTATCACACAATATTATAATTGTTGCTTTACTTCTGTCTCCTCCAGAATATTCAGATACTTTTGAGGGTTGCATACTGTCCTTGTGTTGACTAAAATATAAAAATGTGCTCTACTCCATGATTTCTCAAATATTTATATACACCATAAATGTCCAGTAAGCACAATAATATACTCTACTGAATTTAATGCATCCTTCAAAGCAATTCTGATTATTTTATTTTTTCCTCACCTTGTATAATTTTCTTTCTTTTCAGTGTTATCAACAATAGTCACCATGTTATACATATACTTATTCATCTTATAACTGAAAGTTTGTACCCTTTTACCAACCTCTCGTCTTTCCTCCCAATTTGCATATATAGCACTGTGTAATAAATGTTTTTATAGTCACAGGTTTAAAAAGAAAGTCAAATTAACTCCCTGAAGGGATGCAATTTAAATTTCTAAATTATTTGTCATTTATTCCTTTTAAATATTTTAACATGTACAAAATAATTTGAACATTTTATCAGTATGGAAGTCTACATGATTCTAAATTGTATTAACCAAAAACAAACATATAAGTAGAAATTCTTTTATTCAATCTGAATTTTATCTATAGTCACTTCTTTTTTCTTTTTCCAGGTAGCAACTCAAGTTTAATTTAAAGGTATAGTTCACACATTTACTAGGGTCTCCTTCATGTAAAAAGCTTTAGACGCTGCTGCAAATAGCCTTTATATAAAATGAAGTGTTCCATATTTGATTATGAAATTCAGGATGCTCTGCTCTTTCAGTAAATGCTGTATTTGGGGGAGACACCTCAAAAATGTTAGTGGTTAATGTCTAATCTATTAATTCCTCAGCATGACAGCAGCAAACAAGTTTTCAAGGGCTTCCTGAGTAGAGAATCTGGACCCAGGATCTCTAGCTATATAGTTTCATCAGCAGGAAGTGCCTTTTCGTAGACCTTACTGCTGCTGTGATAAAATCACTGATTCTGCTGCCATTGATAAACTCTCTACATTAAAGTCTTCAACCTTCAAAAATTTTCAATTCCAAGCAAAACTTAACAATTTTATTTTCTATGTGAGTCTCATTTACTCAGAGTAACATGCTGTCTTTTCTCACAGCATTTCAAGGTAGCTTAGCTCACGATGGTGAGAAAGTTTCTTAAGTTCATTTTCCAGAACACTATTCACTTGGCATTGACTAGATTGAAACTCTTCCCAAAACTAATAATGTAGGTGCCATTACATTTTCATCCATGGTGGCAAGAAAAACTCAGACCCATGGCTCAGAGTTGAACTTTCCCTTTAGTCCAGTGATGGCGAACCTATGACACGCGTGTCAGAGGTGACACACGAACTCATTTTTTGGTTGATTTTTCTTTGTTAAATTGCATTTAAATATATAAAATAAATATCAAAAATATAAGTCTTTGTTTTACTATGGTTGCAAATATCAAAAAATTTCTATATGTGACACGGCACCAGAGTTAAGTTAGGGTTTTTCAAAACGCTGACAAGCCGAGCTCAAAAGGTTCGCCATCACTGCTCTAGTCTATGGATTTTCAGAAGAAAATAAAAAAGCTACTCTATAAACCTCTCTTAGGACTTTGAGAACAAAAGGCTGAAAAACAATAGAGAAAAAAAACCTAGGTTTTTATTATTCAGGTTTTGTTTGTTTGTTTGTTTGTTTTTTATAAAAGGTCAATAAGCTAGACCCAGAGTTGGTTAGAAACTTTTAATGATTTTTATGTTAACTTTTTTTCTCCACAAGAGTACAAGCAGTGGCCTAACTGTTTTGCAAAGAAACTTGTTAGTCAACCAATGATCCCCAGTGCAGTTCTGCAAATAGGTTGTTCTGTAAACTGTGGTCTGTCCATAGGTGATCCAAATGGGCCTTCTAACTAAGCAATCATTGGTCACAGGACAGTTGTGGGAAGGGGGAGCTGCTATCAAGTGGGATCTAAACTGAATTGGAGTAGAAAGTTTTGAGTTTGACCTCTGGAGTCAGAATCAGCTGCCCACAGATACCCAGAGCAATAAATGCAAATTCAATGTTGAACTGAGGCCAGGGTACCACGTTTCAGATACACTGGGAATCCAGTACAGTTTTAACGGGAGTGGGGAAGAGATCTACATAGATTTACCTCTATTTATTAATAGACATTTCTGTAGAGGAAGGCAGTACAAAAATCCTTCTAGACAGGTTAGAACAGCAGTTCATTTAGCTTACTTGGGTCAGAGTATCCTTTGAATAAAAAATTTGGCATGGATAAGTATGTTGAAGGTAGTGGTGAGAGTGTCTGTGACTCTTTCCTGAGTCTCAATGTCACAAGGTTCATAAAAACCATGTCACATGCAGGGAACCCAGCCATCGACTATAAAATGGGTCTAGGGTGGGTACTAGTGCATATGTGACAACAGAGCTGTTTTCCTCTGTCTCCACACTGAAGGCTTATGTTGGAGTGGAGAACGTGGGAGAGGGAACTTGGAGCAACGTGTTAGTTTCTTAAGTTTCAAGATGCATGCTTTAAATACCAGAGACATGTTGGGTCCCAGGATTACTTCAGCTTGGGAAGAGCTCATCAACTTAGTCATATGCTTAGATACCTGTAATAGCATATTTGAATTCAAAGCATATTTGATTAGACTTTCTTACATTATTTATGTCAAAGTCTCTTCATGGTAAGTTTGATTCTTCCACTGAAAACTGAGGTGCGCTCAGAAAGGTCAGCAATGAGCTCAGTGCAGTTATCAATAACCACTGACCTTTTCCTTCCTCAGCCTGGTGACGAACACAGAACTCTACGGCCTTTTGCACACAGAAGTCACTTCAGCTAAAGCCCAAGCAATTTACTGGAGCTTTCTTACTCCTACAGACCCTTAATTTTGTATTTTTCTGTTTGACAGTCCCTTCAGGCACTCAAACCTTGTAGAGGTACCAAGAAGAAGGAACATGCAAGGACCAAGGACGGAGACAGTATTTTAATAAATTATATAGAGAGAAATGACTTCACAATGAGTCATGTTGAAAACTAAAAATTTAGGGATCAATGTTTTATTTCAAAAAGCAAAACCGGTATGTGTGAAGCCCTATAGATAAAAGCAGTCAGCTGTTGAATAGTGTGAGTCCAAGCAAACTTTCATATATTCACTCTTATGATTGAATTATTTTTAATTTAATTTATTTATTAAATTCAGCTAATAATACCTACCGACCCCTCCCAAATTTTTTAGAGTAAAATAGAGGAAATAATGTCTAAATTTTTAAGTCTTAAGAAAAAGTCTTTAAGTGAAATTTTAAAAGACATCCTCTTTATTAATTTACTACATAAAGGTAGCAATAAAGGAAAACACAGAAGAAATAAAAAATTTTATTATTTCACTACTCTAGCACATTAACTATATTTATTGTTTCCTTGTTGGTGATGTGTTTGTTTGTTTGTTTTCTAAATAATTCTCTAAGATATAGGCACAGGATTTTCTTAATAATTGGGATTCTAAATAAACAGTGGGTTCATATATATATATATGTATATATATATATATATATATATATATATATATATATATATATATATATGGCTATGTTAATTTTTAAAGAGCATAGAATAGATTTAATATTTGATCACTCTCTTTTATATAAGAAAAATTCAGTATAAAAATTCTAGGAAGGATTTAAATTAGACATAAGGAAGATTATTTGAGGGAGAAATTGGACTATGGCTTAGAGAAGTGGCTGAATTCTTAAAAAAAACAACCATGATTTAAAAATACCTTTTCAAATTAGTTTAAATATTTGTGTAGTAAAGATGAGAAATGCAGAAAATGACTTTTCAAGGCTCTTTAAGGGCAGATGAATTTAATCATGAATATTCATATAAAATCATTTTGTTGAAATATAGATAACAGCCTTGTCTACTTCTTCAAACAAGGGTAAAACAATAAATTTTCAGAAATATTTATAATGAAAGGATGAGCTCTTAAATTTAATAAGGTATAGCATGCAAATAGAAGTAATGCTATTTTCTTGTATAAGGCCAAGGTAAAACAAATAATTCAGAGCAATTATTTCAAAATATAAGAAATATAAGTATAAGCCTTACTAGCACCACCAGTTTTACAATTCATCAAATGAAAATCATAATTTGACTTTTAGACAGTCAGTTGTCCTTGCATTTTTTCCAAGTTCAGTTATTGTTGAGCTTATTCAGTTATCTCCTTTTGCCAAGTACAGACAGCAAAATTTAAAGCCACAGCATATAGAAAAATAGATTTGAAGCTTAGCCAGGGCCACTTTGGGTATTTCCAGAAAAAAAATAAATACAAACTTTAGTTGATGGGTCAGGGGAAGTATGTATAAAAGATAAGTAAATGCATTTTCATGACAACTATAATAGTCTGGCATAGAAATAGTCTTTTGGATTTCAAAAGTTAGAGATGTAACTATGCCCCTTCTTTAAAAAGGAAGGGGAAAATGAAGGAAGAATAAATTTCCTTTGAGTTCAAAAGGATGAGCATCTAGAAAAATTTATGTAACTGTGATGTTTTCCCTAGGAATCACTTTGAGGCTAGAGTAGCAGTTTTGACAAAGTTAACTGAAATTAAAATGGTCTTTGTCTTGTTAGGATTCTTGTAACACTAAACACATTTGTCTACACTATCTTGATTTTCACTTCAGGTTTTTGAGAAAGAACAGAAGAGCAGACAAACTAGGAACAACTTTCAAAATGTTGGATAAAATTTCACTAAATGCAGTAGTGGTGCCAGTGCTATGGATAGGATGGTCCAGTTCAAAATATGTTTATATAACATGGCTGCATGCCTTTGAGATCTTTTAAATTCTTTCCTGCATGCTTCAGTCACTCACTATTCACTCATCCAAAACCCTTTATATTCTCAAATATCTCAGTTAGTTTCACTGTAAAAGCCAAGCATTGAAATGAAGGATAAAATAAAATAGATGTAGGTATTTCAAAGTTCTTATTTTCTTCTTGACTCTTAAATACTAAATTGAAGATATATTTAACACAACAGTTCTGATAGTCTGAAATACATAGCTTTCAATATCACTTTATCACACAAAACCATAAAGTTTGATTGGTGCCCTGGGAATCATAATTTTTCTTTTTTTTTTTTAACATTAGAAAAGACATTGACTGTATCTCTATTTATCCATTGAAGAAATTAAGACTCATAGCCATCAAGTTATTTAATTTATCCACAATAAGGTAGAAAAGAATCTAGTCTTGTTATTTCAAGTTCAATGCTCTTTGTACTACATAATGCTACTCTGTTCAACTAGAAGTTCATATCTAGCCCAGAGTCATAAATATGAACATTTCTTGTTACCGAGATGTTGAACAAGCAATGTAAAATGAGCTATATTCATCCTAGGTATTGGTTGCATTCTGAAAAATCATTCAATTGATAACAATTAGCAGTTTTAGATGAGTGGATGAGTACCATAGAGTGAGGATTGAAGCTAATTAATGAGGAATTCTGGGAAGTCGTGTTCTTCCTTTCCTGTTGGATGGTTAGACATTAAACCTTGGGGTTGTCAAATGAGTAACCCCCTTGCATCAGTATTAAATTCACACACAAAGAAAATTAATTACAGGAAAGCTATTTCAAACCCACTTTGTCAACTCTTCTTGACAGGAAATTCTCACTTAGGCAGGAAAAGTCAAGTACTGCTGTCTTTAAATGTTCTTGTTTTTATAAGTCTCTCTCTTCCTCTCTCTCTCTTCTTGCTTCTCGAGAGATAATAGTATAGAAACTCTTATTTTTGGGGGGATTACAGAAATACAAACAAATCTGTTTTAAAGATTAAGGTTTAGTTAAACAACAAACCAGATCTTGAGCAAATTCCCATTAGATTGTCATCAAGTAGTGTGTCCCCACTAATGCAAATTGTAAGAGCTTAAAATGTCTGTTCAACATTGAATTCATTCTTATGTGATCACTGAGCTCTGGAAAGGGATATATATATATATCTTTAGTTTCACTGATATATATATGTGTGTGTATATATATATATATATATATATATATATATATATATCAGTTAGTTTCACTGTAAAATATACATTTGTTCCCTTGATATATATATATATATATATATATATATATATATATATATATATATATATATATATATATAGATAGATAGATATAGATAGATAGATAGATATAGAGATAGAGATAGAGATAGAGATAGAGATAGAGATAGAGATAGAGATAGATAGATAAATAGATAGATAGATATCTGTCAAGGGAACAAATATATCCCACCTAAGAGCAGGGGAACATACTGATTAGCTAGTTATCCCAGATCATCTAATTTTTATGTGAAAGTTTCCATTATTACAGAATCTCACTTAAATTTCCCTCCCTCAGATAAATAGATTGAAATATTGCATTCTTAACCTCTAACTACCTGTGAAAAGTTTTATAGTTTGAGTAAATATAGATTGTGAGAGTTCAATGAAGATATCCTGAATTTGGGAGCTTTAATAACCTTGGTAAGGATATTTATGGCAGTGATTTCTCAGTCTCTTGCTTAGTATCCTAATAATTTTCTGGGAATAATTACCTAAAGAACTTCTATGATGACTCAATAATATTTTCTATATTATACAGTTTACCCAACTTTCCAAGATGGGAATTCTGTTGTACCACAGTTGTGCTTTAGGTTGTGACTGAAAGGATATGTTGTTATACATTATTCTCACTTCAAAAATTCACCACCAACTCAGAATTTTGAGCTAGCTGATATTTGGAAAGATACCTTATTGGAAAATCTCCATGGATCTTTAAGTCTTAGCAACATAATAGTGTTAATGTATGGGCCTGATTGAGCATAAATTACAGGTTTATTAATATTTGAAAGCTATTTCATATAGTAAATTTTATTTTTCACTTGAGATTAACAGTGTTCATCCTCAAACAACCTATTTAGATTTTGGAAACAGCTCTTGCTTAAACCTACAATAATATCTAATATCTAGGTTAATAAAGGGAAAACTAATAAGATTATAATCAAATAAGAAAGATAGATGTATATTTATAAATTTTGTAGGTTAAATTTTTAGGTCAAATGTGAATTCATGTTAACAAAATAAGTTACATAACTCATAGGACAAAATAAGAAATGTATAACTCATAAAACAATTTATATTCTAGTTTTACAACTGAATAAAGTTATAAAGTTAAAAATTAAAAACTGATCAAAGAAGGTATTTTTCGTATATAAAGTTTTACTGAAAAATTATAATGCATTTGTGAAAAGAATTAACACTTTTTTATCATTAAGCAATAATTTACTTTTTTTTTTTTTTTTACCATTAGGCAATAATGTACTTTACCAAACATTGGATTATGAAATCTATGGAAGCATAATGAATGCGATATAAAAATGAGCCTTGAGAAGAATCAGGCAGAATAAAAGAAGGTAATGAGGCAGGAAGGTTTTAAAGATATGAATAGTTTCATTTTCCAGAACATGTCTCACTGATGTGTAGAAAAATAACTTCCAGCCATAGCACATATAAAAATTAAAGATAAAATATAAAAATCCTTTTTTAATAGTATGAATGAGGAAGAAGGAATAGATAATCAGAGATGGAAAAATAAACTTTATTTCTTCAAAGGTAATATAGCGTTGAAGCTGGCTTTGGCCTTGAAAGATGTCCCAATTTCTGGTGACTTGGAGCTGAGCTTTAATGTGTTATGTCTAAGGAGGACAGGAAACTGAGTCATTCTGTGTTGGAAGCATCCCAAACGGCCCAGAGGAAGATAACACAGAGTCTCTCCAACAAAATATATTTAAAAATAGGCCTCAAATTTCTTCTACTGATAGAATTCCAAGGAAATTACCTCCCATTGGAAAAATTATTATACATAAAAATAAGATTTCTTGAGAGTTAAAATGATCAATGATCTTAGCTCTCAGATCTGCAACTATTTCAGATATTGAAATAATAACATATAGAATAAAAATAAGTTTCTTTAGCTTATTACATAAATAAATGAAAGGTTTGAAAATAAAACAAGAGACAAAAAGGGGGGGGAGGCATCTGTAATGCTTTCAACATAAAGATAAATTTAAAACAAACAAACAAAAAAGAGACCAAAACATTTTACAAACAGATTTGAAAAGTATCAAATTGAACAATGGATATGAAAAGTATAGTAAATAAAATTTAAAAAATTGAGTAATTTTCTAGAACATGACATACTACATTATTGGGATAAACCTTGCCACTGAAAATAATTGAACCTGTAAATAAAAATATTTTAACATTTTTAAAATTCATGTAGTAAGAAATTAATAGGAGTACCGAGAGATAAACAGGGCACTCAAGCCACCTTACCTTTTATTTTTTATTTATTTATTTTTTTAAATATATTTTATTGATTTTTTTACAGAGAGGAAGGGAGAGGGATAGAGAGTTAGAAACATCGACTAGAGAGAAACATCGATCAGCTGCCTCCTGCACATCCCCCTCCGGGGATGTGCCCGCAACCCAGGTACATGCCCTTGACCGGAATCGAACCTGGGACCCTTCAGTCCGCAGGCCGACGCTCTATCCACTGAGCCAAACCGGTTTCGGTGCCACCTTACCTTTTAAATCATTTGATAATTTCAGAAAAGATGAACTTCATTTTGAATGGACCTTATAGGTGAGAAATAATAAGTTAAAGCCTATAACTAATAAAAAAATTCTTGTCATATTAGGCTAAGACCCAATATAGCTAAACATTTAGAGAAACGATGAATTAGAAATAATTCTTCCATCCTCAGTTATCACAAGAAAAGTTGCTTGTGCATTGAACATAACAGTAGGAAAAAATAATGCTTTCTAACCTTGTATACATTTTAGTTCACATTTGCATTATCTGAATGGTTCAAAAATTCCAACTATAAATTTAGCTTAAAATTTTCCTTGACTGGTAAAGTTGCCTAAGTGCCTAACACAAGGAAATGCAAGTCATCTGTGGAAGAAGTCATTCACTTTCCTTGTAGGTCTCATAGAGACAAAAAAAAATAATAATAATTTTTAAAGACAATGAGAACACACAATTGATAAATAATATTTATACATATAAATTTGAAACCATAACAATGAATCATTAAGGAAAGAAAACAAGACAGAGAGTAAAGTTGTCAAATATTGGAAATACAAAACATAAATTTTGAAACAATTATTCTTACTATGTCTAACCCCCTCTCCACACACACACTCTAAGAGAACACTGAAAATATATATGTGTAACAAGGAACTATTAGTTACTTGGCATTTTTGAAAAATAACCACATAGATTTTCCAGAAATGAAAATACAATAATTAAAATGAAAAACTCAGTGGATGGGATTAATGCCATATTAGTCATAGTCAAAGATAGAATTAAAGAATTTGAATATCTTCTATCTATACCAATAAAAGGGTAATATGCTAATTATACCAGATAGACTGGATGTCCTTCTGGAAAAAGCCGCAGCGGCTGTGAGGGCCAGCCGTGGCAGCAGCAGCAGGTTGATGGGGGCGGCGCCTTACCCTGATGTGCCTGGTCACCTCTCGCAGAGGGAGGCCTAAGCTGTCAGTAGGACATCCCCTAAGGGCTCCTGGACTGTGAGAGGGGACAGGCTGGGCTGAGGAACCCCCCACCCTGTGCATGCATTTTCCTGTACCGGGCCTTTAGTCCATATAATAAAAGCCTAATATGCTAGGTGTCCAGTTGTCTGTTCAACCAATAAAAGCATAATTTGCAAATGATATGCATATGCTCACAATGATGTGCACTGACAACCAGGGGGCACATGCTCTGACTGGTAGGTTAGCTTGCTGCTGGGGTCTGGATGATCAGGACTGAGTGAGACAGGCCAGACATGCCCTGGAGTCCTCCCATAGTCCCTCCCCAGCTGGCCAACCTCCCATATCCCTCTCCGGCCCCGTTTATGCACCAGTGGGGTCCCTTGGTCTGGCCTGTGCTGTCTCGCAATCCAGGACCCCTTGGGGGATGTCAGAGAGCCAGGTTTGGCCTGATCCTGCAGGCTAGGCTGAGGGACCCCACCTGCCGGAGGGACCCCGCTCACTCAGCAGATGCCCTTTGAGCCATGGGCTTCCCCGGGGGCAGCAAGCCAGCCAGGGGGAGACTGCAAGAGGTTGGCTCTAGGCCATGTCGGGCCAGACTTGCCAGCCCCACCTCACCCATCACCTTCTAATTAATATATTTTTAGTGTGTGCAAATCCGTGCATGGAGTCACTAGTATTTAATAAGACATTATTTAAATGTAGAATGGAGAGACCAAAGATTAAAAAATAGTAATAAATTATGAAATATGAAGGGTAAGAAGAACATTTGTACAATACATTTAATTGACGTCCTAGAAGGAAGGCAAAGAGGGAGTAAGGAAGATTATTTGCTTTTAGAGATAATTGTTAAGAATTTTTCACAAATGATGAGAGGAACAGTTCACGGATTAAGGAAAAACAAATTCCAGACATATATAGTCATATATACATTGTTATATAAATAAAAATATATGTGATGAATAGATAAAATTAAAAAAAAATAAAAAGAAATTCTCCCTCAGACATAGCATTGTGAACTTCCATCCAGGTGTAGAAAAGGGATTTACTGCAAGGGGTGGAAGTCAGCTTACTTTTCATAGCAACAATAAAGCCAAAAGATAGTGGAATATTATCCTCAAAGCCCTGAAAGAACATAAATTTTATTTATATTTATATACCCAGCTAACCTATCTTTCAAGAATAAGAGTTAAATGAGTTAAGAGGGAAAGTGGAAGTTTCCGGGCCTCAGAAAAGCTAGACCTGGGACTGGCACAGTATTATTTCTGTTGCAGGTTATTGATAAAGGTATGTCACAAAGCCAGTCCAGATTCTATAGGGGAAACAGACTCCACCTCTTAAAAAAGCAGCAGCATTTGAAAACACATAAGGACAGCATTGGTTAAGGCTATTTTCGGAGGTTATCTACCACAACATAAAGAACTACTCAGGATCACTATGACAATGACAAATAACACAAGGAAAAAATGAGTAAAAAACATGAATACATACAATTAAGCTTGAGCTAAATATCAATTAATGGTAGAGTTGTGAAACATTTTTTGCATGCCATAAATGAAACACTATAGAGTGCTAACAATAAATAACCTAAAGCTATACTCAACAACATGAATAAATTTCAAAATAAACCAGGTATGAAGAATGCAAACTGTAATGTGTCAGTTATATGTAGTTCCAAAATAACCTAATTGAACAATATATTGTCTATTTGAGGGTAAGTATATGAAAAATCTATATGAAAGTCAAGAGAATGATTAATCCAAATGATAGAATAATGTAGCAGAGAGAAAGAAATGTGAATATTCTATTTATTAATTTGTGCTGTGGTCACATAAATATTTATTTCATATTATTATTTAAATTGCATATATTTTCTATGCACTATATTGTATATAACATATATTTTACAATAAAGGGAAAATATAAAAATAAGTTATGAGTTTACCAACTTTCGGGTCAACATGGTAAACAAAGGTACTCATACATTTCTGATGATAGTAGAGGTAGTATCTTTACATTTCAGAAACATTTGTCAATAATTAGTATAGTTGACCCTGCAAATTGACTCTGACCCTGAAATTTTGCAGAGAATCTCTCACTCAGGTACAAAGGGAGACCTGTACAACTCTGTTTATTGTAGTATTGTTTATTATATAATACTAAAATCCCAATTATAAGGCAAATGGATTTTGAAAATTAACATACCATAAATCTTATGTAATAAAGAACAAATATGCAAATTGACCATCACACCATCACAAGGATGGCGGTGCCCACAGTGGAGGCGGGGTTTCCATGACACAAGATGACTGCATCCACAGCAGAGGCCAAGTTTCCGTAACGAGTCTTAACAAGCAATCAGCAGGGACCTGAGGGTTCATGGAGCTGGGCCAGGGCAGGGGACCTGAGGCTGTGCCCCCTGCCCAGTGGGGCTTGACAGAGGACCTCAGGCCATGCCCCCCACCCTGGTGCCAGGCTGGGGGGCCTCAGGCTGCACCCCATGACCCAGCTACAGGACAGGGACCTCAGGCCATGCTCCCCGCCCAGCAGGGTTTGACAGGGGACCTCAGGCAGTGCCCCCCATCCTGGCACCAGGCCAGGGGACTGAGGCCATGCCCCTGACCTAGTGCAGGGCTGGGGGACCTGAGGCCGCACCCATGCCTGGCTGGGCTTGATGGGGGATCTCAGTACTGGGCTGAGGGACCTCAAGCTGAAGCCCCAACCTCAGTGCCAGGCCTAGGGACCTAAGGCTGCGCCCCCCACCTGGCGGGGCTTGATAAGGGTGGGGCCGGCTGGGTTTGGGTCTCATGCGATTTTGAGGTGCTGTAGGTGGGCGGGGACTTGACTCTGGGTCCCACGGCGTGCCCAGACTCTAACAGGAGGAAGATTTTCATATACATTTTACTAATTTTCTTTCATCTCTGACACTTCTATTATAGAGAAAAGGCAAATAGCAATAATAAAATATTTCCTCTATATAATCTCCTTTTAATGTGCATGAATTTCATGTACCAGGCCACTAGTTGTGTATAATAGCTAAAATTATTGGACTAGAGTTCAATGTAGATAAACATGGGGAAATAAAATTTTTGCAATAAAAATTCCAAAAGAATAAAAAATTTATGATATCAATGAAGTGATTTTTTAAAAACATATAAAATAGTTCTATATAATGCCTATAGATAACTACAAATTAAACATTTAAAATAATACACACCAACTTTATAATAATGAAAACCCTCTGTCTTACAGAGATCAAATATATTATCCAGGTTACACAGCATTTTTATTTCAATGTCAGTAGTCTTTAAACTAGAATAGCTGTAAATTCAGAACCGAAATATTATGAGGACACAGTTAACAGAGGAGCTGGGGGAAAATGTTTATAGGATGTGGTAGATGGTTCAGACAGTGAAGCAAAGAGTATGCCTTTCTTCTAGAGTTTTCCCTATCTTCCTGGATGCAAGAAGATGGGAAAGAAGAGAAAACTTGTCTGGCAACTCCCTCTGTAGTCTTTGACAGGGTTACTAGAATACTACAAAGCTTACTATATAATGTTTTATTCCTTCCAAAGCACTTTAACATATATTATTTACTTATGTGCAAGAACTATTTCCTAATGTTACCCTTAGGAAACTGAGGATGCCCCAAATTAATGATTTGCCCGAGGTAACACAACTAGCTAGTGATATGGACTATATTTCTGAGTAGAATTTCATGCTCACTTAGAATTACAGTGTTTTTTATTTGGCAACCTCCACCCCTCCCCCCCCCCCGCCCCCCAATGCACACACCACACACACTCTATTGACCTCTCTTCCAATTCAGAGGCTATCACATACATTTTTATCGAACACAGTTTATTTTCATGTTCAGGAAAACTTTGAATAGAAAAAAAATAGGGTCATGCATTCAAATGATAGAATGTAAATCAAGTTGATAGCAAATCTTCAGCAGTATATAAGCTTGGGAATGAGTAAAATGCAGCTTACTCTACTGGGATTTTGAGATCTAAAAGGAATGCTGCAGAGTGGTGTGGGCATTGTTATGTCACACCTGTCAAGTACCAGATAAAAAAGGGGGAGTTGTTTGATCTTCATTGTTCTGGGGGAAAATCCACCCTACACACCCTTGCTTAAAGTTTAGGTGACCTGAGTATATAAACCTCTCTTAAATAGCAATCCCTGTTAATCTCTCTTCCAGAGATGAAGGATTCTGGGCTCATGTGGTGGAAGTTTTATATTTTAAGTAGATTCATTGTGATTTAATCAATCATTTATTGGTGTATAAGGTCATGAGGAGATAAGTTCTTTGACAACCATATTGAGTTCAAAGCTAGTCTGCAAAGTACACAGGTTGTATGGTATTTTTACTTTGTGAGATACATGTTACCTACTCAGTCATACAGTTGAAGAGGCCAAGGGACTGTGCTTTAGAAGTCTTTGTAGAACAGATTCCACTAAAGAAGTAATCAGCAGTGATGAGGATGGCCACCTTAATCTCAGCAATCTTTAATTTTCTTTTACTGTAGATGGCCTTTATTACCAGACAGTTTAAATTTTCAGAGAGCTCTTTCTGGCTTATGTAACTCAAGAAAACTCTTATATTTCAGTGGTTCCTTTCTACTCACCTCTGCAGTCTAGTTCTACTCACTTTTATCATGTGCTTCTAGCAAGAAATTTTTCAAGGTATGAGGGAAAAGAATGAGGAAATGGATGGACATGGTGAGAAATAATGCGGGGGTAGGGGTGGGGGGTGGAGATTCTTAATTGGCCTAAGATTTGCAAAAAAGCTTTCCAGTTAAGGGTGGAATTCTAAAATTCAACATGCTGGATTCAGATCTCAGCTCTTCTCTATATGTATAATGTGACATTTTGCAACTTGATCTTCTTAGGTGTCTATTAGTTAATCTGTAAAGTGGGAATAGTGAAAATATTTTTCTTATAGAGATGTTGCAAATAAAGAATATGATCCAGGTAGCAAATAGCAAAGTGACTGTTTTTTTCCATCAAATAAACTTTTATTTCTTTTTAATGCAAATTGTGTTGAGAGCCTTGGGTTTTTTTTTTTTTTTTTTTTTTTTGGAGCACCCACTCACTTTATCACAAAATGACATTTTTCTTTCTTAGTCTCCATTCAGAGGATACATAACTTAGCAGCAAGACACTACCTGGTTATGTGAGTAAATTCCACTGAGGGTGATAATAATTTTAAGCTTAACCAAGACTAATTAATGTTGAAACTCATATCATTGTTTTAATTCCTCTTGTCATTTAAGGAAATGTTTTATGATCAACTGAAGAGAGGGGTGTGAACCAGTGGCAGCTTTAAAACTCTGAAGCTCAATACTTTTGAGACCCAGCCTTATGCCCACAATGCCTGACTACACCCTAACAGTACCACACCTGTAGTTCCCAAGTGGAAATTTTCCATTATGAAATGTGCACATTGCTTAAATTTAAGGACTTTCTTCTTGAGAAACTCACATAATAATTGCATCTTGTCCATCACCAATTTTGAGAAAACGATTTAAATGTTATTCTTTTTCCTCCAGTTTCTCCTTAATTTGTATTCACTTGAGCACTTTTCCAACCAGTTCATCATTGTTATAAAACCTTGATAAGAACATTTAATGAATCAAGAGCATTGCTGTCTAAAGAAAGGCAATGATGAATATTTAAATAGGTACTGACCATGGTTAACTACTTTGGACATGGATCAGAGGATCTTCTGATAAGTGTGAGAGACCCACTGAACAGGAATTTTGAGGGAGTTGTTTTGCTTATGCTAGAAATTTGCTCTTTTCTTTTTTTTCAATTGGGGTTTAACTATTCTTTCAATATAGGCTACTCATTTATTCAAGAGTGATTGCCTAGATGGTAGATTAAAGATGACCACAAATTCTCTGATACTCCTCACATCAGAAGGTGAGGTCAATTTCTCTCCTGTTGAATCTGGAATACCTGTGGTGATTAAGAGCCCAAACTAAGGTTGTCCAATCATAGAATAAGGTGGAAGGGATGATTTCAGAGGCTAGGTGAGAAGGTGTCTGATGGTTTCTGCTTTGTCCTCCTAGGGCTATTAACCCCTCCCATAAACTGGCCGCCACATTTTGAGAAGCCCAAACCTTAAGGAGAGGGAACATATAAATTCACAGCTTCAGCCTGGGCTGTGTGGCTCAGTGCTTGAGCACCGACTTATGAACCAGGAGGTCACTGTTCAATTCCTAGTCAGGGATCATGCTCAGGTTATAGGCTTGATCCCCAGTGTGGGGCCAATCAATGATTTTCTCTCATCATTGATGTTTCTATCTCTCTCTTCCTCTCCTTTCCTCTAATAAATAAATAAAATTATATTTAAAAATAATTCACAGCTTCAGGTTAGCTCCTAGTCAACAACTAGCATCAACTGACAGCCAGATGATTATTGCATTTTGGTCATTTGGTGCAGTGGGGCAACTGCTTGAGAGACTTTAAGCAAAAATCACCCACTAAATTATGAGCAAAAAAAATGTTTTCTTTGAAGACACTTAAAAATAATTTTATTGAGGTTCAATTTTTATGCCATATTCATTCATTTAAAATGTACCATTCAACACATTTTAGTAAGTTTATAGAGTTGTGCAACCATTGCCACAATCCTATATCAGAACATTTCCTTTACTTCAGAAAGATCTCTCATGTCATCTGAAGTAGTACAAGATAACCAATACTGTACTTTTTGTGTCCATCAATTTTCATATTCTATATATTTTATATTAATGAAACCATACAATATGCAGTCTTTTGCCTTTGGTTCCTTTCACTTAGAATAATGTATTTGAGGTTCACCCATGTTGTAGCATGTACCTTAGGGTCCATTCTCATTTAATCCTAAGGCCTTAAGAGCCAAACTAAGGTTGTACAAAGCCTGAATTCTCCCTCAAAACTGTAATGGAGTCTTAGCCGGTTTTGCCCAGTGGATAGAGCATCAGCCTGTGGACTGAAGGGTTCCTGGTTTGATTCTGGCCAAGGGTATATGTCCAGGTGGAAGGCTCAATCCTCAGTAGGGGGTGTGCCAGAGGCAGCCAATCAGTGATTCTCTCTCATCATTGATGTTTTTATCTCTCTCTCCCTCTCCCTTCCTCTCTGAAATCAATAAAAATATATTTAAAAAAACTATAATGGAAATCCTGCCTAAGTTTTCAGCCTGCTGACTTACCCTACAGATTTTCACTTGTTAATTCTTTCAAGTAAATCTCTGTGTGTGTGTGTGTGTGTGTGTGTGTGTGTGTCCTACTGGTTCTATTTCTCTGATACATCCTGACTGATATACATATTTTCCTTTAGGATATTGAAGAAGTCCATTTATATTCTTAATTTTGAAAATTTTTTTTCAGGAACTGTGTTATTTTAAAAATATTTTTTGAGATAATAATTTTGTCTTTGATTCTATTAATGTTGTATATTGTACTAAATGAAGTTTTACATGTAAAATCAATTTTGCATTCCTGGGGTAAATGCAAGATTGATTTAACGTGTACCTACATAACCATATAGTGTAGTACTTTAAATATGTTGCTTTATATATGTTAAGGTTGCTACTATTTTGTTGGTTTTTTTACATCTATTTCATAAGGGATTATTGCTCTGTAGTTTTTGCTTTCTGTGTTTTATCTAGCTTGGGTATCAGAGTAACAGTTGCCACATAAGATGAGGTGGAAGTGTTCTATGATATTCAATTTTTCTGAAAGAGTTTCTGAAGTATTGATATTGTTCTTTAAACTGGTAGAATTCACCAATGAAGTCACTATGGCTTGGATAGGCTTTTAATTATTAATTTAACTTATTTACTCCTTTTAGGTGTATTCAGTTTACCTATTTCTCCTTTTTAAAAAATATATTTTTATTGATTTCAGAGAGGGAGAATTAGCTGAACACATCAATGATGAGATATAATCATTGATCTGTATGCAGGAGACCTATCTGGGGATTGAGCCCACAGTCCAGGCATGTGTCCTGACTGGGAATTGAATTGTGACCTCCTGGTTCATAGGTCGATGATCTACCACTGAGCCATGCCAGTTGGACACCTATTTCTTCTTGAGTCAGTTTTATTGATTTTTATCTTTCTAGGAGTTTATCTATTTCACCTAAATTGATACGCTAATTGACATACTGGTATTCATAGCATTACATCATAAACCTTTTAATCTCTATAATTTCAGTCACAATATCTTATTTTTCATTCCTGATTTTGGTCATTCGAATCTTCTCCCTTTTGTTTTTGTCAGTCTAGCTGAAACTTTGCCAATTTTTTTAATCATAAAAAAAAATTGGTTTCATTGATCTTGATTGCTTTTCTCCTTTTTCATTCATTTTTACCTTAATCTTCATTAGTTCCTTCTTCCCACCTGCTTTGTATGGATATCTAGGATTCTCTTCACTCCCTCCCCAGTGTGCATCCATCCTTAGGTACATGTACAGGCTTTTATCAAAGCACTTTATTATTTTGTTACCCAGCTTTCACTGTCAAATTCCTGAGTACCCTATCAATTTGGCATTTTCCCTAACCATGACTCAACCTCACACTTGACCTTTCTTATTCACTTCCCACCAAGAATGTTACTCTCTCTGGCAATGCTTAGGGCCATTGTATCTGTCCACGTTCTGCTCCAGAAAACGTTACCCCCTCTTAGAGCAAAGCTGCTAGTTTTCATGGCTTGCCTCACCCCAGTAGAACTGAGGGAGAGAATGGGAGCAATCTTAAAGATTCCCACTAGTTTTGCCAATGAAAACATTTATTTAAAAGTCTATTAAATATCAAAACCTGTGGCTGACATTAGGGATTTAAGACCTGGTTTCTATTTTCAAAAGATTTAAATAATATTTATATTTAAGAGTATAAGATGACTGACTTAAAATTAATGATATGTATCTATAATAACAATAGGGTAATATGCTAAATAGACTGGACATCCTTCCAGATGAAGCTGGGGCCAGAGGAAAGCCCAGGTCCTGGGTGCCTGTGGGTGGCTGAAGGGAAGCAAGCCCAGGTCCCAGGTACTAGAGAGAAGCCAGTGCAGAAAGCTGGGAGAAGGAAGGCCTACTCTTGAATGAATTTTGTGCATCGGGCCTCTAGTCCTATATAATAAAAGGCTAATATGCAAATCGACTGAACAGTGGAAAGACCAGTTGCTATGACCCACTATATGTGCACAGGGGGAGCTCCACACAGCCAGAAGCTGGGCTCACAAGATGGCCCATGGGGAGCAGGCCTAACCTGTCAGTTGGACATCCCCTGAGGGCTCCCAGACTCCAAGAGGGCGCAGGCTGGGCTGAGGGACCCCTCCCCTGCTCGGTGCCCAAATTTCATGCACTGGGCCTCTAGTTTTATTTTAATTTACTATGTGTTTGACTCACCATGTTTTATTCTAAGATTTTCCAAATGTATTCAGAAGAACACTGGTTCTTACACTAGTAATAAGTATTTCTCAAAAAACAGGTTAGGTAAATTAAAAAGATGTTGAGTTACATAAAGTTAAATGGCATGATTTCTTTACAGCATGATTTCTTAGTCTTCCTTATATGATTGTGCCCCATGATATCTGAGAGAACTATGTAGAATTCAGAGTCTTCTAAAATCATTTGAACACAGAAATCATTTACTAACAACCTTCTCTTAGGTGTAGGATTCTGAAGAACATTATTATCAAGATGTGGCAGGTAATTTTCCCATATTAAGAAAAATATTAACCAATTATAACATAAATTATCTTAGTAGAAAATCCCTAATATATAAGGGATGTGAATAAAATGATTTAATTTCTGAATTCATATTTGTGACAAGAGTCATTCATTTTTATTTTTGTGCATCTTGACTTTTTCAAATTTATTTTTAAAGGCTTTAAATTCTAACCTCCAGGGATTAGAAGATAGACCTGAAACATGAGGCATAACCTACCCATAGAATTAAGAAATGTAATATAGAGTATTTTCTCTTTTTATATCATTCTCAATAGCAGTTACCACCCTAATAGAAAAGGTGTTAACTAAAGTTGCAAGAGTTGCCCTAGCTGGTTTGGCTCAGTGGATAGAGGATCAGTCTGCAGACTGAAGGGTCCCAGGTTTGATTCTGATCAAGAGCACATGCTCAGAATGTGGGCTCAATGCCCAGGATGCGGGCTCAATCCCCACTACAGGATGTGCAGGAGGCAATCAATCAACGATTCTCTCTCATCATTGATGTTTCTATCACTCTCTCTCCCTCTCCTTTCCTCTAGGAAATAAATAAAAATATATTTTAAAAACAAGTTGCAAGAGTTACTTTTTTTGTCTCTAACTGCTATGCATATATTTTCAAATTTTGGGTAACTAGGAGTGTCTACTACTGTTTTCTAATTTTCAAAATAATAAAAATTAACTGTATGTTGATCTCAACTCTAACCTCCTACACAAAAATCTAAGGATCTGAATGCAGTGAGCAGAAATTCCAACATTAGAAGATCAAGGTTGCTTGCTATATTTAATACACTTTCAAAAATATATCCTAGTCTGTATTGTGTAGGTTTTCCATTTGATAAAGTGCAATATTTAAATTTTAAAATATTTAATGCATTTTTCTATTCAATACATTAAGTTTTTTCCTGCCCACAGTTTCCTTGGAATTAGGAAGTGGCAAAGGATTTGAAAAGATAAACGTAGTTCTTCAGGTAAGATTCAGCACATACAGCCTGATGGACCAAAATATATAACATTTTATATAAATTTACAATCTTTTCTATGAAATTATAAATTTTGCATTTGCCCCCACAATGGTTGGAGTGAGTGCTATGTATTTCATATACATACTTAATATGTCGAAGAAATAGGAGAGAGGAATGGCTAAAATCACATGTAGTACCACACTGTGTTTTATTGTATTTTCTTTTTTAGTAAAGTCATAAGGCAAAAGCCCCTTCAACTCAAAGAGCTCAGGAAAAATGGCCCCTGGTTTTATGGTTTTATACTTGGCCCTATCAGCAACCTGCTATTTAAGTTTTGTCTACATTTGGATTCAAGTCTTTTATAGGAAAGAGAGAGAGAGGGAGAGAGAGAGAGAGAGAGAGAGAGAGAGAGAGAGAGAGAGAGAGAGAGAGAGAGAGAGAAAAGAAGAAGAAGAAGAAGAAGAAGAAGAAGAAGAAGAAGAAGAAGAAGAAGAAGAAGAAGAGAAAGAAAGAAAGAAAGAAAGAAAGAAAGAAAGAAAGAAAGAAAGAAAGAAAGAAAGAAAGAAAGAAAGAAAGAAAGATAGATGATGGTGAAGAAAATATATTTCCTTACATAGAGTTTCAGAAAGCAAATTGCTTGCTGATGGTAAAATGCTCTTGAATGGCAAGAGCTTCTCCATAAATGTGCATCTTCATTTTTATGTAAAACAGATCACATCAAAAGAGACAATTATTCCTGGAAACTAGATGTTGCTTTCTTGATCACCTCTAAATTGAAATCTTTGTGTGAATGGATAGTAGACAGTGGAGGGAAGATGAAAGAATGAGACTTCTATCCGGGCCCTAATTCAATCAGAAAGAGAATCATCACTGAATTTGCTGCTTCAAAACTGTTCCTGGGGATCAAAAACCCATCCAGCCGCCCTGATGAAATAATAACTCTGCCGTTTGGTCACCACACATATATGACACAGTTTAATTCTGTTAGCTATTGATTGGTGTGAATGGCTCTGATGAAGCTCATGATTATAACATCACTGGAAAAGAATGATGAAACTTGCAAAAGATCACAAGAATGGGAAATCCCTCAGTGATGCTGCATCTTCATCACTGTACAGATCTCATCAACAATGCAAAGTGACCTTTAATGAAGGAAGCGTAGGATGGAATTCTAGTCTCTTTAAATTTTTTTTTCTTGTTTGAATTACAGGAGCACAACAGACATAGCATGTAAATGTTGGGTCAGTGAAGTTTCCCCCAATGATCTTGGTTTCCCTCGAAATCATGATCTGTACAATTATTCTGTCCCCAACATCCATTCACAAAGCCCTATATAAACTGATGCTACGAAATCAGAACTCCAATTTGTTCTGAATGAAACCTGTGGAACCCCAGATAAAATCAATCTTTTAGGGCAATTTCAAGCTAGTGAGATAAAAGGAAGATGTTAGTTTTCTGGTAATTCATTGAGTTTTAGTTCCTGTGTTGCAAATAAGCTGATAACCTGGGAAAACATTCATTTTTCTAGTTGATGAACTTTGCTTGTTTTTGGATCTTTTTAAAGTTTTACTTTAAAACTTATTATTGAAGTGTGACATACAGACAGAAAAGTGGACAAACTATAAGGGTTCAGCTCAATAAATTTTCATAAAATAAACATGCTTGTGTGACCTACATGAGATAAAAAAATAGGATATTATAAGAATTCCAAAAGGCTCCACCTGCTGCTTTCCAGGTACTTCCCTTTAAAGGATAATCATTATCTGATTTCTAAAACTGTACATTAGTCTTTTAACTTTATATATAAACTTCTATAGTATGTATGCCTGACTTCTTTTGCTTAATATTGTGTGGCTAATCCATGTGTATTCATTCCTCACTGGTGCCTAATATTCCATTGCATGGACATTCCATAATTTATTCATTCTATGAATAATAAACATTAGGTTCTTTATAATTTTTGGCTGTTACTAATAACACTACAAACATCCTTGTACATGTTTTTTGGTGAACGCACACATATAAGGTTTGTGTGCATAGAATCAGAATAGCTGAAACATAGGTTAAGTGAATGTTTTGGATAGTAGGTATTGACACATAGCCGAGTGCTTTTCCTTCTGGGAATCTAGAGGAATAAAAGGGGCAGCTCACACTAACTTAAATGAAACAGATACAGGGTGAAGGTCAGGGCCTGCTTTAGAGCAGGATTGCAAGTTAATATTTTACACTGTGCCACTGAGGAGAGGCGAGTTGTGCCCACCATAATGTCTCAGGGTTTCTCACACTCTTCTTCTTCTTTTTTTGGCTTGGATTACATCTGTATTGAAAAAGAAAGAAAGAAAGTTATGAACAAATTAGAATTGGAATCAGGTAAAACTCTGAAGAAAAAAATATTTTTAAATTTAATTCTTTTTTGTTTAAAGTATTACATATGTCTCCTTTTCCTGCCCCCCCTCTCATTGACCTTTCCCCAGTCATTTCCACCACCACCCCCACCCCAGCACATGCCCTCATCCTCCCTACTGTCTGTGTCCATGGGTTATGCTTATATTCATGCATACAAGTCATTTGGTTGATCTCTCACGCCCTCACCCTGCTCCCTGCCTTCCCACTGAGGTTGGATGGTCTGTTTCATGCTTCTATGTCTCTGGACCTATTTTAGTTCATCACTTTATGTTGTTCATTATATTCCACAAATGAGTGAGATCATGTGATATTTATCTTTCTCTGACTGGCTTATTTCACTTAGCATAATGCTCTCCAGGTCCATCCATGCTGTTGCAAATGGTAAGAGTTCCTTTATTTTTACAGCTGTGTAGTATTCCATTGTGTAGATGTACCACAATTTTCTAATCCACTCATCTGCTGATGGGCACTTATGCTGTTTCCAAATCTTAGCTATTGTAAATTTGTGCTGCTATGAACATAGGGCTGCATATATCCTTTCTGATTTCTTGGGATATATTCCTAGAAGCAGAATTACTGGGTCCAATGGGAGTTCCATTTTTAATTTTTTGAGGAAATGCCATACTATTCTCCACAGTGGATGCACCAGTCTTCATTCCCACCAGCAGTGCAGAAGGGTTCCTTTTTCTCCACATCCTTGCCAGCACTTGTTAGTTGATTTGTTGATGATAGCCATTCTGACAGGTGTGAGATAATACCTCATTGTCGTTTTTATTTGCATCTCTCGGATGATTAGTGACTTTGAGCATGTTTTGATCCAATCATCACTAGTCACAAAGTCTCACACTGTTCTTAACATCAGTTGTTCTTCCCAAGTCAGTGAGTGTTCTGCCATGCAGCACAATTAAATAGTAGACAGCTTTCTGAGATGCCTAAGTTTGGTATGAGGTGGCTGAAATCTCCATTGCTGTTATGTATATATTTTCAATGTTGAAAATTAACCTCAACAACTATCAAGGCATCTCTGACTGGAAAAACCTTCCTGGCTTTGGGGACAGATAAGAATGCAGGGACCACCCCCTCGCCCCCCCCCCCCACCCCCGGACCGCGGGCCCAGTTTCTTAGAAATAATCCAAAATATTCATAATATGGTTGGAGTCAAATCAAATATAAAGAAAGCCCTTCATTTCATATCAGAAAAAGAAAAATTATTTCAATTTAAAGGAGAAAAATAAAGAGTTTAGGGTAAATTTCTGACATCTAACATGTGCTGAAGGTTAGGGCTTGACCAGAATAGGACACAAAGGAAAAGAGGAATCTATATACTGGCCTTTCCCAAACGAACCAAACTAAGGAGTGATGCTGCTGGGAGACAGTTTTTTGACATAACTAAATTTGGTCCAACCTAAAATTTATCTATTTGTTTGCAACTTAAATTGTTCGATTACATAACAACTTTTAAATCACTAGAAAGAATGTAAAAACATATCAATGAATGAAACTACTTTTTCCACATGAGGAATATAGCACATGCAGGGTCCCTTTACAAACCCCACGTTTGTAAGGTACCCCATGAATAATTTATTATATACTATTTAGAGACTGCTAAGCTCTGATGCACAACTTCAGGAAAATGAATAGTTTATCAACCTTTCAAAGATATTCTGGAGAACATCTCATGGCAGATGGTAGAATTTGCAGTGCACACTTACATAATTTTTTAAAAAACAATAATAGTACAAAATTAAATGATCATTGACATGAGATTTCAAAAGTTTATACTGTGATGGAAGGATTCTGTACTCTATTTGGTAAAATGGATTTTTATTGGCTATAAAAATATCCACTGCACTTAGAGAGATTTCCTTAGCAGACTGGTATCACAGTTATTTTGTACTACCCTTTTAATAATATTGAATTTAACTGACTTAAATTTATTTGATTTATATTCCTACCTAACTCCTCCAAGGGCATATGCTGCAACTTGACTTATATTGATTTTTAAAATTTATTGCCTTGTTTAAGTTGCCTAGAAAAGAGAAAAAGATAATTTTTTACATTTCAAAATTGTAGAGAAGAAAATGTTAAAAAGAAATAGATTTATCACTTGATGTGCTCATGGCTATGAATGAATGAATGGTCATATTTATTTGGACCATATGAGAGAAAACATTTTTTAGAATAAAAAAATTAATTTTTTTTCCTTAGATTCAGGAAAGATTATTCATGCAGAATGGTAAAATTAGAAGGACCTGGATATTGTTGTACAGAGATTTAAAAAGATGAACCTGTTGTTTATTGCTGGGAGGTATTAGTCCAACTGCACTCTTCAATACAACACATATATTTAAGATAAATAAGATATCATAAATATCATATTTATTAAAAACACATTAAATCTCCCCAAATTTGGCAAAAGGAAGATATTAAATTCAGATATGTTGTTCAAAACTTAAAACTCTTAGTTATTCCATAAAAATTAAATAGAAATGACCTATTCTTTGTGTTTTTTTAAAAGCACAAAATACTATCATCAGCATATTAAAACGATCAAAATCTCTTTGTTCTTGGGAATAAAAAAGTGGTAAATGTTAAATCAACGGTAGCACTTACTTTTTTATCTCCTCAAGCTGCACTGCTAATATTTATATTCACTGTCATAATGCTGATATTCACTAAATTCATCTAAAGCAATGATAGTAATAATGACCCCTTGTTGAGCATCTACTAAATTCCAAATGTTGTGAGAGTATATGTATATATATGAATGTGTACCTGTGCATGCACATATATTTCAATGAAAATGCTGTTGATTTTCATTTATACTTGGTAAAATTTATTTTAAGTCAAAGCTATGGGTTTCAAATAAGAATTTGAGAATTATATTAATTCTTATTCTCACAGCATATATAAGTAAGAACTAGAATATAAGCGTGTTTAAAAATATTATTTTGGTTTTATCTTTAAATAGCTTTATACATAATAATAAAAAAATTACTATCATTGAACATCTATTATGTTAAGCACCATACTTGGCATCCAAAATACTTTATTAATAATAATAACAGGTGCCCTTTTCTAAAAGGGTGCCTGCTTAGTGCTAAGATCTTTATTATTTTGATTACAGCAGTGACTGGTCTGATAAAGACCCTACTCTCTAGGAAACTGCATTCTAGTGGGAGAGATAAAAAATACTATTAAATACAAATCAAATAAATAATACATAACAGAGATAGTTGCAAGTGCCATCAATGATATTAAATAATAAAATAAGTAACAAAGCAGGGCAAGGAAAAGGAGAATGGTGGACAGGGAAGCTAATCTAGAGAGAGTTGTCAGGGAAGGCTTTCCTGGGCAGGTGGTACTAGGACAGAGACCCAAGTGAATCAAAGTGAGTTGTGTAGAGATCCAGAGGAAGTCATTACAAGCAAAGTGCACAAGTAGAAAGAAGCTGGGCATCTTCAAACCAAGATCTGCAGAAGGCCAGGATAGAGGAATGGCATAGGCCATGCCAGGTCAGGGCACTGGGGCCATGGAAAGGCATTTGAAATTTATTCTGAATGTGATAGTGAGACATTAGAGAGCTTCAATCAGAAAAAGTGACATGATCTGCTCAGCATTTTGAAAATCTCTGGCTCTGTGGAGAAATGAAGGTAGAGGGCAAGAGACAGGGAGATCAGGTTCGGACTACAATAGAAGTGAGGGATGATTTAGGAGTAAGGACGAGTCTTGAAGAAGGTGGGAAATGATTGAATTCTCCATGTATGTTATCACCAGAGTTTCAATAGCAAACAGATAGTGCACCCAGAGCTGTGAGTATAAGAAAATTGTGTTTTACCTTCACTTTGTTCACACTTTAGTAAATTACTATGTACTAGTATTTTAAATTCTCCCCAAATTACCCAATTTGAGTTTACCTTCTATTTCCTGGCAGGCTCTGATGGATATGTTACTGAATCCTCAGCAAAAGTTGGGTATATTACAGGTTCTTACTCACTATTTGATGAATGACTGAATGAATAAATCTGAAGAAAAGCGTGTGGTAAGAATAAAACAAATATAATTTTCTACCTTACTTTGCACATAGTAGTCTCTCAAAGTGTTTTATTATTTCATTGTCAAAATGACTTCTCAGCTCATTCATCCACTCAAAAAATGTATCAAGCAGGAGATAAAGATAAACACACAATCCTGCCCTCAAATAGCTTATACTACTGAGCCCCCTGTTGTGAGACATGATTATTATGTTTGTTGTGATGGGATTATTTGCAGAAGGTTGTGAATGTAGGGAGATAATTTCCCATTGTCTGGTGTGCCCTGGGGCATTATCAGAGAAGGATTCAAAGAGGTAACATCAATGGTGGGTCTTGCAAGATAAGTAGGAATTAACCACTCAGTCAAAGGGATAAATGGCCAGGGTGAAGTGAAATATGTGAGGAGCTAAGACAGAGAATTTTTAGTAAAGAAAATAGAATGTGCAGAAGTGAGATGACAGGACCTATTCTTAGGATTCTAGTTGGATTTTGGTTGAAACATTGGTTAGACCCGTGAGAGATGAGTTGAGAAGATAGTCTGTCACTTGGTTATTAAGGGCCTTAGAGTCTTCATTAAACATTCTCAGTTTATCCATTTGTATTAGGACATCATTAAAAGATTTTAAGCAGAGAAACATCATACTGTGCTGTTAGGATAAAATAGGATTGGGTGAAGTAAAACTTCAGAAAATTGATGTAGTAATCCAGACGAGAAATAATGAAGGCCTATACTAGACATTTATAATGGGAATGGAGGCAAAAGAAAAGAATTTAAAGAGATCAACAAGGCTTCATTATTGAACAGATGAGGGAAATGGGGATAGCTCTGAAATCTAACTAAAATAATTCATAGCAAGCCCTGAATAATTTTCTAGCCCTTAACACTTTTAGTAAATGCCTCACTTTAAAAATAGATATCATACTGGTTAATAACATGGTTTTCCAATTGGTGGATTATAGTATATTATGTGAGAGCATGTTAAGAATTTAAGAATGGTTGGTGCTATCTGGTTGCTTTTAAATCACACCAAGTACCATCAACTTCTAAGATAAGCTCTGTAACGTCTTGGCTGGATTAAATAATGACTGTTGGTATAGGACAATTAATTTGTTTTATGTCAGAGAAGGCTGAGGCTTTATTTTCACTTGGTGGTTTTAAAAAATAATTTGCATAGAAGTATTAATACATAAGATATTTTGGGGTCATTTGTACCAAGCAAACTTCATGTGGAAACAATCAGATGTATAGCATACATTAGACAAATGAGTTTTCATTGTGAGAATTCAGTGGTTACTGATCTTTCATCTGTGGGATTATAAAGTCCCTAAAATATTCTTACAGCATTTCTCTCACCAATTTATTTTTTTTAAGTCAAAGTATGCAAAACATCAGTATTTTTTTGTTTGTTTTCTGGGACGGTGATAGGGAAACCGGACAGTTATTGGTTCCTAAAATTCCCCCCAAAGTTTTTGAGGTGTTAAGTACCTTTCTAGTTCACAGAATTTGATTGATTGAATCTCCCATTCTAGGTACGTTTTTATGATGATTCTACTGGGTGATTCTACTTTTTGTTCTTCTAGAAGTTGAGTGGCTCCATGATTGAGACACGAGGTCCCACATTTCATCTTGGCTCTGTTGTGGTTATTCTTAGGTGAGGATAGGCAGCCAGATTATACTCACCTAGATATTCATTTGTGGTTTGGTTACTACAAGTATGTGAAGTAGAGATAATAATATTAGACTAAAATTTAAGGATGCTTATGAACAATAATTACCCACTTCCCTTGTGCCTTAAAAAAACTGACTGCTTTTCAAGATACAAGATTTTCGTATCATCAGTTTGACATATTATTGAAAGTATCTTGTATGCAGTAAATTTTAATCAAATTATGAATAACTATAAACATGTATTTACAACTTGTGAATGAAATTCTTCAGAGTTGATTAGATCCACCAGTTAACTGGAAGATTTAAATGATATTCTAAAAAAGTTGTATGAACTATCACTCAACATGTTACAATGTTCAACATGAGTTCTTGTACTTCTGATTCCATTGTTCAGGATAAAATAGGTGTGATTTTCAGAGTTTTTAGTGGACTTTTTCTTTTTCGACTTTGCTTTCCTTCCATCCCCCATTCCACTCTCATGTGCCACTTTCCAACAAATACCTCCCTCATATTTTGGCTGACATTGTCATTTTTTTCTGAAAAGAAAGACTGCATAATTATAGTTGAGGTGGAAAATGCAAACATCCTTAGACACTAACATGCTAAATTAAACAAACACTAAATATATACATCCTATCAGAGGTTTGCAAGAGAGGAGTCTCTAAGAATTTTGATTTATATTCAAAGGTGGGATATAAAGAGAGGGTATAGAGCTGAATGCACAAAAATGTGGCCTGCTGCACTGCAGACAAAAAAAAAATTGTCCCATATTCTATTTTTTAAGTAAAATTTATTGGCCAAAGCCTTGCTCTTTTCTACTGATACACTTTACTTAATTCACTTACCTTATTTGCTTAGGCTTTTCCTTATATGGTCCTTAAGTTTATAAATATTGGGTTCCTAAAACTTCCACTTGGAGCCATGGTGAGAAAATAGGGCTTGAATTTACCCTCATGACTTAAACAAGTAGAAAGCCAGGCAGGATATGAAAAACAATGGATTTCAGAATTTGGAAAACAAGCAGTACAGAACAGTGATTGCCCAGAAAGAAGAAAATGAAGAAGACAAGTCCTACAAGTGCATAAGCTCATGTCAGTTGAAAGTGTCCAGCACGCAGGTTAAGGAGGGAATAACCTAAAGAGCACCTGGTGGGGTCTCACTGATTTAAGAACATAGAGTTCATTGTTCTTAGGAGAATATGCAGGGCAGAGCACTAGGGTGGAGGTTGTTATGCAAAGAGGGAGACTACACTTTAGAAATTTGTAGAGAGCATCCCTTTTGTTTATGGCTATGAACTTATCTATACGTGTGTAAGGAGAGTAAGAGCAGGGAAAGAATCACTAGAAAGAAATGAGTGAGACAATCCCTGAAGCACACAGAGGGCTGGTCATGTTTTGTGTTGCTGACAGACAGAGAGAAGATCTAATACATCAGAAATTGCATAGTGTCTACAGAGGTGTATTGCCTCACTAGTGGTGCCAAATTACCCCCGGACTAAAGGTGGTACTGGCCCAATCAACACAGTTTTAAAGCAAACCTGGAAAGAATCAAACTAATTTGAAGCAACATAACTGCATCACAGCAAAAAGCCTAAAATTATTTTTTTATAAAATCTAGCACTTAGCAATGTAAAATTCATGATTTCTAATAAAAAATCAGGCATGCAAAGAAATGGGAACATTTAACTTATAACCAAGATAAAATAAATGAATAGAAAAAAAATAAATGAAATGATAATTAATAGACAAGGATGTTAAAACAACAATTATAAATGTACTACATATGTTCAAGAATTTAGAGGAAAGAAAGAACATAATGAAGAGACAAGAACATATAACAAAGTGCATATATAACATCTAAATATAACACTGTAGATGAAATTAGTCAACTTGAACACACAGTAATATGCACTATCCAAAATTCATTACAGGGGGAAAAAAAAGGACTGACAAAATGAACAGAACCTAAGTGAGTTTGGGAGAGTATTAAGTAGCCCAAACATATGTACAATTGGCATATCAAAAGTAGAGTAAAGATATAAGAAAATAACTTTAAAGAAGTTCAATAAAGTATAAGCATAAGGAAAATTAAAAAAAAAAACTGTGCCAAGGCACATCATAATCAAATTGATAAATAAAAAAAAACAGTGATAAAGAATACAATTTAAAATAAAAGGCAAAGTAACAATTATATGGTAGGTTTTTATTGCTGTGTAACAAAATACCACAGACTTAGTTTAAAAACACACCACTTATTAACTCACAGTTCTGTAAGTCAGAAGTTCAGTCAGACTTAGAGATGGGGTCTCTGCTTAGGGTAAATTCAGGATGGTAGCCTGATCTTTTATCTGAGAGCTCTGGGAAGGGTCTTCTTTCAAGCTCATTCAGATTATTGGCAGGGTTTAATTCCTTGTGGTTGTAGGACTAAGGTCTTCATTTTCTTGCTGGTTTTCAGCCAGTCCTGTGCTTTTAGGGGCCAACAGCATTACTTTTTATTTCACAAATCTCTCTGACTTCTTCTGTTATCAGCTTGAAAAAAACTCTCCATTTTTTAAGGGATCCTATGATTATATCGAAGCCACCCAGATAAGTTCCCTTTTGATCAACTCAAAGTCAACTGATTAGTAATCTCGAGTACATCTGAAAAATCTCTTTGCCGTATCCTGTAACATAAATCACAAGATGATACATCTCTTTATATTCATAGTATGGTGATTAAGCAGGAAATCTTGGGGAACTATATTAGAATTACAAAAAAAAAAAAACCACATAAAAATTGTTAGGTGACAAAATTAGTCAACTTGAACACACAGTCATATGCACTATCCCTATTATTTTGTGGTGGGTGCTGTGGTGCCCAGTCACATACACTACAATGAATAGGACAGACAGTGAGACACACCAGGGAAGCTAAAATGGGCCCTGCGTAGAAGGACAGATAAGGTGGAGTAAGATGTGGTCTGGCCGATGACAGAAAACTACAGGCAGTGGCAGAAAACAATAACTGAAGAAATAAGCAGAAAAGAGTTCATAACAGTGTTTTCAGAACAGCCAGATGAATAAGCCCATGAGTACAATTCATTTCCTTGCTTGATATAGAAACCGGTGTAGAAAGGACACATAATAAGTCTTTTTTTTTTTTTTTAATAAAAAGTGAGACATGGAGGTGGGTTGACAGAAAGATGTCACGCACACATGGAGGACCCATGATAGAAGGTTATTGATAAATCCAGGGAGGCAGGCAGTTCATCTGCAAGTTTATTATCTAGGACAGGACTGCTTTTTTGGAGGACAATCTTAAGGGGAGATGGTAAGGAAAGAAGCAAAGCAATATCTGATTGGACACTGTGCTAGGTAATTTCTATATTCATTAACTCATTTGATTCTCACTTCAACTGTGTGAGAGAAACATTCTATTACTCCCATTTTTTAGTTGAAAAAACTATGTTTTGAACAACACCAATAAGTAAATTGTCTAAGAGCTCATACTTATCAATCAGAAGAGCTGGGATTCATGCTGCCTAAATTCCAACTTCATTTTCACCCATTATGCCAAGATGGCTTCCAGCAAAGCAAAGCCCCGTATACACAATATCAGACTGTTCACTTGGCCAAAAAACTGTTTACTGCATATTTGTGTAAGTACTATTCTGCGTGCTGTTGGTTAACATTTTTTCCATGAAGTGAAAATCAAATCGTGGTCAGAGAATACTCATCTTTCAACTTAATGTATTCAAGTGGCCTTCTCCTATTGGAAGATTTCTTTTCTCTTCATACTTATTTTAACCTAGCTTCTTCTGGATAACGTGGTGCTGGGAACACTGGATACTACAGTTTGAAATGTTTATTATATTAGGTGCAATAGCCCATTCTGAAGAGGTGGGGTTCTCCAAAAGAACCCCAAGGTAGAATAAGCTGGAGGGGAGAATACTGACAGGATGTAGTGACCCTGGGGCCACAGAGACACTCATGTTGCCTTGTGAGTTCAGTGTGGGAAGATAGGTAACTTTCATCCAATGGACAGAGAATCAACTTTACCAACCCCACCCCAGATATTCACACTGTGTTCACAATTGCTGGAACAATTATGATGTGAGGAGGGAGGGCAAGATTGCAACTTTAATTATACCAAAGGGTTTGCCGGATGCAAGAAAAAGGCCATGACTTCTGGGTAGGATTTTATAAAAATGTCAAGAGACTGGTAGTTGTGGGTGCAAATGTTTCACAGAGAGTAAACTTTTCATGTTTAGAAGATTTGAAATGGAGGTTGAACTAGGCTGTTGGGAAAAAGTGAGGAGGTCATCAGAGGGATGAGTAAAAGAATGGTTCAGTTGTGACATAAAGCACATTTGTAGTAGGACTTCATGAGATCTCTGAAAGACCCATCAAATGGTTTTTTTATTAAACAGAAAGTCCTCTTATTGTATTTTCAAGTAAACCTTTATTTTTTATTAGAAATTCTTTGAAAAAATAAATGAGAATCTTGAAACATATTGCTACATACTGAGTCTCTATTACTCCACTAGATATTTATGCCCCACTCATATTTGTACGTATTTATGGAAAATGGAATTAATGTGCAACAAATATGAAGCATTGTGAATAAATCAGTTCACGTACTAACTGTTTGCTGAGGTTAGGCACCAGCATTAGCTTTGGCTTTTGATCAGACCTATCCACATGGTAGGGTCTGAGATTTGTGGGGATGTGGTACACTGCTTTTTCAGCAAGACCACCTTTAATAAAAGCACATGAGTGTCAACTAATGCAAAATAAATAAAACAGATGTGAATCCATTGTAGTCAAAATTGACTTATAATCTAGAATATCCCTTTAGCTGTTTTTTACTGTTGACTCATGATGGATGGTAACAGGCTTACAGGGTTCTGATCGGGACAAGTAGCTGCCTGTGAAATTGAGCCTGCATTCATCACACACATATTAATTGATTCATTAATATGAGTGACACAGTCTTTTTTTTTCTTCTTCTTCTTGTCGTGTTTAGACTTGTCACTGCCAGAAATACGAATACTGTGTTTTAAAAACCTGGGTAAAAATGGCCTTAAGCACAAGCAAGCGCACAGGAAAATTTTAAGTAAGTATTGTTCCCACTTTTTCATTTTTTTAAACAAGTAACATCCAACATTTCTTCACTTTTCTTCCAAATGTAATATAAAACACAAGATACAAGATCAGGCATATTATGGATTTACCTGGTTTTCTGTAGCACTGTTTCTAAGAAAAACAGAACATTGTGCTGATACTCCTGAAATTAAGTAATAAACATACTATTGTGTTCTTATGGAATTCCCTCCTCAGGCAATAAATGCTCTGTTCATTGGGCATATATTATTTGTTTGGCATGTGTTAGACCATCTGAGCAACAAAGGAGCAGCAAAAACAGGGTCTTTACCCTCACATTTGTATGATATAGTTGGAGACATAAGGGAAACACATAGAATAATCACAGAGACAGTACAATAAATGACAAAGGATATGGTGTGCTAAGGGATGGAGTAGGGCAATATCATGGGAATCCTTGTGAACAGAAGAACACATTCTATGAAAGGAGATTTAACATGAGCATAGACACAGATATAAGTATGAGAAAGTCTTGTTGTGTGAGCGAGAGCCAGGAATCTGAGTTACATATTGGAATGAGTGAGCTGTGAAAAAGTTGGATGCAGGACCAAATAACTTTATACTTTATGAAAAGGATAGATATTTAACATCTTACGGATGTAATAGAATATAAGGGAAACATAGAGTCAACTATTTTTGTGAAAATCAAAATCCCTTCACTCTTCAGGGTAGTTTTAACCTGATCGTGTGACAAGTTAAAGTCTAGATATTTGCAGAAATATTCAGTTTTATATAAATTTTTGCATTTTATAAGTATTTTTTAAAATTTTATTGTAGAAATAAAAGGCTAAAAAATAACATTACACTCTATACCGTCTAAAATCTCCAAATCTTGTAAACATCTTGCTTGCCTGAATAAGAGTTAGATTTTTATTTGTCTTGCATGTCTACATCTATGGCTATGCTCTAATAATGCTACAATCTTTAACAATATGAAATTATCACACAATTTTCTCTACATTTTGTCTATCAACCTACCCAGGTACTTTCCCTTTCTACAACTATTTCTTCACTTGCATCCATTGCGTTAGTGGATCTGAGGACACATTCAGATTAACTGAATTTTGATAAATTGGTTAAATGCTTTGGCTTAATTTGGAACTAGGAGAGTAAAGCATGGTTGAGGTTGGGTGGCCATTCTATCATTTTAGAAGTCCTCTATAAAGTAAAGGGGACACTTATTTTAAATGTGTCTTTATTACACACATCATATAAGTGTACTTTGGTGTAAATGGGTGTTAGATAGCTTCCATTTTATTAGAATTGAAGGAAAAAACTAAGCATGTTTTCTAACTTTCATGTAAATGGGTCAATATATATTCTTTTAATCTATAAAAGAGAGACAGAAATATGTTGGAGGGATTTTTGTTGTTCAAAATGAAAATCAGAGTGGGCAAAAGTAGATTTACAATTGTGAGGAGGTGAAACACAGTTGATTCCTGTATTATTTTTATTAATTGTTGTGTTATTTTCCATATGAACAACTCTAAACATACTTTTGCCCCACCCTGTATATTAGGAAATTAAAATTTATAGCAAAACAAAAACAAAAATAATCTCAATCTGATCCCTCCCCTCAAAAACAAAAACAAACAAACAAAAAAACCTCTTAGGAAACAGGAAAAACGCCCTCATTTCTGAGTTAGTTCGAACCTGGGTACTTATGTTAAACCTGAGTACAGTTTTGCTTAACAAATGTGTTTTTTAAGCTTAGAAATGATTAAGGGGTATACAGACAGGTTGTAGATATTTGTTGCAATTCAATAAAAAATTGGAATAATTATGTTAAATGCTGAATAGCATCTGGCATTAAAATATACTAGCTTAAGGTTATTTTAATAATTACCTTCATATTTTTAGTAGTTATTATGAGGAGAAGGAAACTTAGATGTTTTGGATATTCAAACACAACTTGGATTGGGCAAACGCAAAATAAAAAGTATTTTTTCGTTAGGCTGAAGGTAAAACTACTTGGCTTCAGTGATCTAGTGGCATGGGTAGTTAAGAGCAACTGTGAGAAAACATTGCATAATCATCTCTAAAAGTGCCTGTAAATGTTTAAATATGGACCAGATGCATATTAAACTCTTTGCAATAACTATTTATATAAAAAAATAAGTTAGGATGAGTCCAGTTATTGAACTATATGGGAAAAAAGAGCTAATGCCTTTGCTGTAATCTACTCTAAAATGCTTAAGAGAGTTTAATATGATGTTCAGCCTAAACATCATGCTTAGGGTTAATAACAGTCTCTAGGCTTCAAGAATTTAAATCATTCCAAGGACATGACAGAAAAAGGTTCATCATGAGTGTGAGTGCCTTTCTTTTCAGAGGCAATTATTCATCCTGTTTGGTGTGGATTACTGTGGAAAGATACAGCAGCCACTGGGGCGCAGACCCTGCGTATTAGGGAGTTGGAGTCATTGCAGTTTATAGTGAAATTCACTACAATTTTTATTTCCTTGACAAAATTAAGTGGGCATTTTATACCACTTCTTGACTATATCTGTATCATTCCCATCTTTTAAAAAAAAGCATATTAAATCCTTTTACATTACCATTTACAGGATAAAACACTTGTCAAAAGGAAAGCACCACACAAATACCAAGTTATGCATTCTAAACGTTAAGTATGGTTTGTCTTTGGGGGACTTAGTGTGTATTTAAGTAAAAGAAAATCTCCTTCATATTGTCTGTCTATATATCCATTCATCCATATACTATATCTGTCTACTTATCAATTCACTTATCATTTTTAGAATGTGTGGTGAGAGGTCACAAATAAGATACACAGATAGTACTACAGATGTCAGGAGACAGCACAGGTTGCTCTGTGCTGGAAGGGCAGCTCTGTTACCCTCAAAGATTTCAGAGCAGAGGTTACTGGAGCATGGGTCTGAGAGTGGTAATGAGAACTGAAGTAAATACAAAAAGTGAAATTCTTGCCAGCCAGTGTGGCTCAGTGGATGAGCATCAACCTATGAACAAGGAGGTCATGGTTTGATTCCCAGTCAGCGTATTCCCAGGTTTTGGGCTTCATTTCCAGTGTGGGGAATGCAGGAGGGAGCCTGTCAATGATTCTCTCTCATCACTGATGTTTCTATTTCTCTCTCCCTCTCTCTTCCTCTCTTTAAAAAAAATATTTTTTAAAAAAGTGAAATTCTTGGGTTCTTGAATTCCTGCGTTCTTGTCCTGGTCCAGCCATTTAGTTGTGTGATCTTACACAAGTTGTTTAAATTCTCTAAATTTAACTTTTTCACTCATAGAATGGGATCAACTACAATTTCTATTTCCTGAACATGAGTGTCCCTATAAGTCTACAAAGTGAACATTATTTAGTTACAACTTAAATAATTGGACATGGAGGATTACAAAGATTAAATTCCCCAAATTCACAAAAGTAACATGCATTCAAAACCAGGTCCTACTGGTTTCAACTCTAACTTGTTCTTCTTTCCACCACACCTGGCTTGTTCTTCTCCAAGCATTGCTATGATTAAAGAAAATCCTACAAAATAAAAGCCTAGCATGCTAAGTGTCCTGTCAGCCGGTTGGCTGTTCAACCAATCAAAGTGTAATATGCTAATGATATGCTAAAGCCGCTCAACAGCTTGCTCTGATGTGCACTGACTATCAGGGGGCAGATGCCCCGACCTGTAGGTTAGCTTGTTGCTTGAGTCCGGCCAATCAGGACTGACTGAGAAGGGCTGTTCATGCCCTGGAGCCCTCCTGTAGTCCTCCCCTGGTCCCGATCGTGCATCAGTGGGGTCCCTCAGCCTGGCCTGCGCCCTCTCACAATCCCAGACCCCTTGGGTTATATCAGAGAGCCAGTTTTGTCCTGATCCTGCAGGCCATCCCAAGGGACCCCACTGGTGCATGAATTCATGCACTGGGACTCTAGTAAACTATAAAATGCTACAGAAATGTGATATGCATATGCATTGCTATAAAGATGACTATGATGATGATAATTTTGCAGCAGGGGGTCAGGAGGAGGGCATTCCAGTGTAAATGAAATTGTAGAGACCTAACTTAACTCATCATATGTTCATTAAAATAAGAGTGTTCTACCAGTAACACAATTGAATAATAAAAGCGCTTTTACTTTCTATCTTTTTTGCTTATGGATTTTATTATTTAGCCAATTTTTTATTGTCATTACAAGTTTGTTGTGTCTCCAGGTTGTTGGAAATGTTCCTCTAATTTATCAACAGTGTTCATGCATCTCCTTGTAGGACCCTATTTCATAGACCCTGGCTCTCACCACAAAACGCTTTGGAGTTAGTTATTTCTTCAGCTAATGAGGTTCCCAGTTAAGGATGCTCTGTTCTGAAGCTGTGCAGAGGCTGGTCTATGTCTGAATGCACCCCAGGCATGCTAATAGCACAATGTTTACCTACTGTGAATCTCAAATTAATCACTAAAAGTCCAAAAGGAAGGTCAATTGTAAACATTTCTGAAATGTACTAGTTGTTATCATTTGTTTTGGATAAAGGTATTCAAAATTTTAATTTAGTGTCTGCTGGATTTGGGTAGAAAAATACTGATTTATTATTCTGGGGTATTATATACTGTATTCTTAAGTATGAATGTCTTTTTGAGCTATATGATTTCGGAAATACCAGAAGTGCAATTTTTATTTTTCCATTACTTTTATAGAGTTTGTTTAGATTAATTCTAAATGGACAATCATATACTTTACTAAGTGAAAATGAATGAAAATTGCTAATTATAGTCCTTCAATCAGTGGCCTAACTATAACATGCTCTTTTGTAAATGAAGGTTGCTTTGCTGGAAAAAGAAATATTTTAGTAATGTCTGCTTAAAAGTGGAAAATGCTGTCACTTTAAGTGAATTCCATTAATGACCTAGTCCTGGTGGGTTGACTGAAGGCAGGCATAATGTTTATGTACAAGCTCACCTCTCCATGATCAATTGTAGATACAGGAATGATGAGACAAACCTAAGAACTACCAAATCAAAGAACTGGATGATAGATTCTCTAATCTTATATTTGTACCTGGTCTACAGTTTGTCTTCCCTTGAATTATGACAAAGATACACCACTTTCTCAGAACTGAGTGAGATTCCTTATTTAAGGAATGTAATTCCTCATTTAAGGCATGGCTCATCAAGCATCGACCTATAAACCTGGAATTCATGGTTCAATTCCCGGGTTGCAGGCTCAATCCCCAGTCGGGGGGGAATGCTGGAGGCAGCTTTCTCATCATTGATGTTTCTATTTCTCTCTCCTTCTCCATTCCTCTCTGAAATCAATAAAAATATATTTTAAAAATAATTTCCGAAAGACCCCTTTTCTAAACATTCCTTTTAAAACTGACTCCTGGGTTAGTTTACCTGTTGGTAGAAGCTCATAGACCACCTGGAAGCTCTTTCACTAGGACCTGACTCATAATGCAGATTAATGGGGACCCTGCATGTTTTTCAGTAGCACAAATAGCATGTAGCATTTTCACAGCAAAATTAAATTTCTGTCATCAGCTAATTCAGAAAAACAATTGCTTTCAAATGATGAAATATTGCTATCTCCTGAAAGCAATTTGAAAAATTGCACTGAAGGCATTTCTGTTCTTTTTAACCCTATGGTCATATGTAGTAGTTGTAGTAAAATTTTTCTCTGTTTCAGGAAGATGGGTCAGAAAAATTGTCTTTTCTAAAGAGATGTTCAGTCTTTTATGTGTTTTTTATTATCTATATTACATGTTCATCCAGAACTTATATAAAATAGCAACACTGAAAGAGGACCAGTGTCCTGGATTTCTCCTCTCTTTCTCCGTTCTTTGTGTCTGTATCTACATCTCTGTCTCTGCATCTCTCTCTCTCTCTCTCTCCCTCTTTCTCAGACCATAGATTATAAATACAAGTAAGGCCAAGTATAAAATAAATCAAATTATTTTCAGTATCTTAATATTATTTTAAAATATTACTTGGTATTCGTTTAAGATGTACACCACAGTAGTTAGACAATCCTATACTTTATAAAGTGGTCCCCCCAATATTTCAAGAACCCACTTGGCACTGAAGAATATTTAATGGAAAGAGTATTAGCAACTAGCTGCATTTTTATAAAAGACTAGAAGCCCGTTGCACAAAATTCATGCACGGGTAGGGTCCATAGCCCTGGCCCGTGATCAGGGCCGATTGGGGCCTTCTGGCTGCTGGCTTCATTCCGCACCACCCCCTGGTGATCAACACACATCATAGCGAGTGATAGAACTCCTGGTCTCCCCGTCAAACTCCTGTGGGGCCACTCTGCATATTAGCCATATATATATATATATATATTTCATAGTAATTTCTTTTATTCTGTATTTTAAAGGTAGTTTTATTTTTCATAGAATTCAATATTGTTTATTATTTTACTCTAGTAATATACAGAATGATTACCTTAATCATTTAAGGGTATTGGGGATCATCGAGCCTAACCCCATAATTTTATAGAATAGAGACAGACTTTAGAGTTGTTTCCCCAATGTGACCTGGACACTTTATAACACAGCAGGTATGAGATCCTATTTATAATTTCTGGGTGTGTTATTAGTTTCCCTACTCTTATAGTGTAAGAATTTTACAGTTTTGATATATTATTAAAATTTTACACAGAGTACATCTTAAAAGTACTGCATCATTTGTCCTTTACTCTTCCATTCTTTTAAGTAAACATAGGCTCATCATTTAGCTATGTTGATGCAACTCTTATTCATAAATGTGAGGCCCTGGAGAATTATGTGTAGAATAGCTTGCTTTAGAAGTGGTAGGTTGACTCTCTGCTATAATTTGCATAATATTTTCTAGACTTTTACTATTAAGTAAATTATTGAGTTTTCGGGGGGGGGGGGTGGTGGAAATAATACATTAAAATAGAAAAATCTGACTTCTGTCTGGATTTTATAAAATGTTCTCTTTTCCAGTTGCTCTTGAAATACAATGCTATTTTTTACTAAGTTTCTTAATTTTCAGTCAATAAATAAATCACTGGGCAATTTATAACATCATTACTTCTTCAGGTGACTGAACCTTAGGACACAGATGCACCATTGTTCTGGCCAAGGCAATTGTTTGAAAAGCTGGGGAAAACATTTGCAGATGAGTACCTTTTGGGAAGCTCCATGTAATGTGCAAGTATAAATAAGCTCCCTATGCATGACTCACTGCCATATCTATGCAGACAGACCGAGGAAAGGAAATAAAACTGCATTTTGGTAATTCTTTTCTTGCAGAACAACTTGTTAATACACAGAAAGGCATTTCAAGTTTTTGATTTAAATGGGAATAGGTTAAATCAGATGAATAATTGGAGTGCTATGTTCACATATTAACAGATAGAGACTCTTTGATACTTAACCAAATGGTTCCTGACATTTAAGCTGGTGAAGCCAACGCTACTAATCTGTCTGACAGGTAAGTGCTATTAAATGAATTGATGAGAACATAAACCCAGGTTTAGAAGGTTTAAGATTTGATTGACAGAAACATTTATCATGATGCTGGTCAAAGATAATGAATCAATCAGCTCTATTTGATGAAATCACATCCATGTCTTGCTTCTAGTGCACATAAAGAAGTGCTTTTTTTAGATACCATTCAGTCTTAATCAAGGATGTTTATTCATGTCATTGATAGTCTGAAAAATCATTTAAAATTTTTTCTGAACTTCACATCAGTATTTTCAAAATATTGAAGGACTAAATGAAACATGTTCTGTCCTCAGTCATTTAGTTGCTAGATCATTCTGTAGACTATAACTACGTATTTGCGGTTTTTAACTTTAGGTATAAATTAATATATAATTCAGATAAAATTTCACCAAAGGATATAAAAAAATTTCAATATCGAAGTCCCACTTGTTCAAGGCAATAGTTAATTCAGGCAATTTAGAAAATTGCATAATATCTGCTAATTATAGAACAATTTACATAATTAAATGCACAGTAATTAAAAAAAGAAGAGCAAACATAAAACATATATTTCCCACTGCCACATCTCCACAATGTGATAAAACCAATACAGTGAAAGGGGCAATATTTCAGCATCTGTTGACCACTATTGTGGTAAATGTCCTTTCCTTTCTCTTTAAACTGGAAGACCCAATTTAAAGAGATGCCAAACCATAAGATCACATTCCCTCTCTGAAGAAAGGGTTGATGAGGCTCTTGCTTGCTTTCACAATTCAAAGAAATGAATGTGTAGAAAAGGAATGAGGAGGCTGCGTACAGCTACTAAACGGCTAGGTAAACAAAGTTGAAGTTTCATAATATCTAAATAATTTTAAAATATTTTCTTCACAGAAATATGTCATTCAGTCATTTCAAAAGGTCTGGAAAATATTACATTGGGACTCTGTTCCCAGATTGACTAAGTTGAAACTCGCAGGTGTATAGCTCAAGAGATCAGACTCTCTCCCCTTTTTTCCTCCATTCTTGTTATTTGAGTCACCAATTTGCAATGCACCATTACCACTAAATAGTTATTTAGTGGTATACAATCACACAATTGTGTGAAGAGACAAACATAAAGAAGGACACTAGGGAAACAGGATCCTTTATTCAGGGCACCTACCCTGCACTGAAATGATTGAGAGTTCTGTAGCTTTTGTAATAGAGTATCCTCTCAACAATTACCTTCAACTAATGGTATGCTAAACTGAACAGGAAATCAGGTCTTGGCATGAATAGATCCATTGGTCCAAGTGACAGAGAGCCCAGCACAGTTTTCAAATTGCTTCAAAGGAGCCAATGTTCTCATTATATAATTGTAGCTCAACTAAATTAGAGAATATTGATGCCCTCTCTGTGTTTTTTTATTCCCAATGCTTTTTCAATTCATTATTAGATATATCTTATTGCTTGCATATGTGAAGTTAGACCTAGTATTTACTTTGTCATCTTCACACCCTCCTGTTTCCTAGTTTAGACTGTATTTCTGAGCTAATAATTGGGGTTGCCATTCATGAAATATGGCCATTGTGGTATAAAAGTTATCTTAATAATTTGAAATAACTTCCTTTGTATAATTCTAGAAACAACAATTTAAGTGAATCTTACAAAGGGACTCAAGAGAATGGTAATGTTAAGTAATGAAGGTCAAAGGTGCCTGAAATTTATATCTAAGGTACTATTTTTCAGTTAATCAGTGGTTAGCCACATTTAGCATTCAAAAGGATGCTTTTTTTATTGTATGTTAAAGTGAGATAATTTCTACTTTCTTTAGATCAATAGGTGAAATCTCCAGCTTCTGGACCATGTATTGCTCCACACTTTGTGAATGAAATGGGAAAGTTAGACTGCATGGCCCAGAGAACCCTTATAGTATTTTCCTAATACATTTAGGATGGCCAAATTTGACAAGGCATGAAAAATAATCATTATTACAAAACTCTCCTGTGTTGAAACACAATTCATGATACAATTGAAAAACAATTATTTCAGAAATCAAATTCAGAAAGCATCTCTAATTCTAGGTAGAAAGATTTTTAGAAAACTTCATAAACTGTTTTGAGGCATGCTGTTTTTATTATTTTTCCCTAGTCACTTCATCTCTCATGTAGGAATGAGACTAATTCAAGGAAAGACACATGAGGTGAGATATACACTATAATAGAGAATAAAAATTACATAAAATCTGAAAGGAAAGCAACTGAAGATCAAGTTATAGGCAATGGGTTGACTACAAAGATATTATTGGAAAAATTTAATAATATTAAATATGATTTCTGAAAACCTTATAAATACTCACATATTCATCAATAAAATAGGTAATAAAATTTTATATATTCACTCTGTGGAATGTAACACAGCTATTATAAAGAAGTGAATTAGATCAATGTGCCTCAAATACTATTCATAATGTATTAAGAAAAACAGTTTTAAAACACTACAAAAATAATAATTCATTAAAAAAGGACTATACTCTGTATGTATGTTTGTATTTGTTTACGCAAGCTTAGCATAAGGTTTAGAAAGATAGAAACATACTTGCGATTTGTTATTTCACTGGCTTTGCCAAGCCTGAGTTTCGGCATTTGGAAAAGTAATTTTCAAAAGAGGAATTTTAAAAAACTGTCAAATTTTAAAATTTTCTTTCAAACATTTATGTGAAAATACTTGCTTAAGTGACTGTATTTTCTGTTTAAGGGCCTTAACTTCTGTAGGACCGTTTCTCCATACTGGCTTCTAATGGAATACTAGCTTCTAATTCCGATGGTTGATGTATTTATTAACTAATATTATCTAAGATTCTGAGTCAGTATGCTAGAGTAAATTCATTATTTGAGTATTTAGAGTATTTGAGTATTTATTACTATGTACCTCAAATATTTTTCAATTAAATAATAAATAGCAAAACCAAGTTACTAAAATGTTAAATATTTTTAAGTGAAATAATGAATGTCAAAATCAAGCAGCTGAAATATCAAGTATTTCCCTGGACTCTAAATGGAATCGAAATACAAGATAATTAGTAGGCCTGGAACCAAGGGCTTTCCAAATTGTTTTTTATTTTTCTGTTGTGTTGTACTACTTTTAAGTATCAGTCCCATGGAATGATGAAAACTGAAAGTCTTCTTAGGAGAGAGAAGATAGGAGCTAGTCTCTTTTGGTTCAAATCTAGGTGTTGAGGTAGAGCTCCTTGCTTAAAGGATGCTGAAAATACTGCTACCAACATATGCAGATTATATGAGGCTGTAGGTCTAAGAAAGACAGAGGGACCCAAATATATTCCTAAAATAAGAAACAGAATCTAGTGATCTGATTATGATGAAAATAAGTTTGAAAGTAGCAATTAAATAGAAGAAAACCCTATACATTTGGGAACTAAACATAATTCATGAATTTAAAGAAAATTTCAATGGAATCTACAGAACAGTTTTCACTAAATGACCAAGAAAGTACTCATTAGAACAATACTCATTGGATGATGATAAAGTTATCATTTACAGGTAGTTATATAACTTTAAATTATTTTTAAAATTGAAAATAAATTTGTTCAACCAGAACAGTCTACCAGATAAATATAAAGAAAGCAGATTGTAAGAAAAATTTTAAAATAAGATTAGAATTAACAAAGTAGAAAATAAATATTTGAGTGCATCTGGAAAATCAAACTGTTTTTGAGTTAAATACATATTGGAAATAAATAAATGTATACAATATTCAAAATGAGAAAACTCAAAAACACAAGGATAGGTATTCCAATTGAATTTATCTTCAATTCCAGTAACAATACTGAAAATGTTTTGTAATATATAATGATGAGTATAAAATTTATATGGTAAAAGGCTAAGACAAATTAAAAGGAAAAGAATAAAAATTAAGGATGCCTTGGAGGAACCAAGATGATGGAATAGATAAATGCCTATAGTCACCACCATTTACAACCACATCAAAATTACAACTAAAATACAGAAAATAATCATCAAGAACTGCCTGAAAGCTGGCTGAATGGAAGACCTATAACTAGAGAAGTAAAGAAGACAGCACATTGAGACAGGTAAGAGGGACAAAGACACAGAACGGGGCTGGACTGGTACCAACGTGTATTGCTTTTTTAATCAGGAGGGAAATCATCTCTGTGGAGGCCCCCTATGAGGAGCAAGGGGTCCCAGGTCCTTGCTCTGTGTACAGAGGATTTTGCATATGAATGGTCTGGCCTTTCTCTTAAAAACCTGTAAAACTGTGGCTAGGTCAGAGAACCCCAGAGCTTCCAAAAGAAGGCCTAAGGCTCATCAGCAGCCTGCATTACTTCACAGCTGTGCCTCATCTGGGCACTTCCAAACCTCAAACAAATAGGAGGAATCTGCAGATCTCTCTGTAGCTCCTGCTGGGTGTCCTCAGGCAGTGACTGACTTTGCACCTTCTTGGAGATCCAAGAGCCAGTGTACCCAATAGTCAGAGTGAGACCATCCAGATTACAACTCTTCACATCCATAAAAGACACACTCAGGGGGCAGATTCAGTGAGCACCAAAGCCCCCCTGAAGCAAGTCCTGCCCCATAAGGGTGTCTCCAGCACAGAAGTTCACCCATTGTAGACACAACTGGTCCTCACAGCCAATTGGCCTGAAGGTCAATTCCTACCAGTGATAACAACAGCAGTCAAGGCTTCACTACAACAAGACTGTGCACACAGCCCACAAAGGGGTGCACCAAGAGTGTCTGCCTCAGGTAATTAGGGAGGCTGAGCCACTGGGCCCTATAGGACACCTAGCACACAAAGCCACTCTATCAACACAGGGAAGCAGCCAAAATGCAAAGACAAAGAAACAGGTCACAAATGAAAGAAATGGAGAAAAGCAAAGTACTGGATATAGGGTTCAAAATCACTGTTATAAGGTTACTCAAGAATCTTCTAGAAACCTCTGAGAAATATAGTGAGACTATCAAGGATATGAAAAAGGACCAATTAGAAATTAAGCATACAGTGACTGAAATAAAGAATATTATACAGAGATACAACAGCAGACTAGAGGATCACAAGAATCAAGTCAAAGATTTGAAATATGAAGAAGCAAAAAACACCCAACCAGAAAAGCAAAAGGAAAAAAGAATCCAAAAATATGAAGATAGTGCAAGGAGCCTCTCAGACAACTTCAAGCGTACCAACATCCGAATTATAGGGGTGCCAGAAGAAGAGAGAAAGCAAGATATTGAAAACCTATTTGAAGAAATAATGACAGAAAATGTCCCCTACCTGGTGAAAGAAATAGACTTACAAGTCCAGGTAGCACAGAGAACCCCAAACAAAAGGAATCCAAAGAGAACCATACCAAGACATATCATAATTAAAATGCCAAGGGCAAAAGACAAAGAGAGAATCTTAAAAGCAGCAAGAGAAAAACAATTAGTTACCTACAAGTGAGTATCCATACAACTGTCAGCTGATTTCTCAACAGAAACTATGCAGGCCAGAAGGGAGTGGCAAGAAATATTCAAAGTGATTAATAGCAAGAACCTACAACCAAGATTACTCTACCCAGCAAAGCTATCATTTAGAATTGAAGGTCAGATAAAGAGCTTCACACATAAGAAAAAGCTAAAGGAGTTCATCACCGCCAAACCAGTATTATATGAAATGTTGAAGGGTATTCTTTAAGAAGAGGAAGAAGAAAAAAAAAGGTAAAGATAAAAATTATGAACAACAAAGTGAAAACAAATACATATGTATCAACAAATGAATCTAAAATTCAAGTGAATAAAAAATCTGATGAACAGAATAAACTTGTGAATAGAATAGAATCAGGGGCATAGAAAGGGAATGGACTGACAATTCCCAGGGCAAAGGGAGTGTAGGGGGTGCGGGAAGAGACTGCACAAAAATCGTACATTTATGGATGAGGACAGTGTGGGTGGTGGTAAGGGTAGGGTGTTGGGTGGGAACTGGGTGGAGGGGAGCTATGGGGGTGGGGAAAGAGGAACAACTGTAATAATCTGAACAATAAAGATTTATTTTTTTAAAAAGGATCTATAGATCAAATAGGACAGATATGAATAGTTCCAGTTTACAGAAGAGAATGCTAAGATTTTAGATAATTTAAATAATTATCTCAAGCTTATACAGCTATTAATTGACAGAGTGGAGACTAAACTCCTTTCCAAGTCACTCTAAGTCTAACACTTTTCATACACTTCACTGACTTACTGCAGTGCACACAACCAGAGATAGACAGCTTCTGTTTTGAAGTCACAGAGGTATGTAGGCACAGACTTTGACTCTTAATAGTACTTCAGAAGAGAGAGAAGCCTTTTGAAGGTAAACTCAAGAAACTGAATAGATAACATCAACATACCCATTTATCTAACTGTGATTTTAAATATATCTTTGGAAATTTGGATTACTACCCACAGAAAATGCAGGATACCATCCACAGAAAATAAATCTAAGGAGACTTCCATTCTGAAGACCAAGTCTACTTTGAAGGTCTATTAGATCCAGCAATCTAGACTAACTTCAGATAAAGTAGCCTTAGTTTTAGTTTAGCCAACCCACTAGTTTATTTCGGAGCTATCCAAGGGGCTCATCGCAAACTATTTTTGTCAGTTTACCCAGCCTATCCAGCAGCTTCCCTGGTCCTACTTGTTATATTGAAGCAAACACTTTCATTAGGGGAGGAATGGGAGAATTATGGTATTTTATTTCACACTTGATTGAATTACTGAAGGTCTAATTTCAAAAAGAATAAGGCATCCCTACTTTCAGAAGCAGTCAGTGGGTACAAAAGAGACATTTAAACAAATATTGGTCAGTGATTGCCTGGTGTATACAAACCAAATACTTAAGTGTCAAGAGTCATACTTCAGCCAAAATGTTCCATCTTTTTGTATTTTAAGGCCTGGCATAACTGAAAGTAGTAAAATTAAGAATGTTCTCAAATTTTTTCTTTTGATTTTTTTCACTACAACTTATATTAAGTGAAATAGTAAACACACACACACACACACACACACACACACACACAAACACACACACCTAGAACAAAAACTTAAACTTAGCCATATGATATTTTCTGTTCTATTTTACTTTATTGAAAAGCACAAGTTCTGGTTATAACTCATTAAATTGATTTCATGTCCCACTAATAGGTTCTGATCACACAGTGTGGAGAAAAAAGAAACTGAAAAGAATTTCTAATGACCAAGCTCATAGGAGATATATGTTTTTCACATGTCTTATTCACCATACCTATCTCTATCACCCTGGCCTGGACATTTGCTCAGTTCTACTTCTGTTGTCACATCTTATAAAAATTATGTCACTGCCAAGCCCCTTTTGAAGTATGCTCAATATGATTTAGCCTCTAATATAAATCCTCCACTAATCCAAGACCATTTTCTACCATCCAAAAACAGACAATAAAGTTGGAGAGAGCGTACAGTGGGGACAAGAAGTGGTGGCTATATTAGGGTGCTCCTCTAGAACAGAAAGCCTGATAAAGACCACCTAAATCAATTTTTCTCTTCTCCATGTTCTCCTCTTTCACCTTCTTTAGCAACATAAAAACAAAGTTTTATTTTAAACTACTCTGTGGCCTACTGGTAATTTTATAAATGCCACCTACTTTATTTAAGCTTCACTATAACTGTAAGGTCAGTATTCATTTTTGTATTATATACCTTTTTTTAGATGCAGAAAGCTTGTAGGAGATCAAATAACTTTCCAGTGAAGAAATAGACAGGATGGTATAGAAGCCATTAACTTAGTATATTAATGGACTAATAAAAATTGTTTATAAGTTCATTACATAATGCACAAATCAAATATGTGAGCTGTTTAGATAGAAAATTATAACTATCATGGATTAGGCAAGTAAACAATAGTAAAGTGTCCAACATTACTTTGAAAAACTTCTAGATGCTTAATCCTTGTTTTATTGCATAATCTCATCACTGAGTGACATTATTTTAACAACTCTAGGTACAAAGTAAACAGTCTTAAATATCTAACTAGAGACTAAACATGCGCCTATTTTAACTATAGTCCACTGCATTTGAAGTAACTACCATTCATTCTGAGCATCATTGTGATCAGCTTAAACTTAACTTGAGTCATTCTTAATAAGATGAACTGATGAAGGGAGAAAATACCCAGTTTTACTCCTCCCTTTTGTTCTTCGGATGAGGTTTCTGAAATGCCTATGGATACTTAAAACAATTGAAAGTATGGACAGGGACATCATTAAGAACTATAAATGAATACAAGGTAACTTACGAACTATTAAGGAGTTTAAAGAATATTAAGGCAAGAGCAGAGGGATCTATATTATTCTGGATTTATAGATGAGATTTTTTAAAACAATCACATAATATAAAGGTTATAGGAGTTACTATGCCAAGATAATACATTCAGCTCTTTTAATGGGGAAGGGCTTTTTAGATGGAGTGAAATTTGAGAAGATCTAACGAGTCACTCAAGTGAAAAATGAAGGGTTAGAAGACAAGGATGACGAGGAGAGAATCATAGTTAGAGCTATTTTGGCAAATGATAAGAAAGCAATGGTGACCAAGAAAGTCTTCAAATCAATTCATGTGAATTGTAATGTAAAGGCTGGCAATTTTCCATTCCCACTTTTTAAAATGCTTTAATTGCCTTAAAATTATTTATATTGGACATATGTAAAGAACATTAAAGTAAAGCAGTTGTTTGACTACATGAAAAAAAAGTTTATCCCTGACATTCTCAACTAAAATACAAATGGAAGGGAATTGAAGGGAAAGAGGTACTATTGCCTATCCCTTGGTAAAGTTTTACTCTGGTGACAGGGGACAAAACAGTGCAAGTTTCTTAACTTTCTCACATTTGAGATTTATAGAATTTTGTTATTGCATAATTAAAATTTCCCATGCTATCATGTTTCAACTTAAAATTTATGTAGTTTGTGTCTTAAGCAACAATATATTTCATACCTGATAGCAATCTAATATGGGTAAAATATTCTCAGAAAAATAGAAATTCATCTGAACTGAAGAGCATATTGGTTGAGAGCCCTGAAAGCTGTGCCCAGATACTGTTGCCATAGAGAAGTTTCATTACCTATTTTTGTATATATTCCACTAAAAAACAAGCAAACACTGAGAAATCAAGCCAAAACAGTACATGGGGGCTGAAGAAAGGGAATATGTAAAGGCTATGGTTAACCTAACAGCTGGAATAATGATAATTGAAAAAATATGTAAATGATTAATTTTTCAACTCTCTATTTTCATTAAAAAATGATAATTATGGCAAGTTGGTTTTACAATCCAGGTCTTCTAATAAGTTTTCTACTTTACATGTTTTCTATCTCTGCTTCAAAGGAACATCAGTGTTCCATCCATTGAACTGAAATAATCTGCCAATAGTGACAGTACCGCCCCCCCCAACTACTGTTTAAAAAAAGATAATGAATACAATATTTCAACTTTCAGATTTTTTTCCTCATAAGTTTTCATCAACCTTGGTAATGCACATACACTAAGACTCTAATATAAATGAATTAGGCTTGACACAAGTTGTACATTTATTTTAAATTAATTGTGTCAATATTTCATTCTCTCCCCAAAGCACCCAGGTTTAGGTGATATGCTTTGTGTGAAATGCAGAGCAGGCATTAGACCCCAAGCATTCAGCTGTTTGCCTAGCATTTTTCTTTCCAGGTCTAAATGCTTTAGTAAAATTTTTGAAATACTAAAAGGAAAATATTGCACAGTATTTCTAAGATTCTTCATGACAAAAATACATAGATCTAAGTAGAAACTTGATTCAATTTTACATCTAAAATACTGAAAATCTCCAGGTGTAATTCTTTTCTAAGATTTTGAAGTCATCACACAAAATAAAATGTGATAAAAATAAGTGAGGCAATAGAGTTTTTCCCAAATAAGGATGTGCATTCAAGTCCTTATTTTGATCAAGTTCACTGAGAGGTGACCAGTAAGACAGAAAACTAGATGATGACTAATGTAGCAAAGGAAATCAAGACACCAGGACATCAAAATAAACTTTTATCTCTGCAGATTAATAATTATCAAGTAGTGATTATTTCTCTACCTATTTTCTAACCTCAACTTTTCAACATAGGAGTTTAATAGCCAAAGTTTCTAAGCCAGTTTCCTTTATATAACTATAAAAAGTTAAAATTATAATATTTATGGTAAGTTACAAGGTAGCCAGTGGAAAGAGATGGTCAACCAAGGTCCAGATGCCCCAATCCATGTGAAGAGGATGCTGAGTGGATCAACACCAGGTGTACATGTAAATAGTTAAGTCTTCACACAGAGTTGGAAAGCTGTCCCATCTAATTTCTGGAAATAATAGTGATTATTACCTGCCAAGTACCTTATGTGCATGATCTCAACACCTCTTTTAACCAAACTTATGAAATTATTAGTATCATTAGGCCAGTTTTTTACTAGCCAAAATACAAGACTGGAAATCTACCACAGTTCTCTAACAATGTAGCTTCTAAACCACTATGCTTTGCCACATCTGTTTTGAGACAGAAATCTAAATAAATATTTTAATGTAATATAAATAGTTCATCAATAAACAATCTGATAAATGACTATTTAAACCCTGAGAAATATATTGGACTAATGAATATACATGGGTTTAAAAAAAAAAGCCAGTGAAAATTGATTAGTATTTTCTCCAAGGAGGAAAATGTAATAAGTATTTTTCATCTCAAATTATCTCATACTAGAATTGTTATTTAAATGTATTTCTGAAAAAGTTTCTTACATGGCAGATATATTTATGGCCTCAGTTATCTGAGTAGTTTTCTAGAAATGTCAATCTAAATAGAAGAGAACATAGCATTCCAGACTCTTAGCAAAAACAAATATATATATATATATATATATATATATATATATATATATATATATATGGCCTGGCTTACATATGATTTTAATAAGAAACTCTATGTCATCAGTCTTTCTAAATGTATTACCAAATATGTAAGAGATTTTAGATAATTTTCAGTTCACATTACAATTCTTTGAAATTAACCCACAAATTGGTTTTACCTTATATTTACATTTTATCAAACCCATCTTTCTGACGTAGGCATTTCTTTTCTTGGGATTCTTACAAAGATAGTTATCATGCACAGAGTACACTCTAGCCTTTGGTGGTTTTAATCTCAGTTTAACATCTTTGTGTTTAGTACATTTCTTTTCTTTCATCTGATCATGTACATGCTAAGATGTCAAAACTAGAGTCTTCTAACATATCAGTCATAGGTTCTAGTCAATATGTCAAATCCTTGAAGGTTTAAAGTTTAAAAATTCATCATAATGGTAAAATAGCATATCAGTGAAACTTCTAGTTGGGTCCACAGCAAAATATACTTTTTATTAAGCTTGGAATTAAACATATCATCTACTGAAAGGGAGAAAAAAACAGGAGTTTTTTTTACAGATGTCCCTTTCAATTAACAGTACGATTCATACTTCAGTTTAAGTGCTGTTCAAGTACAACTTTTCTTGGTTATTGTGCTAAATGTCCATATGCAATAAAATTTACTTAGAACACAGTTTTCTGGAAAATGGTTTGGTTCATGTGTGTGTGAGTGTGTTATATTTGCTCTCTTCACAATGTATTTCCTTAAGGAACTAGCAAAGATTTCCCATAGTGATGTGAGATTAAAATTTTACTTAACTTAAAAACAATAATAAAGGCAGCAATTGTATTTACAGCGAGCTGAAACTTCACAGAGGTGCTTGAATATAGCAACTGTGTAATTCAGGGAGATTCACCTCTTTGAAGAGACTCCTAACAGAGTTCCAGACCTTCTTAACAGACAGCTCATTACCACAGACTATCTATGCAAATTGTACACTGATGATGGGCCCTCAGGGGAGGGTTTTTCTGTTTGCTGTCTCTGGTACTAACCTAGTAGAAGTTGCCATATAACTGCTCTTTGCCAGTAACGTTAATGATGGTGATTATTAATAATAACTCTGAGTAATGAGGTTTTCTTCCTTGTACTCAAAATAATTGCTCCATGTAAATCCACAGCAATTTTTACGGTACGCTAAAGATTAGTAACATTAGAAACTTGGCAAATCTTACTCAGGCATTTTACCTAATGATCTAATCCATCAGTTCCCAGGCTTAACAGTCTCAAGACTCACTTAGCAGTAAAGGATCTCCCTGTTTTCATAGCAGCACTAAGAAACAACTTAGTCACTAAGCTGCACGTTTAGGAGTTTTTAAAAAAAAGTTCCTTGAAAATGTGAACTTTGGTTTAAGCAAGAAAAGCCTATGAGCACAGAAATATATAAAATTTACTGATAAATTTCTCAATTACTCATTAATTAAACATTATTTAGTTTAAGAAGTTTACTTATATTTTAATTTCTAAACCAACTCAAGATTAATTTTTAACCATATGAAATTTGCTGTCAATTTATCAATCATGTAAGCTAATGTATGAGAATGCCAACAAGGAGCTAGAAACATTAGCTATGCCATCACATTTCTCAATCTCATCACTTTTAAGAATCTCCAATTAAAAAGAAGGAACATACATAGGGAGAAAGTTGCTCACTTATTACTATTGCTACCCAATTTTTCTCACTTAATCAATTCATCATGAGAAAACTGTAGAACCCACAGATTTCAATGAAGAGAGAAAGGAAGAGGCAGGTTATGCATTTTGGCTCACTTATCTCTCTTCTACATCATGCTATTTACAAATAAGATCTAGGCTGCCCAAAGATAAGAAATGAAGTTCACATCCCCAGCGACATATGGGGAGGAACTGAATTGTCAGGTTTTGGGGTGAGGACTGGAGGGGCAGCTTTCACCCAGATAGAAATGCTGGCAGAAACCATTGTTTCTTTGCTGAGCCCTCCCTCTGCAGGCACAAGGGGTGCCATATCTGAGTCTCCATCAACTGGGTTAACAACATTGGCCCACCCTAGTGATTCTCTCAGACTCCCCCCCACACACACACACACACCAACTTGCAGGCCCACCCAATCCTTTTTCAGTGTTTTTCTTTATATAGAAAGCCTGTCTTAGCTCATGCTGTGGACTTTCCTAAAATTTCTCAAAGGTTGACAAACCCTAAACTAGTAACATCTGGCCTCAGCATTCCTTGTACCTCTTGCTAAGTGGCCACAGTCCCCACAGTGGCAGATGGCCTGGGCTCACAGCTTGCTATCTGCCTGGCACATTCAGGCCCAGAACAAGTAAGCCCATCTGATTATCACTGTGCTGCCTGGGCAGGGCACAAGAGGTGCCTGACTTTGGCCTGCACCTTCTGGGAGGCCCTAAGCCAGCCCACACACCTGATGGACAGCTTCATACCATGGCCAAGTACAAAACCACCTCCATGAGCGACACACTCAAGGGGTGGACTCATCAGGCAGCAGAGCCCTGCTGAAGTGAGGGCTGCTCTGTGGGGTTGACCTCTGCACAGCAGCTCCTCAATATCAGGCCCCTTAAAGCAATATCAGGTAGTTGAGGGTAAACCCCTCCCACTGATGTTGCAACGGCAATCAATGCTCAACTACAACAAAAGGATACACACAACCCACATGGGAGAGTACACCTGGAGTGCCTAGCACTGGTGACCTGGGAGGATGGGCCACTGGGCTCTGTGTCATACCTATTACATAAGACCATTCTACCAAGACCAGAAGGTATAGCAGCTCTACTTAAAACATAGAAACACAGAGAGGCAGCCAACATGAGGAGACAAAAACAAACAAACAAACAAAAAACATGTCCCAAATGAAAAATAACACAGAACAAAAGTCCAGAAAAAAGAATTACACAAAAATGGAAACAAGCAATCTACCAGATAAAGATTCAAAATGCTAGATATAAGGATGCTCAGTGAACTTAGGGGAAGAGTACATGAACTCTGTGAGCATTTCAACAAGAAAGTAGGAAAACATAAAAATGGAGATAGAAATCATAAAAAAGAATCAATCAGAAATAAAGAATATAACAAATGGATTGAAGAATACGTTAGAGGTAAACAACTATAGATTGAATGTAGCAGAGTATCAAATCAGAGACTTGGAAGATAAGATAGTAAAAACAACCAGTGAGAACAGCAAAAATAAAGAAAAAAAAATGAAGATAGTTTAAGAGCTTCTGGGACAACATCAAGCTTACCAACATTTGCATTATGGGGGTTTGAGAAGGAGAAGAGAGAGCACGGAATTGGAAACCTATTTGAAAATGACAGGAAACTTCCCTAACCATGTCCAGGAAGTGCCAAGAGTTCCAAACAAGATAAACCCAAAGAAACCCACAATAAGACACACGATAATTTAAAATTCCAAAGGTAAAAGAGAATCTTAAAAGCAGCAAGAGAAAGCAGTTAGTTGCCTACAAGGGAGCTCCCATAAGACAGCTGATTTCTCAACAGAAACTTTGCAGGTCAGAATGGACTGGCACAAAATACTATGGCAAGGAAAGGACCAGCATCATCAAAATTACTTGGACTTTTTTGGAACTTCCAATTAAATCTACTTTACTGTGGCCTTCCTTTTTGTTAATAATTATATGAGATGTATGAGGGAACTGTTGTGTGTATGTTTTAAAAACATTTGAAATGGTCTAGGTATCCTATATAACAAAAGCCTAATATACCAAAAAATTGAAAGTGATGAAAAGCAAAGAAATACAACCAAGATTACTTTACCCAGCAAAGGTATCATTTAGAATCAAAGGAAAGATAAAGAGCTTCCCAGACAAGGAAAAAAAAATGAGAGGAGTTCATTACCATCAAGCCAGTATTATGAGAAATGTTAAAGGGTTTTCTTTAGAAAAATAAAAAATGTTAAAAATATGAATAAGAAATACATATATATCAAGAATTACTTTAAATGAAAATGGATTAAATGTTCCAATTAAAAGACATAGGGTGGCTGACTGAATAAGAAAACAAGACACTTACATATGCTGTCTTCAAGAGACTCACTTCAAATTGAAAGATACACAAAGGCTAAAAGTAAAGGAATAGAAAAAGATATTTCATGAACATGGAAATGGAAAAAAAAGCTGGGGTAGCAATATGTATAGTCCAGACAAAATAGAACTTAAAATAAAGGCTATAAGAAGAGATAAAGAAGGACCCAGCAATTCCATTTCTGGGTATTTAGCAGAAGAAATCCAAAACACTAATTTGAAAAGACATGTACATCTGTATGTGCATTGTGCATTATTTGCAATAGCCAAAATATGGAGGCAACCTAAGTGTCCATCAATAGATGAATGGATAAAGAAGTGGTTTTTATATAAATGTAGAACTTGACTCAACTATAAAAAAAGAGTGAAAACTTACCATCTGCAATAATATAGATGGACCTAGAGAGTAATGTGCTGAATAAAATAAGTCATACAGAGAAAGACAAATGCCATGATTTTGCTTATATGTGCAACCTGAAAAAACAAAATAAACAAACAAGCAGAACAGAAGCAGACTCAGATACAAAGAATATTTTGCTGGCTGCTAAATAGGGGTCTATAAGTGAAAAAGATAAAGGGACTAAGAAATTCAAATTGGTAGTTACAGAAGAGTTATGATGATGTAAAGTATAGCATAGGGAATATAGTCAATAATATACTAATAACTATGTGTGATGCCAGATGGGTACTAGATTTATCAAGGTGATTACTTTATAAGTTATATAAAGGTCTAACCACTGGGTTATATACCTGAAACTAATATAGTATTGTATGTCAACTGTAATTGAAAAATAAAAAAGAAACCCGAGAACCCAATAAAAAAACAAAAACAAACAGTTGCTGGATTGAGCAATCATTTGCACAGCCTAGAAAGTCAATTTAGACAATTCTACAACCACATTTTGTACTGAATTTATTAGATAACTCTGCTTTGCCAATGTAGACTTGATTCAAGAGACATCTAAAAATTCTTAAAGGAAAATTAAACATTTAAATCCAGCCTCAAACAGTGAGCATTAGGAACCTGAAGAAATTCATTAAAAACAAATTCTTATGAATGGGATTGTTGCACATATGGCTATAGTTCCAAAAATGTCAATCCCTATGGTTTCAGCCCCATTGTGGGACACAAAATGGAGATTCTATGTGCTTCTATGATATTTCCTTTCCATTTCTGATTCATAAAAATTTATTTTCTTGCCTTCAAACCAAATTATTTGTTTTAAATATGTATGTACATACATATATGTATACATATCTATTAACATAACTTCATAAAAATGTATTGTGCGTTTTCATGTGATTGAAGAGAGAGGAGGATTTACACATGTGCTTGATCTATCACTCTGCCTAAGAACTGGTGACTAACTTTTTCGTTATACATCTTGTCTGAGGAAGAACTCAAATTATAATTCCGTTCACTTTATTTCCACTTTTACTATATCCAATTGCCTCATACCTTTAAAGACATTTGCTAAAACTAAAGTTCAAGAGTTATGGCATTTCTCTGATAAACCATTGTACTAATATAATCTAAAAATGAGATTTGTATAATTTGTTTTTAATGAATTTCTTCAGGTTCCTAATGGTCACTGTTTGAGGCTGGGCTTAAGTGTTTAATTATCCTTTAAGAACTTTTAGATGTCTCTTGAATCAAGTCTACATTGGCAAAGCAGAGTTATCTAACAAGTTCAGTACAAAATGTGGTTGTAGAATTGTCTAAATTGACTTTCTAGGCTGTACAGATGATTGCTCAAGCCTCTGCCTTATTGACAATTTAGATGTGAATTTATGATAAAGCATATTTTATTGCCTATTTCTGAGAGATTAAAGTACTGACTTCACTATATAGATATGGATCATATATTATCTCTTTTGATGCTCTTAGGGACCAGTTCTGACCATCCTGAATTGATCATAAGTATCAAGGAATAAAGGGAAGATAAGGAAAAGAGAAGATTCTCTATTATCTCTTGAATTCATGCAGAAGTAGTTATGAACACAATTTTCTCATATATGCCTTTCCAAGGGATTCAAAAAATGTAATATCAACCTCTTTTATACTGTTGGGAAGCTTCTAATATTGACACAATACATACAGTGAAGATATATATATATATATATATATTATCATATAGAGTGTGTCATACCCATTCAATAGTCATTGGTTCTAGGTCCAGTATCTCTTTCATCACACTGGATTTTTAAAGTCTGGGGGAAACAGGGTAGTCAACAAAAATAGTGGAAATCACTGGTAAACTTTATTCATATTTCTCACATTCAGATATACATGACAGCCTTTAGACTTGTGCATATAGAGTCATTGTAACTTTAACAAGGGCAGTAATGCACAAGTCCTTTTCTTTCTCCTGCACCCTCATATATATCTCCTCCCACAGTGTAGGCTCCTGGGCAACCAATTAGCATTATCAACCACATCAGTCTCTTTCCACCAACATTTAATACTACAAGTTTCTGCACAATGACTTCCAGTCCAACTCCCTGAATATATTACTAAATAATAAAATTTAAATGCCTGAAGGTTTTGATTATAAAAGGCATTTGACAAAACAAAATGTGTTTTGGTCTTTAATCAAGCAATGGCGAAGCCTGCCTTCACCTACGGTTCCTCACCTCCAGGTGGATACCAGCCCTTCTGAGAATTACTGTCCAGAGGAGAGGCTCCTGAAGAGACCCTGCCTGTGCCGCTTGTGCACCATGGGTAACCACCAGCCTGCAGGAATCCAGAAAAGCAGACAGCAGTCACCCTTCCAGCCATCATCCAAAAGAGGTTCAGTGCTACCCAGGTGGTAGTGATGCACTTCTGGTTACCAGCTTTATCTCCAGCTCTACAAGTTTCAAAAGTCACCTCACCTTAAAAGACTTCATAATGACTATTTGAATGTAAGAATTATTTTTAATTAAATTTACTGGAGTGCCACTGGTCAATAAACTTATATGGGTTTCAAGTGTACAATTCTATGATACATCATCTGTATATCTTATTGTGGGCTCACCACCAAAAGTCAAATATCCTTTCAGCATCATATATTTGGCCCCATTTTCCCTATACTCTCCCCTCGAATCCCCTTCCCTCTGATAACCACCATGTTGTTGTCTGTATCTACGAGTTTTTATTTGTTTGTTTTTCTTGTTTGTTCATTTGTTGATTTTGGTTTTATATCCCACATACGAGTGAAATCATATGCTTCTTAACGTTTTCTGTCTGATTTGCTTAGCATGATATTGTGTATACACAACAGAATACTACTAAGAAAAGATGAAGTACTGACACTTGGGACAACATGGATGGATCTTGAATGTAAGAATTCTTAAGGCAGTTTCTTCTTGGAGGGGTTTCTAAATTTTAAGTTTGACCTCAAGCAGGGTGAAGGATAAGATTAATGTCAATTTATTTTGTGTCCAATTACCGTACAAAATCAATTCTGCCCATTTCAACTATGTTAATGATTGAACTTTGTTTTCTAAGAAGCTAAAATAACAATTATTCCCAGAAGATTTTTCTCTATTCACTTTATTCTGGAAAATATATATTTCTGTTTCAGCTAATTAATTAATGGAACATCCAAAAATCAGACATTATAATTGCTTGCACAGTTCAAAAGGATTTCTTTTCTTTTTTTTTCTTTTTTACCATATAGCTTCTGCAGAGTCTAATTTATGTCTCTTAAGTCTTGTGGTCTTTGATAGAACTAAGTTGCCTAATATTTGTTCCTACTCCTTACATGTTTACCACTGTGCTGGCCTGCTTCTACCCACTATTCTCTTTTCTAAAGAGACCGCCATCAAACTGGTTTGGTTCAGTAATATTATCATCTGCTAATAAAGTGTTTAAATTTTTCTCACATGATTTAAAAATGTAATTATAACATATCATCTCAGGGTAATAAAAATGTACAATACACATTAAGTAAAGTTTTATTCAAGCCTTTAGCAACCTTGAATTCCTTCCAGGTCTTTTCAGGGGAAATTTTCACCTCTAGGGGTTGGGGAACTTGGCATGGAACTTCCATTAACTGTAATAAGGGCTTGATTCCCAGTACACAGCAATGAGAACTTGCCTTTCAAAAACTCCCTTTGATTTCACTTCAATAGACTAAAACACAACAACAGAAACACATACCTCTGCTTTGTGTTTTTGTCCTCACTTTATGATGGGACAAGAAATGTCTCATAAGGGACCTGGTATTAAACAATTATTTTGTCCTTATACAATAAATAATGTTGTTTTCTCCCACACTTTGTGTTCCAATATATTAAACCCATTGGTGTATAAAGATATATCACAAATTAAACAGAAATGAGACAAACATCTCTTTTTAGCAATTTATAAATGATTCTACTGGCTTCTCAGTGTCTCCTGTCCCATAACTAGGTGTGTTAGTTTCTCTTCACAGGTTCAAGGGGAGCGATGATGGAAGTTGAAGAACATAGCAAGGGTGTTCTGGTTTTGTACCAAAGCACACGTAAGTTCATTTTAGACAGCAACATTGTTCTGTCAACCTCATTCTATTTTAAAAATATATATTCATTGATTTCAGAGAGATAGGGAGAGGGAGAGATAGAAACATCAATGATGAGAGAGAAACATTGATTGGCTGCCTCCTGCACAATTGGGGATAGAGCCCACAACCCAGACATTTTGCCCTGACTGGGAATCAAACTGTGACCTCTGGGTTGATTGATCAAGACTCAACCAGTGAGCCACCACAGCCAGTCTGTCAGCCTCATTCTAATCATTTTTGCAACAAACCTAAATATCTGTGAAATTATACTTCTAATGTGAATATTTTCATCTAATTTTATAAATAACTAGTGATCCTCTGTGCAAAATTGTGCGAGACCCCGGACCCTTTCCTCTCCCCTGTGCCATGGAACCACCCCTAGTCCCAGAGTCCTGCCCCACATGGCCAGTGCCCCATGGGATGGTCCTAAGTCCTGGAGTGTCACCCCGATACCCTGCCTCCAGGCCATGCAGAGCGACCTCCAGTCCCTGCTCTCATGGCGTGCATACGGGGCTGAGGAAACACTGGCAGAAGCTGCCTGAAGCAGATGCTGGAAACCCTGTGACCCCATGGGGCCACAGGAACCCCAATGGAAGCTGCGCAGAGCAGCCACTGGGCCCGACCCCACTGACCTGCCCCCACTGTGTGTGCCTCCATCTTGTGACAGTGTTATGGTGTGAGGGTCAATTTGCATATTAACTCTTCATTATATAGGACTAGGGACCCGGTGCACGAAATTCGTGCACTGGGTGTGTGTTGGGGGGAGTGTCCCTCAGCCCAGCCTGCCCCCTCTCACATACTGGGAGCCCTCAGGCGTTGACCCCCATCACCCTCCAATCGCAGGATCGGCCCCTTGCCCAGGTCTGACGCCTCTGACAGAGGCGTCAGGCCTGGGCAGGGGACCCGCAGCTCCCCGCGGTTGCAGGCTCCGCCCCTGCCCAGGCCTAACGCCTCTGGCTGAGGCGACCGGCCCGGGTAGCGGGGACCCGCAGCTGCAGCGGCCCCAGGATCGTGGGCTCCGCTTTAGGCCCAGGCAAGGGACCCCTAGCTCCCGGGACTGCCAGCTTCGACCGTGCCCAGCTCCCATCGCTGGCTCCACCCCTACTTCCTGCTATCACTGGCCAGGGTGGCAAAGGCACCTGATTCTCCGATCATGGCTGGGGCTGCCTTTGCCCTGCCCCCCAGCTCTTAGCTCCCCCCTGGGTTTCCGATCACTGTCCGTGGCAGGGGGCTTCTTCCTGCTTTCCCTTTCGCCTCCCTGCATTGTGCCTACATATGCAAATTAACCGCCATCTTGTTGGCAGTTAACTGCCAATCTTAGTTGGCAGTTAACTGCCAATCTTAGTTGGCAGTTAATTTGCATATAGCCCTGATTAGCCAATGAAAAGGGTAGCTCGTACGCCAATTACCATTTTTCTCTTTTAGTAGTGTTGATAACTAATGGCCCGGTGCATGAAATTCATGTATGGGGGGGCGGTTGTTCCTCAGCCCAGCCTGCACCCTCACTAATCTGGGTTCCCTCTCACAATCCTGGACTGCTGGCTTCTAACCACTCACCTCCCTACCTGCCTGATTTCCCTTAACCACTTCTGCCTGCCAGCCTGATCTCCCCCTAACCACTACCCTGCTGGCCATCTTGTGACCACATGGCGGTGGCCATCTTCTAATCACATGGGGGCGGCCATCTTGTGGGAGAGTGTGATGGTCAATTTGCATATTACCTCTTTACTATCTAGGATGTTAAAATGGCTGGTGGAAATGATGATATTAATGAAATTTGGAGGGGGGGGGGGCTTTATCCAAAGATATTAGTATGTTGTGCTCAGAAATACCCTACATCTCTACCTGAGATTAGCTCTCAGAGTTTTGTGGGGGTTTTTTCAAATTATAAGAGAAAATTTATTTAGAAAATCGTAGAGGTAGAGGAAGTGAGCCATAGAAGAAAAGGGCTCAGGAAAAAAATTACAGGAAATAAGGGTTCTTGGAGCTTAGGGGGGAGAGAGAGAGAGAGAGACAGAGAGAGAGAGAGAGAGAGAGAGAGCCCTAGGGAAAGAAAAGGGTAGGGGAAGTCTTGTGTTGTTATATATATATATACACACACACACACTGAGTGGCCAGATTATTATGACCACCTGATATTTGTAGGCAAATTAGCTATAATTTCATGCTGAAGTTGCTACAGGGCCAGATCATTATAAATATGGAAACAGGCTGTTTACAACGACAGTAGAAGTGATTTTTTTCTGAAGATATGGGTAAGCAAGGTGATTTAACAACCTTTGAACATGGGATATATTTGAACGTGAGTTGCCAGATTATTATGGCCACCCCATCAGTACTTCATTGGGCCACCTTTTGCCTTCAATACTGCTGCAATTCTTCTTGGCATTGACTCCATGAGATGTTGAAAGGTGATGTGAGGAATCTGCCACCATGCCTGATGAATAGCACTGTCCAGTTCTGTGAGATTTGATGGTTGTGGAACCAGCTGCCTGATGGCTCTTTTAACTTTGTTCCACAAATGCTCAATTGGATTGAGATCTGGTAATTATGGGCGCCACCTAAGCAAGGTAAAGTCTCCCTCATGTTCTTGAAAGCACTCCTGCACAATATGAGCACTGTGGCATGGCGCATTGTCTTTTTGGAAGAAGCCATCTCATTCGGATACACCATCAACATGATAGGATGAACTTGATCAGCAACGATACTTAGGTATGTTGTGCTATTCAGACATTGTTCCACATGAATTCAAGGGCCCAAATCATGCCAGGAAAATATACCCCAAACCATAACACTGCCCCCACCAGCTTGAAGGGTTGTACACATGCATGTGGGGTGCATGTTTTCATGCTGTTTCCGACAAATTCTCACTCTGCCATCTGCATGATCCAACTGGAAACATGATTCATCGGACCATATGACTTTTTTCCAATGCTCGATTGTCCAATCCTTGATTTCCTGTGCAAATGGGAGACGTTTTATCTTGGTAACTGCAGACAGAAAAGGTGTTCAAACAGGCCTTTGGCTTCCATATCCCATACAATGCAGTGTACGGCTAATTTGCCTACAAATGTCAAGTGGTCATAATAATCTGGCCACTCACGTTCAAATATATCCCACGATCAACGGCTGTTAAATTGCATTGTTTACCCATATATTCAGAAAAAAATCACTTCTACTGTTGTGGTAATTAGCCTGCTTCCATATTTATAATGGTCTGGCCCTGTAGCAACTTCAGTGCAAAATTATAGCTAATTTGCCTACAAATGTCAGGTGGTCATAATAATCTGGCCACTAAGTGTATATATTACACAATATAATAGTCTCTCTCTGACTAGCATGACTTAGGAGTTTGCCAATATTTCTATATAAATCTGAAAATTTAATAACTAGAAAGTGAAAGTCTTTATAAAAAAAAAATCCAGAGCATTTACCTTTTCCTTCCCTTAATATTCTTTTCCTTCAAGCTTATGTACTTTTGAGAAAATAATATACCTAAATAGCCAGTTGAGGGCTCAAGAAAATGAATTAAAGGTTATTATTTAATTTTTTAAAATAATCAAAGAGACACAAAAACTCTTTCAGAGGTAATGATTATGTTTATTACCTTGCTTGTGATGGTGATATCATGGGTGCATGGCATGCATATGTCCAAACTCATCAGACTGTATATATTAAATATGTGTAACTTTTTATATATTAAATATATCTTAATAAAGTTGAAATAAAAAAATACCTATATTGGGAAACTTGAAGGGTGTTGAAAAGGTACCATGTTGAAAAATTTTTTCCTGTAATTTTCAACTATAAATATTCTTCTGTATCAAAGGATTTGTTTTAACTGAAAATGTAAATATACCTGCTATAGAAAAAAGAATCTTATATGCAATGGCAATTTTACCATGAGATAATTTGTCTATCCCTTCTTCTATGTCTTGATGATGTGCTAAAATTCCCTAAAACATGAAATAAGTTGTTGATACCAAAAAAGGGAATGGCAAATTCAAAGCCCAGAGTTATAGTACTTCCCAGAGAACAGATCCTGGAGAGACTTCTGGTCAACCAGAGGCCTTGCAATTTGTCTTCTAAGAAAGAGGTAAAGAAGGGGAGAGGTATCTAGATGGTGTGTGAGAGATTAGGATTCTGATGACAACATTGGTTTTATGCACAATTTTGCCTAGGACTGGTCTTAGATATTGTTTCATATTGAGATATAAGAATGTGTTTTGTGTTCATCACTAGGCCAGGAATTAACTCATTTGATCTTCATAAAAATCCCAATGATATTGATATGATTACCCCAATTGTAGGGTTCAGAGACCAATTGGGTATTACCTTCTGTTAGGCACTCTAATGTTGTTAATCTGCTTGTCTGAGCCTCCACTTGATTGTCAGCTGTTAAAGTTCCATTACTTTTTATTGATCTTTTATATCTTGTGGCCTATCTTTCAGACAATAGTTTAAGAAATGACTAGCTAATCAGATAAATAGAGTTAAGTTTCTTGGGCTTGAATTGGCTTAGTTCATATCTCTAAAAGGTAACATTTGAGTTTTGAAAGTTGTTTTCTTTAATATTATACTAGGAATTTTTTGAAAAATTGAGTAGCCAACTGAATTAAGTAACAAATTTGGGAGGAGTTGGGGTATACCAGGAGTTGGGTTATACTGACATATCAGAGTTAGGTAGCTCTCTACAGAAGTATCCATTCTTCTGCATTAATGATCAAATCCTGAGAAACAAAAACTATGTTTCTCAGCCTCCCTGGTAGTAAGATGTCTACATTCGACAAATGAGATATAAGCAGAAGTGTGCAAGACACCCAGAGATGTGTCCTTAAAAGAGAGGTAGGTAATAATGTGTTTAACCCCCCCCCCTTTCCTCAATCCTATTGGTAGGACTCAAAGGAGTTTGGAATAAGAAACCCAGAAAAAATTAAGCCATTGGTGTGTGTGTGTGTGTGTGTGTGTGTGTGTGTGTGTGTGTGTGTGGTGGGGGGTCTGTGATATGTAATCAAACCTCATTCTAATTGGACAGCAATATTGGGAGCTCTCAGCACTTGTCACCTATGAGCCCTCTTAAAGACAAAGTGACTGGAGTGATTGGATGTACACTAGGGTCAGGTGACCTGGTAGCCTTTATCAGGCTAGGTATTGGCTTCTGGCTCCAAAGTAATCTTCCTTAGTCTGGCCATCAGTTTGGTATAATTACTCATTAAAAAGCAATACTTCCATATATGACAATTAGTCATTGGATTTTTGAAGCATATATAGAGAGAAGGTATAATGGAGAATGAAAACATAGTCAGATAGCTAAAATTATTGTTATATCCTTATCATTGTTCTAGACCTCTATGAGGCCTAGTTGGGCAAACTCTTCTACATCTTCATTGCACTTCCTTGCCTCCCTGATGATTCTGAGAATGGCTGGGCCACCTGATCTAAGGACAGCCTACAACCCGGGTCAACTATGTGTAAGTGTCTCCGTTCTAAATTCAGAGAACCCATCTAAAATGGGTGTGTTCCTGGAGGCCTTCCAAATGTTCCCTGAAGTTATTCATCTATTCTAAGTATTTATAATGCCTGCTGAGAGAGGAGTATAAAAAACAAATATACAGTAACTAAATTGCACAGAAGACCATGGAATAAACATCAGCATTTGAATACCTACTCTTTCTTTGATGTGACAGCACTGTAAGTTTATTTTGTTTTAATTTTATATATATATATATATATATATATATATATATATATATATATATATATATATACATATATATATATAATTTATATTATATTTACTATATATGCAATATAAAATAATATATATAATAAAAATTATTTTATTTATGTTCTTTTCTCTAGTTTTGGAGAATTAGGTTCAACATATGATTTCTTCATAGTGACTAATGAGTCTGTTGCAAAACCTTGTGTAGAAGCAGTGAACTAATAATCAGAAGCAATGAATTATCTTGTAGGTCTAAAAATAGTCAGGCTTACTGGTCCTATTACCTAAAACTAATTAACTGTTTGGAAAACATTTGTAAAGTTGGAAATGTACTTATGCACTTAGCAGGGTCATTCATAACCTGGTGAAGTAGCTTTCCTAAAGTCCTATAATTAGAAAAGACAGACCTGGCATTTGAACTCAGGATAATTTGAACCCAAAGTCATACCTACTGCTTTAAGGTACCTGCTATTGAGAGCACTATGAATGGGTCAGTAGGAAATATTGGGAGGATTGGAATTGAAAGGGCATCCTAGGCAGAGAAAGTAACATCAATGAAGGCATAAGTTTGGTATATGAAAATATTCAATTATTTAGTACTAGAGGCCTGGTGCACAAAATTCTTGCACTGGGTGGGGGTGCTCAGCCCGGATTGTGAGAGGGTGAAGGCCAGGCTGAGGAACTCCACTGGTGTAGGATCAGGGCCAGGGAGGAATGCGGGAGGTTGGCCAGTTGGGAAGGGACCTCGGGAGGGCTCCAGGATGTGTCCGGCCCCGCTCTCTCAGTTCCGATCAGCCAGACCCCAGTAGCAAGCTAACCTACTAATTGAAGTGTCTGCCCCCTGGTATTCAGTGCATGTCATGGCCAGCATTTGAGCGACCTTAGCATATCATTAGCGTATTACACTTGATTGGTTGAATGGCTGACAAGACGACCGGACACTTAGTGTATGAGGCTTTTATTATATAGGATTATATGTAAGAAAAGACTGTGAAAAGATTAGACCAGAGAAGAAGGCAAGGTCAAATTTTATGCATAAAAATTTGGAAGACTTGGGGAGATGTTAAGCAGGAAGCAACACAACACATTAGGTCTGCTTGGTTATATTAAAGAGGATGGTTTTGAGAACAACCAGAATGAAGGTAGGGAGATTAGTGAGGAGTTCATCATTATAATCCAGGCAGTGCTGAGGTAGTTTACTGAGGTATAGCTGACGCTACATACAGAACTTCTAGACCTGGGTTTAACAAGAGATATCTGAAGAGTTCTAGACACCGAGCGGTCCTTTTCTCTAGGATTTAGGAAGCTCAAGCAGACTCAACACAAATCACTAAAGTAACAGCTGGTCAACATTTTTCACCCTCTTTCTAAACTACTTTAGTCAGCAGGAGATATAATTTATTTATGACAAAGCATGAGGTTAAAGTGTAGAGTTTGTAGCCATGTCAACAAAAGGGATAGAAAAGCAGGACACCATGATAGTGCTGCATGCCCAAATTGCCTCAGTCAGCACCCTGTTCTCACTGTGTGACCTGGGGCATTCTCTTAATCTTGCTGAGCCGTATCTTCCTCATCTGTAAATGAGCATAATAATAATTGCCTTGATTTGTTTTGAGGACTAAATTAGAGCATATATCTAAGGTGTGTAGCCCATGGAAAACTCTAAATAATAAGATTAGCTGTTATTAATTCTTATACAGAGAAACTTAGTGGGACTGGAGGCTCATAAACTGGCAGTGGGTAGTTCACCGAGGTAGTGTTGAGAGCTCTGAAATCTCTCCAGGTCCTCAGACTCCCAGGGAGGGTATGATCTAAGCAAGGATGATTACATTATTTTCCTTTCTCACACTTATTTTCCTAGAAGATATTTCTCAAGAAAGATGAGAGCCTTTGTAATTTTCAACCTTTAAAAATCAATTATTTCTGAGTTATTTTTGCACTTATGAAAAGCACCAAATTAATTTCTACTAAATTTTCTTTTCTATGATCAATGAGGAGGTCAGCTGGTAGAGAATATGATATTCTAACAACACTGCATTGCCCCTCAGAGTTCTAATTGCCTTAATGCTCTATAATTCTATTCTGAGAAGTAGCATTTTTTTCATTCCGTCTTAAAAATCTCAGCTTCTTTAATGTATGCATGAATGACAATATGCTAATATGCAATTCATGTCGCAGGGTTTACATGCTATAATTCTGCACAGAGAAAAGCCTTAAAATCCAGGAGCCCTGGTCCCCAATGTTCTCTATTTCCACAACACGGAAAGAGACAAAACCTCAGAACAAGGTGGCATCATGATATCCCTCTCTCATTCATTATATACAATATCTCTGCCTGGCCTTCAGATTTCCCTGTACACCTTTGGAAAACGTGGGGAGATAGATTTGAACCAGTGTCTAGAGGTAAATGATGCCACATTCCATTACCTGAGTCGCTATCTGCCCAAGAGCCTTTTATTCTCCCTCTTCTTTATTTTCCCCCCAAAGAGTACATCTTTGGAAATTGAGAATATTCAGTGAACAGAGCTCATAAATCAAATCATTATCATTAATAATCAAAGTGAGACGTTGTGAGAAATAGCAAATTAATCACAACTGGCAGGTGAAGCTACTTTCAGCATGTGCTTTCTGCATACTAAAGAGAGGAGTTTTCCATGGTGGGTTTTTATTTTTTACTGTTTTCTTAGTGAACACTGAACTTTTTGGTTGCCTGGGAACTATATCTGAGCTCAAGTTTTCATATTACTAATATGACTGATTCTCTTCAATGACAGTTTATTTTCAGAACTACCTTTTTTAAAGATTTTTTTTTTAATTGGTTTTTTAGAGAGTGAGGAAAGGAGATCAGCTGCCTCCTGCATGCCCCCTACTGGGGATCGAGCAAGAGCCCTGACCAGGAATCAAACCAGCAACCTTTTGGTGCACTAATGACTAGATTACACTCAATCAACTACACCGCACTGCCAGGGCTTTTCAGAACTATTTTTGATCCATAATAAGATACATTATTATTTAACATATGTTGTTAATATTAACATTGTATATTTAAAATTGAAGGGTTTTTTGTTTGTTTGTTTGTTTCTGGAGAAGAAAAATAAGCAGTGTATTGACACTTATTCACTTTATCTTAGATCTTAACTCTCTGACAGCCTATAATCTTAGTTTAAATGCCTTTTTGGTGAAAATGGAAGAAACAGCTACATATAATATTTTCTACTATTATTATAGTTTTACAAGCATGAATAATAATGATGCTTTGAATTCTCACACCTTATTTCTCCAAGAAAAACACAAATTTAATCTATCATCATGCTTGCCTTTTTGGCTCTCCTGTGAAGTAAGAAGTACTTTTTTTTTTTAATAGAGAGGAAGTGAGTAAAAGCCAGTTAAAGTTCTGTCCATGCCTCACAGCAATCTGGGTTCCAGTTTATTCATATTTCCTGACGCCTGTGTAAGGCCATGTTGTTAGAATTTTCAGTTTTAATTGACATCTGAAAAGCCATGTAAATTTTTTTTAAAAAAATAGTAGGAAAGAAAGTACTTGCTTCTGGATTATATTTTCACTTCTATAGTTAATTAAAATTCACTCAGTGATAAAATGCATTAGAGATTTCAGAAGATACAGAAATATATCAAATTCCAATTTTAGAGGGAAAGGCAAACAAAACATGTGGGAATTAGAAGGAAATAGAAATAAAAAGCAAAACAGCAAGAAAAAGTACTTGAGGATTGAGAAGCATAATATTTCAATAAAGCCCATGTGGTTACACATGTCTGTGCTTGCACGGGCATAGCTCAACTAAGAAATGAAGGGGAAACACTGGGCTGTCATTTTCTCTTACCCAGAGCCATTTTTCCCGTCCATGACTGTTACCAATGACCTCAGCTCAATTCAATAACCCTCGCTAGTCCTCTAGCAGTTCAACTAGAAGGCAACATTAAGGTTCTAAATGTTGAAGTTTTGTGAAGGCAGAATTCTTAAAGTCTTTTCAGCAGATTCTTGAAATAGTCCAGTGTCAGTGTCTATTCCTTTCATGCTACTTACATGTGGGTATTTTCTTCCATACAAAAATATCTCTATTTGGTAAAAAAGCAAACTTAAAATGAGTCTATGAAGTGAGAGACAGACTAGAAAAGTGGTTTAAAAACAGATAAATGCATTTTATGTCTTTAACATTACACATGTTGGTTGCTAATTCCTGGCAGTTTTCTGGACTTTTTTTTTTTCTTTCCAGTTCCTGTTTGTGTAAAGATTTGTTGTTCTCCTTGAATTTTTTTTCTCTATTAACCTTTTGCAGAATTAGTCATGTGACATGATGAGGTTATTTCATGGGTCTGATAAGCTCTTCTCTTCACTGAGGGGCCAGCCTGTTCTTGATCATTCTGATGCCCTTACAACCAGCAGGTGGTTTGAAGGGATGAAATCCCAACTCTCTCTAATGATGTACAAACTAGATTTCTTGAAAAATGTGACAGTTTTCTATTTGAATGGCTTATTATGTTAGTTAACCAAGAGAAAGATTGGCTCCTTTGGGGGGGATGTATAATAATAATTTAATACTCAATTTTAAAGGGGGAAAAAGCAGAGTAGAAAATGTGGCATACATTTGTCTTTTTTGTTTGTTTTGTAATATTGGAGACCACTTCTTAGAGGGCACAATGTCCCTCTATCTTATTGGGTCCAGGCTCTGCTAAAAATGAAAGACAAATGCACAGTTTCCATAACATCTCCCCTTGGATCCTCCCAGTGTCACATTTATACTCGCTTGAGCCTGGGGAATTGCCTATGTGGTTTGAAACCCAAAGAAAACCATTTTCTGGCAGTCAATATAGGGGCTAATCCTTCCATGGATCACATAAGTAGCTTTCTTTGTTAGTTTGTATGTTTATTTTTTTATCATTTGTGACTTGCAAATAAGGAGAAAAATTATGAAGAAATCACTAAATAATACTTCAAACCTTGGGCAAGCAGGAAGTAAAACATTTTCTGACATGATCTATCATCTAATACAAATTTCTTTCCTGCTTTTTTTCCTTTCCTTTCTCTCTGACTCCTTTTCTTCCCTCCCCCACTCATACACATCTCAAGTTTTGTTTTCTATAACTCACACAGAGCTTCACATAAAGTTATGCTGTTGTGGCTTATTACTTGCGATTTAACTGCCTGGATGTAAAAAGTGCCCGAGCAAAATCCACGTTAGGTTATTCAATAACATGAGGAATGTAAAGCGATTTCATATCTCCTTGAATCAGGAACATTAATTAATCATATGATGAGAATGCAACGTTCTATTTACTAGTGCAAGAGGCTGCCAAGATCTTTCTGACTTTAATAATTGCACATGCTGTTGTGGGAGGAAAAATTAATTTAGTTATTAAATTGGAGGCTACTTTTTTTTCTATCCTTGAGAAGCTGGAAAGTAGCCAGGCCGTAACGTTAATATTATGAGGGTTGGGATCTGGATTACTTTTACTAAAAGCCTTCTACCATTATTTAAAGAAAAGCATGAAATGAAAAGGGCTGGAATGGTACACAAGGCTTGCGTCTCATGAATGCTGGTAACAAAACAAAATTAGTATATATTTTTTGCTCTCACTCACAAATGGATCGCAATTGAGTGGTGCAGGGGTGGAAAGGTGACCCTTGCTGGGGTTGCAGATGTTGGCCCGAGGAAGTGCCTTGTGTCCTAACAACTGATGTTTTCCCTCAGGCAGAAGTGTTTTTTTGCTTCCCTTTTCTACCCTCAGCTTTCAAATTCCCACTCTCAAGATTGATCTCTGTCATTTTGACATATTGTTTTTTAACAATTACTCATTGCCTTCATTTGCAAGGACAACAAAATGGGCATAGATGTGGGGCTACCAGTTCTAGACATTCATTAGCTCTATGTGTCCTTTATCAAGTCCCTTCATGATCCTGGTCTTCAATGTGTTCATTGTAATGAATATCGTTCCACAATATCTTTGTGTTACTAATATTGTATAATCTAATATTGAATGCTTATTTTTATTTGGTCCATTCTAAGTATAGTGCTCTCCCCAAGACACTTAGACATTTTAATAGAAATAGTTTAATATACATAGAATAGAAAATAGTTTAATAGAAATAGCTTAATAGAAATAGAAGACAAATACTGGAATTTGAGGAGAATATGTAATTTGGTATATTATTTGTTATATAAGTTTTGAATTTTGTTTAGTGTCGAATGTAATTTTTCTGGATTTTCTTTATATTAAAAAATTTTTAAATTAACTGAATTTGAGAGTAACTAGGTATACATGCTAATGCATGCTGAATTAATAGATATACAATATGTTGTAATATATACATAGTACTATTCACAAAAAAACATTATATATCGAATCTCATTGGCTTTTATTCAGAAAATATGAGCTGAGGGTTTCATTGTGAATGATTTTCCAAAGCCAACACAGCTCTAGATTTAAACCATTATTTAAACCATTATTTCAGATTCTAACATTTAGCCATCATCAGTCACATGTTAAACAATTTCTTCCCAGCTCCTCAACTCCACTTGTGTAGTCATCTTTATCTCCCACTGAACTCTGAAGGAATTAAAAGAATATAAGCATTTACCTACAGCTGAATTTTTCACACTTCCTTCTTTCAATACAAGTATCATACTGTGCCCAGAGGAGAAATAGAGAGAAGGGAGACTCACTTTTTGAGGGGAGCCCTGAGTGCCAGAAACATTAGGCACTTAATATATAAACAGCTCTTAAAATCCAGACCCTGTGACCAATAATTAAAGCCAGTGCTTCAAAAAAAGTTTATTGTGATTATCTGTGTGAGAAGAGAATCACAGCTATGAGCTAGTGAGATACTGTTGTATTTATTAAAAACTGATCACCACAATCCTGATATTTTGACAGACTCCTATATCATGGAACAGCGTAGGTAGCTAAAAACAGACTCACCCATAAAGAGACAAGTGATCTTTAACAACTGTGCAAAGTCAATTCAGAGAAGAAAGAATAAGCAATATTGGAAAAACTGGATGTCCATGTGCAACAAAGTGAACTTTGATCAAACCTTGTACCATATATAACATATCAATATTTATACAATCTATAAATCCTCCATAACAAACAAGGAAACAAACAATAAAACCATTCCATCAGCCCTTTCCATATTGACCAATCATAAGATGGCAGAGCTGGGGAAATGTTTAAGCTGACAGCAGCAATCTTACCAACTCATAGCACAGCAAGAAAGCAGGGTTTATTGGCTGGAGAAAATTAAGAAGTTGGAGAGTTTGGGGAGAGTAAAAAAAAGGTGTGTTATCAGAAATGGGCAGCAACGATGGGGCACTTTTGTAAAGGTGGTAACTATTTAGGCTGGTGAGTTGTTGACATTAATTGCAATCAGCCAAGAACCATGAGAACACACCCACACTTATTAGTAAGTCTCTATGAACTAGCATAGCCAGTGTCAGAGCACACCATGTAGACTGACTTCTATGGTACAGTAGAAATAAATATTGCATCAGGCAGGTAGGATTTGCTTACATTTAAACACTGAGGATCAGACAGATTTATCGTTCAGCTATCCAAATAGTTGATAATTTTTTGTCCTCTTCTATCAAGAACATTGATAAGAGTGATAAATTTAGTTTAAACTGGTTACTAGAGTCAAATCCAACTCACAAAGTCCAAGAATTAAAATTAATTTTCACATTTTTTACTGAATTTATTGGTGTGACATTGGTTAATAAAATTATACAGGTTTCAGGTGTACAATTCTATATCTCATCTATATTGTATTGTGTGTTCACCACTCCAAGTCAAGTCTCCTTTCATCACCATTTATGCCCTCTTCCCCCTCTTCAACCTCCCCCACCCCCTTTCCCTCCGGTAATCACCATACTGTTGTCTGTATCTATGAGTTGTTGTGTTTTGTTTTGTTTTTCTTAGTCCCTTCACCTTTTTCACCAGTCCCCTTCTCTCTCCCTTCTGACAGCAGTCAGTCTGTTCTCTGTCTATGAACCTGTTTCTATGGTGGTGTTAGTTTATTTTCTTCTTTAGATTCCACATATGAGTGAAATGATATGGTAGTTGTTTGTCCCTGACTGCCTTATTTCACTTACCACAATGCTCTCCAGGTCCATCCACACTGTCACAAAAGCTAAGATTCCCTGTCCTTTTACAGCCCAGTAGTATTCCAATCTGTAAATATACCACAACTTTTTATCCACTCATCTACTGATGGACATATGGGTTGCTTCCAAATCTTGGTTTTTGAAAATAATGCTGCAATGAACATAGGGTGGGTATAGTCTTTTGAATTAGTGTTTCTGGTTCTTTGGATATATTCACAGAAGTGGAATAGCTGGGTCATAATGTAGCTCAATTTTTAACTTTTGGGGATAACTCCATACTGATTTCCGCAGTGGCTGCACCAATTTGCATTCCCACTAACCGTGCACCAGGGTTTCCTTTTCTCTATATCCTGGCCAGCACTTGTTGTTTGTTGATTTATTGATGATAGCTATTCTGACAGGTGTAAGGTTATATCTCATTGTGGTTTTGAGATACAATCTCATTTCTTTGATGATTAGTGACATTAAGCATCTTTCCATATGTCTATTGGCCTTCTGTAAGTTCTCTTTGGAGAAGTGTCTATTCAGTTCCTTTGCCCATTTTTTAATTGGATTGTTTATTTTTTCGATGTTGAGTTTTATAAGTTCTTTATAAATTTTGGCATTACTTTAAAAAGTCCTCAAGTTTCAGAGCCTGTTTGTACACAATTTACCCACAATTCTAACAAACTTGGATATATCTTAGAATAAATAAATTAAAGGGAGGAAACATACTTCTAGTGATAATTATACTGCCAGCAACAGTGAGCTGACATCTTAGTTCAAGGGAAAGAAATAAGTATTAAAAATCAGAACTAATTGCTATAATGATGTTTTCTGGATTGTCCCTTCCCCCCAAATGCCTTTTAGAATTCCTCTATTTTAGCATATCAAGTAATATAAGATTTATTTTAAATACTTTAATTCGAATAATTTTTTTAAATGTTGCTTATTGGTAAACTATTATTTGAAAAGTTGTTATGCTGGAAGAGTATTCTCTGAGGGTTCTAGATAGCCAGTATTTTATTTTAGATCATTTATTATTTCGCAACCCATTGTTTCCTATCAAAAAGATAAATGTAAAAAAATACCTAGAAAAATATAGGTAAATAATTTCAAGCACAGGGGAGAATATTTTTACAAATGATTTTGTTAAGCAAAATAACTTCTGATTTGTATTTAATTTCTTGTTGTCTTTTTAGTATTTTTAAAGGGTACTAAATTGAGAATTGAGTATTTTATTTAAATTCAATATTATATGTAATGACTTTTTATTAACTTTGTAATCAATAAACCTATTTTAAGCATCTTTTTGCCCCAAACATTGTATTGGTTATGAGGGTGGGAAATAATTCAAGTTGATTTAATATCCCATGCTTACACTGAAAGATTCACATTCTAGTTTGAAAGTCGGAACACACCCATAAAAAAATTACTAAGAAAAAATGGGTGGTTTGTGAATAAAGAAATCACTCTATTCAGAGATGCAGAACTTAAACTACAAACCCATCCACCTCTATCCACATTGCTGCACACTTCATTTCAAATTAATATTTGGAGTAAGGAAAAAGCACCAAATAGAAGCCAAAAGATCTTGGTTTTATTTCTCATTCTATGCAATTTTGGACATGCTATTTAATATACTAGAAATCAATTCTGCAAATTGAGAGAGTTAAATCAGATGCCCTTTTCATGATGAAAATACACATTTCTATAGGCTTCCAGGAGAAGTAATAGTTTTCTGACATGAGTACCCCTTTATTCATATAAACAATCAGAGTTGGAAGAGAGTTATTTGAGGACCCTGTAAAAGCCACTTGCATGCATGATTCCTTAGTTGTGTTATCATTAATGTAAACATAATAACACCTCCTTTGCCTAGAGACAGATGCTCGGCATGCTTTCACGTTCCCTTTCAGGTTAAGGAACTGTGGGTCTATCAAATCATTACATTTATGTTCATGCAAAAGAGTTTTGTTTCAATGTATGGCATGGAAATATATTCTTAAAATTTATAAATAATGTATAATTTGATGAGTTGAAACATATGCACATAATTGTGTTACCATCATCACAGTCCAGGTAATAAACATATCCTATAGAGTCTTAAGGGGGAGAAAAAGAGCATCAACCCAGCCAGTGAAAGACACTCATGATGAACCAACCCAGACTTCAGGGAAGGCTGTGGGTCTCCATGCTCCTGACAGCTGAGATGTGGATTTCGCCTCCTGGAAGTGATATTGCCATGAGAGAACACGCTGACTGTTGGGTACTTGGTCCCCAGTGTGAGGACATCTGAAGATAAAGTTGACCAAATGTCCTTATAAAACCAAAATTATCATTTCATTTTATCCACATTAATGATTTTTATTCTCTTCAACTGGCATAGGATTAGGAGCTAGAATTTCTGATTTAATTTCCTGTCCTTTCAAATACTAGCTCAAGATCTTAGAAAAAAGTAAACTTTTTACCCCTAGTTACAAAAAGACAATGTAAAAATGGAAGATATTATTTTCATGGGCTGTTTTCTTCCCACAATTAAATGAGGGCATTAGTGTAAATCATTGCCAAGCTAAGATTTTCTCATTTACTATTTCATGAATATCATATTTGAGTAGGTAAGTAACATGGTACCCATTGCTTTCATAATAATCTGCACTTTGGGCAATAGACATTGTTTACAACCATTAGCACAAAATATGAGAACAGACAATAAGTCAAATTTAAGAAGTCAAGAAAGGTGGAGAGATAATGATACTATAGTCTTTATTTCCCTATCATTATCACTAAAAAAACAAACTGAAAACAAAGTGAGGAGATAATGTACTAGGCAGCCAACAAGCATAAGAGGGAGCACTATCTTTATAAATTGTGGAGAAATTCAGCTCTATAGTCTATGTCTTCAAATTCTTGCCGTAAGATAGGACATCTCACTACCTTATAGGGGTGGCTGAAGTGCTGGTTAGTTCTGCCTAGGCATTTAGTTTTGGGGCAAGAGGCCCACTGCCTTCTTGAGTTTCCAAGCAGTTAAGAGCCACCCTGCAAGTCAGAGACAGATTCTCTGAAGAAAAGTTCAGCCGTGAATAGCTTTCCATCTGGAAGAAGATTGTACACAGCAGCCTGTTACATAAGTCCATTCACAAGGCCTGTCTACTGTGATTAACAACATAAACTGACAGAAATAATTGGTGACATTTGAGAAACCTAGCCTAAAAGATCCCATTTGATGTGTGATTTTGAAAGGTACTTTTTGTTATCTCAACATTAGTTAGGAAAACTTTAGGAAGATGGCTCTGGTATTTCTTTCCCCAGGTTGTCTGTTTTCCACACAGGAGAGCACATCGTCCCTTCGGGTTTGTCCTGAGAACAAATTACTCTAAAATGGCTTAGAGAATACGGGAGATTGCTTATCTTGCTATATTTAATAGAATTATACAGAACTGGAAGCTTTGACTACTTAATAAGGAAAAGATCTTCTGCCATCATGTGGAATGTTGGAGAATCTTCCCTTGTTTGATGTGTTTGTTCCTTTGCTGGCTTCTCTGTGAAACACATTGAATTTCCTGACACAGGAGCAATCACTGTTAGCACAAATAAAATGTTTAAACATCACAAGGTAAACAAAACAAAGGTATTTCAGAAGTTAAATTTTGATCATTTTTATTCTATCTTTTCCATGAGACAGATTTAAGGAAAAAGAAAACCTTCAGATTCAGAAAAAAAATACATAAATCAGAGGTATAAAATATCTTTTGTCTAGTCTCTCTTTATTCCATTGGAGAATTTTTACTGGGAAAATCTTTGCAGTCTGTTTCAATTGATTGAATGGGTATATTTTATTTTGCTTCTTTCTTAGGATATAATTTTGAAGCCATAAATATTTGTTTTTCAGTATAATTCAGTATTATTGTAAGTCACGTTTCTGTTAGTATTCCTCATCTCAGTATAGTTCATAAACACATCTCTCTATTTTTCTCACCCAGCTCTCTCTCTTCATCTGATCCACTATTTTCAGGGGGTGGAGAAGTGGCCCACTTCTCTCTAATAAAGGTTAGATACATCAGCTAGCTGGGAAAAGCCTTTCAGATAAAATGATAATATTTGATTTTATCTGGACACTCAGGGACCAGTTTCAAAGAAAAATTTTGACCAAGTTGTCATTCAGGCCTATTTTATATGCTAGGAAGAGCCTTAACCAAATGCCATGAATTTCTTGAAGTGATTCATCTTATTCCAGAAGTAATGCAGTCACCTGTCATGTCGGAAGAGCAGTGGGAGAAATGCAATAAGGAAAGGAGCAGCATTCCGTGAAAAGGAGAATGGGTCCAAACTACCTGTTATTACTGGGGTGAAAAAATATGATTTCAGCAGCAGGAGAGACATTGTGAAGAATTGCTGCTGACTTTGCAAGTACCACTTTTGAAAGAGATTTTTAGTTTTTCGTGGAGGAATATATCTATATGTAGTAGGACTTACATGGCAGATGAAATTTTCACTCCATCTAATTTTCCATGTAGATTCACCTCTCTTCCCTCATTTAAATACCTTTTGTAAAACTCACTTTCCTGCCTCCCCTCCTGAATTATAGATTTTTAAGAATGAAGGAGTTAAATCTATTTCTGTAAGTGAGTGGAAATTTGTTGGCTGCAAATACATCTCAGTAGCCAAGGAGAAATGTTCTGCTAGATTAGGTTGATTGAAAAGCTCCATTGGTAAAGAAGGAAATGAAGAAGCACCTGGAACCCTTTTCTTCACCCTTCCTAGATTCCTGTGTTCAATTCATCATTTTAAACCATTGCTCACAACTCATACTTTCAATGGGGTCTTCTCCAAATGAATTATATATGATCTACATTATAAATTCATAATTCCTTACTTTCTTCAAATATACTAGTATCAAATTTACTTTTAATTATATCTGTGGACATGGCGTGTGTGTGTGTATGTGCACGCACGTGCACGTGCACACATGTGTTTTCCTATAGAACCAGCTGAACTAAATTAATGACAAGCGAAACATTAGGCATGATGAATGGTTATTCAAATTTCACTCAGTATATAATGTTCTTCTCCTCACCCTGATTGTACACATTCTATGTGTTCAGTACTGCTAGTCACTGGTCCATAGCAGTACTTGTTGTGATGCCTAGTTACCAAGGATTTATCAAGTGGTTGGAAATTCAGGACTAATAGATGTGAAGCAACTGGTTGATAAGCTTATGAAGGGTTTCGCTTCCTGGCATATTTTACAGAATCAAGTCCAATGTCTGTTACATAATAAGTGCAGGAGAGTAACAACTTATAAAGTAAAGATGAGTTTCTCTTCCCATTTGGAGTTCTTACAATTATTTGTCCATCATGGTGCTCTGACCACCGGCATGCCAGCATGAAGCTAATCTGTGTTTGGAATATATCCTGTTGCTTCAGCTTTTATTAATGCCTTTTATCTGGAATCTTTAGTTATAGCTAAGTTCCTCAAAGTCAAGGGTGAAATCCTCTCTACTTTGAGTTATGTGTTTGTAGTGTTCAGTAAAGTGTTACTTCCACTGGAGATACTTGGTATGTGTTTATCACAGTGACTGTGTGATAAAGAGCAAAGACAAAGCAAATGTGTGCTGCAGAACTGCTCAGACAAAGGGGAGAAAGACCAAAGAAGAGAAGTATAATAAATACAAATAAATGATATTAGAAAGAACAAATTATTGATATTTGTTGTCATTGCTGTCACGGTGAGACCTATTTAAATAGAAAGTTACAGATAGGAATTTGGTATCAAGTCAATTTACTCTGTGCTCCAAAGTCATTCTTTGATAGGGAAATATTTGAAGTCACTCTTGACTTTTGATATATGGCTTTCTGACTTGAACTGATAAAGACAGAAGACAGAGGTCTTACCATTTTCTTTCTTTAGCTCACCAGTGAACATAATGATCCTGTCCATTCATAAGTAACTCATTAAGATGATGCCCACTTATCCTGGATTCTTGGTTGGTTGGCTGGGATGGTATCTGGCTAATTTTAAATTTTCTGAGGTCAAACATTAACAAGCTGTGAAGGCACATCTTTTACAGGAAAAACAGTAATTATACGTTTTTTCCAAATAAACATTTGATACTCAAGATGCGCAATTAGCTCTAGCTGGTTTGGCTCAGTGGATAGAGCGTCGGCTTGCAGACTGAAGGGTTCTGGGTTCTATTCCGGTCAAGGGCACGTCTGGGTTGCAGGCTCAATCCCCAGTAGGGGGCGTGCAGGAGGCAGCCGATAAATAATTCTCTCTCATCATGGATGTTTCTATCCCTCTCTCCCTCTTCCTTCTTCTCTGAAATCAATAAAAATATATTTTAAGAAAAGATGCACAATTATCATCTCTGGAAACCATAAGAATTACGCAGCAGTCAGGAAGATGGGGGCTTGGTCACTTTTAACATCATTGGCTTTATTATTATTTTTTTTTTACTTTTCATTCAACCTTAATTTTATTTATTTAATTTACTTTTTGTTGGCAGTATTACAAATGTTCCCCAATATCCCCCCTTTGCCCCATCCACCCCAGCTCCTGCCCCAACCCAGTCTTTCACCACAATATTGTAAATTGTGGATCTCTATGAGATTTTCCCTAATGTTAACAAAATAAATCCCTATTGTTACACACAAAAAAAACACCCAAAATATTAGCTAGTTATTTGTAGATAAAAAAATAAAGCATAGAAACCGATTGGCTCTCCATGAAACAGTTGTTATTTCTCTGACAGAAACAAGTAAAAATGACACAATTTTTAATGGTGTGTTAGGATGAGCTTAAACATATAAAATTGTAAATGAATTTGAAAGACAATAGAGCAAACCTGAATAACTCAGTGCTTACTACTCTGGATATTCTTTCTGTTAAGAGCTGTAGGACAATTATAGTAATGAAGACATTTTCAGATGGGGCACTGATGACAGAGAGAGCTGCCCAACTTTTCTTAGATAACCTCTGTAAGAAATAAACTCTGCTTGACTTTTTACTTTTTGAAATACAATGTAGAAAATACCTATTGATTTGCATGTGGCTGTTTACTTACCTCAAATAATTTGTGAAAGTATCTTAATTGAGCCACATGCATATACACACATATACACAAACACACAATCAGACTTGGGAAGAACTGGACCTGAGTGAAAGAGAAATGGAAATAAAGTACAAAATGTTTACACTGATGTTGTTTTATTTCACAATGCCATGAAATACTCATATTTTTCTCATTATTAGTTCTTAAGATGAAGTATATAAAGGCAAATTCATTACAAATAAAAGTTTCCTTTTAGTATTTTCTAGACATTACCTGACAAGTAAGAAGACCAATGCTCTATGTCAAAGGTTTTCTAATTTAAATGAATAAACAAGCTGGAGTATGTCAACTATGATTAGACCAAGGAGCACAAACATTTACTAATGGATAGTCATAGCTCCAGCAACTGAAACTTCTCTTGTGTCTTATTTGCCATCTCCCAAAGGTTAAATAAGAAAGGCCAATAAGAAGCATGTTTATTTGGTGATACCAAATGCCTCTGAGCTAGTCCCAGTTCTCACAACTACTGTCTCAATGTTTTTGAAGACTTCAGATTGCAATGTGTGGCAAAGTTCAAGGGCAAAGTTTACCATTAGGAAAGTAAGAATTACATAGTGACCTGGAATCAGTACAGGGATGCTCTAGAATTTATGTTGTAGCAAGTCCTTGGCCATGCGTGTGGTTGTGTGTAATTTTGGAGTGAATGCTAACACAGGTGTTTTGAGAATAACAATGTGCTTCAGCTCAGAATTGTTAAGTAGCTGTAGCCAAGTAACATAGATAACTTGAATTTTAAGTGATGTTTTAAAATTTAGATTATGATTTTCACAAAAAGAAACAAATAATTACCTTGGAACCTATATACTAAGGGAGCTGTCTTTGCAAAAACAAATAAACAAAAACAAAACTTGAATTCCCCATGACAAAGAAGATATTTAACATATAAAGTTGAGTTAATTAATTTTCAACAAAAACTTTTAGGTTCTGGGAAAGTAAGGATGAATTAGATTAAAAAGCTCACAACTAAATGTGGAAGATTATATGACCCAATAACTGCTATAACAGAATATGTATAAGGAACATGTACATGCAAAGAAGAAGCCATTGATTCTGTCTAGAATGAGTGTCATTAGATGGCCAGTCAGAAAAAAACTGTGCTTTGAATAAACTATTTTATTTACAAGTATAGTTCCATATATATATATATATATATATATATATATATATATATATATATATATATATATATATATATATTATACTAGAAGCCCAGTGCACAAAAATTTGTGCACTCGGGGGAAGGGGGAGTCCCTCAGACCAGCCTGTGCTCTCTTGCAGTCTGGGACCCCTCGGGAGATAACGACCTGCTGGCTTAGGCCTGCTCCCGGGTGGCAGAGGGCAGGCCCAATCCCTAGGTGCAGCCCCTGGTCGGGCTCAGAGCAGGGCCGATTGGGGAGTTGGGGCGCCATCCCCTGTCATGCACAGAGCAGGGCAGATTGGGAGGTTGCGATGCCACCCTCAGTCACGCTCAGGGTAGGGCCGATTGGGGGGTTGGGGCACCGCCCTGTAACACTCAAGGCAGGGTCGATGGGGAGGTTGGGGCGCCACCCCCTATCACACACAGAGCAGGGCCCATCAGGGGGGTTGGGGCTCCATACCCTGTCATGCACAGAGCAGGGTCAATCAGGGGGTTGGGGAGCTCCCCCCCATCCTGCACAGAGCAGGGCCGATCAGGGGGTTGAGGAGCTCCCCCCCGTCACTCACAGAGTAGCGCCGATAGGGGAGTTGGGGCACCACCCCCTGTCACACTCAGGGCAGGGCAGATCAGGGGTTTGGGGCGCCGCCCTCTATCACCCACAGAGCAGGGCCGATCAGGGGGTTGGGACACTGCCACTGTCACACTCAGGGCAGGGCAGATGGGGAGGTTATGACTCTACCCCATCACATACAGAGCAGGGCCCGTGTAGGGGGGGTTGGGGCGCCACCCTCCAACACCCACAGAGCAGGGCCGATCAGGTGGTTGGGGCGCCACCACTCTCATACTCAGTGCAGGGCCAATGGGGAGGTTATGGCTCTACCCCGTCACACACAGAGCAGGGCCCGTGGGGGGCGGGGGGGTTGGGGCCCCACCCCCTGTCACACACAGAGCTGCAGGGCGATCAGGGGGTTTGGGCGCTGCCCCCTGTCACGCTGATCCCGGTGCCGGGAGGCCTCGCGGCTCCACTGATCCCAGTCTGGGAGGCATATTACCCTTTTACTATATAGGATAGAGGCCTGGTGCTTGGGTGGGGCTGGCTGTTTTGCCCTGAAGGGTGTCCTGTATCAGGGTGGGGTTCCCCACTGGGGTGCCTGGCCAGTCTGGATGAAGGGATGATGGCTGTTTGCAGCTGGTCACACACCCTTCAGGGTAGGGGTCCCCACTGGGGTGCCTGGCCAGTCTGGGTGAGGGGCTGAGGGCTGTTTTCAGGCTGGGACTGAAGCTCCCAACCACTCCATTTTTTCTTTCTTTCTTTCTTTTTTTTTTTTTTTTTTTTTTTTATTTGGGCCAGCTTTAGCTCTGAGGCCTCGGCTGCTGAAAACAGGTTTCTGGCCTTTGTTTACCGCCTGTATTTGATACAATGTTGCGGTCCGGTTGGCTGAAGCTCCGCTGAGTAATGCAGGTTTCTGGGGGTTTTTTTAGCTTCTTTATTCGCAACATAGTTCCTGAGGGGTGCAGCTAAGAGGCCGGCAAGTCAGGCGGGGAACATTGGAGTTCTCTGTCACTGAAGCAAGCAAGCCTCCCTGTTCGCATCAGCTGCCTGGCTGCTGGCCGCCATCTTGGCTGCCAGTTAATTTGCATATCTCGGCCCTACTCTGTGAGTGACGGGGGATTAGCCAATGGGAAGGGTAGCAGAGTGACACTAATTACCATGTTTCTCTTTTATTAGTGTAGATATACAATTATGTCATATATAATATACTAGTTAGGGTTCAATCAGAGAAGGGGAACCAGGAGGAAATATATATTGAGAGATTTACTACCTTGTGCTAAGTGAAATAAGCCAGACACCAAAGGAAAAATGTTGTATGATCACACTTATAGGTAATACCTCAAATAGTTAAACTCATCGAGACAAAATGTAGAATAGAGGTTAGCAGGGGCTGGGGTAGAGGGGATGGGTAGTTATAGTTTAATGGAGATAGAGTTTTTGCTTGGCATCATAATAAAGTTCTGGGGAAGGATGGTGATGATGGAGGCACAACAATGTGAATGTACTTAATAGTACTGAATTATACACAGAAAATAGTCAAAATGGTAAATTTTATGTTATATATACTTGAACACAATAAAAATAGCATGGACATGGACATGGACAACAGGGTGGTGATTGCCAAGGGGTCAGGGGAGGAAGAAGGTGTATGGGAGATAAATGCTCATGGACTCAGACCTGACTTGGAATGGCAACACAATGCAGTATAAAGATTATGCGTTGTAGAATTGTGCATCTGAAACCTGTATAATTGTGTTAACCAGTGTTACCCCAATACAACCAATAAGGAATTAAATAAATACATAAATAAATGGAAAAAGAGATTTATTGCAAGAAATTATTTTATGACATTGTAGGGGTTAGGCAATTCCAAAGCTCATAGGGCAGGTAGTCAGGAGGGATGAGCTGGAACTCGAGGCATGGGCTGACGCTTCTGTCCATGGGGGATTCTTTGCATCTTCATGGGGGCCTCAGCATAGCTCCTGTAGCTTTCACCAGATTTAATCAGGCCCATCCAGATTACTGAGAATGATCTGCCTCACTTGAAGTCAGTTGTTCATAAACATAAACTGCATTTATGAAAATAGCTTTGCAGGACACCTAGATTAGTGTTCAATTTTTTAACTAAGACTGTAGCTTACTTAGATTGACAAATTAAACCACCATTGCATTATCATTCTAAAAATATATGAATGTCACCTAAGTAAAAAGAGATACAAGTAGACAGAAGTTGGTATAGTTTGTATGTCTTTTTATTTGACTGTTAGAACATTTAAATTTAAAAAATTAAATCAACTATTCATATGTTTTATCAAAACCATTCTAAGTATGTTTTCAAATGGTCATTAGATCTAGCTGATAGTATCTCTTCTGTGTTTGTGTTTGAGGGTCTATGTTTATATATATGTATATCTTTCTCTAAGTTATGAACTATTTGAAGCCAGTGATTGCTTTCTTATCTTTTGTAATCACATGCAATCTATTAAAATTCTCTTAATATGGTATATTATTTTAAGTTTTCCATATGGCACTAAGTTCAGGAGATAATTTTTTACAACTAAACCAAGGAAAGACTAAACAATTGTCAATGTATAATGAAGTTTACATAGATTATTTTTTAAAGTCTTATAATTTGTTATCTTAAAGTAAATTTTAAACATTAACACATTTACTTAGAGATACTTGACAAAAATAAATTGTACATTTAAAATATCCAATTCAGTAAGTTTTGACATATGAATGCACCCATGAAATCATCACCATCTATTACCTCCAAAAGTTTGCTCATACCACTTTGTAATTCCACCTCACCACTTTCTCCCTATTCCCTGACAACTACTAATCTAATTTCTATCCTATTAGTCTTTTAATGCCTGTGTCTAACCCAATGCCTGACACACAATAAGCCCTCAGTGCATATTTATTGAACTAAACAGAATTATTTTGGGTCCCAAGTCAGTATATTGTCAGTGTACTTCTCCTTTCAAATATGAATGTTTCACCTTTCATATAAAGGATAAAGCCCATTTCAAAAATTGTCTACTCAGTTATTCAACAAAGCGATTTTTCCCAAAATATACATCTTCAGTTATATCCTTTGATACTAAAACCCTACTTTTCTATGGTGTTTCTCTTCTATTTTGGCTTCTAATTGGTATTCACTTGATTTATAAATCCCATTGGCATTATTCTTCTTAAATAAAGGCATTTTGTCTATCTAAATTAAATCTCATTCACTTGATTTTCTTTTATATCTTAAACTCTCAAGATCCATCTGCAATTTTTCTGTTTTTAACTTTCTGGTCTTAAGTATGTAATCTCCTCATTTGCAATCATCTCTAGGGTTTACTTAAGGTTTTTTTATTTTTCTTCTTCTTCTTCTTCTCTCCAAGTTAACATATTAGAAGGATATTGACCATAGGATTACTTTCCTTTTGAAATCTCTGGTTAATTTTTGGGATAGTCTTGACTATTATCATCAGGATTCACTATTTCAATACTGAAGCATCATTAATATGCTTCATGGCTATGACAAAGTAAAAAGCTTTGCTTGTTTGTACTTCAGAAAGAAGGTGACTAATTTAGCCTAAGTTTGAAAGGATCTAGTATACCACTAGAAATAGCCTGCCCTCCACAGAAGCACATTCGTCAACCTCTGAGATTGACATACAATGACTACTGAGTTACTAGTTTGTTTGTTTTTTTTAAATCAGTGTCCTTTCATGCCAATTCTTTATTTTCAGAAGAATATAACTTTCTCCAGCAAAGGGCATTTAATATTTTTAATTTATTATTTTAAAATTGCTACAAAATATACTTTAATACTAGATTTGTAGGAACTTATTTAAATCATGGATTGTTATATTTGTTTATGTATGATGCCTTTACTACCTAGAGAACCAAGAAATAGAGAATCTATGCAGAGCTATCAAAACACATGCAACATTATCACATAATAGATAACAACTTTTTACCAAAACTCTATAGTTCAATTGTAATTGTAAATTTAATTATTTTAAAATTATAACAGTAATTACATATATTATTTCTAATATTTTTAGGAATAAGTATATGGGGCTAATAAGGTTCCCCTGTTGTAAAAAAAAAAATTCCTTAGTTGCTATGCAATCACATTACTCATAGGCAGGTTCAATTCTTTTAATCTTTTTTTTAATGTGGCAATAGAGGCTGAAACATATGGAGGAAAAGAAGTATATCGCATAATAAAGCTTCTGAGAGAGGGAAAAAGCAAATGGCTCCTGTGGGACTTTAATGAGATAATGTGTGTGAAACTATTCATAAAATTACAAATAATAGGCAAATGGAAATATTACTAATCATACTCAATGTTAGCTTCCAGTCCAAGCCTCCAACTAGAGATAAGTACCTCAAGCTCTTTGTTCCCAAGGGGCTATTCAGCAAATTAAAATGATATTAATGATATATTAATATAATAAGAAGAATGAAAAGTATTTTTAAAGAAGCTTATATATATACATTCTTTAATATTTCTATTGCAATAACAATTCAGTTCAACAGATATTTATTTAGTAGTGTCAGATACTATGCTTGACACTGTGACTTAGATATAAAATCACATATTCCCTTTATTTGTGGACATTACAGTCTGTTAGAGGTAAACAGATAATGATAGTCGTAAATAGAAAATAACATGATGTAACATATTTTTCTCATTTAACAGATTTGCTCAGAAGTCACAAAATAATTATTGAGTAGTAACAAAATTCTAGTTCTTGTAATAAGCTCTGTGGAGACATAACATTGAACACAAAGTAAAATTCTTCAGGCAAAAGGAAATGATCTAAAAGAAACTTTGATCTACATAAATGAAAAGAGGAGCATAAAAAAGGGATATATGAAGGAAAATAAATCATCCAGCTTTCTTATTTTTAATTTGATTATAATATAATTATTTAGTTGTAATTAGCAATATATTGAGCAGTTATAACACATGCATAAGTGAAATGTCATAATGGGTGGGAATGAGGAATTTGGAAGAGTATGTTAAAAGATACGGGCACTACTCATGAAATGGTGTAGTGTTATTTAAAGATTAGATGAAACCCTAAATTATAAACTCTAGAATAATCACTAATTTTTTTAAAGAAGTATTTTATATCATAAGAAATGAGAAAATAATGTAATTATATATAATAATTAATCCAGAGGAGACAAAGAGAGAAAAAAAAGCAGTAAAGAGGAGACAAAGAGAGAAAAAAAATGCAACATGTGAAAAAACGGTACAATGATGGTAGATATTAATTCGACTGAATTAATAATGATTTTAAATGTGAATGGTCTAAATATAGCAATAACAAGACAAAGACTGTCAGCATGAATGAAAAGAGACCCACTGACTTTAAATAAAAAAGACTTAGGTTAACTATAAAGAGAGGAAGAAAGACATATCATGCCAACATGAATCAAAAGAAGGCTGGAGTAGCTATACTAACTGCAGATAAAGCAGACTTCAGAAGAAAGAAGATAATCAGAGATAAAGAGGGAAATTATAATGTGACAAAAGTGTCAATTTTTCAAGAAGGCATAACCATCTTAAACTTGTGTGCACCTAACAAGAAATAAAAGAAAGAAACAAATATAACATTATATTCAGATACTTTAGCTCTCCTCTTTCAAATAAAAGGACTGATGGATGACCTGAACAGCCTTCTCATTTGCTTGATCCAATTGACATTTATGTGACTCCATCTAAAGACAGCAGAAAACCACATTTTCCCAAGGTCACATGGAGCATTCGCCAAGATAGACCATATTTTGGGGCATAGCACTCCTTAACCAAGTAAATCTTCTCATCCTATAATGGAATTAAAGTAGAAATCAGTAATAATAAGAGAGGTTAAAACCTAAATACCTATGCCCTGACTGGTTTGGCTCAGTGGATAGAGCATCAGCCTGCAGACTGAAGGGTCCTGGGTTTGATTCCAGTCAAGGGCATGTACCTTGGTTGCAGGCACATCCCCAGTAAGGGGTGTGCAGGAGGTAGCTGATCGATGCTTCTCTCTCATCGATGTTTCTAACTCTCTATCCTTCTTCCTTCCTCTCTTTAAAAAATCAATAAAATATATTTTTAAAAAAACCTAAATACCTAAATATTTTTAAAAGCATATTTCTAAATAACCCATAAGCCAATGAAGTAGTCTCAAGAGAAATTTAAGGATATATTGAACTAAATAAGAATGAAAACAAGATATCAAAAATGTAGAATGCAAAGACAGTAATACTTAGAGGAAAATTAATAGCATTAAATATTTTTAAAATAAAAGAAGACTAAAAAATCAATAATATTATCTCCCATCTGAGAAAACTAGAATAAGAAGAACCATTTAAGCCTAAAGCAAGAATCAGATTTTTTTAAATAGGATCTATAAAAATTTTGATAAATCCCTGATATGGCTCTAGCTAAGCTAACGAAGAAAGTAGAGAAAATTTCTCATGAATATAGATGCAAACTTTTCTACAAAGATTGGCAAATTGAATATAATAATGTAAATAAATTATTTATCATGGCCAATTAGAAATTATTCCAAGTACATAAGGTTGGTTCAACATTTGAAAATCAATCAATGTAATCTACCATTTAACAGGCTCTAAAAGAAAAAAATCATATGGTTATATCAATTACTGCTTAGAAAGCACTTGACAACAGTTAACACATTCATAATTAAAAACTCAGAAAACTAGGAATAAAGTGGAAGTTTCCCAGTTTGAAAATAACATCTACAGAAAACCTACCATTAAGTACACAAGATGAGCCTAGAATACCTTGTAGTTCCAGACAGTAACAAAGTCTCAATAAAACCCCCACAATATTGAGAAAGCTTAAGAAACTATCACAACCAGAGAAGGTTCTGAAGAATTGACCAAATGTTCTGTGGTGTTTTGAATGGAACTTTGGAACAAAAAAGAATGTAACATTTAAAACCTAGGAAATCTGTCCTAACTGGTTTGGCTCTGTGGATAGAGCTTTGGCCCTCAGACTGAAGGGTCCTGGGTTTGACTCTGGTCAAGGGCATGTACCTTGGTTGCAGGCTTGATCCCCAGTAGGGGGTGTGCAGGAAGCGGCAGATAGATGTTTCTCTCTCACTGATGTTTCTAAGTCTTTATTCCTCTTCCTTCCTTTCTGTAAAAATCAATAAAATTATATTTTAAACCCCCCCCCCAAAAAAAAAACCTAGGAATCTGAATAAACTATGGATTTTAAGTAATGTAATGTATCAATATTGCTTAATTAAATGTGACAAATGTACCATACAAATGTAAAATATTACTATGGATGAAACTTGTGTGGTATATAGGAATTCTCTGTACTAGTTTCATAATTTTTCAATAAATCTAAAATTATTCAAAAATAAATATTTATTAAAAATTTTAGGAGGGGCAAGGAATAACTAATGAAACAAGAGTCCAAAGAAAACATAATGGGATGGAATAAAGAGTAAATATACTATGATCTTATAGAGGAAGAAAAACACCTTGGACAAATAGGAGGTAAAGAACAAAAGTACATAATATGGTGATGGCTGGATTACTGCAGCTCATTTTTTTTAATGGCCTCAATTTTCTTGATTCATAATCATGCAAATAACCTCCAAGATCAAAAGAGGTAGAGATTGGATTTAATATTTGAGAGGAGCGCTTTCATTTTGGAATTGCAACAGTCTAAAGAAAGCAAGTTAAGCAAACTTTTAAGGAAAAACAAAATAAAAACATCGGTGTCTGGCATTGTGTTGTCAGTTGAGATTAGAAATCATTAATATGTGGTTTCATCTACCCAGCTTTATATTTAATCTAGGGGTGTGTGTATTGTAAGAGTGAAAAGACCAATTGTACTATTTATCCAGAAAGCAAATGTTCTATGCAGAGTGTTGGCAAATCATGGGCACAATGTAGTTACAGATGTTGGTGAAATGTGCTCAGGGTGTTTTAACACCCTGCTGACTTTACTGGATAGATCTTCCAGACAAAAAATTTAACAAGGAAACAGTGACTCTAAATAACACACTGGATCAGCTGGACTTAATTGACATTTATGGTATAGAAAACTAGAGGCCCGGTGCATGAATTCATGCACCAGTGGGGTCCCTCAGCCTGGCCTGCGGGATCGGGCCGAAACTAGCTCTCTGACATCCCCTGAGGGGTTCCAGATTGCGAGAGGGCACAGGACAGGCTGAGGGGCCCCTCTGGTGCATGATCGGGGCCAGGGAGGGATGCAGAAGGTTGGCCAGCCAGGGAGGGACTGCGGGAGGGCTCCAGGGCATGTCTGGCCTGTCTCGCTCAGTCCTGATCAGCCAGACCCCAGCAGAAAGCCAACCTAGTGGTTGGAGTGTCTACCCCTTGTGGTCAGTGCATGTCATAGCGACTGGTCGACTGGTCAACTGTCTGCCCCCTGGTGGTAGGTGCACATCATAGCAGCCTTAGCATATCATTAGCATAGTATGCTTTGATTGGTTGAACGGACGACCAGATGACTGGACACTTAGGCTTTTATTATATAGGATTTCACTGCAAAGTGACAGACTATACATTCTTTTCAAGTGCACATGGGTCATTTTCAAAGATAGACCACAAAGATAGACTACTTCTCTACAAGTTCAAGAAGATTGAAGTCGTATCAAGGATCTTCTCATATCACAATGGAATGAATTAGAAATCAACTACAATGTAAAAACACTCAAAAAAATTCAAGCACATGGAGGCTACATAGCATGTTATTAAACAGTGAGTGAATTACCAATGCAGTCAAGAAAGAAATAAAAAACTTCCTGGAAACAAATGAAAATGAATACACAGCAACCCAAAATCTCTGGGACACAGCAAAAAAAGTCTTAATAGAAAAGTTCATAGCACTACAGACCTACCTCAAAAAAACAAGAAAAAATAAAGTATTTAACCCTACAACTTAAAGAAATAGAAAGAGAACAACAAGAAAAGACCAGAGTAAGTAGAATAAATGAAATAATAAAGATTAGAACAGAAATAATTTACATAGAAACCAAGAGCAGGTTCTTTTAAAAGATAAACAGATTAATAAACCTTTAGCCAGATTCATTAAGAAACAAAGAGGATCTAAATAAATAAAATCAGAAACAAAAGCGGTGAAGTAATAACTGCTACCACAGAAATACAAAGGATTATAAGAAAATACTATGAATGACTATATGCCAACAAGCTGGACAATGTGGATGAAATGAATTCCTAGAAAAATACAATCTTCCAAAATGGAATCAGGAAGAATCAGAAAACCTGAATAAGGCAATAACAATTGATGAAATTGAAGCAGTAATAATAATAATAACAAAAAAACCTCCCAGAAAACAAAAGCCCTGATCCAGATGCTCCACAGGGGAGTTTTACCAAACATTCAAAGAACACCTATCCTAGTCAAACTATTCCAAAATATCCAAGAGGAAGAAACACTTCCAACCTCTTTTTATGAGGCCAGCTTTATCCTAATTCTAAAACCAGATAAAGACACTACAAAGAAAGAAAACTACAGTCCAATATCCCTGATGAACATAGATGATAAAATATTGGAAAATCAGATCTAGCAACATATTAAAAAGAGCCTACACCAAGACCAAGTGGGATTTATTCCAGGGATGCAAGGCTGGCACAATATTCAAAATCAATAAATGTGATATATCATATAAACAAATTGAAAGACAAAAATCACCTGATCATATCAATAGAAGCATAAGAAGCATTTGACAAAATCCAACACCCATTTTTGATAAAAACTCACAGTAAAGTTGGAATAGAGGGATCTTACCTCAATCTAAAAAAGGCCATATGTGACAAACCTACAGTGAACCTCATACTCAACAGGCAAAAACTAAAACCGTTTCCCCTAAGAACAGGAACAAGACAGTGTCTGTTTTCACTGCTCTTATTTAACATAGTACTGGAAATGCTAGCCACAGCCATCAGACAAGAAGAAGAAATAAAACGCATCCAGATTGGAAAAAAGGAAGTAAAACTGTCATTATTTGAAAATGAGATAATATTATACATAGAAAACCCTAAAGACTATATCAAAAGATTACTATATTTAATAAAGGATTCAGCAATGTCGCAGGATACAAAATTAACATCCAGAAATCAATGGCATTTTTATATACCAATAATGAATTCTCAGAGAGAGAAACTAAAAAAAACAAAAACAAAAACAAAAACAAAAAAAACCATTTACCATTGCAACAAAAAGTATTAAAATACTTAGGAATAAACTCAACTAAGGAAGTAAAAGGCTTGTACTCAGAAAACTACAGGATGATATAAAAGAAAGAAAGAAAGAAAGAAAGAAAGAAAGAAAGAAAGAAAGAAAGAAAGAAAGAAAGAAAGAAAGAAAGAAAGAAAGAAAAGAAGAAAGAAAGAAAGAAAGAAAGAAAGAAAGAAAGAAAGAAAGAAAGAAAGAAAGAAAGAAAGAAAGAAAGAAAGAAAGAAAGAAAGAAAGAAAGAAAGAAAGGGAGGGAGGGAGGGAGGGAGGGAGGGAGGGAGGGAGGGAGGGAGGAAGGAAGGAAGGAAGAAAGAAAGAAAGAAAGAAAGAAAGAAAGAAAGAAAGACAGACAGACAGACAGACAGAAAGAAAGAAAGAAAGAAAGAAAGAAAGAAAGAAAGAAAGAAAGAAAGAAAGAAAGAAAAAGAGAGGGTATAAACAAATGTAAGAATATACCATGTCCACAGATTGGTAGAATTGGCATCATTAAAATGTCCACACTACCTAAAGCAATCTATAGATTCAATGTAATCCTTATTAAAAATAACAATGGCATATTTCACAGATCTAAAACAAATACTCCAAAAATTTAGATGTAACCAAAATAGACCCCTAATAGCTGCAGCAATCTTGAGAAAGAAGAATAAAGTTGGAGGGATCACAATACCAGATATCTAGTTAAACTACAAAGCCACTTTAATCAAAGTGTCTTGATACTGACACAAGAACAGGCATATAGATCAATGGAACAGAACAGAGACCCCAGAAATCAACCCAAACCATTACACTCAATTAATATTTGACAAAGTATGTAAAAACATATAGTAAAGTAAAAGTCATCTGTTCATTAAATGGTGCTGGAAAAATTGCACAGACGTGTGCAAAAAAATGAAAATAGATCACTTTCTTAAAACATATAAAAGAATAAACACAATATGGACAGAAGGCTTAAATATTTGACTCAAAACCATAAACATTCTATAAGTAAGTGTAGGCAATAAAATCTCAGAAATTACCCTTGCAATCTTTTTTTTTTTTCTGATGTATCTCTTTGGGCAAGGGAAACAAAGGAAAAAATAAACAAATGTGACTATATCAAACTAAAAAGATTTTCACAACAAAGAAACCATCAACGAAATAAAAATACAATCCACTGAATGAGAGGATATATTTCCCAATTATACATATGATAAGGGGTTAATATTCAAAAACTTATAAAACTTATAAAACTCAACACCAAAATAAAAAAAACAAACAAATAATTCAATTAAAAAATGGGTAATGGGCCTGAATAGACACTTCTCCAAAGAGGACAATATCACTAATCATCAGATAAATGCAAATTAAAACCATTAGGGGACATTGCCTCACACCTATCAAAATGGCTATCATCAGTAAATCAACAAACAAGTGTTGAGGTGTGGAGAAAATGGAACTCTCGTGCACTATTAGTAGAAATGCATATTGATACAGCCACTGTGGAAAGCAGTATGGAATTACCTCAAAAACTTAAAAATGGAACTGCCTTTGGACCAAGCAATTCCACTTATGAAAATATATCTGAAAAAATCTGAAACACTAATTTGAAAGATTATATGCACCCCTGGGTTCGTTGGAGCATTATTTACAATAGCCAAGATTTGGAAGCAGCTCAAGAGTCCATTAGTAGATGAGTGGATAAAAAACCTGTGGTACATTTACGCAATGGAACATTACTCAGCCATGAAAAAGAGGGAAATCTTACCCTTTGTGACAGCATGGCTGGACCTGGAGGGCGTTATGCTAAGTGAAGTAAGCCAGTCAGAGAAAGACAAGTACCATATGATTACACTCATATTTGGACTCTAATGAACAAAACTAACTAACAAACAGATAGAAACAGACTTAAAGAGACATAGAACAGAATGATACCTGTCATAGGAAAGGGGTGTTCCAGGGCTGGGTGAAAAAGATGAAGGAATAAAATAAAATAAATAAATAACCTCATAGACACAGACAACAACATGGTGATTGCTAGAGGGGAAGAGGGTGGGGAGAGGTAAAAGAGGGCTTGGGGGGATAAATAGTGATGAAAGGACACTTGCATTGGTGTGGTGAACATAATATACAATATACAGATGATGTATTGTAGAATTGTACACCAGAAACCTATATAATTTTATTAACCATTATTATCCCAATAAATTCAATTAAAAGAAACAAAAATAAATTTAATAAAAGGAAAAAGATAAAAATGAAATGGAAATAAATATCTATCAACAATTGAATCTAAAAAAACATAATAAACAAAGAAGCAGAACAGAAACAGACCCATGGGGGATACTAAAGGGTAAACGGGGCAAAATATATGGTGATGGAAGATGATTGGATGGTGATGGGCATAAAAATGCAATCAATATGCAGTTCATTTATCATATAAATGTACATGTAACTACTAACCAATGTCAACCCAATCCTATATAATAAAGAGATAATATGCAAATTAACACTCATGCCCTCACAAGATAGCTGCCTATGTCCAGGCCGGCAGGGGAGTTAGTGAGGGATGACCAAACAACTGAACAGCAGGCTGCATGGGGCAACCAGGCCAGTGGGGGGGCCATGAGGGATGACCAGGCTGGCAGGGGGGGCAGTTGGGGGTGACCAGGCTGGCAAGAAGGGAAGTAAGGGGTGACCAGGCCAGTGGGGGGGGGGACAGTTAGGGGCGATCAGGCCAGCATGCCGAGGTAGTGAGGGGCATTCAGGCCAGCAGGGGGGGAAGTTAGGGGCAACCAGGCAGGCAGGCAGGTGAGCGATTAGGAGCCAGTAGTCCAGGATTATGAGAGGGATTTCCGACTGCCGGTTTAGGCCTGATACCTGGGATTGGGCCTAAACCGGCAGTCGGACATCCCCCAAGGGGTCCAGGATTGGAGAGGGTGCAGGGTGGACTGAGGGGAAACCCCCCCGTTGTGCACAAATTTCATGTACCAGGCCTCTAGTAAATTTAAGAGAGAAAAAAACAGACTCATAGATGCAGAAAACATTTTGAGGGTTACTAGATGAGAGGAGGGTCAGAGGATGGGTGAGAAAGATGAAGGGATTAAGGAGTGCAAATTGGTAGTTACAGATTAATAATGGGGTTGTTAAATACAGCATAGGGAATATAGTTAATAATATTTTAATAACTATGTATGCTGCCAGGTGGGTACAAGATTTATTGGGATAATCACTTAGTAAGTTATATAATGTCTAATAACTGGATTCTACACCTGAAGTTAATATAATATTGTATGTCAAGTATAAATAAAAAAAATTAAAGTATAAAAAAGAATAATTGTTCTATGCTGGGTTAAAAAAAAATAGAGATAGAATTCCCCCTGTGCTTATAAAGATAAGACAAACTATAACATTTCCTAATTCATACATGCCAAGTCTTTATTAAAACTCCCTGTAGATTCTAAACCAAAATATGTATCTTCACGCTCCATTACTAGGCAGTAAAAAGATCTGTGTTTTAAGAAAAACACTCAGAAGAAAAGAATCAGCAGCCATGCCTTGGCTCTCCTACTAATTCTTTTATAATTCCCTGCCTGGGTGTATTTATTTTTTGGTTTCAGATTGCCCTTAGATAAAGTAATTTTGATTTTAGGAATATTTGTAGAATTAGGAATATGATTTGAATAATAGGTTTTTAACTCACTATTATTTGAATACCCCTGCCTTGAGCAACAGGAGACCCAGTGTGGTACTTTCATCATTCTGGGTCTCCTAACTGATATGCCTTTGATTGAAATACATGCTCTAAGCTTCCATTTCCTTATCTTTCAAATGAGGATATTAAGAATGCATGCTTCATTGGGTTGTGATGAGGATTGCATAAAATAATTCATGGAAATGCTTTGCTCTTTGCCTGGTACATGGAAAGCATTCAAGAAATATTAGTTGTGGTAATATTGACAGTGATGATGATGATGAACACCATGGTTTTATTGCTAAATTCTTCATATTTTGTGGCTTCAAAGAGACTTACAACCCATGGGAAGGAGTGTTCAGCCTTATGAGTTTGTATTTAGTCACTCTCTTATGTGTTCACTTCCATTCTATATAAAATATAAAATCTTCATCCTAGTAGTCAAGAGTCAACCAATCTTCTTTCCTAAGAATTTCTGCTTACCAAGTTTCCCATCTCCCAAACAACTTACTAATTTCTGTCTGCTTTTCTTACTCCATTTACTCAGCCTGCTGTCTGCAAAACATTTACTTTAATAATTTACACTCATCCACATCCTTCAGGGCCCAGTTTCAAAGGCATTATGTTGAAGGCTTTTAAATACATTTTCCCAATATCCATGCATGGCTTATATTATTCTGCCTATTTTATAAATGGGAAAACAGAAGCTCTCAAATAACAATGAGCCAAAGTAACACAGCTGGCTAGTACATGAAGAGCTGAGACTGAAATCAAACCCAGTGCTTTTGCTACAGGGTTATATTGTCACCCACATATATGATTAAAAAGGATTTCCCTTACTAAGATATTAATGCTAATTACATTAGTGTCTCTCCATTTTGAAATGATTTGAATGGTTTTATATTAAGTCTTTTCTTCCCGGTAGATTTTCATCTCCTTGTGGTAAGATGTATTTTCCTGCAGTGATTCTATTCTATTAATTTTAACCAACATCCACCCCCATCCTGTTGTTAGAACCAATGAATTGTTTTCAGCACTTATCAAACTTTAGCTCTCAAATGACATTTCTTCTTAAAATAAAATTATTTTCTTGTTTGTCTTCACACCATAATCTACTAATTCCATTGTTATCTCTCTGACTTCTGTAAGAGGCCCTATTCCTCTGTTCATTTTAAGTGAATATTTTTTAGATTGTATCTTAGGACATTTTTTCCTCTTGTTCTATATACTCTTCTTAGGGAGATAACTTTCACCTTTATAGCTATTTTTTCCCCCCATAAATTAGTGACTACCAACTAAAACTTTTCAGTTTCATGTATCCAGCTGAACATTGGTTATCTCCACTCAGCTGTTCCACAGGTATGTAGACTAATATATGCAAAACTGAATTCATCAATTCTCTTCCCTGGTAAGTACAAGGCCTGATTTTCTAATATTTTTTTTTTCCATTTCAATGACTAGCACTACTGGTTACTGAGTCAGAAATCCAGGTATCATTCTTGCACCTTTCTTTCCCTCATTTACACACTTATCTAATTCTGCTCATTCTATCTCCTAAATGTACAAGAAACCCAGTCATTCATATCTCACCCAAATTACTAAAGCAATTCTGTAACTAGTTTTCCTGCCTCCATTCTTGTCTAACTTCTACTCAATGATAGACCATTGACTAGAAATTAGAAGTGGCAGCATTCCCTGCTTTAGGTAAACATATTTATTTCTTTCTATAGCTATCAACTACATTTTAAAGGTATGCTCACTTTTCTTTAGGCACTTTTGACATGTAAAGTCCATGTTAAACAACAACAACACTGTGTCTTATTCACAATTTTATTCCTATATAACTTAGTACAGTACATTGAACACATGATAAAAATTTGTAAATAAATGGATGAATGTATTCAATAATTGCATAGAAAATAGCTTGATGCAAAGTCTCCTAATTCTACTTAACAGTACTTAATAATCTCTAGTTCAATAAATTTTAATTTAAATTTATCTTTATTGTTGAAAGTGTTACAGTTTCCCCCCATTGACACCCTCCCCCCCGCTCCCACCCCTCCCCAGACCTTCACTGCACTATGTTCTGTGTCCATGGATTATACATATCTACACTAATAAAAGAGAAACATGCAAATTGGTGTCACTCCGCTACGCCCACCAGCCAATCAGATGAGTATGCAAATTAACCCAACAAAGATGGAGGTTAATTTGCATACGCAGGCGCAGAGTGAAGACTGAAGACAGCGTAGAAGGAAGCCAACTCTGCAGAAGGGAGAGAAGCTGCGGAGAAGCAAGCGAGGTGGTGGAGGCGGGAACGAAGCCCACCTCGGCAGGCTTCGCTCCCTTCTCTGCTTCCCACTGGCCACAGGAAGCCCTATTCTTGCAGGAATCTTCCTGCATCAGGCCTCTAGTGTGTATATAAGTTCTTTGGTTAATCTCTTCCCCTACTCCTGTGAGATTCATCAGTCTGTAGAATGCTTTCATGTCTCTGGATATATTTTGTCTGTTAGTTTATTTTGTTCCTTGGATTTCACAGATAAGGGATTTCATGTGATACTTGTCTTTCTCTGATTTATTTCACTTAACATAATACTCTTTAGGTTCCTCCATGCTGTCTCAAAGGGTAAGATATCCTTCTTTTCACTGCTGCATGGTATTCCATAGTGTAACTGTACCACAGCTTTTTTATCCACTCATCTACTTATGGACACTTGGGCTGTTTTCAGATCTTAGCTACTGAAAATAATGCTGCTATGAATCTAGGGATGCATATCTTCTTTCTGATTGGTGTTTCTAGATTCTTAGGATATATTCCTAGAAGTGGGATCACTAGGTCTAATAGCAGTTTCATTTTTAATGTTTTTAAGAAACTCCATACTGTTTTCCACAATGGCTGTACCAGTCTGCATTCCCACCAGCAGTGTATTATGGTTCCCCTTTCTCCACATCCTCCCAGCAGTTGTCACTTGTTTATTCATTGATGCTAGTCATTCTGACAAGTGTGAGGTGATACCTCACTGTCATTTTAATTTATATCTCTCTGATGATTAGTGACTGAGCATTTTTTCATATGTACATTGACCATCTGTATGTCCTCTTTGGAAAAGTGTATATATAGGTCCTTTGCCCATTTCTATTTATTTATGCATTTATTTATTTATTTTAAAAAATATATTTTTATTGATTTCAGAGAGGAAGGGAGAGGTAGAGAGACAGAGACATCAATGATGAGAGAATCATTAATTGGCTGCATACTGCATGCTCCCTACTGGGGATCGAGCCTGCAACCCAGGCATGTGCCCTTGACCGGAATTGAACCTGGGACCCTTTAGTTCACCAACTGACGCTCTATCTACTGAGCAAAACCAGCTAGACCTAGGTCCTTTGTCTATTTTTATTTATTTTTTTTTAAATATTTTATTGATTTTTTACAGAGAGGAAGGGAGAGAGATAGAGAGTTAGAAACATCGATGAGAGAGAAACATCGATCAGCTGCCTCCTGCACATCTCCTACTGGGGATGTGCCAGCAACCCAGGTACATGTCCTCGACCGGAATCGAACCTGGGACCCTTCAGTCCGCATGCCGACGCTCTATCCACTGAGCCAAACCGGTTTCGGCTCTTTGCCTATTTTTAAATTGGGTTGTCCTCCTTTTGTTAAATTGTACAAGCTCTTTATATGTTTTGAAAATAAATCCCTAATTATTGGCCAATATGTTCTCTCATATAGTGGTTTCTCTTTTCATTTTTTCATGGCTTCTTTTGCTTTGCAGAAGCTTTTAATTTTAGTGTAGTCCATAGTCCGACACTCTATCCACTAAGCCAAACCAGCTAGTGTGAGTTTATTCTCGTGTGTGGTGTAAGTTGGTTGTCTAGTTTAATTTTTGTGTATCTACCTGTCCAATTTTCCCAACATCATTTATTGAAGAGACCGTCTTGACTCCATTGTATGCTCTTGCCTCCTTTGTTAAATATTAATTGATTGTAATGGCTTGGGTCAATTTCTGAGGTCTCAGTTCTGTTCCATTGATCTATATGGCTGTTCTTGCACTGGTAGCTGGCTCTTTTGATTACAATGGCTTTGTAATATAATTTGATATCCGTTATTGTGATCCTTCCTACTTTGTTCTTCTTTCTCAAGATTGCTGTGTCTATTCAGGGTCTTTTATGATACCATATAAATTTTTGGAGTATTTGTTCTAGATCTGTGAAATATGCCATGCCGTTGTTATTTCAATAGGTATTGAATTGAATCTACAGATTGTTTTGGACATTTTAATTATGTTAATTCTTCCAATCATGAACACAGTATATTATTCCATTTGTTTGTATTTTCCTCTATTTCTTTCTTCAGTGCCCTGTAGTTTTCTGAGTACAGGTCTTTTACTTCCTTGATTACATTTATTCCAAAATAGTTTTTTTTTTAAGATTTTTATTGTTTTAAGAGAGGAAGGGAGAAGAAGAGAAAGATAGAAATATCAAGGATGAGAGAGAATCATTGATTGGCTGCCTCCTGCACACCTCATACTGGGGATTGAAACTGCAACCAGGCATGTGCCCGGACTGGGAATCAAACAATGACCTCTTAGTTCATAGGTCCATGCTCAACCACTGAGCCACGTTGGCCAGGCAAGGTAGCTTATTTTTTGTTGTTGAAATGGTAAATGGGATTTTTTTTTTAGTTTCTCTTTCTGAGATATAATTATTGGTGTATAAAATGCTATTGATTTCTGAGTTTTAATTTTGTATCCTGCTACTTTGCTGAATTCCTTTATTAAATCTAGTAGTTTTTTATTTAGGGTTTTTTATGTACACTATCATGTCATTTTCGAATAAGGACCATTTCACTTCCTCCTTTCCAATTTGGATGCCTTTTATTTATTTTTCTTCTTGTCTGATTACTGTGGCTAAGACTTCCAGTACTGTGTTGAATAAGAGCTGTGAAACCTGACATCTCTGTCTTTCTCCTGTTCTTCAGGCAAACACTTTTAGTTTTTGCCTATTGAGTATGATGTTGTCTATAGGGTTGTCTCATATGGCCTTTATTATGTTGAGGTTCAATAAGTTTTTAATAAAGGTACAATATCAAATATAAATACCACTCCCAGATGTAAGATTTATAGGTATGTATTTACCAAAAAGGAAATGATTTGCAATATAGAGAAGAGCTTATGTATTTATTAATTAGACAAAGTAGAGGGGAAATGTGGCTCATCTTCTGTAGCACTGTTGGTAATGACATAATCCTATATAGTAAAAGCCTAATATGCAAATTATCCTCTCAACCAGGAGTTTGACTGCTCACTATGATATGCACTGACCACCAGAACATGGCGAGCATCAATGATGCAGCGCTGGCACCAGGCGGCAGTGGAGGCACTGCCAACCCCAATGGGCCCCGATGAGAGTGGGACCATGGCAGGATGGCGAAGCAGGTGAACGGGCACTGCCAGACCAAGGTGGTTGCGTGTGGGGCCCGATCACCCCACTGATCGCCCCACAGACGGTGACCAGCAGTGATGGTGGGAGGTGCCTCTGCTCCCAGATCCCAGGGAGCTGGGGGAATGGGCCTGATGACTCAGGCTGAGCAGAGTGCACAGAGGTTTGGGGGCCCAGGTGTTTCCCAGGGCCTAGAGGTCAGATGGGACCTGCCCTTCTATGCCAGACACTCGCTCTTCGATTGTTGGCCAGGCCTAGGGACCAAACCCACGCATGAATTTCGTGCACCAGACCTCTAATATCTAATCAAATATGTGATTACATTCATTGACTGGTTATTTGTACATTCTATATTCTCAGTATTGTGCTTGGTGTGCATCCTCTAAGGCACTGATTCTCAACCTTCCTCATGCCGTAACCCTTTAATACAATTCCTAATGTTGTGGTGACCCCCAACCATAAATTTATTTTCGTTGCTATTTCATAACTGTAATTTTGCTACTGTTATGAATCATAATGTAAATATCTGATATGCAGGATGTATTTTCATTGTTACAAATTGAACATAATTAAAGCATAGTGGTTAATCACAAAACAATATGTAATTATATATGTGTTTTCTGATGGTCTTAGGCGACCCCTGTGAAAGGGTCATTCAAACCCCAAAGGGGTCGTGACCCACAGGTTGAGAACCACTGCTCTAAGGGTTCATAGTCCTGTGGAAGATGCATATTTTAATCCAACAATTTCCTTTCAATTTATTATAGAGTTTATTACAATATTTTAAATTAAAATTTGGCTTTCTGCCATCATTCAGTAATTCACTCAAAAATATTTAAATGAGTCCCATTGTTACCTTAGCAGTTTACAGTCAAATTAATATGTAATTACCACATGTGATGATTGGTGGTATGACAGAATTGTGAAAAAATATAAAATTCTATACTGTAAGCTAGAAGAAGGTTTCCCTGAGAAGATGTCTTGGGACATTTTCAAAGACTTATAGGAATTAATAAAATAAAGGGAAAGAAAGGGTGCTCTAGGTAAGCAGTCTTAATGATAGGTACAAAGGCATAGAAGAGAAAACAGAGAAAAAAAGGCATACCTGGAACATATAGTATGATGCTTAGAGTTTGATTAAAGCAGAGGGTATATGACAGAGAAAGGAACAATTTAGTTGAAGATGTAGGTAGGTATCAGATATGTTGATTGAATGCCATGGTCATTCTCAGTTCTTGTCCACATTATCTATCTAATTTAATAATAGACAAACATGGTAATTGACTGTACCTTCGCTACGCCTCCCATTGGCTAATCAGTGAGATATGCAAATTAACCTCCAACAAAGATGGTGGTTAATTTGCATACGTAGGCATGAAGCAGCAGAGCGAAGACTGGAGGCGGCTCTGGGCGGAGAAATGAGGCCTTTGATGGCGGCTCCGGTTGGAGCAAAAGCCTGGGTCCCGGGTGCCGGAGGAAAACTGGCTGCAATCTCTCACAGAATTGGCTGTGGGTTAGGTTGCTGCTGGGGCACTGTTGGCCCCAGTTCTGCTTTACCCGCACCCCAGACCCATCAGGGGATGTCAGAGGACTGGTGCAGAAATTCATAGCAGTGTGAGGGCTGGCCCATGCTCTCTTGGAATTTGGGACCTCTAGAAAGATGTTGGAGGCCCATTGCATGTCATTAAACTAGAGGCCTGGTACACAGATTCATGCACCAATGGGATCGCTCAGCCTGGCCTGCACCCTCTCACAATCCAGGACTCTTTGGGGATGTTAAAGAGCTGATTTTGGCCTGATCTAAGCATACCAGGCCAAGGGATCCCACTGGTGCATGAATCTGTGCACCAGGCCTCTAGTTTAATAATAAAATGTCAAGACAATTGGTATAGTTTGTATCAGATAGCTAATTATTGAGTCATCATTATTTATTAGAGTCTTAGCTGGTGACAAGTTTCAAGAAGAAGCATAAAGTCATCAAAAGCAGTCAGCTGAATCTGGCAAAATGAAAGTGATTGTTGTAATATTTTTGGATTCAGTTTTGTGTTTGAATATGTTACGTCTGTGCTTCCAACCAATTCATTTTAGAATTGGTTCTCAGAACAAATTGACCAATTTTTAGAATTTCCATAGTTCAAGGACCTGTTGTTAAAGTAGAAATGAGTAAATTTTGAAGAGTGATTTATTACATTCGGTGTGTTGTTAACTTCTGAACTAGAAAGAATGTAGAAAAAAACAACTGGATGTTTCCTTTGCACAAATAAGTATCTGGACTAACACAAATATAATTTCCTTTAATACCAGTAATTTTGCATTTGCAATATCTTTATTATAAGTAAACACACTAAAAAAGAAGTATTTATAAGTTTATTAATTCCACATTATTATTAGTTGAAATGTTCTCTATTTATTTTATAGAATGTAAAAGCAAATAATTTTAAATTCTAAAGCCCTGGATTTAGAATATGAGATTAAGGATTTTGTCTAATACACATTCTTCGTGCAAATTTCTTTGTCACTTTCTCTTTTTTTTAATATATTTTATTGATTTTTTACAGAGATTAAGGGAGAGGGACAGAGAGTTAGAAACATCGATGAGAGAGAAACATCGATCAGCCGCCTCCTGCACACCTCCTACTGGGGATGTGCCCACAACCAAGGTACATGCCCTTGACTGGAATCGAACCTGGGATCTTTCAGTCCGCAAGCTGACGCTCTATCCACTGAGCCAAACCGGTCAGGGCTCTTTGTCACTTTCAATACAAATCATTATTAATAGTATTATTGAAATATTAGGGCCTAAATTCAGTATTGTGCTATCCAAACTTAGAAATTATTTCATTAGATTTATTTCAACTTGTTTATTACTTTCAGTATTCTGCCAGCAGGGCCATTTGGAGGGTGAATTTTAAGGGAGGAATTCACCTTTACTCTTAGTAATTCTTTTCACTAGCAGTGCACTTCATTAGTGTCCTTCCTTCTGAGCTTCACCCTTTTTGTACTCTGACGGGGAGCAGAATTTGCCATCCCAAAATATTTCTCTTTGGCATAAGGATTAATTTTAGGCTGATTATTTTTAAGAATAGCAGAAATAAGAAAAGTTCTGAAAACCAAGTAAAAGGTACTATATGGCAAAAGACATTTTCACTTAAAAGGGAAAACTCTTTTTGTAAGGGTGTCCCTTCCTGTACGAGGATGAGAAGGATGACTAAATCTCTAAAACTCACCAATAGAGAAGGCAAAAACTTATATTGTCATAACAATCTTACCCTTGTTTACTCTGCTTTTCCTCATAACCTCCGATAACCAACTCCCCACCCCCCAATATCTTCTTTTGTCTTTAGCTGGAGATGGTATTTAAGGTGGTGGGTTGGGCCATTTTGGGGAGATATCAGTTTTCCTGGCATCTCTGATACATATTCAGAAGACACACATGTTATGAAACATTTGTTTTTCTTTTATTAATCTATTTTTATTAAAGGGAGTCTCAACCAAGAACCTAGAAGGATTAAAAAGAAATTATTTTTCCTCCCCTACAACCTGATGTATCTTGAATAGAGAAAGACTCCATTGGAGCTATCCATTGAAACCTTCCCCATGATTTCATTAACTTAGAGGACATTTTTAATTATGGTGACTCACTTCTTCACAGGATTTCTTTACCTATAAACAACAGCCAAGGTTTTCTGTTATCAGAACTCTGGTCCTTCACCAATCTTCCATCTCTATATTATAAATTCTTCTCTGCATGTTTTGTGTTTAAAGAGGTCACACTTCAGAGTTAATTAAATTGAAGTTTATGGCACTAGTTCCAACCTAACTATTGACTAGTATAATGACATTGGGCTACTTAACCTCTTTGCACCTCAATTTCCTGAGCAATTAATACAAATTGGAAAATTCATTCTTTGTTCTGGAATGTTCCACCTAAGAATGTCCACTAGTTTCTCTCTAAGTTTCATAAAAGTAAAAAATATATGGATGTTTTGAAACTCTCCCAAACCTACAAACTTAAGTATATTTACCATTTCAACAGGGCAGAATGCTGTGGTGAAATATTTACTGTGTAGGGAATTCAGAAGCCACATCAAGGGCTTGCTTTATTGGGAATTTGGGGGAACATCACTCAACCTCTCTGGCTCAATTTTCATCGCTTTTAAATACAGGAAATAAGCTGGAGGTTCTCCAAATCTTCAGAACTTAAATGCCTTGAGATATAGTATAAACTTAAGTTGTTGAAATTGACATGACAGGATACCAACTCCTGCCTGACTTGGTCACTCTTTGTGTGCATAAAGACATCACAGTAAACTTTCACTTAAAAAAAATCATTAACATTTTTTGAGACATTAGGTGAGAATTTGGCTAGAATATGAATATAAAATAAAGTGTTGCTGTTGTTTCCTCAATTAATTCTCATGATTTTCCTTAATTATATCCAAATAAATAAACCTATTGATTTTAATATTTTAAGCAAATCTGAAATATACAAACCCAATTGAACAAATAGATGATTATGAAAATATTTTTTCTCACTTAAAAAAAGCATTTTCTTTAATTCAATTGTTACAATTTTTTGTCAGAGTTTTGGGAAGCAGTAAAATGTAAAATTAGGCTGAAAAATGACTATTATAAAAACACCTTGCTAAGACTTATTTAGTGTCTTGTAGATGTTTTATCACTGATTTCAACCTAAACAAGATTAAATATGTTTCATAAGAGAAAGTGTTTTTAACAAACTCAAAGGTTGATGGAGAATTTGTTCGTGATTTCCAGGACTATCTTGATTATATATACATTTGCAAGGACAGACATTGTCTGAGTACTCTAAGATCTTAATACTGAAGATAGAAATTAGCAAGAGTAGCATATCCTCAAGAAGTAATATCAACTCCCGGATCTAGGAAAGATAGTAAGGTCTTTTCACATGTTCTCTGTTGTATTGTGCATTCTTCTTCTTCTTTTTTTTTTATTCCCTTTTCTCATCCCTACCCGGCCTTTATCCCTTAAGGTTGTACTGTTCCACCTCTTTTCAGGATCCAGTAGCCTCATAATCTCTCCTTGCTCAAATCTGCTTTTAAAAAAGTATTTGAAATAATTTTTTGTCTGGCATATAGCAGAAACTTTGAGTATTGTAATGCTCGGAAGATTTGTACTTAAACATAAATCAAATGCTTTGGGCTAAGAAATGAAACTCTTACTATGTCATTTCAGGCACCAGTAAGCAGATGGCCTGGGGGATTTTCCTGAGCTTCTGAACTATGTGGGTCTTCTCGAATTCAGGCTATGTAGAAAGTTATTCCAGATATTGCTAATATTACCATCATCTGTATCTTGCTTTTGATTGTAATATCGCTAAATTTGGAAAATTCACTCTCCAGCATCATCTCTGAAGATCTAACATATCCCGGAAAATATAAGTCAGGTTCCCATATTACCTATTATATATCTCTCCTCATCAGAGTGATATAGATGTTTTAATGCTCACTTCCTGATTTTCATCTAATTCCCCTATCCACCCTTAGATGAAGAATCAAGGTTGGGCAGAGCTAAACATAAACTTGAGAGGGAGAGGAAGAAGAAGAGGAATAATATCTAAAATATGTGAACAAGCAATATAGAGCATGGAGAACATTATTTTTCTCCTTCAGGCTGATTTAAGGTACCATTCACTTATGGTAGTAGAATCAGATAACAGTCTCAATCTACCACTTCCCAGTTCCTTGTATAGATAATAACTTTAATAGTCATGCTCCCTAGAGCATAGTTAATTTGATAACATCAAGGTTGTTTTTAGGAGATCTTCCAATGCATGCCAAGATATACAATACTTCAGGACAAACTATGGAGGTACAAAAAAAAATAAAATAAAAAAGGCAACTTCAAGGCAGCTAACTCAAAAGAAAAGGAGAAGCTTACCTGGTTGCATGACTGCTATTATTAATCTCATCATGGGGGCTAGCTTCATGATTCTGTGACCATAACCAGTTGTATTGGGAATGGATCAGAACCAATTTGATTCTAATTGCTGAAATGAACTTATTGTGCCTTAATTCATGCAATTATACAGACATTCTTTCCATGACCATAGTTTATTTGCTGTTACCTTTCTAAGTTAAAAAATATCATTTCTGGGTTATATTCTAGATCATCCTGGCCTTTATATCTTCTTTGTTCCCCACTCTAATAGATTCTCTGCAACAGTTACCATTTAATCTGAAAGGCTATGTTCATTGTGTTATACTGTTCTCAAAAAATCTTTCATAGAGTTCTAGTTCCTAAAAACTAAAGTTAAAAATCTTTAGTTTGCCATTTGGCACTCTGCAGTGTAACGCCATATGCCTTTTCAACCTCATTCGTTACAAATCTTGTATATTGACCCCTCTACCCTACATTTTTACCTATTCTTCCAAAATTCTCCTAGAATTTTCTCACTTCACTGTCCCTTTATTATCCAATCACTATTTCTGAGATTCCTTCCTTCTAAATCTTTCAACTATTCAATAGGTAACTCAAGTCATGTCTCTTCTAAGAAGCCTTTTCAGACTAACTCTCAAATATTTCCTCTTATTTGAAACTCAGAACTCTTGTTTTCTTTGTTACTCAAATAACAATTGTTTTATGCTACCATTTTCACAGATCCATAGCCTGCTCTTTTCCAATTTAATGCAAGGGGCCTCTGTTGTCTATATAACCATGTCTTCAAAAATCTTTTATTATTGAGAACATTTGGAGGAAACTTTGAACCTGCATAAAAGTCTGACTTGAACTGTTTCTTTAGTCCCATTAGCATATAGATGTTTAATTGGTGTTATGAAAATAATTGGGTACCTGTGTTGGTAAGTTGAATTCCTCAGTGTTTTTTTTTTTTTATCTGTAAAATATGGGATAATACAGAATATCTTCTTTGGGAGTCTATACAATTTAACATAGATCAGTGGTTCTTAACCACACTGGGGATTTTACTCCCCAGGTGATATTGGGCAACATCTGGAGACATTTTTGTTTGTCACCCTCAGGTAAGGGAGGTTGCTACTGGCATCTAGTGGGTAAAAGACAGAGATATTGCAAAATACCTTACAGTACATAGAATGGTTCCTCCAAAATAAAGAATTATCCAACCCAAAATATCAATGGTGCCAAGGTTGAGAAAGCCTGATATAAATAATAGATTTGGATGTAGATAGATAATTCATTGAATAAATTATGGTTTATACTTGTGAAGTAAGCCAAATATCTCTTGTGAATTACAATTCCCTGTCATCAGTTGTGGTTGATCTGCTTAGTCTATCTCTCATGCCTGTGGTAAGAAACAGATAGTTAATGGGGCCAGGCTGGATAGATTTGATGTGATAAACCCTTTATTATTTTGTATGTGAAAGATAAGATTTATTACCCAACCATTAACCAATAATGTATGAGTCACATACTTATTATCATGGAAGGAGTTTCAATGGATGTAAATGCCAACAAGTATTTACAAAAGATTTTTTCCTAAAGATGGTCAGTTTTGGTTGTTATCAGAGTCAACTATAGATTGGGAGCCAATTGAGGTGCCTGAAAGGTGGCATATTCCAGTCTGAAGCAATACATTGCAAATATACATTTACTCACTACTATCAATAGTATTCAAGAAATAGTGTTAAAAATATGCATTCCATGAATATTAATGTTCACATACAAAATGAATGAAATTTTGAATTAATTTATTTAGTGACTAAATGCTATCCTCCAATTCTTGGCTCTTGGCATAGTTAAGAGTTTCCTTCTCTAATACCATAATATCCTGGAATTTCTCTTTTTACTTCTAATTTAATTGAATTTAAAATTTAATTTAATTTTATTTATAATTTAATTTAATTATATTTGACTGTTAATATTTATTTTCCTGTACCTTCCCTCCTGCCCTTCTAACTCCTCAGCCTCTCCCACAACAAGACTATGAATTCGTCTAGGCAGGGTCTTAATATGTTAAGACTACAATCATAATTGTAGCTTGAACATATTACAAAAAGTAGGTGCAATATTTTTTATATAACAGAATAAATATATATGACATGGTGAATTATTATTCTAGGAAATAATGCTGAGCACAAAAATAGATTAAGTTCTGGTGATATATTAAAAATATATACAGTTGCCCTAACCAGTTTTCTCAGTGGATAGAGCATCCCTCGGCCTGTGGACTGAACGGTCCCAAGTTCAATTCCAGTCAAGGGCATGTACCTTGGTTGTGGGCACATCCCCAGTAGGAGGTGTGCAGGAGGCAGCTGATTGATGTTTCTCTCTCATCGATTTTTCTAACTCTCTCCTTCTCCCTTCCTCTGTACGAAATCAATAAAACATATTTTTTTAAAAAGATATACAGTTGACTCTTGAATGACACAGGTTTGAACTGCACAGGTCCACTTATAATAAATTGGCAAAAATTTTTTTCAATAACTATAGTAACTGTATTTTCTCTTCCTTATTATATTTTTAAATATATTTCTTTTCCCTACTTACTTTATTATAAGGTTACAAAATAATACATATAACATAAAGTTTGGGTTAATAAACAGTTAATGTTATTGGTAAGGCTTCCAGTGAACAGTAGACTATTAGTAGTTAAGTTCTGCTGAAGTCCAAAGTTATATGTGGGGGTAAGTGTCTCCCTACTCCCCACCCTGTGCTGTTCAAGGGTCCACTGGATTTGTTCTTCAAGAACTCAATGAGCGTTTGAAATCTGGATATCACTTGCTTCTTATGCACATAGGACTTTGTTATTTCAACTCTAAAATAAAACTTATAGAGTAGGAAAGCCTGCCAAAGGCCCAGATTTCCATAGAAAATTTCCCTATTTGCTTTCCTCATTCACTTCATTGCCAGCTTTAAAGAAGGGTGGCAGTCTGGAATTTCCCAGTGATTTCTGCATGACAAATTGACAGAAATGCTGGAGGCAAAGAGAGCTGACTTAAGTTTAGTGGACTTCTGGTATCTTCTCTTTTTTATTATAGTAGATGAAAACAGGCTTATTTAAATGTAACAATAAAATAGCCATGAACTATTAATAAAAACTGGTAAAAACCCATGTAACATTTATCAGTAATAATTTCAAATAAGTAAGTCTTGTTTTGGGGAACCAAATAGAAAGATATTTTTGACAAAATTATTCATCAGGTATGTGATGAATAATTTTATTCTATATGATGTACGGTATATGTTATGTAGGTAATTATGGTACATATTGATGATGTTTATGAATATAGTTGGAATGCGTGTGTTTTAGGAGGTGCATGGATTAAGCTTACAGATTTAGGAGTCAAACTGCTGGAACTCCAGTTTCTGTGCTGCCACTAACAAGTTGGTTCCTTGACAAATGATTTTATCTTTTTGTGCTTTAGATTTCTCATCTGTAAAATAAGAGTAATGTAGTACCTAACTCATATTATTATTGTGAAGATTAAAAGTAAAATTTAAAGTACTATTTCACTATTATCTATAATAATAAAAACATAATATGCAAATTAGACCAGATGTCCTTTCAGATGACCTTCCGGGCGAAGCCAGGGCTTCGAGGGAAGCCCAGGTCCCAGGTGCCACAGGGAAGCCAGTACCAGCAGCTGGGGAAGGAAAGCCTACTCTTGAATGAATTTTGTGCATCAGGCCTCTAGTTACATTTGAAATACCAATAACCTTGTAGAGTCAAACAACTGTTTAAATTCTAGACATTGATACACATTATATATTCAGTCTTAAATGAGTGGTTATAGTTCCTCCCCCTTTTATCTCTATGTAGACAAAATTCAGCTCTTATATCTCTTACCTCTTCTACCTGTGGAATTAGATAACGTGACAGTGCAATTATTAGAAAGTTTTTCCCCATTTCACTTTATTCTCTTGAGCCATTAATGTGTTCTTGTCCTTTCCTAAATATTTTGATGTCTGAGTAATGTTTTGGAAATAGAAAACCAAATGATGGATCTCATGGATCAAGTGATAGCACCAGCAATGAGAATAAGACAAGACGGGGAAGTATATACTCTCGGAATAATACTATTCACTTCCTTAACAAATATGATGTGTTTGTAGAACGTTTTTCTTCTTCTTCTCCTTTCTCTGCTATCTGGCTCATGTAACTGAGTTGTTGTAAAGCTGCTACATCTGTCTTTTACTTTTACTCCACTCTTTCTCTTTTATCCTTTAGAACCCTTCTGTCTTCCTTTGGAATACACAACAGGATCAAAATGTTTCTGAAATTCAGAATTAAAGGCAGTTGCTTTTACAAAACCGGTGGGTGATTATCGCCCCTTGGAGATTTTCTTCAGTACATTGAAACATAGAGAGGAACAAAAGCACAATTTTAAAAGGGAAGGAGGGAGGGAAAGAGTGAGGAGAGAGAGGAACTATCTGTGATGAGAATCTGAAACAGAAATCAAGTAAGATAGATTGCCTGACTAAGTAGTGAGTCAAGGTGAGTAAAATTCCACTGGTAGCCAAGTGTTTTTTCACAGAGGGCAGTTAACTCCTTTGGATGTTGGTTATGCTTACCACTTTCTAGGAAGGATTCAAGAATTAAGATGTCAAGAATTAAGAATCCATTATGATCCAGAATCCAGAATTGCATCAGTTCACAAGTATTTCTTTAATGTAGACTAAATTCTGAATGGAGACATTTAAGAGATGTGTAAGGATGTGTAAAACAACCTTAAATATTTGAAAGTACTATGCTTACATAACTCAAGAGCATACTGGTCATGTAACATTACCGCCATTTAATAATTAAAGAATGAGAGGAGAGATCAACCAAAGGACTTATATGCAAGCATATAGGCCTAACCAATGGACACAGACAACAGGGTGGTGAGGGCATGAGTCGGGGGGGGGGGGGATGGGGGGTAATGTGGGGATAAGGACACATAGGTAATAACTTAATCAATAAAGAAATTTAAAAAAATAAATAAAAAATAAAAGTACTCCAATCTGAAAAGTAAAAATAGAAAGAATGAGATGATATAATAAAAGATGCTATATTATGTGGCATATATAGTAAATGATTTAGAAGGTCAAAATGAGAAGAGTGAGGTTACAGTGTGTCAGCATCATCAAGGCAACATGCTGAAATTTTGGAACATTGTTTTCATCCATTCAGTAAGCAACTATATTGAATACATACTTATATGCAAGGTACTGTGCCACATGCTCCATTAATGAGATAAGGTATATGAGGTTCTCAGCACAACTTTTGAATCCAACTTTTAATAAATGCTAGTGATGATGACGATGATAACGATGATAATGAAGATAATGATGACCATAAATGTAACATTGTGCAGTGATTAGAGAATGAAATTCAGATTATCTAGTTCAAATTTTTTTTCTAGTACTTTCTAGTTATATAATCTTGGGGAAGTTATTAACCTCTCTGTACCTCACTTTATGCATCTATAAAATGAAAGTAATTATAACTTATTCCTCCTAGAATTGTTATGAAGATTACAAGTTTGAACTTAATAAAGATTTAAAATACTATTTCGCTCATATTAACTACTTTAAATATTTATTGAATAAAAAAATGGATAGCAATTATTTCACTTAATTCTAAGTCCCATGTGAGTAGCAGGCCATATAAGCCTTATCATATGCCCTGCATTTAGTAAAGTCCATGATACTTATGAGACACTTGATAACTATTTGTTCAATAATAATAATTACTATGAATATAATTTTGACACTAATTATTATAAATATTTTGAAAGAAGCTTATGCTAATGTTACAAGTATTAGGCATAATGATATTCTACCTAAACTGTCTATATTGACAATAATTGTTTTTAATGTTGTGTATGAGAAATCAGTTTTAAAAATTATATGTCTTCTTATATTACACCAAATGCAATTCCTTACCTTTTTTTACTTTTGATATAACCGTGACACATACACATATACACCTGTACATATTTATAAATTAATTTAACTGACTACATAATACCGAATAGATAATGTTAAAGTAATGATATCAAGTTGTGTACCTACTTGTTACCAACTAACAAAAGCTTTATGTCTTGTCAACTTATAATAAATGATCGTTGCTCTCATGAGGCGGTTTTAAATTGGGGCTTTGAATAAAGGCCACTTATCACCAATACAGTGTGTGAACTTTACTGAAAATATTGTCTACAATATGTCATTTATTGTGGCAAAATTTTTTCAATTCTTTTTTGAATTATCCAGAAATCATCCCTGCTATAAATTACTTCAGATTATGTACAGAGTTGAGCTGGCGGAATAAGGAGCATATTGTATGGTCCTTTTCTCTGCTTGAGCATAACATACCCTCAAGATCAAAGACATGATAAGAACCATGGCCAAACAGCACTTACAAACTTTAACAATCAAACTAATCCTTCTTAGCGAGAGGAGAAAATATAAAACATGAACTTTACCTTGATAAAGAGAGCCTGGGTCAAGAGATGAACAGGCCATAAAGTAAAGACATCTGTGTGTGCTATTGATTCAGTGACTTGTTTACTTTTGGAACTAGAGAAGAAATAAGGGAACTGGTTTCAAGAAAAAAAAAAACGAGCTTTGGTCTCTTCCCTGCAGTATATTTTAGTTTAAATGGAGAGCTCCATATTAAGGATCTCTTTTAGAAAACAGATAAACAGTTTTGAAACCCAAGAGTTGTTCTGTATGTTTATTCAGCAATATATCCCCTAAAACAGTTTCTGACATGTGATAAGAAGTTGGTAATTATTTGTAGACTGTCTCAAGTCTTATAAAGACTTCCTAGACCTGAGATATTCAGCAAATTAATAGATTGACCAATTATTTATACTTTGCCCCTTTTTCCCTAGCATCCTCTTCTCTATCTCTATCTCTTCTGTGTGTGTGTGTGTGTGTGTGTGTGTGTGTGTGTTTGCTGTTAATCCTCACATGAGAACATTTTCCCATTGCTTTTCAGAGAGAGTGGAAAGGAGGGAGGGAGGGAGAGAGAGACAGAAGAGTGAGAGGAGCATCAATATGAGAGAGACACATTGATTGGTTACCTCCCACATGTGCCCTGACTGGGGCATGGTACATGCCCCTGACCAGGAATTAAACCTGGAACCACGTAATGCATGTGCCAACAGTCTAGCCACCGAGTAATGCTGGTCATGTCTCTCTATCTCTTTTTTAAATGAACCATTTAAGAGAAAGATAAAGGCAACATCATGCCCTTTTATTTCCTATATACTTTAGGATGGATTTTCTAAAACTAAGCATACTCTTTAATACAAGCACTGTACAATTATAATATTTAAAATTAACATTAATATAATTTATTACATAATTTAGTCTAAATTCAAATTATTTGATTGCCCAGTGAAATTTTTCATAGGCTCCAGTCCAGGATCACACATTCCATTTAGTTTTATGAGATATTAGTTTCATTTAATCTAGAACAGTCCCGTACTCCTTTGTCTTTCCTGACTTTGACATATTTGAAAAATGAAGGGAAATTAATTTTATATTATGTTCCTTGATTTGTATTTATCTGATATAGCCTTAGGATAAGGTTAAATTATGTGTGTGTGTGGGGGGGGGGGTTGGGTCAGGGATACCATAGAGTGATATGGTGTCCTTCTCAGTGATTGGCATATAGTGCCTGATATTGCTTTGTTCTATTAGTGATGAATTTAATTTTAGTCACTTGATTAAGGTGGTTTCTTCCAGGTTACTTAATTTTATCATCAGTATATTCCCTTCTGTAGTTATTTGTGAGGAGATACTTTGAGATTATGTAAATATCCCCTTTCTCACTAAAATTTAACCTACTGGTTTTAGCATTCATTGATGATTTTCTAACTCCATCATATTTTTAAAATAAATGATTGATAAATTATAAGTAGACTTTTAAAGAGTTATTTTCAAGTGGAGAGCTATACTTTCATATAATTTAAGAAAAGGAATTCACATTAAAGAGAAATGGATGCATAGATTATATTCAGAGCCATTTTAAATCTGGGCACTTTTTGCTTTTTCAGAATTGAGCACCTTCCTTCATGATTACAGCACCAAAATGTAAACTGGTTAGCTCTTGACTCATTGTATAAGTGTGAGTAAATTACTAAATTACTTGGATTTTGATTTATTTTTTAAAGCTGATATAATAATAGTGGTGCTTCCCTTACTTCACAAGGATGGTATGAGTGAAAAAGATTGTGAATATGATAGATATTTGAGCACTTTGATGAAGAGTAATTTATAAAGCCCAGATAAAATTATTAATCCTTATCCCATCTATAAATATTCTTCTAGTTTCTAAAGGCACTGTATCCCCAAAACCTCATTCTATATTAGACACTGCTCCCAACTCCCATGACCTGATTTCGAAAAAAGCAACAGCTCTTGCCAAAAGAGTCTCATACAAATGCAGCCTCCTCCAGCCTCCCTTGTTCACACCTCTTTAAAATTTTTCCTGATTGATGCTCAAGGCATCTCTTTCACAATCTTAATTTCAATTTGCCTCACCCTTAGGTGGGACTCTCTCCCGCTGATTTTGCAAAAGTCCAACTTTTCCTATTTGCAACTAGATTGGAAAGGGTATTGAGACTGCAGCAGTAACACTGACTGTGACTTCCCCCTGGGACTAATGCAGCTCAGACTCTGTGCACTAAGAAAGCTCACTGTGAATGCAGGCAGCAGAAGCACAGTCTGCACATGAGGATTTTCTCAGCTGATACACCTGCAGAGAAGATACGCAGAGCATAGGTACAGAATACTGTAGAGCTATTTTGGAATGTTCTTTTAATTTAATGGGAGAAGTAGCAATGCTGCAAAGTCATATATATATATATATAATCTCTTTAGCCCTGAAGATTTAACATGTGAAATAAACTTGTTTCTGATCATCCTTTGTAAAATGTGTAAAAGGAAAGAGAGATTGTAAGCTTCCCATCTAAATATGATTCACATCTTTTAGTCAAGCTTGATTAGCCCCCTCAAGCCTTCTGGTGGGGATTTCCTTCACTCAGTTGCTAGACATTTCTTGTCTCAGCAGGAAGCATATAAGAAGCTTCATGGCGAAGCCAGAGATTGTCTTATATGCTATCAAGGCTCATGTGTGGTATGTAACTAGATCACCTGGTGTTATTCCTGTTTGCCTGTATTCACCTGGGTTCCCTGACACCCTTCAAGCTCCAGACCTAACTAGTTCTACCATAACTATAGACAGACTCAATCTTAGTGAACTTGATTAGTCTCAACCTTCCCTTGATAACCTGAGCTCTGGTTTCCCCTGTCTATTTGGTGTGGCTCACAGTCCCAGCGCAGCGTTAGAAATCTGTGTATGACTAAAGAAACCAGAAATGGAAGCATTAAAGAACATTCAAATTTTTACTTGGCTCATTGCTATTAACCCCTTCTACCTAAATGTTCTTTGAGCATTTCTGAGAAATTCAGGCACTCCTTTAACACAGGCATGAGTATTTGCTGGATAATATTTTCAGATTATATATATCCTCCTATATAAGAAAGAGCTAATATGCAAAAGGTCATCACGCCCTCACGCCTTCCTACCATTGCGCCAGAACTGCTCAGACATTCAATACTGGGAAGAGAGGAATGGGGACCAGCCAGGCACAAATGAGCTTGCAAGAGAGGAATGGGGACCAGCCAGGCTGTGGCCTGGGAGAGGAACAAGCCACCTGTCTCACGGTCAAGGGTGCCTGCAGCTCTGTCCTGGATAAAGCTGCCCATCCATAGTCACCTGCACCTGTTGCTGGCCCAGGTGAAGCCAGCCCAGGTCCTGGGTGCCTGCAACTGACCAAGGAGGGAATCCTGGGTCCCAGGTGTGGGGCAAGGCAGAGGCGGTTATGGGTGATCAGGCAGGCAGGCAGGTGAGCGGTTAGGAGCCAGCGGTCCCGGATTGGGAGAGGCAGTAGGACATCCCCTGAGGGGTCCCAGATTGGAGTGGGTGCAGGCCAGGCTGAGGGACCTCCTCCACATGCATGAATTTCATGCACGTGGACTCTAATATATATATCAAGTTGTATATGTTTTCTACTTTGGCGGGCTAATACTAATGGCCTACAGAAAGAGCTGATGAAGTAAATGAACAAGTTTATTCACTTTCTATTTAAATTCTGTGGAAAACCAAACTGAGGTAATCATATCACAACTTAGACTAAGTAGTTGTTTTTCATATTAGAAAAAACTCATAAATGATGATTGGATAATTCAAATAAAAATAAAACAGATCATCCAGACTTAAAGTTTATTCTCCCTTTCCCACCAAGTTTTAGCTCTTAATGACTTTAAGTACTGAAGAAGGAGAAAAGGAGTTCTTGAAAAAAATGTAGTTGGTTTTAATGTCTTTACTATCAATATTGTCACTGCAATTAAATACAGGCATTGTGCTGAGTGCTATGGGTGAGTATATAACTTAACTTCGTTTGTCCTTAATTAAAAAGAGTTGGGGGATATATTGAAATACCTTTAGTCATTTTCTAAAATGAGGCCACGTTGTTTTTACTTTGGGATATTTACATCTCAGCTGTATCATTAAATTTGATCACATGCATAGAGATGGCTTATGTTAAGTGTTGTGTTAGCTACATGTTAGTCTCCGCATGTATCATAAAAACAAAAGTGGCAAAATATTGCTCTAAGTTATTGGCCTAAGGGATTCAGTCAGAAAATGATAAGGGATTCAGCCAAAAAATGATACCAAGGCAGACAAAGGATGAGTCTCTTTCCATTGCATTTAATATGCTTAATATACTTTCTTGAATTACAATCATTGTTGAAATTCTCTAATATTCTCAATTAGTTGTTTTAATTAGAAGGTCCATTTGATCCTTAGTTTGCCAGATGAAAGGTTTCAAAGTACTCATCATAACTAATGTCGTTTTTAAAAAGCATTCTGTAAGTAAAGGTGAATGGCATTTTTCATGCCAATAAATGCACTTTCACTGCCAAAGCTCAGGCTCAAGGGTGCGATATAACGTTGAGCTCAATTTCAGGAAGATGCAAGACATTCTTATGAGTTCAGGACAAATTGCCTAACTTTAATGATATTTTATATTAAATGGTTGTGTAACATTGGCCTCTCTCAGGAAGAAATGGATCTTCTGTTTCCCCATTCGTCAGACAATACTACACACACACACACACACACACACTCACACACACTATGAAATCAAGAAGAGATTGTCTATCCAAAATGTGATTATTTTTGACATTTTGAAAAATTATAAACCAAACACAATGCAGTTGAGTGCTTGAAGGATTCAGAGGCATGGGTCCAAAGAAATATATTCCAGTTTTTTTCAACATAGTTTAATTCCTGAGGTGAGAGATTGTTTCTAAACTAAAGATAGAAATGTCACATGATTTTACTCGTTTGTGGAATATAAGGAACAACATAAGCTGATGAACACAAACAGATCCAGACACAGAGAAGCATTGAACAGTCCGTCAAACCTCAGAGTGAAGGCAGGGGAAGGAGGGTGGGATGGGGGTAAGATATCAACTAAAGGACTTGTATGCATACATATAAGCATAACCAATGGACACACACAGTAGTGGGGTGAGGGCATGTTCTGGGGAGTGAGAGTGGCCAGGGAAAGGTCAATGGGGGAAAAAGGAGACATATGTAATACTTTAAACAATAAAGGACAACAAAAAAAGAAGATATGAAAAAGAAAAACAAAAATCAAAATATTAGGCTTTTTCTGTTATATTTTGCTTATCAGTAATTTAATGTCTCATGTAGTTACTTTATGAGAAGAAAGAGTAATATATTTACCTATTTCCACATATGAATATATATGAAAATATATTCATATATATGTATGACATATATATATGGTCATTGTTTTTCCTTTTACAAAGTACTTTGTACAGACCCATCTAGGAATAAAATATGCTTTATTTCTCTTTGGTCGGTGTTTAAAATACATATACTTTGTATTTTGCTTGATGCATGTACTGAAATAGGAAGGGAAGGTGATTGTAAAGAAATAAGTCTAAATACAGAATGCAGATGATTTGCCTGTTCTGGCTGAAAATGCAATCATTTCATTCTAATTGGGGGTCTGGTCACACAATCTCTTCACATTTAATTTGCTTTGAAAAATATATACTATGTGCACTCTCCAGAAGGCAATTGCTTCTTCCCAAAACACGTTCTACTTCTTTTAAAGCCTCTGGTAAAATTTTTATCTAAGCCATCAGATTTAGCAATTTGTAACTGATCTAATCTCTCCACACAATCCTTGCTTACTGAAATTGCATCCAACAAGTCTTCACTATAAAACTGAATGACAACCTATGTTTTTCCTTTTTATGTTCATCTCTTATAGTTTTTCCTTTACCCCCTAAATAAAAAAAAATAGACAAATAACCAGAAATCATGAATCATTTATAGCAATTGGAAATAATTGCACTATGAAATTATCATTTATAGCTATCATTTATAGTTACCAATTAGTTAACTTCTCTCAGCTTCAGTTTTTCCACGCATAAGATGGGGAAAATGGTACTACTGCCTCAGAAGGATCATGTTATGTACTACTCCTTACAATCAGGGCAAAACAATGTAGCTGCCCATACATTATCAACAATTATCAGATGAAATTTAAATAATTACAATGTTTTTGTTTTTTAAATACATCCCCAATAGACTATTATAGTTTTTAAAAAATTATAGGCAGGTGTCATTGTCTGAAGACTTTCATTTTGTTAACTAAATTTTTAATTCATTCAATCATTTTCTAAATATTTATCATTTTCTATACACTGAATAGTATTGTAGTTGTGGTCAATATTGGTAATGAACAAAAAAAGGATTTGTTTCAATAATTAAATTATGAGGTACAGTGACACAAACATTGATTAGGCAATCCTATTTTGAATAGGCAATTTCATTTGGGAAAATGCTTTTCTTGTACCTGTCCTAATTACTGGTTGTCTATCATTGTACCTGATACAGATTAGATGCTCAACTAATGTGCTTAATGATGAAATTGCTATTGATAACAAGATAAAATCATTGATCTTTTAGATTTCTAAATTATACCTCTTACAGTTTTCTGAGTTATATATATTAAGCATATAACAATGGTTTCCATTCAATTATAAACCCAAATTTTGGCCAGTACCTTCACCACTTCCTGAATATAGATGTGCTAGGTGACTTGAGTTCTATGAATTTTATAATTATGTCTGGGATTTCTATCAGACCCTATAAATGTCTAACCAGCCGTGGGCAAACTACGGCCTGCGGGCCGGATCTGGCCCATTTGAAATGAATAAAACTATTGAAAAAAAAGACCGTACCCTTTTATGTAATGATGTTTACTTTTAATTTATATTAGTTCACACAAACACTCCATCCATGCTTTTGTTCCAGCCCTCCGGTCCAGTTTAAGAACCCATTGTGGCCCTTGAGTCAAAAAGTTTGCCCACCCCTACCTAATGTGTAGAAACTTATGTCAGTTGTGAGATTAGGGCCTGAGAACCCAGGTGATTACTAATCTATATATATATACACATCTAAACAACCTTTACAATGGAACAAACAGAACGACTGGAACGACCAGTCGACCAGTCATTATGATGCGCCCTGACCACCAGAGGGGTAGACGCTCAATGCAGAAGCTGGCCCCTTGTGGTCAGTGCGCTCCCACAGGAAGAGTGCTGCTCAGCCAGAAGCCAGGCTCACAGCTGGCAAGCGCAGTTGCGGTGGCGGGAGCCTCTCCTAACTCCATAGCAGCACTACCCATGGCGGCAGCAAGCGCAGCGGGCCAGGATGAGTGTGAGCAGTGCGGCGCCTGGCCCTGGTTTGGGCTCCACCCTGGCCGCCTGCCACTTGGCGCACTGCTACATCCCCTGAGGAGTCCCGGATTGCAAGTGACTATGTCATAGCTTATAAACTGCTACATCCCACACACAGTTAAACAAGGAAGGTAGCTTCTGCAGTATTTGAAAAAGAGATCTGTGGCTGTTTAATCCTAATTCATCAGAAGAATCTCCAAACTGTCCACATCCTGTTTATTCTACATGGGGATGAACATGCATTCCTACATATTGGGAACAGTCTTTAGATGTGAAAACTAAAACCCGGCAAGGCTACTCTAACACTGAGAAAACAGGATGGGGCAATGATGACATGCATGGACTCTGGCTTGCACATTTTGTGGTCAGCCCTGATTCTGATACTTATAACTGTGTGACAAAGCCAATTACTTAACTTCTCTCTGCTTCAATTTTTCCACACATAAGATGGAGAAAATGGTACTACTGCCTCAGAAGGATCATGTTATGACTACTCTTTACAATCAGGGCAAAACAATGTAGCTGCCCATACAACAGCAACATGCCTTTCACCTGTATGAAAAGTATGGTCAGTGGTGCATGCACCATCCCGGATTGCAAGAGGGATGTCCAACTGCCAGTTTGGACCTGATCCCCATGGCAATCAGACATTCCCTGAGGTGTCCCGGATTGTGAGAGGGTGCAGGCCAGGCTGAGGGACCCCTCCTGTGCATGAATTTCATGCATCGGGCCTCTAGTACTAAATAAGGTGCATTCCATTACGTTTGGAAAATTGTAATTTCTCTCATTGGAAAGGGAGGAAATCTGTACTCAGTCTATAAATTGGTTGAAGTCCTGCCATGCCTTGAACAAGTGGGCTTAACTGCTGTAAAATGAGATATCATCTTTAGAATAAGAGTAGGAACTCCCCCTTTTTTGTGTGTCCCACAGCACTTTTCGAAGAGAGGGCATTCTGTGGCTCTATGGATCAAGTGGTTGAATGATTGACTGAATTATTTTTCTAAGAGAGTAAATAGGAATATTTGAAAGTTTGAGCATCAGACCCTACTCTGATATTTCCAAACATGATTTTCAGTGCCACAACCTTAGCATGTGTGATGCCAAAAGATGAGTCTACGTTATTTAAATAAGTACAGCATGTTTCCCCACCCTTTCTTCCCCCTTTCTCCTACTCTGCTCAGCTCAGGAAATCTTGTACGTAGTTGTCCAGGTATGAGAAGGGTGGCATTGCTGTAGCTTTTTCAATCTAAATGGAGGGATAGATGCCTTCTGCTAATATTTATATCTGCTACATTTTAATAATTAATATGCTAATATTTGTAGTTAATAATAAAAATATGCAAATGTTTGTGGGGTTTGCATATATATATATATATATATATATATATATATATATATATAATGCTAAAATATTCCTCTATAACATTGACAGTTTTTATTCTTTTGTTAATCCCCAAAACAATAATTAAATTTTGATTGTTTACAGTAATATCTTCATTAAAAGGTTCTTTCTTCAGTCTTTCTATATTATCCTATAATACCATTTCCCATTCTGAATTAGTAGCCTCTTTGAGTTATTTGCATTTTCCCAAGGTTATCATGCTATACCGATACCATTATCCTGATAAAGTACAATGTCAATTAATTCCTCTCCTCCAGGATAAATGTCAACACTGACTTATGGAAGGCCAAATATGTGTAGCTACAATAAAAGAGAGGTAGACAAGATACATAAAATTTATTGCACAACTATACTGCTTCAACTGTGTCCAAGAAAGAATCTCTTATTTTATTATTTTGAGAAAACTACAGTGGAATAGCTAATGTGTTACTTTACACATGATTTCTCTTTCATATGACACTCCCTAATAATTTCCCAATAATGGCAAAATGAGGACGGATGAGTCAATTGTCTCTGAATTCACTTGTAAATGATTCATGGAGATAAAAATCTAAACAGGAAAATATGGAGTAGTTTATATTTCATTTCTTCATATTAAAGTTTCCTTAAGAACACCTCTATTTAAATGAAAACCACCAGTATTAATGTTTTTTTGGGAGCAGATTTAATCAAACAATAGTTGGACTGACTTATCTCTTACCTCCATTAAATTTAATGTTCTTCATCTGAAAATATTTATTTCAATGTAATGTGCCACGTGTATCAGTTGAGATAAAATAGAGATATTACTACATACAATATTTAGAACATTAAAAGTTAGAATCACTTTTCTGCATATATTGAAAAGATTGAGTTGAAAAGCAATAGATTGTGTTGAATAAACTAAGGTATAGTAGATACTTGAATATAGTGATAATCCTTTGCCTCCTATTATCTTATAGATTTGAATTTATACATTATTATAATATTTTAGAACAATGTGTTAAGCACTAAATATTTATATGAATGTTCCTAAATCAAGTACAATCATTCAAATCTAACCAAGTAGATTTCTTTCTACATTGAAATTTCAGGCTAGAAAGGTGCATAAAAAATGTATAACTTGAAACACATTATGCTTGTTTCTACCAGAATGAAGATTTCCTCGTTTTTTGAAATAATGAGTAAATTATTTTATACTATTACTAGGGGCCCAGTGCACAAATTCGTGCACCTTGAAAGGAATTGTGGGCGGCAAGGCTGCAATGGGTACAGGGGCGGGTCTTAGCCCATCCTCCTCCATGCCCCCACCTGGCCCTCCCGCTGTGGCCCCTGGTTCCCTTTCTGCCTGCAGCACTGCTCCCACTGCCACCACTCCCAAATGCTGACAGCACCAGCCCAGCTCGCACCAACTGACAGCATGGAGTGATTGGGGCTGGCGCCAGCAGTGGATGCCCCTCAGGAGCAGGGGGAGGTGGAGAAGCCCTCAGGGCGATCAGGACCAACAGCCGCTGCTCGCACCCGCTGATGGCACCAAGTGATAGGGACCGGGGCTGGGCATCATGGTGGGACCATGGCGTGTGGGAGCAAAGAATTTTCAGTAACCACCAGAGGCTTACCCCATTGGCAACAAGCGGCACCCTGCCTTGGTCTGGTGCCCCACTTACCTGCTCCACCATCCCGCCATGGCAATGCCCACCATGTTCCATGCTCTGCCAACTGCTGCCAACACCCACCATGTTCTGCGAGCACTCCTTGGTGATCAGTGCACATCACAGAGACTGGTTGTTCGGTTGTTTGGTTGTTCCACTGTTCATTCTATTTGCATATTTATATACTAGAGGCCAAGTGCACAAAATTCATGCACACGGTTGTTCCTTCAGTCCAGCCTGCACCCTCTCCATTGGGGACCCCTTGGGGGATATCCAACTGCTAATTTAGGTCCAATCCCTGTATCGGGCCTAAACCAGCAGTCGGACATCCTTCTCGAAATCTGGGACCACTGGCTCCTAACTGCCTCTGCCTGCCTGCCTGATTGCCCCTAACCACTTCTGCCTGCCTCCATGATAATCCATAACTTCTCCCCTGCCACCCTGATTGCCCCTAATTCCCTACTGGCCTGATCTAGCCCCCAACCGCCCTCCCCTGCCAGCCTGATCGCCCCTAACTGCCTCTGCCTCAAACCCCACCACCATGGCTTTGTCTGGAAGGAAGTGGGACGCCTAGAAGATGGTTGGTCGACCTGGTCTAATTAGCATATTACCCTTATTTAGTATAGATAGATTACATAGGATAGGATTGCTTAAATGGGGGGGGTGCTTTTTCATCAGGAGGAGATGCTCTTTGCAGACAAAAATACATAATCCTTATATCTGGATTGATAGCCAGCCATATTCACTATACTATTATTAAAAAATTAAACTGCTTTCTTACACCTTACACCAAACAGCTGTTGCCTTTATAAAACCCCTCCTCAACCCCCACCTTAGATTCTGCTTTAGCAGATCACCCAGATTAGATTCTGATTGGTTGGTTTCTATGCCAGTCCACATCAAAAACTCTGCCACCTAGGCAGCCATTCGCTCTTCTGGGAAATCCAGAACAGCCCCCTGACAGCTGGCTCTCTCTCTGGGCCTATCTCTGGGCCTGATCCGCAGCCTCCATAGCAGCTGCGGATCAGGCCCTGCCTCTCTCTCTCTCCCAGCCTCGCCAGCAGCCGCAGCGGCTGCTGATCAGGCCCTGCCTCTCTCCGGACCTCTCTCTAAGCCTGATCTGCAGCAGCTGTGGCAGCCATGAGATCGTTAGGGGCCAGAGGCTAACGACCTCACTGCACCTGCCTTGCCCCCCCATCCCTCCACCGCCCCGCCAGCTTCCGTGCCACCGGCCTTGCTATGATAGGAGCCTGTGGGCCTCAAGAGAGGGACCGAGAAGTGCTCCATGCACTTCCTGGTGACTGGTCATCCATCTGGTTGTTTAGGTCATGACAGCCCTAGGCTATTATTAGTATAGATAGAAACAGAATGTGCAAAATTTTAGATGTAATCATCAATCTTAAGACTTCCTATCTTAAGTTTAGAAGTAAGAAACATAAGCTTTTATTTTATGTATATATTTTATTGATTTTTTACAGAGAGGAAGGGAGAGAGATAGAAAGTTAGAAACATCGATGAGAGAGAAACATCGATCAGCTGCCTCCTGCACATCTCCCACTGGGGATGTGCCCGCAACCCAGGTACATGCCCGTGACCGGAATCGAATCTGGGACCTTTTAGTCCGCAGGCTGACTCTCTATCCACTGAGCCAAACCGGTTTCGGCAGAAACATAAGCTTTTATAAATTATTCTGGCGGGAAATTTCTCTGTAAATTATAGTTTGGATCTCATTTGATCACAACATTAAGTTTGAAATGTAACAATTCTACATCATTTCTCATATTGGAAACACCTTGCAAAAGTATTAACCAACTAATCAAATTAGATAACAATTCTGTTATATCAAATCATTTGCTGAAGAATATCAAGATGGTATATGTATATATGTCACTTTTGAGGTAATAATTATAGCTATGTGCAGTAAAGCATTTATTACCTTATCTAATTAATACACATTTTGGCATGTCAGGGTTTGCGGGTAATTATAGTTTTCTATTGCGGTAATAATTTGTATGATTTATGAAGCCTATGAAACAACACTGTGAGCCAAAAAGCTGTCTGGAATAATTATAGTTAAGCAGCGTGATCAACAGGTATGCCCAGCCAAGAGAACGCAGCCCTGAGGATAAGAACCTCAAAGAAACAGAAGCAATCTGAGGTGTTCACTTCTCTGCCTGCTTTTCTCACCTGGAAGAAAAAAAGGCCCACCCACTGTTTTCAGGTGTATTAACAAAGATCTGATTGCTTAAAAGTATATGTGATTATTTTTCAAAAGATCATGTGCTTATGTGGAGGTCTTCATAAAAAAAAAACTATCATGGATTATATAAATTCACAATTATTTCAGGAAAGACTGAATGTGGACGCATTTACTTTGTTTTAAGACTGCCTGTGCATTCGATGGCTATTGAGCACTTAACTAGAATATGAATTCATCCTAATCCCCTCAACTCTGGCCAACCCAATAGTCTCTGAGTGGCATTTTCCTACTGGAACCGACACCTGGACATATTGTCCCAGCAAGAACAGAGGATGTAGTTTGTTTCTTATGAAACTGCTTATATTCAGGAATTGACTATCACAGATACTTGAGACTTGAACAGGAGCTCAACTAGCACCATCCATATTTATACAACAATTTTCAGGAAGTTGATGGGATGTTTTAGAAGATAATGCAGGTTATACTTTATCAGACACTACTTTTCTTTTGCTAAGTTTATTTTGACCTTCCCGTCAGTCATTCTCTTTTGCTTCATCTTAATGCCCTCAAGGTAGGTAATGTTTTAATTGGCATTCAGCACATATACGGAACCACAAGATACTATCTTACTTGATGAAGCAGCTGGTAAATTTCTGCAAACTGTTCTCAATATGTGGGAACTTCTTAAATTAGTTTCATCTTTGTCAGGGAGACTAATACATTTATATCCTGTAGGAGTATATTGAATTTTTAGTTATTAATTCCAGATAAAGCCATGTTTTTACTGTTGTTTTTTAAACTTGAAGACTAAAAGGTAATGCTAGATAATACAGACAGTTCACAGCAATGTCACAGGTTATTCCACTTTAAAAGATTAATGCTAAATTATGGAGTCAGTACTCCATAGTATAATGGATATTTTGCATGAATGGGAAAATTATATTGCAAGAGAATGACAAAAGTCCTAGGAATGTTGTGGAAGGAAAATTAGAGTCCACTCAGCAGCCACCTTCACTGACCTCAACTTCATCAAGCATTTGTTTTATGGTAAGTCAAGGCCAAGAGTAGAAACAGATGAGATAAATGAAGAATTCACATGGAGGCCTGAGAAGCCCATAGCACATCCCACCCAAACCCTTGGTATTGAACTGATTCTGAACTGGCCAGTCTCTTTCACAATATAATAACAGCCATCTAAAATGAAGGTCCCTCCTTTTGACTTTCCAAATGTATTTTCTGGGGAGAAAATGGAATGGAAAAAAATAAAAACCATAATGAAGAAAAATTTATTCTTTCAAATAGGCTCTTTTTGGCAAAATATGCATGATTTTAGGAGGATTGTATTAAAGAATACTCTTAATATTTGAGTTCTGAAGCTACATCTAGGCTCATTCTGCTGTACTAGGCAAACAGAGAGTTCTAAGCCTAGAAAGAAAAAAAAGTCTGAATTTTAAAGCATTTTTATGTAGAATTTGATGGATAAATAGTTGAGCAATTTGTGTCCAGTCTATCACAGGGCCTGGCATGCAGGAAGCTTCCAAACTTACTTGTTCCTTTCTTTCCTCCCCTCAGCCCTGACACTGATCATACACACACACACACACACACACACACACACACACACGCACACACACAGACTTCCTGTGAAAGACAATGGCACCTAATAGATTTAAATCCTTTCAAAAAAAAAAACACCATAAAAGGTAAAATAAAGTTCAGAAGTCCAAAGATTTATTGGGTCAAAGAGCAGAGTGTAAACAAAAGTTATGTCAGGATATAAGGAGAGGTAAGTACAGAATAAAAACACATCATTCATGTGTTTATATATTGAACAAGGGCAAACATTGTGATACAACTGAGGTAGGAATTACTTTGTGTGGTATGGATGGATGTATGCACTCATGCACATCGAAACAAATTTACTGTTATATATATTTAATCCTATGTGAGCTATTATGTATATAGTTATTAATAAAGGGTATATCTTAAAAATAGTTTTATGACTTCAAGGGCTTTTGTTGTTTTTTTCATCATCATTTATTTCTTTTTATAACTATCAGCTTACTGTTTAGATTTTATTTCTTTAAAATGTGTCACTTACCAACTACTGATGTTTTTATTCAAAGATTTTATGAATATTTTAAACAAGGGATGTATCACATTTTTTCAAAATTCTGGGGTGCTTGGAAAATTGATTTATTAACCATAACGCTTTGAAAATATAAAAATGATTGCTATTAAAAATACTGATGTTATCTTCCAGAATTTTAAATTGTGGACATCTCATTTGCCTTGTCCAGTTTTTCTATTAGTTTCTTGTTTAATTGAATTATTGGGCAATGCCTTCACATGCATTAGCTCTAGGGAATAAAAGAGGGTTGAGTATGAGTGTAATCTGTATCTTGTGTCTCTGTGTCTCTGGTACACAGGATTCTGTTGTGCTGGTTAAGCAGTGAGTAGTCCACACAGAGTATTGTTGAGAATTTGACTATCTGTTCTTTCCAGGGATCGTCTTCTTTTACCTCAGGAATCAAAAGGCTCTGTTTCATTTTGTTTTGCCTTCAATAAGCTTCTTTCATAGGCAGTAGATATACACACAAAATCTTGGTGTATCTTCTAGATTTTTCCTTCACTTTGGTGGGGAAGCATTTTCTGAAGAGTAATTCCTTGCTTTGAAGATGTAACATCTTTTTACATTAATTATTATTATTGCTCACTTTTTGGCAGTGACTCAAAACAACAACAACAAGAAAAAGATGAAAACGAACAACCTAAGCTGGACTCCTGACAAATCAACAAGCCTGTTTTTCAAGTGAGATGACTCATTACCATAGTGTTACAGGCCAATTCACCTCGGATGTTCTTAATTTCATATTTTATATCCGTTGACAAAGGGGTTGGGCCTGTGATAGGGTCAGATTTGAGTCTTTCCAAACTTCAGTAGATCTTTTATCATCGATGCCTATTATCATAGTGTGATTTTGGTTTGCTTTGAAAGTTTTTCTGAGATACGTTCTCTACCTTCTGATCTTAGAAGTGAAACAGTGAGATGATGAGGTACTAACTATAACCAGTCACTTGGTCCTTGAAAACTCTTACTCAGTTCACCACAATGTGCTGCAGTTAAAACTTGATAATCCTCATGTATTATTAATTGACCAAATTAAATAAATACTTAAATTCTGATCTGCTGTGTTTGTTGACAACACTCACTCATGTAGTGCTTCTGTGTAATTTCATATTGGAGGGTGCCTAAACATGCAGAATGAGGTCCATAATTATGGTGATAGGCTAATTCAAAGAGATTAAAACACCTATTCCCCAATAATTTGGGTGTGCTCCATTAAACTTTTGTTTGGGAATTTTTATAAAACATAATTATATGGTTAATTGAAGTACATTTTTATCTTCCTTTGTTGCCTGACAGATTAAGTAACATTAGAAAATGGATACAGTAAACTTTCGAAAAATGCTTTGTAAAGCAAAACATATTATTTTACACTAGAGGCCCGGTACATGAAAATTCATGCACTGGAGGGGGGGGGTCCCTCAGCCTGGCCTGCCCCTTCTCACAGTCTGGGAGCCCTCAGGGGTGGAAGGCAACACGGCAATCAGGGGAAGGCAACGCCCCCATCACACCTCTGTTGCTGCCACTGCTGGCAGTGCAAACCTCAGCCGGCCCTGGTTACCTGAGCCTCGGGGGGCCCTGGGTGGCTGGGCAGCCGCCATCCTAGGCTTGCCAGCCCTGGGCGGCAGGGGGGCTGAGGGGATTGAGGGACTCCAGAGACAGATGCACTGCAAAGCTGGGCCCGCCTAGGGGCAGGCCCGGCCTTGCCACGCACCTGCCTCCCTGGTGGCTGTGGGCACCGCCATCTTTGAGAGTGTGACAGTCAATTAGCATATTCCCTACTTATTGGCTGTGGGCTCCACCATCTTTGTGATGGAGTGAGGGTCAATTACATATTCCCTCTTTATTAGATAGGATGTTAAGATTTTTTAAAATGGTACAACTACCTTGGAAAACAGTTCGGCAGTTTCTTTAAAAAAATATAAACATAGACTTATGATATAGCCCAGCGATTCCAGTTAGGGTGTTTACTCAAAAGAATGGACAACATATCTCTTTTAAAAAGGTTTATACATAAATATTTATAACAGCTTCATTTGTAATAGCCCAACTCGAAACAACTCAAATGCCCATCAACATGTGAATGTATAAACAATTGTGATATATTTCTATAGTTGACTACCACTTAGCAATATAAAGAAATGAACTCTTGATATATAAAGCAACAAGGAAGAATCTAAAAATAAGCATATTGCATGAAAGAAAATGCAAACTAATCTATAATGACAGACAGCACATTGGTGGTTGCCTGGGGATGAGAAGGAGGGGCTGCAAGGAGAGGTTACAAAGAGGCAGCAGTGAGGAAACATTGTGGGTGATGGATATAGCCACTATCTTAATTTTGGTGATGGTTTTGTGGATGTATACATATGTTAGAACATAGAATTGTATGCTTAAACATTGTTAGTTTATCAGTTGGCAATTACTCTACAATAAAGCTTTTGTAAAAAGTAACCAGAAAAGAGACTATATACCACATATACCCTTTTCACATATGAAAGTTTTTATGAAATTGAGTTTAGAAGGGCCATCATTACAATGACATGGGAGAGTTTTATGCCTCCTCAATGCCAAAATTATATGGAGATTTCCCATTCTCACCTCTTCCTCTATTGCATGGTGGGAGGCAAAACTAATTCTGTAAGACAATAATGTAGTTTCTCAATCTTATATATGGAAAAAGGTTTTTCTTAGGGGACATTAATAGCAGTAATATAATTTCCAGGCTACCATGACTTTCCTAGAACATGTCCTCAACCCATGTACTTAAGAATGACAAAAATGAACTGCAGTATTGTTAGCATGGAAGAAAATAAGAAATTTACTTTTTATCTAAGCTACGCTACCTTATTTCTCACCTCATAGCCTGAGATTAAATTTTATAACATTGACAAAAAGTGGGGAAGGCTGTATTCAATTGGAATTGTTCTTCCAAATAATTTTGAACATATTAAATTATCTTGGAAATAGAGTCTATTGCATACATTAAAAAACCTATTAATATATGTATGCACGAGCTATAACAATTCTATATTCACAAGAGCATTCAGTCAAATTATTCTAACAGTTGACAGTGATAAATAATATTTGTTTAATTACTATTATTGTTTCCTTTGTACCTCTGAGAATTTGGTATCTTTGTATAATTAAAACACTTGCAAATCAAGCAAGAGTGGCGCTTACTTCAGAAATGGCTTGAAATTATATCACTTGTCTTCTTTTCACTGGGGAGAACTTTACTTTGAAATATTTAATAATCATTTATTTGGCATTAGATAGAATTGTTTTGTGTAGCTTGTAGCAGGAATTAATATTTCTCTAAAGAAAAGACAATTCATACCTTATTATGGAAAACAGTTTTTAATCATTTCTAGGTGTGAGATGGCTCTAGAACAGAAATTGGGAAACCTTTTTTCCTGCCAAGGGCCACTTGGATATTTGTAACATCATTCGAGGGACATACAAACTTATCAACTTAAAAATTAGCCTTCTATATTTGGTCAAACATTTAATTAACTCACCCTTAATGCCTTGGCAGGGCCAGACCAAATGATTTCTTGGGCTTTATCCGGACCTCAAGCCCAATATTCCCCACCCTTGCTCCAGAGGGAATATTTAAAGCCACGTATTATAGAAAATTCAAAATAGAATTTGCATATAGACTAAACATTATGATTATTAAAAATAACTTATAATTTTTATATATTCATTATATTCCAGGCATCTTTCTAGAACTTTCTATTTACTAATGTGCATAATCCATATAATAACCTTATAAGTGGTTACCCATTTTACAGATGAGGAACTTGAGATTCTGCTTGATAAAAACAAACAAACAAACAAAAAACTAATTCGAGGTAATCGAGCTAGTATGTCGAGGAGCCAAGATTTGAACAAATTCACTCTGACTCCTAAATCCATGCTCTTAATTTCTATGCATAGGGTGACTTCAAAGCTTTTCTATCTTCAAATGGTCTGGACCACTGCTGTGGTGGGTGAGGTTCAAGGAATTTACTCCTAAGCAGGCAACAAGAATAGGGGATCTCCTTTACAAACAGCAGATGACAGCTCCTTTAAACATGATCTACTAATATCTCAAGAGTATTTTCAGATGGGACCCAGTGGGTTCACACCGATGGGTTAGATTTTTAAAAATACAATGCATTGTGTTTAGAACGGGGATTAAAGTATTTGCCAAAATGATTTGTGTTGACAAAATGGCTTAGTACATTTGGCAGATTTATTTTGGAGAATGGAATAAATTAAGGTGTCTAGCAAAAGATGTGCTACAGCTACTGAAACAATTTCAAGTATTTCAGAAGCTCTATTTTTATTCACTTTGCAAAATGTGCTTAGTTGAACTGCCAATCCCTGTTACATTTCCATTTCTAAGCAATTAATTAAAATCCCAAATCAGTTTTTTCTTGATCATGCCAGCAGAAGTTGGTTACCATGGAAATAGGAAGATCAGTAGTATTTGGAATAGGGAGGAAAAAATGGTTTGGATTGGTCTTTTATTTTGGAAACATTAGTGATGGTCTAGAGTAGCTTGTTGGCTCTGCAGTAGGAAGCTCAGCTCCCCCAGCAGCAAGTGGGCAGCAAAAACTGAAAATTACTGACAGCCTGGGGATTACACTTCGCCCCGAGGGATATCATTTTGCCAGTTGAAAAAGTCATTAACTCAGCTTCTTTTTGTCCTCTATCTGCAGGTTAAACCCCAAATGTAATTGATTACAGAGTATTCTATTGTGGCTAAGCAGGATTTCAAATCAATAATTGGTTATATTTTGTAAAGACCCATCAAAACTTATTTATGATTTTTTTATATGTCAAGCCAATGTGCTATAGACAGAAAGCTCATCTCCAGACAATAGCGCAAACTAAGAATGACTGCAACTGAAACCATACTTTTTACATTTTGCAAAATGGAAGCTTATAGGTATCATCGTTGGGTATTTAATTAAAACCTAATCCAGAGGGCTACCTTAAAGACAGTACTTTAAGAAGGAAAGTATAATGGATACTATGAATATGCCTGTATTAAATTAGTACAAATAGAAGTCATTCATTGTGTTGTATACCTGAAACTAATACAATGTTATATGTCAATTATATCTCAATTTAAAAACAAAATAAAAATTTGAATTGTACCAAAAAAAATCTAAGCCTTGTTAAAGGCATGATTAGAATGATTTATATGATAATAATGAAAATAACAACTTTCAGCATTTATTAAGGATTAAGTATATGTCAGGCACTGTTCCTAGTATTTTGAAAGTATAAACTCAATGTTTCTTAACATCACGAGGAAAGCCCTAATATTCACAGATGCACAGATTGTTGTACATGATTGGAACATATCGGTTGAAAACATTCTGTACTTTCATTTGTTCCTCATTAAGCTGTCTGTGCTATCAGATGGTGGGTAACTATTTTGCACCATGCTACGGTTATATAGATCCTACATGAAAATTTACCTTTGTTAGCTAACATCACATTAAAATTATTAGAAAAACTCAGATAGTAAAGAGAAAGAAGGAGCAAGTCAGGATTTCATGTATTTTTTCCAGCATGAAACCCTCATGTAGAAATTAGTCTATAAACACCCACAGAAGACCCAGTCTATATATGCAGATAATAAATAGGAAAATAGGAATTTTTCAGTAAAGTTTTTCATTATTGCTGTAGGCAGTCAATATAATGTTGCCATGTGTGTCTATTAAATGCTATTACATTTTTCTCATAAAGTCTTCAAGGCATATCTACATGTCTTATGCCTATAAATATTTTATAGTGATAATGATTTCAGATGGGTGGTAGTTTCATCAGCCAATCTGTGGAATAAAAAAAAAATAGCCCTGGCAAGCTGGCTTGGTTGGTTGGGACCTTGACCCATACACCAAAAGGTATGTTCAAGGCCTGGTCAGGGCACATACTAGGTCGCAATTTGGTCCCCAGTGGTGGTGCTTATGGGAGGCAACAGATCGATGTTTCTTTCTAACATCAATGTTTCTCTCTCTCTTCCTCTATCTCTAAAATCTATTTAAAACACACACACGCATATCTTCAGGGGAGTATAAACAAAAATATAGTAACAATTCCCTCCAGTTTACTCTAAGATGAATAGAAAAGTTCCTAGCCAGTTGAACCACAAACCATATGGGTGTATAGAATTCAGGTGCCATATCACACATGGTGCTTTATGTCTCATAGAATCTCTCCAGCTAGCTGCCAGATAGGTAGCTGAACTGTATTTCAAACATATGTGTACAGTAGAAGTGGTGATTTAATATGTTAATACCTGTTGCTGTTTAACCCATTTCCACCAACCTAAGCAATCTCCCTATATAATGGCCTGGAAGCCTGATTCAATATTTCCCAGATTTCTTGCCTGTGTGATCCTGGTTTAGATTTTCTTTTGTACCATTTCTAAAATCCTATGTATTTATCAAGCACATGCTAAATCTATAATACTCAACTATACACTTTGGAGAAATCCAGGAAGAATAAAATCCAGATATTAATTTCAAAGGATATAAACATTTTTCATCCCTATAGCACATAATATGGATATTTGAATGTTTTATGACTTCAGAGTTTTTGTCATTAAATTGATCTCACAATAAAGGTCCCATCCTATCTAATAAAAGAGAAACATGGTAATTGGCGTACGACCGATACCCTTTTCATTGGCTAATCAGCGAGATATGCAAATTAACTGTCAGCCAAGATGGCGGCCGGCAGCCAGGCAGCTTGAAACTAACATGAGGCTTGGTTGCCTCAGTGACGGAGGAAACCAACGTTCCCCGCCTGCCGCTGCCTCTGAGCAGGCAGTTTAAGAAACTCTGTAACAAATACGCCCAGAGGAGAACCAAGATGGCAGCATAGGTTAACGCCGGAGTTTGCTGCTTTGAACAACTACTTCAAAAGTGAAACCAAAAAACGGAAGGGACATCACCCAGAACCACAGGAACGCTGGCTGAGTGGAAGTCCTACAACTAGGAGGAAAGAGAAACGCATACGGACACTCAGAGGAGGCGCAGTGCTGAAGTCAAATTCTGAGGTGCGGAGTGCGCGGAGCGGGCTGGTGGCCAAGGGCGCGGTTGTTGTTTTCAATCGGGAGGGAGTCGCAGACTCTGAGAACCAGATCCGGGCGAGTCTTTAGGGACCCAGACTCAAACGGGAGAAGCGGGACTGTCTGGCTTCGGTCAGAGCGAGTGCAGCTTTCTCTCCGAGCTTTGCAGCGGGTGCTGGGACTCAGAGAGGCAGAGCCCCTGGGGACAGGACTGAGAGCCGCCATAACTGCTCTCTCCCGCCCACCCTGTTGATCCTGTGCGACCCACCTGCCCCGCCCAAGCCCTGCACAGAGGCATTTGCCGGATAGCCTCAGGCAAAGGCTAGATTAGCACCTCCCTAGAGGACAGAAGTTCTCTCACTGCTGACACAGCTGATTCTCATAGCCACTTGGCCTGGAGGTCAAACCCTCCCTGGAATTAGCTACAACAATCAAGATTTATCTATAAGACTGAGAACAAAGACCACTAGGGGGTGCACCAAGGAAGCATAACAAAATGCGGAGACAAAGAAACAGGACAAAATTGTCAATGGAAGAAATAGAGTTCAGAACCACACTTTTAAGGTCTCTCAAGAACTGTTTAGAAGCTGCCGATAAACTTAATGAGATCTACACGAAAACTAATAAGACCCTCGATCTTATATTGGGGAACCAACTAGAAATTAAGCATTCACGGACTGAAATAACGAATATTATACAGACACCCGACAGCAGACCAGAGGAGCACAAGAATCAAGTCAATGATTTGAAATGCGAGGAAGCAAAAAACATCCAACCGGAAAAGCAAAATGAAAAAAGAATCCAAAAATGCGAGGATAGTGTAAGGAGCCTCTGGGACAGCTTCAAGGGTTCCAACATCAGAATTATAGGGGTGCCAGAAGATGAGAGAGAGCAAGATATTGAAAACCTATTTGAAGAAATAATGACAGAAAACTTCCCCCACCTGGTGAAAGAAATGGACTTACAGGTCCAAGAAGTGCGGAGAACCCCAAACAAAAGGAATCCAAAGAGGACCACACCAAGACACATCATAATTAAAATGCCAAGAGCAAAAGATAAAGAGAGAATCTTAAAAACAGCAAGAGAAAGAAACTCAGTTACCTACAAGGGAATACCCATACGACTGTCAGCTGATTTCTCAACAGAAACTTTGCAGGCCAGAAGGGAGTGGCAAGAAATATTCAAAGTGATGAATACCAAGAACCTACAACCAAGATTACTTTATCCAGCAAAGCTATCATTCAGAATTGAAGGTCAGATAAAGAGCTTCACAGATAAGGAAAAGCTAAAGGAGTTCATCACCACCAAACCAGGATTATATGAAATGCTGAAAGGTATCCTTTAAGAAGAGGAAGAGGAAGAAAAAGGTAAAGATACAAATTATGAACAACAAATATGCATCTATCAACAAGTGAATCTAAGAATCAAGTGAATAAATAATCTGATGAACAGAAAAAAAAACAACAAAAAAAACAAAACAAAAAAAAAACAAAACAAATACGCCCAACTTCAGCCAGCAGATTGGCAACATTGTAAGCAAAGGCCAGAAACCTACTTTCAGCCAGAGGCCTAAGAGCTGGAGCCAAGCCTCAAGCTAAAGCTGGCCCAGAATTAAAAAAAAAAAAAGGAAAAAAAGGAAAAAAGGAGCGTTTGGGAGTTCAGTCACCCCCAGCCTGAAAACAGCCCTCAGCCCCTCACCCAGGCTGGCCAGGCACCCCAGTGGGGACCCCCACCCTGATCCAGGACACCCTTCAGGGCAAACCAGCCGGCCCCACCCGTGCACCAGGCCTCTACCCTATATAGTAAAAGGGTAATATGCCTCCCAGCACCGGGATCAGCGGAGCCGTGAGGCCTCCCGGCACTGGAATCAGCATGACAGGGGGCAGCACCCAAACCCCCTGATCGCCCTGCGGCTCTGTGTGTGACGGGGGGCGGGGCCACAACCTCCCTATCCACCCTGCTCTGTGCCTGATAGGGGGGAGCTCCCCCCCCCCACGGGCCCTGCTCTGTGTGTGACGGGGTAGAGCCATAACCTCCCCCTCGGCCCTGCCCTGAGTGTGAGAGTGGCGGCGCCCCAACCCCCTGATCCGCCCTGCTCTGTGGGTGATAGAGGGCAGCACCCCAACCCCCTGATGGGCCCTGCTCTGTGCGTGACAGGGTACAGAGCCCCAACCCCCCTGATGGGCCCTGCTCTGTGTGTGACAGGGGGTTGCTCCACAACCTCCCCATCGACCCTGCCTTGAGTGTGACAGGGGGCGGTGCCCCAACTCCCCAATTGGCCCTGCTCTGAGCCCGACCAGGGGCTGCACCTAGGGATTGGGCCTGCCCTCTGCCACCCGGGAGCAGGCCTAAGCCAGCAGGTCGTTATCTCCCAAGGGGTCCTAGACTGCGAGAGGGCACAGGCCAGGCTGAGGGACCCCCCCTCCCCCCCCGAGTGCACAAATTTTTGTGCACCGGGCCTCTAGTAAGTTATAAACAAAGACAAATAGGATGTATAGACCAACATTTACTTATTTAATTTGCAAGCATCCACTGAGCACATGTTATGTTCCAAACAAAATATTTGATATTGGGAATGCCAAGATATATGAGATATTCAAAAGAAAGGCAGTATAGCAAGGTTATTAATAATGATTACTGATGTCTGGATAATTAACTGAGTTTAAGTTCTTACTTCATTACTTACTATGGAAACGAGTCTTCAAAGACAGATTCTCTAAATGAAGCATACTTCGCAGGGTGCAGGTCCTCATAGGCACCTCCCCTGAATATGCTCTGGCCCCGAGATACACAATTTGAGCAATAAAATGTAACAGAAGTGATTTCCCAGACTAAGTCATAAAGGTCTTGCAACCTCCACCTGGAATTCTTGTGATGTTTTCTTGGGGGAACTAAGTACTCTCTGACATAGCCAATCACCTTAAGACTTCCATACTGTCTGGAAGCCTCAATCTAGTCAAAGGGAAAACCACATAGAGAACTAGAGAGATACGTTTGTCAAGGCCCCAGCTGATCTAGATCTAGCTATTCCAGCTGAGCTACCAGACATGTGAGTGAAGTAGCCAATATTTTTGTTCATTCTAGATGGGTTTTTAGATGACTTTAGGCCCAGCTGCAATCTCTACAAACACAGTAAAGAACCTCTCAGCTGAGCCAGGTCAACCCATAGAACATCATGAAATAATATGTTATTATCTATAACAATAAAAGTGTAAGATGCTAATTAGACTGGATGTCCTTCCAGATGACCTCTGGATGAAGCCAGAACTGCAAGGGAACCCTGGGTCCTGGGTGTCAGCGGGAAGCTGGTGCCGGCAGCCTGGGGAAGGAAGGCCTACTCTTGCATGAATTTCGTGCATAGGGCCTCTAGTTTTCAATAACATGATTTTGGGGTAGTCACATAGGAATAGATAATTGGAACATTAGATGTTGTGTAAACTTAGACAAATTAAATTCAGTTCAGTGACTTGTTGATAAAATGGAGATAATTAGCAACTTTATTGGGGATGGGAGCAGCTTCCCAAATTCCCCATTAGAGAGAAAAAGGTTCCTCTTCTGTATGCAATTTGAAATATCCTGGGAACTAGTGTAGGATTGTGCATTCATTGAGGGATTATCTCTGTGGGCAGGGATGCAGTTCCCATTATATCCATATTATATGAAGGAGCAGGGGAGAAGCAGTTCCTTAAAAAAAATTGAGCACAATTTGGAAAAGAAGGGAAAGGGACAGGAACTGGTTAGACAAAACACAACAAGTCCACTAAAGTATGTGGTGACCATTAAATTGCTTGACTTCATATTTTGAAGTATAATGATATTATTCTTACATGAATTCTTCCCAGCAGTAACAGTTTAATAGTGAAAAAGTGGCTATACCTCTTTGATAGTGAACAAATTTTTATACTCTATTTAATTTTGCATTTTAATACTCTATTTAATTTTGGATATTTACCAATGAGGAAAGGAAGCAAAGATGTTTTCTGTTCCTGACATTGGGTTTAGCAGGGCAGGAATAATGTTATCTATTAATGAGCAGAGATGTTAGCTAAAGAGGTCTGGCTATGTTCCAGTTTGGTTAATTAAATCCTACCTGTTTCAATTCTATCTTTATTTTCAAATAAATATTCACTGTTATTTCTCATTTGACAATTTATTTAATGTTATGAATTTGGGATCATGAATTTATTTGTGAGATTAAAAATTTTAGTTTACTTTAAGTTTAAAATGCCCTAGCTCCAGACTAATATTATATTCTTTTTTTGTGTTTGTGTTGACTTTAAGATACTTATCTTAAGGCTTTACAAAAATATCATAATTTTTTTCTAATGATAGTGAACCCTTTCATAATAATTTCTCTATTTCTCATAAGTCATGGCAAATGATGTAACCCCACGCCTGAATGCAAACTGAACTTGATCTGACCCACTAGGTGTGGTAATGTTCTACACAATAATACCTGGGTGTTTTATATTTGTAAGTAGAGAAATAATCCAGTCAAATTAAATTATTTTTAATTAGTATTGTGTGAGAACCTATTTCATGGAATCCATTATACAATATACCAAATCAATATACCGCGGTTTAAATAAAGGAAACAAGTTATTATTTATTTTTTCTTGTTTTTGTGATAAGAACATTTAACATGTGATCTATGCCTTGAACAGATTTTTAAGTGTACATTACAATATTGTCAATTATAGATACAATATTGTGTAGTAGATCTCTAGAATCCCTCATTCCCCCACACCACCCCCTGGCAATCATCATTCTACTCTGTTTCCATGAGTTTGATTACTCTAGATTCCTCATGTAAGCGAAGTCAGCAGTATTTGTCTTTCTGTGACTGACTTATTTTATTCATTATAATGCCCTCTATGTTGTCATGGAAGACTGAATAATATTCCATTGTGTACGTGTATACACACATACATACATACACACATATGCATATTTATAGGTACTGAGATTGGCAAAAGTAGGTTTATAGTTGTGAGTATATGAAACACAGAGTTTATTCTTGATTTTGAAAAGATAATTTGATCTAGAGAACAATGGGAAGAATTAAGAAAGAAAATCATTGGGTCATTTAGGAGAAAACATGCAATAACCCAAAGGAAAGGTGAGGCTGAACTTGGATTAGTTTAGAGTGGAGGCTGATATTAGTGGGGGCCATGGAGAGATGTGAATTTCTTTGAAAGGTAATTCTAGTGGATGTGGTGACAAAGCATATAAGGAGTTCAAGCTTGACTCTAGATTTCTGCCCCATGTAGTTGTATGGTAGGTGATAAAATGGGGGTATCTAGAGGTCTCTATAATCTCACTTTTGTATATGCTTTGTTTAAAGTATCTATGAAACAAGCAATAAGAGATATCTAGTAGGCAATGATATAAGAAAGATGCTCATATGATAAGAGAGTTTGAAGAAGAGATTTCCTCAAAGTGAAAATGGATCAACAATTCAAGTATTCATAAAACATTCCTTTTCTGATATCAGAGAGGAAGGCAGGGAGAGTAATAGACAAATCAATTATCATGACGCTCATTCAGATTACATACAGAATAAGCTCAATGACAGGATGATAGAGAGATAGAAATAGATACAGATAAACCAATACATAGAACATTAGAGATAAAATAAGTATATATTTATGTATTTAATATACATGTTTTACCTATATTGTTAGCACTTTTATTCATGTGCAAACACTAATTAGGAAATGAATGAATAATGAATGATAATCAACATATGTGCATATAAATCTAGGAGCTTTATTTTAAATATTTACAACTAGTAAAATTGAACTTTTGCATATGAGTGTAATGTCAGATATTCTAGAATAGTTATTCCACTTATATTCTGTGTCAAAGTAAGTTAATTGTGTCAGAGTCTTAAATTTTGTTAAACAGCTTCAAATCTACTATGCATCAAAATTATTAAAATTTATCTTTTCCTTCCCTCTCCATTATAAGATGAAATGGAATAGATTTTGGAATGGAAAGTCTTCATTCCAAAAATTGAGTACTTCTTCCATCACCAAAAGTTTCCACTTGGAATAATGAAAAAAATATCTGGACAAGCTACAGCTAAAATGAATTTCTGAGTACTATTTACTTATTCTCAGTGGTCTGATAAAAATATTTACCCCAAAATATTAGCAAACAACACAAAGTTTTCTAACAAGGGGGACACTTTAAGAAGTTTCTATATAATGTCTCCACCTGTGTCACTACATTCCATATAATACCTGTATGATATGCAACTGCCCAGGTGAATGCTTATGTTCTATAGAGTTTTACAAAAATTTGCAGATATATATCCTGGGAAAGCTATAATGTCAGATTTAAAGAAAATGGTTCTCTATTCTAACTTCAAACTATTATAGATGCACATTAATAACTTGCTTATTTTCACCTAAATCTTCTTAAGTAGCTTCCATTGTCCACAGGATCTATAAAGTCAGATAGAATTTTAATGTGATAAGATTAAAATTTCTCATTCCTTTTGTTGCATATTGATGTATTCTTATTTCTCCTATTTTATTTACAATATATTACAATTCTTGCAATATATTTCCAACTCTATTTTGTGTTTCAGTAGCAAATCCATTTGACTTTAATAAAAACAATCTAGATTATTTGCACATATTTTAGTTTATATTAAATAAACCCTACCTAGGCCAGTGCATTAGGTAGGTAGGGCTGCCATAACAAAATAACCACAGACTGGGTGACTTAAACAACAGAAATTTATTGTTTCACAGTTCTGGAGGGTGGAAGCCCCAAATCAAGGTATCAATGGGGTTGGTTTCTTCTTAGAGGTCCTAGGCTTCTCTCCTTGGGGTGTAGATGGCCATCTTCTCCCTGTGTCTCCTCACATCGTCTTTTTTCTATGAGTCTCTGTGTCTGAATTTCCCCTTTCTATAAGGGAATACATCATGTTGGATGAGGGCCCACACTAATGATCCCGTTTTAACTTGTTTTCCTTTGTAAAGGCCCTATCTTCAAATATGGTCACATTTGAGGTACTAAGGGTTAAGTCTTCAAAATATAAATTGTACAGGGCACATTTCAACCTATAACATCCAGACTTGAAAATAGAACAAATCTATGTAGGTGTATGTATAGATATAGGTATGTGAGTATGAGCATGTACCTGTAGGTATATGTGAACTGTGTACATCAAGCATGTCAAACTCAAAGGCTAACATGGGCCAAATAAACAAGGTTTAAGTTTATGAGGTCCACAAAAAAACAAAAGCTTCAATTTTCATAGAAACGTAGGTTTATTTCAATAGAGACATGCTGAATACAAAGGGCTGAAATAAATAAGTACTCATAAACATAAAATAATAGAACATTTTAATAAAAATTAATATTTTTCTTAAACATTATCTTACCAGACACTGAATAACTGCACAAATTAATAAGCTTAACACAAATAAACCTATTTTCTTGTTCTCTGAAAGTGAAATATTTCCTATTGCGCACACCAAACAAGTCAGTCCAAGACTAATGATGTGGCAATAGGCTGCTAAAATATTCGCTGCTAGTATTAGTGGAGAGAAATGGTGCGCCTGCGCATAAAGCATGTAAGGGAAATTAATGCAACATGATTATAATAATCAGTCATTAGTGAATGTTGTAGTTCATTATTAATTATTATATATAACAGGATATTGTAAAAATTAAGTTATGAAATTTTTATTAAAATGTTTCTTACATACCAATATATTGTCTAGGCCACAAAAATATTCATTGTGGGCTGCATGTGGCCCTAGGGCTGTGAGTTTGACATGCTTGGAATATATATATATACTAGAGGCCTGGTGTACAAAAATTTGTGCACTGGCGGGGGGGCGGTGTCCCTCAGCCCCACTTGTGCCCTCTCACAGTCTGGGACCCCTCGGGAGATAACCACCTGCTGGCTTAGGCCCACTCCCGGGTGGCAGAGGGCAGGCCCAATCCCTAGGTGCCTGCCCCGCAGCTCCTGGTCGGGCTCAGAGCAGGGCCGATTGGGGAGTTGGGGCGCCGCCCCCTGTCATGCACAGAGCAGGGCAGATCAGGAGGTTGCGATGCCACCCTCAGTCACGCTCAGGGTAGGGCCGATTGGGGGGTTGGGGCGCCGCCCCCTATCACACTCAAGGCACGGTCGATGGGGAGGTTTGGGTGCCAACCCTGTCACCCACAGAGCAGGGCCGATCAGGGGGTTGGGGATCTCCCCCCTGTCACACTCAGGGCAGGGCCGATGGGGAGGTCGCGGCTCCACCCCGTCACACACAGAGCAGGGCCCATGGGGGGGTGGGGCACCGCACCCTGTCACACACAGAGCAGGACTGATCAGGGGGTTGGGGAGCTCCCCCCTATCAGGCACAGAGCAAGGCAGATCAGGGGGTTGGGCGCCTTCCCATATCACGAACAGAGCAGGGCAGATAGGGAGGTTGTGGCCCCGCCCCCTGTCACACACAGAGCCGCAGGGCAATCAGGGGTTTTGGGTGCTGCCCCCTGTCACTGCTGCTCCATGGGCCAGGAGGACTCATGGCTCCACTGATCCCAGTGCTGGGAGGCCTCGTGGCTCCGCTTGACACAGGGGCAGTGAGGCCTCATTGCTCCGCTGATCCCGGTACTGGGAGGCATATTACCCTTTTACTATAAAGGATTGAGACCTGGTGCATGGGTGTGGGCCGGCTGGTTTTCCCTGAAGGATGTCTTGGATCAGGGTGGGGGTCCCGCTTGGGTGCCTGGCCAGCCTGGGTGAGAGGATAATGGCTGTTTGCAGCTGGTCACACCCCCTTCAGGGCGGGGGTCCCCACTGGGGTGCCTGGCCAGTCTGGGTGAGGGGCTGAGGGCTGTTTTCAGGCTGGCAGGTGACTGAAGCTCCCAACTTCTCCTTTTTTCTTTTCTTTTTTTTTTAATTCTGGGCCAGCTTTAGCTCTGGCTCCAGCTCTGAGGCCTCTGCTGCTGAAAGCAGGTATCTGGTTTGTTTGGGTTCTATAATCGAAACACTTTATCAACTCCAGCTCTGAGATCCAAGAAAGCAGGTTTCTGGGGTTTTGTTTAGCTTCTATATTTGTAGCATTGTTTCTTAGAGAGCAGCTCAGAGCCTAGCAGCAATAGGCGGGAAACCTTGGCTTCCTCCGTCACTGGAGCAAGCAAGCCTCCTGTTCGCGTCAGTTGCCTGGCTGCCGCCGCCATCTTGGTTGGCAGTTAATTTGCATATCGTCCTGATTAGCCAATGGGAAGGATAGTGAAGTTACAGCTAATTACCATGTTTATCTTTTATTAGATAGGATATATATAAATGCATATATGTGTATAATTTATACTTTTCATTATGTTTGTTTCTCTTGGAAAATCTCTAAGAAAAAAATGAAAATTTTAGACTATTAATGTTTTCTATTTGTCTACTGCTTTAAAATTTAGAAATCTATATTTGTGATACCACATCACATTCCATTTGTATTTTTAAAATATGGATTTTCCTATGTTGTAGTATAGCAAACCTGAGGATCATCTCTTCCAGATTAACCCCCTGATGGATTGATTGCCATGTGAGGAAAGACTTGGCATCAACAACTAGGAGACAGTAAGGCTGGCTTACCTCTACCTTGGGCAGATCATTGCCCAATGAGAGTTTGTTCTAAATGGGTGGAATCCATGGTGATAAACACCTTGGTCATTTCTGCAGAACCTGATGGTAAACTTTACACTACAGGAAAGCTTGCACCAAAGACAATTTTGAAAAATATCTGTCATCACTGTTTCCACACTTAGAGTAAAAATAAAACTGAATTTTCATAGTATTTATAACTAATCACGGACATCATTAAATAACCCTCCAAATACTATCCCTCCATAGTCACATGTATCTCACCAAGTTTAATCATATTTTTGATTCATTAGAGCAATTTATTTTTTTTACAGTTTTATTGAGGTAAAATTTATAAGCTATAAAATTTATCTATTCATAATTTATGTGCTATACATACATTTAATTTGCCAACATTATAGCATTTATACTCTGTTTTCTTAAATGATTTCAATGGATATTTAGAAAGAGTTGGTGCTAATTGCCAATGTTTTAACACAATGCCTCTATTTTTCTCCTCAGTGGCTGGATTTTATCAACAAGTGGGTCTTCTTTGTCCCATCTTAACAGGGACAGGGTGCCACAATTTTTATATATATCTCAAGAAGTGTAGTCTCCCTGCTAAGTGAACAGACAATAGGAAAATAATAGGAGCAGCAGGCAGACCAGTCAGGAAGCTATAGTTGCAGTACAAGGGGGGGACCAACACTGATTTTGGTAAGACTTGGACTAGATGGAGACGAAAGTTGGTTTTAGGACGCACTTTATAGATAAACTCAAAAGTGGAGAAAGGTTTGGGGAAGAAGGGTAAGTAAGTAAGGGTCAGAGGAGAAATCAAGATTATCTCTCATGTTTCTCTGGAGCATCCAAATGGATGGTGTTACCCTATGAATAGTATGGAAAACTCTTTTTTGCTGTCAGATTTGTGAAGTCCAGTTAGGCATTCCTGTGAAGGCGATTAGAAATAAGCACTGTTGATCAGGGTAGAATTCATTGAGATACAATTTTGGGCATTGACAACAGGCTGATTCTATTTAAAGCCATGAACTTGGAGAGATTCCCTTCACAAAATGTAGATAAGGAAGAGAGGAATATCCAGAATCTAGATATATTTCACATAAGAAAACCACGTATATATTTAATGGACCTTTAAAACACATCTATATCATAAAAGGCCTGTGGTTGTGATGTCATAACTGCGGAATGACCAAACAACCGGACACCAAGAGGTACTGGAGCACCTCTTGGGCCCTCCCCCCACCCTCCCGGGTGCTGGCAGCATAGTCGGAGCATCAAGGGTGCCGGCGGTTCCCTGGAGCATTGTGGGGCACCTGCAGCGTCCACGGAGTGTGGGAGGCATTGCGGAGCAGTGGACATGGCCTTGATGACAGGCTAGGCCTGGGGGACCCTACACGTGCACGATTTAATCGTGTGCTGGGCCTTTAGTATTTCTTAGAAAATTAAACTGTCTTTCTAAAAATGCAATCTATATATCAGTTTTCATGAATACAACCAAATTTTTATTTTGGACTTATTGTGGAATGATAGCAAGTTTTTTTCAATATTCTTCCATTTGATTTTCTGTTCTCTCAAATTCACAACCATTCATATACTCTTGATTTCAGAAATTGTGTAAACCAGTAAATTATATGAAATAAGAGTTTTAAGGGACTTTGTAGTTTGCTTAAAAACAGTGATGCTGAGAAAAAAGATTTTCATTAAAGTTTAATATCTGGATATGTGTAATCATGAAAGTTTAAAAAACACACCAAAGCCCATGAATACAGAAAATAAAGGAGAGTACTTGTGTAATTTTAAAGATGGGGCTGATGTTCCCTGACCGGTTTGGCTCAGCGGATAGAGCGTCGGTCTGCGGACTCAAGGGTCCAGGTTCAATTCCGGTCAAGGGCATGTGCCTTGCTTGCGGGCACATCCCCTGTGGGGAGTGTGCAGGAGGCAGCTGATCGATGTTTCTCTCTCATCGATGTTTCTAACTCTCTATCCCTCTCCCTTCCTCTCTGTAAAAAAAAATCAATAAAATGTATTTAAAAAAATAAAAAGATGGGGCTGATGTTCAGCACTCTGTTGGATATGTTCTACTCATCCCAAAGTTGAAGTTGACTTTGATCTGAATTGTGCCAACCAGTTCAGTTGAAAATTATGTAATTACTATATTATAGATGCTATTTTATAATAATTAACATAAGCCTGGAAACTGAATAACTAGACAAGAACAACTTCATACTCCCACCCTATCTATGAAAGTGAAAACGAAAACAAACAAACAAAAAAACAAAAAACAGTGCTAGATCATGGACAGATGTCATTCTTTACCAGAGCAAATAAATTGTCCCTTTTACTACTCTACTGTACTACATTCAGGGTTTTTTTTTAATTAAACACATAAATTGTGGTGGATTTATGGTTGGTACAACCATATGATCATTCACACATTCTCCCTCTCTCCAGTTTATTTATTCAAGGGCATATAACTTTGTGGTTTTTATCTCTGTCAAAGATCTGTTTGATCTCATGTATCAGACTTCATATTTCACAACTGCAGCAGCAACAACAAAAATCCTTCATGGAGATACAGAAAATTTGAAACAAAGGTTTTTGTTATCAGAAAGATACCTACAAGAGGATTAAAGTTTTTCTTTCTAGATTCAATCTGTATGCAATATGCATTGTGTAGCCTCAGACACACCACATTTAAAACAGAACAACTGCTGATATGGTAATGAGCTGTGATGTATGGAGGGCTGTTTGAGAAGCAAATAAGACTTTATTTTCACTAGTAAAATATGGCATCTGAGAGTAGATTGTCTCTTTTCCTCAAAATGGGCAACTGTAGTAAAACTGAAAAAGTTGTAATCTCATAGCTTAGGGTAAGCTTAGTTCCCAGGCACCTTTTCCCAAATTCTGAAGAGAAAATCTACTACTCGTTCAACTAAAGCCAGTCTTTGGCATCTATTAGACATAAATAAATTTATAGGTTGTAATTAGACTGCCATGTTCCCTAAACAGCTCAACAATAGCTCTGTTCCCTACACCACCTTTCAAATTTTGAAAAACACAGGTGCACTCTATTCTATGGCACCTGCAGCGTGCCATATACTAGTATTCTAGGATCAGTACATGGGCACATTTTTTCAGCTATATGGGTGTGAAGAAAGTGAAGCATGAGTGCAGGCCTACAAACAGGAAACCAGGTTAAGGAGAAATGGGAGAGTAAGGTAAACATAATCAGTTCCATTTAAATCTTCTCAACATGAATTAACCATGTATCTTTATCTAAAATATGAATTTATACTGAGTGTTCACAGCCCTTTGTACCCATGCATTTAAAGTAGGGTGAAGATATGTCCCAGTATGCCTGGGAGAGTCCTGGTTTATGGCTATCGTCCAGACATAATGATCACTAGCACCTTCTTTCATTCTCAAAGTGTTCCCATGTGGACAATAATTTTTGTGTTCATCCTATTTATGGGAGAGTCCATGGTAGCAGTGTTCCGCAGGAAGCAAAATCATAAAATATCAAGGTGAGTATTGAGACCAATTTCTAGTGTTATTTTAGCAGAATGAAGTTGAACTTCACTGAAAAATAGAATTAGCCTTAATTTTTCACCAATAAATTAATATGTTTGTAGCAACTGGAACAGGTTAAAAAGAAATTGATCAGAAATGAAGTTCAGCCTTCTGGGAGCTTGCTGCTAAAGAGAAGAGTAATGATGATGGGGCAATAGCAAAGTCAGGGCATGATTTTCTGAAATCAAGGTGAGTGGTATTTTAAGGGACAGATAATGAGACGATTTCTTTTTTCTCAGGTGTAAAGTTTTTAATGAGCCTAAAAATGCTCTTAGAAATTGTGGGATAGATGCCAAGAAATAAAGCTAGAGTGAGAGTATATGTAACATAAGCTGAAAGACCATTAGAAACAAGCTCTGGGAAACATCTCTTTAGAGTGGCTCACTCATCATCCTCACCCAAAATATTGGCTTAGAAATTAAATATTTGTGACCAGCACCTGTTAGAATTGAAGTTTTAAAAATGATGGAGGAAGTGGTGGAGAGTATTTTATAAATGTGTACTACCAAGCCCAAGACAAATTATGCTTATCTTTTTTAAAATTTTGTTTGTTTGTTAATGCTCATCTGAGGATATTTTTCCATTGATTGTTAGGGAGAGCTAAAGAGAGAGGAAAAGAAAGAGAGAAACATCGATGTGAGAGAAACTTATTGATTGGTTGCCTCCTGCAAGAGCCCCAACCAGGGCTCAGGGGTGGGGAGGAAGGGGTGGGAGTGGGAGAGGAGCATGCAACCAAGGTACCAAGGTACATGACCTTGACCAGAACCTGATAGCCGAACCACCTTTGCCTCAGTCCCCGCCGCTGCAGCTTCATCCAGAAGTACGTCCAGAATGATGTCCGGAAGGTCATTTGGCTATCTGGTCTAATTAGCATATTATGCTTTTATTATTATAGATTATTATTTTGTTTAATTAGGGAAAAGGTATTGACCACATCTTCAATAGTAGCTGGTTGTGTCCATGGTAAGTCTTGGCTGTGTTGGCTTGTTATGAATGTTGAAGAGTAGCTGACCCTAATCTTGAACAAACAAATATGCATTCTTGTCAAGTGAGAAGTGATGTGCACAATAAAAAGCAGAGTAGGCCACCCAAGATTTAATTACATTTAAACCTTATTACATAAAATTTGGACTCCCCTGAAACAAGGAAGAAAGCAAAAAAAGAAAATTCCTTTTCTTTATAAAAAGACCCAAACGTGGTCATCAAAACAGATAAGGACAGTCAGTGAAAAAACAAACAAACAATTTTTGCCATGAAGTGGTGCCCATTCAGCAGATGCAGATAGAGAGCACTGATTATAAAAGACTCGGTCATCTTCAGGTCTTTTCTAATTTGATTTATGTACATAAATCATCATGCTTATAGCTTAAGCATCCTTAGTGGAAAGCTTTACATAAATTAGAAATTTATTGTATGGGTTATTTTTTGTTTTTATGTACCAACAAAGTACAATAAAATAACAGGTTAAGGGAAGATTTGAGTTTCTCTTAGCCTATTGAAGTCTCCCAAGAAGTCCTAATAAAAAATCACATGGACATTAATGAAATGATTATTTACTGAGAATGTTTGACAATGTCAGTTTTTTTTTCATATAAAACACTGTTAATGGAAAACTATTCCTATGTAAAAAGCAAAATTATGTCAAGGAATATTCTAGATACACTGACTGACCTAAGACATGCTAGACTATATAACAGAACAAGCTTAAACTATTCAAGTTAACCAGAGAAAAAATTATGAAGAATGTTTGGGCCATTCCAAAGAGTACACACTTTTCATTTCATTTTAGAAATCAAGGTTAAGACTCCTATTACATGAGCAGTACATTATTTTAATTATCTCTAAATTAGAGATAAAAATGTATGCATTAACTATTCCTCCAGCATTTTTCTCATTTTTAAAATGCATATTTTCAAATTGATTCAAACTATAAGAAATTATTTTGTAAGACTTTTCTTCATGAATGCTGCTATTTAAAATTAGCTTTTTTATTTTTAGATATCACCTGTTACTCATGTACCCAAAGGCTCTGTGGCTGGTGTTGTCTTATTGATTATTTGCTGTTCTTTCTAGCAAAAGAGCACTGCCTCTGGCTTTCTCCTCTGTGAACTCAAAAGACCCAACATTAAACTTGGCATTTATACAGCATTTGGTGACATTATAAAAAGATCTGGCTATTGGATTTTGATAATATTTTATCTCTAAGAAAAGCATAGGAATGAAAATGTCAGTCTGTAAGACATTTTGAAGGAGTTGTTAGTTTTTCTAAGTTTCATCATGATACAAAAGGCAGTAATCCTTGAAGAATCTATTTTTTTCCACAATAAAAGGAACAACAATGAGGATAAACTTATTTCTTTAGCTAAAGTCAAAGATATCTATAGAGAATTGCAATGTGAAGAAGACAAATGTTAACTACTCAATGTAGAGAAAACTATCCATACATTCATGGGCATCCTAATCATTTATCCATGCAGCCTGGGTACTTTTAGCACTGATAAATCCTAAACATTATTTTTAGCTTCACTGTCCACACTTCCTCTCCATGTTTAGTTCGGTCATTGGCACATCAACATCTTCACCTTTGATTGCTCTGTCACTCACACTACCACCAGAACTGGCCCAATTCCCTCAATTATGGTAGTTTCTAATTTTTATTTAGTTTTTATTCAGATTATGCCACCCACAGGTACATTTTCCTGCCTTCAATGTGACAGGATGTTTCAGAATTTTCATATTGCTAAGTAAGTCTTCTCTCTGTTATGGAAGAGCTAGAGTTGCCACTGATATGCAGGTTTAAAAATAATTAATCTGCTCCTTAAAAGCATTTAGTATTTTATTAAATGCAATGATAGCATTTAATTTTTTGACTATTTATTAAGATCCCTTAAAAATATAGTCTATTATCAATGTTTGGTTGGAGATTAAGCTACCATACGATAAAGACTATTTTGGTTTAACTGGCTTTATTAAAAAGATTGATATAATGGCATATCCTGTTAGGTGTTTCATTAGACATTTTAGGATTACATGTACTTAATATCAGATATTGGCTAGATGTTTTCTAATAGTAGATAAACACTATTATATATGCAAATATTGAGAGATTGGAAAAGCACCAACATATCCAACCTCAGAGTCCATCAAGATTTTTTTATTGTAAAATATTTGTAGACTCCTAAGTTAAGATGCTATCTTGACTGTCAGAAAGGTTGTGTGGTAATATGAAAACTACTTATGATATAATAAAAATAGCCACTCTTTATTGAGTACTTACTATGCAACAGTCACTTTGCATAAATCATTTCTTAGTTTTACAACAATGCCTCAAGGTATGTACTTCTGTCATTCTCATATTACAGAAAAGGGAATAGAGGCTGTTGTGGTTTAGGGAACTTTTCCACTGTTATACAACAAGTACATAGTACTGAACATTGAAATGAAGGCCCTCTGATTTATCAAGTTCATGAATTCTTACTTCACTCACCGACATTAACACTACTGAAAAAATTAAAGGCAAAATGTGAAATGCTGCATGCAAATCGACACCATTTAGAAAACACTGGAAAACTTGGAAAGTAAATATTTGATGTGGTAGTGAGTAAACTTAACAAGCACTTCTTTTCTTAATTATTTATGCAATAGATAACAATGGGGGCAAAAAGCAAAAAATAACTAGGACAAGTTCAGTATTGAGGCACTCATTCCTTTTAAGCGAAAGGACTTGGATTAATCAAGTGGATTTTGTATCATTTAATTGTTCGTAGGAGAAGCATATAATAACCTGCTTAGGACTATGCAGGCCTAGTTGTTAAAGGAACTCTCGATGACAACCTAAAAAAGGAACTGATAGGAAATGAGATGAGCCTCAAAAGACTGGTATTATTATGTTTGTAATAATGAAGGCATTAGCACTGTAATTGTTAGAATTTTATCTGTTCCATCATGAAATAAGGATCTAGATAGCATGCAGTAATTAAAGATTGACTTTGATTTAGATAACCCACTTAATTGCATTTTTAATTGTAGTATAAAAATTTTACGAAGTACCATCTAAAAATGCTGATGTGGAAAGATTAACTAATCAAGATCATGCCGTTATATCTGAATTACTAGAAAGGTACCATGAGAAGTAGATGTAAAATACATCTCTCAGCACGTAAATCCCTGTAATCACATCTCACCTTCTGGGAACAATGTATAACAAATTAAAGCTGGTTCACCAAATGTCATACAATCTGGCAGCAAGATTCTAATTGATGAAGAAACAGCTTTTTAACGATTCTTTAACAACCATAGAAAATTTCAATTACTGGGAATTGTGACAAAAACTAACTGAAGGGGACAAAATCATTTTTACTAGTTATCTTGAACAACTCAGAGGTCCCACTGGACACTTTCTGATCTATCTACATTCTACTCTGTTTAGCTTGGTTGAACGGATGAGTAGCTGACTTGTTTTACTATGAAATTTTAAAAGAAAAATTATGTTCAAAATGTTCAAGTTATGCTCAGAGAAAAACATATCTTGACGTTACCAGACTTGCTAGGCCTGGATTCCCATTTCCCTACTCCCACAGTCTCACCCACCGTTGCTGCTCTCCTGAACTCAGTGATCAATGTTAGTCTTGAAATGAGTTTAGATTAAAGAATGTGGCTTTATTGGTGCCCCTGCTGTCATTTGGTGTTCCCTGGTCTGCCAATCTCCATTGCAGTACTTACCACACTATATTTTTAAAATGTAAATATATTTTCAGTAACTTCCATGACTCAATGAAAGACACTATGTGTTCAATAGATATTTTGATATAAAATAAATTATAATTGTCTTCCATTGATTGATATTCTTAATGTTGTAATATATATTGCTGTTCTGAATGTAATAGTTTATATCCTTCCCAAAAAAGTACACACACACACACACACACACACACTGATGAAAGACAATACATATATATTGTTTTGTATATTCTAAATATTACAAAGTATATTTGGAACCAACCTATAGTGATTGCTAAGTATTTAATTTATGTAAGAGAAATGTATTAATACTATTTTAGACCTTTATATTTTAATTTAATTTATCCAGAATTATAAGGTTTTGGTAAAATTAGAATTATCAGCAAGTAAATTTGAGAGATTACTAGAAAGAAAAAATAAAAGGCTTGGAAAGGAGACATAATTTTCCGTAGCTGGTTTTGCTCAATGGATAGAGTGTTGACCTGGACTAAAGGGTCCCAGGTTTGATTCCGGGCAAGGGCACATGCCTGGGTTGAGGGCTCTACTCTCAGTGGAGAGCATGCAGGAAGCAGTCAATCAATGATTCTCTCTCATCATTGATGTTTCTATGTTTCTCTACCTCTTTATTTCTCTCTGAAATCAATAAAAATATATTTTAATAAAAGAAGACATAATTCAATAAAAACTAAAAAAAAATTCAGATCATGTTTGACTAAAGGTTATTGGATTGTCCTAAATTCTATTATTTTCTGAGATTCTGCAGAAGTTAAAATTGTACTCTGATTCTATTTCTAATCTCATGTTTTCTCCCAAAATAGAATATTAAAATTAGAGAAAGCATAAATTCACCTGGAAAATTGGATTATATACTCATAGTTATCAATAAATATTTAAGAAATTCTTTTCTCAATCCCTAAATTTGTTTCTAATCACACATCCACTGTCATAGATAAAAATTAAGAAGTAAGACTGCCCAGACTTTTTTTTTTAAATTCAAGTGTTTACTTAGCAAATATCAAATCTTCAATTCTGTTTTGTTTTGTATTGATTGCAGTGTTGAGGAAACTTTACTGTACATAAAACCCAAAAGAGATTGTTAAAAATACATATTCGTTTGTCCTACCCATGTTAGATCTGCAATGAGGCTCTGAAGCCTGGAAAATCAACACTAATAAAAGAGAAAAATGGTAATTGGCGTACGAGCTACCCTTTTCATTGGCTAATCAGGGCTATATGCAAATTAACTGCCAACTAAGATTGGCAGTTGACTGCCAACTAAGATTGGCAGTTAACTGCCAACTAAGATTGGCAGTTAACTGCCAACAAGATGGCGGTTAATTTGCATATGTAGGCACAATGCAGGGAGGCGAAAGGGAAAGCAGGAAGAAGCCCCTGCCACTGACAGTGATTGGAAACCCAGGGGGGAGCTAAGAGCTGGGGGGCAGGGCAAAGGCCTTTGCCCCAGGGCCGCCTTTGCCCTGCCCCCCAGCCATGATCAGAGAATCAGGTGCCTTTTCCGCCCTGGCCAGTGATAGCAGGAAGTAGGGGTGGAGCCAGCGATGGGAGCTGGGCACGGTCGAAGCTGGCAGTCCCAGGAGCTAGGGGTCCCTTGCCTGGGTCTAAAGCGAAGCCCACGATCGTGGGGCCGCTGCAGCTGCGGGTCCCCGCTGCCTGGGCCGGATGCCTCAGCCAGAGGCGTCCTGCAGGGGCAGGGGCGGAGCCCGCCGATCGCGGCACCCCCCGCTGCCACTGCAGGTCCCCGCTGCCCAGGCCGGACACCTAGGCCAGAGGCGTCAGGCCTGGGCAAGGGGCCAATCCTGCAATTGGAGGGTGATAGGGGTCAACGCCTGAGGGCTCCCAGTATGTGAGAGGGGGCAGGCTGGGCTGAGGGACACTCCCCACCGCCACCCAGTGCACAAATTTCGTGCACTGGGCCCCTAGTAATGATATAACATTATAAACCAGTTCTATAACAACATAGGAGAAGTACCTGCCATTTTGATCATAGACAGCACTAATTTCAGTTGCTTCACCTATCACCAAAATAACTAGAATTAAAATTGCCTTGAACTATACTGGTTAAGATTAATTTTTAGCTAAAATTGTCAGATTGGCAGCAATGCTTGTCATCTGCTCCTCTGTTAGATGAAACCCTGGACGTCCAGAGACATTCTACTGGGTGTTGCTTTTGGAAGGTTGCATGGGGGAAGGTGACTGTTCATGAGCTCAGAGTAGGCCCTTGTGTAGTCGTGTCCTGAAGGGCATTGGAAAATAATATCTGGATGGTAATAAGTTAAAATTTTCAGGAATAGTTATATAACTTTAGGATTCAGGTATGTTTGGGATTAAGAAATGCTGCTTATGTTACTGTAGGAAACATTGCAGCTCAAAAAGGAGTACAAGCAAGATGTGTTACATATTCATATTAATTATATATAATTCGTAAAGATTTCAATATAGCAAAGGCAAGAGATTTTGATGAAAGATGATGTTGGAGCAGGCATTCACTTTCTCCTTCACAAAAATGGAAAGAAATGACAAAAAAAGAGAAGAAAAATAGGGAAAAATCTTTATTACTGTTGAAGCTATGTGAGGTACCCACATACCACAGATTTTTTAGCAACATATCTTAGAATTTGTATAAAGTGAGATTGCTTTCTTCTTTATTTCAATAAATATTTATTGAGTATTATTGTGTGCATGTAGAATAAATTCACCCACATGTCAGAGATTTTTAAGGAATGTAACTATACTTTGTATGGATTAAGTCATATTACTTACTTCAATAAATATTTTTTAACATTTATTAAGTGCAAGCAGAAATTTAACACCCTCAGAAAGAGGTTAGTGTCAGGGAAAATAAATGGAGATATCTTTGTTGACCCTGTTCCTATCTTTTATTATGGAAGAATAAAGGTTGCCCTTGGGTTTGGGCCCAGAAAACAGAGGGATACTTCTATTCAAAGCTTTTTTCCAGGCCCAGATGGCATCTTTCAGACTGCTCTCTCTCTGGCTGGAAGTTTAAGAAAGCCAGACCACCTGCCACCACAGGGCCCTTTACTGGTCCCTGAGAAGGGGGTTCACCATGACCTATGGGGCATTTGCCTGAGTTTTGGAATTGGAGGAGCTTCAAAATTGAATAGTGGGGATGGGAAATCCTACTGCTTGTCAGGCAGCAGCTTTACAAAAGCACACACATGCACACATACATACATGTTTTGTTTTTTATTTTATTTTATGAAAGTGGCAGACTAAAAATGATTTTCTGAATCTTGGCTTTTCTCATTAAAATATTGTACAAATCCTTCTGACTGGACTTATATAGTTATGATTTATTCTACTTTAAATGACAATATATATATATATATTAATTTATATAATTTATTCCCTTTGATGGGTTATTTATATAATGTATACCCCTTGATGGGTTATTTCCTTTTTTGTTTATTTATTTGCTCATGTCACCATTACTATGAAGGTTGAAATAAACATCCTTGCATATATGTAATCAAATGCATAGAATTTTGTTTTATGGGAGAGATTTCATAGGTGGATTTCTAGGTCAAATACTGTACTGCTTTCCTAGGGCAGCTGTAACAAAGCAACAGGGAAGAGAAACTTGTTCCCTCACAGTTCTGGAGGCTAGAAGTCTGAAACCATGCTGTCATCATGGCTATGGTTCCTGTTGAGACTCTGGGAGGAAATCTTTCCTGCCTCTTCCTACCACTTGGTGGTGGCTGTCAAACTCTGGTGTTCCTTGGCCTGCAGTTGTAGTTCTTCAACCTCTGCCTCATACTCACATTTTATTCTCTTTTGCGTGCCTGACTCTGTGTCGCTTGTCCTTTCTTATAAAGACACCAGTCACATTGGATTAAAGGTCCACCCTATTCTAACATGATGTCATTTTAATTTGCATCTTTTAAAAATATTTTTTAAATCAGTTTTAAAAATTTTGCATCTTAAAAGTGCATCTACAAAGACCCTATTTCCATCTACAAAAGTCCAATTCACAGGTTCTAGGAGTTAGGATGTCAATATATCTTTTTTGGGTGGGACACAGTTGAACCCACAGCACATACATATGCTAATTTAAAAATTTGACAGATCTTGCTAGACTTTTTTTCTAAATGACTGCAAGCACTTACGTTTACAGTATTATGTATGAGCATGTAATTTTTATCCATATGCTATCCACTGTTATCTATATTTTCTTATCAATTTGGCATATTCGTTACATCAATTTCCATTTATCTGATTGATTTTGAACTTGAGCCTCCTTTCATATTTTTGAACCCATAAATTATTTTCAACTTTTTTACATCAATTTATAAGTGCTCTTTATAATATATGTCATAACTCTTCATAACCTTTGTAAATCTTTTTTCCAACACTATATCTCTACTGACTTTGTTATGGCATCTTTTCCAATACAAACAAACATTCTTAATTTTTACAAAGTCAAATATGATCTTATTAACCAATATCACTCCAATTAATTTAATTTAAAAAAGGAAAAATATACCAGATAAGTAAACATTTGCTTAATATATAAAGAGATACTATAAACCAATATGAAAAGGACAACCCAATACTATCTATTTTCTCACAATTCTGGAGGCTGAGAGTCCAAGATTAGGGTGCCAGCTGAATTGGTTCTAAGTGAGAAATCTCCTTCTGCCTTTTAGCTGTGTCTTCACATAGCAGAAAGAGAAGGAGAGATTTCTCTTTCTTCTTATCAGGTGGCAGTCCTATTGGATTAGGGTCCTAACGTTATGACCTCATTTAATCTTAATTACCTCCTAAAGACTCTATTCTGCGAAAGAGATACATTGGGGTGTAGGGCTTCAACATGTGAATTTGGGGAGGCAATTCAGTCCAAAGCATCACTTTATGAAATTTAAATACAAACAAAAGCGAACTGATGTATTGTGTAAACATTTATATATATTTAGAAAGACCACAAAGGAAATAATGCAACAGGAAAAAACAGATGCAAAATTTCTTGATGACACGGGGAGAGGCCAGGATGTATTTGGAATAATATGCACAGAAAAATTTTATTACACCACATACCGATTGGTCACCTTATTTTCTCTGGTTGGTGGAATTATGAATGATAGTCTTTCTAATGCTTCTATTTTTCCTAAAATATACGTCTGTGTTAAACTTATGTTTAACCAAAATAAAGGCAAAAGAAGCTCACATCTAAGGCCAGCAGCCAGCAGAAATACCACTCCAGGACCATCTTTTTCAAGGAAGCCACACTCAGGATGTGACAGCAGCCACGTGAGGGAGAGCGCCCTGGCAGACGGCACTCAGGGCTGCAGGGCATTGGGCACTGTGGGCTTCTCTGCCAAGCCTCTTCCAGAACATTTAAATAAAAATAAATTTTATTGCTAAATAGCTCAGTTATTAGATGGGAAATTGAGGGAGTTCTGGCGGCAGGTATTTCTTCATTTCGAGGCGTGACTGTTTCTTGAGTACTTGTCAGATTAAAAGAACTAGCTTCCTAGGCTGGGTTTTATTTACTGTCATTATGAATGATCCAAAGGATGAAGTAAACACAGAGCCAGTTAAGCCTGGAGGGATTGCTAACACCTGGGAAAACAAAAGAGCCCAGGAATTTCAATATTGTTGCTCTACTTCTGAGTAACAGCTGAATTTAAAATCAGCTATTAAAATCCGAGTACTCTCAACTTTATTAATTTTTTTAGGATATACAACACTTTTAAGTGATCTTATTTTGCTTTTAAAAGATTACAAGAAAAGGTCTCTTTATCTATAACTGTATTCTAAAGAAAGTGCCCCAAAGTATCCTACAAATATATCTTGAGGGTGACGATGTATTGCTTAGTAGAGACAACTTTTCCACCTCAGTAGAATTACATTGCCCGAAGGCTGCCTCTAACTTTGAAGTCCCACTAATGAGGAAGGAAACCTCAGGGACTTAAACATAAACCAGCATATTGAAGGGCCTCTGGCTTTCAATAGACATGCTTGTATCCCCCTGGAGGATGAAGAAGGCCTTCTGCAGGACTTTCCAGCAACGAGGAATCATAGATGGCAATGCTGGGTGTATAGATGGTGCGATGAATAGTATGTGTGCATTGTGTGTTTATAGCTAGTGGTCACATGATTTATAACCAAAGGACAGTACAACCTGTCAGGGCCAGGAAGGACATGTTGCAAAAAGTAAAGAAAAACAAAGTATTTGCTACTAAAGACTATATTCTGAACACAAGAATATAGTACTTTGAAATGTGGAAGTGTGCATGATGATGAGCATATCTCCGTGGTAATGGGAGTAAAAACAAAAATTAAAACAAATATACAGGAGTTTGTGGCTGCACGGAGAACCCAGTTTTCAAGAGCGCACATATACAGAAGACATAACAAGGATACAGGCCCTTAGGCCCAAAGGCAAAATCCCGTAAGAACTGAATCAGAAACTCAGAATAAACCGAAACTCAAATGTGTGAAAATATCAACCCCCAAAAAACTTATTTTAAAACTTTTTGAGTCACTACAGGTTTGTGAATGCATAACCATTCAATTTCCATTTTTACTATTTCTTCATCAGAAGACTGGTATTTTTAATATGAAGAGGTAGAAAGACTTTAGCAAGGAAGACATTTATGGCTGAGACAATGCTAAGTGTGCACAACCATTTCATTTTTGCTCCTGAATAATGAAATACTATATTTCCCAGTCATGCTTCTAGTTCTAGGCAATTCAAGGTGGTGAAAGGGCTGTACCTCAGGTTTTTTAGTCTGAGCTCCATAAATCTCCTGCCCAAGATCCAAGATCTTCAGTTGGCTTTCTCTTTGTTCTCTTGGCCACAAGCCAGAGACAAGGAATACAACAGATTCTTTGATGTCTCAAGTACACAAAAGAGCCACTGGATGGAAGGAGCTGGATCTTCAAGTCACTTTTTGAGGAAAGACTCTGGTAGATTTGCCCGATAGATAGTTGTCATTCATATTGGAATTAGCATGAGTAAGAAATGAATGTGGATTATGTTAAACCATTGATTTGGCATGGGTGGAGGTAGGGTGAAAGGGTGGTATTTGTAATAGCTTTTAGCCTGCCCTGTACTAATACTAGATTAAAGTTGAAATAATAAAAATGCCTTTCTTTAAGTAAAATTTAATGTATTTTTAAAAACTTAAAAATATATTTACAGGATATTCTTTAATTATCTTTAAGTATTTTGGGCAATGTAAAACGTACCAAAAAGCTATAAAGTGACTAATGCAAAGTTTTTTTTAAGAAAATACACATTGTTGAGCTTTATGTCAATTTTTGGCAAGTAATATCTAATGAATTATTGAATAGATAACTTGTGAGCAGATTAAAGGAAAGTACTGATTACCAGGTGTCAGCTTTGATTTGCCAAGAACAAGACATATTATACCTATCTGTTTTCCTATTTGAAAGTTGTTTCTAGGCTAGTGGTCCAAGGATTGGAATATAGGGTCTCCTTGTGGATGACATGAGCAAGAGTGTAAAATGAGAGCATTCAGATTATATCTAGTATCTTATGGTTAATGTTTAATAACTCAAATTGATATGTCACCAGCTTTTTAAAAAAAATATTTGGCTTTTAAGAAAACATGCAATAAAACTGTAATGACTATGTGTGGTGTGAGGTGGGTGCTGGAAATATTGGGGGGACGTTTTGTGAGGTATATGGTTGTCTAACCCCTATGCTATACACTTGAAGTTAATACAAAATAATACTGATTATAAACTGCCATTAAAAAGAAACTAGAAGTAATAAAATGCAAAAAAATTGATTCAATTGTGCCCAGTATTTGTACAATGACTTTTAGTTTAAAAAGCATTATTACTTACACTAGAGCCCAGTGCACGAATTTGTGCACCAGTGGGGTCCCTCAGCCTGTCCTGCAGGATTGGGCCAAAACCAGCTCTCCAACATCCCCCAAGGGGTCCCAGATTGCAAGAGAGTGCAGGCCAGGCCAAGGGACCCCACCAGCAAGCTAACCTACCCCAGCAGCAAACTAACCTACCAGTCAGAGCATCTGACCCCCGGTGGTCAGTGCATGTCATAGCAAGTGGTTGAGTGGCCTTAGCATATTATGCTTTGATTGGTTGAATGGCTGACCGGTCGACCAGACACTTAACATATAAGGCTTTTATGATATAAGATTTCCTACTTTGATTTTTATAATAATGAGCAGAGGAGAAAATTGAGAGGAAGGTAACCTATTGAAACAACACAGTATGTTACAGCTGGGATTGGCCTAGAGTTTCTGATTCTGCTACTATCATTTTGCCTCTTGTTTAAAGTAAATTCTAAAAATGCTTTATATTTATTTCAATGCTAGGTTTGACAAAACAAACCTATTAGATAAGATTACTATTATACATTATCATAAGAAGGTACTCTAATGTGATGCTATGTTATTAAAGGAATGTTTGCTTTCGCCCCCCAAATTCATAGGTTGAAACTTTACTTCCAACCATCTGATGGTATCAGAAGGTGGGACCTTTAGGAGAAAATTAGGATTAGATGAGGTCATGAGGGTGGGACTCTCACAAAGAGAATTAGTGTCCTTAAAAGGCTCAAAAGAGCCTGGCTGGTGTGGCTCAGCTGGTTGAGCCTAGTCCAAGACTGGGTGGTTCAGTTGGTTAGAGCATCACCCTGTACACCAAAAGTGGCAAGTTCAATTCCAGGTCAGGCCACACACCTAAGTTGTAGGTTGAATCCCTGGTTGGGGTGCCTATAGGAGACAATCAATTGATGTTTCTCTCTCACATTGTTCTCTCTTCTTTCTCTCTCTCTCTCTTAAAGAAAAAAAAAATGTCACAAGCACAAAAGAGCTCTGCTCTCTACCATGTGATGAAACAATGAGAAGTTGGAGGCCTTATCAGAACTCAACCATTCTGGCACTCTAACCTTGATCTATGGTATTTTTGTTATAGAAGCCCAAGCTAAGACATGCTCTACTATTGGAGCCCATGTGATATAAAAGGTAGGAGGGCTTGTTTTATTTCATCTATAATTTGTGGGCTCTACTGATGCAAAAGCATCCATGATGTGTGCAGTTGGGTTATCCCTCAAGAGCCACATACCAACTGTCACATGCATAATGAGAATGAGCCATTGTCAGAGGTTCTACCAGTAGAAGTCTTTCCATCTTGGAGACACTTGCCAGTTGTAATCTACTTCTGCAGTTGACATAAAACACATAAATGCATTTTATAGAAATGCTTATTAAATAGTGCATGGACAAATGCCTTTTTGAATGCAGGACAATATCATCAAACCTTCACAATTGATACTACACATTCTATTTTTAGAATAGCATATTTTTAACAGCGTAGAAATAGTTTGTCCATTTTGGTCATGTAAAAAATTGCTGAAATTGTGAGTGAAGGTGAGAGTAGTCGAAGGTAAGGTCAGAGAAGTAAAAGGAGGGCCATGATGGGTCCTAAAAATGACTTTGCTTTTATATTGAGAATGATGGAAAGCCACTGAGGGAATCTAAACATAGAAGTTAACTTATGTGACTTACATTTCAATTAGGTCAAACTAAATTGAAGAGGGCAAGACTGAAAGCAGAGAAACCAGTCAGGAGATTATTGCAATAATCCAGGCAAGAAATAATACAAGTTGAATCAGATATTGGTGATGGAGGTATTAAAGAGGGATGGAATTTGGGATGTATTTTGAAGGTAGAACTAAAATGATTGGTTGAAAAATTAAATCTGGATGAGAGAAAGAGAATCCTTAACAATGCCTCAAAAGTTCTTGGCCTGAGCAAGCAGAAGAATAGAGTCACCATATACTAGGACAAGTAGGATTAAGTCTGTGGTGCTGATTAGACATCTAAGATATCAATTGGCAACTGGATTTTAATCAGAAGTTTAAGGTAGAGGTTTGGACTGGAAGTCTAATTTTAAGGTTCACCATAGAAGTTGCTTAAAACCTTGGGTCTAGAGGAGATATGTAGAAACAAAGTACAGATAAACAAGAAGATACTTAAGGACTGAACTTTGAGAAACTCCAAGGTTTAAAAGTAAGAGAAATTAAGAGAAACCATTAATAGAGTTAGAGGATTGGAAATTCATCCAGGTACAATTTAAGAGCAGTTATTCCAAATTTGGACATTTCAAAATAAAATAAGCTCAAAATTTTGTTAAAATAATACTGTTCATAAAAAATAAGCATAGTATTTTCAGGAATGCTTTATAGCATACTCATAATGGAAAAACAAATCTCAATGTCCAGCTGTTCTCACTTCAGTGGCACAGCCCAGAAGTGTCATGGGAGTGGAGGAAAACCTGGAGATGGAAGACGGGTGTTGAAGGGTAGTCAAATGTCCAATTAGTAATTCTGAATTATTCCTTAGCCAATAGGGAGCCGTGAGATAGGGGTGGACTCTAGTCAAAACAAGGGTAGGGCTGTACAATACAAGTACTTCCTACATAAACTACTTTGGGTTATATAACACTCTGTGGATCATATTAACATTATGAACACTTTACCCCAGAAAAGTAAAGATACACACACATTCACAAACAATTACAATTACAGAGGGCTCTAAAACTCTTAAACCATGGATTCCAAGTTGATAATACCTGGATTATAAAGTGCTCATCAACTCTACCTTCTTCAAGAGAAGACACTCATCAGAGAATTAAGAGAGCCTCTTGCTTTGGGCTCAGAGTGACTCTGACCCAGCTACTTGGCTGCAGCCTGACATGCTCACTGGTAGAGCTTAGAACCCATCTGCTAATAAAGAGACAATAATCATCCTAGGTGCCTGTGCCAATGGAACATAAAACTAAAAACAATTAAATCAAGTGTTAGTTGTGAATTGTTAAAGTAGCTTGAGGCAGTGTCACTTACATGGCCTCAAATAATGTCTCCAGTGTTGCAGAAAGAACTATTTTCTCTCTGCACTAGAAGAGGGGTTGGGTTTATTTTTTTCCCCTTCTCTTCCCTGAGCAAATCCCCATAACAAATAAAGTTACACTTGAAGACCGGATTACTCAGACTATTGGCTTTGCATGCCAATGTTTACTTTAAGTAAAAATGATACTTCTGAGAATTCAAATAATATGTTTAAGTATTTCCAGGCTACAGTTCTGCCTGCGTTTGTCTTGGCACTAGCTCGCCCTGGATGTGTCAGCTTTAAAAAAGATGACTCTTCAGTCATAGTTGAATGTCTCCATCCAGTTTCTCACATGGTCTGAACGTGTTTTTAGGGGCCCCTTGGCTATCATCATTTGATGAAAAATTTGCCATCCCATTGGCTACACAGCATCCTGATTGTAAATTCTCATCTCTTATAGAAATGGTCTAATTTTGTTTGAGAAAAAATAAATTCAAAGACAGAGAAGGGATAATAAAAATCTATGAGAATAAATTGGGTGCTATAAAATTTATAATAATGGAAATAATCATTAGTAAATTTACTCTCCCAAAACACTTCAGCCCTATTCTTGTTCTCATTTTTAATACATTTATTTTACAAACATCATTAATGGACCAGAGTCCTAAAGATGACACTAAGTTTATTTTTTAAAAACTCAGCACTTTTTCCCCTCTTTACTTTCCCTCTCTAACTATGTTCTCCAAAGCATATTATCAGAGGATGAGAACAGTTCACATTTCCTGTGGATAACTATTGTTTGTACTTATGTTAAAATATAAGTTCTTTTAAGAGGAGATACTAGAAACAGAAAACTGATCTTGAGTTACATGAAGCTTAAAGATGTTTTTATTCTAAAGGCATTATTTTCGGGTACTATGGCCAGAAAAGGGTGGGAGATATTTTAAGGTAGTCAACGGTGAAAATGTTTATCTTCATGTATTTACTTCATTATTTAGGAATGAACCATGCTAAGTTCTGTGTGACAGCACCTATAGATCCAATGATACATAGTAATTGTTCTCTTGTTTGGCAAGATTTCCTGAATGAAAAAAAAATGACCTCTGATATTACATAATGGATATAAAAAGTTGAAGGGAACTCCGATGTTAGACATAATTATTTTTCAGCCTTTCTTGGAATATAAATTATATTTTCCATGAAAATTTTGAGTATTTTATAATGCTCTGAAATATTTCCCTAGAAGTTAGGAAGCTATAGAGACAAAGAGAAGATCAATAACTGCTCAGGCTCAGAGTAGAAGCAGAGAATGACTCTACTGGTAAAAGGTCATGTGAAACTTCATAAATCTATAGGAGTACTCTAAAACTTGAATGTACTGATTGCTGCACAACTGTATAAATTTTCTAAAAATCACTAGACAGTATACTTACATTGGGTAAATTTTACGATATGTATTCCTTAATCAAGGTGCATATATATACTATAACCTGAAATATATATAGTTAAGCATTAATTCTATGTAAGACTGAGGTATCATGTAATTACAATAGTAAAATCTTAAATTAACTCTATAAATTCTAAAAAGTGATATGGGCTTTTTACAGTAGATTTCAGTGTATTTATGTAACCCTACACACTTTTAAAGAATATACTGTTTTGCCCTAATCGGTTTGGCTCAGTGGATAGAGCGTCGACCTGCAGACTGAAAGGTCCCAGGTTCAATTCTGGTCAAGCGCATGTACCTTGGTTGTGGGCACATCCCCAATAGGAGGTGTGCAGGAGGCAGCTGATCTATGTTCCTAATTTTCTGTCCCCCTCCCTTCCTCTCTGTAAAAAATCAATAAAATACATTTAAAAAGGAATATACTGTTTTATGATTCTTTATTAGCTATGGATTCAAAAGAAAAATCTTTTCTTGGGACAAGAAAAATGTTCACAATGGATTGATATACTGAGACTTAAAACCACGTGAAGGTTACTTGTTCATGGTTACCATTCATCTTTCCTTTCTTGAGTTTAAAATGTGATCTTTAATTTTCATACTGTTTACCAGGTATTTACAACTCTCTGCTTTCTAGGCACATACAAGGATGGCTCATCCTGACTTCTATGTGGCTGAGTAGCATCATATGACTAGTTCCGGCCAGTGATTTGTGAGCAGAAGTCATGCTTGTTACTTCTGTGCTGGAAAATTTAATCACTGTTGAGAAATACAGTAGAGAGCTCTCTTTTCCATGGAGACTAGTAACTTAGGAGGTTGTGAGAACTCCAGCAGTTGCATCCCAGAGTAAGGACAGATGAAGAATTCACAACTAAGTCGTGATGGATAATATATATCTTCTCACTCTGAGGTCTACATCTATTATGGAATCTATAAATCATGTGTATTTACATACATTTAATATATTTTATAAACACACATGCACACAAACATATAAAAGAGAAAGAAAGAGAAAGAAGACCCCAAACTTTTGGCAATATTTGCTGCTGTAGTGTAACCTAGCATATCCTGATGAATGAGGAGGCAAGCATGCAGAAATGGAGATCTGTTTGAGATGAATGGAAATAAACCATGTAAGAGATCATATTGTCTCAAACCAAGATGGTAGCAGCAGAAGTGGTGACAACTGTTCATATCTGGGATATAATTTGAAAGTAGAGCTGACAAGATTGACCACTGAATTGGATAAACTAGATGAGAGAAGAGTCTGCAGCCGTGGGCAAACTACGGCCCGCGGGCCAGATCCGGCCCATTTGAAATGAATAAAACTATTGAAAAAAAAGACCGTACCCTTTTATGTAATGATGTTTACTTTGAATTTATATTAGTTCACACAAACACTCCATCCATGCTTTTGTTCCGGCCCTCCGGTCCAGTTTAAGAACCCATTGTGGCCCTCAAGTCAAAAAGTTTGCCCACCCCTGGTATGGTGAAGACAAGGTTTTTGTCATAGGTTAGAGTTGCCAGGTTTCACAATAGGGAAGATTGGTAAAGAAAGAGGTTTGAAGTGAAATATCAGGAGTTAGGTTTTGGAAAATATTAATTTTTATATGCCTATTAGATGTCTAAGTAGAAATACACACACTTTTGGAATTAATAGGTAAAGCCAGGGTGGGATACATGGATTTGTGAGTTACCAAATTAGAGAGAGCACTTAAAGCCATAGAGTTAGATGAGACCAGTTAGGTATGAATGTGCTCAGAAAGAGAAATCCCAGCTCTCAGACTTGGTCAAACCAATGTTTAGAGTAGCAGTTCTCAAAACTTTTGTTTCAGGATCTTTCTACCCACTTTAGATGTTATGGAACTTCTACTTATGTGGCTTATATCTATTGATAGTTACCATATTAGAATATGAAATCAAAACTTAAAACATATATTTATTAATTAATTTATAAATAATAATAATAATTCAATTATATTATTCATGTTAACATGAATAACATACTCATTATACAAAGTAACTCTATTATCCCCCTCAGAAAAAAAAATCAGTGAGAAGTATCCTATTACTTTAAATCTTGCAAATCTCTTTGATGTACAGCTCAATAAGAATAGTTGAAGTCTTATATTTGCTTCTACATTCAATCTATTTGTATATGTTTGTTTTAATTGAAATACATTAAGGAAATCCAACTTCATAAAGCTATGTGATTGGAAAAGAGATAAATATTTTAATAGATAACTTTTCAGATAATTTTGGATATTCTTCTTTGAACCTACATCCAGATTACACAAGTTCCCTTTATTAATTTCGGGAAGGCTACTAAAATAATATTGTGCCTATAAGTCCTTTAAAGTGAAAATAGTTTTCCACGGAACATGCAGCTAGTTTAGCTCGCAACTCAATCACAAAAATTTTTTCTTAATATTTCTATCTTGTTTCAAATACAACAGAGGAGCTTTATGCATTCTTTGCATTTGTTACACACTATTAAAAATATGTACTCATAATAGTTTTTTGTTATTGTTAATCCTCACTGGAAGATATTTTTCCATCGATTATTATTATTTTTTTAGAGAGAGTGGAAGGGAGGAGGAGACACAGAAAGAGAGAAACATCACTGTGAGAAAGACACATTGGTTACCTCCAGCATGCATCCTGACCACGGCCAGGGATTGAGCCTGGAACCGAGATACATGCTCTTGACCGGAATAGAACCTGAGACCCTTCAGTCTACAGGCAGACTCTCTGACAGCTGAGTCAAACCGGCTAGGGCTGTACTCAGTAGATATTTAATAAAGTTAATACCTTTTACTGCTCTCTCCAGGATAATCTTCCGTGAATTTAATATACCCCCATATAGTTTAATACAGGCTAAGTTACCCACCACTGCTTTTCATCATTAGTGCAAATGCCCAAAAGAGTAAAATGGCAAGTAATATGTTGCTATTATGAAAATATTGTTGAACTTGAGGACCCTTGAAAGTCCCTCAGAGACTCCTAGATGTCAGATAATCATATTTTTAGAACCACTGGCTTAGAGATTAGTTTAAGAAATTCTTCCAGGTATTATAAGTTTGAATGGCATATTTGCAAAGCTTACAATCATACAGACCTATTGTGGAAATCATTATTTTTCATGCAAATGTGATTATGCTCCTTATGTCCCTTGTAAAAAGTGGATAGATTCTGAATGCAGTAAATACTTTCAAGGGATAGAAAAACTCTCATAATCACATAAACAAACTACACAATGAAGTATATTAATTAAACACTTCATGGAGGTCTCTGTCCTAAATAATGAATAAAAAGAAACATTGGTCAAGTTAATTAATACTTCATTGAAGAAGAAAAAAAACTGATGTTAGGAATGACTCCACACTGAGATAAAGCAATACATCCTTAATTGGTTAATTTGTGAAGACTTTGGGAAGAGTTTTATCACGGTTCCCATGACTTTGGCAATGACCACAGCTCTCAGGACCTTTAAGGGAAGAAAAAGCATGTAAAGGAAGAGAGAGATAAGAAAATTGGGTAGGTAATTATGCAAAGGTCTTAAGTAAGGGTCATGTGATTTCCAGAAGGTCAAAAGGCAAAGTATATAATCAAAATACTGAAATAGTTGTTAACCCTAGATGCATTGTCACTTTTCAAACTGACATCAAAAAAATTTTAATAGGCTGAGAATGGTTGTAAGAAGAAAACTGGAAGGATAGCCCTAGACTATATTAAAGGTAGCTAGATAGCAATGCTAATTAAAAATGTATATAATATAGGAATGCAAATGTCACAAAATAAAAACAACACTAAAACAAATACAAAAAAAATTAAGAAAATCTAAAATTAGTCATGGTGAATGTAATTTGAGTTTCTTGCGTCATAAGTTAATATGAATATCAGAATTTAAAATCTTTGGAGTAGAGTTCTTAAATTGAAAACCTTTATTTTTTTAAAAACTTCTTAACTTTCTAGCATGATTATCCTTTTAGTATCAGTTGACTTTTATGACTGATTATTGTGTGCCCAGTTCTGTGTGGTTACTCCACAGGACATTAAGAAATGCTCTTTTAATAGGTAATGCTAGCATAAACTTGGGCCTGAAATTTTTCTGTTTGAAGTTTTCAAATTATTAACTGAAAGCACTCTCCTAGTGTTTGTTAAATAAGAGTGCTAATCTTTGAAACACTAATAATGTAAAAGCCAACACATTTGGGGCACTTTAGTAAATAAATCTATTGGGAAAGAATCCAAAAGGAATGACATACATGGCAATCTGCTCAAGGTGGATCCAGGTATCTTCCTAAGTACTTTTCTAAACTGTAAGAAGTGGGAATTTTAGGCAATAGGTACCACTATTTGGTAGTTCAGGTTTGGGCTTACCTTACAATGGAGGAATTGACAAGTTTTTCAACAATTATAAAATGTATCAGAGGGCAGGTGCATGAATTCATGCATGGGTGGGGTCCCTAGGCCTGACCGGCAATTAGTGGAGGGGTGGGGTGCGGGAGGTTGGCCGCTGACCCAAGGAGGGTGCCGGCCCTCGGCCTCCTGGGAAAGGAGCCGCATCCACCACCACCCACCCTGGTTCCCTGTCCCAGCCCGGGGCCAAAGGCCTTGGCGGGGTTGGGAGAGGAGGCAATGGTCATTGGGCCAGGCCCGGAAGGAATGGACACCAGATACTGACACTGCCATCAGCATTCCACCACTGCGCAGTTCTCCACCTCCACCACCTCCTTCTCTCGGTGCCACGCCGCCACCACCATGGCAGGCGGGCGGTGGGCCAATCAGAGCCTGCAGGCAGGGGTTTGCTGTGGGAGTGCGCTGACCACCAGGGGGCAGCTCCTGCACTGAGCATCTACCCCCTGGTGGTCAGTGCGCATCATTGCGACTGGTCTACCAGTCATTCCAGTTGTTTCAGTTATTCTGTCAAAATGGTTGCTTAGGATTTTAAATATATAGATCACACACAAAAAAAGAGATTTAGAAAGTTTTATATATCTGGACAATCAATTCTCTAATGTTACTGGAAATATCCGACTATAATTTTGTGTAAATTTAAGGTTATAAAGATGTTTGTTTACATTTATGTGGTCCTTTATATTGAAGATTTTGCATCCAATTCCTTTATGGATCAGACAGTATAGTTTTTACTCTCCTATTACTCTATTACCATAAGCCAAGAGTTCAATTCCATCTCAAGACAATTTATAGGTTGATTTCATACCAGGATGAAAAATAATTTATATATCTATTCTCTTTTTTTTAATTCAATATTATTTTGTATTAATTTCAGGTAAAGTATATGATTAGCTATTCTCTTAAATGTCATTATCCTAAATTGCAGGAAATTTAGAGAAAGGATAATTTAAAAAGAGTGTTCCTTGAAAGACATTATTTTCACATTAAAAAAAATTATTGTTGAAAGTATTACATATGTCCCCTCTCCCTCCCATTGACTCCTTCTAGCTCACCCGCCCCCTACCCCAGGCCTTCACCATATTTTTATATTTTTTATGATGTTTCTTATCCCTAAAACTTCTGGTAAATTTTTGCACATATTCATAAATACCCTTAATTTCAGGAATTGACTAGATTATGATAAATCCATTGTGATTCTTATGTTGATGGTGTGAACTCAAGATATTTTTCAAAATATGAAATATTTTTATAATAAAATATACTGAAAATATTATTTCTTGGTAATAATAACATATTTAATTAGGTATTGGTTTCTATAGCATGTTATATTATTTATCCTAAAAATATTTAACTATATTTATCAGAGTAGGTTAAAAAGAGAATACTTTTCTTAATATATTGTAAAGGTCCAATAATAAATAGGAATGTATAAAGCTAGGGTTTAAAATGATATATTGGGGTTTGGTTTTCTTTTCTAATTTTTTAATTATAATCTAAACTGGGCTACTGAGAAAGCATGATATCCAGAGATAAAAACTAGAATAACAATACCAGCTTTCTCAATGGCCAATTCTCATCACTCTTCCTGTTCATCCCCAAAGATTTAAGACCATTCTATTAAAGTAATACTATATAGATATATACCCAATATTGCAATGTCTATTTTAGGGAATGAGGAAGGCTAGATAGTATATTGAGCTCTATTCTGTGAGGAGAAAATATTTCCTGGTTTTAGATATTGTAAAGATGGGTAAGTAGAGAGTTTATTAAGATAAAGATGTTGCAATGTCTTCAGCTATGTAGGTTTAAAAAGAGAAATTTCTGAAAGGGAAAAAAAGAAGTGAAAGAAATGTTATTTTAAACTGAGGATATTCTGTGTGGCTAACTTTTTCTTCACTCTGTAACATTTACAAATTACTCTTCACTACCCTTTTGGATTAAGAAAAGTTGGTTCCCATAGAAACTGACTGTCTCTGATTTCACAGTCTATAGCACACAAATAACTCAACTTTCAGGAAACAAGGTGGTAGCTCATGAGAGCTCAAGGACCAGTAGGAGGCTATACAAGCACGCCTGGACTGGGGAAAATTACTGACCTGGAATGTTAAATAAATGGTGGTTGAAAGACTTTCGATCAGAAAAATAACATGAGCTCTTATCCAACTACTTTCTATAGTGGGCAGGGATGAGAACATAGAATTTATAGAACCTTTTAAGAGCTAAAATGTCTCCACCAGTGTGCATGCCACCTTAGGACAGAGGCAGAGCTATCCAGTGCTTAGTGAATTCTGGAGTCAGCTCCTTCAGCCCAAATCCTGGATCTGCCACTCTGTAAGTGTATGATCTTCCAAAAGTTGCCACCACTTTCTAAGCTTCTGTTTTATTATTTGTAGGGTAGGGTCGGGGGAATATGTTCCTGGTACATTTTTTAAGATAATTAAATTAGTTTCAACAGATCAAATGATTTAGAACTCTGTCTGCCAAGTCATATTAAGCATTCAACACATTTTACCAATTATTAAGAACTTGTCCCAAATCTATTTAAATCATAAAATAGTATACACTCTTAGGCCAGATTTGGAAAGTGGAAGAAAGCTAATTGCCCAGACTTTAATAATGTTAAAGACTGTTCATATATTTAAAATATTTTCTTCCTATCTTTTTATGTGCATGTCTGTTCTTAAATATACATAAATATACTTTAATGATATAATATGGTATCCTGTTCTTTCTTATTTAATATAAATATAAAAATTTCCCTAAGTACTTATATTTCATAATATTCCATCACGTTTAATGCCATTTACTGAAGAAAACCTCTCAGTAATATCACTATTACTTTAAAATATTAAATTTTATGGATACCAGTGTATATGTGTACATTGGTCTTCCTATTTGGTTGCATTGATTCATTTCTTTAGTCTTACAAGAAAATCTTACTATTTTAGTAACTATAGCTTTGGGGCTTTCATTAATATTTTATATTAATAAATTTATAATTTTGATAGTTATAAAAATGACTCAGTTGTTTTATTTTTATTTCCAGATGATTCTTTTATTTTATTTTATTGTCTAAAGTTTTACATATGTCTTCTTTCCCCCCAATTAACCCCTCCCCCCAAGCCATTCTCACCCCGGGCAAGCCCCCACCACCCCAGTGTCTGTGTTCATTGGTTATGCCAATATGCATGCATACAAGTCCTTTGGTTGCTCTCTAATCCCTCCTCCCCTACCATATGTCTCTGGGTCTATTCTTGTTCATCAAATTATGTTGATCACTATATCCCACATATGAGTGAGATCATGTGATATTTATCTTTCTCCAATTGGCTTATTTAGCTTAGTGTAATGCTCTCTAGTTCCACCCATGCTGTTGCAAATGGTAAAAATTCCTTCTTTTTTATAGCGGCATTGTATTCCATTGTATAGATGTACCACAGTTTTTAATCCACTTATCTGCTGATGGGCACTTAGACTTTGAGCATGTTCTCACATGTCTCTGGGCCTTCTGTATGTCCTCTTTTGAAAAGTGTCTATTTAGATCCTTTGCCCATTTTTTATTGGATCATTTATCTTCCTTTTGTATGAGTTCTCTGTAAATTTTGGAGATTAAACCCTTATCTGAAATATTATTGGTGAATATGTTCTTCCATGCAGTGGACTTTCTTGTTGTTTCCAGATGATCTTTAAATAAACTTATAAAAAATCCAAAACCAAACAAAACATGCCATTATTGGAATTTTAATCCAGATTTGTATTAAAGTGCATTTGGATATGAAGGAAAATATATTGATTAAATTGAATATTGCCATCCAGAAACAACATATGTTTTGTTTATTAACATCTGTTTTTATTTCTCTCCACAAGAATTTGGTAGTGTTTTCTCTTTTTAAAAAATTACTTATAGTTTCTAATGGGTTATTTTTGGTGTACAGAACTGATGCTTTTACATCTTCATCTTGCTTTCAGTCACTGAACTCTCAAGTTAACGTCTCATGTTTTCATTTTATATTTCATATTTTTCATTTTCTACTTAATACTTTCATTATTCGTCAAGAAAGAACACTTTAGTCTGGGTTTTGAAATAATGTTTCAAAAGATGGCAGTCACTCTCCCAGCTGACTGTGTAGATGTCTCTAATCAGTAGTAAAGAAAGAGCCTTTCTTCTTATCTTTCTTTGACATTGCAGGGCATTTGCCCCTACATACATCTTATTTAATGTCTTATTTAATGTCTGGCAGGACCCGAGAATTTGTTGACTCACTTTCCCTGTACTCTTCTGTGTAGCACAGGTGGGCTTATCCCCCGAGGCTGTGTCCAGTTGTATATTTGGGGGTAGGGCCTGGTGCTAAAAGAGATACTGGGCATACATCCCTCTTCTCTGCTCCCAGTGAAAATATGACAGTAGTAATGTTCCATCTGTGGCTTTAGCTCTTGTCTGGCAGGTGCACCATGGCTACAAGGATCTCGTAGGCTCTACTAACATGATGCTCTTCTCTGCCCTTTCTGCCTGGAGGTGATGGTCACTACCTGCTTTGATAACCTCTGGATTGCCTCATTATTCCTGTTTACTTTTAACTTTCTCATTCCCAAGACTAAACTCCCTCTATTTTATTTTTTTAATATATTTTTATTGATTTCAGAGAGAAAGAGAGAGGGAGAAAGAGATAGAAACATCAATGATGAGAGAGAATCATTGATTGGCTGCCTCCTGCTTGTCCCCCAATGGGGATTGAGCCCACAACCCGGGCATGTGCCCTTGATCAGAATTCAACATGGGATCCTTCAGTCCACAAGCCAATGCTCTATTCACTGAGCCAAACCAGCTAGGGCAACTCCCTCTATTTTAAATTCTCAAGTGAATTCTGTCTCCTAATTAGATCTTGACTGATCCATCCCCTCCAACCACGTCCCCCCACCACCACCCCTCACAGCCTCAAATCTGATTTTGTATTTCCTCTTAAATTGTTGCAGAAAAGAATGCTGCCAAACCAACCACCACCTAAAACAGGAGAGTATAATATTCTAAAAGAGCTTTTACAATGGCCCTACCATGTGCAACAAGTGAGGAAAGTTGTGGGGACCTTGGTGCGAGGGGTCAACAATGTGACTTTTTCATGCAGCATCAGTGTCTTTCTCCAAGAGTGCTGCCATATTGAGATGACATGGAAAGGCATAGGGCCTGATCTCAGAAAATTTGATAGAACGGTTTTACATTTCTACAGAACTAAAAGGTTGTCACTTAAAAGGCAGTGACTATATATTCTCTGGTAAATTCACTTTGGCCAATGCCATATGAATTGTCCACACAAGAGACCGTAAGATGGAGGCATTATTCACTGAGTCATTTCCCTAATACTCCTTGGAATGGGAGACCTGGTCTATTAACCTTGTTATTAAAATTAGGTATACCATTGATACGCCCTTCCAGAGGTTCAAATGTTGCTAAGACCCTGAGAATCTGAATCTTTCTATTACCAACATACCACCTCACACACCAGACTATAAGCTCCATAACAGCACATCTGTGAGAGTGACTGCTGTGCCCTAGCCCCTAGAAAGCTGTGGCACACATGAGATATGCAATATGTATTTGATGAATAAAAATAAATGAATAAATGGGTTAGGAGTGGGGGAAGTGGGCTCTCTGGCTCACAATGTGGACATTGCCTTTCTTCACCTTCTCATATTTAGAAGTGGTCAACTTAGCTTTACCTTATGAGTCTCTCCACTCCATACACCTATAGTAACAATAATATCTTTGTATTTTCAACAGAAGATTCAGAGAGGACTCCATTTTGTATGTTAAAAAAAAAAGAGAGAATACAATACAAACTAAACAACATCAAAAGCACCGAGTCTCCCCACAATTAACAGTGGTTTCTTATTTAATGTCTGGCAGGAAGCAAGCATTTGTTGACTTCCTTGAGAGTGAAGAAAGAAAGCCCATTGGTAAGGTCCCCCCTACCTTTTCCTTCTGAATTTCAAAGCTTGTGTGCATCTAAAACAGCCCAGCGATTGACATAGTGGTTCTTCTTGTTTTTAACATTGCAGTCTTCCTGATTCTCAATGCAAAAGTTTCAACTTTTGCGCTGGAAAACTACCCTGGAAATTTAGCAGATGATAGACTGGTATCACAAAGCACAGTGCCTTTAATTAACCTCTTTGTTCTCCCTTCGTGGGCCTCCTGTTCAGTCATCTTTTTGTTCATCAATTGAGACCTACTCTAGCCTTACCAAGGCCTACCCAGGCAATAGGAAATGGTGTTGAATCTAGTGCACTGCAATATTTTTCCCATCAACCGAGGACATTGTGAGTTTTCTCATCCATTAAACAGAGTTAATTAAACCTGCACCCTTCCTAATCACAGGGGTGCATTTTGAATTAACAGAATCATATTTTAAAAACACATTGGGCTTCATAAGGAAAGGACCTGCATAAATGCAAGCTATTATCATTATTAGTGTGTTGATTTATTAATGACAACCACACCTGCATCACTATAAACAACCTGCCTGCTTTTTCTTGTGCAATCCCAGCTTCCACCCCGTCCTCTGCACCGCTGAGCTGCGGTGCTGCACAGTTGCGCAACACATCCCGAGGGTGCCGCAAGATGCTGCAGGGAATGTTACAGAAAAACAAGAATGAGGGATTTTGATACTGGATGTGCTCCAGCTGTGCAATTCAAAATAAATTATGCTCGTGAGCATTCTTTCTTCACCTCTGACCCACACTGCTTTCACTTTATACACAAATGTACTACATTTTAAGTTAATTTTTGAAAGTAATTAGTTACATGGCTCAGCTAATACTATCCAATATGTTGTAGTCTATTTTCTCCTTTTAAAAAGCAGTTTTTATCAATTTTGGGATGATTTAATAATACATATTTAAATGGAGCTGAAAATAGACCAAGCTTTGTGAATTAGTTAAAGCAGGGTAATTAATAACAATGCTTCCATGAAAATATATATTGTACATCGAAGGCTTTTTTGGCATAACCAAATTTGCTAGTAAATTTTTTTTTCTATAAATTAAATTCATTATCAAAAATACTTAGTGAACCGGCCTTTAAAATTCCATTAAATCCCTTTGAACAACTTTAATTAAAATCTTCTGAATTCCTAGAGTGTTTCTCTTTCAATTTATGGAAAAAATACTTTAGACTAAACCCTCAGGATTACAAGCCTATAACAACCATTTATAATCATAGGTCTTGAGATATCTGTCACAGCTTTAAAGGCATCTCATCTTTAATACAATGCTTTAAGCTGACAAAAATGGAAATGGCTCCAATCAGGAAAATAATATTTCATAGGAACTATGACTTATCCTTCTCCCCAACAGTGTTAATCAGATTTCATTTATTTTTATAGCATGCCAGGCATTAGCATTACCCTGGAGACACAGCCCCCTTTCTATTTGTCCTTGGATAAGTTATCTGCTGCATTAGGATAACTTTCTTCCTCAAGATAAATGTTTCCTGATAAAACAATATTATTAACCTGTAGCAATTGCGATGTGAAATAAATGCAGTTGTCAAGTCCAACTTAGAAGTGGGGAAAGAACTGTGACAGATTTAAAAACCGCAGGGTTGTTCCCTGCTTTTCCTGAGTGCATTTATCTTCCCGGCTATCGTCTATGATTGAATAGTAGCAAAGGCACCTGAAAGTGGGAGCCAAAGACAAAAGACGTGTTAGCATCACACACGTAACTCTGAAGCCTCAGGGTATCAGCACTGCATTTGTGTGTCATCCCGGTCACTTAGCTTCAGCCACTGGGGGAGAGTTTAGTTCAAGAAAGAGGCCCATGGTGTCTTTCTCAGCCAACGAGGTGAATGTGTTTTCGTGTGGTTCCAACTCTTTGCAAATTAAATAGCTCTCTGTGAGCAACCACCAGAGGTACTTTCCATGTGTCTGCAAGTGAGAGGATACCCTTTCCTGACCTTCGTAGGATCTGTCCTTCACCAATCCTAGCACCCATCTCATCACAGCATCGCATTATGCTGAAAGCGAATTATACGCCATGGACTGTAAGCTTGTCATATTCTCACAACAAACACATAAGCTAGCTATTGATATCACTGCATTTTATGAATTAAAAAAAAATGGATCTACAGAGAGATAAAGTAGCTTGGCCATAGTCACAATGCTGATGAGAAGGGTTCAAATTGAAGAATGTCTGACATTAGTGGCCCGATTCTAACTAATAGGCTTGGTGCTATTAGTTTGTCTGTGTGTCTGTCTTAATCAGTCTATGAACTCCTAGAACAGAAGGGTTGCACCTTATTTGCTTTTTTGTTTTTATTTTTCCAACCTGACTCTTTGCACAGTGACCAGTGCATGCTGGGTATATAGTACAAGTTAGTCGAATGCAGAGAAAGGTGGGATAGCAAAGGCGTGGAATAACATTCAGATTCACTTCTGATGAAGCTGCTTTACTTCCAGAAACTTTGTGGAAAGAAGCAGCTCTACATAAAATAGTTACAACTGCCTGGGTGTGGGGAGCAGGAATAGGACCTACCTCATGATGGAGTGAGTTTCTCTCGGCTTAGGGAGCACGTTCTGTTATTCGGAGCATAGCAAAGGACTGGTAAATACTAGCACGGACAGAACAATGCCCTACTTATGCAAGTATTCTGACTTTGCTTGATTAAGAAGGTAATAGCTTCAAAGCTGAAAATGGGTGGGGTGGAAAAGAACAAAAGAGAGAAAAGGCCAAGTTTGTGCATGCATAAGCAAAATAGCATTGTAATCTACTAACACATTGCACAATCTGAAAACAGGTCTGTAAATTAGAGTACTTTTTTCCTAACTGGGTGCAACACAGATTATGTAAAGGTAGAACAGCAGTGTTACTGAGACTATTATAATTGGCAGTACCATACGGCTACTTTGTATTAACAACTGAGATATAAATAACTCCACAGTTATTAGATATACTCCTGCTTATTATTAAATGACATTGCTTCAGAAATAGAGAGATTATGTTGAGACAAACCACATAACTATCTACACAGGAAACATGGTTTATGTGAATTAGGATACAGATTGGCAGATAGGTGTCAACGGGTTGTGAAAACGTTTACCTTACTTATTGGTGCTCATAACTAGACACATCAATGATCAAATGCATGGGAATTCCACTGTAGGACCTATTTACAGAAAATTGTCCCAGGAGGAAGCTGGATCAGTGCCACTGGCATCCCTTTCAGAATTTTTTTTGTTACATGTTTCTCTCTTCTAAAACCTTCTCAGGATCCTTTTCTCCTTTTGGAAGAGAAAAATCCTGCGTTAGAAGCATTTTTGAAAACTTGAGAGTAGTATTGCATAAGTGGACGTCTGTCTCCTTGGTTCTGAAATTCTATATATATTTCCCATATTGTGTTGCATTTTATTTATTGTGTATTCATATATTCTGTTACCATATACATATCTCCATTTCATCTCCAGTAAGCATATATATATACTAGAGGCCCGGTGCACAAAAATTTGTGCACTGGGTAGGGGGGGAGAGGGGTCCCTCAGCCCGGCCTGTGCCCTCTCACAGTATGGGACCTCTCGGGAGATAACGACCTGCTGTCTTAGGCCCACTTCCGTGTGGCAGAGGGCAAGCCCATTCCCTAGGTGCCTGCCCTGCAGCCCCTGGTCGGGCTCAGAGCAGGGCCGATTGGGGAGTTGGGGCACCGCACCGTCATGCACAGAGCAGGGCAGATCAGGAGGTTGCAATGCCACCCTCAGTCACGCTCAGGGTAGGACCAATTGGGGGGTGGGGGCACTGTCCCCTGTCACACTCAAGGCAGGGTCGATGGGGAGGTTGGGGCACCACCCTCTGTCACGTACAGAGCAGGGCAGATCAGTGAGTTGTGGTGCCACCCCTGTCACATACAGAGCCGGCCGATCAGGGGGTTGGGGTGCTGCCCCCTGTCATGCACAGAGCAGGGCCCATCGGGGTTTGGGACCCCATACCCTGTCACACACAGAGCATGGCCCATCAGGGGGGTTGGGGCTCCATACCCTGTCAAACACAGAGCAGGGCCGATCAAGGGGTTGGGGAGCTCCCCCCTGTCAAGCACAGAGCAGGGCGGATCAGGGGGTTGGGGAGCTCCCCCCTGTCATGCACAGAGCAGGGCCAATCAGGAGGTTGTGATGCCACCCTCAGTCACACTCAGGGTAGGGCCAATTGGGGGGTTGGGGCGCCGCCCCCTGTCACACTCAAGGCATGGTCGATGGGGATGTTTGGGCGCCACCCCATCACGCACAGAGCAGGGCTGATCAGGGGGTTGGGGCGCCTTCCCCTGTCACGAACAGAGCAGGTCATATAGGGAGGTTGTGGCCCCGCCCCCTGTCACACACAGAGCCGCAGGGCGATCGGGGTTTGGGCGCTGCCCCGTCACGCTGATCCTGGTGCTGAGAGGCCTCTCGGCTCCGCTGATCCTGGTGCCGGAGGCATATTACCCTTTTACTAAATAGGATAGAGGCCTGGTGCACGGGTGGGGGCCGGCTGGTTTGCCCTGAAAGGTGTCCTGGATCAGGGTGGGGGTACCGCTTGAGTGCCTGGCCAGCCTGGGTGAGGGGCTGAGGGCCGTTTTCAGGCTGGCGGGTGACTGAAGCTCCTAACCTCTCCTTTTTTCCTTTTTTTTTTTTTTTTTTAATTCTTGGATTTATGGCTATCACTGGAGGTGAGAGCCGGCTTTAGCTGTGAGACCTCGCTGCTGAAAGCAAGTTTCTGGCTTTGTTTACTTTCTGTATTTGAAACTTTGTTGCGACTCCAGCTCTGAGATCCCGGCTGACTGAAAACAGGTTTCTGGGGTTTTGTTTAGCTTCTATATTTGTAACAATGTTTCTTAGCAGCTCAGAGCCCAGCAACGGCAGGCGGGGAACGTTGGAGTCCTCCGTCACTGAAGCAAGCAAGCCTCATATTCGTGTCAGTAGCCTGGCTGCCGGCCGCCAACTTGGCTGGCAGTTAATTTGCATATCGCCCTGATTAGCCAATGGGAAGGGTATCGGTCGTACGGCTAATTACCATGTTTGTCTTTTATTAGATAGGGTATTTCTATGTAAAAGTAAAGGACAAATAAAGGTCTCCAATAGGTGTCTCTATCTTTTAGAATATGCACTATTTGCATATTTTTCCCCTGGAGGATCATATATATATATATATATATATATATATATATATATATATATATAATTTGCATGATAAGAAGTGTAATTCACTACAAAATTAATGCAATGCTTAAGTTCCATTCAGCTATAGCTCTTAATACCTGTGATCCAGCATTGCAGATCATATTTCTGCCTTATTTAACCATCGTTTTCTTGTTTCCTTTCATTTAATACCTTTGCTCAATTTAATTCATTTACCTATTTCCGGTTTCAAGTGAAAAAGATTACCTGACAAACAAGAAAATTCTCAGCTAAGTCTGCTGTTCAAAAGCTCACTTCCGTTTGGTGTTATGGCTTTGAATATACATGAGGTGGTTGGGGATCCATGCGCAATTATGAATGTCTCTTAGAGCCTTAATAACCATTACTGAAATAAGTGTCTGATCTATCTCAGGGACTTCAGAAACACCTACATAGGCAACTCATGTTCCTAAATACATAGAGGAAAGCTTGACTCTAACTGTCAACCTAGAAGTGAAGTCATTTGAAGAATAAATGGACTATGTGGCAAGTCAAGAATTGAGCGTTCTCATTGACCTACAGGGTAGGCACACAGGAAAGCCACCTGTATATCTAGTCTGTTACTTTGTCATCTGAATTACAGATGCGAACTATGGCTATCGCTGATACTCTGAGCAGGCAGGTCTTGCATGACTTGGGGAAAAGCTGGCCACTTCCACTGGCACCCACGTTGCACAGTTAAAAATCACCACTGCAGTTGGTAGTGTGGTTTTGACATAAGAAATTGACAGGAACAACCACCACAACAAAAAATATCTGAGGGAGCTCCAGCAGAGCCTCGCATGGCTGCTAATGGGAGAAGCAGACACATTACTGCTCTCTACTTCCTTTCTTCCCCTCCACATCTCATGGCCTCTTTCACTCACAGGTCCACCCTGTCTGTACCTTTGTTCTGTCCATCTTACCACGGCGCCTTATGAATTCCAGAGGTGCGCATCATTCACTTCAGACTTCCCTATCAAATACTACATTATTTTGGTGGTTTCCTACACTGACAACATGTCTTTCCAAGGGGGAGATCATAGTGAGAGTGTGGTTTCTCCTGTGTTGCGTATTCCAACCTGGAAAAAAAAAAAGTGGTACTAATTAATGAAGTCATTTACACAAAAGGTTTAAAAAATGGTTCCAATACTCAGGCAGATACTTCTCAGTACTCTCAGACGTCCCCGAAGTTTGTCTAAACTTATGCATAAAACATTTTGTGTGTACTTGTTTGCTGTGTTTATCTCACATTTATGTTTCCTGTGTGCTTTTTTACAGTGAGCTAAGCATAGGTAGAAGAGGTTCTGCTATTATTTTTAAACTGTATACAAATATTAAGTAGTTTATAGAACATAGTATTTAAACATTTTATAATTTTTGTGCACTGTACCAAATGCTAAGATTTTATCCCAGTTCCTTATATTATGCCTGGCCCATTTACTAATTATCCCTAGGAGATGCCTCCTAAAATACCTGTGTAATGCCAAATTTTTAAATCATTTAATTAGAAAACGCCACAAAATAAAAGCCAATGTATGTCTGACACACTGTCCTTTTTTGTGAATGTGCATGTGTTTTGGGATTCACTTGAGGAAGAAAAAAAGCCTCATGTCTGATAACTGCTATGGCACCGTTATTTCATCAGCCTGTTTTCTCCACGTGTGTAGCAGAACTTGCTTCTGTCCATGTACTTGTGGTATTCACCACATGCAGTTGTAAGACAGCTCCCATACCCTGAGTGGATTTTAGAATTGAATTAAAATTATTGGAAAATACTTTCACACTTCATTTTCAAAATATAAGAGCTGTATTAAAATATCAAGTTGGGCCCTAGCCGGTTTGGCTCAGTGGATGGAGCGTCGGCCTGCGGGCTGAAGGGTCCCAGGTTCGATTCCGGTCACGGGCATGTACCTTGGTTGCGGGCACATCCCCAGTGGGGAGTGTGCGGGAGGCAGCTGATCGATGTTTCTCTCTCATCGATGTTTCTAACTCTCTATCCCTCTCCCTTCCTCTCTGTAAAAAACCAATAAAGTATATTTTTTAAAAAAAGATATCAAGTTGGAATAAAACGTAATATTATTACTCCTATATGATGCGATTTTATGTTATGTTGAACTGATAAAACATGTATATATAATATATATCATCATTTGGTTCAAATATATACGTGATAGTTCAAATACATATATATGTATATATATATTATATACAAAATATATTACCACTTAATTCAATTATATATGTGTTTGTATATGTCTATGTTTGTATATGTATACACACATATATCAATGAAAACCCACATTTAAGGAGATATGCTTTAGACCTGAGAATTATGATGATAGAGAAAGATATACCAAACAATACAAATAAACTGGTTAAAAATCATGCTTTTTTGTTCATAGCAATATATAGCTTGGAAATGAAAGTGGTTATAAAAAATTGCAAATCAACCAGAAGAATCATCTACTAGAGCTTTACTTTTGCTTTAGTTTGCTTTAATTAATTATTATTTGTCACGATTCTTTTTCAAGTGAATTTGCTTTGATTTGCCCTAAAACAATTTTGAATTCCACTCCAATCTATTATTAATATAAACTAAAATAAAAAGGAGCACATTAGCATATACTAATAAGTGCTCAAATAGATTTTGTCCTGTTAAAAGTAAGAGGCCTATCCATTTATTGAGAATACACCAGGTATACCTATGAATGATTTCATTTAAGTTAATCCTTAAAGTTGGATGGCTAAGCTAAAATTACATTTTTGTATTTCCAAATTATTATGAGGTTGAATGGTTGACTTTTGGTAATTGATAATTTAAGCATTTTTAATTTTTTAAATATTGTTCAAGTTGATTTCCTTCTTTGCTCATCCTTATTCTCCTTTATTAGACCCTCAGTTAATATTAGAATTTGGTCATAAGTGCAAACTATGTCACATATCCATTTGCATCTTCATTCATTTTATTAATATATAATCTCCTTTACTACCCCTTCACTACATCTTCTCATTCTAGTAGGTAAAAGTCTGGTCTGGTTTTGAGCATCATTGAGGAACATATTTTGGAATAATTTTCTCTCTTGTATATAAGGAAACTATTCAAGGAAAATAAGGAACTGTACAAAGAGTATCAGGAAATTGTAGGTAACTCTTGTCCAATAAAGGATATCTTTTCTAGGTATGTCAAGGAAGTGTTTTCGATAAGGTTCCCCATTCTTGCTGTTCTTCACAGTTTTGTTTTCCTGGTAGCAGCAATACAGGTACAATTTTCCATCAGTGGCTTGTGAACAGTTTGTTCTTTTTAGTCTAACAGTGAAAGAAAGAAAGAAGATCTGAGGAAAGAGGAATAAAGCTAAAGTTTCTCTCTGCAAATTGGGGCAGATTTATATACTGTTTTTCCTTTTTAAATATTTTTATTATATAACTTTGTGAAAATACTGAAAAATGTTTTCACCCCGAGGTAGTCCAGTCAGAGATAAAAACCCTACTATTTTAGTGAATATTCTTTAGGACCTTTATTGTGTCCTGTGGGCTATGTCCAGTTTCTCCCATTTCTTCCTCTGATCAGGGAAAAAGTCTCCTCGCGGCTTTCATAGATTGCTCCCTTCATGTGTCAGCTGTTTGTGAATTGGGCTCTTAGGTTTAATCGGACAGACATTACTCATGATATGTTGGTTTTCAAAGTAACCACATCCACGAGTCATAGTAAGCTGTTTGGTCACTTAACTAAATAAATGAACCAAAAGAGCTAAACTAATCAGCCTCCCACCTCCCCCGTCTCTCTCTTTATTTGAATAATGGCAGGTAGATATGATTTCATTATTCTGGGATATTTTTCAGATTATATGAGTAAGAATTTAAATGTATACTTGCAGAGTAGATTACCTAAATCAACTAATCTCTCTGATATGCAGAAAGTCTTCAGAGATTAGCTTTGCTCACAACAACTATTGTGAGTCTTATGAAGCACTGGCTGTTATGAGAATTCAGAATCTAAGTGCTTTTTCTTTAGGTCAAAACACCACAAAAGAAAGAAAAAAAAAACAACAACACAGAGACTCTTCTGTGGTATTTTCCTTTTGTAGTTCTCATTATAACCTGATTTCCTCTCATTAACCTTATAGGATAACAAAATGTACACTTGTCAAAAACAAATGAAATAAGCTGTTTTGAGCCTCAGATAAGACGGAATTGGGTCACCACTTCTGAATCGAATGAAATGTACTTTGACTCCATGCAAACAGAAGCCCATTCGAGCGCCTTGATCCTGAGAACCCTCTCAAATTCCCAATCCCTCACCCATCACTTCTCAGATCTGTTGACTGAGCATGAAGCCTAGGGACTTACTATCAGTATTACTAACTATATCCTGAAGCTATATTTTAGTGCTATCACTAATAAATGTATGTGCTTTGTGAGCAGTGAAGTGAGAATAAAAGAGCTATGGCCACAATTAAGCTAAAATATGTAAATGAACTACTTCTCATTTCTTTGGGTGGTGGAGGCAAATATCTATTTTAAATGATTAAAGGTTCCTCTCAAGAATAAAAGCCAAGTCCTGGTACAGTGAAACTCCCAGGTACCATTTTCCAAGGGATCTTTGTCTGCAGTGAAATGTGAAGTGACTCAATTTGACAGGGTATATGCCTTGGCAGATCACATGAAAGCAAAGCCAGCACAACAATTTCCCCAGAAAAAGTGCTCTTTATTAATACCACCAGGCAGTAGACAAGCTGTCACCAACAGAGTCATTATAATGCCCCAGACACAGTATCCTGATAACTCTGTTTTATTCCATTGGAGTCACTCCGTGCCACTTCATGATTGAGTGTCTCCCTCGAGTTTAGAAAAGAACGTAGTTCATATTACCTCTGTAAACTCAATACCTGGACATATCACCTCACACCAACAGTAGAAAATGCAAATGACAACACTTTGCACTTTTTACAGAATGTTCCAGGAAAGGCTGTTAAAGTGGTTCCTAAACTGGGGCTATCTTTTCTGAGGGTAAACAAAGGCACAGAGTAGTTAAAAGTGGGGTCTCTGAGTCAAAAGGCCACATTATAGGAAGAGATGAGCAGAAAAACAAAAACATCTAAGTGTTGTGGTATGACAAATTGGTGCTATCTTTACAAATGCATTCTGGAAAAAAAATAATGAAAAACAAGTGAAACCTGACTTCTAATTTAGAAGAAAAGGTTTTCTCTAAAATGACAGTGATTGAATACCAAAAACTGTTCAAATGCCAAACACCCAAATTTTGGGGAGGTACGTAGCCCAACCTTTTATTTCTATCCAATTCATGTTCAAGTTGGGAATCTCATTTAATACATAAGCTACTATTGAGGGATAGTGCACTGGCTGTTGTGTAGATTTTGTCAAACCAGAGCCCCTCTAATCAGGAACTTACAGTCAGTAAAATGACGAGTATATAAACAGTCTCATCCTCCAACAGTTGTAGGCAAATGTCTCTAAGAACTTATTCTTCATTCAGCAATCACAGAATTGATACCAGATGGAGCAAAGTAGACTGACTAATGGCAATATTTAAAGATCAATAACAGTAACAATAAAATTGCTTAGTAGTAGTGTCCCCATGTTTCTGTTGTCCTCGTGTTTAGGGATTTATTTACTTAAATGGGTGTTTTAGAAGATTAAAAAATTACTCACATTGATAGATACATTAGAAGAGGAAAGCTCTACAAACCTTTAAGCCTGAGTAAAGTAAAGAAATTACTATGCTGATCCCAAACCGGATGGTCAGAATTCCACTCTCAAAGCTAGCAGGCAATCCATTGTCTGTATCATCTCATTTGCTATTTGCTGATTAATGACAGGTTTTGTTCTTACTTTCCTGAGTTAAGTTATCATCAATGTAATTTATCTTCAACAGAATTTTTTTTGTTTGATTCTAAATTTTTATTCTGGCAAGTTTTTCCTTAATTCTTTTCAGTTCTTATATTTTTAAATGTACATGATTTTATAGTATTATAAATGTCCATTGGTTTTCTTAGGAAAGTTGTAATCTGGGGGATCACAATCATGTATCAAAAAATATTTTCTTTTCCATTCAAGTCTTTTCCAAAGGGAAATGCATTCCATATACTTGGCTTGTAGTCTTTTCACTCTCTCCTTTGCTATGGTAGCGCAGGGATTCAGATGATTCTCTGTGTCTTAGCAGAAAGAATGTGAAACAAGCAATGGCTTTAAGTCAATGATAATCTAGTTCCCAAAGTCTCAATATTCCTGTGAGGAGCGTGAAACGGATTCTTTAGCACAGATGGATTTACACATCTCCTCACTGTGAGAACAAAAGAGAAAGTGAGAGTGAGAGAGAGAGAGACTTACACCCACTGAACAATTTGAGCTATGTCTGCAAATACTGGGTCAGCAGAGAAAGCTTACCTAAGTTCAGTCTTAACAAAACCATCAGGTAGAAGGTATGTCTTATAAGTAATAATGGATATTGACTCTTTATACTATTGATCAAATGGCGAAAGTAAGGCCGAGATTAGATATTTTTGACTAAAAGAGATTCAGTCTTCTCAGGGTAGAAACTTTGAAGGTGAGCCTACCTAGCCTATATATAGTAATCATGTTTTTTGTGTTTTGTTTTGTTTTTCATTTTCTTATTACATTTTTCAAATGATTCAGATAAAGGATTCATTAGAGGATCTCTTTGGGTAAGATAATAAACACAAAAAACTAAAGTTTTTCACCTCTAATTATCTTGGTAATAAATTAGCCAGAAAGTCTTATAATGTGATGACAACTGCATGCACATTTAATAAAATTATTGACTATGCTGACCATCTGGCTTCAAAAGTGAAATGACTATAAAGAAAAAAGATCACTCTCAATGGAAGTGGTGGTCAAGGAAGTGCTCAGATTCAATTAGCCATTTTCTGTCACCAAGAATATTTTCTCAGTTGAAGACAAGGACATTGGTTGGGTAAACTGTATTGTCGCTTTGCTTTTTTGGTAAATTTTAACCTATCATCTGAACTACTCTGTGATTTTCAACAGATCCAGAGTGCTATCATTAACTAAGAATAATATCACATATTTATAGAGTCATAATAATTTCATAATTTGTATTTTATACAAATTCATCAAATTTATTGGTAGCATTCACCAAACTCTTATGTATGTAATTTGACCCCATAACACCCAGAGAGGTTAGTCATTATCTATAGTTTATAGATGACCATGAAACAAAGGCACAGAGAGATACAGTATCATTTTCAATTTCAAATCTAGGTTTATCTCATTATGCTAAATTATCAAATAACCTTTTTTATTTCTTTTATAATTATAATTTTACCCAGAATTGTATAAAATATCTCTTGATTTTTAATTATTCAACTGAAACCTGCTTAAAGTGAACCTAAATCATAATGGGAGAGGAGGAGGAGGAGAGAGTTAAAAGTATGAGAAAACAGTTTGGGACTGTACTCTAGACTCTAGGCACAGTCTGAAGTTCTGGTGCATAATTTCTTGAGTTGATTTGTCGTATTTTCAGGAAAATAATTTTACTTAACAGCTCCAGAATCTCATCTGTTAAAAGCAGACAGCTGTGAGTTGCTGAAAGTATTACAACTCAAAAGAAAATAATTCTACTGCCACTAATATCTGTGTGACTGACATTTAGTAGTATGCTATTACCAATCTTTAAAATGTAAAATTCTCTTAGGAAATTGTTTTTAAATATTTTACATATTTAGTATTTGTATCAATAAAATTGTGAAATCACTTTTCTCTGTGTACCTAAAAACATATGACATCTTTGATTTTTATTTGAAAGTAATTTTTGGATTAAAATGGAAAATATATTCCACCTACTCACTTTTTGGTAGAATGACAATATATAACAGTGCAGTTGGATATTAAAAAGTGCGCCATGTGGATTGACATGACTTTAGGCTTCATGATAATCACCACATCCTCTTTATACCTAAGAATAGCTCTTGTCTTTCCAAATCGGTTCCAAACCCTTTGATTTCTTAGAATGTGTTTTTCCCCCCACTTACATTTGAAGCCACCCACCCATTTTTAGTCTTCTCATGGCTACACAGCAGTATTCTGCAGAAATGTTCATTCATCTTTCCTAGGTACCAAAGTTCCATTACTCCCTTACAGAACGGCTTTGATGTGCACACGAGTGAGAGGGCAAAAGAACCAAAGTCAGAGCAGATTTGAATGTGTGGGGTTTGACATTAATTTGCACTTTGAATAATCGTCACAGGATATGTATGCAGGATGTCAGCATACCTGCTTCAAAAGTTGGGGAAAAAACCCTGAAGTCAATCAACCCATTGGTCTACACAGTTTTAAACAACTGACTTGGATTTCTTTTCAATTTATTTCTGCTCTGTATTATACAGAGAGGGTCAAACTGAGCACAGGCATATAACTCCCATAAATTATAATACATACACTTTTTTTCTTTTATTGATTAAGATATTATAAATGTGTGCTTACCTCCCCCCATTGTTCCCCACCCTCCTAATCCTGCCCTCACCCTCACCCCCTGTTGTCTGTGTCCATTAGTTAGGCCTATATGCATGCATATAAGTCCTTCGGTTGATCTCTCCCCCTTACCCCCACCCTCCCCTACCTTCCCTCTGAGGTTTGACTGTCTGATCGATGATTCTCTGTCTCTGGATCTGTTTTTGTGCATTGGTTCATGTTGTTCATTATATTCCACAAATGAGTGAGATCATGTGATATTTATCTTTCTCTGACTGACTTACTTCACTTAGCATAATGCTCTCCAGCTCCATCCATGCTGTTGCAAATGGTAGGAGTTCCTTCCTTTTTACAGCAGCATAGTACTCCATCGTTAGATGTGCCACAGTTTTTCATCCACTCATCTGCTGATGGGCACTGTTTCCAAATCTTAGCTATTAAGCAATGCACTCATAAGGGAAATCAGTGACCATTAACAAACATACTTTGTGATTTGTTATTTCTTAATATATTTGTCCTCTGTAAAAGAAATAGTTTTGGAGCTGATTCTAATAATATTCGTATTTCAATAACTCTCAGTTTGTTTTAGTGTTTGTTTAAAATTAAACAAACTATTAATTTTGGTCAAGCACATCTATATACACTCAAAGAATTGAAAATGTTTACATCAGTAGTTTCAAAATATTTAAAAAGGAAATAGCATGTCTTTTAGAAAATGATTTTTTCTATTACTAATGAAAACAAATTATAGTATGAATCATAAGCATCTTACATATATATCATAGTCAGAGTTCTGCCTTTAGTTGTCTTGTTTAGATAAAATAAGGGCAAATATGTCTATTAAAATGGCTGCTCATATTTTTGTTAGTCAATTTACTTTTTATTTTTATTATTATTTTTTTAATTTTAGACTGCTCATATTTTTATTGTTCAGGACAATTTTCTACCATTGCACCTTGGGCATAGCTCATTTGATAATCTATTGAAAACTTTTCTATCACATCCATTGGATAAGAAAGGGAGAGGGAATCTGTTATGGGTTAAATTGTATCTTCCTAAATTTCAAATGTTGACGTCCTAACTTCTAGTACTCACAATGTGACCTTATTTGGAAATAGGATCATTGCAGATGTAATTGGTTAAGTTAAGATGAGGTCATACTTTATGGAGCAGGGTAGACTCCTAATGTAATATGACTGGTATATTCACAAGAAGGGATACTTCAGGCACAGGCATGCTCACAGAGAGAATACCACGTGAAGATGAAAGCAGAGATCAGGGTGATGCTTCTGCAAACTAAGGGATGCCAAAATCCGCCAGCCAATGACCAGAAGCTAGGGGAAGGGGCATGTGACATTCTCCCTCATAGCTCTCAGAAGGAACACCTTGATCGCAGACTTGCAGTCTCTAGAACTGTGAGACAATAAATCTCTGCTGTTTAAGCCACTTTGTCACAGCAGCCTTAGGAAAATAATTCAGGACCTAACAACCTGAGAAAATTCATTCTTTTCCCTTTTAGCAAGAAAATCTTATTTTATATGTCCTACATAATTATTGTCAGCTCCTTCCTCATATATTAAAAAATCATATAAGTAGAGAGATTAAGGCAGACTTAGTGTTAAGATGTTGTTTATGCCCTAGACACTCTGATTTACATAGGAAGTGGACCACCAATAATAACATATCATCATTTTATAGATCTGCTCTTTTCTTTTTGGTCCAAAAGTGTAAGCAATAGTCAATTTAGTCCAAATCAATTTTATAGTATTTAGCTATGTCATCCATTCCTTCAGATAAAAGTTGAGCCTCAGTTTCTTCATTAAAAAGGAGCCAATTACATTAATATTGTCCACTTTGTTGGATATATTCTACTTCATATAAAAAACTTTTTTGAAATAAAATTAGGTGATCATGTATTTGATTTAGTAAGGGTGACTAAACATAGGACAAATCTTCAATATTATTGCTATAAAATTTTTATTGTTTTTAATGAAGTGTTATGTGTTGTCTATATTTTTAATAAGTTATCTTAAAATATCTTGTTTCATATGAACTAACACCTAAGTAATCTCTTATTAGTCTCTTTAAGGATAAGAGCTTCTTAAATGACTTGGTGAATAAGAATCAGTTCAAAGAATCAACTGATGCTTGGACAAAATAAAAGTCATGTTTTGTTTATCTGAGAAAGTATTTCTCCATTGTATTTCATTAAGCTTCTTACTTTGAGATAATCATTGACTTACGTAATTATAAGAAATAATACAGAGAGTTCCAATGCATGCTTTATCCAGTTTCCATCCAATGGTAACATCTCTCAAAACTTGGCATAATGTCACGACCAGGAGGATACTGACATTGATATAGGCAACGTACAGATTGTTTCCATGAGAGTAAGAATCCCGCATTGTGCCCTTTTGTGGCACAGCCACTTCTCTTCTGTTCCTACCACCTCCTTTTAGCCCATGTGTTCCATTTCTATAATTTTCCCATTTCAAGAGTGTTATAGAAACAGAATCATATAGTATGTAATCTTTTAAAAGTAGTTTGTATTCACTCAACATAACTTTCTAGAGATTCATTCAGGTGGATGTGTGTATCAATAGCTTGCTTATTTTTATTGCTCAGTAGTATCCCTAGTAGGTTAAACCACAGTTTGTTTAAACATTCACCCACTGAGGGACACTGGGTTATTTACAAATAAAGACACCATGAAATCATGTTTAGCTTTCCTTGTGAACCAGAATTTTCATTTCTCTGAAATAAATTCTCAAGGGTGCAATTGCTGGGTTATTAAATTGTTTAATTGTTTAAGAAATTGCCCAACTCTTGGCCATTAGGGAAATGTAAATTGAAATCACAGTGAGATATCATTACAAACCTGTCCGAATGACTAAAATAGTGATGGCACAAATCTCGTGGGAGGATCTTATCACTCAGACATTGCTGGTGGGAAAACAATGTATGAAAGTCATTTTTCATCTATACTAGTGTTTCCTGTGGCCCTTTGTTCTCCAGTTTATATTCACCTCTTGAATACCACTTGGAATCTGCTTGGATAACCCAGCTGTAAATAAAGATGCATATCAGAGTTAAGGCCAGCAACCTACAGTCAATCCTCATTACTCATATATTCTGGATTTGCTAATTTGCCTACTCACTACAAATTACTTGTAACCCTAACATCATTACTCATAGTGCTCTCGTGGTCATTTGAGAACATGTACAGATCAGCAAAAATGTGAGTTGCTGAATGGGCACAGCTGAGGTCAAATAAGGCAACACTCTGCCTTCTGGTTTCAGCTCTCATACAGCAAAGAGGTTATCGAGTGCTACATTTATCTCATTTTTGTAGTTTTCCTTGGTGATTTCACTATTTAAAATGGACCCCAAGCACAATGCTGAAATGATGGCTAATGTTCCTAAGTGCAGGAAGTCTGTGATGTGTCTTACTGAGAAAATGCATATTAGATAAGCTTCCTTCAGGTATGGGTTTTAAACTGTTGGCCGGCACTTCAATTTTAATAAATCAGCATTGTATATTAAATGAAATGTCTTTAAACAGAAACACACATAAAACTAGGTTACATATTAATAGGCTGATGAAAATATTGTGACTAAGTGATTCACAGGAACCTAAGTCTGTATTTCCCCTAGGAGCAGTGGTTTAGTATTCTCTAGTTGAGTGTTCCTGAAGACTGTAAAGAACATACCTGCCACAAGTAATAGGAATTGACTGTATTTAATTGTACAGAGGAGTTACAGCTAAGTAAGAACAATAAGAATCTTACCCCCCAGACCTCAAAACCATCTCTTTCTCCCCAGACCACTCTTTACTGAGCACCTATTCTGTGCAAAGTATTTTGGCAGCACTGAGGGAAATGTGGGTGCTGGGCTGGGAATGGCTGAGGGGAAGACATAGAGGTGAAAATCGAATGAGCTGCTCCCCCCCCCATTCTCAAGGAAACAAAAGGAGTTGAGGGGCAGGGGAGTAATATTTGTGGATCGCCTGCCCTGTGTCTGAGCTTCTTTTATAAACATCTGTCATCCCTGTGGCGCACACAGACAGTTTCATGGCAGCCGCACAGATACATAACCTGAGGCTCAGAGTGGTTAGCTTGCCCAAGGTTAAGCAGTCAGGACAGGGCAGAGCTGAGGTTCACGTCAAGTAATGCCTGACAACAAAGCTTAAAAACTTTTCCATACAACATAATGTTTCAGTTCCATGGCATAAAAATGGCTAAAGATGATTGTTTAAAAAGTAAGTTCCTGGGTCCCACTTTAAAATATTCTGATTCAATATTTTGAGAAAGACATCGGGAATCTCTCTAGCAATAGTGTGTGATCATACCTAAAAAAACCAAAAAGCTATTCAAGGTATTCACAATGAAGCAGTAAAAGATATAGATATAAAAATAAATAAGTGAAAGAGAAAAGCAAGTGCAACTGTAACAAGAATAGTCTTTTTTTTCTCCCTCTGAATATAGTAAAAATGCTACCTCCCACAGTACCTTTTCTTTCTAATTTTTTAAAATCCTCACTTGAGGATATTTTTTTCCATTGATTTTTAGAGAGTAGAAGGGAGAGGGGGAGACAGATAGAAACACCAATGTGAGAGAGACACATCTCGCAAGCCCTCGGGCCAGGGCCAGGAGCCTGAAACCGAGGAACGTGCCCTTGACCAGAATAGAATGTGGGACCCATCAGTCCACAGGCCAATGCTCTATCCACTGAGCCAAACCGGCTAGGGCTCCCATGGCACAGTTTGTTAAATGCTTTCAGGAAACAGTGTTGATCCTACGCTTACGGTAAAATCACTGGTCCCCAAACAAAATGTTTAATTCTCCTAGTTACTCATTCCCCAAGTAAGTCACTTTTCTTTTCTCTGCCTGTGACCATACATCCCAGTGTAAGAAAAAAAGTCCTGGTTTATATTCCTTTTCCTATGCAATTGTTATCAGTGCTTCATTTAATTTATAAAATATTATGATTTGAATGATATTAATGTCACTTTAATTAGAAGTGAGATGAGAGACATCTGAAGCATGCATTTTCTTCAGGTCTATACTGAAGCTGAAAATTGTACATAGGGGAGTTACAGTTTACATATTTTCATGTATTCTTAAATCAATTAATCTCAGACTAATTTACTTACTTGTAATGCACAGGTTAATTTACTCCCATAAGTAAATCATGGCTACATTACAAGGAGCAGGGGTCTCTTAGCGGTCAGCCCTCCCAGTGCTCTTTTGTTTCCCTAAGCATTGGGTAGGAATCTCTAATATGTCTTTTTCTCCAATACTTTGGGCAAATCCAGGGTGGGAGAGGGGGTAGCATTGCCTCTAAGATAGGATGATGTCTCTGGTGCAACAGATTCAAAACAGAAAAGGCCAATGCCTTTGGGGAACTTGGCTTCCGGAAGATAGAATTTTAAGTGAAGAGACAATTAGGTCAAGGCTCTAGGCTCGAACACTAGAAAAAATGAACCCTTCCTCATACCCCTCTTGGTGGTGGTGGTGGTGGTGGGGGTGGGGAGAGCTCTAGGGGATAGTCCCATGTGAGTCAAGGGGCGCCTGCTAAACCCTTCAGGTGAAGATGCCATCAGGGGCTCCCCCATAGATTTCCCAGTGATCAGTATTGGGGATCTCCAGGGCAGCAGATGAGGACAATGATGCCAGTGTTCCCCCAAATATTTCTGGTACCTGCTGGCCACCATACAGAGTTATCATAATGTTATTGACTGTATTTCCCTATACTATAGTTTATATCCTTGTGACTATTTTATAACTACCAATTTGCACTTCCCTTCTGGCTCAATTCTGGTTTGTAAAGTACATGTCACTTGCCTGTCTTTCTCTGCAGCTCCTCTTCTTTCCTCCCCAAATAGATGCTCCTTGATTTTTTGTTACATCTTCTTTTCTATGCTTTTTTAGTGTTTTTGCCTCTTCTTGGTGTTTCAAAATGTCAGCATATCCTATCTTTCTTATCGGGGTGGGAGAAAAATTAACTGATTCATAAAGCCTTGGAGTCTCACATGCTATCATTTGTGGTATACTCTATATCTTTTAAAGAGTGTTGCTAAGACAAAAAAAATTCCCCCAAAGGGAAGTTTTCAGCTGAAATGGCCACCACCGAACTGTACATTAGGCTGTGCAATTTCATCTGTTGGAATTTATTCATATTTTAATTGTCAGATCATATTGAAGCAAGATTCCCAAACACAATATGGTTTAAATGATCATAACCTTCAACCTTTTGATAAAGTTGATGAAGTAACAATATTTCTCATGCCCTGAAAGAGGAGGGTGGGAGGAGAGGAAATTAATGATAGCTCTATTATGACTTTGTTATTCTAGAAAATAAGGTTGTTCATCTAGAATTTACCTAAGGTAACTTCTAGCATTTTTATTATTGTTTGATGACACTCTAAGGGTTAGAGGATGGTTATTGATGCTCTTCTGTAAGATTCAGTGTGTTGGATTCTATGAAGTAAGTTCAGACATGAGACTCTGAACTCATATTGTGGTAGTAGGGGTGAAGAAAACTGGTCAGGTCATAGAAGTATTTAGGAGATAGAAACCACAATACAGGTGATTCCCAGAATGAGAAGTAGGAATTCTACTTTCCCTGTTCCACACCTCTGCCAAGTTTTCAAGTGGGCAAGTGGGTAGATGGTTAATAGCGTTTACATGGTTAGAATCTGGAAAGGAGAAAAGGATTTTTTGGAGGTGATGGTGATGAGGGAAAAGTGTAGGTAGTGCTGAATTTGTGCATCCAAGTGAAGTGCAACAGACAGTTGGTATTTTGTTCGAAATATAAAAGAAGACATAAGACTGAGGGCAGGCTTTTGCAAAGTTTCTCTATGAACAAAAATGCAGGGCTTATAAAAATTTTCTATACCTTTAGCTAATCACTATTTTGTCTGATTGGTTAGCTACATGAATCTCTGAAATAGTTATTTTAAAACTTAATCCTTAATTTGTTTTTTAAACAAAGGATTCAGATTGGAATAATTTCTGAGTACAATGTGTATGTAGTCAAAGGTAACATAAAAGTTAAGGCCACACCCCTACTATAGGCATTTTTTTAGCCTGGGTAAAATATAATGATCTATTTTCAAATAGTGTGTGTGGGAGACGGGAGGGGAGTTGGGTTTTGTAAGCATATTTTAAAGGCTCAAAGGGCTTATGAACATCAAATGATTCTTTAAAAACAACAATGCAGTGATTGAAGTGTAAATGAATCATGAAATACATGGATTAAATATGCCTGGATTTTTTCAGAATAATTAAAATTTAAGACTTGCTTTGGGCAAAGTATGACTGAGGTTCCCTACCAACCCCAAACACACAGAAACATTGAAACATTATAACAGCAAATCTTTCCAAGTTTGTAAGGCCTGATATTTCTATATATCAGATTACATATTTTCCTTCAGAAATATATTAACCCTTCAATTAAAAGGTCTAAAATACAATATCTAGGAAGAAATACACTATTCCTTGAAGATTCAAATAAAAGTGGGTTTGCTTATAGATATAACACAAAAATGAAAATGTATTTGATAAGAATGGGAATTGTTTGACAAGATCTGACTATAAAATGGACTAAGCAAGCTGTAACAATGAAAAGCATATAATTGGTCAAATAAATGTTAGCCTCAGTATTGAAAAGATATCTATTAACAGTAAATTGTAGCAAAAAAAATGCCACTTAGGGATCTTAGTTGATTATGAACTCAATACAAGTCTATAATAAAACAGTGCTGCAATTTAAAAGTTATTTTTATCCTGGATTGAATAAAGAGTTAAAGTGTGGACACTCTACTTTATAGCTGTCAAATTATGCGTGAGTACTGTATTCCCCAATCACTTTATGACTTTGTCTGGGGAAGATGAACCTTTTCATGAGTAGACTCCAAACAGTTTCTCACGTAGAAAAAATTGAGCAAACTTGGGAAGATAAGGCCCAGAGGGATATGGGAACTACCTGAAATATAATGAGAGGGACAACCTATGAAGGGGCAAGACTTTGATGTATAACCAAGAATTTCTCATTGATTGGACTTATCAAAATCGGGATAACAATATTATCTACTATTAAGGTAATAGTAATTTCTTCTGATTAGAGGTCTTCAAGTAAAGAATTTGGATTATTATCAATATGGTTCATTATCACCTAGAAATAAATAACTCCCTGAATAATAGTGTGTATAAGCACTTTGCCTAATGTGGCCTCAAGGCAAGCTCATCCTCCTCTAATGACCACACCCTTTCCTCACCACCCATATTTTATTCACAGTTAAGTAGATTGCACAATGTCCCAATTGGGAACTTTGTTTACAACACTATATATTCTATAACATATAGTATTAGAACAGTGTTATAGTGTTATGTTCCTATAACATTTAATATATATTTATTATTTTCTTTATTTATAATAATTTGTTTCAAAGTCTACTAAAGAGAAAATGACTTATGTAGTTCAATTTTGTAGTTATAAGATTTAATATAATTCTTAGAATAGACCAGAGTTCATAAAATTGTTTAAGAATTAGTGAGTAAATGAATACACAAATGAAAAAGCATCTCACACATACATTTAAATATCCTAACAAGAATACCGAATTCTACAGTTGCATGGAAAAACAAAAAATAAAAACAACTGTAGGTGAAATTTCCTACTGAAAGACCCCTGGTGATTATGTGTTACCTCTAATGGCATTCTTCTATCAGACTTTTCTGTGGAGACCCAGAATCAAACATGTGTGAGTGTGAGTGTATGTGTGTGTGAGTGCGCAGGAGTGAAGTTTAGGGGCTTCTTTTGTTTTGTTTACCTACCTGAGGAATCACAAATGAATAGTCCCAATCACAAAGCATTGCTTTAAATTCTAATTGCTACTTTTTGTTTGAATGAAGAACTAATTCATGTTCCAAATTAATATTCAAAGAGATATTTTGGAAGAAATTAGATACAAGAAACCTATAAACACATCTAAGAAAGCCTTTTTTTTTTATTGGAACAACTGTCTAAAGAGCAGATAAAGAATAGAGACAATTATAGTAAGCACACATTTGGTAAAGGGATCTCCCTCCCACTCCTCCTTTCCATCCTTCTTCTCTAGGGATATAAAATTAAAATAAATAATTTTAAGTTTTATTTTGACTGTACTTCACCGTGTGTCATTTGTACACAAAAGCATTTCAAAGGAACTCAAAGAAAGGGTAAGTACCACCCAGAGAAACCTTGGCCAGTGGAAAGTGGCCTCCAGGGAACCAGAAAGTGAAAAACTGTTCTCAAATCAACTGCTACATAAATTACAGTGCAAAACGCTCGGTTCTCACAAACTTGTTTTCCTTTACAAAATATTTACCATTTGAAATCTTTTCTAACTAAATGGCCAAGTGTCTTGTTTTCTGACACATATATGTCTATATTTGACTTAATCCTATATTTGATATGTGAGAGGAAAACTTCTAGATTTTATAAATTAGAGACAACTTTTATGTAGTCATTGACCTTGCAGCTTCTTCATTTCCTACGCACCTGGCACCAAATGAAATCTCTATTTTTATTGAGGTTATTTCTAAAAATATGTAGGAGAATAGAGCGTGGAAAATAAGAGACTGTACATTATAATATCATGAATAAATATGAAATCAATTAAAGCATTTCAGTAGGTTTTTTCACTTAAAATTAATGTAAATAAGAGAAGTTAATAATAATGTAATGCAATGAACTTACTGAGGCAGCAACTAAACTGTAGCTACACTGTACAATAGTTGCTGCCACTTGGAACGGAATGTTTTATGTTCTACACAGACCGACCTATTTCCATGAACAAACTACCAAACAACGTTATTTATAACATTGCATATACATTACTTTTGCTAATCCAGGTTCATGAAAACATTAATTTGTATTCCACAGAAATATTCTTTACACATGGTTACATCATTAGATAATTTGATTCTATGTTTCTACATATGAATGTGTGCTTGCTCTTTACTTTACTACCTATCTAATATATTCTATTTATCTAACAATGTATTTATGTATCTAACCATTTTGTTCTACACTTCTGACCTCATTTGATGTAGTTTGAGAAAATAAAAATTGAATGGGATTATTATTATATTGTTGGAAAAATAGAGATAGAATAGTAAAAACATGTTTTCTCAGAAAGGAAGATATTATAAGTAAACGTGTGTCATGAAATCTATATTATAGCTGAAGGTCATGGTCATTAAAATCATATGTTCAGGAGAATATCATATCAATTGCTGAATAGGCTTAAAGCTTTTACTCTTTCAGAGCTATAATAAAATCTTTCCTCATAAGTTCTTATAACTACATCACTTGATAATGTAATATGTGCACACTTACGACAAAATCCCAATAACTACTGATGATGTTTATACAACTATTGAAAATGCATTAAGAACACAACATAAAAGAGATTGTGAAATATTTTAGCAACACAGCGATACACTCTGGATATTACTTAATTAAATATATGATTTGACAATACTCTTCATACTGAGCAGTTAAATCTATTAGAATATCCTGAGCGTATATTGAACACATAAATATTCTGCATTTCAACTTTTAAATAGGAAGCAGTCTTTATTGCATAACAAGTACATCAGTCCTTGCCGCTTCTTGGTTCCAAAAGGGAAAGTTGGTCAAGAAAGCCATGATAACCTGGGTAAAACTCGGAATATCCCATTTCACAGGTATCACAGCACATCCCCTGAGACTATGTCCTTACTCCTCCAGGTTTTTTGCTTTCCCTCACCTCACAGTGCCAGAGGTTGACCATGACTGCGCTGCACTAGTCCACCAGGTGGTAACATGGCAAAGATCTAGGAAAGAGCCTCTTGCTCTGAACTCTCACTTCCACTTGGTCTCTAATGCTAGACATTCTTCACAAAACCTTGAAATCTACAATTAAAACTAAGGGTGAAAATACAAAATCACTCAGAGAAAGCAACAGGTAATTTCATTTCACATAGAGGTGCAAACAGCACTTCTAGTAGAGAACTTTTTCTGAGAGGCAGCAAGTTAAGCAGAAAGAGCAAAGCATTTAGAGTCAAAGACATGAGGCCAACTCTCACTTATAGCATATTGTTCAGCCTCTTCTGTTCACACTTCATCTTCCTTGTCTGCAAAATGGGGATAATACCACTAGGAGTTTTTAGGAGCCCCAGGAGATGAAAGCACTTATAAACCCTGGAGAGCTAGCTGACCTGTATTTAATTTCTCAACTTCTAATACCAATTTGAGAGAGTTCTTCAAGACACTAGGAACCTGAAAAAGTGGGCAGAGTGGATGGAGAGGTGAATTAACTGGAGGACAGGTGGAGGTAAAGGGGCAAAGAGGGGAAGCACAGATGTTTTTCTAGACGGTCCCACTTCATACTTTTTTCTAAAGCACTTGAACTGCTAACCTCCTGCAAGTAATTCCGCAAACCATTAGCAAATGGAAACTTTTATCAAATGTTGCCACCAGAATGCAATGATATCCTATTATACCTCAACAAGCAAAGAAGCTAAACACGCCTGACTGGCAGCAGACATCAGTGTGTATGGCAGGACTAAGAACTATTGAAGATTCAATCATATATTTACACAAATTCATTTCATTCGTTTATAAAATACCTCTGACTTTGGGAGCGGGAGTGGCACAGGCAGTGTGCTGTGTGTATGGAGAATTAGGCTGCAGTCCACCCCCAATCCTCCAGAATCCTACCAGTGTCTAAATTTCTTGAGTTGTAATACTCAGTTTTATCTGTGATATGCTTTATAAATGACATCAGTGATTTGTTCTTAACATTAAAGGCAATGAAACTGATGAATATATATGATTTGTTCACTCTACCATAGTCCCAGTGGGCAAGGTTCTGGCGGAGGGTTGATGGTGATAATGAAGACTATGTCTCTTCATATTTAATGTGCAGATCGATTAGCTAGGGATCTTGGTCAAATTCAGAATGTGGTTGAAAACATTTTTGGTGGGTTGGAGGATCTGTTTCTAATACACTTTCAGGTGATGCTTTAGGCTGGACTAGGCACCTGCAGAAAACTTCCTCCTGGACACATGAAGTGAGAAATCTGGGAGGATTTTATATAGGGTAAGGATGCAATTATAAGCTGATAAAAACCCATGCCAAATTGGCCTACAACTTACATATGAAATTGGTTACTTTGAGCAAAGGAAACAAGGTCACAAACCAGTAAGTCATATAAAAGTTGAAGATAACTACACTTCTGTCCATGGAGATGGATGATATAATTCATATATATAAGGACATATTTATATATAAATAAAATATTAAATAAAATATTAAACTATGTTGGTACAGATTGTGAGTGTATACCTACATCATCATGCAGATGGGGATGCATATTTGTGTGTGTTTGTATAACACATCCGTATAACACATTCAACCACTTTATGTGAGCTAGACTACACCAATATCCACTAATAACATGGTGAACCAGATACCTCCATCATCTCCATCATGTAACTATATATTGTATATATATTGGGACATTTATTCAATGACATACATGTGAGGATAAACACAAACTCAGCCAGGTAAAAATGAAACTAATTAAAATCAACATTACATCCAGCAGATTTGCTTTATATACTCATCATATGTAACTAGCATAGACTCTTAATTACAGATCAATGTAATTCAGTTAGTTACCCTTTATAAAGACTGTAATAAAGTAACTTATTATTGGCATGACAATTTTTTGCTTAAGTTTTTTTCAATACTTTCAGTTGAGTAAATCTAAAAAATAAACCATGTGCACCTTTCTCCTGTTGGATGTAATTAAATTATTGTAGATATCCAAAGCAATAAATATGCCTCTTGGGTGGCTAGATGTATGCACAATTGAATTAATAAAGCTTTACATTTACTGAATTTCTGAAAGAATTAAAAACAAAAAGTGGCTCTTCATTAAATGGTAACTACACTCTGATATTCTTTTTTGCTATTTCAGCCTTTTAAAAATTCTTTCTTAGAATTTATTTCTATTAGTCAATGCAATTCAATTCAATCCATTCTAATAAAAATATTGAATATGTTTAGGGTACAGTGCTTGGAGTTTAGGCAAGATTTAGATGATGTATCAGAAAAGAATACATCCCAGAATCAAAATACTTTAGTAATGTGGAACATTAAAAGTGAAAAGTGTGACTGCATTAAATGATGCATAAATGTGTCTTAAATTGAGTTTCCATTTTCTCTTAACTAGTTTGAACATAAAAACTTGTACTCTAAATGCCACAAGCAAGTCAGTAGAAATTTTTGAATAATCTTTAAATTTGTTGTTGATGCTAGAGTTTATTTAAAATTGGGAAGCATTCCCTACTAGTGAAAAAAAAAAAGCTTTAAAAATTCCCTACAACTATTCTTCATTATTATTGCCCACCACTACAGTAGTAAAATGAATCATCTTATTCCACCCCCCTTTATTCAGAGAAAAATAAATGTATTAAAAGTTAAACCTGCTAACATTAATCAGAACTGAGACACCTATTATCAAACAATTAGATTATATTTAGTGAAATGTTTACTGTCAGTTAAGTTCACTAGAAGTTCAACTCCATGAAAACAGAAACTATGTCTCATTTCTATCTACATTTCCACCTTAGAGAACATTCACTAACAAAGCACCAAATTGTTACTGAATAAATCAATATGATGGATTCACTGTGTATGGAGATATTGGAGAAAGTTCTGGAGTTAGGGGACATTTCTTTACTTTTAATGTTAAAGAAACAAAAACAACCCTGCAAATATTTCTTATTTATTATGACCATAAATTAATTAATGGTAAAAATTCTACAGGGGAAAATATAATATTTCCCACTCCCACTCAATTATGCTTTTACACTCTCAAAATTTCCTCCAGTGAAGACATTATTTTAATCATAAAAGTTAAAAAAATCCTTTTGCTTTGAAAAATAGCTATGTGAATGATTCTGGCTACTTTATGGCAAAAAAAAAAAGGCATTTCAAAGATATGAGAGTTGGTGGAGAAACAGACCTTTCCTGTGTTTTATTGAAGACACTAAAGTCTGTTAGTGTAAAATGAGAATTTTAATGGGCAAACAGGTAGCTCTCTGCTGTGCCTGTTTGAAAAGCAGTATCTTTTTTTAAAATTTCTTTATTGATTGAGGTATTACATATGTGTCCTTATCCCCCCATTACTCTCCCAACCCATCCACTCATGCCCTCACCCCCCTGTTGTCTGTGTCCATTCGTTTGGCTTATATGCATGCATACAAGTCCTTTGGTTGAACTTTCCCCCTTGCCCCCACCCTCCCCTACCTTCCCTCTGAGGTTTGACTGTCTGATCGCTGCTTCTCTGTCTCTGGATCTGTTTTTGTTCATTAGTCTATGTTGTTCTCTATATTCCACAAATGAGTGAGATCATGTGGTATTTTTCTTTCATCGACTGGCTTATTTCACTTACCATAATGCTCTCCAGTTCCATCCAAGCTGTTGCAAATGGTAAGAATTCCTTCTTTTTTACTGCAGTGTAGTATTCCATTGTGTAGATGTACCACAGTTTTTTAATCCACTCATCTGCTGATGGGCATTTAGGCTGTTTCCAAATCTTAGCTATGGTGAATTGTGCTGCTATGAACATAGGGATGCATATATCCTTTCTGATTGCTGTTTCTAGTTTCTTGGGATATATAAAGCAGTACCTTGCCATGGCTAAGAACAAAGTTGGGAGGAGGACTTTCTGGATTTGCATCTTGCTTCTCACTCACACTGGCTATGTGAGCCTCATAACCCGAGGCCTCACTCTGGGTTTCAGTTATTTAAATTGCAGTTACTTCAACACTATTTCAGTTTCTTTATATGTGAAATAGAAGTAATATTATTACTGACTTCCTACCATGAGGATTACTAAAGTTAACATTTTTTAAAGTACCCAGAATAGTGCCTGGCATGTGTTAAATGCTATGTAAATGTAAGTTCTTATTATTAACTATTATTTGCTCTATCAGGAACATAATGAAACTAACAAATACATTTATCTCCATCCCTGTCTTTTAAATTCACCTAACTTCCTTCCTGGCTAGGGCACTTCTCCCCCTCCCCTTGCCTTGTTTTGCTAGTGCTGTGTCAGATCTGTGCACCTAATATTTCTTTGCATATATGGCTACCAAGTCTGTATTCAACCAGCAATATATTTATGAATCACTGAAGCCCCACACAGGCTGAGGCCACCCACAAGTTCCACATGCAGTTAACTATGAAGGTGTTGTGGTAAGATTTGCACATTCTTTGCCGTATGTGAGTTTGCTCTACACACAACTACTCAGAAAAGCACTTCAGGTATTTTTGGCAGCCTACTTAAGAGACACAGAAAATAATGGACTATTACCTGAACACATTTCCCATTTAATAATCTTTTCTTTCAACAAAAGGTACATCTCTGGTCTCACCAACAATATCATTTTTTCTGTGTGTGTGTCTGTTGGCAAGTGGTTTCCCTGGAAACAAGGAGGTATAGAACACCATCTCCAATATGCAGACCAACATCAAAGCAATCGAATTTTGAGATCCTGTGAGATTTCTGAGGTTCAGACAATTAGATGTGATACTGTTTACTACCAACTGAAAGACTGAGTACTAGTTTCCAATTCTTTATTAAATATTTTTATGTTAATATTCAAAGAAAACATGCTATGTTCTCTAATGTAATTCCCCCAAATTCTTACCAATTTGTTAGAATATTCCTATTCCAAAGCAGAAGAGAACACAGATGTTCATGTACATTTTACTTAAGAGTATTTCTTTTTTAAAATTGCTTTATTGATTAAGGTATGATATACGTGCCCATATCCCTCCATTACCCCCCAACTGCCCTCCGACTCATGCCCTCACCCTCCTGTTGTCTGTATCCAGTGGTTAGGCTTATATGCATGCATACAAGTATTTTGGTTGATCTTTCCCCTTTACCCCCACTCTCCCCTACCTTCTCTCTGAGGTTTGAGATCTGATCAATGCTTCTCTGTCTCTGGATCTGTTTTTGTTCATCAGTTTATGTTGTTCATTATATTCCATAAATGAGTGAGATCATGTGATATTTATCTTCCTCTGACTGGCTTATTTCATTTAGCATAATGCCCTCCAGTTCCACCCATGCTGTTGCAATGGTAAGAATTCCTTCTTTTTTACTGCAGCGTAGTATTCCATTGTGTAGATGTACCACAGTTTTTTAACCCACTCATCTGCTGATGGGCACTTAGGCTGTTTCCAAACCTTAGCTATGGTAAATTGTGCTGCTATGAACATAGGTATGCATATATCCTTTCTGATTGGTGTTTCCAGTTTCTTGGGATATATTCTTAGAAGTGGGATTATTTTTGATGAACAAAAACTGATCCAGAGACAGAGAAGCATTGATCAGACCATCAAACCTCAGAGGGAAGGTAGGGGAGGGTGGGGGTAAGGAGAGGAGATCAACCAAAGGACTTGTGTGCATGCATATAAGCCTAACCAATGGACACAGACACCAAGGCGGTGAGGGCATGAGTATGGGGTGTGGGGGGGGGCAATGGAGGGATAAGTACACATATGTAATACCTTAATCAATAAAAAATTATATAAGATTATTTCTTTAATGAAAAATCTTCCTCTTTTAGCATTAAAAACAACCTACTAGTATATAGAAAAGTGCTGAAGAGACACCTGCCTGACCCAATAAAGTGATGCCATCTTCCTGTTCCAAAAAAAAATGCTGGATATCATCTCCATTTCCTATAGAGAAAGGGATCTGTAAACAGCTTCCGTGAATGTAGGGTCAATATATTTTCTTAATAGTTTGCTAATTTTTAGAGAGAGAAGGAAGGGAGAGAAACATAGATGTGAGATTGGAATATCGATTGGCTGCTGCCTACATGTTTCCTACTGGGGATTGAGCCAGCATTCTGTGCATGTGCATGTGACAAAGGATCTAACCTCCAACCCTCCGGTGCACAGGATGACACCCAACCAATGGAGCCACACAGACCAGGGCTCTAGGGTTAATATCAATGCTTCAGTAGGGACAAAGGTAACTTAGAGCTAGGTGTCTGAGTATATGACTCTTCATTGCCCAGTGATGACCATCCCACAGCACCTTCCTCTTTGACCCCATTCCCAGGATTGAGAAACAGACTAAGATCCTTAGCAAGTAAGCTCGGGTTCTCCAAATGAGACATCATGCTTCACGAATAGAAAATAGTCTAATCAGAGTAACCATAATTTAGTTCTCTAGGAATTTATGTAATATTCCAAAGCAAAAGGCTGTCATTCTTTGATTTTTATATCTGAAGTGGTGGAAGGACACCTTAAAGAATGTGGATCTTCAATAATCAGAATTTTAGAAAAAATATCTCATTATCTCCATTTTAAATAGGAGGTTGTGTGTGTGTGTGTGTGTGTGTGTGTGTGTGTGTGTGTGTGGTGTTTATGGAAGTATAATTCATTTCACACCAGGCTTAAAAATTATTAAGTATTGTTTTTGTCAGAATCAGGAATTTTATCCATTTTACTATTTTTTTAATACAATGATGAACCTATACCTAGATGTGCCCCTTTTTTGGGGGGTGGGGCGGAGGGTGGGGGGGTGGTTCAGTCTGTTCTAGTGCCCTGAAAGGGAAGTTTAAAAGAATAAAAAGGTGACATTTCACCACGCAGCCCTCAAAGTGAGAGGTGAAAGACACACACAGTACTGCTTTACAACAATCTCAACCACGTTTCCACTTCCTGCCATGCAGTGGTGTGATCAAGTACCTCTGCCTTGGTTCTCAGCTTCATTTATTTTGTTTTAAATGAGACACAGAGGTTGGCTATTCAATAACTTCCTTTTTCCTCTTTGAAAATCAGTGCTGTTTTGATATTGAAGCACATCTAGTCTCTGGTTAATTCACCCCCTTTGAATTAACCCATCTTGCTCTATATTCTTGCACATGGGCCTATTAGTCAATGTGTAGAAAACTAATGCATGCCTATTGATACTTTCAGTGATCAGAATAGAATACTTCTGGTGACTGTATTGACATTTAGAAAATCTTCTAGGCTAGGCCTAATTCCCAGTGCCATAGGGAGGACCTTATATTTACTGTAGACCTGTAAATAGTTAGAGTCCCAATAATTAGTCTGATAGTTTTCAACTTAAAAAAACAACAAAACAGTGAAATTCTAAAATTATATTTTCATAAAATAAAATCTACAAGAAGTTTTAGCATCCTATTGCTTAAATGTTCTAGGCAAGAATCAAGCACAGGAGCATTCATTTAAGCTCTGATATTTTATGAATCTGATATGTTTGTAGTGATACTAAGTTTAACATTACTTGAATTAATAAATTAATATGTTTATTCAATTAAAACAAAAATTACGTCTGAAGAACATATTAAATGCAAGTCATTTAAGAGCTTAAATGATAATAAGGGGATTTTTATGCAGCAGAATGATAGATTGTAGCAAGAGGGTTATGGAAAGTCCATATAATTCAAGCTATAGAACTAAATAACCACAGGATCAAAATGCTCTAAAGTGGTGAATGAATGAGAAATCCAGGACCATGAGTGAAGGTTTCTCATTAGTTTGTGGTGTGCTTATGAGTTATAAGACTGTAGTTTTAAAATATCTCAGAGTATCTTTAGGTAAGCTGAGTATGTTAAAATAGGCTTACATTCAAATAACTGAATTCTTACACAAATATATCAAGAACACTGTTTTTCTTGTTTTATGTTTTTGCATTTTGTGTGTGTGTATGTGTAAAATAATACAATATTAGAAGTCATCTAGTTTGTAAGTAGCCTCAAATCTCAAATAAATATTGATCCCCAGTATGATTTAGAATGACAAAAGAAAAAACACACAAAGAAACTGGTACTGAAGATAGATTTTTCTAAAACAGGTTTTAGTATTTGACAAATCACATAGTAAACTTTCAGTCAACACTCTGCCTTATTTCATTCATTTCTATTCCATGATATTTTTCACTGTTGTTGAACAAATTATTTGCATAAATGGTAGTTTTGATCATGTTTCTTAAAATATCATTTGATTTCATTTACTTGAGGTTTTCATAACTATATCATTATTTGGGGAGAAATCTGCCTTCACAGGTCAATAGTAGTCTCTATTTTTAATCCCTTTTTAACAACTATAATTTCATTTTTAGGTATTTTGGCACATTATTTCCTTAGGAGAAAAGTAGATTCAGGCAATCAAATTCCATTTGCAAACCTTGCCCCCTCTCCCCAACCCCTCCACCCCCAATTAAAAGATAAATCATTTTAAGAGAATACATCTGTTTTGGAATCAAATAATATAAAGTAAAAAAATCAACTATTAGCTTTTTAAACTGATGCTAAGCAACATAAATATGTTTTATTCTTCAAGGATTTGGAAGCAATACAATAAATATTCTAATCATCTGAAAGGAAGGCAGGAAGAGAGGGAGAAAAAATTGCATGACTAAAGAAGATAAGGTAGTATGTCTATATTTTCTTCCAACATTTACCACATATTTTTATATTTTATTTTTTAAATATATTTTATTGATTTTTTAACAGAGAGGAAGGGAGAGGGATAGAGAGTTAGAAAGATAGTTGAGAGAGAAACATTGATCAGCTGCCTCCTGCACACTCCTTACTGGGGATGTGTCTGCAACCAAAGTACATGCCCTTGACCAGAATAGAACCTGGTACCCTTTAGTCCATAGGCTGATGCTCTATCCACTGAGCAAAACCAGTTAAGTCACATATTTTTATATTTTAGTCATCTTCATATATGTGACTTTTAAGAGTCACTAGATATTTTTAGGAGCTGATTTGTTCACTTATAAATATAGAAATTTCAGGTGGTCTCTATAATCTCTTCAAAACCTAAAAGTCTAATTTTGCATGTTTTTTTTTAATCAAATGAATGCTACACTATTGAACAAATGACTTTGGAACTGGAGGAAATTTGTAATGACAGATATAATCCAGAGGGTGCACTAAATTGAAAACTTTTCACTCAGTGTTCTAAATTGATTTAGCAGTCGTTCACTTAGGCCTGGCCAGTAAACTAATATAATAGTCAGCCGTAGTGTTTTTTACTCTTGCCTAGTTTCTCTTTCTTAGCCTTAATAATCATTCTACTTGGAATTTCAGTACTATCAAATAAATTAGTAATCGCATAGGAATGATTCCAATTTCTATGACAAGACTATCAGTTTAAATGCATTATATATTTTCTAGAACATTATCTTTGTGGATTGTTTTACAGCAGTGCCCACACAGAAAAATGCACTAGTTTATTAAAATATGAGCACTCTAATAATTTACTAGAGATTTATACCAAATTTATGAGAAATAGGTTATTGGTGTCTTTTTCAATGCCATACCTTTCAATTTATTTTCCCAATGTCCATGGTTCTTATATTTCCCTTAGACTTCCACTGTTAATATTTCAACACATATGGATTGATCTTTTGAGTTACATCTTTTTCTATTAATCTTTTCACATTGAAGCAGGACTTCTGTAGGTTTTGCCCTGGAATAGTGGTTTAGCCCCAGAAGATAGTCATTGGCTTGGTAACTTATAAGTCCAAGCAAATAGAGAGATGCCATTTTATTCTACATAAAAAATACACATAAACCACCAATAAGAGAAGTAACATTAGACTTTATAAACTTGACACACCCTATCAAAAGTATGACACTGTAATACACACTAGATTCAGAATGTCTAAACCTTATCCTATCTTCCTTTTTTATAGTGTAAAAGGGCAATGTGTGAATCTGATTTCTCTAAATATAATATAATTTAACTTACCTCCTTTAAATATCATTGTTATATATGATTATACATATTATGCCATATTAGTTGATATTTTTTACATGGACTGCGCATCTTGAATATAAAGTTTTTTATATTTGCACTTATGTTTCATTTTTTTCTACTATTGTTATCACCTTTGATTCCTCAGATTCAATCCTTATATTCCTTCCTTTAGATAAATAATTATTCATTTTTAAATGTTATTTTTTAAAGTATAAAATAAATGAAGAAATAAGCACACACATAAAATGCCTCATTCCTCCTTCTTTGTGTAACTCAAAATAGCTGAGTTTATTTACCTCCTAACTTCTGCATAGAGCTTAACTTTAAGTAGACTGAAACTTTCACAAGATTTCGAATCTTATAACCAAGAACACAGAAATAATGACAATCAACTTGACATCTTAAACATACTCTTTTACCACAAACGTTTTTATTTACTAGCTGGTGATAGAAACCTCTGAAATAGCCATTAGCCTCTCAGTTAAAATGCAGCTTTTCTCTTAAGTGCATCTGCCCTGAGTATTTTTTTTTGTGTATCAATAGAAGTTTAGCTATCATTTGTAAAGTATGTTTCTTACATGATACATTTGACCATTCACAAAAGTATTTAAGTAATGTATTTTTTAAATAATTATGTTGGCAGGATAAAAAGTACTCCTTTAAAATTGAGGTTATATCCTGGTGCCATCTCTAGGTTTGATTTAATGGATGCAACAGCACCATGCAGGAAATAAAGTTTGCTATTTTCCCATGTAAATGAGCTCTTTTCAGAACCTGGGGCTGTATGATCATTCAGGGTGTGAGTCACCCCACATCCAGTTCAATCTGCATAGTTTAAATATGGGATTTTTCTAGCTAAATATTAAAGGTTTAACCAGAAACAATTTAAGCTTACCAAATAACTTTGAAGAGTTAAATTTTCTTTTTTCTCACCTTCAGTTATATAGTAATCTCTCACCCTGGCATTACTGATTTGCTTAAGAAAGAATGTTCTTCATACTTAAGGTTATTGGTTTGGGCTCAACGTTTTCATGCAAGTGAAACTGTTGCTACTTGCAGCCCTAAAAACTGTCTTAACATTTATTTATCTGAACTATTTTCTCACCACGACAACAGTTTTTCCATTATTTAATGTTATCAGCTGAAGATGAATCTATTTTTGAGATTTGTTCCCATAACAAAAATGAGGTGATTTAACTTGGGCCAACAAGTTAAGCATTTTGAAGAGGGAGATGGAGAAGTCAAACCATTCAACTGAACTACTCTCTGGGGACATAGCCTCTTTTTGATACACTAATGGGGTTCATTAGTTCTTCTGAATTTCTATGGGAGATCTGTGGGCAGAACTAAGCCAGGAAATGGTCGCCTCCAAACGTTGAAAATGCATGGGGACAACAGTTAATACTTTCCACTATGTCATTCTGTTGACCCTTGGGCTCTGCTTTTACTTTCCCTCAATGAATCACTGTACTGTGGTTTTAATTAAGAAAAATCACGCTGTGGGGAATGCAAAGATCTGGGAAGAATCTAATCAAAATTTAGATACAACTGGCTACCTTATAAACCCCAAAGACATAATTTTTGTGTAATTAACTAATTTTTTAACATATCCTAAGGAGAGTAGACAAGTGTTTTTGTAGAAATGCTGTCATTCAAAAATATTAAAATATTCATTTATTAATTTTATCCGAAGTATTTATCATTCACTCTAAGTAGTAATCACCCTGATTGCTGAAAACTGCCTAAAGTCCCCCTAATCATTTAAAAAGTAGTTTCACTTCTTTTGAAACCCTTGTTTTTCTTTCCTGAGTACTGAATGAAATCAAATGGAGCTGATATTTTCTTAGAACAATAAGGAGCTTTTTGTATTTATATCACATTCTGCAATGTATAAAAAAATTCACGGCTAGGGGACTGTCAAGGGCAGGGGGGAAAAAAGGACACATATGTAATACCCTTTGTAATACTTTAAGCAATAAAAAAAGAAAGAAAAGAAATTCACCTATATGATCTCAGAGCATACAAATACTCAAAGCAGTTTCTTCTGTTTCTAAGAATCTAAACCAAACATGATCATTTAAGAACTCACTTGATTTTTTCCTTTATCAGTAGCAGATTTTAACTATACCCATCAATTCTTTGAGTAAGGAATTGAACAATTGAGCCTCTATCTTTAGAATTATACCTCATCTAATATTTATAAATATTGGGTAGAAAACAGAAAATGCCTCATTAGTATCCCTGATTCTCAGACAGCTTAATTAGGGTCTTCAGACCATAAACTCATTTACCTTACAAGAATGATATTTGTGCAATCATACCACCAAATATGTGTATCAAGACCCTACTACTACATGCATCTCTTCAGAGTGAACTGCATACATTTTAACATTATGTGGTATTTTGATTTATGATTTCTCTTAATGAGCATGTTTCAAATATTTGGAAGAATTTCTCAAAAGAAGGGGAAATTCAACTACCATTTTAGTTTTATAAAAATATTTTGGAGTGGAAAGCACATTAAAAATTAGAATTTTCAAAGTTTTAATCCCAGAGGAGAAGCATTGCTAGAGTTTAAAAGGACTGCATATGGTACTCACACTGCATTGCCAGGGGCCTGGAGAGGTGATATCCCGAGTCCTCTTGATGAGAAATGAAGGTTGTTTTATTAAGCACAAAAAAACATGATTCTTAACTCAAAAACTGTGGGCAGAAACAGAAGCGCAGGGCTAATTTTTCCAGTGCTAATTCTAGAGTCTTGGCCACCAAAGACTAAAAGGTACTCTTTTTGAGAAAGCATATTATTTTTACTCACAGATAAAACATTAAAATATCTTAGCTGATCAGTGGGCTGAGATTAAAAGGTTTCTTTTTTGAATCATCAGATTGAGGTGTATAAGGGAGAGAGCCTTGTAGGGTTTATTCAGAAGAGCTTGCTAAAGTACTCAGCTCCCAGCACTTAAAAAAGGATGTTGATATACGACCTTCATTTAAAACATTTCTTTGCAAATCCTTATCTAAAGATAGGAGAAAAATAACAGCTCCTATCACTACAATTGATTTGTTATGACTCTCTCCATTGAAATTGGGACAAAATTTGCAACATGCCACTCTGAAATTGATTAACTTCTCAATTCTGTCAATAGCACAGAACTCAGTCTCACCAACTCAGCTTGATTTAGGTTGTTTCCCCTCCTGAACATGTACTAGTATGTGATGGAGAAGCTAAAAGGAATACTCTAAGGAGGGGCCGGAGAGGCAGCTATGTTCCATCCTCTTCCTTTAATGCACATATAGATGAGCACAATAAGTCTCTGTTCCCTTATCCTATATAATAAAAGGGTAATATACAAATTGACCAAAGGGCAGAATGGGCCTAAGCCGTCAGTCGGACATCCCCTGAGGACTCCCGGACTGCTAAAGGGCACAGGCCAGACTGAGGGGACCCTGCCCAGTGCATGAATGTCATGCATGGGGCCTCTAGTACAAACATAATAGAAAGATGGAGGGTGGGTCGATAGACCCCTTTTCTTTTGGTTTCCAGTAGCTCATGCACATTCACCCAGGATAAGGGAGAACTGGGTGACAATTATAAGAGTACACAATGTCCATTTTTAAAGAGTAGAAAGAGGTCTGCATATAATATTTACTTCAGTGATAGAGTAGAAAAAATAATTTCTGACATTATCAAAATACTCCTCTAAGTTAACCACTACTTGGTATTCAGCATTCTTTATTTCTATATCATTGCCTTTTCTTGTTTTTCCCTCTATTTTTTAAAATTCAGCCCCAATTTTTTTTCTGTAAAAAAACCACATAGATATGAGATTTATGTAATAATTTCTCAGAGAAAATTGTGTATTTTTAAAAGGACAGAGGATTGAAAATGCTTTCAGAAAATATAGTCATCCTTCTCACTACAACAATAAGAGATAGAGATCTGTTACTCTCAATTTAAAAACTATTAAACTAAGATATGTGTAATAAGACATGACATGTTCTGTTTATTGGGCCAGAAATTGCAAAACCATGTAGAATCTACATCTAACTACAGGGACCCATTCTCTACTCCAGGAATAACACCCTATACAATTCAGTGTCCCCTCTACCTCAATTTGAGGGTAGCATGGGGCTGTAGAAACAAAAAATTAACATCAGACCTTTTAATAACTAGGATTTGTATATTGTGGTTTAAGTTTGCTACCTTAATTCCAGGAATTTAGCATCATAGAGATGCTAAGGAGACTCTTTAAATTTGAAAATCTTCCCTCAATGCCTGATGCAGACGCAAGTAGCTTGCTCATTACATTCTATCAGCCTTTTTAAACAGGTTTTCTAAAGCAAAAGCATTCTCTGGCAGTAAGACAGCTTACCTGCCAAGCTTGACATTTCCATAACCAAATCAATATTTCAATAGCCTCCAACTATAAATCTGATGTTGATTTGAATTCTAGAGAGTAATAGATGATCCAATTAGAGAACAAACAAAAAAGTTAAAAAATAATTAGAGTGTTTATTCTTCTTTGATGATAAGGAGTCCTTGACAAGACAGAATGCTGTTCCAAGCAAGTCTCCTTCTATAAGTGTAATTGATCTTGGAAGTTAAAGGTTTGTTTGCATTTTTAACATTGGGAGGTAAATATATTGCTTTGATAGAGCTGTTAAGTGTCAGCTTACCTACCACACAGTTTATTACTCCTTTGTGTCTGAAACATGCAAAAATGTTCTGCTGGAGAAGTCATACTTACAAATGAGCATAGACTTGATAACGGAATACTCATCGGAGTCCCTATCATGTACAGTAGGACCCAGTAACTGTCTATTGAGTGACTAATAGATGCTGTTGCAAACGTTTTTTTTTCCCCCTTTGGGGAGTCAAGAATTTGATAAGCATTTAGACCCATTTGAATGACCCAGTCTATAGAAAATTCATCCATTCAATTGTATCCATCCATCTCTCTATGAGTCCATCAGGTGTGTTATCTTAATTCTAGGAATTGGGCATCAGGGGGATGCTAACTCATTTATTCATTCAATTAATGTTTGTTGTAACTCACTAAACTCTGCAGAACAATCAAATATGAGACCAACACTGACCATGATTAAAAAAAAATAGTAAGGCAGACTAAAATCACTAGGATAAAAACGACAAATATTCAGGAGAGGTGGGCAATGTATTATGTACATTCATTCACTCCTACTGGATAAATCAGAAATTCGCATGAAAGAGCTGAACTCAGACGGTTCAGTAAAACTTTATAATGCTGAGAAAGTAATGGTCTGATCACAGGTGTGGGGGAAAGCATTAGATCCTGAGTATAGAAGACAAAATTTCGGTTCTGCCTTGCCTGAAAACCATTAGGAAAATGAAATGTTATTTTTAGAGGCACTGAAGAATAGGTTAGATTTTTATTCCACAGGCAGTGAGTGGGGTTTCACAGTTTGAATGTTCGCTCTTGGAGCACTGTGTCATGACCAACTGGATCTGGGGGTGGTTGCAACTAGACAGTGAATACCCTGGGAAAAACAAAAGTCAAAGTGTTGAAAGGTCTAAGCTATGAAAGTTGCATTAAATGCATGAAAGGGATAGCAGTAGGAAATAAAATTTTGAGCTAGACTTCAAATGACTTCCATTAACCCAGCAAGCACCTTTGATTTTGCACCCAATTCTCAGGACTATACAAGGTGCTGTGGACATTTATAAAAATAAAGAATATATAAGTATGATCATAGTATTATTCCCAGGAGGCTCAACGATTGTATCTTTTACTTATCTTTATACTGGCAAAATATATACTTGCACAAAGTAAAGGAGATGATAACACCAAAGATATGTCTGAGGTTTTAAATCTTGATGAGGAAGTTGATTTCAAACAGCCTCATTTGGTCCAAGGCCAAGGCAGAGCCATTTGGGTGGAAGTACTAGCTATGTCTCTCATTAGTGGTGTCAGCTGTGAGCAGCTTAATCTTAACCTTCCTTAAGTTTCTGTTTCCATGTCTGTGTGTCAAGAAGTGTAATGTGTCCTTCACTGTTTGTGGTAATAATTCAATGAATACATGTAAAGTGCTTACAACACTATCTGGTTAATGTGTAATTACTATTATAATTGGTTTTAAACAGTGAATTAGTGGCAGAATATGGAGAGCAGATCATGGATTCAGTTGGATCATTAAGAAATGTGGATCCAGAGAAGACCAACAATGTGGAACCAGGACTGCTCTGTTCAGAGATGAATCTGAATGGGAACATAAATAATAGTCCCCTCCGAGGGGATGTAGGCGAAGAGAAGGGCCATGCACAGGTGCTTAAATGTATCGAATTTAAGAGGTACGGTAAGAGGAAGAGGAAATGAGTGAAGGAACTGGTAAATATGGGAGACATATTTTTCATTTTCTTCATTAATTAAGTTGTAATCATTTGCTCTATTTAAGAAAATATACAAAGCAGAATCTTAGGACCTTCATAGTATCATGAGTTAAGTTGACTTTCTTAACAATCTTGTTTGATATGAACCTTTTATATTCCCCTAAACTTGCAAAGGGAGGACAGATGGGGATGAGAAAAGACTTGACTTTGGGTGGTGAGTGCCTGATGCAGTATGCAGATGATGTTTCATAGGGTTGTACATTTGAAACCTGTATGGATTTATTAACCAAAGTCACCCCAATAAATTCAACAAAAAAGAGTTTCAACTTGATAATGCCTGATTGGGGGTGGCGCCTTGTAATTGACCAGATCCTCACTGAAGCCTTGTTAGAGAAGCTAATTGTTAACTTGACCACGTGCCTCTCAGAAAGAGGTCAACATTGTGGTGTATGACACCTGCCTTTTCTACCCTGCTTTTTTTATTTGTGAAAACTTACATCTATGAACAGTCACTAGTAGAGATGAGACTGGATTTTAACAGTAAAGAGAAGTATCTGGATGATCTAATAATTGATTCTGTTTCCCATCATTATAGGTAATTCAGTGCTTGAGAGAAATCTCAGTATAAAAACTTGGGGCCATAAGCAGCATCAAAAGCAAAGTATTCGGGCCCCGGCCATGTTACCATGTTATTCAGTTGTTAGAGCATCGGTCTCCGCACCTAAGGGTAGAGGGTTTGATCCCCAATCAAGGGCAGGTACCTGGAATGTGGTTTTCACTCCCCACCCCCAGTCAGGATGCCTGTGGGAGGCAACCAGTCTACGTTTTTCTCTCTTGCTTTCTCCCCTCCCTCCCTCCTTTCTGAAAAGCCATGGAAAAAAACAAAACAACTTTCCTGTGAGGAATAACAAAATAAAACAAACAGCCTCAAAATGAAGTTCTTGGTACATGAGTCCCAGAAAGCAAGTTGGGTTTAGTTAAGCCTCTTAATATATAACCAGAATATATACAGCATGGGACAAAAGTAGGTTTACAGTGATTCATATGAAAAATAATACAATGATAAATAATAACACAAGAATAAACTCTGTTTCGAGTACTCACAACTGTAAACCTATTTTTGCTCCATCCTGTATTTTAGAACACTCAATCTGCTCGAATCAGAGAGTTCCAATTAATTTCCATTTTTAATGCTACAATTTACATTTTTTTCTTTCTAAACAAGAACTCTGGAATCTATGGTTTTCACAATAATAAAGATAGTAGGCATGTACTTTAGGACTTTAATAAAGACAGAAACTGCATAAGTTAACAACACCAAATAGGCACTTATGAGAGAATAGGAAACTTAATTTTTCACTATGTCGTTGCAAGATGGCATTGTTTATGTTAGGGGTATATTTCTTTCTTGAGTCAGAACTTCTAGGTTAAATAACTTAAAAAAAATAACATGACTTTTAAATAGGTGCTATGATACAAAAATGTGATATGTAGTTGGAGACGTGATATTTAGTTCTCAGTTATTTCCATTGTTTATGAGCCTCTTGTTGCTTTTAAAAAGACATAAAGACATATGGAACAGCTGCATTATCTCTAAATTTCTCGTGTTCTTTTGTTTTAAAAAATACTATTTTTTTCTACACAGAGGAAAATTAAATGGGAGCTAAAATATAGTGCCTAACACAAAAGTGTCCTCAATGGAAATATTAGGCAAATAATTTTTTTTTCTTAAAGAAGTAAGCTCCTGACATATTTAAACTGTTTAAACAAGTTGATCACTTGTCATGGCAAAACAAAACTTAATTCATTTAAAAGGGGCATACAGATGACCAAGAGATATGAAAAATGCTCTAAGTCACTGATCATCCAAGAGATGCATATTAAATGAGGTATCATCTCATTGTCAGAATGGCTACCATCAACAAATCAACAAATGACAAGTGCTGGTGAGGATGTGGGGAAAAGGGAACCCCAGTGCACCACAGGTGGGAATGCAGACTGGTGCAGCATTATGGAAAACAGTATGGAGTTTCCTCAAAAAATTAAATATGGAGCTGCTTTTTGACCCAGTGATCCCCTTCTAGGAATATATCCTAAGAAACCTGAAACACCAATCAGAAAGAATGTATACATCCCCTATTCATAGCAGCACTATTTATAGTAGCTGAGATTTGGAAACAGCCTGAGTGACCAGCAGCAGATGAGTGGATTAAAAAACTGTGGTACATATACAAAATGGAATACTATGCAGCAGTAAAAATGAAGTATCTCCTACTGTTTGAGATAGCATGGAGGGACCTGGAGAGTATTATGCTAAGCTAAATAAGCCAGTCAGATAAAGACACATATCACATGATCTCACTCATATGTGGAATCTAATGAACAAAATAAACTGATGAACAAAATAGATCCAGAGACATAGAAACATGGAATAGACTGTCAAAACTCAGAGGGAAGACAGGGGTGGATGGGTGAGAGAGAAAAGATCAACCAAAGAACTTGTATGCATATCTGCATAACCTATGGACACAGACAATCGGGTGATAGGGTGGTGGAGGCCTGGGGAAAAAAAGGGGATATATGTAATACTTTCAACAATAAAGATTAAAAATTTAAAAAATAAAATAAATAAAAATAAAAAATAAGTCCGATGAGAGAAAAAAAGTAATCCTCCTAGAGAAGAATGACATTAAAAGACTACCACTGAGCAGATAACACCCATGTATTCAGGTGTTGATTAATAGTACAGGTGTTGAAAATTCAGAGGACTGCCTCTTTTTTCTGTTTTCTTCCATCTAGTGTGGAAGATGATAGACAATTGGTTAAAACAATACTTTAGAATTATCCCAGAATATTGTCTTTCTCAATGCCACAGCTTTCTACTTATAACAGTAACAGAATTTATTTCAGATAATATTGTCCCAAAGATAACTGTAACACTGGCAATAAATAAATAAGTAAGTACATAAATAAATAAATAAATATTGAACTGAATTACATCAGAATTACATGGTAATTTGGTCATTGTTTAGTGGTATTTGGAATCATGTGCATTTGGACTCAAATTCTAGTCCTTTGCCTTCTTAGAAGCTCCCTGACTGGAGCAGTAGACTTAGAGGCTGTTGGGAAGAATAAATGAGGTGATGTCTGTGACACCCAACAGAGTGTATACAAGGGCATTCACTTTATTTTATAACCTCTTCGTTCCTTTGTGTAAAATGCTGCTCTATGGAGTTATAGCAGGGGACAATTTTAATTGGTTTTGTTTCTCAAACATCCATCATGAACAAAGGATTCTGTTATTGACTCAAGTGTCATCATAATAGGACCATGAAGTATATTTTCTATGGTTAAAAACACTGGTTTTAAAACTATGGAAAGTCATAAATGAGTCATGGCAACCTTTTGACAAAAGCACAGATTATACAGAAATGTATGATTCATCTGTGTTTTCCTTAAACTTTTACCTGGTTAAAAGAGAAGGTTGTATTGATTTATACATCTCTTTCCAGGATTATTAGAGCATATTTTTTAACTATGAAATTTATATTGAAAACAGAGGATGATGTCTGACACAAAATCCTCTAAGTTGAAGGGGAAATCTGTTACAGGTTTTCTATTTTACACAGATTCTATAAAAAGGATTTTATGATCTGAAAAAGTTCCATAAAGAAATCTATATAATTGTATTAACCAATGTCACTCCAATAAATTCAATAAAAAAGAAAAGAAAAATGACACCCTAATTTGAGATTGCAAAAGATTTTGCTTTAGATGTTCATTAATTTACCTTTATGAAGGTGAATTGACTAGACATTTGAAAGTTAAGCATATCAACTTTATCAACATCTACAGGAAAATCTGATGGTACTGGGATCCTAAACTAATTTTTCCAGCTTTATTTAAATTATATATATTTAAGGAATAAAATGAAAATTACCTGCAATTAAAAAAGGTAGAGCCCATTTGACACAGTATGTATAGATAATACTTTTAGAAAATATGCTCCCTTCAATACATCTAAGAGAAAATGGAACCCATTCAGGGAGCACATCTGTGACTTTTGTTATTAAATATTAGGAAAGTGGTGAAAATATACATTGTTTCTAGTCCTCCCTCCCCCACCCCTCATTGATAAAATGCTACAATAAATAAAGTGGCACAGGCACCAGTTCTCACTTTTGTGATTTATGGGCTAAGTGCCTAGAAGTGTGATTGCTGAGTCACTGGATAGAAACTTTAAATATGAAAAGATAAGGCAATTTTTTCTTAACTGTGGCACTAATACACGTTGCACCAAAGGCACAGGAGTGTAAACATTTCACCACATCCTTACCAGCACTAGATATTATCAACCCTGCTAATATTTGCCAATCTGGTAAGTGGAAATGGCATCTGTTGCTATAATTTGTATTTTTTAAACATGAGTTTTGTTTAACCTTTTCTCATATGATTATTAATCATGTTTGCACCTTTTTCCCCCTGAATTTTACCTGTTCAAGAAATTTGGCATTGCCCTAACCGGTTTGGCTCAGTGGATAGAGCGTCGGCCTGCGGACTAAAAGGTCCCAGGTTCGATTCCAGGCAAGGGCATGTACCTTGGTTGCGGGCACATACCCAGTAGGAGGTGTGCTGGAGGCAGCTGATTGATGTTTGTAACTCTCTATCCCTCTCCCTTCTTCTCTGTAAAAAATCAATAAAATATATATTTTTAAAAAGAAAGAAATTTGGCATAGTTCTCCTAATAAATCTATGATATAGATATTATTATGCACATTTTAGTAAAATAAATAAATAAATAAATCTAGGACTAATAAATATTTGGTATGTTCTTTATGACCAAACTGATAAATGAAATTTATATAGGAGCTTGCCTGACACCAAGTCAATTGTTTAAACCACAGAGCCATATTGAGTCCATCTCCTGCCTACAGAGAGAATCCTATGGCTTTTGCATTTTTATTCATACTTCATTATTTTAATCATTTGGACAGTCAGGTAGTATAGGCACCTATTATGTTCCTAGCACTGTAACAGTTTCTGTATCTACAACAATAAACAATGAATAATGAATAAATTAGTACATTAATAAATACATATTTTCTTTATGTAATTCTAAAAAATTTCTTCCCTGACTGGTTTGGCTCAGTGGATAGAGCGTCAGCCTGTGGACAGAAGGGTCCCGGGTTCGATTCCGGTCAAAGGCATGTACCTTGGTTGCGGGCACATCCCCAGTGGGGAGTGTGCGAGAGGCAGCTGATCGATGTTTCTCTCTCATTGATGTTTCTAGATCTCTATCCCTCTCCCCTCCTATCTGTAAAAAAAAATCAACATAATGTATTTCTTAAAAAATTTTCTAAGTTAATATTTAAATGCAGATATACAGTATATCAAAGAAGAATTATGGGGTACTGTGCATATGAATGATGGGGTCTAACTGCAAAGGTATTTAGAGAGCTTTGCATAAACATAATGAGGGTGCATAATTTGTAAAAAAAATACTCTGGGAGATAAAAGACAAATGCGATAGCAAAAGTGTCTTAATAAACTAGCTTATCCTTACAAAAATGCCTTTACCCAATCTTCACCAAACAAGTAAAATAGGGAGATATATATAATGATTTACTGACCCTTATATCTTAGTAAAGGCATGAAAGACAAAATGTAAAGTGGAAATATAGACAATCATCTAAATAATAAAGTATAGGATCAGAAAAAATCTATTGGAAATTTTCATATTTGGACATTTTTAAAATGTTTCAAATTCAATTGCATCAAATTTGTATTTAATAGCATAATTAAGCATATTCTTTTTCCAGCAAAGAAATGTTTCAATTTTTAAAAATCTCCAGATATTAAATGTGTCGCACAATTATTTCATTAAAAAATCAGTTACTTTGTTACAAAATTAATTCATTAGAAAACTCAATTTGCTGAATTTCTCTGATTAAAAACTATTTTTAGGTTAATAACTTAAGTAAGGGGTACTATAAAATCTGTCCAGAAAATACCCTGTAAGGAGATAAAACGTTAGAGGTTGGGTTAGGGGGTCTGTGTCAGAGAGAATGTTTTTCCCCAGGGCATCTGAAAGAAGCCCAATGAAAACTTCATTCACCAATGTCCCATTCTGGTTCACCACACCCATGAAACACACATTCTAAATCTAACCGAAGTTTTGGAAATGTTACAAATACTGTATATATTTGTAACATTTATATAGTATATATATAAAGAAATTCTACCTTTTAAAATCAAACTTTAACTTCACATGAGTTAACACTTTTGTGATCTCTTATTACAATTACGGAGTACTGTACAGACTCATGGATATTCATAGCAAAGCCCTTTTACTTTGGAAGAAGGAAATGTTTCATGGAGGAAGGAGTTACTCAGGGTTTAGTGAGATCTCAGTATTAATTTTGGTTCTGCCACTTATTGATTAAGACCTTTACATGAGACATTAAACTTTTCAAGTCCAGTAGTCTCCCTTCATCCACCATTTCACTTTCTGTGGTTTCAATTAACTGTGGTCAACTTCAGATTGAAAATGTTGAATGGAAAATTCTAGAAATAAACAAATCATAAGTTTAAACTGCATGTTGTTCTGAATAGCCTGTTGAAATTTCGCACCCACTCCACATCACCAAGCTCCATCCAGCCTGGGGTGTCAATGATCCCTTTGTCCAGCATATCCACAATGCCATCTGGGTTATCAGACAAAGAGAGAGACCACACTCACGTAACGTTTATTACATGATGTTGTTATAATTGTTCTATTTTATTATTGTTGTCATTAATCTCTAACCTGTGCCTAATTTGTAAATTAACCTTTATTATTGGCATGTGTGTATAGGAAAAAGCTAGGATAGATAAGGCTATGTAGTATCTGTGGTTTCAGGCATCCATTGGGGTCTCAGAATGTATCCTCGGTGAATAACGGGTGGAAACTATACTATATAGTGAAACTCCCTTGGAGCCTTATGTCTCTTATCTATTAAATGGAAATAATATTGCCTTCCTTACTAGGTTGTTCTGAGAATTGAACCAGACAAAGCGTGTTCAGTGCTTGGCAATGAATTTTGTACATGATTACATCTTGGTTGCTTTTTCCCCCTCATAAAACGTAGTTTGTTTAGTTACCTTCCTAAAAGATTTTTTTAAGATAATGGGGAGAAGATTTAGTTAACCATTCTACATATAAGAATTCTTAGCTTCCTGTAATTCTTAGAAATTATTATATTTCAGGACATATCTAAATAACCCATAGACATATTTTTTTCCTCTTAGTGTGTGAATATCTCAGACAAAACCCTACCTCAGTTTATGCCCACATTTTTAAGTGTTCACTTCTTTGCTGTATGATAGACATACAACCAGAAATCCTCAATTAATGTGGCTAAGAAAAGTTGAAGTACAATTTCTTAATAAGTGACAACCTCTTTTTTTTTAAGATAAGTTTTTCAAAGTTACAAAACATATCAAGATCTCTTAGTAAATAACTATACATGACTCATTTACAAGGAACTATATAATTGAAAGAATCATAGTAATGTTGAATAAGACTGATTTTTTTAAATTTTCCAGTTCATCACTTATAATGCCATGTTGTCCATATCTCAACATTGCTTACTATGCTATTGTAAAATCATAAGTTATAAAATGAGAGAAATAAACATAATGTCAATGACAGCACAGGGGTGATATTCAGAGCTAAAAATAACCTAAAGCTCAAAAAACAGAGGTCCCAACTATATCTCTGAGAAAAAAAAAATTGTGATTTTTGGTCTAAAAAAAGGCATTCAAAAATTTTTCCCAACATGTTATTCAAAGTATGCATGCAGGAGGGGTGCATATATTCTTCCTTATTGGTGTTTCAGGATTCTTAGGATACATTCCTAGCAGTGGGATCAAGGGTCAAATGGAAGTGCCATTTTTAATTTTTTTAGGAAACTCCACACTGTTTTCTACAGTGGCTGCACTAGTAATGCACTAAGGTTCCTTTTTCACCAAACCCTTGCCAGGAATTGTTTATTGATGTATTGACGGTAACCATTCCTACAGGTGTGAGGTGATACCTCTTTGAGTGGATTAAAAAACTGCAGTACATCTACACAATAGAATACTATGCTGCAGTAAAAAAGAAGGAATTCTTATAATTTGCAACAGCATGGATGGAACTGGAGATCATTATGCTAAGCAAAATAAGCCAGTCAGAGAAAGATCAATATCACATGATCTTACTCATTTGTGGAATATAATAAACAACATAAACTGATGAACAAAAACAGATCTAGAGACAGAGAAGCATAGATCAGACCGGCAAACCTCAGAAGGAAAGTAGGGGACTTGTATGCATACTATAAGCATAACCAATGGACACAGACACCAGGGGGATGGGGGCATGATTGGGGTAGTGGGGGGGCAAGGGAGGGATAAAGACACATATGTAATACCTTAATCAATAAAGAAAAATAAATTTAAAAAATAAGACAAATTAAGGTAGGTGGCCTAAGCTCTTCTTAGTCTATTGTCTTGATGTTTGTATTAGTCATTGAGATAAATGTTGAAGGGCAGGGAATAGTTTATTGAAGATTGTTTGAACTCTCTTATTTTTTTCTAAGAGATGAGAATTCTCAATTTTATCATACTTATTATTACCTGTAATAGAATAAATTCCAAAATAGGATATGTATTGTTCTTGGTTTGGGTGCTATTTTAAAGTAATTTATGACCTGGGTCACCCCTATTAGGAACAACATTTGAGCTGCTTTAGCTTGGTTCTCTCTATTACTTTAATGATTGTCATGTAACTCTCTTAACAAGCACCTGCCTATATGCCATTTCTTCTTTTATTGAATGATTTTGGATAACTCATAGGATTTTTTCAAGCAAAAACCAGAAAATGTATTTGCATAAGCAACTTTTATATAAGGCATTGGGTTTGAGAGTTCCAATAATGAGAGAGCATATTTGCTTTTCTATATTAAAGTATCAAGTTGCAAAATAAAAATTATAAAAAGCAATGTATATTCATAAAGCCTTTCTCTTTTATAAATAGCATTTTAAAATTTACAAACCCTTTCTTCTTACATTATCATGATGAACCCAATATATATATATATATATGCCTAATATATGAATTGTCCCTGTGGGAGTTCGACTGGGAGACTGATCGCTCGCTATGATGTGCACTGACCACCAGGGGCTGGCATGGAATGAAGGAAGGCCCAAGCCATCAGCCAGAAGGCCCCAATCAGCCCTGATTGCCAGCCGGCCTAGGAACCCTACCGTGAACGAATTTTATATACCGGGCCTCTAGTAATATATAAATAGGTTAGCATGTCAAACTGCAAGGCTGGAGCTTAATTCAAGATTACATGAAAGAGATTTATATGACACTGAATATTGTTTTGTTTAAGCTCATGATTTCTGGGAGATTTCTGACCTTTATTGGAGAAGAAAATTGTAATATAAAATTTTTGGCTATAGTTGAAAAAAAAAAAGGCAATGTCTAGAGAATGAGAAGATGAGCCACAGACTAAATGATAATATTTGTAAAAATCACATCTGATAAAGGACATATTAAAAATATACAAAGAGCCCTAACTGGTTTGGCTCAGTGGATAGAGCGTTGGCCTGCAGACTGAAGGGTCCCAGGTTTGATTCTGGTCAAGGGCATGTACCTTGGTTGCAGGCACATCCCAGCGGGGGAAGCTGAATTGATGTTTCTCTCTCATTGATGTTTCTAACTCTCTATCCCTCTACCTTCTTCTCTGTAAAAAAATCAATAATACACACACACACACACACACACACACACACACACACAAAGAACTCTAAAACTCAACAGTAAGAAAGAAAATAAACAACCTGATTAAAAAGTGGGCAAGAGATCTAAATAGATACTTAACATAGATGATATACAGATAGAAAATAAGTATATGAAAAGACATTCAAGGTCATATATTATCTCATCTTAAACCTATCACCCATAACACATGCTGGTCTTAAATAATGTATTTCTCCTCTTAGCTCACTAAGCACTTTGTATTTCTCATGGCAATTCTTATCTTATAATGAGCAGGCATTACCATATACCTCCTCTGAATGGTAAGCATTTGAGGGACACAGTGGCCATGTCATCTTTTGCTTTGAGGTTCACAGAATGTCTGAACAGTGATTGAACCCAAAAAAAGTGCTTGAGGTTGTTGATTTTAATAAGAATATCAAGTGCCTATAATTTTACTTCACATATAGTAGGTACCCAGTATCAATTTCCTTCCCTCCTAGTGTGTCTCAAGTAATCAAATTTCTAAATCTATTGTGGGCAATAATTCTCAAGAGCGTAAAAATACTTTTCTGAAACACCAATGCTTATTTCATCAAAATCTTACCAATAATTATAATAGATACCCTAGAGGTGAATATCTTACACAATCACTGAAATAAGTCTTTTTCTATGTGTTTCATTCTGAAACAAATGTACTTTTGTGTTCACTGTTAACGTTTTCTTTGGTTTTGTCATACTTTGTGAAATATATGTGTTAGTATAGTTTTCAAAAATACATATGGAAAATCTGAAAATTTTAAAAAACCTAACATCCCAAAACTGTGCTGTGTGAACAATTTAATCAAGTTGTTAAGGAGTATCCCCTTAAAAAAGAGATACAATTTGGAAAATGTTGGTTTAAGAATGTTTCTAATATTCTAATGTCCATCAAAAAACTTCAAGAATGAGATGTGAGAGACATGAAATGCAGTTATTTCCGATAATTGGAAATGAAACCACTTATTGTTCAGTTTTTTTGTTGTTGTTGCTGCTTTTTTTTTTTTTAGGCATCTCAATATGTTTTCCTCATTAAAAAGGCACTTGAGAAAGTAGTGTTTTAAAGCATTGAATTTCCATCCATATATAATGCAATGAACTTTAATACAAAAGAAGGATGTAAAGAGTACATATTGTCACAACCACTTTTAAGGGAATGTAAGAAATGTGAACAGTTTGGATAGCGCTCATTAAAAAATGCACCATATTATTGTCTGGCTGCTTTTATTGTGTAGAAAAGATCCTTCATTTGAATCAGCTACAGTTTACTAAGTGGATAACATTTAGTCATCACACCTGTATTTGTTCAAATGATGTGATGATACCTTATCATTTTAAAAATGTGTGTTCTCTGAAATAAATGTGGAGTGGGGCAGAGCAAAAGGAAATGCTGAAAATTTTTAGATAGAAAAGTGGTCACACTGGCACAGGAGGTGCCTAGCTCTTAGGAGAGTGCTCATTCTATCCAGCCCCATTTAGTTTGAGTGATGATTTCTATGCTACCTTCTAAATTGACACTGAGTTGAACAAGAAAAAATGAATTTTAGTACCTTATTATAGGAAATGGAATTTCTCTTATTTATCTCTTTAAATAAAATAATCTAAAACCATGAGAAATATTCATCATTTCTTCCGTTCCTTGAATCTAGCAAAGGAATGATTCCATTAGTCACACAGAGTAAAACAACAATAAATGAATATCTCCTGGGAGGTTTTACTGCATAATTTACAAAAGTAGGCAATAATTTATTATCTCCCAGAGATTACTGTCAAGGAACTGAGAGGAATTCATCCACCACATTTTTATTCAATACATGGGTAATTACAGCATTTTTATTACTAAATAAAAATATTTCCATGAAATACTTTTACCATGGTCTTATGGGGTTTAAAAATGAGCTTTTCTGATAAAAATGATATTTTCTTGTTTCATTACTTCTTTTTATTATTATTGTTTTTTTAAAATATATTTTATCGATTTTTTACAGAGAGGAAGGGAGAGAGATAGAGAGTTAGAAACATAGATGAGAGAGAAACATCAATCAGCTGCCTCCTGCACACTCCCTACTGGGTATGTGCACACAACCAAGGTACATGCCCTTGACCGGAATCAAACCTGGGACCTTTCAGTCCGCAGGCCGACGCTCTATCCACTGAGCCAAACCGGTTTCGGCTATTATTATTGTTTTTATTAAGTTTTTACAGTAGAATTTTAAGACCCAAATATCTATGTGTTTCACAATACTTTAGTGTTCTACTTAGATTAGAATTTGCTTTAGAAAATATTTTTCTAAACTACTCTGTATTTGTAAAAAGAAATATTCAGAGAGGGTGAGTGAGCAGAGTGAGGGAGGGGCAGAGAGAGAAAAGGGGTAAGAGAGGGAGAAAGAGAGAGAGAGCAAGATAGAGATAATTTCTATATCTTAATAATACCTTCCTGTAGAAAAGTCATAGGTTGAGTGGTGGTCCGTCCCAGAAATATGACTGGTAAATATTCAGAATCCAGTGAGCCAGTTGTCAAACAATGAGCATGTTGAAATCAGTTTTGCTATTTTATCTGGAAACTGTTACAAATGAGGGAGGGTGGTTTACCAGCATACTCCCTGGACCCATAAACATATTCATTAACATGTTTGAGAAAATATTAAAGTTTCTGAGGAGTCCTGCAGTAAAAAAAAATGTAGTATATTTATTATACCAAATATTTTAAAATGTTATAGAGAAGGAACATTTATTACTGATAAAATGGATAATACTTATAGTGGTTTAAGAACTCAGGCTCTGAAGACAGACTGCATGAGTTCAATACTGTGCTCTGCCATTTGCTAGTTTGTTAATGGGACAGTTATTTAATTTCTCTGTGACCCACATTCCCCATTTGTAAAGTTTCATAAAGTATGTATATTTAAGGTAAAGTCTGCAAATTTATATACTTCATAAGTTTGTTTTGAAGGTAAGATGAGTTAATATTATAAATGGAATAATAACTGAAACAATAAAATTTTAAGACACATTAAGTTCTTTTATGAAAACACTGCTCCTGGGGACTTATTTTTTAATAATTTTTAAATTTTCCATTACAGTTGTTGTTACAATATTATATTAGTTTCAGGTGTTCAACATAGTGATTAGCCATTTATATAACTTACAAAGTGATCAGTCATATAAATCTATAGTACTCATCTGATAGCGTATACAGTTAATACAATATTATTGACTATTTTCCCTTTGCTATACATTACATCCCCAAGACTATTCTATAACTATCAATTTGCACTTCCTATTCTCTCCACTTTTTACCCATTCCACTAAAACCCTTCCCATCTGGCAACCACCAAAATGTCCTCTATGTATGAGTCTGTTTCTGTTCTGCTTGTTCATTTATTTTGTTTTTTAGATTCTACATGTAAACAAAATCATCTGGCACTTTTCTTTCTGTCTGACTTATTTCATTCAGCACAAAACCTTTGGTCCACCCATGTTGTTGCAGATAACGAGATTTCATTTTTTTTTTAATGGTTGAGTCATATTCCATTGTATGTATACCACTTCCTCTTTATCCATTCCTCTATTGATGGACACTTAGATTGCTCCCATATCTTGGCTATGGTAAATAATGCTGCAATGAAAGTATTGATTTACGTGTCTTTTTTATTTAGTGCTTTGGGTTTCTTCAGTTAAACACCCAGAAGTGGAATTGCTGTGTCTTTCTATATCACGTATTATAGCCTTTTTTTAAAGTCAACTTTTCCTAATAATGCTACTCCAGATTATTATTTTTTCCATTTTCATGAAACCTTTTTCCATATCTTTAGTTTTAGTATGTGTGTGTCTTTTGATCTGGAGTCTCTTGTAAACATTAATAAGTAAGGGTCGTATTTTGCTATCCATCCAGCCGTCATATGGCTTTGATTGAGCATTTAATCCATTTGCCTTTAAAATAATTATTGATAAATGTATGTTTATTGACATTTTAGTATTCACATTTTTGCACTTTTTTTACTTCTTTTTAAAAAAGACCCTTAGCACTCGCCGGTTTGGCTCACTGGTTAGAGCATCGGCCTGGGGACTAAGAGTCCCGGGTTTGATGCCAGTCAAGGGCATGTACCTTGGTTGCAGGCACATCCCCAGTAGGGGTGTGCAGGAAGCAGCTGATTGATGCTTCTCTCTCATCGATGTTTCTAACTCTCTATCCCTCTCCCTTCCTCTCTGTAAAAAATCAATAAAATATATTTTAAAAAATAAATAAAGAAAGAAGACCCTTAAACATTTCTTGTAATACTGGTTTGGTGGTTACAAACTCCTCTAGCTTTTTCTTGTCTAGAAAGCTATTTATCTGTCCTTTGATTCTAAATGATAGCTTTCTGGATAGAGTAATCTTGGTTGCAGGTCCTTGTTTTTCATTACTTTGAATATTTCTTGCCATTCTCTCTGGCCTGCAAAGTTTCTGCTAAGAAATCAGCTGATAGTATTATATGAGCTCCGTGGTAGGTAACTTACTTTCTGTTGCTGATTTTATTTAAGATTCTCTCTATGTTTCTAAGATTTGGCATTTTAATTATGATGTGTCTTGGTGTGAACCTTTTTGGGTTCATCTTGTTTGAGACTCTGCACTTCCTGTACCTGTGTGTCTTTTTCACTCACCAGGTTAGGGAAGCTTTCAGTCATTATTTGTTCAAATATGTTCTCAATCCCTAGCCCTCTCTCTTCTCCTTCTTGCACCCCTATGATGAAAATGTTGGTATGCTTGAAGTTGTCCCAGAAACTCCTTAAACTATGCTCACTTTTTGTATTCTTTTCCTTTGGCTCTTCTGATTGGGTGTTTCCTGCTTCCTTATCTTCCAAATCACTGATTTGATCCTCTGCTTCATCTACTCTATTGATTCCATGTAATGTAGTCTTCATTTCAGTTATTGTATTCACCATTTCTGACTGGTTCTTTTTTATGTTTTCTATCTTCATTTTTATGTTTACTGTATCTTTGTTCAAGTCCTCATTAAGTTCATCTATTCTTCCTCTATGTTAATTAAGCATCTTTATAACCAGTGTTTTGAAGTCTGCATCTGGTAGAATGCTTGTCTCCATTTTGTTTAATTTTCTTTTTTTTCCTTATTCTGCTTCTGGTTTTGTTCTGTTCTTCACTTAAGATATGTTTCTTTGTCTCATAATTTGACTGCCTCCCTGTGTTTGTTTCTATATATTAGATAGAATAGTTATGTCCCCTGGTCTTTATAGAGTTGTCTTACATAGTAGTAGATGTCCTGTAAGGCCCCTTGGCACAGCTCCCCAGTCACCTGAGCTGGGCACTATAGGTGCACCCCTCCATGTGGGCTCTGTGCACCCTCCTCATGTAGTTGAGTCTTGATTGCCATTGGGATATCAATGGAAGGCACTGAATCCCAGGTCAACTGGCTTAAAAGACTGGCTGTGACCACCATGGAGGATCTGCTGTGAAGAAGTCAACCCTATGGAGCATCACTGACTTCAGTGGGGCTCTGGTGCATGTTGCATCCACCCTTGTCACATGTGTTGCTTGTGCTGATTTTTGGGTAGTGTTTTGAAGCTGTCCACCAGGTGCACTGGCTCTGGGGGTTCCTGAGAGGTGTAGGCCAAGTTGAGTTGCCACCTGTTCCCTGACCAAGGTCACTGAGCATGAGCTACAAAGCAATCTGCAGATGACTACTATTTATGCTGGGCTTCAAGGTTACCAGAAGAGGCCAAGCTTTGAATCCACACCAGCTGCCACTAGTGCTGGGCCTGGGGCAACTCAGAAAGAGGTATGTGGCATGCTGAGGCTAGATGCTGCTTGTTTGAGAAATTTTAGGAAAGTCTGAAGCATGAGCTAGGCCATTCATATGGGAGAGTCACTGGAAATGGCTTGGGTGAGCCAGAAATTTGGGTTGGGCAGGGTCTCAGAGAACCACTGGGATGAGGCAAACACTATTATCCAGATTCTTGGAAGCTCAAATATGGCCCTGCCTGCAGGCTCTGCAGAGGAAGGGCTCAGCAAAGAAACAACAGCCTTTATGAGCACTTTTAGCTGAGAGAAAGCTGCCTTCCTGCCAGCCTTTGCCCAGATACCAGAGAATTCACTTCCTCCCCTTATATCTCTGGTGCTTTTCAAGCTGCTGTCCTAGTGCTGGAGCTCAGAAGTAGTGAATCTGAGTAAGACTGTGCATAAGCCCTTTAAGAGGAACTGCCTGGGACTCCAGCAGCACTCCATCTCACTCAGACATAAAACAAGTTGTTTTTTACAGCCAGAACTCATGGGGACTTCTCTTTCTAGTACTGGAACCCTGGGCTGAGGAGCTTGGTGTGGTACTGGGACCCCTCACTCCTTAGGGAGGACCTCCACAGCCAAGATATTCCTTTTGATTTTTAAACACTACATAAGTTCAACATTACTTGCCAGTAATTCAACTCTCTGATAGAGCAAAATTCAACATTCTTCATAGGAAGATAATAGAATTTACATGATATTTGTATCATGTCATCCATAAAGTTCAGTACACAATCAAAAAGTTATGAGACATGAGGAAAGACAGAAAGTATGACACGTGGTTCAGAAAAAAATCAAAAGAGAACATAAAGAGCTTGGTAGATAAGAATTTTTAGATAACTGTGATGAATCTATAAACAAATTTATAGTAAGATATATTATTATAGTGGGTTATGCGCTGGAGAATGTCAGAGAGATTTGGAAACTGTAAAATAGTAATAATATGGAAATCCTAGAATTATAAAAGACAATTTATGAAGGTAATAGTTCATTGGATAAAAGTTTATTTTTTTAAAATATATTTTATTGATTTTTTACAGAGTGGAAGGGAGAGAGATAGAGAATTAGAAACATCGATGAGAGAGAAACATCAATCAGCTGCCTCCAGCACATCTCCTACTGGGGATGTGCCCGCAACCCAGGTACATGCCCTTGACCGGAATCGAACCTAGGACCTTTCAGTCCACAGGCTGATGCTCTATCCACTGAGCCAAACCGGTTTTGGCATGGATAAAAGTTTATTAACAGGAGACTGACCATAATAGAAGAAAGAAAGAAATACACTTCTAAATAATTTCTCAATGAAGACATCATAATAAAAATTATAAACTAGCCCTGGAAGGTTTTGCTCAGTGGTTAGAGTGTCAGCCTGTGGACCAAAGGATCTCAGGTTTGATTCCTGATCAAGGGCATATACTTAGGTTGCAAGTTCCCCAGCCCCAGTAAGGGCATGTGTGGGAGGCAATCAAGCGATGTGTCTCTCTCACATCACGTCAATGTTTTTCTCTCTCTCTCTCCCCCTCTCCTCCCTCCCTTCCACTCTTTTTAGAAAGTAATGGAAAAAAAATATCCTCTGGTGAGCATTAAAAAAATAAAGAAATTACATAATATTTTGAAATGAATTATCATGAAAACAAAGCATACCAAAAGTGGTAGGATGTAGCTAAATTGATCATCTGAGCAGTTTTAGGTTTAAATGCTTATATTGGAAAAAAAGAAAACTTTAAGTCAATGATTAAAGCTTCCACTTAAAGAAACTAGATAAAGCAGAGCAAGTTAAACTCTAAGTAGATAGAGAAAATAAAAGGAAAAGTCAATGAAATGGAAAACAGACAAACAAGAAAATATTTAAATAAAAATCATTGTTTTAAAGATTAATAAAACTGGTAATCCTTAGTAAAACTAATCAAGGAACGGAGAGAAAACAGTATCAAAAATGACATATAGGAAGTCATTACAGATCATACAGATATTATAAAGACATAATATCAATGGTTGCAACAGCTTAGAAAAAAGAACAAATTCCTTGAAGAACACATCAAACCAAAACAAAGACAAGAAGAATTACAAAATCTGAAGAGTGGTATCTTTAGCCAAGAAATTTAATTCATAGATAAAAATCTTATAAAGAAATCCATAAGCTAAAGTGGTGGACTCTACCACATATTGAACTAAGAAATATTATCAGTTCTACATAAGCTCTCAGAAAATAGAGTAGGATTACTTCCCCATTCATTTTATGAAATAAAATCAGAATAATTCTGATTCCAAACCTGACACAATGCCATTCATTAATAGAAAATAATCACAGGCCATTATCTCTCATGAACATAGATGGAAAGTACCTAACAAAATATTCGTGATTTGAATCCAGCAATATATAAGGATGCTAACACACCATGACCAATGCTGTGCATCCATGAACACAAGGTTAAAAATCAATTAAGACAGTTTATCTTACTAACAGAGGTTTTTATATTGATCATTTTGTTTCCAAAATTACACAGCATTTTATGTCTATCCCCATTTTCCTTGTGAGCCATGTTTGAAATGAGTGGCAATTGATTGAATAAGCACTGGCCCTTTAAAAATTAACTCTACCGAGGCATTCAGCTCCTTATGTAACATAAACATCTTTCTCTGTTCCCATTACTAACTGGAAATCAGATGAACATTATTTTAATGTTATGTAATATGTTTGTCTAAAGTCCTTAGGCGTATGTACCCAAACTATCAGCCAATGAGTCTTTTTAGGTCACATTGCCACATGAGAAAGGTAGTGAATTTTACCTTCTATGCCAGATTCAGAAGCTTCACGTGGAAAAACCCCACAGGTTGAGGCAGTTTTGTCGCAGTTATCCAGGGCTGCAGAACCTACACTAATGAAGTCAGTGATTGTGAAACCCAAACCAGTTGGCAGCAGCAGGCAGGGGGCAAGCTGTGTGAGCATCTGGCCAATGGAAGCCAAATGCTGAGCCAGGGCTAGAGGCTGATCTGCTTCCTCAATGATGTGTAAGTGGGGAATTATGTTTTCCAGTCTCCTTTTAGAGTAGACTCAGAAAACAGTACTATAACTGAATTCCCACGTGACTCCAGCTCCTAATCCCCCTCAAACTAGGTCGTTTCCTGAGTGACTTGAGCTAGTCACTGGAGTCAATTAGGTGGAAATAACTGTACCACTCACATTTCTCTTTTACCTTTACTTGTGTAATATATATATACAACTTGAAGATGACATAAATGCAAGGCGTGTTGAACTAATTAAATTGGTGACTCACAGGAAAAATAAATAAATATGGAGCTTAAAAATGTAGTGGCACTCCAATTTACAAATCATGATTTACAAATGAAGATCTTTTACATTATCTTAAAAATAATAATAATAGCCACTTTTTTGACAAGTACACTTAAACTTTTGATAAACATTATATTTAGTAATATAAATACTGAATGATTAATTATTTAGTATTTATATTGCTAAAGAACCCATGTTTGATTGGTGGTGAGCTGACTAAACTGTGTTTCTTGCCATATACAAGTGAGGAACGAAAAACAGAAAAGAGATTACTTGGAAGGCGTGGTTTAGTTTAACACAACTAGCTGAATTCAGCCATTGGACCCTGGATTGCCTACCTGGGACCTCCCCTCCCTGCCCTATATATATATTTCTGGGTATTATTGATGTGGCGGGGTCTCTTTCTTAGAGCATTTTCTGTGGTACATCTAATCACGATCTATGGCTGTCCTCTAAACACCACTCTCTGTGAAAATTCAAGTTCATGGGACTATTTATGTTTGACTGTAGCCTAGAAAATGACTTTTTCCCATCCCTGTCCATAGGGATATAAGAAGCAAGTTGTCCTTTTTAAGCAAACAATGTCATATTGATTAAAAAATGGATGGTAATTTGAAATCATTCACTTAATGCTAAAACAGACTGTTTAAACAAGTAGGTAATGCATTCATATCCCCCGCCCCTATTCCCTGGCAAGCTAAAAGTTATGTTCTTCGCCAAAGAGTGGCATACAAAGAAGCAAATTGAAAATTCATCGTTTTCCAGTGTGGTAAGATTCATTTATCCATTCAATAAGGATTTATTGCTTTGCTATGATGTGCCAGGTACAGGGCTTGGTGCTGGTAATACCTTAGTGAACAAGACATAGATATGCTATAGAATAGTAACTGAGTTTAGATTTTTACATCTCAACCACTTCTGTGCAGATTAGCATATGAATGAACTATACAACTTATTTTCAGTCACAGTTTGGTCTAGTCTTTGATATTCTTCCTCTAACATATGAAATAGCTTTTCTTTCATAAGCAGAAGAGGAGCAGAATGAAATAGAGAGCTCTGATGCTCCTTGGCCAATTTCTTTACAAAATTACATTTGGAAATATCTATTTAATTGGTCCCTCCAAGGCCTGTAAGCTGAAAAATTTATGGGCTCTTGTGTGGTGACAGAGTGAAAAGTGGTCCAAGTAATTTTTGAAAGGTGCCTACCAAATAAATGAGTTTTACCAGTGATGTCTCTATAAGGTCTGCTGACATGTGAGGACTCTGGAATTCAGGGATTTATATCCTATCGGCCTTAGGACACCCTATTAGAAGAGAGACATATGATGTACTATGGACCAATTACATTTTTCCATGATACATAGTATTTTTTATCTGAAAATAGAAATTCCATCCTTCCAATGGTGGATTCTATAGAATTAAGTGCTTATGGAGGGAAAACTTTCTGAAATCAGCAGTCATGGAGAATGAGTCCACAAAGAGAGTCCAGATTGCGCTTTGCATACAAAGCTACACACTGGGACATGTTGTCATCACCTCCACAGCTACTTCCCCAGTTCAAGACCCATCACCTCTCACCTGCTTACTAATTGATCTCCCTGCTTCTTCTACCTTTGTCTCTTCAAAGTTTCTTCTCCTTAAAGTATCAAAAAGTATCCTTTTATAAAGTTTGTGTGAAACCATGTCACTGCTCATTTCTAAACTCTCCAATACTCCCCATTTCACGCATAGAAAAAGCAGAAGCCTTTACCAGGGTCTGTCAATTCCACTCCATCTTCCCCATCACCTGGAGTGTAAATACTTCAGAGGAGAGATGTAGAAAATGAAGCAGAGAGGTAGCAGACAGATGGTACAGGGCCTCACTATTCTGCAGACACACCAGCCACACTCCTCATGAATTACTCTCCCACATATGCACATGACTATCTTTCTACGACTCCAAGTCTTTGCTCAAATATACCCTCTCAGCAATCTCTGGCCTGGGCTCTCCTAGTTAAAATTCAGTAACTTTCAGGCACTTTTTATTCCTCCTCCTTGCTTTACTTTTCTCTATACCAGGTTTCATTGCATTCTTATGTATTTATATATACACTAGTGGCCCAGTGCACAGATTCATGCACATTGAAAGGGAACTAATTAGCAGAAATATTTTAATATTGCTATTTGCCCTTTTTCCCTCAACGCCTGGGATCTTCAGGGCATTTGGCAGGGCGATCTGCCCGTAGATGGCTCTCACCTGCTCCACCATCCTTCCTGCCCCCTCACTCACCTGCTCCACCATCTCGCCTGGGCCCATCAGGGACCATTGGGACCGGCCGCCCTCCGCTGACTCCCACTGCTAGGGCAGCATCGCTGAAGCCTGCCATGTTCCATGCCCCCTGGTGGTCAGCGCATGTCATAGTGAACGGTTGAACTCCCAGTCTCCCGGTAGAACTCCTGGTCGAACCACCACCCCAGGGGACAATTTACATATCAGGCTTTTATTGTATAGAATTCTTAATATACTTTATGCTGTGGTATCTGTCTATATCCTCTAGATTATAAGTGTCTACCTCCAGTGTCTAGGCTAGTACCTGGTAGAAAGATGGTAACATTAACTAAATAATTTTTCTGAGTTAGTGATGGGCAAAGCTCTGGATTATATTAGAGTAATATCTTGAAAACTACCAATTAAGCTTTGTAGCAGTATTCAGCCAATGGTATGCCTTCACCATACCCACTTGACTGTAGCAATTTTGGTACAGATGGGTGAGAAGTAAGAGACATGAGCATAGAATAAAAAAAGTTTTTAAAATTAGAATTGCAATTTTTAATAGAATGAAAGCTTTAGTTGGGGTATTGCAGGTAGAAAGCCAGTTTTAAAATACATTATGTGTTTACACTCGATCAAGTTTAAATATATGTTTCACAAATTGCTGCCACCTTCCAATGACGCACAGTTTGATCCTTTGGGGCATCAAACAATGGTGAATGTCAGGCTTCTTTGGGCGAGGTCCAGGCACAGCCCTGCATCCGGTACACACAGGGATTTCTGAAAATCTGGGTGTTGCTTTGAAACTTGTAGAGAACTAGGCTTAGTAACCACAACTATAGATTTCTGAATTTGTCTGCATTTGTGCTTCATCTGGTAGTTTGAGCATTAGTAAATCCTCAACAATTTCTATATTCTGCCACTAATTGCATACAACATACAGAGTCATTAATACAAATTCATGTTTTATATTTCCCCTGGAATGACTTCTTTCTTTTCCTAGAATCACATGGCTCTCTGTCTCTATAATGAGTGTTCTCTTCTATGGCCCAAACTACATTTCTGAGAAGGGCACAAGTACCCTGTTCTGCCTTTTAACTAGGAGACACCTGCACAATTAGACTTCAGAAAGATACCCCACTTCCTCGATTTCAATAATCTTTATGTGACATCTGACATAACATCATCAGTCCCATCCTGAATGCCAATGCCCTACATCTGACTACTGAACTATATGATGGCAACTGTCATTTTACAGAGATAATTAGACCATCCCTCATTCCTAAAGTCAATGAACCACTGGTAAATTAAACCACATTTTTAGGCTCTAGAATTTTTTAAAATTATATTAAAATTAAAGTTTCTTCTCAGACATTCATTTTAGGGTTACTTTTAGTGTGACTTTAATGGTCACCATGTGTTCAACATTCTTGTGTCATTTTTTTCACCTTCAGAGTCACATTTATCATAGTATCTTAAATGGCACCTTAGGCAAAGTCCATCTTTAAATTTAAAAAAAAGAGAGAGAGAAAAAATACATAAAAGCAGATGCAATTTGATACCTTAATCAAATTTTACAAATATAATAAAACCTTGATGTGTAAATTAATCCTCCACCATTTTAGTTCAATAATTTTAATTTTAGTGACTCCAAACCATAAAGTGGTCCAAATCCACACAAATAAAGGTTTGAAAGCTAGGACAAGCTAAACACTAACACAGGATTTATCTTTCCATCTGTTTGCTATTCTCAGTCTTCTTAGGATCAGAACATGGATTATATAACCTATTGAGGGATCATTTGGTCATAATGCAAAAAGCAATTATTATGTGCCCATTACGTCTCAGGTGCTGGTACTAAGCAAGATTCTGTTAGTGTCCATTTGTTGGTATTCCAAGAAAATAATCTGTGTAATGTGCTCCTGCGGGCCCTGCTGGATCTAATGGGAGCCTGTTTAACCTTAGCTGTCATCATTGCTATTGCAAAGCCATGAAAGTATGTCTTGGTCCATGTGCCGAGGGCTTAATAGAGAAGAGAGTCAACCAAGTGAAAATCAGACTGTGTGTTTAAATAGAAACCTGGAAAAGACTTGAAATGTATTTAGTCTACCAACGGTCTTCTTTATGTTTTTATTTGGGTTCCATGGGAATGGGTTTCTGTGTGGGAGCTTTGATGCTTTAACTGCAGGGAAATATATGTGTTTTCTTTGGCAGATTTTAAAGACAGCCATAGAAGGCATCCAGACAGATAGGAGCAAATGCTAGAGTAGAACTGTGTAATGAATTTCATGAAAACCTAATACTTATTTTTTTCATTTTTACATGACTTCATATGTTTAATAGCGGCAAAAAACAATATTACTGGTTCTATTTTCCAGAATTTTTTTTTTAAATCTAGTGCATGTTGAGGAGTTTGTAATTGAGCATAAATGTGCATATTAATTAAAGGTGATATGGTTCAAAATGATTTTTCAGTTGCAAAAATTAACTCTAGATCAGTGGTCGGCAAACTCATTAGTCAACAGAGCCAAATATCAACAGTACAACGATTGAAATTTCTTTTGAGAGCCAAATTTTTTAAACTTAAACTATATATGTAGGTACATTGTTATTAACTTAATTAGGGTACTCCTAAGGCTTAGGAAGAGCCACACTCAAGGGGCCAAAGAGCCGCATGTGGCTCGCAAGCCGCAGTTTGCCGACCACTGCTCTAGATTATCTAAGGAAAAAGAGGGGATTATGGTTGCTCTACTCCTGGTATTTGACAGTATTTCCTGCAGGGAATGGTAGTCGGCACTGGCCATTTAGGGAAAAAAAGTCAGAATTGAAATCTTAGATCAGATCCACATTTATTAATCCAGAGAAAGGTCACAATTATTTCCTTAGTAAGATACCAATGTTTCCACATTTACAATAACTGTGTTTATAAACTTCAATAAACACATTTTCCCAATTGTTTTTTTCTCTTTTTCAAAATCTCTATATATTCTGTTTATTGTAATTTTATAGATATTACTGTATCTAGGTTTATTTAAGTTAAAACATTTTTCTTATTTTCATGTATTCTACATTTGTTTCACCCTAATTTCAAGGGTCAGAGTGAATATGATTTTTTAAATTCAATTAACAGGCCCAACTCCACATTGTCTCCTATTAAATAAACCATTCTTCCATTTAAAAAAGAAGAAGAAGAAAGCAAACAAGCAAACAAAACTTGCTAAAGTTTTCCTTAACCATTAATATAAAGTGCAACTTCCTTAAAATGGTTAATTTCTCTACCCTAGATTTTCTCCTCTCACCACTGGTTTTCTCACCTTATTCCTGCCACACTGCACTTCCTCTGGTCCAGCATAACTGAGAATGCTCAAGCCCTCACTCCCTGCCACATATTGCTGGGGAATTTAATAAGAAGTTGTTTTCACTTTATGCCACTTAGCTAAGTCTTTGTTGATTTTACTTATATTTGCAGTCTGTAATAAACCCTTTATGTTTACTAGTCAAGAGGTATATATTACTTGCCTTACAACTATCGTTACCTTTGATATTTTAATGATTGAATGTAGGATTTGGAGAAATCTCTGTCCTTTCTATATTTATGCCTCAATATATTTCCTTTCAGCTTTCAGCCTGTATGGTTATTGCCTTGGTTTGTTTATCAAATACTTTACTTTCCTCCACCTTAATTTATTTGACTGTTTAAAACATAGGTATTCTTTTATATAACATACTAGAGGCCCGGTGCATGAAATTTTTGCGGGGGGGGGGGTGTTCCTCAGTTCGACCTGCAGCCTCTCCAATCTGGGAGCCCTTGGGGAGGATGTCCTGGGAGATTGGGCCTAAACTGGATATTGGACATCCCGCTCACAACCCGGGACCTCTGGCTCCTAACCACTCACCTGCCTGCCTGCCCTAACCACTCTGCCTGCCTGCCTGATCCCCCTAACTGCCCTCCCCTGCGGCCTGGTTGCCCCCATTAACTTTTTTTTTTTTTAATCTTAATCCCTTCACACACAATTGTATTTGACTTCCTTATTGGCTTCTCCCTGTCACACAATTTTTCTCTCTCCTTTATGTAACATTTTTTCCTACTGACTCATCATTTATAAACTTTTCTTTCCTCCTTATTTCCTGCTTCTGTTCCATCATCCTTCTTCCCATCTTTCTCCTACCCTCCCTCCCTCCCCACATTCCTTCTTTCCTTTATCTTTACTCCTGCCCTCCCTCCCTTTTTCCTTCCTTCCCATCTTAATTTTCTTCTTCACTTCCTCCCTTGGACCTGCTTTGCTCCCTCCCCCATTTTTTCCTTCTTCCCATTCTCCTTTTAAGCTCTACTGGCTCCTCTTTAAGACTTTTCTTCCCTCCTTTCTTTCTCATCCACATTCTTCTCTACTTACTTCCACTGTTTTAATATCTATCTACCTCCCTAATTATTCACTATCATTTATCTTTTTTCTTTTCTGACTCTTACTTTTAAAATCCATCCCCAGTACAAAACTATACTTGATTTTCATTATAGCTCCTACAGTTCACTCACACATCCTCTTTCTTTCTTTAACTCTGCTCTCTAATGACTCCTTTGTAAAGTTCCTCCCTCCCTCCTTCCCTTCTTAAAGCTTCTTTATTTTTTTGGGGGGGAGGGGGGGGGAGGGGGGGCGTTAACCTCCAGCCCAGAGCTCAGTCCCAGCCTCCTGTCACTGTCCTGCTCCCATTCCCTGCCCGGGACGCCTAGCCCAGTGAGGGTGGCCGAGGCCTGTGTGGCCCAGGGCCTCTGCCCAGAAGGCCTGGGACCATCCTCCACTCCGTCCCTGACTCGTGGGCACCTCCCCACCAATGGCCACCACCGCCCTCCTCCCCCATCTGAGTGGGACTCCCCACTCCACTCCACCTGTGCCACAACCCTCACCGGGTGCACCTGACCCGCCCCCCTCACGGTCACCACCCCCTTTCATGTGCAGTTTCCTTCCCTTTTCCATTTCTGCACCTACGTATCCTATCCTACCCCAGGCTTTGCAGCTGCCTGAGCAGAGGGCAGGGACACAGCCTGCTGATCTGGTCATGATGTGATACTGTAACAGACAAATTTGCATATTCCTCTAATATTATATTAGATAATACAATATATAATTATACATAAGTAATTACACATATGATGTAATTATGTTCCATATTCTATTATTTTATACTAGAGGCCCAGTGCATGAAAATTGTGCACGGGGTAGGTGGAGGAAGATCCCTCAGCCCCACCTGCACCCTCTGTCATGTTCCAGGACCCCGGCCGCTCAGTTCCTAGGGGCAGGCCTCCAGGCTTGGGGCAGCCTGGCTCCTGAGGCCCCATTTTATCAAGAGCACAAAGTCGGCATTAGTTACAGCCCTCACCGAACACAGTACAGTGCATCTGTGCATACAACTGCCTCGTTCATGTGCCTGCTTCACCCTCCTGAATTACTAACATCTTGAGGACATAGCTTTGTCTTATCCTGTTTCACCTTCAGTGCCTGGCCTGGTGCCAGGGACATGGGAGTGTTTGCTGAGTGAATGAGTGATGAGTGAGTGAGTGAGTGAGTGAGTGAGTGAGTGAGTGAATAAGTAAGTGAATGAGTGAATGAATGAGTGAGTAAGTATATGAGCAAGCGGCTATGGGGTGGGAACTTCTGCCACGTCACCATGGCGACGCGGCAGAAGTTCCCGCCCAGTTCCCTGCTGCCTGGTGTCAGCCCGGGAAGTTCCCACCCTGCTCCCAATGGCCCAGTGCCCTGTGTAGTTCCCCTCCCGCTCCCAACAGCCCAGCGCCCCACTCCTGGCTAAGTAGTTCCCGCCCCGCTCCCGGTGACCCAGGCCCCCAGCCACTCCTTCAGCAGAGGCCAGGGCAGTCTGGAAGCTTGGCTTCCTCATTTGGTCACCAGGGGCAAACCAAGCCTCCAGCTCCATGGCTGCCGCCATCTTTGTTGGCTTAATTTGCATATCATTCTGATTGGCTGGTGGGAGTTGCTTGAGCATAGTGGAAGGGATGGCTAATTTGCATGTTTCTCTTTTATTATATAGGACTAGAGGCCCGGTGCACAAAAATGTGTGCACTCTGGGGGAGGGGGGCATCCCTCAGCCCGGCCTGTGCCCTCTCACAGTCTGGGACCCCTCGGGAGATAACGGCCTGCTGGCTTAGGCCTGTACCTGGGTGGCAGAGGGCAGGCCCAATCCCTAGGTGCAGCCCCTGATCGGGCTCAGAGCAGGGCTGATTGGGGAGTTGGGGCGCCGCCCCCTGTCATGCACAAAGCAGGGCAGACTGGGAGGTTGCGATGCCACCCTCAGTCACACTCAGGGTAGGGCCGAATGGGGGGTTGGGGCACCGTCCCCTGTCACACTCAAGGCAGGGTCGATGGGCAGGTTGCAGCACCACCCCTGTCACACACAGAGCAGGGCCAATCAGGGGGTTAGGGCACTGCCCCCTGTCACGCACAGAGCAGGGCCCATTAGGGGGGTTGGGGCTCCATACCCTGTCACGCACAGAGCAGGGTCGACCAGGGGGTTGGGGAGCTCCACCCTGTCATGCACAGAGCGGGACCAATCAGGGGGTTGGGGCGCTGCCCCCTGTTACTCACAGAGTAGGGCTGATAGGGGAGTTGGGGCACCGCCCCCTGTCATACACAGAGCAAGGTGGATCAGGGGGTTGGGGCGCCGCACCCTGTCACACACAGAGCAGGGCCAATCAGGGGGTTGGGGCGCCACACCCTGTCACACACAGAGCCACAGGACAATCAAGGGGTTGGGGAGCTTCCCCTATCAGGCACAGAGCAGGGCTGATCAGGGGGTTGGGGCGCCTTCCCCTGTCACAAACAGAGCAGGGCGGATAGGGAGGTTGTGGCCCTGCCCCCTGTCACACACAGAGCCGCAGGGCAATCAAGGGGTTTGGGCACTGCCCCCTGTCACGCTGATCCCGGTGCTGGTAGGCATATTACCCTTTTACTATACAGGATAGAGGCCTGGTGCACGGGTGGGGGCCAGCTGGTTTTCCCTGAAGGGTGTCCTGGATCAGGGTGGGGGTCCCCACTGGGGTGCCTGGCCAGCCTGGGTGAGGGGATGATGGCTGTTTGCAGCTGGTCACACACCCTTCAGGGTGGGGGTCCCCACTGGGGTGCCTGGCCAGTCTGGGTGAGGGGCTGAGGGCTGTTTTCAGGCTAGGGGTGACTGAAGCTCCCAACTGCTCCTTTTTTTCTTTTTCTTTTTTTATTCTGGGCCAGCTTTAGCTCTGAGGCTTGGCTCCAGCTCTTAGGCCTTCGCTGCTGAAACCAGGTATCTTGTTTGTTTGGGTTCTATAATCGAAACACTGTATCAACTCCAGCTCTGAGATCCCAGCTGGCTGAAAGCAGGTTTCTGGGGTTTTGTTTAGCTTCTATATTTGTAACAATGTTTCAAACTGCAAGCTCAGAGGCCGGCAGCGGCAGGCGGGGAACGTTGGAGTCCTCCGTCACTGAAGCAAGCAAGCCTCATGTTTGCTTCAAGCTGCCTTGCTGCCGGCTGCCATCTTGGCTGGCAGATAATTTGCCTATCACCCTGATTAGCCAATGGGAAGGGTAGCGGACGTATGGCTAATTACCATGTTTCTCTTGTATTAGATAGGATTATAAAATGCCATTTCTTGTGATACATGCATGCAATTTACAAAGAAATATCCTCAAGTGCTAATTAACAGAAAAGAATAAAAATTTTATAGAAAGGTGAAATGACAACTTATCAGAATTGGTTCTGTAGCATTTTTCCTGAAGAAGTTTCAAACTATTTAGCAAGAAAGTGCCATTGCTTGGTAGAGAGTTCCTTAAACAGACTGTTCTCCCTGTTTAGATTCTTGCTTTCTCATAATTAATCACCCTCAGGGCAGGTAAGATAAACTTGTAAACATAAAAATCAGAGCACTGTCCTGCCTAAAACTTCTAATGGCTTACCTACATACTTAAAATTAAACTAAAAATAAGTTAAACATTTAAATGCCTTACAAAGTCCTACAAGGTCCAACATGACCTAGTATGTACATTCTACCACTCAGTTTATGCTTGAGCTTATCACTCAATAAGCCCAGTTTACAGTCACCTTTGGACTATTGCCATTTTGAAAGCTTCCCAGCCCCCCTCACCCCTACCCTCCGTATTTCCCCATGGCCTTAATCCCTCACTTCATTCATGTCTCTGTCAAAAATCTTTTGCCTACAGAGGAGTTCTCCCACCATGCTCTCTGCATAACTGTGCTTTTCAACTCAAGCCCCCTTCACCTCTTCCCCAGCGCCCCTGATTGATTTTCCTAACACCTCACTGGTGGAATGAGAAGGATGAATATGTCATCCTAAGGGTTTTGTAGATGTCAGGCGTGCATTCTCAGAGCTTGAAGCTAACTTTCTAGATTACGAAGCTATGTAATTTACTGATGAAAAAAGTAAGGTTAAACAATAAGTAAATTGAGCAATCACACATTTATCAAGTGCTGTAGCCTGAACTTATAGGCAGTCCTTAACCTCCACATCCTATGGTTTTCATGTGTTACATTTTTTTTCTAAAAATAAGTTGTTGCATTTTAGAGTTTTTCCTAATAGTTACCACAGACAGAAAGTAGATGAAGCAATTGGGGACAGAAATGTATGTACTCTGACAACAAATACTTTACCCTTAGCACCTTCTTGTTCACATTAGCCCAATTCCTCTCTCTCTAGTGGCTGCTCTCTTTTCGAAATTATACAAAAATCCTTCGGATTTGGGATTCACTATTGACATAATGAATATGTGGTAATTGTTATTAAGGTACAATGGATACAATATGTTGCACATATTTAAAGTGAAAATTCTGATAAACTTTGACAACAGATTCTTGAACAACACAGGTTTGAACTGTGTGGGTCCACCCATATAGATTATTTTCAATAAATATAAAGTTAGCCCTTCTTATTCTGGGCTTTGCATCTGAAGATTCAACCAACCAGGGATCAAAAATGGTATTTTCCATCTGTGGTTAGAAATCTCCAGAGGCATAGGGCAGACTGTACTCTTTTTCTACACCATTTTATATAAGGACTTGAGCATCTGCAGATAGCCCTTCTCATTGTATAAGGGTCAAAGGTATGTATCTTCCCAGGAAACCATGACCAAATCAAAGCAGTGAACCTACCCATTACAAAATGTTCCTTCATGATCACTGTAGATTGTGTGCATCTACTAGGACATATAAATGGAACCAACCTGTGTCCACTCTAGTGCACAGCGTCCTTCCTTCAGGATGGCTACCTTGCAATTCATCCATGTTATGATGGGTTTTAATAGTTCTTATCGCTGAATGCTTTCACATTCTGTGGATATATGCAATTTTTTAATCCTTATTAACCATTGGTGAACATTTGGATTGTTTCCACTTTTTAGCTCTTACTCTTAAATCTGCTATGAACAGTGGTTGAAAGAATTTGTATGGACACAGTCTCTAGAGTAAACATCTAGGATTGAAATGGCTAGATCATAGGTCAATTAATATTTTTAAGAAATGGCCCAACTCTTTCTCAAAGTACTCATAGCATTTTTACATTCCACTTACAGTGTAGAAAAGTTCCTGTTCCTCCTCACTCTTGCCAATATTTGGTATGATTAATATTTTAAAATTTAGCCATTCTAGCTATGTAGCTAAATTTCACTGTTTTTTCACATTTCCTCAATGACTTGTGATGCTTTGCTATTTTTTCCTGTGCTTATTTGAAATCGCTAAACTTTCTTTGGTGAAGTGTCTGTTCAAATCTTAGCCCATTGAGTTGAGCTGATGATATTCTTATTACTGAATTTTGGCTTTTTAAAAGTTTCCTACATAATAAAAGACTAATATGAAAAAATTGTCCCCTTGACCGGGAGTTCGACTGGGAGTTTACCAGGGCCTCCCCCAGCCCCATGGCTGGCCTTGCCCCTATTGCCCCCCAATCGGGGGTGGGGTTGGCTGGCCAACTTCCCACGTCCCCTCCCCCAGCTGGCCCACCCCAATGGGTCCCGATCAGGGTGGGCTGGCCGGACCCCACCCATGCACGAATTCATACAACAGGCCTCTAGTATTTTCTATATTATGAAAAATGTGCAATGGGGAGGGAGGTTCCCTCATCCTGGCCTGCACACTCTCTCAGTCAGACATCCCTCGCGCAATCCGGAAAGCTGGCTCCTAACCGCTCACCTGCTGGCTCAATCCCAACTGCTCACCTGCCTGCCTGATCGCCCCTAAACACTGGCCTGCCCATCTGATTGCCCCTAATCTCTCTGCCTGCCTGCCTGCTCAGTGCACATCATAGTGACTGGTGGTTCCACCATTCAGTTGATTTGCATATTACCCTTTTATTATATAGGATTCTCCTAGTCTGCGGCTTGTTTCTTCATTCTCATAATAGTATCCTTCTAAGAGCAGTGGTTCTCAACCTTCCTAATGCCGTGACCCTTTAATACAGTTCCTCATGTTGTGGTGACCCCCAATTTCATTGTTACAAATTGAGCATAATTAAAGCATAGTAATTAATCACAAAAACAATATGTAATTATATATGTGTTTTCCGATGATCTTAGGCAACCCCTGTGAAAAGGTAGTTCGACCCCAAAAGGGGTCGCGACCCACAGGTTGAGAACCGCTGTTCTAAGAGCATAAGCTTTTACTTTTGAATGTCTAATTTATCAATTGGATCAGGTATTTGATGTCATATTTAAGATACTAAGAAGTTCTGGGCTTCTTTAAGTGGATCCTTAATACATGGTTCTACTCTGTCCACCTATAATCCATTCTCCTTAGACCAACATCTGCATTATCATTTTCTGAGCCACACATTGTAGTTGCTATACAATCCCAAACTAATAAGTCTGGTAATAAATAAAATTATTGTTGGAATTTAAACAAAATTAAATGGTGAAGTATTCTGTCTTTTCTTATATTCCACTAATTATTGCCCCTTCCTTGATCCCAATTATACCAAACTAAAGGCCCGGTGCATGCAATTTGTGCATGGGGGGTCGGTCCCTCAGCCTGGCCTGCACCCTCTCTAATCCAGGACCCCTCAGGGGATGTCTGACTGCCAGTTTAGGCCTGATCCGACAGGGACAGTTGGACATCCCTCTCACAATCCAGGACCACTGGCTCCTAACCACTCACTTGCCTGCCTGATCGCCCCTAACTGCCTCTGCATGCCTGCCTGATTCCCCTGACTGCTCTCCCCTGCTGGACTGGTCACTCTTAACTGCTCTTCCCTGCTAACCTGATCACCCCTAACTGCCTCTGCCTGATCACCTCTAACCACCTCTGCCTGCCTGCCTGATGCCTCTAACTGCCCCCTGCCAGCCTGATTGCCCCTAACTGCTCTGCCTCAGCCCCTGCCACCATGGCTTTATCCAGAAAGATGTCCAGAAGGACGTCCAATCTATCTGGTCTAATTAGCATATTACCTTGTATTAGTATAGATACTTCCAATGCATAAATTCATTAAGTTAATTTATGGCTGAATGACAATACATGTTCTAGAACTTAATAAAAACAGAATTTTTATGAAACATGAATGAAATCTTATTTCCCTAAATCCTAAAGAAAAAAGTATTACAGAAGGCCAATTATATTAAAAGATAGATTAATTAATGTGTATATATTATGACTCTGAAATCTATTTGGTAGAAATCAAACTACATAATAAAAACAATACTGCAAGTTATTGATATTTGTATTTGTTATAGAGTTCATTATCGTTCTAATTTTATTTGAATTTATATATAAAATAGAGTGAATTAACATTTTGTACAAAAATTATTTTCAATCACTTTTTTTCATTTCAATGAGCATCCTTTATACCTCTTCTCTCAAAATAACCTTAGAAAACACAACGCCAAGCATTGTGTCTTTTGCAAAAATCTCCATTTGTGCGTTTTGCTACTAAATCATTGTTATGTATACAGCATTCATGCCAAGAGAGTTACATAATTGTATACGTTAAAGTGAAACAATAAAAATCCTTGCGATATATTAATGCAATTTGGGTGGAAATGGTTCAGACAACAGAAATATATTAATAAGATAGTCATGCCACATTTAAAGCACAGAAACCTCAATAACAGATGAACTGCCAATCAGAAAGTCCTGTTGTGGTTTTTTTTGTTCCTATTGCTTTGTGTGGGGTCATTTAATCATGTTTCTAATCACTGCATTAATAATGTACATGATATACCAAAAAGTCTACATTAATCCTTCGAGGCTCAATATCAGATAAGCTAAAAAAAACACACACACAAAGAAACACTTTCTGCTACTTCCTGTGGTGAACATTCATTGCGCTCTATTTATCAATAGCTCCTTTAACAAGAGTACACTCTTAGTTTTATTAAATCTGTTTTAAGTATTATCTCTGTCTAGACTTCATCTTTAGTTAGTGCTGTCACCAGCGATGAGGAATCTCCAGAAGGTGGAGAAGACAGTAAGAATGTGTCTCTAACTTAGGGCAGAAATTTTGGTCTAAACAAAGAAGGGCTGTATTTATGAAGGTCATTTTCATGAGGGTGTAGGTGTGTATTTGTTTTATATTGTAACAAAAACAGAGAGTTTTCTTTCCTAAGGCAAATCCTCCATCTTAATTATTATGCCACAGCTAGTCTGATTATAATTACTCAGATACCACATACTTCTCTGTATATATCAGCTCAAATTTACCAATCTCTTTCTTTTCCTGATTTGCTTACCGATCTTAATTGACACCTATGATCATAAGAGATGTCATTGGGAAGCTTTTGCAGGGCTACTTAGATAAGTAAATGCATTTCAACTTACGAGCTATTATCTTGGTTTTTGGGTTGTTGTTTTTTTCTGAGAATGATGCTTTTTAAACATTAGAAATCAAGATATACATTCCTCCTTGGTCCTACTATTCTTAATTCTGCCTCTGTGTTGTTTAGGTTTAAAGGCTCTCTTTCCTGAGAATAATCTCTCCATTAATGTATTAGTATTGTGTCACATAGAGTACTTCTATTAGTATCTCTGAGAGCATTTTGATCGTGGGGGTGAACAGGAGTAATAAGGTAAGGGCATACCTTGCTAAAAAAGGATTATTATGGAATGCTAACTGCAATTACAAAGCTCTGTAAACCCAAATTTGGCAGCCCTGAGATTCAAATAAGATCATATTCTTTTTAAATAAAAGAGTAACTGAGAAATTATCTGCTTAACCAAGAAAGGGAGAATACCCTAAGGGGGGTTCATATATTACTGTTTGTTATATGGGCAGAATTCCACAAACTGGAACTGAACAGGTAATGTTTGTAGAGAAGAGAAAATAACCAGTAGTCATTAAGCACTTAGAGTTTAGAAATTAAACATTCCACATCATGATGGGAATAGAAACATTGAGTGACATATATTACAAACACCTAGCCATTTTCTTTCCTTAGAATATGCTTGCTATTATGTAATACTGAAAAGACAAAAATGGCAACAAGGGAAATGGCATTTTTCAAGGGTATTTATCACTGGAAAGCACTCCCCATGACTCCAGTCATTATCAACTTTTTAAAATAAATAGTGGCTTGCAGTACTGACTTGACACAATAGGATTGACAGAGAAAATGCAGTGTTTTAGATGTCTGGAGCCATGGACAAGGGCAGAACCCATCTTGTTCATGCTAGAAAGTATTAATTGCCACCCACCGTGCCCACTGGGACCCCCTCCCTAAAAATCACTGAAACTTACCCTTGCCTTCTGTTGACATGGATACAAACACTTTAATACAAAGATCTTCAATTGAGTTTCAGGCCATAACCTAAAAATATGCTGACTACCCACTATAAAAATGAAAGTAATGTATTTGCTAAAGGAGAATGGTAGAACATGAAACATAATTTAGATTAGATTAGAAAGAGCTTCTTTGGTTCTTTTCATTGCATTCTCTTTCTCTCTCACACACAGGTCTGGAAAGGAACAGAACATCTGAATGTGCAAAACAGTGTTAGAGTCTTTGCAGGAAAAATTTATATTCACTTCAACAAAGAAATGTTTCAACTCTATTTATTAAAAAAATGTGGTAAATATTCTGGATGCAGTATGTAAAAATTCGATTTTTATACCTTATGAAATAACTGGTTAATTTATTTATAAATATTTTGTTTAAAAAGACCAACCTAATGACCATAACAACGTCTTGGCTAAAGATTACTTCTCGTTAATCTAAAATTTTATGCATTGCCCAGGAAATTCTAGAGCCCCAGCTCTCAACTTACTTTCACCAGTTGAACTAACCTCTATTTTGGGGATAGTTCTGTCTTTTATTTATGATGTTAACTTAGCACTTGTCACAGTGTAATATTATTATTAATCATAAATGTATTCATTTCCCCATGGATGTTTTTAATTGAATTTACTGGGGTGACATTGGTTAACAAACATACAAGTTTCAAGTGTACAACTCAATAAAACATCATCTACACATTGCATTGTTGATTTTTAATATATTTGGTATCGGACTCTATCTTATTTAGATATATAACTAGCAAAATAATAGGATTTTTCTCAACCAAATTTTTTTTAATGTCCTCTACTTTATCCTAGCAAAAGTTCACCTTGTTTATACTTTTATTGTTTCCAAATCTTTTCCTTTTTTAACTTTATTTTTATTGTTTACACTATTATAGATGTTCTCATCCCCCCCCCCATTGCCCACCTCCTCCCCATCTTTGTACCCCCTTCCCTCTGGCCATCACCACACTGTTGTCTGTGCCTCTGGGTTATGTTATTTGGCTAATCCATTCATCTACTTTCCCCAGAAGTGCTTTTGAATATAAAGTAGTTGGGCAGAAATGGACAGTGCACCGGGCATAACAATCAGAGTTGGTAGCTACATTATTATTTTTCAGATGTGTGATCTTCAAAAAATTATTTAATCTGTGCAAGTCTCCTTTTTCTCACCAATGACATTGATATAATGATGCTAATCATGTGTTTTCGTTGAAGAGTTAGCAATACATTGTATATAACAGCACTCTATTGGCTTAAAAGCCCGATATTAAATTAAACATTTTATTTATCTTGTTTCTATATAAGGTTACCTATTCAATTTTGATAGCCACATCTGTTATACATTTTTCCAATCATTTAAATATATTTTTGTCTCTAAAATATGTACGTTGTAATGCTTAGTGGAAATAGCACACAGTGAGAAAACCAGGACTTCAAGGCTTATATTAAAATGTTCTCATATGTTAATCTAATGTAATTCATTTTTATGAATTCAAATTAATTTGGAAACTAAAATATTTCTCAAATTACTGATCAAAGGTTTATCACGATTTGTTCAAAAAGTAATATGTATACTTTTATACATGCATGTTGATGTGTGTCTATATGTATGAAGAGCCTCTAGGACTGTTTTCATACTACAGGCAAAATTAGGTGAAATAGGGCAACTATTATGGTCCAAAAACTCAATAATATTTATCTTCTTTTTATATTAAAATGCCAAGGGCAGGAAAGTTGTTTCAGCTCAAATTCCAAGTTCCCAATTTTGCATCCCATTCAAATACCTGCATCTAAAACTGTGCATCTAAAGCACATTCAGCACAGAGGCAAACACACATTCTCTTGCCACGTGACTTTACTATTCTGAAATGTACACATTTGGAAATAAATGAAAAATATCTTCAGTTCTTTGAACTTGGCAGCAAAGCCCATTTTTTTCATGCCCTATAAATGAATCCCATTAAACTGCTGAAACGATATACAGTATTTACATGCATTTAAATTCACTATAAATATTTACAGAACTTTAAGATGAATGCCAGTAATATAAGCTAAATATGTCTGACCACAATTACTTTTCATGAGTAAATGGGTTTTGCCAAATGGCATTTTTTTTTTCAAAACTCAGTATTTTAGAATTCTGTTCAGATGACAGCAATATGTAGATAATCACACTCTACAACTGTTCGCATAAAGTGGAAGGAAACCATCGATTTTTAAAGAGATTCGTTGTTGAGTATCTAGGCCGAGGTATGTCCTTTAGTATGTATGATTTTTTTTTAATGGAGAGAAAAATGAACCACGGGGAGTAACAGAACTGTGAAAGGGGAAGCAGGTGGTGAAATGAGGTTAAGGAGTGCAAGATTCTTTGGGGAAAACTGAAAGACTGGTGATTCAAATGCTATTTTTAGCAGAAATTTTTGAGAAGTAAACTGCTTCCAATAGTTTACTAGAAATTATTTTGATTGCAATGAATTTTCTAGCAGTGACAAGGGTGAATTTTGAAAGCTTGGTCTATGATATAGATGTCAATAAATCTCCAATACAGGGCCTATCGCCTCTCCTAGTCAGATCAATCCATACTGTCACACATGTCCAAGTTTATCTATCACAAAAGCAATGAGGCTTATCATCATTGCCATGTTTTTAATAACATCACTTTTTCAAAAGGCCTCTTCACAATGTGACCTACATAGAAAATGTGCCCTTTGAAGGCCATATTTACATTCTGACTATGAGTCAACTCAACATGCTAAATCAGAAGTAAATAGCAGAATTGTATGACAGAGACATTTACCAAATCTGCAAGGAAGAATGAAGGAAAATGTTGTGAAAAATGACTAATAAAAAAGTTTGTTGTCCACATCATTTGTGATTCTTTATACATGGAGTTTGGGAGGGGACACACACATACATTTATATTATGCATGTGTTACATTCAATGCCTAGTCCCTTAAGGAGAAGGCAAAGTTTTTCACTGACTTGATCACAGTTGTTCTATATTCTCCTGCTTTGTCCAGTACTAACCGAAAATATGACCTTCAAAAATCCATTTTAAATATCTGGGCCAGACTTTCATGATCTTAATTAATGGAAAACACCTAGGCTATTCCTAGGATGCCTTACAGTTTAATAATAATATTAACTATTTGAGAATATTGTAATGATCCATAAGTAAGGCAAGTAAAGGCATTTTCTGAGTGTCAGACTTCCCTGTTATACTGAGATATGTTCCATATATTTTAGAAGACAGATAAGCTTACTTATTTGATCTCAGAATAAAACACTGTGCTTTGCACATAGTGAGCACTTTGTCAATATTTATTAAATTAATAAAATATCTTTATCACAACTGACATAATTAAAACACCTTTGTGTAATAGACATTTACTAATTTGAACACTGAATCATGGATTTAGAGAGTATCAAAGAGCCTATGTTATATGTGTTTTATTAAAGATCTAAAATGACCATGTGAGTTGTAATATGCTAATTATATATTAATTATTTTATATAGAAAACAGATTATTTTCCAAAAAACTTTTAAAATTAAACATTAAATATCTTATCACCCTACAAAATGTGAGTTAATAGTGACTAACATAAAGCAAGTAGAAAGTAGCCTGTAGAAATATTTGAAAAAATATATATTTGGCCACGCTTTCTTTCACCAAATAAATGTTTGGTTTTTCTCAACAGAAATTATCATTTTGTAATCACATGCAACTGAAACAAATATGTGGGTTGTTATTACACATCTGGAAATAACATTGCACAATTATTAAAACAATTGTTTCACGTGAAATTTTTGTTTCACTCTCATAGTTATATTAGCAATAAAACAGATCCAGAAGTTCAGAAATGCATTTAGAGCATTTATATTTTTCTGGTAATCAGAAAATCAAAGCATTAGTACTTGAAAGAAAGTTGTTAAATCTCCCTATTTTACTTAAGGAAACCAGTGCCCTGCAAAGTTTGTGGTTTCTCCAAGAGGGCAGAAGTAGTTGATTGCAGAGTCAGTGTCAGAATACGGTCCTGCTTTTGACCCTATATGTACAGATGGTTATTTATCCTTCATATTCGTTTTGAGTGCCTATCATGTGCCAGGCACTAGTCTAGCCATTTGGGATATACTGATGCAAAGAAAAGTCAAACATTTCTGCCCTCAAGGACCTTATATTTTAGTGGGAAGAGACAAGTAATGAACAGATAAATTTGTAAGTGAAACAAGTAAATTAACAAATCTGGTATGTTAGAAAATGATACACGCTGTGGAGGAAAAAAAAAATACAGCCTGGTCAGGAACTCTGGGGGGTGAGAGGACGGAAGGGGGAAGCTTTTGAATAGTGTGACCTGGTTAGTCCTCATTTAGAAAGTGACTTTGGAGGAAAGACATGGCAGAGGTGAGGATGCTAGCTGTAGACATCTAGGGTGGCGACTTTCCATGTAGAAGGAATCGCTAAGACAATGTCCTTACAGCAAGAGCTCGCTTGAAGTGTTCAAGAAGGTCTGCTTGGCTGGAGGGAGTGAGGCAAGGGAAGCAACAACATGAGCATTGAGGTAGGGTAGGACAGGTCATTGAGGACCTAAAAGACCATTTGGAGCTTTCGCTCTAGGAGCATGAGAAGCCATTACAAGAAGAACTTGATTCTGACTTATGGTTTAAGACAGAGGTTGAAACACATTTTCTAGAAAGAGCCACACAGCAAATATTTAGGCTTTGTGGTCCATGTGGTCTCTGAGGGAACTACTCAGCTCTAGCCAGTGTTACATGAAAGACCAATGTGAAAGCATGCATATAGCTGTGATCTAATAAAACTTTATTTACATAAACAGAGGTTGGGCCAGATTTGCCCCATCTCTCCGGCTGCTCCGTTGAGAATGGACTCCAGAGAAGCAATAATGAAAGCAAGGAGACCATTTGCTTCTGTTTTCATTTTTGTTTTTAGTAATCCATAAAAGAAATGATATATGTATGTTTCCTTACCTATTAATGCATTCATGATGAAATCTCTTCACTTTCTTAGGGGCTTGCTTTTAATGGCAGAGATGAAGGAGACAAGAAAAGGAGAGGAAAAAGCATTTTTTTTTCACATAATTCTTTTTTATATGGCAAATAAATGAAACTAATAATAAAAATATACCTGGAATATTAGTCATTTTATTCAATTAACAAGTTGCTTCACTCCATGGTACGTAGGTGATATGAATATGATAATTTCAAGAAATACATTTTGATGAGGAGGAAAGACAAATACATATGAAAAAGAAAGATTGCATCCAGGTTATAAATAGTTTAAAACTAAAGTATCTGGACTAGTTTCTAAAGTATTGTAGAAGTCAAAAAATGGTAGTTTGGCTGGGAGATATACACTCTTCCCTCCTTTTCCTTTCCAAGAAAGGAAGTTTTTAGAAAGAACAAAAGCCTTTCTTACAACTAAATTAATGATCTATATGTGAAATATAACATGACATTTCCATAGTACAGAAATAGGCAATGCTTTCTAAAATATATTTTTAAAACATTATTAAATTTATTCATCAGATACCTCTTTATTACTGAGGTATAATTGACATACAGCATTATATTAATTCCAAATGTACACCATAATGATACAATATTTGCATGTATTGCAAAATAATAACCACAATAAGGCTAGTTCACATCCATCACCATGCACTGTGACAGAGGTTTTTTTTCTTGTGATGAGAAGTTTTTTTACAGCAATGCTTGTAAATGAGTGGTTTTTAAATGCAAATCATACCAGCAAATATAAAACATTTTGAAGTGTGATATTGTAATGATACCTGCAACTCAGAACAATGACTTTTTAAGATAGTTTTAAATTAATATAAAAAAATTGTACATAATATAATTATATTTTATTTTTACAGTAAAATTACTAATTTTTCTCTGATTACATAAATGGCATATGCTCATTGTAAAAAAAACTCCAAAAATGCATAAAAGCATAAAAGAAAATACATTTTTCCTGAATCTCTATCACCAATTTTAATCAGTAATAATATTGACCATTCTATGTGTATATTTATGCATGTACCTATATTTATTTTCCTGGTGTTTTATCACATATGAAGATTTTTGTTTTTTCCCTCCTCCTCCTCCTCCTTCTCCTCCTCTCCCTCCTTTTCCTTCTTCTTCCTCCCCTTTCTCTTTTTCATCTTTTTCCTCCTCTTCTTTTTTTTTCTTCATTGCCTTATTATCATTCATTTTCTACAATCATTTCTCTTATATTTCAAAACTATCTCTCATTTCAATTAATTATATTAGGCAATTATAATTGAAGCCCAAACTTATCAATGCAAAACAATTATACAGAAAATGTTACTATGTTTTCCTCACTGAATTAAAAATGCAATTAGTTGAAAAAGGAGTTGAGTAGAGGAAATCTTATTTAATGGGCAGAATAATGAAATAGCCAGTTTGCTGTCAATCAGAGATTAAAGAATCATTCTTCCAGCTTTCTGGGGCGGGTCAACAAATCCTCTGAAGATCAGGAGCTCTTTCAACTTTTGATTCTCTTCTACGGAGTACCCACCCTGTTCCAGTCAGCTCCTTATTAATTATGACTCATTCTTTCCACTCACACTGCAAACAAATTGTTGGTAATTTAATCTTACTACTTGGGAAGGTGTATTGAGCTGGACGTTAAATAACTTAAAAGTTATCTTTGGATGATCTATAAAGAGAGCTGGTTAAGCATGTCAAAAGTAAAAGTTCCAATTGGCAGGTAAGATTTAGACAACCTTAAAAATCAGACTTTGCATGCGTTTGCATGTGTGTGTGTGTGTGTGTGTGTGTGTGTGTGTGTTGCTATTAAAAAATGAAAAGTAGAGTCTCGGGAAATATGTAATCCTTGTTGCCATGACTACTGATTACTGTTGTTCTTCCAGTTTTATATGCAGCATCCTGAGCCCCAACATGTAACTAGTCAACTCCAGAAGCTTCAGCTCCTGCCACATTTCTTATAAATATAAACATATACTAGTAAATACTAGCCCTGGTTTGTTTTTGTTTTGTGTTTTTAATGAAATGAATCTAACTTCAGACACTTGGGTAGTAAAGATTCACTTCAGGCATCGAATGCCTTTAGGAATGCTTTTTACCTCTCCCATCTGTAAATTGTGTGTAATTCCTAATTCATTTAGATATTTTAAAATGATGGAGATGGAGTATAAAGGGCAAAGCCAGGGCCTCTTACTTACCAGGTAGTGAATGAAGAGTAGGTTTTTGGCTTAATACTACAGGAGCTAGGCACAATTTTATAATGAAAGAAAAATGGAGTGTTTTGTCTATTTTTCATTATCCTCAAGGTAAGCAAGTAAAAGCTGACCTGAGAAATAACTTCCTTGAATGCAGGATGGGTTATTTGCTAAAGGCCCATTTGCCTCCCAGGCTCTGACCTAAATATTTGTCTTCATCTTTTATCACATTTTCTCAATTTCTTTTTTACTTATAACAGTAAGTCAGAGACCTAGCCAGAATTAGTTAGGGGCTGAGAGTCTGCCATTGATGGAGGTCTCATCCTAAAATTTCAGCATAAAGGGATGGTAAAATGCCCATTCTTGAAGCCCAAACTAGCAGTTAAAGAGATCTCTCCCATCATGATAAAGAAAAATGACTCTCCCATACTAATTAATAATGTTATGTAAAAACATTGATATTGTTTAGTCTTTTACTTTTACCCTAAACCACATAATCTGTGTTTGTTCATGTGTATTGATGTCTTTCTAATGATGAATGGAGCATTAACCTAATATACCCATTTTTGAATACTAAAATTGTGTTTCCACTATTTACCCAATAATATTATGCATGAAAAAGTGTCTAAAACATTAAAAGTCAAGACTTTATTAAATAATAAAAAAAATCCTTCCCACTGTATGGGAGAACATTTTTGCCAATGCTACATCTGATAAGAGTTTAATCTTCAAAATTTATAAGGAACTCATACAACTTAACAAAAGAAAGATAAACAATCCATTTTAAAAAATGGGCAAAGGACCTAAATATACACTTTTAGAAAGTGGACATATACAAGGCCAAGAGACATATGAAAACATGCTCAAACTCACTAATCATCCTGGAGATGCAAATGAAAATGACAATGAGGTACCATCTCACACCTGTCAGAATGGTTATCATAAAAAAATCAACAAACGACAGGTGCTGGGGAGGATGTGGAGAAAAAGGAACCCTCTTTCACTGCTGGTGGGAATGCAGACTGGTAAAGCCACTGTAAAAAACAGTATGGAGTTTCCTCAAAAAATTAAAAATGGAATTCCCATTGACCCAGTGATCCCACTTCTAGGAATATATCCCAAGAAACCAGAAACTCCAATCAGAAAGGATTTATGCGCCCCTATGTTCATAGCAGCACAATTTACAATAGCTAAGATTTGGAAATAGCTTAAGTGCCCATCAGCAGATGAGTGGGTTAAAAAACAGTGGTACATCTACACAATGGAATACTATGCTGCTGTAAAAAAGAAAGAACTTGTACCATTTGTAACATTGGAGAGCATTATGCTAAGTGAAATAAGCCAGTTGGAGAAAGATAAATATCACATGATTTCACTCACTTGTGGAATATAATGAACAACATAAACCGATGAACAAAAATAGACCCAGAGACATAGAAGCATCAAACAGATCGTCAAATCTCAGCGGGAAGGCAGGGGAGGTGGGACCGGGGGGTGGGATAATAGATTAATCAAAGGACTTATATGAATGCATATGAGCAAAGCCAATGGACACTGACAGTAGTGGCGTAAGGGCATTTGCTCGATGCCGGGAGCTGCCAGGGAGAGGTCAATGGGGGAAAAAGGAGACATATGTAATACTTTCAACAATAAAGAATTTAAATTTAAAAATCCTTTAGTAATATGCATGTTCAACCTATTCATTTGCTTGTAAATTCTAATTTTATGAATTACTTTGAATAATCTACATGCTTCAAAAAGCAAAAAAATTTGTGTTTTTTTAGGTAAACTATAAAACCAGTTTAGTGTATTTGTCCTATTTCTTTCAATGAAATGCTTTCAAATTCATATAAATGAGCTTATATCCATTTTTATTTCTGAAAGAATAAAAATAAAATGCAAAATCTTTAAGAGAAAAGTGAGCCCTAACCAGTTTGGCTCAGTGGATAGAGCATTCGCCTGGGGACTAAAGGGTCCCAGGTTCTATTCTGGTCAAGGGCATGTACCTTGGTTTCAAGCACATTCCCAGTAGGGGGTGTGCAGGAGGCAGCTGATTGATGTTTCCAACTCTCTATCCCTCTCCCTTCCTCTCAATAAAAATCAATAAAATATATTTTTTAAAAAGAGAAAAGTGATACACTATAAGTCTCCACTGTACATTTTGAGAAGCTAACCTCAACTTAACGTAACACTATGGGAAGAGGAAGAACCTGATATATGGTAGTGTGAGAAAGGAAATAGTTGCAGTGTATGTTTTCTGAGTATAGCAGAGTTTTTCTAAGTAGCATTCAAACCTAGAGTGTCTTTTAAAACTTCTCCCATACTTTCTGTAACTCATAAAAGAATTAATTTTGCAGTATATAGTTTCACTGATGCAATGAAATACCTGTATTTGCAAAGACCCATCAGTAGCTAAATAAAAACCATTAAAATGAAAACTGGTACTTTTTCAAAGACTGAACATGGAGCAATTAGAAAGAATGAATAAGAAATCAAAAAAAAAAGAAATCAAGTGAAGAACTGAGAAAGATCAAAAGAGATGATGCATTATTTGCATTTAGCTTATGCATTTTAAATTAAAAAAATAATCAATCAAATATGAATTAATGTGAATTAATTTGAAAGCAACTAAAATCAGAGTCAGAGCAGTCTATTAGTGGAAATTTCTGATCCAAGAAAATACTGTTAAATTGTCATCTGAATTATGGCCATCTCTCTTACTTCTCTCCATCATCTTCATTACCTTCTCCTCTGCCATCATTCCCACCATACTGTCTCTTCCTTCCCTCCACTACCGCCACTATCACCACCATCTCTTCAACGGAAAATTAATTTTTTTCTTTTCTGTTTTTAATCTTTTGAAAATTATTTTTTTTACAGAACAAATATTTAAAATATCCCTAAGAATAAACAGGTTTTACCAATGCTGAATAAGAGAGAAAATGTTGGGAAAACTCCATTCAATGCTAATCATGTAGTCGTTCCCTCTTATCCATGGTTTAGCTTTCCCCTGTTGGAGTTACCAATGGTCAATCATGGTCAGAAATATTAAATGGAAAATTGCAGAAATAAGCAATTGATAAGTTTTAAATTGTGCACCATTTTGAATAGCACGATGAAATCTCGCATCATCCCACTCTGTTGTGCTCAGGACTTGAATCATCCCATTGTCCAGAGTATCATCTACACTGTGTCTACCTGCCTGTTAGTCACTTAGGAGCCACCTTGGTTATCAGATCAGCTATCAGAGACAGAGAGAGAAAGGTCACATAACTTTTATTACAATGTAATGTTATATAACTGTTCTATTTTATTGTTAGTTCTTTTTTCTCTTTATATCATATTTTTATTGATTTTTTTAAACCTAAGGTTATACTGAGGGTATGTTTTTAAATTTATCTTTCTTGTTGAAAGTATTACAGATGGGTCCCTCCCTTTCTTTTCCATTGATCCAGGCCTTCCCTAAACTATTGTCTGTGTCCATGAGCTATGCATATATCATTAGTTCCCCAGCTAACCTCTCTCCCACCCACCACCCACCTCCTGCCTTCCCTCTGAGATTCCTCAGTCTGTTCCATGTGCCTTATTTATAAATTTAAACTTTATCATAGTTATATGTGTATGGGGAAAAATAAGTATATATAGGGTTCAGTACTATCCAAGTTTTAGGCATCGACTGGGGGTCTTGGAATGTATCCCCTGTGGATAAAACTGGACTATTGTATATTATGTGTTTTCTTAACTATTTGGAGTTCATATATTTCATCCAATTATGTGCATTCAGTTTTTCTCAATTATTAGTTTATGAACATCTGGAAGATCAAAGATTTAGGAAACTCCACAATGATTCCTAAATTGAAGTCACTGAAACATTGGCTCCCATAATTCATACTCAGTTTGGTAATGACCACATTAGACAAAGAAAATTTACTCTTAACAGGTACTGTTTCTGTTTGACTGAAAAATTTAAATTATATCAAAATTTAAATAAACTAAATGGATTTGTAATTAACTCAGAGACCCTAACATCAATATGTTACATGATTTAAAGTAGGTATATATCAATTGTATTAATGATTTTCCTTCCTCTTTTTTTTTAAATCCTTATCCGAGGATATTTTTCCATTGATTTTAGAGAGGGAAATAGAGAGAGAAACATCGATGTGAGTGAAACACATCGATTGGTTGCCTCCTGCACACACCCTGACCAGGGCCAGGGCCTGGGAGGATCCTGCAACCAATGTACGTCTGCAGGCCGATGCTCTATCCACTGAGCCAAACTAGCTAGAGTTTCCTTCCTCTTTTTTAGTACAACAATAGTTGTTTGTTTTTTAAATACCAGGTAACTTAATTGAAAACTGCTTATTTTGAAAATAGTCTTTTCTTATAGTCTTGCTTTGTTCTTAAATAACAAGACTTTATTCCCTTCTCTCTTTTCCCATCTGTGTACTTAAAAATCACAAGGAAATAATTTTGCAGAGCACACAATTTCTATTATGCTCTAAGGTTTAGACTTTGTTTAGAAAACCTGAAGAATTTATTTATTTTCTGAGACTTTAATCTTTTTGATAAGTAAAGTTCATGGAAAACCATGTAATTGGTACAGAACTTTTCACTTGAATTGAATCGCTTAATCCTCTGTACTAGAATACTTTTGCATCTTGCCTGGAGTAAATTAGTTTCTTTAGGTTAAAAAAAATACAGGAATTATATTTTTCAATTTGATTTTCACTTAATATCAAAGTGACTATAATTAATTCTTTTTTTTTTTCTGGTCATCTAAAAAGCTGTAATGAGAAATTACAAATAACATATCAAAGAAATTTCATAAAATATACCTGATAAAAACATTTCAAGTGTGAGGTACTTTCCTTTGTCACACTAAATTTGATTTCATAACACATAAAAGGCATACAATTAGTGCCATCTAGTGCATTAACCCATCATGCTAGCAATCTTATCAATTCATCACATGGCTTGCTTCTCAGAAGGCATTTTGTAAAGTCATACAATTTCTCAAGATCATTTAATTAGAGTTAATATTAAACAGCTGATTTAATTTTAGTTAAACATTAATCTATTTACATGTTACAGTTTTTAAAGAAACTTCAAAATTCAGATCATTATTTTCTTATCATTATTTTAATTGATTAGAATTTTTTTGAACATTTTGTGAGCATGACCTACACATTTACTCTGGGCATAAAACAGAAAAATCACTACTTTAAAAATATAATTTGCTACAATTGGTAAATTCAGCCATTGTCTGTGCTAACTTGGCAACTGTATCTGGACAGTAATTCTCTTATGCAGCTATTTCCCCTGGTTTCAAAAAATATGGGTATATCTGAGATCAATATAGGAGATTTCTTTCATCATCACCTAGTATTATTAGTTTGAGGAAAAAAACAAGAATGATAAAATTCCATATACTGTACTTAAATTAGCTGTGGGCTCTCCCACGAATCTTGTCTATTTAGTTCCAGAAACTCTTCTGTGCACTGAAAGCCTGAGAAAATTTTGAGTCAGAAAATAAGATGCCTTGAAAAGAAGTCAAGTTGAATAATAACAGTAACTAAGCACACAGAGAACTCTCCCCCATGAAGGTTAGTCACAGAGAAAATTCAGTTTCATTTGTATTTCATCTGATAAGTATCCTAACCTCAGGGCAAATGGTAAACTTGCAAATGGGTGGGCACTCCCCACATGAAATATTTCCTTTGTCAACACATTTTAGCTCTCAGCCCTTCCTTGTTTTCTTTCTTTTTAACTCCTGCTCCTCATCCTTTTATTCCAGGGGTGGGCAAACTTTTTGACTGGAGGGCCACAATGGGTTCTTAAACTGGACCGGAGGGCCGGAACAAAAGCATGGATGGAGTGTTTGTGTGAACTAATATAAATTCAAAGTAAACATCATTACATAAAAGGGTACAGTCTTTTTTTTTTTTTTTTTTTTTTTTTAGTTTTATTCATTTCAAATGGGCCAGATCCGGCCTGCGGGCGTAGTTTGCCCATGGCTGTTTTATTCCCTCTCTTCCCACTTGTAACAATGTCAAATCAAGGAAGACAGGGAAGTTGGAAGCAATAATGTCACTGATAGGATGGTGTGCTGCCCTTGCATTCCGTACCTAATAAGTAAAAACAACAACGACACCATTATATTACTCAGAATGCTCCCATTGGAAAATTGATCCAAACCAAAGTATCCCTCCTGTTTTGGGGAGCCTTAATTTTCAGTTTCAATTTAACTTATCCTGCCAATTAATCAGGACATGGACTTGTCCAATGGATAGCCTGTTAGTCATAGCACAAACTCAGATTTAGTCAGTTTTTCAGTAAGTGCTTATATTATGTGACGGGCACTATTCTAGTCACTGGCACACAGCGGTGGGGGCAGAGGGTGGCATGATAAGGTTCCTGTTCCCCAGAATATTACAAGAAGCAGATAATAATAATAAATAAATGTGAACATTGTATGACAGTGGCAAAAACAATGGAGAAAAAAGTAGCACAATGTTTTGAATGGGACAATTTTACAAAGGTGTGACCCTCTTTAAAAAGATAACAAGTAATTCAGACAGAGGAATAGTGCTAGAAAAAGAGGAAGCAGCTGAGTGCAATGATTGTAAAAGTTTGATGTGTTTAAGAATATTCTGTGTGAGGACGCAGGAGAATATTGACAATCATATATCAGTGGAGGTGAACGGAGTTTTTAGGGGTGAAATAGGCAGGTTTAGGAAATTTTAAAAATTAAGGAGTCCATGGAAAAAACACAGGTCTACAGAGTTGAAAAAGGGTATGTTTCCATAAGGCAGGGGAGCAGCAGAAGTTATATTTCCATAAGATAAGGGAGCTGGGGGTAGCAAAAGGTACATATTTACAGAATAAAGGGAAGGAGGAAGAAAGCCCAGAGGGAATAGGAAAACAATAAGTAAGGAGGGGAGAAGGGCCTCAGGTATCCCATGTGAGGTTCTACCTTTGAGCTCAGGAGTTGCTATAGTGACCAAATCAGAAGGGGATAGTGACCAATCTGAGGGGATATCAAGGCACACAGATCTGCAGCCTGTGGAGAACCCTGGAAAAAGGAACTCAGTGGGACTCTTTCCCCCTCCCCACGTGGGAGTCTGTACTTGTTCTTCAATAAATTTCCACCTTTGCTATACCACCCTTTGTCTGTGGTTTCATTCTTCGACTCCACTGGACAAGAGCCTGGGAGACCATCCTGTCAAAGGAAATACCACGCCTTTCCAGTCCAAAAATCCTGTTTCAGGGGCATAGCAGTCCATAGTCCATAGTTGTTCAGATAGTGTGGGGTCTTTGGGGCCATGCAAAAAAACTTGCATATAACTCTGCATGCAATGCAGATTCAAAGGTTTTAAGGACCAGAATCTCATGTTATGGTTGTAGTTTCTAAAAATTAGTGCTAAAATGTATTATAGATGATAAGTAGGGAGGCCAAATAAAAAATAACTGCAATAGCCCTGACCAGTTTGGCTCAGTGGATAGAGCATCGGCCTGCAGACTGAAAGGTCCCAGGTTCGATTCCAGCCAAGGGCATGTACCTTGGTTGCGGGCACATCCCCAGTAGGTGTGCAAGAGGCAGCTGATCGATGTTTCTCTCTCATCGATGTTTCTAACTCTCTATCCCTCTCTCTTTCTCTCTGTGAAAAATCAATAAAATATATTTAAAAACAATAACTGCAATAGTTTGTTCAAAAAAATGAAACATTAGGGTTGTATTATTAGGGATCAATGATCTGGGGAATCATTAGCAAGAAATAAGAAACATTTATTATATACATCAATATTTCTAGTCCATGATTTTATATACAAGGTGGGGCAAAAGTAGTTTTAAAGTTATGAGGACAAGAAACAAAAGACTTTATTATTATATTATTATTTATTAACTAGGGGCCCGGTGCACTAAATTCGTGCACTGGGTGTGTGTGTGTGGGGGGGGAGTGTCCCTCAGCCCAGCCTACCCCCTCTCACATACTGGGAGCCCTCAGGCGTTGACCCCCATCATCCTCCAATCGCAGGATTGGCCCCTTGCCCAGGCCTGATGCCTCCGCCAGAGGTGTCAGGCTTGGACAGGGGACCCCCATCTCCCCCTGATCACTGGCTCTGGCCCCCGCCCAGGCCTGAGGCCTCTGGCCCAGGAATCATGCCTGGGCAGGGGACCCCCATCTCCCTCTGATCGCTTGCTCCACCCCCCGCCCAAGCCTGACACCTCTGACCCAGGCTTCAGGCCTGGGCAAGGGGACCATCATATCCCCCCAATCCCCGGCTCCACCTCCCACCCAGGCCTGATGCCTCGGCCAGAGGAGTTGACCCTCATCACCCTCCTATCACCAATCACCGGATCGGCCCCTTGACCAGGCCTGAGGCCTCTGGCAGAGGTGTCAGGTCTGGGCAGGGGACCCCCAGCTCCCCGTGGTTGCAGGCTCCGCCCATGCGCAGGCCTAACGCCACTGGCCTAGGCGTCCGGCCCGGGCAGCGGGGACCCGCAGCTACAGCGGCCCCGCGATTGTGGGCTCCGCTTTAGGCCCAGGCAAGGGACCCCTAGCTCCCGGGACTGCCAGCTTCGACCGTGCCCAGCTCCCATCGCTGGCTCCACCCCTACTTCCTGCTATCACTGGCCAGGGTGGCAAAGGCACCTGATTCTCCGATCATGGCTGGGGCTGCCTTTGCCCTGCCCCCCAGCTCTTAGCTCCCCCCTGGGTTTCTGATCACTGTCAGTGGCAGGGGGCTTCTTCCTGCTTTCCCTTTCGCCTCCCTGCATTGTGCCTACATATGCAAATTAACCGCCATCTTGTTGGCAGTTAACTGCCAATCTTAGTTGGCAGTTAATTTGCATATAGCCCTGATTAGCCAATGAAAAAGGTATCGTCGTACACCAATTACCATTTTTCTCTTTTATTAGATAGGACTAGAGGCCCTTTACATAAAATCCGTGCATGGTTGTGGTCCCTAGGCCTGGAGGGTGATCGAAGCGTGAGTGTCTGGCATGAAAGGGCAGGGCCCAGCTGACCTCTGATTCCTGGGCAGCACCTGGGCCCCCAGGTCCCCACATGATCCCCCTGGCCTGCATCAGTGGGCACCCACCTGGCTCCCTCGGCACCTGGGAGCCTGGCAGTGGCCCTGCCTCCCGCCACCGCCACTGGTCACCATCTGCAGGGCGATCGGTGGGGTGATTGGGCCCTGTTTGCACCTGCCTTGGCCTGGTGCTGTTCACTCACCTGCTCCACCATCCTGCTGTGGCCCTGCTCTCATCGGGGCCCATCAGGGCTGGCGGCACCTCCACTGCCACCCACTGCCAGCACCACATTGCCTACACCCACCATGTTCCACGCTGCCCCCTGGTGGTCAGCACACATCATAGTGAATGGTCGAACTCCCAGTCAAACTTCTGGTTGACAGGACAATTTGCATTTAAGGCTTTTATTATATAGGACTAGAGGCCCGGTGCACAAAAATTTGGGCACTCAGCGGTGTGGGGGGAGGGTTCCCTCAACCCGGCCTGCGCCCATTCACAGTCCAGGACCCCTTGGGGGATGTCCACCTGTCGACTTAGGCCCACTCCCCAGGAGATCAGGCCTAGGCTTGCAGTCAGACATCCTTCTGGCAACCAGGGAGCCCTCAGGGGATGTCCAACTAAAGGCTTAGGCCCCCAAAAGATCAGGTCTAAACCGTTAGTTGGACATTCTTAGTGCTGCTACGGAGGTGGAAGAGGCTCCTGCCACCACCTCTGCGCTGGCCAGCCATGAGCCAGCTTCTGGCTGAGTGTCACTCCCCATATGGAAGTGCACTGACCACCAGGGGGCAGCTCCTGCATTGAGCATCTGCCCCCTGGTGGCCAGTGCACATCATAGCAACCGGCCATTCTGCTGTTCAGTCAATGTGCATATTACCCTTTTATTATTATTATATAGAATGTCCCTATTTACCCCTTTTTGCCCCCTCTACTCAGCTTTTTCCCCCCACTTCTCTCTGGCCATCACCATACTGTTGTCTGTGTCCATGGGTTGTGCATATATTTTCTTTGGGCCCAGGCTGCCTCGACGCCTGGGGTCTTAAGAGCATTTTTTTTTTTTTACAAATGAACACAGTGAGGAGTCATGCGCCTTTCTTTCTTTTTTTTTTTAACTTTTTAACATGACGCACAAAAAAGGATTCTCTTCGTGTGCACTGTTTTACAGCTACAGGCTAAGGGGAGAATGGCTTCCAGGGAGCAGCCTCAAGGCAGTCAGGACCCCCACCACCTGGGACGGAGGAAGGGGAGGCTGCAAAACAGCCTCGTCGGAGCTCAGATGGACGCCTGCTCCGGGGGCTGCCCTGGACGTTCCCTGTGCCTACGGCCCAAAAGCGGGCTGAGCCCTCGAGGGAACCGTCTGCCCCAAGCCTTCCGTCTTTTCAGGGCTAAAGTCTCACTCTTCCCATCAACCAAGTGTAGCAGCCGCTTAAAATCTAAGGGGTGAGCCCAGAACCAAACCTCGTCTGTACCATGAACGTGAGGCCTGGCTGCCCAGGGGGTGGGCATGACTTTAACAGCCAAGATGAGGGGAAGGGAATAAACTACGTGCAACTACAACATCTGAAGTAATATTTACACTTGTAAACCTGGGCCGGGAAGCTTGGAACGGCATCGCGGCTGGGCGACCTGCCCTTTTCCTTCACTTGCCTGAAGCCGCACCTCCTCTACCTCGGCTCCTCTCCCACTCGCAACCTGAGGCAAACATCTGGCCTCAGCACCAGTCTCTCTGGAGGTGGCGCCACCCTGCTCTGAGCCACACCCCCTCTCCATATACACACATGGCCCCGCCTTGTGCTTAGCCAGGCCCCTGCCTTTCCCTACAGAAAATGGCGCCTCCCACCTTGGGCTTAAGCCTACAGGTGAAGAGCTTCCTCCTGCTTCCTGAGGGTGGGCCACATCGGGCCTCCAGGCGGCGACACAGCCCGGCCTCCTCTGGGTCTTCTGGGGCTGGGCAGCGTCACCACGCGGGGACCGGATCGGACCCATGGGCTGCATCGCTGCATGGGGGCCAGATCGGGCCCTCCGGCAGCACCGCAGCCTGGCTTCCTCTGGGTCTTCTGGGGCCGGGCAGCAACACCGCGCAGGGACCGGATCGGGTCCCCGGGCGGCGACACAGCCTGGCTTCAGGGTCTTCTCCGATCACGGTGATTGGTGATTGGAGAAGCCAGGCGGGGCAGGGAAGAGGCAGCTGCTGGCATCCGCCTCTTCCCTGCCCCTCCGGGCTTCTCATATCACTGGCTGGGGGGTGGGCAAAGGCAACCTGGTTCTCTGATCACGGGCCAGGGGGCAGGGCAAAACTTATTTTTGCCCCATTCTGTATGTATATTAAGTATACACACATGTGCACACATGCGCGCGCTCACACACACACACACAATAATGTCATTGTATATGTGTGATGTTATGATTTACTAGAGGCCCAGTACATAAAATTTGTGCCCTTGAGGGAGGAGGTCCCTCAGCCCGGCCTGCACCCTCTTGTAGTCCGGGACCCTGCGAGGAATGTCTGACTGATGGCTTAAGTCCTCTCCCTCTGGGGAGCAGGCCTAAGCTTGTGGTTGGACATCCTTAGCGCTGCCTGTGGAGGAAAAAGAGGCTCCCACCACTGCTGTTGCACTCACCAGTCATGAGCCCGGCTTCTGGCTGAGCAGCACTCCCCCTGTGGGAGCGCACTGACCACCAGGAGGCAGCTCCTGCATTGAGTCTGCCCCCTGGTGGTCTGTATGTGTCATAGCAACTGGTCATTTTGCCATTCAGTCATTTTGCATATTAGCCTTTTATTATATAGGAAAATAAGAAATACATACTTGGTTTTCCTTCAGTTTCTGGCACACAACTCCTAAAACCCTTAGAATTTTAAGTGAACAGATCTATAAAGGTGTCTTTTGTTATGTTAATGAGATTACTTTTGAATCCCACCCAAGGATGGGGGCTGATTGTCAGGAGTAGCATACGTGTAACTAGAGGGTTAAACTTTTCAGTCCTTCAACTTTGAGCTTTGGGTGAAAAGGAAAAAGAAGGAGGTTGGGGGTTGAATGAATTGTCAAAGGCCAACAATTTAATTAATCATGCCTCTGTAAAAACCCAAAAGGATGGGGTTCAGAGAGCTTATGGGTTGGTGAACATGTACCGATATAAGGAGAGTGGCACACCTTGCGAGGGTGTGAAAGCTCTGCATCCTTTCCCCATACCTTGCCCTATGTATCTCTTCCATCAGGCTGTTTTCTGAGTTATATTCTTATATATAAACTGGTGATCTAGCAAGTAAAATCTTTCTTGAATTCTTTGAGCCACTCTAGCAAATTACTTAAACCCAAGATGTAGTGAGGGAGGTCCTGAGAACCTGTGATTTAGAGCCAGGTGATCAGTAGTCATAACCTGGGAAACTACTACTTGTGACTGGTATCTGAGTAGGTGGAGCAGTCTTGTGGGACTGAGCCTTGAATCTGTGGAAACTAACATTATCAACAGGTAAATAGTGTCAGAAGTGAGTCAGATTTTTTTTAATCTGACACTGAAAGCAAAAGCAAAAAAAAGCGAAAATAAATAAGTTCTCTCTATATCAAACTAAAACTCTTCTGCACAGCAAAGGAAACTATCAACAAAATAAAAAAGGCAATCTAATGAATGAAAGAAAATGTTTGCAAATCATACATCTCATAAGGGGCTAATATCCAAAATATTTTTAAAAGTCATACAATTCAAAATCAAAAAATCAAAAACTCCAATTAAAGACTGGGCAGAAGATCTGAATAAACACTTTTCTGTAGACATACAAAAAGCCAAAAGGTACATGAAAAGATGCTCAAAATAATTAATCATCTGAGAATTGCAAATCAAAACCACAATGAGATATCACTTCACACCTGTTAAAATGGCTATTATCAAAAAGATTAGAAATAATAATTAGAAATATAAATTGGTGCAGCTACTATGGAGGGTCCTCAAAAAGTGAAAAATGGAACTATTATGTGATACAGCAATTCTACTTCTTAGTATTATTCTAAGAAAACAAAAACACTAATCTGAAACCATATATGCACTCCATGTTCATTGCAGACTTATTTACAATAGCCACGATATGGAAACAACCTAAGTGTTCATCATTAGATAAATAAATTTAAACACGTGGCATATACATATATATTCAATTAAATATTATTCATCCATAAAAATAACAAAATCTCTCCATTTGCAACAGCATGGAGGGACCTCAAAGACATTATGCTAAGTGAAATAAGTCAGGCAGAGAAAGATAAATACCATATATTCTCTTTCAAATTGGTGGTTGGTGGTGGGTTGGAGAAATGGTAAACTGTTTTTTGGTGTTTTTTCTTGGAATCTAAAAAAATCAAATTTTAAAAAAGATAAGAAATAATTTATCATATTGAGATAAAAAATCAAAAGAGCACTGGTAATTCCAATTATGTTTGCAAACCTTTCTATTTTTCCTATTAGTAGAACCCCACTCTAAAACAAGAGCACTTGATTTTCACCAAAATGCAAGAAATTTTTCACTTCCTCAGGCAGAGATTTATACATATTAAAAAAAAGATGTGTGGAAATAAAGATGTGGACAAATATATTTTTATAACATATTATAAAAATATAGTGGATACCTTATCATAATAGAACAAAATTGCAGGGATCATTATTTGACTTCTCTTCTCTCTCCCCATTCTCCCTTTTCACATTCTTGCTATTGTTCTTTTCTGTATACTTTAATCCAGCTTTTTCTCCCCTGGAATTCCCTACCTTTCTTTTTTTCTCATATTTCCAAATATCTGCTTAAAATGATTCATTAACAGAATTAACATTAAATAAACACTCTAACCTTTTAAGCCCCACTAAATTGGAGTGAGTGAACTATTGTTCTTTGAAAGAATGCAGAAGCTAAAATAAATTACTATGGCCTGGGGGGTGAAGGCATTCATTTTCTTCCAGAATAAAAATATTTAAAAAAACAAACAAACTGAAAAAAGGTAGCATAATTTAGTTAATCTCCTCTATATAACAAATATTTCCTGAAGATAGTAAGATAACTTCTGCAGAAGATTAAGTGCATTTATGTCACTTTACATAAATTTCACAACTCCTTCCCCCCGCCCACATACCATTTCATATTTACCAGAAAGTTTTCCCAGGTAGCAAAAGGTTAATATTTCTCAATTCTATTTGTATATATTCTGTGGTTTTAATATTTATTGAAAGTTGTTCTGGCTGTTCACACTAAACTAAAGTATCATATTTTAAAGTCAGCACTGTTCAACTGTTCAAATTAAGAGGTATATGATTTGACTCCCATTTATTCAGATATTGTCATTTTAAATTTAAACTAGTACCTCCTTCCCAGATCCTCATTTAATTTTCTCTCAGTGACTAGAATGTTACTGGAACAGTGGTTTATTCCAGGATTAATAATTCTTTTCTCAAGTTCACAAAAGCTGTGAATATCAGCTGGAAGGTTGCAATCTCAATGTAGGTGCCAGGTGTGTTTTTTCACTGTTCTTTTTTATGGTGCATATGCAACCATAAATATTATCTATACTAATAAAAGCTAATTAGACTGGATAGACCGGACGTCTTCCAGCCATCCTTCCAGACAAAGCCGCAGTGACTGCGAAGGCCGAAGAGGGCCGGCAGCTGTGGCGGCTGGCAGTGGCAGCAGCAGCAGGGTGATGGGGGCAGCGCCTTCCCCTGATCAGCCCAGTCGCCTCCCACAGAGGGAGGCTAGACTGCAGCTTAGGCCCGCTCTCTGCGGGAAGGGGGCCTAAGCCATTAGTAGGACATCCCCTGAGCGCTCCCGGACTGTGAGAAGGGGCAGGCCGGGCTGAGAAACACCCCCCTTCCAGTGCACAAATTTTCATGCACCGGGCTTCTAGTTAGTGAGTAAACCTGAATTTGGTCCATCTTGTCAAGACAAAACAATCCCCCAGTGTCCAGGCCCCCAAACTCTAAAAAGACTCTTGAAAAGGGATCCTAATAAATTTCCCACCTGAATAAACATTCAATTTTGTAAGTATCTCAGGCAAAGTCAAAGTAGATATCATTGTTATAAAGATAACTCCTAACTTCACTAAAGATTAATGTTATAATTTTTCTTTAGAAATTTTCTCCAATGCCCTTTCTAAAATAGACTAACTAGAAAAAACAAAGAGTAATGTACATGTTTAAACACAACACTAAAGGACTAAACTATGAATATCTCTGACCAGAACTGGTAAAATAAAAAAATACCAGTGGACATATTATAAGAATTTTGGGGTGTTTTTTTTCCCCAATATATTTTTATTGATTTCCAAGAGGAAGGGATAAGGAGAAACATTAATGATAAGATAGAATCATTGATCGGTTGCCTTCTCCACATTCCCCACTGGGGATTGAGCCCACAACCCAGGCATGTGCAATGATCGGGAATTGAACCATGACCACCTGGTTCATAGGTCGATGTTCAATCACTGAGCCACTGTGGTGTGTTTTTTGAATGTTACTTCCACTTGTAGAACATATCTACTGGATGTTGTATGTTGAGAACGTTGCTGCCTAGACATTAATACATAGAGAACAAAGTGGAATTAGTCTTTTCTCACTTGGAGCTTGGAACTTAAAAGGGCCATGGAAGAATAAGAATGAACTTCAAGAATATGTGTAAGATTGAATGACCCAACTGTGTCTGAAGGTGGACCAGGAACTAGTCAGGCAAAGAGTTGTGGGAAAAGTATTCTAAGCAGAGAGAATCTCAGGAACTAAAAGAAAGCCAGCTGTGGGTAAAACTCAGAAAGAACACTTTCTTTTCATAAAAGCATAAATTAGGAAGTAATTTTCAATGTTAATTGAATAGGAGTTATAAATAGTAATTAATTTTAAGTACTATATTTGATTTGCCTCCATGTAATATTTTCAAATTATGAGGTATATGATTTGACACACATTTATTCAGACATTGTCAAGTTTTCAACTTAAACTAGTACTTCCTTCCCAGATCCTCATTTTATTTTCTCTCTGAAATAATTAACTAGTCCCTTTCTATGCAAATACTCAGCTTGCAAATACTAGCAATTCTTCTCCCAAAGCAAGACAGAAAAGAACAAACCTTTTATCTCTCTTTTTATACATTTCTAACAATCCACTGATATCTCTATGTTCTTGTTCAACCTAATTTATTCAACAAGTTGTCTACTATTGCTGTCTGCTTCCTGAGCTCCCTTTAGGGATTGTTGCAGCACACTGTAATCTGGATTCCCATCAAAGCAGTTCTTCAAACTTGTCTTGGAAAAAGCACCAATCATCCTCTTGTTAGCAAACTTTATAATGACTTTTTGACTCTTAACTTATTTGATTTCACATTCTTCAATTGGCTCTAGGTATCCCACCTGAGCTGAAGTTCTGGTAATGTTGGCTGGGGGCTCAAGGGACTTCCCTGAAAGATTGAGATCCTGGAGCTAGGAAAGTTATGGACAAGGCAGTTGGGAATCCTAGACTGAACAATAATGGTAGTCTCATTTAAAAAATCAATTTAAAATGACCTGTTAGAGAAGTAGATATCAGATATTAGGTGACAAGCCAGAAACTAAATGACACTAAGATTAATGAAACAAAACAAAATCAAGTTCAGATTGGAGGATAGGAAAAGTCTCAGAGATTTGCTTGGTTGGATCTAAGTCTAAGAAACCATATACCCTTAACCATGAAAGAGAATTAAATTCCTGAGGTCACTGGGTAGTTTCAGAAATCTCCTTCTTTACTTTAAGGGATACTACTGCCCTGGTTTTCTTCCTATAAATCTAGTCATTCTTAGTCTTCTTACTTCATCCCCTAAGTATCATTGTATGCCATAAGATGCTATCCGTGACAATTCCTCTATGTACTAGGCACAGCATTCCTCTGCTTCAACTCTTGATTCTTTGTCTGACTTCAAAATCTTAAATCAAACACATTCCTGTTGATACTCAATTTATATAATATCACATGTATGTCTTTGTTCCTCCAGACTGAAGCCAACATCTCAATCATACTACCATCTCTTCCTTCTCATGCCTTTTCATCTCAGTGTATAGCATCACACAGCTGAACCAACACAAAGTGTGGGCCATATCCAGGACACATACTTCTCTACTCTGCCACCAAATCAATCAAATTCCCAATCCATCTCTTGTAATAATCTTTAATGACATAATGCATGCCCCTATCACTTTATCTCCCTTCTCCCAAGTGAGTACACCCAAATGAGTATACTTTTGATGGCAACAGACATCAGTTAGGACTATTCTAGACCAACTGAGATGTATATGTATAATCACCCCACTAATGATTTCTTCTTTGCTAAAAACAATGCTCAATTCCCATTTTACTCAATCTCTTAGCAAACCCAAGACTCAGTATTTCCATTTGGATATTTAATATGCACATTTTACTCAATGTTTATAAAACTGAACTTGAATTCTTCTTTCCCAATCCACAGCCTTTCTATATCCATTGATGAAGACTCCATCTTTCCAGTTGTCCACAGCAAAAGCCTTGGAAACATCACTGATGCTACTTTTGCTCTCATATTTTCATCCAGTCTATGAGGGGATCACATGGACTTTACGTCAGAATACATCCACAACCTAACCACTTCTTACCATCTTCACTGCTACCATCTGGTCTGTCTACCATCATGTTTTTCCTGGATTACTGCAATATTCTCCTAACCTGTCTCTTTGCTCTCAATGCCCCCACCCCTCAAACTTTAATTTCCACAAAAGTCCCAGATAGGTCCTGTCAAAGCATGGGAAAGTTTATGTCCTTTCTCTGCTCAAAATACTCCACAGCATGCCCATTTCACCCAGAGTAAAAGCCAAAGGCTTTACAATGGCCTAGATGCTCTTACATATACAGTATCTCATTGATTTTCTGACCTCATATCCTATAACTCTGTCCCTTTTTCATTATTCTTTAGACATGCAAACCTCCTTATTATTACTCCATCATGTTAATCATGTGACAGCATTATGACCACTGTCATAGCTATGCTCCCCAGGTATCTGAAATTCATAATCTTTCATATCTTTCCAGTGTTTGTTCAAACGTGTTCTATTCAATGTTACTAATTGTGAACATGTTATTTAAGTCTGGATTCCGCCCTCTATTCCTAGAACTTGAACTTTACTCTGCACTATATTTTCCCCATTGTACTTATTTCCTTTTTGGTTGTTATATTTATTGTTATAGTCTGTCTCCCCTTGCTTGAATGTATATTTTATAAGTGAGACACCTTCGTAAGATTTATTTACAGATGTATTGTTGCCTGGCACAGCAGGACTCTTGCTTCTAATAAACTTTCCACAGTCATCCAATCAGTTATCCCCACCTCTACCATAGTGATAGTCCTAAAAGATACATACTAAAAGACCTCTAAACAGGATTAAGATATGATTATAGCTAGCTCTTGATCTCAGAATAAACTCTCTGATGGCTTTCAAATTATTTTGTTAAGCCAAATAGCTGATGCTGCTTTATTATCCTAAAAATCTATTGCCTTAGAATTTTTAAATTGGCCATCCATTAAACAAAGATGTAAAGTTCCAGTGGTTCACAGAGAACATTTTATGCTACTGAGTTTAAGTTTTATCATTCTTCTTAAAGAACATTAACAAATGGGAGAAAACCTTCTTATATACTAGTATTCTGCTTATCTTTAAAAAACCCAACAATATAGGGAAAGAACATTAAATATATAAATATATTTCAATTGTCTAGTAAGTGATCATGTTCAGTAAATTCTGAATAGTTTGGAGCACCTTTCCTTACCAAATCTTAACACCCTACACTTTTAGATTACTTGTTGAAACATTCAGTTGATTTTAGAAATAGGGGAAATATTATAGAGCTTAACATAAGATGGACTTATATTTCAGCCGCATTACTGATCCTATGGTGACCCTGAATATGTCAGATTTTCTATTTAGGCTACATTTTTCTCATTTGTAGAGTTTCATATTACTAGATTCTCTCTTAGCTCTAAAGTTCTATAAAAAATATTTAAAGATATTGGTTAGTCTTAAAAATGCATAGGTTTGTCTTTAAATACATAAATGTAAAATATATCATAATGATGGATAAGTAAAGCTGATATCAGAAGGTTTAGATAGATTTGAGTTTTGTACTATTCAGTTTAAATTGGGGTTGTTGATTACAAAGGACACTTAGTGTCTATTAGTAATAGCAGCCCCTACCATTCAAATGGAATAGGATGAAATTGATTTAAATAAAAGCTTTTAGGATGAAATAATCAAATTCACTCTGGTTATTTCACAGAGATAGAGCCTATAGCCTTTGGATTGCCAGAATACAGGAGAATAATTTGGTCTTGTACCCAAATTGTTTGATGTGGGTATGCCTTTGGCCACTGTTAATTATAAGCTTCAAAAAACAGTATGAAGGTAACAGAACACTTCCATCAACATATATTAATGCGAGGATATTGGAAGAACAGTGAATGTATGGTCAAAAATTAAAAGTTAGAGAGGACTTGGGATTTAATACCAACTTTGTCCCCTATTCTGATTTTAGAAAAAATATTTAATCATTCCGGTATACAGACCCCTCTGCTAAAAAGAACTGAGATATGATGCCATAGGCCCCTCCATCCTTAACACTCAACAACTACTTTGAGACCAGGCATCTTTGTTGTTCATTTCATGGCATCACAGATTAGTATTTTCATGTAACTACCTAACCAAGGACTTGAGACAAGTTATTCTGGGCAGTTTTCAAGTAATTTAGTTTTTCTTTCTCAGTAATAACATCATGTTGATTGTCTAAATGAAACAGAACACATCCAAATTCTATATTGCAAAAATGGAATTAAGGTTAAATACTAGTGTTGCATTAGAGAGCTGCATTGAAAGAGAAAGGTAAATAAAATAGATAAACTAAGGAAGTGTCCCATTCCATTTGGGTAATATTAAAAGCCAAGTCTTACCAGTTTTACAGTGCTATATAAAGTGAATTTTGCAAACATTTATTTTTATGATAATTTATGTATATTATAGCCAATAGTCAAAATTTAAACCAAAAAAGCTATCAAATAAGTTATACAACGAAGCACTTATATCAGAGCCTTCCACCTTTATACAGGGTGAGGCAAAATTAGGTTTACCGTTGAGAGTACAGGAAACAGCTTATTCTTGTATTCTTCTTCTTATTATTATTTATTAATTATTGTATTATTTTCCAATTTGTAACCCTACTTTTGTCTCACCCTGTATACTCAATAATTGTTCATTTGCTTCTCCTTTCTCCAAACAAATATTTAAAAATTTTGAAATGCCACTTATTAAAGTTCACCCAAAGTAAAAGTTTTCAAACTCTTTAGATCAAAGAACTTCTGAATATATACATTTTGAAATATGTTCTTTGTTTCACCAGCTAGAGACTACCTGTTTTCCTACAGTTTCATTAGTAAAAGTCTAACAACACAAAAACTAAAAATTATTTCCTGAAATTTTAATTTCATGTGGAAATTATTTAGAATTTTCTTTAGGATGTAGAAAACGTAATGTGAGACTGATTTCATTCATATTGAAAGCAGAAAGGAAATAGTGGGTAACTCCCTGTACTTGGTTTAGTAGGGTGGCTGCTTTCTAGAATGTGAAAGTAGCTTGTTATTGCTTGAGTATTATATCTCAAATACCTCAAGATGTGTGTCACTCAGTGAACTGAAAGGTGATTCATATTTCTTAGGTACTTAAAAATAGGAATTTGATTCTTAGAAATTAAAATTTAGTTGTGTAGGACGATGTTAAGGTATCAAGCTTAGATCTGAGATGACTTCAATACTCTCCCTACTTACAAAATATACTGTAAAGAGCAAGTTATCTCTGAGAAAAGGTATTAATGGCTGAAACTCAAAAATTAGTAGTTTGAATTTCATTCTATCTTAGTTAGCAGAAAAATATAGTTTTACATGCTTTTTCTTTAGCAAATCAGAGGCTTCCTGAATGTTTCACCTTAAATAGAATGATTTTTCTGGTGGACAAAAAGGATATTTCTTTACAAAAAATATATGAAAACCATGTAACTTAAAAATTGAAGAGGACATTTGTTTACCAGAAAATTATAATTTGCCAGAAATGTAGAGAGATCAATCTAAATATATTTCAGACCAAAAATAACACAAATAAAAAGCAATGGCAAAGACAACAATAACAATGACAGCTAATACTTATTTAGCACTGCCTGCTGGACATCATACTAACTATGGATTTATCTATATTAGTCCATTGAATCATTACAATAACATTATAAAATAGATACTATTATCCATACCACTGTTTTTACTGCCAAACAAAGCTTTATTTAAGAAGTTTCATGAAAATTTTCAGCTACTATTTCCCCCAATTTGGTAAGGGTGGGCCTAAATCTAGTTGTAGAAAGTCTTTACTTTGAGAGTAAATTAACGCTTTAGCATAGGGTGGTGTCTCCCTGCGGATGCAGATTATAACAGAGAAGCCCCCTCAGCATGTTGGTATCCCAGTATCTTTCTTCATTCTTTAAATGCACAACTTAGTTATCAAACAAATTTCATAAAAGACTTTCAAGAATAATTACAGGCATTAAAACTTTTCTAGAGAGTCCCCTATATGTACTTGTCACCAGTCGAATCGCTCTCCTTCCACATTCTCCAATGAACACAAGGGAAGACTCCTCTACATTTCAGCTCCTGAAATATCCCTAAACTCATTTATAATTGTGTTTTGGGGTTTTAATGTTTATATTTTTGTTTTTTTACTTCCTGTAAATGCTCACAGATATGAAATAGTTGTTTAGCTACTGTTTGGTTTTAGTATTTCAACTTATTTGGGACTTCTGGGAATCTGAAGCATTTGAATGAGCCAGATAATAATAAAGATTACGTTTTTGTCGGAGCTATATTGTTTTCACCACTTATGTAATTCTGCATGGTAGCTGAATACATTGGAAACTATTTAATACAATTTCTTTATTTTGCAGCTAAAAAGAATGAAGACACAGCAAGGTTAATTGACAAATAAAAGGCAATAGAAGAAATAGGACTCAAACCCAGGAAATGTTTAGATTCAATACAATGGGTTTTACATTATTTACTCATTTACATAAAACAAAACATTGAGAAACTTTTATGAACCCATTACTATGTGTTGATGTTAAACCTTTCCTTGAGCATTGAGTCATGATGGTTTAATGGGATTTAAACTGTACTGGGCATCAAGAGTGTAGGATCTTAGACTCTTGTTGTCACTAAATAATTTTATGACTTGGAAACATTAGCACATTTTCTCTGACCTTGAATCTAAAATGAGGATTTTGAGCTAGTTATTCTTAGTATTGTCTTTCTTATTATTCATACAGACAGGGAGTTAACAAGAGTGTGTTTTATGGTTTTGTGAAAGAAAAGATGTGGGATTTATGACCTTAAGCTTTGCTTTACTTCTTTTTCTTTATCAGTTTCTCAGTGTATACCAGGAGTTATGTCCTACTACTAGAATCTCTCTGGAAATAGCTGACTCTTAGGCCATTGAGAGGATCAGGAGGCTTAGTCCTTGTTTCACTGCAACCATGTCCTTCTCTATCAAAACTATCTGTTGACCTCCTAGGTAACAAAGAACTCCAGACAGATATAAAATCTTTAGTGTAACTGTGACTTAATTATTTACATAGAACTATAGATATTGCGTTCCATTTTCCTGAAGGCTTTTCTAATATGATCTCTATTATGGTTGGTACTATAATATTGCTTACTTACAGAGAATGAAGTATTTTCTACTTGTTCATAGTATTTATAAAATCTTTTTCTTTGAAATTTAATTTTGAGCTACTTTTATTGTTTGTATTTTTATTTATAAATCATTATTTTTTCATGTAAAATCAATCTATGTTTATTTACCTATGTATAAGAATATTTCTTATTGCTCATTAACTGAGAATAAATACTGTTGATATACTGAATTTAATTCTAGCCACTTTCTTTTTTTAATATATTTTATTGATTTTTTACAGAGAGGAAGGGGGAAAGATAGAGAGAAACATTGATCAGCTGCCTCCTGCACCCCTCCTACCAGGGATGTGCCCGCAACCCAGGTACATGCCCTTGACCAGAATCCTACCTGGGACCTTTCAGTCTGCAGGCCGACGTTCTATCCACTGAGCCAAACCGGTTTTGGCCTAGCCACTTTTAAATTGTGTATGTGTGTGGCGGAGGGAGAATTGCATCAATGGATGTAAATGTCCTCCACCTTTCCTCCTTTTTTTTCTAAACAGGGATCATATCTACCTTAGTTTTGCCTGATAGTTTTCTCCCCACCTGAACCTCATGGCATCAAATATTCTATAAATAAATAATTGTAAGTGCTCTCTCATTTGATTTTAAGAATGTAACATGATTTAGTTAACATTTCCATTTTTTTTTGATACTTTGGTTGTTTCCAAAACAATATTATTGGAAATATGTGTTTCCAAAACACATTTTATTCATTGTTAATAGACAAGGTTTATATATTATATGATCATTGTTCTACATCTGTACAATTTGCCTCATGGTGGCAAACTGGCTGCAGCAATTCTAAGGATCACACCCTCACACATGATGTCCAGAGAAACGTGGGAGTTATTTCTTCCTTCAGTCTTTTTTTTTTTAAGCAAGGAATTATTTCCCATCAGATCTCTTCAAATAACTCTTTATCTAGATTTGTCCACCTTCTCCCCCTCCTAAACCAATCCCTGGAAGGGGAAGAGGTCACATTAACTAACCAGAACCAATATGATTTCACCCTGAATTCACCCAATATGATTTCACCCTGAATTTCACCCAGAATTCACTGGAGACACAGTTTCTGATAGGAAACATTCTATGAGGGAAAATATGGATATGATTTGATATGATGAACTCATTTGAATAAAATTAATTGGTGAATTTAGGATTTCATGAGAAGTGAATAAATTTTATTGAGAGGCAATTACTCAAAATATCATTAGATTTCCTTCTTTTTCTCTCTACCAATCATTTTCTACTGATTTTTTAACAATCAATATTAAAAAGTATCTAGTTATATTTTCTGTTTACCTTGAGGGAATAAGAGTCATGCAGAAGAAAGAAGCAGACTTTCTATTAAATGTGTAATTTGTTTCAAAAGATACTAAAAATCACTATGATTTCTGAAATGGAGTGGTTCAAATATGGCTAGCAGAGTTGCCATTTTTCTTGATCTACTAACTACTCACAGTATTTCAGAGATTAAAAAGGAAAAGGTGAATTATGTTATATTTCTTCTGTTATTTATATATACATACAATAGCAAAAAAAACAGTATTAAAAGCATTGTAGTCTGAGTTAACATTTGATACTATTAAAATGACAGTCTCAGATCAAAGGATTTCATTCAAAAGTAATAGAAAGGCCCATAAAAAGGAGCGTGTGTTTTTTTTCCAGGTAACAAAAATATAAGAGGATAACACAATGACAATGCTTAGTTAGGTAAATACCATGAAGCTTAATCCACCTTTAAAGTTTAGATTATAGACCTACTCGGCAAGGAATAGTCAACAAACTCGCAGGATAAAGCAAACTTGCATTAAAATAAATGAGTCTCTAACAAAACACAGCTACTGGCATAATAGGCTATCTGTGTAGCACAAATCTTTCCTAATTGCCAGAAAACAGGCCGTAAGCCTTCATAGTTAGAGTAAAATTCCTCCTTTGCAATGCATCAGGTGATTCAGACTATCCTAAATTATTGGGAATTTCACTTCTGTTTTTTTCATTTCTCTCTCTCTCTCTCTCTCTCTCTCTCTCTCTCTCTCTCTCTCTCTCTCTTTCACACACACACACACACACACACACACACACACACACACACACACACACACATTCTTTGGGCAAGTTATCTTTAGAAAGAGCTGAAGTGCAGCAGGGAACAGCTGGCAAAATCCCACTGCTTTAAACAAACAACAAAAGTAGTGAAGACACAAAACCTTTCTCTACAAGAACTTTATGTTTTCTTTTTTTATGTTTTCTTTTCAATTCATATAGTAGGTTGAAGTTAAAGATTTCATAGTCCTGTTAAAAAATTATAGTTAAAAATTGTTATCACTATTTAAATTAGCAAACTGTTCTCAGATGTAGAATCTATTTTTATGTTCTATTGAAGATCATTTTCCAGGAAATTTAGGTGTTTTTTCTTAATAAAATGTAAAAGGTCAATTATCTGTTTGTTATAATAAAAAAAGGAATTTGGGGTCTGGTCATTGTTCATCTTCCTTTCTCTTCTCTATCCCTCCTAGTGAAGTGGCCTGGGGTGAGTTATTAACCTCTCTGAGCTTGGTTCTACTTATCCATACAGTGCAGATAGTAGGACCTCCCTGGTATGAGGGTTTATAAAGATGAACAGAGTTAATGCATATTTTGTGAGTACCTAGTAAACAGAAGGCACCAAATAAATGGTAGTGTTTCCTTCACCTTTTATTAGAATTGCCTATATAATAAAGTGGCAAAATAGAGACAGTTGTCTTCCAGGTCATGACCTTTCAGTGTATCTTCCTTTTATTCCTGGGAGAAACTCCACACCCCTCTTCACCATCTCAAATGAGTGTCACAGTCCCATGTGCTCACTCTCCCATTCTCATTAAACATACTATCCATCATTCACTCAAGTATGTTGGGGGCATACACAGAATCCTACCGAGTCATAGCACACATGTATCCAATTTAGGAGAGTTTAAATGAACAAGCTATACAAGAAGAAAAAGCAGGAAAAGGAGAAGGCAAAAAATAAGTTCAAGAGTGTTAGTTCTGCCATCATCATTTCCTCTGTGAAAGTATAGTGTGGAGAAGGAAGAGTGTATATGTGACTGTGAGTAAAGTCATGGCTACTGTCATTGAAGGGTTTTTAAGAGTCTATGTGGCAATACGTGATTTTTGCTGTAAGTGTGGTACTGATTTGAAAGTCTCACCTCTGTTAGCATCAAGACCATCATTACAGTTAAAGCCTGGCTCTGGGCTCAGATGGCCTTAACCATCACCTCTCAGCTGTATTGCCTTAGGTAAGTTACTTAATTTCTCTGTGCCCATCATCTTTGTATTCGTAAATTAGGAATAATAATGTCACCCAACTAATTGGACTATCATAATGATTTAAATAATCCATAAAGTGACTTTTATAGCTCCTGTTATATAGCAGGTATTAGATATAATTATTAATAGGTTGGTAGGAATAACCAACTCACTTTCCACATTGATTGGGTATGGATATCTGATCAAAGCTTGGCCCAACTGGTTTATTCTCCCAAGATATTTCAAATTAGAGCTGGGAGAAAGACATTTCTTTTCCTTTCTGGTCATGCAGATATAAGGCTATGAGTTTGGAATTCTGGAACTACTATTGACCTGAGAAAATGATGTTAATAAGAGGACAGAAACAAGGGTAAGAGGTAGCTCATTCTTCAACTCAGAGTGCTACACCAACACCCTTCCAATGAATGTATTATTTTTTTGCCTAAGCTAGAGTTGTATCTCTGTTCTCAAACTGCGTACTCCTGTTGAGGAAAAATACACACAGAGCCTATTAACTCAGCTGCACACATCTTCAATATATTAACTATCTACTTTTCAAGTAAATGGGTGAGCAGATAACCTCTGCCACAAATTGAATATGTAACCTTAAAATAGTTGTCAATGATTTAACTTATAATTCATAACAATGATATTGTTAGATCTTAATATTTATATAATTTCCAATACCATATTAAAATTGAATTTAGCTATTTTGTTGTTGCTGTTGTTGTTGCTGTTAATCCTCACTTGAGAATATTTTTTCCCGTTGCTTTTTAGTGAGAATGGAAGGGAGGGGAAGAGACACAAAGAGTGAAACATTGATGTGAGAGAGACATATCTATTGGTTGCCTCTCACATGTGCCCTAAGCAGGGGCAGGATCCAGCCTGCAAAAGGTATGTGCCCTTTACCAAAATTGAAGCCTTCAGTCCATGGGCCGATGTTCCAACCACTGAGCAAAACCTGCTAGGGCAAATTTATTTGTTTAAAGATATGATTTTTTTTCTGCCATTAACCATTAGAAATCATTCCTTTGAAGATCAATTAATTTGATAATATTTGACCTGTAACTCATATTTATTAAGTTTATTAGACATATTATGATAGTTATAGTCCAGTTTGATGCTATTCACACTTTAGATGTGTTTTTATATTTGGCCTTCATTTGATGATTTGAAAACTTCCTAGTGGATTCATCTCAGGTATAATGCTTCTTAATATCCAAATAAAAATCCGAAAGCAAGAAATTTAGGAATAGTATGTCAAATCCAGGAAGGAGAACATACACATACAGAATCAACAATTATCACTTTTATTGTAATTCTAAATAAATTTGAAAAAGCTTGCAAATGCAAATGAGGTATGTTGTCTATGCAAATTAAAATGAGACAATTGTAGCTTCACATTATTCCACACCATAAAATAAAATCCAGGTTAAGAGAGTTGCATACAAAAATTATACCACAGGAACCACAAGAAAAGTCAATTCTGTACTTACAAATAGGGAAAACATGGCTTAATTATGTAATAAGAAATAAAAGGCCCTAACCGGTTTGGCTTAGTGGATAGAGCATCAGCCTGCGGACTCAAGGGTCCCAGGTTCGATTCTGGTCAAGGGCATGAACCTTGGCTGCGGGCACATCCCCAGTGGGGGGTGTGCAGGAGGCAGCTGGTCGATGTTTCTCTCTCATCGATGTTTTTGACTCTCTGTCCTTCTCCCTTCCTCTCTGTGGAAAATCAATAAAATATATTTTTTTAAAAAAAAGAAATAAAAGGAAGAATCCTTTGAATTGCATCTTACTTTTTAAATGCACAAGAAAGATGCCGAACTGGTGTGGCTCAGTGGTTGAGCATTGACCTTTGAACCAGGAGGTCATGCTTCAATTCCAACCCAGGGCACATGCCTGGGTTGCAAGCTTGATCCCCAGTGTGGGGCATGCAGGAGGCAACCGATCAATGATTCTCTCTCATCATTGATTTTTCTATCTCTCTCTCCCTCTCCATTCCTCTCTGAAACCAATAAAAATGTATTTTTAAAAATAAAATAAATGCATTGTTTGATGTTTGAAGGGCTAGTGAGAAATATGAACAAAATGTGACATTTCATTTCATTTTTTGCCATTATAACAACTATAAATATTAGTATTCATAAATCTTCTGAGGGGGTTCGTAGTTCATAAAATTTGTAGCATGCCTACTCTCCAAGTTGAAAGATAATATGGAAAATTGGTCTTTCAATATATTTCCAAATGGATATATGAATTGCACTATCACATTTTTAAAAAATCACTAGTTCTATCCTGGTTGGTGTGGCTCAGTGGTTGTGTGTTGACCTATGAACCAGAGATCACAGTTTGATTCTGGTCAGGGCACATGCCCAGGTGGAAGGCTCAATCCCCAGTAGGGGGCATGCAGGAGGCAGCCAATCAATGACTCTGTCATCATTAATGTTTCTATCTTTTCCTCTCCTTTCCGAAATCAATAAAAATATACTTAAAAAATAAAATAAAATAAAAATCACAAACTCTAGGAACTAATTATTTTCAACTATGTTAATAAATTTTATAGGTTCTGCTACATGACTATCATAAATTTTAATAAAGATCATCATGCTAATTTGACAATTGTGGAAACTGAGGCACAGAAAAGCGACCTTTTTAAAAAAAAAATGTACAAACAATGCAGTAATATACATCTCGACTCTAGCTGACTCAGTGAGTTACTCAATACTTTTGGTCAAGCAATGAATCATCAGGAAGAAACATGTGCTTGGAATCTGTAATATGGCAAAACACAAGTTCTGCTCTAAATTTTTACGCATTATAGTATATGTATCACATACAATTATGGCACCAAAATCTCCTTATGCATCAAATAACTCTTTCAGAATGTCAGTTCAAGGAATTACATGTAAATGGATCAAAAACATATGGGCAAAGTTTATCTTGAAATATAGAACCTGACCAAACGTGTTTTGGGTTTTCACCCACCACAGATTTCTGACAGATACTGTTGGCTGGTCTTCAGTCTCCGCTGTGGTGCTCCACAAGTTTTTCCTATGCTACCTGGGCGTCAGTACTTTGGCTTCCGTTTGTGGCTAACGCTCCTAGTGGTTTGGGGGCACTCATTGAATGCATACAGCATTTAGCTAAATATATTAAAAATGCATCAAAACTGAGTGAAGTTAACAAAACATATAGTGTATTAAAACATGCTTTAATATGTACGCTACGGGAATTTTATCTTGCAAAAGACAATGTAGAAACAATAATTTTACATCACATTTTTTAAATTATAAAAGTATGTCAGGTTGAAATAGGTAAATATTTCAGGAGGTTATGAAATAAAGTTAAAATTTACTCTAGTTCCTTCATAAGTAACCATCAGTAATTTTGTGACATTAAGTACATATTACATAGCATATGAAAGTGGATTCACATATTTGTGAACAGTTGCATGCATGTGTATGCATGTATATATCATTTGTCTCAAGGGCAAGTCATTAATCATATATTCTACTTCAGTTTGATTTATTCACTTAATATATTCTTACTAACATAATATATTATGTTAGTAATAGAGCATATATGGAGCTTTAGTCTTTCCTTTTTAGTCATTGCAGAATACCTAGTGATAATCACATAAACTGCTTCTAGTCTTTTTCTCTTTCACTCTTGTATTAAATACTGATCCAGGATAGTGTTTTGTTTAAAGTATTTTCTTTTAGAATACCATAATTATTGAAGTAAAAAAAAAACACACACACACAAATAAGCCTAGTACATGGTAACCTTATAAAACAGAATTTTTAAAAATCTATTATTTGAAAAGAAGACAATCTCTGGGCAGAAGGCTGGGTTTATACTAACACTTTTAGATATGTTATGTGATCCATTTCAGAAATGATAATCTGGCCTGAAAACCTTTTTCCTCAATTACGGCAGAAGCCGGCATTCTTTTGCAGTAAAGTCAGCAAATGGGAGAGATCCTGAGAGCCAATCTCCTGGGAACGTGAATTTGGGATTATGTCACCACTTAGCAGAATAACAACACTGATGGGCTGAAATGAATCCCTCTCCCAACAGACTGAACTTTTTAGCCTCTCCCATATCAGCCATCTCCCTGTTGTTGGTATACGATTTCAGTAAAGTAAGAGCAAGGCCAAGTTCAGAAAAAGACCAGACCACAACAACAACAAAAACTTGATAATGAATCATACCAGTTCGTACTTGGTTCCTTTTATCTACTAGTGTATAAAGTAGCTTTCCCCACTTAATATCTCAGTGAACAGATTTTACATTTAATAAATAATGACAGAGAAATAGCACAGGAATGACTGCTTTTCCCGTAATCTGTGGAAATACATGAAAAAATAAATTTGCAAAGTAGTTTGAATTGTGCTTTGAGAACAGAGGGATGAGAAAAATGTTGCTACTTACATGTTTACTTTAATGATTATATAGAAAATTATCTTTAAGATGCCTTTGGAACAAATTAAAGAGAAACCACCTTTTATCTTAACTAACTCACTGCTATTAAATAATTCAGTTAAGGGAATCTCATTAAAATCCAAGTACAGAGATTCTCTGCAAAGTTGCATTGTTTTTAAGTATGAAAAATTTCAGAATTATTAATAAAGTCTGAAAATAGCTACTTGAATAGATGTATACTATTCACTTCTGAACATATACCACATGGTGAATTTTTAAATGAATCAAAATTGGTTAACTATACCCAGAAAAATTGTACCAATTCATAATTTTGTCGTTGATGGTATGAAAAAATTTAGTCAAGACAAATTTCCAGGCACTCTACAAATGCTTTCTTCCTCATGCAAATGGAAAAGTCATGATTTTGAGTTTCCTAAAATTAATTAAGCTTTATTATTTAGCATGAATATCTCATAGTGAATCACGTGTGTTCTGCATTATAATCTAGCTTTGGTTATACATATCCTATTAACCACCAGGTGCTAAGGATTCTATTGGTAGATTATCTTTCTTATCTGTTTCTTCTTTCTACTTTCATTGTCATTCAGTCCACTTAATCTCTATATCTCCCATTTGGCCAACTGCAAATGTCTTCACTTTAATTCAAGGATTGCCACTAATAACTCATTTTTAGAAAGATCTTTCAAAGACACTATTTTATCAAGTAATTCACCTGCTTTAAAAAAGCTTTAAATCACTTATGCAATAAATTATAATTTTCATAGTGTCACAAATGATCACAATTTTATTCTATCACATGCCAATTATCTTCATGTTCCTACAAAAATCCTAATTTCCATCCATGCTGATTATACCTTGGATATGCAATTCTCTAAGCTCTCGTTCTTAATGTTCATTAGGATTTAAATGTTTGGCATTACTTAGCCATACTTATTATATTCTGTCTAATCATTTCTCCACATCCTCAGCAATACTTGGATAAGAAAAAAATGTAACTAATTTTTATTACTTATGATATAAAAAATGTTATATATATGTAGTCACTCCCAAGCAAGGTTAATTTTACCTGTGAATCATAGTAGATCCCTTGACTGGTAAATTTTATGAGAAATAAAAAATAAACATTTCACTATAATTCAGGAAAATTTCATAGTGCTTCTTTGAGCCTGAAGAGTTTCAACAGTTGGGACATCTAACTCAGGATTTTCAATTATAATCTTTTTTATTGTAAAAGTATCTTTATCTACTTTAGATACTGGGCTTCCAAATAAAGAAGTAAAAACTAAGAGATTTAACAATCGTTGCATAGCCAGAAATCAAATATCTAACCTAACAATGTTTTATTTTATTTATTTTTGTTTAGTTTTTGTCCTTTTCATTGTAAGTAGTAGTTTCATTGTTTTCCGATATAAGGAAATCCCAGGCAGGAATTTAATGGACTTCTATAAATGCAGTCAGACCTAGCTATTTGATATTCTTAAATGTCTAATATTGATGCACTTAATTTTATTACAACTTTCATGATTTACTCACATAACTTCAATTAACTTTAAAGGAAGTTAGGCCAATTCAACTCTATTCCTGTGAGATAAAAATAGAGCATTATTTATGTGACCCATTGACCTAGGTATCACAGACTTATACTAGTGAAATACTGCTTTACATAAAAATGCTGTTTATAAATTATCCTGTTTTTCCTACTTGAACTCCCTAGGTTCAGAGAAAGCAAAGTCTCAGATTTATCCAATAATCATTATATATATCACAGTAGGATCGCAAAGCACTTAAATTCATACATGTTTTTAACTGCCTTAAATATACAGAGGTGGGCAAAAGCAGGTTAATAATGATCAATAATAAAATAAATAAATAATGATACAAGAATAAACTGGTGCACACACTCACAACCATAAACCTACTTTTGCCCATCCCTGAGTACATATGCCTAGTTTTTAAAAAGCGGAGGCTAGGGGACTGTCTGGGGCGGGGGGAAAAATGGCCACATATGTAATACCCTTTGTAATACTTTAAGCAATAAAAAAAAATAAAAAGCGAATTGTAAACAGAAACAACTCTAGTGAGTGAAACTGTGAGTAACCTTAGAACTAAGGTTAAGTCAACATGCCTTAGTTTATGAACTCGGGCTCTCCAGTTTATATAACTTGCTATCAATTCCATTTTGCCCTGACTTACTGTGCACACTTTCCTTAAGATGCCTGTGTTCGCAATAATGTAGAGTCTTATCTAGTGTTTGTCTCAAAATGACACTTTCACATTTTTCTCTCAAAAATAGCTTTTTTTGGATGACTATTCAGATTGCCTCCACATCATAGAGAATTAGAGAGTTAAAATTAAAAGTGTTATTATTATAGGACAAGCTAGATCATCACATAGGGAACGCTACTGTTTTTTCAACTTTTCTGTAAGTCTAAACATTTTCTTAAGTTAAAAAGTATGCAGATTTAAGTGACAATATTATTTTCACTTTTTCTCGAGAACACAGTATTTCAGCTATTTTTCCATTTTCTTATTTTGGTACATAGCTAAGTCAGAATGTAACTATGAGACATTTACTCCATGGAATCTTATTAAAAATGTATTTCCATTTCAATAAAATTACTTCTTATTCTTTTCTTTAGTTATTACTTGTCTTTAGCAGAAATCCCTTGAAAATATTTTACTGGAATAAAAATATATATTTAATATATATAATAGAAATATATTTACTATTTAAATTATATTTAAAGAACTAGATGCAAGTATTTATATTTCTTATATAATATAGTGAATCACAGATTAAAATAAAGTAACAGAAAGGTTTTTAATAAGATAGTATTTTTAAGTGAGAAAGTGGTTTATTTGTGTTCCTGTCATAAATACCTATGGTGGGTCTAGATTTTCATATTTCATTGTCCTTGAATGAACTTCTTACAGAAAAAACACTTTAGAAGTCTGTTTTTTGGGAAATAATGCCACTAACTGATAATTTTTTTAGTGGGTGAGAAATTAATCAACTTTAAGACACTGTTTAATTTAAAAATTTCCACATAAACATGTATGTTTATGTGTATCTCCCAATTATTTATTGACATGAAGAGATCTCTACTTGAAGACATCAATACATTATATGAATAGGCAGCATCAGATAAATTCAGTAGGTATATATATATTGCAAGTAATTGTAACTAGTACAAAATGCTGATTTTTTAAACAAAAAAAATGAGCCCTAAATCAAATACTTACTCTTAACTTTTTTATATCTTATAAAAACTTAAAATATATTTATTATCATTAAGATCTTGCACTTGTAAGGTTAGGTCTTAGCTAGTTTATAAGTCACTTGAGGGCCAAATGGAGAGGATGATATGTATGTAGCCCTGGTTACTTTACAAGTAATAAACAAATGTGTGATATAGTAATATTATCTCATAAATGCCACTTGCAGTCATTCTTACATGATTGTAAAGCCCATAAATTTATAAGCTTCGCCATCATGATATAAGATTCTGAATCTCCAAAGAAGCACATAAAGGAATAGAAAGCCTAATAGGAGTGTCCCTCATTTGCAAAGCAGCCAAGATTTGTGAAAGAGGGTAGCTTTTACAGAGGGCCCCGGCTTCTAAAAAAGGGGAAAGGCCAGGGAGGGTGAAAGAGGAGAAAGATAGAGAAGGAAGAAAGAGAAATATGTAAGGAGTAAAAGTTGTAAGCCAGGAGGATGGCAAATTAACATTTGTTGCCTCCTCTAATTATTAAGGCTGCAAAAATAATAATTCTATAATGCATTTGGAATTTAATGAAACTGGTAGGAAAATGCAGTTTCAAACTCAGGTAAGCAAGTAGTGGGGTTGAGGGAAAGTAAAACCTATGACCTGGGATTTCAAGGGAAGTTTACCTAACTACCTACCTGTGAAGGGAAAGCCCAGGTGACTTAAATAAATGGAATGTTTTCTTGCAATTAAAACAAAACTAAGCACTGAGGAAATTTACACAGAGAGAGAGAGAGAGAGAGAGAGAGAGAGAGAGAGAGAGAGAGAGAGAGAGAGAGAGAGAGAGAGAAAAGAGAGTGAGTGAGCAAATACCTAGATAACTAGATAATTAAGACAACCTGGAATCTGAGTAGTTTCAAAACTTATTTACCTTAATTTGGATGTTGACAGAAGAAATTGTGATAGTAAAATGTGGAATTAAAAATAAACCAGAACACAGACAATAGGGTGATGAAGGCTTGTGATGGAGCGGGAACTGGGTGGTGGGGAATAGCTGTAATACTCTCAACCCTAAAGATAATTTAAAAAAATAAACCTAAAGATATATTAAAAGTTTGTTAGAAAACAATGATTAGTGCTTTTGGAAAAAAAAGAATCAGTGGATTGAGTGTGCTGGTGAATCTTAAAAAACATTTTTGGCTAAACAAAAAAGGTAGAGATAAGTGAAAGAAGCATATGACTGTGAAATATAATCATTTCAGGACAGAATTCCTTTCAGTAAGTCTTTGTTAAAACAAGTACAGCTAATATGTTTGAAAGAGGAGACTAGGTAAAATGATCAGCGATGTTGAAACTGCATGTATTACTTTTGTCCTACTAAAACCACTTTGGGGAAGGGGAATAAAGATACTGAGAGGCTATCAAGTGTTGAAATTGTGGCCTTTTGATTGTTTATAACATTAAGTATAAAATATTTAAGTGGAATTTGTAGTTAATGATAAGAATGGATTAATACCTCCCTTCTTTTGATAAGAAGGGCATTTTCTCAAGATTCTGTAACTTACCCATATTATGTAGCCCAAGCAGGATTATGCCAAGTGCCAGAAAGAGAAGCACTGATACTTTCTATCTCAAAAAATAGACACTCATGGAGACAGAGAAAATTAATTCCACATTTTTGTGAAGTGTAAGATAGGCTTTCGTGTATGTGCAGGTAGGGGAGGTGGATTCTATGAATCTTTGTAAAGCTAGGAACCCCTCTCCACTTCAATAAGTGGCTTTGAATTCCCATCTTCCCTCTCCCCCTCCCTGCTTTCTTCCTCCTCTAACCCTTCTTCTCTTCCACCACTTCCTCCTCCTTCTCTTCCTCTTTCCTCTTCTTTTTTGTGTCTGCTAACATAAGAGTGAAAAGTTAGATGTGGCTATATTTCATGAGCGGTGGTGATATCTGTGACATTTTCTCTTAAGTGGAAGGATGCACGCAGAGACATGTGACAGTGGTGACAGCGGAAATGTGCCCTGCAGATTCTGTTCTGAGGGGAGATTTGAATTCTCATCAGCAAGCAAATGGATGACAGAGCAGAGAACTCTTTATTCTCAACCAGAAAATAGTAAATATGAAAAAGACATTAAAACACCATTATAATTCCTTCCTAACACTGAAGTGGAACTCAATGATTGTGTCTCCACAACCTTCAGGGGAGCATCCATCAGACACTGGAGGAGTATGTAACTCAAAGATAGTAAAGAACACCACCTTAGTTTAGAGATTTTAGTGAACATTTAACTGTAGAGTATTATTAAATAAATTTTACAATTGTGAAAGCATAAAACATTACCAGATAAAATTCTAACTCAATTGTTATGAGTAAAATTTGTTATAGAGACCTATGACATAAACTATATACCCCACACAAATCACTAAATTAAATCAATCAATCTATTCAGCTGAAGAACAAATATGTTCTTTTTTTTTAAATGACATTGATCAGTTTCATGTGACAGTAAGTAACCTGATGATGGCAGTGACATTCTGCAGACATCCACATTGAGACCCCACCACACCCAAGGGGGACTCGGAGCATAAAAATGACTATCAGTCTACTAGTAGTACAAAGCATACCTCTGTATAGGAAAACATATAACTTTAAAGTAAAAATGGCTTGCAACTCCATTGAAAATAGGATTTTCCTTTCATTTGTCTTCTAAAAACGTTACACAAGCAGCAACTTTAAGTTAGAGAAATGAAGATATTATTATTCCTTGGAAAAACCAAAGAGATGACCATGAAGTTATTTTTATAACACTAAACAGAAAATAGCTATGATTTCTTTTATGACCTTTTCTGAATAATATATCAATAAAAATAAATATCTTAGCTAACTGTGATGGATTTGAAAGTCAATTAGAAATTATGAATGGATTATGATATTATGTTAAAATCATCTATGGCCCATTTATGACTATAGTTATTTCATAACATCTTTTCCTAAGTGATTGAAAAGACACATATGTTTAGTCTATTAAGGGAGACAGCAGGCACGCTGGGAATAGGAGAGAGTTTCAGTTACACCAATTTAGAAGATAACTCTAACCTCAGTCACCACTTCTCTTTTCTGTTAAGCTGAATTCTGCCTTTGGTGTTTAGTGACTGGCAGAGAACATCTGAAGCAAGAAAGAGCTCAGCTTCTAAGTGGCCTGTGTCAAGCTTTAGGACAATGACACAATGCTTTCTTACTTTGGTAACACATACTTCTTTCTGTTTATGTGTTATCTTATTTTTTTAATGAAATAATTTTTTAACATTTGTGGCTATATTTCAAATTATAACAAATAATGTTAAATCCTTCTATCCTATGAATAGACAAATAAAGGAGATAAGGTTCTTGTGTCTTGAGTATACCTTCAAATCAACCAATATTTAGAGTCAGCATGTGTATGTGTGTGTGTGTGTGTGTGTGTGTGTTGATTAATTTCCTTCTGCTTTAAACTTCTTCAATGAGTTTTCATACTGAGAACTTAGCTGCCCATGGACACCTTGTGGCATCTTCTTGAATTCCATTGCTGCTGGGCCCAATCACAATCACAGTTGTCCCCTGATGCCCAGTGCCCACAAAGCTACCAGAGAAGCCTCCTCACGCTGGCACTGTCACATTTCTGGCAAGGTCCTTGCACCAGCATTACTGTGCACTGAAATCGAACATCCTGGTGGGAAGAAGACATTTGTATCCCTTTGACAGATAGCCTATATAAGAAAAGCCTAATAGGCTAAATGTCTGGTCATCCGGTCAACCAATCAAAGCATAATATGCTAATGAATGCTAAGGCTGCTCAACTGCTTGCTGTGACATGCACTGACCACCAGGGGGTAGACACTCTGACCAGTAGGTTAGCTTGCTGCTGGGGTTCAGCCAATCAGGACTGAGCAAGATGGGCCAGACATGCCCTGGAGCCCTCCCATGTCCCTCCCCAGCCCTGCTCGTGCACCAGTGGGGTCCCTAGGACTAGCCTGCTCCCTCTTGCAATCTGGGACCTCTCGGGGGATGTCAGAGAGCTGGTTTCAGCCCGATCCTACAGGCCAACTGGAGGGGCCCCACTGGTGCAAAAATTCATGCACCAGGTTTCTAGTTTTGTTATATGGTTAATGAACATTTTACCTAATTTATAGAAGTATTAGAGAAATTAGGTCAATGTTCAACCACTGAGCCACATTGTCTGGGCCTTTTGTATTACTCTTACCCAACTATTTCCAATCATTTATGAGGCCATAGAAGGCTGAACATGAGCAAACTATGATTATCAGGCATTATGATTTAATCAGAATTATCGATCTCTTCTGGTTACTAAGGATTTATTTGAGGGCTAAGCTTGTCAGTTTGATGCCTTCTTTTATTCAGGACAATTTGAAAGGAAAAAACAGAGAGTGTACACATGATGGGGCTTAAATCTCACCCATAAGAGGCTAAGAAAAAGCTAAGGTAAATTTAGGGATTTAAAAAGTGTGTAGAAAATATGATCTTATTACTATGGTAACACAGAAGTTGGGAGGAGATTGATTGGCATTTGTAGAAATGAAAGGGCTTCCAGGAATCAACTGGGATCCAGACAGATTTGGATAAATGCCTTTGTCGTTCTTTCCATCTAATCTATTCATGTGACTTTCTCTAAAACTATTTATATACAACTTACAGCAAAGAAAATTAAATCATGTCAGTGAATTCACTACATTATTGATCACCAATGGTGAGGAAAATGGACATTAGAGAACCAAGACATGCATTAGGACTCAACATAAAAATAATAATTTTGATGGTTCAATGTGCAATCAGTCTCTTCCTCTGGACAACATTTAATTATTCACTTCTATATGACTTCTATATTTTAGGCTTAAGAACAGTCTTTCACAGTTCTACAAAGCCACTCTCACAGTGGGAAACATGTTTGATGACACAACAGACACATTTTGAACCTCAACATTTTTCATTTTATTTCAAGTGTATAAAGTGTTAACACTTGCCGGGGTCTAGCCCCAGCGGGTCCAGGGGTCCCCAAAGGTGTGGACGGAGTCGGCGAAGAAGGAATGACACGGAGACAGCATTCAGTTGATCAGCAGCCTAGCCAGGATCTCCAGCCAGGATCTCCAGCCAAGTTCTGTCCAGGTTCTCCAGGCAGGTCCAGTCACCAGGTTGTAGTCAGGCTCTCCTGCCAATCTCCACAGTCAGGTTCAGTCCAGGATCCCCTGCCATGCTCTCTCGCCAGGCTCCGCCTCCAGGCTCCGAGGCCAGTCCCTGTCCAGGTTCCTCCGGCATGCTTTCGACAGCGAAGTTCTTCTGTCTCTAGGCTCCATGTAGGTTCTGTCTTCTGAATTCTGTTCTAAGCTCTGAGTCTCTTGGTTCTGTCGTCTAAGCTCTGTGTCCTTAGTTCTGTGTTCTGAGTTCTGAGTGTTTCTGTCTTGTTACAACTGTATTTATACCAGTTGATTCAATCCTATCAATCTCTATTACAAAGGTTAGGGTGTTTCTTATCTCCATTCCAGGGAGAAAAGATTATGTAGTTTAAGCATGATTGTTCGTAGTTAAAGGGATTAATTACCCGCCTGGCACTTAGTTGAGGGGTTTTATTCCCTCCCTAACTTCAGGGGAAAATCCCTACCTGGGGATTCAACCTTTCTCGGAGAGGTGACTTTGGTTAAAACACAGTGCCAAGAAGGTGAGCAAACATATTAAGAACCGTATGCCATATATGCCAGGTCCCTTGAAACAGCAAGGATGGACCGGCTCCCGGCAAACACTGAGAATCTAGGAGTATAATTTCTCTTCTATCATAGTTCTGAGAGATGGTCCACTGTATACTGTAGACATTTTGAAGAAAAGTAAAAAGTAATCTATTTATATGAAAACCCTGGGTGTAACACCTGTCATGACCAAGGCTCGACCAACCAGAAGGAAGTCAGTCCTGCAGGGGTCGCCTTAGCAACGGCTGTGCCCTTGCTGAGCTGTTTTGGCAAGGGCAAGGTTTGAGGCAGGAACCCGCCATAGGCCCTCAGATCATGGAGGCACTGAGTCCTGGGTTGCCTTGGCAATGGCTGTGCCCTCCCCAAGCTGTTTCTGGTGAGGGCGAGGTTTGAGGCAGGAACCCGCCCTCGTAGCATGGAGGCATATCTTTATAAAGTTTTAATACATTATATTAGAAGTTATAGTGGTACTGTTTTACCCACAGCGTCTACAGGAATTGCTGCAAATTTACTTCTCAGTGGAAGAATCTTTCATTCCCAATATAAATTACCAATTCCATTAAATGAAACTTCAATTTCTAGACTCAATATAAAGAGAGAAGTTGCTAAAACTATTAAAAAAGCCCAACTTCTCATTATTGATGAAAGCATCATGGCATCTAGTCATGCTATAAATGCCATAGACAGATTATTAAGAAAAATTATGAATGTTAATGTTGTATTTGGTGGGAAAGTTCTCCTTCTTGGAGGGGATTTTCTACAATGTTTCAGTATTGTACCACATGCTATCTAATCAGCCATAGTACAAACGAGTTTAAAGTACTGCAATGTTTAGGGATGTTTCAGAAAGTCGTCTCTTACAACAAATATGAGATCAGAGGATCCTGCTTATAGTGAATAGTTAGTAAAACTTGGAGATGGCAAACTTGATAGCAGTTTTCATTTAGGAATGAATATTATTGAAATCCCCCATGAAATGATTTGTAATGGATCTATTACTGAAGCTACCTTTGGAAATAGTATATCTATAGGTAATATTAAAAATATATCTAAACATGTTATTCTTTGTCCAAAAAATGAGCACGTTCAAAAATTAAATGAAGAAATTTTGGATATACTCGATGAAGATTTTCACACATATATGAGTGATGATTCCATTGACTCAACAGATGATGCTGAAAAGGAAAATTTTCCCATTGAATTTCTTAATAATATTACTCCTTCGGGAATGCTGTATCATAAATTAAAATTGAAAGTGCACGCAATCATCATGCTATTGAGAAATCTTAATAGTAAATAGGGTCTTTGTAATGGTACCAGATTTATTATCAAACATTATGACCTAACATTATCGAAGCTGAAGTATTAACAGGATCTGCAGAGGGAGAGGTTGTTCTGATTCCAAGAATTGATTTGTCTCCATCTGACACTAGCCTCCTATTTAAATTAATTCAACAACAGTTTCCCGTGATGCCAGAATTTGTGATGACTATTAATAAATAACAAGGACAAAGTCTAGACAGAGTAGGAATATTCCTACATGAACCCGTTTTCACACATGGTCAGTTATATGTTGCTTTCTCTCGAGTTCAAAGAGCATGTGATGTTACAGTTAAAGTTCTAAATACTTCATCACAAGGGAAATTAGTCAAGCACTCTGAAAGTGTTTTCACTCTTAATGTGGTGTACAGGGAGATATTAGAATAAGTTTAATCACTTTATCTGTCATTGTTTGCATCACTGTTGTTTTTATATAATGTTTTTTTTTGTTTTCATATCATGTTTTTGTTTTTATATTATGCCTCTGTTGTGATATCTTTTTGTTACTGTTTATTTATTAATAAATTTACATATTATTTTCATATACATTTTACTAATTTCCTTTCATCTCTCACACTTCTATTATAGAGAAAGGGAAAATAGCAATATTAAAATATTTCCTCTAATTAATTCCCTTTAAATGTGCATGAATTTCGTGCACCAGGCCACTAGTTACTAATATAAGTCTTTGTAGATAGTATATAATAATGATCACTTTGCCTGATAATTTAAGCATTTCATCCATTTAAGCAAATCCTGCAACTATTTTAATGCTTATGGACTTATTCTAAATTGGATTTTCTGATTAGAGAAGCTATTTGTCAATTATAACTAATGTTAAATCCTATTTAACTCAGAGTTATTTAACATTGCTGCTAGACCAAACTGCATCACAGCTAGTTAAGTACTATTTCCCACTTCTCTCAACTTGATACAGTACAATTTGAGTTCTGGCCTCAGCCACTGCTTTCTCACAATACAATTCAGAGGAGCTGAAATTAATTAATTTAGATTTGGCTCCAGCTTGAGTTCATCCTTTCTAAGCTACTCTTTACCCAAGCTCAGCAAAATGGTATTACCTCATTTACTGTAATGGCATCTGGGTTATACAGGCCTCCGTATTGTTCCACCTATTAACCCTCTCCACTCAGAACCAGCAGAAAACATCTCCCAACAGGTTTGTAATTTGTTAGTAGGTTTTTCCGTCAAGTTATTCCTCACAGAAACCAGAAACCCAATCTAAGGAAATAAGCTTATATGTACACACACATACACACACACCAAAGATGCATATGTGTGTGTGTGTGTGTATATATATGTACACTTCTTTGTGTATACACACACACACACACACACACACCAACAAATGCATATGTGTGTGTGTATACACTTCTTTGTGTACACACACACACACATATTTAGATAATATAAAATGATTTAAAAAACAGTGGACTATTTTACATTCTTGGTGATTTCCTGAACCTGCTATAAAATGCAGACACTTGACTTTGAAATATTAACTGTATTTTTTAAAATTTTAAAGCTCTCATTGTGCATATATATAAACACATATATACATGTATACATAAATATACATATCTTTCCATATATCTTATTAGAAGTTTAAAATTATTTACTATATTCCTCAAACATGATAAATGACTAATATAAGGCAGATGCTCAGTAGGAATTAATAACTGTGTTTCTAATGATGTTAATAAAGTCAATTATAATAGATAAGGGTTACACTTCTACATGTAAACTCAAATGATTAGAGATATAGCTCCTTACATGGTTATCACTACCATTTATCCATTTTTACCTCAAATAAATAAAACACCTGTTATACAGGATTCTTTTCCGTTTGTTTTATTTTACTATTATTGACAATATTACAGATGTCCCCCAATTTTTCTCCCTTTACCCCTCTCCTCCCAGCCCCCACCCCACTACACCCCAGGCTTTCACCACACTATTGTCTGTGTCCATTGGTTGTGCATATAAGTATGTAAGTTGTTTGGTTAATCTCTTCCCATCTCTTCCACCCTTCCCTCTGAGATATGTCAGTCTGTAGCATGCTTCCATGCCTCTGGACCTATTTTGTTCCTCAGTTTATTATGTTCATTAGATTCCACTTATAGGTGATATCTGTATTTCTCTGACTAGCTTATTTCACTCAACATAATATTCAGTTTTATTCTATTTTTCAAAGATTTATTTATTTATTATTATATTTACTGGGGTGACGTTGATTAATATGATCATACAGGTTTTGGGTGTGGGTTTCTATGTTACAAGATCTGTATATTGTACTGTGTACCCACCACCCAAAGTCAAATATTCTACTGTCACCATATATTAGGACCCCTCCACACTCAGCTCCTTCCCTCTGATAACTACCACACTGCTGTTTGTGTCTAACAGTTTCACTTTTATATCCCCTATGAATGAAATCCTATGGTTTTTAGCTTTTTCTGATTGACTTATTTCACTTAGCATAATATTCTGAAGGTCCATCTACATTGTTTCAAATGGCAGTATGTCATCCTTTCTTATGGCAGCGTAGTATTTCATTGTGTATGGGTACCACATCTTCTTTATCCATTCCTTTATCGCAGGACACTCTGGTTGTTTCCATGTCTTGGTCACAGTGACTAATGCTTCAATGAACATAGGGGTGCATATATCTTTGTGAATAAATGTTTTCGAGTTTTTTGGGTATATACTCAAGAGAGGGATTGCTGGATTGTATAGTACCTCTATTCTTAATTTTTTGAGGGATCACCAGACTGTTTTCCATAGTAGTTGTACCAGTCTACATTCCCACCAGCAGTGGATGAGGGTTCCTTTTTGTCCAAAACCTCTCCAACACTTGTTATTACTTGTCTTGTGGATAACAGCCACTCTAACAGATGTGAGGTGGTATCTCATTGTGGTTTTGATTTGCACTTCCCTAATTGTTAGTGATTTGAATGTCTTTTCATATACCTACTACCTGTCTATATATCTTCTTGGGAGAGGTGTCTGTTCAGGTCCTCTGCTCAGTTTTTGATTCAGTTGTTTGTTTCACGTTAATTTTTATGTGTTCTTTATATATTTTAGAAATTAAACCTTTGTCGGAGCTACTGTTCACAAATATCATTTCCCATCTGGTTGGCTGCTTCTTTGTTTTATTGTCAGTTTCTTTTGCTGTGCAGAAGCTTTTTAGTTTGGTATAGTCCTATTCATTTATTTTTGGCTTTACATCCCTTGCATTTGTAATTAATATAAAAAATGTTCTCTATGACCAAGGTCCCTAAGTTTGGTACCTATGTTTTCTTCTATGTAACTTGTGGTTTAGGTCTTTGATCCATTTTATCCATTTTGAATTACTTATTGTACATAGGGAAAAACTATAATCCAGTTTCATTCTTTTACATGTGGATTTCAAGTTTTCCCAGCATCATTTATTAAAGAGACTATCCTTATGCCATTGTGTATTTCTGGTGCATTTGTTGAAAATTATCTGTCCATATATATAGCTGGGCTCTCTATTCCATTACACTGATCTGTCTGTCTGTTTCTCTGCCAACACAATGTTGTTTTGATTATCATAGCTCTGTAATATAACTTGAAGTCAGGTAGCATGATACCTCTAGATTTGTTCTTTTTTTCTCAGGATTACATTGGCTATTCAGGGTATTTTATAGTTCCATAAAATCTGATGACATTTTGTTCTATTTATTTTAAAAATGACATTGTGATTTTTATTGCATTAAATCTGTACATTGCTTTGGGTAATATGGCCATTTTAACTATGTTGATTCTTCCAATCCATGAACATGGGATATTTTTTTCCATTCTGTTGTGTCTTTTACAATATCTTTTAATAATGCTTTATAAGATATACTAGTATAGGTCTTTATTAAGTTTATTCCTAGGTATTTTATTCTTTTGGTTGCAACTGCAAAATTGGGTTTTTTTTCTTCATTTCTTTTTCTGAAGTTTTGTTGTTAGTATACAGGAAGGTAATAGAGTTTTGCACATTGCTTTTGTATCCTGCAACTTTACTGTGTTTGTTTATTGTTTCCAGCAGTTTTTTGGTGGAGTCTTTAGGATTTTCTATATACAGAATTATGTTGTCTGTAATAAGTGACAGTTTCACTTTTTCCTTTTCTATTTGGATGCCTTCTATTTCTTTCTCTTGTCTTTTTGCTCTGGTTTAGAATTCAGGAACTATGCTGAATAAGAGTGGTGAGAGTGGACATCCTTGTCTTGTTCATATTCTTAGAGGAAGAGCTTTCAGTTTTTCACCATTGAGTATGATATTCCCTGGGGTTTATCATATATGGCCTTTGTTATGTTGAGGCACTTTTCTCCCATTCCTATTTTATTGACTCTTTTAATCATAAACTGGTGTTGTATATTATCAAATGGTTTTTCTACATCTATTGATAGGATCATATGATTTTATCCTTTCTTTTGTTAATATGGTGTATTACATCAATTAATTTGCATATGTTGAACCATCCCTGTGCTCCTGTAATGAACCACACTTAATTGTAATGTATTTTTTATGCATTGTTGTATTTGATTTGCTAATATTTTGTCCAGGATTTTTGCATCTCTATCCATCAGAGATATTGGTCTGTAGTATCCTTTTTTGTATTATCCTTGCCAGGTTTTGATATCAGGGTTATATTGGCCTCACAAAATGTGTTCAGAAGTATTGCCTCTTCAATGTTTGGAAGAGTTTGAGAAGGAGAGATTTTAAATCTTCTTTGAACATTTAGTAGACTTCACTGGTGAAGCCATCTGGTCCTGGACTTTGTTTTTTGGGAGATTTATTTTTTTTATGATTATTTCAATTTCCTCATTGCTGAATGGCCTATTTAGATTTTCTTATTCTTCATGATTTTGTTTAGGAAGGTTGTATATTTCTAGGAACTTTTTTGTTTCTTCTAGATTATTGAATTTGGTGGCATATAGTCTTTCATAATATTCTACTATGATTATATATATATATAATCTGTGATGTCTGTGGTGACTTCTCTTTTTTTTTTTATTTTGTTTACATGGGCCTATTCCCTTTTTGCTTTAGTGAGTCTAGCTAGGGGCTTGACAATTTTACTAATCTTTCCAACGATCCAGCTCTTTGTTTTATTAATTTTTTGTATAGTCTTTTTGTTCTCTATTTCATTTAACTCTGCTCTGCTTTTTATTATTTCCTTTCTTCTGCTGATTTTTGGTTGCTTTTGTTCTTCTTTTTCTAGTTCTTTAAGATGTAATGTTAGGTTGTTTACTTGGGAATTCTCTTATTTCTTGAGATAGGCCTATAATTATATAAACATCCTTCTTATTACTGCTTTCTCTATATCCCAGAAGTTTTGATATGTTTTATTGTCATTCTCATTTCTCTCTATATTTTTAGTATATATATATGTGCATATTTCAGAGAGGAAGGGAGAGAGAGAAGAGATAGAAACATCAGTGATGAGAGAGAATCATTGATCAGCTGCATATATCCCACTGGGGATCGAGCTGCAACCTGGGCATGTGCCCTGACCAGGAATCAAACCATGAACTCTTGGTTCATAGGTTGACACTCAATCACTGAGCCACACAAGCTGGGCTCTATATATCTTTTAACCACATCTTTTATTTCTTCTTTGACCCAGTAAATTTTTAGTAGTATGTGGTTTAATCTCCACATATTTGTGGGTTTCTTTACTTTCTTTTGCAGTTGATTTCTAATTCCAAGGCATTGTGGTCAGAAAATAAGCTTGGGCCAGCCAATGTTGCTCAGTGGTTGAATATTAATCTATGAACCAAGAAGTCACCAGTTTGATTCCTGGTGAGGGCACATGTGGGCTCGATTCCCAATTGGGATCATGAAGAATGCAGCTGATCAATATTTCTCTTTCATTGATATTTCTATCTCTACCTTTGTTTCTCCCTCTCTCTCTAAAATCACTAAAAATAAATGTTTTTAAAATATGCTTGGAATAATGTCAATCTTTTTAAATTTGTTAATGCTAGTTTTGTGACCCAACATATGGTCTATCCTTGAGAATGATCATGGGCACCAGAGAAAATATATAATCTGATGTTCTAGTATGAAAAATTCTATAAATGTCAACTATGTCCATTTGGTCTAGGGTGACCTTATGTTCTTCATATCAGGTAGAATAACTCTCTTAAATATTTCTTACAATGAAGGTTTCCTGGTGGTAAAATCCCTCAGGTTCTGTATATCTGTGAATACCTTTATTTCCCCTTCATATCCTATCTAATAAAAGAGAAACATAGTAATTAGCATACGACCACTACCCTTCCCATTGGCTAATCAGGGAAATATGCAAATTAACTGCCAGCCAAGATGGCAGCTGGCAGCTAGGCAGCTTAAAGCAAACATGAGGCTTGCTTGCTTCAGTGACGGAGGACTCCAACGTTCCCGCCTGCTGCTGCCGGCCTCTGAGCTGCCATTCTAAGGAACTATGTTACAAATATAGAAGCTAAACAAAACCCCAGAAACCTGCTTTAGTCCGCCAGGCTTCAGCCAGCAGGATCACAACATTGTTTCAAATAAAGAAGGTAAACAAAGGCCAGAAACCTGCTTTCAGCAGCGGAGGCCTAAGAGCTGGAGCCAAGCCACAGAGCTAAAGCTGGCCCAGAATAAAAAAAAAAAGAAAAAAAGGAGCGGTTGCGAGCTTCAGTCACCCACCAGCCTGAAAACAGCCCTCAGCCCCTCACCCAGACTGGCCAGGCACCTCAGTGGGACCCCTACCCTGAAGGATGTGTGACCAGCTGCAAACAGCCATCATCCCCTCACCCAGACTGGCCAGGCACCCCAGTGGGGACCCCCACCCTGATCCAGGACACCCTTCAGGGCAAACCAGCCAGCTCCACCCATGCACCAGGCCTCTATCCTATATAGTAAAAGGGTAATATGCCTACCAGCACCGGGATCAGGGGAGCCGCGAGGCCTCCCGGCAACGGGATCAGTGTGACAGGGGGCAGCGCCCAAACCCCCTGATCACCCTGCGGCTCTGTGTCTGACAGGGGGCGGGGCCACAACCTCCCTATCCGCCCTGCTCTGTTCGTGACAGGGGAAGGTGCCCCAACCCCCTGATCAGCCCTGCTCTGTGCCTGATAGGGGGAGCTCCTCAACCTCTGATTGCCCTGCTCTGTGTGTGACGGGGTAGAGCCATAACCTCCCCATCGGCCGTGCCCTGAGTGTGAGAGTGGCGGTGCCCCAACCCCCTGATTGACCCTGCTCTGTGGGTGATAGCGGGCAGCGCCCCAACCCCCCGCCCCCCCACGGGCCCTGCTCTGTGTGTGATGGGGTAGAGCCATAACCTCCCCATTGGCCCTGCCCTGAGTGTGACAGTGGCGGCACCCCAACCCCCTGATTGGCCCTGCTCTGTGCGTGACAGGGGATGGTGCCATAACCTCCCCATCGACCCTGCCTTGAGTGTGACAGGGGGTGGTGCCCCAACCCCCCAATCGGCCCTACCCTGAGCATGACTGAGGGTGGCATCGCAACCTCCCAATCTGCCCTGCTCTGTGCATGACAGGGGGCGGCACCCCAACTCCCCAATTGGCCCTGCTCTGAGCCCGACCGGGGGCTGCACCTAGGGATTGGGCCTGCCCTCTGCCACCCGGGAGCAGGCCTAAGCCAGCAGGTCATTATCTCCCGAGGGGTCCCAGACTGCGAGAGGGCACAGGCTGGGCTGAAGGACAACCCCTCCCCCCGGGGGGAAAAATTTTTGTGCACCGGGCCTCTAGTCTATATAATAAAACCCTAATATGAAAATCTACTGACTGGCAGAACAACTGGTCACTATGACACACACTGACCACATGGGGGCAGACACTCAATGCAGGAGCTGCCCCATGATGGTCAGTGCGCTCCCACAGAGGGGGCGCTGCTCAGCCCGAAGCCAGGCTCACCACTGGCAAGCACAGTGGCAGAGGCGGGAGCCTATCCTGCTTCCGCTGCAGGCAGGTGGTAAGCAGCAAGGGGTCCCGGACTGCGAGAGGGCACAGGCTGGGCTAAGGGACACTTCCACCACTCAGGGCACAAAATTTTGTGCACCGGGTCTCTAGTTTAAAGAATAATTTTGCAGGATATATTATTCAAGGCTGGTAATTTTTCTCTTTTAGACTTTTGAATATTTGGTTCCATTCTCTTCTGGCTTGTAGAGTTTCTGCTGAGAAATCAGATGGTATTCTGGTGGGTTTTCCTTTGTAGGTCACTCCCCTGGATGCTTTGAGAATTTTTTCTTTGTCATTAATTTTGACAGTTTTAATACAATGTGCCTTGGAAATGGCCTCTTTGTATTGTGGAAACTAAGTATCCTGTTTGCTTCTTGAATTCAAGGATCTAGTTCTTTAAATAGTTTTGAGATGTTTTTATTCACTATTTGTTTGAATAGATTCTCCATTCCCTTCTCCCTCTCTTCTTCTTCCGGAATGCTTATTATTTTAATACTGCTTTTTCTAATGGAGTCATTTAGTTCTAGTAGAGCTCTTTCAATTTTCTTTTTTTAAAATTATATTTATTGATTTTTTTACAGAGAGGAAGGGAGAGGAATAGAGATTTAGAAACATAACATCGATGAGGGAGAAACATCGATCAGCTGCCTCCTGCACACTCCCTACTGGGGATGTGCCCGCAACCAAGGTACATGCCCTTGACCAGAATTGAACCTGGGACCCTTCAGTCCACACGTTGATGCTCTCTCCACTGAGCCAAACCAGTCAGGGCTCTTTCATTTTTCTTTATGCTCAGGTCTCTCTCTTCTCTATGTGTCATTTCTATATTCCTATCTTTGATATTACTAATTTTTTCCTCCATCTGGCTGGCTCTGTTTTCTATGCTAAATAGTTTACACCTAATCTCCTTAATTCCATTCTTCATTTCAAGAATTTCTGATTTGCTCTTTTAAAAAAATATTTTTATTTATATTTTTACAGAGAGGAAGGGAGAGTTAGAAACATCAATGAGAAAGAAACATCGAACAGCTGCCTCCTGCACATTCCCAACTGGGGATGTGCCCACAACCAAGGTACATGCCCTTGACTGGAATTGAACCTGGGACCCTTCAGTCCGCAGGCTGACACTCTATCCACTGAGCCAAACCAGTTAGGGCTGATTGGCTCAGTACTCATTTTGATCATTGATTTGTTTTTTGAGTGCATTGGATTGCCTGTATTTTTTCGTATCTTGTTGATATTTTCAGAACTGCAATCTTGGAATCTCTGTTATTTATATAATGCATTTCCATGTGTTCCAGCTTGCTTTTTGGGGAGTTTTCATTTTCTTTCTCATCATCCTTGTTACCATGGTTAATCATGGTATTTGCTGCTCTCCTTTGTCTAGGCATATATGTATGTCTATATCAATGGCCCTTCTATAGTATCTTTCTCTGAAGAGGTCTTTCTACTATTTTGCAGTAAATGGCACTGAATCACAAGATTTTTATCTCTGTGATCTCCCAGACTTGTCCTCCATGGCTTCTGTAAGCAGTACAGTGGTGCTGTTTGGGGGTGGGTTTTGTTTTGCCCTTACGGTAACAGCAATCCTGGACCTCCATGGGGTCCCACCCCAAGCACTACACTTGGAGCAATCACAGAGGGAAATAGTGGTTCTACTGCAGCAGCTCTCGATTTACAGATAATATGCTCCTAGACCCGACATTGAGGGAAATGGGAGGTGAGTTTTGGGAGTCCAACCTGTGGCTGGGCTTTGTGGTTCTGTTTCTTTATCTGAAACACCACTGCCTGATAGTTGACAGCCACTAGGCAGAACCCTGTGCTCTGTCAGGTATCTGCTGGCTCAGTCACCGTTCACTCTGCTCACCCTGCTGGACTGTCCCCCGCCCGCCAGCAGCTCTCTGTTCCTCCTAACCAAAGAAATCACCTGCTACCACTAGCTTCCTCCCCTCTCCAGGCCAAGCTGCAAAGGGGGCCTAAATTAAAAACCCTTTTTATTCCAGGTTGTCTACATTTAGATGTCTCAATGCACCAGTCTCTCAGGCATGCCTATGTATTGAGTATGGAATTCTTTGTTGAATTATAATTGGTTAAGTGTTGAAATTTCAGGGGGAGAGGCCAAAGGGATCTCTCACACCTCCATTCCTCTGACATTATCATCTATTTTTTGAAGATTTTAAAGGCTGAACCACTGCTCTAACCTCTGTAGTTATATATACAAATCAACCAAAAATTAAGAGATTTCATTATGTTAATCATTGGGTTGATTTCTATGGTTCCACAATATTTACAATTCATACAGGTTTTCCTGCCTTTCTGATATGTAACTTAATACATATTTATGATATATGTCAATTTCTTCAAATAGGACATTAACTTCCTGTAAATACTGCCTGATATCTTATATATACATGCATATTTTTTAAAATGAATTCCAGGTGTGTTAAATGGTGCCTGTTTAATGATACCTATTTCTAGAGAAGTTAAGAAATATGCTGAGGTATAAAGTGATAAGGATTTTAAGCCTTTCTAATGTTCTTACTAATATTTGATACTTTTTAGTAATCTACAACATATTGCACTTAGGTAAATAATTTTTGTTTTCTAACAGGTAGCTGTGTATGTACCAGTAAGAGCAACTATCTTATCTGTAAAACTAATGGTAACTGGATTTCATGAAGGTAAGAGCTAAAGGGTATAAAAAATACACACCATAGAGCCTAACATTTGATGGGTACTCAATGGTTATATTTTTAAAAGTTGAAATTTTAAATCTATAGATAATTGAGTAATATCAGATAACAAATTTCTCAAAGCCTATTTTGCATTTTACATTTAAAAATGTTTCTTATGTTTTGTTCTGATGGGTGTGACTTTATTTAATGGTGTTAGTGTTTGTTCATTTCATATATTCTGATAGATATTCTAAAGATATAAAAATATAAATAAATGTATTTAGTTCTCTCATGTGTTATCTAGCTATCATCTATCAAGCTAGGTAGCTAGCTATGTCAACACTAATACAAATCCTGTTATTCAAACAGATAAAATATAAATGTTGAGTATAATAAGAATGCCAATTCATAGCCATAAAGAATGGCATATTGATTTAGGTCTTTCAACTACCTATCACAAGTTGTATCCTAAAGCACAATTTAAACACACACACACACACACACACACAAAAAAAAAAAAAAAAAAACAAAAAAAAAATACAAAAAAACCTCACAAATAAATGTGAGTGGGATATAAAAGGCATACTTTTCATAAATGAATTCTAACACTGTAAGTTCAGTATAATCTCTTCAATTTAATATTACATACTTTGTTTCTTAAAACCAATATTAAAAAAATAATTCCTAGAAACTACTGAAATGTTGAGTAAAGAAAAAGATAATTTCAATAAAATAGAGGATAGAGAATTGATACATAATAAAAAGGCAGTTACCAGGGACAAGAATTACAATATAGGAGGGATTTAAGCTAAATTAGTAAAATGTTGGGATGGAAAAAAAGGCTAATATAGACATTAATAACAATGACATCTGGAAAGTAAGTCAGCTTCCAAAACTGCCATCTCAAATTTAAACTTTAGAGTGACCTTATACCAATGATCAATTTTATTTAAAAATTGTTTTGATCAGAAGCATATGTTTAAAAATTGATTTAAAGAAAACATTTCCAAACATTCTTTTTACAATCGGAAATAATTTGTCATAAAATATATTTATTTTTCATTTTTGTCATAAATTAAAAACATAAAGACAAACCTCTTATCACTGTAAGTCTCACCCTGGGTATGAATATTTAAGGAATCTAATTCCATTTCAAATCAGAGAAGTCAAGCAAAGCAGCACACACATGAATATCTGCTAGTCCTAAAGACAGAATACTGCAACTGGCTTCACCTTTGAATGGCTCAATGACCTCCGCCTAAGGGCATAAGTGGGCACTTTAAGTTGTAGATGACCAAAGTTAAAATGTCATGTTTTCAGTAAATGGTACACACAGTAGACACGTCAGAGATGCCTAAAACTATGAATGACTTAAATAACAGCTTATTATACTAACAGTTATTAAAATCAGTTAATTAAAGAATTATGATCTTAAAACTTTTATTAGTGCAAAATTCCACATTTTTAACTACTGTGGGCTAACTAAATGTGACCAGTGATGATACTGAAATGATAACAAGAAATTGTGTAAGGATCTCAGAGAATTAAAATTTTAAAATTTCAAAGTTGCCTATTTTGTAAATACAATTCTTCATTCAAATCACCTACAGTACTCAGAAAAACATTACAATTAGGTAGACAAATGTTGTCTGGAAGATAAAATTAAACTATAAAATTCCTGAAAGCTCCTTGTTTTTAAGAAAATTTGAGTCAAAATATATTTCTACAAAAATTAATTCCACATGCTTTTAATCTATTTATGCAAACCATAAGACTGATCTGTGAAAGGGGGCATCTGAGATTTCAAAAAGATGTTCTTTGAACAAAGAAGCTATACTGAGGGTATGATTGTGTGTCTGTATATGTGTGTGTGTGTGTTTGTGTGTGTGTGTATGTAGTCTACTTTAAAAAGTAATGCATGCTTAAAACTCAAAATAAAAAAACCTCTAATTAAAATAACAAAATTCATTCTTAATTTTATAAAAGTTTTACTATTAGCACTTTGCCACATTTTTTCAATAATTACATAACTAATTTTTAGATAGTATGTTATTTCTCTCCATATATATCAATATTATCTCTCTATATATGGGTTCTTCATCCATAGTAAAATACTACATACCATATATCGTGTGCTATGTAAATAAGTTACACTATAAATTTAGATTATGTATACAAATATATAGTTTTATTTTAACAAAGCCCTAGAATTTTTTCTTTTCATATTCTATATAACAAAACCCTAATATACAAATCGACTGAACAGTGGAATAACCAGTCGCTATGATGCGCACTGACCACCAGGGGGAAGATGCTCAACGCAAGAGTTGCCCCCTGGTAATCAGTGTGCTCCCACAGTGGGAGCACCACTCAGCCAGAAGCCAGGCTCATGGCTGGTGCAATGTCAGGAGCCTCTCCCATATCTGAGGCAGCACTAAGGAGCAGCAAGCCCTGCTACTGGCTGGTGTGTACAATGGTGGTGGCGGGCGCCTCTCCTGCCTTCGCAGCAGCACTAAGGATGTCTGACTGCCAGCTTAGGCTCGCTCCTCATGGGGAGCAGGCCTAAATCGGCATGCGGACTTTACCTGAGGGGTCCCGGACTGTGAGAGGGCAGAGGGCGCAGGTCAGGCTGAGGGACCCCTCCCCCCAGTGCACAAATGTCATACACCAGGCCACTAGTATATAAATAAGAAAATATCAGGATTGGGGAAAGTTGCATGGCTCTCTCTAAGCAAATAGATTAATATCTTAAACATACTACAAATGCTGAGAAATTAAAATATTATAGAGGTGATCTAGTAAAATTTTTTCCCTTAGTTAAAAGTTTTTCTTAGATTAAACTACTGGCTTTGAAAATAAAAATCTATCATAGGAACATAATTTACTGATATGGATAAGGCAGAACATTTTATTAACCACTAGAAGCACCAGTTCAAGAGAAACAAGGCATGCAATCCATTTGACTTGTGACTCAAGCATGTAAATCACACCAAACCATACTCCCAGCTGTGTGGTGTACTATTCATTGACAGTTCCTTAGAGCAGATAGCCTCGTCTGTTAGAATGTCGCAGACAAGAAGATTCACAAAGAACTGGTCGACCATTTCTTGAACCTGATATAGTAAGAAGATTTCCTTACCAACTTGAAATAATGATCTATTATCCATTTACCAAGGTGATTTTACTATGACACTAATTTCAGATCTAAAATAATGTGTTCTGTTTATAAATATTTTTCAGGGCACAGGATTAATTAGTAATATTAACAAATAATTTTAAAAATATAATATCTGCATAAACTATCAAAGACTAGTAAAGACAAGTATGTTTCCTAAGCCCTTTTCTATTATAGTAAATTTAAATGAGTAAATGGAGGTTGTTTTTTTTAAATGTTTACAGACTATAAAAAATAGAGTGGTTAACCCAAAATAACACAATATTGCATATAACATAAGCATAGTACCCTCTAGTAAATAATAAGGATTATGAGAACAGAAACTCACAGAAGTAATTGACTGCATGTAGGTGTATTTTCCTTTAATGAAAAATCCATTTTAAAATATTGGTATTATATTTTCAGTTAATACTGCTACAACTTTGAACAATGTAAATTCGTGTTAAAATAGAAACCGAGGCATGCATACATGGAACAGTCTGACAGCTGCCAGAGGGGAGGAGAGAGGAGGGAGGACTGGATGAAAGAAGGTGAAGGGATTTGCTAAAGAACATATATGCATAACCAATGGACACAAACAATAGTGTGGTGATGGCCAGAGGGAAGGGGAGGCAGGGACTGGGTGGAGGGGGGCACAAGGGGAGGGAATGGGGACATCTGTAATAGTGTGAGCAATAAAAAAATAAATAAAAATAAAGAGTACCAATCAGAAAAAAATAATTAATGAAACAAGTAGAAAGCAGTATCTGATTCCAAATTTTAAAGATCTGTCCTCAGGTTTTACCATAACATTGTTTCTATTATATACATTAGTCAACCTTATTTGTTTCTATACCCATCTTACAAATATATACATATATACACAGTTCTTTAGCCAGAAAGATCTTCAATATACCATAAATATCAATGAGTTAAGAGTAAGTAGATAGCCCACATCCAGAATGACCTTGGTGAAACTCCAGAACATCATCTATAAAGGAAAAGAGATTACTAAAAGCTTTCACAGGGAATGAGTTTTTGCTTACAAAAGAAAGATCACACTGGCATCAAACTTCTCAACAACAGCACTAGATGTGGTCCTGGATATAAGGGTAGATAACTCATGAAATTTTGTAAACTTGCACTTGAGCAACAGTGTTCTAATTGCATAAAATTATATCACTACTGTGGCTCCCACTACATAACTTGATTCTGAAATATATAATATGTCTAAGACCTGGTAACCAGATTTCAATTTTTAGAGTCAATATTCACAGACAAAGCACAAAAAGATTAATGAGGATACAGCATGGAATGTCCATGCTACAAAGACTGATGATATGAAAGTCATGGTATATCAAATAGGAGTTGGGCTATGGATTGAAGGGAAAAAAAAATGTTAGGAGGAAAAAAAGAATAATAATCCCTCACTTTACATAGCAGAAAATCATAATATACTAAGTACATTATATACAGTTATAATATTAGCAAAAAATAGTTTTATTTCAAAATATGATCAACAGAAATTAGAACATAGAAAAATATATAAGTGCTCATATTATTCATCTTTCAAAAAGAAAAAATCAATAAACACTTTTTAAAAGGGTATTGTGCAAGAAAGAGAGGTGTATTGAAATCTAGAGTCATAAAAGTCACTAGAAAAATAATTCAAAGCAGAAGACAGAAAAGATAAAAGTGGTTATTGCAAATAAGTGAAGGGAAGAACAGTAGGGTCTTCATTTACAATTCAAATAGACACACCAAAGAATAAATAGGGGTCATTTCCAGGGGAAATCTGAAAGGCCAAGTGTTATGAGAAAGAGATTAACTTCCCACTTTGTATTATTGTAATTTTGGCTTTTTTAAAAAAAGCAATGAACAAAAATAAAGTCTTTTATTATGATTTTATAATTAAAAATGAAATCATTATTGAAACAGCATGAGTTTTTGCCATTATATGCTTTAATAATGGATAAATCATTTAATCTCTTAAAATTAATTTATTTTTATTAAAATACTAGAGGCTCAGTGCATGAATACGTGCACGGGTTAGGTCCAGCCAGCCTGCCCCAATCAGGGCCGATCGGGCTAGGCCAGCCAGGTGGAGGGGCTGTGCGTGGTTGGCCAGCTGGTCCCATCCCCGATTGTAGTGAAGGGAGGCAATTGGGGATGAGGCTGGCCAGGGGGAGGGGCCAGGGGCAGTTGGCCGCCCGGCCCTTCCCCCAATTAGGGTGGTGTGACTGATCGGGAATGGGGCTGGCACGGGGGGAGAGGCCACAGGCCATTGGTGGGCCAGCCCTGACCCCTGGTTGAACTGGTTAAACTTCTGGTCGAACTCCCAGTAGAGGGACAATTTGCATATTAGCCTTTTATTATATAGGACTAGAGGCCCAGTGTACAAAATTTTGTGCACTCGGGGAGAGGTCCCCTCAGCCCAGCCTGTACCCTCTCGTAATCTGGGATCCCTCAGGGGATGTCCGACTACTGGTTTAGGCCCGATCCTCAGAGATCAGGCTTAAACCGGCAGTCAGACATCCCTCTAACAATCTGGGACTGCTGGCTCTTAACCGTGCTCCTGCCTGCCTGCCTGCCTGCCTGCCTGATTGCCTCTAACCACTCACCTGCCTGCTTGATTGCCCTTAATCACTCACCTGCCTGCCTGATTGGCCCTAACCACTCTGCCTGCCTGCCTGATTGCCCCTAACTGCCTCTACCTTGGCCCCCGCCACGGTGGCTTCATCTGGAAGGATGTCCAGAATGATGTCTGGGAGGTCGTTCGGCTGTCCAGTCTAATTAGCATATTATGCTTTTATTATTATAGATAAGTATATCAGTGCCTGCCCTCTCACCCTATATCATTGTGAACAGTGAGATATATTGTATGACAAGTGTGGGTTGGAATTTAAAGTATAGTGGAGCCTAACCCTCCTTAAATACCAATTTTACCTAATCTCCAACTTCAATTTAATGTTCATTAAACACAATTACCAATAATTTATCAGAACATCTGAAATTGAGTGTAGGGATGGCCATTTGCAAGCCTTGTGACCTTTGGGGGAAAAGTTTAGTTTAAGTTATTTTGAACTTGGGGTTCCTAGATTTATAAAAGAAGAAAAATGCTTTGACAATCAATTATAACAATTTATAATAATCTGTAAATATAAATTTACATCTAAACAAAATATGAATTTTAGAGTATAAATGGTTTTAAATATTCAAGATCTTCCTATTAAAATGGTTATTAGCTCAAAAAGGATATACTGCCTAGAAGATAAGCATCATAAGGCTTCTCTTCATTTCAGTTTAGTTAAGCTCTATATTGGGACTTACCTATAAGGGAGTCCTAAGGTATCCTGTGAGAATATTTTAGCAAGGTTTCCTCCTACGTGTAAAGAAAGAGCTATAATTAGAGTAAATTATGTTTGCTAGGGTGTTAAACTGGCATTTCAGAGTTTTGCACATAGATCAATTTTCTTCTAATTCAGTGTATGAGTGTCTCTGGGCAACTCACTTAACTTGCCTGTGTCTCAATTTCCTCATTTGTTAACTTAAGGGCTAAATAAATTATCTGAATTTCTTTCACCTCAAAAAAAAAAAAAAAAAACACCCTTTTTTTCCTTTTAAACTTTTTTTATTTTTTCTTAAATTTATTGGGGTGACATAGGTTAATAAAATCATATGGGTTTCAGATGCACAATTCTGTAATACATCATATATATATATATATATATATATATATATATATATATATATATATATATATATATGGTATTGTGTGTTCACCCCTTCACTTCTTAGTTAGCACATAAATCATCATATTCTATGTCATGCACATGAAATCTTAAATCCGTATCTAGATGACTAAGAGTGGCACAATACTAGTATATTGACTGAAATAAGACTAAATAACCTAATATAGCTACATATTCCCACAAGTCAATAGTTTTGAACTAAAACAAATTAAATGACTTTGTTACTTTAAAAAAACAATTGGAAAAACAACATAGCATATGCCTGATGCTAGGATAATTCAAGGGGGATAAAACTGGAATATATACATGACTCATGAAATACTTTACTTTAAATGTTTATTTCTCCCACTAAAAAGGATTATCTTAGTGTCAAAGGGATTTATTTAGCTTTACCTATTAGTTACTCGTTAATGCTCAAACATTAGTACCAAATGGTAATATTGAATACTTGAAATTCCTGAATCTAACATAAAAATGCATATGCAATTATACCACTCTTATATATGAAATAGTTGTACACATTTTTTACAAAGGCACACACACACACACAGGCTATAAGAGCTTTCTTCAGCACGTATGTGCAGTTATAGTAAAGAATCTCTATATAAACCAACTGCCACAGGCAAAAGAATGAAATTGTACCTACTGCAGACACTTACCCCAGAATTCAGTGCCCAGCTCTTTAAATAGAGGTAAGCATAAATGCTCTATGCTCACATACACAAATGATTCTGGCTATGTTAATACACATAAACTCATGTGATTGGACAATCTGATCAGATATTTCTAGGATGGAGTATTATGGAAAACATAAATATTCAAGATGAATCAGGGGACTCATTTCTTTAAGTGTAAAATCAACTTTATGGTGGAATTTGAAGGTACCTTCTCAATCACAGGCCACATTCTATAAAAATTTGCCATCTTAGAACCACCATATATGTTCCTCTCCTTATATCCTGCTTTTCATTTTCATGTCCATCCAAGAGGTATAAGTATTAAACCAAGTCATTCTTTGTTAATCAAATAAATGATCCTGACAAAGTAGGCTCTAGAGCTCCGAGAAAGCCCTGGAATCTTGTTTAAATAAGGATGTATCAAACTAGAAAGGAAAATTCTCTGAAAGCAAAGTGCTCTTAATTTCAACTTTTGCCTAGAGCTTGTCTTTGCAGGAAAGCCAAGATTAACTAAATTCATCTCTCTTCACCTTGTGTTATGAACTTAATTGTGCCCTCCTAAAATTGAAGCCCTAACCATCAATATGACTGTAATTGAAGACAAGGTCTTTAAGACAAGGACTAAATGAAGCTATAAAGGTGAAACCCTAATCCAACAGGATGTTTTCTTATATAAAAAAAAAAAAAAAGCGACACCAGAGCTCTCTCCGTATACTGAGAAAAGGCCACAAAAAGCTATATTATCTCATTTAATAATCAGAAAAACCCTAGGAGGTAAGAAATTTTTTTCATCTTATATATTAAATAAACAAAATGCCAGAAGTTAACGACATTTCCAAAGTCACACAAATAGTAATAGTAAGTGATGGAACACAGATTTTACCAAGCATTAATTTAATACCATAAGCTATACTATTTGGTGATATACGATGCCTGCCGAAGTTCTAATTAGGGATCAGAACACCCAGAATTTTTCTTGGTTTTTCCCAAACAACTGTGGGGTTTGGGAAAGCCCAAGACCAGAGGCAATGGCTCTAATTCTTAGGAAAGGGAATAGCTGGAATGGTTGGAGTAACCTTCTCCCTCTAATGAAAGCAGGGATAGCATTAAGTGAAAGTCAAGCCTTTTTCTTCCCTTGTGCTCAGCCATTAGAATGCTGATAGCCAAGGTTATATCCACCAAGGTAGATAATTACTTCAAGAATATCTGACTCCCTTAAAAGAAAAGATTTCAGAAAATTACATTTTGGAATGCTACCTAAGGAAATAAACACATAGGTATTTGACAAACTTCAAACCTGCACAAAACTTCCAATGAGTAGAAATCCTTTGGCATGAAAAATAGGAATTTCATGGATTTCGATAAATGTAGTTAGACCTAGCTGAAAAACAGAAGCCAAAATAAATACAACAGAACTGGAAGAAAGATAGACAAAGGGGTGGGGAGGGTGGAGGGTAGAAGAAAACTTCTGAGAAACCATAGCATCCTCAGAGAGATAAAAACAAAAGTATCAATGCCCTGGCCAGGTGACTCAGTTGGTTGGAGCATCATCCCATACACCAAAAGGTGGAAGGTTCAATTCCCTGTCAGGGCATATACCTATGTTGTGGGTTCAATCCCAGTCAGGGGAACCAATGGATGGGATGTTTCTCTCTCTCTCTTCCTCTCTATCTCGCAAAATGAATAAACACATATCCTTAGGTGATGATTTTTTATAAAAAAGAAGTGTATCCATAAGAAAAAAAAAGAGTCCTATAAAACAAAAAAGAAGGATTATTCAAACAATAAGAAAGAATGCATGGAAATTAAAAACATAGAAATGGAAAACTAACATAAATGTAAGGATTAGAAAGTGAAAATAACATCTAGGGCTTTTGTAAGAAAGAAAAATAAACAAAAAAAATTAATGGAATGCAAGAGAGAGAAGATAAGACAATAAGAAATCAATCCAGAATGCAAAATACCTAATAGATACCCTAGTAGAATAGAAAAAATGGCAATAAAAGTTCCAGGCACAGAAAGCAGAGAAAATGGAAGTGAGAATAACATTAAATATATATGTTATTAAATATATCTTCCATTAGTATTATATTTTTATATATAACACATATATTATCCTATCTAATAAGGCAGGAGTATGCTAATTGACCCTCATGCCATCGCAAAGATGGCAGCGCCCACAGCCAATAAGGAGGGAATATGCTAATTGACTGCCCCACCCTCAAAGATGGCAGCACCCATCGCCACAAGATGGCGGACAGGGGAGGGACGTTGTGGGCAATCAGGCCAGCAGGGGAGGGCAGTTAGAGGCGACCAAGCCATCAGGGAAGGGCAGTTGGGAGCAACCAGGCTGGCAGAGGAGGACAGTTGGAGGCGATTGGGCCAGCAGGGGAGCAGTTAGGCATCGATCAGGCTGGCAGGGGAGTGGTTAGTGGTGATCAGGCTGGCAGGCAGAAGCAGTTAGGGGCAATCAGGCAAGCAGGAAAGTGAGTGGTTGGGAGCCAGCAGTCCTGGATTGTGAGAGGGATGCCTGACTGACGTTTTAAAACGGCAGCCGGACATAGCTTGAGGGGTCCCAGATTGGAGAGGGTGCAAGCTGGGCTGAGGGAGAACCTCCCCAGTGCACAAATTTCATGCATGGGCCTCTAGTTTATATATAAATAAAATTAAATATCCTATATAATAAAAGCCTAATATGCAAGTCAACCTAAGGGAAGAATGAGCAGTGGAATGACTGGTCACTATGACATGCACTGACCACCAGGAGGCAGATGCTCAATGCAGGAGTTGCCCCAGGCTGCAAGTCCCAGACCAGCCAAGGTGGGTGTCAGTGAGGGCCCCCCAATTGCCCCACCAGTCACCCCGCAGAGGGAGGTGACTGGTGGGGGCAGGGCAGGTGAGCAGGTGGTGCCAGGCCAGCCAAGGTGGGTGCCAGTGCCCCCCCTCCCCCGACTGCCCAGCCGGTAACCCCACAGATCGGCCCTAATCACTGGACAGGCCTAGGAACACTACCCATGCAGGAATTTTATGCACCAAGGCACTAGTCCTATATAATAATAGACAAACATGGTAATTAACCATACCTCCGCTACCCTTCCCATTGGCTAATCAGGGTGATATGCAAATTAACTGCCAACCAAGATGGCGTCCGGCAGCCACGCAGTTGAAGCGAACATGAGGCTTGGTTGCCCCGGCAATGGCGGAATCCAAGGTTCCCCACCTGCTGCACTCGGCTCTGAGCGTGAAAGCAACAGCTCCAAAATGCAACTATGTTTCAATTATAGAAGCTAAACAAACCCCAGATACCTGCTTTCAGACAGCCCAGCATCAGAGCTGGAGCTGCAACAAAGTTTCAATTACAGAAGGTAAATAAATCCCAGAATAAAAAAAAAGAAAGAAAAAAAGGAGAGACTGGGAGCTTCAGTTGCAGGCTTGGCCTGCCTGAAAACAGCCCTCAGCCCCTCATCCAGGCTGGCCAGGGACCCCAGTGGGGACGCCCACACTATAGGGAGTGCAGGCAGCCTGAAAACAGCCCTCAGCCCCTCATCCAGGCTGGCCAGGCATCCCAGTGGGGACCCCCACCCTGATCCGGGACACCATTCAGGGCAAACCAGCCGGCCACCACCCGTGCACCAGGCCTCGATCCTATATAGTAAAAGGGTAATATGCAAACTGAACCTAACAGCTGAAAGACTGGGAATGACTGGTCACTATGACACACACTGACCACCAGGGGGCAGATGCTCAATGCAGGAGCTGCCCTCTGGTGGTCAGTGCGCTCCCACATGGGGGAGCTCTGCTCAGCCATAAGCCAGGCTGATGGCTGCCAGTACAGCGGTGGTGGTAGGATCCTCTCCTGCCTCCTCAGCAGTGCTAAGGACGTCTGACTGCAGTTTAGGTCTGCTCCCTGCTGTCAAGTGGATATCCTCCAAGGGCTGCTAGGCTGCCAGAGGGATGTCTGATTGCCAGCTTAGGCCCAATCCGCTGGAGAGCAGGCCTCAGACAGCAAACGGTCATCCCCTGAGGGGTCCCAGACTGCGAGAGGGTACAGGCCGGGCTGAGGGACCCCCCCCCCCCAGTGCACAAATTTTTGTGCACTGGGTCTCTAGTATTTATATATTTATATATGTAAACTATATTATATATTACACACCTACATTAAATATATTATATATTGTTATATGCTACACATATATTATTTATAAACTGTATTATATATATATTTATATATATATACACACTACATAATATACACATATTATCCAATACTTATATATAAACATATATATTTATATATGTATACACAATAATATTTCTCAAAAAAGATACACATTCACAGCATGGAAACAACAATAAGTACTCCTGAAGACCAAGTGGAGAAAGAAGAGGACTCACATCAAAACACCCCTTTGAAATTTCTAAACACCAGGTACTAAAAGGAGATTTAAAAGCTCCATTAGTTAAAAAAGCTCACCAAACAATGCACATCAGACATATCAATAGCAATTCACAAAGCCAGAAGTCAGAAAAATATGTGTCTTCATGAATTATAGTTAAACTAGAGGCTTGATGCATGAAATGTTTGCAAGAATAGGCCTTCCTTCACCTGGCTGCTGGCACCGGCTTCTCTCTGGCACCCGGGACCCAGGCTTTCCTCACAGCCCGGATCATCCAGTAGGTCATCTGGAAGGATGTCCAGTATAATAAGCATATTATGCTTTTATTATTATAGATGTTATCTTTAACTTAGAATGCACTATACCAGTGATGGCGAACCTATGACACGCGTGTCAGAGGTGACACGCGAACTCATTTTTTTGGTTGATTTTTCTTTGTTAAATGGTATTTAAATATATAAAATAAATATCAAAAATATCAGTCTATGTTTTACTATGGTTGCAAATATCAAAAAATTTCTATATGTGACATGGCACCAGAGTTAAGTTAGGGTTTTTCAAAATGCTGGCATGCCGAGCTCAAAAGGTTCGCCATCACTGCACTATACAATTAAATTATCTAGTTAGTGCAAAAAAAGATAAAGTCCTTTTGGTGTGAAAAATGTCTTCACAAACTTACCACTAATATATGCTTTCTCAGAGAGCAACTAGATGATATGACCCACCAAAACAAGATAGTGGAGGAAAAACCAACAAAAAAGCACATATGTGTTTCAACACTGGAAACGTGTTTCAACACTGGAAGTAGAAAAGATTTTAACTATGAGCTCAAAGATGTCCCAGTACAGTCACTGTGCAACAGGCCCATCCTGGAGCATGGGGTGGGGGTGGATGGGGGCAGGATGTCATTCAGGCACAGAAATGCAATGGAGAAATGACTTTTGTGTTTGGCTATACTGGGAGGGTTTATATAGTCTTCTAAGAAATATGGAGATGGGTTAGTAATACTTAGCAAAATGAACAAATGAAAAATGAGGCTATTAGTCACTCAAAAATCTCAAAAAGAAATATAACATTAAAATTTTTGTCACTCAGCTTTGTATAACATTTATATAGTCATAATCATGCATGCAAGTAATGTTGACTTAACCAAAAATTGCTATTTTCAGAGAATTGGGGAGGTAACACAAATGCTCTTGAGTATTACTATATCATGAAAGGCAGAGGAAGTATAAATTATCTAAATGCTTGTTTTTAGTAAAACTTCAATAGACACTAAAGACTAAGAGATTGAGCAATATTTGTATAAGCATACTTTTGAAATATGGAACTACTAGGTGAAACAGCTAAAACAATTGGAATAATTGAAACAGCTAAAACAATTGGAATAATTGAAATCATTTCCTTTAGGGATCAGAAATCAAGAATGAAAAAATGAAGAAATAAATCTTTTTTTATATATCACAAGCTCTTGCTTTATTGAATAATATGCTTGTTTTCTTTTTAAATCAGAAACAGAAAAAAAAGCAACATTTTGCAGAATAGCTACCATGATTTCTTCAGATATAATAGACTGATCACCACTTGCTTTTGTATGACCCACAAGACAAGAAAAGGGAACTCTCATACATTGTTGATAGGAATACAGACTGATACAGCCTCTGTGGAAAACAATATGAAATTTCCTCGAAAAATTAAAAATAAAGCTTACTTTTTTACCCAGCAATCCCACTTCTAGGAATATAGCCTAAGAATCTCAAAACATCAATCAGAAAGAATATATGCACCCCTATGTTCATAGCAGCATTATTTACAACAGCCAAGATCTGGAAACAGCCCATCAGCAGATGAGTGGAGAAAAAAGCTGTGGTACATTTACACAAGGGAATGCTATGTGACTGTGAAAAAGAAGGAACTCTCATCCTTTGCAACAGTATGGAAGGACCTGGAGACTATTGTGCTAAGTGAAATAAGCCCATCAGAGAAAGAAAAATACCATATGACCTCACTTATATGTGGAATCTAATGAACAAAATAAACTGAGGAATAAAATACGTCCAGAGGCATGAATACATGGAACAGGCTTACAGATCTCAGAGGGGAGACTGGGTAAAAGAAGGTGAAGAGATTAGGCAAAGAACATATATGCATAGCCCATGGACACAGACAACATTGTGGTGAAGACCAGGGTGGGGACCAGGACTGGATGGAGGTGGGCAAAAAGGTGGGGGAAATGGAGACATCTGTAATAGTGTCAACAATAAAATAAAAAATAAATAAAAGAAGGTTAAAATAATAGAATGACTTGTACAGTTTTAAATAGTTGAAAAAATAAAAATCAGTGTTTCATGAGATGTTAAAATTATATAAAATTCAGTTTTCAGTGTCCAAAAGTAAAGTTTTATTGGAACACAGTTACATTTGATTATTTCTGCATTGTGCACGACTGCTTTCACAGGACAATAGCAGAGTTGAGTAATTGTTACTGTATGTCCTGCAAAGCCTAAAACATTTACTATTTGGCCTGTGAAAGAAAAAGTTTGTCCATGCATGTGTACTGAGTTACATCATTTCCTCCAAAGCCTACGTCCACTTGAACCTTGTGAATGTGAACTTCTCAGGAAGTAGGGTCTTTGCAAATGTAATCAAGTTCACATAAGGTCATATTGGAGTAGCGCAGAGCTCTAAATCCAACATGATTATTGTCTATATAAGAAGACAGGAATTCTGACTTAGAGACACAAACAGACAGGGAAGAATGTCATGTGAAGACAGAGGAAGAGACTGGAGTAGTGTGCCTGCAAGCCAAGGAATGTCAAGAATTTTCAGCAGGAAAGAAGCATGGAACAGAATCTCCTTCAGAGGCTCAGAAGAAATCAACCCTGCCAACACCTTGATTTAGAACCTCTAGCTTCCAGAACTGAGGGAGAAAAAAAATCTCTGATCTTTTAAGGCCCCCAATTTGTGGGACTGTCTTTAAAGCAGCCCTTGGAAATGAATACACCCTGGAATAAAGGCTCACAGCAATCAGAACATACGGCATGACCATGCTGAGTTTATATGAAAGCATGCCCAGTATGATTCAATGAACCATTATAAAAACTCACAATCAATTCTATATCTACTTATGTTTTGTACACACAGCATATAAATTCCTTGTCATGCTTCGATAAAACTCTCTTATTAAACAAATAGCATGGAGGACCATGATGAGACCAGAGGCAGGCAGGATGGGTGAAATATGGTGGGGAAAATAATATGCAAGATAACATCATGGAGATACAAGATGCAGCTTTGAAAGATGATGATAGGCAAAAACAAAATAAGTGATGCCTGTAGCTGTGGGATTCTAAAAAGCAACAAAGAGCCAATAGGCTGGGTAACCATACTTATTGTACACGTGTGAGAGGGGCCCTAAAGCCACCTTAGAGATGCCGCACTGGCGGGGAGGCGGCCCAGCTGACCTGACCTGTCTTCTCAGCTCCAATTTCTCATTTCTGGGCCCCTACCATCTGGCACAAAACAGTTATTATTTCTGCAACTCTTTCCCCAGAAAGAGGGGGAGGGCTGCTGCATGAATGATATGAACGTCCATTAAAACTAATATATTCTGTGCTATATGCTTAATTTCTGGACACAAGCAATAAACAAAGACAACACATTGATTTCTGGATTCCAATAGCTTCTATGTGCCAAGGATCAGACTTTGGTGCTCATAATCCTCTGGATTTGAAGGTAATTATGTATTTTTGTGTGTTTTAGGCTTTAAAGTGAAAACAAAACTAAAAACAATAGTCTTGTAAATTCTTATTTATGATTTTTGAAATAGAATAACTAAGATAGAATACTTTTATCTGGATAATGTCTTTATTGTGACAACACATCCCCAAAATCTTGGAACATAAAACTATAGATTTTCAGAATTGAAAGATTCTCTGTGTTAACAAGAAAAAAAAATTGTTTTCCCTATAAATGCTTCACATGTTATCCCTACCTCTTTGTCTACTTTTTGTCTAAGGACATCAGAAATTGTCTTGTAATTTTTTTCAATATTGTCATGTTATGAGGTTTAGAAACTTCAAAATCTAATCTGATTTTTCAAGTTAAATTAAAAGCAGTGCACATTTTTGCATATGAAGTCAAACATGTTACAAAATGAATGCTTCCCGATGTTCCAAATATCTTGACAATAACCTATGAAGAGGACCCACCAAATATTTTCTAAGTGATAAAGTTATTTAAATGACAAAGTACATTAAAACATTTACTTCAATAGATAGGAAGGTCTCCTCATTGCTCATAATGACTTCAGAGTTGCCTAGAAAATTGGTTCCCACAGTTCTATTTCACTAATGAAGTCATACAAACCACGAGGAAGGTGGCACTGTTGACCCTTCTGTTGCTGTATGCCAAATTTTAAAGGTAACATGATAAGAGTTTTGGATACAGAAACAAAGCCAGCCTATGTGTAACCACATAACCAGGGAATGACAAACAAAGATGCTATAGAATGGAAATAGATAATTTCAGACAAGAGGAATGTAAAGTAATCCTTTTTGCCCTGTTTCCTGTATAATAGCATGTTCATACCTTTCTGTTCGCCTTCTTTCCCTTTTCACCTTTAAAGGCAAATAAGGAGCTTTGTTTTGTAACATGGAGTAAAATCACATTAAGAGTGTTGCTAATTCACCCAATTTTCAAATACAATAAGATGTATAAGAACCTCAGTTATGTTATAAAATTACACACCAACCCTTGGAAGAAACATCTTGGCATAGATCCATTAAGAATGCCTCATTAAACATTTATTTACTCTCTTCTTTTTAACTCAAAAATAGTTAAAATCCCAATAATATTCTTGTTTCGAGTTGAAAAGGCAAGAAAAAAATTTAAAATAAATATAGATTCAAATCTATAGATGGAAAATATTTCACATGAATATGCTTTCTCATAAAAATGATAAAATGTACTTAAGAGTTTATGTAATATATTAAGATATTAAAATACTAATTATAGCATAGCTGCATGAACATTGTCTCTCTCTCTCCATATATATATATATATATATATATATATATATATATATATACATATACATATATATATATACACATATACATATATCCCACGTTCAAAGGCTGTTCAGTCACGTTGTTTATCCATATCTTCAGAAAAAAAATCACTCTACCATCGTGGTAAATAACCTGCTTCCCTATTTATAATGGCCTGGCCCTCTAGCAACCTCAGCGTGAAATTATAGCTAATTTGCCTACAAACGTCAAGTGGTCATAATAACCTGGCCACTCAGTGTATATCTCAACTTACACTCAAAGATCTGAAAATACATTGCAGATATTCATTAAGAATAAAAAATAGCTTTATGAAGAAGGTTAGGAACAGTTAAGCATCACTTTATCGCAGGATAAAATGCAGCCTGATTTAAAATGAAACAATTTTTGCCATATGTACATATTGACAACTTTTAGCAATCAACATCTTTTTATTATAACTAAAATTGGTTTAAGAAGATAATTAAAACAAGAAAGTATAGGAAATACTATAGAAAATATAAGTATAGAAAATTAGTCAAGAATTATCCTTGGTTAAGTCATTTCTTAACAATAATAAAATGAAACACCTTTGATCTCATTAAAACCACCACCACCACCACTACTGGAGATGAAGTTAAAATAGTTGGATTTGGATTTGAAGGCTACCTTTCTTGGTAACTTATAAAATTATTTTCTTCTTCTGTAAAATGGAGATGATAATTACCATGACAGGGGACTGCTGTGAGAAAGAAGTTAACATTTATACATATATTGCTTACTCTGTGGCAAGCATTCTCTACCCATTTCACATGTATTCACTCCAATGATCTCAACAAAAATCCTACCCAGTAAATATAGATATCTTGTTTTTTATTATATTTACTTTTTTTAGAGAGAGAGGAAGGGAGAGGGATAGAAAGGTAGAAACATCAATGAGAAAAAAATCATGGGTTGGCTGCCTCCTGCACACCCTCTGGGGATTGACCCTGCAATCAGGGCTTGTGCCCTGACTAGGAATTGAACTGAGATCCCTTGGTTCCTGGGCTGATGCTCAACCACTGGGCCATGCCAGCCGGCCAGATAGATATCATTCTTTTATAGTTGAGAAAACTGAGGTTAGAGGGATTCAGTAACTACCTAACTAACCCAGTTTGTATGTGGCAGAGCCCGGTTATAAATCAATCTGGTTTGAAACCTACACATGTTGACATGGAAAAGCATTGGGTACAAACTAGGACTATTAAACTGCTATTCCCATCCCCAAAACATCTTCCAAAACCAAGGTGAAGTTATTTTCAGATAACCTACATTTTGTAAAGTATAGTCAAATGTCACATGAAGTGACATATATTAAAACATTTGCAATCTATGCAAGGGTATGTACATATAGACTATTACTATTAGAGCTGATTATTGGAAAGAGACCTTATCTTGGAATGATGGATCACATGTAGGAAGTTGGGATATCTTGCAATAAATCTATCCATCTATAAATAATAGGATATTTTCATAACACACATCAGTTATGGTTCACTCCAAATCTACAATCTCAAAGGACACATTTTGTTTTAGTGAGAAGTGTGTGGGGAGGTTTCCTGTGTAGATGATGTTGAAAATAGTAAATGTTTCCCTGAGGTCCAATTAAGCATGATAAATCTCAAGTTGTTCCTCATAAGGCAGGAGAGTAAGCAACAGAGTAAGCAACAAATTGTTTAAAAGTTGTTTTAAGATCATGCTTTCTTACAAAGCTAGTACTTCCCACAGTAACTATGGCACCACACTTTGATATAATTTGAGTTATTTTTATAGGTTGTGATAGATCTGTCTTTATCAAAAATTCCCATCCAAACCAGATTAATCTTAGGAAGAAAATAGAGACTGTAGATAGCTATTATAGGAGTTCTCTGAAATTGAGACATATTAGTCACAGAATATCTCTCAGGGTCTCTGGGAAAACAAAGTTTGCCTAAAGCAACATACCATGAATCAAACAAGTATTTACTGAGTTCCTAATATATATTTAACTTGTGCAAGAATAACAAGGAGGCTTTTTACTTTTACCTATAATATGGGAACAAAAATATCATATAATCACAGAATATTAGAAGGTGCTACCTAAGTATTTCATGATCATATCATCTTGAAAGCATCCTCAAATATGTCTTATTTACCTTTATTTCTCTCATGCTAGGTTAGTGTTTTACATGTAACAGGAGCTAAGTTTTATAAAAACTACTTAAACTCTTTGCTGAATCGATGTAGAAGAGTGAATGCACGCAGGTATATGTGTGCCTTACCAATCAACGCTTGAGAAAATAAAGGAGATGGCAATTAAGTGGTTTGTTTGGGGACTAGAAGCATGGATGAAGAAAAATGACTTTTCTGTGGAAAATGGGAGAAGACATCTTTCTAGTTGTGTCATTTATCCACTAGTGAATACAATAGTCATAATTGAGCTTTACATCAAAGGCAGTGAAGATATTTTCTGTCTAAGATAAGAGAGTATATTAACAAAACACCAAGTTTCACCTTATGTATATCCTATTTCCAACACATACACTGATCATTGCTACACCTTATCAAATCCTTCCATTTCAAATAGGCTTTTACTGTCCTTGAGGTTAGCAAAAAAATAATATTTGTTTACAGCAATGCTAATATTTACCAATAAAATAATTTCCCAGTAGAAATAGGCTTTCCTTTCCAAATAATTTCACTAACACCCTAGGAATGAGTCTCATTGGACTTTTGACCATCCTTGAACATAATGGAGAGCTGGGTGGGGAGAGTGTGCTGACTGACTACCTTACCTGCAATTATTGCTCTTTCCTATGGGACTGGGGAAGGAGAGACGGGAAGAGAGATAGTCAGCCTCACCCATATATAATGTCTTACAAGACAAGGAGGTGTAGTACCACAAAGAAAACCAGAGCATTATTCCATGAGCAGAAGGAATGGATGTTTTTCAGGCAAATACAGCACATGTCCATTTTATACATTCCTACATATTCATCCTACATTGCTTATTTATTTCATCATGCTAAGCATCTAGGTCAGCAAATTCCTGTCAGAAACTAGACATTTAATTCCACTGTGTAAAGGAAGCATGTTTATAATCTGTCCTTTGACCTCCATTCCAAACACCATAATTTTAATTCAGGTTCAAGTTATTGCCATCCTGGACTACTTCATTTGACATTGGACTTAGCAATGATATTTTGGATTTGACACCAGAGATATGTCTACAGATCTCTCTCTCTCTCTCTCTCTCTCTCTCTCTCTCTCTCTCTCTCTCTCCCCCCATCCATCCCTCTCTTCTTCCCTCCCTCCCTCCTACAGAGATGCACTGTAGCATAGATACTACTTGGCTTACATGTGAAAGAGTGCAGCTGTATTTTTGCTTTCTTGACTTGAATATTACCACAAAATAACAAGGAAAATTAGAAATGCAAAATCTTGATTTAATAAAAGTTAAATAAAATTGCATCCCCATGTGCAATATATGAGGATAGCTGAAAAGCTCAGCAAAGACAATAGAGAAAAGATAAGCTATCCAAAGAGTGGTGACCACCAAGCTGGTGTTTCTCAGTGGTGAGCCTTGACCCATGAACCAAGAAGTCACTGATCAGATCAATTCAGTGACTAGGTTTCAGGCTCAATCCCCAGTAGGGAGCATGCAGGAGGCAGCCCACCGATGATGTTTCTCATTGATGTTTCTATCTCTCTATCCTTCTCCCTTCCTCTAGCTCTAAAAATCAATAAAAACATATTTTAAAATAATATTTAAAAGAGTGGTGACCAAAAGAAGTGAAAATTGGTCTGATCTCAAATTTCTCCAGAGAAAAAAAAATCCTAGGAGACAGAGGAGTTCCAATACAAAGTACATAAACAAAGAAAAACCTGACCAAGAATTATATAAACAGTCACACTATAACTCATATTAAAATACAATAAAGTAAAAAAAAATTAAGATTCCATAACTCATAACTCCTTCCTTAAAAAATTACTAGAGGGTAAAATTCAACTAAACAAAAAAATGATTGGTAAAACTACTGTCTAAGAAATGGCAAAAAAAGTATAATTTATTTCACTGTAGGGCAAACTAAAATAAGTATTTATGGGTAAATAACAGAATATTTGTGTAATAAGCCTCAATAATGCAGAAATAACACAAAGTTTGAAGGAAAGGCATAAGGAAATTAGAAGATAGTATAAACATACTGATTTCATTATATTTTACAGTAAGGAGAAACATGGTATCAGTTAAAAGCGATAAATTAGAAAACATAACTAAATATGAGCATATAGGTGAAGAGTAAGGAGATATTTTTATATCCTAAAATTAAGTAAGGGCCGAGGCCGGTTTGGCTCAGTGGATAGAGCGTCGGCCTGCGGACTGATAGGTCCCGGGTTCGATTCCGGTGAAGGCCATGTGCCTGGGTTGCGGGCACATCCCCGGTGGGAGATGTGCAGGAGGCAGCTGATCGATGTTTCTCTCTCATCGATGTTTCTGACTCTCTGTCTCTCTCCCTTCCTCTCTGTAAAAAATCAATAAAATGTATTTAAAAAAAAATAAAAAAATAAAATAAAATAAAATTAAGTAAGGAAACTAAGAGAGAATGGAGGGAATACACACATAATCATTGCATTCTTGCTCATAGTGTGAAATAAATTTATAAAAGTACATAAAATATAAAACTGTGGATAAACTATAAAATTACTGGTATTTATGCAGATTCAATGCAATTCCAACCAAAATTCCAGCATTTGTTTTTCAAAAAAAGTCCAGCCATATTCTAGAATATAAAAAGAAATGCAAAGGACCAAGGACTGCCAAGGAAATTTTAAAGCAGGATAAAAATAAAAAATAAAAAGTAAAAGACTTAATTAACACTACCAAATATCAAGACTTATTATAAAAAATACTAGAGGCCTGGTGCATGAATTAGTGCACCAGTGGGGTTCCTTGGCCTGGCTTGCAGGATTGGGCTGAAACTAGCTCTCTGACATCCTCGAGGATTCCCTGATTGCAAAAGGGTGCAGGCAAGGCCGAGGGATCCCACCAGTGCATGTTCAGGGCCAGGGAGGTTGGCCAGCCCGGGAGGGACCACATGAGGGCTCCAGGGTGTGTCTGGCCTGTCTTGCTCAGTTCTGATTGGCTGGACCCCAGCAGCAAGCTAACCTACAGGTCAGATTGTCTGCCCCCTGGTGGTCAGTGCACATCATAGTGACTGGTCGACTGGTTGACTGACCCCTGGTGGTCAGTGTATGTCATAGTGATAGGTTGAGCGGCCTTAGCATATCATTAGCATATAACACTTTTATTGGTTGAACGGCCAACCGGTTGACCAGACACTTAGCATATTAGGTTTTTATTATATAGGATAATGTGGCATCAGCACAAGCATTCACTCATTAATCCATGGCACTCAATGGTGAATCCTGAAACAGACGTATGATTAAGTGGCACTACAGTGCAGTTGAGAAAATGGTGCATTTTTCAATAAGTAGTTATGTATCAACTAGTGTATTAGGTTTATAAGGTGCCACAAGAAATTATCGCACATTTAGTGGCTTAAAATAATCCAAATGTATTACTTTCCACTTCTATGGGTATAGGTACAGATGAATTGGCCCTCTGCTCAGGGCTTCACAGGCTGCATTTGAGGTGCAGGTGAGGGCTAGAGGCTCTGAGTCCTCTTCTAGACACCTGGCTGTTAGAATTCATTTATTGCATTTGTTAGAGACACTCAGCTAGCTGATAGAGACCGCCTGCCATTCCCTCACATATGGGCCCCTCTCCAAAATGGCAGTTTACTTTTTAAAGCCAACAGGAAATTTTTATCTCATGCTCTGAATCTCTCCCTTAAAAAACAAACAACAAACAAACAAACAAATGAAAAAGTACTTCTGAAGGGCTAATCTGATTAGATTAGAGTCTCTTCAGTTAATCTCCCACTTAATTAAATCAAAGTCAACTGAATTGAGGCCTTAATGACATCTGAAAAATTACATTTGTTCTATAACCTAACTTTACCAAGAGTGAAATCCATTATGCTTATAATTCTTCATACACTCTAGGGAGGAGATTATACTAAATACCAGGGGTAGGTAGCTCAGAGGACATCTCAGAATTTTCCCATCACACTGGGTATCCATAGAGACAAAAAGGAAGGTAAACCCCTACCTCACTATATACACAAAACTCAATTAATTCTCATGTCACCCTATACATAAAAACCAATGCATTGCAGATTTAAGTGTCAAAAACACGATGCTTTAACAAAGCGCAGGATGATATATTTTGGTGATCTTGTTTTAGGCAAATATCTCTTAAAAGAGAAAAAATACTAACAAAGAAAAATGATATTTTGGATGATTTCAAAAAAAATTTTTTTTAAATATATTTTATTGATTTTTTACAGAGAGGAAGGGAGAGAGATAGAGAGTTAGAAACATCGATGAGAGAGAAACATCGATTAGCTGCCTCTTGCACATCTCCTACTGGGGATGTGCCCGCAGCCCAGGTACATGCCCTTGACCGGAATCGAACCTGGGACCTTCCAGTTCGCAGGCCGACGCTCTATCCACTGAGCCAAACCGGTTTCGGCGATTTCAAAATTTAAAAAATTGTTTATTAAAACATAATAAAAATAATCAAAAGGAAAACCCAAAGTGTGAAAAGACATTTATATTGTATATATATAATCAACAAAAGGCTCATCTACAATATATAAAGAACACCTACAAATCACTATGGAAAACAGAAAATTCGTAGTACGCTAGGCAAAAGACTTGGAAAAGTAATTGAAAAGACATATGCAAATGGAAAATAAACATGAGAAAGGTGTTCAACTTGATTAACAATCAGAGAAATGTAAGTGAAAAACAATAGAATATAACAATATTCACCAGAGTGGCTAAAATTTAGAAAAGGATTAAAATGCTAAGTATTTTAGAGTATATTAATGAACTGGAAAAACTTAAACAGTTCTGGAAAACTCTAGTCAATGCCCACTAAATAGAGTATATTCATATCCATATGTAGCAATCACACTCTTAGGTTACACTAACAAATATACATATACCCAAACATAGATGTGACTAAGACAGACAGACCAGCTTGTTCCTAGCAGCAATGTTACTAATATCTATAAAATATATGCTACCCAACTGCCCTTCAATAGAAGACTTGATAAATCCTGGTATATTTACACAACAGAGTAATATTCAGAATGAGAATATACAACAATGAAATAAACATCCCAAGCACAAAGTTTATCAAAATAAGTCACACAAAAGAAAACACAGTGATTATATAATTTACATATAGTCCCAAATAACAGGCAAAACTAACCTATGCTACTAGAAGTCAAGATAACGTTACCCTTAGTAGTGGAAACAGCTGAAAGGAAACGTGAACAGATTATTGAGGTTTGAGTTGAAAAAGAAAATATAATGTAAATGAACAAAATCATAAAAGAACTAGAAGAAAATATGATGGATATACTCTCAAAGTAGAGTATACCTTCCTAAGTATATTTCATTACTAAGAATACACAGGAGAAAAGCTAGACAATATGTACACACACACACACACACACACACACACACACACACACAATCTTCATGACCAAAAATAGCCAAAATCAAAAACCAAGAAACACTATACAGAAATTAAAGGAATTAAAGGTCATAGGGATCCCGGTTATATATGGCCACATAAGAAAATCTTGAAGTCACCTCCTCACACCAAATCCGTGCACACCAAATCTACAGATACACATGAAACAACTTATTCTGATAGATGATAGATAGATAGATAGATAGATAGATAGATAGATGATAGATAGATGATAGATAGATAGATAGATAGATAGATAGATAGATAGATAGATAGATAGATGATAGATAGATAGATGATAGATCTATTGGCGACACTTTGACTCCTTGGAATCAAGTGAAGAGAGACAACCCGCATGGAAACAGGTAGGAGAAGAGAGGCGGGTACACAACATTAAGACCGACCCCAACTCGGAGCAGTCCACAGTCCGGAGGGAACTCAAACCCCCAGCTTCTCCTTGTGGAGCAAAGCATTGAACCCCACTTTGGGCAGTCCCAACTCTTAGGCCCTGCACCTGAGGGACAAGCCCTCAAAATATCTGGCTTTGAAAACCAACAGCAAACCCACAGGCTGGAGCCAGCGAAGCACCAGTGTGCGCAAGGACTCACCGGCAGGACCCAGCGTGGAATGGCCTGTGGAGGGCGGCCAGGACTTCGTGTGGAGGATGCTGGTCGGCAGAGGTTGGCCTGAGCGAGGCATCTGATTGACACACATCTGGGGCCTGCTGGATACTCTCAGGGGTGGAGACTGGCTGCACCATCTTTCTTCTCGGCTCTCGCTCTTTCCCACCATGCCCCCTCCAGGGGAGCCATCTTTTTCCTCTCCTCTTTCTTTTTTTCTCTTTGGTCTTTCCTGGCTGGTGCCATCTCTATGCTCTTCCTCTGCCCTGCTCCACTGTGCCAGCATTTTCCAAGGGCAGCTTTGACATTCGTCTGATGCCCTCATTTTTGCAGGTGCCAGGACACATCTCCATGGCCTGGTTCTGCCTGCCAGCGGGGCTTTCAGTTGCGGGTGCCGCAGGAGGGTAACCACTGGAGAAAGAGTTCTTCAATGGTCACTCTATAGGAGCACGGCCAGAGGCAACAGATCCAGGAGCTCATTCTTTCTGGGAAAGAGGTCTATTAGCATCTGATCTGCTGGCAGGCTGCTGATGGAAAACATCTGAGGACTGAAATCCTTCCCAGAGACCCCAGAGCACAAGTGCAGGTGCAGGCACAGCGCGAAGGCTCTATGCTCGCGGGAGAGCGCTGTACTCACACAGGTGTGATGCTTCCTCTGCCAATCCCTAGAATGCACGTATCTCCCTGAAAGGAGCTTTTACACAGGCCTGGTGCACCTGCTTTTTTTGCTGCCACCAGTAGACACCCTTTAATCTCCTGGCTCGGATGGCCATGACGTTTCCTGGGTCACACAGGACTATAAATATCAGAAGGGGTAGTCTCTTCAATAAATGGTTTTGGGAAAACTGAACAGTAAAATGCAAAAGAATGAAACTCAATCACTCTATACACTCTATACTCCATTTTGAGTACTAACTCAAAATGGATTCAAGACTTGAATGTAAGAACTGAAACCATAAAATTCCTAGATGAAATCCTAATTGGTAAGCTCCTTTGTGATGATGACTTTTTGTATTTGACACCAAAAGCAAAGGCAACAAAAGTAAACATCTACAAGTGAGACTGAAACTAAAGAGCTTATGTGCAGCAAAGAAAACCATCCACAAAAGTAAAAAGGCAGCCTAATGAACGGAAGAAAATGTTTGCACTTCATTCAACTGATATGAAATTAATATCCAAAATATACAAGCAACTCATCAACTCTGTAGCAACACACACACACACACACACACACTCTCTAATTAAAAAATGGGCTTGAATCTGAATACACATTTTTTTTCCAGAAGCCATAGAGATGGCCACCAGGTACATAGAAAGATGCTCAACATTTGTAATCACCAGGGAACTACAAATCAAAACTCCAGGAGCTATCCATTCTAAAATAGAAGGCATTCCCAGTGGGCATAAATCACTAAACTGTATGAAACTTCATATTTACCACTATCAATTACCCTCCATTCTCATGCTTAAATTATTCATGTTTTGCAAGTTATTTTGTCTGCAAGATGAGTAAAGAAAATCGTTTTCTATTTTTAGGTTCAATTTGCATATACCCTTACCTGGTTCATTTTCTTAAAGATAGGGTAAGAATCATTTAGAATGGAAATGAAAATTTATCATATGAAAAATCAACTTCAAATAGTTCAAATCAATAGACCAACTGAAAAACAGATTTTCAAGTTTTTTGTTTTTGTTTTGTGGAAGTCACTTGTACTTGATATTGATAAAATTTAAACTGGGGTAAGAGATCAACTATAGGACTTGTGTGCATGCATATGTGCATAACCAATGGACACAGACAGTAGGGAGGTGAGGGCATGTGCTGGGGGTTGGGAGTGGCTGGGGAAAGGTCATTGGGGAAAAGGAGACTTATATAATAATTTAAACAATGAAGAATTTTAAAAAATCAAAATTTGGGGAAAATTTTATTTTTCCCTCATTGAATATGTAGTACTTGCCTATGGACAAAATGCCTTTAGCTCTTTTGTGTGTTCCATTGAATAGATTAAAATAGGGAATCTGGTTAGAATGTTTACTTTATGCTCATAATGTTTTTATAAATACCTAATATTCAGAGTTGTCTATTTATACTAGGAGGTATATGATGTCCATTTTTGAGAATTATGAAAGCCAGTGAGAAAATCTTGCAAAGTTCCACAGCATGACACTTTGGTACGATTATTCCTGACAGGAATAATATCCTATATAATAAAGAGGTATATGCAAATTAACCCTCATGCCCTCACAAGATGGCTGCCTATGACCAGGCCAGCAGGGGGGTTAGTGAGGGATGACCAAATGGCTGAACAAGCAGGCTGTGTGGGGTGACCAGGCCAGCAGGGGAGTTAGTGAGGGACGACCAAATGACTGTATAGTAGGTAGCGTGGGGTGACCAGGCTGGCGGGGGGGGTGTGGGGGGGAGGCTGTAAGGGGCAACCAGGTCAGCAGGGGAGCAGTTGGGGGCAACCAGGATGGTGGGGTAGGGAGCAATTAGGGATGATCAGGCTGGCACGCAGAGGCAGTGAGGGAAGACCAGGCCAGCAGCGGGGGACAGTTAAGGGCAACCAGGCAGGCAGGCAGGTAGTGATTAGGAGCCAGTGGTCTAGGATTGTGAGAGGGATGTCTGACTGCTGGTTTAGGCCCGATCCCCAGGCCTAAACCAGCAGTCGGACATCCCCCGAGGGTTCCTGGATTGAAGAGAGTGGAGGCTGGGCTGAGAGCCCTCCCCCGCCCCCCACCCCATGCATGAATTTCGTTCACCAGGCCTCTAGTCATTTAAATGGCTTTCTACAAGCCCAGTAGTGTGGTTCAATGGTTTGAGCATTGACCACATGTCTGGGTTGCAGGATCCATCCCCAGTGGGGGGTGCACAGGAGGCAGTCGGTCAATGATTCTTTCTCATCATTTATGTTTTATATCTCTCTCTCCTTCTCCCTTCCTCTCTGAAATCAATTTAAGAAATTTGTCTGCCATTAAAAAAACAAAACCTGCCGGGAGCCGGTCCATCCTTGCTGTTTCAAGGGACCTGGCATATATGGCATACGGTTCTTAATATGTTTGCTCACCTTCTTGGCGCTGTGTTTTAACCAAGGTCACCTCTCCGAGAAAGGTTGAATCCCCAGGTAGGGATTTTCCCCTGAAGTTAGGGAGGGAATAAATGCCCTCAACTAAGTGCCAGGCGGGTAATTAATCACTTTAACTATGAATAATCATGCTTAAGCTACATAATATTTACTCCCTGGAATGGAGATAAGAAACGCCCTAACCTTTGTAATAGAGATTGATAGGATTGAATCAACTGGTATAAATGCAGATGTAACAAGACAGCAAGATAGAACTTAGAACACAGAACTTAGGAGACAGAACTTAGAAGAGAACCAAGAGAGACAGAACCTTGGCACAGAACCTACACAGAACATTCTCTAGAGACAGAAGAACTTCGCTGGAGAGAACATGGCAAAAGATCCTGGACTGAACCTGACTACAGAAATTGGCAAGAGAACCTGACTAGAACCTGGTGACCGAACCTGGCTAGAGATCTCAGACAGAACCTGGCTGGAGAACCTAGCGAGGGAACATGGCTACAGAACCTGGCTGGAGATCCTAAGCAGAACCTCTCTGGAGATCCAGACCAGAACTTGGCTGGAGATCCTGGCTAGAGATCCTGGCCAGGCTGCTGATCAACTGAACGCTGTCTCCGTGTCATTCCTTCTTCGCCGACTCCGTCCACACCTTTGGGGACCCCTGGACCTGCTGGGGTTGGACCCCGGCAAAAACCAAAAAAACAGCATTGGTAAATTTTGAATGAGCCCTCACCTATGTGTCCAGCACTTCAATAAGTGCTTTTCATGGTTTATCTCATTTAAACAACAAACACAAGACAAAGTCAATTGCAATGATCTTTTTAAATTTTATATATTGGTAAATATAAATTTGAAATTCCAAACAGACCTAGAATTTATTTCTCAAATATTATATGGAATCAGCTTTCCTATTTTATGGATAAGGGAACATTAATTGGATGATTATTATTTAAGTTTCAAGTCTATATTTGTAAAATGAAGACAAAATATAGCTAGAAAAATATTTTGGAGGGGGTGCAGGGGATATTGAGTTCAGATAAAGACAAGAATATCTTTCTAGTGTCTTAATAGAGGAGCACCAAGTTTCATCAGAACTGAAAACTTTTTCCACTCAGCATTTCAGTAGCACTTTAGATATCAATTCTACTTTGTTCTTAATATTTTTTCAAAAAAACTAAACTGGTATAGTGCAAACAGTATTTGGTTATGTTTTTCAAAGTGTTCTAAATATGACTGTCTTTGAAGCCTGGCCAATATCCATGAGCCATGGGTACATACAAAAAAATAGTGTCATCTTCTGATATATAATAGTGTCATCATCTTGGAGAGATTCCTCCAAGCATTTAATCTATCAGCTTTAATGGCTATGTTTTCCTTAAAAGTGTTGATGTGGAGCTTAAACATAAAGCTTTGTTGATAGGAAATTTTCCCTGTTACATGGCTGTTAGCATGGCAGTGATAATTTGATTAGGAAATCAATATTAAAGTGCATATTTTGCTTTGCTTTATCTAGAAATAGTTATGTTTCTAAACCCCTACTTGTAACAAATATTAAATAAATATTTATGCAGAATGTCTGCTTTAATGGTTTCTTGGTTCCTTAGATGCCCAATTTTGGGAAAAGACTTATTTGAGTTACAAATTATAAAAATGAATGTGGTGGTATAGCATGATACCAGTTCGTGTCGATGCCTGTCTCCACGAGTTAGTAGCTGTGTAATTTTTGACAACCTTCTCAAACTCAAAACCCCAAATCTCTCTTTTCTTCTTTGTAATTCAGAAATGAAGAGAAGTGAACTGTTCAGACATTGGAAGTAACGAATGGAAATGTATATGAGGGATTTTGAATAGTGCTGGGTATATTTTATGTGCTCATTGTGTGTTCAGAGGAAACTAACCTGAGATTCTTCCCAAGAAAGGGATTCCTTACTAAGCCAAGTTCAGAAACCACTGTATAATATATTCCCATACTTAGAGTTTTACAATAAACATTAAGTGTGAATAGCTCTGCATCACAAAAGTCTGTTGAACTCTTTAAAATGTGTGCAGTTCTCCGACTGTGTCCATGGACCTAGAAAGTAAATCAAAACCTGACTTCTTAGTGTTTGATTGAGTTTACATTTTCCAAGATACATAACTGGATAAATATAATTATAGCAATTCACATCTGAAGATATAAATATGAAAATAATGACTGATAGTTTAACATACTATCTCTGCAATCTCTCTATCTTCATCTTCCAAATATTTTTTTCCTGGTATCTTTAGACACTAGAATTATAGTGATTGTTACTCTACAAGATGAACATGCTTTAGAAAGATATCACTTCCAGTGTTTCCTCTCTTATTTCGTTCTAGGTCAGTGGCTCTCAACCTTGGCTGCACATTGGAATCACCTAGGAATCTTTTTAAAATCCTGATTTCTGGGCCTCATCCTCCGGAAATTCTGTTTCTTTTTTACTAATGTTGTGGCCCCACCCCATAACAAAGAAACAGAATTTCCGGAGGATGAGGCCCAGAAATCAGGATTTTAAAAAGATTCCCAGGTGATTCTAACGTGCAGCCAAAGTTGAGAACCACTGTTCTAGATATTGAATCCAACATCTTGACACACATCAAAATGCCATCCCATTAATTGTCAGTCCATTTACCAGCATTTCAGCTATCTGGATTATTTTCAGTAGATACTGAATTGCCCTTTTCCTTGCATGCTATATCATGACTTTCTTTTTACAACCAAATTTAATTGCAGGTATAAAATAAAACTGTGGTCTCTGGCTCCCCGCCCCCCCCCCCCCGCCGAACCCCATCACAACTGTTGCAAATATTCAAAATCACAACTCATGCTATTAATTTCAGCTGATATTTTCAACTCGCTTAACCCAGCACTTACATCCGACAGCTGTAAATGCTTTCAGCCATAATAAATCTCTGCCTGACTTCCCAAAGCAAACAGTGTTGAGGAGAGTGATCTCTCCAATAACATTTTGTCAGCTCAAATCACCACCACAGCATAAGTGATTCAGACAGTCTGAACTGACTCCAGGCTTCCCAACCTCCGGTCCTTATTTCCTATTTTCTTTTACTTATGACCTGTGCTTAATATTGCAAAGATTCTGAAAATGCACTGTTGATTCCTCAGGACTGGCTGAATGCCCATGTAATGGGGTTTTTCTTCTCTCTCTCTCTCTCTCCAAGAAGATTCTGCATTGTGGCCTGTTTAGTCTGTGATTCATATGAAAACCAAGTTGTTTATTCAGGTCTGCTAATTTTGAAAAAATTGAGTAAATTGTAATGCCACAAAATTAAAATTTTACTAGTAAATCTCTGTTCCTGTAAAGCAAGGGTAACAAAGGGATTTCCCTCGATGTGCTTAACATTAATTCTAGAGATTGTGATGTCCACACGGCATATCCCTCTCTATCATGCATGTCATAAATAATGAGCTGAGTGAATTAATGAGCTTCCTTGGAGTTGAGTACCATGAACAGAAGCTAGGTCAAGCTATGTGAGCCTGGGAGAAAAAAATGTATACATTATCTAAAACTATGCTTTTCAAATAGCAAGTGATTTAGCAAGAGCACAGGACCTTTGTGTCAGATTGATCTATCTTCAAATCCTGGCTCTGACTCTTACTAACAGTTTGACCACGGACACATGGGCCTCTGTTGCCTCATCTCCAAGCTAGGGGTATTGTTACCTGCCTAATAAAATAAAACAAAATTTATTTTCTTATTATTGCTGTTAGCAGTGTTTATATTTTTAAACCAGACTTTGCTATTGATTTGGGATGAGGTGTTACTCCAAAGCCAATGAAAAACTTATAATATTCCAAATAACTCAGCCACTGTAGACTTTTTTGCCCAGTTTTACTGAGATATAACATTGTATCATTTTAAGTTGCACTATTAATCATGAAATAATTGTGACAATAAATTTAGTTAATATCCATCACCTTGTATACTTAATTTTTTCTTGTGATAGAGTTTTTCTTTTATTTATTGATTAAGGTATTACATGTGTCCTTATTGCTCCATTGCCCCCCCATCCTTCCCAACTCTTGCCCTCCCCCCATCCCCCCCCCCCCCCCCGTTGTCTGTGTCCATTGGTTAGGCTTATATGCATGCATATAAGTCATTTGGTTGATCTCTCCCTCTTACCCTCCCCCTCCCCTACCTTCCCTCTGAGTTTGACGGTCTGATTGATGCTTTTCTGTCTCTGTATCTGTTTTTGTTTGTCAGTTTATGTTGTTCATTATATTCCATAAATTTAAGATGTAATCGCTTTATAAAACTTTACTTTGAATAATTTTGCTTAAAAATGAGCATCCTTTATCCTCCCAAGCTATTCCAGAAAACTTATTTTGGCACTATTTATTATTTAATTTAAATCAAATCACATGAGAATACCTATTATTTTTATTATTCCTACACTAAAATCATCACATTTATTAAATGATGGTACATATAGATACTACTTTATTTAATTATTAGATAAACAGAAAAGGTCAGTATTATTATGACTCTTTTATAAATAAGCATGCTAAATATTTGCTAACTTAAGAGCTAATAGTTGTAAAAGAAAAGGTTGAGCCATCAATGGAAAGTCTTTAAACATTTTTTAAACTATTATTCAATATTAATTTTGAAACAAAACTGAAAAATCACTTAAGGGAGGTATATACTACAATGATTAAGAACCTGAATGCCTAGATTCAAATTCCCCATTCTGTCACTCACTTTACTAATACATAAGTTATTTAATCCCTCTGGGCATTAGTTTCTTCACCTATACATTACAGATAATAAGAGAATATATGTTACAGGATTTTTGTAGGACTTAATGAGCTATTACATTGCTTATATCAACACAGTGCATAACAATTGCTCTCAAAATGTTAGCATTATTATTTTTAGCAAAGAAGCATACTGAGTACTAGGAAGTTTACTACATTTGCCTACGGTCACATAATTAGTTCATAATAGACGCTGTATTGTGCTCAGAACATCAGAGTCACATTGCATTCATTTATCCAATAACAAATATATGTTGTTTACTATGCACATCATGCTAGGGATTGAGAAAAAAAGGATGAGTAAAACAAATTATGTTGTAAGATTTTACAGTCTCAAATTGGAAAAATAGAATTACATGAATGACATCATATGTGTGGGTGCTAATGTATGCAACTCAATAGGCCACCTACGGGAGGACCTACTCTAGGGTCAGAGAAGCTTCATGGGAAAATTATCTCCAAGGAAAAAAGTGAAAGAAAGTGAAAGACTAAAGGTGGTCAGCATTAGGCAAAATGTCCAGATTACTCCACAACTTCACTATTTCAAACCTATACTAGTTTGCACATCTAGAGAAATATTAATGAGCAGGGGTCCTATGAAAAATGGTGAGCTCCATGATAATTCTATAAACTCAGTATTTTGAATAAAATTAATATAAAGTGCATAAAATTCTGAAGCTTCACCCCCCTCTTTCTCTCTCTTCTCTCTCTCTCACTCTCTCTCTCTCTCTCTCTCTCTCTCTCTCTTTCTCCCCCGCCCCCTCTCTTTCTCTCAAAGGATTAATGACTGTTTATAGAATTCTAAGCAATTCCTTTTCAAACTCAGGCCATCTAAGTGCAAAGTGTGATTAATAACCCTGTAAAGCTAAATGTTTGATTATATGGGGGGAAAAGAAAGTTGCTACTGTTGGTACAAATGGACTTGGAGTGTAACAGAAAGAACATTGAAAAGAAGAAAAAACATACATTATTCCTCCTTGGCTCTGGTTATTTAAAATACACTCCAACTTTTTTGTTTGTTTATTTGTTTAGAGAACAACTATTTCTGTTCCTCAAAGAGTTGAAGGTAAACATCAAATTATTCTGTTTTGGGACACCTCAACTTTATTGAATCTTTAAAAAGTATGAAAGAGAGTGGGGGAGGGGGCGAGATTAACACTTGGCTGTGGCTTTGGCAACTAGGAGAAAACAGTAATGCTGAAGATAGTTTTCGTGCTAGATGTAGACTCATCTTTCAGTAACTGCAGTAGTACCCTTTTAACTGTAGGATCTTATTCTTTTGGACATGAAGCCCATCAGACAAGGCAATCATTCTGTTAAAGCTATCTCATTTGGATTTTCACAGAGTATTGAGAGTAACAGTAGAATTTTCATCACATTCCACTTTTGTAAACACACTAGGTAACTAGATAACTGAATCTGGTTTCCTTCAATTTATTCCCTGTATGTCAGTGTATACTAGTTCAATGCTTCTTTTCTTCCTAAAATTCATATGTCATTTACAGAATTTAATGTTGTTCTATGATCTCCTATGATTATTAAGTTTATGCCATGTTAAAAAAAAAAATGAGCTAGCCCAAGATGATTAAATCAGGAATAAAGGATAAAATCTTTGCCCCAAGCAATATTTGGTTCACAGTGTACCACTGATGTTTAAGACTTTATCCCACTCCCCCAAATTTTTATTACATTTACTTTATCCATTTCACAAACCCAAAGTCAGGCATTAAATTATATATAAAGAAAAATGGTCAAACATTTGGAAAAATTAACTACTCCTCACTTATATATCCAAAAAGTTTAATAATAATCATGCATTCAACATAAAGTGTATACTGAGATGTTTTAGCCTGTCACATTTTATTCCTTTGTTTATAGAAAAACAAAAGCAATAATAACAAAAGACTTAATGGTTATATAGCCCTCATTACATACAAGACACGTTCTAACAACACAATTACATGCAAAGTGCCTAGAATATAATTCAGTGAAGTAGATACTATTTTTATCCCCATTTTACATGTGGGTGAGTAAACTGAGGGACAAAAAATATTACTTAAGTTGCTCTTTACTGTAATCCCATAGTGAGACCGTAGGCTTCTAATACACACCTAATACTCCAATAAATTTTGTAAAAGAATTATCCTGGAGTTAAGTACATATGGGACTAATGGTTTTGATGACTCAGTGAAACAGTGACAATATATTCTTTGAGTGTGGATTATAACATGAACTCACCTCTTTCAGCTCTTTGTTCATATGTTGTCCCCTACGGGAAGACTCCATGGCATCCTCTCTAAAATGATTACCATCTCATGTGTATGCCTTTCTCTTATTTTTGTCTAACGCCTTTATAAACCATACTAGCAGCCCAGTGCATGAAATTCATGCACATTAAAAGGGAATTAATTAGCAGAGATATTTTAATATTGCTATTTGCACTTTCTCTATAATAGAAGTGTGAGAAATGAAAGGAAATTAGTAAAATGTATATGAAAATAATATATAAATGTATTAATAGATAAACAGTAACAAAAGTATATAATAACAGAGGCATGATATAAAAACGATAAAAACATGATATGAAAACAACAAAAACATGATATAAAAACAACAGTGATGCAAACAATGACTGATAAAGTGATTAAACTTATTCTAATATCTCCTTGTACACATTGAGTGAAAACACTTTCAGAGTGCTTGACTAATTTCCCTAGTGATGAAGTATTTAGAACTTTAATTGTAATGTCACATGTTCTTCAAACTCGAGAGAAAGCAACATATAACTGACCGAAAACGGGTTCAGGTAGGAATATTCCCACTCTTTCTAGAGTTTCTCCTTGTGATTTATTAATAATCATCACAAATGCTGGCATCATGGGAAACTATCTTTGAATTAATTTAAATGGGAGGCCAGTGTCAGACGGGGACAAATCAATTCTTGGAATCAGAACAACCTCTCCCTCTGCAGATCCTGTTAATACTTCAGCTTCGATAACGTTAGGTCGTAATCTTTTGATAATAAATCTGGTACCATTACAAAGACCCCATTTACTATTAAGACTTCTCAATAGCATGATGATTGCACCACTTTCAATTTTAATGTATGACACAGCATTCCCGAAGGAGTACTACTATTAAGAAATTTGATGGCAAAATTTTCCTTTTCAGCATCATCTGTGAAGTCAATGGAATCATTACTCAAATATGTGTGAAAATCTCCATCAAGTATATCCAAAATTTCTTCATTTAATTTTTGAACTTGCTCATTTTTTTTGGACAAAGAATTTCACGTTTAGATGTATTTTTAATATTATCTATAGATACAGTATTTCCAAAGGTAGCTTCAATAATAGGTCCATTACAAATCATTTCACAGGGGATTTCAATAATATCCATTCCTAAATGAAAACTGCTATCAAGTTTGCCATCTCCAAGTTTTACTAACTATTCACTATAAGCAGAATCCTCTGATCTCATATTTGTTTTAAGAGACAATTTATTGAAACATCCCCAAACATTACGTACTTTAAACTCATTTGTACTATGGCCAATCCCATAGCATGTGGTGCAATACTGAGACATTGTCGAAAATTCCCTCCAAGAAGGAGGACTTTCCCACGAAATATAACATTCAAATTCATAATTTCTCTTAGTAATCTGTCTATGGTATCTATAGCATGACTGGATGCCATGATGCATTCATTAATATTGAGAAGTTGGGCCTTTTTAATAGTTTTAGCAACTTCTCTCTTTATATTGAGTCTAGAAATTGAAGTTTCATTTAATGGAATTGGTAATTTATATTGGGAATGAAAGGTTCTTCCACTGAGAAGTAATTCCTGTAGACACTGTGGGTAAAGCAGTACCACCATGACCTCTAATATAATGTATTAAAACTTTATACAGATATACAGGTGAATAGGATTCCTAGCTGTCAGGCCCCTGACAGCAAGCTGGCCACTGGTCAATTCCGTGAGGAATGGGGCTCCCTCCTCCCTCCTGTCAGGGTCCAGGTGCAGGTGAATGAGGTTCCTGGCTGGCAGGCCACTGACAACAAGCTATCCATCAGCAGACTCAATGAGGAATGGAACTGCCTCCTCCCTACTGTCAGGGTCTGGTTTGAAGGCCGGCCACGCCCCCTGTTGGGCCAGACCCAGAGTTCTACCATGCTCTGGCCTCTGACTCAGCAACCCAGTACTGACTGCTACTGGGCACTCCTGGCGCTCCAAGGGTGGGTTCTTCCCTCAGGCCTCTTGGGAAACAGCTCAGGGAGGGCGCAGCCCTTGGCAAGGCAACCCAGGAGTCAGTACTTCCACACTCAGCTCTGAGGGCGGGTTTCTGCCTGAAACCTTGACGTCTGGGGTAACAGCTGGGGGAGGGCGCAGCTGTTTCCAAGACGACCTCTTCAAGCCTGACTTCCTTCTGGTTGGTCGAGCTTCGGGAGGTGATGTTCACCCAGGGTTTTTATATAAGTAGATAACTACTAGATGAGCTTTTTTACACTTTTAAAATCATGGGTCTCTTTTCACCAGAATATAAACCCCATGAGGGCAGTATTCTTCAGCTAACACCTTGCAAGGTGTCTGGATAAATTGTGGAACTCCAAAAATGTTAGGGGAATGCATATATAAATGAATGTTGGCAATCTTTCCTAATCCTATAAATACTATGGAGATTATTTACATACTAGAGACCCGGTGCATGAAATTCGTGCATTGGGGGGGGGGGGGGGCTTCCCTCAGCCCAGCCTGCACCTTCTCCAATCCGGGACCCCTCGGGGGATGTCTGACTGCCAGTTTAGGCCCGATCGTCAGCTGGCAGTCAGACATCCCTCTCATAATCGGGGACCACTGGCTCCTAACTACTCATCTGCCTGCTTTCCTGATCGCCCCTAACTGCCCCCCTGCTGGCCTGCTCACCTCCAACTGCCCCACCCACCAGCCTGGTCACCCCTTACTGCCCCCTCACCAGCCTGGTCACCCCCAACTGCCCCCCCTGCCAGCCTGGTCCCCCCTCACTGCTCCCCTCTGCTGGTCTGGTTGCCCCTCACTGGCCCCCCCTGCTGGCCTGGTCACCCCACACAGCCTGCTTCTCAGACATTTGTTCATCCCTCACTAACCCCCCTGCCAATTTGATCACCCCACACAGCATGCTTCTCAGACATGTGGTCACACCTCACTGACCCCCTGTGGGCCTGGTTGCCCCACACAACCTGCTTCTCAGTCATTTGGTCATCCTTCATTAACCCCCCTGCTGTCCTAGTCACCTCACCCCCAGCCTGTTCAATCATTCATTCGGTTGTGATGGTTGCCCCTGTGCACAAAAATTTGTGCACTTGAGGGGGAGGGGGCCCCTCAGCCCGGCCTGTGCCCTCTCGCAGTCTGGGACCCCTCAGGGGATGACCATCCACTGGCTTAGGCCCGCTCCCCGGGGGATTGGGCCTAAGAAGGCAATCAGACATCCCTCTGGCAGCCCGGCAGCCCTTGGGGGATGCCCATTTGCCAGCGGAGAGCAGGCCTAAGCTGCAGTCGGACATCCTTAGCGCTGCTGAGGAGGCAGGAGAGGCTCCCACCATCACCACTGCTGTACTGGCAGCCATCAGCCTGGCTTGTGGCTGAGCAGAGATCCTCCCATGTGAGAGCACCCTGACCACCAGAGGGCAGCTCCTGCATTGAGCATCTGCCCCCTGGTGGTCAGTGTGTGTCATAGTGACCAGTCATTCCCAGGCCTTCTGTTAGAGTCAGTTTGCAATTTACCCTTTACTATATAGGATAGAGGCCTGGTGCACGGGTGGGGGCCAGCTGGTTTGCCCTGAAGGGTGTCCCGGATCAGGGCGGGGGTCCCGCTTGGGTGCCTGGCCAGCCTGGATGAGGGGATGATGGCTGTTTGCAGCTGGTCACACCCCCTTCAGGGTGAGGGTCCCTGCTGGGGTGCCTGGCCAGTCAGGGTGAGGGGCTGAGGGCCATTTTCAGGCTGGCAGATGACTAAAGCTCCCAACCTCTCCTTTTTTTCTTTTATTCTTTTTTATTCTGGGATTTATTTACGTTCTATGACTGTCACTGGAGCTGAGAGCCAGCTTTAGCTTTGAGGCTCGGCTCCAGTTCCGAGACCTCAGCTGCTGAAAGCAGGTATCTGGGTTTGTTTGGCTTCTATAATTGAAACACTGTTGCAGCTCCAATTCTGAGGCCCAGCTGGCTGAAAGCATGTTTCTGGGGTTTGTTTAGCTTCTATAATTGCAACATTGTTTCTTAGAGTGCAGCTCAGAGCCCAGCAGCAGCGGGCGGGGAACGTTGGCTTCCTCCATCACTGGAGCAAGCAAGCCTCCTGTTCGCTTCAGCTGCCTGGCTGCTGGCCGCCATCTTGGTTGGCAGTTAATTTGCATATCACCCTGATTAGCCAATGGGAAGTGTGTCGGAGGTACGGTTAATTACCATGTTTGTCTATTATTAGATAGGATTGAATAGCCAACCTCTGACTTTCAGATTGGACAAGGAAGGACAAAGTGGACCATCTATTTAAGCCTGGATAGGGTGCAGTCCGGGCTGAGGGACAGCCCCCATCATGCATTAATTTTGTGCATCAGTCCTTTACTATATTAAAAAATAGTTAACATTTTTGGTTAAATATTTCTGAGACTATCACCTAAAGTTTTACTTGTTCTCTTACTATTCACTTCTTAATTTATTAAATTTTCTTTCTTTTTTTATTTTCCTGCAATTGACCTTTATTTCTACAAATGTGCCTGTGAGGTAATGTTCACAGCACTCAAAACTTTTTTCTGGAATATCTTTGACTTGTGATAGACTTTCTAGCTAAAAATGGGGAGCACCCATGAACAGGTCAGAGTTCAGAGAGGAAATACACACCCCAACCTCTCAGAGGGCTCCTGGACGAATCATGTGAGAATCTGCAGGGACAACTGAAACCTCAAACAAAGATCATTAAAAATGCAACTTGAGTTCTTATTAAAGTCCATTTAACTGTTTCTTATGGCAGACAAAAGGAAGGAGAGAGAGAGAGAGAGAGAGAGAGAGAGAGAGAGAGAGAACGTGTTGGTCAAAGTTTAAAAAGAAAGTGCTAATTACAACCAATCTTTTTTTTTTAAATATATTTTATGGATTTTTTACAGAGAGGAAAGGAGAGGGATAGAATTAGAAACATTGATGAGAGAGAAACATTGATTAGCTGCCTCCTGCACACCTCCCACTGGGAATTTGCCCACAACGAAGGTACATGCCCTTGGCCAGAATCAAACCTGGGACCTTTCAGTCCGCAGACCGATGCTCTTTATTGACTGAACCAAACCAGTCAGGACACAACCAATCTTTTTTCCCAAAAAAAATTTCAATGTATTGCTCAGCCGGAGTCACTCAGTTCGTCCAGTGTCCTCTTATGCACTGAAAGGGTGCCAGTTTGACTCCCTAGGTTACCAGTTCAGTTCCCTGTCAAGGCACAAACTACCTGTGTTGTGGGTTTGATCCCTGGTTGGGGCACATACTAAAGGCAACTGATTGATGATCAATGTTTCTCTCTTTTTCTTTCTCTCTCTCTCTTTCTCTCTCCCCCTCTCTCACTTCCTCTCTAAGCATGTCCTCAGGTGAGGATTAAGAAAAAGAAAATATTTCAATGCATCACTGAGAATCCTAGATGGCATCTCTTAGATGAAAAACTTTAGTCATCCTCAATTCCTACATCTCCATCCTTAGGCATTTTGTCTTTGAGACGTACTCTATGCTTTGTCTGTGATATTAACCCAAATTTATCATTTCCTCATTTTTTTTGCCAACATTTCCTTTATTCGGACAAATGTGAATAATCTGCCAAACAATTGTATAGCATGTCCCCTTCCTAGAGTTCCCTCTTACTCTCTCTTGTCTTATGAAAATCATAACATTACATTCCTGGCATTTCTGATCAAGGCACCTAAATTTAGCTTCCTCTCAGTTTGGCCATTCACATTTTTTTAGTTCATGGTTACTTTCAATGAAGCCCTAGTGAACAGCTTTTGTGAATTGCTCTCAAGGTTTTCCATGTATGTAAATCCTCTTCTGAAGAATGTTGTTAGCTTCTTAAAAGGCAAACAAAGACATGAATCTTTTATGTGTGTCCTTCAAAATACCTCATACAGGGTCAGGCCTAAACCGGCAGTCAGACATCCCTCTCACAATCCGGGACTGCTGGCTCCTAACTGCTCACCTGCTTGCCTGCCTGATCGCCCCTACTGGCCTCCCTTCCAGACTGATCACCCCTAACCACCTCTTCCTGCCAGCCTGGTCGCCCCCAACTGCCCCCCCTGACAGCCTGGTCACCCTTAACTGTCCCCCACGCCAGCATGGCTGCCTCTTACTTCCCCCCCTGATGGCCTGGTTGCCCCCAGCAGTCCCCTCTCCCAGCCTGGTCACCCTTCACTGCCGCCCTCTGCTGGCCTGGTCACCCCCAACTGCCCCCCTGCTGGCTGGATCGACCCCAACCTCCCCCCTTGCTGGTCTGGTCAACCCTCACTGCCCCCCTTGACCCTTAACTGCACCCCCCTGCCAACCTGGTTGCCTCCAACTGCCTCCCCTGCAAGCCTGGTCGCCCCTCACTGTCCCCCCCTGCTGGCCTGGTCACTCCTCACTGCCTCCCCTGCCGGCCTGGTTGCCCCAAAAAGCTTGCTGTTCAGTAATTTGGTTGCCCCTCACTGACCCCCTCACTGCCCTCCCGACTGCCGGCCTGGTCGCCCCACGCAGCCTGCTGCTCAGTTGTTTGGTCGTCCTTCACTAAACCCCCTGCTGGCCTGGTCGCCCCATTCAGCCTGTTCGGTTATTTGTTCGGTCGTCCATTCGGTTGCAATTGCCCCTGGCTCTTGATAGATAGATAGATAGATAGATAGATAGATAGATAGATAGATAGATAGATAGATAGATAGATATAGATAAGAGGCATGTTATACCTTAGTTTCTATATTTTCCTATTTAAAAACCATATTTTGTGAACTGAAATAATTTAGATTACATTTATTCTCTAGACCTACTTTAAGTTTCCTCATCTCTCAATTTGTGAAAAACCCTTAGAAAACACTCTTGTAATTCATATCAAATCAATTCTGCATTAACTAGAATATGAATCCCCCTTCTTCCTTTCACCGATTTCTTTCTCTCTTCTGATATTTGATTTTCTTGTATTCACTTAAAATTCATCTCTCTCTCTCTCTCTCTCTCTCTCTCTCTCTCTCTCTCTCTTTTTCTGTCTCTCTCTCAAAAAAATTATTTTTATTGATTTCAGAGAAGAAGGAAAGGGAGAGAGAGATAGAAACATCAATGATGAGAGAGAATCACTGATCAGCTGCCTCCTGCCTGCCCCAAAGTGGGGCTAGAGCCCGCAACCCAGACATATGTCGGGACTGGGAATTGAACCATGATCTCCTTGTTCATAGGTCAATACCCAACCACTGAACCACACCAGCTAGGCTAATTTCATTTTCAGATTGTTAATTCTTAGTGTGTAAAAATGCGACTGATTTGGCATGTTGATTTTGTATACTGCAACTTCCCTGAATTTGTTTATTGTTCTAATAGGTTTTTTGTGAGGGAATTTTGAATTTCTATATTTAAGAATCACATCATCTGTAAAAAGAAATAGTTTTATTTCTTCATTTCCAATTTGGATGCCATTTTTTCTCCCTTGCCTAATTGCTCTGTGTGTGAATTTCAGTACTATATTGACTAGAAGTGGCAAGAATGGGTTTCTCACCTTGTTCCTTATCTCAAGTTAAAGCTTTCGGTCTTTCACCATTGAGCATGAGGCACTTTTCTTCTATTCCTAGTTTTTTTGAGTATTTTTTCTCATTAAAGGGTGTTGAATTTTGTCAAATGCTTCTTCTTCACCCATTGAGATGACTATGTGGTATATTGTATTGACAGATTTTTATAGGTTGAACCACCTTTGCAACCCAGGAATAAATCTCACTTTGTCATGGTGTATAATCATTTTATTGCGTGCTGTTTAATTTTGTTTGCTGATGTTTTGTCGAGAATTTTTGCATCAACATTCATCAGAGGTATTGGTCTGTAGTTTAATTCTTGTAGCATCTTTGTCTGATGTTGGCATTAAAGTTATATTTATAAAGTACATATTCTTAACCACTATGCTATTAATTTCAAGAACTCAAATTAATTAAGTCATAAATATTAAAAGATAGTAGTTTGTGGACCATTCATAGGTTCTCCATAGCTTACCGTGAAGTAGGAAACATAGAGGTAGGACCATGAGTCTTGGCATCAGCCTGCAATTTCTCAGCCTTCCTGCATTGAGAAATGTACTTATCTTTGGAAAAATTGAATAAATGTGCCTACCTTTTATGGGTGTTACAAGCACTAGAGGTAATATATATTAACAACTAATCTTTATTACTTACAAAGAAACAGGTCTTATTTCAATGTATTAGACTTATTAACTCATTTAATCCTCACATCAATCCTAAGTGGTAGGTGCTATTATCATCCCTATTTCAAAGAAGAGAAAATTGTGGCTTGAGGCATTAGATCACTTATCTGTGGTCACAGAGCTATTATATATTAGTGCAGGGCTTAAACCCAGGCAGTCTTACTCCCGAATTTTTTTTTTTTTTACTATGTTGTAGTTCTTACAATTTCAAGTGCTTAGCATAATACATAATTAGTCATTCTCTCCTCCTCTTTCTCTGCTTTTGCTTCTTCTTCCTCTCTTCTTCCTTCTCCTCCTCCACCTTCTTCTCATTTTCAAGATCCACATTTGAAGATCCATATCAATGTATCACCTCTGCTTCCTCAGTAAGCTGAGGAAATATTAACATCAAGGGGAAAATATTCATGACAATTAATTATTAAATTAAATAGATTACAATGTTAATGTTTTTTCTATCTCTGGTGTTTTAGACCTTCTTTATTGTAATAATCTTGACATTATTATGTTTGTTGTGTCTGGGACCTCAGACCATTCAAATTCATATTTACTTAGCATTTATTATTCCAGGTTCTGAGTAGGCATTCAACAACCAGTGTGTTATTTAATGCTACACCAATGATGGAACAACTCCATGTCAGAGACTAATTTTCCTATTCCAGAGTAGTCTCATGTGTACTAATCATTTCAAAGCAGCCAAAATATGTATGAACTCTTTTTAAACTCCCTGACAACGTTTCCTTTTTGTGTATTTGGAAGTTCTAATACTCAAAGTGGTATTTTTTAAGGCTTTGGTATAAATGTACTCCACAGTTAAAAGTTTACATTGTAAAAAAGAAGAGACAATATTATATTAGTAAAAACATTTTAAAATTTGTCATTGAAACAACCACATTGCAATAAGAATCATAGAACTTCAAATTTTTTTTCAGCAATTGTTTTTCAGAGAAAACAAACTTATTCTTGTTCCACTCAGAACTAGTCTATCTAAACGAATAAATGACGCAGGAAGGTGAGATCATTATGGAACAGAGGTTCTTGTCCTCGCAGGTGAGCCCCTCTGGGAAACACTGACACAGCCATCTCTAAGGAAGGTCTTACTTACAGTGCCAAATGCATGTACACATTTACAGAATGATTCACCAGCGCCTAACCAGCACTCACTTCAAAGCCAAGCACTGCAGTGAATCCTGGCAAAAATCAGGGTGTGGCTTGGGTCTGGTTCCATACTGGCAGGAGTGAAGAGGATTAGTGAAAAAGGGAAAGACAGCCAGAATGAAAGTACTTGCAGATCTTATCTTCACTGATGAAACTTTCCAGCCTTCAGGCACCCAGAATATACCAGCAGAGGTTGAGAGAGAAATGAAGGATGGGACAAAACCAAACCAAACAAACAAAAGACCAAAAACAATCCAAATTCACCAAAAGGTGGGACTTGCTGCAATGCTCCTGTCTGAGAAATATCCCATAGTCAGTAAGAACCCTGAAAGCGAAAGTGGTTTCCTTTCAAGTTTTGCAAACTCTATGAGGTGATGACAGCTTCCTGCAGGTTGGCCTTTAGCTGATCGGATTTCAGCAGCTCATTCAGATCCAAGGCCAAATTCTCAACCTATGTAATAGCAGAGGGTTCACCTAGACAAGATCCCATATGGCAAAGTTTGCTGTACAAAAGAAACCTTCCTCCCTCCACCCTTCCCACTGACTTGCAGGCAATGGGGGCCAGCATCATCTATGTGGACCTAATTCCGATTTATTTTAAGCTTTTCATAATTTCAAACCAGTATTTTCATTATAAATTCAGTGGCGCACCAAGACTTCATGCCTGCAGTATTAAAACATACAATCACCTGGCAGTAGTAGCAGGTCTCTAAATGATAACTTTCAACAAGGACAAACCACTGGTTTTGAAATTTTTATAGTATAGCTTAATTTATTCAGAAAACTTGCAAACTTAAGTGGCTAGAAAAGTCAGCTTTCCATAATATTTCTCGTGGATATTGTATTTCTTATAAGATAACTAAGGAAAATATATTTGGGGGAGAAAATCCTGGAGATTCAATTTTATTTCATGCAATGCATGATTTGTCCCCAGGGGGAAAGAAATAAAGTGTGTGTGTGTGTGTGTGTGTGTGTGTGTGTGTGTGTGTACGTGTGTGTAGAGAGAGAGAGAGGGAGAGAGAGAGAGAGAGAGGAATGTCTGAGAAAATGTATTTTGCATGTCTGAGTTATGTCTTTCAAGAACCCATATGATGTTTCCCTGCTTCTAAAATTTTCCAGCGTTGCCATCCAGAGTCAACACACTATTTAAATTCATAGACCACCGTCGCCATATCAGAGCAAAAGAGCGAAACAGCCACAATTATGTTATAGTGCCAGCGAAGCCTTCTTTGGAAATTATCACTCACAGGCAAGAGTCCCTGCATCCCAGAGCAAATCCTCTGAGCGTCTCAGCCTCTCCTGCTGAAACTTCATCTTCCACTGCTGCCTTGGGGTCATTTCCAAACAGCAGGGCACCAGACAAGCTACCTTAGGAGGAGCCATACCTAAGTCCAAGAGGATGGAGTTTCACTATCGGCTCAAAGCCTTTTACCTTGGAGACTTCACAGTAAGTCAGGACCTGGCAGTAATATGATCATTTGTTGCTTTAGAATGTTAATCGTTCTGCTGAGTTATCTAGTTATTTAAAAAATAAAATAAGAACCACATTAAGGTAAATTAACCCATCTTTTCTATGCCATGTCAAGAGTTAAAAAAATTACTCAATTATCAAATACATTGCTAATTCTCTTCTGACAGTTCAGGGATTCATGTGTAGCATTGAAGTCAAGAATAACATTTTACTGAATTTATTCTAATTCTGGTTGTGATCCTAACTTCCATCTGTGAATGTGTGCAGATCACACAGAGGATGCCTTCCACATCTGAGTTACTTGAATATTATCATTATTATTATTTTTCCACATATGAAGATGGAAGCAAACCTCAATGTCATCATTGCAGTGGCGAGAATGAGGGAAGTGGGGCCAGCTGTGCCCATTTGCTGATGTGATCGCACTGCCTAGCCCTGCCATCCTCTGGGCTGGCTAGACAGAAGAGCAAAGCACAGCATTAATCCCCAGGATGTGGAAGGGAGGTGGGGTTTGGATCTTTTTTTAATATTAAAGACATTTATTTTTTTAATTTATTAAAGTATTGCATATGTGTCCTTATCTCCCCATTGCCCCCCCTAGCCACATCCCACTCATGCCCTCACCTCCCTGGTGTCTGTGTCCATTGCTTAGGCTTATATGCATGCATACAAGTCCTTTGGTTGATCTCTCCCCCATACCCCCACCCTCCCCTACCTTCCCTCTAAGGTTGAAGGATCTGATTGATGCTTCTCTATCTCTGGATCTGTTTTTATTCATCAGTTTATGTTGTTCACTACATTCCACAAATGAGTGAGATCATGTGGTATTTATCTTTCTTTGACTGGCTTATTTCACTTAGCATAATGCTCTCCAGGTCCATCCATGCTGCTGCAAATGGTAAAAATCCCTTCTTTTTTACCGCAGCGTAGTATTTCATTGTGTAGATGTAGCACAGTTTTTTAATCCACTCACCTGCTGATGGGCACTTAGGCTGTTTCCAAATCTTAGCTATGGTGAATTGTGCTGCTATGAACATAGGGGTGCATGTATCCTTTTGGCTCTCTCTTTATCTCCAGACCTTTGCAAACGGAGTTGTTGACATTGTGGCACTAATGAGAAGGACAAGCTGCTGGTGTTATTTTCCACAATCAGGGTTTACAAACAGATCACTGTGGACTCTTTCATTTTGTTCCTTTAAAAAAGAGAACTAGTAACCTCTCTATGGCACTGTGAGCAGAAAGAAACAGTGAACTGGTCAAAAGAAGAAAGTAACATTGTCAAAATTAACAGCTTTGTCTACAATGCAGCTTTTTCTCCTGCCACTAAGGAAAGAATCTTCGGCCCTAGCCGGTTTGGCTCTATGGATAGAGCATTGGCCTGCAAACTAAAAGTCCCAGGTTCGATTCTGGTCAAGGGCACATACTCGGGGTGTGGGCTAGATCTTCAGTAGGGGGCTTGCAGGAGGTAGCCGATCAATGATTCTCTCTCATCATTGATGTTTTTATCTCTCTCCCTCTTCCTTCCTCTCTGAAATCAATATATATATAAAGAATCTTTGTTCTATTCCCAAGTAGAGCATGTGGATCAAGCACTCCTGATTTGGGCTGAGATGAAGGCTCCTGGTTTAGGAGGCATATGTGAAGGCAATATTGCTGTGTTAGTTATGGCACTCTCAAGCCAAGACCTATATTTTTATTCTAAAGAAATCTGACATTTCTTCAACTGGAATTATAGTCATTAAGGGTCTCTTGAGTGCAAACCTATAAGTTTGGGGGAAATAATACAATCGGAGATGTACTCTTAACCACAAAGTAGAGTAACAATAAAAAAAAAAGGTTTACTTCATAAATAATATAACTAAATAAGTAATTTTAGTTCTTACATAAATTATGGAATCAACTATAGCATATATGTATTGAATATGGTTTTGAAAACATTTCTTTTAAATTTACAATGTAGAATAGATCTATCATATTTTTTTATTTTTTTCATGAAATCTATAGAATAAATTGCTCAAGAAGTGTCAAAAGATATAGTATCATGTACTGGTCTTTGAACCTTTTTCTGTTAAATGATTATAATCACTGCTTACTCTCTGACTTTTGTGTGACACCAAAAGCTATTTTTTGTTACATAGTTGCCAATTTGAATATTAAAATATACACATCAGAACCAGACTCATTAATGATCAAAACCACACACACCTACCTCACTCTAAGTAGCTTTATAATTGATGTGCAAGCTCTTTGTTGTTACTAGTTGAAGATCTGTAAATATTTTAGTTTACCCAACTGGAAACAAGCCACAGTCCTAATAATTGAAAGGCTAAAGATAGTTCAAGAAAGCAACAGGATGATGCCTTACACTTTCTTAAACTTTTTTCATTGTTCTTTTCATTCATGTACATTCAAATACTGAATCATGATTTTCCTTCTCAAGAATCTGGCCAAATCCCTAGGAAGATAAGAACAGAATGTCTTCATATTTACTTTGAGTCATGAAAGAAACAGGGGCACAGTTTAGAAGACTATCAAGATTTCTGAAACTTATCAACGTGTTCAATGAAAATGAGTAGAGAGTTTGTTGGTTCCCTACTGAGGGCACCAAATTGTTTCATCCTGTGCCTCCTTCAGTTAATCATTAATCTCTTCAGGAGCCCTGTAAAGTCTTGAGATTTTATAGCCAGATCGCAACCTATTTAAAGGAGATAGAAGCTGTAACTTGATAATACCTGTCATAATTGCTTGAGTTAAAAATAATAATATATTTCTCTTTCATAATCTAGAACAGAAACAGATTGGGAGATGCCATAAGTTCACAATGTTGAAAAGTAATGATATCAATAATTGTCTTATTTTTTTAAAAAATTAAGTTAATATTAAAGTGGAAGGAAGCTTCTCTTAATCCTTAAAAATATCCAGTTATTTTTAGATTATAGGAAATATATATATATTTCCTACAAATGAAATATACCATCTATTTTTCCAATTTTTTTCCAGTTAGGGACTTTCTAAGTTTTAGAAAAACTTAAATCAAACACTTGAAGTTAAATGCTCTAAAAAATACCAAACTCCAAGAGTAAATAGAAGTTACAATATAAAATAAAACATTTTTTATCTAGAGAAAATATAAAGAATTTATAATAGAGGGAATGATTTTACGGCTACAGTTCCTTCTCCTTTATATTCTTCCTCCTAAAATAGCATTCTGTAAGCAGTACTATCAATTAATTCATCTGAATATATTTTTCCTCTGGTTTCCACAAATATGAAGTCTTAAAACCTTATATTAAATAGAAGTTTTTATATTAAATCTACTTTGAAATTGGGTAGAATTCAGGAAAAAACAGATTAGGCAGAGGAATAAGCATCCATTCAGGCCAGCAAATGCTAATTTCAGCCCATTTCTGGCTCTAAAATGCATCAACCCAATTTCCCTCATCTCTAGTATCCTACCCATTACATGTGGTTATCCTCCCAGTTACTTAACAATTTACAATTGAATTCATTGTTCCTCAAAGTGAAGTGGGTCTGGGAACTAACTGTGGAAATCGCCTGAGTGGTCATTCACTGTAACACCTAGTTCCCACCCAAACCTAGTGAGTCAGTATTTCCGGGAGGGGTCCTAGAATCCGCATTTGGAATAGTGAGAGTTACTGAGCTGATCCATTTCAGTTAATCCATATCAGTTGGTTGATGTAACACTAGACTAACTAATTGTGTCCGTTGAAACTAGTATTTTAGCATTGGTGCTATATCCCATATATATATATATATATATATATTTTTTTTTTTTAACCTTCTGCTGTATTCTCATACCACCTCCTTGTCTATCTGTAAACTTGGTTTTTCTCATATGAGTCAATATGCTTCAAAAAACTTTAATGTTACCGATTGGGATTACTGGCTCGGACCTCAGTTCTTCTCACCAACGTAGAAAAGATTTTAAGATCAAAGAAAATGGAGGTAAAGCAAAGTGCCATTTATTGAAGATACACTCCAAGTGAGGAGCAGGCCAGTTGAGAGAGACAATGCCCCGAACTCCTGGGTTATATGGTTTAAATGAGGAATTTTCAGGGTGGAGACTTTTATTTGCATTCACAGATGATAGACAGAAAAGGGTTATATAATTGTTTTCCTTCTGCACATGCCCTTACCCATAATGCATTCAGAAAAACCTAAGGGGTGGGGGTGGGGAGTGGGGTGTCAAAACTACGATGCAAATTTCATTGTAATAGTCCAGGGACCTAGTAAGGTCACATTGAGGTCATGTCCTTTTCCTCCCTGCTTGGGCCAAGAACCAGCTGGTTCTGAACTTGCCCACTGGCAGTCTGCTGGCTTCTGGGCCACCCATAGAGAGGTGGTCTGAAGGCAATATTGGTCTGATCACAGTTCAGGACCCCAGGACAGGCCCCACCCCAGCTTCTCACGTCTAATTTCCTACCTAACATTACTATAGGGACTTCACTTTTACCTATGTTATTCAACTTTGTACATTACACCATTCAACAATGTGAAGGTTAAGAGCACTGAACCCACCACCATCCTATGAAACAGTTCAAAATCCATGCATAATTTCTGATTTCCCAAAACCTTAATTACTAATAGCTTTGTTGACATACTTATAACATAAACAGTCAGTTAACACATATTTTGTATGTTATGTACATTGTACACGATAAAGTAAGCTCAAGAAAGAAAATATTATTAAGAAAACCATCCACACATAAGTGGACAAGTGTAGTTCAAACCCATGTATTTCAAGGGTCAATTGTACATACTGTATGTCTTCTCTGATGGAATTAGCTCTGTGATAGCAAGGATTCTGTCAGTCTTTTTCTTTTTTGTATTCTTGATGCCTAGAAGATGGGTTTAGCACATATTAGGTATCCCATAATTATCTGTGAACAAATTAATTAAGGAGAGATTTTATCTTGGTTCCTGAGTGCTTCTTCTGTAATCACAATATCTCTCTTCATTTGAAATACACTACTGACTTATACCCCATCTATCTTCTAATTTAATGAAGACACCAACATGATAGGAATTCTTTTCTTGGCACTATAGATATAAAGATGAATAGGGTATATTTCCTTGTGCTTGATAGGTTCAGAATAAAGACTGAAGAGCTAATTACCCCTCTCAGCTATTCCTCCCCTTAATTCAGCACCTAATTTATGTTTTGCTCTCTATTACATCCTTGAGCAGTATTTCTGATGACCTTTCTGGAAGCTTGAGTTCAGTCTTCAATGAACTTCTCTCACCCAAAGACAGAATACATACAGCTCATGCTGTTCAATAAAATGAGTGATTACATCACAAGATCTCAAAATGGATGTTCCCTCACTACAGAACAACTTATTAATTCAGTCAATTTTAACATCATGAAGATGACAAAATAATGAGAACCGTAAATATTATAACATTAAATCATAATAAGTACCCATTATATATATACTAGAGGCCTGGTGCACAAAATTCGTGCACTCAGGATGTCTCTCAGCTCGGCCTGCGCCCTCTTGCAGTCTGGGAGCCCTTGGGGAATGTCCTACATCTTCAGCGCTGCCGCTAGAGGTTCCCACCGCCTCCAATGCACTCGCCAGCCATGAGCCTGGCTTCTGGCTGAGGGGCACTCCCCCTGTGGAAGCTCACTGACCACCAAGGGGCAGCTCCTTCATTTAGCATCTGCCCCCTGGTGGTCAGTGTGCATCATAGTGACCAGTCATTCTGCCGTTCAGTCAATCTGCATATTATCCTTTTATTATATAGGATCTATACTAATAATGGCCTAGGACCATCATGACCAGGACAGATGACGGAACAGTGGGCCCCTGGCCACCAAGGCACGCAAGCGGGAAGGGTCTGTGGGCTCCGGGCCACTGGGGCATGGTGGGCGGGAGAGATCTGTGGGCCCCGAGCCACCGAGGCACAGAGGCAGGAAGGGTCTGTGGGCTCTGGGCCTCTGGGGTGTGTTGGCGGGAGCGATCTGTGGGCCCCAGGGGTGATCTGTGGGCCCCAGGAGTGATCTGTGTGCCCCAGGAGCAATCTGTGGGCCCCAGGAGCAATCTGTGGGCCCCAGTCGCTGGGGTGTGGCAGCGGGAGAGATCTGTGGGCCCAGGCTGCCGAGGCGCAGCAGCAAGAAGGGTCTGTGGGCTCTGGGCCACTGGGGCATGGCGGCGAGAAGGGTCTGTGAGCCCCAGGTTGCTAAGGCGTCGTGGCGAGAGTGATCTATGGGCCTGGGCTGCTGGGGCGTGGTGGCGGGAATGATCTGTGGGCCCCAGGAGTGATCTGTGGGACCCAGGCCACTGGGGCATGGTGGCAGGAGTTATCTGTAGGCCCCAAGAGCAATCTGTGGGCCCCAGGAGTCACCTGTGGGCTCTGGCGGCTGAGATGTGGTGGTGGGAGGGAACTGTGGGCCCAGGCCGCCGAGACACAGTGGCAAGAAGGGTCTGTGGGCTCTGGGCCACTGGGACATGGCAGGGAGAAGGGTCTGTGGTGGCCAGCAGGAGAGGGCAGTTGTGGGTGATCAGGCCAGCAGGGGAGGGCAGTTAGAAATGACCAGGCCAGTAGGGGAGGGAGGGCAGTTGGGGGAACCAGGCCTTCAGAAGAGGGCAGTTGGGGGACAAGGCCTGCAGGGGAGGGAGGGCAGTTGGGGGGGACCAGGTCAGCAGGGGAGGGCAGTTGAGGGCAATCGGGCCGGCAGGGGAGCAGTTAGGCATCAATCAGGCTAGCAGGGGAGTGGTTAGAGGGTGATCAGGCTGGCAGACAGAAATGGTTAGGGGCAATTAGGCAGTCAGGCAGGCGAGTGGTTGGAAGCCAGCAGTCCCGGATTGTGAGAGAGATGTCCGACTCCCGGGATCGGGCCTAAACTGGCAGTTGGACATCTCCTGAGGGGTCCCAGATTGGAGAGGGTTCAGGCTGGGCTGAGTGACCCCCGCTCCCCAGTGCACACATTTTTTGCACCGGCCTCTAGTGTGTATGTATAGTGTGTGTGTGTGTGCGCGCGTGTGTGTGTCTGTGTGTGTGTGTGTATATATATATATATATGCCTGGTGCACAAAAATTTGTGCACTTAGGGGGGGCGTCCCTCAGCCTGGCCTGTGCCCTCTCGCAGTCTGGGACCCCTCGGGGGGTGACCACCTGCTGGTTTAGGCCCATTCCCCGGGGTATTGGGCCTAAGCTGGCAATCAGACATCCCTCTGGCAGCCTGGGAGCCCTCGGGGGATGTCCACTTGCCAGCGGGGAGCAGGCCTAAGCTGCAGTCTGACATTCTTAGCGCTGCTGAGGAGGCAGGAGAGGCTCCCACCACCACCGCTGTACTGGCAGCCATTAGCCTGGCTTGTGGCTGAGCAGAGTTCCCCCTATGGGAGCGCACTGACCACCAGGGGGCAGCTCCTGCATTGAGCATTTGCTCCCTGGTGGTCAGTGTGTGTCATAATCACCAGACATTCCATTCTTTCTGCTGTTAGGGTCAGTTTGATATTACCCTTTTATTATATAAGATAGAGGCTTGGTGCATGGTGGGGGCCGGCTGGTTTGCCCTTCAGGGTGGGGGTCCCCACTGGGGTGCCACTGGGGTGCCTGGCCAGCCTGGGTGAGGGGCTGATAGCTGTTTGCAGGCTGGTCAAACCCCCCACCCCCAGTGGGGAGCCTCACCCCATGGAGGTTTGGCCAGCCTGGGTCAGGGACTGATTGGCTGTTTTCAGGCTGGCCACAGCCCCTTTAGGGTGGGGGTTCCCACTGGGGTGCCTGGCCAGTCTGGGTGAGGGGCTGAGGGCCGTTTTCAGGCTGGCCAAGCCTCCCTGGTGACAGAAGCTCCCAGCCTCTCCTTTTTTTTTCTTTTTTTTTCTGGGATTTATTTACCTTCTATAATTGAAACTTTGTAACTTGGAATGGAGCTCAGAGCTGGCCAGCAACCCAAGGCTCCAGCTCTGTGGTCACGGCCGGCTGAAAGCAGGTATCTGGGGTTTATTTACCTTCTATAATTGAAACTTTGTTGCTTTGAGTGTAGCTTAGAGCAGGCTGCAGCAGGCAGGGAACCTTGGCTTCCTCCATCACTGGAGGAAGCAAGCCTCCTGCTTCCTCCAGCTCTGTGGCTGCTGGCTGCCATCTTTGTTGGCAGTTAATTTGCGTATCTCGCTGATTAGCCAATGGGAGGTGTAGCGAATGTATGGTCAATTACCATGTTTGTCTATTATTAGGTAAGATGAGTTTATATAAAATATCTTATGTTATCTATACAATATTCTTATTTTAAAGATGGTAAAAATTATGGCCGTGATTGAGGAACCACAGGTACCTTTTTTGTTTTGCCATATGGCACCCTTTCTGGGAGTTTATTTTGCTAGTCCTGCTAAACCTGCTCTTCCTCTTTATTGGCCTCTTAAGACATATAATATCAAGAAATACAATATCTTGATTTAAGGTTCTCTTATGATTTTACTTTTCTTGCTTCCTGGCTTGCATCACCTGGTTATCATCTTCACCAAAACCCTGACTTACATCTGGCCAACATGACCCATTGATTTTCCATGGTGACAATTCTCAGACCCAGATCATCTTAGTCATGAGTTTTCTTTACACATGGACTTCAAGCTTCAGCTGAGCAAATGAACAGATTTATTAAAAATAGAGGCTTTTGAAATTTAATTGGTGCCCCTTTTACTGTACAATAATGCTTTTGTTCATCTCTTACTAATTCTCTTGTGAAATTAACAATTTATGACTCTTAAAACCCTCTCTAGGTCTTTTCATGTCCCCATTTTTAGGTTTCTTATCTCTACCTGCCTAATAAAATGCTACTAGGACTTAGTGTTTTAAATTCAGTACTCTCACTCCCTCAAACTGGTTTTCTTCTCCACATCCTTATTTCTACCAAAGGCACCACTGTGCTCTAATTTAATCTAATTCTTGATTTCCAGGTATTCCTTGCCAAATGGGTCTCTTAATCACTCCCAATACTCCCCAATACCAATATCAATTTTAACAGTTGCTTCAATGCCATTCCAGCCAGGAATTATACAATCCTATATAATAAAAGCATAGTATGCAAACTGTCCCCTTGACTAGAGTTCTTCTGGGAATTTGACTAGGGGGCGGCCTGGCAAGGGTAAATGAGGGAAGGAGGTCCCAGTGCTGGCAGGCAGCTGGGAAGATACATTAACCCTTTTTGGTCCAACCTCGAGGCTGACTCTACAGACCAGGCGCTATGAGCAGGTCCAACGTCAAGCAATAAGAACATTAAAAAGTTCAACATTCAATCCCATCAATTAATTTGGACCAGACTGTTTGAATTCTAAAAATAACATTGGACCGCAAAGGGTTAATCTCACTTCATAACTAGAGGCCCAGTGCACAAAATTTTTGCACTGGGTAAGGTCACTAGTGGCTTCCAGCCAGGGCAGGGCCAGCCAGGAGGAGGGGCCATGGGCGGTTGGCTGGCCAGCCCCACCCCTTGGTCAAACTCTTGGTCGAACTCGTGGTCGAATTCCTGGTCGAGGGGACAATTTGCATATTAGGCTTTTATTATATAAGACTAGGGGCCCGGTGCACGAAATTCGTGCACTGGGTGTGTGTGGGGGGGAGTGTCCCTCAGCCCAGCCTGCCCCCTCTCACATACTGGGACCCCTCAGGCGTTGACCCCCATCACCCTCCAATCACAGGATCGGCCCCTTGCCCAGGCCTGACGCCTCTGGCCTAGGTGTCCGGCCCGGGCAGCGGGGACCTGCAGTGGCAGCAGGCGGGGGGGGTGAGGGGGGGCCGCGATCACATGGGCTCCGCCCCTGCCCCTGCAGGATGCCTCTGGCCTAGGCGTCTGGCCCGGGCAGCGGGGACCCACAGCTGCAGCGGCCCCGCGATCGTGGGCTCTGCTTTAGGCCCAGGCAAGGGACCCCTAGCTCCCGGGACTGCCAGCTTCGACTGTGCCCAGTTCCCATCGCTGGCTCCACCCCTACTTCCTGCTATCACTGGCCAGGGCGGCAAAGGCGCCTGATTCTCTGATCATGGCTGGGGGGCAGGGCAAAGGTGGCCCCAGGGCCGCCTTTGCCCTGCCCCCCAGCTCTTAGCTCCCCACTGGGTTTCCGATCACTGTCAGTGGCAGGGGGCTTCTTCCTGCTTTCCCTTTCGCCTCCCTGCATTGTGCCTACATATGCAAATTAACCGCCATCTTGTTGGCAGTTAACTGCCAATCTTAGTTGGCAGTTAATTTGCATATAGCCCTGATCAGCCAATAAAAAAGGTAGCTCGTACGCCAATTACCATTTTTCTCTTTTATTAGTGTTGATTGTTAAGGATCTATTCTAATGTCCTAACTCTAAGAAAGAACATGGAAACATTTGTTAAATAAATGAGTACCCCAATAATATATATTTGATACATGGATAAATCAATATCTGAGGTGCAATTAATTCTCTACCCTCACCCCCCAGGAAAATTGTGACAGTTTTATGTTGAGCTTTTCCTAGGTAGAGGTCACATCTTATTAAGAAACTTTGCTACTTTATTCCCCTAAATCTGAAGGTGCTCTGTTTCAAATAAGTACTCAAGAATTTCATTTTGATTTTAGCAAATATTGAATCACCTTGAGGAATGGGATAAAGTTTGGGAGGATTTTTATTAATCTCAAAAAAAACAGAGAACTTATGTTTGAGATAAAATTCCAAAAAGGCCTTGGAACTTCTTGTGGTAAAGAAGCATAAAGATAAAAAGTTAAAAATGATTGGTAAGTGTCTTACAGCGAGTAAATAATAAGTATCTGAGAAAAAAGAAAACAAAAAGTTAGATCATGCTTTTGGAAGACACTTAAGCTCATCCTGGGGATATTTCAATATCTCTCAGGACCTCTGTAAGAAGTCACATGTTTTTCTTTCTGAGACCTGAATTTTAATATTTTCTCTATAAGCAGAGCCACATTTAAATATATATTATATCCCAATCCACAATTTTAATAGCCCCCTCTTCTCTGTGTTTTTTTTTGTTACAGCTTTACTTTGTTTTTCATTTATAATTAGCAGATTTATATGAAAAGTTATTTAACTATCTCAAAATCATCAAGAATCTGATAGTAGATATGAAATAAAGATGTATCTTACTCTATTCCTTTATTTTCAATACCAGTTATGTAGTTTTACACCAAATCAAACCTGACTACTATAAACCACATTCTTGAGTAGCTTACTATTTTAAGTTATTTTATATTTTCAGAAATGAGAATGTAGACCTCTTGACTCTCCAACATTCTTTCACCCATTCCAAACTGTGGCGTTGTGGATAATCTTGGAGTCACTAAAAACATGTTGTATGTGTGGGTGGTTTTCTTTTTCTTTTCTTTTTTTCTTTTCCCAGAGACTGGTAAAATTGCACTGGCTCCAGAGTGTCACCCTCATGCCCTAGCAACACAGGTCATCGGTAGCATGGAGTCAGTTTGGGATATCTCCCAATCAGAAACAAATAACAGCGACTCCTCTGGGAATCCACTGAGACCATTACAGACCTTCCAAGGAACAGTTAAGCTTTGTAGTGCTCCTCCTTGAGAAACAGCTGTTTGTCTAACCTTTGAACTGACCGATACATTAATCTGAAGCATAATTTAGTTCTGTCTGAACTTCGGGCTATGGCATGAATAGCTGGCTCGCTTACATTCTACCAGTCTCCAAAATAATACTTTTTGTGCTTGTTTAAAAAAAACGGCATTTTTCCCTTCCCAATTTAATTATGTATGATTATTTGATAAGGGAATTCCAGCGCTGGTATACAGTTCCTACCATCCTACCCTGATAACTCGACCTCTATCTATCCTTGATCCTGCTGTTAGTTACTGATACTCATCAGAATCTCTAAAACAGCTACTGGAGCCTCTTTTCACACCAAAGAGAAGTTGCCCTCAGGGCTTTGCTCAGGTGAGGAGAGGTTAAGAGGAGTGGCAGGTATGTATGAGCTCCTGTTTTGCCAAGTGGCCTGCTTGTCAAATGACATTGCAGCATTCCACACGAAAGGCCTAGCTTGAGGCAGCCTCATGTGGACGCTCCCTTTGCATGCTGGAGAAAGCTTATGGCACAGGAAACCATCAGACTTCATGATTCTTTTATTAGAACTAGATTCCTATCAATTCAGTGGAAAGAATGGGAGAGAAACACTAGCAACCGGGATGATACTGAGACAACAAATGTGTAACTCAGAGACTGCAATTCCGTTCTTTTATGGTTTGAGACCAAGGAAACTGTAAAATCAGGAAAAAAAGAGTTGTTACCTGAACTAGCTTAACATTAAAGAGCAAACACTGAAAGCACGTTGTAAGCGACTGGGAAACCTCAAGGATGAAATGGTCTCAAGGAGTCATGAGCTCACATGTTTTTAAAGGAAACACCGCTCTACCACGAGAAGCCACGGATAACTGCCTAGAAGTACATGAGAGTCCACAGGGCCTGAGCGTCACGGGATGATGGGAAGATCGGGGAGGAGATTTGGGAGACCTGCGGCCTGCCAAGTTTGAATCTCAGTTCTTTCAACTGGAGCCCGACAACTTCTCTCCACCTCTTCAAGGCTTAGGTGTGCCATCCGTTAAATGAGATCAGTACTGACTCACTTAGCTTATAGGGTGGCTGTGGGTACCACAAGAGGTAACACTTGTAAAGAGAATGGCATGAAATAAATATCAATAAAATACTAACTAATGAGAGACCAACTGAAGCAGGAATTTTGGGGAACATAGGCAGGCTTAGGGATTTTTTAGAATTGGGGTCCCTGGAAAAGCACGGGGCTGCAGACTGGGAGAAGGTACATTTCCATAACACAGGAAGGCCAGGTGCAGTTGCATTTCCGTAAGACAAGGAAGCAGCAATAGGTACATTTCCATAAGACAAGGGAACTGGAAGTAACCAAGAGAGGTCTATATTTACAAAATAAAGAGAGGGAAGCCCTTCATTCAGAAGGAGAAGAAGGGGAATGGGAGAACAATAAGGAAGGAGGAGGGAGAACTTCACATGTCCCATGTGAGGTTCAGCCTTTGAGCCCAGGAGTTACTACAGTAACCAACTCGAAAGGGAATATTGACAAATCAGAGGGGGATATCAGGACACAGGAACTGCAGCCTTTATAAACCACAGGGAAAAGGAACTCAGTGGGGCTCTTCCCCTTCCCTACATGGGAGTCAGTTTTGTGGGACTCTTTTCCTCTCCCCACGTGGGAGTCTGTACCTATTTTTCAATAAACCTCCATGTTTGCTATACCACCTTCTGTCCGTGGATTCATCCTTTGATTCCGGAGGACAAAGAATCCGGGTTCCAGTCCAAAAATTCGTTATCACAACCACATGGCTGTGTAGAAGGCACTTCACATTTCTGCAACTCAATTGCTTCACATACAACATTAGGTGAAGGGACTAGATAGCGTCCAAAACAACTTCTAGCAATATAATGTCATGATTCCCATGAATTTCAGATGAACACACTAACCCTACATTACAAGGAACTAGAAGAAAACTAAACCAGAGTTAGAAGAAAAAATCATGAAGTTTAGAGCATAAATTAGCATAATAGAGAATGGAGAAACAAAAATATCAATGAAACTAGGATTTGGTTTTTAGAAGATCAACAAAATTGACAAACCTTTAGATAATACCTAAGAAAAAGGAGAGGGGACTGAAAACAAATAGTTAAAAAAGGAAACATTACGCTGGTGCAGAGTATTAGACTATGTGATTAAAAGCATCTTCTTTTTTTTTTTAATATATTTTATTGATTTTTTACAGAGAGGAAGGGAGAGAGATAGAGAGTTAGAAACATCGATGAGAGAGAAACATTGATCAGCTGCCTCCTGCACATCTCCTACTGGGGATGTGCCCGCAACCCAGGTACATGCCCTTGACCGGAATCGAACCCAGGACCTTTCAGTCCGCAGGCCAACACTCTATCCACTGAGCCAAACCGGTTTTGGCTAAAAGCATCTTCTTAAAGGTAGAGGGGAATTTGGAGATGGGGAACAGGCTGCCACTGAAAGGAAAGAAACTATCTCAATGTTCCAAAGAGAAATGACAAGGTCTGAAAGGGGAGTGACAGTGGGGCCAGAAACAAAGAGAATAGATTCCAGTAGCACTAACAAGGAAAAGCAGCAGAATGAGATGATATAACGATTATCCCCTCTGTGCGTAGGACAGATAGAACTGGGGATAGAATATGAACATGACCAAAAAGGCCTAGGTATATACTTTCTGGTTTGGTAAAAAATAATAAAATGTAAGCAAATATTTCAACAAGAAATTATATATGTTGAAAAGTTCCATAAATGAAATGAATAGGGGAGTATTACTGTGTTTGGATACACACAAAAATATTGATGGTAGGTTACATCAAATTAAAAACAGACTGGACAGTAGTTAAAGCAGTAAAAACAGATTTTATCCAGAATTATTGCAATAGGAGAAAAGAGACCTCAGTATAGAATGGACTCAACTCCAAATAGCATGGGCAAGTGGAATTTATAGTCAAGGAGCAGTGGATGGAAATTGACCATAAGTGGATTCTGACTAAAATGACCCTAACAGGATTCTGACTGGGAACTGGTCTGGTGATCAGACATTACCTGGCGGATGGTGGAAGATGAGAACCCAATCAGACATTGAGGTAATCAGATATTGAGGTTGGGGGTTCTGGTTAAACTGAATTAGCAGGATTATTGCTAAAACAAGATTTATAAGAAGTGCACAGATGGGCCTAGGGTTAGGAACCCGACTGAAGGTTGGTTCGGCAAAAATACTTTGTCAATCATAAGAATGCCTGTTGTATTTCATTCTTAATATAACTCACTAAATTTTAAAAGGTTTAAAAATAGACATTCATTAATGTAATAATAAAGAAAATGTTATTTTCGTTTTGTTAAAAAATGAGTGAAAAAGAGAAGGAGAAAGTAAGAAGCAACCAGTTCAGAAATTCTACCTGCTTTTTTAAATTGAGTATTTTTATAGCTGTACTATAGTAGCTGAGGCCAGGAATTTACTATACTGTTACCTAAAAATGTCAGATCAAATACAGCTGTACATAGATTAAGTTTATACTGTTTATTACATGCTTGCAAATTTAAAATACAATAATGATATAGACTTAAGACTTCTCTAAATGTCAAAGACTAAATGATGAATTCTAGATGAAAGGAAACTAAATGAGTCATGGAAACCAAATACAGTGAACAATTATCATTTTTTTTCCAATGCTTTTCAGAGGCAGTGGAAGGGAAGGAAAGAGAGAGAGTCAGAGAGGGTAAGAGAAACACCAATGTGAGAGAGACACATTGACTGGTTACCTCCCGCATGAGCCTGGACGAGGGAGGGAAGCAAACCTACAATCCAGCTACTTGACCTTGACAGGGATCAAACCCCAGACCCTGTGGTGTGGGGCAATGAATGATTCTTTAATGGAGTTTGGATGATCTTGAGTATATGAAACTGTAAAAAACTATTGCACAATTAAAGAAGCTTGAGTATGGAGTGCACAACATGTGTATTATACTGTATTTTATATGCAATATTAATTTTCTTGAGCATGATAATGGATTATGGTTCCAAGGAGAATAACCTTGTTATTAGGAAACTGAAGTAGTTAGGTGTCAAATGTCATAGAGTATGCAAGAGACTCTCAATGATTCAGGAAAAAAGTATAGATTGAGACAGGTAGGTAGGTAGGTAGATAGAGCAAAAGGGAAAAACAAATGTAAAAAATATTAATAATTAAGATTCTAGTTAATCCATAAACAGTGTTCATTATACTCTTTTTGCAATGTTTCTGAAGATTTTAAATTGTTCAAAATGAAACCTTGGTGTAGGAAGTAAAAAGCATTATGTTTTCCCCTCAAATTTGAATGACAGCTAATATAAAATACTTGGCTAACCATAGTACCATTATTTTTCCTGAGCACTTTGAAAATATTAGTCAATTTTTTTGCTGAGGCTTAGTATGTTGTCAACCTAATTGTATTTAAAAAAAAAAAAAACACACACAAGTAATCTGTCTGTTTTTCTTAAGGCTTCATGATTTTCATCTTTGCCTTTGAAGTTCTCCTTTCACTCTGTTGTTGCCAGGTGTGTGCTGGTTTATATTAACCCTGTTTGGGGCTTGGAGTAGCCTTCACTTGATGAATTCACTTCTTATAATTAGGTTTGTAAAGTTAGGAATCACTGTCTTGAAATAATATTTAAATTTACTCCAACACTCCACACACTACATAGCAGTGATCGCGAACCTTTTGAGCTCGGCGTGTCAGCATTTTGAAAAACCCTAACTTAACTCTGGTGCCGTGTCACATATAGAAATTTTTTGATATTTGCAACCATAGTAAAACCAAGACATATTTTTGATATTTATTTTATATATTTAAATGCCATTTAACAAAGAAAAATAAACCAAAAAATGAGTTCGCGTGTCACCTCTGACATGCGTGTCATAGGTTCGCCATCACTGCTATATAGTATGATAGACACACAGTATTATTTATTTTATATGTACTATATAAGAGTTTCCTTCTCCAATGATGAGTGACGATGGGATTCACTACATTCTTAGGGATTTGTGTCTCTGCCACACTCTGCTGACCTGGGATATAGGCGCCTAATTTGGTCTTTTCCTGGAGTTCTTTAGAATTGATGTTAAAGGAATCCAAAGCCTTCCTGGAGGTGAAACATAAGCTATTTGGAGAGGACTAGAAAGTAACCACGAGAAAGAGAGAGATGGGCCAAGGAGCACATTGGTATCCCACGTGTGGGGAAAGACTCCGTCTTCAAAATGGCTTATCCAGCCCTGCCTGCCCCAGTTCACGTCACATGCATTGGTGATGAATGATCCAACTAAGCCCTCCCCAAATTCTGGACCCATAAATTTTGGGCAAAAATGGCTGTTTTAAGGCACTAAAACTTGGGATAGTTTGTTACACAACAGCAGATAACTGGACTACACATACACACACACACACACACACACAAACACACACACAAACACGCACAGACACACCACTTTTGAAAGAACTGTTGAAGATGAAAAGACACATTAACCTGTTGATATCTACTTTTTGACTAAGAACTATAACAAGTATAAAAGTGACGGCACTAAAACATACTGTGCTCAGTGATATGCATCCAAAAGAGTTCTACTAAATCACAAAGGAAGTCAGTCATGTCTCATCTCCTTACAGAGAGGAGTCTCTGAAATGTTCAGAGTACCACACCTGGATGCTGAATCCAGTGGGAGGCCTCTGGGCCCCAGACAGCTTGGAAGAAGTTCAGAGGAGAGTAGTCCCAACTCTGCCCCATACCTCCCCCAATTAAAAAATAAAAATTCAAAAAAAAAAAAAAAAAAGCAGAAGCCCAACAACAGTCTACCCCACACATAAAACCACAGTGATTAGAGAAGGAAAGTCTGGCTAGAGATTAAACACAAAGCCTGTAGCTAATGTGAAAATATACCTTGGGGCCAGTAACTGGTAACTATAGGAAAGGTATGATCTGAGGCTACAAATATTTGAAAGTCATTTTGCTGCAGCAATAGAACAACTCCTTATGAGGTGCTACTAATAGAGAAAAACATATTGTTTCTTTTTCAAATTCATTCTTTATCCCCCTCAAGCCTCTCAAATTAGCAAACTTGGAGCAAAAATTGCCAACTTGTGGGAATAACAGATTTTACTAAAGGTTAGAAGTAAGAAAGGCATATTTGTGTCATGGTAACACGAATAAGCATACCAAAGCTTCCTCCTAATCTTTAGAGAAAATTTTCCACAGGCCCCAGCCACCCCCAATCTGCACCATCTCCATGTTTCTCCTGACTTGACCATTGTCCCACCAACCTAAAAATCTTTTTTTTAAAACCACCCCTTTAAATTGTGCAGAGCATTCCAGTTTACCCCCAAAACGTCCCTCTACTTCTAGCTTTACATATCCACAGAACCATTAAAGTCATTGCTGAAGTGTTATCTACTTACTTCAGGTCTGAATCTCTGCCTCTTTCAATAGCTTCTACAAGGAGCTGAAAATAGATTTGCTGAATTAAGGCAACTTCCTCAAATCCTGGAGACTCCAGTCAATTCTGGTTTCAAATAGCATTTTCCTTTTCTCTGTGAATCTGTAACAAGTTTAGTGTTTCAGGTGTCTGTTGTGGATTTTCATTGGCATCAATATCTCAGGCAGGGTCAGGGGAAGATTGATAATCAGGAGAACTTACAGAGCTGACTTTAGCACAGTGGTTCTCAATAGTGCTAAAGGTCATTTTTACTTTCATGAAAAGGTGAGGGTAAGGAATTGAAACTGGCATCTAGTGGGCAGAGGACAGGAATGATGCTAAACATTCTATCATGCACAAAACAGCCCCTTAAAAATTTTTTTTTAGCCCCAAATGTCAATAGTGCCAATCCTGAGAAACCCTGGCTTTTCCTGACCTCCAAGAAGTACTATGGAACTAAAATGGCTCATCAGAGTTATCCCAAGTTGGGCCAAAATGACTGGGACTTTATAGCTCCATCTCCATCAGTAATGGATAGGCAATCCCAGAAAAGGCTGATGGCTGAAGGCTGTTCAGCAGCCACGTTCCCAGAACCTGGGCAATCACCCTTTAATTGAAAAGGGATCCAGTTAGCACATCTCCATCCCTATGGTTCTCTGCTCTACTGATGTACAAAACTACAGAGAACAATATTTCAGGGTACCTTCCTATGTTGCCGTGGATACAGAAAAAGCCATGCATTCCCTAATAGTCAACTTCTATTGGAGCATATCTAACTGTATGACCTATTATTTACTGAGTTCTAATGGTATGTAAGATGCTTTTTCTACTTCATCATGCCTCATGTATTCTTTTGGGGAGGGGCATTAACAAAAACTTTATTATTTATTTATTTATTTATATTTCAATCCTCACCCAAGGATATGTTTTTATTGATTTTAGAGAGAGGAAGAGAGAGGGAGAGAGAGAAACATCAATATGAAAGAGAAATATTGATCAGTTGCCTACTATATATGCCCTGGCCAGGGAACAAACCCTGGGTATGTGCCCTGACCAAGAATGGAACTTGGGATCCTTAGGTGCACAGCATGATGCTCCAACCAACTGAGCCACACAGGCCAGGGCCAAAAATGTTATTTATTTAGTATTTTGGAGGGTTGTAATGCAAGAGATAGTTTATTATTATTTTTTATAAACATTACACTTTATGTATCCTAATGTCAACCATTCTAAAAACTGATAACAAATCTGCAAGTACTTAATTTCCACCCCTGGCTAATTCAATGCTAAATCCAATGAAAACAATATTCATTCTCTTTAATCCAAAGCAAAATAAAGATTTTCTTTTCTTTTAAAACCATGAAAGGGACGTTAGTGATAATCTAGTCCAATTTTGCATATCAAGCACCAAAGTTCTCATCTACAGTCTCTTCACTGCTTGTAATTATGCCTCATGGACACTTATTTTCCGTGTGAACAATGCTGAGGTCCATTTTGTTTCCAAATAGATTCTTTGAAAGTATTTTTTTGATCAAAATATTTTACAAACTAAATATATCCATTTTCCTTCTATTTGCGTGCTTCCTAAGGCATGGGCTTGACTCTGCTCATATTCCCAGCTCCTATGAATTCTGAGATGATGTATTTGCATTCTCTAACACTTCTTTGTCTTTCTCTTCACTGAAATATTTTCCATTTTATTCAGGAAAAAATAATCCTACTTAACATTTACTTTGATAGAACAAATCATAGACTGGTAAACCACCCTTGTTATATAATGTCATAAATTATTGTTCAACATCACTTAACAGAAACATAGTTCAATCACTGTGTTTATTTTATAATGTCTATATTGAGAAAATATTGTCTGAAAAATAACAAAGATAGAGTCAGGTAAAATAATGGGAATTTTGTTTTTCTCATTATTTTTATTAGGGCAGTTTTCAAATTTCCCTTGAGTATGTTAGTTATTTCACTGATATTTTAAATGGTTGAAGCACAAAGCATACAAATGATATTTGACTATAATGAGGTTTTTCTTTCTGGAATGTAGTCCCTGTTATAAAACTATGAATGATAGTAGTAATGAGTAGAATATGTTAATAATTATTCATAATGGCTAATTCTAAGTTTAATAATTAACATAAAATTGCAAAAAGAAACATTTGGTCATGTATAATATGCACCTTGTAAAATGACATTGCATAATCGGTCAAGAGGAAGTTAATGAGTGCCCATTTGAAATCCCTACTCATTTATGTTTATGCTGATTAATATATAATAATTAACAAAATAATCAGTGATAAGAAATGGAGTATGTAAATACTTCTCCATATGTAAGCCCCCAATCATGACATTTATTTTGAAAAATAATTCTTACATGTCACATTTTTAAGAGGCCAAGTTTAGTACATCCATTTCAATCACCAGAATAAACTTTTATAGAGTGGATGCAGGACTCTCATTTCTGTTAAAAGAAATAAACATGTTTCTCCTCTTTGCATTTCAGAGAGTACTAACAACAATGTATTATTGGCATAAAGAGAGAAATCTTTTCCTCTACCATTCTCTGGGCTTTATGAATTTGGTATTTCTTTTGCTCAAATTCCTACCTGCAGGAAATAAAACGAATATTGATTTTCAAAGCAAATATTTGAGAGAAAGATGCCATATTATACAGGGTAGGACAACTGCTACAATCAACAATCCCCAAATCGTAGTAGGTTCATCTAATAGAAATTTACTTTCTGGCAATGAGATGATCTAATGGAGAGGAAGGCCATTGCCTGGGGCCTCAAAGTATTCCGTTTTGTGCTGAGTAAAATGCCACATAATAGACTTTAGGGATCAGGCCTGGAAGTGGCACACACCACTTTCTCCCACATGAACAGAACTGTCACCAAATGTGAGAGAAGTACAGGAATGTCTAGCCATATTCCACAAAGACAGGAAAATGAGATTTGGTGAGCAGCATTGTCTCTGCCACAGACAAATTTTAGAGCAATTATTTCCCTCACTTATTTTTGCTGAAATTTCATTACCTAACCCTCTATACCACATTATAACTCTGACTCTGCACTGTATTACAATCTTGGGTTATTCTAGCCTCTTGATGCCCAGTTTTTAAGGACAATTGAGAATAAAGAGGACTGTGCAGGCCCATTGAGGGCTACCCTGAAGCAGCAGAATCGTCTGCTAGTCTTCAGAAAAGTGCCCTTGTCCCTCACCAGCTCTCTCCTGGTCATCACTAACAAGACTGCCACAAGGACAGCTGCCACCAACCCACTTCCCCACACCCTGGTGGCTGTCAGTTCGCCACCCTTTTTAAACCTAGCACACAAATCACTTTATGTATGAAGTATGAGTGAGCTAAATTTTTTATTATCTTAGGTTACCTGATAACCCAGATGGTAACTGAGACGGAAGCAGAGGAAATGACATTGGTGGAAGAGGAAGAAATTGATACAGTGCTTAGTCAGAACAGACTAAAATTCAAAAGAGAAAATAACAGCAGTTATTGCTCAGAGGAGGTAGGTGCATAAATTCTCAATCAATTTGTCAATCTAAAAGATCTCCCAAAAAAGTGAATGGATGGCATATTAATGTGGATTTTTATGATATTTTGTCCACAGTGGCTAATTGTAATATAATATATGCCAAACTGAAATAAAAAGAAAATCAATTAGGCTGAATTTGTATTTCTTCATACTGAATAACTTTGACCCAACAAACATGTGAAACAGTCCCAACAAACATGTGAAATAGTCCCAACAAACATGTGAAATAGTCCCAAAATACCCACCTGGTTGGCCAAAGAGTGGTTGCCTCCATATTGTCCTTTGTATTAGAGCCTAAGGCATGGAACAGTCTTGATGCTATTTGGAAAGTCCAAGTCCAGACTCATGAAGGTGGGGAGAAAGGTATAAGTGGGGGGAAGAAAAAGAGCATTGTGGTGCGATCACTATTGTGATGGCCACTCCTTTAATACAATTCCTTCAGACCACACGCAACTCCTTGTTAAAAACATATGTTTGCTTGGCAAATAGAACTTTTCTAAAAGGTATGCAAGGAGAAATCATACCACAGAACAGCCCAGGAAAGACAGGAGGGGAAATTCATCTATTCAATTTCTTCCAGTCTTCCATTTCCCATGGTCAAAATTCACATTGTGGAATGCTAACTTGATCACAATTTCAAAATGTGTCACTCAGCCCTTGTCAGGTTCTTTGGCAACTAAATATCATGCTATATGTGGGGACATTTCATCCAGGAATAGTAAAGGAAAGGAATGCCAGCATGATAAGTTGTTGACCACATGACAGAAAAGAGGCAGTTAAGGCAAGTGAGAAGGTCTATAATGTTCCAATCCAGTGCCCATTCATACAACTACTTTCCATCTACCCCCTTCCAACATATCAGCTCACTGGGGACATAATTACAAGGTGAGCCCACAGGCTTGTAAAATAACCTTAAGCCAGAACTGCATTTATCACTTGACACTCTCCCATTCTATTTGGTGAACCACGAGGGCATTCTGAGTCTCCTTGTATCAGTGTCATCTAGAACCCAATACCTAACATTCTTTTAAAAATCTGCATACTTCCTATTCACTAGTACACAGTTATCTTGGCAAATAGCCATGCGATTCTTCAGAGAAAAATTGGAGGAGTATTTACTGCCATAATTGCTGTGGAATTGCAGGGTCTCTGCTCATGGTAACCCAGCCTTCCCTCCCATCAGAGCATGTGGATGCCTGGCTCAGCTCATATTTAGATACTAGGCAAGTAGCTATGAATTTCCATTGTGATAGTTGCCATTAGCCTTCTGTTAACTAGCTCCTTTTTTTTCTATAAACATGAAATAAATAGCACCTTTTTCAGCTGTCCATCTTGTCTCATTCCCATGGGGATGCCATGTCCTGTTAGCTGCCTCCACAGATCTTCATGAGTCAAGGCCCTCCCTGCCTCCCAGTCCCTACAGCCCATGGAGATGATCATATTTGTCTTGGTGCTAATGACTAATTGCTGCTACTTACACTATGCCTTTCCAGAATCCTATCTTTTCAAGAGAGAATCAGGAGGCCAGGTCCATGGCTGAATTATCTGCAAAATTCTCATCCTACAGAAGACAGTCACTACAAGTTAACAAAGGCTCTGGTACCCATCCCCACCTCCAACAGTATCTTTTTTATTCCCCAGTGAACAGAGGATCCGTTACCTGCTCCTGGGGACCTTGGTCCTGCAATGAGTTACTGAACTATACATAAAACATAATTATAACATTCTCATGTACTGGAACTTTCTGATTGCCTATTTAACATTCTGCCAAGGAAGATCTTGCACTACTACTTTGCTTACTCCTTACCATCTTTGAATCCAGACTTCTGGGAGCAAACACAGCAAATTATTAGGGCCAACTCCTGTAATCCTTTCTAAAATATCAAATCCTGATTCATGAGATTCTGAGTCTATCCACTGTTCTGTTTCACCTTCCTTCTCAGTCCAACAGTCTCAAGACCCAGACCCACACATGCTGCCTGGGGTTTTTTTGTGTTTTTTTTGCTATTACATAGCTGGACACTGCCATTACCTTTCCAGTATAGATTATTTCTTTCTGGAGTACAAATTTGATTTTCCCTTTTGAGACTTGTTGAGACCTGACTTTGGTTATGACCTGCAGGTAATGTGGGGTGATGGGAGCATAACTTGAGAGAGTTAGGTCTAATTACAAGACTCCCATCTCATATGATATCATTAATAGTCTCCAGGTAAGAGAAGACAGGGTATATTTTATGACAATAGAGAAGGGTTAAAATTGAGGTTACATATTCAGGTTTATCCACCCATTTTCACATCCCAGGTCTCAGCACCCCAATCATTTATTCTTAATGTGCTTACTTACTTTGTCATAGGAAAACTAGTAAGTTTGCAAATTTAGTAATATAACTTGGCTTTCTGAGTATATATTAATTTGGAAATTATCTTCCCTCTTTCAACCTGAAGCACTATTGATATAATTTATTCACATTACAATACTAATAAATAACATGGTTCTCAAAATTATTCAGTTCCTCTCCAATGCCTTGTCCTCCACCAATGCATCATAATTAACAACAACTGGATGCTTAGGTAAATTTGATGTTATGTAAGGCCAGCAGTTTTGTTTATTTGTTTTTTGACATTTTTTATTTATTTCAGAGAGGAAGGGAGAGGGAGATAGAAACATCAATGATGAGAGAGAATCATTGATCAGCTGCCTTCTGCATGCCCCACACGGGGGATGGAGCCTGCAATCCAGGCATGTGCCCTGCCCATGAATCAAACCCTGACCTCCTGGTTCATAGTTCAACGTTCAATCTCTGGGCCAAGACAGCCAAGCCAGCAGTTTCTGTTTTCAGAGAGCTAAGTAACTAACCCCAAAGGCTCATCCTGAGGAACCAATTGTGTTGACCCTGGCACTCTAGAAAATACACCCTGAGACAAGGAATAAAGTGCTGACAATTTAGGGGGGACTTTCAAGATTGAGGCTCAAAGATAAGAAAGGAACAAAATGCAAATGCATCAGGAAAATGGCAAAGAGGCAAGAGAGTGGGAGAAGGTACACAAATATTGTAACCCCAAATTAAAAAAAAACACTAATAATTAAATATTGAAATATTTGGACATTTTAAATACACTTTCTGTGGCCATGATCTTTTTATAATATGAATCAATACAATTAAATTTTGAGTGTATTATTTTTATAGCTTCTTTAATACAGTATGAACAAAACTATTTACACTTGAAAGTAGCAGATAGCACATTCTTAGAAGCAAGTTCTCTAGGACCTGAAACAGATATAATGTCTTCTAGGTCATCAGAATTAGAAGCTGAAGTAGTTCATTATCTGTATAACAATAAAGAAATTTAAACTTGCCAAGTTATACAGGAAATGTCTATATTGATGATTTACTTAGATAATACATCAGAAGTGTGGGATCCATAAAATAGGCACTTTCGATCTGTTTCTAACATCTTTGAAACCTATTTAAAAACATCCCTCTTTTGTGAAACTTGCCCCAGGTAGGACTGATTGCTCCCTGGGATGCATTAATTTAGCACATATTGCATCATCTTATATACTTCTTATCTCTGGCCCCAACTTGAAGATCAAGGATGGCATTTTTCATCTGCCCTTATGCCTGAAATAGTAATTAGTATGTGCGATGTTTTAATAAGTGGGTGAGTGAAAAGATGGCACTTTTATTTTCAAATGCCTTAGAGTTTTGCACTTTTTGACTTTCTCAAGCACTCATTCCCCAGACATTCCTCCAGGTATCCTATATCCCTGTACTCTAGTCTGTCAAAATATTCTCTCAAGAGTGAAGCTGAAACTTAGTGTTACTAAAATGTAAATGAATTAAAAGTTTAAGTATAACATAATACATAAAAATATGCATTTATCAATTTGAAATTTATTATAATTTCTAATACCTTGAAAAATTCAAAAAGAAGTCTAGAAAAGGAAGAGAGCCCTAACTGCTTTGGCTCAGTGGATAGAGCGTCAGCCTGCGGACTGAAGGGTCCCAGGTTTGATTCCGGTCAAGGGTATGTACCTTGGTTGCGGGCACACCCCTAGGGGGTATGCAGGAGGCAGCTGATTGATGTTTCTCTCTCATCGATGTTTCTAACTCTCTATCCCTCTCCCTTCCTCTCTGTAAAAATTCAATAAAATATGTTTAAAAAAATAAAAAAGGAAGAGAAAAATAGTTTTAAAAAAGTATAACTATATATTGGTTAGGCCCTTAGTGTGTGTGTGTGTATGTGTGTGTGTGTGTGTGTGTGTGTGTGCCATGTGTATAGAGAAATTAGCTTTTCCCTAAACTGGAGAATTAGAATGTTTCATGAAATTAATGGAAAGAGTGTCCTAGAAAGAATAAAGGGAGGCCTGGATAAATTAAAGATTTTATCTTCAACCAAACTGAAGTAATTGGCTAAATTAACTTGTCTTAAAGAGACACCTACAGAGACACTGCAAAATAAAGAAAAGATAAAAAGAAATTAGAGAATGTAATATGGCATATAAACAGCAATATTTAGAAATAAAGGGGCGACTGAGAATCCACTGTGGAGGCAAGAAAAGATTTACATACATATAAGTGACTGAATTTGCAAGTTCATCCTGTGAAGAGAAACCTTAGCTTCTTTCAGCTGACACGTGGACAAAAATCTTGCATTCAAATTTTCTCCCAAATCTTATGTGGTAAAGATCTAGATATAAATTGAAAGTAAAAACATATGGTCATAAGAAATGATAACTCCTTTCCTCTTAGTTTATCCAAATTGCCCAATGATTATGCTGTCTGGATACATTTATATATAAAATTTGTGAATAGCAGAATAGATACATCAGCAAACAGTTGAAAGTTCTTGCATTTTTCAACCATTCAGATGACTTAGGCAGTGTTTTAAAAAATCTTGAATATAGAATTATCATACAATACTTCAGATTTAGTTAAGAAAAAGGCACTATGGCACAAACTGAAGTGGTTCTCATGAATCATATGTGACAGGATAGACTACTGAGTAATATTTTCATACATGCTTTTCTCTGTAAGAATCTAACAGAATGCAATGACCATGGGAAAGGAAAGCAATTAAAATTGTGCTCCATAAAAATGACTCAGCATTTACATTGTGTTTGGACTCTTCTATGATCTTATGATCATCTAATGTCTATCCCTTAAGCATAGCAAGGAAGAACAATTACAATTTCACCAATTGGTGATTGCATCACTACTTACTGCTTTCAATGGGTAAATTGATTGTGTTGGTATAATCATTGCATGTAAACAGATTTCACAGAAACAGTAGATTTTACATAACTCAAAATTGAAAGAACAGAAACCACCTTAGTTATTATTTCAAAAAGTAATATGTGAAATGAGTTTAAAGCATGAAGAAATAAAAACCATAACCAATTTTTGTCTCGATACATATAATTAATTTAACAACTAATCTTTACCTGTACTGTTACCAGCCTAATAACCATACTCATTCCCTGCCCTTCCTCTGATGCATAGTACCCATGAGCATGTCCCTTCCTGGCAGCTTTCCCGAGGATCCCATCACTCCTGTATATTTCCCCTGGGCAGGTGCTGCAGCAGTAGCTTCTGGAGACAATGCTCCAGCTTTGCAAGCTAATGCTATTGTGACTCTAATAATGAGAGTTTCCTTTAAAGGTGGTATGGTGGCCTTGTGGGAAGAAAGCTAACATGACACTTTTGTTTAGGGCTGGCCTCCCAGAAGAAAACCTGTGAATCAAGGCATTGTTATTACAATATGAAATATCCCAGCTTTCTAGTAGAACATAATTAAATGTAGCTTATAGGGTTCATACAGTCAGCATCTGCCAGGTTCATATGATGAATAATGGATTACAGAGTCATATGGGGAGAGTAGAAATTTGTATGGTTAACAAAAAATGTGCAGCCAAAGACACCATACCCATTATTGTACCCCTGAAGGCAGCAGCATTAATCTCAGAGGTTGGGATTGCTGTGATCACATCAGAATCTGCAAACACACCCAACGGTGGTTTTAGGGGCATACCATAAGAGCAAGGCTTTAATTACTTAAATTTCTGAACTCCTTCCTTTCATCCAGCCTCATTAATAACTTCTTGGCAACCATAATGGAGTCCTCAAATCATTTCATGTTCCATTTTGAATAGTACCCTTAAATTCTTCTTGAACAACTTTGCCTTAAGTTAGTATGTCAGCAACAGCAAGGAGATTGTATTTCTATCCTTGAAAGGAGAGAAATATCATTCACATCATTTAACCATCTCTCTTATAATACTGTTACAAGTTTTGATTGAAATGAGGCTTGACTATTCTAAAAGTATGTTTAGATAACCATTTCTTCCCATTGGGCTTGTAATAGTCTTGTCTATTCTCGTGTATATTGATTGCATATTATGTTATGAACTAACTGATTTGAGAGAGTACAAATGCACTCTAAATGTCCAGCTACAGTATGGACAGAGTAGTGTAGGCAGTGGAAGCTCCTCGTGGGGGAAGCAGGCACTTCACATGGACATTCAACCAGATCTATGTATGTAAGGAGAGATGTGGATGGATAGAAAAAGAGTGTGAGTACAGAGGTGGGATTGTTATTGTATGTTCCAGACCTGGTTATAGTTCAATATTATATGAACTTACCTTTTTTCTTTTGGATTGTAATGAAAAATTAGCAAAGTTGTGTATCAGAAAGGAGTCTAGATCTTAAAATTCTCTGCACATCTGTCTAGGAGAGTAACCATTATTATTGAATAAACTCAGACAGGAATAGACTTTGTTTCACACACTTTCCCCTTCGTTAGGAAAAAGATAAATGTTTAAATCTCTCTGTGTGTATATATTTATTTGCTAAGGTGAAGGTGACAATTAAAATAACTAAACTGTACTATTTACTAAATGCTTCAGATGAATCCTCATCTCTAACACATGAACTAAATTTGGTTTTTAGCTTCATTTAAAAAGCTAATAAACAAGCAAAAACATGAGTAATAATTTTTTATGGTGACACAATGCTAAGTTTCTGGCTGACCAAAGGACCCCCACTTTCAGCCATTTAAAACACTCACTCATGTGTGAAAAACAGCATTTCTGTATTACAGTACTTCATATGGTAATGCCTGTTTCCCTTTAACTTACCTTACATATAAGATCATATAGTCCAAGATGTCAAAGATACATAAATGGAATTAAAATTCTGCTAAAATAAAACATAAAAAAGCACTCAGTGAAGTCAGGAGCAGTGGAAGGATCTTTCTTCATATGTGTGTCTCATTGGGAATTTGCAGATTAAAATAACAGCAACAATACCCTAACGGTTTGGCTCAGTGGACAGAGCATCAGCCTGGGGACTGAAAGGTCCCAGGTTCAATTCCGGTCAAGGGCATGTACCTTGGTTGCGGGCACATCCCCAGTGGGAGGTATGCAGGAGGCAGTTTATCAATGTTTCTCTCTCATTGGTGTTTCTAACTCTCTATCCTTCTCCCCTCCTCTCTGTAAAAACAAACAATAAAATATATTAAAGAAATAATAATGAAATAAAATAACAGCAACAAGTCTGGAATAGTGACTTCCTCACTCAGTCAGAGGCTGGGTATCTGCTATTAAGTTGTAGCCACATGCTTCTTTAAAAGACCATTTTAGCTTAGACAGAACAGCAATAGATACAACGGAGGGCAGAACCAGCATCATTGGCTAAAATTCAAATTCACCATCAGTGAATTCTTAGAAAAGCCCAACAGATTTCTGCCTACCTGTATGTAACATTAGTTGGAAAATATTTCTGGTGAATATTTTACACATAGAATTGTATATGTATTTTTACAAATGCAGGAACAAATCATGTGATTTAATAATTTAGTAAGTGCTATATATTTTATCCCTTATTGAAAATGTACAATGGGCAATAATTACAATTTTGATTGTTTACAGTTAAAAATTGTATTTAACATTAAATTTCCTAAGGCAATTTGACAATGTAACCCTTTCTATATGAGAATTAACATATATTCTGAGAAATCAGAAAGCTAGGGAAAAATATTGTTCAAAGCATACCTAAATGATGCAGAAAAATCACTCAGGTGCCAACATTATAATAATAGTGATCACACTGAATTTTGTTGCAAAATTCTAAGTAATGATTAAGATATGCCCAATAGTCTTTAGTTCATGGATAACCAAATAAATTATAGATACTTGCAAGATTTATTTCAGTGTACTATGAAAGTTGATGCTAGAAGTGGAAATGACATGCAACTGTGAGTTCAATGGTATGGTCTTAGGTTATAGGAGACTTAAAAAGTCGGGTTTATGTCTCAGATAAAAGATTATAGACCTTGTGTAAATTAAAAAAAAAAATCCTTGCTGTTGTACTCACTGATTATCCACTATTATTAGTGTATCTAGTGCACCAAAAATGTATTGGACATTTTTTCTATTCAGCTTAAATGAACGCTTCCTGTTATTAACATCTGAGTTCATAATGTAGCATACTTTTGCTATGAGTTTTAGAGGTCTAGAGTTAGAGTCATTGAATAACAGATGGCTAAAACTCTACAGTGACAGAAATTAGAAACATTAAAACCATTGAGATTGAATATTGAAATTTAATCGGGAACATATGGTGTCAATTCTTAGCTCAAACACTGTTTAATAAATCCTTAGAACTATTGAATTAGTTTATAAATGTCTTCCAAATTTTGGCAATATATACCCTAAATTACTTTTCCAGAATCATTACAGATATGTTTACTTCCTTTTCAGAAAGACCACTTTGTACCTCAGAAAGTCCTTTGTATCCTTTTCCTGGCTCTTGTCAACTGCGGGTTTTTTCTGTTACTGCAAGAAAAGACTATAAACCCCCAGAGGACAGGTACTAACCTTTGCTTCTCTATCGTTTCTAGCACATTCACTTTCAAAACAATGGTTCTCTGTATATCTTTTAAATTTAATTTAAATGAAGTAATTGTGACTTAAGTACATGGACGATTTGTTTAGCCATTATAATGAATAAATCACCAAAGGACCATCCTGGTGACTTAGACTTTCATTTCACCTCATCCTAAAATATGGTCAGCAGCCTGGATATATTTGCACCTGCTCAAGAAGGACACACACAGGGGTGCACAAGAAGTATACTTCATACCTTACCCAAAAGCAGTGTTTATGTTTGCAAATACTAGTAGATGGAACATTTTTCAAAGAGTCTGATGTTCTAATGTTTTATTTTTCTAATGTTTATTCAGCAAAATGTTAACTATAGAAAAATAGATACTGTTTGTCACTGTCTAAAGGAGGAGATAATGTGACATCTGTGTGGCATGCCACCTAAAATAACTGGTTCACAATTTTTACCTTAAGTGAAATCTGATTACTTACTACTTAAATAGTAAAGGTGCAGCAACAGTACTGATTGAATAGCATATGTTTTTATTCAGAGTGAATATAAAGCATATCTAAATTAATTTAAAAATCTAAGTAATATACATGATTCTCTCCTGCTCCAGGTTATGACTTGAATTACATTGGTTTGGTCATTAACTATGTAAATGGAAAAAATCAGCTGTGAGATTTAACTGCACTGACTTATTTCATCTTGATATTCTGAAGAAAATGCTTGGCATATGCTTGTTTCTTTATTAATTTTGACTTATATATTCTTTTAAATTTACCCCAACATTAATATGTTTATTATTTTGATGTTCCTTTAAGAATACTTTTAATATGTATAAAATTGTTCCATATTTGTTTAAGCATATCTACTTTGTAATTCTAGCTTACTCTTTATATTATTACTAGAGGCCCCGTGCACAAATATTTGTGCACTCAGGGGGGCCCCTCAGCCTGGTCTGTGCCCTCTTGCAGTCTGGGACCCCTTGGGGGATGACCACCTGCTGGCTTAGGCCCACTCCCTGGGGGATTGGGCCTAAGCTGGCAGTCAGACACCCCTCTGGAAGCCCGGGAGCCCTCAGGGGATGTCCACTTGCCAGCGGATGTCCATTTGTAAGCTGCAGTCGGACATCTTTAGCACTGCTGAGGAGGCGGGAGAGGCTCCCACCACCACCGCTGTACTGGCAGCTGGCAGCCTGGCTTGTGACTGAGCAGAGCTCCCCCTGTGGGAGCGCACTGACCACCAGAGGACAGTTCCTGCATTGAGCATCTGGCCCCTGGTGGTCAGTGTGTGTCATAGTGACCAGTCATTCCCAGTCGTTCTGCTGTTAGGGTCAGTTTGCATATTACCCTTTTATTATATAGAATAGAGGCCTGGTGCATGGGTGGGGGCTGGTTGGTTTGCCCTGAAGGGTGTCCCGGATCAGGGTGGGGATCCCGCTGGGGTGCCTGGCCAGCCTGGGTGAGGGGCTGAGAGCCATTTTCAGGCTGGTCACACCCCCTTCAGGAAGGGGGGTCCTGCTGGGTGTCTGGACAGCCTGGGTGAGGGGCTGATGGCTGTTTGCAGGCTGGCTATAGCCCCTTCCAGGTGTGGGTTCCCACTGGGGAGCCTGGCCAGCCTGGATGAGGGGCTGAGGGATGTTTTCAGGCTGGCCACAGCCCCTGCAGGGTGGGGAGGTCCCCACTAGGGTGCCTGGCCAGCCTGGGTGAGGGGCTGAGGGCCGTTTTCAGACTGGCCACAGCTCCTTCATGGTGGGGGCAGTCCCCACTGGGGTGCCTGGCCAGTCTGGGTGAGGAGCTGATGCCTGTTTTCAGGCTGGCCACAGCCCCTTCAGGGTGGGGGTCCTCCCTGGGGTGCCTGGCCAGCCTGGGTGAGGGGCCAGTGGCTGTTTGCAGGCTGGCCACAGCCCCCAGCCACCCAAGCTCCCAGTGGAGCCTGGCTGGAAGCAGGTATCTGGGATTTATTTTTCTTCTATAATTGAAACTTTGTTGCCTTGAGTAGAGGCCACAGCCGGCCAGGGCAGGTGGGAAGCTTGGCTTCCTCCATCGCAGGGGCAACCAAGTCTCATGCTTGCTCCAGCTCTGTGGCTGCCGGCTGCCATCTTGGTTGGGTTAATTTGCATGTAGTTGCTCTGATTGGCTCATGGGCGTGGCTTAGGTCATAGCAGAGGTGTGGTCAATTTGCATGTTTCTCTTTTATTAAATTAGATGGCAATTTTCATAATGAAAATGTAATAGTGCCTTTTTCCAGAACCTAATAATATATGTACACATGTAATAGGTATTTTTACTTCATTAACACTGTTATCACAAATGGATTAGCAAAATACTGTAAGTTGGGCGTTTTGGGTTATAATTTATGAGCCTCTCCAAAAATGTATTGTTCACACAGAGAAAATTTTGGTAGTGTAATGAAGTCCTATTAAAAATTATTCAGGGGTGACATTGGTTATTGAAATTATTTAGTTTTCAGGGGTACAACTTTATAATACATCATCTGTATATTGTATTGTGTATTCACTATGCAAATTCAAGTCTCCTTTCATCCCATTTATATACCCTTTACTCTCTCTACCCTCCCCTAACTCTCTGCTGATCCTCTCCCTACCCCCTTTCTCTCTTACTCCAAAAAATTTAATAAATATTGTTCAGGAAAAATAAAGCAGGAATGAACTGGGATCTGTTACTCTAATTATACGTTATACTTCTTATGTTGTTACAGAGTGATTAGTTTCAATAAGCCTATCAAATTCTCTATGTTTATGGTCATAGAAATACTCTGCCTTTAATTTATTAATTAATAAAATATAACTGAAGAAAATATAATCTTTGGTTTAAGGCAATGGTAGAAAATATCAAAAGAAACTAAAAGAAAAATATGTGTTAATTTTCTGCTCTATGATGAAAAATTAATAAGGCACTGTTAACAAGCTTTTTTTTTATTTTCTAAGATCACATAGTACTTTTAAGCCAAAGTTAATTATGACTGCAGCATAACACCCCCACTCCCCAAGGCAATATACTTCTTGTGATCAGGGTAAATATCCAGTTCACACAAAGTAATTTAAAATGCAAATAGTATTATCACTGAATACTAGTTATGCATCAGTAAAAAGTGCATTGGAGGAGTTGTTTAGAAACTGAAAAATAGTTATTTTTTTATAAGACACATCTTCTATTTACATATTATTTTTATTAAAGAAGCTCAAACATTTTAGCACTAACAAAATCTTTACAAAGTATCATTTGGGTAAAAGCGTATTAATGCCTCTGATTTTATAAAGTAAGAAAATGTGTCTCAGCTTAAGATCACTGAATCAACAAATCCTTCAGTGTAACAACCTCCAGGCTCTTCTCTACTCAGTACCTTTGCATTTGTAGATTCTATTGAGACAAAAGTTTAAATTGTATCCACAAACAAGATCTCAGGTAGGTCTCTATTCTACCTTTTTTAATATGCATAGAAAAAGTTTTACAGTAAGACATCAACCTCTTCCTTTGTGTTACTTACCAAGAATAAAGATGGTTTTTGTAGGCTTGAAGTGTAACTACTCTAAGAGGTGACCCCTCCAGATAATTTAAACTACTGTAGAAAAGAGAGATCAAACTTCTGTTAATGGAAGAGTAACTTGTATCTGACTAACTCTTTTATGAATATCCCAAAGACAATAATAGTAAATTCTAGAAAAAGTGTTAAGATCAGTTATTTGGAGGTACTGGAAAGTGACTAAAGGGAACAGAGATGCTTGATCCTTGAGTGAAAGGAAATACCTTGAGAAATATTTCAGTTTATACTCTTTCTACTCGAGTCTGATTTAGCCCCATTTATTTATTCATTTATTTATTTATATAAATCCTCACCCAAGGATATTTTTCCATTGATTTTTCAGTGACAATGGAAGAGAGAGGGAGAGATAGAAATATTTATGTGAGAGAAACACATCAATTGGTTGCCTCCTGCAATCAATTTGACTACGGCCAGGGAGGAGCCTGTAACCGAGGTACGTGCCCTTGACTGGAATCATACCCAAGACCTTTTGGTCCACAAGCCAATGCTCTATCCACTGAGTCAAACCAGCTAGTGTTCATTCATTTATTTTTGCCTTTACGTCACTTGCCTTTGGGGTTAAATTAATAGTGTTCTCTAATAACAAGGTCCGTAAGTTTAGGACCTATGTTTTCTTCCATGTAATTTATTGTTTCAGATCTTAGCTTCTGCACAACAACAACAATAACAACAACAAAATTCAACAAAAAGGTAAGCAACTGAATGGGAGATATTATTTTCAAACAACAGCTCTGATAAAATATACAAAGAACTCATCAACTCAACAGCAAGCAAACAGCCTAATTAAAAAATGGAGAGATGACCTGAACAGACCTCTCTCCCAGGAAGACATACAAATGGCCAACAGATATATAAAAAGATGTTCAACTTCACTAGCTATTAGGGAAATTCAAATCAAAGCCACAATGAGATACAACTTCACACCTGTTAGAACGGCTATTATGAACAAGAGAGGTAATAACAAGTATTGGAGAGGTTGTGGAGAAAAGGGAACCCTCATTCACTGCTGATGGAAATGTAAGCTGATACAGCCACTATGGAAAACAGTATGATGGTTCCTTAAAAAATCAAGAATTAAGTTACCATATGACCCAGCAAACCCTGTTTTGGGTACACCTCCCCCTCAAATAAAAATAAAAATTAAAAAACAAACACTTATTCACAAAGATATATGTACCTCTAAGTTCATTGCAGTATTATTCACAATGGCCAATATATGGAGACAACCAAAGTGTCCTCTGAAATAGGATTAGATAAAGAAGCTGTGTATATACAATAGAATACTACTCACCACAAGAAAAGATAAAATGCCATTTGCAACAATATGGACGGGCCTTGAGAACAGTATGCTAAATGAAATAAGTCAATCAGAAAAGGCTAAGAACCATACGATTTCACTCACATCTGAGATATAAAACTGAAACTCATAGACACAGACAACAGTATGGTGGTTACCAGAGGGAGTAGTAAAGGCCAAAGGGAGCCAGATACATGATGAAGGAAGATTACTTGACTTTGGGTGATGGGCACACAATGCAATATGCAGATCATGTATCAGACAAATGTACATTTGGAACCTATATAATCTTATTAACTGACTACTAGAGGCTTGGTGCATGAATTTGTTCACAGGTGGGTTCCCTCTGGGTGGCCTGCAGGGATCAGACCAAAACCCATAGTCCAACGCTGCCTGCAGCGCCTACCTGCTGCTCCCCCACTTATCCCTGCTCCACTGCGCCTGCCGTGGGCTCACGCCCAATCAGCCCCAATCTGGAGAGGCTTGTGCTGCCACAGCAGCGCTTGCCCGCTGTGAGCCCTGCATCTGGCACCCTACCGAGGGAAGTGTTCTGCAGGATCAGGCTGAAACTGGCTCTCTTACATCCCGCAAGGGGTCCTGGATTGTGAGAGGGTGCAGGCCAGGCTAAGGGATCCCACCAATGCACGATCAGGCTGGGGAGGGACAGCAGGAGGGCTCCAGGGCATGTCCAGCCCATCTCACTCTGTCCCCAGCAGCCAGACCCCAGCAGCAAGCTAACCTACAGGTCAGAGCGTCTGCCCCCTGGTGGTCAGTGCACGTCATAGTGAGTGGTTGAGCAGCCTTAGCATTATCATTAGCATATTACACTTTGATTGGTTGAACAGTCAACCGATCACTGGACAACTGGACACTTATTATATTAGGCTTTTATTATACTAGGGGCCCGGTGCACGAAATTCGTGCACTGGGTGTGTGTGGGGGGGGAGTGTCCCTCAGCCCAGCCTGACCCCTCTCACATACTGGGAACCCTCAGGCGTTGACCCCCATCACCCTCCAATTGCAGGATCGGCCCTTTGCCCAGGCCTGATGCCTCTGACAGAGGTGTCAGGCCTGGGCAGGGGACCCCCATCTCCCCCTGATCACTGGCTCTGACCCCTGCCCAGGCCTGAGGCCTCTGGCCCAGGAATCATGCCTGGGCAGGGGACCCCCATCTCCCTCTGATCGCTTGCTCCACACCCCGCCCAAGCCTGACGCCTCTGACCCAGGCTTCAGGCCTGGGCAAGGGGACCCTCATATCCCCCCAATCCCCGGCTCAGCCCCCCGCCCAGGCCTGATGCCTCGGCCAGAGGAGTTGACCCTCATCACCTTCCGATCACCAATCACCGGATCGGCCCCTTGACCAGGCCTGAGGCCACCGGCAGAGGTGTCAGGCCTTGGCAGGGGACCCCCAGCTCCCCGCGGTTGCAGGCTCTGCCCCTGCCCAGGCCTAACACCTCTGGCCTAGGCGTCCGGCCCGGGCAGCTGGGACCCGCAGCTGCAGCGGCCCCACAATCGTGGGCTCCGCTTTAGGCCCAGGCAAGGGACCCCTAGCTCCCGGGACTGCCAGCTTCGACTATGTCCAGCTCCCATCGCTGGCTCCACCCCTACTTCCTGCTATCACTGGCCAGGGCGGCAAAGGCGCCTGATTCTCCGATCATGGCTGGGGGGCAGGGCAAAGGCGGCCCCAGGGCCGTCTTTGCCCTGCTCCCCAGCTCTTAGCTCCCCCCTGGGTTTCCGATCACTGTCAGTGGCAGGGGGCTTCTTCCTGCTTTCCCTTTCTCCTCCCTTCATTGTGCCTACATATGCAAATTAACCTCCATCTTGTTGGCAGTTAACTGCCAATCTTAGTTGGCAGTTAACTGCCAATCATAGTTGGCAGTTAATTTGCATATAGCCCTGTTTAGCCAATGAAAAGGGTATCGTCGTACGCCAATTACCATTTTTCTCTTTTATTAGTGTAGATAGGATGTCACCATAATAAATTTAAGAAAAAAACTAACCTAAACTTAATGATATACTATACATACAGGATGTTCTAAGAAAATGTCAATAGAAAAGATCCCAAGATGAAAAAAATGTTGAAAGGAGAAAAAAAGTTTTGCTACTCCTAAAAATATATTTGAAGTCTTAAAAATATCATTACTGATAGCACAGAAGGGGCATCTCAGCAGATAACTGATAACTAAAAATATAATAATTACAAAATTGAAAATTACAATATCTAAAATGAAAAATTAACTAGATAGACAGCAGATTGAAGACAGCAATGAAATTGGTGAAAAATTTAGATTACATAATTTATATTAATGAAAATTATTCCAAGAAAAAGCAAGATTAGGAAAAGTCAAATGCTATATGACCTCACTTACATGTGGAATCTAAACAACCTAAACTCACAACAACAAAGAACATATTATGGTTGCCCAAGGCAGCGGGTAGGGGTTTGGGAAATGAGTGAAGGTGGCCAAAAGGTACAATTTTTCAGTTATAAAATAAATAAGTTCTTGTGATGTAATATGCAACATGGTGACTATAGTTAACCATACCTTTCAAATATTTGAAAGGTACTAAGAAAGTAGATCTTAAAAGTTCTGAGCACAAGAAAAAAAAAAGGTAACTATGTGAGGTGATGGATGTGATTAAATTTACTATTCTAATAATTTTTGATATACAGTAAAATACATGTATCAAATCATTTTGCTTAAACTTATACAATGCTATATGGCAATTATATATTTTTTAATTAAATCTTTATTGTTCAGATTATTACAGTTGTTCCTCTTTTCCCCCCTATAGCTCTCCTCCACCCTGTTCCCACCCCACCCTCTGCTCTTACCCCCCCACCACTGTCCTCATTCATAGGTGTACGATTTTTGTCCAGTCTCTTCCCGCACCCCCCACACCCCTTTCCCCCCTGAGAATAGTCAGTCCACTCCCTTTCTATGCCCTTGATTCTATTATATTTCCCAGTTTATTCTGTTCATCAGATTATTTATTCACTTGATTTTTAGATTCACTTGTTGATAGATGTGTATTTGTTGTTCATAATTTGTATCTTTACCTTTTTCTTCTTCTTCCTCTTCTTAAAGGATACCTTTCAGTGGCAATTATATTTTAACAAATCTGGAAAAATATACTAATAAAAAGGGAGACAAAATATTTAAAAACTAATAAGCAGAGCTTCAGTCACCGATTTGACATTTTCTAGTACATGTATGTTTGCAATCACAAAAGGAGAGAAGTAATATGGCAAAAAATATTTTGAAGTTATCAAGAATTTCTCAAACAGTAAAGTTCCAAGGTGCACAGTAAACCCAAGCAATATAAATACAAACAGAACTCCTGAAATTGCTGAAAATCAAGGTAAAGAAAATGTCTCAAAAGTACTCAGAAGAAAAATATAGAATATATATATATATATATATATATATATATATATACACATATATATATACATATATATATATATATATAGTAATTGTAGAGAAACAATGGTAGAAAAAATGCAGAACAGAATTCAATAGATCATCTTAAAGTGCTATAAAAATATTAACCAGAAATTATATAACCAGTGAAATTATCCAACAAAAATATAAGCAAAACAATAGCTTCTAGATATGAGTAAAAAACTAAATAATATATTGCCACACACAGGACAAACAAATGCTGAAGGGAGTTTGTCATTCTGAAGGTATATGACACAAGATAGAAATTTCTATAGAATTTTAGAAAATAGCTATATAAAGGAATGAACATCAAATATGTAAGTACGTGGGCCAATAAAACAGATTACACATATTTTTCTCACTTAATTTTCTTAGTATATATGACCATTTATACAGAAACCATATACTATATCATAGGCTTATACCTTTTAAATATAACATACATGATAACAATAGCATGAAAGAGAAGGGTGATTTTATTTTATAGTTTTAAAATTCTTACCTTTTCTGGGAAGTGATAGAATTTCAAATACAAGTGTTAAGGGGTCATATTGTAAAAATTATAACACATAAAGCAAGCAAAAAGAGTGCAAAATAGTGTAATTATTAATTGTTTTCAATTAACCCAGAAGAAGGTAAGAATGAAGGAATAAAGAGGAAAAAAAAAAAAACACAGACAGGAAATGACAAATTGGTAGACCAAATATATTAAAATTAATAAATACACATGGAATGAAAACCACCATTACAAGGCAGAAAATGTCAAATGAAATTTAAAAATTTTAAATAGATAAGATTCAGCTACATGATATGTACAAATAAATTAATTTAAAATATAAAGCTACAGAAAGATTAAGTGAAAAAGATAAAATGTGCAATAAGCGAGACGAAAACAAAAGGGCTCGGAAAGCCTGGCCGGCGTGGCTTAGTGGTTGAGTGTTGACCTTTGAACTAAGAGGTCATGGTTCTATTCCCACTCAGGACACATGCCCAGGACACGGGGTTCATCCCCAGTGTGGGGCCTGCAGGAGGCAGCTGATCAAAGACTCTTTCTCATCATTGATATTTCTATCTCCTCTCCCTCTACCCCTCTCCCTTCATCTCTGACCTAAGCATAAATTCTCAAACACTAAACCAAACAATTGCAGAATACATACACCTTCTTTTCTGATGCAAATGAAATGTTCAGCATTTAGGCCATATGATGGGTCACAGCACAAGTCACAACAAATTTTCAAAGATTAATGATTATGGATTACAGAGGGGTCTCTCTTTTCTGTGTCCAGTATGGCTAGAGAGTGGTCCGGTTCCTGATTAAGGCTGGTTGGGATTGAGAAAATGAAAGAAAGAGACAGACACAGAGATGGAAGAAAAAAGCTGGGTCCGGGTGGGATCGCTGCCCTCTTCTGATGGAGAGACAGGGACCAAGCACCGAAACAGCATGTTTATTTTATACCCCAAATACCAGGAAGTTTCACCAAAGGTCAAGACAGAGGAGCTTGGTGGGCCCGAGTTGTATTCATTCCTGGTGCTTGGTTGGATTTACATAATAAAACCCACTCCCCCGGCACCTGGGCAAAAATGAAGGTCAAGCTGAGAACACTTCTGCCTTTTTGGCAAGATGCATATCCAGGACGTGGCTTTGTCCTCCACCCTGGATTCAGCTGACAATTTATTAAAGAAATGCCCATGTGCCTTCCCAGGGGCTCTCTACAACGGATAATTGCTATTATTATACTAATGATTATGACTGCCACAGAATTCATAAAGATGGAAATAATAAAGAGACATATACAAAATCTTTAAATATTTGGAAGGTGAAAAGCATACTTCTAAATAACACATGATTTCAAGAAGAAATTAGAACTTAAATTGTAAAATGTTTTAAATTGAATAATGTTGAAATATACCACATCAAAATGTGTAGAATGCAGCAAAATAGGTGTGCAGAAGAAAACTTAAAAGTTTAAATGCTTATGGTAGAAAGGAAAGAAAGTTTACACACAGTGGTCTAAATTTTTAAGTTAAGAAGCTAGAAAAAGTGTCAATCTAAAATAAATAGAAGGAAAATTAATTTTTAGACTAGAGCAGGAATCAATGAAATGCAAAACAAACAATAGAATAAAATAATAATGCAAAAGTTGGTGGTTTGAGAAAAATTAGTAAAATTGATAAACTTCTAACAATAATGATGAGGGAATTAGAGAAAAAATAAAAATTTCCAATATCAAGAATGAAAGACTATTATTACTACACTAGAGGCCCGGCACATGAAATTCGTGCATGGTTATGGTCTTTAGGCCTGGTCTGTAATCAGGGCCATCTTCCCTGGCTGCTGACAGCCAGCCACACCCCCTCCACAACCCACCTCCGGTTCCCTGTTTGCCATCAGTCGATCAGAGACTGCCACCTGGGGGGGAGGGACCAAGAGGTGGTCACTGCACCTCACAGTGACTGGTTGAGCGGCCATTCTGGTCATTCCGCCATTAGGGTCTATTTGCATATTACCCTTTTATTATACAGGATATGCCACAGACATTAAAAGACATCAGCTAGCCCAGCTGGTGTGGTTCAGGGGTTGAGCATCGACTTAAGAACCAGGAAATCACGGTTCAATTCCTGGTCAGGGCACATTCCTGGACTGTGGGCTCAATTCTCAGTGGGGGTTGTGCAGGAGGAAACCGAGCTATGATTATCTCTCATCATTGATGTGTCTATTTCTCTCTTCCTCTCTGAAATCAATAAAAACATATTTTTTAAAAAGACATTAGCTATACCAGAGTTTTGGTGGGTTTTATTTACATTGTTTACATTCTTATCCTTTATTTTTAACCTTTGTACATCTTGCTCATTCAGATTTGTCTCATGAGGGATAGATGTTTTTAATATACTCTGAAAATCTTTGTCATTTAATTATTACATTTACTCATTTGCATTTAATTTAATTATTTGCATATTTAACTTTATATGTACTGTATTGTCATCTATTTTTGTCATATTTTGATATTCTTTTCTTCCCCAACATTTTAACCTTCATTTAATTTTTTTTTGTTATTCTACTTTTCCATCTAATGATTTATTAATTTTATTTGTTTTCACAAACATATTAGTGGGTATACTAGAGATTAAAATGTGCATTCTTGGTTTATTAAAGGTCAACCTAAAATTATATTTTTACTAATTTCCATATATTGGAAGACCCCTAAACATTAATTCTATTAGTGTCCTCTTATTGTTACTGCTTTGGTTTTTATATATTTTAGTTTTCCATCCAGATTTGAAATCCCACAATACACTATAATTACTGTTTTATATTGTTAGTGTTTGTTAGTTTTGCTCACATATATACATTGCATATTCTTCATTCCTTTCTGCATATCTAGGCCTCCTTACTTGGTTATTTTTCTTTTAACCTGATAATTGCCTTTAGTGTTTCCTTCAGTGCCAGTCTGCTAGTGACAAATACAGGTTTTGTTTGTCTACAAATGTCTTTATTTCATCTTTCATTTCACAAGAAATTTTTGCTAGATATAGAATTCTAGGTTGGTAGTTGTATTTTCCTTATATTTTCAAGATACTAATCCATTGTCTGCTGTCTTTCACTAATTTTGCTGAAAATCAGTCCTTAATCTTATTTTTCCTCATTTGAAATAAAAACAAATATTGCTTTTGGCTGCTTTTAATTTTTATAATTATTGTGCTAGATTTTATTATGATGTGTTTAAATGTGCTTTTCTTTAAACCTGTTTGATGTATGGTGACTTTCAAGATTATTTCTGAAAATTATTTGTTGGCTTTAGAAAATTCATTACAATTATCTCTTCAAATGCTTTCCTATACCATGTTCTTTCTCCTCTCTTATGACTCTGGTTACATATATAATAGGCCTTTTTAAAATTCTCCATTGCTCTTTTAGCTTTTATCTATTTATTGGTATTACTTTGCCTCACCATGATTTAATCTGTATATATGTGTGTGTGTGTGTGTGTGTGTGTGTGTGTATATATATATATATATATATATATATATATATTAATCTTATCCAACTCATTTTATGAGATAAGCATAAAATAGTATAAAAAATAAAATTACACTCTTATGAGTACAGTTTTAAATTATTAATAAAGATTATCAAATCAAATCTAGCAGTATGTAAAAACCAAACCAAAAGATATATATATATATCTTTTGTTGTTAAATATATCTTTTTTGTTAATTACAGTTACTGTTTTTTCAGTTCTAGAATTTCAATTTGCTTATTTTTAAAGTTAATTGAATTCTCCATCTTATCATTTAAGTTCTTAAACCTATTAATCTCTGTAATTTTACTGTCTGGATCTGATAACTCTATTATCTGGATTCCTATGTGTTTGTTTCTTTTGTTTCTTGTCTCTGCTTTCATTCAGGTTTTGGTTTTTCTTATGCCCAGTTATTTTTAAGTGAATATTGGGTATTTTGCATTAAACGTTACAGAAGGGAAGGTGAGACTTTGGATCACGTTACCTTCTCCCAGACAGGATTTATTTTTACTATGTTTATGCAGATAGACTATGAGCACTAGCAACCCCAAACCCACTTAGTCTATTGGAGATAAAGAGGATTCAAAGAGGCTTCAGTCCTCCCAAGAGCTGCTCTATTTCCATTTTACCTCGTATTTCTTTGGGGTATCACTTCTTAGTCCAACCAACCCACTGCAGGGTTAGAACAGCCCCTTCCTCCTAACAGTAATGGAACCCCAACTTTCATTGCCCGTTAATGAGATTGCTAGAAGCTCTTCTCAGTCTCTCAGCCTCTCTGTCACTTTGACATAGCTTCTCAATCTATCAGTTTTTGTTTTTGCAGCACAAAATGCCTTGAAATAATCAGTAGTATGAAGAATAGTCACCAGTGTTTCCAAACTTGGTCCCTCACATCCATTTCCTCATTATCTTTCTAATGGTTTCAAGCACATTTTATCTCTTCTTCTCCCTCCAGTTTTGCTTATAGATTTTAGAGGGAGGTGTTCATCTCCCATTACCCGATACAGAAATCCATCCAAAACGTTTAAGTCTTCTGTCGCGAAGTTCTCATTTCATGTCTCTACTTAAAGTTTAGAAGTTTTCTGACTCCATTACAAATACTTTGCCAATTAGAACTACACTATTCTGGTTGACGTATTAAAATTCTTTGAAACGCCTAGAACTGGAGATGCATCTCAGTATAGCAACTCCAGTCTTGTTATTTCTCAACCTCACCACTAGTTTCCTTGCTTCTTTGTCACAATGTCTGATTTCAACACCACAGCCAAAGTGACCTGTTAGAATTAAGTTATTCATGCCACTATCTTACTTAAAATCATTCAATGATTTCAAATTTCACTCAGAGTAAAAGCCAAAATCACTGTCATTGTCAACAAAGCCTTTCCCAGTGTGCTCTTTATCACCCTGTCTGAGTTCACCTGCTAATGGCTCGCTGGTTACAATGATTCTTCTTCCCAGAGACTCTCCCATGAGCTTCCCCTTATCATCTGCATGGCTTGCTCCCTTATAATTTGGCATCTTTACTTAATATCTGCTGCTCAATGAGCTCCCCTTCAGAGGAGGAAACCAAATGACCAAAATATAAATATATGTTTAAACTTAAATTTCGGAAAAGACAAATTTACAAAAGAATGAAGCATCATTTATTCATAGATACATAGATTCATAGATAGATGAATACATAAATAGAGATAGATGTTAAATTGAATAAGTAGATCTCTCAAATACTGCTAATAGAATGGTGATTGCTAACCCATTTGGAAACAAATTTGACAATCTACACTAATAAAAGAGGAACATGGTAATTGGCATACGACTGCTACCCTTTTCATTGGCTAATCAGCGAGATATGCAAATTAACTCTCAGCCAAGATGGCGGCCGGCAGCCAGGCAGCTTGAAACTAACATGAGGCTTGCTTGCCTCAGTGACAGAGGAAACCAACGTTCCCCGCCTGCCGCTGCAGACCTCTGAGCTTGCAGTTTCAAACATTGTAACAAATACCGCCGGACTTCAGCCAGTAGTTTCGCAACATTGTAAGCAAAGGCCAGAAAGTAAGCGGAGGCCTAAGAGCTGGAGCCAAGCCTCAAGCTAAAGCTGGCCCAGAATAAAAAAAAAAAAAAAGGAAAAAAGGAGCGTTTGGGAGTTCAGTCACCCCCAGCCTGAAAACAGCCCTCAGCCCCTCACTCAGACTGGCCAGGCACCCCAGTGGGGACCCCCACCCTGATCCAGGACACCCTTCAGGGCAAACGAGCCGCCCCACCCGTGCACCAGGCCTCTACCCTATATAGTAAAAGGGTAATATGCCTCCCAGCACCGGGATCAGCGGAGCTGCGAGGCCTCCCGGCACCGGGATCAGCGTGACAGGGGGCAGCGCCCAAACCCCCTGATTGCCCTGCGGCTCTGTGTGTGACAGGGGGCGGGGCCACAACATCCCTATTGGCCCTGCTCTGTTCATGACAGGGGAAGGCGCCCCAACCCCCTGATCAGCCCTGCTCTGTGCCTGATAGGGGGGAGCTCCCCAACCCCCTGATTTCCCTGCGGCTCTGTGTGTGACAGAGTGCGGCGCCCCAATGCCCCGCCCCCCTACGGGCCCTGCTCTGTGTGTGACGGGCTAGAGCCATAACTTCCCCATCGGCCCTGCCCTGAGTGTGACAGGGTAGGGCACCCCAACCCCCTGATCAACCCTGCTCTGTGCGTGACAGGGTACGGAGCCCCAACCCCCCTGATGGGCCCTGCTCTGTGATTGACAGGGGGCAGCACCCCAACCCCCTGATTGGCCCTGCTCTGTGCGTGACAGGGGGTGGCGCCACAACCTGCCCATCGACCCTGCCTTGAGTGTGACAGGGGGCACGACTGAGGGTGGCATTGCAACCTCCCAATCGGCCCTGCTCTGAGCCTGACAAGGGGCGGCACCTAGGGATTGGGCCTGCCCTCTGCCACCCGGGAGCAGGCCTAAGCCAGCAGGTCATTATCTCCCGAGGGGTCCCAGACTGCGAGAGGGCACAGGCCGGGCTGAGGGACCCCCCCTTTCCCCTGAGTGCACAAATTTTTGTGCACCGGGCCTCTAGTATTTGATAATCAGGGCAAAAATATGTAGCTACCCATACAACAGCAAGATGCCTTTCACCTGTATGAAAAGTATGGTCACTGGTGCATGCAGCATCCCAGATTGCGAGAGGGATGTCCGACTGTCAGTTTAGGCCCAAAAACCGGCAGTCAGATATCCCCTGAGGGGTTTCACATTGCGAGAGGGTGCAAGCCTGGCTGAGGGACCCCCCCTTCTTGTGCACAGATTTTGTGCACCGGGACTCTAGTAAATATATGATTTAGGAATTCTATCACTAAGTCCATACCCTAAAGAACTATTTGCACATGTACACAATGAAAAATGTGCTAGGATGTTCATAGCAGCATTATTTGTAATTGAGATAAACTACAGAAAACAATCAAATTATATCAGTAAGGGACTAAATAAAATATTTTGGCATATTCTCACAATGTAATCAAACTGTTAAATTAATGAATCATGTATACATTAATCAACATGTATACACCTCTAGCATGTTATGTGTAATAAAAAACACATCCATATAGTATGTATAGCCTCCATTGTATCAATTTTAGAAACAAACTATGTATAATGTATGCGTGCATATGAAACAAAAGTATAAGAACTGAGATTGAAAAGACGAACATGGACTTCAACATCATGGTTATATCTGGGAGGGAGGAAATTGTATGGATGACTGCTTACATCGAGTCTTTTACTATTTGATTTAAAAAAAACAACAACCTGACAAATATGGCAAAATGCTTTCATTAGTTCAATCTGGATTATGTGTGCTTAGGTGTGCACTAGTACTTACTACTTAACAGTTTTCTGTGTATTTAACATATTTAATATTTTAAAAAATTAGACCAAAGATGATAGATATTTCATTTCCTCTCATCTATATATATAAAAGCCTAAGTGACCATTTGACTGTTCGACCATTCAGCCAGTCGCCTGGTTGCTATGATGCACACTAACTTCCAGGGGCAGATGTTCAATGCAGGAACTGCCCCCTGGTAGTCAGTGTGCTCCCCCAGTGGGAGCGCTGCTCAGCTGACCAATGAGCGCTAGACACAGGGCTCATGGCTAGCTGCTGCATCCTGGAGACCACAATGGAGCTACAGCAAGCCTACCGATCGATGATGGCAGCAGGCACAACAGAGCCAGGATAAGCAGGAGTGGCAGGCAGGAGTGGTAGGCGGCGTTGGACTGCCGGTTTTGGCCTGATCCCCACAGGCCATGCCAAGGGACCCCACCAGTGCACAAATCCATGCACAGGGCCTCTAGTATATGTATAATGAAATGCAGTTCATCTAGAATACAAACCTAAAAATGTCTGACTTTAACTGTTTCATGTAAATTTTTGTTTATTATTTGTTGACATACCAGATACATGAACTTTTCTAACAGATACAGATCAAAACCAGACATCTTTGGGTTAATTAAATAGGAAGAGTTCAACTGAACAAATTTACTGAAGCAGTTAAGGCACTTCATCTAATTAGAGGCCTAGCAAAATTATAAGGCATTATAACTTGAGGATCAGCCTATTTTCCAAACAGAAAAAAGATCTACAACCTCTAAATGCATTAAAATATTAATTTCTACTTTGGGATCAGTGTCCAGCTTAACAAGTTAACCTCTCTCTCATTAAGAATAAGCTGAAAGGAAGGCATAATTAAAGGTTATTTTCAGAGAAATTGATAGCTGTGGCTCAGCCGTCCCCTACACATTTTTACTGGAAAAAAACTTTCTTCTCATAAAGGAAATATCCACAAAAATATTTTAAGATGTTATTGCACTTTATGAAATCAAAATGTGTTTCTTTGGAAGAAATGAAGAAGCATCATGTTGCCTAAACTAGCTTACAAATTTCACCTGCATATTAAGAGACATTTTACTCTTTACACTGAGAGAGAATTTTTTAATCTGGTTGTCAAAACTTGTGTAAGCTATACTCCAAGTTAATGTAATATACTTGCATAATAAAGAATATAAAGGGAGCTTAAAGGTTATATAGTATATACATGAATATTTTTAGGTGAGGGATCTAAAGCTAAAATACTTGAAAGTCTAAAATTTCATAAGACACCATGATAAAATTTAGAACTGCAAAGGACTAATTCCTCCTGAGTTTAACCCCTTCTCTATGTAGTTGCTTTGATTAATAAACCCAGGAAAATTTTTAACATCAGATATCTTTATTCTTTGTCACTTTATTGCTTCCAAAAGTTCAAAACTTTTAGGATCCTATAGGTCTTTTTGACAAATATAATTTACCTTTAGAATTTTAATGTGTCCATATAAAGTGGAGGTATTTACTGTGAGAACATGAACAAGATCTCTACTTTTGATCTTTTTAAACATGTCTTTGCTTTACCTTTTTTTAGGGGAGATATTTCAACATTACAATATCAAAAGATACATGCCAACCACAACAAAAGCATGACTCTTAGTGGATGTATTTATGCACAAATGAAGTGCACTCTTTTAAGGTGTTCAAAGATGAGAAAGTCAATGCTTCTAGAGATTTTGGTATAGAATATTCTAGTAATAAAGTGCTATAATGTTCTCTTCATAGATGCAAATTACTCCTTTACTGTTACATTCTTTCTGCTGTTTCTGATACATGTTACTATGTATGTATTAAGCCTGGAAATTCCCCAGCTTTTTTTAAGCACTCTCCTTACATAAAGCAGTTTAGCCTTCTCCACTTACTAGAAAGCTGAGCAAAGTAAATTATCTCTTTCCAGATGAATCAGATAGTCACCTTTATGTTAAAACTAGGGGCCCAGTGCATGAAATTCATACACGGAGGGGGAGGGGGTACCTCAGCCCAGCCTGAACCCTATCCAATCGGGAAACCCTTGGGGGATTTCCAAAACCGGCAGTCAGATATCCCTCTCGCAATCTGGGACTGCTGGCTCCTAACCACTCACCTGCCTGCCTGCCTGATAGCCCCTAACTGCCTCTGCCTGCCTGCCTGATTGCCCCTAACCCCTCTGCCTGCCTGCCTGATCACCCCTAACTGCCCTCCCCTGCTGACCTGATCTCACCCCCCAACGGCCCTCCCCTGCAGGCCTGATCTCGCCCCCAATGGCCCTCCCCTGCTGGCCTGATCAACCCTAGCTGCCTCTGCCTCGGCCCCCACCACCATGACTCTGTCCAGAAGGAAGTCGGACATCCAGAAGATGGCCGGTCAACCTGGTTTAATTAGCATATTACCCTTTTATTAGTATAGATAGATTATATAGGATAGGATTGCTTAAATAGGGGGGAAGCCTTTTTCAGCAGGAGGAGATGTTCTTGGCAGACAAAAACACATAATCCCGATATCTGGACTGATAGCCAGCCATCTGCACTATACTGCCAAACTGGCCATTAAAAAATTGAACCGCTTTCTTACACCTTACACCAAACAGCTGTTGCCCTTAAAACTCCCCCTCAGCCTCCACCCTTAGGTTCTGCCTTCACAGTTCACCCAGATTTAGGTTCTGATTGGTTGGTTTCTATGGCAGTCAACATCAAAATCTTTGCCTCCTAGGCAGCCATTGGCTCCTCGCAGTTCACCCAGATTTGGTTCTAATTGGTTGGTTTCTATGCCAGTCAGCGTTTCTGGCCTGATCACAGAGGCGGAGCTGATCAGCAGCCCCCACAGCTGCTGGAAAGGCCCTGAGAGAAAGAGAGGTAAGGGCTGATTAACAGCTGCCGTGATCAGCAGTCCGCGACTGCAGCAGAGGCAGTCAGTGCTGTGCCGCTGTGGTGACCCAGCACTGACTGCAGGACTGACTTCCGTGGCGCTGACCCAGCACTGACTGCCATAGGGGCTGCAGTTCAGACCCTACTTCTCTCTCCAGGCCGGATGCGCAGCCCCCTCAGCAATTAGTGCTGGGTTGCCGCAGTGCCCACGGGCAGCAGTCAGTGCTGGATTGTCGCGGCGACCCAGGACTGACTGCAGGACTGACTTCTGGTGTTTGGTCATCCGTTCAGTCATTTTGGATGTTACGGACTCTGGCTCTTTATATCCTATCTAATAATAGACAAACATGGTAATTGACCGTACCTTCGCTACACTTCCCATCAGCTAATCAGCGATATATGCAAATTAACTGCCAACAAAGATGGTGGTTAATTTGCATACGTAGGCACAAAGTGGCGGAGTGAAGACTGAAGGCGGCTCCGACCAGAACAGCGAAGGCTTGAAGGTGGCTCTGACCGGAACAGCAAAGGCTTGAAGGCGGCTCTGGCCAGAGTGAAGGCCTGGGTCCCAGGTGCCAGAGGAAAACCGGTGCCAGCAGCCAGGGGAAGGGAAGACCTATTGCACTCATCTTTTCATGCAACAGGCCTCTAGTATATAGATAATGATCTGAAAATCATCTACCTTTGCTAATTATTTTGTGATAGCCTAAATATATTGTTCCCAGTGGCACTTCTATCTTGTTTGCTTCTACGTTCTCTTATAGAAGTTATTAAACTTAACTATCTGAGGCTTAGGCAAACATTAAAGTTAATTTTTCTGTGCAAAAATTTAATATGGCTTTTTATTCTTGAAATGTTTGACCTTAATTAAAAAAAAATACCTTTTTAAAAAATGATATTTAGAGTTCTTATGTATTACTTTTTACTTTTCATCATTACCATTGAATTTACCTTTGAATAGACATTCTTTCAGGAATCCACATGCCCATGGGTGCACACAGATCCTGCCATGAGCATCCTGAGTTAGAGTAAATAGATCAGTAGTTACTGAGATATGTAGAGCTTCCACATTCTAACACTTGGAACAGCAAATCTATTCAAACACCCAAACCTTCTGTCTATGGCCTGAGCATAGTAATCACAGTAAATTATGTCTGTGAAAATTTTTTGGACTTCCACTATTACAGGAAATAAAAGAAAATGGTCTTGTGATATATGGTCACAGCCATTACAAAACAAACTCATTAATTCTTTATGTATAGAATCATGAAAGACAGAGGAAGCATTGCAATTTCAAAATGATGTATTGCTTGGCTAAATTTCAAAACTCTAAAATCCATGTGATGAAGGCATTTGATGACCAGAAGGAACACATAGGATGGAAGTGAAATAGACATTAAGTAGAAGGTAAATAGGAAGTAATTATGGTACAGGAACTGTCACTGAGCATCATAAAACACAATTTTTTTTTTAAAAAAAAGGTATTTTATTGATTTTTCACAGAGAGGAAGGGAGAGAGATAGAGAGTTAGAAACATCGATGAAAAGAGAAACATCAATCAGCTGCCTCCTGCACACCCCCCACTGGGGATGTGCCTGCAACCAAGGTACATGCCCTTGACCGGAATCGAACCTGGGACCCTTCAGTCTGCAGGCCGATGCTCTATCCACTGAACCAAACCAGTTAGGGCTAAAATGCAAATTTAAAAAAAAATAACTTTGATATGTAAAAATTGAATAGAAGTAAGGTGTACACTGTGTTACTTTGATATATTTATATATTGTGATAGGGTTGCTGGTGTGACTATATTTTTCACATTACATACTTGAGTACAATATTATTATCTATATTCAATATACTGTACATTAGATTCCTATGGCTTATTTAGTATCCATTACAAGTTCTTACACTTACATGCCATCAATCTTAAACTTCCACCTCCCATCCCCTGGTAACCACTATTTGTGTTAAGGAAAATAATTAAAAGCAAGTAGTGTGACTCTATAATCTTAGTTACTACACTTGACTGTTGCAATGTTTCTGACTCCAAAATGATTAATAGTTTCACCAAGAATGAAGAAAATGGGGACCAAAGGGATACACCTAGAATTCAGGTTTAAGCAGGTCCTGAGAAGGGTTCTAGTTCTAGTTCTAGGGGCTGGGGTCAGGAAGCCACTGACAGGAGGGGAACACACTGACAAATTGAAAGGTTATGAATAAATACTAGAGCTGTCCTCCTGGTGCCACCAGAAATTGCAGAGATACCCAGCATGGGGTGCATCATCTGAGCAGTCATTTGAGGTATAGAGGGCCATACCCTAAAGGCCGTCTTATGACATTTTGTTCAGCCCAGTGGGATGAGGTATGAAGAGGAAAGCACAGCATGTGGCAAGATTGGTTACACAAACCAGGTGAGATGAGCCATCTCCCACTGAAGACATTGTCAGATCCCCTTCACAACCTTGCCATGTATTTATATGCTGAATAGGATTGTAATAGTGTTTATCACTATCCTATCTTCTATATCTCAGCAATAGAAACTAAGTACATGGTACTCAAAGGGACTGCTTCGCAGGTGTCAAAATGAAACACTTTACATGAAGACACAAAAATTAGTTACTCCACACTGCCTGATATTTCAGGGTGGGAGGAAGTGACCTACTCTGTGTGTATATGATTATAGGAATGTGTGAAAATTGTTTTCATTCTACATAAAGCCTGGGTGCATACAGCTGCTTATAAAATGTTAGTGTTTGATTTCCAATGTCAGATATTTCAGGACAGAAAGGACTGGATGCAGCTGACAAATTCAAAGGACATTTTCTCTGTAAAATTCTATTGTTTCTCAGGATACTTCAGTATGTTTAACCCATACCTCCAGTGTATGCTCAGAAGTGCAGGTCAGGAAAAGATTATACAGAGGAGGTCCCAGACGGGTGATTTCCATGGATATACAATTAAAGCGCAAAGGAATCACGTCACTGGGACAACTTGTCTTCACAAACTCCATCCAGAGCCTCACATAATTATTTTCTGGATGAAATCTGTATAATGGATAAGGAGCCATGACACTCCTCATCTTTGTCTCAACTCCATCCACTTATTATCCATCACTCCTTGAATCTTCTGCCCTTCACCATCTTGGATAAAGTTTGGAAATAGTTCATAGTAACTGAAAGATAAACTAGGAAACAAAGAAGATGTTTTTCCTTCTAATAATTAGGCTATACCTATGCACATATTTGTGTGTAAAGATATACCTTATTAGAACACTGAGGAAATTGTTAAAGCTTTAACTGTAAAAATATCCTTTCCAATGTGAATATAATTGAAGCTTAACTTATCAACTAACTTTGTGTCCATACTACCCACATGAAGAAGAAAAAGAATAATCTGAATACTTTCAGGCAACAAATTTTGCTTACAATGCCCATCAAATATTTTACTAAAAATGTAAAAGAGATTATTATAAGGAATTCAATAGATATTAATTTCTTCATCTGTATAACTCTGTGTGCTTGTGACATGAAGCTGCTTAGCTGTTAGCATTAAGAAATTTCTAACTATGACATAAAACTCTTAAAAAATTCTCCTGGCTTCAAAAGATTGAGTAATTTAGGATCTTGAGTTACATTGTCACTTTGCTGATGAGTTTAAGATACTTTGTACACATTTTTTCCTAAGCCGAGCCTCCTTTTTAGGATGCCATCATATGTCTCTAAAGGAAATATGGGTACCAGAAATGACCTTCGAGACTTATTAGTCAGCTTCTGAGCTACCCAAAATAAGAAACTTTCTAAGAGATGCTTTGTGTTACTGCTTTAAACTTTTTTTAATACTACAGCTACAGGTTTTAAAGATTTCTTTGAAACAACTGAAGAGTGAACTTTAATTCATGTTTTTTAGACAAAGGTTATATGAGACTTACAGCAGTCTTACAAAAGAAGAATATCAGCAAGAATTGCACATTACGCTCGGAGTGCAACTGACTTTCAAATTTCTCTACAGGTATTATTTCCCATGAATAGGAACAAAGAGCAAAAACAGTTAAAAAAGCATATTCAAATGTGTGCATAAAGAGGCATGGTAAATGAATACTGTTTAGTTTGCTGACATAATTACTTGAATGTAATTTTTATGAGTCGTAGAAATCTTGGCATTTTCACTGAACCAGATAATTAGACTCTGAATAGAACAGGGTCAGAATAATTAATACATCAAAACTAGATGAACTTTTTCTAATTATTTTTACTTAATCTCTATTATAATTATTGTTATACTCTGCTGAGCATGATTGCCTCATGTTCATAGATTTGAATGCAGTCTTATAGTTGCATCCTGGGACTTTGTGGAATATTAACAAACCGTGGCATGGAGAAATTAGAATGGTGTAGTTTCATGATGGAATTTTAAATTGGAATTTCATATTTTTTCTATAAAGTTGCACAAAATTTGCTTCATAATCATAAAAATATGAATTTTAAAACAAAAGTCTACTTTTCTAGCAAGTTACACTTCTGCAAAGTTCAAGAAAAATTATTTTCCTGGTTTTTTTAAAAAGATATATTATCAGCTATTCAATTCATGTGAAATTTTCTGAAAGGGGAGTGCATGAATTTTTCATTATTTGAGTTTTTAATATCATGCTAAATCTTAATTATTTAGGCAAATGTATCAATAGGCAGTAAAGAGCATGGCCAACTATTATTAAAGATTTTGAAATTCATGTTATAAAGTAATGGTGTAACTTTCTGATGATAGCTACCTACTTGTGCCAGATCTTTTGTAGACTCATGATAATACAGAGAAATACATTATAAAAGTACATGAAACCAAGAACACTGATAAACTATTTTTAATCTAAGGGCTGAAAGATTATATCGTTCAGCTAATAATGAGTGAGGTTATTCTATGTGTGAATATCTGAAATAATAATCCTATATTATAGAGAGAAAGATTTTTATCCCTCAAAATAAGATCCAATAAAAACTAACCCAAGACACCAATGAGAAAGTTGGAGGTTACTCTTAACACTTAGACAGAGTTTTGGTCAGGACCACCCCTTCCTTGACTATTATCCAGCTTCACTTTTTCGCAGTCCATCACTGCCCCTTGAGCAGGACTAGAGATTGGTGGGTTAAAGGAGCATTGCATCCTTAGACATGAAGGAGGAAACAGGAGACTACTGCAAAATGCTGAACATAATTCAGTCTGAGAATTTACAGCATGTTTTCATTATCTACGAAGTAATTCATCTCATGATATTTGGATTGAAGGACAAGAGACACAGGATAATACTCTACCTAAGTTTTGTGGAACTAAGTTATTGAAGTGTTAGTTTAATCCTGGAATTTGGCTAGGGAAGATACACATCATCAGAGAGAGCAGATAAAATGAGATTCTGGAAACATTAAGATAGAAATGATATATTAGGGAGTGATGCCTTTTGCAAATATCAGCAGTGTTAGAGTCTACCTCATTCAAGGACAATAAATAAGATTGGCCCTGGTGGGGTGACTCAGTTGATTTGAGAGTCTCCCCATACACCAAAAGGTGGCGGGTTCAATCCCTGGTCAAGACACATACAGGAGGCAACTGATGGATATTTTTCTTCCTCTCTCTCCTTTCTCTCTCTCTCTCTCTCTCTCTCTCTCTCTCTCTCTCTCTCTCTCTCTCTCTCTCCCCCTCTCTAAAATCAATACACATATCCTCAGGTTAGGATTTTAAAAAGATAATAAGTAATACTGACCTTGAGCTAGTGGATGCAGTTTTTCACTTTAAAAAAGTATTTATTATAAATATGTTATAAAATAGGGACAATAAGAGAATAGGGAAAATGCTTAATTAAAGTGTTGCTGGAAAAGACATAAAAAGATATGGAAGAGCAAAATATATCACATTAAAAATTTAAAGTTGGCTTCTGCTGTAGTAAAAAGCATAATTGACATTGTAGAAAATGAAATCACAAATAAATATGACAGCTTCCTAAGAATAAAGAAAAATAATAGTAATAGATGCTACAGAAGAGAGTAAACAAAAATAAAATATATAAATAATTGGCATCCATTGAGAATAAATTTAAAAATATTAAACAAAACCATATTCATTCAAAGAAAACACTTTCCATGAGTTTAGCAAAAATAAACCAAACAGCAAGAGACATTACCTGAATACAAAGTGAAAGAGTTCACTAAACCCTGAAACACATGCAAAATAAACTTGGCAAAGTATTTGAATTTCAAGGTTAAAGAAAAAAAATCACAAGTATTTGGGCAAAACGGAAGAGAAAAAGACACATCAATTTCACCTCCTTATTTAACTCAGAGTGCTGGAATAGAATAAAACAGTAAGAGCTAAGTTTTGAGAGAAAAATATTGTGGTCCAAAAATATTTCTACCATAGTAGATAATGTGCTAAGAAAACAGAATGAATTGAAGCAGGATTCAGAACATAAACATTTTTTTAAGATAAATTTTTTTAAAAAATATGTTTTATTGATTTGAGAGAGAGAGGAAGGGAAAGGGAAAGAGCGATAGGAACATCAATGATGAGAAAGAACCATTGATTGGCTGCCTCCTGCACACCCCCTACTGGGGATTAAGCCCAGCAACCCAAGAGCTTGCTGTGCCTGGGAATCAAACCAAGACCTTCTGGTTCATGGGTCGACACAACTACTGGGCCACAACAGTCAGGCAAAACATAAACTTTTCATGGATACATTCCTTGAAATTTTTAGTTAAAATGCATATCAGCAAGGTAAAGATGAATAATATTTAATTAAAAAAGAGATATCTGAACTTGAAATTGCTGTGTTATATATTGAAAATGTATTTGCTTAACCAAAGGATGCTCACATTGAAAGGAATAACAAGTTAGATCTATATATATACTAATAACATATGTAATAACATAAGTAATACCATAAATAATATAAGTAGCAATATAATTATTATTCCTAGTAAATATAAACCTTACTATAGAATCATAAATATATTATGAATTTTATATGAGCAAATGTAATATTCATTGACTAATTTTGGGATAATTGGCTTTTTGTAAATAATTAATAAGTTGAATCCTTATCATACACTTGAAATTAACATGAGTTTGAAGTAAAATAAGGCTTACAATTTATCAAATAAATATATTTTTGGGAAAGCTGAAAATATTAATAACAATATTTATGTTCCTGAACAAGAACAACATAGAAAAAACATCTGCTTAACTTGTATATTGTATATTCTATATTCTAAAAAGCAGCAGACAATGATTAAGCACTTAGATTTTGTAATTAGAACTGAGTTCAAATCCTGCTTCAACTCCTACAAGTTATGTTATTATGTATCTTATTTCTGCTTCAGATTATTCACTAGTGAAAAGATGGCTAACAAGTACCTAAGAGATTTGTTGTAAATACCAAAACAGATTATTCATTAAATCTCTTAATATGGTGCTGAAATACATAAAGCTTATAGTAAATGGAAGTTGCATATTACTTAATGTTTGTGTCATATTTTTCTATAACACTATTGGTACACTGAAATGACTGTATGTTTATGCAGAGATGATACAGAGCTATTGGGTAAAATATTTATAGCATGTCATTGTCTTATCAATGAACAAATTATCCTCTTGGCTTAGCATAATGCCTGACTTACAGTAAGTCCTCAATAAATACTGTTGCATGCTAAATATCTCTCTATATAAAAGCCCAGCGACTGAATGGCAGAATGACCAGAATGACCAAAACGACTGGTCCACCAGTCACTATGATGCACACTGACTGCGAGGGGGCAGATGCGCAATGCAGGAGCTGCTCCCTGGTGGTCAGTGCGCTCCCACAGTGGGAATGCTGCTCGGCTGGCCCGGATGTGTGACGCTTCCACAGCAGGCTGATCCCTGCAGGCCATGCCCCCCACCAGTGCACAAATCTGTGCACTGGGCCTCTAGTATGAATATAAAACACCATATCGGAAACTGATAGATATAATACTGAAACCAAACAGATATCTTACCCTAACACATTTCTCATTAGGGTTGGTGGTACAGTACAGAAATGTGAGATATGAACATATGTAAATAACTGCAAGTCCTCACTTAATCATTGATAGATTCTGTGACTTTAAGAGAAAGGATGTAGAATGAAACCAATTTTACCATAGACAATTGATAGAAACAAGAGTAAATTCCCACAGCTCATCAATGTTATAATGAAAAAATAATGAACAAAACTGATTTGAAGACCTGCTGTAAAATGAGGCAGATTTTTGAAAGTGCATTTCAATATCCAAAAATAAAGTGCTATCTCAAAAGAAAAGAAATTATGACAAAACTAGAGAAGTGGATCCCCCATACTAACTCCAACATATTCAGTTTCTGAAATATCCAACATGGCTTTCTTGTACTTTTTTTCTATATACATAGATGGCTAAAATCAAGTATTCTTGATGACCTAAGGTATAATGCATTATTAACATTTTTGCTTAATTAAGAAAAATATTAGTCTGGACTCATCTGTTTAACACTAAAATTAATATATTAGACAAGAAGGTTGGTAGGGAAAATGGGAATACATTCACTTAAAATTAAGATAATCTAAAAGAATTGGTGGCTGACCTAAGAAATGTCAATTAAAAAAAAAAAACAGTGCTATAATCTTGAGCTTGTTATTCTGTATAATAGCTAAATACTTAGCTATATTTAGCAATATATTTAATCCTTACAGATGTAAATTTATATTGTGATTATATATAAGGCTTAAATATTATGTCTTTAAGTAAATAAGGTACAATTATTAATTGGAGGAAAATGCCACCCAAGGAGAACTGATTCAACCTATTTTGAACTTTTAATACACTAAGCTTTGTATTAAACCAGATTTCATTCTCACTCTATAAACTTTTCTGTGTTTCTTCCTATTTCTTATTACCAGCCCTATTTTATTGAAAAATAATCTTGTTTGTATGTTTGAAATGTAGAATATGAAATTATCCATCTAAGTCATTAAACAGAGTCATTTCTGCTTCAAAAAGAGCACATTCCTCTGCAAGTTAATAAGTATTTGGAATTCTTGACTTTGTTATCATTTTACTGGTGTTTTAGTTTCACTTAGTTGATTTATGCATAAGAACCCAGACTGGGAAAACTTTAGGCATGCTTTGTGGTACTTTCTCCCAGTCATATAACACCTGAATTTGCTGCTATCCTTCTGTTGCCAATCTTCTAGTAGTTCATTCCATTGTCTCAGCTGCCCGACGTGCTTCCTGGCATTTTAGTATTTTATCAGTGAGTATTAACTTACAGGTGATAGGAGAAAATGGAGTCAAGAACCTGGGCTTTCCATTTGGCAGCTCTTTTCTATCGGTGTTCATGTCTGAAATGTTGACTATTCTTAAAATCATGATGGTGTCAGGAGAACGTGAAAACCATAGCCTATATAATCTTATTAGCCAATGTTACCTCAATAAATTTAATTAAAAATAAATAAAAACAATAGAAACTTTAAAAATAAAATCAAATAAATCATGACAAGTTTCTGTGAATCTTTTAATGATGATAGTTTAAACATTTTTAATTATGTAATTTTGAGACTTATAGAGAAAGTGGACTGTAAGGAAGGCTGGTTCAACACAGAGAAGGAGGAAACAGCTGAGTACAAATATTAACCAAGGGAAATAAGTATTAAGAAGGCAAAGTAAGAACAGAGGCAAATTAGGGAATCTACTTTTAATTGGACTGAGAATTTTCCTTTGGCAATGCCTAGGGAACCATGAAGGCTGGGAAAAAAGAAAATAGGCTGAAAGATATAAAATCACTTCATGAATAGCTACTTGTCAAACAATTTTTTAATATAATATTAATTACTTTAAGATTTTGCTTGGCTTTTATCAGTCACTTGTATCAGAATTTGAATTCTTACTTTTATATATTAAATATTTAAATACATAGACACATAAAAAATATACCTTGTAATATTTTTTAAAAATACACCCTCCAACTTCCTTCTCTATTCTTAAAGAACTTTTCTAAAACATGATCTATTATGATTACCTTACCATGCTGACAACCAGTGCCATTGCAATACAAACTAAACCCAGGAGAAGAAGATTGGGCAAAACACAATCTGCACTCATTTTTTCCCCAGTAAAACTAACATATACTTTGTTTTACAAAATATCCAGTTTTCTCAATTTGATTTCTAATTCAAACATTTGCCATAACATCAACAATGAGGAGATATAGCAAAAGGATTGCAATTTTGATTTCAATAGCTTAGGAACCCCTCTAAAACCAAATAAATAATGTATCTAAGTGTCTAACATCATGTACCAGATTGCTTTCACTGAATGTTATTGTTCTTTATCTTACTCCTATACAGTACGGAGTAGAAAAAAATAAAATATTCATTACTTAAAGTTTAGGTCTTTGGATCTATTTCATTGAATTATAAAATCTAAATGAACAATGACTTCAATACCTTTATCAAGTTCTTATGACAAAGATAATGAATTAATGTGTAGAGTCAAGAGTGTAAGAATTTTATTATATGGATAAAATTTTTTTTTTCAAAAAAACATTGTTCATCTTTTATTTAATAAAAACTTTCCCTCTTAGTTCTTGTTCACACCTAAGACTATCTATCTATCTATCTATCTATCTATCTATCTATCTATCTATACATCTACCTATCTGCCATTTATTTCTGGAAATCATAAGTTGAAGTTCATGATCTTATGACTATTTTGCACTAAATTGCATATATTCACCATGTAAAGATTTGGTGAAAAAAATATTTATTCACCATGTGACTGGTTTTGAAGTGTTTTGTTTTTTTTCTATATGAAAACTTTTGTAGCTAGTGACAGAATCTGACCTTTTAAAAAGTTGCATCATGTTTAAAAATATGAGATACTTAATGAATGTGCATGTCATGCTTGTCCAGGGACCATACTAATTGCCCCAATATCCAGTTTTAGTACATGTGCTTCTGAAGTGAGCATTGCATTTTTTAAGGCCTTTAAAACCATAAAGGCTTCTTTCTATCCATTCTTCTTTCGGGGGAGGTGGAGGTATGTGTGAACAAGCCTAAACTCCCTATTTAGTCATACGTTTTTAATATTCTACTCCTTAAATAACTTATATTGTGCAACTGACATTCATTGTTGTGCATTAATTGGCATACACATAGGTCACAGGAAAATGCTACCCCATGCAAAATTTAGGTATGTTTCCTACAGCATCATCTCTGAATTTCCAACATCAAGCTGTAACACTATAGAGCCCTGCTCCAAGTTATGTTCCCCGATTACATGTATGTAGTCATGTGTATACACAAAAAGCCAAATTACCCTCACTCTCTTTGTCTTTTAGAATCTTACCAAGTTTTCATAAAATTAGGAAGACATTTTTGTCTATAATATTTCTAAAACACTAATATGTATTTCCATTGAAATCTGGATATACTCTTTTTATCTTAGAAATTTTAAAGTTACTTTTCAGATGTAAGGTAAATAGATATTAATGTATAATAACTTTTCACTTCCTATTCCTTAAAATCATATCTAATAAAGAGGGTATATGCAAATTGACCATCATGCCATAACGGTCAAGATGGCTGCACCCACAACGGAAGCAGGGATTCCATAACACAAGATGGCTGCGCCCACTGAGGAGGCCGAGTTCCCATAATGAGCCTTAATGAGCAATCAGCAGGGACCTGAGGCTGTGCCCCGCCTCCGGTGGGGCTTGATGGGGGATCTCAGGTCTTGCCCCCCTCCCGAGAGCCAGGCCAGGTGACCTGAGGCCACAATCCCCACTTGGCGGGGCTTGACGGGTGTGGGGTCGTCTGGGTCTGGATCTAGCCCAATGGGGGTGGGGCCAGCCAGGTCTGGGTCTTGTGTGATTTCAAGGCGTACATGAGTGGGTGGGGATTTGACTCTGATTCCTGTGGTGCACCCCAGACTCTGACAGGAGGAAGATTTTCATATACATTTTACTAATTTTCTTTCATCTCTGACACTTCTATTATAGAGAAAGGGCAAATAGCAATATCAAAATATTTCCTCTAATTAATTCCCTTTTAATGTGCACGAATTTCATGCACCGGGTCACTAGTCTATATATATATATAAAAGCCTAAGTGACCAAATGACTGAACAACTGGTCATCTAGTCACTATGACATGCACTGACCACCAGGGTGGGCAAACTTTTTGACTTGAGGGCCACAATGGGTTCTTAAACTGGACCGGAGGGCTGGAACAAAAGCATGGATGGAGTGTTTGTGTGAACTAATATAAATTCAAAGTAAACATCATTACATAAAAGGGTACGGTCTTTCTTTTTTTTTAGTTTTATTCATTTCAAACAGGCCGGATCTGGCCCGCGGGCCGTAGTTTGCCCACGGCTGGGGTAGAAGCACAATGCAGGAGCTGCCCCCTGGTGGTCAGTGTGCTCTGACAATCAAACTCCTGAAGTCCCTTCCACTGGCTGGCCACCCCAATTGGGACTGGGGAGATGGCCCCAATCGGTCCCATTCACTGGCTAGACTGAGGGACCCCACCCATGCACGAATTCATGCACCAGGCCTCTAGTTCTTATATAAAAGCCTTTGGCTAAATTTCTCCTAAATAATTGAAGTGGAAAGTTAAGACTCCAGAATATAAAATATGAAATGGGACACTAATAAATTATTCAAGGTTTTTAATCGATAAATCAATATATATTTTCTGTAAAAATGCATATGTAAGTATTTACAACATTATGTGTCTTTCTTCTTGCAAACAAAGTTTAAATACCACAACTTCAACTTTAAAATAAGTGAAAAATTAAAACACATTTCAAATACTTTAACTCTATTCATTTAGACCTGGCTCTATGTCATGAAGGAGAAACAAGTTTCAAAAACTAATAATTTTATTCAGTCTAGTTTTCTGAGAGCACAAAGTAAATCTGTTCAGATTATTTTCAAATGCTACTGAATTATGCCATACTTTTATGTGAGAATCTAACAGAACTGTGAGAAGACAGTACCCCATCTTTCCTGGTTCTTAAGAGGTTTTATTCCCCAAATATGTTTGATTGATTTAGTTGTCTACAACTATGGACTATATAGAGGCATATCTAGGCCATATAGATCAGTGGTCCTCAACCTACTGGCCCTTTAAATACAGTTCCTCATGTTGTGACCCAACCATAAAATTATTTTCGTTGCTACTTCATAACTGTAATGTTGCTACTGTTATGAATCCTAGTGTAAATATCTGATATGCAGGATGGTCTTGGGCGACCCCTGTGAAAGGGTCGTTGTACCGCCAAAGGGATCGTGACCCACAGATTGAGAAACCCTGGTATAGATGGACTGCTTGTGGGAGGCAAACAAAATATAAATTTAAAAAAAAATATACTTAATTTTGATTTTTGTAAAGAAAATATGGTATAGGCAAAGGTTTTAGAATTTAAAATACAAATATTTAGGAATGAATAGGTATTATCTCTGAAAGAAGGGCAATTAAATGTACCTGTAGCAATTCCATGTATTTATAATATAATTCAATCCTCTTTATTTTAACTTTACTAATGCAATCAGCTTATCCCACTTATCAAAACGATGATTTAAGGTTTTCCCTTCTGTATAACACAGGAACCTATTCTGAACCAAAGGCCTTTATCAGTTGAATATATTTAAATCTCTCCTCCCTCAAAAAACAAATAAATTCTTTGTTACAAGCCATAACATCTAACTCCTTCATAATTATCACTAATCTTTGAATTGATAAAAAAATCAGATATTTACATATTTTAACTCTACAAAACATATTTTTTTCTTATATTTTATTGATTTTCTACAGAGAGGAAGGGAGAGAGACAGTCAGAAACATCGATGAGAGAGAAACACCGATCAGCTGCCTCCTGCACATCCCCCACTGGGGATGTGCCCGCAACCCAGGCACACGCCTCTGACCGGAATCGAACCTGGGACCCCTCAGTCCGCAGGCCGATGCTCCATCCACTGAGCCAAACCGGTTTCAGCAGCAAAACATATTTTTTAACAATGCTAGCACTTTAACTATATCTAAAAATTTCTTTTAAAGTGTTTTTCTTCGTCAATTTAAAACCAATTCACTATGGAAAATTAAACTGTCATCAGTTAATTGTCCCAGCTACAATTATTTGAAACATATATGCATGCTGGAGTGTGTGTGTATACGTAAGTAATGAAAGTAATTTAGACCATAGATGCTGAGGAAAAACAGAAATGTTTTTGCTGTATGGCAGAAACCAATTAAATAAAAAATATATCCTCAAAATTGTGATCCTCTGCAAGCTTCGAGTCTTTCAGCGACAGAAAGGAACCTGGTTCCCTATTTGTATTTCCCTCTCACCTTCCTTTTTTTCCACTTCTGTTTTTTACCTTCTGCAAACGTGGCATTCATTCTACTGAACATCAAGTTCCTACCAAGGGATGGCTAGTAAGGATGGCTAGTACCAGAGACAAGAGGTACAAGAAGGATGTGAGCTGATGAAGAGTCACCCAGTGTGTTTTTACACTTTGATGTCCTGAGAAACCTAATGCCAAGGGTTGTGGCACTAAACCGCAAGGGCCTGGTGAGCACTTCAGAGACAAAAGCTGTCATTGCCATCCAGTGGCAACATGAGTTATTGCATGTTCAGCCAAACCCCATTAGTCTTGCCTGGGAGGGAAATGGAGTTTGACAAGTTATACCATGACTCTTTTTGTTTATTTTATCGTCTGTTTTAATAATTCAAGATATATGATAAGCAAACAAAAGTGGACCTTAAAGTATCTTTCATTTTAAATTTGAATTTTACTACTTGGTTTCCAGGTTTGAGAGAAGGTGTGTTGGATGAATACGTTTTTAGGCAAGTTAACTACTGTTTAACATTTAAAGTAGTTATGATCGATTCCAAACAAATGTCACTTATTTTTAAAAAATCAATGGTTTGGCCCTTTCTTTTTTTCAATAGGGTTACTACTAACACAAAGATGTACGACACAGATTCACAACAGGACCGTACTCAGACTGATGAAAGCTTTCTAGATTAAAGTGCAGGGTGCAGTTCTCACGTGTGCGTTTAATAAACATATAAACAGGGAAAGAGGAACCACGTAGGGCAGAGATTCTTCCCCGCTTAGGTTCAGCATAACAGGGCATAGTTTAAACTTTTCTAATCATTTTGTTGACCTCAGTATTTATTCCACGTATACAAGAACCACTTCTTTCATCTTCTGGGAAACTTTCAGTGGAAATCCAACCCAGACTCTTTAGTTTTGAATTTACGAACAATTTAAATTGCCTTAGTTCTCAGCAATTTTCATAAAAAATAAAAAGCATTTTATTTTTCCTTAAAAGCTCTTATTTTCCAGTGCCTTCAAAGAGCTGGAGTGTCTAGATACAACATTTCAATTAATCTGTGTTTCTAATAAATTTCAATAGGATTAACCTAGAAAAAATGGTGTAAGTTCAGGTTCCCCTGCCCTTTACCTAATATATATTATTAATTTCTACTTTTTTGTGTTATACATTCTGTAGGTATTTTATAGGAATAGATTATCAATGTTGTGTTGTTATTTGTTTTTAGCAGGCTATCAAGAAAAATGAGATCTCAAAAGGAAAGGCCATAAAGAGAAATGAGATCTAGGAAAGTCTGTACTCTGCCTTTTTTTTCTGTGAGTAGTTATTTTGCATAAGAGAGAGAATGACTATGGTGAGGAACACACTTATATTATTCTCTGTGAATACAGATTTACAATGCATTAAAGGTAATTCACAAAGCTGAAATAAAAATTGAGTTAATCTGAAATTTGTTTTCTCAGTGTTCCTGCTAAACAGGCTATAGGGTCCTCTGGCACATAAATAACTTTTCACTTACTTCTGACTCAGTGTCAGCCTTTTCAGCAAACCATGATCTACCAACAAATTGCAAACCATTTTTTAAATACTTTAACATATAAAGGTATGTATACCTTTGACTCACATGACTCCCTTATTTTAAAATAACTTTTATAAAACAGAATCAAATATATAACTGAATGGAACATCCTCATGAATATTCACCTGTTAAAACAGCTTGAACGTTTTCCTTTTCAAAAAAGTTAGTATTCATTACCTCTCTGGTTTCTATCATATAGTTGCTTAATATGTAAGCAAATGCTTCCTCTAGAAAAGTTGGACTCCATCTAAATTACAACAACAACAAATCTGTACACAATTATGTATTCTTAGAAGTGCTACTATCCTATGCAGACTTTTTTTCTTGTCTAGACTACATGTGTTATCTCCTACTTTTAGGCCTTCAGCAATATAATGAGCTATGTTTGTTTATTAAACAGTCGATTTAATTGGTTTAACTAACTAATCATTTTATCACTAATCATGGAAAATGCATGTTTATCATTCCTTTTTCTAGTCGGAGCTCCATTGCTGTTTTTGGAATATTTGAGTTTATAAAGAAGAACACTGGTGTCCCTATTCTAGGACCAGTGCCATAGTAGCAGTTTAGGAGTTTGTGGTGGGGTGACTTTGCTATTGATGAGTGCAAGGGACAGAGTCTTAACAGGAAGTTGGAAAGAATAGAAAGAGCTGTTAGAGCAGAGAGCAGGCCAGTGGATCTTAATTGTCTTTTGCCAGGAACAATTATTATCATGTATTAGGTGCTAACTCTTGGTCAGGCTTTTGCAGTGGAGTTGACTTAAATTTTAGATGTTGACACAAGCTATTTTCATACATTTCCAGTTGAAAACTGTCTTCAAGCTTGGTTTCTTGGACGTTTGAAGCAAGGAAATAGCTTAGCACTTAATTTTTTTAAATGTGCTAAAATTTGGACTATTTTCATTTACTCTGCAAATACCTGATGTGAAGTTACTAATTGCAACATAATGTGGAGTGGTGTACCAAAAATAAGTAATCTCAACAATAATACTAAAAAGATATTGGGATTTAAAATTAGTTGTAGACATCTCTTTCCTGACTCTCACTTTGTGTTTTCACTCTCCTAGAATTCCACAGACAGATCTTATTCTTTGCATGCCCATTTATCTTATGGTTCCAATTAATAAAGTGAAACAGATGCAACAGAAATAACTTGAAGAGTATTCTCTATGGGAGAATAAAAATGTAGGAAAAAAAAACAATGCTACATGTAAAAGAAATTAATACCTAGGCAATATAAATGATGTTTGAAATTTTAAAAAGAAATATTCTATACTGGAAAAATTTTATAAGCAGTTTAAATTCCCATCTATTAACTTCATATACAACTACCTCCACTGTCAAAATTCATTTCATTTAACCCTTTCTACCTATATATAGTTTTGACTAAAGATAATTAAGATTGACTGAATTTGTACAATGTTCTCTGGTAGAAAATTTTGTCTAAATGGGAAAAAAAAATATCCTAAAGAAAACCTTGCAGAACTTCAAAGACAGTTGATTCAAAAATATAGAAAATAAGTACAAATAAATCTGATTCATAATGCAAAAGATGTATGAAAACAGAGATCATTGAAAGGGAAATACATTGTCATTGCAGCATACTTACAATTTTTCCAAAGTTGGATTTTTTAAAATTTGTATTGAATTTATTCAAGTGACATTGGTTAATAAAAGAATATAGGTTTTTAGTGTACAATTTTAAAATACATCATCTGTATATTGTATTATATTTATTTACTACCCAAAGTCACCTCCTTCCATCACCATTAATCCCTCTTTTAACCTCATCTACCACCCTCCAAAGAAACTAACAAACAAAATAGAAACACACTTATAGATACAAAAACAGACTGAGAGCTGTCAGAGGGGAGTGGAGTTGGGGATCTATGAAAAAGGTGAAGAGATTAAGCAAAAATAATCAAACAAACAAAAAAAGTTTGATTTTGATGATAGTTTCAGAAATATATAAAATTGAAGTGAAGTAAAAAATGTTTGATAGCTACAAAAACATGCAAAGCAAAAATTGCTGATAAAACCAACAGATTATTTTCTAGTTAAAGAAATATATATTGAAAATAATTATAAAATATTCATTTCACATCTATAAATAATGATTTTTCTAAATTATACTGAATGCATACACATAATAAAAAAATGGTTACCGAATAGAAGAAAATAATTTTCCAAAACTATATACCTGGTGTCAAGAATTTGACATGTCTGCTCTCATTCTCTTAAGTCAAGTGCTAGTTTGAAAAAAAGAAATTGATATTTCCTGGTGATACATTCCAGTTGAAGGCTTAGTTAGCAAAATTTTATCATACCTAACTTAAATTCCAGAGCTACAGCTTTAAATGTTTTTCAATTAGTTTACATTCAACATTATTTTGTATTAGTTTCAGGTGTACAGCATAGTGATTAGACAATGATATATTTTACAAAGTGTTCCCCCTGATGTTTCTAGTACCCACCTGGGAAGTTTTAAAGATTCCATCTGGGCTAGGAATACAAAGAAGCTAATAAGCCTATCTAAAAACAACATGTCACTATGAATTTATGCAGAAAACAGTAATTTTTCTATCAAAATGAAACATTTATCTTATATAGAGTGTGTCCCAAAAATGTATACACACTTTGAATAATTAATTTCAATGGGTTAAATCTGAAAAGAAACACCAATTGAGTTATCAATTGTTAAGCGTGTATACATTTTTGGGGATACTCTGTATAATGTGAATATTCTTTCCTAAAAGTATAAAGAGCATAGTGTAGGAGTAGAAAAACAATTTTTGGAGAACTCTAAAGGTTTTTTTTTTTTTAATCTGATGCTGATAAAAAAGAAAATATCAAAGCATAACAATGATAGGGGTTTTTAAACACCCACATGGATGTTATTCCCATGAATTGTCCACATTTTCAGACATACAAAGTATTAATTTATTGTTGTCTTGTTTGAGTTGTATAAAATTTACTCTTATAAAATCCTAAGGATACCTGGGTTTTAATATTAATCATAGACCTAAAAAAATGACAGGAGGACTCCACAAATGTCTCCATTTCCCAAAACTGCCTCTTATGGCTCACAAAGGAAATGGGAAACTTTTTTGACTGTTTTAATATGACTAAGTTTCCTAATTGTATCAGGCAAAATCCAATCAGGAAGCTGAATGTATTCAGTAAATGTATTAACTATAACAGAGGACTGGAGTAACTGAGGTTTGAATACTAAGAAGTAAAGGTAACTTTTAAAAATATATATGAATTGTAGATTGTACTCCTAAGGCTGAAATAGAGCACCCAAAGAATGAATAAATCTAGAATAGGACCCATGGCCCAACACTGAGATCCATAACTCAGTGGAGAGAGAATGGCTATAGCCCAGTGGATAGAGATGTTCTCTGAGTTCATGCCACCAGGAATCACTGGGAATCTGCCCTATCAGGCAGGGGGAAAGCCACCCATGGAGGGGTGGCCACTCATTTGGAAACTGTTAGTGGGAAAGGTACACTCAGAAACCTCTGCCTGAGTGTTAGGAGACAGTACCCTAGAGAGGGTACCATGCATGACTGGCTGCCACACAGGGCAGGAGCCTGCTAAGAGAGAACATACACAGGAACCAGGAAGCAGAACCCTTCTTCCTCTGGTTTCCCTCTAGTGCCCTCGCTGACAAAGCATTACTTCATGCCTGCTGGCAAGGAAGAAATGATTAGGAACCACAAGCAGGACAATGAAGGGTTGATTTGAAGATGATAGACAATAGATTGGTAAATTAAGTAATCTTATTTAATTTTTAAATGTCATCATTATCATGATCCTACACCAGAGTGTCATATTTGTTAAAATTGATGAACCTACACTAACACCTATTAGCACCCAAAGTCATGGTTAACATTAGGGTTCACTCTTGGTGTACATTCTACTGGTTTGGAAAAATGTATAATGATATGACATGATAATGAGAAATGCATATTTGAAGGTGGGAATATATAGGAAATCTCTGTAACTTCAACTTAATTTTCTTGTGAACTTAAATCTACTCTACAAAATAAAGTCTATTGATTTAAAAAAAAAACAGTTAAAAATGTCATCAATAGATTTTTTCTGAACCTACCATTGTGCCATACATAATTGCAGAATATATTCATTTTTAAAGTATGAATACTGTGTATAGTAGAAAGAACTAAATTATAAACTCACCATGTGAAGACCATGTAATGATAGAACTTTTAGGGTACAAGGCTATTTAGTTAAAGACTACATTTCCCAGACTCCTTTGCAAATAGGTGGGGCCATGTGACTAATATCTGGCCAACAGAATGTGCAAGGAAACCAGAAGTACAACTTCCAATTCATAATCTTTAAGAAAATAAATAGTGTTTCCTTCCCTTCCCCCTTCTTTTACTGGTTGGAAAGTAAACCTGATAATGAACCACCATGGACCATGCAAATAAAGGTAATTTCCTGAACACGATGGAACAACAGTATAGAAGTAGCTGTGCTCTTAGGGACTTCTGCAGAGAAGAGTCTCAACATCAACTCAATTTGTATGTGAGAGAAAAAGAAACATGTATTTTATTTAAGCAGCTATTATGTTGGGACTTTGCCATAATATTGTTTAGTTACTCCTGTCTCCTCATCATATTCTTTTTGACTAAAAACTTAGCAAATTGGTCAAATACAAAGCAGCAAAAAAACTACTAATCAAAAAACTTCACATGGAAAACTGCCATACAAATGCAAAAATACAAAGATTTTCAACAAAAGTGAAAAACAATGGTTCTCTTGGTAATTTAGTATGTTATATTCATAATCCTGTTATTTTCTGAAAATTATTTTAAGTGCTTTAAATCTCATAATGATGTCTTATGTTTTATCAAATTGTTTCATTATATTATCATTTTTTAATTCCACCTCACTAATTCTAATGCCTGTTTCGGTAGAAAGATAATCAATTGTGGTTTTACTATTAATAAGACACTTTTGTCAAAACCTTAATGTTTCAGTCATTAAAAATCATTGAGGCTATAAGGGGAAAGACAATGTTTTAAAAGTTTATTTTTAAAAGTCATTGAAAACTAACTATTCCTGAGGTTGTATGATGGGTTCTACTGCATAATAATCTATCTCATAAAAATATGTATTTTCTTTTTATTTTATGGTATAAATAGGAAAGTGATAATAATGATATCATTGTAATGAATCTGATTATTAATTAACAGAAAAGGAGCTGCAGTTTAGATGCATGCCCAGTAAAGTTTGGGTGAAATCAGGAAGGTACTTTACTGTCAGTCACACCTGGGAACAGGTCATTGGCCAGAGTAGGCATGACTACTGCAAGCACTAGAAGATTTGAGATACATAAGCTCATAAACAAAAAAACTCTCACCTGGAACACTGCCATACAAATGCAAAAACCACCAGCTGGGCTCCTGGCTCTCTTATTGCAGGGGATGACTCCTCTATACTCAACCACATGGCTCATGGCCATGTGGACCCCACACAATGGACTAATGGACTGCAACCAGCCTGATGCTACACTGGACCCAAATCCACTGGGAACAGAAATTTTGGATGCTGGCTTTGCTTCTAAATCTACAGAATTCCAGCTGTATATCTTCTAGGACTGGTTTAAGGGAAATGGGGGATATGAGTCCATGCAGATAAAAATCACTTATTCTCCCAGGGGAGTCTCAGAACACTTTTTTTCTCAAGATATTATAAAAACCCGACCCCCAGCACCCAGTAGGGAAAGGAATCCCCCACTTGCACCAGTGGACACCCCACTTCCACTGATAACAATTACATGTGCTCAAATGAAACCTCTTTTGCTGTTTATTTTCCAAAATTTAATACAGAATTATCTAATTTTAGGTAATTGGCGCAGGCTTTATTCAGAATAATGAACCCTTAAACTTATTTAATAACCATCCTGTTTCTTAAATTATCTTTAGAGATATATCTTCAGTATAATAAGAACTTAAAATGAGTGGAGGAGAAATTAAAATGATTAAACTTTTTCAACTTTAATTGTAAGTACATTCTATATTACCAACCAAAATATAAATGTAAATTTAGGTAATGAAAAATTATAATTCAAAATAGATCTTTATCAATTAATAATTGCTTTCAATACAAAAGTTATTTTCCATAGGAGAGCTGGTAGCCCAAAACATAAAATGAAAGCATATTAAAATGATTTTTAATTAAATGCGCATATTTTTTAGTCTGGCAGACCTGGGTTTGGATTAATTGTCCCTTCTCAGTAACTGACCATTGAAAAATCAATCAACTTTTTTGACTATAGTTTCACAACAAAAAATTTGGATAACATGTTTTACTCCATAAACATTTGAACAGTAATGTAAATAATATCCTAACCTTCCACAATTCCTGATACCTAACAAGCATATAATAAATTATAGTTTTATTTTACCACCATTTCATTCTATTTGGATTCAAAATGCTCACATTTGATGCCTTGGTGCTCTTTCTTTTAAACCATACTTTTTTTTTTTTTTTTTTGTATACTTGCCACCATTAAATTACTGCAAAAAGTCTAAGTTAGCAGAATCCAAGTTAGAAAGAGTAGATGTTATTTTTGTAATCATATATTTTATAACTACTCTTTCAAGTAAAATGTGGCTTTGATATTCACTAGGTATCAAATTTGGAAATTTTGAGGATGAATACAAAGTCGTTTCGCAGTTAAGTGTGATGACACTCTTATCAAGTCCCGATGGATTATCTCTGGCCTTCTCAAGACCTGTCAGTAAAAAAGTCTTAAAGAATTTTGTAAGAACAGAAAAAACCTAATATACATTGTTGTGAACAATAACTCTACAAGGTAAAACGCCTTCTGCATAATTTGTAGCTCCAATGTAAAGTGTATTCATGCACTTTTATTCTGCAAAAGAAAGTAATTTAAATATTTATAAAATGTGATTTACATGAAAATACCATCCTACTTTTCATTTACTGTGCTGTTCTTGTGTCACTCAAAGTTGCCTTCTTTAAATATACATTTGGAAACAAATTATATTATGATCCAAAATACAAAAAGTAAATACAACGCGGAATGGGGGAGCTTGGAGGAGGCAAAGTGACTGCAGGCACAGTGAAAAGAAACTAGCTTGTTGAATTTTCACACACCAAACTACTGAGCAGGCTTATTTAAATCTATTTTCCTTTATGAATTATACATGGCTATCATCACTGAGTTACACTCCCAGGGTAAAAAAAAACAACCAACATTTTAAACGACAACTTACTGATATGCTGTCAAATGGGAAAAATCCATTCATTTCTTCAAATCTGTAGTTGATTTTTTATTAATATTTTAAATTATTGTCTGGCAATGCATTTAGGTTACCTTTGACTTTCCAGGAAGAAATATATGAGAAGGCTTAATCCCACTTTTCACTTCACTATATAACAAATCTGCATATGTGGTTGTGAAAACAAAGAAAAAGAATTTATTTGGGGTCTTTTTTCAGAATATATGTTGGCTTTTCTTCCCTCACGTGCCTGGACCAGCAGGTAAGATCATGCAGGTGTTTGCCTGGCAGGAAAACCCTGCTAATTAGGGAACAAACTAGGCAGTGGAAACCAATCTGCAGGTATTTTCAGGTAAAACGGTTGAAGAGACTAGACTACGGAATGATTCACATAGTTTCAATAACTAGCAAGTTTTATCTTTTGATTAAACTTACATATGGCCTAATTCTATCATAGATTAGGTGCGTACATGAAAAGGCAGTTGTTCCATACAAATGTCTGGATAAAAGCACTAATAATAACAACGTCAAAAATGAAAGTGTAGTCTGAATAATAAAGAAAAATGGTCAACATTAGCTTTCATTCAGAAAAGGCTTTTGGGCATTGCCTTTGTTACAAACGGGAGAGGCAGTGTTTTTCCAAAAGAGGAACAATGAGGGGTTAAGGTTCAAATCTTGCCCTGCCATGGCTCCATCTTCTCATGACACAAATTCCACACAGTGCAGTCTCATCCATCATATAAATTATTTATTTACAAAGTACATAGGTTTTATACTGAGTTAAAGAGATGTAATTCCTGCCCTCAGGGGCTATATCACCTGGTCCAGAAATACCACCCTCACAAATGTCAGTTCTTATTTTCCTTGCTCTATCTATGGACCTGAATATAGGCGATTTCCTGGGTTGTCAACCGGAAAATCGGTTATAGCCCTGACTCTAAATAAAAGGTATTTTCAAAATCATATTATTATAATTTGGGGATAGTGGTGTCATAGAGCAGCATATGTGTATTAATTCTTACTCAATAGGTCACCTCTTTCATCTTTTTGTAAAAGGAAAAATAAATGACAAAATATTTAGAATTTCAAGTTCATTGAAAATGGCTATGGAAGAAAGTTAGTAGCAATGATTAAGTATAATAAAATTGTGGGAAACTTGAAGTGGGAATTTGCAGACCTAAAGTTCTAGGAATAAGTAAGGGTTAGATTCAAGGCATTCAGTACCATTGTGCTATATGAATACATGCGTATACTGTGATACACACACACACACTCACAGACACATAATATATTCACATCCTTCAGGAATACCCTTAAAAGTAAATAGGTATTCAAATAGTTAAAACTAACCAGAGCTTTTTCAATTATGTTTTCCAATAGAAAGATAAAAAATTGATATTGTGTTATTTTTAGTTGTTAAAATTCACTTCATTTAGTCATCCAGTTTATCTATATATAGAAAAGGCTAAAATGCTAAGTGTCCCTCTGACCGTCTGACTGGTCACTATGACGTGCACTGACCACCAGGGGGCACACGCTCAATGCAGAAGCTGCCATGATGCACACAGAGAAACGGCACTGCAGACCTGGCACCGACAAAGCAACACTTGGCTTCCCCCAAGTGGGACACAGACCCCACCACCACCCCAGAGCAACAGCCCACCAAATCGCAGCCAATGCTGCCGAGACCCCATGGCACAAAATGGAGTCCACAGCCCAGCCCAGCCCAGAAATGGTCACTGTGGGCATCAGGTAAGGACATCACGTAGCAATGCCCGGCTTTCTCTCCCTAGTGTCTCTAGACTCCTTGGAGTTTCTTCAGCCCAGAAACATGACTTGCTTTATTGCCAGGGACGAATATTTACAGTTTAACCAAATGTCTGTGAAGCATTTTCCCATGCCTCATCTCATTTGATCCTCACAGAAGCCCTGGAGTAGGTAGATAGGAGACTTGATAGAATCATATTTTCTTTTCATTAGCTGGAAAACAGATTTAGAAAGTTTGACCCGACTGAAAAGAAGAAATGATGGACCTTGAAAATGACTTCAGATTTTCTCACTGTGCAGAATATAGTCAAGCACTGCTGCAGTTAAATATTTTACCCTTTGTTCTCCCTGCGTGATCTACAATAATAACCTTCTTCGTGTTTATTTTTACTGCTGTGTTGCTGACAATTACCCGAAAGAGAAGTTGGGGTACTTCACTGGGCTGGAAAAAGTTTAGCTAAATCAAAAAGCAGGTCTAATTAAGCAAGTTTATTCTATATGTATAAAAGGCTAAGTTGACTCACTCATTCACGATACATATAAAGCTCTTGCTGGCGCCAATTGCACAGGTGTGTTTGGCTCTGTCATTGTCAATCGTGAATTTGGTTGACACTTCTATTATAGAGAAAGGGCGAATAGTGATATTAAAATATTTCTTCTAATTAATTTTCTTTCAGTGTGCAGGAATCCATGCACTGGGCCACTAATTTCATATAAAATTCTATGGTAGAATATGTACATTCAATCAGTGAAACTCCAGTTCTTAGTTTTTAAATTATGACTTAAAGTGTGTTACTCCTCGTATAAGGAAAAAATTTATACCTGACATCTAAAATTGAACATTGTGAGATGTGTTTTTTAAAAATTGACTAAAATCTATATGTCCTATGTTTTGAAATAAGCTTTTGAGTTTGACATACTGAATGCTACATTAGCTAATGTAAACAGTAACTCAGAAAATGATAATCAAAAAGAGTGATCTCTGTGACATGTGTAATTATTCCCTTTGGAGTTTCTTAAAGAATTTAGGAAAAATTTTAATGTCTAATTTTCAAAGAGATGCAATGAAGTGATTGAGGCCCTGGAATTTTCTGAGGACCAATTGCACCAACTCCTAATGCTAAGATACCCAGAAATAACAATCCTAATTATCACTGACCTGTCTAAATTAGCAATGAATCAAAATGCTTCAAAATCTCAGTCCCATACAAGTTGATTGCATGATCAGAGATACAACTTAAGAAAAGTCCTACTGACAGCTGAGTTCATGAAGTATTTGCACTTCTAGAGATGATGTTCTAATTAAAGTTGCTGGAATTAAATGAATAAGTGTATAAATTAAAACATAAGTTTTTGTAAAATTCTGAAAGTAAGAAACCATTTAAAATATCTTAAAAATGTTTCTAAATATTTAAAAATATTTCTACTTATATTCCTTCCAATAATTACAATAAATAACCAATGTCAAACCATTTTCATCTTGATCTATGTTCTCTTATTGAGTGTTTGTAAAGAGGAACAGTGATCACAAATGAGAAATGACATGAGGTGTTTGTGCAGAAGGGTCCCTTGAAACCGTGGCAAACATTAACTTGTAAACTTGAAGTTTGATGACTTTAGAGTTCTATGGGTTGAGATACTCACCTCTCCTTGAGCTTCATATCCCTGATTTATACATTGAAAATCATAATAATAGTATGTAAAAGACAAATGTCTTATCGCTTTAGTTATCATAGATTCAAAGAGGGAGAGAAACTCTGCCTGAGGAGACACACTTCACAGATAATACCCAGAAGCCTTGAGCTGTTGTTGCTGTAGTGGGTGGGTGTATTTTGCATGTGGAGGAGATGTACATCTTGGGGCCGAGAAGGTGGACTGTGATGGAATTATAAAATAACCCCCAAATTCCCACCACTTGGAAAGCAGTATAATCCGCTCCTGCTGAGTGTGGATGGGGTGGGGGGGGGGGGGCTGTGAATATGATGGGCGTCACTCTGTAATTAGGTTACACTGTATGGTAAAGGTGAAAAGATTTTGCAGATGGAATGAAGGTCCCAAATTAGTTAATTTGGGGTTCATTAAAAGGGAGATTACCAATGGTAGGTCAGACTTAATCAGGCAAAAACCCTTAAAAGTGGGACTGGGATCCTCCTGAGTAGAGCAACATTATCCTCGGGCCTTGAAGAAGGAAACAGCTATGTTGTAAACTTCCTATGGGAAGGGTAGTCTCTAGAGCAGGGGTGGGCAACCCCTGGCACGCGTGCCAAACTTGGCACGCCAGTAACTTTTGCTGGCACGCGAAACCCTCTCTTATAATCTTCCATTTACAATTTTTTCCTTAATATCGACTTTTTGATTTTTCAGATAAATTCAGTGTAGGTGCATCTTAGATAAATAAATAATTTTACATAACAAGCTATCTTAAAGACCATAGACATGGATTGATGAGAGAGGGGAAGAGCAATTTCTATGCTTCCACCTTAACTCCTTGCCTTCCTAGATCCGACCAGTGTTTTGGTTTCATCCGCATACGCTTGTGAATCTTTGTTCTCAGTGATGAATTTTGTTAAGTCTCGTAATAGGAGTAGCCTGACGGATGAAAGTAGTAGCTCATGCATATCTCTGAAGGTCAGGAAATATAAACCTGATGTAAAATCTCTGTCATCAGTGATGCGGCAGCAAAAGTCCCACTGATAATATCAAACGGAGTCATAAAGTTTTCTGTCGGACTATCAGTGTACATGTATACATTAAAAAATAAATGTATTTTTCATCATAATATACTGTGTTTTTGTTGCTCGAATGAATGTTATTATTTCTTCAAGGTTCTTCACATACGTACACCTTAAAAGATACCAAGTAGACGTAATATGTTCTCAAAAAATTAGGGTTGGCACACAGAAGATTTTTGAGTCAGAGATCTTGCTGGTTTTGGCACGCACTCACAAAAAGGTTGCCCACCCCTGCTCTAGAGCCTGAGGGCCTCAGTCTTGTAACTGTAAGGAACCATCCAACTCCTGAATGAGCCTGAAGTGAGAATACAGCCTGACCTACACCTTAATTGCAGTCTTGTGGGGTCCCTAGCAGTGGGTTCAGCTAAAGCATGCCTGGACCCTTGACCCAGAATAAGTATGTGTTGTTATAAGTTGCTAAATTTGTTATAATTTATTAAGTTGTAAAACTAATACTTGTACCATAAAATTTTTATGAGGGTTGGAAATCAAAAATATGAAGTATGTGGAATATCATAGACATTAAATGAGTATAGGAAGTGATCATATTCACCATTACTTTCAAGGTGAAGTCCTATAGTAACAGTCTAGAGATATTGGAAAGGTGTAGAGGCAAACATTTTAAATTACCAGGAAGGACTGAATGTGGAGAAAGAGGGAGAATTCCAGCACCAGGGAGAACACCACCAAGTTTGCCATGCTGCAGGCACCCTTTCTTCTTTATTGGGAATATCTATCCAAGAATAGTCATAGTACAATAGCTTCATGACTCGAACTCCAACTTTCTCACAGCTGGCATTCCTTGCTGCTATATACAGTGTACATCAACTCTATGCAGTGGGAAACCTGGAGAATAGGGACTAGGTGTTACCAGGAACACTTCAGATGCCATGAGCAACTTGTGGGAAAATCAAGAGATGTTGAGATGTGACAGGATAAGGGAGAAGAGAGTACAATTCCATTGGGTCAGTATGACTAGGAAATGAGAGTGGGCAGTGGAGTGATTGTCCTAAGTTCCCACTGTTTTACAGACATTTTCATTTATTTCCTAGAAAATGCTGCTAATCTGATTGTGCACTGTTTGTAGCTGTCCTTATCCTGTTTTCTGATAAGGGTAGTGTTTATGTTTTTTTCTTTCACTTCTGATCCAGATTTGGTTATCTTGTGAGTCTAAAAGTTTCTTCTTATAAGTGAAAGTTATTGATGGAAACTCATAGTCACCATAAGAGATTTAAAGTGTCATAACTGTCCAGATATTTTTTTTTTTGCAGTTGTAACTTTAAATCTATTGAAAACATAGTGCAGATATACATTTCTTTCCTCTAATAAAGCTGCCAATTTTTTTCCATTTAATATAGAAATTGTATGTTTCTCAATCCTTCAGTAAAGGAATATAAAAAGTAGAAACTTTGTCAATTATCCTGGAAAAATAGACTTGGATAGGTAGTCTGAAGAGAGATTGGAAAGAAAATATTTTTAAGACATAACATAATTAAGATGTTATGTTACAAAAAGGAAGAAAATATTTTAAACATAAATATTTAAGGGAACAGCATCGAACAGACTGTCAAACTACAGCGGGAAGACTGGGGGTGGGGTAAGATATCAACCAAAGGACTTGTATGCATGCATATAAGCATAACCAATGTACACAAGACACTGCGGGTTAGGGGAGGCCAGGGGAAGGTCAAGTGGGGGGGGGGGGAAGGAGACATATGTACTACTCTTTGTAATATTTTAAGCAATAAAACAAAATTTAAAAAAAGTAAAAACAACACTATGAAGATTTTTTTACTAAAATTCATAATCTGAATTATTTTAAACTATAGGCCTGGCACATGAAATTCGTGCATGGGGCGGGGCGTGTCTCTCACCCCGACCTGCGCCCTCTTGCAATCCAGGACCCCTTGGTAGAGTCCGTAGGGCGATCAGGGCCTATTGGAGCTTTTCTTCCCCATACTGCCAGCACCTGGCCCCGCCCGCACCGCTGACACTGCTTGCCATCTGTGCGGCACTGTCCCCCCCATCCTCCCGCCACTGCCGGGGTCCAACCCCAGCAGGTCCAGGGGTTCCCAAAGGCGTAGACAGAGTCGGCGAAGAAGGGATGACACGGAGACAGCGTTCAGTTGATCAGCAGCCTAGCCAGGATCTCCAGCCAAGTTCTGGTCTCGATCTCCAGAGAGGTTCTGCTTCGGATCTCCAGCCAGGTTCTGTAGCCATGTTCCCTCGCTAGGTTCTCCAGCCAGGTTCAGTCACCAGGTTCTAGTCAGGTTCTCTTGGCAATTTCTGTAGTCAGGTTCAGTCCAGGATCTTTTGCCATGTTCTCTCCAGCGAAGTCCTTCTGTCTCTAGAGAACGTTCTGTGTAGGTTCTGTGCCTAGGTTCTGTCTCTCTTGGTCCTGTCTTCTAAGTCCTGTCTCCTAAGTTCTGTGTCTTGCTGTCTAGTTACATCTGTATTTATACCAGTTGATTCAATCCTATCAATCTCTATTACAAAGGTTAGGGCGTTTCTTATCTCCATTCCAGGGAGTAAAGATTATGTAGCTTAAGCATGATTGTTTGTAGTTAAAGTGATTAATTACCCGCCTGGCACTTAGTTAAGAGGTTTTATTCCCGCCCTAACTTCAGGGGAAAATCCCTACCTGGGGAAACAACCTTTCTCAGAGAGGTGACCTTGGTTAAAACACATAGTGCCAAGAAGGTGAGCAAACATATTAAGAACAGTATGCCATATATGCCAGGTCCCTTGAAACAGCAAGCATGGACTGGCTCCCGGCATGCCACCAGTCACCTTCCTTTGTGGATGACAGATGTGGGGTGCAATCACTTGGCTGGCCTGGGCCTCCCTCTGTGGGACCATCAATTGTGCGGCTCTGTGATAGATTGCCCAGCAGAGGGAGGCCTGGGCCTCCCTCTTTGGGGTGACTAGGGAGCCTCAACCCCCCATTGATCACCCCACCAGTCAGTGGCTGAGGCCTCCCTCTTTGGGGTGATCATGGGGCGATGGTGGGAGCCCCCGATCAATCACATTGCACCCGCTTTGTCTGGCCTGGTGCCAGTGTGTGTCATAGGGTGGTTCTGGATGGTCATTCTGCTATTTGGTCATTTGGTTAATTTGCATATTATACTTTTATTATTATAGATTAAAAGTATTATTTCCTGAGACATATGTACTACTCTTTGTAATATTTTAAGCAATAAAAAAATATTATTTCCTTAATTTGGTGTGTTAATAAATGTCATTGCTTAAAATGTAATGTTTTATACCCAATTCCAAGAAGTATATTATACTAGTTATTCTATTTATTCATTTATCTACAGAAGGCCCAAGAATAGCAGTTTAAAGAGAAATAAATTTAGTTCTGACATAAACAAGGAATGCAGGGGCAGTGGCCAAAAGTTGGTACAATGGATTACTAACAGCATCAGACATCCAGGTTCTTTCCATCTTTCTCCTCTGACTTTGTAAATATGTAATGCTCTGCCCTCATGCTGCCTCTTCATGGTTTTCAAATGGTGGCTGTATCGCCAAGACCTAGGTCCATATTTCAAGTAGGACAAAAGAATAAAAGCAAATGACTGGCGAGTTTCTTTTAACCAGGCATTGCCTTTATTTCAGGAGGAATGAAAATCCATGAACTTCTTACCCACATCTCACTGGACGGGACAATGTTGCATGGACACCCTGCATTTCTAATCTAACCTGAGTGGTTTTAAAATGTAGCCATTGACTTTCCAAACAAAATCATAATTCTCTTAATAGGAGGTGGGATGGCTGTAGGTAGACAACTAGCAATGTTTCCAATACATTTGTACTTGAAAAAGCATCTTAGATCAGTGAAAAATCTCTTATGTTAGTGTGTACCAAAATATTGTCATTGCTTAAGCCATTTCTATGAGCTAAACCTTTCATTTAATGAATATTTCTATGAAATGGTTAGTTAAAATTGTTATGTAAAATATTACACAGAAAGATGTGATGTTAAATCTTTCCAATTAATTCAACAAACTATTGAATGTTCTCAGTCCTTCATGTATTTATTTTTCCATTCATTATTCATCCAAAAAAATGGGAATAGAAAATTCACTTTGTGCCAGGAGCTGTGTTAGGCCTTATGAATGCAGCGATGAGAAAGAACATATATGTAATTTCCCAGTATTATGACTCATGCAAGCTGACACACAGACTCCAAAAAATTACACAAACAAATGTAAAATACAATGCTGAAAAATGATGTAAAGAGTTGCAACATGCTATGACTCTAGACACAAATATAAATCTGAAATGGTTCCTGATCTCAAGAAGGCTACAGTGGACAATTGTTTGGGATAATGAACAGTTGAAAAAGCTAGACTAAAAAATTAGAATTCCAATATTTAGCATTTCTTTGACTGATATCCTTTTTGGAAACACCAGTCTTCTCTTATTTACATTTTGAGTCAAGAACGTGAATTCAAAGTCTCTGGAATTCTCTTTGCTAAAATTCTTCTGTTGGCATATGATTGTGTTCATAGATTAGGATTTTGATTGATGCTGTTGTAGCTCAAATGCAGTGTGACAGTTCAGTGAAACTGTCAATGGGATATTGTGTGTTTCAGAACCACCTCTTTTTAATTGTTGTTGCTATCTTTATACTTGTTTGGTGCTGCTTGGCATTAATTGCTGGGCATTTCTACCACTGGAAGAAATTCCTAGGCATTTCTACCACTGATTTGCACACTAGCGATATTCAGGACATCCTCCAGCACAAATAACTCTTTTTCCGCCCAGAAAATATGAGTATTTACAAACTTTGACTTTAAAATCATCAAGGCTCTTTTTAAAAATTGTTTTGTTTCATTCTGAAAGATAACTATTTACCCATCAACTTGCCATATTCTGACCACAAATGTGCTATTCCAAAAAGTAAATAAGGTAGCAATTCCTCTCCCCTCCTCCTAGTGCATATGACTTCAAAGCCCAAGTCTCTATGACTCCTTCCAATACTCAATGAAACACCAAAGTTCAACAAACCTTAACACCGCTAAGGCGTATGGCAGGCCTCCAAAAACAGTATGTGCCGGCTGCAGACAGCATGAGCTCCATAGAACACACATCTAGCCTCGGGGCCATGGTGCAGGGGCATGCAGGGACAACTGATCAGGGAGAGCAATGACTAGAATAAGACATTTCATTTTTTAGAATATATTTTTATTGATTTCAGAGAGGAAGAGAGAGATAGAAACATCAATGATGAGAGAGAACCATTGACCTGCTGCCTCCCTACTAGGGATTGAGCCTGCAACCCGGGATCATGTGCCCTTGCCCAGAATTGAACCTGGGACCCTTCAGTCTGCAGGCCGACACTCTATCCACTGAGCTAAACCTTCTAGAGCTAAGACATTTTCCAGGTAGCATCCTGTTTATCTACATGAATCAAACCCAAGGGATCATTCTTGATTCTCACACTGTCCCTTTTCACACAGTTTCCTGGGGACAGTAACCACTTGTTTATGTAATTAAATCATTACCCAGCAGTAATCTCCTCACAAATAATAATAATAGCAACAATGGCAACTAATGTACTGCCAATGGTAGCTGAGAATTTCAGATAGAAATTGAAGTCGAAACCGGTTTGGCTCAGTGGATAGAGCGTCGGCCTGCAGACTCAAGGGTCCCAGGTTCGATTCCGGTCAAGGGCATGTACCTGGGTTGCGGGCACATCCCCAGTAGGAGATGTGCAGGAGGCAGCTGATTGATGTTTCTCTCTCATCGATGTTTCTAGCTCTCTATCTCTCTCCCTTCCTCTCTGTAAAAAAATCAATAAAATATATTTAAAAAAAGAGAAAGAAATTGAAATAGTTGATCATTAGTTGATTGATCTTTATATTTGACAAGTAGTCTTCAGATCCCAATGAAGGATAATTTTATGGGATTAATAATAAAATGGGTGTCTCCAACCAATAACTAGAGTTTACTCAATATTTCTCAGTTTAGACATAGTCATATGACTAATAGTGTTATGAAGGTTAGTTTCATTTCATCTAATTTGATGTATAGGTTAAGAAGCACCTTAATTTCCTTTTGTTAGAAACACTGTGTGTGTGTGTCTATGAAAGAGAGATAGAAAAAGACAGAGAGAGAGAGGAAGGGAGAGAGAGAGAGAGAGAAAGAGAGAGAGAGAGAGAGAGAGAGAGAGAGAGAGAGAGAGAGAGAGAGAGAGAAAGAGAGAGAGAGAGAGAAAGAGAGAGAGAGAGAGAGAGAGAGAGAGAGAGAGAGAGAGAGATGAAACAACAGCACCCATAGACTTTGGGGTATCATGAGAAATAAACATCAAGGTCAGATTTCTAACTTATTTGTAATGGTTTACAGGAAATTTATTAGAGATTTGGCACTGTCAAGTTCTTTTATCACAGAACCACCCACAGTTCTCCCTCTAGGGCTATCATGACTCACTCCCAAATTATTTGTCCTTAGGGATATTGTTTTTCTTTATCCCCTTTAACTCTCTTTGATCTACTTTAATCAATTTAATATCCTTAATTGTTTTTTATCTGGAGACATTCATTGCATCTATTTCTTCTGATATGGCCTATTCCCAGTATGGCACTTTAATTTCCTTACAAAATCTGACAAAAATAAGAGGATGTTGCATGTGAGCTAAAAGGGCAAATGGTGAGGCTCTGAGAAATTAAAACTGTTTTACACACTAAGTTCCAGTGCAGTATTTTTGGACATTGATGTTTCTTGACTAATAGTTCAAGAGTAAACTTTCTTATGATATTTTTCCTTTTTAAATAAAAACAGAAACAATCTTTCACATATTAAACTAACAATGGGCTACTTATATATCTATACTGAAGTGAAATTTGTTTGACCTAATAAAGTGATTGAGCACTGCCATCATCCTTTTCCCAATATATATGGGAATCTTCAGTATCTAAGTATAGTAGATGTTGAGCTTTACTCATAAATGGATTTGTTCTCATTAAAAAATATACTCAAGTCTGGAAATACTGAGGTATTAGCTGACCTCCAACAACAAGGGGAGGGAATGCAGAACAAGGAAAGAAGAGAGATGTTGAGAATATATTCAATCATACACCTCTGAAATGACATGGATATGGTTACATCATCTTGAGAACTTGTTTTTAGGAGTTACCAAACATAAGCAATTACTTCACTGCATATAGGATGACCAATTATGAAGTCATGGTTGTTCAGGAGCACCCATGGTGAAGAAAAATGAAAATCCCTGTCATGAATACACAGAGAGAATTTCTGCTTTGTTTCTTGCATCAGTCTTCATAGTGACCACTACACGCCACTGAGACCTCAGCACTTCTTTGAAATGCTTTCTTTTCCTGGCTTCGTATGGAGGTACTTAGACATCTGGCAGGAGTAGGGGTTATACCACAAATAAAACTTTCCTCTACTCATGGGGAGAAAGGTAATGATTTCCACTGGACTTCCCCAACTAAAAATATAAATTCTGCTATTCCTATGTCAATCACTACTCCTCAGAACACATTTATTTCAGCACTTTACCTTTTGTAATTGTTCACTGTTTAACTCTAAAAATTTGATAAGCTTGTTAGCACCATGTTTTAGTTATAAACATCTATACTAATAATATAGGAATATGCAAATTGTCCGGGATGCCATCATAGTAATAGTAATGACTGAACAGAACAGCAGGCTGCGTGGGACGACAAGGCCAGCAGGGGGTTAGTGAGGGAATGACCAAACAACTGAACAGCAGGCTGCGTGGGGCGACCAGGATGGCAGGGGGTACAGTTGGGGGTGACCAGGCCAGCAGGGGAGGGGGGCACTTAGGGGCAACCAGGCCGGCAAGGGGGCAGTTGTGGGTGAGCAGGCCAGCGGGGGGGGGGTGCAGTTGGGGGCTACCATGCCAGCAGGGGGGCAGTTGTGGGTGACCAGGCCAGCAGGGGGTACAGTGAGGGGTGACCAGGCTGGCAGGGGGGGCCAGTAGGGAGTGACCAGGCCAGTGGGGGGGAAGTTGGGGGTGACCAGGCCGGCAGAGGGGGGCAGTAAGGGGCGACCAGGCCAGCAGGAGGGGGGCCATTAGGAGTGATCAGGCTGGCAGGCAGAGGTGGTTAGAGGTGATCAGGCTGGTGGGGAGGGCAGTTAGGGGCAATCAGGCAGGCATGCAGGTGAGTGGTTAGGAACCAGCGGTCCCAGATGTCCAACTGCCCATTTAGGCCCGATCCCGGCACCTACTAATGGGCTCAAGCCTGCACATTGGACTGAAGGACCATAACAAATGGGACCCAGACCCTGTTAGGAAAGCAGGTGCACAGCACTATGAACAACCACATCCCCTGGGCACTAGCTGTCCCAGGCAGGCTCCCAGCTTCCTGTGCACATGCTCTCCTAACAGGGTCTGGGTGCCCGAGAGCCAGGAGGTGCCAGGAGCAGGCTCCCAGGAAAGTGCTCCAATCCTCTTGAGTCCCTGGAGGATGGCTCACTCTAGGGAAGCTAACGCTCAGACATTCCTATAGACAGCACTGAGGTCGCCCCTTGAGGAGAGAGGTACTGACGGTGCCCAGCACCGAGGAAAGAGCCTGACTTGCTGGGGATCGGGCCTAAACTGTCAGTTGGACATCCCCTGAGGAGTCCCAGATTGGAGAGGTTTCAGGCTGGGCTGAGGGGACCCCCCCCCTTTCCCATGCACAAATTTCATGCACTGGGCTTCTAGTAGAGTAATAAGGGTCATAGTAATAAAGGTCAAACTGGTGGGTCCAAAGGCACATTAAGCCTGAAATATCACTGGAGAAAAAATGACAAACTTGAAGCTGTCTTACTTTGGGCACATCATGAAAAGTCAGGGTTCTTTGGAAAAGACAATAATGCTGTGAAAAATAGAAGGCAGCAGGAAAAGAGGAAGATGGATTGAAAAATATGAGATGGATTGAATCCACTAAAGAAGCCATAGGCAGAAGTCTACAGGAGCTAAGCAGGGCTGTTAAGGATCCAATACTCTGGACACCACTCATTCATAGGATTTCCAGGAGTTGGAGCAACACAACAGCATGTAACACATGATTAGCATCATGGCTTCCTAATTTACTCTGTCTCTTGATGAGATTGTAGCTGATTGACATTAACTGTTAGCTTTATTTCTTTTCTAATGGAAAACACACATTCTCCTATATCTAACAATTTCTGGTTTTTGTTTTTGTTTTTAACGTTTATGCTTTTTTTTTTGACAATAGAAATGTGCATTGATAGTGTTTGGTAGTTAGCTGAAGTAGGAATAGTTTGAATTTTTTTCTCATTTTCAAATAAACTCATGAAAAGAGAGCTGCAAACTCCTCAATCTGACTGAAAATTACTTTGTCTATTTAACTCTCCAGGTGTAAGTGTAAGATGTCTCTTCCACAGCCCTTTTTCCACAGCACTAATCCTTTTTAGGTTGCCAGAGTTTGTTGAGTTCATAGAGCAGGATTGCCCTATCTTTAGACATCCAGTAATGTCCCTTTCAATACTTCATCACAAATTAAGCAAAGTCTCCTTCCTTGTTTGCTGATGAATAGATTGAATTAGGAAACACTCCTTTACCAGATCCTAACACACACCAGCCTTCTCGTTAATGCAACCCAGTCAGTGCTGAGATAATTAACAACACTCACTGCTCCAGCCTGGCTCTCTACACTTTTCTCCATGCAAATATTCTTAATCTAGTTGTTTCCCATTGGTTGATTCAATTACTCGTGTATTAATCTATCAAGCATTTGTGAAGTGTCTGCTCTAGTCATCACACTGACCGAAGTCCTTAGGAATACAAATAAATAACCAGTTTCTTTAGGGAAGCTTACAGCATTGTAGAGGACAGATGATATACATTTATTTTATATACATAAAGGCAGAGTTAAGCAATTATATTATATAAATAACATGTATCAGTGCTGTAGGAATGCAAAGTGAAAAACTGTTTACTATGAGTGGGTCTTACGCTGAATTTCAATGAAGACTTAGTAAATAAAAATAAAAAAAACACAGGAAAATGTGAATAAAAGAATCTTGGTTGAAACAAGTGTTCGAAACTGGTTTATGACTGCAGTTGGATAATAATCTCCCCCCCCCCTTTATTCGGTAAGTTGCATTTTTATAAAACCTGAGCCCCCATCTGTTCTGTTTTGTTTAATTCTAGCACCAAATGAACTTGACTGTGGATATCTTGTTTTTTAAGACATATTCATAAAATATATTTCCTACAATCTTAAAGCTTTAATTTATTGTTTAAGAAAACTTTACCCTGAGTTTGGCTTATGCTGACTGTGAAATACAGTTTCATCTCCTTTGGAGTCTGACTATACTCCTTCTCTCCATATTCATGACTATCTAAGAAATGTGATAACCTCTGCTGTTACAAGTCCTATTTTGTGGACATTTCTTGTTAAACCTTATAAGGACAAAATTTACTTTCTGATGGCCATGAGTGGAGCAACTTAAATTAAGTAACCACTGTTTGCAAAGCACAGAGGAAGATACAAATTGTATGATATACTTGCTTGAATATATTGTATCCATAGCATACTTATTTGACAAGTTAAATAATTAAGTGTGTTGTGAAAAGTATCTTACTATTGACCATCTAATAAGTAGTATTTAAAAGCAGAACTGAGTTTGGAAGAGGTAAAATCTCTAAGGCGGAAGATAGAGAAAGAGAACAATCTTTGGTCAAGGACAGAGCTCAGAAATACCTATTTTGAGAGAAACAAAATGAACTTTTCAAAAAGGCACTGGATCAGAGTAAAAACCCTTATGAGTAATTATTTATTCTAAAAGCCTCCATGGCCGCCCTATCTGCTTCCATTACTTAAACAGAAATTTTTATATCACCCTTCTGTGTTTTACAAGGATTTTGTGAAATTATCATGCTGAGATAACTGTTATTATTACCACTCCTTAATACTCTACAGTGTTATACAAATATAAAGTGATTTGGGAAGCAGAAAAACACAACAAAAAACTAATCAAATGAATATTTATCGTAGTTTTAAGTCTTGTGTTTCTTCTCTCTAGCCGTTGAATTTAGTATATTCGTAGTGGTAAGTTCAGCACTAATTTTCTAAAATGCTAAAGGCCAGAATGTAGATAGAGAAAAGAAAAGGAAGTGGCTTATTTGATGATTCTCCCACCATATGCCCACCCTCACCTTCACCATGTTCACCAGAGGTTGATGACTGTGCTGGAAGGGTTTTTATGCTCAGACTCTAGGGAAGTCTTCAGGCTTAAATAGATAGTCCACTTTGTCCTTCCTTGTCCGATCTGAAGGTCAGGGGTTGACTATTCAATTAGGATATAATTATTGAGCCACTCAAATCCCACCCTGCTTTCTCCAACTTCTCCTACTCTACTTTTTCATAATCAGTAATGAAGAAAAATGTGCTCCTCCACAATCACAGGGTGGTATCAGTAAAATTTATTCTGAACAAATGAAATCCATTATTAGATAAGCAAGAAAATGTGGCCACTATCATGTTCAGTAAAGGGACTGTGAACCCAAGTAAGAGTTTTGAGGAGAGCTCCTTGTCCCTTCCACTGTTCCATCCTGAGAGCTATGTCATTTGTACATGCTCTGTATTGATATTGCCTTGGCTGTTTTATCGGTCTCTTCATCTTGAAGTTTTATCCACAGAAGTTATTTTATCAGTGAACTTAAATTTCAACCTCTAAACATGTTACTGAATCAAATTAAACTACAGATAATTTTGTTCTGAAAACTGAGTGTCATCTGTAATTGCAATAGTGATGGGGAAAAACACCCTAATTTTAAGCCCTTTGTTATGAATCCATATCTTCTCTGGGAAATCAGAATGTCAGTCTTGCATCCTGTGGAACCAAATAAAAAAAAATGTATCATGCAGTTACACAGGATATGACACTGGCTCAATAAGGCATTGGGGTGTGTAAAAAATATCACTGGTAATAGAAAGAGGATCAAAGTGATATTGGCCGACATTTTTTTATTATTAGTGTTCTTTTTAATATCTAGCATTTTATGCCCTTTTTATTGAGTTCAGAATCTCATGATCAATACCATTTAAAGAAACCCCGAATTAGGCACTCAGATTCTATATTTTCAGTATTTTGGTTTTTAATTTGCTTATCTACTTCTCTTTTCTTCTTCTTCTAATTATTTGCCTAATTATATAATTTAAGAGGTAAGGCGTTTCCAAAGAAGGCATGTTAAATAAAGTAGTACTGCTTTCGTGAATTGCTTTAGTTACACAAGCACAGGAATGAGCTAGGTCTCTCTCTTTGCTACATTCTTATAGTGTCATACATGTTATTTCAATTTGTTTCTCACTTTTGTCTGTTTAAAGGGAAAAATTACAAAAATTGGTTTATTTGTCAATACGTGAAATTTCAGTGCTTCAAAAATCCTTTTATATTTTGTTATGAAAGTGATTTCTAATTGTCTACTTTGTTGCTTTTATTTTTGTTTTTTATTTACAAATACTTAATGGGATTTTCATATTTTCTGTTCTCAATAAAGTTAAATGTTTTAAGACATATTAAACAAATAAATACAAAGTTTTTGAACGATCTTATCAAAATGATTTAATTTGGTTAGAAGAGTTATTATATGAAACCATCTATAATTTTACAAGATAAAACAGTGACTATTTTCTAAATATATGTTCAAAGGAGTATTTACTATTTCAAAAACTATCCTCTTTTTGGCTATTTCCCCTGAAAGATTTAGATTGCCAATTTAGCAACATCTGAACTTATGCTTTTGGTAAAAAAGAGATATCACCTTGTAAAGTTATCTTATGGTTTTATTGTTATGTGTAATTTTGAAAATATATTTAAAACACACTAATAACCAATACTATTTAATTTGTACTTAAAAATTTAAAGTCAGTTTTCTAAATATTTTGTTTCCCATGACTAATAAGCAAACTAATATCTTATAAAACATCCCAAACTTCACCATTGATTATTACATGTCTTATTTTTTGTGTGAATCTTTGTTGTGTAAAATCCAAGGGGTCCAAATTTCAAGTGACTGTTTGGGGAGGTTGAAGAATAAGAAACGTGAGTCCTATTCACAGAACACTGACATGGAGGATTATTAACTTTCAGTTAAAGATTCTCAGGACCTCTCATAAGTAAAAGTCCAAGTTTTAAGCCTCAGCCAGCACTAATGCATTTTTTCTTGGAAGAACAGGAAGAGTCATGTGAATAACAAACTTAGAAATATCACAATGAAGAGAATTAAACCCTAATAAGGTCATGGTTCAGACCTGTTAAGGTGCTCCCTTTTAAGACTCACCTATAACTAGATTGAAGAGATATATTTTTATATTGTTTAATGAAAAGTGGCTAAAGCATACATACTTTTTATTTTTTTAAGTTGATTAAAAACACTTCCCCAAAGTCATGTCCTTCCAAATATGCAAAAAACCACACAAAACAAACAAACAAACAAAAAACATTAAGATTGAAAATGTCTGTTCATGCAAGGCTAAACTATAGTTTTAGTTGTTAGCTTCATTTAACTTATAAAAACTTAATTCTGAAAAATATGATGTGCAATTTGGTTCTAGAGGAAGTATAGTTATTTTGAGGATCTAAGATAGTAAAGCTATGGAGCATTTGCTAGTCTCTCCCTTCTTTATAAATGTATATCACAAAAGTACTAGTTAAAAAAGAAAAGTAATAAAATCTGACAGAAACATGTTTATTTTAAATGACACTGAATTTTTTTTTTCTTTGAGAGAGGAAGAAATAAGGCTATAAGTGGAAGATTTTTACTGAGTGAGCACATGCAGAAAAAAAAACCCACTTTAAATATAATACATACTTTTCCAGATCCATTGACCTCTAAAATTAATATTTTAACTAACACATACCACATAAGTAAAAATAAATGTAAGAACCAGATGTTTACAAAGAGAGAATTTGTAGGGAGTATTTTTTTTTTTTTTTTAGTTTTTCAAAAATGAACTAAGACATAAATTCAATCTTAAGTTGTGATTCTGTGTAGAATAATAGTTCATAAGACTACATAAAAGTAATAGTCTATAATACTAATATAATACAAATGATCACAATGCATAAATATCAATAATGAACTATAATATTTTAAGCAGACTGCATACGCTGATTGATGTTTTAGCAATGCTGAGTGCAGCAGCAGCAAAAAAAAAAAAAGAGTGACCTTGAAAGTTAAACTCTTAGATCAAACCAATTTCCCAAATCTGAAACCAAATCCAAATAGTGGAGATAAGAGGGAAACCACCCCACAGATTTGGTTTTATGTATGGATTAATTCACCCAAGGGAAGCAAAGCAGGGTATGGCACAGACAGCCAGATTCATTTCCACAGGAAAGAGCTGAGAGCAATGTGGTTCTCCTTAATTTAATGACTAAACACCCTCCTGCCAATATTCCCATAGGTGGAGTAAAGTGCTTTGCACAATTACACTCAGTAAAAATGTCCCTGTCATAAGAAACCGACAAATAATGCATCTTGGGTGCCAAGAATCTTCTATGCAGCAATTGATGGCCCTAAGTAAATTTGAATCCATATCTAAGCACAGTAAGTGGACGGACAGTCAAAACTCAGGTACATATAGTGATGTGGAGGTGTTAACAATTATACATCAATAATATAGGCTTAATGCTGTTTACTTGTTGGTTTGTTTTATTTTGATTGGTGGTTTTTGAAAATTAAGATATAGCAAAATTTAAATTTTTCAATTTAAAAGATACATATTCACAGATAAATTTAGAGACTGGGTAATACTAAGTTATACAAAATTATCTTTGTTAAAACTGAAAGTTATATATTTTCCTACATAAGGATCATAGATTTAGGGCTAGAAATGAGAGATTATGATAACCTGAGGAATGCACATATTGTTAGACTAGACTAGATGAATGTTGAAAAGCCATTTCAGAAAAAGACCTTTGCAGGAGCAAGTATTCATTTTTATTTTCAGAGAGACTCTGGAATATAAAGAAAGTTTCATGTATATGCCTTTGCCTATAAACCTCCCACTTCTCTACATTTGTACTGAAAAAAATGAGGGAATATGAGTTCAATTTCATCTCAACTACAAACTTGCTATGCTGTCCTGGACACAACACCTACTTTCTTAAAGCCTCGGGCAATTAAAATTTAAAATGAATAAAATGAATACATTGAACTAAATATTCTTTAAGAATCCAAAATTCTAATTAACAATTTTTTAAGTTTAAATCATCCATGCTAAAATAGCTCAAATGTCTTTTCTATAGCAGTAACAACTCTTGCCATTTTAAATTTATTTTACTTTTATTTAATTATTTTAAATTAAAGTAGGTAAACACAAATATTTGTTCATAATACCTATAAGGTCGTTTTCCCTGTTCTCTCATCTGCCTGTTCATACATGATTGTGCTCATAGTCATCATCAATGTTAAGTTCTCTTGTAGTGGAAATACATTATTTTTGAACTAACAAAGTTAAAAAATGTAAAAGCTTAAGACTTGGGGAATTTATCTAACCTATTCATGCCTGTGCACTGAATTCTTTAGCCTAAGCATTTCACAAAGTTGAGGTTTGAGTAGAGCCATTGAGTTATTTCTAAAAAAGAGGAATCAGAGGCTCAAGGGACTTTTAGGATCTTAAGAACATGAATGGATTCTGGCCCTTTATCAGGTCCATGAGATGATAGTTGGCAGTTTTTCCCTTAATTATATTAACAAAAATAATTTGAGGATGAATGAAGAGACCACTGGGCTAAGAGGAGATAGAGGTTTCAGTACAGACTTTGGCACTGATTACTCTGAAAAAGTTTTCAGTAAGCTATCTTTAATGTCTGCCCCAAATTGAATTTATAGTTATCAATATATACATTTATAAAAATGGACTAAGTTCTTATTATTTTATTAAGCAGGAAATCTGTTTCTAAAACCAGACTTGAGAAGTAGGGTCTCTTAGCTGAAGACTATCTCTTATAATTTAATCTATTTGTGGTTCTAACTTTATTTTTATTTTTAATTGATGTCCTCCTTTAATTTGGATGTCACTTTTAATTGAAAAACTGAACTTCTGTATTTGAGTGGGAGCCACTTTAAAGGTAAAAATAAAAGAAATTATAGACAGTGGTAGTTTGTGAGGAAAAGGAGCAGAAACATCCCCTTAGACAGCCAATAGTTTTATTAACTAAGTCCCTTTTTAGAATAAAATGAACATCATGTATCATTGATTATATGTAATATTTAGCCCATGGTGATATTGCACTGTACATTTTAGAAACATAACTTAGTAAGCATCTGGCAGAATGGGCACTTTTCTCATTGGTTTATTGTGAAGTATAATCTGTTGACATATAAAAACTAACTGGCTGTAATCTCTATGAAAGGGGCAAATAATCACCTCCTTGCCCTTCTCACTAGTGGTTAATCAAAGGTATACCTTGTTGGTTTACAAATGATGCTCCGTGTCAAAATGAACCTGCATGTCCGATTTCTGAGTCAGTAACCGAAGACGGCCATAGGGCTAAGTTAAAGACCGCATTCCACCATTGTCCCCACAGTTTGTTTCCGTTTCATTTGTAGCCCTCAGGGGCCCTTTCTAATAGGAGACTTTATGTGTCAGCTTAGCTCGTGTTTCAGTTTTTGTGCTCTGTCTCCCATTGCTCTTCCCGCTACGCAGGAAAAGAAAAAAAAAAAAAAAAAGAAAAGAAAAAGAAGAAGAATGAGACGAAGAAGAAGAGGAGCCAGGCCAGGAATAATGGGGATGGTTTTCTTTTAAGCCTTAGCAAAAATGCATGAAATACACCCAGGAAGCAATAAAATGTAGCACACCTTGCATTTGCTTTGATAGACTGTAAATATAAAAACAAGAATGTTGAAAAAAAAAGGGGGACATGGGCAAAGTGCGTGCTAAAACCCAACCAGGCTGGCGCCACACTAATGGGGCCCTTGGAGGGACAACCTGTACGGGCACTTGATGTGGGCAGCCTGTGAATCATACACCTGGTCTCACTCCACTGGAACCCGCAAGGAGTGTTTATCAAGGAAGGGAGGGAAGAAAAAAAAAAAAGAAAAGACACGGTAAGGCTGGGTGGCAGTCACGCACATCTTACCTCTCACCCAGCAGTGACCTTCGTATGTTTTCATGTTTATCTAAAAAAGATAAAAGGTATGATTGCTCAGGAATGAAAACATGGGTAACATTCAAACAGAGGAAAGCAGAACCAGCAGTTTCAGACTATGAGGGAAATGTAAACCAGCCCTGGGAAGCATTTGACATTGGCTCTCTCTCCGCAGAGGTCATGGTTGTGTTCTGTGGAAACAAATAGGAGCCACGGAGCAGACGGTTTTGATCACGGGGAGCAGGGCTTTCCTAGGTGCACGTCTTCTTGTCAGAATTTGTAAGATCCTAAAACTAACAACATGGTTCCAGCCAGGACAAATGGCTTCAAATTTTCTCAACTGCAAAGAGGTATTAGATTCAGGGATTTAGGCAGCAAACTAGTAAAAACACAAAGATTTGATTAGGTTCAGTGTATGCGATGTTGCGTTATGCCGCAAAAAGGATTATGTAAGGCTCCAGAAAAATGTAATGAGGGGGGAAAGCGCAGCCTTTTTTTTTTTTTTTTTTTGTACATAGTTAAAAAGGTAGGGAGCTAGGGAAACATATCTGTTGCCTAAGAGAAACTAAAGAGCAAGCTGTCTTTGAATCCAGAGACTATGTTTGTCACTTGAGGTCTGAAGCTATACACACTTCTGGTACTCAAAGTTCATTCTGACCTTAAACATTTCCTTAGGAAACAATATTAAAACATGTCAAGCTGAAGTTGCTTAGAAAGAGCTTGTGGGAGTGTCTCCATATCCTGGGAATATATTGTGGTTTATGCAAAGTTCCTTCAATCACAGGTTTTCCATTGATGAACAGCAACAAAAAAGTAGTTAAATAAAAAGATCAATGTTTCATTTGACACAAAGTAAATCATTACTTTCTTCTGGGATATGCAGTACCTTTTCCCAGTGTTTTTTTTCCATTTCCCATCATACCCTTGACCTTGGAGGTCAGCTGTCATTGGAAGATGAAGCTCTGAATAAACAGAGAAGACCCTGTGGTGTGTCTTATCTCTGCATTTTGCCTCAAATCTCCGGGCGGAGCTTTAAATTATTCATCCAGTAGTGCTCTCTCCGAGTTACACATCTCCATCACCCGCTCCCCCTGCCCCCTCCCTGGTTGTGAGTGAAGGCGGTATCCTTGGGAACCTTATCAGAGATCGCAGATTCAGGCTCCAGAAATGAAATAAAAGAGGAAATTGGCTGTATTAGCATAAGAGGAGTCAGCCTGGAGTTGAATACACACATCACCCAGGAGCACACTGGCTTCCCTTATCAGTAGCGTTTGATCACTACTTTCTTTTTATATATATATATACATTCTTTAATTCCATCCAGCCCACTCCTTTGTTCCAACTCATATGAGGGAACATATGAAATAAGGGCAGATGGCATAAGGTCCTGAATAGTTTTCAACACTTCCAACCTTTTCTAGGTTCAATAAAACAGCATAAATAAAATGCTCATTTTAAGATAGCATTTATAACATAACCTCTCTTTCCTACCCCCAGGAAAAGAGTTGTTATTGCGATTTCAAGGAGGAAAGAAACCGTAAATAGTTAAAGTTTGATTTGCTGGATGTTGCAGAAAAAGGCAGAGTATCATTCAGGAACATAATCTAAGATATAGGTTAAATGCAGAAATGTATTTTCCTGTTTTGGTGGAAGCACAGGTAGCATTTTATTTTTTTCTGCAAGCACAGTTTTTCCTTATTTTATGCTTCAAAATTATTCTTCAAGACAAGACTCTTAGAATATATTCTGACTCAGGATGTTGCTACAGTTTATGAAAACAGTAGACTGATGCAATTTTGAAAGATGCATTTCATAAAGTGCTGTGTACATATTTTTTCTAAGCTTTCTTTATAATGTAAAGGTCAAGTCTCCTAGGCCAACATACTTTTATGATTAATATTTTCTCCCCAAACTTATAGGATGTTACTTCTAGTTTTTTCCAAAAGAATAATTATTATGAATCACCAGAATATAACATTGATTACTAAACCAACTTTATGAAAACTTTTTAAAATTTTTACTCTCACTAATATTTTATATCATTCATTTCTTCAGATTACATGACACATGGGATGTGTTGGGTTTGAAATTCCATGGTAATTATCATTATGAGTTTTGTTGTTTTTTTTCAGATTTCACTGGTATATCTTCCCTAAGCAGAATAATGATTGGCACTGTTTCCTTTAAGTTTGGGTGAAATGTTGTCATTGATGTAGTGCTGGACAGTTTCCAGTTCACTTGCACACGCTTATTTCATTCAAGGCCTGTGACAACTCTTTAGAGAAAATATAATTACTCCCTTCGACACCCACCTGCAATTAAAAGGAAGAAACTAAGTTTTTAGATTTATTCAGTAAATAATAAGGCCAGGACTCCAGCTCAATTTTTCCCTTCAAAGACCTGAGGGAGAATTTTGCTATATTCCTTTAGGTAAGTAATCAGAAGAACTATTATCTTTATTCCCAAATCACGTATAAAAACTACTAACTGACAAAATGATAAACTAGAAGGCTAATGGCAGAATTTGGCAGAATCCAAGGACGATGACCAAATTTCCAATCATTGTAACGTATTTGTTTCTCACAAAGATTCCTAAGAGTTGCAGGAAAATGGCGGTGCTTTCAATTCTGAAACAAAACTAAACACATATAGACGAGATAAACAAATAATATTTTCATTATCTTTATACAGCATTTTGATTGTTAAAATAAAGAAGGAAATAAGTTATTGTTGGAGTCTGAAAGGTTTGCTACTGTGGGCTCTCAAAGTATTGTAGAAATTTATTTTCAAAGTCAGTGGTGAGAGTGAGAAAGATAATTAAGATTCTACAGATTATTCTCTCATAATCAACTCATCCACAAATGTTTACTCAATGCTTATTATGTACAGGCTTAGGAGATCCAGAATAAACAAAGGTATGCAATCGAAGCAAATTTTTAAGGAAGTAATTTTACCTACATCTGAATATGTTTAAACATTAAATACTACAAAAGGACCTAAATTAAAAGGTAAAAACATGGTGTACTGCATTATCCCCAGTCTTGTTCTTCATAACCAACAAGATTTAATGCATTTTATTTTTGTCTACATGCTTTCAAGTTCTGCTTTTCACTACTACCATGTTCTCTAAAATGAAAATAAATTGGCTAACTTTCCAATTCTGTAACAATAATACCTAATTGTCACATGAGTAATTACTCTGTGGCAGGTGCTGTCCAAATCATTTTATAAGTATTGGTGCATTTATTTCTAAGAGTCACTAGATTTACAAGTATCATTATTTTGCCTATTTTCTAGAAAAACTGAGTTTTAGGCTGTACTTTAAAAGCAATTGTTAATATTAAATTTTTATCTGTAAAACATAATATACATATAGCATAGTACATATATACACTGAGTGGCCAGATTATTATGACCACCTGACATTTGTAGGCAAATTAGCTATCATTTTTGGCTGAAGTTGCTAGAGGGCCAGACCATTATAAATAGGGAAGCAGGTTGTTTACCATGACAGTAGAAGTGATTCTTTTCCTGAAGATATGGGTAAGCAACATGATTTAACAGCCTTTGAACGTGGCATATATATATATATATATATATATATATATATATATATATATATATATATATATATATGCCAGATTATTATGACTGCCCCATCAGTACTTCATTGGGCCACCTTTTGCCTTCAATACTGTGGTGATTCTTCTTGGAATTGCCTCCACGAGATGTTGAAAGGTGATGTGAGGAGTCTGACACCATGCCTGATGAATAGCACTGTCCAGTTCTGTGAGATTTGATGGTTGTGGAACCAGCTGCCTGATGGCTCTTTTAACTTCGTCCCACAAATGCTCAATTGGATTGAGATCTGGTGATTGTGGGGGCCACCTAAGCAAGGTAAAGTCTCCCTCATGTTCTTGAAACCACTCCTGCACAGTATGAGCACCGTGGCATGGCACATTGTCTTGTTGGAAGAAGCCATCTCCATTAGGATACACCAGGGGTCCTCAAACTTTTTAAACAGGGGGCCAGTTCACTGTCCCTCAGACCATTGGAGGGCCGGACTATAGTTTAAAAAAAAACTATGAACAAATATGCACACTGCACATATCTTCTTTTGAAGTAAAAAAACAAAACGGGAACAAATACAATATTTGTATTTGCATGTGGCCCGCGGGCCATAGTTTGAGGACCCCTGGGATACGCCATCAACATGATAGGATGAACTTGATCAGCAACAATACTTAGGCATGTTGTGCTATTCAGACGTTGTTTCACATGAATTAAAGGGCCCAAATCATGCCAGGAAAACATGCCCCAAACCATAGCACTGCCCCCACCAGCTTGAAGGTTGTACTCATGCATGTGGGGTGCATGCTTTCATGCTGTTTCTGCCAGATTCTCACTCTGCCATCTGCATGATGCAACTGGAAACGTGATTCATCTGACCACATGACTTTTTTCCAATGCTCGATTGTCCAATCCTTGTGTTCCTGTGCGAATGGGAGACGTTTTATATTGGTAACTGCAGGCAGCAAAGGTGTTCGAACAGGCCTTTGGCTTCCATATCCCATATGGTGCAGTGTACAGCTAATTTGCCTACAAATATCAGGTGGTCATAATAAACTGGCCACTCACGTTCAAATAGATCTCACGTTCAAAGGCTGTTAAGTCATGTTGTTTACCCATATATTCAGAAAAAAATCACTTCTACTGTCGTGGTAAACAACCTGCTTCCCTATTTATAATGGTCTGGCCCTGTAGCAACTTCAGTGAAAAATGATAGCTAATTTGCCTACAAATGTCAGGTGGTCATAATAATCTGACCACTCAGTGTATATCATATGTATTTAAAGAATTTTTGCTCCTTTTAATAAAATATCTGTACATTAAATATAACTAAATATTTAATGCTTATGTAAACTGTTCACTACTATTTTACATGGAGGGCATTTTCAATGAAAGTAAAATGACCACAGATAGTTATATAAATTACCATTTGGGGCTTATTATGAGTTATAATGAACTATTTGTCTATGTTATACAGGAATATAGAACTCTTTTTTAAAAAAATATATTTTATTGATTTTTCACAGAGAGGAAGGGAGAGAGATAGAAAGTTAGAAACATCGATCAGCTGCCTCCTGCACATCTCCCACTGGGGATGTGCCCGCAACCCAGGTACATGCCCTTGACCGGAATCGAACCCGGGACCCTTCAGTACGCAGGCCGACGCTCTATCCACTGAGCCAAACCGGTTTCAGTGTAGACCTCTTTTTTAAAAACAATTATTTCTCATATTACTGTATAATATATTATGATGTACCACTACATACCATTGACCTTCTCAGTAGCCCATCAACTTGTTTCCAGTAACATAATATGCACCTATTTAATTGTTCCAAACTGGTATTCAGTTTGCCCTGGAAATTAAAATTCTCAAGTTTCTTTTCTGCTCTGAGTAATATTTATTATTTTGTTAGTAAAATTTTTCATCCATTTTCTCTTCTTTGTTCCTAAAAGTCATGGTAATGCTGGGTCTCCAAGACAGATCATCTATATTTCCTAAGTTTCATCTTGTATTTTCAGACTGTTTAATTTTCTAATTTTTATTCATTAATCAATATCTAAGTCTGAAGCTTTTATTTGGTGATTTACTTTAATTTCTTTGAGTTGTTTTTCCTCAGCATCCCACTATTTTTAGTGTGTTCTTTCATTGTGTGTGTATCTTTTTATATTACTGTGAAAAGCTACTAAAGATTTTTTCAGTTGTGTTTACACAACTTTTCCCCTTACTATCATTATAATAGGCTCTCAGGAGTGAATTAAGATACAGAAATGTGCCTGATCTGCCATCTTGAAGAAGAAACCTCTTAAGAACTTGTATCTTTAAAAGTTACTCATGAGCTAAGAAGGTTGATTTGATTAGTTAACCTTAGCTAAGGGGCTATATATAAGATACATTTTGTCTCAGTGAATGCTTTCAGTGCCTCTTTTGAATTACTGCTTATATTTCTTAAATATTTTTTCATTGCTACCATTATGTTATATTATACTAGAGACCCAGTGATTTTTTTCTCACCCATTTCCCACAAAGATGTTTGTGCACCAGTGGGGAACCTTGGCCTGGCCTGTGCCCTCTTGCAATACAGGACCCCTCAGGGGATGTTGGCAGTCCGACACCCCCCAAGGAATGTAGTAGTGTGCAAAGCAGCAGGTGGCCAGCAAGGAGCCTGAACCCGGGCTCCCGCTTATCCCAGCCCTGCTGGGCCTGCCTCCATCACTCACCGTAGGGCTGCTGCGGAGACAGGAGAGGCTCTGCCACCACAGCTGTGCTTGCCAGCCATGAGCCAGGTGTCTGGAGCCTGTCAGTCAACTGAGTGGCACTCCCACTGTGGGAGCACACTGACCACCAGGGGGCAACTCCTGCATTGAGCAGCTGCCCCCTGGTGGTCAGTGTGCATTATAATGACCAGTCAACCAGTTGTTCGGCTGTTTGGTCACTCAGTTGCTTAGACTTTTATATATGTAGATTGTCAATGCAAATACTTCCTGGGCTGGAGCAACCAAATATGTGAATGTGCTAGGTACAGGCGCACGCACACGCATGTGTGTAAGTGTAAAATAGGATAAGGAATTATGAAAATTTTATTTTATTGAAGCAGTGTCCCATAAATTTATATACAGTCTTGAATTTCTTGATATTTTACCAAATAATTATATAAGACTCTTAATTTAAAATAAATTTAGCAAACAACTGATTTCTCAAGTAAATGGATTTTTTTTCCAGAAAGAGCACAGAGAATTATTTCCAATGCGAAGTGTTACTTACTTCCAGCAATCCCAACTTGGGTGTTTATCCAAAATAACTGAAATTAGGATCTTGAAGAGATATTAATACTCCTGTGTTCATTGCAGCATTATTTATTTGCAATAGCCAAATCGTGGAAACAACCTTAAATGTCCACCAATGGATGGATGGACACAGAAAAGTGGTACATATATACACTGAAATATTATTCAGCCATAAAAAGAAGGAAATCTGTCATATATGACAACATGGGTGAACCAGGAGAACATTGTGCCAAGTGAAAAGCCAGAGAAGGACAATTACTGAGTGATTCCACTTATATGACAAATCTGAAATAGTCAAGGTTATAGAAACAGAGAGTAAAATGGCTTCCAAGGGCTGGTGATTGGAAGCAATGTAGAATGGCTATTCAGAGGGTATGAACTTTTAGTTACACCTGATGAATAAGTTCTAGAGATCTACAGTACAGCATTGTACCTACAGTTAACTCATATTGTTTCTCACCACAATTAAAATTATATAAAAAAACTGGAAAGTTTACTTCCCTTCTTTGCAAACATTAAGGCAGAGATCAAAACTACATAAAGCTATTGAAAGTTACCTCTAAAAACAAAAATTGGTATAGATCATTTCCCCAAATCTTGAAAAATCTTCCAGTAAATTTTTGAGATTTTGTGCTTTTTTCCCCCCAAAGCAAAATAATCTACTGGGTAATTTATTTTATAAAGTGACATTGTAGACTTTGTGCCTTCAGTATGAGAGGCAGTCACTCTGATAGGTACATGGAAACACATTTTACACTGTAGATGGATGAAACCTCTGGCAGGCAGAGTAAAAATCATCTCAGAATTTGTGCAATGCATTTATTTAGGGAAAAGGTAGGATGACTCTTTTTGTTGTTGTTGTTGATTATTGAACACCTATGCTTCAGGAGAAGAAATCTTCTAGTCACTAATATTGTGATTGCTCCAATATAATCTGGAAAAAGAGCTTTGAAATCAGTGCTGATGAAGCCTCAACATCTGTGCATCAGGGATAAGTCTTGCTAGAATAGAAATAAGAGGAGCAACTGAGTGCCCTTTCAGACGCTCCTTTAATTGTAGAGAACAGTTGAAAGTTTAAAATATACTACATACTCATGATTCCAGACTATATATGTAAAACTTATGAATGTGGTCAAATTACAAAGTGCATATCTTTTTACTTTACCGTGTTATGTGAATAAACCATAAATAGAGATTATGATTTTCCCAACTTCCAAACAGGAAGTATATGGGTGGGGGTGGCAGGGAGGAGAGGTTCTCACATTAGATTTTATATGAGGAGTAAAATAAAAACCTGAGGCTGACAATACACAGTCAAGCAGCCTTAACTGCAGTGTTCAAATTAATTTTATATACTATCTTGACCTAATACTATCAGACTAGAGCTAAATATGTCAATTTTAATGGAAAAGAAAATATGTCAGTCTTTATTAGGATAACTTAAATAGAAACTTATTCCTTGATGGATAGGGCAAAGTATTCATTAAAATTAACTTGAATTTTTAAGTAAGAATAAATATATTTAGTTATGATGATTTCTACCTTTGTTTAGATCAGTGTGTTTTCTATTTAGAAATTAACATATTTTATATTATTCAATGGTACTGAGTAAATATTACGAGCTTTGGTATAATCCAAAACATAGGACCATATTGGACGCAGTATATCCTAAAACCACCATAATGCTTGCATTATTATTATTATTGATCAAGAATGAGCAAAAACAGTATTGCTCAGTTCCTCTGTACAAGGGTTAGTTTTAAAGTAAATGAAATATTTTTAGAAGTCCATTAGTAATTAGTAATACCAGCAATTAATTTCAACTGTCATGCAATGGCAGTCAGACCTTGATTCCTCACAGTGCTAACTAGGATTGAGGTAAATTTAAAAAGCATCTGAATCTGCCCGCTGGCGTGGCTCAGTGTTTGAGCGTTGACCTCCTGGACCTATGGACTGGGAGGTCATGGTTCAATTCCTAGTCAGGGCACATGCCCAGGTTGTGGGTGGGAGGCAGCCAATCAATGATTCTCTCTCATTATTGATATTTCTCTCTCTCTCTGAAATCAATAAAATAATATATATTTTTAAAAAAGCAACTGAATCACTTGCTTCCTTGCCTCACAAGTCTAACAGGCTCACAAAGATATGAACAAATCCTTCTCTATTGTTACATTGGAGTTAAAAATGACAGAACAAAACAACAATAATAAAAGTTCGCCATCATTCTTTTATCCTTCTGTGTTTTTGGGTTTCAATATGCTCTCAACCACTTATACAACAAGAAGAAAAAAAATACTGTGAGATCCACAGAGAAAAGTGCTTTGGGAATAATCATTTTATTATTATTATTATTATTATTATTATTATTATTATAGTAATTATTGTTGTTTGGAAAGGCATCCCATGCTCTCTGAAACTAAAATTATCATATGTTATAAATGTATATTATTGAGGTATAATTTATATACAAAAAACTACACATATTTAATGTATACAATGTGACAAATTTGGACATATGCATACATCCATGAAACCATCACCACAATCAAGGTGACAAATATATTCATTTCCTATATCTCTTGGTGGTGGTGGTGGTGGGGGGGTGGTGGTGGTGTGTGTGTGTGTGTGTGTGTGTGTGTGTGTGTGGTAAGAACACTTGAGATCCACTTTCTTAACAATTTTAATTGCACAATATAGCCTTGTCAACTATAGGCATGATGTTGAGCTTATAGTCCTCTAGAACTTATCTTGCATAACTAAAACTCTGTACCCATTGATCCACAACCCCCCTTTATATTATGTGTGTGTGTGTGTGTGTGTGTGTGTGCATGCGCACACGCGTGCCTTATGGGTTTTCTGCCCCTTTCCAAATTTGAGAGACAGGGATCACCTTCCTTCAAATGTTTCCCTTTACCTGGGTCACCTGGCTTCCCCTCAATCAAATGAAATGTCTCCCTTTATTATAGGACACTCATTGATTGTTCAGATTTATAAAAAACCGTTGAAATCACTTGGGCTTATTTCTGACCCTTTCTAAGTTGGATTCATGTTGAACAACTGTTACAAGTGCAGACACTATGGCAAAGTGGCCCCAAAGCTTACCTAACGACGGCTATCTGCTCCCCATGGCTACAAAACTCTATCTGGTTCAAGGCAAATGTGGCAGAAACAAATGGAGAGGGAGGGCAGGACCTGGGCTGAGTTTTCTCATACTGGGGTCTGGTTTGTGGCCTGGTGGCAATGAGAGGCTGACAGAGATGGCTTATTTGTGGCTCCCTGTCACTTCCTTTTCCATGCCCTCAGCATTCTAACTGCTATGATGATGACAGCATCAGGCAAGAGTCACTGCTCTATACACGGATAACCTCTACAAAACAGGGACGAGGCTGTTGGTCCACAACCAACTCTCCAGCTTTACAGAGAGAGTACAAGAACCAGGGTGACTTTGGGGGCACAGTGACCTCACAAGTGTACCACACAGAAAGCCTGTCCTCAGGCAAGACTCAAATGGGTGGAAGAAAAATATTTCTCAAGAGAAAACACTTATTTAAAATAAAGACAAGCCAGTGTGTCCTAAATTGCGTGGGACAGACTGCAAGTGCCGAAGGCAGGCATTCAGAAGAGGAAAATCAATGATTGTTGTGATGGTCAGGGAGACATCCCCTCTGAGAGGGTTTCTAGGATCTTTCAATGGCAGGGGCTCATCCTAGGTCATACATTTCCCTAATTCTGCTTTCCTTTGGCAGGAGGAATGGAAACTGTCCACTTTCCTTGGGCCATTGGGCTCAGTGGTGTGAGAGCAGCCATGCTGACTTTGCACATGACTTAGCAGCTACAAAATCCTTGCCAAATATTGCAATGGTGTGTGTGATTTTTTGGGGGAGGAGGAAGTGCATGTGCATGTGCACATGTACAGAAGTGTTTTCCCTCCCTCACACTGCCTGCATGAATCAAAGGAGGCATCATAAAGACACTAAAATTTGCATGATTTGTGAGAGGCTCTTGTGCATTGGCAAGGTCAGTGGCAGCTTGAACAAAAAGAGCAGCTGTCCTATTCCCAGCTCTGTGGCACTGGTCTCCTTGAAACCCCTCCTTCCCCCCCAGTGCCAAACAGGCCAACGGCACTGCCTCCCTTTAAAGTAACAGTGTTCAAATATTTCTAATATAAATACTTCCATTTCACCCATTATTCTCCGTGATATAGTTTTCCTGATAGGTAATCTTTTTGTTTGAATTTATAATGATAAAAAATAAATCTCATGGACACAAATAACAATGTGGTTACTGCCAGGGGGAGGTGGGATGGGAGGAGGGGGAGGACGGTAAAGGGGTGATAGATGGTGATGGACAGAGACTCGACTTGGGGTGGTGAACACACAATACAGTGTACAGATTATGTGTTGTGGAATTGTGCATCTGAAACCTGTATATCCTTGTTAACTAGTGTCACACCAATAAATAAAATACAAAAAAAGAAAAAGAAATAGAAAATCTTTACCAATATAAGAAGTCTTAAATTGATATTATGTCAGAAAAAATATTACTACAAGAAATGTCTGAGATTTTACTGTCAATGTTTTCTTCAGGATTTTTATGGTTTCAAGTCTAATATTTAACTCTTTAATCCATTTTGAGTTTATTCTTGTGGTTGTCAAAGTTCATATTTTCGCACATATCTGTTCAGTCTTTCCAACAAGCAAAATAGAGACAGACTCTTGACTAGAGAGCAGGCTGACAGCTGTGGGGTAGTGGAGGGATTGAGCAAAAACAAAAAACAGAGAAAAAACTCATGGACACCAGTGATAATGTGGTAATTTCCAGGGGGAGTGGGGTATAGGGAAGATAAATGGTGGTGGACAGAGACTTGACATGGGATGGTAAACACACAATACAGTGTGCAGATTATGTGTTGTAGAATTGTGCATTTGAAACCTATATAATTTTTCTAACTAGTGTCACTTCAATAAATTCAATAAAAAGGAAAAGAATCCTATCTAATAAAAGAGAAACATGGTAATTAGTGTACGACCGCTACCCTTCCCATTGGCTAATCAGGGCGATATGCAAATAAACTGCCAGCCAAGATGGCGGCTGGCAGCCAGGCAGCTTGAAGCTAACATGAGGCTTGCTTGCTTCAGTGACGGAGGACTCCAAGGTTCCCCGCCTGCCTTGCCGGCCTCTGAGCTGCAACTCTAAGCAACTATGTTACAAATATAGAAGCTAAACAAAACCCCAGAAACCTGCTGTAGTTGCCGGGCTTCAGCCAGCAGGATTGCAACACTGTTTCAAACACAGAAGGTAAACAAAGGCCAGAAACCTGCTTTCAGCAGCTGAGGCCTAAGAGCTGGAGCCTCAGAGCTAAAGCTGGCCCAGAATTAAAAAAGAAAAAAAGAAAGAAAGGAGCGGTTGGGAGCTTCAATCACCCGCCAGCCTGAAAACAGCCCTCAGCCCCTCACCCAGACTGGCCAGGCACCCCAGTGGGGACTCCCACCCTGATCCAGGACACCCTTCAGGGCAAACCAGCCAGCCCCCACTCGTGCACCAGGCCTCTATTCTATATAGTAAAAGGGTAATATGCCTCCTGGCACCGGGATCAGCATGACAGGGGGCAGCGCCCAAACCCCCTGACTGCCCTGTGGCTTTGTGTGTGACAGGAGGCGGGGCCACAAGCTCCCTATCCACCCTGCTCTGTTCATGACAGGGGAAGGCGCCCCAACCCCCTGATCAGCCCTGCTCTGTGCCTGATAGGGGGGAGTTCCACAACCCCCTGATTGCCCTGCGGCTCTGTGTGTGACAGGCTGCAGTGTCCCAACCCCCTGATCGGCCCTGCTCTGTGTGTGACAGGGTGCAGCGCCCCATCCCCCCCCCCCAACGGGCCCTGCTCTGTGTGTGACGGGGTAGAGCCATAGCCTCCCCATCGGCCCTGCCCTGAGTGTGACAGTGGCGGCGCCCCAACTCCCTGATTGGCCCTGCTCTGTGTGTGACTAGGTAGAGCCATAACCTCCCTATCAGCCCTGCCCTGAGTGTAACAGGGTGCAGCGCCCCAACCCCCTGATCCACCCTGCTCTGTGTGTGACAGGGGGTGGTGCCCCAACTCCCCTATCAGCCCTACTCTGTGGGTGACAGGGGGGAGCTCCCCAACCCCCTGATTGGCCCTGCTCTGTGTGTGACAGGGGGGAGCTCCCCAACCCCCTGATTGGCCCTGCTCTGTGCGTGACAGGGGGTGGCGCCGCAACCTGCCCATCGACCCTTGAGTGTGACAGGGGGCGGTGCCCCAACCCCCCAATCGGCCCTACCCTGAGCGTGACTGAGGGTGGCATCGCAACCTCCCAATCCGCCCTGCTCTGTGCATGACAGGGGCGGCGCCCCAACTCCCCTATCACCCCTGCTCTGAGCCTGACCAGGGGCTGCCCTCTGCCACCCGGGAGCAGGCCTAAGCCAGCAGGTCGTTATCTCCCGAGGGGTCCCAGATTGTGAGAGGGCACAGGCCGGGCTGAGGGACCCCCCCTTCCCCCCCATGTACACAAATTTTTGTGCACCGGGCCTCTAGTAAAGTTATATTATGCAGGGAATATGTCACTAAATAGTATATATGCACATGCCCTATGTCACTAAATAGTATATATGCACATGCCCTTTACTGGAGGGTTCCCAGGATATGTTATATCAATAGTCTCTAAAATGAGTTTCTTGTAGTAGAATAAAAAGACAGAAGAATTTCCTACTACCAGTCAAGATAGAGTCATAGAGATTGAATTTACCCATCAGACTGAAATAAAAAAAAATAAAAACAGACAGAACACAGGAAAACTGTTTTGTTTTTTTATTGTTTTTTTTTTTTTTTAAGACATTGGCTATCAGGCAGCACAAGGCAGTAATTCCTAAGAGAGGGGAAACACAGTGAGCCCTAAGATCACCCCAGAACCCAGTACAGGGGAGGGGAATCCAGGTGAGCTTGATGGGTTCCCTCAGTCAAGGAGATGAAGTTAGGAATCCAGGGATACCAAAGCAACCAGAGCTTGCAGGAAAGAGTGGTACATCATCAGAGGGATGTTAAAAGAACTGATCTTTTCAATTTCAGTATATTAGTGGTAGTAAAATATAGTCAAGAGGACATGGAGTTTGGAATCAGGAGGTGGTGGTGAGGCATTTCCACTCTGCCACAATAGCCATGCACCTTTTGAGCATTATCCGATCTTTACACACATCTTTCTCCATACCCGTCAAAGAGTTTATCAGCAACACCTAAGGGATTTGTTAGCAAGGTGCTAGTAGAAGCTGTCCTCTAGGTGTCAACATTTTATAGGCTCTACTACATAAATCTTGTTGGCCACATTGGTCTAAGGACTTTTATTCTTAACGTATTATTAACTCACAGCACAGCTCTCCACATCATATAATAACTAGTCTCATAATTTGGTGTGCCCAGTGTTTCAGGTATAATTGAACCATTCTGTCATGTGACAAAATAGCCATATAGGCCACCATTAGATGTGATGGGGTGAGGTTAGAATGTAGGCCTGGGTCAGAACTGAAAATTTGAATTTAAATTGTTGTCAGAATAGAAAAAAATTCTCAATCTTCTAAAATTAATTCCTCAAACATTTATGATGACTGCACAACTACCTTGCTATTTTCGCATAGAATACAGCAATTCTTCAGGCCATTAGTTTATGCCCCCCCCCCCCACGCCAATAAAACTTTTCTTGCTCAGGTCACTTAGGAATTCATGTTTCGTATCTTATAAAGACATTATCATCCTCCCTGTAATTGTTACTCCATTCTTACATTCAGGCATGCATCCATTGTTCATGTATTTACTCACAAATTCATCATTTACTCATTAAAAAACCTTTATTAAGCTCTCTGCCTGCCAGACACCATTCACAGCACTGAGAACATAGCCCTGGAACAGACACACATGATCCCCTTTTTCATGAAGTTTATAGTCCAGCTTGAAAAACATTAATTCCAGATCCAATAAAAGCTATGAATGAGGACTAAAACATGTCATACAATCATGAAATAGATTTGGCCAGTTTTGTTCCCGCAATACTGACTTGCCTTCTTTCTATGACATCATCTCTCTTGCTCCCCCTCTTGCCTTCTAGGACTTTTCTCTAGCTCCTTGTTTCATTATCTCCTAAAATATTGACATTTCCCAGGCTGCTGTTCCAGAATCACCTCTCTTCTCAATCTACACTCTCTGTAGCCAATGCATTCCCCCAGGCCTACATCCTGACCACACCACCTCACTCCCTGAGCTTTACCCCATATTCCCAGCCACTGAGCTGACATCTCCAGTTGTGCGATACACATTGTCTCAAACGCCGTATCTCCAAAATGGAATTAAAGTCCTTTCTTGTAAACAAGATTTCTGCTCTTTATTCTCTTTCTCTGTATGTGGAATTCTTTCTAATCGTGTGTCTTAAAGCATTTTATGTCTACAAAAGCATTACCAGGTATTAGCCAGAAAGTTAATTAAGTGTCTTCTGAAAATAATAGACTAATTGGGTCAAATTGTTCATTGGACAGTGATGTAAAATAACTTAGCACAGCAATGCTTCCTTGTTGATGATTTCATTAAAACTAAACTAAAACAAAGTTACCCACATATCGTGGGGGTGGGGATACAAACCCCAGACGCCATTTAGCATCAGTAAGGTGCATTACACAAATCATGCATTCTTTAATGTAAAACTCAGCTCCAGTGTACCACCTCCCCACACACATACACAATGATCGCACAACCCATTACTGCTTATATTCATCACAAATGTCAAGTCATGGATCATATAAGATGAGAAATCTCATAGCACATTTCAAATAAGAATATATTTCCTAAGTTAGGGAATCTGCTATGTACCTTTGAAGTTTTGCAGCAACTAGTCAGTATTTAAATATTCAACACAAATTGATTTTGTAATTCTTACTTATTTACATATTGATTTTAGTGCAATTTAATTGTAATGAAGATTATTAGGAAAGCTTATCATATTTGATTGATCTTAATGTAGGTCTAATAAATGACAATTAGAGGAGTTCAATACAAAAATAAGTAAACTCAGAATAAATCCCATTGTAATTCTAGGTTTTAAAATATGTCATTGTGAAATAAAGTATAAGGAGACAAAGCATGGGAAAAAAGATTACCAGACCCTTGAGAAAAGTAATCAGCATTTAAAATTTTCATTGGAACAATTATACAGATAAATAAATAATTTTTCCCCTTTTCACCCATAGTCAATTGCGTGCCTTCTTGCTTCTTTCTTACCAAAGACTAATGCCTTTGTGTAGTTAACACAATAGTCATCTTTGGCAAATGAATATTTTTATTGCAGTAGCATTTGGAACTTTAACAAATAAAGATGAATAGAGATATCCACCCACAATATTAAAGTTGTGTTTTTCTTTTTTATTGACATTCAAACAATTATTTCACAATGTTTAAACAAAGTTAATGCTTGGGAAGACTTAGATTTGACACTACTGTCCATATTTTTTAAATTATATGAAATCAAACACTACTTTTCCTTAATATATGGAGCATGTTAGAAGTTTGTGAAAATATAATTATTTCAATATTTTATGATCTTTGCCTATGGTTCTAATTGGGAGTACATGAGACAACCTCTGCACTCCCTCCCCACTTCCTTTTTTTCACTGTATTAATATGGAATCTGATGCTGGAATTTTGCCAAAAAAAAGAAAACTTAATGAAAGAGACAAACATTTACCTTGAGTCATAATATCTAATAACATCTATGTTATAAATTAAGATCAGAGTTCAAACTCAGAAAAAAAAATTAAATTTAAAGCCAACATTTTTTTTCCCCTAACTTGAAAACCAGTTTTTCAATGCTTACTTCTTTGCATTGGTCTTTTAAAAGTGATCTCAAAAATTTACCTTTCACAACACATGCAAAGAGTTTGAAAAGAAGCAAACATATTTTCAAATCAGGTTTTTTGTATACGAAGTTAATACTAATCTGCTTTTATATAAGTTTTAAGTAAAGATTAAGATATAAATTTTGGATATTAACCCCTTATCAGATGTTTCTTTGAAGAATATGTTCTCATTCAGTGAGTTGTCTTTTCATTTTGTTGATGGTTTTCTTTACTGTGCAATAGCTTTTTTAGTTTGATGTAGTCATATTGTTTATTTTATACTTTTGTTTCCCTTGCTCGAGGAGATATATCAAAAAATAACATTGCTATGAGAAGTGTCTGAGATTTTACTGTTCATGTTTTTTTCTAGTAATTTTATGGTCTCAAGTCTTACACTTAAGTCTTTAATCCACTTTGAATTTATTCTTGTGTATGGTGTAAAAAGGTGGTCTAGTTACAGTTTGTTTTGCATGTATCTGTCTAATTTTTCCAACACCATTTATTGAATAGACTACAAATCTTTGTCAAAGATTAATTGACCATAAAGGTGTGGGATTATTTCTGGAATCCCTGTTCTTTTCCATTAACCTATATCTCTGTTTTATTTTGTTTTTTTAATATTTTTATTGATTTTTTACAGAGAGGAAGGGAGAGGGATAGAGAGTTAGAAACATCGATGAGAGAGAAACATTGATCAGCTGCCTCCTGCACACCCCCAACTGGGGATGTGCCCACAACCAAGGTACGTGCCCTTGACTGGAATCAAACCTGGAGCCTTTCAGTCTTCAGGCCGATGCTCCATCCACTGAGCCAAACCAACTAGGGCTATATCTCTGTATTTTTTAGAGTACCATGTTGTTTTCATTACTGTGGACTTGTAGTATAGTTTGATATTGGGTAGTGTGATTCCTCCAACTTTAAACAGAAACTTCTCTAAAAAGGACACACAGATGGCCAATAAACATATGAAAAGATGTTCAATGTCACTAATCATCAGATAAATGCAAATTAAAACACAATGAGATATCAGCTTACACGTGTCAGAATGGCTAGAATGTGAAGAAAAGGAAACACTCATGCACTGTTGTTGGGAACGCAGGTTGACGCTGCCAGTGTGGAAAGCAGCATGGAATTACCCCAGAAAATTAAAAATGGAACTGCTGTACAACTCAGTATTTACACTTCTGAGAATTTAATGGAAGAAACCTGAAACACTAATTCAAAAAGATATATGCACACCTATATTCATTGCAACATTTTTTACAATAGCCAAGATTTGGAAGCAGCCCAAGAGCCCATTAGTAGATGAGTGAATAAAAAACTGTGGTATGTTTTCACAATGGAATACTACTCAGCCGTGAAAAAGGAGGAAATCTTACCCTTTGTGACTGCACAGATGGACCTGGAGAGCATTACAATAAGTGAAATAAGCAAGTCAGATAAAGACAAATTCCATATAATTTCACTTATATGTCGAATCTGATGAACACAATAAATTATCAAACAAAATAGAAAGACTCATAGATACAGAATACAGACTGACTGCTTTCAGGGGTGGGGGCGGTTGAAGGGCTGGGTGAAAAAGATGAAGGAATTAAGAAAAACAAAACAAACAAATAAAAAGCAAAACTTGCAGACACAAACAACACTATGGGGATTAAAAGAGAATGGGGTTGTGAAACGGTGAAAGAGGCAAAGAGGGGATGAATGGTGACTGCAAGAGACGCCTTGGACAGTGCACACACAGTATAATATGCAGATAATGTATTATAGAACTGTACACTTGAAACCTATATAATTATATATATATTGTTTGCATTTTATTTCTTGGCATTTGTAGAAATGGAATAACATTGTCAATAAACTTAGAAAATGTAATTCTAATTTAGTGGCTAGTACTGCAGGGGGAAAAATCTAAATGTACGTAATGCCTGATATATACTATCTATATAGGTTGGATAAATTCCTTTCATGAATGAGTAGGTAAAGCAATAAAAGTGAGCCTAAGTTTTAACAGAATTATACAGAGTAATGCCAGGATTGAGAAGGGTGATGACAACAGATAAAGAAAAAAAAATAATGCATTTCATATAAAGACTATTCTTTAGAGTTATTTTTCATTGTTTTCCTACTGGGATAAAAAAAAATATTTTCAAATAATCCAAAGTGTTGGAGTTATCTGTGACTGGGGAAATTTCTATCTAAGATATAAGACACCAAAGATTTACCTGTACCTTTATTACAAAGCAGTTTTTTTTAAAGGTACAGAAAATGAAAAAGGTAGCTTCCCCTCATCACCAGATCAAAATATCAGGCATAGAAATGTCAGAATTTTTTATATTAAATATATATATAGCAAAATTATATATATATATATATATATATATATATATATATATATATATATATATATATATATATATAGCAAAAATTTGGCATTCACAAATTTCTTTAAATTATTTATTCTTTTATAAAATAACTAGTAGCCCCGTGCACAAAATTTGTGCACTCGGGAGGGGGGTCCCTCAGTTATTAAACATTTATCCGCACAACACTGACTGACCACATTGGTGGCAGTGGTGGTGGTCTTGTCAGAATGTGTTATATTATGCAGATGAAAATCTATTTAAACAGATTTGATGTAGATATTTTCAAAGATGGAAGAATTGTCCCTGTCAACTATTTTAGTTGATGCATATCTTCAGTAATTATCATCATTGCAAAGTTTTCAGTCCCCATATGGATTGCTGGATATAATAGGTCATGCGCTGTCCCTGGCCTTTGCAGCCTTTGTTACCTTAAGGACTCTAGTTTTCCATTTATATGTTTAAGTACCAACCTTACTGGCTTAAAAATGTAAGCTTTTAACACTGCTCTCTCTGTTCCGTATTCTTCCGATGAAAAGTGGAGTTGGGTTGCAGCACGGGAGAGAAATTCAGAAGGGGAATATTGAAGTAATGACTGCAGTTGGAGAAGAGGGAACCTGTTTCCCTGGCCACGGGCGCTGGCGCCCTGGACCCCAGGGCTGGCAGCTTCTCCGGGTGGCTGCAGCCTGGGACCTCGGGCGGGTAGCTCGTCCGTCTCCTGGGCTGCAGCCAGCCACAGCCGCTGGCGCCTGGATCAAAGGTGGGCGGCTTCTTCTTCTGGGGGCTTCTTCTTCTTCTGTGCTTCCAGGGAGGGTAGTCAGTTATGTGTCATGCAAACATAGGTGTCACTCATCTCAGAAGCCGGGTGTGGGTCAGGAAATTGCCGGCTGGGGACGCTGGTGGTGACTGCTTCCCTGGCACCGCACCGGACTTCTGTGGTCACCGATTGATCACCGCAGAAGCCAAGTGCAGGGGCAGGGAAGTGGCCGCCTAAGCCCAACTTGTGCCTTCTTGCAGACGGGGCCCTCTTCCCCTGGCTGCTGGCACCAGTTTTCCTCCAGCGGCAGGAACCCAGGCCTTTGCTCTTTGCCGGTAGGGACCCTCGCAGAAGGCTTTGTTCTCCGCTCCCGCCACTGGGCTTGGCTCCCTGGGGCGGAGCCGGCGTGCTGGATTCGCTCTCTATGCTCCGCATGCCGGCCTTTGCTCGCTGCTCCTGCCCCATTAGCCACCATCTTGGCTGGTGATTAATTTGCATATCTCGCTGATTAGCCAATGGGAAGGGTAGCGAAGTTACGGTTAATTACCATGCTTCTCTATTATTAGATAGGATGAATTCCCACAGCACAACCAATCTGCACAGCTTTCCTTTCCATCAGAAATAAGGGGCAGAGATTTTGTTTCATATGAGTGGATCTCATGTCATGTGTTAATGCTTCAGAGAGTCAGCACATATGATATCTAGAAGCATTAATTGAGGATTGGAACCAGTTTATTTTGTATGTCAGATCTTTAATCCTGATTATGTAGCAATTACCAATTCAGATATACTCTATTATGCTGCAACTATGAAATGCCTTTTCTTAACTTCCTGAAGGAGTTAAAGGAAACTCATCTAAAAAACATCTTGCTCTCTATTTGCAATTATTCTCCTCTTTATCATGACAATTCAAAAAATTAATTCCACATATTATTTTCAAGAACAAAAATAATAAAATGAATATATATTTTAGAATTCTATTTCTAAATGTAACATTGACTTTTGATCTAGTTGATTCATCTATCATCAGACCCAGTTAGCCTCCCTGTACAACATGGATACTGTTGCCTAAATAGCACAGCATTATATTATTTTAATGGATTATTACCCTATCTTGTTTTTGTAATTTTCTAGGAGAACAGTTTGAAAAAACTTTCCATCTTGTACTCTGGGCTGTCATTCCACAAAATATCACAAAAAGTAGAAGAACTGATGAAGCAAGTACTTTGAGTCAAAGAAAGAATCTACACATTTTGGTGAGGAGGATGCAGTAAAGAAGCTGAAGCATATATATATTTTTTTATCTTCCCACTAAATTAGTAAGGAAGCAGTTAGGGAGTATTATGCCTAAAGGTAGTATTTCTTTGAACTATTTTCCATGTAAAATATTATAAAGCAGTAAAATAAAAATATCAGTTAAAGCGATAATCACAAGTAACATAAGTGAGAGAGGTTGGTCAGGAAGTGGCTCAGAAAAAAAAAAAATACAGGCATGGGACAACTACTTGGGGCTGGGTGAAGTGAAAGGATTTGGAAGGAAGTCTATGCTGAAAAGTAATATAGGAAAAGTATGGTCACCATTTACATAGACTGTTGATTGAATTAGTGTCTCTGAAGTTGGAGTCTAAGGGAAGTCGATAGGCAGAGATCTAAAGAGACAGGTAGTAAGCCCAACGAAGGTCTACCAAGCTGTGGAAAGGACCCAAACTCTAAACTCTTTAGTCACTGGGAACTTATAAAGAGAGGGGAAGAAATTCTAATACAGACGGAACCAGGGTAATCAAGACATTTATTCCTTCCTTCATTCTTCATTCAACAAGTATTTATAGAAATTACATACATTTTAGACATAGACTAGGGGACTCTAACCTCAAAGGACATACAATTGAGTCTGTGAGACAGACCAAAAAACCCCACAAAATACAGTGTGTTAAGTGATATAATGGAGTAATTGTAAAATAGTCAAAAGGGACATAGTGAATATTGTATCTAACTTGGATGTTAGGCCTAAAGAAGGTTAGTGGTAAACTTGAAGATGACTTTGAGATTGAGTTAACCTCCTGAATAGATAAGAATTAAAAACTCTCTATATAAATTGTGTATATAATATATAATTACATATATATAATTACATATATATACATATATATATAATCAGCTGCTGAAATTTTTTTAAACACAATTGTATTTATGGGTCAGAAGGACCTCTCTCGGAGCAGCATAAAGAATTAGCTGAAGGAGGGAGATTAGGCAAGAAATTATCATCTATCCTAGCTAATAAAAGAGAAAGATGCTAATTAGCCATACCTCAGCTACCCTTCCCATAGGCTAATCAGGGCGATATGCAACTTAACTGCCAGCCAAGATGGCGGCCAGCAGCTAGGTAGCTTGAAGTGAACATGAGGCTTGCTTGCTTCAGTGATGGAGGACTCCAAGGTTCCCTGCCTGCAGCTGCCGGCCTCTGAGCTTGCATTTTGAAACATTTTTACAAATATAGAAGCTAAACAAAACCCCAGAAACCTGCTTTCAGCCAGCTGGGATCTCAGAGTTGGAGTTGAAACAGAGTTTCGATTATAGAACCCAAACAAACCAGATACCTGCTTTCAGCAGCACAGGCCTCAGAGCTGGAGCCAAGCCTCAGAGCTAAAGCTGGCCGAGAATAAAAAAGAAAAAGAAAAAAAGGATCGGTTGGGAGCTTCAGTCACCGGCCAGCCTGAAAACAGCCCTCAGCCCCTCACCCAGACTGGCCAGGCACCCCAGTGGGGACCCCCACCCTCATCCAGGACACCTTTCAGGGCAAACCAGCCAGCCCCCACCCATGCACCAGGCCTCTATCCTATATAGTAAAAGGGTAATATGCCTCCCAGCACCGGGATCAGCGGAGCCGCGAGGCCTCCTGCACTGGGATCAGCGTGACAGGGGGCAGCGCCCGAACCCCCTGATCGCCCTGCGGCTCTGTGTGGGACAGGGAGCAGGGCCACAACCTCCCTATCCGCCCTGCTCTGTTCGTGACAGGGGAAGGCACCCCAACCCCCTGATCAGCCCTGCACTGTTCCTGATAGGGGGGAGCTCCCCAACCCCCTGATCGCCCTGCGGCTCTGTGTGTGACAGGGTGTGGCGCCCCAACCCCCTGATCGGCCTGCTCTGTGTGTGACAGGGTGCGGCGCCCCAACACCCCACCCCCACCATGGGCCCTGCTCTGTGTGTGATGGGGTAGAGCCATAACCTGCCCATCGGCCCTGCCCTGAGTGTGACAGAATACGGCCTCCCAACCCCCTGATCAGCCCTGCTCTGTGTGTGACAGGGGGCGGTGCCCCAACTCCCCTATTGGCCCTACTCTGTGAGTGACGGGGGGAACTCTTCAACTCCCTGATGGGCCCTGCTCTGTGCATGACAGGGGGGAGCTCCCCAACCCCCTGATCGACCCTGCTCTGTGAGTGATAGGGGGCAGCGCCCCAACCCCCTGATTGGCCCTCCTCTGTGCATGACAGGGGGTGGCACCACAACCTCCCCATCGACCCTGCCTTGAGTGTGACAGGGGGCGGTGCCCCAACCCCCCAATTGGCCCTACCCTTAGCGTGACTGAGGGTGGCATCACAACCTCCCGATCTGCCCTGCTCTGTGCATGACAGGGGGTGGCGCCCCAACTCCTCAATCGGCCCTGCTTTAAGCCCGACCAGGGGCTGTACCTAGGGATTGGGCCTGCACTCTGCCACCTGGGAGCAGGCCTAAGTCAGCAGGTCATTATCTCCTGAGGGGTCTCAGGCTGCGAGAGGGCACAGGCCGGGCTGAGGAACCCTCCCTCCCCCCCGAGTGCACAAATTTTTGTGCACCGGGCCTCTGGTATACATATAAAAGGCTAATATGCAAACTGTCCCCTTCGGAGTTTGATCAGGAGACCAGGAGTTTGATCACTCACTATGACGTGTGCTGACCACCGAGGGGCAGTGTGGAATGAAGGAAGGCCCTTGATGGCAGCTGAAAGGCCCGGATAGGCCCTGATCCCCAACCAGGCCTAGGGACCCTATCTGTGCACAAATTTCGTGCACCAGGCCTCTAGTGTGGTTATAAGATATGTGTCTGAACTCAAGCAGCAGCATGCACTGGGTCAAAAGTATACTTAGAACTGATATAGATAGGATGTGATAGTTGATTGGATATGGAAGGACAGGTGAGGAAACTGTGATTTAATATCAGTTTTCTGGTGGGAAAACTAGATGAACAGTGGCATTACTTACAACAACAACAAAAACAAATAGGAAGGCAACCTGTTTCAATTTTTAGGCCTAATCTTATGTTCAGCATTCATTTAACTAGACCTTAAACATACTCTAATTATTCGTCATCTCGGTCTTGAACATTATTATTTGTTCAATGGTGTTCATTTGATTAAATTCTTATCTCTCCAAAATTTCCTACTACAAAATATTTTCTGATTATGAGCTCTGCATTTCTCAAACATGGTTTTACACCACTCTTTCTCATTCCCTGCACTTTCCTCCTCAATTAAAATTGGGACATTCCCTCTTTCTATGTTACTTCTGCTTCCCTTGATGATTTTCTCTTGGATGATTGACATAATGTTGAAAACAGAACCAACACAAAGGAGATCAAGTTTGGTTTTGCATTAACTTGGGCTTTTGAGAAAATTTAAAAATAATTACATGAAATTGTGTAATCTAATTCAATAAGCACTCAACTAAGGCCTTCCTAATGTGCAGTGGCCTTGACTGAAAAACAGAGATCCTAATGAATACAATGGAGTCTCATTCTCTAATAGTTCATGGTCTATTTGAGAATACAAATATAAAATTGACCACTTTAATGTAATGGGGTTAGTATATATAATTTAAAAATTGGGTGAAAGGAAGAGAGTGTTTCTCGAGGAACAATGAGAAAATGGTCAGGAGATAAGTCACAGATTTGAGACATGAAAGCTGATGTAGGAATTGGTCAGAGATGCAGCTAAAAGGGAAACAGGTTTAAGATAATTTGATTGAAAGTTGAGAGATACTTATGCAGGTTTGGTATGGGGGAAGCCAGAGTACTTGGTGGAGTAAGGTTGCAGAGGAGAGATAGATTAGCTTTGTGGAAAAATAAAAACACACCTTCCACCAAGATAAGAAGAGTTCAAAATAAATGAAAATACACAAGCATCTGTGTGTAGGAGGAGGTTTTAGGAGAATTTCCTTTACTATAACTCATGTAATAAAGGGTGTGATCACAAGATCTTGGGAATATCCAGTTTCCATTTATTTGTACCCAGAGGGTTAACTTGTTGATTGTTCATCTAAAATAATAAATGAGAACAATGAAAAGTTCTTCTGGATATTACAGCATCACTGTTAGGAACTGTGTCAGAATTGGACTTAAAGGTGGTGAAAAACTGTCTCTTCTGACATTTTTAAATTTGTGGAAGCTGGAATCAGGATGGGTCTTTTAACTTAGCGTTAGGTACAGTGGAAAGCAAACAAACATAAAAATGTTATGACCATAAAGGTGGTTTTTATTTTGACTTTTATTAAAGCATCTCATCATTTCAATTAATCTCTGGAGGCAGGGTTTGTGTAAAATTCACTTTAGAGATATAAATTTTATACAAAACCTGCCTGGGAAATAAATGCCATGTAAAAGTGTTCAACAAAGTATTCTTGAAAGAGTGGATTATTATATGTCTCTTATTCATTCATTAAAAATATAGAGGTTACCAAATAAAATGTTCCATGAAATATTCTTGAATGTTGCTGAATATCCAAAATATATTCTTGAATAAATTCAGAAGTAAATTAATGAAGAGATATGATAAACAAGTATCATTCTAAGCCATTGAAATTTCTAGTGTTAGAATGTATTTGCCATTGTTTGTTTTCTTTTAAAACCAGATAATAAACTCTATTCATATTTTCCACGTGTGATTATAATGAGACAGCTGAAGTATCAATTAGAATACAAATATTTTACCATGGGCACACATATACACACACACATACTCACATCAGAGAGTTACTAAATCAAACATGGCCACTTCCCAAAGAAACAACAGAGCTATGCTTCTCTGCACACAGGTGTACTCATAGGTGAGTGGCAAAGAGGCCCAGACCTGCAAAGAATAGTGCTAGTTGGCATGTAAGAGATGGCGAGATGTTGAGTGCTGATATCTAACTCTTATAATGTTTAATATAGTGATAGACGGTGCCAGCAGATCTCTGGAAATAATATTCCAAAAGAGCGAAATAAATGTACCTAGAGAATAAAAGGATGTAGGGAGAAAATGAGCATGTGGGACACAGCTATTCTTTAAAGATATGAGTCAAGCCTTCTGCATGGCACAGTGGAGAGGTAACAGGCCTATGCTGCTGGATTTTATCCCACTGGATATACATACTTAGGGAGATGGGAGTAAAATAAAGGACTGCGTGGTGAGCAGGAGATCTTTTTGTTTAGCCATCTGCATGCTGCTTGGAGCGTTTGCTCCTTCAATTATTTTTTCTCTCTGGATCACAAGCCTCTTCTATTCTACTAAGTTCCTCGTATGTGTATACAAAATATGCTCCAAACAGACACCAATGACAAGGTAAAACACAAACCCTCCCTAACTCCAAAGTCCCTTCAGGGAATCTCATTTCCTTTTTTGCCCTTCAACAGCAAACTTATTGAATTATCCGTGGATGCTGTCACCTTTACGTCTTCTGCTTTTCACTCCAAAATGCACGTCACTGTCCTAGCTCCACTGCCCCTGTTCTCATGATCGTGACTCCTTAATTATACCTACATGACCGCCTTCTCCTCTGAATTTCCAAATCACACATAGAGTCCCCTGCTTATCGAAATAATGCAGTAAATGGAGAGGTGGTATCCATGAAATATTTAAAAACAAGGACTCTGGAGTCAGATGGCACAGGTTGGAATTCCAGTTTCACCACTTCCTAGCTATGGGCATTAAAGTGCTTTAGTTAGCATTTGTAGGTACAGTTTCTCATCTGTGAAATGGGAATAGAAATAGTAGCAAAGTTATTTTAAGTGCCAGTGTGCTAAACCAAGCTGATTAAAACTGCCTGGCACACAGTAAAACACACGGCCGATATCGGCTATTCTTTTGTTATTCATAGGCGCTTCCAATTGGCATGTCCAAACATATTCCATGACTTTTTAGTTTTCACACCTATTCATTCACCCAATACCTCTCTCAGCTCAATAAACAGTATTATCACCCGTGCAGCAACTCAAGCCAGAATCCAGGACTCACTCAGCTTGGTATACTCTTGTTCCCTCAGTCTCTACATCCAATCCACAGTAATCTCCGAGGTTGCAGTCTTACATCTCTATTTCTTCCTGTCGCCTATTCCCAGGACCAGCATGTGTGGCCTGGTATACAAAAACTAAATGACCACATAGCTTCCAAAACTATCCTATTACAAGTCCTTCTCTCAATCGTGCCAAGAGTGATATTCCTTTTTTTAAAAAATGTATTTTATTGGTTTTTTTACAGAGAGGAAGGGAGAGGGATAGAGAATTAGAAGCATTGATGAGAGAGAAGCATCGATCAGCTGCCTCCTGCACACCCCCTACTGGGTCTGTGCCTGCAACCAAGGTACATGCCCTTGACCAGAATCGAACCTGGGACCCCTCAGTCCCCAGGCCGATGCTCTATCCACTGAGCCAAACCGGCTAGGGCAGGAGTGATATTCTTAAAATGCAAATGGAATCACGCGTTTCCCAGGTTAAAACCTAGAGTGGACTCCCACTGCAATCAGAAGAAACCCAAACTCTTAGCCAATGGCCTTCAGAGGCAGGCATGTCTGGCCTCTAGCATCACTCTCCCATGCTATTTCCACTCTCCTTCATCATCCATGCCCCAGACATTTGTCATCAAGGATGGCTCCCACTAGCACCAGCACATGGGAACTCCCAGTGGTCGAGAAACATCAGAAATGCTTTCCCGGGTGTACATACAAGTGGTGGCCTGATAGCTGGAATCTCCTTGTGAATGCTTCAGAGAGCCCATACTCTTCTGAGTTTTGTGACCTCAGCTATCTGCCTATATGCCCTCTTGAAATTTTCAAAACTTTTAATAGAAGTTGGAATTTTTATAGGACTCACAAAGCATTTTGCCATGAATACTTTGGCCTTAAGACTTTAGATTGGTTTTTCTGTGACCTCATAACCTGAGCCATATGTTTTACCTTTATTTTCGCTTCAATGGAAATGACAAGTCTAAAACAAGATAAATCTTAAATGGTCACTTCATTTTTTTCTAATTTTTGCATCTTTTCTCAATCTCTTCTCCCTGCCCATCAAAATTATATTATAAAAATTTTAATGGATTGTTTTACTTATTTCCATTAGAAAATTTCAATGTCCATTAAAGTTCCCTTTGGCACAACTGGCATAATATGTGTTGCAAATGTACTGGACATCATAGACAACCTCTTCCTTCATGCCCATATGTACTCTCTACCCGCAGTACCTTGTATACTTAGTGTTTGAGATTCACTTAATGACTCTTGCCTTGACTGGGTTTACATTGCTTTTCAGTACTTTCCTTGGGGAATAGTATTATTTTTGAAACCATATCTTCTACCTTCACATTTCTAGTGAAAACTAACAGATGCGGTGTAACATTTATGTCATTAGAGAAAGGGAGAGAGCACAGGATAAAAGCTCATGGATATTGATTTGGTTTCTCCAGCTATACATGCCCCACCCCTCCTGATAGGTTGATACGTTTCCAGTACTTCTTTAAAAGGCTTAAAAATTGCCACATGTTTTAAGGGGAAGAATTTCATCCACTACCAAGACTCTCAGTAGAAAGTCTGAGAACAAATGAAATAATTTTGTAGGAAAAACACTTGGAAATGGTTTCAGTATACCTTATATCAAAGGCTAAACATGTGACTACAAATAAATATTCCTACTGGATATTTTAGCTGCCTTGATATTGCATATGAAGTACTTCTGTATATTATCCTGGCATCCTGAATTAAAAAATATTATTTGTTGTGACTGTCATTTACACTACAATGTGAAATATTTCAGTACTTCAAGCAATATATGACATAACATGGGAAAAATTATCTTTAGTCCATGTAATACCATGAATGAACAGATACGTGATCCACAAATAGAAAAATTTCCCTATATGCCAGTCTTTTTTTTATAATATAGGTTCATGTCTAAAGCTAGCTTTCTTTTAACCAGATTACTGATATTATGCCCAGGAACATGATATATTAAATAAAATGATTCTGGATTAGATGTGTATTAACAATATTTAATAATAAGTGCTAGATTGTCATATAAAATATGGCATGAGTTGGAAGGTTGAAAGCCAATCAGTTGGAAAAACTCAAGTCTTAAATGCTCTGATCTATGCTATAGTCACTTTTTCTTCCAGAGCTTATTAATTTCATTATCTAAGTGAAGATCTAAGTTGCTTATATGAAAATGTGACCATGTTCATTGCATCCTGTCAAGTTAGACTCTATGGAAGGCTATTTCTTAATCACACTGCTTGGGTTAGGCTTTCTTTGCCTTGGATATACATTCCACACATGAATTCCTGGCTCTTTTAAATTGGCCAGGCAGGAAAATCTCAATGAAATAGTATAAAGCTTTGCATGTACAAAGTACTTTTTCCTCTATTTTCACACTCGTAAATCATAATTTCTTAGAATAGGGAAGAAAAGGAAGTTAAAGGGAATAGTGTTAAACAATAGACAGAAGAGCCATGAGGAGAGAACAGATTCCCTGAATTGGGAGAAACACAATGGGAGACTTGCAGATCCTCGTGGATGGCAGCACATCCATTTCTCAACAGCATTTGCCCCCATAACATCAGCCAGGATGACTAGGCAGAAAGGTGTAGCCAGAAGAATATGAGAAGATGATAAATTTGCTCTCTGACGTGACCTTGACTTCTGAGAGAATAGTTAACTAAAACTTTTCTCAAAATTAAAAGAGGATTGGCCATAGGGGACCACTGTGCTCACAGAAGATAGCCTCTATATAGGAGTGATTTTCTTTTATTGAAGAGAATGCTTTCTCTGCTTTTCACTCTCATTCCCCTAATTTGTTATTCAAGATCCAGTATCTTGTTGATATGTGGGTTTGAGGTAAGGTTCCCGGAGTCTTGGTCACACAGCAGAATCATATTACCACAAGCGAGATAAGGATCGTTCCAAGTCTGTGTGTCAGCCTCTATAGCTCTGTTATCTTTTTAACTGTGGAGAGGTGTGTGAAACCCACACAAATAGAGTCAATGAGAAAAAAATCATAATGTTAGGAATTTGCCAACTCCAAGGATCGCTCAAGCGAATAAGCAAAAGATTATAGCCCCATTTAAAACTCTCCCTGTAGTTTAATAAAACTTTAAAAAGACCCTAAAGGGAAGCACATTTGGGAGAAGGTATTAGACATTTATAGTTTTATATCATTTTCTAACAGAAGAATTAATATTTTGAATTCCACTTTTATAAAAACCACTTTTTTTAATTTACGGAAAATCACTTTAATTCTCATTGTTTTGGTACTGCTCTTTCTAAATTAGACTTTATTAAGGACTCAGACATTAAAATAATGAATTATGTTAAATCTGCAGCAAATGTATAGCAATGGTTGCATAAACTACTATGTCCAATAATATAGAGACTGGTAGTCAGAATTCATAATGTAGGCTGTTAATAAACCAATACTTTTCTCATCTAATTTATATGTCCATTATAATTTAGTTCTTCCAGGCAATAAAACACACAGTGTGCAAAATCTCATTGACAGAGAGGAAAGTTTTGGGGCTGGGCATAGAAAACACAGGTTTTCCTTTACAAACTCTTCTTGGCCTTGTAAATTAACATATAAGGCTTCAAACTAGCACAGTTATAAAGCTTACTGCCATCGCCCTACTGACTCAGAGGTATAAAGGGTTTACATGAATGAATGAACTGCTTTACCCTAATTAATATTATTTAAAAGGTATTAGATGAATATTCAGTAATAATACCCAACCTGTGCAGTGAGAAATAGGGCATTCTTACAATGTATTATGCCTGTTTCACTGTGTGTATTATCAGACTGGAGCTCCTGGAGGCCAGGACCTACTCTTTTTGCTATTCTAATCATCCTGCACAGTATCTTGTATACAGTACATTATCAATTAACATTAAATGCATGAAGAGATGAAATAAGAAATAAAGAACAAGGCTACTTAATGGTTTTGTTACAGTGCCATACTGCCATTTAAGAGGGAAAATATTTCTACTTGTCATTGACTTCCTAGTTTCAGAGGTAGATACAAGGTGAAAGGCCAATCTCAGAGTACATTCTGCTGTGTGCAGGTCAGAAAGGAAATAACAATCTTGCAGAGAGCCTGTTCTACCAAGATTTCTACACTAATTTGTAGGGCAAAGTGACTGGATATATTTACATAAATTGGTGGCAGACATACCAACTACAGGAGGTTTGACCTATTATCGTTTAATATGTGTGCTAGCTTTGGGCTTGGCATTCTTAAGACCCCTACTACTTTAGCTACAGGACTGGAGGAAGGTCAGAGTTATGGGACTCCAAGTATATGAGGGCTATGTGCAAACTTTAATGGAAAGTATAAAATTGTAGTTTTACGTCAAAAAACAAGTAGCTTCAAAAAGTCAGCAGAGACCAAAAGATCTAATACTTGGCTATTCTGCTGACTTTCAAATAAAATCCAAATATCTTATCTTCATACTCAAGAAGCTTTAAAATCCCACTCCATTCTAACTTGCTACGTGCTATCCCAGTTCATCTCCTTTCACTAAGATCCAATTCTCAACCAAATTATTTGCTGCCCCTATGCCTAAATTTCCAAGCCTAGGATTGTTTCCTAGGAACCTAATATTTGTACATGGCCAAATTCTTCTTATTCTCTTTTAAAATGTAAGTCAAAAGCCATTTCTTTTCTGCTTACCTCAATATAAGCCATCCTGTTCCCTTATGAATATACAAATTATTTCATATGCTCCTCTCTGTTAGTCTATATTATTATTGCCTACTTAATCCCAAATGCATCTTCCTGATCAGGCAATAACCCTGAGGCAGGTAGTTTCTGAATTATCCCCTTGTCTCCAAAAGTGGGGAGCTTTCTATATGTAGTTGATGTATGAAAATTGATTAGAGATATTAGAAATATTCATGGGAAAAAGGTTAAATATACATTTAAAATCTAATATAGAATGAGGAAATGTAAAGCTGTAATACATTAAAAATTAGAGTCCAAATGCAAAAATGTAATTATTGCTGTATGTCAATAACAGAAATACAGGTGAATTATGTAATAAAAATGACAATAAAAATACCAGGAGATAATTGTTCATCATAGTTTTGGGGAATAAATAGGGATATCTAGAAAGTCTTTAAGAAAGAGATAAGTGTTCAGTGTCTTTTAAAGTAGATAAGCATTATTTCTAATACATATAGTACTCAGCACCATTGGCCTTTATCAAAACTTATAGAACAATTTAAGTAAGTAGATCTTACCAACAGTTTTACCACACAATGGACTGAACTGATGGGCAGATTACATTTCTTTATAATAGTTAGTTTCTCCAAAGACAGAATTTCTGTCGTGTTTCTGTTACTGCATTTGGACCCTGACACTGATGAGAATTATGACCTTGTCATTATGTAGCATTCCATAAGTATTGGTTCATTTATGGTAGTTTTGTGATACTGAAATTTTTACTCGATATTCACGAATCTAAAATTAACCATTATTTTTTAGAGAGAAAAGCAATCAATGTAAAATAGTTGTATGGTATTTTTATAGCTATGCTTTGTGCCAAATAACCAAGATATATTTAATTTTTTGAAGGGAATGAGATTATAAGATAGTGAACAAGAAAAGTCAACAACTTAAAAATGAATTTTTAGTGATAGAAAATGCAAGTCTCTTTAACCAACATTCTAAGGGTTATAGAAGAAATTCCAGTTATGTACTAAGGTTAACATATTTTCAAATGTAGGAGTAAAGATGAATGCTATTAATAAGTATACTTTATCTTTTACCATAAAAAAGAAAATAGATGTCTTATCACAGAAACTATTTTACAAACTCATAACAATTTCATGTTATTTTCAAAATGGTAAACTAAATCATAATTTTTAAATAAGTAAACCTTTAAGACTGGTCTTTTAAAAAGTTGAAGATACGTAATTTACTTGAATTATTAAGTTTTCTATAAAATGATACAATATTTGATATAGTTATCTAAAATTGTTAAGCAATTTCAAATCTATAGATATGATGCTACATATATCATTATATCTATGTCTATTAAATATATATCTGCTTATATGCAACAGAAAATAATATGGGAAATATAAAATAGATAAGCAAATAAACAGCCAGGATACTTCAAATATAAAAAAATTTATGAAAATAACTTAGGTTATTGGATCTTTTCTTCACACTAGTCAAATACTTAAACAGTTCATTTTGTTTAATGTTTTTAAATAATGGTCTTATGGGTCCAGTTTGAGGTCAGGTATATAGGAAAGTATACTAATTGGATTTATTTACATTTTTGTTCATTCCTGCCACTGGAGACTCCTTTGAAAATAAAAACATCATTGAAGAAAGCTAAATGTTAAAAAGTTAAAAACAGAATTTATTAAAGAATGCTACTATGTCCTTATGGATTGAATGACCATCAAACTAAAAATGACTAATTGCAGTTGAGAAATAACACTTGAGAAATTTTTCCTCATGACTTTGGTGTAATAAAGTCTCTATTCTCTGATTAAATATGGAAGTTTCTTGAATTATTAAAAAACAGTAAAATATAATTTTATTCACTCAGAAGAGAAGAAATGAGTGTGATAGAGAGCCCAGCAAGTGATATGTGGAGTGTAATTCTAAGTCATGAAACTGTGAGAGAACTGTATGAATTTGAATAGCATATACATTAACTCACCTTGTCTAGAATTATATGAGTCAGCCAATATTAAAATCTCTATGGTTAATTTTTAAAATATTCTATATTACCTATAAGTAGGAAGTAATTTTCCTTAAATTCCATACATAAAATATTGAATCACCAGTTATTTTGACAAAATGAAACAAAGAAGAGATATAACTCTTCAGATATAAGGATCTGAAGTAAAAGGGAGTAGTCACAATTAGATTTAGTAGACTAATAAGACATGAGAGCCAGGGGGACATTGCATGTTCCTGAGTTTGCTGGAATTGGTTTGTGTTTCTCATGGAAAACTAGACTCTAGTATTTCCATGGAGAATTTAGAGTTTTTGTAAAGATTAACTATAAAATGGAATAACAATAACTGTATTAAATCATACAGGAGAAATAATGGAATAGACTAAAAGATGGCATCCCTCACTACCTTAGCTTTTACTCCTCTGACCCTGGGGAATCATGAGAATATGAATTAAACCACGCATGGAAGAATGTCTGAGGTGAGGAAGTGCCACAAGCACACATTAAACTGTGAGCCACAGGCACACTGAGACTTGGAAGTAGGAAACAGTAAATAGAAACCATTGTCATCTTTTCCCATCTTACCATGACATATATACTCAAATTTCTCTCCACAAATTCGTGTATTCAAGCATCTCTCTACCATCAAGGGTCATAGGGAATCAAGGCTCTAAAACTCTGGGTTATGAGGCCAACTTTTCTATTTATGGAGAAACTTCTTGGGCCTCTAGAAAAGCTATTTTAAATACTAGATGGAGAATGCCAACAACTTCTGAGATACATTCTTTGTGGGCAGAGAAATCACTTTGAGTTGGGATACAATGGGGAACTGTTTAAATGGCTAGTTATGGAGGTTGCTTTTCATTTATCTTGGGGTGCCTTGTTGGTAGTAAAGCATGGATAGTCATTTCTAACTGCTATATATAGTTGTTAGCATGAGAAGAGAGGTGTGTGGGATATATGGGATCAGCAAACACAAGGCCAGAGGGAGATATGGAGAGTCAGACTACACTGGACAAATATCCACAGTGGTGTAGTTATCCTGTGACTTCCTGTTCCTTTGTCCTCTGGAACCCTGTACTTTTAAAGCTCTTTATATAACACTGTTGCATAAAATCACTGCCGTACATGGTTTTCTAAATCTTCATTTAGTCCCATAAGATTCAATAAATATTGATTACACATCTACTGTATTTCAAGCTGTGGGAATTCAAAGATGAATGAATGAATAGTTTTTGCCCTAGCTCAATGACAGACACTGAGTTTATACTGTAGTCTGGGGTGGGGATGACATGAAGGGAAAGCAAATTGGGAGGAAGGTGGGGAGCCAGTTTCTTGAGCACAATATTATACTTCTTGTGTATGTAAGTAAAATTGGCATCTCTAGGTTGCTGTAAACTAAAACACACAGTTATAACAAAATTTGTAAGCAATATATTCTTCTTTTTAAAAGTACACACATGTTTTAGAACACAGGTTTTTTGATAGCTTAGGTGCATTTTATTGGTTTTATTTCAAATTAGAACATGATTTCTTCATAGGTAGAGGTGGCAGGGGCCTCATTGTATTCTTAAACTCTCACAAAAGAAAAAAATTTGACCACCCTAATCATTAGGCTTTTCCTATGCATGAAAAAACAATGAAATGATACCTAACTGAATTATCTAACTCTGATAAAAGCCACTTAGCCATTCCAGATATTCAGTTAGAATTACCTGGTAAAATCCTCCATTGTCACCATTTATATATTAATGCCAAAATTATATATTACATACACACATACACACACATACACCAAACAACCTGTAATATATATATATGAGACTAGGAATTAGAAAAATTACTCTACAGTCTCTAATTAAAGAAAATCCACAGGGTTCAATTATAATGCTGTGGAGAAGAGAGAGAGAGAGAGAGAGAGAGAGAGAGAGAGAGAATGATTAAATGACTTCACTTAATCTTGACCTTGAGTGTAATTAGTCCCTAGGACAGTGGTTCTCAACCTGTGGGTCGCGACCCCTTTGGGGGTCGAACAACCCTTTCACAGGGGTTGCCTAAGACCATTGGAAAATACATACATATTTACATATTGTTTTTGTGATTAATCACTATGCTTTAATTTTGTTCAATTTGTAACAATGAAATTGGGGTCACTACAATGAGGAACTGTATTAAAGGGTCATGGCATTAGGAAGGTTGAGAACCACTGCCCTAGGATATGTGAAGATGTGACTTCAATTTATTTTTTAGATGAAGCAAGTGAAGAAAAAATAAGTGTTACAGACTAACCTGATGAAATATATGGGATATACTAGGAGTACCAATTAATAGTGCAGATTTTTTTCAATAGATGGAGTTACATATATGTTGATATATATGCGATTTGATATGTATGCTATTTTGTTGTATTGACAGCAAGCTTCAAAACTTCATATGTCAAATTTGCTGAAGGTGTTAACATCATAGATATTTTTACACTTAAAAATGTCAAATTTCATGCCAAAAAAAGAGCATCTGCAGGAAGTTTTAATTCATTACTTTATTTTGAAGAAAAAGTTATTGTATACTTTGGGAAGCTTATGGTAAACATATTCCATCTCAAGATATTTGCAAATACTGGTTTAAACACTTTAAAAGTGGTGATTTCGATGTGAAAGACAAAGAAGGTCCAGGTCAGCTGAAAAATTTTGAAGACCTATTACAAGCATTATTGGATGAAGATGTGTGTCAAACTCAGAAACAACTTGCAGAAAGATTAAACATTGCTCAGCAAACAATTTCTGATCATTTACAAGCAATGGGAAAGATTTTAAAGGAAGGAAAATGGGTGCCACATCAACTGAATGAAAGACAAATGGAAAACCGAAAAGTCATCAGTAAAATGTTGCTTCAATGGCACGAAAGAAAGTCTTTTTTGCATCGAATTGTGACTGGCTATGAAAAGTGGATTTATTTTGAGAATCCCAAGTGCACAAAATCATGGGTTGATCCGGGTCAACCATCAACATCGACTGCAAGGCAAAATCGCTTCGGAAAGAAGACAATGCTCTGCGGTTGGTGGGATCAGAAAGGTGTGGTGTATTGTGAGCTTCTAAAGCCAGGAGAAACCATTAATACTGATCACTACCAACAACAAATAATCAATCTGAACCACTCTTTGATTGTGAAATGACCAGAATGTGCCAAAAGACACGACAAAGTAATTTTGCTTCATGATAACGCACCATCACACACTTCAAAACCAGTTAAAGACACGTTATAAGATCTTGCTTGGGAAGTATTAACCCACCCGCCATATTCACCAGACCTTGCTCCTTCAGATTACCACTTTTCCTGATCAATGGCACAACGCACTTTCTGAGCAGCACTTCAAAACATACAAAGAATGCCGAAACCGGTTTGGCTCAGTGGATAGAGCGTCGGCCTGCGGACTGAAAGGTCCCGGGTTCGATTCCAGTCAAGGGCATGTACCTGGGTTGTGGGCACTTCCCCAGTGGGGGATGTGCAGGAGGCAGCTGATCGATGTTTCTCTCTCATCGATGTTTCTGACTCTCTATCTCTCTCTCTTCCTCTCTGTAAAAAATCAATAAAATATATTAAAAAAAAAAACATACAAAGAAGTAGAAAATTGGGTCTCTGAATGGTTTGCCTCAAAACAGAAAAGTTCTAGTGGGACGGTATCCACAAATTACCTGAAAGATGTGGAAATGTGTAGCTAGCTATGGACATTACAGTGGGGCCTTGACTTACGAGTTTAATTCGTTCCGTGACAGAGCTCGTAACTCAAATTACTCATATGTCAAATCAATTTTCACCATTACAATGAATTGAAATGCTGGGCTGATGTTGTGGCGTTCACTGTGACGTTTGCTGCGCCAACTAGCGGTGGGGTATCTGAAGCTGGCTTGTAACCCAAATTTTAGCTCACAACTCAAAGCAAAAAATCGGCTGAGAGACGGCTCATATCTTGAAAAACTCGTTAGTCAGGACACTCGTAAGTCAAGGCCCCACTGTACTTTGAATAAAGCACTTTTGATGTTTCTCTTGAAATTATCATGTTTTCTTTGATTACAAAATCCACCATTATTAACCAGTACACCTAGTAGATGGCATTGGGAAAATATAAGTGTATCAATTGAGAAGGAAAATGCACAGTTGACATGGATTGGTTAGGATGAAGCCTGTCATAGGATCTGAGACAGTAATTAAGGTCACAGCCACTATAGACTTTACTTTTTCGTCCTTAATTTCTGCAAGAGGAGGAAGATTCATGGACTCAAATCTACATCTCATCACTGTTTCCTTTACTTTTGACAAATAGTTTCAGAAAAAAAATCCTTGAACATTGTCCCTCTGAATTCTGAGATTTGCTATTCACTAATTTTGGTGTGACTGTGCACAATTTAATGGACCAACTGTCCAAATGGCTCCCTCAGCTTCTGTTTCTTTACCATTGGAGCACTTTCAAAGGTTTTTAAAGTATCTTGAGTATATGACCAAATGCATTTTTTCAGTATTATGAAAGTCTGACCTTGCTGGTTCAGGTTCATCTTCCCATATGCTTGGCTCATATTTACTCTTAGAGTTTATGACAAGTAGTTTGACACTTAATTCTTCTTTCTATGTTCATGTATGTTAAATTTGTCTCTTCAAATAAGTTATAAGCAATATGAAGCTCAAAATAATATCTTAAACTATTGTTTTTACAATTCAGTTTGGTGACTGTTACTGAATACTCACAACTGCTCCATCTTGTAATCAGCTGTAGCTGAGACTACACAGATGATAAGACAGTGCTGCATTTCCCATAATGCCTGTTCATATTGATTCTCTATTGTTTGTTATTTTGCAAATGGATTGGAGAGAAATACATGGCTAATTGGCACAGTACCTATCTGATGGCTCGATAATCTTTGATGGATCATAATAAAATACACTCTAAAGAAGCTTCCCTAGATAAGTGATAATGATATGAGTGACCTTAACTCTCAAGATATTCTTGAATGTCTTGAATCTAATAGGAGTATCTACAGGGTACATTAGATAATTAATATAGATAAGCCTACAATTCCAGATTTATGTCTATACCAGCTAAAAGTACCTGCTTTCTGAGCCTACAAGTAATTGCTGTTCTATCTTGTATGAATTATTTTCATCTTTATAAAGATATTTTCTGCATAAAATAAACTCTGGATTTTCCACATTTCTATTTTTTTCTAATATGGTTATAGCTTCTGATAACATACATATTAATCAGAAACAAAATTATCAATCTTTAAGTTGACCAAATTACCAAATCCATCTTTATTTTAAAGATTATCTTAATCAGTTAATGAGTTGGGAGATGGAAAAAAAAAACATTCAACGTTAACTGAAACTGTTTTCTTGGAAAATAAAATTGCATAGCTACCCAACAATTGTGTGACCATCTTTGAAAAATTGGTATTGCTACTATCTACATGTAAAGGGATCAAGCTAACTATCAAGGATAGAAGAGAGATTATACTGGCAAGGACTTGTAGCCAGATAGTCTGGGTTTAAATCCAGACTCTCACTTACTTGTTGTGTTATAGTGTGGAGATTGCTCAACCTCTCTGCATCTTAGTTTCCTCACCTGTAAAAAACAAACAAACAAACACCAAAAAAACCCAGATGGTTAAATTAATATACACATAACGATTATAGCGGTGCCTGGCTCATAATAATAGATTAGCATTTACTATCATTATTATCATTAACACAAACAGACTTAAAGTGTTTTCCCAACAGATTCTCCAGAAAGCTGCTAAGAAAATAGATTTGTCTTGACCTCAACTGTTGAAATTCTGATGATCACAAAGTGGCTTTTACAGTATGTCTTGATTTTCAGTGATGCAGCTGAGCAGCATTTGTCAGTTACTCAGCAGCCAGGATTATATGACTGCTATATGACCTCCCAGCCTGCCGATTTCCTTTTCTATAATACATGGTAGACTTAGCTGGTGATGTTTTTTTTTATTTTGATTCCTTAAAAGAATCATTTAATTTTGCCTTTACTCTTGCACGGATACACTACAAATATTTTAAGTATGTATAACAATGTAAAAATGAAATTAGTTGATTGACATTGAGAGAACCTATTTTTAATATTAGCATTAAACAATAAATGTGATAAAATCAGCCATTATGTCTCTATAGGTTAAATCAGATAGTTCAGAGTGACATAAAAATTATCTTGAATTATAACATAGCTTTGATTTTGACATTTTATATTTTCTTCCACAAGACACAATATTGCTGGTATTAATATTCATTTAGAGCAAATATGTCATTTCCCTAGATTTTATTAGCTGAACCATAGTTTCCAAGGTAAACATAGGCATTAACATCAGGGAGGCTTAGAAAATAATCACAGTGAAGTAAAGTACAACATAGAGAATACAGTCAATAATATTATAATAACTATGTATATGCCAGATGGATAGTAGACTTATTGGGCGGATCACTTCATAAGTTATATAGTTGTCTAACCACTATGCTGTATATCTGAAACTAATATAAAATAATATTAAATGACAATTGTGATTGCAAAAAAATTAAGACATCAGGGGGTTTTTCATATTAATTAATAATAGCTGCCTCTGTACATGAAATGAGCCTGATTTCTTATGAGTAGAGCTATAAACTTTTTATTTTACTAATGTTTATAAATTGCACTGATATATATATATATATATATATATATATATATATATATAATCACTTAATTCTTCATGTCTCAATGACCTACATATGTGAGATAAAGTATGACATCATAAATGGTGAGAAAACAAATTTTAGTTTTTTTTATCCCACACTTGAAATAGATGCAACCTGACATTAATGAGATATGGTCAGATTTCATCTTATTTATAGTATGGTCACATTATTTCATTAATGTGTGTGTGTGTGTGTGTGTGTGTGTGTGCGTGTGTTGGTGTATATGTTATATGTATCTAAGCGCAGTTTTTCTGTGGCGCTTTTAAGTGACTATATCTTCCCTGCATGCTTACCTTTCTACGTTTATTGCAATTTTTGAGTACTTATGATATATGCTCCTACCTTCACTAGAACAATATGGATATTGATATTAAATAATGTGTCATGACCACATATGCACATAAATAATGGGCAGAACTATAAATGAAATCTATTTCAACAGGGTTTCAAATATTACTTATTAAAATGAGCCAGTCCATATCTTTTGCCTAGGACACAAAGAAATCTCTATTAAGCAAATAATAAGACTACTATTTCATTTTACTTATTGAATAATGCTATTAGAGTAGGCAACAGTGAATGTAAATTGGTGTAATTTTTATAGGGAATTTAAACTTTTTAAAGTAATGTTATTTTTATTAAAATTTAAAAATAAATGCTTTATCAAAATTTAAAAATACATATTTGTTGACCCAGGAATCACATACTTATATAAAAGAATGTTTACTGTAGCTTTGATTTTTAAAAGCAAAAAAAAAATATTACATAGTCATTTTAGAGAATGAAATAGGTCTATAGGTAGTGAAATGAAAATTCATAATATCTAAGCAGAAACTATTTTTGCAGAGTAGCATGTGCAATATTATTTTATAATTTTAAAATGAAGAAAAAGTATATAAATTATAAATGAATACTTATACATGTGTGCATGTGTGTGTGTGTGCATGCACACACAAAAGGGATTCATGCCAAACCTCTCACAGTGAATATCTAGGAATGAATTGATTGGTAGAAGAGAGAGGAAGTAGAAAATCTTCAATTTTGGATTTACATACTTTGCAATGTTTTGATTTTCACAAATACATGTCTTCGTTTTCAGAATTTTACATGTCTATATTTTCATATAACAGAAATTAAAATCCAAGCACATAAAAATGTTGAATGTCTTAGATAAAAAGAAATTTATTTTAGGTTACAATACTCTCTCTGATTGACTTTTACTAATGTGTGTACCCACACCATAAAAATGGGAATGAAAAACAGGTATTTCTGACCTAATATCTCTAGGCTAAAATACTACAATGACTCAAAACAAATATTACATTCTACATACAACAAAAATTGTAAATCATAGCATTTGGGGGAAAAAAAAATGTCTAATCTCACCAGAGACAGTCAACCAAACCCAGGTTCATTTCATTCTCAGAATTTCATCTACATTGCCTGAGACTTTAAATTGAATAATGGACTGACTGTGTGAGAATGAACTGCCTGCATTCCTTTTATACTTTTTAAATAGTAGTGACATCTGGGAGACCCTGGGGAGGGAGCAGGAGGACTGGCGACAGCGGGAATGGGTGCTATGTGAGATAGGGACTTAATGAGATAAGGGAATATGTATTTTTGTGAGGGGGAATAAAAACTTCATAACATTTTTTCACATGAAACATACACAAGAATAATGGAATAGATGATATCTTGTGAAATGTGGTCTACAGTAAGTTACTGTTGCATGTCTTCCTGCCATAGAAAAGGAATGAATTGAAGACATTCACTTATAATGAAAATTGTCTGTATTTTTCTCAATTGAGAGAGTTCATTGAGACTTCATAGAGTACTTTTATTACATATTACATGGGAAGGGGGGAAAAAACACATTTTTTCTTCTAATAACAACCTTTTATCAGACACAACAATACACCTCCCTGGCAGTTGTATCAAGAAGAAGCCGCTGCAGATGGAAAGAGTCAAAGCAGAGTTGTTTTTCGAAGGATCCTTAAGGGCAGCTTTCAGCAAGTGAAGCAAAGGCACATTTTTTTTTTGGGGGGGGGAGCTAGGGGAGGTGTGTGGGGAGGGGGGAGGAATGAGGCATTTCCTTTTCCAGCACCTACTATGGTATAGCTTCTGCTTGCTTTTTTTCTTGTTCTTGTTCTCCCCTCCCCCACTGTTCATTAAGATAAGAAGAAAAAGCAGAAATAATAAAATTGTGAACATTCTGCTCTTTCGCGGTCATGCTCTGGGGGCTCTGAGAAGACAGCCGTCAGCAGATGCAGAACGATATGACACACGCTGCACATGAACTATTTTCCTGGCGCACCAAGAATCCTGGAATCCAGCCTTTCATTGCAACCTGTCATCTCACCCACATTTTCAAGGTGGGCCCGAGTCTTCTAGGTTCTCCTTCTCAAACAATTCTCATGTTTCTTCTTTTGAGCTATTCCAAACAAACTCTGAGTACGGCTTTAAAACGCGTTTTTTCTTTTTTTCATAGAACCTGTTATGACAACTTTTCCCATGACACTCGTCCTCAAACAATACTAAGTGACAACATTTTTACTAAAACCATCCCTTTACCTGATGTTCAAACTTAGGTTCCATCGATTCCTCTTTAGTAACATTGACCTTTGATAGATTTCAGTGGATTTGCATGCGTGTGTTTGTTTCCGAGATAGGTATAAACTCTCCTGTTCATTACTTCTTCTGAAAAAAATATTTGTGATTTCCTTTTTGTCCAGGGATTCTTTTGGAGACTTGTTTCAAATCCAAGCGGTTATGAACTTTTTGTTGATTTCTGGTATCTGGGATTACAGTCATACCATGTGGGTCTTAAAATATCTATTTTGTGGAATTTAAGTTTTCTTTGAGGCTAAATACATGAATGATTCTTATCAATCTTCCACAGCTCTAAGAAAGAATTATATATTCTTTCTTTGCTCAGTACAATATTTTATATGTAAATATTGTTTATGTTGAGCCTGCTGGTAATAATAAATCCTGTGTCCTTATTTTTTAACCTGTTAAATTCATTGCATCTACCTCTATACTTTTATAATTCTCCACCAATCTCTAGTATAACTTTCCATTTGTATTTTTTTATATGTTTGTTGGTTAGTACACAAAAGTTTATGATTCCGTTGTCATTGTGAGTAGTGGTAATTATCATATGTGATTGTCCTCTTGCTGCTGTTTATTGGTTTTGGACATGAATAGTATTCACTGACTCTTTATATTCTGACCTCTTTACATCTTTTTTCATTTTCATTTGCTAACATAATCTACTCCACTCCTTATTAAAAATTTGGCTGAGGGTATATAACTTTGATTGCACAAAATTGGTTTTATTATCCTTGGCTCATATTCACTATTTGATTATTTGTTTATTTAAATATATTTTTATTGATTTCAGAAAGGGAGTGGGTGAGAGAGATAGAAACATCAATGATGAGAGAGAATCGTTGATTGGCTGCCTCCTGCACACCTACACTGGGGATCAAGCCCATAACCCAGGCTTATGCCCTGACCAGGAATTGAACTGTGACCTCCTGGTTCATAGGTCATTGCTCAACCACTGAGCAACACTGGCTGGGCATCACTATTTATTTTTTAAAAAATTAATAAAGCTACAACAACCTTCAAAACCACCATAAAAGGTAAGATCTTCACAATAGTGTGTAGTTAACTATATTCTTCGTCTATCAACCCATCTCACCACTTCTCCCTAACCCAAATCAGCATGATCCTAAAACCTGAGTTTATTTTTTATTGTTTTCCTTTTTATAGACTTTTATTGTATCAACATACATTACTTAAAATACATAGTTTTATAAATGTAGAAAAATTTAAAAAGGATGTCATACTCTATAGGTTATGCAGAAATCTGTGACTTATGTTGTTGACATTTACACAAATGATTGTGTTGCTCTAGTTTACTTATTGTGAGTAGTGTATACAATTTCATTTAGTAAAATTCCCAGTTTGTCTACTACTCTCCTATTATGGTTGTTTTTGTTTCCATGTTTTTAGTTCAGATAATTTTTTGTCAAAGTTATATTGTAACTTTTACTTGATTTTTCTTACAAACCTCCTGGACCTTTCCTCCAAGTTGCTTATCTTTCCCCTATTCATTCCTTCTCTTTGTCTCTTTGGGTGTTTGCTTTGTGTTGTGAAGATTATTTTATTTTTTATTTTATTTTATTTTGTAACTCGACAATTATCTTTTTTTTTTTTTTTACCAGTTCTTCTACTTAATTTTAAGAATTGCAAATTACACTTTACTTTTCCAATAGGTATTTGTGTATGTTTTGAGACTTAAATATACCTACTAGATCAGTCTCATTACATTTTTTCCTTTTTTTTCTCAAAGTTATAATCTGACCTTTAATTAATTCTACTTTAGTTGGATCTGCCAGCTGCCTTAGGTTACTCAGACCCTTAACTAACTGGGTTGTCATTTTCCTTTGCCTATTCATTGCTTTCAATTCCCTCTTCACCAATATAGGTCAGATTGTTTGCATTTATCAAGCTGTGGAATGACCTCAAATAGTAGCAAGCATGAGAGTTTGATCTCTATGGATTGATGAGGAACTGGCAAAACCATTTCTTTGTGCTATCACGTGGAAATGAGGATCCTAAGCTCCCAATTTCTCCTAGAGCAGTGGTTCTCAACCTTGGCTGCACATTAGAATCACCTGGGAATCTTTTTAAAATCCTGATTTCTGGGCCTCATCCTCCAGAAATTCTGTTTCTTTGTTATGGGGTGAGGCCACAACATTAGTAACAAATAAACAGAATTTCCAGAGGATGAGGCCCAGAAATCAGGATTTTAAAAAGATTCCCAGGTGATTCTAATGTGCAGCCAAGGTTGAGAACCACTGTCCTAGAGCAAGTGTCTGCCTTCTGGATAATTCAGTTCACCTGTGTAATTGTCTGTGGTTGGTTCTAATGTAATCAGGCTCATCAATGAGTCACACCCCAAACAAGACACAACTGAAGTGTTGGGAAATACGAGGCCTTTCCCTGAGGCAGGGGTCCAGGCTGCAGGCTATATTAGGCCTGTAAAATTATTTGGTCTGGCCCTGCCAAGGCAACTGTAAGCAGGACTCAAAATTCAGTACATCTCAGAGCTTTTTTCACAGCAACATAAATTACTATTAAGTGAATTATACTAAGTGGATGATGTTATAAATATCCAAATAGCCCTTGGCATAAGAGATCCCCCCACCCCCTAATGGGACCAGAAACTCTGTAGCGAGCCATAAAATCCCAGAGAGAAAAGCCTTCTTTGCTGTCATTGATCACTTGCCACTGAGGGACCAGGAAAAAAGATTGGTGGTCCTAAGACTATAGGAAACTTTAGAACTAAGTTGGGAGGGTTAAACAACCCTAGACTTTCATGACAGAAAAGGAAAATATTACTGCATTCTTTTCATGCCAACTCAGAGAACATTTTCACTTTCATCTCCAAGCCATTCCAGGTTTGGTCTCCTAAGAATGCAAACTTTCTATACTTTATCTCTATCTCTAACACAAACTCCTTAAGGCCAAGAGTTTTATCTTTGAATATGTTATATACAAGACAGATCACAGAGCTAGAGCTAATTAGTGGTTTTATATCATCATCATCATTACCAGTTTAAGTGTAGGTGTATATCAACCTGACAGTTCAAATTCATAGGCTAGATAAATGAAGAACATTGACTCATTTTACAAAAGTTGTCTGCCCAGGGCTTATTAAGTCTCACCTTCTTTAAAGTTTTATCAATGTAACATAGAACTTTTCAGGAACACACATCCTATATAATAAAGGGTAATATGCAAATTAACCCTCATGCCCTCACAAGATGCTGCCTACAACCAGGCTTGCAGAGGGGTTGTGAGGGATGACCAAACAACTGAACAGCAGGCTGCGTGGGGCAACCAGGCCAAAGGGGGTGGGGGGTATGTGGGGTAACAAGGCTGGCAGTGGGGGGCAGTTGGGGGCAACCAGGCCAGCAGGCGGGGCAGTTAGAGGTGACCAGGCCAGCAAGGGGGACAGTTGGGGGTGACCTGGCTGGCAGTGCGGGGCAGTTAGGGGTGGTCAGGTTGGCACACAGAGGCAGTGAGTAGTGATCAGGCTGGCAGAGTGGGTAAGTTAGGGGAAACCAGGCAGGCAGGCAGGTAAGCGATTAGGAACCAGCAGTCCAGGATTTTGAGAGGAATGTCCGACCGCCAGTTTAGGCTTAATCCCTGGGATTGAGCCTAAACCGGCAGTCAGACATCCCCCAAGGGGTCCCGGATTGGAGAGGGTGTAGGCTGGGCTGAGGTGACCCCCTCCCCTGTGCACAGATTTCATGCACCGGGCCTCTAGTGATTTTATAAAATAGAAAATGCCATCTAAACCAGATTAAAAAAAAATACATAAGAGTTTACATGCTTAGTTTCCATTTCCGGTGAATAGTCAAACAGATTGTACCTATGCTTCCTCTTGACCATTCTCCCATCTTCATAATTTGGTGTGGTGAGAAGCTTCTCCCACCAACATCAACACTTGAGTCTACAGTGTGGTCTCATCCACCCAAGTATTGTATATAATTGCAATTAAAATAAACATGCTCTTTAATGTTAATTACAGGTATTAATTTAAGGTATAAATTACAGCTTGAGAGACAATTTATAAGAATTCAGCTTTTTCAAATAATGTGCTATTCTTTCAGCAAAATTCTTTCTCTTTTTATTTGGTCTTTACTCCAGGTTTACTAGAGTTCCTTTTAGACCCACTGTCATAAGAGCTCCTGGATTCTATTAGACTGCATCTAGATATCTCACTTTAGTTTTTGTTGGTTTACTTTTTGTGTGTTTTTGTTGTTATTTACTTCATAGCAGGCACCTAAAATTATTTATCAAATTATAGACAATTTTTATCTTTTGCAACAAGCACAATAATATTGTTACTAAGAAAAAAAAAATCTAGTCTTAACTGGTTTGGCTCAGTGGATAGATCGTCGGCCTGCGGACTGAAGGGTCCCAGGTTTGATTCCAGTCAAGGGCCTTGGTTGTGGGCACATCCCCAGTAGAAGGCGTGCAGGAGGCAGCTGATCGATGTTTCTTTCTCATCGATGTTTCTAACTCTCTATCCCTCTCCCTTCCTCTCTGTAAAAAAATCAATAAAATATATATTAAAAAAAAAGAAAAAAATCTATGTGAGATAGCACTGGTTCTATGAAGTGCTTTCATTTCAAAGATGCTAAAATGTTTGATATACAAGCAATGAAATATGGAAGCAAGTATTTTCTGGCTTGCAACACAGAAATTTTAGGATTCCTTTTATGTCTGTAGGGTTCCAAGCCTTAGATCAGCTTGATGCTGGCCACTTGTATTATCAACTTTCATAATTTCTAAATCAACCTTACTGTAACTACCAGTTGTGTGGTTCTAGTGAATCTGGTTTCCTTAAACAGGGCTAATCATGGGAATCTATGTTCTTAGAAGTGCCTGTTTCCCCACCCTTCTTTTTTTTTTTTTTTTAATCTTACTGCTGGCTTTAAAACAAAACAAAACAAAAAAGCACTACTTTACCTCTGTCTGTTTTCCTACTTCACGTACCAGCCTCTTACTGGGCCTTGAGGCTGTACAAAGCCTAGACTCCATGACTTAGGTTGTCTGGCTCTTCTCACAGAAAAATCCTAGATTGGATGGCATATAAACAACAGAACCTAACTTCTCACAGTTCCAGAGCCTGGACGTCTTGGATCAGAGTGCCATCATGGCTGGGTTCTGGTGACAGTCCTCTTCCGGTTTGCAGACCCTTATCTTTTTATCCTCTCATGGCAGAGAGCAGAGAAGAAGCCAGCTATCACCCGACTCTTATAAGAGCATCATCCCATTCACTGGGCTCTGCCTTCATGATCTCAGCTAATTCTAATTACCTCCCAAAGATTCATCTCCTAATGTCATCACACTGGGGGCTGGGATATCCACAAGGGGAAACACAAATATTTAGTCCGTATAACTGGCTTAATTGAAAACATAGAATTCCATGTGGTTCTCTCTGGTTCCTTGAGCATGGCAATCAGGAAGAATCCTGTAATTTTCTTTGGCTTCTCATTTGTTGCCCAGGTGCCTCTATTTTCTCATTCCCCTCATCTTCCTCCTCAGAGATCGGTACCTCTGGAACCAAAGCTGCAGTTGCTCTGCCTCCTCAGCTCCTACATTGTTCTGTGGGTTTCCATGTCAGCTCTTCCCAGAGCAGCACTTGAAATGTGCAACTTGTCCGCAGTGCTAGACTTTGTATCTCTAGATATCAAGCAACCTGCATTTGTGGGGAGCTGGAGCATGATGACCAGCATGGCCAGAATAATGCCTCTTCCACTCCCATCAAGTTGAGGTTCTGTACTGATGACCAAGACTCAATCATAATAAGATGAAAAGTTCATCTCTCCTGCACACTTTCAGACTCCCAGGTCAAGTCTCCTTTAATTAATGCTACAAATATTGTTTTATATTTAGTATGGATTCAAAACTCAACTGCCAACGTGGAATTTCTTGAGCCGTGGTCGGCAAACTGCGGCTCGAGAGCCACGTGCAGCTCTTTGGACCCTTGAGTGTGGCTCTTCCTAAGCCTTAGGAGTACGCTAATTAAGTTAAGAACAATGAACCTACATATAGAGTTTAAGTTTAAAAAATTTGGCTCTCAAAAGAAATTTCAATCGTTGTGCCATTGATATTTGGCTCTGTTGACTAATGAGTTTGCTGACCACCGGACTGAAGTGGTGTATGAACTCTACTGCTGTCACATGCCTGGGCTCATGGTGGCTCCTTCCCCCTGCTGCCTTGGTCTCTGAGTAGCTGCCACCCTGGTCCATGATTCACTGGGTCTCTGTGAGAGAAGGGAGAACAAAGCAGAAGAATAATAAAGCTACTAGGACTACCGTTCCTTCATTCTTCACCTAGGCTCAATAGATTAGGAAACGTAGTGAATATGAGTTTTGCCTAAAAGGCATTTGTCACATTCTCTTTAAAAAGTCACTTATCAGCTGTGAGACCTTACACAAGACTTCTAATCTCTCTAAGACTCAGTTTCTTCCTTTCTATTAAGGGCCAATATCAGCCCTGTGTGTATAATTCTAGGGCAGCCGAGGATCAGGACAAGAATGAAATACTAAACATGAAAAAGCTTTGTGAACTTTAAGATGTTACCTACCTGAAAAGGAAAAGAAATAATCACTATACAGGGTGGGGCAAAAGTAGGTTTACAGTTGTGAGTACTCGAAACAGAGTTCATTCTTTTATTATTTATTTATTATTTTATTATTTTCCAAATGAACAACTGTGAGCTTACTTTTGCCCGATACTGTAATAGATACTCTTTTGTCACATGATGTCCATTCTCCATCCCCTTTCTTTCTCTCCTGGCCTCAAGGCTCTGAGTACCTCTGGCTGCTTTGGGATTTGCTGACCTTGCCTCTGGGCGATAATGCATGGACACAAGCCAGTTTCACATACTCACAGATGCCCCTGAGGAGCTAATTTTAAGTTAGAAATAGATGAAAAAAAAAAAACACACAACAAAAAACGGTAGCAATACCTGAATGAAGAAAGCAAACTTGAAGTTTCTGCATGCAAGTTCAAGACCTGGATTAAATGGGGTGTGTTTGATCCACCAGCCTCCCCTGCCACACTTCCTTGTGAAATGCACCTCAATCCCATGCTTTTCTACAACCTGAGCAATAAAGTCACACTGTTCACACGCAAAGCATTTTCACAGCTGAAAAAACAGGCCCATTGTACATTTTTATTTATTTGCATCCACATTTTCCCATAAAATCTCTTTGTTGGAAGTGCTCATTTTTTAGACTGTTAAGCAATAGTCAATCCTATTTGCATGCATTTGGAGGACTCCTTGAATTCCCTAAACTGAAGAGGAGAATCTGTTGTTTGGCTAAGAAAGCTGTTCAACTTAACACAGATTTCCTACCTCCTGTTAAATCCCAGCCTGAGCTCTCCTTGTTCAGGTTTTTTTTTTTTTTTTTTTTTTTTTTTTTTCAGAGAAAAACTCAAGTACTTATTTTGAACAAACCTATGAATGCAGCACATATTTCTATCATTAAAGGCCAACAGCATCTTTCTTACATAATGAGAATATGAGTCATCAGCTCTAAATCTGATCTGGTCCTAATTCAATTAAATCATTACATTCTTGTCTCTCACTGATTTTCTTGCCTACAGAAAACCATGCAATGAATGTGTTAAATGGCCATTTTTTAAATAGTATGTGCATTCAAAGAGGGGGGAAAAACACACAATTTGATGCTAAAAGGGGGAATAAATTGCTGATCTTTTTTTTTCTTTTTTAACAAATGGCTGGAAGGGTTATAATGTATTAGATTTTTTTTCCAGAGGTAATCTTAGATGTGGAGTGAATGAAGTGAAGTCTGTTATCAATCCATAACATCTGCCGCAGTGTCAAGTGATGAAATGGGTGACTCCAGAGCCCAAGACAGCTGGGACGGCTTTCTTAATGCAGGAGGGTATTGTGCAAACAAACAGACACTGATACGGTCTATGGTTGTCACAATTATTCAGGCTGGTGATACATCTTCCTGTATTAGCTGCTTGAGCAGTCCTATTTCTTTTAAAAGTAAACTACTGTATAACAATCGCCATCCTGGCCTGTGAGTCAGTGGGCACAAATAGAATAAATAACCTGGAAATAAAAAATAAATATAAATTAAAATCTATCACCAGAGCAAGAAACTGAAAAACAGATGCACGATGTAACAAAACAAGACAAAACACGGTAAAGTGAAAGCGGGGTTGAGGAAAAGGAAACAAAAATTTAAAAAAATGCTACTTCAAAAAAAGAAAAGAGAGACATCTATGAATTAATAACATTTTCTGTAATCTTTATAGTGTGAGGGTTTATGTATCGTTTGAGTTAAAGATATTAAAAATACTGGGGCAGCTAATTTTTATTTATTTATGCTTTTGCTGGGGTTTGTGATCAGCATCATGGGAAGAGTTATTTAAAATGATGAAGCTTAAGTTTGAAGAATGGGTAAAGGTTGTATAAAATTAACAGAAGTAATAACTCAGAAATTTATTATTACATAAATCTATATTTAAAGGAGCTACTAAATTTAATTACAGACGGAAGCTTGATTTCATCCAGACAAGCTTTCTGGTAGATGTGGAAATGTCCTGATTCTAATTGGAAATTTTATAGCCTGCATATGACTTGCAGTTCAAATATTATACAATAAAGCCCCATGTATATAATCTGGCTTTTGGATAAACAATCTAGAACCCTTAACTTCGCTATGGCCTGGGCACTGAAAATCACTGACAGCAACGCTGTGTTCATGAGACCTTCAAGCTCATCTAGTCTCATCTAATAATTGTGAAGACATGAACATAATGTGGAAGAGGCAGAGATTTTCCTAGCATGCCATTTACTTTGGTTCTGTGCTTAGTCTATCATATTAAGTTGACCCTCCATTATCAATATACCTAGGGGAGAATTAAAAGTAAGCCATTCTCTCTTGTCAACAAGATGGATACTTGAAAAATCAAATAAAAGTGGGAAATTAAATGCAAGTCTCTAAGGTTTGACTCATACATATTGGTTCTTAAACAATCAGCGAGGAGCAAGTGCGGGGAGGAGGGGGTTAACAGGGAGAAAAAACCCCAGACATCTGTGATATTTTCAACAATAAAGATACTATTTTTTAATCCAAAAAACCAAACAACCAATCAGGGAAAACCCCCAAATATCTAGATACTTTTCTTTTAAATTTTACTAGGTGTATACTGGTATGGACTTAGTAACATAAATTTTCAAGTGTGTATTTTTTTATGATTAAGTCAAGTTCAAGTGTCATGAAGGCTCTCAAATGCCTAAGTTGGTACTCCTATCAGGAATGAAGCCTACCTTATTCATCATTATATATTTCTTAACACATCACACACTGCTTGGCAAATACTAGTCATTCATTAGATGCTAATTCAATTGATGTCATTTATTTTTGTTTTGAACAAGACAAAATAAACTCAATTATCTCAGAAAGCAGGTGTAACTATTAGGAGAATACTTCCTCTCTGACAGTGAGACATCATTGTTCACTCATTCATTTAACAAATACTTGCTGAGTACCTCCTGGGTGGCCTGTTCAGTTCAATATTTTAAAGATAAAACAGTGAGACAATGAATGAGATGGAACAGCTCCTGCCCTTAGGAGACTTATAGTCTGTCAGAAAAGACTGACATCAGGCTGGTAATCCTAAGTGTTACAAAGGAGAAATTCAGGAGAAACCTATCTCTAAGTAAAAGAAAACTCAACCTAGTTTGGGACGAGGTACTAGAAAATCATAAGTGATTTCTCTAAGGAACTGGCCTTTTAGGTAAGGTCCACAGAAGATGTAGGTTGGAGTTCCTTATGCAAAAGGGGCAGGTTACAAGGATGCAATTCCAGAGAGAGAGGAGTAAGCAAAAAAGCATGGTGAGTTCTCAAACCCAAAGAAAGCAAGAGTACGTGAGGACTAGAGATAGAGGAGAAGGAGGAGGCAAGGTGCTTGGAGAGAGTTGTTACGGAAGATCAAGTTGAAAAGACAGACCTGGCTACATTGTGCAGAAGCTTAGACTTAGGAATGATATTCAAAATGTATAACAATCACTAAAGCATAGGCATCAATCATTCGGAAAAGATGCCCTGGCCTGAATTTTAATCTTAACTTTGAAATAAACCCCCAAACAGTTTAGCAGTGGTTACACATGTGAATGTGGAGTAAAGAACTAACCTCTGGGTCCCTAAGTGATGGCCTAGAGCCCAGCAGCCTGAAATCATCACCTCAGAACTTCTTTATGTTACATGCATAAAAATAAACACATTATTTACTTATTTTTTTGTATATAGCCTCAGTTTTAATAATATTTAAGCATTGATCCTAGCCAACAGTTTCATGAGAGTGTAAGTCGGGGGTCCTCAAACTACGGCCTGCGGGCCACATGCAAATACAAATATTGTATTTGTTCCCGTTTTGTTTTTTTACTTCAAAATAAGATATGTGCAGTGTGCATAGGAATTTGTTCATAGTTTTTTTTTTTAAACTATAGTCTGGCCCTCCAACGGTCTGAGGGACAGTGAACTGGCCCCCTGTTTAAAAAGTTTGAGGACCCCTGGTCTAAGTGATTGCATCTATTAGGTTTTCCTTCTAAAGAACTCTCCTTTTCTTTAAAAAAAAATTTGTTTTAATCTTTATTGTTGGAAGTATTTCAGATGTCTCTTTTTTCCCCCATTCTAGCCAATCCTCACCTCCCTCCCCAGGCTTTCCCCACTCTATTGTCTGTTTCCATGGGTTATGCATATATGCTTACAAGTTCTTTAGTTAAACTCTTCCCACCCACCCTCCCACTTCCAACTTTCCTCTGAGATTTAACAGCCTACCCCATGCTTTTATGTCTCTCGATCTATTTTGTTCATCAGTTTATTTTGTTCATTAGATTCCACATAGGAGTGAACTCATGTTATATTTGCCTTTCTCAGACTGGCTTATTTTGCTTAGCATACTACTCTCTAAGTCCCTCCATGCTGCCTCAAAGGGTAAGAGCTCCCTAACACATTATTTAAATCACTATATCTGTGGGCATCTTTAATAATGGCAGCCTAGCTTTATCCAAGCTAAGATAGTAGGCTATCCAGCATGTTCAGAACAGAGATGGAATTACAGCTTCTACCTGTTCACAAACATTTTGACATAGAATAATAACATGTGCCTCTTTTAAGAGGTAAAGTCTGACATGTGGCACCCCAGTTTATATACAGTAAGGGGAGAGTTTATACAAAATAAGAGCTTGCTCGTTTATTTGTTCATGTATATTTAGCAGTCAAAAATATTTATTTGACCTAAAACAAGTATATACTAGGTAGAGATTTTAGAACCCTAGGATCACACTGTGATCACAGTCAGTGAATCCTCCCAAATTGCCACCCCTCCCTATGATTAAAGTAAAAGTAAAATATATCTAAAATGGTCTAAAATGAGGGCTGGTATTCAGTAATGTACATAATTTGTTTAATGCTTGTAGTTCTTCAGATTGGTTCAAAAAAACTTTTCGCAAATGGCCCCTTTCCTATAAAGCTACCCCACCCTCATTAGCACTTTCCATTCCCCTTACCTTCCTTTACTTTTCTTCTTCCTATATCACTTTTCTTTATATAACCTACTTTGAAACTTGCTAATTTACTGTGTGGTCTGTTCACTGCCTGTATTTCCCCACTGGAATAAAAACTACTGCTTTATTTTGTTGATGTATTCCAGATATCTAGAACAGCATTTGCCATATAATAGCCACTGTGAATACTTATTAAATTGAGCTTAAGTGATGTGGCTTGTTTTGCTCCTTAATTCAGCAGTGAATTGCTGCTGTCTGCTTGCTCAATCTTACATGCTGCAGGCTGTTGATTCCAGCTGGTGAAAGAGGCATGCCCATCCTAAGTCCTGGGCTAGAAATGGCACGTATCTCCTCCACTCACATTCCACTGGCAAGAGCTCCATCACATACCCACATGTAGCTGCAAGTGAGGCTGGAAGATGTAACCTGGAAGAAAAACCATCTTCCCTAAAACAAAGGGAGAGTGTATTTTGGTGGACGACTGGAAGTTTCTCCAACTTTGACCCTGAGTTTTGCTGAATGCTTACTGAAGCATAGCTCTCTCTTGAAATAGATACTATTGCCTAAGGCAGAGGTATTTCTGAGAAAAAAATAATCAAATATATGTACCATTCCCTTTGCCAATATTAGAATAAAAATGAAGGTATTATCTAAAGATGCTTTCTAAGTACTACAGGAGCAAAATTACAGAAGAATAGGATAATGGCTTCATTAAGATATTGAAAGAGTTAATTTAATTTTATCTTTTTAACTAAGCTTTAAATACCCAGAGCAATTTTTTTTTGACAAGAGATCAATCAAAAAGTAAATAAATAGTTCGAATTACTTTTAATTATTTGGGTAATCTAAAATAATTTTTAAATTACAAATGTTGAAACAGCATATCTAGAAATTTACATTACCTGGTAAAATTAAAATCTAACTTCTTTCTCAATGATACAGTAAACATTTTTGGGGGGGATTTCTTCCTTAATCTGTCTGATTTATAGAAATTAGCATCCTACTCTAAATAAAATTGATATCCTAGTAGTTTACAGAACTAATAGTCAAGTTATTGGTTTTTATATGTCCTGAACAACTAAGATACCATTTTTTGCTCTCTTGAAATGGGTAAGGAAGGGAGCGAGGTCACACTTAATGAGTGTCAAAGGTATACCAACAAATCATATTCTTGTTAATTTTTCAAGTAATATTGTAAGACAAGTATTATTGTTAAAGTTTGTGGGTATATTGATGAGATTTCCAGCATTACCCGCTTAGAGAAAGAAGGTCCAGGATAATTAGTCCAAATCCAAAAGCAAAGAAAACTGTTCTAAACAGTCACACAATAAATAAATAAATTTATTTACATTTTTAGTTTAGACATTCATGTAAAATGAATGGGGGCAGAGACCTATCTGTCTTGTTTACAATGATATTTTCAGTACTTTAAACATTGCCAACAGAATTAAGAATTTGATAATACTTTGTTGAATGAATAAATGATGCTTAACAGTTGGAAATCTACCATGTGCAAAACACTATGCTAAATCCTGTTGGGGATTCTATCCATTAAGTCACAAAGCCTTACCAGGGGTGGGCAAACTTTTTGACTCGAGGGCCACAATGGGTTCTTAAACTGGACCGGAGGGCCGGAACAAAAGCATGGATGGAGTGTTTGTGTGAACTAACATAAATTCAAAGTAAACATCATTACATAAAAGGGTACGGTCTCTCTTTTTTTTTTTTTTTTTTTTTTAGTTTTATTCATTTCAAACTGGCCAGATCTGGCCCGCCGGCCGTAGTTTGCCCACGGCTGCCTTAGACTCTAATAGGGAAAAATAAATATTGTGCATATAATGCCACAATAATATATAACAGAAAATTATAAATGCCTTCAGTACAAAAAAGAGAAGGTGATGCCATATATGTGAAATATTCACTACTATCTTCTTTAAAAATGTGACAAATGAGCCAGACATTGCAGAAATGACTGAATGTCAACAAGTGAAGGTTGAGAGAAGTTTATGATTGATAAATGACACAGTATATTAAAGAATGTTGATATGGAAATATAAGGACAATAGATTCAGAAAATAGTAAGTAGCTTGAAAATTGTTCATCTTTTTTTAAAAACCTATAACCACTGTATATCATCTGTGGAACTTATGTAGTTCCATTATATTGATGACCATCCATGAGGGACCATTTAGTCTATAGACAATCTTTATTCTTGAAGTCCTTTCTAATGGTAAAAGTATAGATGATAGAACTCTGTAATACAGCATCTTTCTCATTAATCTATCTATATAAAAGCCTAATATGCAAATTGTTCCCTTGGGAGTTCAACCGGGAGACCAGGAGTTCCATCACTCACTATGATGTTTGCTGACCACCAGGGGGCAGCACGGAATGAAGGAAGGCCCTGGCTGACGGCCAGCAGCCAAGGAAGGGAGGCCCTGGCTGGCAGCTGGAAGGAAGTCCCCAGCTGGCAGCCAGAAGGTCCCAATCAGCCCTGATTGCCAACCAGGCGTAGGGACCCTACCCATGCATGAATTTCGTGCATCAGGCCTCTAGTAATTTAAAAAAAAAGATATTTCCAAAGAATTTTCCATAGCTTTCCTCTAGATGTAGCTGAGCATGATGTCATAAAACACGATGTACAGGTTTGCTTGTTTTTTAAACTTTGTAACTAACTCAACCAAATAACTAAATTGGTTATGTTGAGATGACTATGGTTTATCACCCTCCAGAGTACCAACTCAGGAGTTTGATGCCCTTTTGTTATTTAGGATGTAGGTCATGGTAAGATTATAAGTGGGACAGATTTACTTACTTAAACTCTTGCTGAGTACCTATTATGTGGAAGGCCCAGTACTAAGTGATGATGATTCAAAGATAATGTAAATATAGGCCCTGTCCCTGAGAAGTCATTGCCTATGTAGGGCATTCTTCCAACAAGATCAGTAAGAATACCTGCTGGGTTTTTCATATACAAATTATACTGCATAAAGACCTTTCCCTCTAAAAAAGATCTAGTATGAACCAAAATTTTAAAAATTAATCTAGCACATTCTAGATAAGTATTGTTACATCTGTTTTGTTTCAGAGCTCTTGAAAGAGGAAGATTTTACAGAATATGGAAAAAACATTTTGTACTTGGACATTAACAAAAATTACTACCAATTGGTATTTCTCTTCCTCTCTTGTTCTTTCTTTCTTTTTTTTTTAACCTTTCTTTCTCTCTCTTACTTTTGCTTTGAATTCAATACTTCCCTATGTCAAGACAAATTAATATTTTTAGAAAACAGTTTCTCAGGACTTAAGCATTCAGACTAGTATTTGTAAGACGCTAATGATATAATACTTTCTAGACCAATATTTTATTTCTTCACTTAGCGAATTATTTTTTCATGAAATACATAGTTCATTTAAAAATATATCTTCAAATGGACTTGATAAGAATGGAATTTGGTTACCCCAAAGAATCTCAAATAAGCTTCATTCATTTTAAAAGACAAACTTGTCTTTTTGCATTGATATTTATATCACTGACTTTCTATAGTGGAAAATATATTCACAGACTTGAGGAGATATGCTTCAGTGGCTGTTTTTAAAAATGTGACTGAGAATATTAAGAATCATTATTGATATTTCAATTTTATCAGTGAAAACTTGTTTTTCAAATGAAACAACATAGAATAAAATAGAGTAGTGGTAAAAAATATTATCCTTCATTGTCCAGAAAAAGTATAAGCTTTTTTAAAAAACTTATTTTTATGTGAATGTATATTTGAGTTTGGATATAATTCTTACTTTGAAAAACAAAATAGTTTGAAAAATATTTCATTTAGTCATAAATAATTGACAGTATTTACAGGTAATATTTATTCTTCCCCTAAGTAGTTATGATAATATGGGCCATGGTGGTAAAGACCTCTTCCTGGGTATGAGTTGGTAATGGAAATCCACAGGGTAAACGACATTCTTTGAAATGTCTCCTCCAGGTGATTTCTCCACCGACATTTTTTTTTAAAATATATTTTATTGATTTTTTACAGAGAGGAAGGGAGAGAGATAGTTAGAAACATCGATGAGAGAGAAACATCGATCAGCTGCCTCCTGCACATCTCCCACTGGGGATATGCCCGCAACCCAGGTACATGCCCTTGACCGGGATCGAACCGGGACCTTTCAGTCCGCAGGCTGACGCTCTATCCACTGAGCCAAACCGGTTTCGGCTCCACTGACATTTTTTAATACGTGACCATGTCTGCCACATATACTTCCAAAAACGGGTATATATATTTTTTCTTGAAACTAGACATAGATTTGGCTTTTCTTCCCCCAATGAAAAAGTAGGGCAGACTGTACTGCATCACAATGCAGTCTATCTTGTGCCATCTGTTGCCTTGAAAAGTTTTATGGCATCACTTACATTGGTTGGTCTTCCAGCCTTTTATTGTCATTGTCAACATCAACAACTGATTATTCAGGGCATTTAACTTTTGCTGGAATTTGCCAAACTCTGGGTAACCACCTGTTTTAAACACTGAGGTAAAAAACAAAACAAAAGAAACAAAGAAACAAAAACAAAAAACAACAAAAAAACTATACACTGTCAGATGGGTCCTCCCATCCACATTCTGTTCTTCTCTTTTTAGTTGTTTTTAACCAAAAAGGAAAATTGCTTTAACCATATTCTCATTTGTTCTGAATTCATTTGGGGCTTGAAATGAGCTATGCATATGTAAAAAGTTAGTTTGAGGCAGAAAAAAAGCAATTTCTTCCTTTTTTTCCCCCCTCATTCTCCCCAGTTGTCCTTATATTTCATTGCTAGACATAATTATTACATCATTTAGGTCTCAATGCAATGCCAACATTGCTAATTCATGATAGCAAGCCACTGATAAAGTCTTTTGATTAGTCACAGACAGCTTTGTAGGTGTCAGCGTGCTTTCACTGCTGGCATCTTTTAAACAATTTGGTTCTTCAGTAACTTCATGTTGTCCCTCAGTTAATTACTGCTCGTACATTCTGGGGATTGTGTCAAGCTGATGGATGTCAGTACTCTCTCAGGATGCTAAATAGATGATTCCACAAATCCTGAAGGTGCCTGAGGTGATGCTAGTAGAATTATCTATGTCTGCTTTCTAATTTCCACAAGAAAATCCAAATACTCACATACCTTCTATTTTGTTTTGAGAGTTTCCCAGTCTCTTTAGTTAAAAATCTGTCCCCACCGATTTAGCATGATCCACAATGAAATCTATTAGATATTTACTCCTATGAGCCAGCCATTTTTTTCCCAGTTATCACCCAATAGAACAAAACTATTTTAAGAAAGTTTAACAATTTATAAAGCATTATTATCTCAAGTAGAATGGAATTCTATTTCTTAGAAGGAAATAATAGTTTTCATTTTTCATTTGTTTGTTCGTTTTTGTTTGTTTGTTTGTTTGTTTAATAAGACCATGTTTTTAGATCTGCCATTTTCTAGCTCTGACATGGCTAGTCACCTCACCCCTCTCTTAACCAGGGAATAATAAACCCACTTGTCCCATCTGCCTTTCTCACAGGGCATTTGCAAGATTAAATACATTAGAATAGGTGCAAGAAGAGAAGCAGTGTTGTGTGGTGACAAAGAGTGCCCCCTCTGGAGCCAGATAAAACAAGGTTTAGATCCCATCAGGCCATGGAGTACCAACTGGGTGACCTCCTTATGCTCAGTCACCTAATCAGTAAAATGGGAATAATAATAATAACTAACTATGTATAGGTGATTGTGAGATATAAATGAATTAATATGTGGGGCACTTAGAACAGTGCTTAGCACCTAATAAGCACAACAAAACTGCTGGCTGTTTCTCAGTGAGTATGCTTTAAGGGCAGTGGTTCTCAACCTTCCTAAAGCTGTGACCCTTTAATACAGTTCCTCATGTTGTGGTGACCCCCAACCATAAAATTATTTTCATTGCTACTTCATAACTATAATTTTGCTACTGTTATGAATCATAGTGTAAATATCTGACATGCAGGATGTATTTTCATTGTTACAAATTGAACATAATTAAAGCATAGTGATTAATCACAAAAACAATAGGTAATTATATATGTTTTCCGATGTTCTTAGGCGACCCCAGTGAAAGGGTCCTTCGACTCCCAAAGGGGTCGCGACCCACAGGTTGAGAACCGCTGCTTTAGAAGAAGACTTGATGATAGCTGGACATTTGCCCCCCCCCTTCCCCCACTGTGTAGATGAAACAATCCTCATATGTTTTTATGCAGCAAATTTAAAGGCAAGAGGTCTCAGGTATGGATGAAGATCTTGGTAAAGTTATATAATGGGAAGCTCTGGGTCCCAGAAAGCAACCATAAAATAATCTGAGAAAGAGAAAGCAGATTGGGAGCACAATAGCAATCAAGAGGATTGACAAAAGATTGGAAAATTATACACTTACAAATCTGGTTTAGAGTTGGCTCACATTTTAGTTTCTACTTTTTTGTATGCAATGAAAAATGCATCAGGCTGAAATGAAAAAGTTTTTAGAAATTAAAAGAATTTTAACACCTCACAGGTATGTTTATCTTCCCATGTTACCCTTCCTACCAGGAATAAGTCAATAAAAGAAACTTGAAAATAATATGCCTTTCAAAAATAACTTACGAGAAATTATGCAAGTAAATGTGTTTTCCTTCAAAGTAAACATCTTCATTCAATTATAATAACAAAATAAGAACTTATTATAAAACTTATAACAAATATGAAAAACATAAAAAAACATTCAGTTATTCCAACAATGTTTCCATTGATCAAAATATTTTTAAAACTTTTTTAAATTGCTTTCAGAGCAAGTTTTGAGCTACATGAAGAGATCAGTCACACTAACTTAATAGTTACTCTTGTTATTTCATTGCATTTTTTATTCCTCAGTTGGTTTTTCTCTTGTGTAGGTTTCTATAGTACCTTTTACTCCTGTGACAAGCACATCTTTTGTTCTTAAAGAATCAATTTAACCCAATCATTAAACAACTTTTCTGTACAGGTCAAGGTAATAAATACTTTAGATATTGTAGGCCATCCTGTCTTTATCACAACTATTCAAATAAGCTGTTGTAGGTTGAAGGCAGTCAGAGACAATCTATATACATAAAAGCCAAGCAACCAGAATGACCAGAACTACCGGTGGCTATGACACACGTTGCGGCTGCCAACCGGCCCAATAAGGGCCCCGATCAGCCTCCAACCTTCCACGGCTCGCCTGGTTGGCCCAGCCTCTGATCAGCACCCCCCACCTCAACCAAGTGCAGGGCCAGCCGGCCAACCTCCCGTAGTCCCTCCCCCCTGGCCAGCCCTGCCTCCAATATCCTTCCCCTCCAATTGGGGGTGGGGCTGGCCAGCCAACCTCCTGCAGCCCCTCCCCCCAGCCAGCCCAGCCCTGATTGGCCCTGATAGGGCCAGGGCTGGCTGGACCCCACTCATGCACCAGGCCTCTAGTATGTAAATAAATGAGCATGCTGATATTCCAGCGTTTAATTTATAAAACAAGGCAGTGGGCCAGATTTGGCCTACAGGCTGTATTTAGTCAACATCTGATTTAACCCCTCAGATATTGATTCGAATAATTTGCTTTTCATTAATAATAAGGACTAAGTGATGATGTAGTGTAACAGCTGATCCATCACAGGCACTCAAAATATGTCTTTCTTCTTTTCCCAGGGGCTGTAATGTCTTGGAAATCGAGTGAGCATGGCCCAGAGACTATTTTAAATTCTGGCACAATTAGTTACTTGATTCTTTGAGATTCAGATATCTCATCTGTAAAATGGAACCAACTTTTGTTACCTTATGAAACTTAAATATGACTAAGCATGCAACATTTCTTGCACAGAAAAGGTACAAAAAAAAAAGTTAGCTTTTCAGACTCTGTGAGGATCTTTATTCCAAAGGGCTAACTGAGCCCTTATATCCCAAATAGCAGATAAATCATCCCTATTATTTCACATCAACAGTAGCAGATTTTGGAATTCCGAATTGTTCTTTTCTAGAAACCAGGCTCCATGAGAGAAATTAAAGCACCTCTTATTTAGATGTCATAGAACTTTAGAACTAAAACCAACTGTCAAGATCAGCCCATCATTCTCACTTTACAGGTAAAGAAACTGAGACTCCTGCAGATTAAATGGCATGCCCGGAGGCACTCAGCGACTCAGGGGACGGGTTCAGACCAGGTCGCCATGCTGGCAATGCTCAGTCCACAATATTCACACTCTAGCATGCAGTGGCTTTCACACTGGGTAAGGCTGGGAACAGGTTCTGCAGTCTGGGCCATCTGGTTTTACACGTTAAGAGTTAGCAAACTCAGAATCAGTACCCACTTGTGTTGCAAAGGTATGGGCTCTGGACAATTGTAATAAAGTAAGTTCAGTAAACGGGGAGGATATCGCCTGAACCCCCCACTGTATCAAGTGAGGCATGCAGAAGATAGACTGGCTGACATCCATGGCTGGAGATAGGGTTTCGGTGACACCACCGAATATGTGCACTTGCATTCCATAGGATCACACCCTGGAGGGTCCCTGACACTCTACACACTGTTCTTCCCGCTGATATACCTTAGAAAATGTCACTGCGCAGACCTTGTGGCATATATGGCATTTTGAACACACAGAACAATGGCATGACATTTGGAGCTGCTGAAAGCAGAGCCACATGATGTCTACACTGCACACATCCTAAATAACAGGCCCTTTTGTTCTCCCCTTCCCTTTCCTTTTTGCTCTCACTCATCCTTACATCTCCTACTGACCAAATTCTGCATTTTGCCTCTTCATAAGCTCAGCTTTACTGGAGCTTCATGAACATGAAATCCTCGTGGTCTTCATAGCATTTGAATTCATTTTCTTTTCATCTTGCTTTTTTCATTGTTACTTTTTATATTAAGAGACATCTAGGAATTAAGATGTTCTTCAAATAATTTTCCAAAGAAAGACACTTTTGGTTGCTAGGATGAGAATATCATTTTGTGCGAGTATAAAAGTATATAAATATATTTGTATTAGTCACATACAACATCTTGGTCATTGCCAGTTTACCCTAAATGCTTATTGTATATGCTGCACATACTAATGACTATCTTGGTAAATAAGAGTTTTTAGGAGTATCATTTTAAAAATGTTGAGCTTGTTCATTTTATTACAGAAAAAAACTCAAATTAATTAAACTCATGAAATTTAGCATCCATATCACTTGAAATGGCTGATGGTAAAGTGCACTTTCTAAATGTACTTATTTGTACATGTCAATTTGATTTTTTTGCCTTCGTTCACATTGGATTCCCCTGTGTAATACAATATTCTGACAATTATATCTGCAGTAAAACTCAAATAAATAACCATGTATATTTGCCAAGAGAGCAATGAATATACCTTCGCTTTCTCATGTATGCTTTCAAAAGTCTGCTGCATTCTAAATACAAGTGTTAATTGACATGTGATTATGGAATCAATGAAAATGTAGACCCTATGTGAGCCATTCTATATAACTGCGATTTGAGTTAGAAGGTACGCAGATGATATTGAATGACTTGTGGCATGGCCAAGCTGCCACGGCATCAGCCTCGCATCCCAACACCACATTTTCCATTAGGATGTTTCCATCAGGATCAAGTTCCTCTTCAGGGATAAGAGCTGCTCATCTTGTCTTCCTGTTCTTCATAAAGGCAGCTCGAGAAAGCCCACAATCAGCAAAGTTATCAGTAGCTGATTTAGTTCCTCCTAAATGTATTGGTAAAAGAAAGATCTGCGGGTCATTTTAGCCACTCATTCCGGATTCTTCCCTGTTGCAATAACCTCCCCCATCTCTCTCTACTGATGTCCTAAATGGGCATAATATCTGGTACCAGTTCAACTTCACTGAGAGGTTTCATGATTATACTCTTGTACTATAATCCTAGATCAAGATTTTAACTAGGTAACACAAAAGAGAAGAACATTTATTGAGATAAATCAAAACAAACATAAAAACACATAAATTAAAACATCCAAATACTGAAGCAGGAACATTCTGAGTTTCAATTACCTAAGAAATATTCTCAATAATTCATTTTAATTAACTATGTAAAAAGGTTTTAAAGGAAAGAAAGGACAAAATATAAGAATGCCTATTTTTCAGAAATTTATTTGTTTATTATACAAAATATTATTTCCCCATTGTACCTTGAACTATAATACTTTTATAGTTTTATCTGTAACCTCAAACTATAAAGCAGCAGCAATTTAATGTCAATATCCACATTTTAACATTTGTTTGGGTCTCACAATGTAAGACAGATATGGTTCTATTATTTGTAGCTTTTAGGAGCATTTTTTGTCTCAGTCTATATAATAAAGCATTAAAGTTTTTATTTTGATGTAAATGATTTATTTTATGTCAAAATGCAATTTTATGTAAAAATACATTTGTGATGATTTTTTTATCTAAAGTTAATGAAGATACACTTACTAAGGTAAATTTGGCAGTACTTTAGAATTTAACCAGAAGTTCAGAGATTTGAAAACAGAATATTTGAGAAAATAAATATTAGTAATTCATAAAACTCAATTTAATATTGTAAAGGATGAGAAAAGAAAACAAAAGCAAGTCACTCATACAATTTAAAATTGTATTTTCATTAACACTTTGAAAAGAATCATGTTTTATCTGACTTGGTAATGAGACAAAAGTTTCTGAAAGAGCAGCTTTGAAAAATATTTGTGAACACAACAAGAAAATGAAAGAAAAAAGAACAATCTGAAAGCCAATAGCTGCTGAAAAGGAAAAAAAAAAAGAACATTATAAAACATCTTTTCTCAGGTCTTCTAATGTACAATATTTAAATACAAACAGTAACTAGTGTTACACCAGCTGCTCTCAGGTTTGCAAAATATATCAAAGTGCAGCATATTGGAATTAGTCCTGAGTTTCCATTTACTTTATCTATCCAGACACATCAATTCTTTTTACTCCAGCCTGATAAAGTGGAACTGCAGCAGACAAATGAGCTAGTGGAGCTGACATAATGTGTTTGTCACAAAGAAGCGCTGGATAAAAAAGCATGACTTTGATCCTCAATGAGGTTACTATTTTACAGTACCATGAATTTAATTCCAACTTGATGCCCTAAATCACCATTCACTATTTATTGGCCAAGTTTATTCCCATTTCATCTCCAACTGTTAAAAGGTTAACTCCTGCGATCCTTATGTAAATAAAATTCCACCCCCAACTGGAGAAAGAAATGAAAATAGTTGACTAATGATTTTTTTAACAGGATAAAAGCCATGCTGAGTTGCAGACCAGAGGTAAACTAGCAGGTGCATGGCTACTTTTCACAAGCCCAAGGTGTAAGGTTGTACTTTGAAAGGATGACTGATTTGTATTTGAATAATACATGACAAAGGATTGTCATATATTTATATGTTATCTTTAAAATAGATATTTATGTAAAATAGCATATACAAAATATAATCTATAAAAAATTTGAGCATTTTGGATATAAAAAGGGTATTCTTTTTTCAGAAAGACAAATATATTTGATAACAAAGATTTTGATTTGAATTCTGAATGACATGAAACATTGGGCCTATTTCATCATTGGGCTCTTCTACCCAAGTAAATTAATTCAAGGTTTTTTTCTTTAGCTTATCAGACAAATAAAACTACTAAAGGTGGAATCCGGCACTGGCAAGCAGACTAGGGAAGGACAAAGCAATGGGCTCCTAGAGACCAGTCCTCTCAGCAGATGCGTAAACACTGCCCGACACAATTACAATGGGGAGAGAGATTCTTCCTCTGATAGGTGGTACTGCAGCATCACAGACTTTTTTCTTTTAAATTCTGTTTTTATAGTTTGTAAATCATTAGCCCAACAAATGAAGAAGGGAAATGTGACGAATGAAAAGTGGTACCGTGAATCCAAATCAGTACATTAATCCCAGTCTGTCCATAAAGCACACATTAGCATAATGGGATACAAGTTGGAGAAAAATATTGTAGCTGCCAGCAACCTTTAACAATTAAAAAATATCTCTTCAATCAAATGTTCAGCTGGAACATACTAAATAAGTTATAATAGGTCATATGGCAAAGTACAGTTATACTCTACTTAGGAATAATTATTGCTTACTAAAATAATTAAAACAACATGCCTGCTCACACTCTTAAATAATCCTTTTTATTATCTATATGTTGGATTGGCTAGTTATGAACAATAATATTTACAATACAAATCTCCATGTTTTTTCACAAGATCTTGAATTACAGCCATATTTGCAGCCATCCAAAAAACTCTGCATAGACTCTGCAAATCCATCAGCAGTGTTTCCTCATTACCAGACACGCTCAGATAGACAGGAAGGCAGAGGTGAATGGAATCCATGGCACTTAAAGAGAAGTTAGGTTTACCACATGGAGGGGCCTTGACTGCTCCAAGCCGGGAAAGTTTAGCCTTGTAGAAAAAGTTCACTAAAGTCCTATTTTTCTCCATTTCAATTGGTAAGATTTAGTTAGCTGATAATTATTTTAAGTTAAATCTGTCCACCTTACCAATGCAGAGCAAGATTCCTTTTTATTTAATTTTGGAAGCGAGATTAGATAATGAGAAGAAATGAAATCCGGAAGTCGATGTTAAGTTATACCCTCAGATTTCTGGGAATCTTAAAGAAATGCAGATGTCCAAGTTCTTTAAGGAGACATGAAAAGGGGCGTCACTACTTCCCACAGATATTACCTGTTTAGAGACTGAAGTCAAGAACCAAGATGACCATTAGCATATATTCAAGTGCCCCAGTGCAAATCCCACCTGGCACAGAAGATGGACGGCAGTAGTAACTAGGTTCAGAACATCTGTGCCTCCTGTTAGCCAGACAGCCCATTGACCAAAGACATTCTGATTGCCTATGGGGTAGAACAATGAAACAATAAAGCCAGGACTTGCCGAAGCAGGTTGAGAGATGACTCAGAGCCTGCCAAACACATGCTTTAGAGAGGGTACTGTGCTAATGCCCAACTTTCTATCTGGTTGAGTGAGCTGGGCCTCGCAAATGGATTACTTTCAGCTTTTCACGCACTTTCATCTCTTTCCCCTATCAGGTAGCAAAAACATCCTGTTGGTAAAGGCTACGGTCTGTGGATAAAGCCTCTCCAGGCTGGATTTGGGAGTACAGCTGGTGGAAGAATGAAATTGCTGTTCTTAAACTTTAACGCAACTCTGTGATGCTGGCTATCAACCAGCAATAATACAACACTGTGCTTCTGTGCGCACGAAACTTTGTGAGATCAGTCGATAATGTGTTGATTTGGTAAAATTTGGAACTCAAGTCAAGAGAGAACTTTTCAGACTTCTTATATATGTCTCACTGCTGTTTCCAGGATACCTCCACTGTCGCTGCTCTGTCTCATTTCCAGAATTCAGCCAAAACAAAGTACTAGGACACAGAATTAGCAAGACTGATAGAGTACCAACAAGATAAAGAACTTGAAGGTGGCAGAAGAAATGAAATCCAGAAGTCGATGTTAAGTTATACCCTCAGATTTCTGGGAATCTTATCAGTTCTCTTTATGGTGACACTACTGTTGAGACCAGCAATAAGCCAAGTAACAGATTTCACATGTGAAGAGGGAGGAGAGCCTATTTGTTTATTGTACTCATTCTCTTTAATGTAGAAATAGTAACATTAATAGAAAAGTCCTCTAAAAGCAAATAAGAAAGTGTGTGGGCATATCCAACAAGGAAGCAAAATCCATGTTCCTTTTTTTATTTATCTAGATATTTATTGAAAAATATAAGAAGACTCCAGTGAAATTTAAAACCTCCCAAAAGATGACACAATATAAAAACTACTTATCTATTATAACTTCAAATCCAGGGAAATGGGGAGTAAATAAATGTGACTTTGAACTCATTTAACGGTTTTAGAGTGAAGCCTGACATCCTGTGGCCTCCCCGAATACTACATGGTTATGTGAAAATAGAGATTTTCAATTTGATTGTTATGCCTGAGTTGCCAATTCTCCACACATGATTAGAAAACATTTCACAGGATCTGATCACAGTAGTTAGTAACCGTAGGGATTAACGTATTGAACCTTTATTCTAGGAGCCACATTATATTGATACTTGTGATCTGAGTTTATCTAGGCAATTAAAAATGAAATCCTTTTTTCTAAGAATATCCTCAAAGTCTATGCCAAGGGAATGTTTTCACAGATATAATTGTCACATGGTGAAATACTTTAGTATATCAGGTATTAAACTCAGTGTTCACAGGTTTCCCTATGTGGTGCACAGTGACCTGAGTGAGTTCCAATGAGGTTTCACTATTGTTATTCAGTTTCCTAAACCAGAAGAGATGGTGCAGTTCAGTTCTGCTCTTGCTAATTAGGCATAAATGATAAGAGCCTTGTAAACAAAGGCACAGGTGTTGCATAAAGGGTCCAGGAAAGAACCAAGACTGCAGCACCTTCAGTTTTATCTAAATACTAGTTAGAAATGCCAGGTCTATATGCCCAGGTGACATCAAACTCTATAGCAAAGTACACTACATACAGCCAAACCTTCTGCCTTAGTATTTTAGACCAACCATAACATAGAGTATACATTCATTCTGTTTTCCTTTAGGATAATCTGTTTTGCTACAACAAATATTTTCAGCCCCTTAAATATTTTTGTTTGATAGGATTCCTTCCTTATGTCTTCCAAAAAATTATACATTAGAAGTATTTTGCACTCAAAATAAGTAGATAAGGTTAAAAACGTTTTTAAGAACTCTCGTGAAATATCGTATTTGTCTTTGAAATATGCTAATTGTACACAGGATTTCACTGAATACAGAAAAGACCACAGAGGGTTTATTTAGTTCTCTATCTACTTGACTCTATTTAGCACAGGGCATGCTATCAAAAAGCCTTAGGATAAAAGTTGATTATAAAGCAAATTGTGGCAGACAGTGACATCTTGTGGATGAAATGCTCATGTATCTAACTAAAGTAGTCCAAAAATGCATGTATAAGCAAACTTTACCATAGGAATGTATTAGGTTAACAATTTTGGTTTTTAAGTTTGTTATTTGGGATTTGGAATATTGTATATGATAGAAATAATGTTGTATGTGGAGGTTAGGTCCCAAAGCAAGCTCACAAAATCCTGTCTAACTTGCAATGCAATTATGAAATGTGGTTTACTTTTAAAAATCTTAATTATAGAGTCTCAGAATGAAATGGGATTTTATAGAACTACTAGAGGTCCGGTGCATGAAATTTTTGCACTCAGGAGGTTGGGGTTCCCCAGCCTGGTCTGTGCCCTCTCACAGTGTGGGAGCCCCGTGGTCCATCTCCCCAAAGAGAGAGACCCCACCCACCCTCCTGAGGCTCCTTGACGGATTGCCCCAAAGAGGTAGGCCAGAGCCAGGGGTCCCACCCCCGCATCACTGCTTGGAGTCAAGCGGGACTTGCCTCAGTGCCACTCACTCAGCGTCAAGTCCCTGCACACCCACGAGTGCTTCGCCATGCATGCAGCCCCGCCCACCCACGGCCTCCGCTGCACACACAGCCTCCTGGTGATGGATTGTTCCGGCGTGAGGGCATCACGGTGTGAGGGCATGACAACCACATAGGCTTTTATTAGTATAGATTCCCACCAACTATGTTATAGATGAGAAAACTGAGGCCTCTGAGAAATTAGGTGAGTCACAACAGTCAGGGATGCACATGGATAATTTAAGGCTAGAGTGAATATCACATAGTCTTCTGGTCGCGCCTACCACCTGATGGATAATACAACTTGGAGTATTTGGTAATTACATGCAGCCGAAACTCCTCAGATAGCAATACTTCTTTGAGGAAATGAAATCATAGTTCTAAATATAATGCTAAGAATGTGTCCTTAACCTTCTCTGGCATTGTGTCCTGAGTAGAGAGATCAAAGATCTCTCACCACCTTTAGTGAAGCTGAGAAAACATTTCCATTTGTAGTTCACTGGTGGCGATTCCCTTGGAAGGTGGCTCAAGCTGATTGGATATTGGAGGAATTTAAAAGCAAAGACTGAAGTTTCATGGATTTTGTTTTAGTGAGGAGGTTGTTAACTGAGACTTCAATTCATTTACTGTTAGAAACCACGTCAACCATTTTTGCTGTGTGCTCACTTGTTTTCCAATGACTCCTACACCCAGCCCCACCAATAAAAATAACCCAAAAAAAAAATCTAAAGGAATTGATCCATAGATTATTAATTTTACTCCATTAAGACACTTGGAAATGTTATGAACAAATGCCAACATTTCTTTGGCTGGCCCATTGAGAATCAGAAAATACCCACATATTCTAACAAGTGCATGGTTGTCCAAAAGATTGTGTATTAATTATAACAAATCTCTTCTTTCCTAAAATCTCCATTGCATTTCTACAACATGTTTTATCTGACTTGGTCTCCATTAAACTAGCATAATTATCATCATCAAGATTCTCAATGTTCTCTTACTTGTCAAATTCAGTGGTCAAATCCCTTTGCAGTCTTTCCCTGTCTTCTTAAAATAACGACGCACTTGAAAGCATGGCTGTTAGTTTTCTATCTAAAACATCTCCTAAAATCATGCACTTATTGTGACTGAACATACATATGGTGACTGAAGAGGGAGAACTTCCAGTTATGTGAAAACTCCGATGGGGCTACTCGTCCGGAGCTCTTCACTGGGTCAGCCAAGACTTTGTGGAATCTGCGTCTTAGCTCAATTTCTCCCTCTGCCCATTTCTGCTTCACCTCTTCCTTTTCACTGGTATTCTATGAATTATTTCAATCCACAGTTAAGGTTAAAAAAAAAGTCATAGAGGAACCATTAAAAGCAGATTCAAATTTGGCCTGTAATGGTCGGCCTAGAAACCTCATCTCATACACCTGGCACAACTGTACTCACTTTGCAGGTTTAGACTTTCCACATGCTTTGAACTCCATTTAATTCTCACGCAGAGAGAACTTACAGAAATATGTCCTTCAGGTGGACAGCTTATGGACAATCTTACTATTTATGAGTTCTCCCCTGATCTGTACACCCTGTTCTAACAATTGAGCATCTACGTTTCTTTCTCTAACAACATCCTAATCTTCTAGCACAAGGGAAACATTTAAGCCCCTGACTTGTTCCCATGCGATGAATTCCTGCCTTCATACATCCTGATAGCCTGTTCATTTCAGTTCGTTGCCATGCATGTTTCATGTTGCTATGCCTTTGGACAGAATTACTGTAGCTGAACTCCAGCAGAGCAGATGGAGAGCAACAAACCTGGCACCAGGCATTGCCACGGCTGACTGGCTAATTTGATACTGTTTGTTTCAAATTCCGATTTCCTATTGCCCTGATGTACTTCCTGCTGAACTTCCCAGGTGAAGGCTATTCCTTACCGTGAGCCTGACTTCAATCCTCCCACGAAATGCAGCTGCCGTTGTTTCTATGTCCCTACCTCGCCTCGTTGGTGTGTCCTTTTATCGGAGCCTGTCACTCACCCCCAAAATCTGGCACGAACTCTCCCTCCACTTTTATTCTTCTCTTCCTACCATTTAAAAATATACATTTTCTTTTTCTGATAAAGTCTTGGTGGCCACACTACAGTTTGGCCAATGCACTTCTTTTAAAGACTGTTTTGTTTTGTTCTTAAGGGACATTTACTAATACATGAGCAGCAGAGACCTCTACTGGTTATTCAGGTTAACTTCTTAAAATGCTCACCATATTAAATGTTGATTTTCTCTACTTTGTCCCCTATTGGTTGATAAATGGTGTTTAATGTAATCAATGCCTTTTAAATGCAAGCCTAGATTTATGTATGTTTTATAGGAAAAAAAGGATTTTCCTCTGATTATTGAGCTGCAGAAGTGAAAATCCACAGCCAAGCCAAGAAAAGAACATTAAAGAAAGAGTGGATCACAGATAAACTGACAGTTTTCAGGTAATTTGGGCAAAGCCAAGTGACTCTCCCCATGGATAATTCAGGAAGTGCAGGTGATTCCAGCATAAGGTGGAATCAAGTGGAAAAGTGGATTTGCCCCTTGAATATCATGGATGCTTACTTACCTGATCTCCTCATTTTTATGCAGCAAATTTGAACTCCTGACAAAGTTTATTATCAATGAATGTGCTGATACACAGCAGATGGTTATGCATATTTAGTAAAAAAAAAGTATGAACAAAATATATGTCTGCCAGTAGAACTACTCAGGTATTCTAGTTAGCTTTCTTACTTGAGATATACCCACTGCTATGCAAAAAAGGAAGTTTAAAAACACCTTTCAAAGTTATAGATATTTGTGACTTTTATATGAACTGGGTAGGTGGCATTGTAAGATCCTGTACAGGATGAAGAACCTTATGAAGAAGGGAGAGAGAGAGAGAGAGAGAGAGAGAGAGAGAGAGAGAGAGAGACCAGTGGAACTAAAATTTGCCAAGCAAAGTTTTCAAAATTCATATTGTGAATTTAAAGTTGCTTAGTGTATCTTTTTACATTTTGGGTGGAAGAATTTGGTCTCTAGTCTCTACAATATGATGATTCCCTGTTGTACTCCATACTAACCTTTAATCCATCCCAGAATGCCTGAGAACAGCTGTTCCTGAATCAGAATCTATTGCTGACACTTGTTTCTATTTAGCCTATTTACACATAACTTACTGAATATGTGGAGCCCTATTTTGTTACTAGACGGTTAGTGACAAAATAACATTCTGAGCAGGATCGGCATGAAGTAAGCCATGCCATGACTGTACCTGCTCAGTGTTTACTGTGTAATGGGATCCATAATGACATGTGATAGAAAAAAGCCCATCACTATCCAATGTAGAGGTTGGCATTATTATGATTCTAACATGCATTTTTGTCAAGTGACAGATAACATACTGGAAAAATTATGAGCCTAGGTATTTATCTTTGCTCTACTCCTTATGTACTGAGTGGTTTAGTAACTAAATTTTAGTGTCCTCATCTGTAGACTAGGAAACATAGATATTAAATAAAACAAAGTCTATTGGCCATGGAAATAAGAAAAGTGCTGAACTGCAGAAGTGAATAATACTGAAAAGATTATTATGCACTTCTTTATCATAGTATAAGATGCGGAGGCACAAATGTCACTTTTGGTTTGACCAAGGTATTAAACTGTTATTTATTTACCTGAAGAATAGTTATGATTTCAAAGAAAAAGTATGGCACTGATTACTTTTCATGTTGCCAGGGCAAGAAGTTATGCTGTTTCTGTGATGTAATTTAAGTTTTTGAATCACATTGACTGCAAAAATAAATTCTGTCTAAAAATCTGGAGAGGCGAACAAAGCAAGGAGAGATGACTAAGTAGTTACTGTATTCAATAATTTATAAGTACCAGCAGAACTTTTGTTAGAGGGTTACTATGATTTTCACCCAAAGGTCTTCATCAATGCGGAGCAATTTAAATGATGCAGTTCTGTTTCTAAGACAAATGACACCAAAAATCCCAGATAAATAATTTTCTTATATATTAACCCCACCCATATCCATATAAAGTTATAATCTTTTTTTAAAACTTTATAATCTTGAAAGCAGTCTCCTCTGAGGTAGAGTATTTTGTCCACATGAGAATCTGCAAGTTTTACAAGGAAAAATTAGCACCCACACAACACAATGAAAATGCTGAAATGGGGACTGCGGTTCACCTCCTCAGATTCTGTGTCTTTCTGCTGCAGCACAACATTTCATTCACTAGCGAAACGCCCCTGTATTGCTACCGGGTGGGGACATGGCCCCTGTAAACAGTTTGTCCAGCCAATGGGGCGGGGTGCGGGGGGGGGCACTAGACAGCTGCTTCCCTGGCCAATCAGCAAATATCCAGTGACTCTCTTGGTTAATCACCTCTGGTACCACTGTAAACGTGTAGCAAGAACAGCTCTGGTGGCATAAATGGAAAGGCACAGAACTGCCAACAGGAGGTAAAAATCAGGAAAAATTATTTTTATATTGACTAGAAATAGATACTGACTCTGACACTTTCCTGATTGTGTCGAGATGAGGATTTGCACTGAACATGGGATTGACTGGCCACGGGATGATTTGCAGTGCCTCTATTCCCACCAGTAGATTATTTCTTGGCGTGCCAATATTTATTCTGTGGCTGGAGAAATTCCTTGTAGCTAGTTGTCTCTGTTTGATGCTTATCAGGAAGGATTTGGGCCAGCCTTGTACTTGCAGGGCTCAGGAGAGTAACTTTCATCTTTCTGTTCTCAGACAAGCCATTGCAGGATACATTCCGGCTGCTCGCTGCACTGGCTTCTGTTCTTCACCCTGTCTCATTTTTGGCAGTTGAGATATAAACCTTCAAGAAAACTCAAAAGATTATTTGAAGACATCAATGTTGTCTAATACTGAGGTATTTACTGTTTAAACCTCATGATCTTGTGGAAAGAGAGTAGACTGCCATGCTTTTGACATATTTAACCCCGTTAGGGCTGAAAGGGAACATACTGATAAACATTCTACACAACTTTCTAATCAGTTATGACTTTGGGAAATTATAAGAACAGAATTGGTGGATCCTGGGTCACTACAGAGCCGGAGCCCAAAAGGATGAAATGTGAAATATTTGCTTTTCACCAATATATCAAGTAAATACAGAACTCCCATCTAGTCTCCCAACATTATTTGGTCATATACAGAATATAAAACTATTAGCATGGTATTGTGGCAATAATAGACTTAAGAGTCCAAAAATGTTTGGATCTGGTTTGGTATCTGCAATGTATTAAATATATGGCATTAAGTATCTGTAGACTGAAATAGAGTCAGTTTATTGGCTACTATTACAAGCCAAGGCCCTTGTCCTCAATAATCCCACATTATCTTTAGGATTAAAAGACTAAACTGCTGTGAATATTTTAAAGATCCAGTGTTGATAAAAGAATATGATGAGAGTTATAGATTGAAAAGCCACCCTCATGTAAATGACAGAAGATTAAATGATTTTCATTCATTCAGCTAATATTGTTTGTCAGGCACTTACTCAGCCAGGCATTGGGTTCTCGCATTCAGTGATGTTGGGTTAGATTAAACACCATTTTGGTTAGTTACTATCTGCTTAACTTCAGGTGAACATCCCTGGAAAAGTGGTCCATGTGGATGCTTTCATCTAGCAACTATTTTTCACAAATGAAGTACCCCCAGAATTTATATTTTAAAATATAGAAAATTTACAATGGAATTGTGAGCCTACAGTATTCAAAACCTGTCAAACTGAAGCCAAATATTTGAAGAAACTGTGTGTCCATTTGCTAGGAGAGTATGTACATTAAGGCATAATACGTTAGTTGTATTAAGGTAAGAGATAGGGTTGGGAGAAATAAGTTCTTATATAAAACAGTTCACAGAAACTGCACTGCTTATTTTTAATAACTTAGTGTGTGTGTGTGGCCATTATGCTTTTTTTTCTCTAAGAATAAACCAGAAATAAATATAACTTTTTTCATACCTTTGAAATATCTGTCCCTTGCTCTTAATTAGATCATAAATACTTTAACCAAAGTTTCCTAGTGTCATTCTTTTAAGGGCACAGTCAATGCAACATTTAGCATAATACTTTGCACAGAGTCCTTAATAAATATTTCGGTGATGTACATGATTTTCTTAAATTAGAATGATCTTGGTTTTAAGAATTCAAACTGGTTAATGATTCCATACTAATCATAAGGATGTAGATTATGGTCCTATTAATTTTATTCTCCAACATCTAGTAGATTTTAGAAATATCATATTCTACGATTAGTTAATTAAAATAATTTTAGATATCATCATATTTTAGGGGTTAATTTATTAGGGGAGGAGGGATCTTATATTGCACTAGCATGGCCATCATGGCCTTTTTTTAAATTCTCACCCGAGGATATGTTTTCATTGACTTTTAGAGAAAAAGGAGGGTAGAGGGAGAGAGAGAAACACCAATGTGAGAGAGACACATCCATCAGTGCCTTCCATATGTGCCTCGACCAGGGAGGGACCTCACAACCTGGCTATGTGCCCTTACTTGGAATCAAACGTGCAACCTTTTGGTGTACAAGACAACACTCAAACCAACTGATCCACCCAGCCAAGGCCAGCATTGCCTTTTTTAAGGTGTCCACTAAGAACCTAAATATGGTTTTTCAAATTCTTTATCTATAAAATAGGCATGATCATATTTATTTTAAATAACATCACAAGATATAATTTAATAAATGTGTTCATTCATACCCTATAATGACTACTTTCTCAACAACACTCTTTTTTATGATGGCTTTAAGGACAAATTTTATCCTAATAACTCAAGAAAGTATAAAAAGCAGGGTTGATTAAATATATTAATGATAATGATCATCAGGTGTCTTAATGTCAATAGAAGGAGTTAAAAATATAGAAAGCAGGAAAAGTAAAATAAATCTGTGATGTTTGACAGGAAATAATATAATCTCTTACTTTTTAATTATCCTTTATAATAAAAGGCTAATATGCAAATCAACCAAACGGCAGAACAACTGGTAACTATGACATACACTGACCACCAGAGGGCATACGCTCAATGCAGGAGCTGCCCCCTGGTAGTCAGTGTACTCTCACAGGGAGAGCACTATTCAGCCAGAAGCTAGGCTCACGGCTGGTGAGCGCAGCAGCAGTGGCAGGAGTCTCTCCCGCTTCTGTGGCAGCACTAAGCCATCAGTCGGACATCCCCCTTAGGCCTCCCAAATTATGAGAAGGTGCAGGCCTGACTGAGGGACACCCCCCCACCCCCAAGTGCACAAATTTTGTGCACCAGGCCTCTAGTATATGGATAAAGAAATAAATATAATTTAAACATATATATTTTTTGTTTGTGGGATGTGAAGAAAAGATGCAGTAATACTAGTTATTAGTATGCTACAGGGATAATAAATTCCTTTTTTAAATATATTTTTATTGATTTCAGAGAGAAAGTTAGAGAATCATTGATCAGCTGCCTCCTGCACACCCCACACTGGGGATCAAGCCCACAACCGGAGCATTTTCCCTGACCAGTAATCGAACCATTGACACTTAACCCCTGAGCCATGCCGTCTGGGCAATAAAAGCCTTTTCTATGCTCAAATTTTGAACCACCTTTGAGAGACAATGATGTTTGGCGAGTGGAAATTAATATGCCATCTTTATTACTGATAAAGCAATTAGAGAATGTGCCTTGCACATGTTGCAACACTGGGCTTCCAAATACATGCACACCAATAGATGGATTTCCCGCTCAGCCCTAAGACCTGCCAGCCCTCACTGCTGGCACAGAGACACAGAGACTACAGTTGAGTTTTCCAAAAGCATGCAGATTCTAAACAGAAAATGAAAAAGGGACATGTTAGATATGCCCTGCTTCTTGTCCTAAACTTGCTGATCAGATAAGTCATTTCTTTTTAGGAAAGGCTTAGGAAGCCAGGGTAGTTAACCTCAGAGATGACCCAGCACGTAATAAACCTAGACAGGGGAAAGGAGCTGAGTATACGGAAAGTACGAAGACACTATTGAAAACAGTACTGGGGGAAGTAAAGGCAGATGGAGTGTTATTGACTCATTATTAAAGCAACAGGAAAGGAAATGCAATCAATCACTGGGTTTCTATCATAGCCCAGCAAAGTGCCCAGGACTTTGAATTCCTGAGATATAAATAAAAGAAGTTTAATAGACCTCGACATAAACAGAAGGGGAAACAGCTAAAGCTTAAAAGGAGAGACAACCCAATTTATTAGCAATTATACCTTTTAAGTTTTTTAGAATAAATATGTACACATATTGTATTAACAAAAAATTTGTTACAAAAATATCTTATTTAAAATACATGCGATCAAAGTCGCCATTCCATAATTTTAAAGAGAACAGTGATATATGCTCTAGAACCCAGAACTGGTATTTTGAGAAAATCGGGCCAGTTGACTAATTCTGCCAGTGCTCAAAGCAGCACCATGCAACTAGTAGCAGCTATCTGAATGTTAAAATGACTCTCTAGCAATATAAACATTTCAACAAAGCTTGCCTGGCAAACACAAAACCTGCTAAATAGAGTAAAAATGCATTAAATGTGAGTATATAGATCAATCCTTATAAGATATTAGGGGATTTAGATAACAAAAGAAAAGAAAACCAAGTATAAACTTCTTATCTGCTAAAAATTTTGGTAGTGAGGCAATAAATGTATTCAAAACTTAAAAAAAAAAAAACTCTTTGGTTCAATTATTTCCCCCTAATATTCTTTCTGTGGCTTGTGGCAATCTACCTTATGTAATCAAGAGCATATTCTTGATTGAAAATGTCTCTGCCTCCTTTTTGAGTCAAACTAAAAGAATTTGCATGTGAATCATGCAGAGGTACTAATGCAGAATAACTTTTTATAGCTGTATCTTTCCTTGAATTCAATGGAATAAAGAAAGTTATAAAAATCATATTCCAAGGAAATCAATGAATTATTTTTCAAGCAACTATTCACCATTGAAAAGATCTTTTTAGCCAAACATAATAATCACTCTTTTTTATCTCCTTTCTTACTTTCCCAGTGAGTCTATGCATTTCCATTGTTAAGCATGTCTGAGGCTAGGAGAGATAGAGAGAAACTACAAGGAATAACTCTTGGTTCCTTCAAATGCCTCCTATTTTCTTTGTTAAAATCTAAACTATGCCTTATCATAAGAAAGGGGTTTTGGATTTTCCCTTTACATTCATATGAATCCATCACAATAATTCTTTGCTGAGAATAAACTCTCCTTCTATTCTGGACCCTCGGTGCATCTATATATGTTCAATATGTGTCATTTATGGTAAGGACAATGTATATATTTTATTCTACAAAACACAGACTATGTAAATACTCTCTCTTGAAAATATTATTCTTGGACATTTGAATCTAAGTAGCACTATGCTTGTTTGAAAATGCATGCTTATGTTTTCACAAGTTATATTGTGAAACTTAGTAAGTTAATAACTATTGCCCTTTAATTTATTAATTAAACAAATAAAGCATTTTGTGTTCGGCCTCTCTAGCATATGGGCATTCTTGTTAGGGCTCACTAGAGCCTGTAGAAACCTCCTACCTCCAAGTTTTCTCGTATGTGACTTCTTCACTTAAATGCATTGTTTATTTGTATTAAAAATAGCATGTAGTTCATCAACAATAAGAAGAAATAAATATACCTGGAATTGATGTAGAACCTTCCTTTTCTCTGGAACCCACTCAAGTCTGTCAGCCTCTGAGTTAGTAAAAGAAAAAACAAAGAATGGATCAGAGTCGTATTTGATGTGTGGTATATTCTGTCTCCAAAACAGAGACTCACAAAGTGCTGTGCAATTTTCTAAGTGGCAGGAGATATGAGTAGCTACGACTTGTCCATTATCTTAGAGGTGATATCTTGACAAACCCTAAATCATTGAACTCTTTTATTTTTAATATATTTTATTGATTTTTTAAAGAGTGGAAGGGAGAGTGATAGAGAGTTAGAAACATTGATGAGAGAGAAACATCTATCAGCTGCCTCCTGCATTCCCCCCACTGGGAATGTGCCTGCAACCAAGGTACATGCCCTTGACTGGAATCGAACCTGGGACCCTTCAGTCCACAGGCCGATGCTCTATCCACTGAGCCAACCGGTTAGGGCACCACTGAACTCTTAAAAGTTTCATTAACTGACAGGCCTTTGAAATTCCATTATGTTTATCTGCCACCTCCTGCTATATCTGCTACATTAGGTCTTCCCGGGAACTCATCACTTTCTACTCACTACGTCCAATTAGCATGATGTCATAGGCAGAGTGGACCAGTATAACATTTTCCAGAATGTTAAGATGTTCAAGGATGCCCAAACCAAATTATGACAGAGTATGTAAGTCTTAACATAGCTTAGAGGAAAGAAAGTTAATTCAAATTGCTCTATAAAGTACAATTTTTGTTCTGTCCTACAGGCTGGGATAAAGAACTTATTTACCAGATCAACGGTATATAAAGCTCCCTAGACTGCGCTGGTCAGCATTAGTAATCAGCTACAATGAGGGCAGCCACCTGGACTAGTTTCCAGGAGCCAACCATCATTTACTATGTTCTGAGATTTTTCAGGACCTAAATAATGGGGATGTTATGAGCATTGGCACCCCAGCTTCTGTTAATTATTTTGTGGTAGTGCTGAGAGGTATAATGTTGCTTTAATTTTGACTGGGGTGGGTGGCAGGCTTTTTCATGGGTTTCTACTTGGTCATATTGAAGTAATGACTCTTACTCCATAGGTCACAGAACCACAGTATGTGTTCAGCCAGGTGCTGTTTGTCCCAATTCCATGTTTGGGTGAAGAGGAAATAACCACAGGTGGGTCTATAGACCTAGTGAACCCACTGCGACATAGACTTTGGCCAAATTTTGTTTATCACCCCCAGAAAACCATCCCCACTTTTATCAGAAAACCATGGCGATATTTTTGGTGACTTTTTTCAATTCAGCTTAGATCACGTAGTTAATATTCCTCAAATATCTAAGCATTCCCATTTTCTTACTGAATGGTTATTGTGCAAATGGCTCAGGCCCTATCTGTGAAAGATCAAAGGGATAATCAACAAAGATATTATAGTTACCTCCATCATGGTAACTGCATTGCTCTTTAATCAATGGCTACAAATCTGTGTGAATTGAATTAGATATGTAAAAAGTTTAAGAAATCATATATATATATATATATTTACATACTAGCACTGGACAATCCAACAGTCAATCAAATTAAGAAATTATTCTATTTAAAATAACTTTAAAAGAATTAAATATAAATAAATTTAACAGAACACATATTGATTTGTGTGTTGAAAACTACAAAATGTCAATTCTCCTCAAATTGATTTACTTTTGTAAAAAAAGAAAACTGGTGAGGACTTACACTGTAATTTCAAAACAGTGCTAGTGACTAAAAATAGACATATAGAACAAAGGAATCAGAAGAAGAGCACAAACTGAGCCCTTACATTTATGATCAATTGTTTTTGAAAGATGTATTAAGATAATTCAATGGAAAGATAAAGTCTTTTCAATTAGTAGTGCAAGAATACTAATTAAATATCCATATACACACAAATAAACATACAAATAATTAACCCTCACATCATGAAAAAAATTAACTCATGTGGCTCTGAGGTCTAAATTTAAGAATAAAAATTAAAACTTCTAGAATAAATCACAGAAAAAATTCTTGGGGTAGATCAGTGTTTCTCAACTTTTTTTCATTATTACTTTAAATTAAGAAATTTAAAAACATTTTTATCTAACTGTTCCACCCACAAAATTTTAATTTTGATACAATAGGTATAGCTGATTTTTTTAAACCTAGCTAAGATTATTTTTACCCATGCAAAAGAACCCATGTTTACCTCTTTGAGGCTTGCATGCCTATTTGAGAATGCATATATTTAACAAAGGGTTTTTAAATACACTGACAAAGCATGAGCCAAGCAAGAAAGACTGGTTAACTGAACTTCATCCAAATGTAAACCTTTGGTGCTTCAAAATACACTGATCAGAAAATTAAAATACTAGTCACAGACTGAGAGAAACTATTTCCAAATTCTATATCTGATAGAGGACTTGTTATCTAGACACAAAAAAATTTTCTAACTCAATAAAAACAAGATACATATCTCATGTAAAAAGTGGAAAAAACAAAATACTTTTAAACAAACATTTTACCAAACAGATATATGAACTAAAGAGTGCTCAACATTATTCATTAGTAGGTGAAGGTAAATTCAAAACACAATGAGTTACTATCACACAGCCATTAGAATTTCTATAGTATGTAAACCGACAAAACTAAGTGTTGGTGAAGTTTTGAAGACAATGTAATCACTTTGAAAAGATAGTCTGATGATTTTTTAAAAGATTAAACAAACTTATACAACTCAGCAATTCCACTCCTAGGAATCTATATCTTAAAAAAATGAAAACATAGGTCCACATATATCCATATTCTGAATGTTCACAGCAGCATTATACATTAACTAGAGGCCCAGTGCACAGATTTGTGCACTAGTGGGGTCCCTCAGCCTGGCCTGTGCCCTCTCACAATCTGGAACCCCTTTGGGGATGTTGGAGAGCCGGTTTTGGCCCAATTCCTGCAGGCCTGGCTGAGGGACCCCACCGAACCTAGTATGCATATAAGATCTTTGGTTAATCTCTTTTCAGCACCCCCACTCCTTTCCCTCTGAGATTCATCAGTCTCTTCCATGTTTCCGTGCCTGTGCATTGAGTGTCTGCCCCCTGGTGGTCAGTGAGCATCATAGCTACTGGTCAAACTGTCAAATGGTCAAATGGTCACTTAGGCTTTTGTAGATATAGATAGTCCAATAATGGAACTAATCTGTCACCTGTTCTACATGTAACCGAATGTGAAATAACCATAAATTAGAATATTACTTAGGGTAAAAAAGGAATAATGTATTGACTCATACCACAACTTTCATGAATCTCACAAGCATCACTATCAGTAAAAGAAGCCAGATAAAAGACTACATAGTGTGGTATTCCATTTGCATGAAATATCCAGAAGTTATTTGTGAGAGACAGTGGTTTTCTGGCATTGGGATGGGTGTGGATTTTTACTGTAAATGTACATATACAAATTTTTTGGCTAATGAAAAAGTTCTAAAATAGATTATATCAATAATGCCACAGTGACTCTGTAAGTTTATTATAAATTATTATGTATACATCTATTATGATTTAAGTTTATGGCTTATAATCTTATTCAATAAAGCTTTAAAAAATACGCTATTAAGTATTCTGTTTAATAGTGTTCTCAATAGTTATGACCTGTCAAATATTGGATTTTTAACTAACAAGAGTAAAGATTTGCATAATAAAATGACAAAATATTCCAGAAGCTTAGTCTAAGGGAGTTAAGATTTCGTAAAAAAATACAGTTTATGATCAACCTTAATAGATAATTAAGAATCCAGAATAAACTGAAAAACTGAAATGTAGGTATATGTCACAGCTTACCAAACTTATAAGAGCACAGTTAAATTTTCTTTTTTAAATTTTTTATTGATTAAGATATTACATATGTGTCCTTACCCCCCCATTACCCCCTCAGCCCCGCTCATGCCCTCACCTCCCTTTTGTCTGTGTCCATTGGTTAGGCTAATATGCATGCATACAAGTACTTTGGTTGAACTCTCCTGATGGGATGGGGTGGAGAAAGATGAAAAGAGGTAGAACTGGAATCAGAGGTACCTCAAGTTTTACTGAAAGGCCAACCCTTAGGAACAAGACTGCAACTAATCAATGCTCATAGTAGTACCACAGTTCCCTAAGAATATATCAAAAACAGTTTCCTGAACAGAATCTGGGACAGACAGAATTGCTTAGAGTCAGATTGCAAGTTAGTGATACAGTCTGAAAGCTAAATCTTGGAAATTTGTGCCCATTTTGGAAACTGAAGCAAAGGGTAAGAACAGAAAGAAATCTCAGGAGAGGGTATCTGTGTGTGAGGTGTGTGTGTGTGCGCATGCGTGTAACCGGAGTGGAATATATATTTCCAAAATGTGAAGTGGAGCCCATGAGTAAAAATTAGTATGACAGATGAGTTATCTTAGATCTAAAATAATGCTGGACCTATTGTTGTTGTGTTGTTGTTTTTTTAATTTACTAGTAAAAGAGAGATTTTTCCCCACTAAGAATAATGCATCACAATAAAAAGATACTTTTCTTTCCATAAAAATCAACTTCCTGTTTCACGTGATACATGTTCACACAGCATTCAGCTTAACCGCTTCCCCTCCCCCACCCCCCATTTAGGAAAGATATAATCTCTTCTTGAATACCATCAAGAGAATGAGAAGGGTATCACTGGCAGGTCTGGGGAGACCTCATTAATTTCTTCATTCCACCAGAGACATCTGAGGAGTCAGAGAAATCCCCCTCATTAAGAAAGAAGCTGGCACGTTATGCGTTGGCAGAAATATGTGCTTATTAACAGAGTTTCACAGAGATAATGACCTGATAGTTCCCTAACATCATGAAACTCCTTATTTTCCATGAATTTCTTAATTTCTCTATATTTCTCAGGAAATAGAGAAACTAATGAATTTTGTTTTTCCCCTGAGCAAGTGTGTTTGGGGCGGATCATCCAGCTCAGGAAGCCATGGCACAAAAGTAATCAGTTACTTAGAAGATTTTGTAAATTAAGCCCTTTTGTACCTTAGAGAGTGTGTGTTTTAGGTCGCTTACAGACAAGCTAAAATACAAAGGAAAATCACAGTGGCCTTCTTAAGTGCAGCTTCACTGAGCATCCCACTCTCTGCTGTGAACCACATGGGTCTGGGAGCAGAGACTTGGAGATTGCAGGTCTTCGTCCAAAAAGGCTCCCAGAAGCAGCGTTTCTTTTGCTTTTTATCTTGGCCCAGGTGCTGAGGGCATGATTTCACACAATAAAAGCAGAATAGCACTCCCCAGGTGCAGTGAATAAAAGGACCAAATATTGAATGAGCAGTTTCCAGAGGGTCTTAGAGAGCTGGGTGTTTATATTTACAGCGTTATCACAATAGTTGCAAAATAGTAAAATCAGTGGAATTGGTCAGAATTAGAGTTGCATTTATAGTTTTGAGCCTTTGGTGCTTTATTAAAGGCTGGTGATAGAGGCCTCCTGAAAAGTAATTTTGTCATGGTCATTTTCATTATTCCAGCAGAATAACTGAAATGTTTTATCAAACAAAGAAAATATAGTTTGGTTTACGTTACTCAATATGAGAATATCTCTTTCTTAATGTAGTAATCTAAATCTTCACAAGTATTGTGAATACTCATGTGTTTGTACTTAATACTTGTCAATTTATTGTACTTTCTTTTTTTTATTTTATTGATTTTTTACAGAGAGGAAGGGAGAGGGATAGAGAGTTAGAAACATCGATGAGAGAGAAACATTGATCAGCTGCCTCCTGCACACCTCCTACTGGGGATGTGCCCGCAACCAAGGTACATGCCCTTAACCGGAATTGAACCTGGGACCTTTTAGTCCGAAGGCCGACGCTCAATCCACTGAGCCAAACTGGTCAGGGCTATTGTACTTTCTTTTGTTTATCATGATTCATAAGTCTTCATCTATCGCTTCTATGCAATGGGATATTAATAGCAAATAGTTTATAGTGATGTTATGAGTATTAAATGAACAAACTACACAAATTAATGTGTCAATGTTAATAAGCCATTGCTTTTTTATCTCTTCTCATTGTTTTTGAAGGTATTATTTGATTGAAAGCTACAGAAACCCAATTTATTGAATCTTAAAAAAATTAATTATTTGGCTCAGGTACCATGTCATAGGAAGGATCAGCACAGTGCTTGTCTCAGGAGGATCATAGGATCCTAAAACTGGATTCCATTTCAGAGAGTCTGTACTCTGGGTCCCCTCTCTCTTCAGAGTGGTTGTATTCCCTAGCATTAGCTTTCACCACACAGAAGGGCACATGTCCACGGGCAGCTCTGGATTGACATGCTTACAGCTTACGGTCACAGGGAAAATAGCCTTCTGTAATGACCTATGTTTAAAATGTCTAGAGAAGCTGCTAACTAGGTCAGTTTGAGCACATGCCCAGCACGTGACCTACTTTCTTGTCAACCATATGAGGCAGGTGGATCAGGACATTAGGGGGTCATAACATGACCCTGGTGACCAGAAGTGCAGAATGCTATGATTATCACACTCATCTGGGAAAAAAGAGATTGGGACGTTGGTGAGACAAAACAATGGATAGATTTTTACATATAATTTTATATATATATATATATATTTACATATTATTATATACTAGAGGTCCGGTGCACAAAAATTTGTGCACTGGCGGGGGGGGGGGTGTCCCTCAGCCCCTCTTGTGCCCTCTCACAGTCTGGGACCCCTCAGGAGATAACGACCTGCTGGCTTAGGCCCACTCCCGGGTGGCAGGGGGCAGGCCCAATCCGTAGGTGCAGCCCCTGGTTGGGCTCAGAGCAGGGCCGATTGGGGAGTTGGGGCGCCGCCCCCTGTCATGCACAGAGCAGGGCGGATCAGGAGGTTGCAATGCCACCCTCAGTCATGCTCAGGGTAGGGCCGATTGGGAGGTTGGGGCACTGTCCCCTGTCACACTCAAGGCAGGGTCGATGGGGAGGTTGTGGCGCCACCCCGTGTCATACACAGAGCAGGGCAGATCAGGGGGTTGGGTGCCTTCCCCTGTCATGTACAGAGCAGGGCTGATCAGGGGGTTGGGGCGCCTTCCCCTGTCATGCTGCTCCAGGGGCCAGGAGGCCTCGCTGCTCCGCTGATCCCAGTGCCGGGAGGCCTCACGGCTCTGCTGATCCCGGTGCTGGGAGGCCTCGCTGCTCTGCTGATCCCGGTGCTGGGAGGCATATTACCCTTTTACTACATAGGATAGAGGCCTGAAGCATGGGTGGGGGCCAGCTGGTTTGCCCTGAAGGGTGTCTTGGATCAGGGTGTGGGTCCCTCTTGGGTGCCTGGCCAGCCTGGGTGAGGGGATGATGGCTGTTTGCAGCTGGTCACACCCCCTTCAGGGTGGGGGTCCCCACTGGGGTGCCTGGCCAGTCTGGGTGAGGGGCTGAGGGCTGTTTTCAGGCTGGCTGGTGACTGAAGCTCCCAACCTCTCCTTTTCTCCTTTTTTTTTTTTTTTATTCTTGGATTTATTTACCTTCTATGGCTGTCACTGGAGCTGAGAGCCGGCTTTAGCTCAGACCTTGGCTGCTGAAAGCAGGTTTCTGGCTTTGTTTACCTTCAGTATTTGAAACTTTGTTGCGACTCCAGCTCTGAGATCCCAGCTGACTGAAAGCAGGTTTCTGGGGTTTTGTTTAGCTTCTATATTTGTAACAATGTTTCTTAGAGAGCAGCTCAGAGCCCAGCAGTGGCAGGCAGGGAACGTTGGCTTCCTCCGTCACTGGAGCAAGCAAGCCTCATGTTCACTTCAAGCTGCCTGGCTGCCGGCTGCCATCTTGGCTGGCAGTTAATTTGCATATCGCCCTGATTAGCCAATGGGTACAGTAGGGGAGGTATGGCTAATTACCATGTTTCTCTTTTATTAGATAGGATTATTATGTAATACATGTAATCTATATAATATATTTATATGTAAAATATGTAATTATTTCCACCATAGTTATAATAATAATATGTCATAGCACTGTTGTGAAAGCTGAGTGCAGTAAACTATGTGAAGGAATTTTGAAATTTATCCATCTAGCTAACATTATTATATATCTATAATATCATATCTAATATTATTATTTTCCACCATAGGAACAATAATAATAATAATATGGATCTCACAGCACTTTCATGAGAGCTGAGTGCAATAAACTAGATGAAAGGGTTTTGAATCTGTAATTTGGCTTACTGCATGAGATTGTTATTCTATTATGGTTGCAAGGTACTTAAAATATTGCAGTTACCTTTTGTCACCACTAGATGATAGTCAAGTGTTATTAACCTATCAAAATTCTGACTGTACAGTTATGAAAAAATAAGCCTAAAACTAAGTGTTTTTAAGTAGCTTTTAATAAGCAGAAGGCTAAATGAAAAACAAGTTAGAGATGGCTGCCTATTCTTAGAAAATAACATAATGTTTTAATTATTTCCACAAATTTATTCATTCACTCTTTCAAAAGCATGTGTGTTAGATGTCCAAATTTTTCTTGTTCACTTTTCTTTCCTTAAAAAGGAGCATTTTTGACATATCTATACTAATAAAAGGGTAATATGCTAATTAGACTGGATAGACCGGACATCTTCCAGACATCATTCTGGACATCCTTCCTGACAAAGCCGGGGCCCAGGCAAAGCCGCCTGGCATCCTGGGTGCCTGTGGCCATCTAGAGGGAGGGAAGCCAGGGTCCCGGGTGCCTGCAGCCGGCTGGAGGAGGGAAGCCTGGGTCCCAGGTGTGGGGGCCAAGGCAGAGGCAGTTAAGGGCGATCAGGCAGGCAGGCAAGCAGTTAGGGGTGGTCAGGTAGACAGGCGAGTGGTTAGGGGCAATCAGGCAGGCAGGCAGGTGAGTGGTTAGGAGCCAGTGGTCTCAGATTTCGAGAGAAATCCCAGATTGCGAGAGGGTGCAGGCCGGGCTGAGGGACTCTCCCCCGCCCCCGGCACAAATTTTGTGCATCAGGCCTCTAGTAATTTACATAACACGAAGTTCACCTACTCAAAGTGTAGAATCCAGTGCTTTTTGCTTATTTACAGAGTTAGGCAGTCATCACCAAATCCAATGTTTTAACATTTTCCTCACCCCAAATTGTACCAATTAGCAGATACTTCCCATTATTTTCTGACCACCCATCCTTCACAAATGCACTGACTTTCTTTGTAGATTTTCCTGTTCTGTATATGTGTCCAATGTTTAACCAAAGCAAATGGACTTGGATTTTCTTTCAGAGAAATCAACATATGACCAGTATTTTCTCACAATGATGTAATCAATGTGTGACTGTTCTCGATGTTCACTCACTCATTTTGTGCATCTGTAATGCATACTATACTAATTCTTTCCCAAAGTAGCAGAGTTTTCACCTTATTGGAAGTTCAATATGAGCCCCTTTGAGTTGTATGAAGAAGAAACTAAAGAGCTGGATCTGGATTCTCATTAGTTATGTATTCAACCAGGTAGAATCAATATTTGTGTTAAATAACAAGACTAATGATGATCAATATTTATGGAAAGCATACTATGTACTTGGAAAAGTTATAAGAATTTTATGTGCATTAATATATTTCACTTTATAACCAAATTTTAATAAAAAATATCAATCTGATAAAGCTTCTCTGAATAAGATAACGTGAATGAGTTTTGAAAGCTCTAATAAATTGTGATATGTTATACTATTACTCTAAATTAGTTATGCATGCTTCTACTCTATAACTTTAGAGATAATAAAACTGAGGTACTGGCTGACATAGCTAGGGAGTGTGAGGGTTACAATTCAAATTTAGGCAACTTGTCTCCCAGCCCTACACATGGCAATATAAATTCATGTAAACTCATGGCATGTATGGTGTCATTTTTATTAACTGTTGTAATTTTAGTGCTGGATCACATATCTAAATACAGTAGGTAAATGCCTGTTTTATATTAAATGCATTTTTTGTTTCACCTATATTCAATTTGAAGAATGTTGCCATTTATCCAGTTTTTTACCTCTTTTATTTCCCACACCAAAGATATGCTTTTAAGGAATATCCATTACCTGGATGAAGAAGAGTGGCTGCCTTGATCATTTCCAAAAAGTTATTCCATAAAGTTTTTTATAAAATAAAAGTAGATTATGTGAAAAATAATTATATTGCAAAAAATGACTGTTTACCAGTTGCTGTAGGCAATATGTTTATTTTTGAAATGTTCAAGATGAACCTTAGAGCTCAAAGACTAAGGAGGGAAAGGGACCAGGAAACAGTTAAAATGCAGCATGACAGCCCAGCTTGTTTGCTAAGTATAAAGAGGGAACAACTAAGTGGGAAGGAGAGGGTACATTATGAGGCATGTATTGGAAGGGTCTTCCTGGAAAAAATGGCACCTGAACAGAGTTTTAAAAATAAATTAAATTTAGCAAAAGGATGGAAAGAGATTTAAGTCTCTGAGAATTAAAACATTAATGAAGAATAAGCATAGCTAAAGCATAGTGCCTGTTGGGAAGCAGGTTGTAGTGAGAGGCACAGAAATGAAAATAAGGGGAATCCAGGTCACAGAGGCCTTTTCATGCTACAATTTCAGCAATGAACAGACTCCATTTAGAGACATCAAATGGAGGAGGGATGTAATCAAAAGTGTTTTTCAGAAAGGCAGCTTTAGCAATTGATAGTTGGAGAATAAAGTCAAAGGAATCCAAAACAGGCAGAATGGCCAATTAGGATATTGTTACAATATTTCAAGGGAGAAAATGTGTAGACTTGAACCAAAACTTAGACATACAAAGAAAACAAACTGCTTGTTTCAGGAGAAATAACACAAGGAGGACTGCCTAAGTTTGATGATTTATTCAATACTAGAAGCCTGGTGTAGGTGCCTCGGCCTGGACTGTGGGGATCAAACTGAAACCAGCTCTTCAACATCCCCTGAGGGTTCCTGGATTGCAAGATAGGCCAGGCCAGGGGACCCCACCAGTGCATGACTGGGGCTGGGGAGGGACCACAGGAGGGCTCCAGGGCATGTCTGACTTATCACACCCAGTCTCAATTGACCAGACTCCAACAGCAAGCTAACCTACTGGTCAGAGAATCTGCCTCCTGGTGGTGAGTGCACATCATAATGACTGGTCAAATAGTTGGGCACTTAGCATTTTAGGTTTTTATTATATAGGATAGGATATGAAAGAAAATGGGGATTCAAAACTAGTATCTAAGAGGTTTATTTGTTCAACTACGCAGAAGCAGAAGGTAAGAACAGTAGATGACATGGACAATTCAGGAGAAGGAAGAGGTTAGAGAGGGACTGGAAAGAGATAAGGCCAGATACAGTAAATTTCAGATTCCATTGCACATCCAAATGGAGGTATTCTATTAGTAATTTGATATGAGTGTTGAAGCAGGAGATAACTTTGAGGTGAAGATAAATTTTTCAGACATTACCATATAGATGATAGTTGAAGTAGTAAGAGAAGTAAAACCTATTCAAATACCTTTGTCCACACATCTTCCTGGCCAGGTCCTCGTCATTCTTTTAGTTTTGGGTCTCTTGTTCTCTTTTCTGTAGTCTTTCCTGGCTCCTTCAGACAGGTTAAAAGTGTTTATGGCATCCATGCATTTTGTCATTCTCTATCAGAGCAGTCATAAATTTGAATTGAAATTGTTTGCTTACAGGTCTGTGTGTCTTGCTTTGTATATTTTTGTCCCCCAATCTTTTTAAGCCTAGAAAAGTTCTCTGGCACATAAAGGGTGTTGAGAAATATATCCTAAACTAATCTATCTTAACCAAATCTCTAAATGGTATTTTGATTCTTTGTTAATGACACAGAATATAATACTTTGAAAGGCAATGTCCATATTCTAGATTTTTGCACATGAATTTGTATGATGCCATGTATTTTAGTGTAAAAGGTCTTGTTTAAAATTAGGACTGTCTAAAATCCTTAGGTGTCTAGTATTAAAAATGGTGGCAGAGTAAGTGGATGCTGCATGGACATGCTCCCAGGAACAAACTGGAATTACAACTAAAAAACCAAAAAACTTCCTGAATGATGAATGGAAAACTTGCAGGAGAGAACCCTGACACTCAACAACCGAAAGTGGAGACCCCATATAATCTGGTAGGAGGGGCAGAGATGAAAAAGGGCTGGCTGGGCATCCAAAGACAGCAACTGAAGTCCTAGAGAGCTAGCTCAGCTGTGGGGGGTGCCACAGAGAACTTTGGGACCTAATACCCAAGCTAGATCCCCCCAGCAGAGAGCACCAAAACTGTAGAGGGTACCCACAAAACATCTAGCTGTGAAAAGCAGTGGGGTGCTGTCTTCCAGGGAGTGACAGCTGAAAATTCAGGCACCCTCTTAAAGGGCCAATGCACAAAATTCCCTGTGGAGCCACCTACTTTATGCTCTGGTAGAGGGAGGGTGAAGTGAACTGGATCTGTGAGAGTAGAAGCCAGGACTGGGGACTCAGGATGGAGCTCAGAAGGCAGACACCCCAAGTTTCCTGGGCTGAGACATTCCCTCACACAGAAAACATTTTTCCACATAGACATTTGCCTTGCCTGGGGGAAAGACATTGACACACCCTATAAACATCTTGCCCTGAGGCCACTTAAGAGATTAAAAATAATAATTCACATCTAGGCAGAAGCAACTGCCTCACCCTGTTGGGGGGGAAAAAAAGCAAAAAAAAAAAAAAAAAAAACCAATCCTCTCACCACACCTGAGGACAATTGCCTGGGGGCAATTCAGGTCAGAATCCTATCAGGCTATAGGCAGAGGTGGTCTCTGGCAGCTTTGAGTCTTTGCCTGATCTAATTAGTCAAAAAGAGTTTTTAACACTGTCCTGCACTAGAGAATGAGAGATATAGAGGATCTCCTAATGCATAGTCAAAAACCCAAACAGATAGTCAAAGTGAGGAGACAAAAAAAACAACCCCCAAATGAAAGAACTAGAGAATTCTCCAGAAGAAGAGATAAGTGAAGCAGACATAAGAAATTTATCTGAAACAGAGTTCAGAATAATGATGGTAAAGATGCTCAACAGCATGAAAAAAGATATAGTAACTATGAAAAAGAATAGTCTGAGATAAAGAATGGCATACACAAATAAAGAATACATTGGAAGGAATACAGAGCAGATGAGGTGAAGCTGAGGATTGAATCAGAGAATTAGAAGACAGAGTCAAAAATTTCATTCAATCAGAGAACCAAAAAGAAAAAAAAAATTAAAAAAAAACAGGAAGACAGCTTAAGGAAGCTGTGGGACAATGTGAAATGTAACAACATTAGGGTAGCAGGTGTGCCAGAAGAGGCAGAAAGGAAGAAAGGAATAAAGAATGTGTTTGAAGAAATAATGGCAGAAAACTTCCCTAACCTGGTAAAGGAAAAAGGTCACACAAGTTCAGGAGGCACAGAGTATCCCAAGCAAGAAGAACCCAAACAGGCCCACACCCAAACACATCATAATTAAAATTCAAAAAAATAAAGACAAAGAGAGAATCTTAAAGGCAGCATGAAAAAATAAAACTGTTACCTACAAAGGAGTTCCCATAATGCAGACACCTGACTTATCAACAGAAACTCTACAGGCCAGAAGAGAATGGCATAAAGTACTGAAGGTAGTGGAAAACAAAGATCTGATACCAAGATTACCATATCCAGGAAAGCTATCATTCAAAATAGATGGTCAAATAAAGGGCTTCCCAGACAAAAAAAAACACACAAACAAAACAAAACTAAAAGAGTACATCACCACCAAGCCAGCATTATAAGAAATGCTATAGGAACTGTAATGAAAAGAAGAAACAGAGAGAAACCTAACCATACAAAATTAACATGGCAATAAATAAGTACCTATCAATAATAACCCTAAATGTAAATAGATTAAATGCTCCAATCAAAAGGCATAGGTTAGCTGAATGGATATAAAAACATGACCCAATTATATGCTGTCTAGAAGAGACCCACCTCAAAACAAAAGACACACACGGGATGAGAGTGAAAGGATGGGGAAAATTTTTTCTATGGAAATGGAAAAGGAAAAAAAGCTGGAGTAGCAAAACTCATTTCTGACAAAATAGACTTTAAAATGAAGTCCATCACAAGAGACAACAAAGGTCACTACATAATACTAAAGGAATCGATCCAACAAGAGGATATAACCCTGGTAAACATGTATGCACTAAATACAGGAACACCTAAATATATATATAAACTTCTAGAAGACTTTAATGGAGAGATTAACAACAATGCAGCCATAGTATAGTAGGGGACTGTAATACCCCTCTGCTTCACCAGATAGATCTTCCAGACAAAAACTTAACAAGGAAACAGAGACTCTAAAGTACACACTGGATCAGATGGATTCACTGACATTTATAGAACATATCACCCCGACACAGCAGAATATATATTCTTCTCAAGTGCACATGGTTCATTCACAAAAATAGACCACATGTTAAGACACAAAACAAGTCTCTACAAGTTCAAGAAGATTGAAATCATATCAAGCATCTTCTCATCACAGTGGAATAAAATTAGAAATGAACTACAGTAAGAACACCCCAAAACATTCAAACACATGGAGGCTAAATAGCATGTTATTAAACAATGAATGTGATACCAATGAGATCAAGAAAGAAATAAAAAAAAAAAAAACGTTCTGGAAACAAATGAAAATGAACACACAACAACCCCAAATCTCTGGGACACAGCAAAAGCAGTCCTGAGAGGGAAATTCATAGCTCTGCAGATATACCTCAAAAAAAAAAAAAAACAAGAAAAACTGGCAATAAACTATTTAATCCTACAACTTAAAAAACTAGAAAGAGAACAACAAGAAAAGCCCAGAATAAGTAGAAGGAAGGAAATAATAAAGATTAGAGCAGAAGGAAATAACATAGAGACTAAAAAGCAATACAAAAAAAAAAAAATCAATGAAACCAAGAGCTGGTTCTTTGAAAGGATAAACAAAATGGATACACCATTAGCAAAACTCATCAAGAAACAAAAAGAGAGGACACAAATGAATAAAATCAGAAATGAAAGTGGAGAAATAACCACTGACACCTCAGGAATACAAAGGATTGTAAGAAAATACTATGAACAACTACATGCCAACATGATGGACATGTAGATGAAATAGACAAATTCCTAGAAAAATAAAATCCCCCAAAACTGAATCAGGAGGATTCAGAAAACCTGAATAGGCCAATAACTGTGGCTGAAATTGGAGCAATAAAAAACAAAACAAACAAACAAAAAAAACACAAAAAACTCCCACCAAACAAAAGCCCAGGTCCAAAAGGCTTCACAGGGGAGTTTCAAAGAAGAACTAACTCCTATGATCCTCAAACTATTTCAGAAAACCCAAGAGGAAGGAACACTTTCAAACTCTTTTCATGAGGTCAGGATTATCCTAATTCCAAAACCAGATAAAGACACTACAAAGAAAGAGAATTACAGGCCAATATCCCTGATGAATATAAATGCTAAAATCCTCAACAAAATATTTGCAGATCGCATCCAGCAATACATTAAAAATATCATATACCATTATCAAGGTGGATTTATTCCAGGGATGCAAGGCTGGGACAATATTCATAAATCAATAAACGTGATACATCATCTAAACAAATTGAAAGACAAAAATCACATAATCATAACAACAGATGCAGAGAAAGCATTTGACAAAATCCAACACCCATTTTTGATAAAAATTCTCAGCAAAGTGGGAATAGAGGGAGCATATCTCAACATGATAAAGACCATGTATGACAAACCTACAGCCAACATCATACTCAAAGGGCAAAACCTAAAACCATTTCCCCCAAGAACAGAAACAAGACAGGGATGCCCACTTTCACCACTCCTGTTCAACCTAGTGATCAGACAAGAAGAAGAAGGAAAAATTAAAGAAAGAAAGAAAAAAAAAGAAATAAAAGTCATTCAAATTGGAAAAGAAGAAGTAGAACTGTCTTTATTCACAGATGACATGATATTGTACATAGAAAACCCCAAAGACTCCATCAGAAAAACAACTAGACTTAATAAATGAATTTGGCAATGTTGCAGGATACAAAATTAACACCCAGAAATCTATGGCTTTTTTGTATACTAATAAGAACTCACAGAAAGATAAACTAAAAAACACTCCCATTTATCATTGCAACAATAAGATTAAGATACCTAGGAGTAAACTTAACTAAGGAGGTAAAAGACCTATACTCAGAAAACTACAATACGTTGAAAAAAGAGATAGAGGAATACATAAACAAATGGAAGAATATACTATGTTCATGGATTGGTAGAATCAACATCATTAAAATGTCCATACTACCCAAAGCAATCTATAGATTCAATGCAATTTCCATTAAGATACCAATGACATATTTCACAGAGCTAGAAAAACTGTCCAAAAATTCATATGAAATAAAAAAAATACCACAAATAGCTACAGCAATCCTGAGAAAGAAGAACAAAGTTGGAGGGATCACAGTCCAAATATCAAGCTATATTACAAAACCACTGTTCTCAAAACTGCCTGGTACTGGCACAAGAACAGACATGTAGACCAATGGAACAGAACAGAGAAACCAGAAACTGACCCAAGCAATTATGATTAATTAATATTTGACAAAGGAGACAAGAACATACAATGGGGTCAAAATAGTCTTTCAATAAATGGTGTGGGGAAAATTGGTCAGATATATGCAAAAAAAATAAAACTAGACCACCAACTTACAACATATACAAAAATAAACTCAAAATGGATAAAGGACTTAAATGTAAGATGGGAAACCATAAAAATCTTAGAAGAATCCATAGGTAGCACAATATCAGACATATGTCATAACAATATCTTTACCCCAATACAGTTCCTAGGACAATAGAAAATAAGGAGAAAATAAACAAATGGGACTACATTGAAATAAAAGGCTTCTGCACAGCAAAAGAAACCATCAACAAAACAATAAGAAAGCCCACTGAATGGGAGAACATATTTGCCAAGTTATTTCCATTAAGGGTTTAATCTCCAAAATTTATAGGGAACTCATACAACTTAATAAAAGGAAGGTAAACAATCCAATAAAAAAAAATGGGCAAAGGACCTAAATAGGCACTTTTTGAAAGTAGACATTCAGAAGGCCAAGAGACATAGGAAAATATGCTCAAAGTCACTAATCATCCAAGAGATGCAAATCATAATGACAATGAGGTACCATCTCACACCTGTCAGAATGGCCATCATCAACAAATCAACAAACGACAAGTGCTGGCGAGGATGTGGAGGAAAAGGAATCCTCCTGCACTGCTGGTGGGAATACAGACTGGTGCAGCCACTGTGGAGAACAGTAGGGAGTTTTCTCAAAAAACTAAAAATGGAACTCCCATTTGACCCAGTGATCCCACTTCTAGGAATATATCCCAAGAAACACCAATCAGAAAGGATATATGCATCCCTATGTTCATAGCAGCACAATTTACAATAGTTAGGATTTAGAAAGAGCATAAGTGCCCATGAGCAGATGAGTGGATTGAAAAACAGTGGTATGTAGAGGGCCGCCTGGGAGGCACCTAGGCATTTTCTTATAATTATTGTCAGCTGAACTCAGAGCATAGGCAGAGCCATGCCCTGGGAACATGCTTCCCCAATAAGGCTGGACATGTTAATCAGGCAGGGGCGGAACTAGATATGTAAATCTAGGCCTTTAAAAATAAACCTGCTGTGTGGCTCAGCCCGCTTTTTGCCGCCTCTCCATCAGAGAGGATGGCGCCCACCTGGCCCCAGCTTAAAATCTATTTCTGCATTTTGGTCTTTCTTTAATTTCTTCATCCCCAGCTCCTCCACTCAGCAAATGGACTGTTTCCTTTTCCATGCGGGACATGGAGAAGAGAGAAACAGCCCCCCACATTTGGCGCCCCCCAACAGGGACTGAGTACGGAGGCAAAAGAAGAAAGCGAGGGGGTCACTCCCAGAAGCGTGTACACACAGATTCAAAGGAATAAGGTAAGGGGAGTGTATTGTTGTGAATTGATATGAAATAGCTAGGTGTAAAATGTGGGTAATCCTCAAAAAAATGCTTTAAACTATGCTTTGTTAATTGTAGTCAAATTCTCGATTTCTTTCTTAAGCTTTGTTGAAACCTGGGAAAAGGTTAGAAAGCAGTTGAGTGACCAATACTCAGCAAAATGTCCAGAGAAAATTCCTATTTTAATTGGTGATGGCCTTGATTCAGCACAGGAGAGTTTAAGAATGTCTAAGTGGGGTGCAGCCACGGCTTTACAGCCTGGAGTGGAATGGCGCGAGTCTCTAAGAATACCATCTGCACCTCCTCTGCCTCCACGTGTAAACTACTTGTAACCAAGTAGAAAAGGATTAAAGGAATTTCTCAGCAACTGCCAATGATTCTTTATCTTAAAAAATCTTTTCTTTCCTTAAAAAAAAAAATAAATAAATAAATAAAAATTGAAAAATAAATAAAGTAAAAAGAGTAAATGCCAGACCATTACTGAGTCTTCCCCCTAAGAAACGAGGTGGGGAAGCCCACGTGGTCATCCAATATGGACGTCACTCCCCAAGAAAGCCACTTCTTTACCTCACCTTCGCCATCTTTATCCTTTTTGTCCAGCTAATGACTTAAAGCTTTTACAAATTCATAAATGCATCTGGGATTTCTGTGCACATGTAAAGGGAGAAGGCCAGTTTAAAAACGAGTGCGCATAGTTTTGAGCTGATCTTGACCTTTTGCTGTGTACAGAATAAAAACCCGAGACTGTTTTGGCCTTAAAAATGGCGGAGATGAACCTGAGAAAGAAATACAGGCTGGTTTCCCAAGGCGATCTAAAGTAGCTCTTTTGAAATTTCTTGACTTCCCCAGCAGGAAAATTGTGACCATTTTGAAATTTAGCAGTTATGCCAGGCTTATTGGCTGGAAACTTAAAACTTTTAAGTTCAAATCATATAAAAGTATTGAGATTTATAATACTGAAATGTTGATCTGTGTATGCCTAGTATGAAGTCTAGATGATAGAAGTTAATCTATTAATTGAAAATGCTTTATATTTTTTTTGAAATGTATCCTTAAATGTAAAAGTCTCTTTTCTTGCCATTGAAAAAGTTTAAAGCTACATACTTTTTTTAATGGAAGGAGGGGTAGACACGCCCTTCCCCTAATTTGTAGGTAATCCAATTCCCGCCAGCAGCCATCTTTAGGAATGTTAATTTGCATTTCAATGGCTACACCTTTTGCTAGCGACCTTCCCAGAAAAGGTCAAGCGGCCAAAAGGTGGCTCCTTTGAAATCAGCTTTCCACCAGTAGTCATTTTGTATTACCTACAAGTTTGCTTCTCAGTTTCCCCATGCAGAAAAAACATGGTTTAAAGTTAATTATTAGATTTTAAAATTTATTCTTAAAAATATAAAAGTGTAGTTAATCAAAGAACTGCTAATATTTGACTTGTAAGCTCTGAAAGTTTAAAGTGCAAATTGAATCGGGAGAAATTAATTAAATATCTAAAGTATAACTTGTTTTTGAAAAAATAAAATGTGTTTTCTTTTAAATAATTAGGAATTCAAAATATGTTACTTCTTGGTCTGATTTAAAAATGAGGATTAATTTTATGAACTCAACTGAAAAATTTTTAATACAAAAACCAGTTTAAATTTGATTGATATTCTTTAAGATAATTATAAAGGGTATAAACAGCTAATGAGATTTCTGTTTGTCTACAATATAATGTTGGTCATCTATCCTTTAGGGGTTTTGGTTTGCTCTGTCAAAGAACAGTGTAGACAGCTGCCACTTTGAGCTGCCTGACTTGGCAGCTGCCATGTTGGCCGCATGGCCTGCCCCTCCCCTGGGGGCCGCCATCTTGAAACAGTGAAGGCCCCTCCCTCTGATTTAGTCAATCACCAAAGGAATGTCTTCTCACTGAGGCAGGATGGAATTTCAGGGGTGGAGCTTTAAGGCAGAGTTTTATTACAGAAATGCAGATGGGGCAGAAAGTGTGCTTGCCTTGTGAATTTATTTAATACTATTTTTAAGAAAATATTTTTAATACTTAATAAATTAGCAATCACGGTCTTAATATAATTTCAGTGGTATGATAGACCAATGTTTTAAGCAGTTGGCTTTATAAGGGCCGACAATAGAGCTCGTATTTCTTAAAAGGCTTGTAGATAAGAGACATTTTTAAGTCATCTTAAATTCTCAGTAGAACCATAGTTATACATATATCATAAACAAATAAAGAGTAATTGATTCCATGGTCAAGATTAGATCCTATTATGTTGAGAACTGCTTTTAAATGTTGAAAATTTTTTAATTAGATATGTATTTGACAGTTTTTCCCAAGTATAATATTTCAAAATATAATATGCTTTGTTGCATAAGAAATTTCTGCCAAATAAAAGAAAAAATTGATTTATTTGTAGCAATGTCTTTATTTAAACTAACAAAAGCACCATGCCGCTGCATTTTAAATTAGGCTGGAGGTGGGGCAGCGTTTGCACCTCGTGTATCAGACATAAAATTACTAAATTTACTATTCTTTGTAAGCAATTGAATCCTACTAAAGTAAAATTCTTCTAAAAAGTTACTGAAGGCTTCCCATGATCCCTCTGTATATGGAAATAAGCCGAAAGGGAATGCTGTTTAAAAATATTATTTTAAATTTAATAAAAAGGAGAAATTTTAATATTTTGAAATATCTTCCACTAATATTTATAGGATAATCTAATGATTTGCTGTTAAAATACCAGATCTGAAAATAAGTACAGTCACCATAAATGTTTAATGACTATGACTTGGAAAATCATGGCCTTGCGGCACTATCAGTCAACATCCAAGAAGTAACCCTATAGGTTACTTGGTGTAAAAAAGAAAGATTTTTCCTTTTTAAGGTAAAGTTCTCCAAGTGTAATCCAGCAGGAGGAAGACAAACCAGACAACCAACAGCCCAGAGACCACCTGGGGCATGGTAAAGTGAAGTATGGCAACAATTAACTCAGGTGAAAACTGTAAGTTTCATATTGGTCTTAGAAGGCACATTTTTCCTTTACTTGGGAAGGACAGCACAACTATCCCAAGGTCAGAGGGCTCCAGTTAGTGTGTCAACTCAGTGTTCTGGAGACCCAAAATTGTAATCTAGATAAAGTGCCTAAGTTTAACCCAGGTCACCCAAAGATTCGAGACCCAAAACTGTAATTTAGATAACATGCCTAAGTTTAACCTGGGTTACCCAAGGACTCTAGATAATGTGTTTACCCAAAACTGTAGTTTGGATGGCATGCTGTCTCTGTTTCTGTAAATTGCTTTTTTTTGCAAACTAGGTTCCTCATTCCAAACCTGAAGACAGCCAATTTAAAATTGAATTGTCATGACCTAGAGCAAAGAATATTCTTACATGGTATTATTCTACAAGTTTCATTAATAATTTTGATGCTTTAAAACAGTATATTGTGCATTTATCCCAAACAAACTTAAAAATTCTTTGAATGTTTGGCAACAATTTAATATTTAAGGACATAAAAGGATTTATTCCCTTCCTGTGTGGAAGGCCCCCTGGGAAGGCACTTAAGGATTCTGTATTGACCTCTCTTGACCTTTTTGCCAAGAGGATTTCCTCTTCTCACAATCCAATTGTCTACAGCTGTTATCTGAGCTCTCTGTTCAAGCTGAGATCATGAAAAGCTGGTACCATGGATCTGTCTCTTGCCCAATGGCGTAAGTTGGGCCCTCTCTGGAGAAAAAACCTGGGTTCCCTATGATCAATGCCGGGGCCCTGCCAGCAGGCGAGGGGATCCAAAGGCAGTTGCTGGGCATGGAGGCCAGAGGGACATAGGCTACCAAGGAGACAGAACTGAACCTCACATCACCCTACTTGGCCCAGAGATGGCTGGTAGTCAAAGATGGGTAAGACACCACAGGGTGGGGCGACCTAAGACAGGCACAGTCAGGGGCCAGTAGGAGAAAACTTGGGGTGCAACAAAGGTGGGGCACAGATCCTCAACCCCCCAATGGTGCAGGGGCTTGAACACTCGCCCCTTCTGAGGAAGGTCTCCTGTCCCCATGGCTGCTTCTTGCTTCCCATGCCCAGCCCAGATCAGGAACCAAATAACAGAAGAGACTTGGTCCAGCTGAAAATGGTACCCAGAAAAACGAAGGCTTAGTTTAACAGACTCTAAATTTAAATCTAGCCTAACAACAGAAATGCTTAAGCCTCCTCAAGGATGTAAAATGATCCTTTCAATTAATATTTACAGTGTAAATTAAGATTATTGTTAAAATATTAAATTTGACAGTAAAATAGTTGTTAAGTTATCAAATTAATTAAATTTGGCTAACTTGAAGTAATTATTCAAAAAGTATTAACCAAAATTTTCATTTCATGGTAAAATTGCTTAACATGCTATAAACCTAAAGCAGAAATATTTTATGCAAAAAGTTGGAATTTAAAGTTATCTAGACTGCATTGTAAGTTTTCTGAAAAGCCTCCTAATAATTAAATAAAAAAGGGGGGATAGTGGAAAAATGCCATGTAAGAAAATAGATCCTATAACTAAATTAAAATTTTTTCGTTAGCGATACACCCAGGAAAAACACACATGATGTCAGGGAAAGCCAGGAGATCATTTCAAAGAAAAAACCCCAAGTAAGGTTTTTCCTTTAACCTTTGGTCGAGAATGTTTGTATACTTTCAGAGGACAGCTTCAAGACCATATGGATTGCTCCAGCCACAAAGACAGGAAAGACAGTTCAAAGATAGAGATGGTGAAGACGCCTTGTCATGATAGCAGTCAGCACCTGTGCATTGCTGCAGGTTGCCCAGGACCAAGAGCAAGGAAGAAGGAGCAATGCAGCCAATTTGGGTGGCAGAGCGTTACATTCGTCACCACAATGGACTCAGACATTCACTCAAAAGGACTAAGTACTGCCCTAATGACAGCAAAAGGGAAGAAAAAGAAAAATGAAAGATGGAAGGGACTGTTGTGCCAATATGGAGTCATCTGAAGAAGTTAACGACTGAAGTGCAACAGATTGTGAAAAAGCAAGAAGTTGAAGCTACTTCTTCAACCATGTTCCTGCTCGTGCTAGCATCTGTTAGCTGCCAGTCTTCTGCAAAGTCTTGCACAGCCAAGTCCAAGGACTCTGAGTAAATATACACCAGCAGCAAAAGAGACTTTTTTTCCATTTAGTAGCAAAAATGTTAATATGTCTATAGTTCTGATTTCTCATATTGTTGTTTTGCATTGGCATTGTTTTGTTATTATTTAATAGCCAGTTTTGTTCTTAACATTCAAATTTTGAAAATGATAACATGTATGTAGTATAGTTTTTCCATTTGCATTGTTTGCAATTGTTTTAATTCTAGATCCCTACTATTAATGTTTAAAATTTTACTTTTATTATAGTAGCTTAAAAAACAAAAACGGGGGAGATGTAGAGGGCCGCCTGGGAGGCACCTGGGCATTTTCTTATAATTATTGTCAGCTGAACTCAGAGCATAGGCAGAGCCACGCCCTGGGAACATGCTTCCCCAATAAGGCTGGACATGTTAATCAGGCAGGGGCGGAACTAGATATGTAAATCTAGGCCTTTAAAATAAACCTGCTGTGTGGCTCAGCCCGCTTTTTGCCGCCTCTCCATCAGAGAGGATGGCGCCCACCTGGCCCCAGCTTAATATCTATTTCTGCATTTTGGTCTTTCTTTAATTTCTTCATCCCCAGCTCCTCCACTCAGCAAATGGACTGTTTCCTTTTCCATGCGGGACATGGAGAAGAGAGAAACAGCCCCCCACAGTGGTACTTGCCAGAACCCGTTTGGCTCAGGGGATAGAGCATCGGCCTGTGGACTCAAGGGTCCCAGGTTCGATTCCGGTCAAGGGCATGTACCTTGGTTGCGGGCACATCCCCAGTGGGGGAAGTGCAGGAGGCAGCTGATCAATGTTTCTCTCTCATTGATGTTTCTGGCTCTCTATCCCTCTCCCTTCCTCTCTGAAAAAAATCAGTAAAATATATTTTTTAAGAAAAAGAAAAAAGAAAAACAGTGGTACATCTATGCAATGGAATACTATGCTGCTGTAAAAAAGAAAGAACTCTTACCATTTGCAACAGCATGTATAGACCTTCAGAGCATTATAATAAGCAAAATAAGCCAGTCAGCGAAAGATAAATATCACATGATCTCACTCATTTGTCAAATATAATGAACAACATATACTGATGAACAAAAATAGAGCCAGAGGGAAAGATATTTTAGAATATAATAGAAATAATTCTGTTATTTGAAGATTTTTAATATTTCCTACAATTTTTGTAATATTATACTATGTTACTACAGTTTGGTAATATATTTATTTTTTTGAAATATTAATGTTTATTACATATAATATTGTTATATTTAAAATCATTTCTCTTGAAAAAAATATTATATGCAATGTGTTAAAACTGAAATATTATTGTTTTCTTATGTGTTTTACATTTTTGCATAATTTATTCTGAAACTAGTATTTGAATATTCATGACTATAATGTCAATTTTGGATTATATATTTTATTAATAAAAAATAAAGTCATGCCAAAACTGGTTTGGCTTAGTGGATAGAGCGTCGGCCTGCGGACTGAAAGGTCCCAGGTTCGATTTCGGTCAAGGGCATGTACCTTGGTTGCGGGCACATCCCTAGTGGGAGGTGTGCAGGAAGCAGCTGATCGATGTTTCTCTCACATCAATGTTTCTAACGCTCTATCTCTCTCCCTTCCTCTCTGTAAAAAATCAATAAAAAATATATTAAAAAAATAAATAAATAAAGTGATAAATATGTTCTATTAAGGACACACCTATAAAAATAAAATAAAATCTGTAGGTGTCTGAACTGTTGAAGGGAATAAAATTCTTTCAAATGTTTAGTGAAAATATTTCTGTACAGCAATGGTGATTTGCTTATTTGACCTTTTACATTCAGTTTATTGTGGATCATTTAGAGGATCTCAAGAATGCTTTCCATAACTCTCAATGCTATTGGTATCTAACTTAGATCATTATCTCTTATATTTTTATTGAGAAATCTTTGTAATAAACTGAATCCATAAACTATTGCCAATTGGCCCAGTAATATAATGCTCACAATTTATTAACTGCTTTTCTTTACTTTGTTTGCTGGCAAGAATGCAGGATAAACGAGATGCAATTTTAATAAGGAATTGATGAACTTGATCATTTTTATTTGTGGTATAATGAAAGACTAATGAGTATGAACAGAACTAACAACTGTGATAGTTACCATAACAAACATTAAAGGAATGATTTAAAATTCCCTTAAAACCCAAGGCAGTCAATCTCTGCAGTTACAAAAGGAATATGTGGTGAGTTTGGAAGCCCAGATTTGTCTGATGTTGTTGTCATTTGCATTGAAAACCTGCTTTGAAATTCTTGGATGGAAATTTTCACATTATAAAGTAAGGGTATTTTACATCTAAGAAGCTACACAGTGTGTTTATTTTAGCAATGGGTCATTAAACTCACCCAGAAGATTATTTGTCCTTGTGTTTTGTGTGTGTTTTTTTTTGTCATCTTAAGATAGGTAGAATATCAATGGAACTTAATTTTATCTCTTGCTTCCTTTTTCTAGATTGTTAATACAGCAGATTTGCACGATAAGGTGGTTTCTGTGTATTCTCTCAATTTGCATGTTGGCTTATTCCTTCCAGCCCCTCCCATCTCATTTGTTCTTAATACTGCCCTCGCTAGTAGTATTAGCAGAGGCTTTGTGCTCAGGAATATGTACACAACTTTATAGCCTCCCTGATGTGTCAATCTGGGGCCAGGCAGAACAGAGTTGGATTTTTCAAATGTGATCATTAAAGAGAACATATTGAAAAATCTATTTGAAACGATGTGGGCAGGGTTTAAGGAAATTAGTTTGAGATAGAGCAACACCTGTTGCTAGTAATACCCAGGAGCTACTGAGACTCTTAAGCATGAAGGTACAGTGAAGCTGCAGAAGATGGTCTCGCTATAGGAGCTACCGGCCTTGGGTGGAAGAGCATCAGACTGGCTCAGCAGCAAAGTTGCTTAGGAAGTATTATCCTGCCTTCATTCCCCTTCACCATCTGGTTTGCTGTAAGATTTACTTTTGAATGAATCCACCCTCAATGAGGAGGATGAAGTAGCCTTACTGATGCAATCCACTTAGTTCAGCCTCTCAAAGACAGACAAGGTGGAAAGGGCGGAAATAAAATCTGGAGGGTATGTGAGGAAGAGCCAGCACACGTGCCTATAGACATGGTTCATTTCATCTCAAGATCAGTGTGATTATAGCAGGCAGAGTTTCACCAGAAAAACAACAGTAGGATGGATAGATGGATAGTGAGAAAAAGATTGAAAGGAATCGACTTACCGAATTTTGAAGGTTGGCTAGACAAGTCCCAAAATCCATAGTGCAGGTCATCAGGAAGGATAAGCTGGAAACACCTGGGCAGGAGATGAGCTGCTGTTCACAGGTGTGATTTGCTTCTAATCGATAGCATGTTGCAATGGTGATGGTACCTCACGTCCATGTTTACATTATCTAAGACTACTTGACGCTCTGGTGGCCTGAGAGTGGTCTTTTGAAGTTTAAAGACTCCAGTCCTACAACCACAGGAAATAAATTCTGCCAACAACTTTAGTAGGTTTGAAAATGGATTCTTCCTGAGTTGAGCCTCTTAAGGAGAATATGACCCAGCCAACACCTTGACTGCAGCCCTGTGAGGTCATAAGCTAAGGGCCCAGCTAAGCTGGGCCTGGATTTTTGACCTGTAGAAATTGTGAGATAACAAGTGTGGGTTATTTGAAGTTGCTAATTTTGTGGTTATTTGTTACATGACAATATGTTACTAACACATGCAAGCTCCTTTGAGTGGGTAGGAAGAGAGATTCAAATCCAAGCTGATACGTACAGTTATATCCATCTGCAATTAAATATCCAATTTAGGATGTCAGAAATTGTCCGAAGTGCATCACAAATATTGTTTGCAAGTCCTCATGACAATTTTATAAAGTAGTCATTATTATTATCATCCCCATTTACTGTTAAAGAAACAATGAGAAGGCACTATGTAGATAATAAAGAATTCAATCTATACACGTACCACATCTTCTTTATCCAATCACCTAGCGGAGGACACTTCAGTTGTTTCCACATCTTGGCCATGGTGAATAATGCTGCATTGAACATGGGGTGTATATGTTTTTGTGATTCAACCATAAAAAAAGATTAAATACTTCCATTTGCAACAAAATGGGTGAATCTTGATAATGTTATGCTAAGTGAAATAAGTCAGACAGAAAAAGTCAAGAACCGTATGATTTCACTCATATGTGGGATATAAAACTGAAAGCAATAAATGAACAAACAAGACAGAAACTCATAGATACAAACTACAGTATAGTGATTGCCAGAGGGAAGGGATTGGAGCGGAGGGTGATAGTGAGAGAGTAAAGGGGGTCAAATATACGATGATGGAAGGAGATTTGACTTTGAGTGGCAAACACACAATGCAATATGCAGATGATGCATAATATAATTGTACACTTGAAACCTATATAATTTTATTAACCAATGTCAGTCACCCCCGATACATTTAATCAAAGAAAGGAATATTTTAACACACGTTAAGATTTTATTGCCAGCGCAGAGTGGAGGGTTTCTTTTGTCTAACATCATTTACAGTATTGGGAGGATGCAGGCCTCAAACGCAGAAATCCTACCTGTTTAACAAAGACTGAGTTCACGAGGAATCCCAGGCAGTAGATTAAATTAGATCCCTTCAGTCCATGGGGAAGATACACTCCCTCTGTTTGCAGACATCAGAGAAGGCTTATCTTGCAGAAAAGACTGAGTTTAGAGGAACCCCTCCCTCTGGCTGACCTTTAGCCACGAGAACCCAGCCCCATTCTTTACTGCGACACATTCCTTATGCCGCACTGTCTGAAAAAACACACACAAAACAATTGCTTAGGAAATGTTATTTTGCAACAGAAATAGACCAAAATTCCAACAATATTATTATTCTCTAGACCATGGCAGAAAACGCAATAACTTAAAGGAAATGGTCTAAAATAAATAACCAAAACTGATATCTCTTATGAAGATCCATGAGAGGATGTGCAACAGGCTCAATAATGGGAAAGTTATTAATATAATTGGCGAAATTTTCAGAGAAAAAAATAAAATCCATATAATTAAATGATTTCAATGGGTTCCAAAATAAATTGATAATTTACCACTATTTCTGGTGAAAATTGCTAAGTTTGGAATAGGTGGACAGCCCTTGAATTATATATATATATATATATATATATATTATAAAACTGCCACAAAAATAATCCTTAATAATAAATATTAGAAAGTTTTCCAATACAGTCAGAAATATAACAAGGAACCTGCTATTCTTTTAGCTACTCGACATTACATGAAATGTTTTACCAACTGCAACAATGCAAAAACAATTATATAAATAGTAGCAAAGGGAAAGACAAATAGTCTCTATGTTTTAGATTTATAAAGAAACATAAGAATAAACAAAAAATAACTAAAAATCCTAGACAAGTTTAAGCATGTAACAGGTGCCAAAATACAATAGAGAAATAAGTATTTCCTATGTATTCATGGTCACAAATAAAGAAAAAGAAAAAAGATTCCTCTCACAAAGATATAAAATGCTAAGGAATAAACCTAGGAATAAAAGAATTAAAGTTAAATGATGAAAGCTATAGGTCCTGGCTGCGTACCTCAGTTGGTTAGACCATCATCCCAATGAGCCAAGGTTCCAAATTCGATCCCAGGTCAGGGCACATACAAGAGTCAACCAATGCATGCATGAATGGGTGGGACAACAAATGGATGTTTTTCTCTCCTCTCCCTCTTCCTCTCTCTTAAATGAATGAATGAATAAGTAAAGCCATGACATTTTATTGACAAATCAAAAAAAGATGATTATAATCGGAGAGACACATTATTTTGGGGAAGATTCAATGTTATAATAGAAATTCTCCTATAATTAATCCACATATTTAACCTAAATACAATAAAAATATCTATAGGGTAGTTTAAATAAAATTTTACACATTCATTCTGCAGTTCAAATTGAAAGGATAACATGTAAAAATAAACCCAGGTGAATTAAGTATAGCTTAAAAATAAAACTGCTAAAATAGAATAAATACATAATGATATCTGCTTTATTGCACTGGGGAAAACCTTCCTAAGTAAGACACAAATCCAGAAGCTACAAAGTTTAAAGACAGATGTGACTACATGAAATATAAAAATTTGCATGAAGACAGACTTTGTGTTGTCAAAAGATGTGTAGGAAGAAGTATTGGCTACACAATATACAAGGGCTGGCAAAATGCTTATAATACATGTAAAGAATACAATAATCCTATACAATAAAGAGGTGATATGCAAATTGACTCTCACTCCGTCATGCCATTACAAGATGGCTGTGCCCACAGCAAAGGCAGGGTTCCCATAATGAGCCTTAATGAACAATCAGCAGAGACCTGAGGCTGCATGGTGCTGGGCTGGGGCCATTCTCCCTTCCCCAGGCCAGGTGACCTGAGGTTGTGCACCCCGCCTCAGTGCCAGGCTGGGGGACCTCAGGCCGCACACCCTGCCCCTGCACTGGGCCGGGGGACCTGAGGGTGTGCTGGGGAACCTTAGGCTGCACCCCCCACCCAGCGGGGCTTGACAGGGGACCTGAGGCTGCACCCCCGTCTGGCAGGGCTTGATGGGGGTGGGGCTGGCCGGGTCTGGTTCTCACCTAATGGGAGTGGGGCTGGCTGGGGCTGGATCTCATGCAATTTCGAGGTGCATGCGGTGGGCAGGGACTTGACTCTGGGTCCCACACGTACCCCAGACTCTGACAGGAGGAAGGTTTTCATATACATTTTACTAATTTTCTTTCATCTCTGATACTTCTATTATAAATAAAGGGCAAATAACAATATTAAAATATCTCCTCTAATGAATTCCCTTTTTACGTCCACAAATTTCATTCACCAGGCCACTAGTTAATAAATAACACAAGAATAAACTTTGTTTCAGGTACTCACAACTATAAACCTACTTTTGTCCACCCCTGTTTATAGAGCTGGCATCCCTGTGCCAATGAACATTTCAGTTGTACAGACAGCCAAGATCACTGCCAGCAGTTTTCCCTGATTTCAGTGCTTTCTGCCTTCAGAGATCTGTGCTGCCCACTTCTAATGGTTTGGCCAGAATTTAATTCTCCACATCAAATTATTTCCTTCTACTTCTAAGGGTAATTTCTATTTGCCTTCCTGATCCTGATTGATACAATATTTCCCTGAAGACAGACCGGCTAACATTTATCCTTCCTTTTTAAGCAACATTATAGGACAGAAGTACCACACGGGTAAATGACAGCTGGGAGGTTTGACCCTTCATGCTGCTTTCCTTCTTTTTCTGCTAAACAGGATGACTAATTCCACCCACACTCACACTTCTATCTTTGTATTCAGCCTCTTCTTGTTTCTCATGACATCACCTCTAATATTCAGAATAATAGCAATTAATTACCTGGCTCATCCCAAAATGTAGATCTTAAAAAGCACTACCTAGCAGAATTTTCATTATGTACTGTGCCACTCTTGCTTGACTTTTATTAAGTGTTAGACAATAAGTGCATCATTCAAATTACAGCTTTTTATAATATTTCTTCACTTTTCTTGCTGTAGATTTATAGTTTTATTCCTATTCTTTTCTACTACTAGGAAATGGGATAAGAGAGAAATAAAGAAGAGATATTTTTCATTTTTCTCAATTCTTAGATGCATCTTTTTTATTAGACAACATGAATTATAAAAAATAGCCTTTAACCTAGACAGATTTCAGTAAATACTTATTGACTTGATTTGATTTTCACTCATTGATAAAGCTCACGTGTGTAATTTCACTTTGCCAAGAAATCATTGCAAATTGTGTTGTAAGCCTATTTCTTACCCTTTACTTTTTTTCTCCCCCTCCTGTTAAAAAATGTTTCCTAAACATTTGAGGGTAACAAGCAATAAATATCTAGTTGTTTAATGAAGAGGAGTCAAATATAACACTGAGTAGACAAAGGTCACTGATTACTCAGTAATGAGTGAATTGGCTTATTTTCAAATATCAGACAAGCAAAAGAAAATCTTTTGCAAATTATAAAGAGGGGAAAAAATTATCCTACACCTTACAAAAACATCATGCTGCAAATTTATTTCTTATGTGATCACAATTAGCAACTCAGAAATCAAAAAGTTATTCACTGTCCACAGTTTAAAATGTTCTGTGTTGAAATTAATTTATTCTTGATACACTTCCATCATAAAACATGTATATGAATTATGCTTAGTTATCAAACATTTCTGAAGAGACACTAGCTTCTTTTCCCAAGTGGGGGCGGAAAAAACCTACAGAATGTATGAATAGCCCATACCGTCCAGCAGGGGGAAGTAGAGAACTTCAGTGGCTACTGCTCAGCTGTCTTTGTTTCCGCTGTTTTAACTTTGTGTATAGAACAATCATTGAGCTGTCAACCCAAATTAGCACAGAAATGCATGGAATCTGTTCAATCCAAGCCACCTCATTTTTCCAAAAATTGTTCTTCAGTTTACTGTAGCACATTGAATTATGAAAGGGATATTTGCATGTTCTAAAATAATTTGCTATAAAATATGAAAAGGCAAAGAAAAGCATGTGGCCTTTGAAAGTGATTGCATTATTTATATAGAAAATTCTTCACTATGGGAAGTTTCTAAGATGTGATCAGGTGGGACTAACCCCAGGTTTCTTCTTTAGCGACTTAGCAAGATAATGGGTATTTTGGACTAAGCCTCTTATAAAACGAAAATCATAGCTGATTTTCTTTTACCATAGTTTTGCATTGACTGTATTATGTATTTCAGAAAGATGTTCTAGAATCTAGATAGAGAAAGAATAAAGCATTAAAAATCATTCTTAAAATTTCTCAAGTCATTCAAAGGTCATTCTCCCTTGTGAATGTACAGTTATTTGCACTGAATCTCCTATAAAACTCAAGAAATTATTGAAATGAACACATTTTGCACATTAACTAAAAATAATGCCATATTATGTTTTTCAAATTTTTCTAAATCTATAAAATTTAAATTATTATCCCGTTTTTCTGGTTAAGTGATAAACTTTTTACTATGTGCATTTACTATTTATTTATTTAGTTAATTATTGTTATGTGAATTTTTATTTGTATTTTTAAATCTTTTACTGAGAGGTGGAGAGAACATTGACCAAAACATCTGAAAATTTACTATGCATCTGAACTGCATATTTGTATTGTATGTTGCTTAAAATTTCACAATACCCCAATATACATTAATGTCAGTGACAGAAAACAACTTTAGCAAATTTAGAGTTAAAGTATTTAACTTAAATAATACTTGATCCTTCATAAAATCTCTGAGAGAGCTGGGGACACAAGCTTGGAATACAAGCAGCCAGGGGTAATACCTGCAAGAACATTGGTACACTAGGTCCACATATACACCTGGAAAATGACACCATGGCACAAACAATGCCAAGGACCGGTGCTGTCTCCAAGGAACTAGAACTAGAGAACTGGCTTCTGCTACCACCACCCTTGTCAAAATGGATCCTGTGCATTCACACTGTACTGCATCCCCAGCCTCTCTTTTAAGTACTGGAGAAGACTGATTGATAACTTTACCTAGAACATAAGCCCATACCTGAGTTGCAGGGGAAGTCGGATACCAAACATTGTGATCATTGATATTGTCATGGTGATAAATAGGCTGTGTTACCTTGTATGGATTCTTTACAGATGAAAAGGATATTCAGACCAGGTGACAAAAGCAATGACATATGCCCACTATACATACTCCTAGCTGCTGAGATTTAGCAAATATTTAAAAACTGCACAGAGACAACAGTATGGTGATTACCAGAGGAAAAGGGGAGTAAAGGGAGGTAAAAGAGATTAAAGGGGGGATAAACGGTGAAGGAAGGAGCCTTGACTTTGGGTGGTGAATACACAATATGATATACAGATAATGTATTATACAATTGTATACTAGAAACCTATATAATTTTATTAACCAATGTCACCCCAATAAATTCAATAAAATTTTTAAAATAAAAAATAAATGGTATACTCAGTTCCTATCACTAATGTAGTTGTTGAAGACACAACTGTGAACACCACAGATGAAAATTCCTGCCATTATGGAGTTTGTATTCAGGCATGAGAGGGAAGATTAAAACAATAAACTGTATAGCCTAGCCTGGTGGCTCAATTGGTTGAAGCATCATCCTGTATTCCAAAAGGTTGTGGGTTGGATCCCCAGTCGTCGTGGGTAAGGAGGCAACTGATTGATGTTTCTCTCTCATATCAATGTCTTCTCTCTCTCTCTCTCTCTCTCTCTCTCTCTCTCTCTCTCTCTCATCTCTCTGTCTTTCTCCCTCTATCAATAAAAACATATCCTTGGATGAGGATTAAAAAACAAACAAATAAAAAGCACCTCAAAAAAACCCAATAGATTATATAAACAAATCAAATATATATTATATTACATAGGGGAAAATAAATGATAATTATTAGAGTATATAAAAAAGAAAAAAAAAAGAAAAAGGATGGCAAATGGAAGATCTCACCAACAAAATGTCAACTTCAAAATGGCCAACTCAAAGTCTCATGAAATTGCCCATGCAACACTAAGTTAACGATTTCTAGGTTATGTCCACTGCTCCTTTAATTGTTATCTTGATTTGCAATTCTGCATATTTATATATTAACTATAAAAATTGTCGTGAAACAATTAGCAATAGATCTCTAAGTTCTTTAGATTTTGAGTAGAAATACTGACCGATTTTGTTTCAAATTTTATCACCATGGATGTTGGTATATACAACAATCTTGAAAGATAAATACCTCTTCCCACTGGTGCAGAGGTATATTTGTTTCCTGACCAGAATAAGAAAAATAATATCTCCATCTGGAGCAAATGTTGGACATATTTGCAAACAGCCACCTTTAAATAAATATTTGGATTTCTACATTTTGGGGGTCCTTACTTTTGATGCAAACTCACTGCATGTGCAGCATCCACTGGGCATCTGCATCACCCCATGAGATTTGGGTGGGAGGCAAGAAAAAAGGATGGGGACATGAAGCGCACACTACTAGCTAGTCTATGAGTGACAAAGCCTTTAGTCTCTGACCCAGAAGGTTCATATACATGAAAATCCTTCCTAACTTATTTGCTAGCAAGTAGGGAGAAATTCCAGACACCTTACAGTTCTTCACAACAACAATCAATATAATATTTACTGATTTAATTATAGTAACAATACTTAACATGAGGTATAACATCTTAACCAATTTTTAAATATGAAATACTAGAGGCCCAGTGCACAAAAATTTGTGCACTCGGTGGGGAGGTCCCTCAGCCCAGCCTGTACCTTCTTGCAGTATGGGACCCCTCAGGGGATGTCCACCTGCTGGCTTAGGCCCGCTCTCCAGAGGATCAGGCCTAAGCTGGCTGTCAGACATCCCTCTGGCAGCCCAGGAGCCCTCGGGGGATGTCCACTTGCCAGCGAGGAGCAGGCCTAAGCTGCAGTCAGACATCCTTAGTGCTGCTGAGGAGGCAGGAGAGGCTCCCACCACCACCGCTGTACTGGAAGCCGTTAGCCTGGCTTGTGGCTGAGCAGAGCTCCCCCTGTGGAAGTGCACTGACCACCAGGGGGCAGCTCCTGCATTAAGCGTCTGCCCCCTGGTGGTCAGTGTGTGTCATAGTGACAAGTCATTCCCAGTCGTTCTGCTGTTAGGGTCAATTTGCATATTACCCTTTTATTATATAGGATAAAGGCCTGGTGCATGGGTGGGGGCCAGCTGGTTTGCCCTGGAGGGTGTCCCAGATCAGGGTGGGGGTCCTGCTGGGGTGCCTGGCCAGCCTGGGTGAGGAGCTGAGGGCCATTTTCAGGCTGGCCACGCCCCCCAGTGACCCAAGCCCTCAGCTTCTCCTTTTTTTCTTTTCTTTTTTTTTTTTTCAGCGCTTCCTTGAGTGGAGGCCAGGGTGGGCTGGACGCAGATATCTGGGATTTATTTATCTTCTATAATTGAAACTTTGTAGCCTTGAGCGAAGCCCAGGGCTGGCCAGGGCAGGCAGGAAGCTTGGCTTCCTCCATTGCCAGGGGAAACCCAAGCCTCCTGCTTGCTCCAGTTCTGTGTCTGTGGCCACCAACATCTTTGTTGGGTTAATTTGCATACTCACTCCTGATTGGCTAGCATGCGTGGCTTGTGGGTGTGGCTTGAGCGTAGTGTATGGTTAATTTACATGTTTCTCTTTGATTATATAGGATAGTATAAATTATAAGCACAGTATTTAGTGTACAGCAGATCTCTACAGCTTCATCAATTTGACTAACTGAAAATTTAGATCCGTTGTTTATTGTAATAGAATGAAGCAAAGGAAAACAAAAGAATATTGGTTAAATAAATAAATATGTACATTGCATAACATGGCTAAAATAGCACTTCTTTTTTCTACAACTGCCATTCTCAAAGACATTATCCTATATAATAAAAGACTAATATGCAAATTGTCCACTTGGGAACTCAACTGACCAGGAGTTCAACTGCTCACTATGACATGTGCTGACCACTAGGGGGTGGCACAGAATGAAGGAAGGCCCTGGCTGGCAGCCAGCAGCGGGGGGAAGGAAGACCTGATTGGCCCTGATCTCTGGCCAGGCCTAGGGGCCCTACCCATGCACGAATTTCATGCACTGGGCCTCTAGTCTTCTATAAATTCCTTCTTCTAAGGTTCTTTACCTGGTTCCCTATGAGCCTGGAGTTATTTGTGCACTTAAGTGGCCTAGACCCTTTTTCCTGAAAGTTTGGAGCTTTTAACACACTTTTTTCCTCCTCCTCCTCTTCTTATTCCTCCTCCTCTTTTTATTTTTAATCAGGTTTATTAAGGCATAATTTATTCAAAATAAAATTTAGCTTTTAAGAGTATAATTTTGATTTTACTGTGACCATTGTAACAATCAAGATATAGAATAATTTCATCAGCATAGGTTTCATCATACATCTTTGGTACCTACATCCTTATCTTCACAGGTTACTTCAACTCAGTCGACCACAGGTAATAACTTAATTAACTCCAGCATTATTATATGCCCTTAGCTGCCAGAGACCCATTATTTACTACTATGTCAGTATCCACTCAACCCAGTAAGGCCAAATAACAAATATCAAATTCTACTAATCTCCATGAAATTCATACTCTTTGGCTCCTAATTTTATCAGTTTCATGAAGTTTTTAATTGTTAATTTAACAGAAAAGGAACTTTAAAAAGAACATTAGGTATTTCATGGTTATTGGCACTAGGGATTAGGACTTCAATATCTCTTTTTGGGTTATAGAATTCCACAAATAGCAGGTGTGATTTCAGTTTTCAATGTCTAGGCCGATTGTAGGGGTAGATTGTTTCTGTTCTCATACCTTAGTGGTAGAAACCTACATTTAACCAAACCTCAAATGTCATTCTGGCACCCACACAGGGCTACTATCTATTCTCCAATATGCCAATCATCTCTAATACTGAATACTATATTAAATGCCTGTACCACCCCTAGAGTGGGCTGACACAGAAATCTGGCCAGATTAACAGGTCTTTTTAGATTCTATTATTGAGGAAATCTCTGAAATAGCAGCACACCATACTAAAGGGAAATTGTAGTTATATGATTTTTAGATGCAGATGCCCCTTTCAATGAAAAATAATTTACAGTGGAAAAGATCCAAGAAACCTTGAAACAAACTCTTTATTTTCAACATTAGAACACTGTCTTAATACCCTTTGAAAAGCAAGTTATGATAAACTGCTATTGCTGTATTTTTTTAAAGTAATGCCCAAAGCTAAATCATATGGTATAGGGGACAGTCAGGAATTGTTTCTTAGGGCTCCTGGCCTCATTCCTTTTCTTATTGTTTAACCCCATAGCCAAATATGATTACCATATATAATCAAGAAAAAAAACACTCATTTTTAATAGGTTGGAAATGATTTATAACTATTTCTGCTTCCAAGGAATTTTTTATTTTAATTATGCAAAGTTGCGAATTAAGTGAATCTATGGGGAAAGTGTTGCTTAGTAAAATTCCTCCCAAAAGAGATGTGAAACCTTCCCCAAAATTATATACTGATTTAATAATCCAGTAAGAATATAGTAACTGAAACCACTTCTGGAATAGCACAGAAAGGGCTTCCAAAATCTAATTCCCTACAAAAGCAACACTAACACTGGAAAAAAATAATCAACATTAATATTTTCAGATTTTTGGAAATTCGTCAAAAGCTTTCAACAATATGAGGAGCATTTATTCCAGAAAAAATGACTGATTCTCATAAAAGCACATTTTTTTTTGTCCTTTAGCTTACCCAATTCCCATTGACCCTCTCATCAGTTCTGCCACAGCCTTAAAAACACAGCCTCAAAAACCATAGTCTCTGTGAAAATCAGCAACCTAGCAGCCGCTGAAGGGTGTAAATGGGTTTGATGTTCTCTAAAAAGCCCAATCACCACAGTTTTGTCACTATTGGACCCCACTGACAGTTCCCTGAAAAAACACAATTCTCAGTTTGTCTTTATTTGACCTGACTCAAATTCTCTCTGTGGAAACAATTCTATCCCAGAGCATTTTTCAAAAATCATCAGTGACAATATTTTAACATCACAGCTGCCTGAGGTGCTGATAGAGTTGGAACAAACGTTAGCCTGACTCCCACCCCCCAAAACAAACAAACAAACAAACAAACAAAAAACCTAGGAAATAAGTTATTCGGTGTATAGCAGGGGGCTTTAAAGATCTAAATATTCCCTGGAAACCAAAAGATCATGTGCATGTATAGGGCAATGACAATACCCAGGAAAAACCTGAGAAGGCCTGAATATCTCCCCTGTAGCTTATATTGAGACCCTGTGATCAGAGGAAGTAAAGTCAAAGGGAAAGTTGTACAGTCAAAGCACTGAAGGGGTGCCCCAACACATACATAGTATTCCGCTGCAAAGGATTAGGAGCTTTCAAGGAACTACTTTAAATGATTAATTACTTGAATTATGTAAGGTAATCTCTGTCCAATTGTTAGCTGACCACCAAATTAGCAGGGTAGAGTCAACAGTGGCTGTACATGACAAAGAATACAGAATTTGTAGAATTAGTTCACAAAACACTAAACAAACAAAAAACAAAACCATGATAAAGAGAGTAATTTATTTCCAGAGTTGCCATACAATATACATATATATTTCAGAGAGAGGAAGAGAGAGGGAATCATCAGCCAGCTGCCTCCTGCACGTCCACTCACTGGGGATAGAGTCTGCAACCCAGGCATGTGCCCTGACTGGGAATCGGACCGTGACCTCCTGGTTCATGAGTTGATGCTCAACCACTGAGCCACACTGGCCAGGCACCACACTGTATTATTAAATTTCCAGGTTTCAATTAAAAATAAAGATACAAGACATATCAAGAAACTATGAAAACAAACAAACAAAAGGCAGTCAATAGAAAATATTCCCGAGGAGGCTAACACTTTGGATTCCTTAGACAAAGATTTAAAAACAGCTATTGTAATTATGACCACATAACTAAGAGAATTATGCTCACAAATGAAAGAAACATGAAAATGATGTGTTACCAAATAGAGACTATCAGTAAAGACATAGGAATTGGAAGAAAAAGACTTCCAAGCTCATTTTCTGAGGCCAGCATTATTATAATTCCAAAACCAGATAAAGCCACAACAAAGGATGAAAATTACAGGCCAATATCCCTAAGGAACATAGACGCTAAATTCTCAACTAAATATTAGTAAACCAGATTCAGCAGTACATTAAAAAGGTCATACACCATAATTAACTGGATTTATTGAGAGGATGCAGGGTTGGTACAATATCCACAAATCAATAAATGTGATACACTACATAAACATAATTAAAGATAAAAATCACATGATCTTATCAACAGATGCAGAAAAAGCATTTGATAAAATCCAGCACTCATTTCTGATAAAGACTCTCAGCAAATTGGGAAGAGAAGAAACATGTCAATGTACTAAAGCCTATATATCAGAAACCCCATAACCAACATCTTATTCAATGGGCAAAAACTAGAAGCATTTCTCTAAATATCAGGAACAAGACAAGGATGTCTACTTCCATAATTCTTATCCAACATAGTACTGGAAGTCCTTGCCATAGAAACCAGATAAGAAAAATAAGCAAAAGGCATTCAAATTGGAAAAGAAGTAAAACTGTCATTATTTGCAGATGACATGATTCTGTATGTAGAGAGCCCTAAAGATTCCACCAGACAAACTACTAGAACTAATAAATGAATTTAGTAAAGTAGCATGATACAAAATAAATATACAGAAATTAGTTGCATTTTTATACACCAATAATATACTATCAGGAAAGGAAACTAAGAAAAGTTCTGTGTATTTCACAGAGCTAAAACAAATATCCCAAAAATTTATGTGGAACCACAAAAAAACCCCACAAATAACCACAGCATTCTCTAGAAAGAATAACAAAGTTGGAGGAATCGTGCTACCTCATATCAAACTATATTACCAGGCCTTAGTAATCAAAACAGCATGGTACTGGATTGTAGAAACATGGAACAAAATGACGAATCTCAGAGGGAAGAGGGGTGGGGAGACAAAAAGAGATTAACCAAAAAGCTTATATGCATAAATGCATTGCCCATGGTCACAGAACATGTTGTGAACATGGATGGGGCAGGAACCAGATGGAGTGTGCAATGGGGTAAAAAGGAGGTGCATCTGTAATACTCTAAACAATAAATATAAAAAATAAAATAATAGGATTTAAATCATATATATCTTTGTATTTCCAGTATTATAAGAATTCTGTGCACATAGGAAGCAGTCAATAAATGTTTTGTAAATTGAGTGTGAAAAAAAAACAGCGTGATACTGGCATAAAAACCAAAAAATATATAGATCAATGATCAAAATAGAGAGCCCAGAAATAAACCCCTGCCTTTATGGTCAATTGATATTTGACAAAGGAGGCATAAACATTCAATGAGGTAAACCTAGTCTATCTAATAAATGCTACTGAAAAAAATGGACAGATATGGGCAAAAATGTGAAAATAGACCACCTTCTTACACCATACACAAGAATAAACTCAAAATGGATTCAGTACTTAAATGTTAGACTCAAAACCATAAAAATCCCTAAAAAGATACATAGGCAGTAAAATCATGACATTTCCCATAGCAATATTTTTTTCTGATATATCTCCTTGGATAAAGAAAACAAAAGAAAAAATAAACAAACCAAAAAACATCAAACTGAAAGGTTTTGAACAGCAAAAGAAACTATCAACTAAGTTAGAAGATAACCTACTAAATGGGAGTACATATTTTTCAATGAAAGATTAATATCTAATAATTATAAAAAACTTATAAAGCTGAACACCAAAAGACCAAGTAATCTAACTTATAAATGGGCAAATAACCTGACTAGACACTTTAAAAAGGACATACAGATGGCTGATAGACATATAAAAAGATGCTCATCTTCACTAATTATCAGAAAAATGCAAATTAAAACCACAATTAGATATCACCTCACACTTGTTAGAGTAGATATCATCAATAAATCAACAAACTACAAGTGTTGGTGAGGATGTGGAAAAGGGGAACGCTGGGGCACTGCTGGTGGGAATGCAGATTAGTGCAGCCACTGTGGAAAACATTGTGGAGTTACATCAGAAATTTAAAAATGGAATTTCCTTATGGCACAGCAATTCCAATTCTGGGACTACATCTAAGAATCCCAAAACACTAATAATATGCGCACCTATGTTCATTGCCGTGTTATTTACAATAACCAAGATGTGGAAGCCACCCAAATGCCCATCAGTAGGTGAGTGAATAACAAAGTTGTGATACATTAACGCAATGGAATACAACTTGGCCTTAAAAATAAGGAAATCTTACATTTTGTAACAGCATGGATGGACCTGAAGTATATCACGCTCAGTGAAATAAGCCCATCAGAGAAAGAAAAGAGCCACCTGATTTCACTTTTATGTGGAAATGAACAAAATAAAATAACAAACAGGATAAAATAACAAACAAAATAGAAACAGACTCATAGAGACAGAGAAAAGATAACTGTCATATGGGAGGGATGGCTGGTGAAAGAAAAAGGTGAAAGAATTAAGTAAGCAAACACACAAAGAAAAACTCATATCCACAGACAACAGTATGGTGAATACCAGAGGGAAAAGGAGGATGGAGGGAGGTAGAAGATGATAAAAGGGGGATAAATGATGATGGAAGGAGACTTTACCTTGGGTAGTGAACACACGATATAATACGGATGGTGTATTAGAGAGTTGTATACCTGAAAGCTACATAATTTTATTAACTACTGACACCACAATAAATTCAATAAAAATAAAATAAAATCTTTTTGAAAAGGAAAAATAAAGCAAATTGCTAGAAAGAACCAAATAGAAATGCTGGAGTTCAAAAGTATAATAAAGTTAACTAGACTAGCTCAGTAGCAGATTTAAGGTTTCAGAAGAAAGAATTAATGAACAAAGATAGGTAAATTGATATTATCCTGTCTAAATAACAGAAAAAAAACAATTAAAAAATTATGAATTGGCAGTCAGAAACCTGTGAAGCAAAATAAAATATATCAACATATTCATATGGGGACTATCAAAAAAAGAGAAAAAAGAGGACTAATATTTGAGAACATAATAGTCAAAACATTAGTCATTCTATATAAAATTTCAAGACACTTTATGTAGAATTAACTCAAAGAGATGCATATCTAAGTGTATAATAGACAAAATTCTCAATGTCAAAGACAAATTTTTGCAAGTAGTGAGAGAAATGTCTTATATTATACATTATCTTAATTAATAGTAATAATTGACATCTTATCAGAAATCATAGATATCAGAAAGTAATGGGATAATATATTAAAAGTACTGAAAATGACTGTCAATCAAGAATTTGATGCAAAATAATCCTTTAGAAATCAAACAATAATTTTAAACATTCCACAATAAAAATTGAGGAAATTTTTCACTTACAGAATTATTCTATAAGGAAATCTAAAGGGGGTGACTCAGGCTGAAATTATATATTACTAGACAGTAAATCAAACACACACACACACACACACACACACACACACACACTCAAAATAAAATAAATAACACCAGTAAATATAAGTTAATTAAGTCTTTGAGATTCCCAGGCATCTCTTAGAAAATAATGCAAAAAATATAGTAAAGAATTCAACAAAGGATTTACTAGTAAATGGCACACAAAGAATAACTTTTGAAAATAAAAAGGCTATTTTCAAGGAATAGAAGAACATAAAAGACATGAGACATAGAAGAAACAAATAGCAAAATAACAAATATTAAATCCTATTTTATCAGTAATTACATTAAAGGTAAATGCATAAAATAATTCAAATAAAAGACAGATAATAAAATTGATTTTAAAAATAACCCAATTATGTGCTATCTACAAGAGACACACTTTAGATTAAAAAACACTAATTAATTAAAAGTACAAGAACTGAAAAAGATATATAGTTGACCCTTGAACAACATGGGTTTGAATTGTATGGATCCACTTATACACAGGTTTTTTGGTTTTTGTTTTTTTCAATTGAGCATGTAGTTCAAGTGACCTGTGCAGTTCAATTGACTGCAGATCCACTGACTCGCCCAACCCAACCCCATGTTGTTCAAGGATTAGCTCCATCGTTATAAATCCATGAAGGTAAAGGACTGACTGTAGTTATGTGGAGGTTAGTGTCCCTACCCTCATGTTTGTCAAGTATCTTCTGAAGTAGGCTAACAATAACACCAAAAAGATGCTATGACAAAACTACTGTAAAAGTAGACTTTAAGATAAAATTATTTTAAAATATTTTTGTTGATTTAAGAGAGAGAAAGGGAGAGGGAGAGGGAGAGAGAAACATCAATGATGAGAGAGAATCATTGATCGGTTGCCTCCTTCATGCCCACTACTGTGGATCAAGCCCACAAACCCAGCATGTGCCCTGACCGGGAATCAAACCATGACACTCAACCACTGAGTCCACCAGATGGGCTATGATCAAATTTTTACTAGAGACAAAAATAACAGTTTATAATAATAAAATGATGAATCTATAAAGAAGTCATTACAATTATAAACAGATATAACCCTAATTGAGGCCTCCTGTATGCCCCAACAAAAAGAAATTAGAAATTAACAAGAAAAGGCAATTTGAAAAATTTACCATTGTGTAGAAATTAAACAACATAGCCAGTTAATTAAAGGAGAAATCACAAGGAAAAGTAGGAAGTATTTTGAGATGAATGGAAATGAAAGCACAACCTACCAAAACTTATCAGCCAAAACCAGTGCTCAGAGAAAAAAGTTATAGCTGTAAGAGCATTAGTGAAAAAGAAAGATCTCACATGAATAACTTTTCCTTGCATCTTAAGAGTTTAGAGAAAAAGAGAACAAATTTGGGGTTAATAGAAGTAAAGGCACAATTTTAAAAAAGGAGAAAAATAAATGACAAAAAAAATAAAATAATGGAGAAAAAAATGACTCAAAAAGATTGTTTTTTGGCTCATAGATAGAGAACAGACTGACAGCTGTCAAAAGGGAGGGGGATCGCAGGGCTGGGTAAAAGTGGTGAAGGGATTAAGAGAAAAAACAACAAACACACCTCATAGACACAAAGAACAGTATGGTGATTACCAGAAGTAAAGGAGGTGGGGGAGGTAGATGAGGGGGCATAAATGGTGATGGAAGGAGACTTGACTTGGGGTGGTGAGCACACATTATAATATACAGATGGCATATTATAGAATTGTACTCCTCAAACATATATAATTTTATTAATCAATGTCACCTCAATGCATTTAATAGGAAAAAACAAAAACAGAGAAGTCGTAGAAAAAATTCAATGAAACAAGAGTTAAAACTTTAGGATTCACCAAGACAAGAGAGAGAGATTAAATTGTTAAAATCAAGAATGAAAGAAGGGAGTCACTACTAACCGGACCGAAATAAAAAAGGTTATAAGAGACTACTATAAATAATCGTAATGAGATGACCCAAGTTAAATGGAAAAATTATTAGTAAGACACCAATTACTGGCTAATAGACCTATAGCCAGAGAATAAATTAGCAATTAAAAACAAACTTTTCACAAAAAAGCACAGCTCAGACGGTTTCAATGATGAATAGTGATGATACTCATTCAAAAATTCTTTGCAAAAATAGAAGTAAAGACTTTCCCACTCATTCCATAATCCAGTGTTACTCTGATGCCAAATGAAAATCCTTACAAGAAAAGAAAACTGTAGATCAGCCTCCCTTATAAATACAGAGGGAGAAATACTAGAAATGTTACCTAGCAACATAAAAAAATAAGAATTCTACACAGGAATATGTGTGATTTATTGTAGGAATTCAAGGTTGGTTTAAGTCCCCAAATTCAGCCAATGTACATTATGCTACTATTATAAGAAGGAAAAAAATTGCACAGTATTCTCAATAGATACAGAAAAACATTTGAAAAAAATCAACAATGTTGTGCTGGAGGGTTTAGCCATTGTAATTAAGCAAGAGAAAAAATGAAATCCAGATTGAAAAGAAAGGATAACATTATCTTTATTTGCAGATAGCATGTGTGGGAACCATGCCAGGTCCCTGGATAGTCAAGGCCAATGGGAGCACAGAGGCCTTGTTATCAATACACCAGAATGGCTAAAAGCTGCCCTGAGCATGAGCCCAATCGGGATGTCCAAGGACTCTGAGCCTGGGAATCCTAATCAGGCCAAGATGCCATGAGCAGGTGCAAGGACACACGATACACTGTGCCCTTCTGTAACCCAAATGACTGATGTCATTCTTGGCAACCAGCCTTCTTTGTCTCTGGAGTAATATACAGGTTACTGACCTGGAGTCTGCTAGGCAGAGCAGAGGCTGGAGAGCTCAGAGAAGAGAGGCAATAGGCACAGGGAATGTAGCTCATATGTGTGCAGGAGAGGCTGGAGAGCTCAGACGGAGCTGAGAGCTGGTACTGCTATGATGTAAGGCGAAGAGCTCATAGCTCAGCTATAGCTGCCATGTTAACCAGCCAGTGTGCTGGGCAGGCGCGGCAGGAGAAGCTGCTGAGCCAGAGAGCTTAGGTACCACTATCATGTAAAGGTGGTGAGTCTGGGGCAGCGTGTGGCTGCTCAGATGATAGCTGTGGGTACAGAGACTAAAGCTGCCTTGTGGGAAAGATATCCGGCTGCCTGCCTGTATGGACTTTGTTTTGGAGAATTGTCTTGTCTGGTGGCTATGTGGCCACTGGCTTCTGCAATAAAGATTCCTTCTTATATACCCACAACTTCTCATGGCTTCTCTGTCTGCCCTGCAGCCAAGAATTGACCTGTGTCTCTGTAAGCAGAGGGTAAAGGAGGACCTTGGACTAAGTTCCCAATAGTTGTACAATGGGCAGGGTTCGAGAAAGGCCAGCCCTGGCGTAGTCGGAAAGAATTTACGGTAATATATGGACTCAGAACAACTTAGAGCAGCAGTGCTGAGCGGTGCTCCTTCGTGCCCTGACAGCACGATTTTGTATATAGGTAACCATAAGGAATCTACTAAAAACATTTTTATAACTAGCAAGCTATTTCATCAAGGTTTCAGAATATAACATCAATTTACAAAAATCAATCGAATATCTATATTCATACAATGAATAATCTGAAAGTGAAGTAAACAATTTTATTTACAGTAGTATCAAAAAGAACAGCATACTTATATATACAGTTTAATAAAGGAAGCTCACGATTTGTATACTGAGAACTATGTTATTGAAAAAAATAAAGACATTCTTTGTAATGAATCAGAAAACTTATTATTAAGATAGCAACACTTTTAAAATTGATCTATAGATGCAATGCAAACTATCAAAATCCCAGCTAGCTCTGATACAGAAGTTGGTTAGTTCTTTCTATTATTCATATGCAAGGGCCCTATATAACCAAACTGGGTCTTACATCCCCTTCCTTATTTCAGAAGTTTCTACAAAACTGCAGTAATCAATGCATTGTGGTTCTGACACAAGTCTAGACTTATAAATCAAGAAAATATAATTAAGAATCCAAAAATAAAGTAAGTTGTGGTCAATAAAATTTCTACAATGATGCCTAACCATTCAGTGGGGAAACCATTAGTCTTTTATTTAGAAAGGTCCCCTTTGAACACTCTGGTGTTCCAGTCTGAACCTTGTCCACTGCCCTTTGATCCTTTATAGAGCCCTCAGCCCCCTCCTTGAAGGAAATAGGTGTTTACCAGTAGGTGATTTTGGTTTTTTTTGTTGTTTTGTTTTGGGTTTTTTTTTGGCAGTTTCCAGAAATTAAGGACCAATTTCCTGATTGTAGCAAAAGTGAAAATTCTTAAGGAACAATCCTTGATGTGAGCCTCCAGACTGCCAGAGGCCAAGAGATATGGGCTGGGTCTTGTTTATACTGGTCTTTGGGTGTTTCTAGGAATCAGCAGTGAACATTGAACAGGAAGAAGGAGAAAGGGATTTTTTTTTTTTTTTTAAGAGAAAATGCCTTTCTCACAAGTGTATCCTGAATTGGGTTTTTAGGGCAGCATAGAGCCAGATGCTGTTTTTTATGGACTAAAACCACTTTGGGATATCTTTTTCTGCAACACTAGAGAATTTTGCTCTTTTAAAAATACTTGTGAAGATGTATATATGTGTTATTTTAATCCTTTGTTTAAGAGACGATCTTTATTAGGTCTGCACATCCATCCTCGATCCTGTTGGAGATGCTGTTTTGCTGTTAGCTGAGTTCAAAGTTAAACCTGTTAGAGTTTGTTAATAAAAGTGTTGTTGTTTTTTTAAACAGAACAGAACAAAAAACACAGTAGTGTTTTCAATAAAAGGTCTTGAGATAACATATTCACAAGCTTTAAATAAATTTGAACCAGGACTTTACATAATATTAAAAATTAGATAAAAATGTACTATAGACCCTAATATAAGAGCTAAAACTATCAAATTCTTATAAGAAAACAGGAGTATCTTTATGAACTTGAATTAAGCAACAGTTTTTGCTTCCTATGACACCATCAAAAAAAAAATAGAACAGCAACTCCCAGAATGGGAGAAAATATTTGCAAATCACACATATATAATAAGGGTTTGTATCTGGAATATAATTTTCCCACTTAACAATTAAAAGACAAAAAATAAATAAAATGAACAAAAATTTATATAGATATTTTTCCAAAATGATATACAAGTGGCCAGTGAGCACAGGAGATAATGTTCAACTTCATGAGTTTTTAGGAAAATATAAGTCAAATCCAACATGAGATACCATTTCATACCCATTAACATGGCTAAAATTAAAAAATGAAACAAAACAAAAGAAAACCATATAACATGTGTTAGCAAGGATGTGGAAAACATCAAACCTTCTTGCAGCTGTGGAGTTTGTAAATGTTATAACCACTTTGGAAAATAATTTGTCAATTTCTAAAAAAATGTTAAACACAGAATTATCATTTGACCTAGTACTTCACTTGTAAGTATACAGTGGGGCCTTGACTTACGAGTTTAATTCATTCCGAGACCCAGCTCATTAAGGAGCTCGTTAACTCAAATTACTCTGTCAACTCAATGCAAAAAAATCGGCTGAGAGAGCTGGTATCTCAAAAAACTCGTTAGTCGGGACACTCGTAAGTCAAGGCCCCACTGTGTACCTAAGAGAAAAATCTGAAACACCAATCAGAAAGAATGGATACACCCCTGTGTTCACAGCAGCACAATTTACAATGGCTAAGATCTGGAAACAGTCCAAGTGCCCATCAGCAGAGGAGTGGATAAAAAAGCTGTGGTGCATTTACACCATGGAATACTATGCAACTGTAAAAAAAAAAAAAGAAAAAGGATCTCTTACCCTTTGAGACAGCATGGAAGGACCTGGAGAACATTATGCTAAGTGAAATAAGTCAGTCAGAGAAAGACAAGTATCACCTGATCTCACTCATACATGGAATATAATGAACAAAATAAATTGATGAACAAAAATAGATCCAGAGACACAGAAGATGGAACAAACTGTGGAACCTCAGAGGGAAGATGGTAGTGGGTGGGTGGGTGGGTGGGAAGAGATCAACCAAAGAACTGGTATGCATATCTGCATAACCAAAAGATATAGACAATAGGGTGGTGAAGGCCTGGGTAGGGGGGCAGCTAGAAGGGTTCAAGGGGGGGAAAAGTGGGACATATGTAATACTTTCAACAATAAAGATTAAATTAAAAAAAGAAAACATATATCACACATAAACTTCTGCATAAATATTCATAGCAACGTTATTCACAATAGGCAAAAAATGAAAGCAAGACCTGGCTGGTGTGGAGTGTTATCTGGTACATTGAAAGGTCCCAGGTTCAAAACCCAGTCAGTACACATGTCTAGGCTGGGGGTTCAATCCCTGGCCCTGGTCAGGGTGCCTACAAAAGGAGGCAACCAATCAATGTTTCTTCCTCACACTGATGTCTCTCTCTCTCTCTCTCTCCCTCTCTCTCTCCCTTACTCTCTCTAAGCTTATCGTAGGGTGAGGATTTTACAGAGAGAGAGAGAGAGAGAGAGAGAGAGAGAGAGAGAGAGAGAGAGAGAGAGAGAGAGAGAGAGACCAAACAAACTAAAAACATGAATTTGGGACCATCAGGACCATTAGAATCTCTACATATACCTTCCAAACCTCTTAAGCAATTCAAAAACTTGTGATTATACTTCTACCCATTTAATTTGTTAGGCATTAAACAGCTATGTGGTATATGTTAAACATTTATGAAGCAAAGATAAATGAGAAATTACCCTTTTCCTTTAGAAGTTACCAGTACCATCTAATAGGTTGCAACAAAGGGTTAATTACTATACATCTTTTTTTTTTCTTTTTTTTTTTTTTTTTTTTGTCAGCAGAGAATGTCCCTTCTCGGTTTTTAGAAAGTACTCTTTATTACTGAATTTTACATTTTTTTTCAAAGTTAAATTAATAGCTAACGAAAAAACAACATTTTAACAATCTGTCCATTCACTCAAAGAAAGGTAGCTGACAGCATGTTAGTGACAGTGCCAGCTGGTGAGCAAGCTAAAACTGTATCTACTCAGTTGTTATTCTGCCACAACTAGAGAAAGTAAAATAATATAATTTCCTGGCTTGTGAATTTCCATAATGAAGAAGAGTGGAGTGGCATTACTAGAAAAAATGTAAACTTCTTTCTTTTAGTTCCATCCTAATTTCTTCCTGGACTCAGAACATGCTAAATTCTTTTACTAAATTCTTGTTCTTTTTAGGAATGTCATATTTATCCCTAAAATGATTTGTCACTGCCTTACTATGTTTTTTTTTTTTTGGAAAAAAATACTATATATTTTCAAGATGATCCCGAGTGTACCATAGCCAAGTTGGTCATGCCACACCACCACATGAATGACTGTTATCCATTACCTCTACAACAGATGCTCCTAAAGCTGGATTTGATCCAAAGCGTCTCCATTCTTGAGCAACGGGGCCATTTGACAGAAGATATCGGTTATATATCCTTCCTTGATGTTTGAAGTTTATTTTCAGGAAATTTCATCTGTCACTAAATACAAATAATTTGGAAATGCAGCCCACAGCTGCTGATTCTTGTCTCAGTCTTAGCTAAAAATCCTTGTTTTCTTAGGAACCAAAATATTGAGTGTGAGACAAAACAGGTATTATTGCTTACTATACAAACATATCTGGAAAGATTATATCTTGAGAATATTTTTAATTGGAAAAAATGAGTTGGAATAATACAAGGCAGTCCTCTGCCTGGTGAAGTTGTTCTTTACTCTGGTCGGAGTAATTCTGAAAGTATAAGCTAGTTCTTAAAAAAAAAATGTATCTATCATTTTATTACCATACAACATCAAGAGGTAAATGCAATTTCATTCCTCGCATCTCATTTGGAGCTTAGGTTGACATGCCTTCTACTGTGGTACAACTTTGATATAATTGGTTATCTCTCTTTAAAATATATATATATATATATATATATATATATATATATATATATATATATTATTGATTTTTTACAGAAAGGAAGAGAGAGAGATAGAGAGTTTGAAACATCAATGAGAGAGAAACATCGATCAGCTGCCTCCTGCACACCTACCACTGGGGATGTGGCAGCAACCAAGGTACATGCCCTTGACCGGAACTGAACCCGGAACCCCTCAGTCCGCAGGCCGACGCTCTATCCACTGAGCCAAACTGGTCAGGGCGGTTATCTCTCTTTTTAAAAAATATAATTTTATTGATTTTGAAGAGGAAGGGAGAAGGTGAGAGAGAATCATTGATCGGCTTCCTCCTGAATGCCCCACTCTGGGGATCGATCCTGCAACCTGGGTATGTGTCCTGACCAGGAATCCAACCTCCTGATTCATAGGTCAATGCTCAACCACTGAGCCACACTAGTTAGGCTACATGGTTATCTCTTTATCCCAAAGACTAGTAGTATCATTCTTTGAAAAGTACACTGCTATGCAGTAACTTGATTTCTAAAGCTGTATGTAGGTTTATTTTCAAGAAAAAAACAAAGCATAACAATAGCAATAGCAAAAATGCTTATCTTTTCTTTAAAAAAAAGAAAAAAGAAATTCTATTTTTCCTAACCAAAATGTGTATATTAAGTTAACCACTAATCAGTATCTGTGTACAGTCGACCCTTGCACACTATGAGTTTGAACTGTGTAGGCCTATTTATATGTGAATTTTTTCAATAACATACAGCCGGTCCTCCATATCCCCAGGTTTTACATTTGTGGATTGGACAGCAGATGCACAGGGCTGACGACATGCATTGTTCCACAGCATTTTATATGAGAGACTTGAGCATCCTCATATTTTGGTCCTGGAATCCATCCCCCATGGATGAAAAGGGGGAAATATAGTTAAGTTTGGGGGGAGTAAAAAGTTATATGTGTCCCTAGCTGGTTTGGCTCCATGGATAGAGCATTGGCCTGTGGACTGAAGGGTCCTGGGTTCGATTCTGGTCAGGGGCACATGCCCAGGTTGTGGGCTCGATCCCCAAAAAGGGGTGTGCAGGAGGCAGCCGATCAATAATTCTCTCTCATCATTGATGTTTCTATCTCTCCTTCCCTCTCCCTTTCTCTCTGAAATCAATAAAAATATATTTTTTTTAAAAAGTTATATGTGGATTTTTGACTGCACAGGGGTTGGTGCCCCAAATCCCTCCATTATTCAAGTGTCAACTATACTAATACTTTTGCTTGTCTATGTCTTTTCTGAATTGTGTAGTAAAAGATAAAACAAATACATAATATAGGAAATATATAAAATTGGTAACAAGATGCAAACTGGTAGATGGGCTCAACATGAATAAATGGGCAAAGGGATAAAAGATTATTAGTTACAGAAAAAAAGCACAACTGTATGGGCATAGAGTACATTAGGGAATGTTCCTGCTGAGTCAAATTCTAAATTGATAGTGAATAAATATGATTGGGCATTAAAAATATACAAATCATAATTTTAGGTAGATACCCTGCATATATTTTATACACCAGAAATTTATGTCTAAACTATTCCACAGGTATTTCTCAAAGGGGATTTTTTAGGAGTTATTTCTTCCTTTGACTAATAGTTTCTAGTTAGGCATCAACTTTTAAAGAAAAATAATTCAAACTAAATTTTAACAATTTTGCAAAAACACACAAAACTTTTAAATGTCTTCAGTGCCTCTAAATACTTTTCAATTCTTGCTATTCTTATTGCCACAAATCTAGGGTTTCAAAGATACTTTAAATTTGGCTCCTTTTACATGCATCACTGAATAAACCCTCAATTTGAACAACTATATTAGTAACAGGCAGATTGTTAATTAACATTCCTTGTACTGTTGAAAGGCAACAGAAGGTAATGGTTTATATTTGGCTGGAAAATCTTTTATGGTGACTTAAAATTCATAGCTATGGTGATATGATTTAAATTCTCATCTCAAAAATCCTGTGTTATTCTATCTCATCCCCATCACTTCTGCAGCCCTTCACAAACACTCTTAGACATCTACTATGTGCTGGGCACTAGGACTGTTAAAAGAAACAAAGGAAGCCAACACACACACACACACACACACACACACACGACGTCTGCTATAATACAGGGTAGGTCAAAAGTAGTTCTACAGATGTGAATACACAAAAGAGTTTATCCTTGTATTATTTATTAATCATTGTATTACTTTGCATACAAACAACTGTAAACCTACTTTTGCTCAACTCTGTATATACGTATATATCTAAGTAGCATACATTCAAATGATCTATTTAGCCACATATAGATGCATGTGCACATGCTTGTGTGTGTGTGTGTGTGTGTGTGTGTGTGTGTGTGTGTGTGTGGTGGTCATGTTTATGAGATCTATCATTTAGAACAATAATGGTCCATGGTTAAGTTCTTAATTAATATTGAGTATTCATATTGATACTGTTGTAATTAAATAATTATTAATAACAGAAAAGGAGCAAGGGGAAGACCAAATATTATAGTTGGCATGTCATTTGGGCAGCTTTGCCAGAAAGCTAAAGCTTTACACTCCCCAGAGAACCACTGGTCTATTCTCCATAGGTTGCTTGGGGAAGGGAATGGACAGGAAGGAGAATAGACACATGCCCAGTAAAGTTGGGGTGACATCAGGAAGGTACTTGCCTGTCAATCACAGCTGGGAACAGGTCATTGGCCAAAATGGGTGTGGCTACTGCAAGGCCATGACATTTGGGAAATCAAATCCCCTGAACAAAGGAGTTCACTCTCTTGGCATGCTGTGCTTGACTCCTGGCTTGTGGGGCTCTCTCCTGCTTCCTGACATTCGCCCATGTGGCCCACAGACATGGGGACCCCTACGTACAATGGACTGATGGACTGCAACTAGCCTGATGATGCACTGGCTCTGGCTGCAACATGGAATGGAAACTTTGGACACTGGCTTTGATTTTAACTTTATTGAAACCCAAGATACATTTCATCTATGACTGGAATGGTACTTTGAAACCGCCGAGATATCATTGCATGCACATAAAACTCATTCTCTTTTATGAGTCTCAGGAAATTATTTTTCTTGAGATATCATAAGGACCCCACCTATAGCACCCAGTGGGAAAAGAATACCTCAATTTCCCCATAATAATATTAAACATTTCCCACAAAGAAACAAGAGCTGCCTAATAAGGACTGAAAAAGTAAAATTAAATATAAAAGACTAAAAAACTAGTAGATGTTTTAAATTCAGAAGTGGAAACCCTTGGGTTATATAATTTTATTATATTGGTGGCAAACAACAATTTCTATGTGTGGATGAATTTCTAAAATATAGGAACTTTTTTGGTAAATGCTAATTAGATTTGTTTTCAAATTCTAAATTATTTTATTTGAAAACTAAAATGATGCAGTGAATTCAATCACAACAAATTTATCTATAGGATATCATCAAAATTAAATGCATCTCCCATTTATGGTTAGTATAGTTTTTTCATGCCAGGTATTACATTTTCAAATGTAGAGAGAAATAAAAATAATAAATTTTAGGAACTTAAATGGAAAATATATTAAGTTAAGATTCTCTTCTCTTCCCCTTTTCCAAATACATTGATTCTTACTTCTCTATTGTTTTTCTGCAGTATCAGTTAATAGCTCCTTTTTTTTCTATCTGCTTTGAAGTTTTCCCAGTTTTGCTTTATTTAATGGAGAACTCTTAATTGCATATAGTATCACAGGAAATGTGGCCAAAAAATGTATTGAGAAGTCCAGGTCAACCTATTCAGTGTCTGTTTACCACTGTTCTTGGCATCACAGATATTTTTAAGGGATATGAAAAGAACCATATAAAATAAGAGTCTGTAATCTCTAGGTATAACTTTCTGAATTATGTGATTTCTCCAACAATTCTAACCTTGACAAAACAATATGTACCTTTATAATTTCACCAGTTAGAAAAATATGCTCTAATTCAAAGGCATAAGGTATCTTTATAAATTAGAAATAACTGAACCAATTTTTTAGTACAGAATTACCAAAACCTTCTGGAATGGTATTTTCTTTACTCTTGTGTTTTGATTAATCTATACATAGGGAAGAGATGAACAAACCAAAACTCAAAGGAGAAGGAAGAATATATGTCAGCATTAGTTCCTATATACACAAACTATATTATAATCAGCTGTCATGTGGCTTCTTTGAAAGGATTTAAAAACTTGGTCATGTCTCTGAAGCAGAGAGAATGTTAGTCTTGATACTTTTGTAATTAACCTACTTATTAATAACAGGAAAAGAGCAAGGGAAGGCCAGATCTTATTGGCATGTCATTTGGCCAGCTTTGCCAGGGAGCTACAACTTTACTCTCTCCAGGGGTCCAATAACGGGGAGACAGATGCATGCCCAGTAAAGTTGGGGTGACATAGGAAAAGTGCTTGCTGTCAGTCATACCTGAGAACAAAAGTCATTTACCAGAATGGGCTTGGTCACTGCAAAGGTGGAAATTTGGAATATTTAATCTCCTGAACAAAAAAGTTCACTTCTTGGTTTCTCTTGCTACTCTTGGGATTCTTGGGTCTTGTGACTCTGGGCTTGTGAGGCTGCCTGGCATTCACCCACATGGCCAAAGGCCATGCAGACCCCACACACAATGGACTGATGGACTGTAGCTAGCCTGATACTAAACTGGACCCAGCTCTACCATGGAAAGGGAACTCTGGACACTGCCTTTGCTTCTATCTTTATTGAAACCCCAAATATACTTCTTTTTTCTTGAGATACCATAAGGATGCCACCCCCAGTAGCACCCAGTGGGGAAAAGGATCCCCCACTTTGTCCAATAACAGTCCCATATAATGTATGGCTTGAGGATTCAACCTGTTCTATGCCTTTCTTCCCTTTTGGTATTCGGAATTATTATCATTGAAGAATGAGTTATTTGTGGTGTCATGAGAAATGAATTTCAAAGACATATCCATGGAGGAGTTTAGATGTGATGGCAAGATTTTATTGTGAGTTACAGGGGATTAATGCACCCTCAAGGAGGGAGAAGCTGGGCAGGCTCTACAGTGCTGTCCTGAGGCTCCTGTTGACCCTCCATATAGCTTCTTGGTTAAAGTATAGAACAAAGCACTATTCAAACTATTCAACCCAAATCCCAGGCCTGAATTGGGCCTTCCACCAAGCAAATTCTGTTGGGGTTTTAAGCCCTCTATCCAATTCAGTTATCTTTCCAATTGTTCCCAGGCTAGGCCTTGCCCCTTTATGTCATCACCCTGGTTCTCATTGCCCATATAAAAAAGTTTCATCACACCATTTAGTTTCTATTGAACCTGTGCCCAGCAGAGAAATTTACCCTTCCCCCATGAGATTTTCCTGTCATATGAAAAGAGCATGCATACTCTATGGTGTGGTTCTCAAACTCTACCAGGCGAAGCAATCACCAAGTCAGCTTGAAAAGCACAGACTCCTGGACCCTCCCCCCCTCCAGGAGATTCTGATTCAGGAGGCCTGGGGTGGCACCTGAGAACTTGCTCTACTAATAAGATCCCAAGTAATACTGATGCTGCTGGTCTAGGGACCACACTTTGAATAGCACAGTGATACAGCAATGTGAATGCAAGAACTACAGTAACATTGACTCTAATAAAGGGAATGTTGAGTGATAAAAGCCAGACACCAAAGAGCAAACTTGTTGTTATTCTGTTTGCATACAGTATAAAGTAGGCAAACTTAATCTATGACTTAAAAGTCAAGATAATGGTCAACTCTGAGGTGGCCAGGGAGTGGGACTATATAGTATAAGGGAAGCTACTAGACTGCTGATAATGTTTTGTATCTTTCTCTGGGTTCTGGCTGCACGATCATAGGCCATTTAGGAACAGGAAGAACCTAGAAACCAGTTACTGAGCATTTCCCTTGCTCTAGATGCCATTATAGATATTGTCAGCGATACAAAGATAAATATGATATAGTTGCTACCTTCAAATAAATCACAGTTTAATCAGAGAATAAGACACTTCAACAAGAAAGATTATGATTTATGGCAAAAAAAATAGTGTAAAGTGCTGTGGGGTTTCAAAGGAGAGAAATATGACCTCAAGTTTAGAAGACCAGCATAGTTTTTAATGAGGAAATGGCATTTGAAATAGGTCTTAGAATGATGTGTAGTTTTCAAAAATGATTTGGCTTCATATTTAAATCCATGTTTTCTTCTGTCGAGGCTGTTGCAATCAAGCAATCATGGTTTTATTAATTGACAGCTACACATGCCTTTTATAGTCCAAGTTCCACTGACTCAGTTGGTAGTCGCTCTCAACAAGAATTTCAAGTGCCTTATATTGCCAATAGTTTAAGAGACAATTTCAATTACACCCTTCAAATGTGGTGAAAATCTACCCATTTTACTTGAAATAATAGTTTACAAAACAAAGAATGGACAAGTAAAACAAAAGCTCATTTCACTAATGCAGACAATCATATGAGGCATATTCCTTCAGCCTAGATCAAAAGGCTCAGACGTTCATCCCCTATTCTATTTCCCAGTATATGATCAGTTATATTGTTATATATAGCTCATCGGAAGTTCTACATGATGGTAAATGATGGAAGAGAAATGATACATAAATTGTCAAAGCAGAGACAATACAAATATAAATATAAACACATTCAATTAGACAATTTCCAAATTATATTCATTGCACCTTTAAATTAAAGTTCAAGAACATTTACAATTATACATCATACAGCCCTGTTCAGTCTCATACACTTCTCAAAAGCAGGTAGAGTCTCACTCAGGTATCTGAATGTTCTAGTGGCTGTATCATTCTGCACCCCATAAGGAAATTATGAGAGTTTCACTTTTTCTGCACCTTCATCAGTAGTTGGTATTCTCAATATTTTTTTTATTTAAGCTATTCTAAAAGGTGTGCAGTATTGTTTTATTTTGATTTAGTTTGCATTTTCCTAGTGACTAGTGATTAGTGATGTTTATCATCTTCTCATGTGCTTATTTGTCATCCACATATCTCCTTTGCTAAAGTATTTATTCAATTTCTTGTTATAGATTTTTGACAGTTCTTTCTATATTCTGGTTTAAGTAATTTGTCAGATATGTGTTTTCCAAGTATGTTCTTCCAGTGTTGGAATTTTGTCTCCAGTCTGTGAAAAGTGTCTTTCACAAAAATTTTTAATTTGGATGAAGCCCAATGAATTAATTAATTTTATTTATGAATCATGCTTTTGGTGTCTTTGCTTAACCCAACTTCACAAAGATTTTATAGCTAAAACTATTTCTATATGTTTTAGCTTCAGGATTTACATTGAGCACCATGACACTTTTTGAATAAGTTTTTCAGTAAGATGAAAAGTATGTATAGAGATTCATTTTTTTTATTCATTTTTTGCATTTGCATATTTAATTATCCCATCATCATTTGTTGAACGAATATATTTTCTTCACTGAATTGCTTTGGCACCTCAGACAAAAGCCAATTGGCTATACATGTGTGTCTAATTCTGGAGTTTCTATCCCATTGATTTATGTGTCTATCACATAGTCAATATCATATGTATCATCAATATTAGGTATTTTTAGTCATCTATATACTAGTGGCCCGGTGAATGAAATTCATGCACAGAGTGGGGTGTCCCTCAGCCTGGACTGCACTCTCTCCAATCTGGGACCCCTGTGGGATCGGCCTAAGCCAGTAGTCAGACATCCCTCTCGCAATCGGGGACCACTGGCTTCTAACCACTCACCTGCCTGCCTTCCAATCACCCCTAACCACTCTGCCTGCCATCCTGCTCACCCCCAACTGCCCCCCCCCCGCCAGCTCGATTGCCCCCAACTGCCCTCCCCTACCAACCTCATGGCTCCCAACTGCCCTCCCTGGCCGGCCTCATGGCGGGGCGCCAGTCACTGTCATTGAGGTGAGCCTCTGGTGGTTACTGAAAAATCTTTGCTCCCATGCGCTGCGGTCCCACCGAGTGCTCGCACCTGCTGCCAGTCCTGATTGCTCAGCACTGTCAGCCGGTGCAAACAGTAGCTGCTGGCCCCAAACGCCCCTCAGGGCTTCTCCACCACCCTGCTCCTGAGGGGCAATTGGGGCAGCAGCCACCTCTCACACCTGCTGATGGTGCCGGCCCCACTCACACCCACTGCTGACACTGGCCCCAACTGCTCTGCGTCATCAACAGGTGCGAGCAGGGCAGGCACCATCAGGGTGTGGGAGCTGTGGTGGCAGTGGGAGCAGGGCTGCCAGCAGACAGGGGTTGCGGTGGGAGGGGCAGAGACCCACCCCTGTGCCCACTGTAGCCTCACAGCCCACAGTTCCTTTCAAGGTGCATGAATTTGTGCACTGGGCCCTAGTATTGCTATAATTATCAACATAAAACCACTGACTATATCTCAAAATGAAACATGATTACCAATTATGTAAGTCCTGCAACCAAGTAGCATCTGTACTGCAACTTTAACTCTTCTTTTAACTATTTTATTTCTTTGCTTTATTTTATCATTCCTAGTCTATTTTTTTCCAAATTGTCTATTTACAAAAAATGAATTGTCTCTTTCTGCCCCAAATCTTGTGGTTTGAATGACATTTTATTGAATCTGTATATAAGTTTGAAGAAAATTAATATCTGAACAATGTTGAATCTAAATACATAAAGAAAACTTTCTGCATATACATGTATGTAAATATTACATATACTGGAAGCCCGGTGCACAAAAATTTGTGCACTGGTGGGGTGGGGGTGTCTCTCAGCCCAACCTGTGCCCTCTCACAGTCTGGGACCCCTCGGGAGATAACCACCCGCTAGCTTAGGCCCACTCCCCTGATGGCAGATGGAACGCCCTATCCCACAGTGCCTGCCCCATCTCCCTAGGTCACACACGGCAGGCCCGGATCCTGCACTAGGGCGGGAGGTGGCTCAGGATCGCGCTGCCGCCCACCCTGCACACAGCAGGCCTGATCCCAAGCTGGGACGGGTGGCGGCTCAGGAACCCACTGCCTCCTGCCTTGGGCCGCACATGGCAGGTCTGGATCCTGAGGTGGGGCGGGTGGTGGCTGGGGATCACGCTGCCCCTGGCGCAGAGCGGCACAGCAGGATCTGCCTGGAATATGCAAATTTAACGGCCATCTTTGTTGGGTTAATTTTGGTACTCTTCTGATTGGCTGATGAGTATAGTGAGGGTATGATCAATTAGCATCTTTGTCTTTTATTAGTGTAGGTAGTATTTAATTTATTTATCAGTATTTTATAGTTGTAAGCAAACCAATTAATGATACTTGCACATGCTTAATTTATTCCTAATTTTTTTTACATATTTATTTTATATTTATTAGTCTGTAATTGAGTAAATCTGTGCACAAATCCTTTAAGAGGATTGCCTGGGACTCCAACAGCTCTCCATCTCACTCAACCACCATCTCCATTGATTTCACAGCCAGAAGTTATGGAGACTTTTCTTTGTGGCACTGGAACCCCTGGCTGGGGAGTCTATCTTGGGACGGGGATCCCTTGCTCCTCAGGGGAGACCTCTACAGCCCAGAATCTCTTCCAACATTTAACTGCCATAAGCGGGTATGAGACTTGCCTCTTCCATGTCTCCACCCCTCCTACCAGGTTTGACATGTTTTCTTCTGTATATTCTTAGTTATAAGACTTCTGTTCAGCTACATTTCAGATGGTTCTTAATGATGGTTGTTTGTAGTGTAGTTGTAATTTTCATATGGTTGTAAGAGAAGGCAAGGGCTGCATTTGCTCCATACTCTTCTATCTTCACTGGTGATTTCTAACTAGTATTTCTAATTATTTCAATATCTGAATGTTCATGGCTAGTGTATAGTAATAGATTAGTTTTATTTATATTGTTCTTATATCCTATGACCTTGCTAAATTCACTTATTTATAGTACCTTTTTTCAGATTCTTCAATAAAGTTTACATAAACAATGATGGTGTCTGAGAATAAAAACAGTTTTATTTCTTGTTTTTCTGTTTTTCCCTTCTTTTTCTTGCCATATCTCACTGACTGCAACATTCTTAGGGTAAAAGCTTTCAGTTTTACTATTAAATATGATGTTATTTGTAGGTTTTCCTTTTATAGTTACTATTTATTAGGTTAAAAAAGTTTCCTTCAATTCCTTGTCTGCTAGGAGTGTTTAATCATGAATATGCTCAAACATCCACACCAAATTCCTTAAAGTTCTCTGAGAAATTCCTGCTGAGTCTTCAAACATGTGAGCGAGGCAACTTTGTGTCCTGTAGCCACAATCTAATCACCATATCAATACAGTGGAGAAGTGATGAGCCCTCATTATAGATTCCTGCCCAAATTATTGAATGACAGGATTATGACCAATAAAAAGATGTTGGTTCCAGCCACTATTCAGGATGGGGAAAAAGTAGGTTTACAGCTGTGAATATGTGAGACACAGAGTTTATTTATGTATTATTACTTATCAATTATTCTATTATTTTCCATACTCACAACTGGAAACCTATTTTTGCCCCACCCTGTATTTGGTGTGGCTTTGTTTGTTTGTTGATTGGTTGGTTGGTTTAACACTGAAAATAATAACTGAAACATTTGATAGTTGAAGAGGGTTTACTAAAGAAATTATTTATAAAGTGTTTCAGTAAACCACAAAGCTGGATATTATGCTCTGGGGTTAGCAACAGTTGGGAGCCCCTGTCCCTAGGCTTGAAGGAACAAGCACAAGGAGACTTATCACAACTCAAAGGGAGCAGTTGTATGGAGAGAGCTACTAAATAGGATATGTGGCCTCTGGGAGAGAGAGAGAGAGAAAGGGAACCAAGAAAAGAAATTCCCTGCCTCATTACCTGCCTTCTATCTCCTGCCAATATTCCTTAACAGGAAGTCAGTGGGCTAATGTGCATTTGATCATACTAGTACATAAAACAAAAATTTTAGCTACCACTATTGCTCTTTATGTAGAGTAGCAGGGGGGAAAATAGGGAGAAAAAATAATTAAGACTTTACCTCTGCATTTCCTACTTCTCTAGCTGTTTCTGAGACAACTGGATGTAGATAAAACCATCAGAACCTAGATCCTCCAGCTTGAATCATACTGGGAGCAAGAGATTCCCCAAGCACTCAAGGTGCTAATAAAGAGTAAAACTGTTACAGAATGTCTCATCACAGCAGAATTTCTGAATGAAAATAAAAATTAAAAATGAGGTAAGAGGGAAAAGACTACCTATGAAGTGACTGCTACCAAGGATTAAACTGATCTTTCTGGAACTCTGAAAGCAAATTAACAAGTGGTTAATTTATTATTCAAACAAGGAAAGTTGTTTGCCTATGGTGAGTTAATTAATTCATGTTTGATTGCAGCAGGTGACTTAATGTGTCCAGATTTTAAAACAAATAAACAACAACAATAACAACAACAAACGTATTTAAGACTAGAGGTCTGGTGCATGAATTTATGCTTGGGTGGGGTCCGGTTGGCCTGTCTTGATGGGGACCGATCGGGGCTGGGCTGTTGAGGGGTGGGGGAGGAAAGGATATGGACAGTTGGCTGGCAGGCCCCGACCCCAATCAGGGTGAGGGGGGCTGATCAGGGGCCGGGCTGGCCCGGGGACAGGGGTTGCAGAAGGTTGGGGCGAGGGGCTGATCGGGGCCCCAATAGGGCCGGTTGGCTGCCACAGTAGGTGTCATAGTGACCAGTCATTCTGGCCATTCCAGTTATTCCGTCATTCCAGTCGCTTGGCATATGCGTGTGTGTGTGTGTGTAAATATATATATATATATATATATATATATATATATATATATATATATATATATATATATATATAGAGAGAGAGAGAGAGAGAGAGAGAGAGAGAGAGAGAGATGATAGATAGATATCTAGATAGATAGATGATAGATTGCTAACCTTTCTATAAGAACAGTTGCTCAGTAAGTTGAAACATTGGGAGCAATACCAATTGTTGATTAAAAAACAATTTTGAATGGTTTTTCTTGACTTTTGATGAGTTGACAGATGTTAATGATACTTCTCACTTATCATTCTAGATTCAAGGAGTCAATGCTAAATTTGAAGTAACTGAAGAATTAGCCTCTAAGAATAGCCTGTGTGAAACAACTAGAGGCAAACTATTTTTAAAGTTGGAAAAATAGTCATTTATGAAATCTGCTTTTGTGATACATCACAAATAATGGTGGTAAAAATATGTGTGGAGCAGAAAAAAGCTTAGTAGGAAAAATTTGCAAAGCTTGTGAAAATGTAGGTGTTTAAAGCTTGTGGTTATTGACTATAGAATTCATCAGTAGATTCTTTGCAGAAAATATTTGAATCTATCATGTATACTGAAGAGTACTATCAACAGTGAAATTCAGTCACTTTCATGGATTTAACCATTGTCAGTTCTGTGAATTTTTGTCAGAAATAGATGAGTCTCCTGACTTGTTACACCAGCAATTTGATAATTTCACAGCAGTGAATTTTTATTGTGAATTTTTGAGCTCAGGTTGAAGACCAAAATTTATCTGAACAAGAACTGCCCTCAGTCACTATATTAAAAACTAGATGGCCTTGTAAATTAGCTTTTTCTTCATACTTGACTAGGCTTCTTAATTAATTCAACCTAAAATTATAAGAAAAACAGAGTTTACAAGTGAAAAATACTGCATTAAGGTCATTTCAACAACAAAAGTTTAAATCACAAGTGATATCAAGTTCTTTGATACATTTCCAGTGCTGTTGAAAGTTAAAACAAGAAGTGAGACTTTCATACACACACAAATTTGCATAGAATATATTTTCCAGGCTCAAACTATAGTTCCAGTAGCATTTTTATTACCTTAATGCAAGTGCAAAGATAATTTCCATGTTTCACAATCTACATAAGTTTGCAATTGAGACATTCATTTCACCTTCAATTGGAACTGATTGATATGCAGTGGGATGATATGCTAAAGCACTATCAGGTAGAAATATAACAGAATTCTGTAAATGCCTGTGAATTGATGAATATGCTTAATTAAAGTTATATGCTGATAGAACAATATCAGTATTTGGCAGTAAATATCTAAATGAAAAAAATTTTTTGAAGATAAAATATGTAAAATTTTATTATAGATCAGCACTAACAGATGAACATTTCCAATAGGCCTTGAGTATAGAGAACACTAACTCTGAACTCTAATTTAACAAATGTCACTTCCTGTAAAAATGGTTCCATTTCTCCAAAAATAATTCCATTCTTCACATTAATACACACATATCACCAAAAATGGCACTCAAATATTATTATTATATTTAGAATATTGTCAATAAATTTTTATGGGAATTTATTTTCCTCATTTATATAGGTATGTACATAAAATCCTTGGTTTTGCCTGCTGGCTTTCAAAGTTTCATTCTTACCATATGGGCACTGCATATTTGGGCTCATTGAGCAAACAATGAAATATTCAGAAGAGACTGACTTGTAAAATGGATCATTCTTTAAAAAAATATTTTATTGATTTTTATAGAGACGAAGGGAGGGGGAAGAGAGTTAGAAACATCAATGAGAAAGAAATATCGATCAGCTGCCTCCTGCACACCTCTTACTGGGGATGTGCCCGCAACCAAGGTACAAGCCCTTGGCCAGAACCAAACCTGGGGGTGGGACCCTTGAGTCTTCAGGCCAACTCTCTGTCTACTGAGCCAAATCAGCCAGGGCTTGATCGTTCTTTTGACTACATTATATTGACAGCTTTCTCAGAGTATATGAACTCTGGTCCTATTTCCAGAGGTCCAGCCACAAATTTTTCCCACAGACCACTTGTAACATATTTCAATTTTTCTTTATATTTTTCTGACAAGGCTTCCAATCTATTAATCACCACTAATGCCTGAATGTAGGTAAATGCATCAAGCCATCTCTCATTTTCAGAAGAAATGAAACATCATGTATAGATCAAATATATGCATCCTTGTAGGCTTTTCTTTCACCACTGCTTTCAGGACCGTTTCTTAGAATACCATCTTTGATTGGTGCCTGAATACTGTGCAGATCCAAGTGCACAGCAGAACTACAATTATCCTCACAAGTCAAAGAAAACTCCCCATGAGGCAAGAGGTATGTAGAAAGCTAGTCATGAAATTGGTAGCTACAGGGACTGTAACAATCTATTCTGTCTGTTTGTGAAGTTTATTATGCTTTCTGGATCTGTTTGGATCTACTCTTGCAAATATATTTTCATTTTACAATGTTATCCTCTTATAAATGTTCATCATTATGATTCAGTGGACTAGATATCATATGGGTAATGATGGATGGTTCAAGTTATGTAATGTTTGGTGTTACATAGTCAGCAGTTATGTAACTATTACATAGTCCCAAGAGATCCAGTTAGTATGTCATCAATGTAAAGGACCAGCATAATGTCCTACAGAACAGCAAGACTATCAAATCCTTCCCATATTAAATTAGATAAGAAATTTGACAAAGTTTTGAGGCAAGACAATAGCAAAAATATTGTTATCCCTATCATCAGAAAGTTAACAGTTTATGCTAACCTTTGCTAATAGTGATGAGAAGGAGGAGATTATGCAACAGTGACTGCATACCAGCTGCAACCCTATATTGAATTATTTCAATCAAAACACCACAAGTAGAATCACAGCTGCAATGGGAATATCATTTGACAAAGGTGGTTTATGATTATGTCTCAAATCCCCATATGAGTTATTAATTGGACAAACAAACATGATAAGTAGGAATGTTTTATAAGTCACAGTCACTGACCCTCCCAATTATAATATGGTAGCATCAATCTCACAATTCCCCTACACTGGGTATTATTATGATTTCATAGCTTGGTGAGCTGGTGAGGGAAATTTTAGGAGGCTTTGCCTGGCCTTTCCTACCACAATAGCCCTCACTCTATGGGTTAATATATTATTGTGTTAAGTCTTTCAGCTCCTAATTGTATGTATTTCCCCCAATACATTTGGGAACTGGAGCAATAACTATAGAATGGGTGTGTTTCAACTGTTAGACATAGACTCAAGCCAATATTTCTTTTGTTCTCATAACTCCTAATCCTAAAAATGACATTTTAAGTCTAGAGTGATGAGTGTCAGTTTAGAAATAATATCTAACAGCTAGAATAACCACATAATTTATCACATAAGCCAGGACACTATGTAAGTGAAGGAGGCATTAAATGGACAAGATATGGTGCCAATAGGCATAAATCACTATTGTTCCAGGAAAACTTCACTGTATGACTACTCTACTGATGACCTACAGATTGTCAGGATATTTCCCTTTCCTCAGTGCCCAGTCATCCTGGAATATGAGTACAGTTCTCAGTGGCCCCACTGTAGGTTTGTAGGTTTTATTTACAAGAGGTCTGGCTCCTTATCAACAAAAAAAACTCTAGTTCTGTTACTTGGCTTGGGAATGGGAACTGAATAAGTAACTGATAATCCCCATAAAGGAAGCTCGGTTTGTTCAAGGCAAAATGTTTGGGGAAAGAAGGACCTACAGGTTGTAAGAACCACAGACTGTAAAAACCAGTGCGGATTGGGGCTGAGTGCCACACAGGCTGCTGGGGACTCAGCTGCTCCTCTTAAAAGTCCGGCACCACAAACTGAATTTACAAGATGCCACTTCCTCTGAGCTCCAGTGCTGGGAGAGTCTCTGGGAGACCCAGACACATACTAGGAGAAACTGGACTGTCTGGCATCAGGACAGGAACTCAGAGGTGGCTTTCTTCCAGTCGGAGGTGCTTGCAGAGGTCATTGTTCCCGTGATGGGATCTCCCTGGTGCAGGGCTGACTGGCAGCCATTTCTGTTTGTTCCACCCTGGTGATTCCCTGAGACCCTGTCCCACCCAATTTACAACCTCACCCAAGCTGTGCACAGTGGCTTTTGCATATGAATGGCCTGTCCTTTCTCAGTCTAAAACCTGTCAAACAAGCTGCAGCTGGGTCAGGGAGCCCCAAAGCAATCAATAAAAGGCCTGAGGCTGGCACCAGCACCAGCCTGCTGTGCTGCACAACTGGGCCTTGTCTGGGCACTTACAAACCTGATACAAAGAAGAAGAATCTGCAGATTTCTCTGTAGCTCCTACTGGGTGGTCCCAGGCAGTGGCTGACTTTGGACCTCCCAGGCAACCCAAGAGCCAATGTACCCAGTGGTCAGTGTGAAACCATACCAGATTACAAGTCTTCACATCCATAAATGACACACTCAAGAGGAAGACTCAGTGAGCACCAAAGTTCCACTGAAGCAAGTCCTGCTCCATAAGGGTGTCTCCTACACAGCAGCTCTCCCACTGTAGTTGCAGCTTATTCCCACAGCCAATTGGCCTGGAGGTCAATTTATCACAGTGACACCAACAGCAATCTAGGCTCAACTACAAGACTGTGCAAACAGCCCACAAAGGGGTGCACCAAGAGTGTCCACCTCAGATGATTGGGGACGCTGAGCCACTGGGCCCTATAAGACACTTACAACACAAGGCCACTCTATCAACTCAAGGAGACTTAACAACTACCCAATACATAGAAACAAACACAGGAAAGCAGCCAAAATGCAGAGACAAAGAAACATGTCACAAATGAAAGAAATGGAAGAAAGCAAACTACTGGATATAGAGTTCAAAACCACAGTTATAAGGTTACTCAAGAATCTTCTAGAAATCTCTGAGGAACTTACTAAGACCTCCAAGAATCTTAGTGAGAATGCCACAAAATGGAAAAGGACCAGTCAGAAATTAATCATACACTGAGTGAAATAAAGAAGAATATGCAGGGATTCAACCATAGATTAGAGGATCCTGAGAATCAAGTCAATGATTTGAAATATGAGGAAGCAATAAACACCCAGCTGGAAGAGCAAAAAGAAAAAGAATCCAAAAATGTGAAGATAACGTAAGGAGCATCTGGGACAACTTGAAGCATACCAACATCCAAATTATGGGGGTGCCAGAAGAAGAGAGACAGCAAGATATTGAAAACCTACTTGAAGAAATAATGACAGAGAACTTCCCCTACCTGGTGAAAGATACAGACTTACAAGTTCAGGAAGCCCAGAGAACCCCAAACAAGAGGAATCCAAAGAGGACCACACCAAGACATATCATAATTAAAATGCCAAGGGCAAAAGACAAAGAGATAATCTTAAAAGCAGCCAGAGAAAAACAGTTAGTTACCAACAAGTAAGTGCCCATACGACTTTCAGCTGATTTCTCAACAGAAACTATGCAGGCCAGAGGGGAGTGGCAAGAAATATTCAAAGTGATGAATAGCAAGACCCTACAACCAAGATTACTCTACCCAGAAAAGCTATCATTTAGAATTGAAGGTCAGATAAAGAGCTTCACAGACAAGAAAACACTAAAGGAGTTGATCACCACCAAACCAGTATTATATTAAATGCTGAAGGGTATTTTTAAGAAGAGGAAGAAGAAGAAAAAAGGTAAAGATAAAAAATTATGAACAACAAAGTGACAACAAATACATATCTATCAACAAGTGAATCTAAAAACCAAATGAATAAAAAATCTGATGAACAGAATAAACTGGTGAATGGAATAGAATCAAGGGCATGGAAATGGAACATGATGATTCTCAGAGGCAAGGGGGTGTGGGGGTGTGTGGAAAGAGATTAGACAAAGATCTTATATGCATGTATGCATTACCTATGGACAAAGACAAAAGGGTGGCGAGGGCCTGGGGTAGGGTGGGAACCAGTTGGAGGGGAGCTATGGGGGGAAAAAAAGGGACATCTGTAATAATCTCAACAATAAACATTTAAACAAATCATACATTCACAGGAAACAAATTGACTCAATGAAACATCTATACCTGTGGTTACCCAGGCAAGACAATTATCAGCTCAAGGAAAGAAGGCTTTTACATCAATGGCTATTGTTACAATTTTTTATAAAGGCAAAGAGATTCCTGAAAAATCTCAATGTGGTTTGATGCATAAAGAATCAAAAGAAGTAATTACATTATTGTTAGCTCCTCCTAAGAATGTTATTTGTTACTTAAGTTTTTAGAGGCAGAGAATATTATTTTCACTACAAGGTGAAGAACAAAATAGTCCTAAGAATTTGTGCTTTGTAAAAAAGAGATTTGATTTTTAAAAATCATGGTGATCTGGCAGTTTGGAACACAATACATTTTTTTCTTTTCTTTTTTAAATATATTTTTAATTGATTTCAGAGAGGAAGGGAGAGGGAGAGAGAGATAGAAACATCAATGATGAGAATCACTGATCAGCTGCCTCCTGCACACCCCCTACTGGGGAACGAGCCCGCAAACTGGGCATATGCCCTTGACTGGAATTCAACCTGGGACCCCACAGTCCACAGGCTGACGGTCTACCCACTGAGCCAATCCAGCTAAGGCCACACATTTTTCATAAAGATGTAACATAATTTAAAATAATAAATTTAGAAGGATATTAGAATAAAGCAAATTAGTATCCAGAAAAAAATGGAAAAAAGAAAGTCTTTAAATACATAGGCTATTTAGAGTTCAACAGAATAAACTATATGGCAGATGAATAAATTAAAAAGTACAGTAACACACTGAAGATAATTTAGGAAAATATGTTGATGAGAATATGTTCTGTTATGTTTAATGACTGTTTTTTGCCTTTTAAAAATGTCTTTAGCATAGACCTTAGGAGAACGTCAAGCAGAATGCTTTTGTGTTATGCAGAAAAAAAATGTCGTTTCATATTGCAAGCATGTTAATGGATACGTTTCAGCTCAATATGAATATGTTATATGGAAATCACAGGGATGTTTCAGTACTTGTATAGGTGGCAAAACATTTCTTGTGATGTCATATGAAACCTTCAGAATATAATATATCTATGATAATATTTTCTATAAAAATCAGTAATGTGAGTGGTGGATTTTTATCACATTTTATGCTGTACTTCGAGAATGAATTTTGTAACCTGAGTTTATCACTAGTAATATCAAAAAAAGATGAAAAGAGTCTACTGTTCCAATTGTGAATGTCAGGCATGTCTTCCAATAACAGATGTTTAGGAAAACACGAAACACTCACTAAACACACCACTTAAAACACACACACACACACACACACACACACACACACACACACACACCATATTATAGGGAAAGAAATGCTTTGAAATTATCTTAGGAAACTGAGTCAGAGGGGGAAATAATATACAACTTCAAAATACCATTAACCTTTTAAGTGTAACAACTACATTCTCTCCAGAAAAGACGGATATCTGTCAACTCACAGGGAAGTTGCGTCATCAGAAAACGAAAAATTGTTTGCATTTTTGTTAAAGTAAAATTTATTAGTTGTATCTCCAACATATTTGATTTCACCTGTCAGTTGCAAAAACATGTAGCAACCTGGACTGGCGACTCTCACCTGAACTGAATACGGGGGGGAGGGGCGGGGGGGGGAGAGGCAGTCCTATGCGACTGAACCCTTAACCTGTAGAACCTGATGCTGTTTCCACATAAATAGTGTCAGAATTGAGTTGAATTGTAAGACACCCAGCTGGTGTCTGAGACTGCTTGGGAGGCGTGGAGGAAACCACACATCCACACATTGGAATGGGGTTTCAGAGCTCTTAAAGACCTTTAGTAGTGGACACACCATTAGAACAAACAGCACAGGACCCACATGTAACCAGATATAACACAAGAGATGTATTGCCTTGGTTTTTTGTATCAGATTGACATGAAACGTTACATATAATTTATTTTTATAGCTGAAATTAGTGAGGAAAATTATTTATTCATCAATAAACTAGGGAAACCAACTCTTCCCTGTGGCATTTCATCATGTTTTACTTTTCAAAGCATTTTAACATACCTTTGTTTTTTGGAAATCAATAAAACCAAAGAGAGGTATTGACATTCACCTTTAGCTGATTAGATAAGTGAGCCTTATAGAGGATTAGTGACTGTCTAAATAAATAAATAAATAAATAAATAAATAAATAAATAAATAAAATTAGATAATCAGGAATTAGCGATTATTCAAATTTAGGAGTCTCAAACTCGTTGTTGTGTTTTTTTTCTATTACATTGTAGCACATTCTTAGGAATTATTTGATTAATATGACTAATGAAAATATGATGCCCTGGTAATTTTGGAAAAAAATTGCTCTATTTTTTTCCAGTTCATAGTATAATGGTTTCAAAATGCAAGCATGTTAATGGATAACTTTCATCTTAATCTGGACACATTTTATAGGAAATAACAGTGAGGTCTCAGTACTTGTTCAGGCTGCAAAACAATTCTTGTGATGTCATACAAAAGCTTCAGAGTACTTTACCTTCTAAGCAATGGAGGAAAAAAAAATCTTGACAAACTGTATTGTCGTTCCTTATTATTATTATTATTATTATTATTATTATTATTATCATCATCATTATACTTGTAGAAATATACAATGCTAAAAGGGTTTGCCTTAACTAAAAAGAAAGTAGAATGATTTTTAAAAATATATATTTTATTGATTTCAGAGAAGAAAGGAGACGGAGTGATAGAAACATCAATGATGAGAGAGAATTATTGATCGGCTGCCTCCTGCATGTCCTCCACTGGGGATCAAGCCTGCAACCCAGGCAAGTGCCCTGACTGGGAATCAAACCATGAGCTCCTGGTTCATAGGTTGATGCTCAACCACTGAGCCACACCAGCCAGGCAAAAATGGAATGATTTTTATGCTAGGTGTTTAATATAGCATTCCAGGATAATGGGAAGTTGATACTGCTATACTTATTTCATAGATAAGAATAGAGTGGGAAAGATGTTAATTAATTTACAAAGATCACATTATTAGTAACTATGCTAAGCAAAACTGTTTCCAAAGTTTGTGTATTTTTGAATATCTTTCTTTTTTTAAAAAAATTATTTTATTGTTTAAAGTATTACAAATAGTAGTACATATGTCTCTTTTTTCCCCCCATTGACCTTCCCCCGGCCTCCCCTACTCCCTAGCATATGCCCTCACCCCCCCCTCCCCCGCCAGTGTCTTGTGTCCATTGGTTATGCTTATATGCATGCATACAAGTGCTTCGGTTGATCTCTTACCTCCACTCCCCAACCCTCCCCGGCCTTCCCGCTGTAGTTTGTCAGTCTGTTCGATGCTTCTTTGCCTCTGTATCTATTTTTGTTCATCAGTTTATAATGTTCTTTATATTGCACAAATGAGTGAGATCATGTGGTATTTTTTCTTTCACTGACTGGCTTATTTCACTTGGCACAATGCTCTCCAGTTCCATTCATGCTGTTGTAAATGGTAAGAGTTCCTTCTTTTAGAATACCTTTCTTAATTAAGTAGGCTTCCCACACCTGTTTTTATTTTGTTTTTGTTTTCAGGTAACGCCTGTGCAAATTTTCCTTGTCTATGGCATTTCAGATAATTCCCTTTAGCTCTCTGGAGCCCCAGTGTAGAAGGCAACGGCATACACTCTAAAGAGGTTTGTTTGCTGGGGGTTGGGTTTCACCTTTCTATTTTTTCCACACCTGTTAGTTCATCTATTTCCTTTGAAGTCATCTATTTCTTAAAGTAGTCATTACCACAAACATTCTTCAGATGAATCATAACAGGTATGGATAATGGGTTATTACCCTTAATATATGGAATTAGCTTTTAAAGAAGAACTATGATTGAAGAAAATTTAAGGCAGATGTTTGGAGCAGAGGACCCATAATTTATATGATCATGTTTCCTTATGCATACTAAGGTTTATCTTTCTCTGAATTTTTACTTTATGGGTATTTGAGTTCCTGCTTTGATCAGGGAAGGGGCTGATGGGGGCTGGATCTGAGAAGGTCCAGTGAGGTGGAAGTTTTGGGGCTAGTTCTCTGAGTAAACTGTATTAGCTTGGAGCTGGGCAAGTTGAAGCCTGATGGGGGAAAGTATTAGAACATAATTAGAACAGAATAAGAGTGTGGTTTGAAACACTGTGGAAAACTCCCTTGGAGTTGAGATAGGAGTATTTATGACTTGTGTTTTTTTAGAAGAGGTGATAAGAAAGGTAAACATGATGATATACAAGTTGCATAGTACCAATTAAATGCTACAATTAAGCATGTGTACCCAAATTGCCATTTAAAATTTTGATTAAATAGAGCTTCTTGTGATTTTAGGGAAAAATCTCCTAAGATCAATATGTGGATTGTGTATTCTTAGATAAAAATCAAGTTAGCGTTGGCACAATTAAGCAAAGAGTAACAAAGAAAGATGGCACATATAAAATAAATAGAGAAAATGAGAGAAATGTGCTTGGATATTAAGATTTATCTTTTTAAAGAATTATTTCTTTATGAATTTTATTGTCTAATAATGGCAAATGTTTCCTTAGAAATGCGATTTCTCTCAGGATTATTTTCCTCTTAAGAGAAAACTATATTTATCAGCCATAGAGACTACCTTCAACTCTCCATCAAGGTAGGAAAGTAATAGTAGATTAATATAATTTTTTCCTCTGATAGAAATGCAATATTATTACTTTCCCATTTTCAAAACACAGATACCAACACATGAACGCCCAGAGAAAGTCACTAGCATCCAAGCGCATTAATTGAACATTCTTAGAAGTAAAACACACACATACAAAAAACAATAACTTCAAGATAAGTTTCCAAATAAGAGACATAGACCAAAAGCAACTACAAGTTTCTTCTTATCTATAAAGCAATTATGACTTGTTTGAATGGCTTATGGTCATACACCATTCTTAGTGTGTGTCCAGGCTATCACAAAACTATACATTAATTTTGCTCTTAGCTCAGGGCAAGTAAAAATATGTGTTGAATTTATACCAACAGCTTAATAAAAATAAATCAATATATACTTTTCATAGAAAATGTCAGACCTATCAAGCAGTCTTTATGAGAAATATTCTGTTGTTGTTTATTCATTACTTATTAAATCTGTCTTAGCCAGAAGCAAAAGTGACTAGGAATTAAAGAAATATAACTGTGGGGCTTTTCTTCAGTGACTTTCATGAAATTAGGAAGCAATTGATCTTGAAAAAAAATAATATACTTTTATTACCTAAAATAGAGCCCTATTTTCCTCAAAAAGCAAGAAAATTTGGTGAGGAAGGAGAGGAAAGCAGGGAGATATAGAGCAGTAAAGAAAGGGGGGAAAGGGAGATTACACTAAAAAGAAACAGAAAAAGACAAAGGAAAAAGCACAGAAGGACTCAGAAGTATATGGGATCTATTTAACCTTGTCCATCATTTTTCTCTTTCTATCCTTTCTCTCTCATTATTTGGTCATATTACCATTTTCTTCCTACCAATTGGAGTCATAACCTAGGATCTGGCTCTTTGTGGGTGAACAGCAAATAGATCCAAATTGCGTGTTTTCACTGGAACCCTAATCACTCCGCCTGAAACCGAGAGCAGGTCTGGCTGCCTGCGGTAATGAAAGCCAAACTCATAAAAGACAGGTGCTAATGAGAAAGAAAGAGGTTTATTCAAGTGATGGCAACCTGAGAAGATCAGGAACTCTCATCTCATAGCCTGTTTTAACAGCTGTAGTCAATCTAGCAAAATTTGTAGATCCAAAAGTTAGGGAAAGAAAACTGTGGGCATGTAGGGAATGTAGGGTGTGCAGATGTATAGGCTGCACAGGACGTCTTCCTGTAGGCCTTCATGTGGATATTTACAGTCACCATTCTTGGATTGGCCACCTGGTTTTCATCCGTTGAATTCTTGTGACTAGGTGGTCAGTGTCAGCTTGGGTCCTGAGGCCAGGCTGCTTTTCAGATTCACACTGGAAAGGAAACTGCTGAACTGTCAAGTATACTAAAAGAAAACTTTTAACATTCAAGCTTTAGTTTTGAGAGAAAAATCAGGTTAGAGTAACAAGCTGGATTTAACATTTAGTATGATAAATATGGGTAGCTTTATATAGATCATTTATAAGCTCACTTTGTTAGTGCATTCTTATTTTAGTTCTATTCTATGGCTAGTCAGATTAATATAAGTAGTATAGTGCATTCATTCTCTGTTACACGCCTAACCCTCTTCCTACACATTCAAAATATAGAATCTATTTTTCTAGAATAGAATGAAGCTATCATACATTTTTATATATGTAACTCAAGAAATGAAAGAGTCCTATAAAGGAAGATGTAATCAACACAAAGTCAAGGGGGAAACACACACACACACTCACTGCATTTTACAAATGGTTAATCACTGAAAAAATGTACCAAAGTAGTTTTAATGGATCTGATGGGTTTAACCACCCCCACTCCTCGCTGCCCTGTTCAGTGAATTGAAGGGATATCAAAATCATGCACATTGAAAAATAAATAGCATTATAAAGGAAACAAAAAACAGAAATACATACTGTCACAAAATACATAGGTGAAGAACAAATTGAAAGTAGCATAGACGGGAAGAGAATTTTAAAATTTTTCTAAGAAGACTTAGGAAATATCATGAAGCTCAAAGTTTTATTTTAACATGATAGAAAAGCAGGATTCTGGAAATTAAAAGCCATTTATAATCTGTTCAACATTAGCTGATTGTCTTTATTAAGACTGGAGTAAGACTAGCAGTAGAACTCTGTAGAGACATAGGAAAAGAACCAATATATTAATTTTATTAATTGAATTAATATGAATATAAAGAATAAAGGTTTTTATTTATTCAATGTAACAATTGCTTAGAGCTTTGTTGATTTAGATAAATTTATGCTAAACAAATCTTATAACATTGTACAATTTTATTTTAAGAGAACATGTAGATACATGTATATGACTTTTGTTTTGATCTTGTCTTTTTTTTCCCAGTTTGTTCAGTGTACACACACACTTTCCTAATAGGCTAACAACCTTACATTCGCACTAGATAGATTTTATTTTCAGCATATATAGATGACCTTAGCTCTCTAATTTTAAAAAAATAAATAAAAGGAAACAGAAGCAAGTATTACATTCTCAATATGCCTCACATTTATATCAAAATGTTTCAACCCCAGAGACTGAATATACAAACAGACAATAATAGCCAGACCATATATGACAATGGGACTCTGGTCCAGGTAAGAAATGCAGGGGAACAAGCCAGAGTCATTGCTACAAACTAACCTGAACAGTCAAGACCTGGTCAATGACTACCAACTTCCATATTTGTTGACCTCCTTTCAACTTATGGCCAACTAGAAACAGCCAATGATGCTCCACTAACCTACCACATAAGCCATTCTGCTTCTAATCAGCCTGTCCCCACCACTCAATACCAACAACCTCAGGCAGAAACTACCTAAAGCTTACCTTTTTTTTCCACTATAAAAATTTTCCATTTTCCTAGCTGTCTTTGAGTCTCTGCCAAACACAAATGAGGGTGACTGACTCCCTTGCTATAGCAAGCTCTGAATAATAGACTCTTCTCACTTGGGTGGCCTTCATTTATTCCTACAAATCCACCCTTAAGGCTAGTTAAAAGCATAAGGAAGGAAGAAAATTGTGTTCAGTAGAGAGTGCCTTCATCCTACACCACTGGTTTCTGTAGTTAAGGACATTTTCCATGTCTTTGCCTTCTTTCCTCCAACCTGTGGAAAAGGAACAGATTACTTGATTCATAAGCAGTAGAGATTATGCCAGGTTCCTGTTTAAGTGGATTTAAGTTATGGAAAGTGCTGAGCATGGGGTTTGAGAGCTTTTCTTCTCATTCTTATATGCTAAATTAAGGGGGTAGTGACCCAGGTAAGTATATCTGTAAACTCCAAATTTTATGGGTGCAAGTTATTCTGGAATGTTAGCTAGAAGGTAAGGCTACGTCTTTAAATCTAGGCTTTCTCAGCAATTAAGGTGGCGTTTGGGCTCCAATCTGCATAACCATTCCTTTAAAAGCAGAGGAAATTGGGGGGACTCTTTTAAGCAACAAGACTTGGTTGCTTGCCCCCATTTAAAATAAAGAGGACTCCATCCTTTCCTCCTTCAGAGAACAAAAAAAAAAAAAAAAAAAAAAAAAAGCAAACAAACAAACAAAAACCCCTGAAAATCATAAGTCCCTGTTAGGATCACAAGAAAATTAAGTTTGTAGATGATGTTTTGTTTTGTTATTTTCTTTCCAAAATGCTTGCTTTTATAAAATGCAAAAATAAGTCTCACCCATGTTTTTGTAATTTTACAAATTTATAATTTTTGCACTTTTGGTGTGTGGGTGTGCGCAACTGAGCCTATTTGTGCTGCTGTTAATTTTCACACTGTTTTTTTCCTGTGCTCCTGCTGAGCTGCTAAAATCAACTTAGAAAAAAATGTCATCATTGTTACCTGGGTATCAGCAAAATTATTATTTTTGTCATTTTAACATAACAAATAAAATGTTAACAAATTAATTTATGTTACACCACTGAGATAGCTGGTATGTGCTCACAGGAATAGCAACACTATGATTCAAATTTTGCTTCAAGGCACAGACATGGGGATGTAGGTGTGCTGATAGGAGTGTCAAGCCTACAGCAAACGGATCTTCATAACATGACAGATTTATTCACTCTGTCTAATGTTTAAAAATATTTTTTTCTTTTCTCACATTTAATCCCTTTAATATTTATACAAGAATGATTTAGTCAGTTCCTCAAAGTTTACCTTAATATGAATGGGAAGATAGAGCAAATAAGAAAAGTAACACGTTCCATTTCCACATTGGGCTAATTTAGGAGCTTGGTCCTAAGTAAAAGGCATACTACAAATGATTCCTAAATTGTGATTTTTCTGTAGGGATATGGCTGCATGAGTGCTCCCACTTTTCCCCCCCAGAAAGGCAAACAGAAAATAAGACTAAGGGGGAAATCTCACAATATATTTTTAGTGAAATTAGAAGTCAGAGAAAACCTATAAATTCCAAATAATATGTGAGTACTGCCAAAACCTTCTGACACTGGAAAACTCAGAGTGAGAGGTAATGGTGTTCCTTCCTACCCAGAAAAAACTGGGTGAGGAAGAGGCCTGGAGGAGGTAGATCTGTTTGCTTTAATGTAAGAAATGCTTAAATAGTGCTTATTATGTTGCTGGTATTATTTTAAGTGATTTGTAAATATTAATTAATTTAAGCCTGGTAAAAACCTGTGAGCTACTTTTATTTATTTTTTTATGGATTTTAACACTTTTTTATTTTATTTTTTTACACTCTTTCCTGACTTTTTTTTCTTTATTGATTAAGGTATTACATATGTGTCCTTATCCCCACATTGTCCCCCTACCCCCCACTCATGCCCTCATCCCCCTTGCCGGGGTCCAGTCCCGGAGGTCCAGGGGTTCCCAAAGGTGTGGAAGAAGTCGGCGAAGAATGTTTTACACAGAGACAGCGTGCAGAACTCTCTAGCTCTCTTTAGTTTCCGTGGATCTTCCTGTGCCTGGCTGAGGCCACAGAGAATGATTCTGAGGCAATCTGAGCCTTTATTTTTATAGTCAGAGGTAAACACGGTAGTGGTTACCAAAGTTACACTGTTCTTGTGAGTTTCACTTGTTTTTGTTCTTGTTGCACTTCCCTCAGCCCGTTAGCTTCCCAGGTAAGATCTAGGGAGCATCATAAGGTCAAGCCTAATTATGCTAAGAGGACTGTGCCCTCTAAGCTGGGATTTGTTTGTGACTTTGCCAACAGGTCAGTCCGAGGCTTAACCCTATATCGGCTCCCCACATGTCACCCTTCTTTTATTTTTATGCTACAATAATGAAAGTTTAACTTAAGCATCAAGAACAAAAAGCTACCACAATGAAAGTAATACTTCAGCATCAAGAACAAATCTCTGGCTATTAATATAATAACAAAACAATGCCAATACAAAACCCAAACTACAGACCATAATGAAAGTAAAACTTAAACATCAAGCTCTGGCTATTAAAAAAATACTAATGTGTTAACATTTTTAAAACTAGTAAGAATAACAAAAAATGCCAATGCAAAACCCAAAACATTTTAAAACTGAAGCATAACATTTTTAAAACTAGTAAGAATAATAAAACAATGACAATGCAAAACAGCAATAAGTGAGTTTCTGCTAAATGAAAGTTTGTTTTGCTGATTTACTCAGAGTCCTCGGACTTGGCTGCGCAAGACTTTGCAGAAGACTGGCAGCTAGCCAATGCTAGCATAGCGAGAAACATGACTGAGGGAGTAGCTTCCACTTCTTGCTTTTCTACGATCTGCTGGGCCTCAGTTGTTAACTTCTTCAGCTGACCCCATGTTGGCACCTCAGTCCTTTGCATAGCCTTCCTTTTCTTCTTTTTTCCGCTTTTCTGTCATCGGGGCAACTCTCAGTCTTTGGAACGATGGGAAAAGGAGCTTCTCTGGGTTCATTGTGGTGACACATGTAATGCTCTGGTACCCAAATTGGCTGCACTGCTCCTTCTGGAAAAATACAAAACATAACCTCTTCCCCACATCATTACTAGATCTGGTAAAACTCTTGTCTGGTTTGTGTATCCTTCTACCAGTCTGAGTCGGCAGAGGCTATTGTACAGGAGGTCCGATGCTTTTTGGCTGCTGTACAACCCTCTGCACTGTATTTCCCAAAAATCTAACATATAACATTATTCTCCCCCCCCCTTTTTTTATATAGACAAGGTTCAGATTGATGGAATTGTCAGTTTTTCTTTTTGTGTAAAGAGCTAACTTTGATGTGTTAAAACTAAGTAAAATGCATTTACTCAATCCAAAGCAGGAATTAAAAAGAAAAACCCCAAATGCTCTCTTGTATCCATTTTAAGAGTAGGATTGGCGCTTTCCGCTATTACCTGAGTCATGATCTATCACCCCAGGGAGAGCTTGCCAATCCTGCACTTTCCCGGGGTGGAAAGGCTGCAGTGGGGTTAAGGATAAGGCTCCTTGGGCCTACCTTCTCCCCTGCCTCTACATTTACCTTTCTGGCACCTTTCCTTCCTCAGAAAAGCATGGACATACTTCTTGTATAAAACATTCAGTCTGACTTGGAGTAACCTTAACTCCTTTGCTAGCAAGCATGTGTTAAAAGATCAATACAGAGTCTTTTTCCTTTAGACTCAGTATGGCACATCTTCTCAATCTAATTTCTGTACTATCCACCTTCTTACCCTACTTATCCTCTATAGGGGTGTCTGCAGACCCTGGTGGAGTCCTATCCGCCCCAAGTGTGGGGGTTCTCAATGGGGGGGCTTACCTAGAGGAATCCTGTTTAGGCGCCAGATGCTGGGGTCCAGCACCAGTGGTCCAGGGGTTCCCAAAGGTGTGGACGGAGTCGGCGAAGAATGTTTTACATGGAGACAGCATGCAGAACTCTCTAGCTCTTTAGTCTCCATGGATCTTCCTGTGCCTGGCTGAGGCCACAGAGAAAGATCCGGAGGCAAACTGAGCCTTTATTTTTATAGTCAGAGGTAAACAAGGTAGTGGTTACCAAAGTTACACTGTTCTTGTGAGTTTCACTTGTTTTTGTTCTTGTTGCACTTCCCTCAGCCCGTTAGCTTTCCAGGTAAGATCTAGGGAGCATCATAAGGTCAAGCCTAATTATGCTAAGAGGACTGTGCCCTCTAAGCTGGGATTTGTTTGTGACTTTGCCAACAGGTCAGTCCGAGGCTTAACCCTATATCGGCTCCCCACACCCCCTGGTGTCTGTATCCATTGGTTAGGCTCATATGCATGCATACAAGTCCTTTGGTTGATCTCTCCCCCTTACCCCCACCCTCTCCTACCTTCCCTCTGAGGTTTGATGGTCTGATCAATGCTTCTCTGTCTCTGGATCTGTTTTTGTTCATCAGTTTATTTGGTTCATTATATTCCATATATGAGGGAGATCAGCTGATACTTGTCTTTCTCTGACTGGCTTATTTTGCTTAGCATAATGCTCTCCAGTTCCATCCATGCTGTTGCAAATGGTAAGAATTCCCTTTTTTTTAACAGCAGCGTAGTATTCCACATCAGTCTCAGAAACTGATAATGAATATTTCCTCTAAATGGTAAGGCACATGGACAAAACCAATAGGCTAGGTAGAGAGAAAAGACATGAAAGTACTCAGATAGACCTAGCATTGGTGCTATGGATTGAATGTTTGTGTCCTTCTCTCATTCATATGTTGAAACCTAACCCTCAATGGGATGGTAATAGAGGTGGGGTCTTTGGGGATGATTAGGTGATGAGGGTGGGGCCTTTATGAATTGGATTAGTGCCCTTACAAAAGGACCCAGACAACTCTCTTCCCTCCCACCATGTGAAAACACAGAGGGAAGCTGGTCATCTAGGAAGTGGGCCCTTATCAAACACTCAGACACTGAATCTGCTGATACCTTGATCTTGGACTTAGCCTCTGGAACTGTGAGAAATGAACTTTTGTTGTTTAAGCCACCCAATTCATGGTATTTGTGTTTTAGCAGCATGAACAAGCTAAAAGGGTATCTTGCAGTATGTGTGTTCTATAGATGGGGAAGTCACCTAGGAAAGCAGTGACCATGTTCCTTGAAGGCAAAGGCTATTGAAGCAACATGACTACTATCGTTCTCCTGAGTCTGGTAAGTTGTGAGAGTCAAAAGAGATGAAGCTACACAAAGTGGGTGAATATTATAATGGAATATTATCATTGCTGTAGCAGGATGGTAAGGTATCCTTAAACTATGATACCAGAGACTTCCTAATTCCTCCCACTTCCAAAAGAATCATCTGTTAATAGCTTTCAGAGGATCTCATTCATCCAGAATTGAGAAGAAAAACAAGAATAAACACAGAGTAACTTAAAGGAGTAATAAGAGAAAATTGAAATGGGATGCAAAATCTTCTATATATAAAAGAAATTCACCAAAAATTAGATAAGAAACAGATGAAAAATGTGACCCCAGTGACCTGGAGTGTGAGAGCCTGATAAAGATTGACTGGAATGTAGGTTTGTATTTAAAAAGCATACTGGGGAGCCCTGGCCGCGGTGGCTCAATTGGTTGAGAGTCTTCCATATACCAAGAGGTTGTCAGTTTGATTCCTGATTGGGCACATGCTAAAGTTGTGGACTCGATTCCCAGTAGGGGGTGTTGTGGAGGCAGCCATATGATGTTTCTATCTCTCCTTCTCCCTTCCTCTCTCTCTAAAAGAATCAATTAAAATTTATTTAAAAAAATTTTTAAGTGCCCTGACCAGTGTGGTTCAGTTGGTTGGGTGTTATCCCATGCATCAAAAAGTCACATGTTCCATTCCTGATCAAGGCACATGCCTGGTTGTGGGCTTGATCCCCTGTAAGGGGTGTGCAAGAGGCAGTCAATTGATGCTTTGCTATCACAGCAATGTTTCTCTCTCTCTCTCTCCCTCCCCCTTCCTCTCTCTCTAAAAATTAATTTAAAAAAGTTTTTTAAGCATACCCCGGAGAAGCAGAGGAACAAGAGGCCAAGGCAGGGTGACTCAAACATATTAATGTGTAGTCCAGTATATGCATGTAGGGAAGATGTTAAAGCATCACATTTATAGACGCTGGAAATATTGTTAATGCAGAGCAGAAGAAGACTACCTTGGGCTTGTAATGAGATTTGAAATGTGAAGGATATTGAGGAAATGTTTTCACTGATCTATGATGACACCAAGATCTTTTCCTAGAGTTTGCAACTAAATCAAAACCTGTCAGTAAGAACAAAAGGTTTACATTTGTCTTTCCAATATGTATTATAGCTTATAAACATCTAGGAAAATTTATTTTCTTAAATTTTTATTTTTCTTGCTAGGACCTTTAGTAGTTCTCACTATTTATTCATGCCACAGCCAAACTAAAGAAAATACAAATCACCTTGAAAATGTCTTTTTTGGTTTACTAACTTTGTGTTTTGATCACTGGCAGATTAATTTCACAGGCTCAAAACTAATATATTTATAGTTTATATTATTTTTACATCTACACTTTGCTGTGGTTGACCACAGCCCCTGAGTGATGGATGAATGGATTACTCTGACATAACATTTGCTGTGAAAGAGAGGGATAAGGGACTGCCTGGCTAAAGGAACCAGACAGCCTTGATTGCCTGCCTCATTAGGCTTTTATTATAGCAGCAGTTTGAGATAAAGTTTATCTTTTAAATACAATCAATAGAGTAAGTAATATTGAAAAACACATGTTTCTGTAGTGTCCTTTAAGCAAGGACACCGAAAGATTATGCATATGGATCAAAATAAACACCCGGGGGTCTGCATGTGCACAGACTTGTATGGAAAGGTCAAGGATTAATTAGAGGCACCATCTTTGGCACTTCCCTAAGTCAGAATTCCAATAAACAGGGCAGGCGGCCTTCCACACACTTCCCTTTTCTTGAAATGTCCTCCTTACAAACTTTCCAACCAAGCCCCATGCTTACCCCCACTTCTTTGTGTCTTTGCTCTATTTCAAATGTTTAATGCCAGTAATATTTCATTTTTAGACTGCCTCAGGAAATTTTTAGGAAAATGTTGAAATTCATAATTTTTGAGAGATTAGGGATGTATCATTTATAATATATTATTTTAGGCTTAGACAAAAATAATGCTTTAGACAAAAGGACTTGCTTTTTCTCTATTACTGTATTGGATAATTTTGTAATGTCCCCCAAATTAAAAAAAAGATACAATTTGTAAAACATGATTTTCCCTGTATAAAAATAAAACAGAATAAAGATTAATAATATATTTTTATGACCAAGGAAAACTTATATGCAAAAGAGATTAATAGCTATATCCATAAAATATAGACAATACATTTCAAAGATAGGAAACTCTATAAATGTACCTAATTAGGTCATTAAAGCATATATTTTAATATATAAATAAATATTTTTAATAATTAAAAAGCTGGTTTCAATTCATAATTTTATTACTTAGACATTGATGAATTTCAAGTAACAAAATAACATAAATATGACAATATAATTACATAGATTTCATAATTATAGTCCATTAAAACATTTATTTTTAAATATATTTTTATTGATTCCAAAGAGGAAGGGAGTGGGAGAGACAGAAACATCAATGATGAGAGAGAATCATTGATCTGCTGCACACACCCTACAGGAGGTCAAGCCTGCAACCCCAGCATGTGCCCTTACTGGGAATCAACCATGACCTCCTGGTTCATAGGTTGACACTCAACCACTTAGCCATACCAGCTTGCTAAAACATTTATTTAAAAGTTAAAAAAAATATATAACATGTTATTTATTGATAATAGAGAGGTAATATGCAAATTAACCCTCACACCCTCACAAGATGGCTCCATATGACCAGACCAGGGAGGTTAGTGAGGGACGACCAAATGACTGAACAACAGGTGGTGTGGGGTGACCAGGCCAGTGGGGGCGCTGTGAGGGGTGACCAGGCTGGCAGGGGGGGCAGTTGGGGGTGATCAGGCTGACAGAGGGGGGCAGTTGGGGGCAACCAGACCAGCAGAGAGGGCAGCAAGAGGAAACCAGGCTGGCAGGGGGGGAGGGTGGTAAGGGGCAATCAGGCCAGTGAGGGGGGGCAGTTATGGGTGACCAGGCTGGCAGAGGAGGGCAGTTGGGGGTGACCAGGCTGGCAGGGGGTGGTAAGGGGTGATAAGGCTGGCAGGGGGCCTGGAGTTAGGGGCAACCAGGCCAGCAGGGAGGGGGAAGTTGGAGGCAACAAGGCAGGCAGGCAGGTGAGCAATTAGGAGCCAGTGTCCAGTATTGTGAGAGGGTTGTCCAACTGATGGTTTAGGCCTTGATCCCCGGGATCGGGCCTAAACTGGAAGTCAGACATCCCCCAAGGGGTCCCGGATTGGAGAGGGTGCAGACTGGGCTGAGGGGACTCCCCTGCCCCCCTGTGCACAAATGTTGTGCACCGGGCCTCTAGTTTATTGATAATAGTATTACTAAATAGATATCCTGAGAAACCTAACTTGTTTTTTAAAATGGTATTTGAGAAATTTTATGTTGCAAAATTGTTTTTCTAGCTATTTTTGTCACCTTGGTAAATAGACTTAGAGAAAAGAAAAAGAGAGAAAAGAAAAGAAAGTCTATAGGATTAATTACTCCTTAAAACTACATTATAAGAAAATGAAAATTAGGGAAATAATTTGAAAGCCTTAGAAGTAAAATGCTGAAGAAAATAAACATGCTGGAGAACAAAAACAATGATTTTCTTTTGATTGTTTGCATTGATTGGGTCAGAATCATAATGTTTATGTCTTGATGAAACATAAGATAGTCAAATGATTACTTTGAACATTCACGGACAACATAGACTTATAAAGGAAACTTTATAGTTTTCTTTGAAAAAAATATTAACGTATTTATTCAGTCAAGAGACATTTATAATTTAGTTAATATTGTGTTGAGTACAGAGAATTGTAAGTTAAGTAGCTTTTAGTCCCAGCTTTCAAAGCATACATAGGTTTTAATGTTTGTTATTTGCTTGAGATTATTAACAAACATGACTACAGGAAATAATTAAGCTAGTGATTACAATGTTATAGAGCAGGGGTGGGCAAACTTTTTGACTCGAGGGCCACAATGGGTTCTTAAACTGGACCGGAACAAAAGCATGGATGGAGTGTTTGTGTGAACTAATATAAATTCAAAGTAAACATCATTACATAAAAGGGTACAGTCTTTTTTTTTTTTTTTAGTTTTATTCATTTCAAATGGGCCGGATCCGGCCCGCGGGCCGTAGTTTGCCCACAGCTGTTCTAGAGTAACTAAATACTTTGATACTGAGTACAATCTTATTTTAAAATATATTTTATTGATTTTTTTACAGAGAGGAAGGGAGAGGGATAGAGAGTTAGAAACATCGATGAGAGAGAAACATCAATTATCTGCCTCCTGCACACTCCCTACTGGGAATGTGCCCGCAACCCAGGTACATGCCCCAGACTGAAATCGAACCTGGGACCCTTCAGTCTGCAGGCCGACGCTCTATCCACTGAGCCAAACTGGTTAGGACTGAGTACAATCTTGAAACTCCAGTAAGGTGGCATTTTTTTGCCAAGCAGAACTAGAAACTAGAAAACTTTTGTGAGTAGTTAGGCAAACCATTGTATTTTCTCCTCTTCATGCCAATATTGCATAAATAGAGCACATTGAAACAAAACATCTGTGACACAATCAAGATAAAATGCAATCTGGAAAAAGCAAATATGTGACTATTTCAATATTGCCAACACAGAGACATTCTCTACATGGTACAATTTACAAATAGTTTACTCATAAATCTTTCACTTCCTACTTTATACTTTGTGTGTGTGTGTGTGTGTGTGTGTGTGTGGATGTGGGTGTAATGCTCATTACCTCATTGTTCTTCATCTTGTACATTTTGATGTTGTGTGCTTTCAGTGATTTGAGGGATTTTGTTTTCTTCCCCGCTATGGAGTATTTTCTGATTTTAGAAGTGTTAGCTTTTACTTCATATTCCTTTATTTGGTTGATCAGAACATTTAAAATTTTGCAGTTGAATACCTTTGTTTATATTGTCTGATCATCTTTGGCAATAGCAAGGATTTCTTTGTTGCAGCTTAAGTTAAGTCCTGGCTGCAACTATTACTCTTGGGATGGTTTTACTAAAGCACTTGATTTTATCCAGTCAACATGCCATATTGTTCGTCCAAAACTCATCAAAAGAAAGCATAACAGAAAGTTATTTTTTCTTTTGTCCAGAAAATTAAATTTTTTGGACAGATTGTTATAAAGAACATTAACAACCACAAATCCATTGTAGAAATAGTGAATATCCTATCTAATAAAGAGGAAAAATGCTAATTGACCCTCACACCAGGCCGGCAGAGGTGGGGAAAGATGGTGGCGCCCACAGCCAATAGGAGGAATATGCTAATTGACTGCCACACCTCATAGATAGCAGAGCCCACAGCTACAAGATGGTGGCACTCAGTCCCCTCAGCCCTCCCAGGGCAGCAGGTGCAGTAAGGCCTGGCCTGCCCCTAGGCAAGCCCGGACGCTCCACGTGCCTACCTCCAGAGTCTCCCAGTCCCCTCAGCGCCCCAACTGCCCAGGCCCAGCCTGAGGCACAGGCAAGCCTCAGATGGAGGCTCCCCAGTCACCCAGGGCTGCCTGAGGCTCAGGTAACCAGGGCCAGCCGAGACTTATACTGCCGGCAGTGGCAGCAGCAGAGGTGTGATGGGGCATTGCCTTCCCCTGATGGCCGGGTCTCTTTGAGAGGAGGCAGGCCAGGCTGAGGGACCCCCCTCCAGTGCATGAATTTTCATGCACCAGGCCTCTAGTCCTATCTAATAAAGAGGGAATATGCTAATTGACCCTCACGCCATAGCAAAAGTGGCGGTGCCCACAGCCAATAAGGAGGGACTATGCTAATTGACTGCTCCACCTCAAAGATGGCAGTGCCCACAGCCAGAAGATGGGGGCACCCAATCACCTCAGCCTTGCCAGGGTGGCAGGCCTTGCCATGCACCTGCCTCCAGAGTCCCCTAGTCTCCTCAGCTCCCCAACTGCCCAGGGCTGGCCTGAGGCACAGGCAAGCCTTGGATGGCAGCTGCCCAGCCACCCAGGGCTGCCCGAGGCTCAGGAAACCAGAGCCGGCCGAGGCTTGTGCTGCCAGCAGTGGTAGCAGCAGAGGTGTGATGGGGGCATCACCTTCCCCTGATCGCCAGGTCGCCTCCCACCCCTGAGGGCTCCCAGACTGTGAGAGGGGGCAGGCCTGGCTGAGGGACCCCCTCTCCAGTGCATGAATTTGCATGCACTGGGCCTCTAGTATATTTATAAACATATATTTATAAATATATTTTTAGAATATATTTTAAATATGTAAGTTAAAAAAAAATCAGATCCAGAGTTAGAAGATCCGCAATAGAGTTTGGTCTCTGCTCTGAACTAACTGCATTAACTGCATGGTTGAGAGACAGTTACTAATGAAGGTGTAATAGTGTATGGTCCCTGAGACCCCTTGCAACATCATTGATGCTTCCAAATACATTCTGCATAATTGACCATACAGTAGACAGGATGTAAGAGCAAAGAATGTTCATGTCTTTTTAACTTTATTTTTTATTTTTAAAATTTTTTTATTTATTTTTTAGAAAGAGAGGAAGGGAAGATAGAGAGATACATTGATGAGAGAAAAACATTAATTGATTGGCTGCCTCTTAAAACCTCCCTACTGGGGATCAATCGCAAAAACTCAGGCATGTCCCCTGTGCAGGAATCGAATTGATGACCTGTTAGTTCCTGATTGAGGCTCAACCACTGAGCAACAACAACTGGGCAGAAGGTTCATGTCTTCAATCAGGCAGCTTCATCAATTTAATAAACATTTATGAAATGCTAATCATATGTTTGGAACATGCTTTTTTACACAGAGTGACAAAATAAACTAGAAAATTCCTCTCTGACATTGGATGTGTGTGTGTGTGTCTGTGTGTGTGTATACACACATGCATGTATGTCTCAAAGTGTATGAATAAAATATGTAAATGTGTGTGTTTTTCCTGGATGGTAGGATTAAGGACTTTTTTTTTTACTTTCTTCCTTATTCTTCTATATTTTTAAATTTTTTCACAATAAACACATATGTAGTTTTATAATCAGAGAAAAAATAATAACTATTTTAAATAAATAAATGATAAACTTAATTTCTTTAACTGACATGTGGGTAATTTAAGGGAAGCGATTAAAAGACAAACTGTAGTAAACCATATTTTGATTTTAATTGAAATTCTGATTTCTACTAATCTCTGAGATTTTTAGCTTAACCAATTTGTAACCCAACAAAACAACAACAACAACAACAAAAATAACCCTGAAGTTCAGCTGCCTGCCTCAACTAAAACCAAACTTATGAGGCAGGTTCTGGTGAAAAAGGAAAGATGTTTTATTCAGGAGCCACAGGACCTGGGAGAATGGCAAATTTTATTCTCAAAGACCAATCTCTCTTCCTCCTCAATTGTGCTGTTCTTAAAGGTATAGGGAGGGGATGGTTTTGTTTGTTTGTTTGTTTTATTTTTGTATTTTTTTTACTCTCCAATTATCTCCTATTTTTTTGTGCACTGGGGCCATCTCCACTCATCTTTTCATGTTCTATCCTTTCATATTTCAAGCTTTTGTTGCTGCTCAATGTGAGAGCCTCCCCCTGGTGCCATCTTGGCCAATGGGGGAGACTTCCAAGCTCTCCAGCTGACTGTCAGGGTAACAAATTTACATGATTAGCGTAACTGCTTTGGTGGTGGGTGTGAACTCTGTTTAAGGTGTCTAAGTAAAAGATAGTTTGAATGCTAGTTATATTTTTATGTATATCATCAGTGACCAGTATATTATTTTTCTAAAGAAAGTCCTTAATGCCAAATGTCAGTCTTTACTTCTCTAGTGAATATGATTTTTGTTAAATAATATCTATAGAAGCAAGGTCAGTACAATACTTAATATATGAAAGCATTTTTAAGCAAATAAAGTATAGCTCTATTCACAGCCAAAGCTACCTTGTTAGCATTTGATTAAATGCTTCAATAATTTTCCATGGCAATGTGTTTTAAAGGAGGTAAGTACTAATAGCAGCTGCACATTTGTGGTTAATGTGTTGTTAAATTGATATAAAAAAGTAATATTGATGTAATGACTCACACTCATACACCCTCTCTCATCAGAAAATTTATAATAAATTGAGAGTAAGCTGACATTCAAAAACAACAACAAAAAACTGTACTAATTATTAATTTCTCAACATGCCATAAACAATTATTTAATTTTGAGTAACATTTTTCAGTGTCCATTTAAAAATTAGTAAAAATTTACTTTCCACAAAAACATTAAGTTTTCTAGTCTAACTTTTTAAATGAGTACAATTAAAACCTTCACCAGAAGAAATGAAATTAGCATAAACATGCATGCCTTAATAGCCTTTGGTACTGAAATAGAAATTGCTCTTCTTGATGTGTTTTGTTGCACAATTCCTATTGCTCTAATGTCTTTATAACTGGGTTTTTGTTATTCATCTTTTGTTAAAGTTCATTTTGTTCATGAACAATGCATTTTAACACTTCTCAATAATTTATTTCAAATTTGTGTTAATTATGGGAAGTTAATTCTTACATATTATTGAGCCTAGCAAAGTTGAACTGTAAATTCATGCAAATTAATGTGACTTAAATTAAAGTAAGCCAATTTGGCACTGCTAGAATATTTGTGTAGATTTTTTTCAATGTTGTCTCAATGGTAAAATTTTTTTTCCATATCACCTTTATTGGAATTTATGTCCATGAAATTGTGGCAAGAATTAGACATATTGGAAAGTACTTTGTTCATAAACAAATAACATCAATGTTTCTCTGTCTCTTTCTCTCTCTCAGTTTTGCTTTCTCTCCCTCTTTATAGTCAAGTCTTTATAAAGCATTATTCATTTTTGTTCATGAAAATGTACTGAAGCTCACCAGTTCCATGATTCAACTGTTTTAGAATTAGAACCACTTCTCCTTTATGCCTTAGGAATCAGACATTGCCTGTTAATTTTATTTAAAACAGTGATCTCCTATTCATTCTTTACTTAGTTTTACAGAAAAAAAAAAAAAAAACTGCTTCAGTTATACACACTGATGGACTCTTACTAAGCATTAAGTGTCAAGGCCAGAGTGAGAAAGTACAAAGGAACAAATATGTAAGTTTTATACTTCACTCTTAATACCTCCCACTCCTACCCAGATCCTATTCTACCCAGATCCTAGGACAGTGATGGCGAACCTATGACACCCGTGAACCTATGAACTCATTACTTTGGTTGATTTTTCTTTGTTAAATGGCTTTTAAATATATAAAATAAATATAAAAATATGTCTTTGTTTTACTATGGTTGCAAATATCAAAAAATTTCTATATGTGACACGGCACCAGAGTTAAGTTAGGGTTTTTCAAAATGCTGACACGCCGAGCTCAAAAGGTTTGCCGTCACTGCCCTAGGAAGACTACTTTTCACAGATCAATGAAAATCTGTTTTAAAACCTCAGGATGAATGTTTGCTTGTTGTTTTGATAGCATAGGAGTTTCTTGAGATGACAACCTAAATTCTCATCAAAAAGGGCATTAATCTATAGTGCGTAGATGTTTATGAGTATGTGTTTACATGAGAAAATATACAAGACATATTAAGTGAAAGAAGAATGTTTTACAAGGCAATCTATTTCCTATATAATAAAGAGGTAATATGCAAATTAACCCTCATACCCTCATAAGATGTCTGCCTACTACTAGGTCAGCAGGAGGGTTAGTGAGGGAGATCAAATGATTGAACAAGCAGGCTGCATGGGGTGACCAGGTCAGCAGGGGGGTTAGTGAGGGACAACCAAATGACTGAACAAGCAGGCTGCGTGGGGTGACCAGGCCGGCGGGGGCACCATGAGAGGCGACCAGGCTGGCAGGGTGGGCAGTTGGGGGTGACCAGGCTGCCAGAGGGGGGTGTTGGGGGTGAACAGGCTGGTAGGGGTGGGGCAGTAAGGGGTTACCAGGCTGGCAGGGGGGGCAGTTAGCAGCAACCAGGCTGCCACATAGAGGGCAGTTGGGGGAAAATAGGCAGGCAGGCAGATGAGTGATTAGGAGCCAGCAGTCCCGGATTGTTAGAGGGATTGTGAGAGGGACATCCCCTGAGGGGTCCCGGATTGGAGAGGGTGCAGGCTGGGCTGAGGGGAACCCCCCTCCATGCACGAGTTTCATGCACCAGGCCTCTAATATATATATATATCTAACTCCCTAATATGCAATTAGACAACGGTGGAACAACTGAACAACCAAAAAACCGGTCTCTATGACATGCTCTGACCACCAGGGGGCATGTGCGGAACATGGCAGGCATGGGCCACAGTGGGATGGTGGAGCAGGTGAGCGGGGGTGCCAGACCAAAGCTGGGCACCAGTTGCTGTCATTGGGGTGAGCCTCCAGGGGTTGCTGAAAATTTTTTGCTCCTGCATGCCACGGTCCCACCCGGCACTTGCACCTGCTGCCAGTGACAGCCCACTCACACCCACTGCCGGCACCCATGCCAGTCCCGATCACTTGGCACTGTCAGTGGGTGTGAGCAGTGGCTGCTGGCCCCAATCGCTCCTGAGGGCTTCTCCACCTCCCCTTGCTCCTGAGGGGTGATTGGGGCCTCTTGCACCCACAGCCAGTGCTGGAGCCACCGCTCGCACCTGCTGCTGGTGCCAGGTGCTGGTCTCAATCACCCAGCACTGTCAGCAGTTACCAGAGGCAGCTGCTAGCCCTGATTGCCCCTGAGGGCTTCTCCACCTGCCCCTGCTCCTGAGGGGCAATTGGGGCAACAGCCGCCACTTGCACTGCTGCTGGCGCCCGCCCCAATTTCTGCAAGTGGGGCCTGTGCTGTCAGCATGTGGGAGCAGTGGCAGTAGGAGCAGGGCTGCCAGCAGACAGGGGACGTGTGGCCTCAACGGAAAGGGTTGGGTGGGGGCACAGAGGATGGACTGAGACCCACCCCTATGCCCACTGCAGCCTCACAGCCCACAGTTCCTTTTAAGGTGCACAAATTTATGCACTGTTCCCCTAGTATAGAATAATCACACTAAGATTTTAAAACAAATTCATTACTTCTACTGAGGTTGCTGCTAGTCTTTTTAAAAAAATTAGTGCATATATAGTGAGAAATCAAGAAGACTAAGAATCAGACTATTGAATTAGTTGTCAGAGGATCATTGAATTTTGAGGAGAATTTCCAAGTCTTTATAAACAATAAGAATTTCATTACCCTAGTAGTATATTTGGTTTGTAAACTCTGTATGAAAATTTGCATAATAATGACACTATTAAAACATCCCAATAAGACAAATATTTATATTGTTTCTATTTTTATACTACTATTACTAGAGGCCCAGTGCATGAATTCATGCATGAGTGGGGTCCCTCTGGGTGGCCTATGGATATCAGGCACCAGCTCACACCCCGCCTCACAGCCCCACAGCCCTGCCTGGCACTCTGCCTTAGCCTGGTGCTGCCCCCTCACCAGGTTGGTGTCTGTGGGAAGATCAGTTGGGTAATTGGGCACCGGCTTGCACCTACCTTGGCCTGGCACTGCATGCACCTGCTCCACAATCTGCTGCGGTCCTGCTCTCATTGGACCCATTAGGGCCGGCAGTGCCTCCACTGCTGCCAGTGCCACGTAACTGATGCCAACCATGTTCTTCACCTCCCCTGGCAGTCAGTGCACATCATAGCAAGCTGTTGAACTCCTGGTCTAATGGCTGTGCGAGAGGACAATTTGTATATTAGGCTTTTATTATATAGAACTAGTGGCCCGGTGCACAAAATTTGTGGCCATTAAAAGGAAATTAATTAAAGGAAATATTTAAATATTGCTATTTGCCCTTTATCTATAATAGAAATGTCAGAAATGAAAGAAAATTAGTAAAATATATATAAAAATCTTCCTCCTGTCAGAGTCTGGGGCATGCTGCAGGACCCAGAGTCAAGTCCCCACCCACCCGTGCACACCTCAAAATCGCACGAAACCCAGACCCGGCCAGCCCCACCCCCATCAAGCCTTGCAGGGTGGGCGGTGCAGCCTCAGGGCCCCCAGCCCCGGCGCAAAGGCGTGAGGGTGTGAGGGTGCAAGGGTGTGATGACCATTTGCATATTAGCTCTTTATTATATAGGATTACATAGAATGCCGCAATAAACATCATTCTTTGTGCCTCCTTGCATAAGCTTGAGAACGTATTTTTTAGAATACATGTCCAAACGCTATCTTTAGGTTATAGCAGATATTCACTTGGACTTTTACATGATTCTGCCAAATTGCTATCTAAAATGGCTACATCAATTTTCTTTTCACAAGCTATCTATGGAGGTTCTCAGATCTCCATTACTATCACTAATATAAACTATTATCTAATGCTTTAAAATTAAGTTAATACAATGTGAAAAATGTTATCTGATTTTGTTATTTATGTTTGATAATGCAACTGATCTAATTTTTAATGATGAAGATGTATAATTTTGAATCATCTGTAATAATATGAAATAACTAGCATTTAATGTGACAAATTAAGGGAATTACATTTTTTAAATTTAAGTCATGGTTTTACTATTTTAGACTAGATAATGTTTTAATCTTTGTGTCATGAAATCCATGATTTCACCTTCTACAATGGGCTGTAAATGCATCTTGATTGAGCAAAATTAGGTCTCAGATTTTGAATTCTGGATTAGAAGAATAGTTTTAAGGTATCCCAAATCTCTCAAATAGGTTAGTTGAATTTCTGCAGAAACTTAAAAAGAGTTTAAAATAGACTAATAAGCTAACACACACACACACACACACACACACAGATCTATTGCAAGGATTTGTCTTACAGAGTTGTGGAAGCTGGAGATCCAAGACCCAAATCCACAGGACAGGCAGCCAGAAGGGCAAGATCACAAGCCAGTGGAACTCCAGGGAGATGAGTCAGAGCTTTAGTCCACATGCAGATTTTCTTCTGTTTCTTGGGACTGACAGTCTTATTTAAAGTTTTTGAGGCCTTTCAGCTGACTAAGTGAAGCTAACCAAGTTATCCAGGGTAATTTCTCTTACTAAAAGTCACCTAAATAGGAAATTCCATTGTAGCTGCAAATTCCCTTTATGTCAGCACCTGAATTCATACTGTGTAACTGGGACTTGGCCTGGTCAAGTTGACACATTACAAAAGTTATTTCACCATGCAACCACCCTGCCCCAAACTTATTTACCCAAGTTAAATTTATAAATGTGATCCTTTCTTTTTGGCAGAGATCAACTTATCTATGTTATAAAAACCAAGTGGCCCTAACGCGGTAGCAACCAAAGACCAGTCACCAGGAGGCTGTGTGCGCGGTGAGGCGCATGCGGGTGGGCAGGGATGCATGCGCAGCAAGGTGCGTGCAGGTGGGTGGGGACTTGACTCTGGGATCCCGGGTCTCACGCGTTTTCCCGCTGGTCGGGGTTTTGAGCAATTTCTGCGCTGTGTCACTAGTCTCTTTATAAATAAAATAGAAAAGAAACTACTGGATCTAAAATTCCAGTGGGGGGCGGGGAATGGGAAGTGAGGTCAGTGGAATACTGGTGGAGGGGAGGCTCGCATTTACCTTTCATTTAAATGATGTGCCAGGGCCTTTGACGATATATTGAAGGTGTGTGATTATCCAGGCAGCATTCTCCATGGAAAATCAGAAGGCACTAAGCACAATTACTCCACAATTGGATATCATTACAAATTATTAACGAAGGATGTAATAAGCATATGACATTGCAGGGAAGTTTTTATAAACATTAAGAACTTATGTTCTCAGGTAGTACATGATGCTTTATACTTTTCAATGGATAGATGAGAAAATGTTTGGTGTATGCATCTGATATTATGGAAGTACATATTCAACAGACACCAGATAAACCTACTTTTCCATACAAATTATAAATCTTTTTGGAACAATCCACAATTGTTTTCAGTGACATGGCTCTTTAGTCTTTGATTTGGAAGAAAGGAACCTATCATGGCCCAAGTTTTGTAAACTTACCAAAAACCCATGTGTGTTTTAACAGAAACCGACCCTGAAGTCAGAGTTCAGGTTGGTAGAAACACCTCTTGCTGGACCAAGCCATTCAGGAAAGTGTAATTTAGGATCGGGGATTTTGTTCTTCTAATGAGTGACTTAATTTGAAATGATTTCACACGTGCTGAGTAGATTCACTTCTGATACCACTTCTAGAAAAACATCCTCTACAAAAATGATGATATGGTTTTATTGTGACAATTTTAGAATGAGCTCAGAGCTAATTGTTCTTAGTATAGAATTCCTTTTGGGGGGAAGGATAAATAGACTCTTCTAAAATTAAAAATAATATCATTATTAGATATATTTTTAAATGAGTGGGTTATGGTCCCTAGTTATCTAAAACAGGTGCTATTTTTTTATAGCAAGCACCTGCTTTAGATAACTAGGGACCATAACCCACTCATTAAAAAATATTCTTTGATTCCACTTAATATGAGTTGCTGGTAATAGTCAAATTCATAAAGATAGCAAGTAGAATGGTGGTTCTAGATGTTGGGATGGGTGTAAATAGAGACTTATTGTTCAACAGGTACAGAATTTCAGTTTTTCAAGTTGAAAGGATTTCTGAACATGGATGATAGTGGTAGTTGCACAAGGTGAATGCATTAATGTCACTGAACTGTACATTTAAAAAATGAGTATGATGGTAAATTTTATGTGTATTGTACCACAATTAATGAGTTATATACATACACAAATAAAGCTATATTGGAATGATAAAATAATAAATAAAGCAGGTCTTATCAATAATTCTCCACGGATTTTGGAGAATTTTCCAGGGTGCCTGTTCAGTTAGGTGCTTCATTGCTGCATTATTGTTTTGTTTTGTTTTTTCTTCTAAATGTAGTTCAGGGAACATATTTTTAAGGCCAAAATCATCATGACATTATTCACTTTGGGGCCTCCATAGTTCCTGTGCTGGGAACGAGAGACCCACAGCGCTGATATCCTGACTTTGCTGGTAGCCCCATTTAAGGAAGTGTCCCATGCAGGTGACAGTTTGGGTCAAGTGGTTTAATTTTAATGAGCATGTTAATCCTACTTTCCATCAGGTCAAATTTCAAAGTTCTTATATCTGCCATTAATGGGTATATGGAGGGCTGGCAACCTAACTGCCACTTTTATTGCTTCTCAAATCTCTCGAAATTCTTTGTAAAAAAACAAAAAAAAGGCAAAAAACACACACAATATTTTCTGAAAAGTAAACCAGCTATCTATTTTTCTATATATGTCAGTGTGCTCTATATTGCATGTGCTCTTACCCACATCTCACTTGCAAGACCCTAATTCTTTGAGAAATTTTTATGTGGTTGAAGTGGAAGGATTGGGGCATGCCTTAGTGCTTTTGGGTTGCTATTAAAAAGTCCCTCAGGATGGGTGGGTCATAAATAACAGAAGTGCATTTCTCACAATTCTGGAAGCTGGGAAGCATAAGAACAGGGTGTCAGCAAATTAGATGTCTGGTGAGGCCCATTTCCTGGTTCAGAGATGAGCATCTTGCACTGTTTCCTCACGTAGTGGAATGGATTAGGGAGCTCTCTGAGGTCTCTTATAGAAGGACACTAATCCATTCAGGGGGGCTTCACCCTCATGACCTATTCACCTTACAAAGGCCTCACCTCCTAATACTGTCACCTTGAGGATTAGGGTTTTGGCATATACATAGGGATGGGACACAAACTTTCAGTCTATAGTGAAGCATATATAAAATACCAAGTCCAGCATACATGTAACAATTGGTATTCAGGGCAGTTCTGAATGATCCAACAGAATAGTGAATAACATGAGATATTTGCGCTCTTGCTCTCAACCTCTGCTTATTCCCTGGACACACCTGTTTCCATCAGGCATCACTGTCTCTCTGCAGACACTCACCCAAGGACTTGTTTGCATGTTTGGAGAAAGGAAGAGAGAGAGAGAGAGAGAGAGAGAGAGAGAGAGAGAGAGAGAGAGAGAGGAGAGAGAAACATGGATAGGTTGCCCTTCATACATGCCCCACTTGGGGACTGAATTCAAAGCCCAGGTATGTGCTCTGACTGGAGATTAAACAAGCAACCTTGCACACTCAACCAGCCTAGCCACTGTTGGCCGGGCTAAAAGCATGGCATTCTTGATGACTATTGATAAGAGCTTTTCTGTTAATGTCCTTGCAGGTATTCTGTGATAATTTGATTTAAATCTTCCCCCAAGCAGAGAATGGTGTCTAATGTATTATATAGCAGAACATGAATGATTTTAATTAATTAATTTTAATGAATACTTCTTATCTGTACAGAGATATATGGCCTTTGACCCCCAAATTACAATAAACACATCTCAGTAATTAGAAAGGTAAAAATAAGCCTGAGAGCATAAACCTTTTAAATTTGTTCCTATATTCACAGTATCTTTAGAGTTTTAGGCACAAACTACGCATCTCCATCAAGTTTTTAGTGCCGGTGTGGCTTACTTTAAGTTTCATCTCAGGAAACAGTTGTGATTTACTCTGATAACGTATCAATGTGCATTTGAGGAAAACGTCTTCACGGTCAAAGTAAGAGTAAGCCACTTTCAGAAAAGTTTACTTAAAAATGTAGAAATTGGCACATATATAAGCACTAGTATATGAAAAGTAGGCACTTTTCTTTCTTTCGTGTATCCCACTAGAAAAAACCTAAAACACACACATGCACACACGCATTCACAGATGCACACAGAGAGAAAAGTTCTAGAAAAAGGCATTGTGCTAAATCAGTATTAACATCACATGCAGATAGTTGTAGGAAAAAACTCATAGTAACTATTTTTACTCTATTCTTTATATTTATTTTTCCTTAATGTTTACTAATCAATTACATATAAAATGTTCTGAAAGGAGACTGGATCCTCCCAGCAGAAAGCACATATTTCTAGTTAATTTGAACTCACCAAATATATTTAACTACAAGAATAATATTGATGATAATATGGATAGTTCTGAGAGAGATTTAACAGGAAGAGACTTATTCCCAGGATATAATTCAAATCTTCATAAAACATATCTCACATTCCCAAATTATTAGCAAATTTATCTAGGTAGCATGGACAAATTTGAAGATATATTAACTAAACATAGAAAATGGGCAACAGTGTGATGATGTTGGATAGGGGGGGTAAAATAAAATCACAAGAACAATACTATTATATAACAAGCTTTCTGTATTATTCTCCATATGAAGATTTAATATTAATTAAGAGGTATATGTGAGGAAATAATGGTATATTAATTAACATAATTATTCAGTGATTCAAAATAATATGTTATATGTATGTAGTTATAAAAAATACTTAAAGCTCTTTCATATACATTATCATGTTTGATATTTATAAATACAATTTATCCAAGTCATATACACTTAATATCCAACAATGGGTCATGCAGCATTTACTATGTGTCAGCTACTTTTAAAAGAGAATTACAGATATAAAGTCACTTACTCATTGTAACAACATATAGAGTGTAATTTATTATATTCACTTTATTTATTTATTATTATTATTATTTAAAATGTATTTTTATTGATTTCAGAAAGGAAGTTAGAGGGAGAGATAGAAACATCAATGATGAGAGAGAATCATTGATCAGCTGCCTCCTGCATGGCCCACTGGGGATCAAGCTTGCCACTCAGGCATTGCCCTGAGCAGGAATTGAATCTTGATCTGATTCATAGGTTGACTCTCAACCACAGACCCACACCGTCTGGGCTATATTCACTTTATTGATGACAATTGTGAGTTTAAGTAACTTTTCCCAAATGACATACCTTAAAAGTAGCATAATCAAGGTTACAACTTGGGAAATGTGGCTCCAGAGTAGGTTTTCTTAACCATGGAGAGACAGAAAAGACACAGGTCCACTGATATATACCTAGAAGGTAGAAGGGTTTGGGATAAGACCTGGGACTAATTTCTCCAAATCCAGCAGTTTTTCTGTTTTATATCTGTGGTGGAGTAATGGATCATTTGAAGAGTCATTGTATACAGACATACTATCCACCTGCACCATTTGAATGGCTTCTGGGTTGGAAAGTGAGGAGAGCCTTCCCATTATTGTCATAATGCTCTGCATGCTGAAGCTCTTCTCTCACAGGAGCATTTAGCAAGGGTTGCATAGAAGAGCATTTATTTGTAAGGTGTCAAGGTAAACAGAGGGTAAGATACAAAGTTTCAAACCATATTTAATATGGAACACCACAAACCACATAAAAAAGTATATAATAATCTATATTGGAAGTTAAATTAACAGGACAGAAACCTGGGTCTCCAAGATGAAGTGTCTGAGGAATTGACTTTCCATTTATCCTATCTCCTAGTCAACACTCAGGAATACATTGAGTGTTAGCCACTGTTTGCCCCTAGGAAGGAGCTTACAGCATAGCCTATACCCGATTCTAGCATACGGAGAAAGACAGAGACAGAGATGCCAAAAGAGAAATGTTCAGAACAATGTGTCATTTCTCAGTAACTCAAAGGGAACACCCCCCAGTTGGGTCTTTGACTGAAAGGATAACTCTGACCCTTGCCCTGTGGAGTCACTCATATGCAGTTATGTTCTACTGTCCTATATTTACAATAAGCATATTATAAATATATTATCATCTAATAAATTATTGTATTGAAATCCTGAAGTTTTTATTATAACTCATAGAAATACAATAAGAGGTAAAGACAGACATCATTATCTTCTTTTTCAATAACATTTTATGTGTTTAAAAAGAAACATTTTTCACCCTGGCCAGGTGGCTCAGTTGATTAGAGCATCGTTGTCCCATATACCAAAAGGCTGTGGGTTCGATCCCCAGTTGGTCCAGGTGCATACGGGAGGCGACTGATCAATGTTTCTCTCTCACATTGATGTTTCTCTCTCTCTCTCTCCAAAATCAATAAACATATCCTCAGGTGAGGATAAAAACAACAACAACACTTTTCGCAATTCTTAAATTTAATTTAAAACATGTTGTTTTATAAATGATGTGCTGGTCTAAAACAAAAGAAAGATTTATAAAACTGTGTTATAATTTTACATATTGAGGACCAGGGGCTATGGGAAGCAGACTTTGTGGTGTCAGAATGTTGCAGTGACTCCTGGGGAGGAGGTGATTGGCTTGTTTGAATAACCCCGGGTACTGAAGCCTGCTTTTCCAGGATAATTAGGAACCACCTGCTCCCCTTGGGAAGAAGTGTTGTTTGGCTAAGGCTGTTACCCAAGGCAGCAGAGTGGGGAGGGGACTGGCGAGTAGGCCATTTGAGGCCCTCCAGGTTTCATGAGATGTCAAGACACATATACTATTGGGCCTTTTCACATCTGTCTCATCCAGAGTGGTGATATCTTAGAATCAGACCTTGGGGCCCTTCCTTAAGTTGGTCCTATTTGGAAATTATGATGATGTACAAGTCAGTAGAGATCGGTGATCATCTACTTGGACTCTAGAGAAAGGTATCAGGGTTCACGTGCAGCTTTGCCACTTAGCTCTGTGACTTTGGCAAGTCACTTAGGTTTTCTGTGCTACAGTCTCCTCATTTATGAAATGGTCAAGAATAGTGCATATCTACCTCATAGAGGTCCTTTAAGAATTAAAAGATTTATTATTTCTAAACACTTTATATGTGCTCGATATATTTATTTTTATGACAAATAATTAAAGCATATAATAGTATTTGATTTATTATTTATTTAATTATTTCTGAAATAATTATTTCCTATAAGGGCTGTAATGAAAGGATACAACGAATCATTAAAGTTGACAAAATCTAGGTAACAGGGGAAATAATGTTGGGGATAGTCCTGCTGAAAGGTACTTCTGCAATTATACTACGAACTTTCTGTCAGTTAATACGTGTACTTTTCAAAATTGTAGGTGACATAAAGCTAGGAGAGAGAGTTAGCATTTTGGCTAACAATCAGAATCTAAAACGGTCTCTGTAGTCTTGAATATTGGGTCAGATCTGGCAGGATTAAATTTAACAGAAAAAATGTAGGTCTTACACTTGGGATCCTAAAAGAAGCCATATATATGTTAGGATGTAATTGATTCTAGGCTCATTATAAGTCAATTAATAAGTTGTTCAAAAAAAACCTAACATAAGTTTAGGCTTTATTTATAGAAATGTGGTTTTCTGATCAATTAATGTCTTGATCAATTATTCTATCCTTCATGCTGGTTTCAGGAGGACGTGAAAAAGTAGAGCATACTTTAGTCGAGCCACTGTGTCACTGGAAGCTGTCACATCAGGAACTGAGAAATAGTAGAAATAAAAATTTACCTTGACTCTATAGTATAGAGTCTATACCATTCAGTAGTCTCAACACATGCACACACTCTTCACACTTGACAGAGCACCCAGCTGCAATGCTCAAACTGTGTTAAGAGTAGTCATTCCAGATGCAGCTGGCTCCTCCTCATTTATATATAAACAGTATTTTTATTGTTGACACTATTACAGATGTCCCCATTTTCTCTCCCCTTCTTCCCACATCCACACTCCAGTGCTACCTCTTGATCAAAGGCCTTGTTTTTTAAACAGGTTTAGCTCCTGGGCTCCATTTATCCTCAGACATGAACTAGATATGGGTATGCCCTTGTCCATCTCCTTGCTTTAGCTCTCAGGGTAGCATTCCTTTCCCAGTAAACTCAGATGACTCCATTTCCCCTAGAGATGACAATTGGGGTAAGTAGACCACTTAAGGCAACTCTAGAACTAAAGATAGAAGGCAAATGGAGGAGAGGGAGTTCTGCTTAAGGACGAGTGACTTCGTGACAGCTGGAACACCTGAAATTAGAGGGAGCCTTGTCAGCAACTGGTGCTTTTTCCATGTCTACAGATATTTCAGCAGAAGTTTGTTTTTCCATTTGTGAAACTCTTGAAGCACACATTTTTTAAAAAGGAGGCCATACAATCTTCTCCTTGTGTGTGTGTGTGTGTTTTTTAAACCTGATACTGTATGTTTTTATGGGAATTTTTACAAAGGATCATAAGTTTCATATTGGTCAACTTTGAGGATCAGTACATAGATCCAAAAACTTACACATTATATGACATGAACATAAGCTGTATTTCAGCCAGTTAAGTAAAGCATTGGAAATTAATTTGATAATTAAGGGAAGAGACTGAGATGTACTCAGGTAATTGTATTCCTTATATGAATCATCCAGATAGATGATTTATTTTCCACTCATTTCTCTGTTATACTATATAACTTTATTCTTAACTTGGAATAGTTTTATACTTATTCATTTTATTTTGGTAGAAATTAACATCTTTCCTCAGAGATAGGTTGCTAAATTGAATTAAATGAGATGTTAATAAGGCAACACAACAATTTGAAATAGCAAAGCAAGCAAACCTATTAAGATATAGGTATAGTGCTGTATATGCTGTATAAATATTTGATATATAGTCACTATAAGACTAATTTTTCTATCTTATCAACTTTACTAAGAAATCCGTTACTAAGTTAGGACATCAAACAATATTAAAATAAATATTACAATTAAGTAAAAAGGATATTGTGAGGTATAAAGTTTAAAACACAAATTACACAGAATTTAAAAAATACAAAAACAGGAGGAATGGGTTTCTTGAAATATTTTTAATCCCACATTGGAAGATTGCCTTTTTTTATTGCTTAAAATATTACAAAGAGTAGTACATTTGTCTTTTTTTTCCCCCCTTGACCTTCCCCCAGCCTCTTCTACGCCTCCAGTGTCTTGTGTCCATTGGTTATGCTTATATGCATGCATACAAGTCCTTTGGTTGATCTCTTACCCTCCCTCCCCCCCCACCCTCCCTAGCCAAAAAGCTTCTGCACAGCCAAAGAAACCACCAACAAAACAACAAAAAAGCCCACTGCATGGGAGAACATATTTGCCAATGTTATCACTGATAAGGGTTTAATCTCCAACATTTATAGGGAACTCATACAACTTAACAAAAGGAAGATAAACAATCCAATCAAAAAAATGGGCAAAGGATCTAAACAGACACTTTTCAAAAGAGGGCATTCAGAAAGCCAAGAGACATATGAAAGCTTGCTCAAAGTCACTAATCATCCGAGAGATGCAAATCAGAACAACAATGAGGTATCATCTCACACCTGTCAGAATGGCTATCATCAACAAATCAAAAAATGACAAGAGCTGGTGAGGATGCGGAGAAAAAGGAACACTCGTGCACTGCTGGTGGAAATGCAGACTGGTGCAGCCACTATGGAAGACAGTATGGAGTTTCCTCAAAAACTTAAAAATGGAACTCCCATTTGACCCACTGATCCCACTGCTAGGAATATATCCCAAGAAACCAGAAACACCAATCAGAAAGGATATATTCACCCCTATATTCATAGCAGCAAAATTTACCATAGCGAAGATTTGGAAACAACCTAAGTGCCCATCAACGGATGACTGGATTAGAAAACGGTGGTACATCTACACAATGGAATACTATGCTGCTATAAAAAAGAAGGAATTCTTACCATTTGCAACAGCATGGAGGGAACTGGAGAGCATTATGCTAAGCGAAATAAGTCAGTCAATGAAAGAAAAATACCCCATGATCTCACTCATTTATGGATAATAAAGACCATTATAAAATGATGAGCAAAAATAGATTCAGAGGCAAAGCAGCATTAAACAGATTGTCAAGATGGCCTTTTTTAACAACAAATTTAGAAAATTAATGAATATATTTTCTCATTTTATTTTTCAATTACAGTTTACATTTGATATTATTTTGCATTTGTTTCAGGTGTATAGTATAGTTTTAGACAATTATATACTTTACAAAGTAGTCCCCCTGATATTTCAAAAACCTACCTGACACATTACATACTTATTAAAATATTATTGACCAAATTCCCTGAAATGTACTTTACATCCCTGTGACTATTTTGTCACTACAGATTTGTACTATTTAATCCTTTCACCATTTTCACTCAGCCCTCCACCCCTACAAACTGCCTACAATCGGGCAACCATCAGTCTGTTCTCTGTATCTATTTGGGGTTAAAAAAAAAACTTTTCTAAAGTGTGTGTTTCAGGTTATGGATTCTGACTTACTCTTTCAGAAGCTAAAAAAAGTAACTGAGGCTAGTATGTGTTTCATGTGTCATTTTTTCTCTGTCTTTAACAGCATTGAACACACATGCCATTATATTATTTTGACATGCAAGAGTTTTAAGACTTTAACTGTAATGATTTTTAAAATAAACAATGAGTAAGAATGCTTTTTTTGTGACAGAGCCAAGATGACAGCCAATGTATATAGACATAGCATATATTCCTTCAAAAAAGTACAGCTTTGCCATGGGGACTAATATTTCCAAAAGGAGAGTTCACATCATACAAAATAACAATATGTCTTTATTAATCAATCTTTGTTGTTTATGAAATTTATAACTACATTTATCATATCAGCCCTGGTCTGCTAGTTTGCCTACACTGCAGACCAATGTATTCTAGATACTGAGATAGATATTTTTTTCGTTTGGTAGAGCTTAACAGCTTAGATGTGTTTCTTAATTTAACATGCATTAAGTGTCTACTATTAAATCAAGCACTATGCTAGGAATATTTCCCCAAGAAAACAGTCAGAGGAAGATAACTATCACATGATTTCACTCATTTGTGGAACATAATGAATAACATAGACTGAGGAACCATAATAGAACCAGAGTCATAGAAGCATCGAACAGACTATGCAACCTATGAGGGAAGATGGGGGTAAGGGGATAAGAGAGATCAACCAAAGGACTTGTATGCATGCATATGAGCATAACCAATGAACACAGACAAGGGGGGGTGTTGTGAGGGCATGTGCTGGGGGATGGGGGCGGCCAGGGAGAGGTCAATGGGGGGGGAAGGAAACTTATGTAATACTTTAAACAATAAACAATTTAAATTAAAAAAAAAGAAATTAAGGAGGCAATAGTGACTGTGATGATTTATTTTATATGAAGGGTTGGCAGACCATAGTGCCCAACATTATTCTGATTAAATTGAAACTCTTTTCTAAGTTTGCAGCCTGCAAGCCTCATCCATAATTTTTTGAAGTCTCCAAGCCTTCACAATGATCTAATTCCTTAAAGTAAATCTCTTTACATAACTACTAGAGGTCTGGTGCACAAAATTCATACACAGGGTGGGGAGTGGTGTCCCTTAGCCCAACCTGCACCCTCTCCAATCCAGAAGCTGTCAGGGGATGTCCTACTGACAGCTTAGGCCCACTCCCTGGGGTTCTCTGCCATGGCGACAAAGCTGCCACGCCCCGCTGTCCTTTCTCTGTCTGCAGTGCAAATGGAGCTGCCACACCCTGCTGTCCACTTTCTGTCTGCTGGGTCTGGGGGCTTCACCGCCACCTTGAGAAGGAAGCTGCCATGCCCTGCTGTCTGTCCAGCCCTCAGGTGGATCCAGCTGCGCCGTTTACCTGCCGCCCCCTCCGCACACCCCCGGTGAGGCTGACAGGACCGGAGACTCTGTTGGGGCTGAGGGGACTGGGTGCCACCATCTTGTGGCTATGGGTGCCATCATCTTTGTGACAGAATGACCGTTAATTTGCATATTACTCTTTTATTAGATAGGATATCCATTTATGTAGCTATAGATAATCGTGTGATCCAAATTCTTAAACTAAATCTATGTACCTGCTTTATATCTATATAGATATGAATATGGATAATTGTATGTTATAATTTTTTAAAATAAATATCTTTATATGTCTCTATCTATATATACCAGAGGTCCAGTGCGTGAAATCACGTGAGACCCAGACCCATCCTGCACAAGCTGAGGGACCCCAGACCCACAGGACCCCAGACCCACCGTGTGCAAGCCACGGGACCCCAGATCTGCCCTGCACGAAACGTGGGACCCAAGACCTGCCCTGAATGAGCAGGAGGACCCAAGACCCATCTCTGCTGTACGAGCCGCGGGCTCCTCCTTCGCCGCACTGGCCCCGCCAACCCTGCACAAGCCCTGCCAGCAGCACGCAAGCCCTGCCTCGCCACACAAGCCACAAGTCCCAGCCTGTGAAAGGTGCTCCATGCATCTCCTGGTGACCGGTTGTGATATAGACTGTAGGCCCAGTGCACAAAATTCGTGCACTTGGGGGGGGGGGTCTCCCAGCCTGGCCTATGCCCTCTCACAGTGTGGAAGTCCTGATATTGATCACTCCAAAAAGGTAGGCCTCACACACCATCTGGGGCTCCTCAATGGATTGCCCCAAAGCGGTATGCCAGAGCCGTGGGTCCTGCCTCCGCAGGGCGTAGAGCTGACGGACCTGGCTCTGCCACATGAACTGGCGGGTACACCGGATCCTGCCTCCATGCCCTACATGCAGAGTCAAGTCCCTGCCCACCTGTGTGTTCCTTTTTGCACATGCAGCCCCGGCCACCTGTGCTCTCCCGCTGCACACACAGTCTCCTTGTGACAGTGTGAGGGTGTGACAACAACCTAGGCTATTATTAGTATAAACATCGAGAAAGTGATATCTATCTCTATAGGTATATTGATCTCTAGGTAGATATGTAAATGCATAGGTATACAAAAGGGTTTAGTTTAAGAAATTGGGTCACTGTGATCTACAGTCGACTATAAATATACATATATCCATATCCATCTATAACTGTATCTATCTATCATCTATATAATGTATATAGAATCTATATCTATCTACATCTATTTCTCTGGAGAACCCTTACTAATATAGTGACAATGCATGTTCCCTGACTTTAAGTACGCAATGAGAATCATTTCTGAAGGCGTAGGAATCCACTTGAACTGGGAGTGGGTTGCTGAAAGAAAAGTGTTTTAGCTTTGTCTTGAAACCTCTCTCACTCTGTAATAGGTGGAGAAAGATGTCACTGTCTTGTCAAAAATAGCAGCATGTACAAGGCAAAAAAAGACTGACAGCACAGGCTTAAAGAATAATTAATAGTTGTTTTGCTGAAAAAATTCAAGGTAGGTGAGAGACAATGAGTTAAAGGTAACGAATCTTTAAGCCAGCTGAACAAACCACACTTTCTCAACCACACACATGAGCAAGACAGAGCAACTCCATTTAAATTACCCAGCCCTAGCCAGTTTGGCTCAGTGGATAGAGCATTGGCCTGCAGACTTAGGGGTCCCTGGTTCGATTCTGGTCAAGGGCACATGCCCAGGTTGTGGTTTGATCCCCAGTAGGGGGCTTGTAGGAGGCAGCCAATCAATGATTCTCTCTCATCATTGATGTTTCTATCTCTCTCTCCCTCTTCCTTTCTCTCTAAAATAAATAATATATATATATATATATATATTTTAAATAATTACCCTAGTATAAAATATTCCCTTCTCTTTCAACCCTATTCTCAAATACCTAGAACCTGCATTCTAGCCCCTTTGTTGTTGATCATCAGTGGTGTTTCACTAATATTTAGACCCACCCTCTACCACCCTCTCCTCCCTGTGAAGCTTTTGACTTGTCTTAGCACATCAAAGAGTAATCTCATGTAGGGCTATGGGCAATCATGTACTGATTTTTAATTTCATTGCTAACATTTCATTTAGTCAGCCTTCTTTTGTGAATGCTGTTTATGTGCCAAGTCTTTTGTGATATAATTAGAGAGTGGTAAAATAATCAGTGGTCCCTATCCCCCATGTCTTTAAGAGTATATGGTAGTGTTGTTTAAGTTGTCAGAAAAAGGGGTTAGAAAACTGTGCAAACATGATTATTAAGACTCAGATTATTTTTCTTAAATATATATCAGAGATGATTTCTAGACTGAAATTTTTGCACTGATGGTAGAGCTAATTATATTCCAATAAGTAAAATTATATATTTCACAATGTAAGTATTAAAATCACTACAATATAGAAATCAATAGCTTGCCATAAAAGAAAAAAAATGCTATTCAATAGGATTTTCATTTTAAAAACATACATTTGAGTTAGATCTATAAGATGATACGATTTATTATAAATTAACAGTAAGAATAGGTAGATTTTAGAGGAATTCTATTAGTAATGTCACAGACTCACCTTCCTGAGCTAACTAATTAGCTTATTAAAGTATCACATCTCACTGAAAAGCAGTTTTTCTTGAAGATTGTCAGCTGTATGATTGAGTGACATGGAAATATCTCTTGGTATTTTCTGGATATGTGATCCTTGGCATTCAGTAATGAAACTGCTCTTCTGTGTTTGTAGAGGAAGAGCATTCAATTTTCATGGAAATGTCAGAAAGATTATATTGTTTTCTTTTATTTGTTTTTATTGTTTTGGTCTGAGATATAGTTGAAAGCCTGCCAATGGTGTCCTTTGCAGTTGCTTCAAAAGCCATAAAACAGTTGGTACAACCTGAAATGCTAATTTATTTTGAATGCCAAAGATAGGAATCTCTTATAGTAAAAATAATGCAAGATCAGTGAATTTCAAGTTGACGATAAAGCATTTCAAGTTTTGGATATCTTTCTACTTATTTATAATAATTTCCCTAATCTTCCAATAAAATCATATACAGTGGGTTTACCATGTATAGAATCAACAAGCATTCTGTAACAATTATGTAGGCTGTATACTTGCATAAACTCAATAACTGCTTAATGAAAAAGTGAACAAAAGAAGTAATTGATTAATACCTTCATTCATATTTGGAGAGTTCTCTTTTCCTAAATTGCTCTTTGAGTTACTTTCAATTATTCTAAATGTCTCTTCCATGAAATAAATTCTTATACCTTTAGCTCAATTTGTTTCCTATCTCATTTTAACCAATATTATACTAGTTAGCACACTGGAAAGTTTCATTTTAATAAATATTAATCTATAGGTCTTAATATTCATTTGAATTCTCATATATGCTATTGCACAACAGGTCAGCATTACACACAGGAAGGTGGGAAAAGGAAAAAATAGAGCACTTAATGGAAAAACAAAAATTAGTAGAAATGAGCAAGCAACATATTAAACTTCAGCTAGCATGAAAGGAGATACATTAATCATTCATTCATTCATTCATTCATATATTCAACTGTAAATGTTTGTGATCCTACCAGATAGTAGAGTATAGAGAAAGACAATCCTATATAATAAAAGCCTAATATGCTAAGTGTCCAGTCGTTTGTTGAACCAATCAAAGCGTAATTTACTAATGATATGCTAAGGCCACTCAGCAGCTCACTATGACATGCACTGACCACCAGGGGGCAGACGCTCAGACTGGTAGGTTAGCTTGCTGCTGAGGTCTGGCCAATTGGAACTGAGCAAGATGGGCTAAACATGCCCTGGAACCCTCCCTTGCTCCCTCCCCTGCTGGCCAACCTCCTGCATCCCTCCCAGGCCCTGATAGTGCACCCATGGGGTCCCTTAGCCTGGCCTGCACCCCCTCGCAATCCAGGACCCCTTGGGGGATGTCGAAGAGCTGATTTTGGCCCACTCCCACAGGCAAAGCTAAGGGACCCTACTGGTACACGAATTTGTGCACTGGGTCTCTGGTGATGAATAAGTACTATGGCAGGTGATAGCAAAATGTGTAAGTATAGGGTGGGTTTTTAACAGAAAGGTTGCATAACACAGTTTGTTGGGTTAGAAAAGGCTGTGTCAAGGGCATGATGCCTGGAAATGTGCTAACCAGCGGACTATTAACAAAGGGGTATGATGGAGATTGTTAATTGTGCTCAACCTCTATTCCCCTTTTTCACATTTAATAATGAATTTCCTGATACTGCATCATCATTAGCAGGACATATGACTACCCAGATAAATAATAGGATTCCCAGCTGGAGATTTGTTCACATGACTACCAGGTTCTCATTACAATATGGTAGTTCTATTTTTAATTTATTTTTAAATATATTTTGTTGATTTTAAGGAGGAAGGGAGAGGGAGAGACAGATAGAAACATCAATGATGAGAGAGAATCATTGATTGGCTTCCCCCTCCATGCCCCTCACTGGGGATCGAGCCCACAACCCAGGCATGTGCCCTTGGTCGGAATCAAACATGGGACCCTTTAGTCCACAGGCCGATGCTCTATCCATTGAGCCAAACCAGCTAGAGTATATTTTTAATTTTTTTGAGAAACTTCTATGCTGTTTTCCAAGGTGATTGCACCTATTTACATTCCCACATACAGTGAAAGAGGGTTCCCTTTTCTCCACAACCTTGCCAAGTCTTTACATATTGTATTTTGATAATAGGTATTAGGTGATATCTCATTGTGGTTTTGATTTAAACTTTCTTGATGATTCTTGAAGGTGAGCATTTTTTTTTCATTTGGCTGTTGGCCATCTGCATGTCTTTTTGAAAAAATGCCTACTCAGATATTCTGCCCAATTTTAATCAATGTACTTGTTTTTGTTCCATTTGGTTTTATGAGCTTTACTTATTTCAGAATTTAAATAAATGGAATCATGCCATGTGTTCTTTTTAATTTGCTTTTTATCACTGAGCATACTATTTTTAAATTCATGCGTGCTGTTGAGTGTATGTGAAAGCTACTTCTTTTTATTTTTGAGAATTGTTCAATTTTATGAATACAGTACAAGACATAGTACAATTAAATCAATTAAACTAATGGAAATTTCAGTGGTTTCCTGTTTGAGGGTAGTATGAATAAAGCTTAGAGCAGGGATGGTGTGTGTTCTGTAAGGGCATAGTTTTCTATTTTTCTTGTGAAATTACCTTTATGACCCTTCACAGCTAACCACTCATTTTTTTTTTTTTACCATCTTTTAAGCAACATCTAGGCATATACAAAAATCAGCATTGCACTTCATGTAGATGTAGATGAGAGAAAAATTTTATTATAAGCGTCTGGGTAACAAATATTTTAGTATTTTGGGGTTTAATACCCAAAACCAGCCACAGAAAATACATAAACAAATGAGTGTGGCTGTATTCCAATAACAACTTTACAAACAGGACTTGGGCTCCATTTAGCTTAGCCCATGAGCTATATATAGTGTACTGGCCTCCCTCCTGATCTGTGCATGTACACTAATAAAATTTAAAAAAAATAGAAATTATATAAAACTGTAAAATATTCCTTGATTGTAAATACTGAATTAATTTGTAAGTATTCATAGAAACATGAATTGGACAATAAAGAGATACGAGGTAATAAACACTTGACACTATTGGAAAATTATATCCATAAACACACATCTATTGTATTCATGCTATCTGAGAAAATGGGTTTAACAAGTAAGAGCATTTGCCTAACCTCTAACCCAACTATTCCTGCTGCCCAAATCCTCCTTGCACACTGGAATGGTATCTATTTCTGATTTCGAGGAGGGCACAACTCACAAACTTTTATGACAGTAAAACCCAGTCCCCCTAGTCTCAAGGACATGGGCATGAGATGTGGAGAAGTATTGCCTGGAGTCTGAATATTGTCTCAAGGATAAGTATTTATAGTTACAAAGATGTCCTGTGCTGGCGCTGTCCATCATGTCCCAGTGATAGAGACTGGCAATTAATAAATTTATTGTTTGTGATATACAGAGTATTCTAAATGATGGAGCTCAAGGTAGTGCATTTCTGTTGCCCGAGTTTAAGGGTAGTACTTATTGAAAAAACACCCTTATAAAAACACAAACTAAACCATTGTTCCCTGTTGTTTAATAACTTCCAGTAGATTTCCATTGCATCTAAAATAAAATCCATATTCTTTCCTATGGTACCCAGGCTCGCCATGTATTAGAGCTTGCTTATTGTTGCAAATTCTGATTTCACTGTCCCTCAGCCTACCAAGTTCCAACCTACTGGCCTCCCTTCCTATTTTCATGAAAAAAAGGGAGGGTGAAAATCAAAGCTTCCCAAGGAGAAATATTTCTGTCCCTTTCACTTAGATATTCTAGGACACAGAACAGTGCCTGGTAGATAACAGGTGATCAATAAGTATTTTTAAATAAGGGAATGAGAACATTTTATATAAGCAAAGGAAGGAGGAATGCTTTCCATGTGGACGGAATGGTTTGAGCACATTCTTAGTGGTGCTAAATTTATGTTTTGTTTTGAGGAATGACTAGCAAAAATACAATAATGAGACTTAAAAGGAGGAGGTTATGTTACATAATAAGGTAGTTAGAAATGATTTCATGAAAAAGATGGAAAAAATTCTATGATATTAACAGGAGTGTTTATGCTTTAGAATTGTATAATGCTTTGCAGCTTCCAAGCACTTTCACATATGCAATCTCATTTACACAAGGTCTCCGTTTTTCTAACTTAATGGAGGCTAGGGATGCATGAAAGCTTAATTAGAGACAGAAGGATAACACTTTCTTTTTCCAGTGATCCATATGTGTCTGGTGAAAGAACAAAAAGAAGTTTTGTTTTGTTCTTTTTAAGACTCACCCCAGAACTCGCAATTTTATTCATTTCTGAAAATGGAAAATGGCTATAGCTGCCAATTCAACAGTCTTCTCAACTAAGAAGTTGAGTAAGAAGCCAAATGTCTTGTCTGTGAGAAAAAACTTCTGTATCGGTAGTTAGCCATCTGAATGCCACCTCCGGATAAGAAGGAAATGAACATGTGTTCATTTGAGCTAACACTTGAAAATGTAATCTCTCACATTGCGGTCCCAAGACTCATTAGCTTGTGTGTCAAGAGCGCTGCTGAGCACCAGGGCTCATGCCCATTTCACAATTAAATACATATGAACACACTTAAAAGTGAATTAAAAACAATTACTTAGTCCATATATATATAACTAGAATTTTCTTAGTAGCATTTGTTCAGTAGTTTTCTACTAGCTGGGAAATTACTTAAAAAGAGCCAGGCACAGTTTGCAAAATGATTTTTATTACTTTTAGGACAAACTAATAAAAGAAAATAAGAATCTCATTAGTTATATGGAAAAACAAGATACATCAGGAAATTTACTTAATTAGCATAGGCTCAAAATATGAATTTAGCATGTCCATTTTACTTAACAATTTATTTACCTAAATCAAGCTTACAAATTTCTCCCTCCTAGCCCTTGGGTAAATTTCATCCAACATTAATGGAGAAAAACAATAGATTATACTGAATTTGTAAAAGTAATGTTTTTGTTGCTTATAATATTACATAAGTTCTTCTCTGTTGTTTTGAGACTTTCTTCAGTCCTTTCTCACGTCATCACTGACTTTTACTGTTTGTTTTAGGAATCATAGTTTTAACTGGACATATTTTTTGGAATTCCTGAGGTCACCTTACAATAGCGACTTAAAATCATATAATCATAAAGCTATAAATACCTGCAATGGCCATGTTTAGAAACTAGGTTAAAGAGTATTCATTTCTGCATTTTCGATAAAATTTTTCTTTCTTATACAAATGGTCCATAAATGTGTCTTCCTATAAATTATAGCATTTTCTGCTGCACTTTACACATGATGCTTTATTTTTTACTAGAGGCCCAGTGCATGAAATTTGTGCAGGGTGGGTTCCCTCAGCCCAGCTTGCACTCTCACCAATCTGGGACATCTTTCTCACAATCTGGGACTACTGGCTTCTAACTGCTCACCTGCCTGCCTGCCTGACCACCCCTAACCACTCTGCCTGATCATCCCTAACCGCTCTCCCCTGCTGGCCTGATTGCCCCTAACCACCTCTGCCATGGCCCCTGCCACCGTGCCTTTGTCCAGGATATCCAGAAGACGTCCAGTCTATCTGGTCTAATTAGCATATTACCCTTTTATTAGTATAGATTATCTGTATCCGGGCACTTCCTTACACATGCATAAATATACAAAACTATAAGATGCTGATTATTGACAGGTTTTCCATACTCTGCATTAAAATAATATTTCATCTTATATAATAAAAGGGTAATATGCAAATTGACCCTAATGGTGGAACAACCAGGAATGACACGCATTGACCATCAGGGGGCAAATGCTTAATGCAGGAGCTGCCCATTGGTTGTTAGTGCGCTCCCACAGGGGGAGCTCTGCTCAGCCACAAGCTGAGCTGATGGCTGTGAGCACAGCGGCCATGCTAAGGATGTCCGACTGTGACTTAGGCAGGCTTAAGCCACAGTCCAACATCACTTGAGGGCTCTCAGGCTGCCAGAGGGATGATGTCCAACTGCCAGCTTAGGCCTGAGGGTTTCCGGCTGCGAGTGGGTACAGGCCAAGCTGAGGGACTCCCCCACAACCCCCTGAAGTGCATGAATTTTCATACACAGGGCCTCTAGTATTAAATGAATGACTATAATAATGTGTAGCTACTATTGGTTTTCATGTTTAATTCTAACTCCTGAGAAATAAGGGGCTATATTAGTCTTATTTCACCATGGTTTTCCCATACTTTCCACAAATCTTGGATTATATAAAACTATTGAGCTAAAAATCTTAAAAATGTATTTTATTTCTGGCAGTAATATGCATTTTTGGCCACTATTAACTCACTTAATCTTCAGAGAATCCTTTTTTCTGAAGTAGGACACTCTTATTTTATAGATGAAAAAAGAAATGAAGGGAAAAATAATTTGTTCAATACTTCACAGTACAAAGTGGCAAATTCAGGAGACATGTGCCATTCATAAATATTTTAACAGACAAATAAATTGTGAAAAGTTACATAAAATATGAAGATACTTAGCTAATTTTGAAATATATAAACTATATATGTGTTTATAAAATAAAATATTCCATATATATATGTATATATACATACACACACACATACACACACACACACACACACACACACATATATATATATATATATATATATATATATATATATATATATATAACCCTGGAAACTGGAGACATAAATTAATGGGTTACTTAGGATGGCAGTTTACTTTCTATAGAATATTGGTATTTTCTCTTTAGTTTTCATGGAAAGATTTTATCTTCAACTCATAATCAAAATAAATAAATTTAAACAATATATCTGTTCATAAGAAAATTAATTATTTGATCTCTGTATAAGAATCAGACTATCGCCGAGACTGGTTTGGCTCAGTGGATAGAGCGTCGGCCTGCGGACTGAGAGGTCCCGGGTTCGATTCCGGTCAAGGGCATGTACCTGGGTTGCGGGCACATCCCCGGTGGGGGATGTGCAAGAGGCAGCTGATCGATGTTTCTCTCTCATCGATGTTTCTAACTCTCTCTCTCCCTTCCTCTCTGTGAAAAATCAATAAAATATATTTTAAAAAAAAGAAGAATCAGACTATCACAGAGAAACAAGTTGATATCAACTTGCAAACCAGGATCATAATTGTAAACTTTTCCTGGAGAGATTGGTTAATGTGAAGTCATTGTGAACTCATTGTGAGCTCAGAGGTGACTATCACATCTAAAATGTCTTCTATATTGTATTACATATTATATCCCCATAACTCATTTATTTTATAACTGGAAATTTAGTTTATACTTCTTTTTTTTTTTTATTTTTTTTTATTGCTTAAAGTATTACAAAGGGTATTACATATGTATCCATTTTATCCCCCCGCCCTAGACAGTCCCCTAGCCTCCCCTATCACCCAGTGTCTTATGTCCATTGGTTATGCTTATATGCATGCATACAAGTCCTTTAGTTGATCTCTTACCCCCCTACCTCCTGCCCCCCAACCCTCCCCGGCCTTCCCGCTGCAGCTCGACAATCTGTTTGAGGCAGCTCTGCCTCTGTATCTATTATTGTTCAAAAGTTTATAATGGTCTCTATTGTCCACGAATGAGTGAGATCAAGTGGTATTTTTCCTTTATTGACTGGCTTATTTCACTTAGCATAATGCTCTCCAGTTCCATCCATGACGTTGCAAATGGTAAGAGTTCCTTCCTTTTTAGAGCAGCATAGTATTCCATCGTGTAGATGTACCACAGTTTTCTAATCCATTCATCTACTGATGGGCACTTAGGCTGTTTCCAGATCTTAGCTATGGTGAATTGTGCTGCTATGAACATAGGGGTGCATATATCCTTTCTGATTGGTGTTTCTGGTTTCTTGGGATATATTCCTAGAGGTGGGATCACAGGGTCAAATGGGAGTTCCATTTTCAGTTTTTTAAGGAAACTCCATACTGTCTTCCATAGTGGCTGCACCAGTCTGCATTCCCACCAGCAGTGCACAAGTGTTCCTTTTTCTCCACATCCTCTCCAGCACTTGTCGTTTGTTGATTTGTTGATGATAGCCAGTCTGACAGGTGTGAGATGGTACCTCATTGCTGTTTTGATTTGCATCTCTCGGATGATTAGTGACTTTGAGCATGTTTTCATATGTCTCTTGGCTTTCTGGATGTCCTCTTTTGAAAGGTGTCTATTTAGGTCCTTTGCCCATTTTTTGATTGGATTGTTTATCTTTCTTTTGTTAAGTTGTATGAGTTCCCTATAAATTTTGGAGATTAGGCCCTTATCAGATATGTCATTGGCAAATATGTTTTCCCACACAGTGGGTTTTCTCGTTGTTTTGTTGATGGTTTCTTTTGCTGTGCAGAAGCTTTTTATTTTGATGTAGTCCCATTTGTTCATTTTTTCTTTAGTTTCAAGTGCCCTAGGAGCTGTATCAGTGAAGAAATTGCTTCGGCATATGTCTGAGATTTTCTTGCCTTTGGATTCTTCTGGAATTTTTATGGTATCCTGTCGTACATTTAAGTCCTTTATCCATTTTGAGTTTATTTTTGTGTATGGTGTAAGTTGGTGGTCTAGTTTCATTTTCTTGCATATATCTGTCCAATTTTCCCAACACCATTTATTGAAGAGACTATCTTGGCTCCATTGTATGTTCTTGCCTCCTTTGTCAAATATTAATTGAGCATATTGGTTCGGGCCGATTTCTGGGCTCTCTATTCTATTCCATTGATCTATATGCCTATTCTTGTGCCAGTACCAGGCAGTTTTGAGAACAGTAGCTTTGTAATACAACTTGATATCTGGTATTGAGATCCCACCTACTTTGTTCTTTTTCAGGATTGCTGCAGCTATTCGGGGTCTTTTTTTATTCCAGATGAATTTTTGGAAAGTTCGTTCTAGATCTCTGAAGTATGCTGTTGGTACTTTAATGGGAAGTGCGTTGAATTTATAGATTGTTTTGGGTAGTATGGACATTTTGATGATGTTGATTCTACCAATCCATGAACACGGTATGTTCTTCCATCTGTTTATGTCTTCCTCTATGTCTTTTTTCAACGTCCTGTAGTTTTCTGAGTAGAGGTCTTTTACCTCTTTAGTTAAGTTTATTCCTAGGTAGCTTAGTTTTTTCGGTGCAATGGTAAACGGGATTGTTTTTATAATCTCTCTTTCTGAAAGTTCACTATTGGTGTATAGAAATGCCTCAGATTTCTTGGGGTTAATTTTGTATCCTGCTACATTGCCAAATTCATGTATTAAGTCTAGTAGCTTTTTGATGGAATCTCTAGGGTTTTGTATGTATAATATCATGTCGTCTGCAAATAAGGACAGTTTTACTTCCTCTTTTCCAATTTGGATGCCTTTTATTTCTTCTTCTTGCCGAATTGCAATGGCTAACACTTCCAGTACTATGTTGAACAGGAGTGGTGAGAGGGGGCATCCCTGTCTTGTTCCTGTTCTTAGGGGAAATGGTGTTAGTTTTTGTCCGTTGAGTATGATGTTGGCTGTGGGCCTGTCATATATGGCTTTTATTATGTTGAGGTATGATCCTTCTACTCCCACCTTGCTGAGAGTTTTTATCAAAAATGGGTGTTGAATTTTGTCAAATGCTTTTTCTGCATCAATTGATATGACCATGTGGTTTTTTTCTTTCAATTTGTTTATGTGATGTATCACGTTTATTGATTTGCGGATATTGTACCATCCTTGCATCCCTGGGATAAATCCTACTTGGTCATGGTGTATGATCTTTCTGATGTACTGCTGGATCCGATTTGCTAAGATTTTGTTGAGGATTTTGGCATCTATGTTCATGAGGGATATTGGCCTGTAATTCTCTTTCATTGTGTTGTCTTTACCTGGTTTTGGTATTAGGGTGATGCTGGCTTCATAGAATGAGCTTGGAAGTGTTCCTTCCTCTTGAATTTTTTGTAGTAGTCTGAGGAGGATAGGTTTTAGTTCTTCCTTGAATGTTTGGTAAAACTCCCCTGTGAAGCCGTCTGGTCCTGGGCTTTTGTTTGATGGAAGCTTTTTGATGACTGCTTCAATTTCTTCCATAGTTATTGGCCTGTTGAGATTTTTAGATTCTTCCTGATTGAGTTTTGGAATGCTGTATTTTTCTAGGAATTTGTCCATTTCCTCCAGGTTGTCTAGTTTGTTGGAGTAAAGCTGTCCATAGTATTTTTTAACAATCATTTGTATTTCTGTGGGGTCTGTTGTTATTTCGCCTCTATCGTTTCTGATTTTATTTATTTGGGTCCTCTCTCTCTGCTTCTTGGTGAGTCTGGCTAGAGGTTTATCAATCTTGTTTATCCTTTCAAAGAACCAGCTCTTGGTTTCATTGATTTTCTGTATTGTTTTTTTGGTCTCTATGTCATTTATTTCTGCTCTAATCTTTATTATCTCCTTCCTTCTGCTCACTCTGGGGTTTTCTTGTTGCTCTCTTTCTAATTCTTTGAGTTGTAGAGTTAGATGATTTACTACCATTTTTTCTTGTTTTTTGAGATAGGCCTGTAGAGCTATAAACTTCCCTCTCAGGACTGCTTTCAATGTGTCCCATAGGTTTTGGATTGTTGTGTTTTCATTGTCATTAGTTTCCAGGATGTTTTTAATTTCTTCTTTGATCTCATTGGTAACCCAATCAATATTTAATAGCATGCTATTCAGCTTCCAGGTGTTTGAGTATTTTGGGTTGTTTTTATTGTAGTTTATTTCTAATATTATGCCATCGTGGTCTGCGAAGACGCTTTTTATGATTTCAATCTTCTTGAATTTGGGGATACTTTGCTTGTGACCCAATATGTGGTCTATTTTTGAATATGTCCCATGAGCACCTGAGAAGAACGTATATTCTCTGGCTTTGGGGTGAAGTGTTCTGAAGATGTCTATTAAGTCCATCTGATCTAGTGAGTCATTTAGGATTGCTGTATCTTTGCTGATTGTTTGTCTATAGGACTTATCCAGTGCTGTCAATGGTGTATTAAAGTCCCCTACTATGATTGTATTGTTGTCGATCTCTCCTTTGATATTTTCCAGGAGTTTTTTTATGAATTTGGGTGCTCCTACATTGGGTGCATATATGTTTACCAGGGTTATATCTTCTTGTTGTATTGATCCCTTTAGTATTATGAAGTGGCCTTCCTTATCTCTTGTTAAGGCCTTCACTTTGAGGTCTATTTTGTCCGATATAAGTATTGCTACCCCAGCTTTCTTTTCCTTTCCATTTGCCTGAAAGATATTTTTCCATCCTTTCACTTTCAGTCTGTGTGAGTCCCTTCTAATGAGGTGGGTTTCTTGTAGACAGCAGATGTATGGGTCATGTTTTTTTATCCATTCAGCCACTTGATGTCTTTTGGTTGGAGCATTTAGTCCGTTTACGTTTAAAGTTATTATTGAAAGGTACTTGTTTGTAGCCATTTCTTTTTGTGTGTGTGTGTGGCTGTTTTCTTTCTGAGCTTTTTATTTCTTCTTTTTATACCAGTCCCTTTAGCATTCCTTGCATTGCTGGCTTGGTGGTGACAAACTCCCTTAGTCTTTTTTTGTCTGTGAAGCTTCTTATTTCCCCTTCAAGTTTGAATGATAGCCTTGCTGGATAGAGTATTCTTGGATTCAGTCCTTTGCTTTGCATCACTTTGTAAATTTCAGTCCATTCTTTTCTGGCCTGATGTGTTTCTGTTGAGAAATCATTTGACAATCTAATGGGAGATCCCTTGTATGTAACTTTCCGTCTCTCTCTTGCAGCCTGTAAGATTCTCTCTTTGTCCTGAACATTTGCCATGGTGATTATGATGTGTCTTGGTGTGGGTCTTTTCGGGTTCACCTTGTTTGGGACTCTCTGGGCTTGTGTGACTTTTTTCTTCCCCACCTCAGGAAAGTTTTCTGATATTATTTCTTCGAGTAGGTTTTCTAATCCTTGTTCATCTTTCTGTTGTTCTGGTACTCCTATTATTCGTATGTTGTTTCGTTTCATGTTGTCCCAAAGCTCCCTTAGGCTCTCCTCCTGTCTTTTAATTTTTTTCTCCAATTGCAGTACATTTTGGGTGTGTTTTGCTTCCTTGTCTTCTAATTCACTTATTCGGTCCTCCGCTTCTCCTAGTCTACTGTTGATACTTTCAATGGAGTTTTTCATTGCAGCTATATCACTCTTCATTTCTTCTTGGGTCTTACTTAGGTTGTTGATTTTTTCATCTGTTTCTTCTAGCTTCTTCCATATGTTATCGATTTTTTCATCTGTTTCTTCTAGCTTCTTCCATATGTTATCGATTTTTTCATCTGTTTCTTCTTGCTTCTTGAAGAGGTTGTCGATTTTTTCCTCCATCCGGTTTATGCACTCTAGGATCCTTATTCTGAATTCTTTATCTGTCATGTTGCATGCCTCTGTATTACTTAGCTGCTTTTCTGGAGAGTCCCCCTTCTCTTTCCTTTGGGGGTTTCTTTGTCTACCCATGTTTGATCTCACTGACATATCTAGACGTTGAGTTGTTCAGTGGTTGCTCCCTTGGTGGCAGTGACTCCTTGGTCTGTGGTTGCTCTTCGGGCGGTTGCGGTAGCAGCTGCTCTTCAGTTGGCAGCAGCTCCTCTGGTGGGTGCTGTTCACAGCTGTGGTGGCTCTTCCGGCTGGTGGGGCGAGGTTTCACGTACAGCTGCTGTTCCTCAGCAGAGGATGAGGTGCTCAGGAGGTTGCTGTTGCTTGGATCTGCTGCGTTGATTTAAAGGCACAAAATACAACACAACAAGGCACCACGTACCAGGCACTATACACAAATATATTCACGATATTAATAACCCCAATTAAAGGTGACCACCTGAATTAAGAGAATTAGGGGATAAGGAAGAAGGAAGAGAAAAAGATAAAAGAGAAAAAGGAAAAGAAAAGTAGGGACCAAAAAAAGGGAGTGCAAAAATGAAATTGGGAAAAAGGAAGGGGGAAAATAAAAGCGAGAGAAGAAAAGAAAAAAAAAAAAAGAGCGAAAAGAGAGAATGAAGTGGAAGAGGGAAGAGACTTTTTATATGAGGAGAATACTCCTATAGAACAGCCATTAATCCCAACAAATTCCAGCAACAGCTCCCTGGATATGAATGCAAACTAGAAACAACCAATAATATAACGATGAAAATAGAATGGTGAACACTAATCCCAAAATAAAATAAAGAAAAAATAAAATGGCACTTTAAAAAATGGTAAAATGGTAGCAGTAATAATACTGGTTAAAAATAAGAAGGTAGTAATTAAAAGGGTAAAATCAGGTGATGGAAAAAGAAGAAAAGAAAGAAAAAAAAAAAGAAAAAAAAAAGAACAGAAAAAAAAAGAATGAAAAAAAAATTGGTTTCTTAGTTAAAAAGTGAAAAAAGAAAAAAAATTGCAGTAGTGAAGGTCCTTCGTTTCTTCTATTCTTCAGTGTGGCTCGCCTTAGACCTTCCAGGTATTCAGGAGAGTGTTGAGTTTCCCTGCGATATACTGTTCCTCTGTGTTGTAAACCACAGTCCTTATTTTAAAGCATGCCGCATTTATTTCCCAGACTGCCTTATTTTGTGTTTAGCAAAGAGTCAGTTTGTGGGTCAGCCTCTGGGTGGCAGTGTTCTGGGGTTGGCCTCTGAGGCTATAGGGCCTCTCTGTCCAGTGGAAGTTCACTGCCCAGAGCTGACTGAGTAATAGTTAGTTACCGGCGCTGTGTTGTTGCTGGGATTGAAAATCCCCCTATAGGCCAGACCCTGTTAACTCCCAGGGACTGATCAGGTTATCTTAATCCTTGATCTCGTACAGGGTGGAATCTGGGTGTGGCTGTGCTCCTTGCCTGGGGGCTGGGGGGAGGAGACTCCCTCTCAGGAGCGGGTGGCTGCCCCAGCCCCGGGCTCTGGGGTGTCTCAGCACTCAATTCACTACCACCTCTCCCGGCTCCCCCTCTTTCCCCAGTCTCTCCCCAGATTCCACTCCCCAGCACACTCTCCCTCTCTTCAGCACAGGTGAGTGTCTGTATCCGAAATGTCCCATGAACAGGATTCAGTGAAAACAAACAAACAAATGCCAGCCGCGGAAACGGGGAAGGCTTGGTTTCTGTAAGCTTCTTCTCTTACCGGGACTGTATGGTCAGGTCAGCTCTTCAGGCTGCCCCCTTTAGGCTCAGTCCTCCGTGATCACAGAACCCAGCTCTCAATTTCCCTGGCGGCGCCAGGAATCCCGCGGTTCTCCTTTCCCCCGTCAGGGGCTGTGCCTGTCCCAAGGGACTCGGCTGTCTGCCACGCGGTCTCCCTCCGACTCTCTGGGCTCAGAGGTCTGGCAAACTTTCCTGCCCAAATCCCTGGTTTTTTTTTACCTTACCAGGGGAGTTCTGCTCTTCCCGGCTGTAAACCCTCTCACCAGCTGAGCAATTTCGCCAATTCGGTGTGAGTGTTACTAGCTTCAGCTGCTCGTTCCATTTGCTCCGGGACACGACCTGGGACACGTCTGCCTATATCGCCGCCATCTTGGTTCCCCCCTAGTTTATACTTCTTAAAAATGTCAGCATAGGAAACAGAGTCTATAATATTGTAATAACCTTGTGTGGTGACAGTAGGTAACTAGACATTTTATAGGGATTATTTTGTAATATATAAATATTAAATCACTATGGTGTACACAGAAACAAATAGGACATTGTATGCCAATTATACTTGAATTAAAATACAAGTTCTTCTATTGCTCTAACATAGTTAACATTTTGCAAGCCTGTTTTTTTCTTGTTTTATTTTAGACAGGCTAAGTTCTAGTTTAATTTTAAGATTCCCTTCCAAGGTGTTCAGAACAAAAAGAAACAATTAGGAATTTGTACTGAAGCTGTAAAATATTACAGCTGTTTCTGCATAGTACCATTATACACCGCCTCCTTCCTAACAAAGGAACAAATAACTGTTTTCCTTTTTAGGCCTCTTGGTCCTCACGTCCATTCTGACATTAAGTATAGAATGAAGTATAGAAACTAGAGTTCAATGAAATTGAATATTTTGTTCAATGCCAATATCTCTTTAGGTCAAGTTTGGATAACTGATGTCTTCTCCATCATATTTCACAATGTTTGTGTAATTTTCATAGTAACTATTAATTTTAATAATTCATTGTTGCATAATTGTATGTGAGAATTTTTAAATGTTCCATTGCTTTAACTGGAGACCACTTGAATTTATTCCAGCTTAATCACAGAAAAAAAAAAGAATAAAGAGGGGAAATACCATAGTAATATTTACTTAAATGTCTCATGTGTATTGTTCAGGGATGAACACTATATATATATCTCTTGCAGCTGCCACTGTATACACAGGCAATCACTTTAGATCTTGGCCAAGACATCTGTTTGGAAGTGCTCTGTGCAGGAAGCTGGAGAGGAGAGGGGAGGGACGATTGGCTTTTTGTTTTGCTTTGTTCCCAGTCTGGTTCAAGTCTCACGCAATTCCTCTGCTAATCAGCTCCAATGAGTTCACAAACCAGTACTGTCAACAGAAAAACCATCAGCCTTGTTAACAAGCATGAGCTCCTGAACACTTTCACTGCCTCTTACCTTCTGCTGTCAGGGGAGGAACCAGCTCCACGCAGAGATGCAGTATCAGCTACTTTCCTTTGAGGAGCAGATGGTGTTGATAGGGCTGCTCAGAATGGTTGGGTATCACTTCCAATTAAAAGCACAGTTTTTTCTATCTGTTATACAGTTTTTAACTATGCCTTCTCTATTATGTTGCAGGCATGCAGCTGAACAGCAATGACAGTCCGTTTGTTCTCACCACATGTTAAATTGTTCTAGGTGTGGAATCCCATGCCTTGTGGAAAATGGACTTAACTACCCATTATATTCAAGGTTTCAGCTTTTCCATATATGTGATTTTTTTCCCAGGTTAACTGAGGCTTATTCATCAAATACAATTTTAAATCAACTGTCTTTAATTAAAATCATTCTAAAATGCTATAATACTCTTTGAAGTCTAAAATAAAATATAAAAATCTGTTTTTAAATGAATTTAATTTATGAACTTTAACAAAAGAGTTTGTGTTTCTAATTAGAAATATAATGCTCTTAATGGCTATACAGAAGTACATGCTATTGTTTTTATCAGTTCTTAATGTCTCTAGATTGGTATACCATTTTAATTAATTTTCATTTTTCTCAGTTTATCAAAGTAAAATAGACATATGATGAACTGCATTTTTAAAAGAGAAAGCTTTGAAGTGTTGACATAGGTATACACCTGTGAAATCATCATCACAATTGCAAAGTGACATGTCATCACTCAAAGGAGTTTTCTAATGCCTTTCAAACTCCCCAGACTACCACCAGGCCCAGGTAACCAGTGATCAACTTTATGCCACGACAGATGAGTTTGCTTTTCCATATAAATAGAACCAAGTGGTATACTTAACTTTTAATCTGGTGTCTTCACTCAGCCTAATTATTTCAAGATGCATCCATGTCCTACTGCATATTCATTTTAATTTAATCACTGAGAAATATTCCATTGTATGGATATGCTGGAGTTTATTTATCCATTCACCAGATAATAGATATTTAGGTTGTGTCCAGTTTGACGTTTTACAAATAAAGCTCCTATAATCACCTTTATATGTCCTTGTATGAATATATGCTTTCATTTCTCTTAGTACATAGAAGTTGGTATGACTGGATCCCATAGTAAGTACCTTACCTAATAATAGACAAACATGTAAATTAACTATCCCTCCGCTGCGCTCACCAGCCAATCAGGAGAGTATGCAAATTAACCCAACAAAGATGGTGGTAAATTTGCATACATTGGGGCAAACTGGTGGAGCAAAGACTGAAGGCTCTGTCCGGAGTGAAGGCCTGGTTCCTGGGTGCCAGAGGAAAACCGGTGCTGGCAGCCAGGTGAAGGGAACGCCTATTCCATGTATCTCTTCATGCAACGGACCTCTAGTATGTGTAATATTTTAAGAATCTGTCAAACAGTTCTTTCAAAATGATTGTTCCATTTTACAGATGCCAGAGCAGCATATGAGTGGTCTAATTCTTTCATATCTTTGCCAAAACTTGGTATGGTCATTCTTTTAAAATTTTACCATTTAAATAGATGTGAAGTTGTACCTCATTATGGTTTTCCTTTTTATATCCCTAAAGACTAATGCTATTGAACACTTTTAAGTGCTTATGTGTTTTTGGCATGTCTGTTGATATATTTCATTCATTTTTATTGGGTTATCTGTATTCATTATTAAATTTGACATTTCTATAGTCTGAACACAAATCCTTTATCGGATTTGTTTTGGAAAGAATTTTTCCCAGTCTTGGTCAGTATTTGCATTCTCTTGATAGTACCTTTTATTTTATTTTTTAAAAATATATTTTACTGATATTTTACAGAGAGGAAGGGAGAGGGATAGAGAGCCGAAACATCAATGAGAGAAAAACATCAATCAGCTGCCTCCTGCATACTCCCCACTGGTTGCACGTGCCCACAACAAAGGTACATGTCCCTGAATGAAATTGAACCCTGGACCCTTGAGTCTGCAGGCCAATGCTCTATCCACCGAGCCAATCTGGTTAGGGCTGACGGTGCTTTTTAAAGAGTGTAACTTAATTTTGATAAAGTTCAATATATCATATTTTTTTCTCTTATGGATGATGTTTTTGGTGTTATCCTATATAATAAAAGCCTAATATGCAAATTGTCCCCTCAGGAGTTTGACCAGGTGTTCAACCACTCACTATGACGTGCACTGACCACCAGGGGGTGGTGCAGAACATGGTGGGCATTGGCAATGAGATGCTGACAGCAGGTGGCAGCGAAGGCGCTGCTGGTTTTGATGGGCAATGACAAGAACAGGACCATGGCGGGATGGTGGAGCAGGTGAGTGGGCGGCACCAGGCCAAGGAAAGTGCCAGTGGGGGCCCGTTCAGCCAGCCAATTGCCCCACAGACAGTGACCAGTGGTGGTGGTGGCTCTGAGGGAGCTGGGTGAGGGGCCCCAATCAATCACCCACAGGTGGGATGGTGGGGCAGGTAAAGGGGCGGCACCAGGCCACAGTGGGGTTGCAGGGCTGCGAGGCTGGGGCATGAGCTGGGACTGCAAGCCTGGGGGCACAAGTTGGGACTGGATTCCCACAGGTTACCCCGAGCGACCCCACCTGTGCATGAATTTGCACAGGCCTCTAGTATTGAAGAAACTTTACTTAGCCCGTGGTGTCTAGACAGTAGCACTGTTGACTTTTGAGCCATATAATTATTTGTAGGATATTTTGTGGGATCCCTGACCTCAACCCACTTAAAGCCAGTTAACACTGCCTCCGCTATGTGGCAACCAAAAATGTCTCTAGATATTTCCAAAGGTCCCCTAGAAAAAAAATCACCCCTGTTGGAGAATCATTGGCCTATCCTAGGATCACAATATTTTTCTCCTATATTTTCTTCATGGAATTTTTAAGTTTTGAATTTATATCAAAGTTCAATTTTGAGTAATTTTTGCATATAATATGAGAAATGCATCAAAGTTCATTTTTCGCATATCCTATCTAATAAAAGAGAAAAATGGTAATTGGCGTACGAGGATACCCTTTTCATTGGCTAATCAGGGCTATATGCAAATTAACTGCCAACTAAGATTGGCAGTTAACTGCCAACTAAGATTGGCAGTTAACTGCCAACAAGATGGCGGTTAATTTGCATATGTAGGCACAATGCAGGGAGGCGAAAGGGAAAGCAGGAAGAAGCCCCCTGCCACTGACAGTGATCGGAAACCCAAGGGGGAGCTAAGAGCTGGGGGGCAGGGCAAAGGCGGCCCTAGGGCTGCCTTTGCCCTGCCCCCCAGCCATGATCGGAGAATCAGGTGCCTTTTCCGCCTGGCCAGTGATAGCAGGAAGTAGGGGTGGAGCCAGCGATGGGAGCTGGGCACGGTCTAAGCTGGCAGTCCCAGGAGCTAGGGGTCCCTTGCCTGGGCCTAAAGCGAAGCCCACGATTGTGGGGCCGCTGCAGCTGCGTGTCCCCGCTGCCCGGGCCGGACGCCTCAGCCAGAGGCCTCAGGCCTGGTCAAGGGGCTGATCCGGTGATTGGTGATCGGAGAGTGATGAGGGTCAACTCCTCTGGCTGAGGCATCAGGCCTGGGCGGGGGGTGGAGCCGGGGATTGGGGGGATCTGGTGGTCCCCTTGCCCAGGCCTGAAGCCTGGGTCAGAGGCGTCAGGCTTGGGCGGGGGGTGGAGCAAGCGATCAGAGGGAGATGGGGGTCCCCTGCCCAGGCATGATTCCTGGGCCAGAGGCCTCAGGCCTGGGCGGGGGCCAGAGCCAGTGATCAGGGGGAGATGGGGGTCCCCTGTCCAAGCCTGACACCTCTGGCGGAGGCGTCAGGCCTGGGCAAGGGGCCGATCAGGCGATTGGAGGGTGATGGGGGTCAACGCCTGAGGGCTCCCAGTATGTGAGAGGGGGCAGGCTGGGCTGAGGGACACTCCCCACCCCCCCCCCCACACACACACCCAATGCACGAATTTCGTGCACCGGGCCCCTAGTCAATTAATATTCAGTTGTTCCACCATTGTTTGACAAAAAATAATTTTTTATCACTGAACTGTCTTTGTACATTTATAAAAAAATAGATTTTATATCTGTAATCTGTTTTTTTTCCACAGATCCATTTATCTATCTTGACATTAATATCAAACTACCTTGATTCCTGTTGCTTTGTAATAATCAGAAATCAGTTGTTAGTTCCAAGTGTTTTTCATTTTTCAAAGTGCTTTTGGTCATTGTAGGTCTGTTGAACAATCAGATATTGAGATACTCAGTTAGGATAACAAGCTAGGTTGAAAGTAACAAGCCTTTATTCACTTCTGCAATAGAGGAAGTAAGAGGCAGGGGTGCCATCTCACCATGTTCCATCTTCCCCCACAGAGTTGCATGAGATGAGGGTAAAGCATGTGTGGTGTAGATGGAGGGTTGTCTTGCTACCAAGGATTCCTTGAGGAGCAGGAATCAACACTGTACATTTTGTAAAGTAACTGACCCATAAACATTTTATTTATTTACTACATTTTATTTTAATGGGCACTTTCAAAAACTTAATGCTGTCATTGGTAATTTTAAAACTGGTAAGTTCAGGGAGATGATACAGAAAAAAATATTTAAAGCTTGATATGTCTGCCAACACCCTTCAGTGTCTCTGCAATGACCTGTGGAAGTCACAGATGACTGTCGTGAAAAGATGATCACACAACATGTTATGTATATGCAAGGGCAGTTACACTGATGCTTTTGTGGGGATGTGCTACGATTATTGCAATCTCTGAAATTTAAGGACCTAAGACTATGGTATAGGTGTTAGAAGTAATCAAACTAAACCAATTGAGGAAGATAAAGATTCTTTTTCAGCCCTAACCGGTTTGGCTCAGTGGATAGAGCATCGGCCTGTGGACTGAAAGGTCCTAGGTTCGATTCCAGTCAAGGGCATGTACCTTTGTTGCGGGCACATCCCAGTTGGGGGTGTGCAGGAGGCAGCTGATCGATGTTTCTCTCTCATCGATGTTTCTAACTCTCTATCCCTCTCCCTTCCTCTCTGTAAAAAAAATCAATAAAATATATATATATATAAATATTCTTTTTCACTTTCATGTTGCCATGAATGATATATTTCTTCATGGTACTACAAATCAATTTGACATTTCCTGAAGATTTTTCTGCATTCTACTGAATCTAGAGGCTGGGTACTAAAATTATTTTGATTTCATCCTCATTGTGTTTAGGCTCCAATGTTTTACATTTTAATTAGAATTTAAGTTGAAGATTTTTGCAAATTTCTACTGCTGTTGTTAAGACAACTATTACGAACTTTTTCATTTGTCATATTTATTTTTAATTCAGTTTAGAACATACAAGATTCTCAATAAATGTTTTGATTATATTTTTTAATTTAAGGCGTTTATTTTAGAAGGAGAAGCTCTAAGTTAACATACAGTGAACCATAAGCACTCCTACTTTATTTGAGAGGCACAGGTCAATAATAGGCCCTGAAATGATGAATTTTAGATGCCATTTCCATATTAGCCCTCTTATTCTTTACTTGAATAAATGTAATTTAAAAATAAGTCTGTCTCTAAGGAAAATGGAAGAACTACTATTGAACTTTCCCTTATCAGTTCACAAGATCCTCAAGGTATTGTTCTTTAATATATTAAGAGGGGATATTAGTTCTTTCAAAAATAGTTCTTGGTAGATCTGTTGGAAATTCATTAGTTTTTTTTTCTTTTTATGTAAAGCATTTGGCAAAATTGATTAGGTTTCTTATCAAGATTTAGAGTCAGATTTTAAGCTGAAAAGATTTGAGAGTTTACCTAGTCCAATCTCTTCATTTCACAAGTGACTAAGTTAAAGGAATTCAAAATTGAATGATTAATTGGTAGCAGTTTGTTGTAATGTTAGAACATTGTGTTTGGCAATAGAAACCCAGGGTGTAGTAACATAATCTCTTGTGAACTTGGTTTTTCTCACATATACTAGTGAATAAGAAGGTGGGAACTTTTTCTATCCATATATCTTTTGGCTTTAAAACCTATTATTAGACTTGAGAGCAAATACCTTATTACATTTTGTGGTTTTCAATGAATTTTCATATATGGGAATTAGAACCCCTTTGTATAATTGTGAGCTAACTTATTATTTCATAAATTCAACAGGCATTTAATAGGTACTTAATGAAAGGCATTATGTGAGATACTAAGAATAATCTATTGCACTTTAAAATCATATCAAATCATGTTTATCATATCATTGATATTCTTTTTTTTTTAAATTTAGCAGCAGGACCTCCCTCTATTCTATTGACAATTTATATAATGCCTGATTATCCTATCTAATAAAAGAGAAAAATGGTTATTGGCGTACGACTGCTACCCTTCCCATTGGCTAATCAGGGCAATATGCAAATTAACTGCCAGTCAAGGTGGTAGCCGGCAGCCAGGCAGCTTAAATTGAACATGAGGCTTGCTTGCTTCAGTGATGGAAGACTGCAACATTCCCTGCCTGCCTTGCCAGTCTCTGAGCTTGCAGTTTAAGAAACATTGTAACAAATATACAAGCTAAACAAAACCCCAGAAACCAGCTTTCAGCTGGCTGGGTTCTCAGAGCTGGAGTTGACACAGTTTTGATTATAGAACCTAAACAAACCAGATACCTGCTTTCAACAGCGGCGGCCTCAGAGCTGGAGCCAAGCCTCAGAGCTAAAGCTGGCCTGGAATAAAAAAAAAAGAGAAAAAAAAGGAGCAGTTGGGAGCCTCAGTCCCAGCCTGAAAACAGCCCTCAGTCCCTCACCCAGACTGGCCAGGCACCCCAGTGGGGACCCCCACCCTGATCCAGGACACCCTTCAGGGCAAACCAGCCAGCCCCCACTCATGCACCAGGCCACTATTCTATATAGTAAAAGGGTAATATGCCTCCCAGCACCAGGATCAGCAGAGCCTCGAGGCCTCCCGACACCGGGATCAGCGTGACAGGGGGCAGCGCCCAAACCCCCTGATCGCCCTGTGGCTCTGTGTGTGACAGGGAGCGGGGCCACAACCTCCCAATTAGTCCTGCTCTGTTCGTGACAGGGGAAGGCTCCCCAACCCCCTGATTGGCCCTGCTCTGTGCCTGATAGGGGGGAGGTCCCCAACCCCCTGATCACCCTGTGGATCTGTGTGTGACAGGGTGCGGCACCCCAACCCCCCCACCGCCAAACGGGCCCTGCTCTGTGTGTGACGGGGTAGAGCCATAACCTCCCCATCGGCCCTGCTCTGAGTGTGAGAGTGGCAGCACCCTAACCCCCTGATCGGCCCTGCTCTGTGGGTGATAGAGGGTGGTGCCCCAACCCCCTGATCCACCCTGCTCTGTGCATGACAGGGGGAGCTCCCCAACCCCCTGATCGGCCCTGCTCTGTGCGTGACACGGGGTGGCGCCACAACCTCCCCATCAACCCTGCCTTGAGTGTGACAGGGGGCGGTGCCCCAACACCCCAATCGGCCCTACCCTGAGCGTGACTAAGGGTGGCATCGCAACCTCCCAATCCGCCCTGCTCTGTGCATGACAGGGGGCAGCACCCCAACTCCCCAATCGGCCCTGCTCTGAGCCCGACCAGGGGCTGCACCTAGGGATTGGGCCTGCCCTCTGCCACCCAGGAGCAGGCCTAATCCAGCAGGTAGTTATCTCCCAAGGGGTCCCAGACTGCAAGTGGGCACAGGCCAGGCTGAGGGACCCCCCTCCCCCGCGAGTGCACAAATTTTTGTGCACCGGTCCTCTAATATATATTATATATATATATATATATATATATATATATATATATATATATATATATAGAGAGAGAGAGAGAGAGAGAGAGAGAGAGAGAGAGAGAGAGAGAGATTCTTAGAATATCTATATATATTCTTAAAAATATGAGGTTACTCTTATGAATTAACTATGGGATTCTTGACCAACTCCCCTGTTGTTCCTACAGATATCTTTGATACATTCTGAGAATCCTAAAGGTTATTAGAATACATATAGTTTGAAAACCACTGTCAGAAGTTCTATTCATTGGTTTTATGAAGAAGAAATCTATGGCCCAAATCACAGATTTTACCATAGAAAAAGAGCAAGGACAAAATCCTTGTTCTCGTCATTGATTTCTGATCCTATATATAGAATATTAAATTATATCACTGTCTGATTACTTTATTATCTCAAGGTTTTTGACAATGGGACCAATTTTTGCATGTTATTGAAATACTTGACTGTAATTCTTGGGGTATTTTTTCCCAAAATCATGAAAGAATCTAGGTGAGTTAAATTTTATTTATAAAATAGACTTTCATAATATGCATTTGCTGTGCAATCTCTGCTTTGGTCTTAAACCTAAAAGATAAATAATTCCTTTCAAAATAGTCAGGTCCAGCCCATTGCATATCTTTGCATATAGAGTTGAAAAGGTAACACATAGTAAATTTTAATGCAAATAATTTTCAACTGACTCGACTTTTATTGATAATGCAGCCACTTATCCTTGGGACACGTTCAGGACTAAAGTAATTCAATTCTATCATTGGAACAGAAGCCTTGCCACATGGCTTCTACACACTCTTCCCATTATTACACATTTTCCTCCCAAATAACATTCTAATGGCCCATATACTATACAGAGAAGAGAGCCTCTATAATAGTAATTGAGAGATGCTTATTCTAAATTTATACCAAACATTTTAAATTTGAAAGTAACCAAGCAATTTAAATTTTCATGAGACTCATGTGTAACTGAGTTCAAAAATAGCTGAGAAAAATGTACATTATAAGTAACCGCCTCCAACAAGCATTTATCTTCCCCTCTGAGGCAAAGCAGAAAGGTTCAGGAAAGAAGTATTTTTCTTAAAAAATAAAAATATTGTAGCCATTAAGTATTTTTTTCTTTTTTTAACCACAAAGCAAAACAAAATAACACCCATTTTTAAATTATAAAGTACTAGAGGCCCGGTGCACAAAAATTTGTGCACTCGGGGGAAGGCGGGGTCCCTCAGACCGGATCTGTCGGCAGGATCGGTTCCGGGTGACCGCCGGCACTCACGCCCCCAACCTGGATGCCGCAGCCGCCCCGCCAGCCCGCGTCCGGGTCTGCCAGCGGGATCGGTCCGGGTTGGGGGCGTGAGTGCCGGCGGACGCCACAGCTGCCCCGCTAGCCCGCGTCCCGCGTCCGGGTCTGCCAGCGGGATCGGGTCCCAGGCGACCGCCACAGCTGCCCCGCCGGCCCGCGTCCACGTCTGCAGGCGGGATCGGGTCCCAGTTGGGGGCGTGAGTGCCGGCAGACGCCGCAGCTGCCCCGCCGGCCCGCATCTGGGTCTGCCGGCGGGATCGGGTCCAGGGCGACCGCCGGCACTCACGCCCCCAACCCACTCTCTGATGGCGCTGTACCATCCTGCCTGCAGTATGCTAATTAGCCGCCATCTTTGTTGGCGGTTAACTGCCATCTTAGTTGGCAGTTAATTTGCATATCGCCATGATTAGCCAATGGGAAGGGTAGCGGTCGTACGCCAATTACCATGTTTCTCTTTTATTAGTGTAGATAATATACATGCAGAAAATTGAATGAATATAACATTACCACTCAGTGAATGATCACAAAGTAAATATTATCGAACCACCATCAAGATCAAGACTTAGAAGTTTCCAGTATCTTTCAAAGCTTCCCTGTTTCATCCTTTGTAAATACAGAAAAGTAACCAACACATTTTTTATGACTTTTATGGTAGTGCTGTCATTGCTTCCCCACAACCCCAAGCTTTTAGTTTGACACCATAAACCTGCATCTCTTCACATTACAGTTTAGTACAGTGTATAGTGTGTTATATAGTTTGGAGGGTTCAGAACCCTTAGAGATTGCTGGTGGAAATGCAAAATGGTGCAGCCATTTTGGAAAAGTTCAGTAATTCCTCAAATATTTAAATATTTAAAGACAGAGTTATCATATGACTCAGCAATTCTACTCTTAGGTAATATACCTGAGAGAAGCAAAAATGTATGTCCACACAAATGTTTATAGCATTATTATTTGTAATGGCCCCAAAGTAGAAACAACCAGATATGTATTACTTGATGATGAATAAACACAATTTGTTCTAACCATACAATAGAATATTGTTCACCTATAAAAAAGAATAAAGTACTGACACATGCTACAACATGGATGAACTTTTACACATTATGCTCAGTGAGAGATTCCAGGCCCAAAAGACCACAAATCACATGCTTCCATAAATACGAAGTCTCCAGAATAGCCAAATCTATAGAGACAGAAAGTAGATGAATTATTTCTAGGGACTGAGAAGGTGTGAAGAGGGTTTGACTGCTAATAGCTATGGGCTTTCTTCCTGGGGTGATGAAAACATTTTAAAATAAGATAGTGTTTGTATTTCCATAACTTTATAAATATACTAAAAAATACTAAATTTTACACTTAAATGCTAGATTTTATGGTATGTGCATTATATCTTAATTTTTAAATAAGTAAAATTCTTCATTCTGTCACAGAAGTTTTTGTTTATTTTTTGACAATACACATAAAGCACTATCAATAAAGATAAGGATTGGTAAAACTAAATTTCTTCTGTCCATCAAAACACAATAAACCTTCTGTGAGGCTATCCTATTCTTTTATCTTACAATTAGTCTAATATACTCCAGTTTATTTCATTTAGTTACTGTTCTTCCGGTTAAACTGTGAACTTCTTGAAGTCAGTTTAAATTTTGCTCACCACTGTCTAAAACTGACAGTGCACAGTCTTTGCTCCACAACTTTTGCTTGATTTACACTTTGCTGTTGGTTTTGTTTCTCCAAGTCTCTGTAAGAAGTAGTTAAAAGCTTGATGCTTGTGAAATAATAATTATTTTATTAATAATAACTAATATTTAATGAGAAATTATTATTTGTGAGGTATTTTAAATGTTAACTCATTGGATACTTATAACAGTTCTGAGCTTCTATTTCCATTGTGTAGAGAGAGAAATGAAACGCAAACATCAAGACACTTTTCCAAATTCACAAGGTCTGTAAATGGCAGGGTCAAGATTTAAATCCAGGGAGTCGCATGGTCTGGTCTATTCTTTTAACTACTTTGCAAAAATGTGATAAAGTGGGCCCTAGCTGGTTTGGCTCAGTGAATAGAGTGTCGGCTTGCAGACTGAAGGGTCCTGGTTTCAATTCCCATCAAGGGCACATGCTGGGCTACAGGCTTGGTCCCCACTAGGTTGAGTGCAGGGAGCGTCGGCCTGTGGACTGGAGTCCCATGTTCAGTTCCAATCAAGGGCATGTACCTTGGTTGTGGGCACATCTCTAGTGGGAAGTGTGCAGGAGGCAGCTGATCGATGTTTCTCTCTCATCGATGTTTCTAACTCTCTATCCCTCTCCCTTCCTCTCTGTAAAAAATCAATAAAATATATATTTTTTAAAATGAGACAGCAAATCATTCAAACGGCTTTGCTGAGCAAGAAAAACAAAGTGAGATACAATTTTATTTATAGCACAACTAAAAATATCATGGAAATTTTAAAACAACTAGTTAAGCACTGTATAAAGGAGCTGCTTATGAGGAAAGCATATTCTATAACTCTCATTGTCTCATTTTGAGCTAGTTTTTCTCTCTCTCTCTTCTCTCTCCATCAGTGCTTGGGCAACTGGTTTATTGCCTAAGGATTGCACATGGCCAGTTTTAGATCACATGATAATTCCAAGGAACAAACTTATGTAACTTCTGCCCTCAAGCAAAAGAATTAAAGTCATGAAGTGAGGTCTGGCCAACCACTGAATTTTATACAAGCTTCAATCATACCTGAGAGCTGAACATTCCAGGATGGGAAGGCCACACAGTAGATGTCTTCATTTGTATTTTCATTTTCATATTTTCTAAGATAACCCACCACTGCATTATGTAGAGAATTATAGTAGTGATTTTTCAAGAATGCTAAAAGAATGGAAGAAAATATATACCAGAATTAGCATAATATCATTGCACTCTTCTAAAAATGCATCATAAAAAAACAGTTCTCTCCTATAACTTTTTAATACAAATACTATATTTTTGTTTCTGTTAGTGTGATTCACATCAAATAGTTTTGCCTACAGGTCTAGATACGCTGTTCATAGTGGCTTTTATGCTAACATATGGGTAAAGCTGTTTTTTCCCTCCAAAACAGAAATGGGGGTTATTTCAAGAGGAAAAGTTGTATGAAAGAAAGAAATATTATTTTAAAAAGACAAGAAAACTAATTTTCTTATATGTTCACATTTTAAACTTTTACAAAAAATATATATCTAGCTTAACAGTTTCAATGCACAAAAGAAGGAGAATTCCTTATTGGGATAACCAGGCACTACATTTCCTTGTACGTTTTTATATCTGCTCATAACATAGTGCTGCTTCTCTCTTTTCAGCTGGTGGCTGAAATCAATTATTTGAGATATGATGAGTGAAAAGACTAAATGAGAAAATGGTATGCACAAATAGTTTAGAGTATGAGTCACATCTCACATTTTCAAATATAATGTGAAAGCTCAAAAAATTCCTCCTGCTTAAGAATGCAAAGTTGAAAGAATACACTTGGGCTCATCTGCCATTGAACTACAGATGTCAGGGCTATAGGCAATCTCTTTTGAACTTTTTGAAACTAAAAAGGAAGAAAAACCATAGAATTGTATCTTTGTTGGCTTAGCTATCCATGCAAATTATTAGGATTTTGGAAATTGATTTTTTTATAAAAATGATGGCATCAGCAATGCTGCATAACATTTATGAAGGAAAAGATCTCACTGCAGGGGTTTGTAAGAGTTATGGTGCAGCCATGCTCAAGAAATAAAATGATATTCATGTTGGCCATTAAAGCTCAAACTTAGTTCAAACATCACTTGTAGAAAAAAGTTTTCAAAATTGTCTTAAATGATATAAACAGAACCCTCCCCCCTCCGCTTTTTAACAGTGTGAACTGAAGCCAAGCTGCATGTTCTTAATGTTAAAGTCTAAATGTAAGAATTGTCGAGGTGTGAGCTTCTGACTGTCATGTCTTTTAATGAAAAGTAATTTGCACAGATTTGTGGGCAATGAACATTTCCCTTTGTTTATGAAATGTATACAATACATTATTTTACCCGTATTTAATTTTATCCTAGGAAAAAATATATTTCCCAAACTTTTCCCAGAATATGAAACTTTTAAAAAAATATTGATAATAAACAATTCATGAAAATAAGTTAATGGAAACTCAAAGGCTGATTGTAATTGATATAATTTTGATCTGTAAAATACAAAATTTTTTCCCATGTGTGAAGCTGTGCTCTTGATTCTAGAGTACAGATGGATGGAACATTTCCAAATTATTTGGGAAGGAAGAAAGTTAAGGGTTGAGAGGCTCTGGAATAGGCTGGCTTTTTAATCTATGCTCTGGTAGATATCTTAATCTTAAGATGTCTCAATTATTTAGTTATCTTTCCATAAATTTCCCATTATAATGATTTTTATTAATCAATGTTTTGAGAAATTACTATATTCTAGTATATGAAGAAAGCAACTCTAAATTTTTATATCATTTGAAATGTAGTCAATACCCTTTTCACAAGATATCAATTTTATAAATATGACATTATAGAATAACATTGGGTACTACATGGAGTCTCCCCAATCCTATTTATTCCTATGCCCTTCCCCCTTTGTAATAGAACTCCTAAAGCCATCTGCTTGCTTAATTGGTCTTATCCTAGCATGATGATCACGTTCCCTTTGAATATGACTGAGTTAGCCTACAGACAGTGAGTTATGGGGCAAGTGTGTGGCTGCCCCTGGATGCTCACCAATTAAAAGAAACCTGTCAGGAGAGAAGGAAAGTCTCTTTTCTTCTGATGGATGTTAATGTGCATGCAGATCCGACCTAGAACCTTTATAGCGATCTTTCAGACAGGAGGGGAGGCACAGAGGACTAAGTCAGCAGCAATGATCATAGATCCTAAGATGAAAGGACTTTGGGTTCTTGCTGAGCCAATGAGCTACTGAATTAACCAAACCTGTAGGTACTCCACCTTAGGTCTTAAGTGTAAAATAAGTCTTCTAATTTAAACAGTGTAATGCCAGAATTTCTGTTAATTGATAAGTGATAAGACAGTGATTTAAGCAACTTAGGAATCAACCACTATTAAAAATATTAATTCTATTCAGTTTTTCTCTTTGTATTTTTGGGATAAATACTCTCTAGTATACTATTTACAAAAGCTGTTGCATTTGAATGCTTAAGATGATAAAATTTCAACTTTCCCTTCCATATTGATATTTACCCATGTACACTGAGACATACACAAAATGTTTCTATGACTAAAATTATCCAGTTTTGTGAGTCTAGCGTTTCTTAGAAAATTGCATATGTTGTAGGTTTAGAATAATGTTTCTGAAGGTTAGAGAAATATGGTACAGCATAGCAAAAATTATTGACCCAAGGAATAATGAAAAATGCCTTATTTTATTTAAGGTGGCCTGACAATATTAGGCTTACTAAAAGGCAGCATCATGCCATATAAGTCTTTCATGTCTTTACCAGTTGTTTAGGTCATACACTCCAGTCTGATGACTGAGGTGCAGCCATACTACTGTTTTGTAGATCTTGGAGAATCCTGGGAAATGTCAGCACACTGAGTTCTGAGAAAGTTTTAAAATTGCCTGTGTATCACTAAAGGTGCCTACTTAAAGGAAAATAGAAATTTACTGTTTAAAAGGATAAAGTAAAAACATGTTCTATCATTAAAAAAGTGGTTTATAGACTTGCTAATCATTTCTTTAAGTGTAAATTCCACTCAAATTGTTACTTTATCAACTCAGCTCTATTTTAGTATTTTTAGCCAGTCTGTTAAATGCCTTTAATCACAATACATTGTAGATAATTAAATAAAAGCATATTTCAGTTAACATGAACTTGCATCTGAGTATTTAATTTAAAAAGAAACAAATAAAAAAAGTTTATCTTACTCATGGGGACTTGAACATCTAATCTATAATTATAACTCTTCAGCATATTTTTTGTACCAATGTAAGATTGCAACTTCCAGGTTTAATGAAGAAGAAGAAGAAGAAGAAGAAGAAGAAGAAGAAGAAGAAGAAGAAGAAGAAGAAGAAGAAGAAGAAGAAGAAGAAGAAGAAGGAGGAGGAGGAGGAGGAGGAGGAGGAGGAGGAGGAGGAGGAGGAGGAGGAGGAGGAGGAGGAGGAGGAGGAGGAGGAGGAGGAGGAGGAGGAGGAGGAGGAGAACATACCACTGGTTCTAATGGTTTAAGAGAGATAATTGTATGTAAGGCATTTCTGTGACCAATCTTCTCTCTCTCTCTCTCTCTCTCTCTCTCTCTCTCTCTCTCTCTCTGCCCCCCACCCACTCTTTCTCCTTCCCTCCTTTTTATTTCCCTTCCTTATTCTTTTTTCTCTTGAATTTCACCACCAGAAATAGCTGTATTATATTTTTTTCTCGTAATTTAATAAAAAGTAAATTTTTCACAAATGTCAAAATATAAAAAACACATGTTACACCATCTACACGAGGCTACACATTTGCAATATACTATTTTGGGAAATAGTATGTAGTCCTCTGAATTATAGTTTTTTCTCCATTTAAAAGATATCATTGCATTTGAGTTAAATTATGACTAAAATCTAAATTACCTAAAAATTCCCAGACACAGGCCAGGTATTTAACTAGCATCCCTAAGTCAGATCACTCCTACACAGCATGTAGGATGTAATCATCATACTTAGGGTACTTTGACTTGAAAGGTTTTACTCCCACGTCAAGCCCAATTGATTCTCTGTCCTAATTTTGTTCAAGGCAGATTGCGCAGATTGTAGCTATGTCAATCAAAGCTGATTGGGCTTTTCTTCTTTTAAAACATCTGAACAGGCTTTATAGAATTTGTAGATATAAATGTATATCCTAAATAAAGCTCTTATGTGAGCTTTAGTTGCCTGAAGAAATTATTAGTTCTCTTGTATATCTGGTGAGCACCTATTATGTATCAATGCAAGGGTCCAAGGGTGAGAAATACTAACATATAAAATAAGGTCTCTGGTCCCAGGCTGACTCATGAAACACACATATAAGCAACTGATATAACACAACATGGCCTGCTAGCATGGTGATTAAAACCAATATTTCGATGTTGATTGACGTAAAGTTCTTACATTGACAGAAAGTTCTTACATTGACGTAAAGTTCTGGCACTCATTTATTAGCTTAAGCTCAGTTAGTATATTCGTTAAAAAAACTTGTTCGTTGTACTTAATAAGAGTGAGGAGAAAGTAGTAAAAAGACTGTTTGTAAAATCCTTAGCAGAGTATAGAGAATCTCAGTAGTTTACAATGAGCAAACAGTTAAGTCTAAATGCCCACGGCAGGGAACCTGTTACTAGAGGAGTCAATAGCTCTAGAAAAGGGCCCCCTGAAAGGAGCTGTGTCTTCGTTTGAGAAACAGTTTGAAAATCCAGGTCATATACATTTAAGGGTTCCTCACCAAAACAAATGGAAATATACTTATTTTTTATTTGTACTAATATGAGTACTGTATATATTTAAATATACTATATATTTTATATACATACTAGAGGCCGATGCACAAATTCGGGCACAGGTGGGGTCCCTGGGCCTATCATGGGGGGCCAGCTGGTGGTGGAGAGGGACCACAGGAGGTTGGCCAGCCAAGTGGAGGGGCCACGGGAGGCTAGCCAGCTAGGTGGAGGAGCTGCGGGAGGTTGGCCAACTGGGGGGAGGATCCGCAGGAGGTTGGCCAGCTGGGGGGAAGGGTCACTGGAGGTTGGCGGGCCAGCCCCCCTGAATTGGTGCCAATGGGGGGGGGGGCGGTCTAGGAGAGGGCTGCAGGAAGTTGGCCGGCCACAGGAGGTTGGCTGTGGGAGCACACTGACCACCAGGGGGCAGCTCCTGTGTTGAGCATATGTCCCCTGGTGGTCAGTGCGCATCATAGTGAATGGTTGACCAGTCATTCCAGTAGCTCTGGTCGTTTGGTCATAATAGTCGCTTAGGCTTTTGTATATATAGATACGCATGTATATGTAATATATATATATTTGTCTCAGGAACAATACCCTGTAAAGCATTGACCAGATCACTCTATGACTTGTGATATAATATATATATATATATATATATATTTGACTAAGGACACTCAATACTCAGCTTCATCCAACAAATAAAATGTTAGAGATGCTCATAAGTATTCCTAATGGGGGTTTAAATGAAAAAGCCACTGAATATACAGTAATTTATTAAATATTTTCATTGTATTTATCAGATATACTATATCTTCAACCAAGCTATTCTTCCCAGATAAATCTTCAGAAAAATATTTTTCTTTATCTGAGGAAGTATTCCTGAATAAGGCAAGTGAATCATTATATCTACAGTTGATGTAAAATGATATAGAAATGATGGATAGTGAGTTCTATATAAACAGGTTTATCCTCTGAGCATATCCAACTGATTAAATTATATAATTCAAGTGAACATTGATTTGCTTTTTGAAATATGTTCAAATTCTAAATTAAAAGACCATTTTAAAAGCAGATATATTTTAAATAACCTATTTTCTAATAAGAAAACTAAGGTAATCAGTAATATATCTTGTGTAATAATATTCTTCTTTTCCTCTGATTCTTTTAAGTATCCTTGGGACATTTTGTCACTGCAAAAGTTTAGGCAACACTAAAAAAAAAAAAAAAGAAAAAAAAAAAAAAGAAGAGCAAAAATTGGAGGCACCTAGGAGGCAGCCGTTTAACATTTCATGTCACTAGCATTGTTTCAACACTGGGAAACCTCAGTTCAAACTAATGGGTAGCCCTCAAACAGAGCTTGCCCATCAGAGGAGTCCCTAATGGGGCATGAATAACCTGTGTTAGTATCCTGACTATGTTGGTCATTGTCTAAGAGGAGACTGGGAAAAAGTATTCTCTTGCAATAAAACATGCAGTGGATTCAAAGAAGCAGTAGCTGGTGGGTGTCAGTTTCGAACTGGTGGGTGTATAGTTTCCATCAAATTAGAAAAATGTGTGGCCTTCACTTCTTTAGATTGTTTTTTTGCTCACACACCTATCTTTTATCTTCTTCTGGGCCTTCAATTACATATTTATTCCTGCATTCACCCACTTGATACTATTCTACAGCTTACTGACACTATTTTAGGTTTTATTTTCTTCCTGTGCTTCATTTTTCATCGTTCCTATTGGTTTTATTAAGTTTACACATTTTCTGTCTGAATTATCTCATCTGACCTTAACCATAACCAGTGAACTTTTCATTTTAGACATTGTGTTTTTATCTTGAGGATTTCTTTTTTATTTCTTAATATTTTGCATTTCTCTCTTCACTCCATTCACATTTTCCTTTAAATAACATAATATAATGTCTGCTTAACATTTTGTCATGCTGATCCTTTCATTTCTGCTTTTGAAAGCGATGTTTGTTTTGGTTATTTTGCACGTTTAGTTATAGATTATATTTTTCCACTTTTTGGCATACCTAGTAATATTTTATTGGGTGTTGGACATTGTAATTTTATGTAGAGTGTTTGAATATTTTGATTTTTGTAGAATCAATTTCTTTGTTCTGATTGGCCCTTATGCAACTGGAGTTCAGTTTGATGAATATCAGACTTGTCTTATGTGCTTTTATTTTCAGTAGATCTATAGTATCCTTTTCACTAGCAAAATTTTATCCCCCTTACTAAAGCATGGTTCTTTTATGGGTGTCTACTGAAAACTTTGAGTGAACAAAAAGAGCTCTTTATTCTGTTGGTAGAAAACTTAATGATTCCTACTTCCAAATTAGTTTGGGGGAAATTTCAGAAACTCTTTGTCCAACCTCTAAGAATTTTATGCTATTTATGTATTTTTGAAATCCTCTTTCTTCAAGAGAACACCTAAAAAATACTGTATCTTTTTCTGCATAATTTATTCCCTATAGAATTTCATTTTGCAAACTTTAACAACCTCATCTGACACGGAATTCCAAGCTCCGTCTCCTGCTTGTTCGCCCAGGCATTGTGGTCCATTATGTGCTTGCAGCGCAAAGCCAAGGTGAATTTTAGGGCTCACCCTGTTTTGTTCCCTTCTCTCAGGGATTACAGACCTGTCCTGCCTATTGTCCAATGTCTGAAAACGTTATTTCATATATTACTTTCAGGTTTCCAGTTTTAAAATGTGAGAGGTTAAATCTTGTCTCTGTTATTCTATCATAGCCAAAGCAGAAATTCGGGCTCTTTTTCTAAACAAACAAATATTGTATCAAATTAAATGTCCAAAAACAGTTTTACATTATTGCAGTGTAGTCAAACTATGAAATTTTAGACAACACTTAAAATAAAAAATGGAGCTTAAATGCATATAAACATAACCAATGGACACAGACAGTAGGGGGCTGAGGGCATGTGCCTGGCGGGGGGCGGGGGGCGGGGGGCTGAAAGGAAGTGGCTTGGGGGAGGTCAATGGGGTTAAAAGAGACATATTTAATAATTTAAACACTAAAATAAAAATTTAAAAAATGGAGCTTAAATATATTTGAATTTTCCCTCAAGACATTTAAGTGAAGAAAGCAGCATGTGCATTATAATACACAAATAATAACTATACACATATACCATATTATCATAAGTGTAAATATATATGTCTATATATTTTAGACACCTGAAAAGAGATACAAAATTGTTGGGTGTACTATGATTTGATAAAAATAGTGTAGATGGTTGTAAAAAGGGAATTTCCAACTTTTGCGCTATATACATTGACATTTTCTAATATGAGAATTCTCGTATTCCTGGTGAAATTTAAAAAGTAAAACCGATTACTTATTTACCTTGTGTGTTGTTGAAACCTAAGGGACCACTTGATACTGTTACAATTTGAAAGGTGTGCTGTGGCAGCACAATAATAATTTCTATAGTTTATAACGGTATGGTGCAGTCATCACAGTACTGACATTCTAAGTTTTATCTAAGTACAAACCTTATTATTTTCCTTTATGGTGGTAATATAATGGCTCTGTCTTTTTAAAGAACATTGTCATTGTCTAACACATTTGCTACATGAATTCCCATTAATGCTTACATCCAACTTAACTTCCACTATTCTGTGAACACTGAACATTTTCTTGATATTCAAAGAAAATAAATACACTTCTTCTCCCTGGGTTTTACTTTACTTTACATTAAATGTTGGTAGCACATTCTGCTTCAAAGTATAATTATTTTTGTTTATATTTTATGTTTCATGCAATTTTTTTCTTCTTTCCTTCCCTGTTAGCCTCTAACCTTGTGGCAGGATAGAGGGCAGGAAAAGAGAACAGAAAACTGAAACAAGAAAATTAATTAAGGCCAAATGATTTGAACAATTTCCAGCCAGTTTGTGAATCACAGGACCTTATCTTCCCCAACCAAGGACATTTTAATGCAAATGGTTTATACCTCCCTTCCCTAATGAGAGACTACACAGCTTAAATCACCCTGGAATGGGAGATAGAGAACAAAGACCCAATTAATGCCATTTGTGCCAGCTAAACCCAAGAACAGATGAAGTCAGGGGAACAAAGAACAAAAACCCTACTAGAGCCAGACAGACCCAAGGTAAAAGTAAAACAGACCAAGAATAATTCCCAAATCCCCTATATGCACATTTTGATGCAGCAGCATATTAAAAACACACCTGAAAGGCTGATGAATATTCTGCTGAAACTTTCCCCTAAGGTTCTGGCCCACAGGGAGCAAAAATATTAGAAGTCCTCAGGACAAGACTTGGGGTGGGCTCACTCTAGAGCATGCCCATGCCATTTTTGGGGCATGGATTTTTTACTTCCTTCCAAGCTCTAAGAATCTCCATAAGACTTGCAACTAGGGGAGCAGCAGCGGATTTTATACCATGATATAGATGCATAGGTAATTTGTAGGGGACTTAGGGAATTGTGCGTGTTGTTTGTTTGAAATGTGTGCAGTTGGAACAATATGGTAGCATCTGTGCACTCTGATATGCTGTGAGCTTTTGGGGTGGGACAGGAAAAGTCTTATACTGGGCTTTTCTTCTCATGCTTTGCAAAAGTTAGACTCATATTTCAAAATTGTAGTTTCTGCTGCAGCTGGAGATTCATATGCTGAGTTCCAGGGTTTCCGTTTTCTCTTATTTTTTCTTCTGTCAAAGGGTTATTTTCTGTTACGCTCTGAGGACTTTTTAGATATGCTCTTGTATTAATTTCTTCTTCTTCTTCTTCTTCTTCTTCTTCTTCTTCTTCTTCTTCTTCTTCTTCTTCTTCTTCTTCTTCTTCTTCTTCTTCTTCTTTATTTGATTGTTTATTTCTTAAAACCTTAAAGCCAAACACACACAAAATTTGATCTGTCTTTCATCCCTCCTTGCAGCATACCAAACTGTCATAAAGCCTAGCAAGACTTTGTATTTTGCCGAACCGGTTTGGCTCAGTGGATAGAGCGTCGGCCTGCCGACTCAAGGGTCCCAGGTTCGATTCCGGTCAAGGGCATGTACCTTGTTTGCGGGCACATCCCCAGTGGGGGTTGTGCAGGAGGCAGCTGGTCGATCTCTCTCATCAATGTTTCTAACTCTCTATCCCTCTCCCTTCTTCTCTGTAAAAAATCAATAAAATATATTTTTTAAAAAAAAGACTTTGTATTTTTTTAAAGAATTTGTCTTATTTATTTATTTATTTTTTGGTATTTGATCACATCTTTCTTTGAATCAAGTTGTAATTTCTCACAAGCAAGTCTATGAGAGAGAAAACGAAAAGCTTTCTTCGGCAAAACTGATGAGGAAAAATATTTTATCTAAAGGGAGTATATGTCTATGTGTGAGTACTGCTTGTGAGTGTATGTGTGTATGTGTGTGTGTATGTGAGCATGCACACATTTAAGTGAATTCTGTCTGCAGAAACTCAACATGATGCAAGGATTTAGAACAAGAGTTGTGAAATATATATAACAATAATATCAAATTTCCCTTTCATGAAAGCTTAAACCTTGTAAAATTATCAAGACAAATGTATAAGGTGTCCCCCACATGTATATACACACTTTGAATAGTTATAAAGGCAGTGTTTATTAAAATGCATTTCACTTTCAAAATTGAACTATTAGCTGTTAAAGTGTATAATCATTTTTTGGACACCCTGTATATGAAATATTCAGTAACCAAGTAATTATTCTAAAATACATGGTTTGGACATTAAGAGTAAACCAATTCTCTCATTTACTATAGTTTAACTGTATTTCTTTTTCATTGAAGACATATTATTATGTTAATGTCTGCATTGGCCTGTATCATGTGTGTCTGTGTGTATATATATATATATATATATATATATATATATATATAGTCCCAAACAAATGTTTGAATAATTAAAAAGACAGTATTTATTAACATATCGTTCATTTTCAAAATTGAGTTATCAGCTGTTAAAGTGTACATACAATTTTTGGGGACACCCCATATATAGTATATAATTATTTTAGTGTTTTGTTGTAGTAAGACACACAGTAATTAAATACATATTTGCAACTAGTAACAACTCTGTAATGCAGCCTACACATACTTTTATCTTATGAATACATTTATATGCCCTTTTCCAATCAATTTTCCTAGGGCAATTTCCTGTTCTCTAAAACAGAAAAATTTTCTCTTAAAAAATGTTTTAAATTATAGGTTTAATAGCAACCATTCTAAGACACTCAATTGTAATAATATTTCTCATCCTATAACTTAAAGATAACTTTTGTTTGCAATAGGTCTTTCTTTCTGGTGAAAAAGTCAATTTTTATAAGTTTATTATTTTCATAATTTTTTATGAATAGTCCATTTAGATTACATTTAATTTCTCTACAAAAGTGTTTATTTTTATTAAATAATTACAAGTTATTTGCATGTTGAAAATTTAACACTTTAACTATTGTACATTTTATAGGTGTGTTTTTTTAGTCCCAGCTGGATTTGCCTTTTGATTTTGTTCATTGTGCCTGTGCCACACTATATTATTACAACTTCACATAGTCAAATCTACATATTTTTCTCTTTTTCAATCTATTGTATCATTATTTTGAATCAATGTATAATTACTCACCATTTTTCTCATTTCTTTTATTTTGCGAAAATATAGTTTACTCTGAATCAATTCTAAAAGGGAAATAATGGGAACTTTATTCAAAATGGTAACTTGAAAAGTGAAAATATAAATTTCTCCTGCATTTAAGGCAGAGTAGTGAGGAAAGTCAAAAGGCCTAGAGTTCTGCATATCAGCTTAGAGATGACACCTGCAGGTTAAGACCCTCTCCTGAGACTTGTGGTCCATATTCTCAACAAGCAGTCATTACATGGTACAGCGTTCCCATCACTAAAATACATGTCTTGCTTCAAACCAATGAAGCTAAGACTTGAAGAGCTGTTCTTTTTGTATTAGTTTGAAACACAGTGATAAGAAATTAAAAGAAAAATAACACCTAAGCCTTTGTTTCTGTCATCTAACAGCTTCCAAGAGAGAGAATCAAACAAACAACAACACACGTTATCATAAACACCCTCCCCCCCTCACACACACACTTCCCACAAGAAAAATGTTAGAATTGCTTGCTTGCCTTTATTATTTCACCTTAGCTAAAGAGCTGCTTTTGCTTAATTGCTTTCTGAATTAAAACATGGGCATCTTCTTGATACTGTGATTACTTCAGCTGTTGTTTTAGAAGAACTGAAATTGTTAACCTGAATCTTCATTTCTGTGTTTCCATGTTGTAATTTTAGAGTCAGTTAAATTATCTGATGATCTGGTATAGTTCACATATAAATATCAGGCTGCCAGCGCAGAAATTCTATTCTTGAAAATTTATATAGACCAACAGAATAACTGTAACATTTCTATAAAGAAAATACACACATTTTTATTTATTTTTAAATTTATCTTTATTGTTGAAAGTATTACAGATGTCCCCTTTATTCCCCTACTAACCACCTCCACCCTACCCATCCCCTCTCCCCAGGCCTTCACGACACTATTTCCTGTCCATGGGAATTTTACTTAGAAATTTGTCCTTTAACATTTCTTTAGATTAATTGATAAGCTAAGTAGTGCCTATTAAGATAACACATATGAATATATTCAAATAAACATTTTACCAGTGGCTTATTTGGATATAAAAGTAGATCTTCAATTATTTACAGTGGTCTAAATTAGCTTCCTTATAATATTGTATCCATTTAATCTAGATTATTTTAATGTACAAGCTGCACTAGATTCATTGTAAAATAATCCTGCAAAAAGGAAAAAAAATAAACCAGAGATATTGTTATGGGTTCACTCAGCGAGATAGACCACTGACTCAGAATTCAAATTTAAGAGCCTTTATTAAGCTGGCCAGCTGACTACAGTTACAGCACCCTGCCGAAGCAAAGGCCAAACTGCAGCGCCAACTTCCATGGCCAACGACTACAGTTACAGCACCCTGCCGAAGCAGAGGCTGAACTGCAGCGCAGACTACAGGAGTTACATTTTATTATTAAATTTTGTGGAGGCCCAGAGAAAAATGTGTCTTTCAAATTCTGAGCCCCCAATATGGAGGAAACTCCCTTTATTTATACTTTTTCCAGTCCTTTGTCTCCCAAATTTGGAATGAGACTTCCGGGCCTTCTGAGAAAGAAGGCCTGCGTGCTGGGAAGAGGCCATGAGACCATATCTCAAGGCCTGGCCTGATGTCAGTACCTTCCTATCTATGTCTTTTAGGAACAGACAGCACAGCATGACCCGTCTGGCCAAAGCGCCAGATATGCAGCCCAGCACAGTATATATAGTCTATGCAAGTCTGTGTTGACTAATCATTGCTGAGGTGAACGCAAATTTTTGCATAAGTTACTCCCTCCTAGATTAAAAATCAAAAAAGAGAAAAATGAAAGAGAGAAACAGAGAGAAAATTATAAAGAGGTAATTTTCTCTGCCTATAGAGTACCACCATAGCCTACTTGATTTTTATGGAATAACACCAGTCATTATATTATTTACCTTAGTTAATATTTTTCTTTTCATTTTCTCTTTTTTTTTTTGACTATAGTATCTCTACTTAGAAAATGAATTTACGTAATAGTTTTTGAACTTTTCATTAGAGTTATAGTTTTAATTTTTTAAATATTTTTTCATACAGTTTAAATTAAATATTATTTTGTATTAGTTTCAGGGGCACAACATAGTGTTTTGACTCTCATATATTTCACAAAGTGGTCCCCTAATATGTCAAATACCCACCCGGCACCACACAGAGTGATTATAATATTATTGGCTATATTTCCTGTGCTGTACTGTACATCCACATGACTATTTTTTCACTACCACTCTGTACTTCTCAATCCCTTTACCTCTTTCACCCCCCTCCCCCAACCCCCTCCCCACTGGCAACCCATCAGCCCGTTCTCAAGTGCCATCACAAGTCCCACAGACAAATCGATTTGACTATGATCTTGCAATCTTCTTATAACTAAAAAGCAAATATTCTATTCCTTATTAACTTATTCGCAGCTCTGGAAGGACAATGCGATCATGGAAATAAGGCAGCTCCATTTATTGATGTTGCACACAGCAGCTACTATATCTGCAGATAAGCAAGAAGAATGTGCTGATAGAGTTACTTATTCTGTGCTAAGAAGTTGTCCATATTTGAGCCTGAACCTTCAAGGGTCAATGTGGTATTGCTGATTGTAATCAGAGGAGGCAAATTGAAAGGAAAAGGAGTCTGAGCCATGTGTCCCCGCCCCCTCATAGTCTAGAGTCCCTTTCTTATGCTAAACTTTAGGAGTTTTTTTATGATTCTGTTTAATCAGTTATTGTGAAAAAAAAAAGTGTTTCTTTCATTTAAAAAATGTCAGGATGGAGGTAATGTTGGTGCCCATTCCAAAAGAACATAATGTATTCTCTAACTTTGATTATTTCCTCTTGGATATATTTCTCATTATAGCTGCAGAGCTAAACTAGCCAGAGTATTGTTTTTTTTTATGTATTATTTTTAATGTGGCTATGTACATCTACTGAGATTTCTTAAAGAAAGGAGCTTCTTTAAGACAATCCCCCCCCCTTTTTTGTGTCACTATCACCTCCACTTCCTAAATGATCCCCAAATGGGTTTATTTTTATTCAGAGGCACCACATAAGCTTTCTAGAGGTAGCATATACCTGATTGGAATGTTTCTACCCTTATGTTTGTCCTTAAACTGCAGGACTTCCCTACTAGGCTAATATAAAGTAGATCTAATGTTCATAAGGTAATTTGATTTTTTTCTTTTTCCTTTTACATCCATATTTTAACTCGAGAGAGAAACTGAAGGCTTGTGGTAAATGTCAGCACTCTTTCAGTGAATGAGAGTGTTTACTGTAACTATTCCAAACTGCATTTCTTTGCCAACCCAGTAAAGCATCAGAAAGACCTCTGGCAGCTATAGCAACATAACCACAAGCTGCTCAATTTTAGACATTCTTTTCGTAGATCTGAGTTCCTCTCCATTTTGCAGAAAATCAGAAGCTAATGGGACACAGCTGTTTTCACTTTGGTTTGCTTATTAAGCTAAATTCAAATTGTGCCTTGCTTTTCATTTAATTAATAGGGTATTCGTTTTCAACATACCAGTATATTTTACTTGAATCCCTAAGATTTATTTTAAAAGATGCAAAAGAAGAATTTCACTATGAGGCATGCAGAAAATAATATCCAGGCAGCACTTTTGATTATTTTTTTTTAAAATCTTTTTCAAATAAAACATCTTAACATGTAATACAGTGGGGCCTTGACTTCCGAGTGTCCCGACTAACGAGTTTTTTGAGATACCAGCTGTCTCTCGGCTGATTTTTTGCATTGAGTTGATAGAGTAATTTGAGTTAACGAGCTCCTTAATGAGCTCGGTCTCGGAACGAATTAAACTCGTAAGTCAAGGCCCCACTGTACATGATATTACTTTAGTTCAGTGGTTCTCAACCTTGGCTGCACATTAGAATCACCTGGGAATCTTTTTAAAATCCTGATTTCTGGGCCTCATCCTCCGGAAATTCTGTTTCTTTGTTATGGGGTGGGGCCACAACATTAGTAACAAAGAAACAGAATTTCTGGAGGATGAGGCCCAGAAATCAGGATTTTAAAAAGATTCCCAGGTGATTCTAATGTGCAGCCAAGGTTGAGAACCACTGCTTTGGTTGACTAATAAATCAATAATTAAGATCTAACTACAGAACGGTAACAAAAGAAAACTCTGTTGTTAAAGGAGATGTTTTGGCATGTTGTTGCTGATATCAGTTATCTGATCCACTATAACAATACGCTAGCTACCATTTCTTCATCCATAGTAAGGAATGCTAGTTAGTGGTGATCTTTAATATATGTCTTTCTCTTACTTTTGAGTTTGGTATGAGAAATCCATTTACACTGGAACTACATTAGTATATAAAGTTCATAAGTTCAAAATTTGGAGTTCTTAATATTTATTTCTTCTGATTTATGTAGAATTTATCAATTACTTGTTTTATTTGTCACTTTACAAAGGGGACTATGTCTGACTCATCTCCTTAATTCTTGTTGGAGCTGTGTACACACAAAAATTATTTTTCCCTAATCATTTAATCACTTCTTTATTTGTCTTGCCATTTGCCATTTGCCTACTCAAATATGTAGTAAGCAGTTACTAGGCATGCAGTTAGGTATTGCAAATATGGGCATGGAAATAAAATGTAGGTTCCATATGTTGACACATAAAAATAACTGAAATGTAGTTTGATGTGTCTAAAAAGATATGAAAAGTACAAGATGCTGATGGACCATATTTTAAGGACTACATATTTACTGAAATACAGGGAAGAAAATGAGTACTGTCACTTGGAGAGGAAAGTACAGATTAGGGGCAACACTTCAGAGCACTTGGTGTTTAAACTGAACCTTTAAGCATGAGTAACAATAGTTCTTTGGTGTCACTACAGATGCAAAACCACAGTGGCATAAAACATGGTAAGTGTGAGAAATTGTAGATTGTGCCTTTTAGATTGTCCTAAACCCCTATTAATGTCAAAGAATGCTCTATTGTGTGGAAATCTGGGAGGGATTTTGGTGTGAAGAGCATTTCCAAGAATTGGCTGCACATCTGTTCAAGAACCCTAATTTGAACTAGAAACCAATAATTATTATGTATCCTGTATGTATCAGTAACATGCTACGCCCTCTAGATGCCTTATCTCACAGAAACATGATTATTAGCTTTATTTGATATGTGGGGAAGTTGGGGTTTAAAAGATTGGGCAATTGTTCAAACTTAGCAAGGGGCAAAGACAGGGTTTAAATCCATGTCGGCCTGACTTCAAAACTAATGCTCTCCAAAGCGTAATGCCAGTACCACCACCACCACAAAGATAGGAGCTTTAGGCAAGGAGAAGGCAGTGAATGTGGAGCAGTCACATGGAATAGGGATAGAGACTAGCAGTCACACCTTGATGACACGCTCAGGCAACAGGTTCCCACCTCTGATGCTTCCCGGTAAGAAGTATATAAGAAGGCTTTGAGGCAAAGACCTCTCTCTTTATTGATTGACTGATAAGCCTCAGCATTTTTCCCCTTGGCCCTGTTAACTGGTTGATGATGCATGGCTTCTGCAATGAACTGTCCCTTTGAACTCACATTCACATTCGAAATGTTCGAGGAACCTCCTCGCAGAGGCCTGTGCTATTATCGCTGCTATTTTGGCACTCACCTGTCCGGCCATGCTTATTTACTTGTCTCACGTTCGAGAAAAGCGTCTTGAAAGTCAGGATCATGTTTCATTTACTGTTATATGCCCGATGTCTAACAGAGTATCTAGCACATGAAGAGTCCCAATATGATTTCAGAATGTGGATAATGAGAGAGAAAAATTATATAATGTCACTGTGAATCGAAAGCGGTAGGTTCAGAAAGAGAGAAGTAAGCAAAGTTCAGACCGAAGGCAGCGGCCTCTATATTCAGCTATGAAAATGACAGACAGGGAGAGCCAGGTGAACTTTCTGCATTAGAGCCTGGGAATTGGTCCTTCTTTAATACTCATTTTAATTTTATATTGATTGATTGATTGATTGATTTTTTAGAGAGAGTGGAGGGAGAGGGAGAGAGAAAAACATTGATGTGAGAGCAAAACTTTGATCGGCTGCCTCTTGCATGCCCCCTACCTGGGATTGAGCCCACAACCTGGGCATGTGCCCTGACTGGGAACTGAACCAGCAACCTTTCAGTACATGGGATGATGCCCAACCAACTCAACCTCACTAGCCAGGGCTAATACTCATATTAGGCACTATTTCCAGGTTTGAAAAACAGGCTTCTGGTTTGCATGAATCAATAAGGAGAGAGACCACTGCACAAGTTTGGGTTTTATGAATGGGATGTCAGTTCCCGTGGCTGAAGAAGAGAGAAGAGAACTAACAAAAAGACTGAGTGACATCCATAGAAGTATTGGGATAGTAAGCTAGTTACTGACAAAGAAATTCAGGCTTAAGGTAATAGAATAGAAATATAGTTAACAGATTTGAGATAATAGGTAGAAATTTGGCCTCAGAGACAAAGCAGAGGACAAGTTTCAAGTATGGGAGGCTTGCTTAAGTATATATATATATATATATATATATATATATATATATATATATATATAGCAGTAAGCTAATGGTTATGATATTAATCCTGCTTGGTAAATCCTTGACTTCATTAGGACCTGTTGATGGCTGTAACTAAGGACTGGCTTCAAAAATGACCCCAAAGAGTTGCAGCAATATTGAGAAAAAAGAACAAAGTTGGAAGTATCACAATAGCAGATATCAAATTATACTACAAAGACACTGTAATCAAAACATCCTGGTACTGGAACAAGGACAGGCATATGGAACAGAACGGAGACCCAGAAATCAACTCAAGCCATTACACTCAATTAATACAAATGAGGCAAAAGAATACAATGGAGTAAAGACAGTCTTTTTAATAAATGGTGTTGGGAAAACTGGACAGGTACATGCAAAAAAATGAAATTTAGACCATCAATTTACACCATACACAAGAATAAACTCAAAATGTAAATGTAAGTTGTGAAACCATAAAAATCCTAGAAGAAACCACAAACAAAATCTGACACCTTTTGTTGCAATATGTTTATAGATACATTTCCTAGGGCAGTGGTCGGCAAACCATGGCTCGTGAGCCACACGCGGCTCTTTGGCCTCTTGAGTGTGGCTCTTCCACAAAATACCACGTGTGGGCGCACATGTACAGTGAGATTGAAACTTCGTGGCCCATGCGCAGAAGTCGGTTTTTGGCCTGGGCGAGTCTATTTTGAAGATGTGGCATTAGAAGAAGTGGGGGGTGTCAGTCGGTCGGGCTACAGGAGATGGGGCGCATATGCAGCGCGGGGGAGGCGCGGGCGATTCATGCATGAGTTGAGTGAGCCAGTCGGTCAGCAGTCTCATTGTGCAGGGGTAAGTGGTTGGACGAACATACCTCAATCAGATTGAGGATGTTTTTAGCAAAGGGCAGCTTAGGAGTACCCTAATTAAGTTAATAACAGTGTACCTACCTATATAGTTTAAGTTTAAAAAATTTGGCTCTCCAAAAAAATTTCAATCTTTGCACTGTTGATATTTGGCTCTGTTGACTAATGAGTTTGCCGACCACTGTCCTAGGGCAAAAGGAACTAAGGAAAAAATGGGACTACATCAAATGGGACTTTCTCAAAATGAAAAGTTCCTGCATAGCAAAGGGAATCCACTGTATGGGAGAACATATCTGCCAATAATATATCTGATAAAGGGTTAATCAACAAATATATAAGGAAATCTTACAATTTAACAAAGGGAAGACAAACAATCCAATTTAAAATGGGAAAATGACCTAAATAAACAATTCTCCAAAGTGAACATACAAATGGCCAAGAGACATATGAAAAATTGCTCAAAGTCACTAATTATCAAAGATATACAAATTAAAATGACAATGAGGTATCACCCACACCTGTCAGAATGGCTATCATCAACAAATCAATAAATGACAAGTGCTGACAAGGATGTGGAGAAAGGAGAACCCTAGTACACTGCTGGTGGGAATGCAGACTGGTACAACCATTATGGAAAATAGTGTGGAATTTCCTCAAAAAATTAAATATATAACTGCCATTTGACCCAGTGATCCCACTTCCAGGAATATATCCTAAGAAACCCAAAACACCAATAACAAAGACTATATGCACCCCATGTTCATAGCAGCACAATTTAGAATAGCTAAAATCTGGAAACAGCCCAAATGTGCATCAATAGATGAGTGTATAAAAATATCTGTGGTACTTTTACACCATGGAATACTATCTATCTATATATAAAAAGGCAGTGACTGTAATGACCGAAACAACTGGTCAACAGAACAGCAGGCTGCATGGAGCGACCAGGCCGGCAGGGTGGGCAGTGAGGAATGACCAAATGACTGAACAGCAGACTGCATGGGGCGACCAGGCCAACGGGGGGGGGGGGGGGGGGGCGGGGAGTGGCAGTGAAGGACAACCAGGTCGTCAGAGGGGGAGAGTGAGGGGTGACCAGGCCGGCAGGGGGCGCAGTTAGGGGCAACCAGCCTGGCAAGGGGGGCAGATGAGGGTGAACCAGGCCAGCAAGGTTTGCATTTAGTGGCAACCAAGTTGACAGGGGGGAAGCTAGAGGCAACCAGGCCAGCAGGGGCACAGTTAGGGGTGACCAGGCCGGCAGGCAGAGGTAATTAGGGGCAACCAGGCTGGCAGGGGGGGTAGTTGGGGGCAACCAGGCCTGCAGGGGAGGGCAGTTGGGGGCAATCGGGCTGGCAGGGGAGGGCAGTTATAGGTGACTAGGCTGGCAAGAGAGGGAAGTTACAGGTGACCGCGCCAGTGGGAAAGGCAGTTAGGGGCAATCGGGCCAGCAGGGGAGCAGTTAGGAATCTATCAGACTGGCAGGGGAGTGGTTAAGGGGTGATCAGGCTGGCAGGAAGAAGCAGTTAGGGGCAATCAGGCAGGCAGGCAGGCGAGCGGTTGGGAGCCAGCAGTCCTGGATTGTGAGAGGGATGTCCCAGATTGGAGAGGGTGCAGGCTGGGCTGAGGGACACTCTCCCCCCCACACATATGAATTTCATGCACTGGGCCTCTAGTCTATCCTATCTAATAAAATACAAAAAGGGTAATTAACCATACCTCCGCTACACATCCCATTGGCTATTCAAGGTGATATGCAAATTAACTGCCAATGAAGATGGCGCCCGGCAGCCACACAGCTGAAGCTAGCAGGAGGCTTGCTTGATCCAGTGATGGAGGAAGCCAAGTTTCCCCACCTGCCGCAGCCAGGCTCTGAGCTCCGGAAGCAACAATGTTTCAATTATAGAAGGTAAATAAATCCCAGAATTAAAAAAAAAAAAGAAGAAAAAAAGGAGAGGCTGGGAGCTTCAGTCACCCGCCAGCCTGAAAACGGCCCTCAGCCCCTCACCCAGACTGGCCAGGTACCCCAGTGGGGACCCCCACCCTAAAGGGGGTGTGACCAGCCTGCAAACACCCATCAGCCCCTCACCCAGGCTGGCCAGGCACCCAAGCAGGACCCCCACCCTGATTCGGGACACCCTCCAAGGCAAACCAGCCGGCCCCCACCCGTGCACCAGGCCTTTATCCTATATAATAAAAGGGTAATATGCAAACTGACCCTAACAGCAGAAAGACTGGGAATGACTGGTCACTATGACACACACTGACCAACAGGGGGCAGACGCTCAATGCAGAAGCTGCCCCCTGGTGGTCAGTAGACTCTCACATGGGGGAGCTCTGCTCAGCCACAAGCCAGGCTAATGGCTGCCAGTAAAGTGGTGGTGGTGGGAGCCTCTCCTGCCTCCTCAGCAGTGCTAAGGATGTCTGACTGCTGCTTAGGTCTGCTCCCCGCTGGCAAGTGGACATCCCCTGAGGGTTGCTGGGCTGCCAGAGGGATGTCTGATTGCCATCTTAGGCCCAATCCCCCGGGGAACAGGCCTTAGCCAGCAGGTGGTCATCCCCCGAGGTGTCCCAGACTGAGAGAGGGCACAGGCTGGGCTGAGGGACGCCCCCCCCCCCCCGAGTGCAAAAATTTTTGTGCACCGGGCCTCTAGTATCCTATCTAATAAAAGAGAAAAATGGTAATTGGCATGCGACGATACCCTTTTCATTGGCTAATCAGGGCTATATGCAAATTAACTGCCAACTAAGATTGGCAGTTAACTGCCAACAAGATGGCGGTTAATTTGCATATGTAAGCACAATGCAGGGAGGCGAAAGGGAAAGCAGGAAGAAGCCCCCGGCCACTGACAGTGATCGGAAACCCAGGGGGGAGCTAAGAGCTGGGGGGCAGGGCAAAGGCGGCCCTGCCCCCAGCCATGATCGGAGAATCAGGTGCCTTTGCCGCCCTGGCCAGTGATAGCAGGAAGTAGGGGTGGAGCCAGCGATGGGAGCTGGGCACGGTCGAAGCTGGCAGTCCCAGGAGCTAGGGGTCCCTTGCCTGGGCCTAAAGTGGAGCCCGCGATCGCGGGGCCGCTGCCACTGCGGGTCCCCGCTGCCCGGGCTGGACGCCTAGGCCAGAGGTGTTAGGCCTGGACAGGGGTGGAGCCTGCAACCACGGGGAGCTGGGGGTCTCCTGCCCAGGCCTGACACCTCTGCCGGAGGCCTCAGGCCTGGTCAAGGGGCCGATCCGGTGATTGGTGATCGGAGGGTGATGAGGGTCAACTCCTCTGGCCGAGGCATCAGGCCTTGGTGGGGGGCGGAGTCGGGGATTGGGGGGATATGATGGTCCCCTTGCCCAGGCCTGAAGCCTGGGTCAGAGGCGTCAGGCTTGGGCGGGGGGTGGAGCAAGCGATCAGAGGGAGATGGGGGTCCCCTGTCCAAGCCTGACACCTCTGGCGGAGGCGTCAGGCCTGGGCAAGGGGCCGATCAGGTGATTGGAGGGTGATGGGGGTCTATGCCTCTGGCTGAGGCATCAGGCCTGGGCTGGGGGCAGAACCAGTGATGGGGGGAAATGAGGGTCCCCTGCCCAGGCCTGACGCCTCTGTCAGAGGCGTCAGGCCTGGGTAAGGGGCCGATCCTGCGATTGGAGGGTGAGGGGGTCAACGCCTGAGGGCTCCCAGTATGTTAGAGGGGGCAGGCTGGACTGAGGGACACTCCCCCTCCCCCCCCACACACACACACACCCAGTGCACGAATTTCGTGCACCGGGCCCCTAGTATATATATAAAAGACTAATATGCAAAGTGTCCCCTTGGGAGTTCAATCGCTCGCTATGACCTGTGCTGTCCACCAGGGGGCAGCACAGAACATGGCAGGCCACCAACAGCAAAGGTGGGCTGCTGAGGAAGCGAGGGAAGGAGGAGGCAGGGAACCTGATTGGCCTTGATCGCTGGTCAGGCCTAGGGACCCTACCTGTTCATGCATTTTGTGCACTGGGTCTCTCTCTCTCTCTCTCTCTCTCTCTCTCTCTCTCTATATATATATATATATATATATATATATATATATATATATATATGAAGGGAATTCTGAGAGAAATGAAATCACTATCTCAAAGAGACATCTGCACTCCCATATTAATTGCAGCATTATTCACAGTAGTCAAATATGCAAACAGTCTAAATGCCCATCACCAGAGGAATGGGTAAAGAAAATGATAAAAAGGTTATCATCCAGCCATTAAAAAAAAAAAAAAGAAGGAAATTCTGCCATTTGCAACAACTTGGATAATTCCTGAGGGTGTTATGCTAAATGAAATAAGTCACACAGAGAAAGACAAATACTGTATTATGTCACTTATATTTGGAATCTAAAAAAAGTAAAATTTATAGAAACAGAGAGTAGATTGATGATTACCAGGGTTAGGGGCTAGAAAAAACAAGGGAATGTTGTTCAAATGATACAATCTTCCAGTTGTAAGAGGACTAAGCCTGGGCATCTACTGTATAGTACGGTGACTGTAGCTAACAATACTATACTCGAAAATTGCTGGTAGAGTAGATCTTGAATGTTCTCATCGTAACCACAATAACAAAATAACAGTCATGTGCTCAATAACCTTATTGTGGCTATAGTTTCACAATATATGTGTGTATCAAATCATTACATTGTACAGGTTAAATTTACAAAATGTTATACGTTGATTACATCTCAGTAAAGCTGGAAAATAAAATAATGTAGAAGGGGGTTTCAGTGGTGTCAATTACCAAGTTTAAAAGAGTGCAGGAATATGAAACCAAGCAGATTACACCATCTTCATCAGGATCAAATCAATGCTTTTAAAATGTTTAACATGTTTCTTTCACCAAGGTTACGTGAATATATGCTGCTGGGCTTTTGTTTTGTCGTATTTTGTTTTATTCTTTTGTAGTTTACCTTTTGGTTTGAACATTCATTAAAAATAAGACTTTCAACATTTTCAACCTCAAAACAAATCATCCATCTTAGAGGTGCTTATGGGAATAAGATGATTTCTCTAAATGCATTTGTTTAGTCACACGCACTGGCAATTTACCATCAAGTAATTTATATCTTGCTGTGTAAAATAAAGAGGTCCCATGATTCACATATTTAGATATCATTTAGTATTTGAAATTGATTCTATAATGACAAAAAGAATCTAATCATTTGACTGTCTTAAAAATATCAGTACAATGGGTAATTATCAGTACATAAATAATTTTTAATAAATTTTCTGATTCCTTGAATGGAACCTAGAGAGACATAGTCTTAAGATCATTCAAATGGACTGATACCCAAAAGATGACTGGATGATGAGGCTTCTTCAAGAACATGTCTACTTGAACCATCCAGGAGAGGGTCAGGGCCAGAGAAGACAAGTCTGGTATCAGGTTTTGAAAAAGAACTTCTGGGTATAGAGGCTAAAGGCAAAAGATTAAGAGCTGGGTTAATGACGGCTTGGAGCAGCAAGACAGAACCAAAAACAAGAACTGAATGTGTTTCTTCTCCAAGGCCCTGGGGACTTGCCAAGCTAATAGAGGTAGGGTGCCCAGTCACCTTATTTATCTGTGGGTTTTTTACCCCTTTGAAGCTCCTGCCTCACTGCACTGACCTGTGTAGCTCCCAGACTGCTGTCTTTTCTCAGCCAATTACCCTTTTCTCGGGCAGGGATTTCACTCTGTCCCAGCTCCTCCTATCTTGCATCCCCATGCTCAGACCTTCAAAATTTTGCCTCTAGTTAACAGAACCCACTTTCTTTTGAAACTGGTAATACTGTTTTGTAAAAGAGGAAAACATTGGGTTTTGATACCGATGAGTAATATTTATACTAGGTTCATTCCTGCATGAGAAACTAAGTTATATAGTCCGAATTTGGGGTCTGGAATTTGGGGTTCTGGAGAAATGAATGCAGGGTGCATGTTCAAAATTATCTAAACTCAAGCCAATAGAAAGCCAAAAATAATCTTTTTCCTAAATCCCTTTAAATTAGCAGGTGCAATGACCTCAGAGGGTTCTCCCTTAGCTGATGTGGCCAAGAAGCAAATTGGTATCTGAGCAGGACAGACATAATCATGAAGGAGCTAAGTCATTTTGCAGTGATCTTACCAGGGAACAAAACTCTATATCATAACAGCTAATTTCTGAGAGACACACTGGTCCTGATTCCATAAATAATTTTTAGAGCAATCAATAAGACAAATAGGACATGGTATTACAAATTTATCAACTGTCATTTTGAATTTATTTTGGCTCAGCAGCAAAGATTGAAGGATTCTAGAGCATATCTCCAAGTAGACCATGGCAATGACTTCAGTAGGAAGTGTTTACAACATCTGCCAATATGTGGCTGAATCCGGTCTCAGGAAAAGCCGATAGATAGAAATGCTATACGGAACCAAGTCTGTAGGCCTAGGTTAAAGCCAGGGCACTTACAGTGCATAGGAGTGATACTGTAAATGAGCAAAAAAAATGTTCATTTCTATACACTAAGCTGTCATAAGGTCAAGGGGATTTAAGGTCTGTTCATCTCAGGTCCTGTCAGGAGGTAGAGCCCACATTAGCAATGTGAACATAAAAGGTTTAATACAAATAATGATTAACTATTAGAGGAATTAATTACTGAATAGGAATAAAAGAAAATTATAAAAAATAATCTACAGTTGAGGAAGAATGTCTGTTATGGACTGAATTGTGTTCCCTCCTTCCCGATTTTATATGTTAAAGCTCAACCCTCAATGTTACTTTATTTGGAACAAGGGCCTTTATGGGGATTATGAAGTTCTAAGGGTGGGACCTTAATCCAATAAACTGATGTCCTCTTAGAAGAAATAGACAGCCTGGCCAATGTTGCTCAATGGTTGAGTGTCAACTTATGAACCAGGGTTCAATTCCCAGTGAGGACACATGACCTAGTTGTTGGCTCAATCCCCAGTAGGAGGTGTGCAGGAGGTATCCAATCAATGATTATCTCTCATCATTGATGTTTCTCTCTCCCTCTCCCTCTCTCAAATCAATAAAAATATATTTTTTAAAAAAAGAAGAGGTAGCCCTTGCTGGTTTGGCTCAGTGGGTAGAGAGTATGCCCACAGACTAAAGTCAAAGCCATGTACCTTGGTTGCAAGCTCAATCCCCAGTTCTGGTCACAATGTATGTGGGAGGCAAACAATTGATGTGTCTGTCACACATTGATGTTTCTCTGTGTCTTTTCCCCTCCCTTGCACTCTCTTAAAAAAAGAATCAATATAAAAATATCTTCAGGTGAAGACGAAGAAGAAGAAGAAGAAGAAGAAGAAGAAGAAGAAGAAGAAGAAGAAGAAGAAGAAGAAGAAGCAGGAGGAGGAGGAGGAGGAGGAGGAGGAGGAGGAGGAGGAGGAGGAGGAGGAGGAGGAGGAGGAGAATAAGAGAAGCTAGGGAAGTTAATGCAAAGAGGAAAAACCTGTGAGGTCAGAGTGAGAAGCCAAGTGAGAGCCAGGAAGAGATCCGCACTATAAACCTAGTTTACAGAGACCTAGATCATGGACTAGGCCACATTAAGCCCACAAGTTGTGCAAAAATAAAGGTCTGCTGTTTAAACCACCCAGTCTAGTATTTTGTAAAGCAGCCTAAGCCAATTCATATAGTGTCCAAGCAAAGAACAAATATGAAAGGGGAGGCCCTTCCCAGGTTTGGAATTCAGATATCAGGGGGAAGGTGTATGTGCAACCCACTGGATGATGACACAGGTGGCTGGGCTGCTCCAGACTAGAGATGATCCCTGTTTGGTAGCTGTTAGTCAGGCAACAGCCTATTAGGGTGCCAATGAAATTCACCAGGAAGTTTTTTATGAGAGGGGGAGGACAGGATTGGTGTTGAACATCCTTGGAAACTGGCTGAGGCATCTGCATATAACTGGAAAGTCATTGCCTGGAATGACTGGGAAGCCAGAAGGGCTGTCTGTGAAACTCGTGAAGCCACAAATGGCATTGCTGAAACTTAAAGGTAGAGTTTCACTGTGTTCCGAATACTAGCTCAGAACCACAGAGCAAGAAAGAAGAAAAGCACACAGAAGCTAGAAGATGCCCCACCCTACTGTAATACCTTTCTAACATCCTCTACTCTCATGGTGCCAGCTTTCAAGGGAGAACTATTTCAGCATCACCTGCAGCCAAGGAAGGGTGAATGGGGAGCTGAGAGGCAATATATTAATAACTGAAATACCTCCTGTCAGTCACATAAATCAGTGATTTTCTTACTCACATTCAAATAATATGTTCATTCATGCACATGGATGCATTTGTTCCATCAATGCTTGCCTTATCTCAGTGGTATGTCAGAATGTAAGCTTTGCCAATCCCACAATTAAATGGACTATCCTCATCTTTGCCCACATACATGCCACCCCCCACTGTACCAGAGGCTCCACTCTAAGGTAGTTCCATGGTGTTTATTCTGTCCCTAAAACTTCTCAAAGATTTTCCCAGTTTGACCTGTCTTCTGTTCCATTAAAGATTTGATCTGGACATTTCTAGCAGGATTTTTTTTTTCATAAGTATCCAAAGCCCTAACCCTACACACACACATGCGCACTTAGCTTCTCTCTTCCTTTTCATCAATCCAGCATGATTTTGGACATAAGAGAAACTCTAGCCCAAAGCATTATGTTTTCTTCCTTGGTCATTATTCATAGGTTGGTCACCATCATATTCTAGGCCAGCCGTGGGCAAACTACGGCCCGCAGGCCGGATCCCGCCCGTTTGAAATGAATAAAACTAAAAAAAAAAAAAAAGACCGTACCCTTTTATGTAATGACTAGGGGCCCGGTGCACGAAATTCGTGCACTGGGTGTGTGTGTGGGGGGGGGGAGTGTCCCTCAGCCCAGCCTGCCCCCTCTCACATACTGGGAGCCCTCAGGCGTTGACCCCCATCACTCTCCAATCGCAGGATCGGCCCCTTGCCCAGGCCTGACGCCTCTGGCCTAAGGGTCTGGCCTGGGCAGCGGGGACCCACAGCTGCAGCGGCCCCGCGATCCTGGGCTCCGCTTTAGGCCCAGGCAAGGGACCCCTAGCTCCTGGGACTGCCAGCTTCGACCGTGCCCAGCTCCCATCGCTGGCTCCACCCCCTACTTCCTGCTATCACTGGCCAGGGCAGCATAGGCACCTGATTCTCCGATCATGGCTGGGGGGCAGGGCAAAGGTGGCCCCAGGGCCGCCTTTGCCCTGCCCCCCAGCTCTTAGCTCCCCCCTGGGTTTCCGATCACTGTCAGTGGCAGGGGGCTTCTTCCTGCTTTCCCTTTCGCCTCCCTGCATTGTGCCTACATATGCAAATTAACCGCCATCTTGTTGGCAGTTAACTGCCAATCTTAGTTGGCAGTTAATTTGCATATAGCCCTGATTAGCCAATGAAAAGGGTAGCTCGTACGCCAATTACCATTTTTCTCTTTTATTAGTGTTGATGTTTACTTTGAATTTATATTAGTTCACACAAACACTCCATCCATGCTTTTGTTCCGGCCTTCCGGTCCAGTTTAAGAACCCATTGTGGCCCTCTGCCCACCCCTGTTCAAGGCTCTACCATTGCTGAAAGTCTGTCTTGGGAGATGAACTTCAGTTCATCCAATAATATATGTTGGAGGCCTCAAAACCACTTATTTCTTTTCTTTGAAAAGATCTGCACTTTAAGGTCATGTGTTATTTCCAAATTTATGATGACTATGTCAGAAATAATATATTCCTAATAATCATCCTATATAATAAAAGAGAAACATGCAAATTAACTGTGTCGCCCCCCCTAAGCTCAAGCCACACCCACAAGCCACGCCTACCAGCCAATCAGAGTGACTATTCAAATTAACCCGATACAGATGGTGGTTAATTTGCATACGCAGGTGTCAAGCGCCCCAGGAGGTGACAGTGGCCATGGCCACTAGCTCCCAGGACCATTGCTGTCCCGCGAGGCGAGGCCTGCCATGCCAAGCCACGCCCATGGGCTCCAGGGACCTTGCCGGTGGAGAGCAGAGCGGGAAAGGAGCGGGCGGAGAGTGGGAGGTTTGGGGGACTTGGCAGAGCAGGAGACCGCTGGACATAGAGCAGAACAAGAGAGAGGGTGGCTTGGAGGGCATCACAGCTGTGGAAACTGACAGCAGGGAGGAGGAAGCTCCACCCCCACAGAATCAGCCAGAATCAGCCTTTGGTCAGACAGCTCTCAGCGGCCTGACAGCCAGGACTCTCATTCACCTGCATCTCAGACCGTGGCAGTAGAGAGGTGGGACTATGTCTAAAGGACAACTGCTGATACAACATAGCTCTGCAGCCGAAAGATGCCAGCATTATCGACAGAAAATGTCTGCAGAGCAACGTGCGTCTGATCTTGAAAGAAGGTGGTGCCTGCGACAGGATGTATCTGAACACCAGCTACTGGAAAAACGTCGCTCTGATGCCGAAAATCACCGGCGTTATTGACAGAAAATGTCTACAGACCAACGTGCCTTTGAAGTTGAAAGAAGGCGGTGGTGACAACAGAATATGTCTAGAGAACAGTCATCAACAAGTACTACCTATACTGGTAGGAACTGCCTTCTCAGCGAAAATGGAGTACATGAGGATGCAATTCTAGAACATAGTTGTGGTGGAATGACTGTTCGATGTGAATTTGCCTATCACTAAATTTCTCTGATGAAAAACCATCCGATGGGAAATTTTCTCGATGTTGTAGCAAAGGGAAAGTCTGTCCAAATGATATACATTTTCCAGATTACCTGGCGTATTTAAAAATATTAATGACAAACGAAGATTCTGACAGTAAAAATTTCATGGAAAATATTCATTCCATAAATAGTTCTTTTGCTTTTGCTTCCATGGGTGCAAATATTGCATCGCCATCAGGATTGGGCCATACTGTTTTAGAATACACGGACAAGTTTACCACTGTACTGGAACTTTATATCCTTCGGATGGTGTTTCTCAGAAGTTTGCTCAACTCTATATTTTGGATACAGCCGAAGCTACAAGTAAAAGATTAGCAATGCCCGAAAACCAGGGCTGCTCAGAAAGACTCATGACCAACATCAACAACTTTATGCATGAAATAAGTGAATTAACAAAATCATACAAGATGCTACATGAGGTAGAAAAGGAAGCCCAATCTGAAGCAGCAGCAAAAGGTATTGCTCCCACAGAAGTAACAATGCCATTAAATACAATCGTAACAGTGACCCAGGTAGATATAATTCTCCCCGTGTAACCAAGGTTGCTGTCATATTCATAAACAAAGATGGAGAACCTCTTTTTAAAGGGACTTGCTCATTCATTGTAAACCAGATTCCAGTAATCCAAAATGCCACTAAAATGAAACAAATCAATATCCTGTTTTCTACATTAGATGCAATGACATATCCTATTCTTTTTCCACATGGTGAAAAAGGCTGGGGAACAGAAATTTCATTAAGACTCAGAGACAACAGTATAATCCACAATGATACTAGACAAAATGTAAGGACACAAGTCACACAAATGCAGTATTATGGATTTCATCTCTCTGTGCGGGACACATTCAATCCTATTTTAAATGCAAGAAAATTAACTCAACAATTTATCGTGAGTTCATATTAAAAAATGGAGGCCAATCAGATAAATTTCATCAAAGCAGACCAATCTAAGTTGAGAGTTGAAAAATATAGTGGTTTGATGGATTATCTCAAATCTAGATCTGAAAAGGACAATGTGCTGATTGGTAAAATGATAATACTTCCATCACCTTCTGAGGGTAGTCCCAGAAATATGCAGCAGTGATATCAGGATGCTATGGCAATTGTAACGAAGTATGGCAAGTCTGATTTGTTCATAACCATGACATGCAACCCCAAATGGGCAGATATTGCAGACAATTTACAACGGTGGCAAAAATTTGAAAACAGACCTGACTTGGTAGCCAGAGTTTTTAATATTAAGCTGAATGCTTTTTTAAATGATATCTGTAAATTCCATTTCTTTGGCAAAGTAATAGCTAAAATTCATGTCATTGAATTTCAGAAATGCGGACTGCCTCACGCTCACATATTATTGATATTAGATAGTGAGTCCAAATTACGTTCCTCTAATTAATTCCCTTTCAACGTGCATGAATTTCATGCACCGGGCTACTAGTAATGTTCATAGAAGGGAAGAACTGTGGTGCCCTTTACCATAAATATCTAACATTGGTTCCCACCATTCACAAGATGTAAACATCATTAATGATGCACATGTTGGTGCAGCCAAATTAGATAGGCAGAACATATTAAATCTTAGAAAGTGTAAGTGTCCTCTTATTGGCTAATGGCTAACAAAAAAATTATGAGGTTAATTTTGGAAAGGTATTTTTCAAGGGTGTCTGAAAATCCTGTCACAGACTATTTATGGTTTTGGCTTCATGGTTAAAGGTTTGATAGAGTTTACGGTGCAACTATCTAATTGTTTCTGTACATGTAGATTCCAAAATGCCTGCATTCCGCACTAAAGACAGCATGAAACAACACCTGTTGTTGAAATTTACTTAAAATACCTAGAAAACACTTTTGGCACTGACTCTCAGCCACTCATAAAACAGATGTGCATGCATACATCCTTTAATCTCTTTGAATCATGTTCTTCAGGGATCTTGTTAAAGCTGCATGAGGCCAACTGAAGCTCACAGCAGGGGAAAAGAAGCCTGATTTAAAGCTTGCTGCCATCCACAAATGGCCAGATAACAGAAGATTTTGAAACTGGGCTAACAATGGGTTTGCTGAGAAAGGAACTTTTTTTTCAGGTAGCCTCTGATGAGACCAGCATAATTTTAAAGCTATGTTGACTGCAAAAGCATCTAACCTACAGTTTATAGTAAATACTTTGTCCCCCTTCTGAGTGTGTCAGCATTTTTTGTGGATTAAAAATTGCGCTAACCCTACAAGTTCTTCCCAGAAGACCCATCACTTCCAGGTAGTAGTGGCGGAGATCTGGAAGGCACAGGCAGTGTCCATGGGAGCAGAGTAATTGAACAATCTCATCTCTCTCAGCTATCTCAAATGAGGTAAGAGACATGAAACTTGTTATTTTCAAATTAATCCTCTTCCTTTGGATTTTTTATTAACACTATGCCTCTGAGCAGTGCTCCCCATGTGTTCTTAACCTCTTTTTCCATTAGGAGCAATAAAAATTACTTTCTCGAAACATCAAATAGTAGTGATGCCTTGACCTGTCAAGCAACAGTATGAAATGTAACCATGGCTGCTAAATCTTTTTAACACATTTGGATAAAAGTCTGTTTCCTACTGTTCCCCCCCCATATGTATTAAATATAAATGAATTGTGGTTCATTTAGATTGATGCCAGACTTCATTTGCCCTATGCCAGCTACATGGTCAAGTTTCTTGTATGACTCTGGATTCAGAATCTCAAAGTATAACTAGGTTTGCAGTAGAAAAATCGTCAAGTGGAATTATTCTGGTATGAATGATACCTTTCTGAAATCCAGGTGTTTGTAGGTAGTTAACTAAATTCTGCTGCTTGATTTACTTTTCCCAGTTACACATCATATGTTTACAAATTTAGCAAAAATGTTTCAATTGCAGGTGGAGAATATTTATATATCTTTGTTATCAAATTGTGTCAGAGGAGATGGGGACCATTCTGAGTAATTCTGGGTCAATAATGCAGAATGTTTATTTTTGTGCTGAGTTAGAGTTTATAGAGTGTATCTTACTTACTGAATGATGGCCCAAATACTTGATATTTAGTTCACACATGAAGTTTAAGCTTAAGTACAATGATTGTGGGGTTTTTTTTCAGAGAGAGGAAGGGAGAGAGAGAAAAATTGATTTGCTGTTCCAGTTTTTATGCCTTTATTGGTTGCTTCTTGTATGCACCCTGACTGGGGCTCTAACCTGCAACCTTGGTGTGTTGAGATGATGCGCTAACCAATTAGCAACCCAGACAAGGTTTATTACCTAACACTCATCAGGAAACAGATTGATGAGTGCTAGGTAATAAAGAGACAGATCATTCTAAATCTAGGAAATTTCATACAGAAACAATGTGGCACATTAAGAAATTGTTCCAAATGATAGATCTAGGGGAAAATAATAATTATTTATAAATTGGTGACCTCTTAAAGCTGACATTTCAGCAATAAAATAGAACTTCATGGAAATGCAGTATATTACATACATGCTTCTTTTATTCCAGATCTATGTTGTATTCCTACAAATTTTTCAGTCTCACACATTAGAAAGAAGGTAAACAATTCTTAGCTCAATCCTCCAACAGAGATTAAAGATATGCATTTTATTTTAAGATATGCCTAGGAAGCACAATGCTATACTTTTAATATTTAGAGATAACTAAAATGTGGTTTATGTCTCTAAGGAGGTAAGACTAGATTCATATTTCTGGCAATATAGATTTTCTTCTCTTATTCAGTAGTCACCTTGATGCTAAGCATAACTATGTAATAAAATCTGTCAAATGTAACTAAAAAGTAGTGTGGCAATATAAATATGATGTAAAGTAAGTGCCCCCTCAACAAATGTCCTGATAGAGAACTTGATGCACCAGCTGTTTCGACTGCACAATTATTAGATTATTAATTCAAGATACACAAGTTAATCTAAACATAATTAGAACACTAATTGTTAAAAAGGCCCAATTGCTAGCCTTTGTGTAGTGTCAACATGCTGTAAGTTTCTTTATTTCATTTATCATTGGCAATTTTCTGGACAACTCAAATCACAAAGTGTTTTGATTCTAATATGGGTAGTTCTACACCATCATTTCAACTAAGAATGAAATGGTTAAATTGGACATGATCAATTCAATTGAATTCAGCTCACCTATACAGAGGAATCATTCATTGGCTTAGTAGTACAGTATTTCTGACATGCCCATTTTATTCACCAACTAAAAAAGCCTTAGCAATTAACATTGGGCCATTAGTAGCTATTATCAAAATATCTCAACTTATAAATGGGAGAGCTTTAGTAACATTTTTTTATCACCCCAAGATCACATAAAGAGCTGTTCCACACTACCTCTCAGGTGAACTGAATTAAAATGCGAGTGATAAAAAATCCTGTCTAATGAAGAGGGAATGTGCTAATTGACCCTCATGCCATCACAAAGATGGTGGCACCCACAGCCAATAAGGAGGGAATATGCTAATTGACTGCCCTGGCCTCAAAGATGGCAGTGCCCACAGCCAATAAGAGGGAATATGCTAATTGACTGCCCCACCCTCAAAGATGGTGGCACCCACACCCACAAGATGGCCAGCAGGGGAGGGCCGTTATGGGCAATCAGGCTGGCAGGGGAGGGCAGTTCGGGGGGACCGGGCCTGCAGGGGAAGGAGGGCATTTGGGGGGAACCAGGCCATCAGGGGAGAGTAGTTAGGGGTGACCAGGCCTGCAGGGCAGGGCAGTTGGGGGTGACCAGGCCTGCAGGAGAGGGCAGTTAGGGGCTATTGGGCTGCCAGGGGAGGGCAGTTGGAACAATTTGGCCGGCAGGTGATTAGTTAGGCATCAATCAGGCTGGCAGGGGGATGGTTAGGGGATGATCAGGCTGGCAGGCAGAAGAGGTTAGGGGCAATCAGTCAGGCAGGCAGGTAAGCAGTTGGGAGCCAGCAGTCCCAGATTGTGAGAGGGATGTCTGACTGCTGGACATCCCCTGGAGTGTCCCAGATTGGAGAGAGTGCAGGCTGGATGAGGAACACCACCCCCCAGTGAACAAATTCCGTGCATTGGGCCTCTACTGTAATATATTTAGGTGCAAATAAAAACAGTGAGAAAAAGCTCTGCACCGTTGCAATAATGAGTTTATCAGTAAGAACTGGAATAAATTCAAGTAGGAAGAAACACCATGTCAAAGCATTGGTACCATTCAAAATTAATGATAAATGAATCTGAACAAGGTATGACACAAATTTCACCTGTGTCATGAAGATTGTGTTTATTATTTCAGGTGTGATTTCTTCCTATTTCTGAGCTTTTGACATTTTAAATATATCTCACTTTATAGCTGGTTTGTGGAGGTCTGCTTATGCCTATGAGAGTCTACATTTTACTATTAAGTTTATTTAGTCAATTAGCACAACGTTGTTCCATGCCTACTTCATACACAGTGCTAAGCATGAGGGAGAAAAATCAGGATTATTAAGTGACGGTCCCTGCCCTGATTGACTGTATAAATAATTGTCTGCAGAGTATTTTTTTAATTCTCCTCACAACATAGCATGAATAGATATTCAATAGATTCTCTCTGAATGATAAAAAAGTATATGTGTCTATTTTTTAATAAATATTATTACCTGTGTGCCTCTCTCCACTTGCCACACCACTCAAAGTCCTGAGAAGCTTACTTCTGGCACCAGCACTTGCCCCAGAAAGGTACTCAGGTGTTCTACCAAATTACTCATTCCTGATTTTCTGTTGTGACCATCCATCTTCTTTGACATTTGCTTCATATTTTCATATTTGATATCTGCTTCTGATTATACCTAGTGCAATGGTCTTACGGTCACAAATTAATTCCTTCTCTTCCCCCTGTTTTTAATTCTATAAATCCCCTTTATTCATTTCTCTTATGGCTTCAAGTAAGAGAAATTTCTCTGCTTGATTTTGGTACCTAAATAAGCTAGGTAGGTAAGCCTAGGTTGTTGTGCCAGAGTGGATGTGTTAGCCCTTGAGTATCTTAAATAACTTATATTTTCCTATTGAAAAGGAAAGCCAAATAACTTGGATTATCATATTCTACACACCACCTTCTCTCTGTTTCTTTCCCAACAAACCCTGAAGTCTGACTTACTATCCTAATTTATATTTCATAGTCCTAAGATTTTCATTTTTATGGTTAGTAATAGGTTTCATACAATACTCTTTAAATAACTTTCAATTTGAGAAAATGATTGTATCTTGTCTAAGCTATTTAACATCTGTGCTTACCCATCTTCAATAGAAAGTTAATTACAATTCCTCTTTTATAGGGCAGGTTTTAGGATTAAAGAAGTTAATAAATTTAAAATAGTTAAAATGGTATCTGGTAACTATAAGCACTAAAACTGATAGTTGTGAATATGGGGAGAGGAGCAGAGATGGCAGCCACCTAACAGGAGGCTGAGTGCCCTTGCTCCCAGTTACAGACTGGACTTACAGTTAAAATGCTTCACAGTCAGCTTAAAAAAACAAGAGAAGTATAGGTGATTGGACATATTTTGTCTAAGGAGCACTGGAGAAACAGAGTAGAGACTGGTAAGAAAGGGCGAGTCACAAAAAGGGGGAGCCAGCACTTGGCTGAGAGGCCTGAGGGATAGTAGCTGCAAAGCTCCCTCCCCTTAGGAGTGTAGACTGGCATCTGACCACAAGGATCTCAAACCCTGAACAGTGGAGTTGGGAAGGAGTGCCTGTGTCTGGTAGAGGAGATTAGGGGAACTGGGGGCTGGACAGGCAACATGTTTACAGGAGACTCTTTTGATCAATCTTACTTAGCCCCAGGGAAGCTGAAACTGCCCATCTGACCCTGCATTAGACCACTTCAGAGGATATGGTAGACACTGAGGAGTTGGCTTTGACGCAGAGATTAATTTCCCCTCAGTAAGTGCCTGACAGTGAAATCCCTAAGTAAGGGATCCACTAACATTAATTATGCTAGCCTCCCTCCACCCTAAAGACGTTCTTCAGAAGACACTGGAGAAAGACCAGGCAACCGCAGGGGAGAGGCAGAGTAGCTGACAGGTGGAGGTGGTCAGCAGAGAACCCCAGACCGGCCATCTACAAAAGGACACTAAGAGCCAAACTTTGACAGCTCTTATCATTGACTGATACAAAAGTGCCTCCCAGGAGGCCTAAATCATACAAAACAGAGAGCCTCGGATATCATAAGCTACCCAGATGAATTCACTTGGCTGGCTTAAAAAAAAGTTTATTTTTTCTTTTGGTTTTATTTTACTTGTTTGTTTGTTTTTGTTTGTGTGTTTTTCCCAATATTTGATATTTCCTGCTTTATTGCTTTGATATTATAATTATTACATTATTTTTTGCTTTTTTCCTTGCTTCTTTCATATCACTTATTGGCCTCCTTCCTTACTGTATATTTGTTTTCTTTTGTTTCTATTCCATCCTTTTTTTGCTTTATCTTTATCCTTCTTCTTATTACCTTTGCATAAACTTTCTTTCTTTCTTTCTTTCTTTCTTTCTTTCTTTCTTTCTTTCTTTCTTTCTTTCTTCCTTCTTTATTTCTTTTTTTTATCTTCTTGTCTTTTATTTTTTTTAGCATTTTCCTTTTCCTACTCTTTACTCTTATTTTTGCTCTCCGTTCTTTCCTTGCAGAATCTTTTTTCTGCCCCTTTTATCTCAAAATAGCCATCTTTATTTTTATTTATTTTTAATTTTTTACTATTAGTAATACTATCCTTTTCTTTATTTCATTTTTGCCTTAGTATTTGTATTATCTCTTCTCTTTCCTAATTCTCTTTTCTCTTGAATTGTTTGCATTGTGGCTGTCAGGATATTTTATATGTTCCTGTTTGTTTCCTGTTGGTTTTACTTTGTTTTTCCGTGTCAGCACCTGTACAACAACTCACACAAAGTTGTGGTGGCTGAGCCTCACAGCAAGCCAGCCTGAGAGGAAAGTCCTCCAACAAATGGGACAACAACAATGGGACCCAAGTACAATAGGAGAGTCCAAATAACCCACAAAAGGGATACATCTAGACCATACAGCTCAGTAGTACAGGCATAAACACCTTTGGGACACATAGTATATTTACTATAAAGCCCACACCACAAGACTGGGAGTCATAGAAAATATGATAAGTAGAAACACAAAGAGACAATTAAAATGGGAAAACAAGGAAACTACCCCAAAATTAAATAAAAGGAGGAATCCTCAGAAAAAGACCTATATGAGATTGAGGTAAGCAAGTTATCAGACGTAGAGATTAGAGTGATGGTTAAAAAAGATGCTCAAGGATCTTAGTAAGAATTACAAGAAACTTAATTGGAAATTTTCCAGGAATTTTGGGGGAATTACAAGAAACTTAATGAAAGCTACATTAGCATGACAAAAAGATACACATATTATGAATCAGAACTAGGAATAAATGAAGAATACTATATCTGATATCAAGAATATGCTGGAAGGAATTAAAAGTAGGCTTGATGAAGCAGAGGACAGAACAAGTGAATTAGAAGATAAGGTAGAAAAAAACACTCAAGCAGAATAGCATAAAGAAAAAATATATACTTGATAAGCATGAGGACAGTTTAAGGGAACTTTGGGAAAACATGAAGTGAAACAGCATCCACATTATAGGGGTAACAGAGGGAGAAGAAAATGAGCAAGGAATAGAAAACCTGTTGGAAGAAATAATGACAGAAAACTTTAAGATGCCGAAGAAAAGAAAACATACAAGTTCAGGAAGCACAGAAGGTATCAATCAAGATGAACCTAAAGAAACCACTCCTAGACATATTATAATTAAAATGGCAAATGTTAAGGGCCACAAATAGAAGAGACAATCGGTGACTTACAAGGGAGCTCCTATTAGGTTGTCAGCTAATTTTACAACAGAAACATTACAGGCCAGAAAGGACTGGCATGATGTATTCAAGATCAAAACAGGGATCTAAAACCAAGACTACTCTATCCAGAAAGACTATCATATAAAGTAGGTGGTGAAATAAAGAGTTTCACAGAAAAAAAAAGCTAAAGGAGTTTTTGTTTACTTGTGTGTTTATAAATATATTTTTAATTGATTTCAGAGAAGACAGGTGAGAGAGAGAGAGGTAGAAACTCAATGATGAAAGAGATTTATTGATTGGATTCCTCCAGCACAACCCCTACTGGGGATCAAGCCCAAAACAGGGGCATGTGCCCTGACTGGGAATTGAATCATGACCTCCTCCTGGTTCATAGGTTGTCCCTCAATAACTGAGCTACACCAGCCCAGCAGCTAAAGGATTTCATTACCACCAAACCAGCATTTCAAGAAATATTAAAGGTACTCCTATAATAATAATAAAAATAGAGAGTAGAGAGATAGAAACATAGACATAAAGAATGAAAATGGCAATAAATAACTACCTATCAATAATAACCTTAAATATAAATGGATTAAAAGTTCCAATCAAAAGAAATAGGATAACTGAATGGATAAGAAAACATGACCCAATTATGTGTTGTCTACAAGAAACCCACCCCCGAAAAAAAGACTCACACAGGTTAAAAGTGAAAGGATGGAAAAATAAGTTTTCCATGCAAATGGAAATAAAAAAAAACAGGAGTAGCAATACATATATCTGAAAAAAAATAGACTTTAAAGCAAAGGCCATTACAAGAGTAAAAAAGGCCACTACGTAATACTAAAGTGATTGATCCAACAAGAGGATATAGTGTGGTAAACAAATATGCACTCAATATAGGAGCACCTAAATATATAAATAAAAGTCCTTGGAGGACGTTAAGGGAAAGATCGAGAACAATACAGTCATAGAAGGGACTTTAATAACCCACTGACATCACTGGATAGATCTTCCAGACCAAAAATAACCAGGGAAACAAGAGACCTTAAATGACACCCTAGATCAGATGGATTAATTGAAATTTATAGAACATTACAAATTGCAGAATATGTGCACATGGACATTCTCAAAGATAGACCACATAGTAGGACACAAAATATGTTTCTAAAAGTTCAAGGGGATTGAAATGATACCAAACATCTTCTGGGATCGCAATGGCATGCAACTAGAAATCAACCACAATAAAAACACTCAAAATCTTTTAAACAAATGGAGGCTAAATAGTATGTTGTTAAACAATGAATGAGTTACCAATGAAATCAAGGAAGAAATAAAAAACTCCCTGGAAACAAATGAAAATGAACACACAATAGCTGAAAATCTAAGGGACACAGCAAAATCACTCCTGAGAAGGAAGTGCATAGTATCACAAGCCTACTGCAAGAAACAAGGAAAACCTCTAATAAACTATCTAACACTACAACTAAACGAATTAGAAAGAGTATAACAAGAAAAATCCAGGGTAAGTAGAAGGAAGGAAATAACAAATTTCAGAATGTAAATAAATGACATAGAGACTAAAACACACACACACACACACACACACACACACACACACACATACACACATACCCCCCCCACACACACACACACACAGAAAAGATCAATTAATCCAAGAGCTGGTTCTTTGAAAAGATAAACAAGATTGATGAACTGTCAGTCACTCATTAAAAATAATGGGATCACTGTAACCTCCTGTTAACTTATTTCCCTGACTTGATTCTTGAGCCCTACTGTCCCACTACATCTGATGCCAGTGTGATCCTGTTTAACTTAGATCATGCATTCCATTACTCTGGTAAAAATGTCACTAACTCTCCAATTATATTCAATAAATCATGTAAATTCTTTTTTAAAATCTTTATTGTTGCAAGTATTACATATATCTTCTTTTTTCCCCTTTAACCCATTCTAGCCTGCCCCCACCCACACCCCCATGCCAGGCCCTCACCACCCTATTGTCTGTGTCCATGGGTTATGCATATATGCATAAAAGTTCTTTGGTTGATCTCACCCATCCCTACTCCCCAACCCTGAGCCCCCAAACCCCTTACCCCAGGCCTTCCCTCTGAGATTTGACAATCTGCATAATCTCTATCCCGCACTACTGCCATTGACCTTTTCAGTGTTTTCTTAAACCACCCTGCCTTTTATTCCCCAGAACTCCTAACCCACTAAAGCCCAAATGACTATTTTTCAATTCTGTTTAAACACTTTCCTGTGTTCTTATTTTGGACTTTGGCCTATGCTTCCCTTTTTTGCCTGGAAGCCTTCTCCTCTAACCTCCCTACCTCCACTCAAGTCCTTTTGCTTTGTAAATCCCACCCCTTTCAGCAGGTCTCACTGTTTGTTTGTTTGTTGTTGTTTTTCCTAGAAAGCCTGGGTTAGGTGCTTCTCTGATGTGCATTTCTATCTTATCACACTATATTGTTATGACCATTTTAATGATCTGTAGCCCATCTAATCATTAAAGACCTTGACTGTCTCACTCTCTACAATACAGTTGCAGGCACAGAAAATGTTCCCAATGCATATTTGCTGCCTGAAAGGATGAACACTCCTTTTCTAATCATTGAAAAGATAAAAGCTTGCAGAAGGGCATACAATTGGTAAGAATTATAATTACAATCAGGATGGCGTTTAAATTTTTAAAAATCCACATTGAAAACATTTCCTAAGATGATCTCTCTAATAACTCGGACACTCATATGATTTGTAATTTTGAGCCAAATAGTATAAAATACATTTTTTGTTGAATTTTATTGAATTAAAAATACATTTGTAATTTGGAGACAAATAGTATAAAATACATTTTTAAGGTAGCATGTTGAAATGTTACCTTAGTGAGCATTTCCCAAGGGCTGAACCTGTGACTTGGTCATTTTGCAATTTCTCATGGCATCACTTGATACGCTTACAGCCCTGCAAAGAATAAGCACTCAATACTTGTTTGAACATTTGAGAGTAACTTATATTTGTTATATGTGGATCCAGAGACTTGCTATTTATTGGTATACACATAATATAGGCTTTTATAATTTCATTTATGTTTATGTTTGATGATGTCTGAGATTTATTAAGTATATATTATCCTCTCTGAGGAGCTGCAAAAAGAAATACATGACATCAAACTACAGTTGTAGAATGTGTTACCTCAGGACTTCCATCAGGTCATTGGAGTTTTAGTGGTAATTTATCATAGTTATTATGGCAGCAACTGTAGTTTTTGTTTGAATTCCCAATAGCTGGTATAGTGCCTAACACTGAGCATATGCCCAATGTTATATATGCCAAATGTTGACTGAATGAAAGAATCTCTTAGGCAGTGGTTCTCAACCTTCCTAATGCCATGACCCTTTAATACAGTTCCTCATGTTGTGGTGACCCCCAATCATAAAATTATTTTCGTTGCTACTTCATAACTGTAATTTTGCTACTTTATGAATCGTAATGTAAATATCTGATATGCAGAATGTATTTTCATTGTTACAAATTGAACATAATTAAAGCATAGTGATTAATCACAAAAACAATATGTAATTATATATGTGTTTTCCGATGGTCTTAGGCGACCCCTGTGAAAGGGTCGTTCAACCCCCAAACGGGTCGCGACCCACAGGTTGGCGACCCAGAGGTTGAGAACCGCTGCCTTAGGGGAAAGGGCATTCTAATAAACAGATAATTTTTACAAAAATAAAACAGTAACAAAGTTGAAAATACAGTATAGGCTTATAGTATACTGAAAGCCTACTCTAATAACCTCCTGACTGGTATTCCTGGTTCTACTATTTTTGTTCAACTCACATCTAACTTTCATCATCCATTCACAAAGTGGCCAGGGGATCTTTAAAAAAGATTTATTATATCCCAACCCTCTGTTGTACAAAACTCTTTAAGGACTTTCCATTATGCTCTGTGGGAAACTTCATGATCTGACTCCTGCCACCTCCTCTGACCTCAAATCTTCATAACTCAGTTGCTCTCTTTCTTTTCACCATAGTGCATATTATTGACTAAAATGCAATTATATTTTAATCTGTATTTATTGCCTGTCTCCCTTACTACTATGTGTACTTCATGCCAAAAGGACCTTATCTGTCTTGGTTACTGCTGTATCCTTAGTAACTGCATGTGACTGGCACAGAGTAGGCATCAAGAAATATGTTTTAAGCCAATGAAAAAATATTATAAGGCATGTAATTGAAATGCAGTTGTTTGAAGTCAAAACATAAATGTTCACACTCAATACAGATTAGAAAATCAATGAAACCCTGCAAATTATATTACTAGGAAAATAGAATATCATTAAACACAATACTTATGATTACTCAGGAATACAGCAAAATAGTAATGTTAGAAATTTTATCACATTCACTAAAGCAAATAAATACACTTGTTTTAATAAATTTAAATATACTAGTGGTGGAGGATAGTCAATAAAATTATCATTCATGTAGGTCAAATAAATAATATATAATCTCCATTCAATACTAAAAATTTGCATACCAACTTTATTTTCTGTTTTACAAATAATATGAAACGTTAATCTGTTTGAGGTTATTTGGAGCTGATTTTTTTCCACCTATAGATATCTACATGTCAAAGAGAATTGAAAATATGCATCCATACAAGAATATGTACACAAATGTTAATAGCAGCATTATTATTAAAAGAAAACAGTAGAAGTAATCCAAACATTTATAAGCTGATATGTGGATAAGCAAAATGTGATATATCCATATAATGGATCATAATGTCATAAAAACTAATGTAGTACTGATAACACTGCAATATAAATGAACCTCTAAAATATTGTGCTAAGGGAAAGAAGACAAAGATGAAAGGCACATATTGTATGATTCCAATTATATGAAATATCCAGAATATGCGAAGCTATAGAGACAGAGGTAGTTGTCAGCTGGTGGGGGAGGGAAGTATAGGGAGAGAGTGTTAATGAGTATGAGGCTCTATTTTGGAGTGATGTAATGCTTTTAAATGAGACAGTGCAACTCTGAATAAACTAGAACAAACTGAATTGTGCACTAAAAATAGATTTTCAGTTACGTGCATTTTATTTCAAATTTTAAAAATTAAAAATGACATAATTTTTTGGATAAAATTGAGGTAGCTAATGGAATTTAAGAACTGTTTGGTCATAAAGAGAATAAACAAGATTGAAGTTCAGTTCATCACAATATTTAATTTCTCTACTATCTTCACCCAAACTTTCTTAAAAATTAAGCACTGGAAGTGAACAGGGCCATGAAGGAATGGCGCACAGCACTGCTCTGGGTAAAGGCACTCGGCTAAAGAAGCAAGAGAGAGCTCACATGCAAACCACTGCCACTCCCTGAACTGAAGGCTCTGGCATGTGGTTTATCTGCTCAGAATAAGGGGTGCCATTCCCTAACCTGCACAAATGTGTTACACGGTTCAACGTTAATACTAGCAAGAACAATGCAGAAAAGGCGATATCTGCTATTTCAATAGTATAGTTTGTTTCCATGTAAGGAGAACTATTACAAGTCTGAAAATTCAGTGATAGCAATCTTAGGCAAGTTATCAGAAAAGTAATTGCTACAAACATTTATATTTATGCCTAAAATGACTTATTTAGCATTAGTTCATTAAAATTATTTACCTAAATAAAATACATCAGCAAAAATGACAATCAGAACTAAATGTATATTTTAAAAGGTTTCAAAGACAAGATGCTTTCTTCTTTCTTGGGATCTTTGCTACAACTAACATCTGCTTCTGTGTAAAGCTTTCCTATAAATAGATGTAAAAATTAAATGCATAACAATTTACAGGTTATAAGTTGGGCATATGCAAAAAAGTCATAAGACATTTTAGGAGACAAAATATATTGCAAAGTATAAAATTATAAAATATATTTTAGGTATAATAATTAAAGAAATATGTCTGGCATTTCTTATATAAGCTCTAGATTAAGACTAAAAATTCACCCTTTTAACCATATATGTTTCACCTTTACAAAAATTACATTTTGTTAATAAGTACTAGTATTGGAGAGAACCAAGATGGCGGCATAGGTTAACGCCGGAGTTTGCTGCTTTGAACAACTACTTCAAAAGTGAAACTAAAAGACGGAACGGACATCACCCAGAACCACAGGAACGCTGGCTGAGTGGAAGTCCTACAACTAGGAGGAAAGAGAAACGCATACGGACACTCAGAGGAGGCGCAGTGCTGAAGTCAAATTCTGAGGTGCGGAGTGCGCACGCGGAGCGGGCTGACGGCAGAGGGCACGGTTGGCATTTTCAATCAGGAAGGAGTCGCAGACTCTGAGCTCCAGATACAGGCGAGTCTTTAGGGACCCAGACTCAAACGGGAGAAGCGGGACTGTCTGGCTTCGGTCAGAGCGAGTGCAGCTTTCTCTCCGAGCTTTGCAGCAGGTGCTGGGACTCAGAGAGGCAGAGCCCCTGGGGACAGGACTGAGAGCCACCATAACTGCTCTCTCCGGCCCACCCTGTTGATACTGTGCGACCCGCCCTGCCCAAGCCCTGCACAGAGGCATTTGCCGGATAGCCTCAGGCAAAGGCTAGATTAGCACCTCCCTAGAGGACAGAAGTTCTCTCACTGCTGACACAGCTGATTCTCATAGCCACTTGGCCTGGAGGTCAAACCCTCCCTGGTATTAGCTACAACAATCAAGGTTTAACTATAAGACTGCGAACAAAGACCACTAGAGGGTGCACCAAGGAAGCATAACAAAATGCGGAGACAAAGAAACAGGACAAAATTGTCAATGGAAGATATAGAGTTCAGAACCACACTTTTAAGGTCTCTCAAGAACTGTTTAGAAGCCGCCGATAAACTTAATGAGATCTACAAGAAAACTAATGAGACCCTCGATGTTATATTGGGGAACCAACTAGAAATTAAGCATACACGGACTGAAATAACGAATATTATACAGACTCCCGACAGCAGACCAGAGGAGCGCAAGAATCAAGTCAATGATTTGAAATGCGAGGAAGCAAAAAACATCCAACCGGAAAAGCAAAATGAAAAAAGAATCCAAAAATGTGAGGATAGTGTAAGGAGCCTCTGGGACAGCTTCAAGCGCACCAACATCAGAATTATAGGGGTGCCAGAAGATGAGAGAGAGCAAGATATTGAAAACCTATTTGAAGAAATAATGACAGAAAACTTCCCCCACCTGGTGAAAGAAATGGACTTACAGGTCCAAGAAGCGCGGAGAACCCCAAACAAAAGGAATCCAAAGAGGACCACACCAAGACACATCATAATTAAAATGCCAAGAGCAAAAGACAAAGAGAGAATCTTAAAAACAGCAAGAGAAAGAAACTCAGTTACCTACAAGGGAATACCCATACGACTGTCAGCTGATTTCTCAACAGAAACTTTGCAGGCCAGAAGGGAGTGGCAAGAAATATTCAAAGTGATGAATACCAAGAACCTACAACCAAGATTACTTTATCCAGCAAAGCTATCATTCAGAATTGAAGGTCAGATAAAGAGCTTCAGAGATAAGGAAAAGCTATAGGAGTTCATCACCACCAAACCAGGATTATATGAAATGCTGAAAGGTATCCTTTAAGAAGAGGAAGAGGAAGAAAAAGGTAAAGATACAAATTATGAACAACAAATATGCATCTATCAACAAGTGAATCTAAGAATCAAGTGAATAAATAATCTGATGAACAGAATGAACTGGTGATTATAATAGAATCAGGGACATAGAAAGGGAATGGACTGACTATTCTTGGGGGGGAAAGGGGTGTGGGAGATGTGGGAAGAGACTGGACAAAAATCGTGCCCCTATGGATGAGGACAGTGGGTGGGGAGTGAGGGCGGAGGGTGGGGCCGGAACTGGGAGGAGGGGAGTTATGGGGGGGGGGGGGGAAAGAGGAACAAATGTAATAATCTGAACAACAAAGATTTAATTAAAAAAAATAAGTACTAGTATTAATATTCTCCTTTTTGTCTTCTACACTTTACTTTTTAAATACTAATACATCAATAATTCACACAAAAAAATAGTAACTTAAAATTTAGCTGCTGGTGGCCTATCCTTGAGATAGGCAAAAATGTCTAGCATGTCTACCATGGAAGTCATCTTGGCTTATAAGAAAACTAGAGGCCTGGTGCACAAAAATTTGTGCACTCGGGGGTGGGGGGGATATCCCTCAGCCCGGCCTGTGCCCTCTTGCAGTCTGGGACCCCCTCGGGGGATGACCACCTGCTGGCTTAGACCCAATCCCTGGGGGATCGGGCCTAAGCTGGCAGTCAGACATCCCTCTGGCAGTGCAGGAGCCCTCAGGGGATGTCCACTTGCCAGCAGGAAGCGGGCCAAAGCTGCAGTAGGACATCCTTAGCGCTGCTGAGGAGGCAGGAGAGGCTCCCACCACCACCGCTGTACTGGCAGCTATCAGCCTGGCTTGTGGCTGAGCAGAGCTCCCCCTGTGGGAGCACACTGACCACCAGGGGGCAGCTCCTGCATTGAGCATCTTCCCCCTGGTGGTCAATTTGTGTCATAGTGACCAGTCATTCCTAGTCATTCTGCTGTTAGGGTCAATTTGCATATTACCCTTTTATTATATAGGAGTGCCTGGCCAGCCTGTGTGAGGGGCTGATGACTGTTTGCAGGCTGGCCACAGCCCCTTCAGTGTGAGGGTTCCTGCTAGGGTGCCTGGCCAGGCTGCATGAGGGGCTAAGGGCCGTTTTCAGGCTGGCTAAGCTCCCCAACCAGGACCCTCACCCCATGAGGGTGTGACCAGCCTGGGTGAGGGGCTGATGGCTGTTTGTAGGCTGTCCACAGTCCTTTCAGGGTGGGGGTCCCAACTGGGGTGCCTGGCCAGCCTGGGTGAGGGGCTGATGGCTGTTGGCAGGCTGGCCACAACCCCCAGCCACCCAAGCTCCCAGTGGAGGCTGGCTGGAAGCAGGTATCTGGGATTTATTTAGCTTGTATAATTGAAACTTTGTTGTCTTTAGCTGAGGCCACAGCTGACTCAGGGCTGGCAGGAGGCTTGGCTTCCTCCATTGCCAGGGCAACCAAGCCCCCTACTTGCTCCAGTTCCGTGGCTGCCGGCCGCCATTTTGGTTGAGTTAATTTGCATATCGTCGCTCTGATTGGCTGGTGGGCGTGGCTTAGGGCATAGCAAAGGTACAGTCAATTAACATCTTTGTCTTTTATTGGTGTAGATGATTCTGGGTGTCAATATATAATGTATGAAAGTGTGAATTCTTCACCTGTCAAAGAAAATGTTATCTGAGAATATTTTTTGATTAATATAGAATTTAAAAAAGCTACTTTGCATGAATACCTTTTTTGATAACAGGGTAGGTACAACATTTGTTTTAGTTATGTACAGATGAGTATTTGAGATGTATGGACTTCCAAATAGTTGATTTATTGTTAAAATTATATTGATATATTTAAGATAGTAAAGAAAAATGAATACTTACTATTTAATTGAACATGTAAAAAATTATGACAGTCTAACTGCCATGTATAACTAGCAAAACCATTGCTACATAATGGTGTCTGGCACACTTGCTGTAGGCTATTTGCCCATGAGATAGTCTATATTAAAAGAAGAATACTTAATAGAAAAATTATTTTTCTAAAACATAATTTAAGCCCTAACTGCTTTGGCTCAGTGGATAGAGCATTGGTCTGAAGATTCAAGGGTCCCAGGTTCAATTCCAGTCAAGGGCATATACCTTGGTTGTGGGCACATACCCATTAGGGAGTGTGCAGGAGGCAGCTGATCGATGTTTCTTTCTAGTCAATGTTTCTCAACTCTCTATTCCTCTCCCTTCCTCTCTGTAAAAAAAAAAAAAATCAATAAAATATATTTTTAAACACCACATAATTTAAGTTAATTATTCTATCTGTAAATTTAAAAGTTCAAAACACTGCTATCTTCTACATTTAATTTTGCATCAATAAGTAGAAAGTTTGCATGGTGTCCTCACACAACTCTGACAGAGAGCTGTCAATGTCAAAAGGAAGAATATTTAAAACTTTGAGTTGGCTATTTTGATTGTATTGTATGCCAAACACAGCATCTTGGCATGTCTGCTTTGGTTTTCATAGAGAACAAAAATGTACTCATCTGGGAAAATATTTTTTCTACTTTCCCTCATTTTGTATTGCCAAGAAAGGGATGTCACCAATCATCATTTTCTTTGGCATTTAACAATGGTGGCTAACTAATACAATAAGTGCTTTCTGAAACTAAGATGTTATTTGAAAAGAATTATTTTTAGTGTGGAATATTAATAGCTTGTGAATTATTTTTCCTCCTGTTTCCAGTTTCTGAGCAGTTGATGTTATCAACAATGAGAACAGAAATTAGAATGTCTGGTGAAGACAGTGTGATAACTAACTGTATAATCTGAAAATATAAATGCAGTTCTAGCATTCTTCTGGTCAAATGAAAGAATTTCAATATCAATTTATAAAAAATAGCTTATATATTTCAAAATAACTTATATCAAAGGCAATTTAAAAGAATTATTGAAAGAAATCACCATAGGAAAATAATTCCAGAAAGAGAATTAAGCATGAACAAAAAATGGAATGATATACTGATATTGCATACAGATATGAAACCTTGATGGCAAACTATTCCATATTACCTATAAACAATAATTCCCTAGTTCTGTCCAATGCAAACAGAACATAATTTTTCATAATATATTTAAATATTACCTGAAAACAATAATGTTTATGTTCAAATAAGGTAGGTGAGAATAGCATTAAAAAACTAAACACATTTCCATTCACTACATTAATTCACAATGACTGTAATGTTCTTTTGATGTGGTAATGTGCACTATAAATCTTCTAGAAGAAGATATGGCAAATAGCATTTCCCAAGTATATTATACAAACAATTTAAGAGACTATTGTTCTACAAGTGTGTTTTTAAAATAATGTTTCCTTGGAATGTCTATTTCTGAAAATGATGATAGTTCTTATTTTATGGCAGAAAAAGTAAAGTATAGAGAATAACTATAGATAAATGAGTAAACGATGAAAAGAAATTGGAACCTCAAAATTTAAAGTCTTATCATCTTTTTATAAGAAATGTAAAATACTTACCTGGGCTAAGATCCACATGTCTTAAATATTGTGAGATGTTAACTTTTTCTTTCTGTAATCACAAAAAGAAAAGACTACATGTAGTGAGTACATAGTAGGGATATGAATCTTAAGAATTTATACATAAAATCATTAAAAACTGCAAATGAAAATTTAAAAGATAATCAGTGTGGCCCTAGCCGGTGTGGCTCTGGGAATAGAGCATAGGCCCATGGACTAAAGGGTCCTGGTTCAGTTCTGGTCAAATGCATGTACCTTGGCAGGCTCGAGCCCTGGCCCTGGTCTGGGAGCATGCAGAGGGCACTAATCTAAGTGTATCTCTCAGATCTATGTTTCTCTTTCTCTGTCTCTCTCCGTTCCTGCTCTCTAAAAATCAATGGAAAAATATTCTCAGGTGAGGATTTAAAAAACATAAGTGTGAGGTGGAAGCTTTATATTAGCCTGTCAAGAAAATGTGTATTAAGCAGAGCTTAACTACCTCAGATGTCATTTGAGATTCTTCCTAAGTTAACTTCAAAGTCTTACCTAAGATATCTGTAATTTCACAAGGCCTAACTCCCTGGCTGTTTCTTACTACAATCATTTGATATAACTTGCATGTATCTTCTGCCTCAAGATTATTCTTTTTTATAATCATCTGTTAATACTGATCAGGAGCATAGAGCAAAATAAAGAATTTACTGCTCACCACAAGACAATTGTATATCTTGTAGAAGTGAAAGGACTAAAGTTGCAATATGTTGTCACAGCCTAAAAATGGATTATTGAGCACATATTTTTAAAGATTTTTTGACAATACCCACCACTACAAATATCACATCACCATATATCTGTGGGAACATAACCAACACTTGCTTCATATAATCTTATAATTTTTTCCATTCAACTCCTTTTAACTTCCAATGCAGATGGGTCCTTGAAAACCTACAGAAAGTTTAATTTTTTTAAGACTGTATTTATTTATTTATTTATTTATTTTTAATTTATTTATTGTTGTTAATCCTCACCAGAAGATATATTTTTCCATTGATTTTTAGAGAGAATGGAAGGGAAGGAAGAGAGAGAGAGAGAGAGAGAGAGAGAGAGAGAGAGAGAGAGAAAGAGAAAGAGAGAGAAAGGTGAGAGAGACACTTCAATTGGTTGCCTCCCACACTGAGTGGCCCTGGGATCAAACCAGCAACACAGGTACATGCCCTCAACTGGGAATTAAACCTGTGACCCTTCAGTGCACAGGCCAATGCTCTAACCACATAGATACACTTACCAGGGCAAGACTTTGTTTTCTTATTACAGTTTTAGGTTCACGGAAAAATGGAGAGGAAATTACAGAGATTTTTCCATAGATCTATTGCCCCACACATGCATAACCTCTGTTCTTATCAACATACCCCATCAAAGTGGTATTTTTGTTACAATTGATGAACCTAAATTGAAATATCCTTATCACCCCCATCCATAGATTATATGAGGATTCACTTTTGGTATTGTACATTGTCTGGGTTTTAACAAATGTATAATGGTCTGTATCTACCATTAGAATATTATTGAGAGTAGTTTCATGTACTTAAAATTTTTCTGTGCTACACATTTTCATCCTCTGTCCCCGAAAGGGGCCTACTTTTTATGATCAAATATATCTTACTATAAATTCCTAAATAAATACAGTTTATTTATCATACAAATCCAATATTATTAGAGTAAATCCTGAAGTATATAAGACACTAAATATAACTAACATTAGATGAAACATAAGATATAAAACATGATATACCCCTGTCACTTCAAACATATAAAAATTATAGATAAAATATCATTTAAAATACTTACAGATTTCTATTTCCAGATAAAATGGAGTAACAAAGACCAAATGTAATTCTTCAATAAAGCACAAGCAGAACAAAGAAAAAATATTCAACTGCTTTCAGGCATTAGACAATAGGCAGGCCAGAGCCATGATTTCTGAGAGAAAGAAAACTAATGAGAGAGACAAAGTCATGTTGGATTTCTTACAGGCGTATGTTTTGGGATGCAGGAGCAAAGGTGGAAATACACTACAGAGCCCTGCAGACAATTTCTGAGAAGGAAGAAATTGGAGGTTGAGGCAACTAGAATTTTTAAATAGAAGGACCAGAGCAGAGAGAACAATACAGAGACACAGCTCCAGGCATTGACTACACTTCCTCTTGAGTCTTGAATGAGTACTAGACTCTACATGCTACATTGAAATTATATAAAACAAGGCAAAAACAAACAAAACAAACAAAACACAAACCATAGAGTTATAAAATAAAAGATTGTTAGAACTCAAACAAGTTAGGGAGAGATATTTAAGTTCTGAACAATAAGAGTGGAGACAAGGTGATGATCTCCTGACACAGTGGAGATCCCAAAGTCAAGCTTTATTAGTTACTTAATATATAGGAATTATATTGATCTGCAGGCTAATTAACTGCTTGTAAATTAGCAAAGCCCAATGCTTTTATTTATTTATTTTTTCATTTAAGGAGCTCGGATTTTATTCTAAGAGCAATGGAAATCCATTGGAGAGTAAACAACAAAAAAATACATCCTCTGATTTATGTTTTTAATTTTTGGTCAGTTGGTACCAGGTTATTTATTTATTTATTTATTTTTAAATTTTTATTGATTAAGTTATTACATATGTGTCCTTATCCCCACCTTACCCCTCCCCCACACCCATGCCCTCAGCCCCCTGTTGTCTGTGTCCATTGGTTAAGCCTCCCCTACCTTCCCTCTGAGGTTTGATGGTCTGATCGATGCTTCTCTATCTCTGGATCTGTTTTTGTTCATCAGTTTATGTTGTTCATTATATTCTATTAATTAGTGAGATCATGTGGTGTTTCTCTTTCTCTGACTGGCTTATTTCACTTAGCATAATGCTCTCCAGTTCCATCCATGCTGTTGCAAATGGTAAGAACTCCTTCTTTTTAATAGCAGCGTAGTATTCCATTGTGTAGATGTACCACAGTTTTTTAATCCATTCATGTGCTGATGGGCCCTTAGGCTGTTTCCAAATCTTAGCTATGGTAAATTGTGCTTCTATGAACATAGGGGTGCATATATCCTTTCTAACTGGTGTTTCTAGTTTCTTGGGATATATTCCTAGAAGTGGGATCACTGGGTTAAATGGGAGTTCCATTTTTAGTTTTTTGAGGAAGCTCCATACTGTTCTCCACAGTAGCTGCAACAGTCTGCATTCCCACCAGCAGTGCATGAGGGTTCTTTTTTCTCCACATCCTCGCCAGCATCCTCGTTTGTTGACTTGTTGATGATAGCCATTCTGACAGGTATGAGATGGTACCGCATTGTCGTTTTGATTTGCATCTCTTGGATGATCAGTGACTTTGAACATGTTTTCATATGTCTTTTGGCCTTTCTTCTGTCTTCTTTTGAAAAATATTTATATGAAAAGCCCATAGCCAACATCATATTCAATGGGCAAAAACTAAAACCATTTCCCCTAAGAACAGGAGCAAGACAGGGATGCCCACTCTCCCCACTCCTGTTCAACATAGTACTGGAAGTACTAGCCGTTACAATCAGACAAGAAGAAGAAATAAAAGGCATCCAAATTGGAAAAGAAGAAGTAAAACTGTCCTTATTTGCAGATGACATGATACTGTACATAGATAACCCTACAGACTCCATCAAAAAATTATTAGACTTAATAAATAAATTCGGCAATGTAGCAGGATACAAAATTAATGCCAAGAAATCTATGGCATTTCTATACACCAATAATGAACTTACAGAAAGAGAGACTAAAAAAGCAATCCCATTTACCATCACACCAAAAAAATTAAGATACCTAGGAATAAACTTGACTAAAAAGATGAAAGTCCTATATGTGGAAAACTACAGGACACTGAAAAAGGAGATAGAGGAAGACATAAACAGATGGAAGAACATTCCGTGTTTATGGATTGGTAGAATCAACATCATCAAGATGTCCATACTCCCCAAAGCAATCTATAGATTCAATGCACTCTCCATTAAAATACCAACGGCATATTTCACAGACCTAGAACAAACTTTCCAAAAATTCATCTGAAATAAAAAAAAGACCCCAAATAGCTGCAGCAATCCTGAGAAAGAAGAACAAAGTAGGTGGGATCTCAATATCAGATATTAAGCTTTATTACAAAGCCACTGTTCTCAAAACAGCCTTGTACTGGCACAAGAACAGACATATAGATCAATGGAATAGAATAGAGAACCCAGAAATCGACCCAAACCACTATGCTCAATTAATATTCGACAAAGAAGGCATGAACATACAATGGAGTCAATACAGTCTCTTCAATAAATGGTGTTGGGAAAATTGGACAGATACATGCAAAAAAAATGAAACTAGAACACCAACTTATACCATACATAAAAATAAACTCAAAATGAATAAAGAGCTTAAACATAAGACAGGAAACCATAAAAATACTAGAGGAATCCATAGGCAGCAAAACCTCAGACATATGCCGAAGCAATTTCTTCACTGATACTGTTTCTAGGGCAATGGAAATTAAAGAGAAAATAAACAAATGGGACTACATCAAAATAAAAAGCTTTTGCACAGCAAAGGAAACCATCAACAAAACAACAAGAAAGCCCACTGAATGGGAGAACATATTTGCAAACCTTAGCACCGATAAAGGTTTAATCTCCAACATTTACAGGGAATGCATACAACTTAACAAAAGAAAGATTAAAAACCCAATCAAAAAATGGGCAACGGACCCAATGCTTTTAAAGAAAGTAATCAGCCAGCCAGTGTGACTCAGTGGCTGAGTGTCAACCTAGTTAGATCCTGGTCAGGGCACATGCCTCGGTTGTGGGCTCAATTCCCAGTAGGTGGGTGCAAGAGGCAGTGATTGATGATGTTCCTCTATCATTGATGTTTCAAACTCTCTATCCCTCTCCCTTTCTCTCTCTCTAAAAGTCAATAAAAACATTTTTTAAAAGTAATCAATATTCACATCCTGCACCATATAATGTAACTATCTGTATCCAAAATATAGTTATTAAAAATGCCAGCTTGGCTGGTGTAGCTAAATGGTTGAGCATTGACCCATGAACCGGGAAGTCATGGTTTAATTCCCAGGCAGGGCACATGCCTGGGTTGCAGACTTGATCCCCAGTAGGAGGCATGCAGGAAGCAGCCAATCAATGATTCTTTCTCATCATTGATGTTTCTATCTCTCTTTCCCTCTCCCTTTCGCTCTGAAACCACAAGGACCTTGGCTTTGGCTCCTGTCTGCCACCACCATGGCCAAGTGCCACTGCCACCTCTACTGTGGCTTCCGCCTGCTGCGGCTGTCTGGAAGGAAGGACATCTGGTCTAATTAGCATATAATGCTTTTATTTTTATAAATTTTAAAAAGCCAGATATGTAAATATGTGAACCATAGTAAGTGAAAAATTAGCCACTATAATTACACTGTGTTTATCTCAATTTTCCTAAATTACTTTTATGTATCTCAACTATATAGTACTAACTGGTGATATCATTTATTTTTCCCTTGGAGTATGTGGTCTTACAATGCTTTTGTTTGTTTGTTGCTTTTGATGCACAAGACTTGCTTCTTCAAATACATAGTAAGTTTTTTTCAGGACAACTAACTTTTCATAGCTTAACAATTAGTAAAAGAACTTAAAAATTAATTATAGGTTTTCAATGCTCTTTACTAATGACACTAAGAAATATTTTAAAATTTAATCTTGCATAAAATTTTAAAGTAAAATTTTCATAAATTGATTATAAAGTCAATGTAAAATAAAGGTCTGTTAAATGAAGTAACCATTAGTGAAGTAATGGCTAACTACCTACTGACCATCTGTCTACTGTTTTCCAGACTCCATCAAAACATATGTATTTCACATGAACTGTGAAAAAAATTGCAAATATTTAAGTAGAGCTTAAACATATATCATCAAGTCAGCCAAAGTCAGACAACCCTCATTTTATCATTCATTCTTTACCTTGTTCATGAGATTAATTTTTCCCAGCAAGGAGTATTTTGTACTAGAAATTATTTTCTGTGTTCCACAGGAAAATTAAATCAAGCTATGTTGAAAGGGGGTTAAGCCATGTGTATTTGTATCTTTTAAGCACGCTAAATAGTAAAATAAAATTCAGAGTGCCTTCCTAGTGTCATCACAGCTTATTTCATTTTCATCCCTATGCAAACACAGGCCATGATCCTTAATGTGATAGGTACATAATACTCCTAGCATGAAAATAGGCCCTAATCATTCTAATGAGGCTATTGGATATGGGGGAAACTACAAACTAGACACAGAATGGAAAGCAAATGAATCTGACATTCTTATGACTAGATAGTGCATTGTCCCATCTCAGTAGAGGGTCTCACTCTCATACCATCTCAAATTGTGAAGAATTCTCAATGAAGAATATAAATGCCCTTTCCTTAACAACTTAACAACTGGCTTTTCAGAAAGATTAGAGAGTGTGTGTGTGTGGGGGGGGGAGCAATGAAAGAAAAAAATAGTTTTTCAGTGTCTGTAAGACTTAATATATTTTATCATCTCTGTCTCCTATAATGATGTTATTCTTAATGAACCAAACTAAAGAAATGGTCTGTAATACAAACACCAGGTTCAGCAGGAACATTTAATTGCCTTTCATCCTTGCAAATGTATTTTCAACAGTCTTGTGATTCAAAGATACAATTAGAATGCTTATCTTTTATTCTTTCAAAGAGAAGGTCATATTTCTGGCAGAGAAGAACTGTGATGATTTTGCTTTCCTTCTTCTTCTTCTTGGTTTTTTTTTTTTTTTTTTTTGTATCTGTAGTATGCTTCACCTCCTACTGACATCTAATTGCAAATAAAATCTCTTTGGAATACATTATGGGCCAAAAATATTGGTTTGAAAAATGGATTCTAACTGGTAATTGCTACATTCAAGATTGGCCAAAACTTTGTATCTATATTAAAAACATCTTTGTTATGAAAAAAAATTATCTGCAGAATCCTACTTATAAAATGAGTACATGTTGTAGAAGAAACTTATGCACGATGGTTAAGATGCTAAACATGTAGCATCTCATTATTTTGTTAGTTCTATATCTATGGTTTCTTGTGTAAGAATTTTTTCAAAGTTAAAAACACAACACAAAAATGATTTATTTTCTCCATGTTTGAAAATTTAGGAGCTTCATAAAATGAATAACCAACATACTGTATGTGGGGAAGCATGAGACTTGGTTGGAGAGCTTTCTCAGATGATATTCCAAGAAAAGGGAAGTGTGTGGAAGGCCGCCTGCCATGTTTATCAGAATTCCGACTTAGGGAAGACTTAGGGGAGTGTTGAAGATGGCACCCCTAATTATTCCTTGACCTTTCCAAACAAGTCTGTGCACATGCAGAACCCTAGGTGTTTACTGGAATCCTTATGCTTAATCCCTGGATGCCCTTGCCTAAAGGATAACATAAACACATGTGTCCTCTCAACATTACTCACCCTATTGATTGTATCTAAAGGTAAACTTTATCTCAAACTGTAATTAAAGCCTAGTGAGGCAGGCAATCAGGGCTGTCTGGTCCATGTGGCCAGGCAGTCCCTTAGCCCTCTCTTTCACAGTGAAACTGTGTTGGAGTAATCTGTTAATCCATCATTCAGGAGCTGCTGGTCAGCCTCGGCCATGTGAGGCCCAAGAAGTGCAATGAGATGAGGCAGAAAATGAAGAGGAAGGAAATGAATGTAACTGTGCAGTAGGTCATTGGAGCCCACTTGGGATTTCCAAATTTGAGGGAATTGTTTTTTAGCTAAGGTTTCACAATAGGACAGCTACTGTCCAATGAGTAACAGATCTCTTTGTTACTTAAAAAGTATTAAAAGCTAATGGTGCCTCAGTTATACAAGAACAATTAAGGAGCCTGTTACAAATTGTTATAATATATAATCCTTGGTTCCCTTAGGATTTTCAAGTTCGAGGGGTTTGTTTTTCAGCCAAGGTTTCACAATGGGACAGAAGTTATCCACAATATATAACTGCTTAAACAGTTGTTAAAGGCAAAAGGTGCCTCGGTTACCAAGAAACAATTAAAAGGCCTTTTGTAGACTATTATAACTTACTAGAGGCCCAGTGCATGAAATTTGTGTTTGGGTGCTGTCCCTTGGCCTGACCTACAATCAGGGCCATCTTCCCCAGCTACCAGCAGCCGGCCCCATCCCCGGCTGCTACTCATCCATCGGGTGATCAGAGCCTGCCAGCTAGGCGGAGGGACAGAGAGGTTGGCTGTTCCTGCCCACTCACTGGCCCCGCTGTTGCTGCAGGACACTCTCTGTGTGTGGGGTTACCAGTGGGGTGGCCTGGCAGTGTACATGTCCCCCACCACCTACCCGGAGTTCCCCATTCTCCATTGGGCAATCGGGGCCTGTTGGCTGAGGGGAGGGACCGAGAGGTGGTCAGTGCACCTCATAGTGACTGGTCAAGCAGTCATTCTGGTCATTTTGCCGTTAGGGTCAATTCGCATATTACCCTTTTATTATACAGGATAATCCTTGGTTCCCTGATGCTGGAACATTAGACCTTGATCTCTGGGAAAAAGTAGGTAGGAATTTAAAGAGAAATCAGGCCCAGGTAAAACTAGTGCCTTAGTCATCTTTAACTATGTGGGCTCTTGTTTGAGCTGCACTATGTCCACTTCATATTGAGGATCAAAAGCCTACAGAACACTAGAAAGATTTACCATTGCCCCCTCCTCCTGAAGTACACTCTGTAAAACCTGTAATACCTCTGGTGTGGGAAGGCTCATCAACTAGATCCTCAGTTATGGGATCCTGTGTCAGGCAAGCTATGTTAGAAGGAGAGCTTTTGGCTTGCCCAGTTACCCAAGACAAGCAAGGTAATTGGATACATGATCTGCTTTCCTTTAATATCTTTAAAGAAATAAGGAAAAGTGTAGAGAAAATAGGGTTAACAGTCCATTTACAAAAGGACTCCTTAATGCCTTGATTAAAATTACCATATGATGCCTTGGGACTTTTGGTGAAAACGACTTTAGATGCCAATCAATATTTATTATGGAGAGCAGAATATGATGAGCTCTGTGAACAGCAGGTTAATCAAAACAATCTAGTGGGTGCCGTTCATATTATGACCCCAATGTTGCCGGGGCGGAGACGGAGATGGAGACCATACGTTAATGTACAACAGCAATTGAATCTGCACCCTCAAGTATTTACCCAAGCCTCTCTTTGTGCACAAGAAGCCTGGGAGCATATTCCAGAAGGCGGAATTCAGCAAGGCTCATTTGTTAGTGTACACCAGGGACCCCAGAAATCTTATGTTGACTCTCTAAATCGCCTTACCCAATCCGTCAGTTATAGTCAGGCTGCAGATATTCTCTTGTTGCAACTGGCATATGAGAACACCAATGTTGATTGTCAAAAGGCTATGTGGGCTCTAATTTGAGCTGCACTATGCCCACTTTTCCATCAAGGGAAAGGCCACCACGGGGGGAATTTATCAGGGCTTGTCAGCTAGTAGGAACGGAAACCCACTGACTCAAAATGTTGGCCAGGGCTCTCTAGGCAGGGAATAAGGGCAACAGATTCCAAATGCTATCAATGTTGGAAAATGGGATTGCAAGGCTAAAATAGCAACCTTCTGTTCTGAGAATTCTCAGCCCCTATTTATTTGTCCCCATTGGCATCATTGGGCCAACAAATGCAAATCAAAATTTGACAAGCATGGCAATTCTTTACCATCACTTCAGGAACACGCCCAGCGAAGCCAGTCCAGGCCCTGCAACAAACTGGGGCACAGTTGGTCTTCCTAGGGCAGACGGGATATCCACTGTCTACTCCCTCTGAGCAGCTACCACTGGGAGCGCAGGATTGGACTTTCTCCAACAGAATTGATTCTAAAGGAAGGGGACGACCCTAAAAGGGGGCCACTGCCACTGGGCATGGTAGGCATTATTCTTGGGCACTCCAGCCTTAACTCAAAAGGAGTCACTATAATACTGGGAGTTGTTGATAGTGATTACCAGGGAGAAATTCAGGTGCTCATGACATGCAAGGGGTTGCATATTTTCCCCGAGCAAATTAATATGGCGTAACTGCTGTTACTACCATATTGGGTTCTGAACGTTCTAGGGAAGGAGAGAAATCTAAGGGGGTTTGTTGGGGTCCGTCCCCAGCAGGTCTGGGGTTCCCAAAGGTGTGGACGGAGTCAGTGAAGAAGGAATGACACGGAGACAGCATTCAGTTGATCAGCAGCCTAGCCAGGTTCTCTAGCTAGGTTCTCCAGCCAGGTTCTGACTTTATTCTCCTGTTACATCTGTATTTATACCAGTTGATTTTAATCCTATCCATTCTATTCCAAAAGTTAGGGTGTTTATTATCTCCATTCCAAGGTCACTACTCTATTATTCTGTTAAGCTACAAGGAAGTGACTGAAGGAGTTTATCCTAAATAAAGATTATGTAGCTTAAGCATGATTGTTCGTAAAGGGATTAATTACCCGCCTGGCACTTAGTTAAGGGATTTCATTCACTTCCTTAGTCCTGTTAATCCCTAACTCCAGGGGAAAACCCCCACCTGGGGAAACAACCTTTCTTGGAGAGGTGACCTTGGTTAAAACACATAGTGCTAAGAAGGGGATCAAACATATTAAGAACAGTATGCCATATATTCCAGGTCCCCTGAAACATATGCTGTGCAGATGTTTCTTCCCTGCAGTGACTGTGTCAAGCAGCAAGGATGGACTGGCTTCTGGGAGGGGTTTGGAAGTACTGGAGAGCAAGTTTATTGGAATAAGTTAGTTACCAGGGAACGGCCTCTCCTCACTATATAAATCCAAGGGAAAAGATTCACCGGATTAATAGATACTAGGGCCAACTGCACTATACTTAGTCATCTCAATTGGCCCTTGTTATGGCCCACGGTGAAGCAAGATCAGAGGAAGTGGGAATAGGAGAAGTTTCCCAGACATTACAAAATTCTCAGCGCATATGCTATAAAGGGCCAGATGGGCAAATTGGCTACATACAGCCCCTAATCTCATAGATTCCAGTTAATCTTCGGGGATGTGACCTCCTTTCGCAGTGGAGGTTAACATTACAGATGCCTTTTTAGGAGTGGCCACTGCTGTTATACCACCCCAATCCTTGACTTGGTTAAGCCAGATCCCTATTTGGGTAGAGCAGTAACCTTGAAGGGAGAAAAATTACAACAAGCCCATCTATTTGTGAAAGAACAATTGGATTTAGGGCACATTGAGCCTTCCAACAGCCCCTGGAATTCTCGTATTTTCATAATCTCCCCAAAATATAACAAATGGCAGCTCTTACACAATGTAAGGGCCATTAATGCCAATATTGAACCCATGGGTACTCTCCAACCTGGACTCCATTTCCAGCCACGATCCCACAAGACTAGCCCATTATTATCATAGGTTTAAAGGATTGCTTCTATACCATTCCTTTAGCTACCCAAGATGGGAAGAAATTTGCATTTACTCTCCCTTTAACAATGAGGAGCCTGCCCAGAGATATCACTGGAAAGTCCTCCCGCAGGGAATGCTGAACAGCCCAACTCTGTGCCGGTACCATGTACATCGGGCACTCATGCCAACCAGGCAACGTTTTCCTGCTGGAAAAATTATTCACTCCTCACAACCCCTGATAAGGACCTGGTATATTGTATGTACTCTTCGGTGCAAAAGGAAACTGCCTTGAGAGGCCTTTTAATAGCCCCTGAGAAGGCACAGATGACAAAACCATGGAAATATCTAGGATACATGTAACTGAAAGAACCATCAGACCCCCAAAGGTTACCTTTGACAACAGGGGATAAAAAACCCTAAATGACTTTCAAAAATTACTACGAGATATAAATTGGATGCTACCAGTACTGGATATTCCCACAGCGAATCTACAAAATGTGTTTAAGATCCTAAAAGGGGATCCAGCCTTCAATTCCCCGAGAGAGCCATCTGCAGAAGGGAAAAAAAGAACTCCACTTGGTCGAGGATGTGTTCAATATGCAATATTTGAACAGAATCTCTCCCCAGAATTCTCTTCAACTAATTTGATGTCCCACCAGACACTCACCTACAGGACTCTTATTGGGCAACTGGTGCCTGACTTGAGGTTTACTGAATGGTTGTTTTGCTTTCACACTCCCTCCAAAACCTTATCACCTTATCTAGCACTGATTTGCTTTTTAATTCTGGATAGGAGGCAGTGCTGTACAAAACTTGCAGGACATGATCTGGATATTATTTGCCTTCCATTAACTAAAACTCAATTTGAGAAGGCACTAAAGACCTCCTTGATTTTCAAATTGCTCTAGCTGATTTCCTAGCACAAGCGGAGCATTCTCTCCCCACAGATAAGACATTACATTTTTTTTTTTGTCTCACACTAAGTTAATTAACCCCACTAAGATTGAACACATCCCTATATCAGGAGCATTTACTGTGTTCACAGATACAGCTCAGGAAAAACTGGTAAAGCAGCCATCCATTGGCCCCCTAATGATGCCATTAAATGGGAAGGTTTTACCTTGACTCAGCGAGAAGAAATTGGAGCTCTGATCCTAGCACTAGAACCGTTTCCCTCGCAACCCTGAACATTGTTAGTGATTCTGCTTATTCTGTTTATATCTTACAAAACTTAGAAACTTCACTCATCAAGCCGATATTAGATACAGTTCCTTTGCCTCCAAGCCCTACTACATGGTCAGTTACAGCCTCTTCCTATCTCATAACAGGTCCCACAGTTCCCTTTCTGGACTGCACTGATTAAGTAGACCACTTAGTAATGACTGCTGCTTTACTAGAAGCCCATCCAGCTGATGAACTATTCCCCCCAAATTGGAGGCAACTACATAAAGAATTTCAACTGACCTGGAGAGTAGCTAAACAAATTATTTTACAATGTCCTGATTGTCAAATGACAGGTACCTCACCACCCTCCATGGGAGTTAATCTCAGAGGCCTGTGGGCCAAAGACCTCTGGCAAATGGATGTCACTCATATGCCTCTTTTGGGAGACTTCCATATGTACACATAACTACTATTATAGACACTTTTTCTGGTATGATCAGTACCCATGCTCTTCCTGGAGAATCCACACATTATGTGATTAAACATCTGCTACTTACATTTGCCTTTTTAGGAATTCCAACCAAGATAAAAAAAACTGATAATGGGACTGCTTATAGCAGCCATGTCTTCGCCACCTTTTACAGAACTTGATCCATCCAGCATTCTATGGGAATCCCTTACAATCCACAAGGGCAGGCCATTGTTGACTGTGCCCAGGCTATTCTGAAGGGGATGCTAGTAAAACAAAAAAAGGGGGAACATGGGACTCAAGGATCCTGTTATCATACTTTCTAAAGTACTCTTTACCCTTAATTTTTTGAATTTGAATGATCATTTTCAATCCTCCATACCCCACTTCAGAAACCACAAGTATTGTGGTGAGATGTGGACACTAATAACTGGATGGGACCCAATGAATTAACATGGGGGAGAGGATATACCTGTGTTTCTACTCCCAGAAGGCCTCTGTGGGTTCCAGCTCACTAGATTAATCCCTGCCATGGCACAGCACAGGACTGAGTCTCTTCCAGAAATGAAGAATCTGAGCCTGGGGACTCTGCAACACCAAATGTTGCACCTTCCCCGGACCCAGATGATTCCTGGAATAACCTGGGGAATGGTGATGAAGCTGATGGCAGAGGCTGAGCAATTATTGAAGCGTACTCATACTCCACACATTCCAGATAACTAACCATTGCTCTTTTTGTTTTTCTTATAGTCTGTAAAATCAGAACTGGAGCAGTAAATGCGCTTCACAGGCCCTAACATTCACATGAGACAAGTTCACCACAGCCCTCTGTCTTCTATACCTGGCACAACAAAAAAAAGGGGAGATGTGGGGAAGCATAAGACTTGGTTGGAAAGCCTCCTAGGAGGCTATTCCGAGAAAAGAGAAATGTGTGGAAGGACGCCTGCCCTGTTTATCAAATTCCGAGTTAGGGGAGACTTAGCTGAGTATCGAAGGCAGCACCCCTAATTATTCCTTGACCTTTCCAAACAAGTCTATGAATGTGCAGAACCCCTGGTGTTTACTGGAATCCATATGCTTAATCCCTGGATGGCCTTGCCTAGAGGACAATGTAAACACCTGTGTCCTCCAAAGATTACTCACCCTATTGATTATATCTAAAAGATAAACTTTATCTCAAACTGTAATAAAAGCCTAGTGAGGCAGACAATTGGGGCTGTCTGGTCCATGTGGCCAGGCAGTCCCTTAGCCCTCTCTTTCACAGTGAAACTGTGTTGGAGTAGTCTGTTATTCCGTTGTTCGGGGGTTGCTGGTCAGCCCCGGCAACTGCATAAAACACATTTCTACATATAGACTGCATATAAATTGAAGGCGCCAAAGACAATCGTTTTTGTTTTTTGTTTTTGTTTGTTTGTTTGTTTTTAATTTCTAAACAGCATTTCAGATCTACATATGTAAAAAAGATATCTTAATTGATTTTCAAGAAAACCATAAAGTTTTTATAAAGAGAAAGAATAATAGCATCAGAGTTTTGCAAAAACATACAATTCAGAATGAATGTAAAGTTATGTTAAATTAAATGATCAAGCAAGTAGGTGAGATTATAGATATTTGGAGAAGTCAAGAATATATATATTTTTTACTTTTAAAAGAACTATTTAATGAAATAAAGTTAGTAATTTAAGAAAAAAGACAAGTGGACTAGGACTACATATATCATTTTGAAGAATGTAGTAAAGTACTAGAATGCTGAAGAAGAAAACTCCAGGAAATATGTTTACAGAAAATGTGTGTGTGTGTGTGTGGGGGGGGGGGGGTAGTATTCAATTAAATATCATGTAAGTTAGAGCATTTTGAGTAAAACTAAACAAATTTGAGGAAAACCATTCTTGAATTTGAGAAACTGACTTTAAAATTTATATGGAAGAACAAACATGAGCAAGAAATACAACTTTGGGAGGAGACATTAAGAAATATTTTAGCACAGAAATAGAAAAAAAATGACTACTGAAATAGAATAGAGAGCTCAAAAATAGATCTAAATACAAATGAAAGCATAGGGAAGTAATGGCTAATTTAATAAATGGGACATCAGCAACCAATTTCCATTAAGGGAATGAGATGGAATCTTATAAATTTTTCTAATGGATAAAAAATTGAAATATATCAAAAATAAAATTTTTAAACCCTTTGGATAAACTATATGTGAACATATTTATTATGTTGGAGTAGGAAATAATTTTTTAAACAGAAACAAAAAATACCACAATATAAATAAATTATACACTTGGCATTAAAATTTTAAAAAATCTGTTAAATATATAATTTTTTTAAAAAACTCCACATAAAAATATTTGCTATAGATACTAACCATCTAGTATATATAAAAATTAGTATTAGTATCTATAATATATGAAAATATAAAAATAATATATATACTTATAACATATTATAGTGAATGGCTCTTTGTAAGATAAGTATTCTGAACACTAAAGTATAAGAATATGATATTTATTTTGGTCTGGTGGTGGAAAAAGTAAGAACAGGTCACTTAAAGGATTCTAGCATTCAAAAGCAGATGTTATAGGCCTGGTATAATGTTATTTTGTTTAGAAATAATGTATCTGAGTGTATCTTTAAGGAAACAAAAACTATGCATAACTGTATAAGTTATAAGATGATATATCTGACCATTATTGCTATTGTTTGGTTTTCTTGTTTTTTTGTTTATTTGTTTATCAAAGATTGACTTTTATTAATAGAAAACTAAAGGTATAACCAACATACTACCCCCATAAGGATCCTAAATGTGAAAAGGGAATGTCCATTAGAATAAATGACAAGAAGCATGCATTAAAAATTAGGCCATCTGGATTTTTATCTCTCCTCTGGTTGTATATGACATTGGAAGATTATATGGCTAACATTAAAATAGCATGTTAGTTCATCTTTCAAAAATATTCAGAAGACTTTTTAAAAATTAAATCTGGCCTATACTTTGCGAATAGATTGCATGCAGCAAAGTACGAGTTAAACAGGGAAATAAAAACAGCAGGCTGTGGTGAAAATACAGTTGGAGATGATACTACTGAGTCCAGGGTGAGGGCAGTAAGATAGTAAACAAACAAACAAACAACTAAAAACCACAACAAAATCTGGACATGTTAAAGACAAGGAATTTTGTTGGATTGAGTATGTAAGAGAAAAAAAGGAGTTAAAGATGGTTCCAAAAATTTTGGCCTAAGCAACTGGAAGGATGGTGTTATCATTAATACTATGGCACCCAAGAGCAAGTCTTGCTGACCCAATATAATTGTCTCATTTAGAATCTCAGCTCTGCCACTCACTATGCAATTCTGATAATTTACTTAACATTTTTTGTGCCTCCTTTCCCTTATTGGTCAAAAAGAATTAGTAATATTGCCTCATAAAGTTGTTGAATCAATAAGTTATAAAATACATGTAAGGTATTTAGAATGGAGAATGGTACATAATAAGCACTCAATAAATGAGATTTTCTATTATTCTCCTAAATCCAGCCTGAGAACAAAGACTCTGGCTAAGATCCCTATGTAGACAGAGAAGTGGTTCTATGGTCAGATAGGAAGTTCTGATGTCACTGTTCATGGGCTAAAGATTACTACACTTGAGTAAAATGAAGCTACTGAATGTACTTACTGCTGAATCAAATTGTATGTTTGCTAAACCAATCTAGTAATCAGCTGCCATGAAATTTGCCTCCAAAGGACTGTGACTAAAAGACATTGAAATCAATGGTTTAGCGGCAGAGTTTAGTCTCAATGTATCTGACAAAATAACTTCTGAGTTTCCATTCTTGTGTTTAAAAAGAAAATAGGTTAGAATGTTGAGGTGCACGCCAGTCTGATAAACCAGATTTGCTTTTATGCCTTCACCACTTACAGAATGTATGACTTTCAGTTCCCCTTTTCTTTGGAAAGGAGATAACAGTGTTAACAATCTCATGGGATTATTTAGGATATTAAGTAAAGTAGTGTAAATCATAGCATAATGTTAAGGGTATAGTAATTGTTCAATAAATGTTAACTATTATAATAATGATGATGGTAAGAATTCTGATGATAAATGGAATCAAGGTGCATAGTCATTCATAAATTAGTAATAAAAATTACATTAAAATAATTTTCTACAACATTCACTGCTTATGTTCTAGTAGCTATTTAAAGTCCATTAAATAAAGCAAATGATCCATGAGTGTTTAATAATGGAATCATATACTATAACCCTTATAGAGATAAAATGTTTTAGATTTAAATATGGTCCCTAAGTAGCATACCTCCAGTTACTTATCCCATTATCTCACTATGAATAATAACATATTCATATGTTATGTATATGTCAGCATCCTTTAGTACTCTTTAATCTCAATAAAGGTCACTACATAATACTAAAGGGATTAATCCAACCAAAGGATATAACACTGGTAAAGATATATGCACCCAATATAGGAGCATCTAAATATATAAAGAACAACAACAACAACAAAAAATCAAACAAATGAAAAATTTCTAGAGGAATTTAAGGGAGAGACTGACAGCCATACAGTCATAATAGGGGAATTTAACACCTCATTGACCTCACTGGACAGATCTTCAAGACAAAAAATTAACAAGAAAATAGTGACTCTAAATGACAGACTGGATCAGATAGATTTAATTGACATTTATAGACTATTTCACCACAAAGCTGCAGAATATACACTTTTTTTCATTTTTTTATATTATAAGGCTTTTATTTTACTTCTTTAATTGTATTATTATGGAGAATATACATTCTTAAATGCATATGGGTCATTCTCAAAGATAGACCACATGTCAGGACACAAACAAGTCTATACAAGTTCAAGAAGATGGAAACATATCAAGCATCTTCTCAGACCACAGTGGAATGAAATTAGAAATCAACTACAGTAAAAACACTCAAAAATATTCAAACATACTGAGGCTGTATAGCATATTATTAAACAACTAGAGGCCCGGTGCATAAAAATTTGTGCACTCGGGGGAGGGGGGGTCCCTCAGCTGGGCCTGTGCCCTCTAGCAGTCTGGGACCCCTCGGGGGATGTCCACCTGCTGGCTTAAGCCCGTTCCCCGGGGGACAGGGCTTAAGCTGGCAGTCAGACATCCCTCTGGCAGCCCGGGAGCCCGCGGGGGATGTCTACTTGCCAGCGGGGAGCAGGCCTAAGCTGCAGTCGGACATCCTTAACGCAGCTAAGTAGGCGGGAGAGGCTCCCGCCATTACCGCTGTGCTGGCAGCCATCAGCCTGGCTTGTGGCTGAGCAGAGCTCCCCCTGTGGGAGTGCACTGACCACCAGGGGGCAGCTCCTGCATTGAGCGTCTGCCCCCTGGTGGTTAGTGGGTGTCATAGTGACCAGTCATTCCCAGTCATTCTGCTGTTAGGATCAATTTGCATATTACCTTTTTATTATATAGGATAGAGGCCTGGTGCATGGGTGGGGGCCGACTGGTTTGCCCTGAAGGGTGTCCTGGATCAGGGTGGGGGTCCTGCTGGGGTGCCTGACCAGCCTGGGTGAGGGGCTGAGGGCTGTTTTCAGCTGGCCACACCCCCTTCAGGGTGGGGGTCCCCACTGGGGTGCCTGGCCAGCCTGGGTGAGGTGCTGATGGATGGCCATTTTCAGGCTGGCCACGTTCACGGGCTGTAAGCAGGTATCTGGGATTTATTTATCTTCTATAATTGAAACTTTATAGCCTTGAGCGGAGCTCAGGGCCAGCATCACAGGCTGGAAGCTTCACTTCCTCCATTGCCAGGGGCCACCCAAGCCTCCTTCTCACTCCAGCTCCGTGCCCACTGCCATCTTAGTTGGGTTAATTTTCATATTAGCTCCTGATTGGCTGGTGGGCGTGACTTGTGGCATAGCTGTGGGTGTAGTGGAGGTATGGTCAATTTGCATATTTTTCTTTTATTAGATTAGACTAGAGGCCTTGTACACGAATTTGTGCATCAGTGGGGTCCCTCAGCCTGACCTGCGGGATCAGGCCAAAACCAGCTCTCTGATACCCCTCAAAGGGTCCCAAATTGTGAGAGGGTGCAGGCTAGGCCAAGGGACCCCACCAGTGCATGATCAGGGCTGGGGAAGGACATGGGAGGTTGGCCAGCCAAGAAGGGACCACGGGAGGGTTCCAGGGCATGTCCAGCCCATCTCACTCAGTTCCAATTGGCTGAACCCCAGCAGCAAGCTAACCTATTGGTCGGAGCATCTGCCCCTGGTGGTCAGTGCACATCATAGCAACTAGTTGAGCAGCCTTAGCATATCATTAGCATATTGAGCTTTGATTGGCTTAATGGAGAGCCAGACAACTGGACACTTAGCATATTAGGCTTTTATTATATAGGACTAGAGGCCCAGTGCATGAAATTCATGCATGGGTAGGGTCCCTAGGCCTGACTGGCGATTGGGGCCAATCTGTGCGGCAACTGGCGGGGTAACCAGGGAGCCCCCACTGGCACCTGCCTTGGCCATTCTGGCACTGCCCACTCACCAGCACCACTCCCTACCACCACAGCTGCTCACCTCCCTCTGCAGAGTGACTGGCGGGGTGATAGGGGGGCCCCCGCTGGCACCCACCTTGGACAGCCTGGGGCCTGTGGGCTGGGGGCAGCACCTGCATTGAGTGTCTGCCCCCTTGTGGTCAGTGTGCATCGTAGCAACTGGTCATTCTGCTGGTTGTTCTGTCTTTGGTTGATTTGCATATTATGCTTTTATTATGTAGAATAAATGAGTTACCAATGAGATCAAGAAAGAAATCAAAACCTTCCTGGAAGCAAATGAAAATGAACACATAAAAACCCAAAATCTATGATACACAACAAAAGCAGTCCTGAGAGGGAAGTTCATAGCACTGCAGGCCTACTTCAAAAAACAAGAAAAATTAATAATAAACTATTTATATCTGCAACTTAAACAATTAGAAAGAGAACAACAAGACAAGCCCAGAGCAAGTAGAAGGAAGGAAATAATAAAGATTTGAGCAGAAATACATAACAGAGGCTAAAAGAACAATACAAAAAAATTAATGAAACCAAATGCTGGTTCTTTGAGAAAAACAATATTGATGAGCCATTAGCCAGACTCATCAAGAAACAAAAAGAGAGGACTCAAATAACTAAAATCTGCAACAAAAGCAGTGAAGAAACTACTAATAGCACAGAAATAAAAAGGATTGTATGAACAACTATATGCCAACAAGCTGGACAATATGGATGAAATGGACAAATTCCTAGGAAAATACAAGCTTCTGAAACAGAATCAGGAAGAATCAGGAAACCTAAATAAGCCAATAACAATAGAGGAAATAGAAGCAGTAATCAAAAACTTCCAGCAAACAAAAGCCCTGGTTCATATGGCTTCACAGAGGAGTTTTACCAAACCTTCAAAGAACAACTAACACCTATTCTCCTCAAACTATTTCAAAAAATCCAAGAGGAAAGAACACTTCCAAACTCTTTTCATGAGGCCAGCATTATCCTAATTCCAAGACCAGATAAAGACGCTACAAAGAAAGAGAATTACAGGCCAATATCCCTGATGAACAAAAATGCTAAAATCCTCAACAAAATATTAACAAATTGGATCCAGCAATATATTAAAAAAAGATCAGACACTGTGACCAAGTGGGATTTATTCCATGGATGCAAGGCTAGTACAATATTTGCAAAGCAATAAATGTGGTACATCACATAAATTGAAAGACAAAAATTACATGAACATTTCAATAGATGCAGAAAAAGCATTAGACAAAATCCAACACCCATCCTATATAATAAAGAGATAATATGCAAATTGACCATCATGCCCTTGCACAAGATGGCTGCCTCCATGTGGTCACAAGATGGCCACCACAAGATGGCTGGGAGGGGAGGACAGTTGGGAATGACTGGGCCTGCAGGGGAGGGAGAGAATTTGGGGGTACAGGCCTGCAGGTGAGGGTATTTAGGTGTGACCAGGTCTGCAGGGGAGGGCAGTTAGGGGCAACCAGGCCAGCAGGGAAGGGAATTTGGGGGTGACTGGGCCAACAGGGGAGGGTAGTTGGGGGATATCGGGACAGCAGGGAGGGCAGTTGGGGCAATCAGGCCAGCAGGGGAGAAGTTAGGCATTGATCAGGCTGGCAGGGAAGTGGTTAGGTGGTGATCAGGCTGGCAGAAGGTGAGCAGTTGGGAGCCAGCACTCCCGGATTGTGAGAGGGATGTCTGACTTCCAGTTTGGGATCGGGCCTAAACTGGCAGTCAAACGTCCCCAAGGGGTCCCAGATTGGAGAGGGTGCAGGCTGGGCTGAGGAACATCCCCCTCCCCCCGTGCACAAATTTTGTGCATCGGGCCTCTAGTTTTTTATAAAAACTCCCAGGAAAGTGGGATTAGAGAGATTATATCTCAGTATAATAAAGGCCAGATATGATAAACTTACAACCAACATCACACTCAATGGGAAAAAGCTAAAATTATTTCCCCTAAGAACAGAAATAAGACAAGGATGTCTGCTTTCACCACTTATTCAACACAGTACTGAAAGTCCTAGCCACAGGTATCAGACAATAATAAATAAAAGGCATCCAAATTGCAAGAAGGAAGTAAAACTTTCCTTATTTGAGGATGACATGGTATTGCACATAGAAAACCCTAAAGACTCCACCAAAAAAATGACTAGATTTAATAAATGAATTCCACAATGTAGTGAGATATAAAATTAACACCCCAAAATCCATGGCATTTTTACACACCAATAATGAACTCACAGAAAGAGAAACTAAACAAACAATTCCAATTACTATTGCAAAAAAAGTAAATTACTTAGGAATAAACTTAGCCAAGGAGGTAAAAGACTTGTACTTGGAAAACAACAGAATGTTAAAAAAAGAGATAGAGGAGGGTATAAATAAATGAAAAAATATACTGTGTTCATGGATTTGTAGAATCAACATCATTAAAATGTCCATACTACCCAAAGCAATTTACAGATTTAATGTAATCCCTATTAAAATACCAATCTCATATTTCACAGACCTAGACCAAATACTCCAAAAATTTACATGTAATGAAAAAAAGACCCCAAATAACCACAGCAAGCTTGAGAAAGAAAAACAAAGTTAGAGATATCACAAAATCAGCTATCAGGTTATACTACAAAGCCACTGTAAACAAAACAAAGACAGGCATATAGAGCTATGGAACAGAATAGAGATCCAGAAATTGACACAAGTTATTACACTCAACTAATATGTGACAAAGGAGGGAAAAACATACAATGTAATAAAGACAGTCTCTTTAATTAATGGTGTTGAAAAAATTGGACAGGTACATGCAAAAAAATAAAACTAGTCCACCAATTTACACCTTACACAAAAATAAACTCAAAATGGATAAAATACTTAAATGTAAGCTGTGAAACCATAAAAATCCTAGAAGAAACCATAGGCAACAAAAGCTCAGACATCTCTCATAGCAATATGTTTATGTATACATCTCCTAGGGTAGTGGTTCTCAACCTTCTGGCCCTTTAAATACAGTTCCTCATGTTGTGACCCAACCATAAAATTATTTTCGTTGCTACTTCATAACTGTAATGTTGCTACTGTTATGAATCATAATGTAAATATCTGATATGCAGGATGGTCTTAGGCGAACCCTGTGAAAGGGTCGTTCGATCGCCAAAGGGGTCATTACCCACAGGTTGAGAACTGCTGTCCTAGGGTAAAGGGAACTAAGGAGAAAATAAACAAATGGGAGTACATCAAAATAAAAAGCTCTGCACAGCCAAAGAAACCATCAACAAAACAACAAGGGAACCCACTGTATGGGAGAACATATTTGGCAGTCATACATCTGATAAAGGTTGAATATCAAAATATATAAGCAATTCATACAACTTAACAAAAGAAAGACAATCCAATTTTAAAAAGGGAAAAGGACTTAAATAGACATTTCTCCAGAGTGAACATACAGATGGCCACGAGACTTGAAAAAATGCTCAAAGTCACTGTTCATCAGAGAGATGCAAGTTAAAAGGACAATGAGGCATCACCTCATACATGTCAGAATGGCTACCATCAACAAATTAACTAATGACAAGTGCTGGTGAGGATGTGGAGAAAAGGGGACCCTCATACACTGCTGGTGGGAATGCAAATGGTAAAGCTTTTGTGGAAAAACAGTATGGAGTTTCCTTAAAAAATTAAAGATGGAACTGCCATTTGACTCCGTGATCCCACTTCCAGGAATATATCCTAAGACATGAGAAACACTGATCAAAAAGAATGGATGCACCCCTATGTTCATAGCAGTACAATTTACAATAGCTAAGATCTGGAAACAGTCCAAGTGCCCATCAGTAGAGGAGTGTATTAAAAAAGCTGTGGTACATTTACACAATGGAATACTATGCAGTTGTAAAAAAAGAAGGATCTCTGACCCTTTGAGACAGCATGGAGGAAACTTGAGAATATTATGCTAAGGGGGGGGGAGAGGGGGGAAACCAGTCAGAGAAAGACAAGTATCACATGATCTCACTCGCATGTGGAATATAATGTACAAAATAAACTGATGAACAAAATAGATCTAGAGACATAGAAGCATAGAACAGAGTGTGGAAGGAAGGGAAGGGTGGGTGGGTGGGAACTGATTGACCAAAGAACTTGTATGCATAACCCATAGACACAGACAATAGGGCAGTGAAGGCTTGGAGCTGGAGGAGGGTGTAGGGAGGGGAGGGAAATAGGAAAAAAAAGGTGACATATGTAATACTTTAACAACAAAGATTTAAAACAAACAAACAAAAATTGTCTTTCTTTGTCATGTTTAATACTTTGGTGATTGGCTTGTACTTCACCTGATTTAAAGATTACAGCACCTGATTTCTTATTGTTCTCATTGACTAGAATATCATTTTTCAATTATGTTTAGCCTTATTTACTTTGTTTGGTGCATCTCCTATCTGTAGCATATATTTGGTTTTTACTTTGTTAAGTCAAATTGAAAATCTGTTTTTTAAATATATTTTTATTGATTTCAGAGAGGAAAGGAGAGAAATATCAATGATGAAAGAGAATCATTGATCGGCTGCCTTCTGCATGTCCCATACTGGGATCAAGCCCGCAACCTGGACATGTGTCCTGACCGAGAATCAAACCATGACCACCTGATTCATAGATTGACTCTCAATCACTGAGCCATTCCAGCTGGGTGAAAAATCTTTAATTTAAATGAGTAAGTTAAATATAAACTTATAATTTTATTTTTTGGATTTGGGGTAATATAAGAATCCTTATTAGTTTCTTCATTTTTAAAAATAAATCTTTATTGTTGAAAGTATTACATAAATCCCCTTTTTCCCCCCATTTCCCTCTGCCACCCTCCTCCCCCAAAGCCTTCACTGCCTGTTGTCTGTGTCCTTTGGTTATGCATATACCCATATGAGTTCATTGGTTGATCTCTTCCCTACCCCACCCCTCCACCCTTCCCAGCCTTCACTCTGAGGTTTGACAGTCTGTTCGATGTTACTGTGTCTCTGGGTCTATTTTCATTCATCAGTTTATGTTGGTTATTAGATTCCCCATATGAGTGAGATCATGTGATACTTATCTTTCTCTGACTGGCTTATTTTGCTTAGCATAATGCTCTCTAGGTCCATCCGTGCTGTTGCAAATGGAAAGAGTTCTTTCTTTTGCCCTAACCAGTTTGGCTCAGTGGATGGAGCATCGACCTGCGGACTGAAGGGTCCCAGGTTCGATTCTGGTCAAGGGCATGTACCTTGGTTGTGGGCACATCCCCATTAGTGGGTGTGCAGGAGGCGGTTGATCGATGTTTCTCTCTCATCGATGTTTCCAACTCTCTATCCCTCTCCCTTCTTCTCTGTAAAAAATCAATAATATATATATATACTTAAGAGTTCTTTCTTTTTTACAGCTGCAGAGTTTCCTCAAAAAAAATTAAAAATGGAACTGCCATTTGACCTAGTGATCCCACTTCGAGGAATATATCCCAAGAAATCAGAAACACCCATCAGAAAGAATATATGCACCCCTATGATCATAGCAGCACAATTTACAATAGCTAAGATTTGGAAGCAGCCTGAGTGCCCAGTAGCAGATGAGTGGATTAAGAAACTGTGATACATCTACACAATGGAATACTATGCAGCTGTAAAAAAAGAAAGAACTCTTTCTTCTCTTAAGGTTAAAGTCAGTGTTTTTATTACTTTGTGGAAAGTGGAAAGAAGAGGTGTTCAGTGTCCACCAATATTTTGGTTGTCTTTTTGTCTGTCAGGATTCTAAATTTTCCTTCTTTGCTGAGTTTGTGTGTGTTTAACTTCTTCACAGGATTGATAAAGGGGGCTTTTCTTTTCTTTGCCCTTTTCTCTTCTAGTGTCCCCTTAAAACATTGACACTTGAATTCCACATAATTGCAAGGCCCATTCCTGTAATCAGGCTCTCATTTATAGCTATATTAACTGCCATTTAGAGTGGACTTTCTCTTTCTGGTAGTTTCAGAGTAATTTTGGAGCAGATACTAGCTCTCTGCCATTTTTCCTAAGGCTTTCCTTGGAAAGTTCCTGCTTACCACAACAGCTTGCAGGAAGTATGTGAGAAAATACTTTCGTAGGTTTGGCGATTTCCCCCACACACTTTTTTTTTATTATTATTAAGAGTTACTTTGAATCTTTTCCAGTCTGTATTTATCTATCCTTTTTTATGTTAGTGTTGTTTTCTTCTACGTGAAGGCACAGATTTAAGCGGCAACTGTTTTCTTTAGCTATCTAGATGTCAGAAATATATTTTTAGTATGTATTTTATTTTATGTGTCTATAGACTTACAAATTGCAGTTTTTGGAAAGAGTTTTTAAGTGTTGGCTTCAAGGTTCACAATATGCATCCTTAACTTAGAGTTTATTTGTAGTCAATGTTTCGCTTCACATTCCACACACAATACTGTCCATGTTTTATTTTACACTCTACACTTTTATGTTACATTTAACATTTCCCACTTCCAACTGTACACCTCATCACAAATATAATAAACCACCTACACTGTTTACTTTTCTCACTTCATCATTTTATTTTTTTATACACTATAAGCTTGGTGCACAAATTTGTGCACCAATAGGGTCCCTCAGCCTGGCCTGCAGGATCGGGCCAAATCTGGCTCTCCAACATCCCCCAAGGGATCCCGGATTGCGAGAAGACACAGGCCAGGCTGAAGGACTCCACTGGTGCACGGGGCCAGGGAGGGATGTGGGAGGTTGGTCAGCCGGGGAGGGACTACAGGAGGGCTCCAGGGTGTGTCCAGCCCATCTCACTCAGTCCCAATTGGCCGGAACCCAGCAGCAAGCTAGCCTACCAGTCAGAGCATCTGCCCCCTGGTGGTCATAGCGACTGGTAGACCAGTCGACTGTCTGCCCCTTGGTGGTCAGTGCACATCATAGCAAGCAGTTGAGTGGCCTTAGCATATCATTAGCATATTACGCTTTGATTGGTTGAGCAGCCGAGCAGATGACCAGATACTTAGCCTGTTAGGCTTTTATTATATAGGATTTTATCTCTATGAATGTTATAAATTCTACCTTTCAATTTTGTTAGTTTGTGCTTAAAACACTTGTCTTTTAAGAAAATTTATGTCATAAAAATAACTGCATTTTCTTTTACCTTTTCTAGTACTTGTGCTCTTAATTAATTTTTATAATATAGATGTTTATTTGTTATTACCTGCTTTCACCTTGAAGCATATCCTTTAGCATTTCTTACAGTGCATTTCTGTTAGCAATTAATTTTCTCTGAATTTGTTAATTAAAAATGTATTTTTTCAGTCTTATCTCTGATCAATATTATTACTTAATATAGAAGTTGGGGTTTATAGATTTTTTTATTTTATTTTGGTCTTTAAAAGCTCATTAATTTTCTTCTGGTCTTCTTTGTTGATGATGAAAGGTAAGACATCATTTTTTATTTTCTTCTGCAGTATGTAATGTATCTTTATTCTCTTCCTGCTTTCAAAATATTCTTTTTCTCTTTGGTTTCAGTAGGGTCTTGCATTAAAATTCTTCCACTGGGGCTGATAATAAGCACACATAACATCCATTGCCACCACTCATGTGTCTAGGTGTGGTTTTAGGTATGTTTATAAAGCTTCCATTTACATATGCTTGGTTTTGTGCTTTGTAAGGTAATCTATGAAAATCTCAACCTGCTTCACAAGCTTTAATTGGATTCAGTCTCTAAACTCTCACCATGGAGCTAATGAGGGCTTGGATTTCAACTTTGTTAGTGAAGATCTAGAGTAGGTCTTAGCATAGTCCTAACTCCTAAACCCAGTCTTCCTGATGTCTCAGCTGGATGCTCAAGGTGCTAAGGAGGTGTTAAGGAGGTTTCTCCATTCTGGTTGATTTGGAACTCTAAGGTATCAAGCAGTTTTCTAGTGCTTTTAGTTTCACTTGCATATGATTGGCCCATCCTTCAGCCAAGTATTCATGGGACCCTTACAGTAATTTCTTGGCATCTTCTCTTTGCAACTTCCTCTCTGTGGTTCCCTTCTCTCCAGATTCCAAACATTTAAACTGTCCCAATTATCATTTCTGCCTCCTGAACACATTTGGGACACTATCCACAGATGGACTCCAGCTCCATACCCCGTGATCAGGAAACTGTCTCAGACAAAGAGAAAGGGCAATGCAGACTCCCCTCAGGAGGTTTCCTTCTTTCAGAAATTATATTCTTGCATAGACAATTGTCTAGTGCTTAAGAGATAGTGTTTTGTATATTTTGCCCAAATGTGTATTTGTTTATAATAGAAAATGTAGTCTGTCATAGAAGTCACACGTTTTCCATGATATAAACCAATGTGAGTTATATCAACTTTGGAAATTATGGTATTTAGGTCTATAAAACTTATAGAGGGCTTTTGGGCAAAAGTTTATATATCAACTTTTATTTCTGAATGCTGGCTCTGTTCTAAGTACTATGTCAATAATTTGAGATAAAGACATTTAGAAAAGGCAAAACACAAACATGGTCCCTAATCTTATGTAGCTTATAGACATGAGGGATAACAGAAAATAAATAATTTAATATTCAGAACTGTGAAGACTGTTGGGAAGGAAGAGTATACAACATTAAGGGGACATATAAAAAAGATGACCTATCATTTCTGTAGTAATCAGTGATGCTTTGGAAGGGATTATATTTGAGATAATTGTGTGTAAATGATGATGAGGAAATAGCTAGTCTAGATGATAGTAGACATGTTCCCACAGAACACAAGGTAATGACCTAAGGCAAAAGAGAACAACGGCATTTCAACAAGGACTAGAAAAGTTTACTGTATCTGAGCTGAAAACAGCAAGGAGGGGCATGGATAAAAAAAAAAAAAAGCAGATGTAAACAGAAAGCAGGTGACCCAAAGCCAATTACATCATTGGTATCTCAAGTTTCAGATGTCCCACTTCCAAACCTTTTGGGTTTGGTACTTCAAAGTGTTATTGTGAGTAATAAATATATTTATTGATGTTGCATAGTGAGCACTCAGTAAATCTAAGTTATACTCTCCATGCTTATATTTTAAAATCCTGAGTCTCAGCAAAGATCCTGGAACCTTCATGATTTTACAAAGCTGCCTCATGAGTAAACACATTGAGAGATGTGATCTTACCAGATATGGGTTTAGCAGTCAGAAGCATGAGAAACTTCCATCTGCTTCTCCATCTCTAACCTATGAAACTTAATTACTGATCCATTGGCATGAATAGAAAATGTTTTTCATGAGTTGAATGGATATATAGGAAGGTACAGCTGCATATTTTCCAGACTCCATGGGCTTCCCACCTAAGCTACCATCGAACCAAATGCTGCCTGTTTCTGCCTCCATGTTCAAACTTTTCCAGGTCCCAAGCTTCATACTCCTTACATATAAATTCAAATATACTCTCTATTTTCTGGGAACTATTTTCAATAGGAGTCAGATTGTTCCTAAATAATATCTCCACTTTCTATTGGTTTTGTTCTCTGGAGAATCCTAGTACAACCTTCTTCTTAAGAGTTTTAGCAAAGGTTTTCAAACTAATGATGACTGAGCTATCATAGCTCTCCTGCCCATCCTCAACAAGTGCTTGAGCCAGGCAGGTAGGGGGCTCAAACTGGCCAACACTAGGTCATATATTAACCTTTATAAATGTGCGGGAACCAAACTGAACTTTATAGACTGATAATGTGGCGTTATCTTAAAATTCATAAGTATGAACAGAAAACTGGGCATATAGATACCACTCATATCTACTATACTAAAATTATATTTTTATGATTCTGTGACTTAGATATTCTCTCTCTGCTCTAAAGCGTATTGCTTTCTGCAATGACAAATTTAAGCAAAATCTGGAATGTGAAAGTTTAAACTATATAACACAGAGGACAAGAATTAATAAATTTTATAAAGTGTATGAGCATGTATACAATAGAGGTAGAGGTTGAATCAAGTAAATACAAAACATTTTTTTAATAGAAAGAGTATTAGATATAGAGAACAGACTGATGGTTGCTAGAGAAGAGGGAGTAGGGGAGCTGGGTAAAAAAGGTAAAGGGATTAAGAACTACAAATTGATAGTCACAAAATAGTCACAGGGATATAAAGTGCAGCATAGGGACTATAGTCAGTAATATTGTAATAACTATGTACCGTGCCAGGTGGGTACTTGAAATTTCAATGGGACTACTTTGAAAAGTACATGAAAGAATGTACTTTTTGAAAAAATTATACCAAGCTTTGGAAAACCTGAGTACTTTTCTTAGTTCCAATATATATGCTGTAGTACTCTGTGAAAGTCACTATAATTTTTCTTAGTGTCTTTATTGGCAAATTGAGAAATATAATACCTGCTCTTCCTACCTCTAGCATTGTTGAGGAGATTCAAGCATATATGCTAATTTTTTTTTTTTAAAAAAAGGTAAATCACTTTTAAAACCATAAAATCTTATGCAAGTGTTAGGTTATACATATTTTGGAATAAAAGTTCTTAACTCCGGTATTATTATTAATTTAACACTCTACAGAGGAAGTAACATTTTAGCGTCTATAATGATGAGATAACCTGTGAGTCCAAGTTGTGTTCCAGATAAAAGTCACTCTATAGTAGTATCGTTTTTATAACTATAATACTTGTGAATGTCAATTAGTTGCCATAAAAATTTACTCCCAGGGAATGAAATTCATCTACAGAAGAGCTGGTAATTTTCCTCTGACTACATTTTGTTGGCATTTATAAATAACTTTACATAATAAAATAATAGATTTTGTTATAGATTCATATATAGAAAGCAGGCAGACAGCTCTGTTGAGTAAAAAAGAAAAAAAGAGAGTTCTAGGCATGGACAGCAGTGTGGTGATTGGTGAGGGAGAGGTGGAAGAGGGCATAAAGGGGATAAATGGTGATGGAAAAAATAAATTATCCTATCTAATAATAGAGAAACATGGTAATTAACCATAACTTTGCTACCCTTCCCATTGGCTAATCAGTGAGATATGCAAATTAACTGCCAACCAAGATGGCGGCCGGCAGCCAGGCAGCTGAAGCGAAGAGGAGGCTTACTTGCTCCAGTGAAGGAGGAAGCCAAGGTTCCCCCCCGTGCCGCTGCCGGCCTCTGAGCTGCACTCTAAGAAACAATGTTTCAATTATAGAAGCTAAACAATACCCAGAAACCTGCTTTCAGCCGGCTGGCCTCGGAGCTGGAGCTGAAACAGTGTTTCAAGTATAGAACCCAAACAAACCCAGATCAGCAGCAGAGGTCTCAGAGCTGGAGCCGAGCCTTAGAGCTAAAGCTGGCTCTCAGTTTCAGTGACAGCCATAGAAGTTAAATAAATCCCAGAATTAAAAGAAAAAGAGAAAAAAGGAGAGGTTGGGAGGTTCAGTCAACCGCCAGCCTGAAAACGGCCCTCAGCCCCTCACCCAGGCTGGCCAAGCACCCCAGTGGGGACTCCCACCCTGAAGGGGGTGTGACCAGTTGCAAACAACCATCATCCCCTCATCAAGGCTGGCCAGGCACCCAAGCAGGACCCCCGACCTGATACAGGACACCCTTCAGGGCAAACCAGCCGGCTCCCACCCATGCACCAGGCCTCTATCCTATATAGTAAAAAGGTAATATGCCTCCCAGCACCGGGATCAGTGGCGCCGCGAGGCCTCCGGAACCCGGAATAAACAGAGCTGCGAGGTCTCATGCCCCGGGATCAGCGGAGCTGCAAGGCCTCCCTGCACTGGGATCAGCTGAGCCACGAGGCCTCCTGGCACCAGGATCAGCAGAGCCTCCCAGCACCGGGATCAGCAGAGCAGCGAGGCCTCACTGCCCTTGTGTCAAGCGGAGCCATGAGGCCTCCCAGCACCAGGATCAGTGGAGCAGTGAGGCCTCCTAGCACTGGGATCAGCGGAACCGCGAGGCCTCCTGGCCCCTGGAGCAGCATGACAGGAGGCAGCGCCCAAATCCCCTGATCGCCCTGCGGCTCTGTGTGTGACAGGGTGCAGGGCCACAACCTCCCTATCCACCCTGCTCTGTTCGTGACAGGGGAAGGCGCCCCAACCCCCTGATCGGCCCTGCTCTGTGCCTGATAGGGAGAAGCTCCCCAACCCCCTGATTGGCCCTGCTCTGTGTGTGACAGGGTGCGACACTCTAACCTCCCCATGGGCCCTGCTCTGTGTGTGACAGGGGAGAGTGTCCCAACCCCCTGATCGGCCCTGCTCTGTGCATGACAGGGGTTGGCGCTGCAACCTCCCCATCAACCCTGCTCTGAGCCCGACCAGGGGCTGCACCTAAGGATTGGGCCTGCCCTCTGCCACCCGGAGCAGGCCTAAGCCAGCAGGTCATTATCTCCTGAGGGGTCCCAGACTGTGAGAGGGCACAAGTGGATCTGAGGGACACCACCTCCCCGCCAGTGCACAAATTTTTGTGCACCGGGCCTCTAGTTATATAATAAAAGAAAATAAAAAGACAAAGAAAGATTGAAAGTAAAAGCATGGAAAAAAAAAGAGATTTCATACAAAAGTTAATCCAAAGAAAACTAGAACATATAAATTCCTTTCAGACAAAGTAGAATTTAAGGGAAAAGAATTACTAGATATTAAAAGAGACAGAACTTTACATTTTTCCAGAAAGATGATAAAACAATTCTAAATTTATATGCATATAATACTGTATACCTCCAAAATACATACTTACAAACATTGCCACACTATAAAGAGAAGTAGAAATGTCACAATAAGAGGTCTGACAAACCTACCTCAGTAATGGAAAGAAAATTCTGATGAAAAAATGATTATAGTTATAAAATATTTGAACAATATTTTCAATATACTTGACCTAATGGACTTAATATACAGCAAAGCACCGACAACCACAAAAAGTACACTCTTTCTCAAGGAAACATTGAGTGGTCACCAAACCTGGCCACATGCTGGTCCATAAAGCAAGCTGCATCAAATTTCAAAAGATTTGAGTCAGATAGAATATTTTATCTGACTATAAAGTAAGCTAGAAATTTATAATAGTCAAATCATTATAAAACCATCTTATGCTTGGAGATTAAGTAATACGTCATAAAACAAACAAATAACAACAGCATCAGAAACAACAAATATGGAAGTCTAATATACTAAGATAGGAGTCCAAATTGGCATCATCATTTTTGAAAACTGGTAGTACTAATGAAACTCAAAACATACATGAACACTGATGTAGCAATTCCACTCTTAAGAATGTACTCAAGAGAAAAGTATACATGTCATCAAATCACATGTAGAAAATGTTTTTGGCAACCCTTTATGAAATAGCCCCAAACTGGTTAACATCTCCATGAATGGTCATCAAACCATTACAATGGATGATAGTGGCATAGTCATAATATCCATTCAATATATTGTCATATGAAAATAAATGAATTACCAATATATGCAACAACTTGTGTAAGTATCAATTTTGAATGAGTAACACAAGATGCATAAAAAAATTATATTTATATTCACACTAGAGGCCCGGTGCATGAAATTTGTGTACTCAGGGGCATTCCTCACTCCGGCCTGTGTCCTCTCGCAGTCCAGGAGCCTTCGGGGGATGTCCAACTGTAAGCTGACATCCTTAGCACTGCCACAGAGAAGAAAGAGGCTCCCGCCGCCACCACTGTGCTCGCTAGCCATGAACCCGGCTTCCAGCTGAGCAGCACTCCCCCTGTGGGAGCACACTAACCACCAAGGGTCAACTCCTGCATTGAGCGGCTGCCCCCTGGTGATCAGTGTGTGTCATAGCGACCCATCGTTCCACCATTTGGTCAATTTACATATAGCCTTTTAGTATATAGGATTATTTGAAAACCCCAAGTATTTAGGAATTAGACAGTTATTACTAGAATTTGAGAGACTCAATAGTTAAGTAAAAAAAAAAAAAGATAGAAATTTTTAATTGAGGAAGTAATATTTTCAGAAAATTCTCCCATGATAAATTATTCCTTCCCATAATCATTCCTCATTTTATAAGTACTCTGCCCTCCTAAAATTTTCAGAGATGGTACTCACCACAATATACTCTTCTATTATAAACCAGTAAAAACAAATTCAATGTGCTTTATTTAATTTAAAGTGTAATGTATTAATACACTAGCTAATAAAACTTTTATTTAATTCATAAGAGTCACATATTTTATATTTGAAATTTAAAAATAGCAATATTGCTTTTGAAAAAGAAATAGAAAGTTCACTTACAGGAAAAAGAGAAACACACACAAATTTAAGTTTTAAAAAAATGAGCCCTATAAAAAGAAGTAAAAGAGGCAAAAAAAGTTCTGAATCTATAGATTTTTCTGTTTAGATTTGTTTTGTTTTTAATCATTAATATAGTACTTCCTTATCTCATTCTGAATAAGTTTAGAAATAATTGATCTTTACTTGTGGGATGAATGAATTCCAAAAACTGGAAGAAACCAATGTTATTTTCAAATTTGATCTCAGCAAGTGTGAATATGCAGCAGCTGTTTTTCCTTGTCATAATTAATTCCTGTCAGAAAACTTTATTACCAGGACTTGGAATGCTCATTTGGAGGGCTTGGCTTCCTGGTGCCAGCTTTACTCTGGAGCATGTACAGCTGTGGAATTCCAGGAAATCAGATGTTTTTCAGAAAATGATGGAGCAAGCACATAGAACACCAGAAAGAAAAGTTTGGCAGTTCAACATAGGGGTTTTCAGTCTTCAATCTGCATTATGCAAATTCAGGGCTATTTATTAAATACCCTACTTATGTTGCTTGATAAGAATTTTAGTAATTCGTTGTCGATGTTGATCATGTGGATGCCTCATATTTTCTCCATTCTAGACATTTATTTCTTTAATCAAGCATAGACTTTATTACAAGATATTAGGTCACTATGTACACAAATGTGCCTTGCTTTTTTTAAAAAAATGCATTGTCAGTAGCAACACCTCAAAATACCTATTTCTTAATATTGACTTAATCTCATCAGACATCAATACAGAATGAGGCAAAAGTACCTTTACAGTTGTGAGTATGCAAAACACAGTTTATTCTTGTATTATTATTTATTATTATTGCATTACTAGAGGCCCAGTGCACAAAAATTTGTGCACTCGGAGGGGGGGGGTCCCTCGGCCCAGCCTGTGCCCTCTCGCAGTCTGGGACCCCTTGGGGGATGACCACCTGCTGACTTAGGCCCGCTTGCTGGGGGATTGAGTCTAAGCTGGCAATCAGACATCTCTCTGGCAGCCCGGCAGCCCTAGGGGAATGTCCACTTGCCAGCGGGGAGCAGACCTAAGCTGCAGTTGGACATCCTTAGCGCTGCTGAGGAGGCGGAAGAGGCTCCCACCACCACCGCTGTACTGGAAACCATCAGCCCCCTGTGGGAGCGCACTGACCACCAGGGGGCAGCTCCTGCATTGAGCATCTGCCCCCTGGTGGTCAGTGTGTGTCATAGTGACCAGTCATTCCCAGTCGTTCTGCTGTTAGGGTCAGTTTGCATATTACCCTTTTACTATATAGGATAGAGGCCTGGTGCATGGGTGGGGGCCGGCTGGTTTGCCCTGAAGGGTGTCCTGGATCAGGGTGGGGGGTCCCACTTGGGGGCCTGGCCAGCCTGGGTGAGGGGCTGATGGCTGTTTGCAGGCTGGTCAAGCCCCCCCAGTGGGGACCCTCACCCCATGGTGGTTTGGCCAGCCTGGGTGAGGGGCTGATGGGTGTTTGCAGGCTGGCCACACCCCCTTTAAGGTGGGGGGTCCCCACTGGGGTGCCTGGCCAGTCTAGATGAGGGTCTGAAGGCTTTTTTCTGGCTGGCCAAGCCCCCAGGTGACGGAAGCTCCCAGCCTCTCCTTTCTCTCTCTCTCTTTTTTTTATTCTGGGATTTATTTACCTTCTATAATTGAAACTTTGTAGCCTTGAGAGGAGCTCAGAGCTGGCCAGGGCAGGTGGGAGGGAAGCTTGGCTTCCTCCAGCGCCAGGGGAAACCAAGCCTCCTGCTCACTCCAGCTCCGTGGCCACAGCCCGCTGAAAGCAGGTATCTGGAGTTTATTTACCTTCTATAATTGAAACTTTGTTGCTTTGAGTGGAGCTCAGAGCTTGCTGAGGCAGGCAGGAAGCTTGACTTCCTCCATCATTGGGAAAACCAAGCCTCCTGCTTGCTCCAGCTCCGTGGCTGCCAGCCGCCATCTTGGTTGGGTTAATTTGCATACAGTCGCTCTGATCGGCTGGTGGGTGTGGCTTAAGGCGTAGTGAAGGTACAGTCAATTTGCATGTTTGTCTTTTATTAGTGTAGATTTCCTATATTACAACTGTAAACCTACTTTTGCCCCACCTGTATAACTCAAAAAAAGATTAGAATAATAATTAAATAAAACATAAGGGATAAAACAGAACTATATTATATCCATAGAGAATTATAATTTTTCTTTCAGATATTCTTTCTCCTGTCCAACAGGAGAAAATATGATTGCTGTAAGTATTCCCTGTTTCAAGTGAACAGAGCAAAGACAAATTCTTCACATTCCTGGTTCTGGTTTTCTTTAATGGTACAGCAGACAATTTATGTAGATTAGCCTTTCAGCTCAAAACTATGAAAAAAAGTAATAAAGTACTTCTGAAATTAACATAATATCTATATAGGTAAATCTCGCCCCCCCCCCCTTTTTTTTGTATGAAAGACTGTAAGCAGAAATATAAAGGAATTAGGAGAGCACTGAATGTGTGACGTACTGAGGGCTTTTCCAAATCTGGACATTTACATTTGAGGAAAGGAAAGAATTACCAGCAGGTCAGTGATTCAGCCACTCTAGTTTTCCTAAAGGAATGACTGGCATCAACCAGTCCTCCCTGCATGCATACTTTAATATCCTTCAGCAGAAAGATTTAAGAGAGTCATTATCTTTAAAAATGCTTTTTAGAAGAACATAGCCAGTCTCTCTAAATGGTGTATTATAAATAAAATTTCAATTATGGGTCTGTGTTGGGTACAGGATGTGTTAGTCACATAAATGTTTTTATATTTGTGACTAATGGGATATAAATTGAGACCTCCAATACTAAAACAGCTTCCTCTGGGAAAAATTTGATTATCTGATAATCCCAAATTGAAATTCTTGGAACATAATAGAGATATGTTAAAATAATATCTATATCTATATCTATATCTATATCTATATCTATATCTATATCTATATCTATATCTATATCTATATCTATATCTATATCTATATCATCTATATCTATATCTATATCATCTATCTAGATCTAGATCTAGATCTAGATATATACATGTATAGGTATATATATATAAAACCCTAATATGCAAATAGACTGAACGGCAGAACAACCAAACAACCAGTCATTATGATGTGCGCTGACCATGAGGGGGCATGTATGGAACATGGCAGGCGTCAGCAGCAGGCGGCAGAGCACAGAACTTTGTGGGCATTGGCTGTGGTGAGATGGTAGAGCATGGAGCGGGGGTGCCAGACCACAGTGAAGAGCTGTTCGTTGTCATCAGGGCAAACCTCTGGTGGTTACTGAAAATTCTTTACTCCCATGTGCTATGGTTCTACCCAGCACTTACACCCACTGCCGGCACCTGGCGCCGGCCCCAATTGCTTGGCACCATCAGTGAGTGTGAGCAGTGGCTGCCAGCCCCAATCGCCCCTCAGGGCTTCTCCACCTCCCGCTGCTCCTGAGGGGCGATCGGGGCCGGTAGCCACTGCTTGCACCTGCTGCCAGCGACAGCCCCACTAGCACCTGCTGCCAGCGACAGCCCCACTAGCACCCGCTGCCAGTGCCAGAGTCACCACTCATACCCATTGCCAGTGCCGGCCCCACTTGCACCCACAGCCAGAACTTGATCCACCACTTACACCTGTTGCCATCAATGGCCCTGGTCACACCTGCTCCCTGCACTGGAGCTGCCGCTCACACCCACTGCTGGCCTCTGGCTCTGGTCCCAATCACTTGGCCCCATCAGTGGGTGTGAGCAGTGGCTGCTGACCCCAATCACCCCTGAGGGAAGGCTGCCAGCAAACAGGGGACTGGTAGCTGCAGCAGGAAGGGCAGGCTGGGGCGTGGAGGATGGGCCAAGACCACCCCTGTGCCCACCAGAGCCTCGTGGCCCACAGTTCCTTTCAAGGTGCACAAATTTGTGCACTTGGCCCCAAGTGTTAAAATAATAGAGAAACTCAATGGCATCCCACTGGCCAAATTGGAGAACAATTGAACATGAATACATTAAAATTCTTCACATATTTTAACTTTTTAAACATTTATACAGTAAACTTCACTCTCACCACTGCTGCTCCCACATGCTGATGGTGTTGGCCTGTTCACACCCACTGACGATGCAGAGCGATTGGGGCTGGCACCATCAGCAGGTGAGTGGTGGCTGCTGCCCCGACTACCCCTCAGGAGCAGGGGAAGGTGGAAAAACCTTCAGGAGTGATAGGGGTCAGCAGCCGCTGCTCACACCCACTGATGGTGCCAAGTGATTGGGACCAGCGCCAGAGGCCAGCAGTGAGTGTGAGCGGCAGCTCCAGTGCAGTAAACTTCACTGTATAAGGTTTGGTGATTTTTCAGAGCCTTAAATGGGTTGCCATCATCTGTAGAAACATGGTTACTCAAGTGAGACTGCGGTGGATTGGCTAATACTGAGAGGCATGTGAGAATGAGCCCACTGCTGACTGCCTGACATTCAATATTAAGAGATTGTCACTGTTTGATTGAATTACAAAAGCATGTTTACTGAGGGAAGTGATTGTCTGGTTGAGCTTTTTAAAAACCAGTTCTTGTGGCTACTTGTTATTGTGACGCTGACTTTGGTGATGTCCAGAATGTCCATGTAGAATGTCCATAAAAACTATTACATGGCCATTTAGAAACATGAGGTAGATCTACATGTACATGTGATATGAGCTCCTTTGTACTTTCATTAATAAAATTTCTACTAACTATTCAAACCAGTAAGAAGCATTTGGCTTTTATTCTTATTCTCAATCAAAATTTTCATATTTTTATTTTATACGCTATATTTTATGAAACCTTTTTTACATATATAAGATTCATAATATGTAGTATTTATCACTTCAACTGGAAAACATGCAACTGCTCATAAACTTTCAATTATTTACAGAATTTTATTTCTGACATATCTGTTTTCAGTTCTTATATTCATTGATGATTTGGGCTGAGCTCTGATAAAAACTGGGAAATGCTATTTATTTTTTTGGTAATATATTTCATATTTAAATCTAATTCTTAGGGATTTAACAACTTAAGTTACAATGTATAATTTTATGTTTATTTCTTGGTGATAATGCAATATTTTTCTCATGTTTTTTAAAGGTCTACTTATAAAAACAAAGCACAAGAATAGCATATGGTTTTTCATAGAAAACTAAGAACTGGGCTCAGTGGCAAGCCTTTTTCATTGTTACTTGAAAAACCTTAAATATTGAAATGTCTACAAAAGCAATAAAATGATTACAGGATTACAGGGTGATATTTAATTTTTGTACATGTTAAATATCACTGATAATTAACTGTTAGAAGTTTATTTTGAGGTGACATTTTCCTGGAATACCAGACCTTTACAACATAATTAAAGGCTTTCTCATTGTGTCTTATTGCTGATATGAAAGCTTTTCAAAATTGTGATTCTATTTTGTAAATTATTATACATGTATAATAAATAATATGTAAGCCATTTATTTTTGTTGTCTTATTATGAAATAGTTTTCCCAATAGTTTAAGCAATGGTGTTTTCTTATCTTGGAGTATGATAGAATACTGAAGAAAGTGAGTATTGGGAAACCATTTTGAACAGTCAATGTATACTTAAGGAAAATGAAGTACTCATTCTAAAACAGGGCTGAATAATCATTAACCACAATATTATTTATAAAACAAAATTTATATCTCTACCAAACTAAGATGGTCCCTTGTGAAGAAATAGTGATGTCTCCTCTATGACTGTCCTTCAACAGGCTACCTCATACCTCACTTCCTAATTAGCTTTTCTCACATATTGCTATTGCCAGAAATTTCTCCTATGAAGACATTCATTTTGAATTCATTATGAGACTTAAGATATGAAAAAATTCATAGAATCTATGGCCTAGATATATCACACTGATGGAAATTGATCAAATCTCCTCTGTTAGGAGAAGAAATCAGGATAAAACAGGAAAATGCTTAAAATGAGTTGCCTAGAAATGAGAAGAGAAGTTGAGTACTAGGAACCAAAAGACCTGAACCTATTATTTCATCATATTAGAAAATTTCTGTAAATGTCTTATTTACATTTTTCCTCAGAAGATATCATAAATGAAAAGAAAAACAAAAACATGAAAGGACAGGGATTTACTTCCCTCAGCATTGCCATTGTTTGTTCACTCAAAGACACACCTATTTTTTTCACTTTAAATTTCTGGAATTTGTATATATTTTACATTTTATTGTAACATTCTCTATAGCATCTCACATTTGAAAAGTATGGTAAAAATAGCCTGGCAGATGTGGCTTAGTGGTTGAGCATTTACCCAAGAACCAAGAGCTTATAGCTTGATTCCAGTCAGGGCACATGCCCGGGTTGTGGGCTCGATCCCCAGTGGGAGACATGCAGGAGGTAGCTGATCGATGATTCTCTCTCATCACTGATGTTTCTATATCTCTCTCCCTCTCCCTTTCTCTCTCTGAAATCAACAAAAATATTTTAAAATATGATCAAAATATATGTATAATTCACTTTACAGTGTCAGGTTTGTATATTATAATTATTAAAATTGAAATAACATGTAATCGAGGGAATATGTCAATACTATACATGTGAGCTTCACACTTAGTGAAGTGGAAAACAGAAGAGGAGACTTTATACATATCACTGAATGAAGAGAAAAAAAGGATTTAAAATTGGATTATGAGACATTCCTAATAGTGAGGAGTTCTAACACATTTTAATTAAAACCCTAGTAGGAGAAGAGAGAGAATGAGATTTATGAAATAATAGAGGAAAAACAAGGAATTTTCCAGAATTGATTGAAGATCCTCACTTACAGGGTCTAGTAAATCCAAAATAGGATGAATTAATAGAATCTAGAAAAGGTTAGCAAAACTACAAAATCCCAAAGAAAAATAGAAAATCTTAAAAGTATCTGGAGTAAATTACATATCACCTTCAAAGTAACAGAGTTGCGCTAAAAGCCCTCTTCTCAACAGTAGTAACAACAAGAAAGCGAAGAAAGTAGGACAATAATCATAATATGAGGAAAGAAAATACTCATATATTCTGGTTGCATAGACCAGATGGCATAGAATCACATTTCTCTGCTCCTCCCTCTAAATGCAACTAAATACCTTAGAAAAAGAAGGTGAATTTTCTAAGACCCTTGGGGATAAGGAACAATACAACTGCACTTCATTTTCTGGAGTTTTTTATTTGTATTTTTATCTATCATATATAATGACAGTTTGGTCTTTCCTTAACAAGTTGTTGCCTTCTTTATTTCTCCGTGGCAGTGCCACCAGTACTATTTAAAAAGTAAAGATGACTGCAATTATCTTTCTGATGTTATTACTCTAAACAAAATTCTCTCATAATTTCTTCTCTAAAATAATTGAGATAGGACAAATTAATGATCTAAGTTTTCACGTGAAGAAAGTAAAAGGAGAGGGAAGTAAGCACAATAATCAGGACTGTCCCTAGCAGATGTAATTGAGGCATGGGTCTGCATTAGAGTTCTGTCATATAGACTATTAAGTTCTTTAACAAGTTTTCTTCTATTTCCAGTCTGCTGAGAGTTTTAATATGAAATGTTATTGAGTAAGAAGGCATTTTTTTCTTGTATCTATTGAAATAACCTAGCGATTTTTAAAAAATTCTTCATGGAGTTATCAAAGTCTAAAGGAAAGACAAAAACAAGGACATTAGTGAAAACTGCAGCTTCTGGTCTCTACAGATACAGCAAATGTTAAACACAGCCTAGCTCCCAGAAATTAACCTAAAACCTCATAGGAAACGTCTATTTACCTTAGTTCCTGATAAATGTGCGGTTTTCAACAAGAAATTATAAGACATGCCAAAGGTAAGAAAAATATCTGTCACAATCTGAAATGATAAAATAAGCATCAGAATCAGACTTCAATATGGCACAGAAATTGAAATGACCAGATAAGGAATTTCACAGAACTATAAATAACATAGTAAGGGCTAATGGAAAGTATCAACAATGTGCAAGAACGGATAGGCAATGCAAGTAGAAATTCAGAAACCATGGAATCAAAATGAAATGCTAGTGCTAAGAACTGAATGTTTGAGCCACCACAAAATTTATATGTTGAAGCCCTAATGTGTTAATATTTGGAGGTGGTGCCTTTGGGACATAAGTAGGCGAAAGTAGAGCCCCTGTAAATGGGATTTAGTGTACTCATAAGAGGAAGTGAGATAGCCCTCTCTCTGCTCTCAACCATTTGAGCACACAATAATATGGCTGTATATAAGAGGGGCCTCACCAAGAACCTCACCATACTGGTTTGCTGATCTCAGACTCCAAACCTCCAGAATTATGAGAAATAAATATTTCTTATTTAAGCTATTCAGTCTATGATAATCTGTGAGATCAAAACAGGCATATTAAAATAGCTATAAAAATACTATAGCAAAAATGAAGAATGTCTTTGATGGTTGCATCCATCAGTAAATAGCTGAAGAGAGAATCAGTAAACTTTAACACATGTCAATAGATACTTCCCAAAAATAAATGAATGCAAAAAATAATAAAATAAAATAAAATAAAAAAACAACAGAACACTCCAGAGCTATGGGATAATTTCAAAATACATAACATACACACAATGGAAATACCAGGAGAAGAAATAGAGAAAAGAACAGAGGGCATTTTTGAAGTGCTAATGACTGAAAATTTTCCAAAATAACAGATAGAGGAATATCAGAAACCAGCATGCATCAAGCAGTATTAAAAAACAAAGAAAAATAATCTCTACATAGCACATCATAATTAACAGAAAGCTAAAGACAAAGAGAATATCTTGAAAGAGGTTATAGGGGGTAAAAATTCTTATCTATAGAGCAGGAAGGACAAGAATTACATAGTACTTCTCACTAGAAACTACTAGGTAAGAAGAGAGAGAAGTGAAATATCTGAAGTGTTATAAGTAAAAGACAATAATAACAACTCATAGTATTATGTACCCAGCAAAATTATCCTTCAAAAGTGGAGAAATAAAGACATTCCACAACAAAAATGAGAGAATTTATTACCATCAAACCATTCTTGCAAAAAAATACATTCTTTAGGTATAATGAAAATGTAAGAAACTTAGATTTATATAAGTAATACTATTAAAGAAGTAGAATGAATAAATCCAGATAAAATAAGGTCTTTTGTTTTTGTAATTCTTAGTTGATCTAAAGATAATTGTTTCAGTAATAATTCATTTTTCCCATTTATTAGTTACATCACTGTAATGTGATCTTTGTTTCATAGTGTGTAGGCCCTATGTTTATACTGTAAATTTTCTTTATGAACTTTTGTTTCTTTGGGACAATGAACTTCCCTGGCAATCAATTCCTACCCTTGAGATTAGAGAATGCAAGTGATGGAAGTGGGCATGCCTCAAGGCCAAAAGACATCAATGTTTTCATAAATCAATCAAATTCTATTCACTCGCTTACCAGCCTGTCACTCTCTTCAACTAAGGAATAGCTCTTGTTCTTCCCAAGACATTACTCTTTTACCTGGTTGTTAGCACCACTTATTGTAACCAGCCTGCAAGGCAGAACAGGGGAAGATGGCAGAAGAAGACTAATAGGGCCAGTTAACCCATCTGTGTGCATTTCCATAAGCTCCCCATTCCATTATGCTCCAGATGGTACTGCTCTGGGTTGCTCTTTAACATTTAGATGATGTTGTTGCTTTCTTTTTTCCTGATGGCAAAACAACTGTCAATCATCTGCTCAAGATAATGTGGGAGTGAGATATATAGAATGTCTTTATTCATCCTATTAAGACCAATCTACTGACTCATTGTGAATCTTATTTTTTGTCTTATTACTAAGCATGGCTGTCAGCTCCATCACCCTCTATACATTACCTTTGGCATTTATGTTAAATAGGACAGCATTTTTCTTTTCTTTTTATCTACTTATTGTTCAGATCACTGCTTTCCATGCTTCTTCTACCTGCCTAACCATCTTTTGAGCATACATGTCTTTTTCAACACTTTTAGGGAATATGGTGGTTATTGCAACTGATTGGATGATCTTCAATTTTGCTCTTTCTTCTGTGGGTGGAAGCCAAACCACTAAAAAAAATGATCAAAATAAAATGTATAGCTTATTGTGATATACTTTGAGGAACAAAATCATAATAGTTAGCTGTCTGCATGTCCTATGAATTCTGGATTAAGTGCCAGATTTTTAAACTTTCATTTTTAAATTCCAACTGTCTCGGCACATCCAGCTATTTCAATGGATAGAGGTCTTATTCACATGGCATGCTCACAAGTTATCTGTTGGTTTACATTAAACAATTTGTTCTCACATGGCACCTCTCTTTAAAACATTTTATAAGTGCTAGTTAGTTGCCATGACCTCAGGAATTATTCCACATTATCGTTTTCATTATACATATTAAAAAAACACAAAATGCAATAAGGTTAAAATTCTTTAATAGAGACCTCACAGTAGTTGGTAGCAGAGAGCAAAACAGCAATTTCCCCAAGTTTTTATTTCTTCACTCACATTTTAAAAACTCATATCTACTTTAGTGATTGGAAAAGCATTATACGTTTTTCATCACGGAATCCTTGGAAATTGGCAATGTGCAAGCTCACTGACTGATATCTTGGTATACTGTTTGTTGCTGGGATCTAACAGGACTAACCTAATTAAAGACTTCAGTTCAAAAAAATTCTCATATAAAACAACTCATCAGTTCTAAAGTCAGTCATCAGATTGTACACTAGCTCTATATCTTTGTCACTAACCTTTCATTTTGTTGATTTTTGAGACCAATTGTTATTCACATACAAGTTTTAGAATCCTGTACCTAGATATAATTATGACCTTTATAGTAACCTGTGTATCTGAGCATGTTCTTAGGTTATGCAACAAACTCCTTCTGTCCATGATATCCATTTATTTAGTATCTCTAAAGGGGGAAAAAGGGACAGAAGCATAGTTATTGTAAGGTAGGGTGATATAATATATGTTTATTTTAGCAATGCTTTTTGTTTGTTTGTTTTTGTGTTTTTTTGAGAAGCTAGTTGTTTACTTTTGCTTTTGACAACAGTTTCAAAAATTTTGTCTTATGAGTCCCACAACAAATTCACACATTTCTGCAATTCAATATCATCATAATATTATTCCTAATAAAATCAGAATAAACACTTGTTAACAATCAAAGCTGAATCTCATATGCATAATGATTCTAATCCACCAATTTAAGAAGGTCAACTAGCATAATAAGGAGAAAAGACATTAGAAAATCATAATATGGAAATAGTGAGAACACTAGATTAAAGGATACAGCCCCAAATTAGGAATGTTGCAAATAGTACCACAAAGAAAAAACAAAAAATATTGTGATGGAAAGATTCTGAGAGGGAATGATGCATAGATACATTTGAGACCCAGAATGCTTTTAGGAAATATAACCTCTCTTGTGCATATGTTTGATTTGGTGTGTGAACTGGCTCTCCAGTGATGCCTTATATATTTTCTCTGAGTAAATAAGTGATTGAGTTTTGTAGAAAAAGAATTAAGGTGCTGAAAAATGTCCATACACCTTTTAGAATACAAATTATTTTATCATTCTGATGACAATTACATTATTATAATATGTTCTCTTCCTTTATTCAATATAAATCAAGAACTAGTTGTAGATATAAACCACTGGTTCTTTACCTCCATCCAACCGTTTCTCCATTCATCCACCAATAAGTACATTTATTGCATACAAAATAAGCAAGGTATTAACTCCTGTGAAAAGGATAAAATATATGATACTTTCCCTGAAAACTTCACAGTTTAACAATAAAGACAAACCTCACATAAAGAATAGCTAATGAGCTCAGCCAGTGTGGCTCAGTAGTTGAGCATCGACCTATGAAACAGGAGGTCACAATTCCATTCCTGGTCAGGGCACGTGCCCTGGTTGTGAGCTCCATCCCCAGTAGAGGGCATGCAGGAGGCAGCCAATCAATAATTCTCATCATTGATGTTTCTATCTCTCTCTCCCTCTCCCTTCCTCTCTGAAATCAATAAAAATCCTATCTAATAAAGAAGGAATATGCTAATTGGCCATCATGCCTCACAAGATGGTGGCACCCACAGCCAATAAAGAGAGAATATGCTGATTGATTGCTAAGCCCTAAAAGATGGTGGTGCCCACAGTCACAAGATGGCAGCACCCAGTCCCCTCAGCCCTGCTGGGGCGGCAGGCATAGGGCATGGCCAGGCCCTGCCCCAGGTAGGTCTGGCCACTCCGCATGCCTGCCTCTGGAGTCCCCCAGTCCCCTCAGTCCCCCAGGGCTGGCCCGAGGTGCAGGCAAGCCTCAGATGGCTGCTGCCCAGTCACCCAGGGAAGGCTCAAGGCACAGGCAAGCCTTGGATGAGAGCTGCCCAACTGCCCAGGACCGCTCAAGGCTCAGGTAACCAGGGCTGGCCAAGGCTTGCGCTGCCGGCGGTGGCAGCAGCAGAAGTGTGATGGGGGTGTCGCCTTCCTCTGATCGCCAGATCGCCTCCCACCCCTGAGGGCTCCTGGACTGTGAGAGAGGGCAGGCCAGGCTGAGGGACACCCCTCCAGTGTGTGAATTTTCATGCACCAGGCCTCTAGTATAATAATAAAAACTTTTAAATAAATTATAGCTAGTCATATCTACATAATAAACTCCAAGATACAAATGAGTCATGCAGAGTTCAGAGAAGGAAAACCAGCAGAAACATCCCATGAAGGCTAAATTGATTTCTACTAGTGAAAATTGGTGAGAGAGAACAGGAACATGTTACAGAGTATAGTAGAGTAGAGTAGAAAATGCAAATCTGATATTACAGTTGACTTCTTTTGGGTCAGGGTCTTATTCTAGTGTTCTATTCCAGCATGGTCCAGTGGCCAGCCTTCCTTTGAAGATGACTGTAGGCATTACTGTACATGACAAATAATTCTGCTTATCTTTACAAATTGTAGGCTTGTTACAGAATTTACCAGACGACTAGAAAAGACAATGAGCATTTGGAAGATAAGGAATAACACTTTATTACAGGAAGCACTGGTTCTGAATGGCCCAGGGAAATCAGATCCAAAATCTGAGCACTGAATATGTGTGTGGGGGGGGATGGAGGTGGGGTAGGAAGGGGACTCTCCCTTTTATTCCTCTAGTTTCTTTGTCTCCCAAATATGGACCAGGCTTCCAAACTTTTCATGGGCTTTGCAGCCCCTGTGGGTTGGAATGGGGGAAGTGAGATGACACCCAAAGGCCTGGCCTGGCTGGCGCCAGCACTGCCAACCCCTCCAGGGGTTGTGTATGGTTCATGGTTTATGGCCTCTGTAAAATGGAAGTATTCAGGAAAACAGGTTTTGCAAGGCTAGCTAGGACACAAGTGGAAAGTGGGTTGGGACTAGCAAGCATATGCATCGGAATGCAGGTGAGTGGAGTGCAGGGGGGGGGGGGGTGCCTTCACAGACTAACCACCTTATTTCATAAAGTAGGATGTTGAAGTGCCATAGATCACAGCCATTCAAATAAAAATTCCAGTAGATTTTTGTTTTGTGTGGTAGAAATTAACCACCTGGGTCTATAGGTATATTGATATTCAAAGACTTCTAGAAAACTTTTTAAAATAAATGAAGTTCGGGGATTCATATTACTCATCTTCGAGATTTACTATAAAGTGACAATAAACATGAGATTGCAACATGATCGCAAAGACTGATGTATAGATCAATGGAACAGAATACAAAATCCATGTCTTTGATTTTCAACAAAAGTACCAAGGGAATTTAATGAGCAAAGAGTAGTCTTCCTGCAAATGATGCTGGATGTATTGAATAACTAAATAAATAAACAAGTCTTATGCAGAGAGGGTAAAGTATTTGCATGACACATACTTATCAAGACACTTCTTTCTAGATATCTAAAAACTGTTATATCTCAATTATATTTTTATATACTAGCAGTGTCCAGAAGTATAAACAGAAACCTCACCAAAAAAAGATAAATACAAGGCACTATCACAAGGAAAATGTTAAGCATCACTAGTCATCAGAAAAATGAAAATTAAAGTAGCAATTAGGTACCTAGACACACTAGGTAAATATACACAATGAAAGACTCATAACAATAAAAAGGAAGGAACAACTGATTCAAGCCACAACATTGATTCATCTTTAAAACATTGAGTAAAGTAACCAGACACAATAAGCTACATTTTATATGATTCTGTTCATAAATGATTCTTGAAAATGCAAAACTACAGTGATTAATATCTGATTAGAAATTGCGATGGACTGGGAGTGGTAGGGAGAAGATAAGGCGTCTGACTAAAAAGGGGACTAAGGACAGATTTGGGGTAACATCATGATTGTGGTGGATATTGTAAGACTTTATACAGCCGTCAATATTCATAAAATGATACATGTAAAATTGAGGAATTTTATAGCCAATAAAATATATCCTTTAATAAAGCTGACCAAAATAATTTAAAAGTTTGCGATTAGTTTTTATTTGCAATAAATATTCATTTTGTAAATTATTTCTATTCAATTTTTTATATTTATATTAAAGACAGACCATTTAGTGCATAAACTTCTGGGTATTGATGATTTAGTCAAATATTGCAAATGCTAACCACATAATTGTGTAAAGAAATATTATAATGTCAGGTAATGATAAGTACTATAAAGAAAAATAAAGTCATGTAAGGTAATAGAGTGTGATTATTTTGATCTGAGAAAGCCTGTCTGAAAATCTAGAATTTGTATGAAATCCTGAAAGAATTGAGGAGCTATCTGTGTGGCTAACCAGGCTTGTGGTAGGACAAATGCAAAAGACCTGGGAGAAGATGTAATTGACATCCTCAAAGAATATTTAAAAAGGCATATGGCTTGAATAAAGTGAGTGAGAGTGAATATGACAAAACTGAAAAGCAAGAATCTGGAGAGGGAGGCCGTCAGGTATTCTATCACTTAAGGCCTTAGTGATTGTGTGTGTGTGCGTGCGTGTGTGTGTGTGTGTGTGTGTGTGTGATGGTAAATCATTGTGCCTTTTGAATAGCAGAATGACAGTACGTGGAGTAGAAGATCTTTGGAAATAAAGCATGGAAGTAAGAAGACAATTTGAGGGCAATAGCAGTGCTCAGAGTGAGGAGAGTTAACGGACATTGTGAGAAGTAATAAGATTCAGATCTATTATGAGGGTAGCACTAGGATAATATTTGCTGATGTACCAGATGTGAATAATGATGGAAAAGTGGCACCGTATATGGCTCCATGAATTTGACAAAGAGAAGCCAGGGATATTGTTTCCTCAGCGTTTCTCTCCTTTTTCCTGTGTCTTTTGAGTCTTCTTCTCTAATGTCTGTCTCTTCGCACATTCTCAGATTTTAAGTTTCTTCTATTCTATAACGTAGCTCTTATAACACCATGGCTACAATAAAGCTTTGCACCGCTCTCAGTCTCACACATACACAAAACTTTCCCTTTCTCCCTCATGTACCCTACTGAGTATTCTACACCCATTATTCCATGGTGGGTTTTTTTTTTCATTTTTATCTATTTTTCAATCCACTTATGCATTAATTCCGCTTCTATCATTCCTGAATAACTGCTGCTAAATTGTTGAAAGGGAGTCCCAGTAAATATAAAGGCTCTTCAATTCTAGTAGAAAAGTTTAAGAATGTTTTATTGAAAGTAGCCCAGAGAAGGAAAGCACATCCTCAATAATTATGTCCAGCTCTGCTAATCTTCCCCCTCTAGTTTTCAACATTTTTTGTTGTTGTTGTTGTTTATTTGGATCTTAGCTTCAGGGTGTTGAGTTTGGTGCTTCTATCACTTACTTTTAATGCCTAGATTCCACTTGTATGTTGAATTTCATCTAAAGAAACCCACTATATCTCTATGTATAACCTTGACTTTGGTTTCACCCATGCAGTGCCCTGTGATTTGAATAAGGTTGGTTTCTGAGGAGGACCATAACTCATTGTTACTCTAATAGCTCATGTAGGAGATCACAGAAACAAGCTCATTTAGAGATACCTGAGGCTCACTTTTCTTCTCTTTCTCTATAATTCAAGCAAACCCTATTTCTCTTTCAAGTAAACCATAGCTGAAGATATATCTACATAAACTGAGATCTGCATTGCTGCTTCTTGCCAGACACACAGTCCTCCCATACCTGCTACAGTCCAAGCCAGATGGGTCCAGAGAATTGAGGTCAGCACCAAAAACATTCAATTTCCAAGACCATTCCAATTTTCAATCCAATTTCCTAGCTGGTTGTTTACTGATCAATAAATGTCATATTAAACTTTAACTTTTTTAGGGCAATCCATATAACTTTTAATACAATCATTTTTCTTTCACATTCTTATCTGTAAGCTTAGAAATATTTACAAAAATAGATTATAATTCATAACATGCTAGAAGCTATTTAATAGAAATAGAAAAGATGAGATGTTACCCCTGCTATACTGATATCCCCGCCCCACCCCCACAAAAGCTTCCATTTCCTAACACAGTTTTCTTTTAAACAATATTTTCAAAAATTTTACTTTATTTGTGAAGTGTTTGGGTATCAATGTTCCTTTTCATTTCTTTTGTTCTTTTTTTAACAATACATTTTATTGATTACAGAGAGACAGGGAGAGGGAGAGAACACTGGAAACATTAATGATGAGAATCATTGATCAGCTGCCTCCTGCATACCCCCTACTGGGATCAACTCACAATCAGGCATGTGCCCTGAGTGGGGATCGAGCTGTGACCTCCTGGTTCATAAGTTAACTCAGCCCCTGAGCCACACCGGCCAGGTAACCTTTCTATATTTACATTTCTGCATAACCAAGTAACATTAGAACAAGTTCTTTATCAGAGATCACATTAGAATCTTGATATAAGTGAAAGGAATAGTTTCAAATTTACTTTAAATTGTACATTTTAGAAAAATACTGTTAACTTTTAAAATTTCAAATAGATTCAACAATTTAATTACTTGCTTAAGCCTCTTAAAGGCACTTTAAAAATCTACTTCTTGTAGGTTTGCAAGTAGGTGGTCATTTAAAAACTCTCTCCCCTTGACTGTCATTCTATAATCTTGCAGCAGAAGGCTACATGCAACCTATGGGAAAATTTCTTTGATCAGAGAAATAGTAATTTGTAAAACATTTTTTGAGGTAAAAATTGTGTAAAACTTGGTCTTGAAGAAATAAAAAGAAAGAAATATCTTTAATATAACACTCTTATAAAATTAGTGGTGCTAATTGTACTTTTTACTTCCAAACTGGTATGTCAAAAATTTAGCATAGTTACTTCAGTAAAATTTTAATATGTATTATACAATGGGAAATATTAACAGACATGAAAAGTAGCTCTTATATAATATCAAAGTTTGTGACTGCTAGGAGGGCTGTGTGGAGAAGGATTCTGAAGTCACTATTTATCTCAACAGGGAATAGAGAAGTAATTGCTTAATGACACTACAGGAAAACAGTTTAGCAGTTTGATTGTTTGTTTTGTTTTGTTTTTGTTTTGCTATGGATTTGCAACCCATGAACATAAACAAAAACAATTGTGATTTTTTTCATATATCACCATCAGAATTCTCCCCCCCACCCCCACAAAAGGTAAGCCTTTCATAATTTCTGAAATAAGTAACCACTGAAACTGTATTGTCAGCTTTATTAACTTGATGACACATATACTTAGTTTTCATGATAATTTACCCTGTTCTTAACATATTTCATTTCAAAAGTCTAAGCCAGTTTAAGTTTACCCTAGCAGTGAAACATAGATATGAACAGAGACTATACATGTTTTCAAATAGTAAGAAACTAGTCTCAGATGTTACTGTTTTATTACCAGGCTGCATGATCTCAGGTTTTTGTAGGTTAAGAAAATTAATTCTATGTTTAAAATGTAATTTAAATTTTAGTGATTCAACCTTTAAAAAGTAATAACTGTCTAGCTAAAACAACAAGACACATTTTTTTTTAAAGTAGGGGCAACCAAAAACCTATATCTTTAGTGTTCTATCAGATATACCAAATAACTTAATTACTCTTCTAAGAGGGTATTTGTCACAAAATAATACATCCACAGTTGTTTATATCATGATTGATAAGTATCTGAGCTATGAAACATAGAGGGAGCTGTTGGCAAAGGAATAGTAAACCAATGAAAAACTATACAGTGAAATTTTTCATTGAAATATAATTTTTGCATATGTGTGTCCATTTTTTCCCTTTGTAATACTTTAAGCAATAATAAAAAGAAATATAATTTTTGAAATCTTACTAGAACATATGAATGCCCAATAAAAATATGTCAATATTTTTTAAGGGAAATTGTGATAGAAAATTCTCTTTTGTTTATGTTTTTAATCTTTATTGTTGAAAGCATTACATATGTCCAGTTTTTCCCTCCATTGACCTTGATAGCCCACCTCCACCCCCAGCCCAGGACTTTATCACCCTATTGTCTGTGTCCATGGGTTATGCATATATTCATACAAGTTCTTTGGTTGATTGCTTCCTACCTATCCACCCTCCCCCCAGCTTCCCTCTGAGATTACACACTCAGTTCCATGTTTCTATGTCTCTGGATCCATTTTGTTCATCAGATTATTTTGTTCATTAGATTCCACATATGAGTGAGATCATGTGATACTTGTCTTTCTCTGACTAGCTTATTTCACTTAGCATAATACTCTCCAGGTCCCTCCATACTGTCTCAGAGGACAAGAGATCCTTTTTTTTTTTATTGTGCATAGTATTCCGTGGTGTAAATGTACCACAGCTTTTTCATCCACTCATCTACTGATGGGCACTTGGGCTATTTTCAGATTTAGCTATTGTAAATTGCACTGCCATGAACATGGGGGTACATACAGTCTTTCTGATTGGTGTTTCTGGGATCACTGAATCAAATGGCAATTCCATATTTCATTATTTGAGGAAACTCCATACTGTTTTTCATAATGGCTATACCAGTTTGCATTCCCACCAGCAGTGTACTAGAGTTTCCTTTTCTACACATCCTTACCAGTCATCTGTTGATTAGTTGGTGGTAGCCATTCTGACATTATCTCTATTGTATATTGCTGGATCCAATTTGCTAATATTCTGTTGAGGATTTTTGCATCTATGTTCATCAGGAATATTGGCCTGTAATTCTCTTTCTTTGTAGTGCCTTTATATGATTTTGGAAGTAGGATAATTCTGGCCTCATGAAAAGAGCTTGAAAGTGTTCCTTCCTCTTGGATTTTTTGGAATAGTTTGAGGAGGATAGGTGTTAGTTGTTCTTTGAAGGTTTGGTGAAACTCCCTTGTGAAGCCGTATGGACCAGGGCTTTTGTTTGCTGGGAGTTTTGGGGGTTTTCTTACTGTTTCTATTTCATCAGTTGTTATTGGCCTATTCAGGTTTTCTGATTCTTCCAAGTTCAATTTTGGAAGATTGTATTTTTCTAGAATTTTTGACATTTCATCCACATTGTCCAGACTGTTGGCATATAGTTGTAACAGTATTTTCTTACAGTCTTTTGCATCTCTGTTGTGTCAGTTATTTCACTGCTTTTCTTTCTGATTTTATTTATCTGGGTCCTATTTTTTTGTTTCTCGATGAGTCCGGCTCACAATACATCAATCTTATCTTTTCAAAGAACCAGCCCTTGATTTCACTGAATTCATATATTTTTGTTAGCCTCTATATCAATTATTTCTGTTCAAATCTTTATTATTTCTTTCCTTCTACTTACTCTGGGCTTTTCTTGTTGTTCTCTTTCTAATTCTTTAAGTTGCAGGGATAAATAGTTTATTATTAATTTTTCTTGTTTTTTGAGGTAAGTCTGTAGTGCTATCACTGTTTTCCCTATGTCCCATAGATTTGGGATTGTTAAGTGTTCATTTTCATTTGTTTTCAGGGAGTTTTTTTATTTTTTTCTTGACCTCATTGGTAACCCAATTCTTGTTTAATAACATGCTATTTAGTCTCCATGTTTTTGAGTATTTTTAAGTGTTATTACTGTAGTTGATTTCTAATTTTATACCATTGTAATCTGAGAAGTTGCTTGATATAATTTCAATCTTCTTAAACTTATAGAGACTTGTTTTTTATCCTAACATGTGGTTGTTCTTTGAGAATGACCATGTGCATTTCAGAATAATGTATATTTTGCATGCTTTGTTGAAAAATGTTCTATAAATGTCAATTAAATCTATAATTTAGAGTCACTATTTCCTTTTAATTTTTTGTCTGGAAAATCTATATAGTGAGGTCAGCAAGGTGTTAAAGTCCCCTATTATGACTGTATTGCTGTCAAACTCTCCTCTAGAAGTTTTTTTGTTTTGTTTCGTTTTTTGTTTTAGTTTTCTTTTTCATATATGTATTTAGGTGCTACTATAGTGAGTACATGTTTGTTTACCAGTGTTATATCCTCTTTTGAATTGATCCCTTCTGTATTATGTAGTGACCTTTATTTTCTCTTGTGATGGCCTTCATTTTAAAGTCTACTTTTTCAGATATGGGTATTGCTAGCACAGCATCTTTTTAGTTTCCATTAGCATAAAAATTGTTTTCCATCCCTTCACTCTCATCCTGTGTGAGTCTGTTGTTTTGAGGTGGGTCTGTTGTAGACAGCATGTAATTGGGTTATGATTTTATATCCATTCAGCTACCCTCTATTAGAGCATTTAATCCATTTACATTTAAGGTTATGATCCATAAAAACTTATGTATTGCCATTTTAATTCTTTATGCCTAGGTTTCTCTCTCTTTCTATTTCTTCTCATTACAGCAGTCCCTTGAACATTTCTTACAGTGTTCGTTTATTGGTGATAAACTTTAGCCTTTTTATGTCTGGGAAGCTTTTTATTTCACCATCTATTTTGAATGATGGCCTGCTGGATATAGTAACCTTGGTTTTAGATCCTTGCTTTCTAGTACCTTAATTACTTCATGCCATTCCCTATGGCCTATAGAGTTTCTAATGAGAAATCAGGTGTCAACCTTATGTGAACTCTTATATAGATAACAGTTTTATTTTCTCTTGATCTCTTTAAGATTCGCATTTTTATTATGATGTGTCTGGACACGGGCCTGTTTGGGTTCTCCTTGCTTGGGACTCTGTGCCTCCTGAATTTGTGTGACTTTTTTGTTTACTGGGTTAGGGAAGTTTTCTGCCATTATTTCTTCAAACAGATTCTCTATCCCAGCTTACTTTCATCCCCTTCTGGTACACCTATGATGTGGATATTTTTATGTTTCATGTTGTCCTACAGCTCCTTAAGCTGTCCTGTTTTTTGTTTTGTTTTGTTTTGTTTTTAAATATATTTTATTGATTTTTTACAGAGAGGAAGGGTGAGAGATAGAGAGTTAGAAACATCGATAAGAGAGAAACATCGATCAGCTGCCTCCTGCACATCTCCTACTGGGGATATGCCCACAACCACGGTACATGACCTTGACCGGAATTGAACCTGGGACCTTTCAGTCCACAGGCCGACACTCTATCCACTGAGCCAACCCGGTTACGGCTGAATGAGTGATTTTTTTCTACCCTGTCTTCTAATTCACTGATCAGATCCTCGGCTTCCTTTAATCTGCTGTATATACCTTCCACTGTGTTCTTTATTCATGCTATGTCATTCTTCATAGTTACTATATCTTTTCTCATGCTGTTGAGCATCTTTGCCATCATTATTATCAACTCTATGTCTGATAAATTTCTTATCTCCATTTCACTTAGCTCTTCTAGAAAATTCTCTTGTTCTTTCATTTGGGACTTTTTTTTGTCTCCCCATTTGGGCTCCCTGTTTGTGTTTGTGTCTGTGTATTAGGTAGATCTCCTACAAATCCCAATCTTTAGTGAATGCCAATGCAGATACTATTTCTGACTGGCTCTGAGTACCATGTTCAGAGCTATCAGCAATACACATCTTGTGGTTTCCTCTGCTGGGCCTGGGTACCTTTGAAAAGGATAAAGATTTCCACCAGTGCCTGCTTTTCCTAGCCCCAGTTCCATATTAGATCAGACAAAGATACAAAGCCTCCAGAGACCCACCTACCTGCAGTCCCATTGACATTCAGTTTTGATTAACTTTAGGCTAATGACCATAGGGTAGGGCCAGAGGTCTTCCAACAGGGTGGGGCAACTGCCTTTACCCCAAGCAAAAACCTCCTGGATAGCAAATGTTCACTGGAGAAATATTTCCTCAGCAGCTTGAAGGATTGACTCAGCACAGGAAATCATGGTGCCTGCCCTCTGAGCTCCCACTCCAGAGACCCCAATCCTGGCTTCTGCTCACATAGCTTGTCCACGTTGCCCTCCCTCTGCTGGAGCCTAAGATGAATAGCTGCGCATGTAATTTTGTGCATTTCCCAGCTGTCTCTCGCTGGCATACAGAAACCTTGCTGCTTTTCACAGCCAGATGTTATGTGGGCACCTTTCTCAGTTCTTGTTTCTGGGCTGTCCCAGCCTAGAAGGTCAGCTGCTGTTTGTGGGGCCCAGCCAGCTGTTTCATGTTTCCAAGTTTCCTACCAGTCTCTGTTTGGTCTCCACTTTCCATTCTTGGTTATCTGGGTTTGCTCCAGCTAGTCTTCATTTGATTTTTCATGTTTTGTTTTTGTTTTTGTTTCCCTGTATTTTAGTTGTATTACCAGTTTGGTCCTGAGAAAGTGTCATTGTGGCTTCCACTTACTCCACTGACATTTTGGAATTGCTCTTTTATTTCTTTTAATAAAGATTTTCATTAAAAATGGGGGGGGTAAAACAAGAGTACTGTTAAAAGGAGGAGTAAAATGTAATTTATATTTCATTGCATTCACTTTACTGTGTGGCTACAAAAATGACTCTGGGATTACTTTAAAATTGCTAACTATGTCCTACTCCTCAAATTTAAATTATATACTTATTGAGAAAAAAATCTAAATTAGTTGTAAGACATTTACTTTTATAACCATTTTAGTTTAAAGTGATGATGTAATAGTTTAAGTAATATAATACAGGAAAAACATATTTGCTAAGTTTGATATCATGGAGATTCATGATAATGTAATTGTCACAAAAATTCATTATACATATAAAATAAAGTAACTTTTGGTTGATGACAGGTACTGAAAATAAACAACATATTAATGTAATTGAACTTATAAATTGAACTTGCACCACCTGGTTAGTTGTGAATTAGACATAAATAATAACTTTTTCTAAGAATATACACTGTCAATTAGCACCCAAAAGGCCCTTTTACAGCACCGACTTTAAGTCTCCTAACATGTCGGCAGCATCGACTCCTAGATCCATCAGTCTTGAGTAAAGCTTTGGACATTAGCCCAGGAGGAGGATAAAGCTGCATTACCCTGAAATGAATCACCATATTCCTATTCATGTGAATCTCTAGTGTTACAGAAGACCAGAGAAAAACCAAGTGATGCTTTAGAGAAGAGGAGTGACACTGTTTATTTACGCCAGCAGACTCAGAGAATAACTTTCCAAATCTGAGGAAAGTAACATGCAGGGGGCTCTCTTTCTGGGGTCCTTGTCCCGCAAATATGGATTATGCTTCTGGTCCTTTTCATGGGGTTTGCAAGAAGGCCCCCAGGTGTTGGCAGTCTCCAGGCCATATCTAATGGTCTGGCCTGGCGCTAGCGTTAATAAGGCCCCTCTGGGGGAGTGCACTGTTCACAGTTTTATGGCCTCTGTAACAGATTCTGCAAGACCAGTTTCTGGGAAAGAGGTAGTGACTTAATTTTAGGTTATCAAGAATGTACACTGAGCTTGCTGGCATGGATTTAGATTGCTAGCCCCCCAAATATCAGGATTACATTGGAATTAGCCCTTTTGAGCCTTCTCAGTAGAGGACCTGAAACTTCTCTTTCAAAGGGATCCTGGGAACTCAATGAGTGCCAGATAAGTAACATATTCTGGTATTTCTAGATAAACAATGTTTTCATTTTTTAAATAATTCTTTCATTTTTAAATAATTCTAACTTTTTATAAGTGTCATCAAACCCTAGGCTGGTACCTGGAAGAGACCTTCTCTGCCCTTGTTGGGGCCCAGAAACCCTATGAGATTCTCCCACTTATAGCTCCTTTTTTTGTATCTCCAATGTAGCAAATTTTCCAGCCATACTGGCTCCCTAATTCCTAACTACTAAGTATGTTATAAGCAGCCCAATTCAGGGTCAAATAATCTCAATTAAATATATATCTCCCACATCTCTTTCAGAGTAAAATGTGTTAAATCTTAGTCTATAGGACAACTTATGCTACCACTACCACCAACCAGACCAGAAACATTCTCAAGCCTCTACAGAGTTTTATTCACAGAGAAGCCCTCGGTTAAGCAGGCTAAAGTCTGTGCCATGAATAACACTTCTTGCTGCAAGCAGCTTAGCTAAAAGGAAGGCCTCATAGCCTCTTGCCCCAGAAGTCTGGGCACCAATTAAAGATATAATGCCATCCCTATTAACTAACTCCCCTTCTCAGACCTTGGTTTATACTGTTGTTTTGTTTTGTTTTATTACTCATCTTGAACTATTCCTGTTTAACCTTTGGTATGTTTCATCTCCTCCCATTTAGAAGCCCTGAAGCTACAACTGGTCCTCTACATGGAACAGCAAATAGAGGCTGCTACGTCCATCTTCCGTGGACCCTTAGGCCACCCACTTCCAATGGGACCCTGACTGCTGCCCAAACTATGACCCCCTTTCCAGCAGGAAGCAGCCAGAAAGATGCGGCATCCCCTGTCCCCAATGGCAGCTGGGGTTTCCTAATTGGAGGGGAGACTGAAACAGGAATTTTAGGGGAATATAGGAATATAGGCAGGCTTAGGGAATTTTTAGAATTGGAGTCCATGGAAAAACACAGGGCTACAGACTGGGAGAAGGTACATTTCCATAACACAAGGAAGCCAGGTGCAGTTACATTTTCCTAAGACAAGGGAACTGGAAATAGCCAAAAAGGACTATATTTACAAAATAAAGAAGGAGGAAGAAAGCCCAGAGGGAATAGGAGGACAATCAGAGAGGAGGGCCTTAGGAGTTACTATAGTAACTGATTGGAAAAGGGAATATTGACCAATCAGAGGGATATCAGGGCACAGGAACTGCAGCCTTTATAAACCATAGAAACAGGAAGTCAGTGGGACCCTTTCCCCCTCCCCACATGGGAGTCTATTCTGTAGGACTCTTTCTCCTCACATGGGAGTCTGTATTTGTTCTTCAATAAATCTCCACCTTTGCTATACTACCCTCTGTCTGTAGATTCATTCTTCAACTCTGGCAGACAAAGAATCTGGATTCCAGTCCAAAAATTTCCTATGATCTTTAGGGAGGAAAATATTACAGGATCTAAACTGCATGACTAGTGATATGAAAAGTCCAAAACCCATGACCAGCAATATTTTAGGGATGGAAAGTTTACCCTGGGTGCATGGTTCTTGTTTTCTAGTTTTTCCCCTTGCTAGACATTCAGGGCTTTCTGTATCTGCCCTATCATTATTGCTCATGTCTGTCTAACTGCCTATAACACAATGTTCAGTAATTATGTTCCAGCTTTTTACTTTATTTGGAAATGTTAATGTAAAAACATTTGACCTATAAAGAATGTTAGTGACTTTATTTGAGCCAAACTGTTGACAATTGCTGAGAAGCAGAACCTCAAAGGATTGAGATAATGCTCCAGAGAATGGCAGTTTTTTCATCTATTTTTGAATAGCCAGGGTTGAATCATATATGAGTGTTTATTCCAATAATACATTGACATCAAAGGAGGGGATTTAGATGAGTTACATGAAATCCATTGGTGATAGGTTAGAGGTGGGAGAAAGCAAAGTGGGGAAACCTCTGGGATTGGATAAAAAGTAAAATGATAGACACATACTTAGGTGTGTGCAAGAGAGTTAACAGTCAACAATTAACATGATAACAATAACAATGAAGGAATTTGTGGTATCTGCCCTGGAGCCCAAGTACATTAGGTTGTGCCCCAAGGGGTCTGGGAAAAGAGAAGTTACAAGTTACCTAAACATTTTAAGGATTTGTTATCATAGATGCAAAAAGACAAGTAGGCTCAGTTAAGGTAAAGGTTGACCTTGGCAGTGAAGATACTGTCCTAGGAAGTGATTACTCACCATAACTGCTTTTAGTTAAAGTTTAATTTTAGATCATTCTTTGTGATTACTTTTAGGTCCTTGAGTTTGCAAGACCGCCATGCAGGCCTTCCCTGAGCTTGTCAGGTTAGCATGTGGCCCCTTTCACCCACAGAAATGACCTATATATTTAATAGATATACATCATTTAACTTAGCGTAACTTTAAGATTACAAGTTTCTAAAAATATTTTGGAAATAAAGTTTCTATGCCATTCAATTACTTGTGAAAGTTTCAGGAGACATTAAATAGCCAACCATCATCCAAAGTCATGTTTTCTTTACCTCAATAAAATCTGCATATTTTAGAGGCACTTCTTGGGATGATTCATTTTGTACCTCCACAAGCTTATTTGACTTTTAGTAAACCTAGGTAAAATAAAAGTTGTATGGCTGGCCCTAACCAGTTTGGGTCAGTGGATAGAGCGTCGGCCTGTGGACTGAAGGGTCCCAGGTTCGATTCCGGTCAAGGGCATGTACCTTGATTGCGGGCACATCCCCAGTGGGAGATGTGCAGGAGGCAGCTGATCGATGTTTCTCTCTCATCGATGTTTCTAACTCTCTATCCCTCTCCCTTCCTCTCTGTAAAAAAATCAATAAAATATATTTTTTAAAAAAGTTGTATGGCTGTATTATATTTAGTTCTAAAGACATGACTGTTTTAATTAAACGAACGAACTAACTTTTATATCAAAGATTTGCCTGATCATTTAAACTTTAAAAACATTCAAATTAGTTTCTACATCTCTGAGAGTATACTTAATTTCTATAAATGAAACCAGAAATGACATCAATGGGCCCAGGCTTCCTGTCACTACTTTAGCCAATGAAGCAGAGACAGGGTTGAATCATATATGAATGTTTATTCCAATAATGCTGGCAGTGTGGGAGAGCAGCAGGTCATCCACAAAGTCTGCTTTGCCCCCCACCATAAGCTAGCTGCTTATATTGGGTAGAAGGTCAAAGATTACATGGAAAAGTAGACAAAAGGGATAGAAATGGGTATGCAAAATGGGCAGTTTATAGGCAATGTGGGCTGGGGGTTTGCAAAGGCCTAGAGGTTTTCAAAGGGCTGGCACCTCTGGTTTCCTCAACAAGATTGTCAATAGGCATGATAATAGGCAGTTTTAGGATGTGGAAGATGTTCTGAATTTCCAGGTGAGCTCCCAGATCCCTGTGCAACTCCCAGTCAGGTTGGAATGTGCTTTCTGTTAGGTTTGATTGAACAATTGATTTGATACCACTCCCCCGGGAACTGGCTTTTCAGATCATTTCACTATGGACATTCTCTTTGGTGAGACCACATTTCACTTGTGGTGACCACATTCCATTATCTTCCCTCAGGGTATGCATAAAGAAGTCTCTGCCCAGAAAAAAGGCTGCCAAAGTCGCTGACTCAGGTCACAGAGTGCTGGAGCCATCCAGGCTCAGCCACCTGGTGTGCAGATGATCAAATAAATTCGTAAGCCCTGACCACTCTGGCCTTGAGCATTCCTCCTTCAGTGACCTAACGCTTTCTTTTTAATCAGAACAAAACAATCACGGTTAACAGAGCATGACTACTATCCTATATAATAAAGAGGTAATATATAAATTGACCATCACGTCCTCGCACAAGATGGTCGTCCCCATGAGGTCACAGGATAGCTGCACCTATGTCATCACAAGATGGCCATGACCCTGTGGTCACAAGATGGCCACCCCCATGTCATCACAAGATGGCCACCACAAGAAGGCCAGCAAGGGAGGACAGTTGGGGACGAACAGACCAGCAGGGGAGGGCAGTTAGGGGCAATCAGGCTGGGAGGGGAGGACGGTTGGGGATGACCAGATCGGCAGGGGAGGGCAGTTGGGGGCGATTGGGCCAGCTGGGGAACAGTTAGGCATCGATCAGTCTGGCAGGGGAGTGGTTAGGGGGTGATCAGGCTGGCAGGCAAAAGCAGTTAGGGCAATCAGACAGGCAGGCAGGCAAGTGATTGGGAGCCAGCAGTCCTAGATTGTGAGAGGGATGTCCGACTGCTGGATGTCCTGTGGGAGCAGGCCTAAACCAGCAGTTGGACATCCCCTGAGGGGTCCCTGTTTGGGGAGGGTGAAGGCTGGGCTGAGGGACACCGCCCCCAGTGCACAAATTTTGTGCACAGGGCCTCTAGTTTCTTATAATTATACCTGGTCCCCAATATTCTATTTCTGCCCCTAACATAAAGGCTTAATCTTCTTTAAGGCAATTAAATAAAACTCTTTCCAAATATATTTTGGTCATATCACCTTTCGGAAGAAATATTATATATATATACAGACATAGATTTAGAGCTTTTTTTAAAACTTTTATGCTGGAGACAAGTATAATTATGCAAGACTCACTAGTTTATAAAAGAGCATTTGGATTCAAATTGTGTTTCTGGAAAATAAAATAAGCTAAGTTTATCTGCTCAGATGGCTTAAATTTTTAATAATATTTGTGACAAATATTTTTAAGATTTTCCATTGGATTAGTTTTTAAAAATATTTTTTTTGGTTGTTTTCCTTTAGGAAATAGTTAACTCCATGAAGTTTGCATTTCAAAGAGACCCCGTTCCTTCCATTTCCCATTTTAGAGAAGACCAGGTAGAGCATTTACTTCTCAAAGGTGCAGAGAAAAAACAATATAGATTCCTCCAAGAAAGAATTTTGTTTCCTAAATCCAGAGTTTTTAGAATACTTACAAGCCTTTTGAGATGAATAAAGAAGGTTTTAGGACAGATAACAATAATTGGTGGGCTTTTTCTGTTCTTGCATAAACTTAATTTGCAAGACAAGTTGTACAAGTTGTCCTCAATTTGTAGGAGAGTTGGTTTTAATTCTTCAAAGAACTGGATTGCAAACTGAATGATGATTTCAAGAAGCTGACCCACTCATCCCACTACATTATCTCCAATTTGCTTCTTTATATCAGAGATAAGATCTTCAAAAGATTCCTATGTTCAGATTTAGAGCTCTGTCTTTTAAATGGTTTTCCTTCCCTCTGGGCATATAGTTTTATTTTAGTGTAGAACATAACTAAAAATCAAAATCATTTAAAATATCTGGTCTGGTTTCATCCTGTATAAGTACTATTCAATGACACCATGGATGTAATAGGTGTCCTCAAAGCAAATGCAAATGATGCTACCCTCCCAAAATACAGTCATTTCTTAAAGTATTCAAAAGAAAGACTCAGGTAATTCATATCTCTCTATCTCTATATCTATCTATCTATCTATCTATCACCTATCTATTTATCTATCTATGATCTAGCTAAAGGAACAAAAGTTTTGCCTCCCCAAAAAATATGTCTGTGGGGATATTAATTTTAAAGTGGTTATTAAGAAAGAATATTATCAGTGAAGTTGAGTTCTTGGGGTTGCCATGAGGAAAAGAATTTCCTGATGCCCCCGTGGGAGGATGGGGTTTCATGGAAATCTTTATTTATGGTATAACATTAAGGGGTTCCCCTTCAAAGTCCCATTTCTGTCTGTTTTGCCATGGAAGAAGTCCAACTGCATCTTCAGCAGGGCCAGAATTAAAGCCACTGCCCAGAATTTTTGTTCCATATTAAAGTACAGTCCCGTGAGCAGAATCTGCGTGGCCATGGACCATGAGGCTGCTTAAGGCCTCATGTCTAAGGAGAGAAAAAAAGGGAGCCCATGGGTCAGTGTAGGTCACTCAGAAACAGAGAGCAAGCGTACAAGAGCAAGCAAGAGGGAATTTTTGTCTGAGGGTTTTAACTGTCCAAGATTTTGCATACTTCTGATGGAGTCCACCCACTATCTAATCCAGTGATGGCGAATCTTTTGAGCTCGGCGTGTCAGCATTTTGAAAAACCCTAGCTTAACTCTGGTGCCGTGTCACATATAGAAATTTTTTGATATTTGCAACCATAGTAAAACAAAGACTTATACTTTTGATATTTATTTTATATATTTAAATGCCATTTAACAAAGAAAAATCAACCAAAAAAAATGAGTTCGCATGTCACCTCTGACACCTGTGTCATAGGTTCGCCATCACTGATAATCCATTGCTCCTCAGGCTAGACTGACAAATACCTTCCCTACTTCACTGCACATGCACCCATCTCCCTCTCCCTGCCCCCTGCAACAATACAGTACCAGAGGGGGAAGAGAGAGCTATTAAACTCCTTGGAGGGTCAATGCTGTGATTCCTTGGGGTGTGAAGCTGTATCTTTCTGTGGAGCAAACAGGCCTCTGCTTCCCAGTTGAATATGCTCAACCATGTCTGACTCTCTTGAAGGAGAATATAGGGGGAAACCTGGTGGGGTGGGGGTGGGGGTGGGGGTGGGTGGGAGGGGCCTAGCAATCTGAATCTGTGCCAGGGACCGGTGTCCTAGTGCACATTCTTGTTAGCCTATAATTAAGTCACAGCCCCTTTCTTAGGCAATATCCTGTTTTCCTGGGTGCTCCCAGTTCGCAGGGACCACTGGCCAGGAATTTGGCAGTTTGGCAGTGGTGGGGGGGGGGGGGAGGCCGGAGGGCAGTCACTGGTGCCACCCAGGCCAGGCATTTAGATACAATCTAACTTCCCCATTCTAACTGACTCAGGAGGGGCTGTGAAAGCCTACCACAAAAGCCTGGAAGTAAGGAAACAGGGAATTTAGAAATACGTATAAGGAATAATCTCATTGTATAGGTTGTTCAGGCTTAGGATCTTTGAATCCCCTGAGACAGCAGCACTGCTTTAAATAAAGGGTTTTTCCTGAATCTCAGAGTACTCCTTGTGTATTTTCTAGTCACCTGGTAAATTCTGTAACACTCCCTTTGCTGTTTTCCTTTATTAGTATTAACTAGCTAATTACAGTAACAAAATGACCCAGAAAAACCCTTTGGTCCTCCCCCTTCTCTGCCTAAGAAATTCAGATGAGGTCTGCACCAATAAGGTGTTGAGTCTAAATTCAGGATTGATTCCAAAGAACTGACATGTAGCTGTATTCAAATTTCTAATAGCTTTTATAGGTGTAACTTACCTACATGGGCAAAGCAGCTGTTCTCGCAGTGGTGGCCAGCCAGGAATTATTCATACCCCTCCAGGACATGATCCCTTTTGATAGGAAGTTAATAGTAAAACTGAAATGTGGGGTTCAGGGAACAGATCTCCCCTTTGAGGGTTCTTGTCTCATGAAGTTTAAAGAATAAAATTCATGGACTAAAAGGACTTGTTAGTAAAAGAGTGGAAATCTATTGGAAGCAAATACAGACTCCCACATAGGAAGGGGGTCCCAAGGAGTAAGTCACTAAGCCCCTTTTTGGGGGGCTGACAGTGCCCCAGCATCAACATAACCCACGGCCAAAGGTGGAATCGCATGGCTCTGCGAGGCATCAAGCTCCATCCATGGGCTCTTGGTTCTTCACTTCCTGCAGGAAAATGTCACAATATGAATCTAGGTGACTTTAAGAATTCATTTATTAAAGCTGGAAACAGTGAAACAAAGATGGGCTTACCACATTGCGGATGGATCATGAGAATTCTTGCTTCATATTACACAGTGTTTTACAAAGTATCATACTTTACAAAGAACATGTAATAAATAATTTCAAATGCAATGCGTATTTAATTTTAAAGTGTGACTTTAATATTTATGTAAAACTTTTTTTTGTACTTGTTCAATAGAAACTTATCTGGCCACTGGGTAGAGCTAGCAGTAAAACTTCTGGTCTGCATTAAGACAGAAGAGGCAAGATCATAGCCACAAGAGTGAGCAGGTGAAGCTGCCTTGGCCTCTTATAAATAAAGTCACAGAGGCAGGAGAAGGGAGTTAGATGGGCTGCCTGGACTCAGGAAACAAGTCACCAAGGCAAACGAAGAGCTTTTGAAGAAAGAAAGCAAAGATAGGTGCCTGAGGAAAGAAAGGGAGGAAAGGTGCGGGCGTGCTCTGGAGAGAGTGTGAGTCTGCACACTGGGTCCTTTGCCTTAAAGGTTTTTATGTTTTCTAAAGGCAGGCATTGTAGGGGAGGATCTCAGTAGAATGTACATCAGCTTTCAGGGTCCTTGTCTCTACTGATTAGTCATCACTAGGGTAGGGGTCATTAATCATTGTATCTGGCCCTGGTGACAGCCATGACCTCACTGCATCTGGTTTTGCTGCTTTTCTGGGCCTAGAGATGAAACACAACTGAGACCTAGATGTCACCTCTAATTTGATCAATACTCTCTCTGTGGTCAACACTCCAGAGGCTTTGTTACTAATATTATTTGATGCTGATCAGAACCTCTTTGTCATGAGTGCTTAATGCTTAAGGGAGTGGTTGTGCAAGGGAGAGAGAGGCAGGTGAGTCAGGGTGTTGGATGAGGCAGGTTTGAATCAGCTATCTGTCTCAATTCCCCCATGCCACTTGCCAAGGAATTTTCCTAACTTATTACTATCCTGCCTCATATACATATGAATTAAAGCTTATAGAGATACTTCTCATTCATCAAGCTGCTCATTACTCTATTCATTTTATTCCACTCATCTCTTATAGTCAATCATCAAGGTTATTTCCTGTATATTCCTATATATACTAGAGGCCCCGTGCAAAAAATTCTTGCATGGGGGGGGGATCCCTCAGCCCAGCCTGCACCCTCTGGCAATCTGGAACCACTGGCCTGCCTGCCTGCCTGATTGCCCCTAACCACTTGCCTGCCTCTAGTCCTATTTAATAATAGACAAACATGGTAATTAACCATACCTCCGACATGCTTCCCATTGGCTAATCAGGGCAATATGCAAATTAACTGCCAACCAAGATGGCGGCCCGCAGCCAGGCAGCTGAAGCGAGCAGGAGGCTTGCTTGCTCCAGTGAAGGAGGAAGCCAAGGTTCCCCGCCTGCCGCTGCTGGGCTCTGAGCTGCACTCTAAGCAACAATGCTACAATTATAGAAGCTAAACAAACCCCATGCTTTCAGCCAGCCTGCTGAGCTGGAGTTGCAACAGAGTTTCAATTATAGAACCCAAACAAACAAGATACCTGCTTTCAGAAGCTGAGGCCTCAGAGCTGGAGCCGGCTCTCAGTTCCAGTGACAGCCATAGAAGGTAAATAAATCCCAGAATAAAAAAAGAAAAAGAAAAAAAGGAGAGGTTGGGAGGTTCAGTCACCCGCCAGCCTGAAAACGGCCCTCAGCCCCTCACCCAGGCTGGCCAGGCACCCCAGTGGGGACCCCCACCCTAAAGGGGGTGTGACCAGCTGCAAACAGCCATCATCCCCTCATCCAGGCTGGCCAGGCACCCAAGCGGGACCCCCACCCTGATCTGGGACACCCTTCAGGGCAAACCAGCCAGCCCCGACCCATGCACCAGGCCTCTATCCTATATAGTAAAATGGTAATATGCCTCCTCAGAGGAGCTACGAGGTCTCCCGAACCCCGGATCAGCGGAGCCGCGAGCCCTCCCAGCACTGGGATCAGTGGAGCAGCGAGGCCTCACTGCCCCTGTGTCAAGCGGAGCTGCAAGGCCTCCCAGCACTGGGATCAGCGAAGCTCCGAGGCCTCCTGGCCCCTGGAGCAGCTTGACAGGGGGCAGAGCCCAAACCCCCTGATCTGCCCTGTTCTGTGTGTGACACGCGGGAGCTCCCCAACCCCCTGATCGGCCCTGCTCTGTGCGTGACAGGGGGTAGCGCCACAACCTCCCCATTGACCCTGCCTTGAGTGTGACAGGGGGCGGTGCCCCAACCTCCCAATCGGCTCTACCCTGAGCGTGACTGGGGGTGGCATTGCAACCTCCCGATCCGCTCTGCTCTGTGCATGACAGGGGGCGGCACCCCAACTCCCCAATCGGCCCTGCTCTGAGCCCGACCAGGGGCTGCACTTAGGGATTGGGCCTGCCCTCTGCCACCCGGGAGAGGACCTAAGCCAGCAGGTCGTCATCTCCTGAGGGGCCCCGACTGTAAGAGGGCACAAGTGGGGCTGAGAGACACCACCCCCCCGCCAGTGCACAAATTTTTGTGCACTGGGCCTCTAATTATAGATAAAAAGCTAATATGCTAAGTGTCCCTCCACCTGTCTGACTGATCACTATGATGCACACTGACCACCAGGCAGCAGACACTCAACGCAGGAGCTGCCAAGCTGCAGTGACTTGGCAGTGGCAGTTCTTGGATGATGCACCCCAAAACCAAAGAGGATGGAGCCTGAGCCACACGATTCCACCTTTGGCCATGGGTTATGTTGTTGCTGGGGCACTGTCAGCCCCGAATCTGATTTACTGCACACTTGTGTTTGCATTCCACACCCTGTATGACAGCAACTTTGCAGAGTGCCCTCTCACACTCCGGGACCCCTCAGGAGATGTCAGAGAGCCAGTTTCGGCCCAATCACCACAGGCCAGGCTGAGAGACTCCACCTGCCAGAGGGATGCAGCTCACTCCACAGATGCCATTCAAGCCATGGTGCCACCCCAGGTGAGGCCAGTCAAGGAGGGACCATGGAAGGTTGGCTCCAGGGTGTGTCTTGCCAGTCTAGCCCATCCCCCCCACCCTCCCACTGGCCACCTGCTAATTAATTTCCCTTCAATGTGCATGAATCTGTGCTCTGAGTCCCTAGTCTATTATAAAATTACAGCTGCTTCTCAGACCTGCACAGAATTCTGAACCCTCCACATTCTCCTGGACCCTGTTTACTGTGCCAATTATTAGAGCAAGTTCCTCCTATTATTGGAGCACTTACTCCTGAATCTTGCCCTCTGGACCAGTTGTTGGGGCTGTTTCCTCCTTGTCACTGCTTGCTGCACCAATTGTTGAAAGTACAGGTCCTTTATCCGACTCCACCATGCTAACTGTTGGTTCCAAGCACCTTTGCCAGGGACTGGACCTTCTTGGACAGAGAAGACATGAGAAGCTGTGGGCATATAAGAGTCTTTATTGTAGTCCACGTAGCCATTGCTAATAAGGAAGTCTATAAAGCAGTCCTTGCTAACACAATAGCAAACACAGGAGCTGTACCAAGCAGCTGCACGCCAGCTGGTCCGTAACATGTCTTCTCCATAATGCAGCCCTCAGCACAGGAGCTATATAAGAGCCAGCCTAAGCAGCCTCACATAACAGCAGCCCCTCACTGGCTGGTTGGTAACAAACTTCATACTAGCATAGGCAAAAGAAGCTTCTTGCCAAATAGTGACCTCAGTCTTTGGGTTATAGAAGGGCACGCTTGCACAGGACATACAGTGAAACTGCTGTATCTCTGCACCTGCCTGTGGCAACTCAGCTTTGAACATCCTGTTTAGGATTCCCATCCTCAGATTGGCCTTGAACATCCGGCACACTCTAGACAGGCCCCCACAACAACCTTGTGCATATATAGTTTTACATTATTGAATGTTTATCTTTAATATAAATGGCTGGAAATTATACTGTTGACTGAAATAATAAATATGTATGTGGATATGCTATTTATTACAAAATTCCCCTTCTTAATATTACAACATTTTATACACCAGCAAATATCCACAAAAGAGATGTTTTCTTGGCAGATTTCTTTTCCTTTCTTTTAACCATTTTCTGTGATATCAGACTGTCTGAAATTTGGTAATGATTAAAAAGGTGGTTCTCACTCTAAAACAAGCATATCAAACTCGCAGCCCGCGGGCCTCATGTGGCCCACAACGAATATTTTTGAGGCCCAGCCAATATAACAGTATGTAAGAACGTTTTAATAAAAATGTCATAACTTAATTTTTACAATAACCTGTTATACGTATTTATTAATAACAAACTACAACGTTCGCTAATGACTGATTACTATAATTGTGTTACATTCATTTCCCTTATGCGTCTTACCCACAGGCGCACCATTTCTCTCCACTAATACTAGCAGCAAATATTTAGCAGCTGATTGCTATGTCATTAGTCTTGAACTGACTTGTTTGGTGTGTACAACAGGAAATATTTCCCTTTCAGAGAACAACAAAAAAAATAGATTTATTTGTGTTATGCTTATTAATTTGTGCAGTTATTCAGTGTCTGGTAAGTTAATGCTCAAGAAAAAATATTAATTTTTATGAAAATGTTCTATTACTTTATGTTAATAATTACTCATTTATTTCAGCCCTTTGTATTCAGCATGTCTCTATAGAAATAAACCTACATTTCTATGAAAAGTTAAGCTTTTGTTTTTTTGTGGCCCACATAAACTTAAACCTTGTTTATTCGGCCCATGTTAGCCTTTGAGTTTGACATGCTTGCTCTAAAAAAATTCACCATTTACTTTTACACCTTTTCCAACAACATGAGAAGCAAATTGTATGTTATTCTGTATTTAAAGTTTTTTTAGAGCTCTGTTAGAGAGGGAACAAATGAACTTAGAAACACATTTCAGAACGTTTCTTCATTTATTAGACAATATTTTTGAAGTCATTTGCCAATGAGTACTTCTCACAACATAGGAATTCAAAAAAAAAATCTTCATATTATGGTACATAAATCACTGTGTCTTTGGTCATACATATAAAGAGATGGCATTAATCAAGAGCTATTTGTAGAAACAGGGTTTGAAAATCAACTTTAAAATCAGGGGAACAAGAGCAACAAGAAAAGCCCAGAGTGAGCAGAAGGAAGGAGATAATAAAGATTAGAGTAGAAATAAATGACATAGAGACCAAAAAAATACATAAAATAAATGAAACCATGAGCTGGTTCTTTGAAAGGATAAAAAAGGATTGATGAACCTCTAGCCAGGCTCACCAAGAAGCAAAGAGAGAGGACCCAAATAAACAAAATCAAAAATGATAGAGGCGAAATAACAACAGACCCCACAGAAATACAATGGTTGTTAAAAAATACTATGGACAACTCTACTCCAACAAACTAGACAACCTGGAGGATATGGACATATTCCTAGAAAAATACAACATTCCAAAACTCAATCAGGAAGAATCTAAAAATCTCAACAGGCAAATAACTATGGAAGAAATTGAAGCAGTCATCAAAAAGCTTCCAGCAAACAAAAGCCCAGGACCAGACGGCTTCACAGGGGAGTTTTACCAAACATTCAAGGAAGAACTAAAACCTATCCTCCTCAGACTACTACAAAAAATTCATGAGGAAGGAACACTTCCAAGCTCATTCCATGAAGCCAGCATCACCCTAATACCAAAACCAGGTAAAGACAACACAATGAAAGAGAATTACAGGCCAATATCCCTCATGAACATAGATGCCAAAATCCTCAACAAAATCTTAGCAAATCAGATCCAGCAGTACATCAGAAAGATCATACACCATGATCAAGTAGGATTTATCCCAGGGATGCAAGGATGGTATAATATCCACAAATCAATAAATGTGATACATCATATAAACAAATTGAAAGAAAAAACCACATAGTCATATCAATTGATGCAGAAAAAGCATTTGACAAAATTCAACACCCATTTTTGATAAAAACACTCAGCAAGGTGGGAATAGAAGGATCATACCTCAACATAATAAAAGCCATATATGACAAACTCACAGCCAAAATCATACTCAATGGACAAAATCTAACACCATTTCCGCTGAGAAAAGGAACAAGACAGGGATGCCCACTCTCACCACTCCTGTTCGACATAGTACTGGAAGTGTTAGCCATTGCAATTAGACAAGAAGAATAAATAAAAGGCATCCAAATTGGAAAAGAAGAAGTAAAACTGTCCTTATTCGCAGATGACATGGTATTATACATAAAAAACCCTAAAGACTCCATCAAAAAACTATTAGACTTAATAAATGAATTCAGCAATGTAGCAGGATACAAAATTAATGCCAAGAAATCTATGGCATTTCTATACACCAGTAGTGAACTTACAGGAAGAGAGACTAAAAAACCAAATGCATTTACCATCACATCAAAAAAATTAAGCTACCTAGGAATAAACTTAACTAAGGAGGTAAAAGACCTCTACTCAGAAAACTACAGGATGTTGAAAAAAGAGATAGAGGAAGACATAAACAGATGGAAGAACAGACCATATTCTTGGATTGGTAGAATAAACATCATTGAAATGTCCATACTACCCAAAGCAATCTATAAATTCAACGCACTTCCCATTAAAATACCAACGGCATATGTCACAGGCCTTGAACAAACTCTCCAAAAATTCATCTGGAATAAAAAAAGACCCCGAATAGCTGCAGCGATACTGAGAAAGAACAAAGTAGGTGGGATCTCAATACCAGATATCAAGCTGTATTACAAAGCCACTGTTCTCAAAACTGCCTGGTATTGGCACAAGAACAGACATATAGATCAATGGAATAGAATATAAATTGGCCCAAACCAATATGCTCAATTAATATTTGACAAAGGAGGCAAGAACATACAATGGAGTCAAGATAGTCTCTTCAATAAATGGTGTTGGGAAAATTGGACAGACACATGCAAGAAAATGAAACTAGACCACCAACTTACATCATACACAAAAATAAACTCAAAATGGATAAAGGATTAAATGTACAACGGGAAACCATAAAAATTCTAGAAGAATCCAAAGGCAACAAGATCTCAGACATATGCCGAAGCAATTTCTTCACTGATACAGCTCCTAGGGCATTGGAAACGAAAGACAAAATAAACAAATGGGACTACATCAAAATAAAAAGCTTCTTCACAGCAAAAGAAACCATCAACAAAACAACAAGAAAGCCCACTGCATGGGAGAACATATTTGCCAATGTTATCACTGGTAAGGGTTTAATCTCCAAAATTTATAGGGAACTCATACAACTTAACAAAAGGAAGATAAACAATCCAATCAAAAAATGGCAAAGGACCTAAATAGACACCTTTCAAAAGAGGGCATTCAGAAAGCCAAGAGACATATGAAAACATGCTCAAAGTCACTAATCATCCAAGAGATGCAAATCAAAACAACAATGAGGTACCATCTCACATCTGTCAGAATGGCTATCATCAACAAATCAACAAAAGACAAGTGCTGGAGAGGATGTGGAGAAAAAGGAACACTTGTGTACTGCTGGTGGGAATGCAGACTGGTGCAGCCACTATGGAAGACAGTATGGAGTTTCCTCAAAAAACTACAAATGGAACTCCCATTTGACCCTGTGATCCCACTTCTAGGAATATATCCCAAGAAACCAGAAACACCAATCAGAAAGGATATATGCACCCCTATGTTCATAGAAGCACAATTCACCATAGCTAAGATCTGGAAACAGCCTAAGTGCCCATCAGTAGATGAATGGATTAGAAAACTGTGGTACATCTACACGATGGAATACTATGCTGCTGTAAAAAAGTAGGAACTCTTACCATTTGCAACGGCATGGATGGAACTGGAGAGCATTATGCTAAGTGAAATAAGCCAGTCAATGAAGGAAAAATACCACATGATCTCACTCATTTATGGATAATAAAGACCATTATAAACTTATGAACAAAAATAGATACAGAGGCAGAGCTGCCTCGAACAAACTGTCAAACTACAAAGGGAAGGCTGGGGAGGGTTGGGGGGCAGGAGGGGGTGGTAAGAGATCAACCGAAGGACTTATATGCATTCATATAAGCATAACCAATGGACATAAGACACTGGGGTTAGGGGAGGCCAGGGGATTGTCAAGGGAGGGAGAAAAAGGGAGACATATGTAATACTCTTTGTAATACTTTATGCAATAAAACAATTAAAAAATTTTAAAAAAATAAAATCAGGGGAACATATTCATGAAAAGCACCCCACAGCCCTCTTAAGTCTTTCATCAGAAATGACCAAGGAGACATAGTGTCACAAAATAGTATTGCTACTTAAGAAATTCATTACCCATGGCATATTATATGGTAAAGAGTAAAGAGACAAGGCCCACATCAGGAAACCCATGCATTGGGATGCTAACAGATTAAATTATAACACATAATTGAATTCCAAAGTACACTAATGACTTGTTAACCAATGGTACATTCAAACTTTCTTAATATTTCCGAAACTAAGGGCTAAACACATTATTGACATCCATCTCCTTGAGCAGTCTTACCTACACTTCTCAGTTGTTGTATTGAATTATAATATGAAAGGCAAGATAATTAATAATGACATCCTAATTGTTTATGTACTGCTATGATTTAATCAATACTTATAGCAAAATGAACTTGTTTCCATGGTAATAGAAAAACACTGAATAAATATTTCTCAGAGTGCACTTGATAGGTCTTTTATTAGACCATTTGGTGTAACAACTATTTTCAAATTTATTATATTCATTTTCCCAGTGTTATGTTGTTGAAATAACTTTCTAGGCCAAATATAAAGCCAATCTGCCGGGTGGGAGGCACATCAGCAAATCTAAACTTAGATAACTTCTGTGTCCCTGTAAATACTTCACTTGACCATAAATGGAGTTTATATAGTTAGCTAATCCCAACCCAACTCTTGGCCTTTACACCCCAAATTAAGATGACTATGTGGCCCCAGTCCATCAGCTATTTTTGTTTTTCTCTTTCTTGCTCTTTATTCATCCTGTAAAAGTTTCCTGCCTTCTGCCCCATTTGCAGTTCTCCCAATAAAGAATGTCACTTCATGAAATGTTACGTTTGTTATTATCATCTAAATTGTCTTCTTTTGTCATTTTTTAACACTGGATGAGGGGAGTTGGTAATGGTGAAGGGAGAGGGAGATGAGGGTAAGACTTCTCTGAATAAATAAGTAAATCACTCTAAATTATGTAAAGTTGGCTTGTGAACCAGGTTTTATATATAAATTTTTTTTTAAAAAAAAAATGCAGCCTGGCCAGCATTGCTCAGTGGTTGAGTGGGAATCTATGAACCAGGAGGTCATCCTTCAATTCCCAGTCAGGGCACATGCCACGGTTGTGGGCTCGATCCCAAGTGTGGGGTGTGCAGGAGGTAGCCGATCAATGACTCTCTCTCATCATTGATGTTTTTATCTCTCTCTCCCTCTCCCTTCCTCTCTGAAATCAATAAAAATCTATTTTTAAAAATGAAAATGCAAACCCTACATATAAATACAAACAAAAATGAAGAAACACTGCTTTATGTAAAATTCCACAGGAACAATGTATATAGTTTTTGAGCGTGGTACTCTAATTGTACAAATTTAGCAGGGCATATTCAATGGGAAAAAATAGCTGAAATAAAAGTATGAATTTCCCTGTAAGCTATTGGTTGTGGTATTGAAATGATGTAATAATTGTATATTCTTTTATAAATTGTAGAATCAAGCAAACGAATAAGTGCATTAACCATTCAGAGCCAGAATTTTTATTGTGAATAAAGATAAGAGTGTGAAAGAAATGAAGAAAATGAAAAGAAAGCTCTGTTAGTGTAAGATTTCATTTGGAGATTTCCCTATAATCGTATGCTTTTGTCTGTTCCCTAGCTTTGTTCAGTTAAATTGCCTACATGCATATAACTTCAATACAATTAGCACAGTAAGTTTACAGATCTTGGTTTCTAAATACCATTTTCTACTTAAAGAAATCAGAGCCCCTGAACAAATGGCTAACTATAGGACAGAGACAAAGACAGTATAAGTTGAGCCTGTAACATCTTGTTGTGTTAGGAATAAACTTTAAAAAAAAAATAGAAAAGAATAACTTAATTAAACATGTCAAAGGGAGAAACTATGGCTAAATTTAGACAATAAAAGCAGTTAAAAACTCTTATAATGTATTACAATACAGAGAATATAAAAAATCCAAAGCAATACCCAAAAACATAAAATATAAGAAAAAGGAAAAAAGAAGAAAGCAAAAATAGAGAGAAAGCTCTTCTTTATATTAAAAAAAGTCTTAGCTAATGTACTTGGATGGGACTCATGTAGAATTAAACAAAATGATCTTTTGCAACCATCAATATAACTGATTAAGATAAGAGCCATTGAAGGTTATTGAACTTTTTGGGAGGATGATTATTGAGGGAAAAAATATTCACATCATTTCAATGTACTATATTACTCCACCAAGTACTTGTTAATGACAAAGACAAAACAGGACTTTTCACATGAGAGTTTTGGCAGTCACCATCTTAATAATAACTACAATATACAGATATAATATGTCTTCAGATGTAAAGTAATAGAAAATGTACACAATGTCACTGATATTGCTTAACCTAAGTCTAATTAAAAGAAAATCATTAACAAATCTAGATGGTGAAATAGTGGAACGGTGGCTACCTGATTCATTAATGTATTTGTTCTACAATTACTTATTAAACAAGAGGTCTGGTGCACAAAATTTGTGCACAAGTGGGGTCCCTAGGCCTGACTGGTGATCAGGGCCAATCTGTGGGGCAACCAGAGTGGCAATCAGGGCCACCACTCACACCTGCCTTGGCCTGGTGCCGCCCACTCACCTGCTCCACTATCCCACTGCAGTCCCGCTCTTGTCAGGGCCCATCATGGCCAGTGCCACATTGCTAACACCTGTCATGTTTCCAGCCACCCCCTGGTGGTCAGTGCATATCTTACTCCTGGTTGATAGAACTCCCATCCTTGGGGACAATTTGCATATTAGCCTTTTATTAGATAGGGCTAGAGGCCTGGTGCACAAAATTCATGTATTGGGGGGGAGTCCCCTCAGCCCAGCCTGCACCCTCTCCAATCCGGGACCCCTTGGGGGATGTCCAACTGCTGGTTTAGACCTGATTCCCCTGTAGTTGGACATCCCTCTCACAATCCGGGACTGCTGGCTCCTAACTGCTCACCTACCTGCTTGCCTGATTGCCCCTAACCACCTCTGCCTGCCAGCCTGGTTGCCCCCAACTACACCCCCATGCCGGCTTGGTCATCCCCAACTCCCCCCCCCCCCGCACTGGCCTGGTTGCCCCCAACTGTCCCTCCTGCCTGCCTGGTCACCCCACACCGCCTGTTATTCAGTCATTTGGTTGTCCCTCGCTAACCCCCCTGCCAGCCTGGTTTCCCCATGCAGCCTGCTGTTTGGTCATTACTGTTACTGTGACAGTGTCCCAGACAATATACATATTCCTCTATTATTAGTATTGATACCTACTATGTGCCAATCACTGGGTTAGGCAGAGAGCTTACAGGAATGAGACATAACTGTGTCAGTACTTACCACTTTGCTTCAAAATATTTGGCAGGGTAAAAGGTTGGTAAATATAATCTTTAGATTATATGGTTAGAGAAAAAACCTCTGGTGAAATAATATATAAATCAGAAAAAAAAATAAAGTGAATGGAGCGACCTGATCTAAGTCAGGAGCATGCTTAGCATTTTTAAGGAACAACAAGCCAGCTGGTTAGCATCACTGCAGCAGACTAGGAGGAAGGAAAGTGGTCACGAAGAAAGTTGGCAGAAACCATTTTATGTAAGGCAATTCATTTAAAACATTGTTCGGGATAGTTGAAATTTATCCTCCGTATAATGGAAAACTTTATATGTTCCCAGAAGATAAAGATATTTGCTCGCTAATTTTTTTAATCTTAATTATTGAGAAGAAAAAATAAAATACCATTTACATCTCTTAAAACATTTTATTTTATGTAGATTTATGGTAATTCCTATTACCATAGCTTTCATGCAACTGGATATTATCAGAGAATTATGAAAGAGTCTGAGAGAAGTCTTAAATGGAACCATTGTCTTGGAACACAAATTGATGGAAGCTAGGACACATTAATGTGACTTTTAAAATAATATATTGTTTGTAACTGATTCCTAATCTCTCAGAAACTCTCTTGTTAATATGTCTTATCACTTAAAATCACAGTATCTGAAATTGTTAGAAGTTTCAACTAAGTCATTATGCTTACTATCAGTCCAATTTTATGATATGTTTTTAAAAAAAACCTTTAAATTATATCACACTAGAGCAAGTGTATATGACAGCCTTGACTTAGCTGTAATAAATAGCCAGAACTGTTTGAAAAGAGAAGGGGTAGCAGACAGGACCCTTCAAGGCTGCATTATACCAAGCACCTCATTTGGTAGTGCAGATGATTTGGGAAATGCTGGCAGGGGAGTAATTGAAAAATCCCTGAGAATGCTTAATTTCATTTTTGATTTAAATAGCTAGAGCCTACTAAAAAACACAGTGCTAGAGTGAAATTTTGCAGCTGAGAATTTCTTTCAATACATTCCCATTCTGCTACTAACGTTCCTTAAAGCAAGAAATAGATAGTTTGGTTCAGTTCTTGTTTTAGTTGCATTTGAGGGAAGAAAATCCCTGCCATGTATCCTCCTGTCTGTCTTTACTCATGTCTCCTTCATGTTTTATACTGGAGCTCTCTACATTAGATGGACATGCTAGTCCATGTCTGAGTGTTTCTTAGGGCAAACATTGCCTTCCATCCTCTTGTGAAATTTTACTGAAGTCAATGAGAAACTGCATGACTGGATCAAGATGGGGTATATGGCCCCACGAATTCACTACAAATATAAACTCTTTTAAAGAAAGCAAGAGAAAGGAATGAGAGAAAAAAGGGTGGTAAAATGGCCTCAGATGAGCACTGGAAGCAAATTAGGGATACCACATAGAAATTTATTGGAATACCTGATTCCATTTTTGAAGATACAGCTAAGGAAGTAAAGGTAGTCACATTTTAAAATGACTAGTATAGGACCACAACCACCATTATGGACTAAAGCAGAAGGTCCGTCGGGGCATAAGATTTGAACAAATTTGACATTTCAACAAATGGTATGATTTGGAGTAAAGGCAACATCAGACTTGTGGTATAGCTAAAATATTATATTTTGAAAGTCTCATAACTGTCTTATTTAGATATGGAGAACAATAGATTGCATTTGGATTTTTTTCTAATAGGTTTCATTATTCAAATTCCCAATAGATCAGAGAGAGTTCTGAGTTTTCATTTTACTCGTACAAGATAGTAAAACTTTCTAAGCTTAATTTGTCTACTGGCAGGTATACTGTTTTTTACTTTTGTAATTATTTGGGTAGCTGTCTTGCAATTTAAGTAAAAGATATGTGTAAAGTAGTCTTGATTCTTTGGTTAGTACACTTTCTAAATGAATGTTGTTTCTACATTTGTAAATTATGAGCTCTGCACAATGCCTTGGTTGAATACAATCACTATGGTTTCCACAGTATAAATTCTTCAGGAGGAAAATGTGCTATAGAAAATTCAACAATTATTGAATTTAAATTGTGGATAGAGGCTACTGTTAATTTTACTCTTCAGGACAGAGAATTCATTGCCAAGAAACAAACATACCAATAGGCAAACAAATAAAAATAATAACTAAAAATAGCTGCCTTCATCTATGATAAAATTGAATAGTAAAGACATGGTTTTCATTCAGGACTAGGTAATAGTTTGCAGGTTTTCAGTCACTCAATCATCCAGTCTAAAAGTGTGTATTTCATGGCCTCTGAGATTTTATTCCTAAATCATTACATTCCTGATCCAGTTTTCCTTGACTGTGCATAATAGTCTCCAATATCTCTGAGCTCTGATGGGCATTAAAGTGAATCACAGACTTAACTTCATCACCAGCTACCCTTAGAATTACCTAAGGTACTGTGGCCTAAACAGAGTTCCCTATTCAAAAGCAGTTTTCCCACCATTTGATATTGTGCCTGAAATACCACATTGTAATTCATTCCTTGTAGACTGAATTATTTTCACTCTCCAAAGACTTCTGTATTAAAATTCAGATAGGGCTAGGAGGTTTAACACCTAAGGTTAATTTATGAAAATCAACAAATATTTTGGAAGATGGAGAGAAAGATCTGATAAGGATGAGATAAAGAATATGGCCTAAACAAATAAATGGGTACTAAGGCAGAAGAGCATGGAGAGAGAAATTGAAGGGGTGATGGAAGGACCCCGAAGACATACTTCATATACTTTATGAGACAAAAATATGAAGAGAAATGAGGACTGAAACTAAAGGAAGAAGCCCATTTGCAGTTTCAAATAACTACCTTAAGACAGTGTTTGCAAAAAGGGATTACTCAGGAAATTTGTTCATATGATCTTTTAGGAAAATAATATTTCTTGTACAAGTAAGATTGAGAAATCCTTATACCTTCCTTTACCTTCATGATAAATATTATTATGTCAAAGGCTCTCAGAGGTTCTTAGTGAAACTGACTATTTACATTTAACTCAGCCTTCCTGTACCAAAACCTTTCTTTAAACAAAATCATTTTAGAAAGTTGACACGACACAAATACTATTATTATCATAATAAGCATCTCAAGTATATTGGAAAGAACTTTGCGTTGGAATAAAAAGGACTAGATTAAAGTTCTAGTTTTGTCACTACGTGTATATTTGATCTTCCCAAGCTATAGTTTATGCATCAATTAATGAGAAATAATTTTTCTTTGCTCATCCCTCACTCAATTATTACAATGGCACAGCGAAGCACTTAATAAACTAGAAAATGTACATGTGTAAGTCACTACATAACTTTGAGTTCATGTATTCTGGCTGGGCACCACCAACTCCAAAGACAACCAGAACACCGTAGCGCCCACCCAACAGACCCAAGTGGGGTTGAAATTCTAAATGAAACATTTTCTACCAGAACAAATTCTTGAATAAAAATAAATTAATTGAAGTGAGCAGAATACCTGGGTCACAAAAACATTCTTTGTCATTTCAGGCAGTGCCACTCACCACAATTATGGTGTTTGATTATTCCCGAGGGATAGATTTACAAAAGAGGCTTATTCAAGTATGGCATGTTATTCCAGAGTGAATTATTTATTTATTTCAGAGAAGAAGGGAGAGGGAAAGAGTGATAGAAACATCAATGATGAGAGAGAATCATTGATCAGCTGCCTCCTGCATGCCTCTTACTGGGGATTGAGCCTGCATTCAGGACCCTTTCAGTCTGCAGGCCAACACTCTATTCACTGAGCCAAACTGGCTAGGGCCACTCATTTTTGACAGGATATCCTTTTACAATGGCACAAATTAAAGCAAGTGTTAATTAGGAAATTACATAAAGCTTCCATACATTATTGAGACAAAAGGTCTTGGGTGATTTACTGAAGATATGGGCTGTCTCAAGTAAGGATCCCTTTCCCCCTTATCTATCCTACCCTAAGGTATAATTCTGAAGTAAGCTTACATTAGCTCTAGGAGTTTGCAAGTATGGCATTATGATTCATAGCAGGATAAAACTAGGAGCAAACACCAGTTTATGAGAAAATAAGCTCAGATTTAAAGACAAAGTATGGCAATAAACAACTTTCATAGCTATGAATGCTGAGGGGAAAAATGACTAATTTTATATACTTTTAAAATCTTCTAACATAATGCATTTTACCATAGACTGAGAGTCTCTCTTCAGAATTGTCAAGTGGCAAGATAGGGGGCAGTGAAGCTGTTATGATAGAGACTAAATGTATTATTTGTCTGAGATGCCGGTGAGGCAAGATGTTCAAGCAAATGCCAGATTTAGTTGTATGTGTAGAAAGGGATATTATTTTGTAATTTATAGGTGATACTTGTGACCTGTATGTATAGAAATTATGTAGTAGAAATTTCTCAAGTGTTATTCTGCCATTGCTAAATTTATAACCTGCTCAAAATATTTGCTCTGATCCTTTTTGGATAAAAACATGAGTCTTGAAGTGGAATTAGCAAGAAAAAGTGACTTTTTCTTCTGTATCTGAAAATTATTTGGCTTTGAACTATAGAGAATGTTAGAAGATAAGTGATATATATTACATATAATATACTAATAGCATATACAAATATATAAAATTAATAAGAATAATATATATATTTTATATAACATTAATATAATAATATAACTCTATATGTTAGCATGTATCATTGTGTTATTAATAATTGTAATGCCTAACATAACTTATTTTATTATCATAATAATACTCTGAGCCCTAACCGGTTTGGCTCAGTAGATAGAGTGTCGGCCTGCAGACTCAAGGGTCCCAGGTTCGATTCCAGTCAAGGGCATGTACCTTGGTTGCAGGCACATCCCCAGTAGGGGGTGTGCAGGAGGCAGCTGATCAATGCTTCTCTCTCATCGATGTTTCTAACTCTCTATCCATCTCCCTTCCTCTCTGTAAAAAAATCAATAAAATATATTAAAAAAATAATACTCTGAGGCAGAAGGTATTATTAACCTGTTTTATAAATAAGAGAAATTGAGGCATAAACATTAAGTGAATTGTTAAAGATCACAGGCCTACTTACTAATTGACATGGACTAAATTCAAACTCGGTCATTCTGATTCCAATGTGTATATTTTTTTTAAATCCAATTACATCATTTTCCACTTAAAAATATATAGTCTGAGAAGAGGACAATAATGAATATACACTTGTATATACGATAATTGTTATGAGGATGCATCATTGTGAAAAGACTGGATTTGAATCCTTCCTCCATGACTTTGGATAAGTCATTCCACCCTGCATCTCAGATTCTTCCCTGATGTGGACATCAGTGCACAGCTTGCACAGTGTTCGGAGGAGAGTATTGCAGCTCTGCATGTGCCGTAACGCATGGACGCATTGCTCCTCTCCTTCCCATAAACTCTTTTTCTCCTCCCCTCTCCACAAACTTTAAATTTGTCAGTAACAGTTTAGATGCAGGAGGGTTTTATTCAGGAAGAATTTTAGAAACATCTTATAAAACAAAATATTTCCACTTTATTGTTTTTAAAAATAGGGATTTCGGTGGGTGGGGAGAGATCAAGAAAAGAACTTGTATGCATATGTGCATAAGCCACGGACACAGACAATAGGTGGTGAAGGTCTGAGGCTGGTGTGGAAGGACTAGAGGAGGTCAATGGAGGAAAAAAGAGGACATATGTAATACTTTCTACAATAAAGATTAAAAAATAAAAAAAATAGGAATTTGGTTAGGTGGTGGATGAGATCTATTAAAGAACTGTACTATGCACATAGTATTTATTAAAATGAATTAGTTTAATTGTGAAAATTGTGACATTACAGGAGAGATGCTAATTACACATTGTACTCTGAAGATGGTTAGTAAATGAGTTGTCATTTTGTCATTATTATATAAATTAAATCAACAACACTTAGAAACATAGAATATTAAAGATGGAAATACATGGAAATCATATATAATTCAAACACATTGTTTACATACAATTGGAAATTAAAGAATGCACCATGATAAATAATGAAAAAATCTGCAACTAGGATAAGTAAGATCAATCCACACTAATTCATAGGCCTCCTGGTGGAGACCAACCTTTTTGTGAAAAAATGAATTTCCATTAGTACCAACTAGTCATGATCAATAGATTGGATTGGTCCCCATGAAAATATCATTCTATTGAACTGTCTCTGAAAGGATAGGGAATATACATCAATTTTTTTTTTTAAGCTGCATTCACTAGAAAACAAAAATCTTTCTAAAATAGTGTCCTTTTATTTGTTTGTTTGTTTAAGTTCATGACAACATAGGCAAGAGTATCACTGGTCTTGTGACATAAGTTAAGCTATCCCAATACTCAGTTCACCTGTTCTGTTTGTAATCCTAATGTATCATGTTGCTATGTTTTTCTGAATGATCTACATTCTCCCACCCCACCCAATATCTCTTTGCCTGTCTTAACTAAAATCTTATTTAGGCATTAGGTATCATGTGTATCTTAAATGAACAGTTGCATCAACCAGATCCTGTTCAAAAGAAGAAATGAGAATATAATATATTGGGTATTTTTTTCTTAACATCACTGAAATGAAACCCTTTGGTAGATTTTTAAAAATAGTTTTTTGACACTGGGAAAGTCATTTCATATAACACACTGCAGTTTTTAAACAACCCGCAGAAAAGACTGTAAAAGGTACCTAAAGATTTTTATTTTCTATGAACCATACCATACTGGGGTTAATAAAGTCATATTTGATGGGAACAGAAAGAAATGACTCTGCTGCAAAACACTATAACAACCACCCAGATTCCCATAACACTAATGGTATCAGAAATAAGTGTAAGGTGGCTGCTTTCTTTGCTTTTAGTGTTAAGGATAATGGGGCTTATGTTGCAATAGGAAAGAAAGCCCCATAATATTTCCCAGGATGTGGGTGATAAGTAAGGAGGAGATTCAGATGGTACAATAGTTCACTCAGGCTTGAGCTGGAAAGAACCTTAGGAGATCAAGTTATTTCTTTTATCGCCATTATTTTTCTAATGCCCAGGTCACATTCCAGAGTTTGTTTTTTGTTTTTTTTGTTTTAATCAATTTGGTTAGAGAGTTGTTAGCATAGACCCACACTTATACAAAAACAACAATTTTTTAAGTTCTTAGTGTTTCTTTAGTTTAAAAGTTACAGGAATTAGCACAAGGGTGAAATAATAAGATTATACTCAGAAAGTGATAAAATGGCCCTAACTGGTTTGGCTAAGTGGATAGAGCATCAGCCTGAGGACTTAAGGGTCCCAGGTTCAATTTCGGTCAAGGGCATGCACCTTGGTTGCAGGCACATCCCCAGTAGGAGGTGTGCAGGAGGCAGCTGATCAATGTTTCTCTCTCATAGATGTTTCTAACTCTCTCCCCCTTCATTTCTGTAAAAAATCAATTAATATATATATATATATATATTTATAAAATTGTCTTATTTGTAATTCAGGGGATAGATATAGCCAGTTGTATTGACATCCCAACCTTTATTTTGGCTTTTAGTTTCAACTACTTCAATCATTCTAATTTACATTATTTCAAAAGTTGCTGTGAAGTAACAGTGGTTTTGTTTTTGTTTTTTCTTCCCTTCTAAGTCACCCTCTCATAGAAGTATTAATGAACCTCAAACTGTTTTATGAGGGAAAAGTAGAAGAAATCTGATTCCTGGCTAATTCCGTCACTGATTCATAAAGCCTACTTCTTTCTAGATCAGTTACTGGTAAATCCTGGCTGCTTTAAGGAGGGCCTTAGGGCATGTATGATATCCAGAGAAGTGAACTGATTTGAGAATGTATTTTCCAGACTGAAAAGTCTTTCATTGTAAAAGAACATGTAAAGAAGAAAACAAATAAATTGAAGTGTTAAGTCACCAGTCTGTATGCAAAGAATTAAGAACAGGTAATCCTGCACTATTAATGTGGTGTTTTTTTCTCCTCCACAAGATCATAAATTCCTTAAAAGCAAAGACACAACTTACTGTGTTTTCCCTCAACCAGGATCACGAAGTTTAAGACCCAGTAAACTGTGATAATTTTGAATCAACATATCGGTAATCTATAAAACTTGCAAATTCTGTAAAATGAGCTGAAAGCCCAATGCTGATCCAAACTGATATGTTTCTTCCTCTCACTTTGTCTGTCTTCTTCCTTGTAAATACATTCTGCAGGGCCTCAAGCACATTTCCCACAAAGCACTCGGAGGCTTCATTTGTTTACTTCCAAGCGATAACAAAGAAGCCATACTGGTCTCCAGTTCATGTAAAGTCCAAGAGCGGCCGCATCAAACTGATACACTGTAATTAACTAGGGAAGGTGCTTGCTGTCAGTCACATCTGAGAACAAAAACCATTGGTCAGAATGTGTGTGGCAACGGCAAGGGGGGAAATTTGGGATTTGTAATCCCCTAAACAAAGGAGTTCACTCTCTTGTGCTCTTTGGACTTACGTGACTCTGGATGTGTGAGGCTCCCCTTGCATCCCCCACCTGGCCCAGAGCCATGTGGACCCCGCACAATGGACTGCAACCAACCTGATGCTGAATTGGACCCAGCTCCACATGGAAAGAACACTCTGGACACTGGCATTGCTTCTGGCTTTACTGAAACCCCCGCTACACTTCTTCTACAGCTGGATAAAGAAAAATGAGAGTTTGCAAACTCAGGGGTGTAATTCCATGCAAATAAAACTCACTCATCCTCCCGTGTGAGTCTTAGAAAGTTCTTTTTCTTGAGATATCGTAAAGACTCTACTCCTAGAACACAATGGGGAAAAGGACCTGCCACTTCATCCAGTAACAAAACCAGGCCAAGCAACTTGCTGAAGCATCCTATCTAATAATAGACAAACATGGTAATTAACCATACCTCCGCTACGCTTCCCATTGGCTAATCAGGGTGATATGCAAATTAACTGCCAACCAAGATGGCAGCCGTCAGCCACACAGCTGAAGCGAACATGAGGCTTGGTTGCCCTGGCAATGGAGGAAGCCAAGGTTCCCCGCCTGCCGTGGCCCAGCTCTGAGCTCTGGGTGCAACAATGTTTCAATTATAGAAGCTAAACAAACCCCAGATATCTGCTTTCAGCCAGCCCCCCTCGGAGCTGAAGCCACAACAAAGTTTCAATTACAGAAGGTAAATAAATCTTAGAATAAGAAAAAAAAGGAATAAAGGAGAGACTGGGAGCTTCAGTTGCAGGCTTGGTCTGCCTGAAAACAGCCCTCAGCCCCTCATCCAGACTGGCTAGGCACCCCAGTGGGGATGCCCACCCTGAAGGGGGTGTGGGCAGCCTGAAAACAGCCCTCAGCCCCTCATCCAGGCTGGCCAGGCACCCCAGTGGGGACCCGCACCCTGATCTGGGACACCATTCAGGGCAAACCAGCAGGCCCCCACCCATGCACCAGGCCTCTATCCTATATAGTAAAAGGGTAATATTCAAACTGGCCCTAACAGCAGAAAGACTGGGAATGACTGGTCACTATGACACACAGTGACCACCAGGGGGAAGATGCTCAATGCAGGAGCTGTCCTCTGGTGGTCAGTGAGCTCCCACATGGAGGAGCTCTGCTCAGCCACGAGCCAGGCTGATGGCTGCCAGTACAGCGGTGGTGGTGGGAGCTTCTCCTGCCTCCTCAGAAGCGCTAAGGATGTCCGACTGCAGCTTAGGCCTGCTCCCCGCTGGCAAGTGGATATCCCCCGAGGGCTGCAGGGCTGCCAGAGGAATGTCTGATTGCCAGCTTAGGCCCAATCCCCTGTGGAGCAGGCCTCAGCCAGCAGATGGTCATCCCCCGAGGGGTCCCAGACTGTGAGAGGGCACAGGCCGGGCTGAGGAATCCCCCCCTCCGAGTGCACAAATTTTTGTGCACCAGGCCTCTAGTAACATATATAATGCTGAATTAGTTTTTAGGGGTGAAATAGGCAGGTTTAGTATATTTTAGGAATTAAGGGGTCCATGGAAAAAGCTCAGGGCTACAGAGCTGCAAGGGGTACATTTCCATAAGACAAGGGAGCTGGGAGTGGCAGAGGTTACATTCCCATAGATAAAGGAGCTGAGAGTGGCAAAAAGGTACACATTTACAGAATAAAGTGAAGGAAGCCCCTCATTTAAAGAGGGAGGAAGGTAAACCCAGAGGGAATAAGAGAACAATAAGGGAGAAGAAGGAGGGAACCTCAGTACTTCACATGAGACTTGAGCTCAGGAGTTGCTATAGAGATCAAATCAATGGTGAATAGTGACCAAACAGAGGGGATATCGAGGCACAAAAAACTGCATCCTTTAGAAGCTGTGGAAAAAGGAACTCAGTGGGACTCTTTCCCTCTCCCCACATGGGCATCTGTGCTTGTTTCTCAATAAATTTCCACCTTTGCTGTACCATCCTCCGTCCATGGTTTCATTCTTTGACTCCAACGGACAAAGAACCTGGGAAACCATCCCAACCAGGGGAACAGCGCATGTCTCTAGTCCAAATTTCCCGTTTCAATAATTTTCTAAACACAGTACTGTCGTGTTCTACTGAAAGAATCAGTACAGCCTGCGATTCATTTATCAGGGATATTTTTAACTATATTATTCTCTATTCTTAATATGCTTATGTATAATCCATTGAAGGGGTTTAAAAATATTCTTAATATTTTAACTATCAAAATGTTAAAGGCCAATGGTTTTCAGTGCTTTGTCATGTAGTTTGTTATCTTATTCAATCACCAAAAAGGAAGAATATTTATTTATTTATGAATGTATGTATGTATGTATGTAGTTTTACAGAAACAAAGGTGATTTTTTTTATTATAAAAAGTACCTTTTTCCCCCCAGGCTTCTCAAAGGTGCATATCAAATCATCAATTTTTTTGTCATTGTGGTTTTTTTCATTTTTGATCTTTTTGTTTTTCCCCACAGAGGATGAATCTTATTGAGAGATAGAATCATTTCTTTGCTTAGGGCTTGATGTTCACTACCACCTTGACTTTTTTTTTTTTTTTAAGATAGTTTGAATAATCAGAAACATTTTAGCCAAATAAGCAAAACTGACTAGGAGGTAATGGAAACATTGTTTAAGAATCTTGAGAAACATTTTGCTGAGTACCTGATACTTGCCTTCATTAGTGATCATTGAATACAAATATTCTGAGACCCAATTTCCATAAAATCTTGTCAAAGTTTAGGCAAAGTAAGATTTCCCATGCCAAATGGTCTCCTTTGGTCAGTTGGACTGCCCCAAAGTATCTGGAAAATCGTCCCTTAATAGAGTGAACAAATCATTTTAATTTAGAGTTAGAAAATGTTACCTGCTAGAAAGATAATGTTAAAGCTACTGAAATACTCTAAGCCTAAATAAGTATGTGATCTTTATGCATATAAATCTTGAATCTAAAAATGAGTGTAGTATCCTATTGACAAGTAGTTTAGAGGAAAAGCTTTCAACTTGTGTTACCACTAGTTTATCCCAGAAATAAAGCCTTAAAATGAATTAACACAACACAGATACTATTTGCACATATGAACAAGCTTATCATGGTTTGGTGGTGTGATGCTTTTCTTATGAAGGAACAAGATTTACAAAGTAGTGAGTCATCAGAGAAAAAAATACAAGCATATATTCCATAATATTCATGATTGCAATATTATTTCCCAAAGCTATAAAAACTTGTGTGCATACATAAATCTTTTCAGTCATATTATATTTTAGCTATGAACATATTAATGTGCTTAAGATAGTGAATTATTAACTAATTTTGTTTGTTTTCTAAGAGTTTGGAAAGCCTTTAAAATTATCCCCTTAAAAAATATATCCAGGTTTACTTAATCTGGTGTCTTCATTTTCTTTCTAATAATTTCCCTTGTGGTATTTCAAAAATCCCTCCATTAACATGGATCCGCACTTAGAAAAATAGCCTGAAGTTCTTCACTTTTGCTTTTAGATGACAGGATTATGCATCAATAAACTGCTGAATGATGGAATAAATTTTCAAGGGATAAAATGGAAGACTAATGTAGAGATATGGACCTACCACAAAGGCGAAATTCAATGTTGTGAAAGGTAGAAACTGCCTCTACTTGACAAGTGCTCTGTGAATTTGAGAGGAGACCCATCTAGGAATATTGCCTAATCTGTGAGTTCCCTCAGCTCTGTATTTTCACTCTGTGGGTGACAATGGTGAAATCCTGCTGATGAGAAAAATTCTAGGCAATTTATGCAACATGTTAAACTAGGAGGCAACCTAGAGTTTATTTATTTTAACCTTCCTTTGAAGCGGTAATATCGGTAGCAATAATGTTTAAATATTTATTTTAAATTTTTTGTTTATTTATTTATTTTTAGAGAGAGAGAGGGGAAAAAGGGAGGGAGGGTGAGAGAGAGAGAGGTCGAGAGATCAATTTGTTCCACTTATTTATGGATTCATTGGTTGATTCTTTCTTGTATGTGGTCTGATCATGATCAAACCGGCAACCTCAACCTATCAGGACTACTCTCCAACCAACTGACCTACCCACCCAGTGCCTTAAATGTTTACTGCAGGGGTCCTCAAACTACGGCCCGCCGGCCACATGCAAATACAAATATTGTATTTGTACCCGTTTTTTTTGTTTGTTTGTTTGTTTTTTTACTTCAAAATAAGATATGTGCAGTGTGCATAGGAATTTGTTCATAGTTGTTTTTTTTTAAACTATAGTCCGGCCCTCCAACGGTCTGAGGAACAGTAAACTGGCCCCCTGTTTAAAAAGTTTGAGGACGCCTGGTTACTGTAATAGCAGAATGTTTCCTTCAAGAAGAATTCTACTGAGCCCTAGCAGGTTGCTCAGTGGATAGAGCATCGGCCTGTGGGCTGAAGGCTCCCAGGTTGGATTCTGGTTAAGGGCACATGCTTGGGTTGTGAGCTTGATCCCCAGTAGGGGGCATGCAGGAGACAACCAACCAATCAATGATTCTCTCTAATCATTCACATTTTTCTTTCTCCCTCTTCGTTTCTCTCTGAAATCAATAAAAAATATATATTTTTAAAAAAGAATTCCACTTACAAACTCTGTATGCAAAATAGAAGAAAGTTCAATTGCTGTGGCTGGGAGCAGGGAAAGCAATCCTAATATTTCTCTTCCCCACAACCTCCTCTGCAGAAATGCAGGCCCCCAGGTTCTGCAGAGCACAATTTGAATGGCACTGTTTTTGGAGTGGTACTATGAAGGTTTGTCAACACCTATAGTGACAGTAAACTCACCATGTATTGAGGCCACCCATGCTTAGAGGCAATTCATAGTCTTTTTTGTTGCTTATCTTATGTCAAAATACGCCTCTCTTTAATTTCCCACTTGTTTTTCCCTCTATTGATACTTCTACCAATTGCATAGATTCTTCCTACTGAGAGCTTTTTAAACATCTGTCAGATGTATTATAACTAATGTCAGATTTTCTCAACAACTTTTAGGAAATACGGATGTCCCTAAATATATAAGTAATTTTTTTTAACACATGACAGGTGTGTGAGCATTGTCTGTGTTGACCCATGACAACACAATGAGTGGTGATGTTATTATTAAGTACATTTTCAGGGTGTAGAGAGGCCAGGTAAGTTGCCCAAGGTCATATACCCACTAGGTCGGAAAGCTAGAATTTAAATCATATGTTACACTTACTTTCTATACCAACTTTATTAAATTTTAGCATTATTGCCCTATGGCCAATTTTGACAAATGTACTATATGCACCTGCAAGAATGTGCATTCTGTATTGCTTTGCACCATTCTATGACTCATTAGTTTCAAAGGCTCTGTTTTCTACATTTCTAGTCTGCTTCTATCACTTATTTTGAGAAAGGAGTTGAAGCCTTCCATTATGACTGTATGTTGGCTCAATATTTTTCTTTTTAGTTCTGTCAATATTTAATTAATGGAGCTTAAAGGTATATTTTCCTGTACTTGGAGGGGTTTTGAGGTTGTGTTTCTTAAAATTTTATACTTAAGAAAGCATCCCTTAAAATATTATAGGATATTATGTGGGATTTTCAAGTCTTTCTGTTGAATCTATGCAGATAAATACATAATTGATTTAAAAAATAATTTTTAAAGAGGGGGAGACTTCAACTTATATCTCATAATAACTAGTAGAAGAAGCAGATCATTAATGTATAAAATAGATTCTTTGAAAATAATGAGTCAGCTTGATCTATCAATCTCTCTAAGTTTACTAATATTCAATCATATTTGAACTTTCAGAACGTACACATTCAGAATCAGTGGCCACTGTATTTTGTTTGGAATCTACTTTTCCCATATCTAATAATAATTAGTTACCAGACTCTAAAAATAGTGTTTCCATTGTATCAGCATAATTTTCTCAGCTATCTTAGACAGAAAACAAAACAAAAACACAATGATGCCAATCAGAAAGCCTGTTCTTGATGTTACCAAATGTCTCTTGATTGATAAGAAAGTTGAATTTAGATAAGAAGTAGCAGAGAAGTAAAATATAATTAGAAGAATGCATACAGTTGCTCTTTTTTATTTCTGGGAAAATGTGTCTGAACTAATCTTAATACCAACCTTTCAACGTGGAAAGAAATTTTAGAGAAAGAGGAAGAAAGGACCAATCGATTATAATAGCATATTCCCCAGACCTGCAAATTCTTTCTCTAGTAAAAGGAGAGAAGAGGACAATATTCTTCTTGTCCAGAGTATTTTGACCACAAACCCTTGAGGTATAATTTTCTTAGGTTTTGGAGCAATAGAGATTCTATTAAGTTGGCATCTTTTTGATCTAGTGACTGAGAATGTACCAGCATTTTCATTACAAACTCACCTCTTATGAGAGAATGCTCTGATCCATCTGATAAATAACATATATTTGCCTCCAGCCTGAACAACAAAGCCCAGAAAACTTAAAGATAAGGCAAACTTTCTATCTTGTTCTTATATTCAATGTTGTCGTATCACTTTGGTGTTCTTTGAAGTAACCACAAAGGGCATTTTAGTTTCTCTTCTGCTTTCCATTCGCCAAAACTTGTGAATTTCTTTAATGTCATTTAAACAGAGATCACTGGCTTTATAGTTAAGTCCTTTTATCACACTTTCTGAAGGCCTGAAAATAATAGATTATGAGAAAGTGTGAGATATTATAGGGATATATTTATGAGGAACAAAACAACCTACACAATTTTTTTTCCAATGAGGAGTATGGTGAATGCTTTATAATTGATAGGATTTTTTAGTCAAGATGAAGAAAACTTTTGCTTAAACAAAAAACGTATATAGCAAAGAAAGGTTTGGAAGCATGGTTCAGTAAGATAACTGGTAAAAGTGAGAGAAATGGTAATGGAGACAGATGAATGGCTGAGTTGACAGAGTAAAAGTATTCACTATTCATGGTGAGAAACATGGCAAGATGAACAGGTTTTCAGAGTTCCTCTTGTATAATTAATCCTGCCGTTGATAATGACTCTTTCAGTGAGGTCTGACTGCTTGATTCGTGAGATCATTTGTGATTTCTCCTTGCTTTCTAGTCATCTATATGGAATTGTTTTCTTATTCTTTATTATCAATTCAGTGTTTCTGTATTCCTATCAACATAAAATATATGTAGATAAGTATGTGTTTTTTTACTTAAATATAATATATACACGTAAGTATATATGTACAATGGTATAATTGTACATTATAGGAACAGAGCAGATAGATCGGTATAGTTATAAACATAGATATATTTCATTATTCTTCTTCTGCCAGTCTCTACATGACCATGACTTCCCACACCAACAAGTTCACCCAAAATGGATTCTGGGACTATTCCAAGTATAAAATTTGCTTGATGGGTGCTATTATCTGTGTACATTGAATATGTTCAGAAGTGAATGCTATTGCTAAAAGGACCAATATGTTGATGGGACAAGAAGGGGGAAGTAGAGCTTTAGAAGAAGAATGAAGTTATTTAATTTAACATTTACAGGACTTCTGTGACATTAATTCTGTTGAGAATAATGACTGTTGAGCCATTATTATTAATTCTATTCTCTTTTGCCTAAGCTCTCTATCCTTCAAATCTCAGTGATTATTATAATGTATTATAATTATAATAATACAGTAATAAGCTTTAATTATATAAGTATAAAATTAATCAGTTCTTCAATGATACTATCTATATTGGAAAAAATTGTGATGGAAGTGAGAAACTTGGATATTAGACTGAGAATAGATTCTGAAAAGAAAACAAAAGTCCATTATCTTCAACTGAGTTCCTGAGAGAAAACTAAGAAACAGTGGTTTCACCAAGAAGTAAAAAATAAAATATATACCACTGCATAATACACAATTAATTAAGGTAATATTACTTATAGTTTAAAGTATTTAGCATCCTTTAGGCAATAATTTACTCCCACAATTCCTATATTAGATTTCATATGCAACCTAGGCATTCAAGATATATGATGTTTTACATATCTGCCCAGCTGTGTTCAAATTATATTTAAGAACTTAAGTTCTCAGAATTGTAAATTTCTTCCTAATTGGCCAGTTAATACATTTTCTCTCCTCTTTGGGATTTTAAACATCAAATTTAAGGGAGAATTATTTGCTTTTACACTAGTAGGTCATTTCTTCTTACATATCTAATAAAAACCTCTTTTAAAGTCCGGTATAAGTAAAATAAAATGTCACTATTTCTCTCTATGATTTCACAGAAGAATTACTGGTACTTATATAGAAGAAAATTATAGTTAGTATTACTACATTTGGGTATTGTAGCTTAGGTTTTGTACTTAATGGCTAATAGATTTATTTGACATTCTGCTGATAATTGATTAGTAACAACAAATAACGTTTTGTTTACAATTATGCCTGAGAGAAATGCTTTTTAACTGTGGTAGCATACATATATTTACCAGTTTAATTTTTATGTATACTGTTCAGTAGCATTAAGTGCATTCATTTTGTTGTGTTGCCATTGCCACCATCCACCTCCAGAACTTTCTTTTCCCCCCAAACTGAAACTCCATGTTTATTAAACAATAGCTACCCATTCTATCCTTCTCCAGTCCTTGACAACCACCAATCTACTTTCTCTCTCTATTAATTTGACTATTCACATCATCACATGTAAGTGGAATAGTATGACATTTAATCCTTTTGTTTCTACCTTATTTCATTTAATAAAAAATCTCATTAAGATGCATTCATGTTGTAGCATGTGATAGGGATGCATTTATTTTTAAGACTAAATAATATTCCGTTATATTTATATACCCCATTTTTTTTATCTATTCATTCACAGACAGTTGGGTCTTTTCTACCTTGGCTGTTGTGAATAATGCTGCGATGAACATTGGTGAGGCAAATATCTGAGTCCTGGCTTTTACTTCTTTGTATTTCCCTAATATGCTCCCATAATGATTAGTGATGCTGAGCATCTTTTCATGTGTGCACTGGCCATGTGCATATTTACTTTGGAGAAATGTCTATTCAAGTCTGATGTGTTATTTTTAAACCAAACATATAATCATTGATTCAAAATCAAGTGAACATATTTTTAATAGGCCATTGAAAGGGAGATCATTTAAAAAAACTTGAAGCTAATGAAATTATCCAAAAAGTGAAATACTTTTAGATTTTAAAAAATTATACTTTTTCTGTTATTTTTATTTAAATGGCATTTGGAATAAAGTATTATGAGACTAAAGTGATTTTCAAAAACATTTAATGGTATATAAGTATATTCAAATTATATCAATAAGCTCCAACTGTCAATTTGGAGTTCAAATGGCGTTATCCAAATTTTGTGTTGGGGGGGGGGGTAGGTAAGGCATTCACAAAAAATGAAGTACCACCTCACATCTGCCAGAATGACTGTCATCAATAAGTCAACAAACAATAAGTGCTGATGAGGATGTGGAGAAAAAGGAGTCCACTGTTGGTAGGAATGCAGACTGGTACAACCACTATAGAAAACAGTGTGGTTTCCTCAAAAAATTAAAAATGGAACTGCCATTTGACCCAGTGATCCCACGTCTAGGAATATATCCTAAGAAGCCTGAAAGACCAATCAGAAAGACAATATGAACGCCCATGTTTATAGGAGTGTTATTTAGAATAACTAAGATCTGGAAGCAGCCCAAGTGCCCATCAGTAGATGAATGGTTAAAAAACAAACAAACAAACAAAATCTGATACATTTATACCATAGAATACTATGCAGCTATAAAAAAGGATTGCTTACCTTTTGAGACAGCATGGTGGGGCTTGGGAAATATTATGCTAATTGAAATAAGCCAGTAGGAGAAAGAGAAATACCACATGTTCTTACTCATATGTATAATCTAATGAACAAAATAAACTGATGAGCAAAATAGATCCAGAGACATAGAAGCATGGAACAGACTAATCTCAGAGGGAAGGCAGAGATGAGGGTCTCAGGAATGGAGAGATGAACCAAAGAACTTACATGTGTAGCCAATGAACAGACAATAGTGCAGGAAAGGTCTGGGGATGGAACAGGAGAGGGGTGGAAAAAGGGGACATCTATAATACTTTCACCAATAAAGATAAATTTAAAAAATGATACTCCTAAGTCTCCATAAATTAAAACAAAATAACAAAATACCTTATGAATTACTTGTAACTTAAAGAATAATGATAATATTAAGTCTTAAAATTGTATGATACAAATAAAATTTAGGTAGAGGATAAGACATTTCTTTCTTAAAATAAAAATGTGTTGTTTCCATTTTATGTTTTATTTATCAATTACTAAGTTACAAAGTACCTGAAATTTAGTGTTATAGAAATGTTCCAGATTTATCTTCATTTAGCTGGAGTTTGCACCTACCCCTTCAACATGATCTCACTCATTCATGATAATAGAGACCATTATAAACTTTTGATCAATAGATACAGAGGCAGAGCTGCCTCAAACAGATTGTCAAACTGTGGCAGGAAGGCTGGGGAGGGTTGGGGGGCAGGAGGGAGGGGGGTAAGAGATCAACCAAAGGACTTGTATGCATGCATATAAGCATAACCAATGGACATAAGACACTGGGGGGTAGGGGTGGCCAGGGGATTGTTAAGGGCGGGGGGAAAAAAGGACACAAATGTAATACCTTTCGTAATACTTTTAGCAAAAATAAATAAATAAATAAATAAATAAATAAATAAATAAATAAATAACAGAAAAAAAAAGAAGAAAGAAAATGGCAGGTTACATGCATTAAAAAACAAAACAAAAAAATCCTTTTTCTAAGTTAATTTTTTTTTGTGTGTGTGTGTGTGTTTTCTGAATCAATGCTTTTTATCACTAAGCTGAAGTCCTAAGGCAACAAAATAACCAATATACTAGAGGTCCGGTGCACAAAGTCCGTACACTCAGGGAGGGTCCCCCAGCCCAGCCTGCACCCTCTCGCACTCCAGGAGCCCTTGGGGGATGCCTGACTGACAGCTTAGGACCACTCCCCATAGCTATGGAGGCAGGAGAGGCTCCTGCCATTGCTGCTGCACTCGCCAGCCATGAGCCTGACTTCTAGCTGAGTGGTGCTCCCCCTGTGGGAGGGCACTGACCACCATGGGGCAGCTCCTGCATTGAGTGGGATTGGGCCAAAACCGGCTCTCCGACATCCCCCAAGGGGTCCCAGATTGCAAGAGGGTGCAGGCTAGGCTGAGGGACCCCACCAGTGCACAATCTGGACTAGGGAAGGATACAGGAGGGCATGTCCGGCTTGTCTTGCTCAGTCCCGATTAGCTGGGCCTCAGCAGCAAGCTAACCTACCAGTCGGAGCATCTGCCTCCTGGTGGTCAGTGCACATCATAGCAACTGGTCAACCAGTTGACTGTCTGCGCCCTGGTGGTCAATGCATGTCATAGTGAGCAGTTGAGTGGCCTTAGCATATCATTAGCATATTACGCTTTGATTGGTTGAATGGCTGACTGGATGATCAGACACTTAGCATATTAGGCTTTTATTATATAGGATGGCATGTTCAATGAAAAACTGAATTGCTTATTTGGGGCAGATACTGGACCTGAGACAAGGACATAAGAAGAAATCAGCTAAAATTTGAAAATCAGCAATGAATTGCTAAAGGCTGAGAATAGGCCAGCTTGAGTGATGTACCAACTGAAGCTCCACATATTGAAGGTATTTGAACTCAGAGATTCCTCTCCACAAACTTCACTAGGCATTCAAGAGTAAGACAGTTCTGGCATGTCCATGGGATGCAAACAGTAGTAACTGCAATAAAAGTGCAAGAACATACTCCTATCTATATCCTCTATCTCCCTTACAGAAAAAGAGACTTAAGTTACTGGGAAAAGGGCAGCAATTCTATGCAGCTATGGGAAAGCAAATTAAAACCAACTAATTAAAACCAACTTCAAACAACAGCAATAGCCCTAATACTGGAAGAGGGGAAGAAAAACATCATGATCCCAGACTAGTAAATTGAGGTTGGATAAGTCAAACAAAAAAACACACACATATCAAAACATTATGTTAAAATTGTTGAATATTAAAAATAACCAATATATCTGGAATGCAGCCAGACTTAAAAGTCCACAGTACATACATAGGAACATAGAGAAGAGTTAAGCAGATTTATCATCCAAAACTATGCAAGTCAGAAGACAATGGAGTAACATCTTTAAAGCATCCTATCTAATAAAAGAGAAACATGGTAATTGGCGTACAACTGCTACCCTTCCCATTGGCTAATCAGCGAGATATGAAAATTAACTGCCAGCCAAGATGGCGGCCGGCAGCCAGGCAGCTTGAAACTAACATGAGGCTTGCTTGCTTCAGTGACGGAGGACTGCAACGTTCCCCGCCTGCCTTGCTGGCCTCTGAGCTTGCAGTTTAAGAAACATTGTAATGAATATAGAAGCTAAACAAAACCCCAGAAACCTGCTTTTAGCTAGCCAGGATCTCAGAGCTGGAGTTATACATTGTTTCAATTATAGAACTGAAACAAACCAGATACCTGGTTTCAGTAGCGGAGGCCTAAGAGCTGGAGCCTCAGAGCTAAAGCTGGCCCAGAATAAAAAAAAAAAGAAAAAAAGGAGCAGTTGGGAGCTTCCGTCACCCGCCGGCCTGAAAACAGCCCTCAGCCCCTCACCCAGACTGGCTAGGCACCCCAGTAGAGACCCCCACTCTGAAGGGTGTGTGACCAGCTGCAAACAGCCATCATCCCCTCATCCAGGCTGACCAGGCACCCCAGTGGGGACCCCCACCCTGATCCAGGACACCCTTCAGGGCAAACCAGCCAGCCCCACCCATGCACCAGGCCTCTATCCTATATAGTAAAAGGGTAATATGCCTCCCAGCACCGGGATCAGCGTGACAGGGGGGAGCTCCCCAACCCCCTGATCGCCCTGCGGCTCTGTGTGTGATAGGGGGCGGGGCCACAACCTCCCTATCCGCCCTGCTCTGTGCCTGATAGGGGGAGCTCCCCAACCCCCTGATTGCCTTGCAGCTCTGTGTGTGACAGGGTGTGGCGCCCCAACCCCCTGATCGGCCCTGCTCTGTGTGTGACAGGGTGCAGTGCCCCAACCCCCCCACCCCCCACGGGCCCTGCTCTGTGTGTGACAGGGTAGAGCCATAACCTCCCCATCGACCCTGCTCTGAGTGTGACAGTGGCAGCGCCCCAACCCCCTGATCTGCCCTGCTCTGTGTGTGACAGGGGGCGGTGCCCCAACTCCCCTATTGGCCCTACCCTGAGCATGACTGAGGGTGGCATCTCAACCTCCCAATCCGCCCTGCTCTGTGCATGACAGGGGGTGGCACCCCAACTCCCCAATCGGCCCTGTTCTGAGCCTGACCAGGGGCTGCACCTAGGGATTGGGCCTGCCCCCTGCCACCCAGGAGCAGGCCTAAGCCAGCAGGCCGTTATCTCCCGAGGGGTCCCAGACTGCAAGAGGGCACAGGCCGGGCTGAGGGCCCCCCTCCCCCCGAGTGCACATTTTTTTGTGCACCGGGCCTCTAGTCTATAATAATAAAAGTGTAATATGCTAATTAGAGCGGATGTCCTTCCAGACAACTTTTCAGATGAAGCAGAGGTGGTGGGGACTGAGGCAGCCACTGTGGTGGCAGGGGCCAAGCACCTTGCACAAATTTCGTGCATTGGGCCTCTAGTTGAAATATAAAAATTCAGAAATCTATTTGAACAGGTTGACATTCAGAAAAAGAATTTTTAAAAAATTATGTAAAGATTTTAGGAACACTGTCTCCAAATAACTTTTTCCTGATATTCTTTTCAGTTTATTCTAGCCCCTTCAGTATCCCTCACAACTGACAAATCTCTTCAACTCAGCAAGATTGTTAGGCTCTGTTTCGGTCCTCCTTGCGTGGCAGCTCTAGAACTGCCCCCAGGTAAAAAGCCTTATGATACTGGGCTGTACCTCATTTGTTATCCTTTTCTAAAGAATAACAATGCTGTGCAGCCTCCAATATCTGAAAATTTTTGTTTTCTATTTTTCTTTCTAGGTTTTTACTTATTTATAGTAGGAAGATATTTCCTTTTTAAAGAAAAAACAACAACACATATATCTATTATAATAAAAGCATAATATGCTAATTAGACTGGATGTCCTCCTGGATGACCTTCCGGATGACCTTGGGGTCAGCCGTGGGGTCAGCGGCTGAGGCAGCTGCTGTGGCGGGGGCTGAGCCCCTTGCACAGATTTTGTGCATTGGGCCTCTAGTATTATATAATTTCCTCATGATTTACTTATTCATGGAAGCGGGAGCTAACATATATATATATATATATTTCATTTTAGCTATGTTATCAAAATCATTCATCAATTTTAATTCAACATAAAATTTAAAACATACTCCTGCTTTCTACTTGTATCTCATCCTGTTCCTACTATTATATGTGAGTAGATGGGTTGAAAACATGCGGTTTGGTTACAGGTATGTATAAGGAACCCTTAGGTCACAATTTCCTTTTTCCTGAGTTAGGCAATCATGGTTTTTCTACATAGATAAGAAATATTAGTTTATTAGTCTAAAGTATTTGGGTGACAGGGAATATGACAGCATCATTAACTTTTCACTAATCTGTGAATGCTTTCATCTTTTCTCACATTCTTGTCCTGTCCACCTTATCCCATTAGGAAGACACTAGTCTCAGTCACTCATGCTATAATCAGAGCTGTCATAACAGAGAAACTAATACCAGTTAAAAGTGATTTGGTAGTCTATGGAACAGTTACAATGTCCAGCTTGGCATATTTCTTAGTCATCACAGGGTGATCAATTTATATTCCACAATATTTGAAGACTCTAACAATGCAGTAGATTGATTTTTGATGATGTAAAATCCTACAATGGAAAGAGCATGTTATTAATGTCATAGAGGCTTTAGTTTAATACTGGCTTGCATTCCTTTATTTATTTCTTCACCATTTTATTTCTTCATAAATTACTAGTCTGTGCAAGTTACATTAAACTTGTAGCCACATTTGAAATAATGAGATAACAATTCTATCATTACAATATATTTATTTACTAAGAAAACACCTAGCATGCCTCGCTGGTGTGGCTCAGTAGTTGAGTGTCACCCCATGAACCAGGAGGTCACAGTTCGATTCCTGGTCAGGGTACATGCCTAGATTGTGGGCTCCATCCCCAGTAGAGGGCAGGCAGGAGGCAACCAATCAATGATTCTCTCTTATCATTGATGTTTCTATCTTTCTCTCTCTCTCCCTGAAATCAATAAAAACATATTTAAAAGAAAGAAAAAGGAAAAGAAAATACCTAGTATAACATTTGGCTTAAAATAGGCCAATAAATTAACTCCAAGTCTCCCATACCATTGGCAGAAGTTTCTTATCATCTTCATATAATTTGTAGTGGGAGTTATAGATAGCCTACCTAAAGAAGTTTTGGTAATCAAAAACTCATATTCTGTAAAAATGGACAAAACCCAAGAACTACTAGGTCATCTAGGATGTGTACTTGAAGTGCAAGATTTTATGAGAGATGTGTACTTTGACATGCCCTGTCCTATTTAAATTTAAATAACTCAGGTGAAGAGGCTCCCCATGGAGACTTGTCCACTTTTTAAAACATCTCACTACTACATAACTGTTTCTAAGATGTCCCTTTGCTCAATTTTGTCTCATCACTCCTCATTAAAACAACATGACACAAGGCATAATAAGAAAGGGAAGGCTGCTTGATAGTTACTCATTTTAATTTTAGCCATTTTCACATTGTCACAGCTTTCATTTTTATTTAGAACAACTACTTAAAACAAAACTTCAGCTATTTCACTGAATGAAAATAGAAGATTCCTAGTGTTAGCTGACCCTAATTTAATTTCCCCTTTTTTCTTTAATAAAAGGAAGAGATTGTTGGAAGTATAACTCAGGATGCCTGCAAATCTTTCAAATGCTTAGCTCAGCTGCAGATGCATTGATATTTTAGATCCGATAATTTACTAAAAAGTGCTTCTTTTTTAGCAGAGAATAAGTTAATATTATAACTGTCTTGTGTGATCCACATCAGTCATGCTATTCAGATTTATTTCACTGTGCCAAGCATTTAGAAGGTGAAGGTCATTGTTGTCTCTGTAGGATACAAAGCCGTTGATTCATGGCTTAGAAACAGAAAGATTTTATTTGTTGCAATCTATTGTGTGTTGCCTTTAGCCTATTCACACCAGTATCTTTAGATTACATTGAGGTTGGTATCTCAAATGATGTTTCTTATCAATAGACCAGCCTCCTGTGAAACTGTCATGTGGATGGATCTACTGTCAACTAACTAATTGCTTTAAAAATATCTCAATAAATGGTGTTGGGAAAATTGGACAGGTACTTGAATGAAACTAGACCACCTTCTTACACCATACGCAAGAATAAACTCAAAATGGATAAAAGACTTAAATGTTAGACTCGTAACCATTAAAATCCTAGAAGAAAACCTAGGCAGTAAAATCTTGGACATTTCTCATAGCAATGTTTTTTCTCATATATTGCCTCTGGCAAGGGAAACAAATGAAAAAATATACTAAAAGTTTTTGCACAGCAAAGGAAATCATGAATAAAATGAAAAGACAACCTACTGAATGGCAGGATATATTCACCAATGATACATCTGATAAAGGCTTAATGTCCAAAGTTTACTTTAAAAATATATAAAACTTACCCCCAAAGTAAACAATCCAATTAAAAAATGTACCTGAAAATAAATTGTACCTGAATAGAAATATCTCTCTAAAGAGGACATACAGATGACAAATAGACATATGAGAAGATGCTCAACAACACTAATCCTATCTAATAAAGCGGGAATATGCTAACTGACCCTCACACCGTTGCAAAGATGGTGGTGCCCACAGCCAATAAGGAGGGACTATGCTAATTGACTGTTCCATCCTCAGAGATGGTGGTGCTCACAGCCAGAAGATGATGGTGCCCAGTCCCCTCAGCCCCATCGAGGCAGTAGGTGTGCGCCAGTCCCCTCAGCCCCACAGCCGTCCAGGGCCGCCTGAGGCTCAGGTAACCAGGGCTGGCTGGGGCTTGTGCTGCTGGCAGTGGCAGCAGCAGAGGTGTAATGGGGCATTGCCTTCCCCTGATCGCCAGGTTGCCTCTCGCCCCTGAGGGCTCCCGGACTGTGAGAGGGGGCAGGCAGGGCTGAGGGACCCTCATCCAGTGCATGAATTTTTATGCACCAGACCTCTCGTCATCAGAGAAATGCAAATTAAAACCACAATGAAATATTCCCTCACACCTATCAGAATGGCTATCATCAATAAGTTGACAAACTGTGTTGGTGAGGATGTGAAGAAAAGGGAATCCTAGTGTACTGCTGGTGGGAATGCAGACAGGTGCAGTCACAACAGAAAGAAGTATGGAGTTACCTCAAAATATTAAAAATTAAACTGCCATTGGACCCAGTGATGCCACTTGTAGGAAATATACTAGGAAGCCAGAAACATCAACCAGGAAGAATATATGCACCCCTATATTCATAACAGTGTTATTTATATAGCAATAGCTAAGATCTGGAAACAGCCTAAGTGCCCATCAGTTGATGAGTGGATATAAAAGCTGTGGTACATCTACACAATGGAATACTACAGGGCTGTGAAAAAGAAGGAACTCTTACCCATTGCAACAACATAGATGAGCTGGAGAGCATTATGCCAAGAGGAATAAACCAGTCAGAGAAAGAAAAGTACTGCATGATGTCACTTATTTGTGGAATCTAATGAACAAAATAGAAACAGATTCATAGTTACCTGAAAAATACTGACAGCTGCCAGAGTGACGTGAGGTCGGAAGTCTGAGTAAAAATGGTGAAGGGATTGAGAAAAGTTAAAGAATGTTCATAGACACAGACAACAGTATAGTGACTACCAGAGGGAAAGGGTAGGGGAGAAGGTAGAGGGTAAATGGGGATGAATGGCAATGGAAGGAGACTTGACTTTGGGTGGTCAACACACAATACAATACACAGTTGATATATTCTAGAATTGTACACCTGAAACCTATATAGTTTTATTAACAACCCTCTCCTATAAATTTAATGAAAATTGGAAAACAAAGCAAAAAATATCTGCATATACAGGACTTAATTTTTGTCTCTACTTGCAGGGGGAATAGTGATTTCAGGAAAAAAAATTTTTTTTTTTTAAAAAGAGAAAATAAAAGTAAAACCTTTGTAACTCTTGTCTGCCTTTCATTAAGGATTCAATCTTTTCTTTATATAATGATTCCCATTAGAATAATAAAACAATTTATACCTTTAAGCCTTTTTGTAGCACTTGTCTTCCACAGCAGAAATCCTATACATAATTGTCATGTACTTTACGAACAACAAGCTTTCTCTTACATAGGAGGCTGTGTAATGCAAATTAGTTAATTAATTCATGGTAATAAGCTTTATAATGACATTGCAGTGACTTCTATGTGCCATAGTTTGCAGTTAAAAGGATGGGTGCGAACTCAGTTACCAGTAGTTTTCAGCAAAACAGTAACATTAGTCTCAGATGACCTTACCCTAATTTTGTTCAAGGAAAAAACAAACCAATCTCTCCTCAAAGCCCACTTTTGAGATTAATTCCTTAAGAAAATCTTTCCTCAATGGTCCCCATTTAACTCCCATTAATACCAAATCATTTCCTCGTCTGCAAAGGTATGTTTTGCTCCGGTTATTGCAAGTTTTTTGAGAGCAGGAACTCTAATTTTGTCTTTCATTCATTTTCATATTTGCAGCCTAAACACATGATCTACCATATGGCAGATTCTTGATAAAATGAATGAATTTAAGCTCCAACTTGATGGCAATAGAAAATTTCATATATCAAGAATATCCCTAGGGAATTCAAATAACTTGTTTCCAATGAGACATTATTGAAATAAATACATTCTCTAATAAAACAAGATTTTATATAATCCCAGCCTTCTTGCCTTTGTGTAACACATTATGAAGATTAAATAATGTATTCCCCCGACCCCACCCCACAATTCAGGTTGCTCAGTTTTCCCTGTGATTCTGGGATCTATTTTATGATATACTTATTCATTGGCTTATTAGTTTGGATGAGTTTTAGTCTAATGACTTTTTGAGTAAATATTTATTCAGCGTGGATTTTAACTGTACCTTAAAAACATTAATATTCTAATACCAGTGAGAATAGTGAATCATAATTATTGGTACTATTGGATAGCATGACAAAAAGTAGAGCACAGAATTAAACTATAGCAAATGTACTGAACTGAAATTGGATCCATAAATGGGTTTCAGAAGATCCATCAATCCCCAGAACTGTGTTTAAAATTGTGTTATATGTTTCAACAGTTTATCCAAATATTCCTTGATATTTTCCTTATGACCCACTACTACAGCCATCTGAGAACAATTTATTTTCAATTTCCATAAAAATATCAAGATTAGATCTATTAAACAGACAAGATCAGGAAAGACAATTTTGTAGAAACATATAATGTATTGTATTTACTATAATCAAGTTAATAGAGCTGGTTTCTCTCAGAAATGCTCTGGAATATGGAAAGAGCTACTACATGGACATTTTTAAATACTTTGTATACAGTATGAGAAAATGGTAAGGGTAGATGTAAATATAGATATTCTATTTTTTCTCATAACACTTCTTAAAAAGATCACACTATTACCACTGAAAAACTTGGCATGATTGTCCAAAGTCAACTGACACTATTCTAATTCATTAACCTATATGTTTGTTCCTATGCCAAGTCACAGACTGCCTTGAATAGTGTAGTTTTATAATAAGCCTCAAAATCCAACTTCTTTTTTTCTTTTGCAACATTATTTTGGCAACTATATGTCATTTGCATTCCTGTAAATACTTTAGGTGCAGCATGTCAATTTCCATTGGGATATTTATTGGAAATGCATTGGTCTGTATACCTATTTGGAGAGAATGCCTTAAAATCATGGTATATCTCGCCGAAAACGGTTTGGCTCAGTGGATAGAGCATCGGCCTGCGGACTGAAAGGTCCCAGGTTCGATTCCGGTCAAGGGCATGTACCTGGGTTGCGGGCATATCCCCAGCAGGAGATGTGCAGGAGGCAGCTGATCGATGTTTCTCTCTCATCGATGTTTCTAACTCTCTATCTCTCTCCCTTCCTCTCTGTAAAAAATCAATAAAATATATTTTAAAAAAATCATGGTATATCTCCACATGTATTTAGATCCTTTATAATTTCTTGCAACAATTCTCTGCAGTTTTCTAATTTTTAATATGTTTTTTGTTGATTTTAGAGAGAGAGAGGGAGAGGAAGAGAGAGAGAGAGAGAGATAAAAACCTCAATGATGAGAATTATCTATTGGCTGCCTCCTGCATGCCACCCACTGGGGATTGTGATCCCAGAACCTAGACATGTGCACTGACTGGAAATGGAACCTTGATCTCCAGGTTCATGTGTTGACATTCAACCACTGAGCTACACTGACCAGGCTGCAATTTTCTTTGTATAGAAATATAGTTGATTTTTGTACAGGGTGGCACAAAAGGACATTTACAGTTATAAGAACACAAAACAGAGTTTATTCTTGCATTATTATTTATTAACGACTAGAGGCCTGGTGCATGAATTCATGCAGGGGAGGGTCCCTTGTCCTGGCCAGTGATTGAGGCCTATCAGGGGGCTAGCCAGCCAGGGGGAGGGACCCCAGAAGGTTGGCTGGCCACTCCTCCCTCCCCCCCAATCTGGGCAAATGTTGGGGCTGGCTGGCTGGGGGGAGGGGCCACTGGAGGTTGGCCAGTGGAGCAGGGGCCATGGGAAGTTGGTGGGGGGTGGGGAGGAAGGGGTCACAAGAGGTTGGCCAGCCAGGGGGAGGGGCCACAGGAATATGGCTATGGGAGCATATTGACCACTAGGGGGAAGCTCCTGAACTGAGCACCTGCCCCCTGATGGTCAGTGCACCTCAAAGCGACTGGTCGACTGGTCGTTCCGGTCATTTGGTCTTAAAGGTCGCTTAGGCTTTTATATAGAGAGATTATATTATTTTCCAAACAAACAACTCTAAACCTACTTTTCCTCCAACCTATATATTAATCTTGTAACCTTGTTAAATATTAGTTATAGCATCTCATTTTTGGTAAAAAAAAATCTTAGAATGTTCTATGTACACAGTTATTTTGCTATGAATAAATACATGTTTTACTTCTTTATTTTTCTAATATACATACATTTTCTTTACATTTTTCCACCTTATTCTGGCTAGGACATTTGGTAGTTATTAAATAAAAATTAAAAAAGAGAGTAAACATCCTTTCCTTATGCCTGACTTAAAATATGATATTCTTTTTTTTATTGTAGATACATTTATTTATTCTTTTTTTTTTAATCCTCACCCAAAGATATTTTTCCATTTATATTTAGAGATAGTGGAAGAGAGAGGGAAAGACAGAGGTAAACACTGATGTGAAAGAAACACATTGATTGGTTGCCTCTTAACTGTGCCCTGACCAGGGCCTGGGCCAAGGAGAAGCTGAGGAGGTTCATAACCTTGACCGGAATGGAACCTGGGACCCATTGGTCCAAAGGCTGACACTCTATTTTCTAAGCCAAACCAGCTAGAGCTTTTATAGATAATTTTAATCAGGTTTAGAAAGTCCTCATCCATTTTAGTTTTATGTAGATTTCTATCAAAAATGAATCTCAATTTTTTTTGCATTATTGAGATATTGATATAACTTTTTCCATTAGTTTGTTAATATGAAGAATTATATTAATTGATTTTAAAATGATAAACCAAACTATGCATTCTCAACATAAACTCCACTTAGTCATGATATATTATTCTTTTTTCTTTATTTATTTTTCTTTTTTGATTAAAGTATTACATATGTGTCCTTATACCCCATTACACCCCCCCCTCCCCACTCATGCCCTCACCACACTGGTGTCTGTGTCCATTAATTAGGCCTATATACATGCATACAAGTCTTTGGTTGATCTCTCCCTCTTACCCCCATCCTCCTCTACCTTCCCTCCGAGTTTATTTTTGTGTATGGTGTAAGCTGGTGTTCTAGTTTCATTTTTTTGCATGTATCTGTCCAATTTTCCCAACACCATTTATTGAAGAGACTGTCTTGGCTCCTTGTATGTTCTTGCCTCCTTTGTCAAATATTAATTGAGCATAGTGGTTTATGTTGATTTCTAGGTTCTCTATTCTATTCCATTGGTCTATATGTCTGTTCTTGTGCCAGTACCAGGCAGTTTTGAGAACAGTGGTTTTATAATACCGCCTGATATCTGGTATTGAGATCCATCCTACTTTGTTCTTCTTTCTCAGGATTGCTGCAGCTATTCAGGGTCTCTTTTTTTATTCCAAATAAATTGTTGAAGAGTTCATTCTAGGTCTGTGAAATATGCCACTGGTATTTTAATGGAGAGTGGATTGAATCTATAGATTACTTTGGGTAGTATGGACATTTTAATGATGTTGATTCTACCAATCCATGAACACGATATGTTCTTCCATCTGTTTATGTCTTCCTCTATCTCTTTTTTAAGTGTCCTGTAGTTTTCCGGGTACAGGTCTTTTACCTCCTTAGTTAAGTTTATTCCTAGGTATCTTACTTTTTTTGGTGCAATGGTAAATGGGATTGTTTTTTTAAATCTCTCTTTCTGTAAGTTCACTATTGGTGTATAAAAATGCTATAGATTTCTTGGCATTAATTTTATATCCTGCTACATTGCTGAATTCATTTATTAAGTCTAATAATTTTTTGATGGAGTCTTTAGGGTTTTATATGTACAGTATCATGTCATCTGCGAATAATAATAGTTTTAGATCTTCTTTTCCAATTTGGATACCTTTTGTTTCTTCTTCTTATCTAATTGCTATGGCTAGTACTTCCAGTACTATGTTGAACAGGAGTGGTGAAAGAAGGCATCCCTGTCTCGTTTTTGTTCTTAGGTGAAATGGTTTTAGTTTTTGCCCATTGAATATGATGTTGGCTGCAGGTTGTCATATAAGGCTTTTATTATGTTGCAGTATGATCCCTCTATTTCCATTTTGCTGAGGGTTTTTGTCAACAAATGGTGTTGGATTTTCTCAAATACTTTTTCTGCATCAATTGATATGATTATGTGATTTTTATCTCTTAATTTGTTTATGTGATGTGTCACATTTATTGATTTGCAGATATTGTACCATCCTTGCATCCCCAGGATAAATCCTACTTGGTCATGGTGTATGATCTTTCCTGATGTAATGCTGGATCTGATTTGCTGGAATTCCATTGAGGATTTTGGCATCTATGTTCATGAGGCCTATTGGCCTGTAATTTTATTTCATTGTGTTGTCTTTATCTGCTTTTGGTATTAGAGTAATGCTGGCTTCATAGAATGAGAGTGGAAGTGTTCCTTCCTCTTGATTTTTTTTGGAATAATCTGAGGAAGATAGGTTTTAGTTCTTCCTTGAATGTTTGGTAAAACTCCCCTGTGAAGCTGTCTGGCCCTGGGCTTTTGTTTGCTGGAAGCTTTTGATGACTGCTTCAATTTCCTCCATAGTAATTGTCATATTGAGAATTTTAGATTCTTCCTGATTGAGTTTTAGAAGGTGGTATTTTTCTAGGAATATGTTCATTTCCTCTAGGTTGTCTAGTTTCTTGGAATAGAGTTGTTCATCGTATGTTTTGCCAACCTTTTGTATTTCTGTGGGGTCTGTTGTTACTTTGTCTCTTTCATTTCTGATTTTGTTTATTTAGGTCTTCTCTCTTTGCTTCTTGGTGAGCTTGGTTAGCGGTTCATCAATCTTGTTTATCCTTTCAAAGTACTAGATCTTGGTTTCATTGATCTTTCGTATTTTTTTTTTGTCTCTATGTCATTTATTTCTGATCTGATCTTTATTATCCCCTTCCTTATGTTCACTCTAGGCTTTTCTTGTTGTTCTCTTTTTAATTCTTTAAGGTGTAGAGGTAGATAATTTATTATCATTTTTTCCTTGTTTTTTGAGGTAGAGCTGTCGAGCTATAAACTTCCCTCTTGGGATTGCTTTTACTGTGTCCCATAGATTTTGGATAGTTGTGTTTTCATTGTCATTCATTTCCAGGATGTTTTAAATTTCTTCTTTGATCTGTTTGGTAACCCAATCATTGTTTAATAGCTTGCTATTCAGCTTCTAAGTGTTTGAATTTTTTTGGTTGTTTTTGTTGTTGTTTATTTCTAATATTATGTCATTGTGGTCTGAGAAGATGCTTGATATAATTTCAATCATCTTGAATTTGGAGAGAATTTGCCTTTGACACAATATTTGGTATATCTTTGAAAATGTCCGATGTGCACTTGAGAATAATGTGTATTTCATGGCTTGGGGGTGAAATGTTCTGAAGGTGTCAATTAAGTCCATCTGATCTAGTGAGTCCTTTAGGATTGCTATTTCTTTGCTGATTTTTTGTCTAGGGGATTTATCCAGTGATGTCAGTGGGGTATTAAAGTCCCCAACTATGATTGTATTGTTATTGATCTCCCCCTTAATATCTTCCAGGAGTTTTTTTTATGTATGTGGGTGCTCCTGCATTAGGTGCATATATGTTTACCAGGGTTATATTCTCTTGTTGTATTGAACCCTTTAGTATTATGAAGTGGTCTTCCTTATCTCTTGTTATGGCCTTCACTTTGAGGTCTATTTTGTTAGCTATAAGTATTGCTACCCCAGCTTTTTTTTTTATTTCCATTTGTCTGGAAGATATTTTTCCATCCCTTCACTTTCAGTCTGTGTGAGTCTCTTATTCTGAGGTGGGTCTCTTGTAGACAGCTTATATAGGGGTCATGTTTTTTTTTTTATCCATTCAGCCACTTGATTGTCTTTTGATTGGAGCATTTAGTCTGTTTACGTTTAAACTTATTATTGATAGGTACTTTTTTTGTTGCCATTTCTATTTTCTGTGCCTGTGTTCCTTCTTCCCTTTTTATTTCTTCTTTTTAGACCAGTCCCTTTAGCATTTCTTGCATTTCTGGCTTGGAAGTGATACACTCCCTTAGCCTTTTTTAAATCTGTGAAGCTCCTTATTTCCTCTTCAATTTTGAATGATAACCTTGCTGGATAGAGTATTCTTGGATTCAGTCCCTTGCTTTGCTTCACTTTGTAAATTTAATTCCATTCCTTTCTGTCCTCCTGATATGTTTCTGTTGAGAAATCATTTGATAATCTAATAGGAGATCCCTTATACGTAACTTTCTCTCTCTCTCTCTTGCAGCCTTTAAGATTCTCTCTTTGTCCTGAACACTTGCCATCCTAATTATGACATGTCTGGTGTTGGTCTTTTTGGGTTCATCTTGATTGGGACTCTCTGTGCTTGTGTGACTTTTCTTCCTCATATCAGGGAAGTTTTCTGATATTTTTTCTTCAAGTAGGTTTTCTAAACCTTGTTCCTCTTCCTGTCATTCTGGCACCCCTATTATTGGTATGTTGCTTTGTTTCATGTTTCCTCAAAGCTCCTTTAGCCTCTCCTCCTGTCTTTTATTTTTTTTTTCCAATTGCAGTTCAGTTTGGGTGTGTTTTGCTTGTGTCTTCTAGTTCACTAATTTGGCCCTCCACTTCTCCTAGTCTACTGTTGAAACTTTCCATGTTTTTGTTTGTTTGTTTGTTTGTTTTTTCAGGTATATTACTCTTTATTTCTTCTATATTCTTACATAAGTTATTGATTTTTTTCATCCATCCGGTTTGTGAACTGTATGACCCTTATTCTGAATTCTTTTTTCTGACAAATTGCATGCCTCATTTCACTTAGTTTCTTTTCTGGCAATTCCTCCTTTTATTTCCTTTGAGGGTTTCTTTGTCTCCCCATTTTTGCTCTCACTGAAGGATCTAGGTGTCGAGTCATGCAGGGGCTGCTCCTTGGGCAGTCACGGCAGTGGCTGCTCCTCAGTTGGAGGTGGCTCCTTTGGTGGTTGCTGTTCACAGTAGTGGTGGCTCCTGTGGCTGGTGGGGGAAGGCTCTTTTCACAGTTGCTGCTCCTCGGACAGGGGCAGGCTGCTCATGAGGCTACTGCTCCTTAGATGGGGTCGTGTTGCTCACATGACTGCTGCTCCTGGAACGGAGGTGGGCTCTGCGTGGCTGCTGCTCCTTGGATGGGGGCGGGCTCCACACAGCTGCTGCTCCTTGGATGGAGATGGGCTGCTCACATGGCTGCTGCTCCTTGGATGGGGGCAGGTTGCTCGCAGGGCTACTGCTCCTTGTTTGTGAGCGGGCTGCTTGTGCAGCTGCTGCTCCTCAGATGAGAGCGAGCTGTGTGTGGCTGCCACTCCTCGCACATGGGTGGGCCACTCATGGGGTTTCTGCTCCTCAGACTGTGGCAGGCTGCTTGCGGGGTTGCTGCTCTTCAGATGGGGGTGGGTTGCTCACGTGGCTGCTGCTCATGTGGTTGTGGTGTCCTGGGCTAAACTGTCGGGCTGGCTAGAGGGGAGCACACTTTGGTACGTACAGGAACCCCTGTCTGGGGCAGCTATAGTCTTGGTGACCATGGGACCACAGCCGAGGCAGTATGTCCCTGGAAGGTGTGGCTATAGAGTCCCAGGTGTTATCTGAGGGCACCCTAGCTGGAGATGAGGCTGGGCTTCAATTCACAGCAGCTCTCCCCTTTAAAAAGGCACAGCCTCTGTGGAAGAGCCGGCCGCTCCAGGACTGTTTGCAATGGTAGCAGAGGCTGCCTGGTTAGGCAAGCCAATCAGCCTGCCCCCAAAGGTCCTGCGGGATCTAACTGTGCCTCACTCACACACACACTCACACCTCACATGTCCACACACTCCTCTTTTTCTCCCTCCCTCCCTCACACTCCATCCCTCACTGCTGCCTTCTTTCTGCCTCTGTAGTTGGGTCTGGAGTGTTACTGACCTGTTCGTGGATGGAGTCTTCTCTCCAGGTATCCAGTTATTTGGCTTGCTCTCTACCACATTGTCCAAACAGGATAAAATTCATCTCAACACGACATGACACAAAGGGAACAAAACATGAGTGTACTCACAACACCGATAACCCCAATATAATTGAGCACCAGAGGAAAGAGAATTAGGGGAGAGAAAAGAGAGCACAAATGATATCAAAGACAGAAAAAAAAAATGGTATGAGAGAAAAGAAAAAGTAAGAATAAGGGGAAAAAAAAATATATATATATATATATATATATATATGGAGAAAACATCAGAGAACAAACAGATAGACCAAAACATACAAATACCAAATTCCCACTAAAAAGGATGGAAGAAGAATCTTATATTCAGAAAGTAAGGTTAAGGAATTGGATGAATATGGGGAGGACCTCATTTTAGTATAGAGGAAGTAGAAAGAGGATGAGTGGATAAGAAGAAAGGGAGGAAAAAAATAAATTAAATTAAAAAAATAATATTAATTAAAAAATAGGATAAAATAAAAAAATTAGGATGATGAAAAAATAAAGCCCAAAGAATTAGAAAAATAAAGAAACAAATGAAAAAAGGAAAATAAAGAAAAAAGAGATAAAATAATAATAAAACAAAAATGAAAAAGTAAAGTGTCGTTCCTTTCTGCTGATTTTTAAATCCCCTTGGGGGCTGGTTTAAGATCCCACTCTTTTGTACTGTCTGCTGCTTCTCAGTTTCCAGTTGCTGGGACTCAAGGCCTCTATTCAGATTTCTTTTTTGAATCTTTTGTCCGCTCAGGGTGTAGTCTGGGTGTGGCTGTATTGGTTGCCTGGAGACTGCAGGGAGGGGCTATCACTTCTGGAGAAAATTTCTGCCTGGGTTCAGCACCTCGGGTATGACTTAGCCTCAGACTCGCAGCCACCTCTCCCCAGCCTCTCCTCAGTCTCCACAAGTCCACACCTCCCCCTGCACCTCAGCCACCGGTGAGTGTCTGTATTTGAAAGGTCCTATGAATCAGGTTCAGCAAACAAAAGCAAAGACCAGAAAGAGGGGAAAGGGCTGCACCGCTCTGAGTCCCCTCCTCCCCGCCCCGGCACAGCGCGGCCTGGGCAGACATCCAGGCTGCCCTCTTTGGGCTCAGTCTCTCGTGGTTGTGGACCCAGATCAAGAATCCCTGCTGCAAGCAGTCCTGAGGACCTCCTTTCCACAGTCAGACTCTACTCTTGTCCTAAGGGACATGGCCTCGGTGTACGTGGTTTCCCTCTGACCCTCTGGGCTCAGAGGTCTTGCAGTTCTCTGCAGCCCTGAATCTTGATTTTACCGTTCTCCAGGTGTCCTCTGCCCTTCCAGGCTGCGAATTGTCTCACCAGCTGTGTCCACTTCGCCAATTCAGGGTGGATGCCATTCGATTTAGTTGCTTGTTCTATCTGCTCTGGGACAAGTCACCGGAAACTTCCGTTTATTCCACCACCATTTTGCCCCTCTCTCCTCTATCATTCTTTTTGTATATGACTAAATTTGAAATTTTCATATTTATTGAAGGAAATGTACATCTTTGTTCATGAAAGATATTGGGCTGAAGTTTTATTATCTTTTATAACTGGTATGATAAGGGCCTTTTTGTTCTCATCAAATAAGTTTAGCCTCTTCCTCTGTTTTTTGAAAGAGTTTAAATAGGATTTTTTTCCCCTCTTAAGTATTTTCTAGAACTTGCCAGTAAAAACTCCTGGTCATGTAAGTTCTTTGGTTAATTATTTGCATACATGCATAACCCATGGACACACACAGTGGTGAAGTGAGGGCCTGGAGTGGGGAGGGGAGCAAGAAGGGGAGAATAGGGGACATTTGTAATATTCTCAACATTTAAAATAAATTAAAAAAAAAAAAACACACATCTTGTCATGGAATTTTCTTTGCAAGAAGATTTTCAATTACAATTTCTGTCATCTACAAATGACTATCCAGATTATTTCTTTGTTCTTTAAATGTACTTGTGTATTTAAAAGAATGTGGCTATTGCATTGTTCTAAGTTAATTGGCATAAATGTGTTCATGATATTTTCTTAATATTATACAAATGCCTGTAAGTTCTGATATTTCCACTTTAACTTCTTATATTGGTAATTTGTGTCTTTGCTCTTGATCAATTTAACTAGAGATTAACCAATCTTATTAACTAATTTTATTTGGATAAAAATGCTTTTAATAGGATACATGAGAATCTGTACATATTATATAAATACACAATAACATAGTATATGTATATCTTTATATTATGTGTAGAGAGAGATTATTTTCTTCATCAATAATATGTATAAAAATAGTACTTATATCATTATTATGAGGATTAAAATATAACATCAAAATAATTCATAAAAATAATACTTATATCATTAATATGAGGTTTAAAAGTAAGATAACATCCAAAGTAATTCAACATCATCTGCTAACCTAGCAATAAATGTAATAATGATAAATATTATAAATTGCTACTATATTTATTTTAAAATTCAGTTAATTTCTCAAGCTATTCTTTTCCTTTATTATATTAAAGTTTTAAGATCATTTATAATATTGATTTTATGGGACCTATATATGGAATCAAATCTACCAATGCTATTATTATCGTTGCATGGAGATTTTTCAAGGAAGCGAAACAAGGATAGTAAAAAATGTAGAATCCAATATATTTTAAACTTAGAGCAAATATAAACTAATGTAAGGTGAATTTTGTGTCTGGGAACAACTAATAAAAGAAAATCAGGATAGATTAGGTAAATGCAAGGACAGAAGGAATTATATTAGATTGCTCCAGCTGAGCCTAAATAAATAAATATGTAGATATCAACTTTATAGTAGTTCAAGGAAAGAGACCAGGCATTTAGACATCACTAAAGCCACAATCCAAGAGATGCGCAAAATTCATAAGGTTGTCTCTCTGTACATGTCTTTCAAAGTTTTCGGCACAGGAGCTCTCTGAATTTCTCTCATTCATAATGCACGATGGTGCAGATGTTTCTACTGCAGGCCCTACAAGTACCGAGTATAGCTTTTGAGAATAGATCTATCATAAAAGATCTTCAAAGTTTGAGAGTAATGTTTTGCATGTTGTCTAATCTCAAGTGCTTCATAGCAGTCTAATTGCCTGAATATTCTCAGCAAGAATATTCAAGCTTCTACAATAGTCACTTCATTACTATCTATAACATTTTCAATTTTCTAAAGATGTTCTCACTCTGTTTATTTTTTCTTTTATCTAAACCAAGACTACTTAAGAAGAAACATGAACTATAATTATATGGTATATTACATAAGCTCATGTAAATGATTCAGGATTATCTTCCACTTTCTATTCATAATAAATGGCTATTAGAAAGAAGAAATTAATCATTTTTTTCAAACCATTGAGCATATATTTTATTACTTACTTTTCATTGGTAAATTCTATTTTTTTTTTTAATCCTCACCCCAGGATATTTTTTCCATTGATTTCCAGAAAGAGTGGAAGGGAGGAAGAGAGACACACACATCAATTGGTTGCCTCCTGCAACTGGGGCTGGAGAACTTACAGCCCAGGTACGTGCCCTTGACTTGGGATCTAGGGAATCTAACCTGTGACCCCTCAGTCTGAAGGCTGATGCTCTGAGAAAAACTGGCTAGGAATCACTGATAAATTACTGATACTAAGAAAGAAATGCAATAAGATTGGTCATTTAGTATTTCACTGTTACCCCATCTGAATAGTGGTATATTTTAAATTATATCACCAAGAGCTAGCTATGATTACTTCATTGCACGCTGATTGCCTGTTTGAACTGCCAGTAATTTGTGCTATTAGTAAACTGTGTGCTTTTGCAGAGATATCTAATTTTCAGATGCAAAAGTGCTTGGTACTCTCTATATGGGAAGTACTTCTTAACTAAAAAAGCATATGAGACACTGACAAAGAACAGAAAATTATTTGTGTATATCTCTAGCAGAAATCAAAAAACAACTTAACCAAGAACTTTCAGAAAATTCAGAAAAAATAGTTTATTTTATTTTTTTATTATTTTTTTATTTTTTTTTATTTATTTATTTATTTATTTATTTATTTATTTATTTATTTATTTTTTAAATTAAATCTTTATTGTTCAGATTATTACATTTGTTCCTCTTTTTTCCCCCCCATAACTCCCCTCCTCCCAGTTCCCGCCCCACCCTCCGCCCTCACTCCCCACCCACTGTCCTCATCCATAGGTGCACGATTTTTGTCCAGTCTCTTTCCGCATCTCCCACACCCCTTTCCCCCCCAAGAATAGTCAGTCCATTCCCTTTCTATGTCCCTGATTCTATTATAATCACCAGTTCATTCTGTTCATCAGATTATTTATTCACTTGATTCTTAGATTCACTTGTTGATAAATGCATATTTGTTGTTCATAATTTGTATCTTTACCTTTTTCTTCCTCTTCCTCTTCTTAAAGGATACCTTTCAGCATTTCATATAATCCTGGTTTGGTGGTGATGAACTCCTTTAGCTTTTCCTTATCTGTGAAGCTCTTTATCTGACCTTCAATTCTGAATGATAGCTTTGCTGGATAAAGTAATCTTGGTAGTAGGTTCTTGGTATTCATCACTTTGAATATTTCTTGCCATTACCTTCTGGCCTGCAAAGTTTCTGTTGAGAAATCAGCTGACAGTCGTATGGGTATTCCCTTGTAGATAACTGGGTTTCTTTCTCTTGCTGCTTTTAAGATTCTCTCTTTGTCTTTTGCTCTTGGCATTTTAATTATGATGTGTCTTGGTGTGGTCCTCTTTGGATTCCTTTTGTTTGGGGTTCTCCGCGCTTCTTGGACCTGTAAGTCCATTTCTTTCACCAGGTGGGGGAAGTTTTCTGTCATTATTTCTTCAAATAGGTTTTCAATATCGTGGTCTCTCTCATCTTCTGGCACCCCTATAATTCTGATGTTGGTATGCTTGAAGCTGTCCCAGAGGCTCCTTACACTATCCTCGCATTTTTGGATTCTTTTTTCATTTTGCTTTTCCAGTTGGGTGTTTTTTGCTTCCTCGCATTTCAAATCATTGACTTGATTCTTGCGCTCCTCTGGTCTGCTGTCGGGAGTCTGTATAATATTCTTTATTTCAGTCCGTGTATGCTTAATTTCTAGTTGGTTCCCCAATATAGCATCGAGGGTCTCATTACTTTTCTTGTAGATCTCATTAAGTTTATCGGCGGCTTCTAAACAGTTCTTGAGAGACCTTAAAAGTGTGGTTCTGAACTCTATATCTTCCTTTGACAATTTTGTCCTGTTTCTTTGTCTCCGCATTTTGTTTTGCTTCCTTGGTGCACCCCCTAGTGGTCTTTGTTCGCAGTCTTATAGTTAAACCTTGATTGTTGTAGCTAATCCCAGGGAGGGTTTGACCTCCAGGCCAAGTGGCTATGAGAATCAGCTGTGTCAGCAGTGAGAGAACTTCTGTCCTCTAGGGAGGTGCTAATTTAGCCTTTGCCTGAGGCTATCCAGCAAAGTCCTCTGTGCAGGGCTTGGGTAGGGCGGGTCGCACGGGATCAACAGGGTGGGCCGGAGAGAGCAGTTATGGTGGCTCTCAGTCCTGTCCCCAGGGGCTCTGCCTCTCAGAGTCCCAGCACCCGCTGCAAAGCTGGGAGAGAAAGCTGCACTCGCTCTGACCGAAGCCAGACAGTCCCGCTTCTCCCGTTTGAGTGTGGGTCCCTAAAGACTCGCCTGTATCTGGAGCTCAGAGTCTGCGACTCCCTCCCGATTGAAAACAACAACCGCGCACCTCAGAATTTGACTTCAGCACTGCGCCTCCTCTGAGTGTCCGTATGCGTTTCTCTTTCCTCCTAGTTGTAGGACTTCCACTCAGCCAGCGTTCCTGTGGTTCTGGGTGGTGTCTCTTCTGTCTTTTAGTTTTACTTTTGAAGTAGTTGTTCAAAGCAGCAAACTCCGGCGTTAACCTATGCCACCATCTTGGTTCTCCCTAGTGTATCAGGAATCTGTCTTCCCACCTGGACAGCAATTGAACTGGCAGAATCTGATGCACAGTGGGGTTCTCGAAAACATTTTGTCCGTCATTTCATTAAAATACTAGAGGCTCGATGCATGAAATTCATGCAAGGGTGCCGGGGTCCAACCCCAGCAGGTCCAGGGGTCCCCAAAGGCGTGGACGGAGTCGGCGAAGAAGGAAGGACACCGAGACAGTGTTCAATTGATCAGCAGCCTAGCCAGGATCTCCAGCCAGGATCTCCAGCCACGTTCTGGTCTGGATCTCCAGAGAGGTTCTGCCAGAAAAAATAGTTTTTATTTCAGCAAACGGTTTATATATATGTTTGCTTAGAATATAATGTTTTCTATAGGGTAGATAGACATATCCTTTTAAAGAAACAAAAGTCATTTCAAAATGTATTAATAATTCATGTGTTACAAATAGCTAGATTTGCTTTTAAATTAGAGAAATAGATTGAACTAATATTTAATGTTGTTAAAAAAGAAAAGCTAATTGCATATTAAAATGAAAGATTGCAGAAATAAAATTTATTGCAATAATGTAAAACCCAAACAAAATAGTACCTACCCATTAGAGAAAAAATAAAATTAAAAGTGTAACAATTTCTAAAGCACCACCAATATAACTCAATCCAACCATGAAACTAAGGAAAAACATATCCAAGTAGCTGATAAATAAGTAAAATCTTTTTGGGATGTGATTTTGGAAGAAGAAATAATATCAATGACCAAAGTCTTTGGCGTTTTGAGGATTATCTAATACAACTGTATGAAAAGTAAATATTGGACTATTTGTGTTTTGTTGTTTCAGTGCTTGTGTGCATGTAATCATTTTAATATTTCATTTGCAAAATGTGGGGCTCAGGGGGATAAGTGAGAAATAACTAAAATAGCCTTTTGCTATCCTTCAATAGCCTGGGGGAGTTTCTTAGAGACCAGCTGGCCCATCTCTTCTGAGCAATTTCATGAAGAATGAAGCTATGGCACACAAAGAGTGCCACTCATGTTTAAAGGCAGGTACCCAGGGTGAGTGGCAAGAGAATAAGAAATTCCAGATGGGTCCTGTTTGAAATTTTTGAATGATATTGCACAAACTTGTACTCAGATGCTATCTTGGTTAGCACCTGGGAAAGTGCAGTTGCTTAGAATAAAACAGGCAGACAAAGAATCTGAGTCCTAGCAGGACAGACAGAGGGGTCTGCTCTTGCTGCCATGGCAGATGGGATGGCCAATGCAGGGCTTTCATCTTTGAGGTGATTGAGAAGCTATGCAGGTTAAAGGAGTAGGATCTTGCATGTAAGGACCAAGGATGATTTCACCCTGTCAGACTAGATCAGAAGAGCTGGTAACGAAATGGAAGCCCACAGTGTCAGTTTAGGTGATGTTTCTAGGTCAGGAAATTTTCCAAAGTGGTGAGGCTGGCGATGCTGCCTTTTGTTTTGTCTACCTCTTCCATCTGCTTAAATTAGTTCTGGGAAGAGAGTACTGGGGAAGAGAAAGGTCAGAGGTGGGCAAACCAGGATGATTAATTTTCTTTGCTTGGGGTGTGGTAGATGAAGTGCTAGCAAGAGGTGAGAGTGCAGGTGATAAATTAGACATCTCAGAGCTTACATCTTTCCCTTCCCTTCATAGTTATACTAGAAAGTCTGCTCAGAAGGCTTTCTTCTGCAAAATATCACTCCTATTTTGTTGTTCCATCATGAGCCAAGTGTGATAAATACATAGAATTTATGCCCCTACTCCATCTCTTTATATGCAGCCAACACCATGCTCCTGATAGGGCTTCTGAGCAACCATGGCCACTGGTTGGTCCACAGCACATATTGTTGAAACCCAATGTCCATTAATGTGCTAACCAGTACACCTTCTATTTGTCTTCTTTTAATAGTGATTACATGCTTTCACTGACCATTAGCATCATCGAGGGAGTTTTTAAAAATGCAGTGCCTAGGACTGACCTTAGAAATTCTGATTGAATTGATCTGGAAGCGGGTCTTTAACTGTCAGATACTAGTAAGATCTCCCCTGGTGCAGCTGTCCAGAGGAAGGAGTGTATATGCAGAACATTTATATTATCATAGTGAAAAGAAGCCTATCAGATTCTTTTATAAGCTTCATGAGAAGAGTTGAGGTAAAGGAATGTTGAAAGAACAGTATAGGTTAGAAAAAGAGGATGTGGTTAATTAGTGGGTATTAATTCAGAGTTGCTCAAAAGGACCTGCTGTTCTTGACCTCTTCCAGATCACAAGAAGCATTATGAGTCAGTTATCTAACTTGAAAGTCAAACTGTTTCCTTTGCAAGCTGTGTCCCTTGTTTTTAGATCTGGGTGGGATAACACAGGAATCATTTTTTAGCCACCACATCCCCTTTTTATGGTGTGAATTCTTTCTAACATCATAGATACAGAAACTTTAAGAGCTGAAGTCTAAGGTAGCAAATCAGTCCTCAAGAAATACTTTCAACAATAAAGATAAATAAATAAAAAGAATTATTGTCTGTTGGTATTTTTTATCATTTAGCAAAATTAAGCTGCAAAATAAACCAAAACAAAAAGCTTCTGAGTCCCTTCAAGTATATTAACACTTAAGTGTGACCTTTTTTAAGGCATCCATGATAAATTTCAGAATGATACTTTCTGCTCCATAATTAATTGACAGTACTGTACTTTGTATTGAGATATAAAAGTTAAAAAAAAGGAACTTTTTAAAATGTAGATGTAGCAGGTTTAGGGATCTCTTTAAGTTCTTTAAGCTAATGTACCATGAGATATTATTTATATATTCTTACACACACATTTCTATATGCACAAAAAGGGTTCCATTATAAGTAAGAGAGAGAGAGAGCGCCGAATCCTAACCACTAGACCACCAGGGACTGTATTATTATAAGTAAATATGACCACAGTGACTGGCAATTTTGTCCTAACTTTTGATACTCAAAAGTTGGTTTACAATGAACAATAATGGAAGTAGTATAGAATCTCGAAGCCCAGCAGGTGATTTATATGCATTGAGACTTTGAGAATCACTCTTCAAGATCCAAAATGTGCTTCCCGGTCTGGTGTGTCTCTTTATCAGTGGACAGAAATATCTCTCTATATAAAAGCCTAAGCAACCAAACAACCGGAACAACCAGTCGACCAGCCACTATGATGCACACTAACCACGAGGGGGCAGAAAAGGGGGGGAGTGGGAAGAGGTAGAAAAGGGTAAAGGGGGATGAATGGTGATGGAAATAAATTGGACTTGAGATGGTAAAAACAATACATTATACAGATGATATATTATAGAATTGTACCTGAGACCTACATAATTTTATTAACCAATGTCACCTTAATAAATTCAATAAAAATAAATAAAAGTTTTGGAAACTTGCATCCTGCCTCCCCTAAAGAGTTGAACTACACTTTATGGATCCACCATTCTATAGATCTCTAATAAATCAGTATGAACCCAGTGCATGGATTCATACACTGGTGGGTCCCTTGGCCTGGCCTGCAGGGATCCGGCTGAAACCGGCCTGCTGCACAGATCATCCAGGGTGTGTCCAGCCCATCTCACCCAGTCTAGATTGGCCGGATCCCAGCAGCAAGCTAACCTACCGGTCAGAGTGTCTGCCCCCTGGTGGTCAGTGTGCATCATAGCAACTGGTTGAACGGTTGAACAAGTGGTTGGACCCTTATCACATTAGGCTTTTATTATATAGGATTGATTGATTTCAGAGAATAAAGGAGAGGGAGAGGGAGAAAGAAAAATCAGTGATGAGATATACTCATTGATTGACTATCTCCTGCACGCCCCACACTAGGGATCAAACCCACAACCTGGGCTTGTGCCCTGACTGGGAATCGAAGTGTGAGATCCTGGTTCATAGGTTGATGCTCAACCTACTGAGCCATCCTGGCTGGGCTAAATCAGTTTTAAGGAGGAGCTAATACCAGTATGTAAGGCTGTGGGAGAACAGTGGAAAGGATTCTTACTGAAGTGCTCATGATTCTGAACTCATGGGGCTTTGTCCTACCCAGTTCCAAATCAGCCTGCCTAGCAACTAACAAACAGAAGTTTTGTGACAATAAAAGAGATATGTCCTGTCACATACTCATAAACCCCTATAGTTCATGTGCATATGCTCAAACAAACACTTTTTTCCCAAATGACAAAAGCAGATGAAGGCCAAGTAGCAACCAGTTTGTTTCCTCCTGCACTATTAGAGAGCTAGCATTTTTAAAAGCATTATAGATTCAGCATATGTGTATGCATTTATGCATGGGTATTAAATGTTTGGCAGCTCATCAAGTGTTCTAAATCTAATGTACTGATTTAAAGAATTTCTATTTTTTTTAACTCAAAAAGAATGATTGTAAAAATAACCCAGTTTGCCCTAACTGGTTTGGCTCAGTGGATAGAGCATCAGCCTGCGGACTCAAAGGTCCCAGGTTCGATTCCGGTCAAGGGCATGTACCTTGGTTGCAGGTACATCCCCAGTAGGGAGTGTGCAGGAGGCAGCTAATCGATGTTTCTCTCTAATCAATGTTTCTAACTCTCTATCCCTCTCCCTTCTTCTCTGTACAAAATCGATCAATCAATCAATCAATCAATAACCCAGTGGTCCTTATGTTTAGGTTCTGGTTGCTGTTTTTTATTTGAGATCATTGGAACACGGTCTAATTAATTTTATTAAGCTTTCCAGGGGTCATTCTGAGGTTCTTTCACTTTGTAGCCTTCACACCTTAATCAAGGTGGGCATGCTTATCCAAGGAAAGCAGGAAGGGAAGCTGGCCCAAGTCATCACCTTAGTAAGTAGTTAGTAACTCATTTCTCCTACTTGTAGTTATATGCCTGCCCCTTATTCCACTATGCAAAGCATTTTCAAGGACTTGTACTCTTGTTGATAATTTCCCTTTAATTTCTTCCTTTAAATACTTCTCATTACAATTTAATTATAATCAATTCTTTGTGAAAATAAATATTTCCACATGACTCCTGTCCCATCTCCTCCTTTATCATCCCAATCAATCTTTACAAAGATATCTTATGCATAAAGTTATATAAATGTAGATCTATGTACTATTCATGTGTTTGTGAAAGATGCTCCTTTAGAGATAAAAAGAAAAAGCTCAAATTACATATATAATCTATTTTCATTTCATTCTCTTTAAATATATTCTGATTAGTCTCTCTATTATATAACTAGTAGCCTGGTGCATGAAATTCATGCACATTAAAAGGGAATTAATTAGCAGAAATATTTTAATATTGCTATTTGCCCTTTCTCTATAATAGAAGTGTGAGAGATGAAAGGAAATTAGTAAAATGTATATGAAAATAATATATAAATTTATTAATAAATAAACAGTAACTAAAGGATATAACAGCAACAGAGTCATGATATAAAAACAACAAAAACATGATATGAAAAGAACAAAGACATGATATAAAAATAGCAGTGATGCAAACAATGACTGATAAAGTGATTCAACTTATTCTAATATCTCCCTGTACACCACATTAAGAGTGAAAACACTTTCAGAGTGCTTGACTAATTTCCCTTGTGATGAAGTATTTAGAACTTTAACTGTAACATCACATGCTCTTCAAACTCGAGAGAAAGCAACATATAACTGACCATGTGTGAAAACGGGTTCAGGTGGGAATATTCCTACTCTGTCTAGGCAGCGGTTCTCAACCCCTTTGGCGGTCAAATGACCCTTTCACAAGGGTCACCTAAGACCATCCTGCATATCAGATATTTACATTACGATTCATAACAGTAGCAACATTACAGTTATGAAGTAGCAACGAAAATAATTTCATGGTTGGGTAACAACATGAGGAACTGTATTTAAAGGGCCAGAAGGTTGAGAACCACTGGTCTAGAGTTTGTCCTTGCGATTTATTAATAATCATCGAAAATGCTGGCATCACCGAAACTGTTGTCAAATTAATTTAAATAAGAGGCCAGTGTCAGACGGGGACAAATCAATTCTTGGAATCAGAACAACCTCTCCCTCTGCAGATCCTGTTAATACTTCAGCTTCGATAATGTTAGGTTGTAATCTTTTGATAATGAATCTGGTACCATTACAAAGACCCCATTTACTATTATTTCTCAATAGCATGATGATTGCACCACTTTTGATTTGATTTTATTTTTTTTAATATTTTTATTGATTTCAGAGAGGGAAGGGAGAGGGATAGAGAGAGAGATAGAAACATCAATGATGAGAGAGAATCATTGATTGGCTGCTTCCTGCATGCCACCCCCCCCTCCCACTGGGGATCAAGCCTGCAACCCATTGCATATGCCCTTGACTGGAATTGAACCCAGGACCCTTCAATCTGCAGGCCAACGCTCTAGCCACTGAGCCAAGCCAGCTAGGGCACACCACTTTCAATTTTAATGTATGACACAGCATTCCCGAAGGAGTAATACTATTAAGAAATTTGATGAGAAAATTTTCCTTTTCAGCATCATCTGTGGAATCAATGGATCATCACTCAAATATGTGTGAAAATCTCCATCAAATATATCCAAAATTTCTTCATTTAATTTTTGAACGTGCTCATTTTTTGGACAAAGAATTTCACGTCTAGATATATTATTAATATTATCTATAGATATAGTATTTCCAAAGGTAGCTTCAATAATAGATCCATTACAAATCATTTCACAGGGGATTTCAATAATATCCATTCCTAAATGAAAACTGCTATCAACTTTGCCATCTCCAAGTTTTACTAACCATCCACTATAAGCAGAATCCTCTGATCTCATATTTGTTTCAAGAGACAACTTTCTGAAACATCCCCAGACATTGCAATACTTTAAACTCATTTGTGCTACGGCCAATCGCATAGTATGCGGTACAATACTGAGACATTGTCAAAAATCCCCTCCAAAAAGGAGAACTTTCCCACCAAATACAACATGCAGACTCATAATTTCTCTAAGTAATCTATCCATGGCGTTTATAGCATGACTGGATGCCATGCTGCATTCAATAATGAGAAGTTGGGCCTTTTTAATAGTTTTAGCAACTTCATTCTTTATATTGAGTCTAGAAATTGAAGTTTCATTTAATGAAATCGGTAATTTATATTGGAAACGAAAGGTGCTTCCACCTAGAAGTAAAATTGCAGCAATTCCTGTAGACGCTGTGGGTAAAGCAGTACCACCACAACCTCTAATATAATGTATTAAAACTTTATACGGATATGCAGGTGAATAGGATTCCTAGCTGGCAGGCCCCTGACAGCAAGCTGGCCACCTGTGGATTCCATGGGGAATGGGGATCCCTCCTCCCTCCTGTCAAGGTCTGGGGTGCAGGTGAATGGGGTTCCTGGCTGGCAGGCCACTGACAGCCAGCTATCCAACAGAGATTCTGTGAGGAATGGGGCTCCCTCCTCCCTACTGTCAAGGTCTGGTTTGAAGGCCAGACTCAGTACTTCCATGCTCTGCTCTGAGGGCGGGTGCCTGCCTGAAACTTCGCTCTCCGGGAAATAGCTGGGGGAGGGCGCAGCCGTTTCCAAGACAAACCCTGCAGGACTGACTTCCTTCCGGTTGGTCAAGCTTCGGGATGTGATGTTAAACCCAGGGTTTTTATATAAGTAGATATCTGTAAAAAATTAAATGTATGTTTGGGACATACTCAGAAAAACAAAACAAAGAATTTGGAAAACTGCTTCAAATGATTTCTAAGTTCATGCTAAGAGCAAATATTGCTTAAATATGTTATTATCAAAATATCCTGAGACTTGTGTCATTATTTTCTCCTTTTAATATGTGCAACTATAGGCACACATTACTGGTTCAGATGTGAATGGGGTGCATGGTGTCCATTATCTCTCATACTACCTTAAGGACCTTTTTTTGTGTGGTTATTATCACTACAGTTATACCCTTTATTTGCAAGTTTTTCTGTGTCTCAATTTTTATAAATGTGTCAATTGCTAGGACTTCCACTGATAATAAGATTCTCTGCAAGATGAAGGAGGGAGATAAATAAGAGTTGAAATACTGTACTGGTTCATTTGAATACAAAGATATTTTCTTATTCTTACTGAACTTTTCTATTATATTACTCCAATATTCCAAAGTATCCTGGTTTTATTTGTGAAAATTTCTTTAAATTTTTCTTTAGATTGCACACATTAAAATGAAGTTAAAGACCAATAAAAGAACAGACATCTGTATTTCTGACATAGAAATTATATTTGTGTAGACCAAGTGGAACTGATTCTCTTATTTATTTGATTCCATGAGATCTTAAATGAATATTATTAAAATATCTGTACCTGCATGAGAATACATTTTTTTAAAAAAAATCTAATAAGGATTTTAAAGTTAACATTACTAAATTTATTTATTTTCAGGTAATGAAATGAGCTTTAGAGGTTAAGATTATCGCAAGATTTAATTTCTAGGTAGAAGCAGAACCAGGAACGATGATTAAGTTTATGTGTCAACCTGACTGGTCCATGATGTGCCCAGATATTTGGTCAAAATTACTCTGGGTATTGTCATGAGGGTGTATTGGATGACATTAAAATTTGAATTGCAAGACTTTGTAAAACAGAATGCCCTTTCTCATGTGGGTGTTCCTGATCCAATCAGTTGAAGGTCTGAATAGAACAAAAAGTCTGACCTCCCCTAAATAAGAGACAATTCTTCCTTCCTGAGGGCCTGCAGACTGGAAAAAGAGCAGTTGGCAAGGTCTCCAGCTTGCCAACTCACCATGAAGATCTTGGGACTGGACAGCCTCCATTATCACATGAGCCAGTTCCTTAGGATCTCTCTCTCTCTCTCTCCCTCATGCCCTATTGGTGCTGTTTCTCTAGAGAATGCTGACTAATACAATAGATACTATATCACATTATAGAAAGGGCTCTTCCACTGAATGCTGCTCTTTGAAATTTAATCTTAGATGAGGGAGAAGTACTACATTACATACTCCAGAGTCAACAGGATGTGAAGGCCATGTATCCCAGAAGGGCTTTAGTAGGAGTTGCAAGAGGTGAGATAAGTTGTATCACCTCTATGATTGGCCTGAAAGAACATCTAGAGTCTTTTTTTGTGTCAGGAAGTTCTCAATTGCATTCCAAAACTTTAGGCTGCCTGCTAGTGAATTAGTGTTAGTTTGTATTTTCTGATAAGTTTTATGCCATGAGAAAATTTCTCAACAAAATGTACATTGTTTAATCCTTAAAAACATTAGTCACAATTGACATTATTTTCCAAATTTAGATCCCCCAATTTTGTGTTATGTTTCATATTGTGCATAATATATTTATATGCATATATACATCATAAAGGTTTGGGTAGGTCATATATTACTGATTTTCTCACTATACTGGAATCCATGGGGATATTAACTTTAAGACCTATGTGAGTATATATTAACAATATTTATTATAATGTAACAACTATAGTAATATTATATATGAAAATATAATATCAATGTCAAATATAGTATAACCCATTATAAAATAGTACATAATCTTTATTACTATTGAACAATTTAACATCAGATTTATTTTACACAGTTTATATTTTAAAGGACAGATGGTCACTCAAACCCAAGTCTGTATATTAATGAGCTAGGTGTATTTAGAATCCACCGTCTTCCTTTGACAGTAATTTTCAAATAACCTCTTTCATAATACAGACAAATCTATGCATCTTAATGAAATAAATAAAAGTTTATTTCTTAAAGACAGTGATGCTAAGATGTAAAATTGTTAAATACTTCATGATTTGTTTTGCAAGTAGCTATAAAACAAATGAAGAGATAGAAGTCATCATATGTCTCTATTGATATCTTATGATTTTGGTCAAGGAATGCTTTACTTTTCTCCAAAGGTTTGGTGGTCTCACATACATTTAATAACACAGAAATTAAAATGAACTGGCTCATTTGTCTTCAAGTAACATTGTAGAGACTGAAGTAGAGGAGTTCTCAAATATTTTGAGCCAGAGTTCTGTGGGAAAAGTGGATTTGGAGCTGATACAGTAATCAAGAATTAATAGGTGAATAAGAAATAGTCTCCCATTTGTTCAATCAATAGAGGTAAATTGGAAAACTTACCCATTTATTCACATTTAACTATTAATATACTTCTTATTGTCCTGCACAGTTAACTAAGAGAACTGAGTATTTGTGAATAAATCTCAAATAAGCACCTGGGGTGGGGGCATAAAGAAGGAGGAGTGGACTTGAGTTGAGCTCTGGTGAGGCAACAATTTGCTCTTCAGTAAATGAGGTTGTTGTTCAGTTTTAAAAGCCAGTTCAAACTGTCTATATATACATATATATATGGTATAGTTACTATAGCGACTGATACATAGCATGACATTGATATTTTTCTCTCCTGAGAAACAGAACATCCATTAGTAAAGCAACTGTCATGCAAAAAAAAAAAAAAAAAAAAGAATAAAAAACTCTCTGATGAACTTATTGAGGTTTTAAAATGCTTCCCCAAGGACATACACAAGAAGAGCTTGTAACAGGTCCATGCATTTGAAATTATGAAGAGTCAAATAAAATTTTCAGATATGTATTTTTTGTCAAATAATTTCAGTTCTTCTAAGTATCAAGAGCTGCCATTGTGTAAAATTTCATAAAATATGACAATTTCTTAAGTTATATTTATGCTTATGTCAAGGAAGAGTAGATACATAAATGCTTCTTAATCAAGTAATCAAACTCTACCCATATCCATCAACAAGTGATTGATTTACTTGAAGGTTTTCAAACTCTATGACATTTAATTCTGCCTTGAACATTTTATTTATTTATTTACTTTCAAATTGCTTTCATGATAATTTCTTTGGGCATCTCATTATAACACAAATTTTTATTTATCAAAATCCTACTCAAGAAAATAGTCAACTTTCAATTATTTGACTTTATAGAAAAATAGCAATAATTCAAAATTATGGATAGCCCTCTAAGTCATTCATATAGCTCTCACATTGACTTTAATTGCTCTAAGAATATTATTTAAAACACTAGTGGCCCACTGCACAAAATTTGTGCACATTAAAAGGGAATTAATTAGAGGAAAAATTTTAATATTGCTATTTGCCCTTTCTCTATAATAGAAATGTCAGAGATGAAAGAAAATTAGTAAAATGTATATAAAAAATCTTCCTCCTGTCAGAGTCTGGGGCATACCATGGGACCCAGAGTCAAGTCCCCATCCATCCATGCATGCCTCAAAATCACAAGACCCAGACCTGGCTGGCCCCACCCCCATCAAGCCCTATGGGCAGGGGGCACAGCCTCAGGTCCCCTGGCACATGCCAGGCGGGGGGTGCAACCTCAGGTCCCCCACCCCAGCCCGGTGCCATGCAGCCTCAGGTCCCTGCTGATCACTCATTACAGCTCATTACAGGAACCCCACATCTGCTGTGAATGCAGCCATCTTGTGTTATGGGAATCCTGACTCCACTGAGGGTTAATTTGCATATTACCTCTTTATTATATAGGATTATGGCAATTGTAAAAAAGGCCATGATATTGGAAGGATTGTTAGTGAAGTGAACAGGACCGTGGGCTTGGGCCCTTCACTGTTAAGTAGGTAGCAGATAAGCATAAGAACTCACAAAGGAGAAGAACCAGTAATCACTAGTGAGATGAGAGGAAAATGAAAACAATAATGATGTCTTGAAATACAAAGGAAGAGGGTCAATCAAAAATGAAAGAGTGATCAGTTGTATCCAATGCTGCTGAAAAGAACTGAGCATTATTCATTGACGTTAAGAAAAGAGAAATCAATAGCTTCAGTACCACGGTGATAGTAAAATCCAGACTATAGGAGATTAAAAGAGAATAAGAAGAAAATATGGTAGGACTGACTGGTAATTTTATTTTTAATTTTTTGAGAAACCTCCACAGTTTTCCATAATGGCTGCATCAGTCTGCATTCCCACCAACAGTGTACAGGGTTTCTTTTATCTCCACATCCTCATCAACACTTTTTATTTCTTGCTTTTTGATAATAGCTATTCATTGCTTATTGTGGAAGAGAGGTTCTATGAGATAGATTCAAACAGCCATCTTAACCTGATGCCTCCATTTACCTGCATTGAATTGCAGCTTTAAAAGAAAACCTTTTAGCCTTATTGGTGTTACAAGTGGTTAGAGCATCGGTTGGGGACTGAAGGATCTCACTTCGATTTTGGTCAAGAGCACCTACCTGGGTTGTGAGTTTGTTTTCCAGCCCCACGTCTACACTGGTGTGGGAGGTAACCAATCAATGACACATCAATATTTCTCTCTCTTTCTCCCCCTCCCTCCCTTCCATTCTCTCTAAAAATTTAGTGGAAAAAACATCCTGAAGTGATGATTATAAAATAAAAAGAAAAGTTGGCTCACCTGGTTAGTGTGGCTCAGTGGTTGAGCATTGACCTACTGGCTGTGGTTTGATTTCCAGTCAGGGCACAAGCCTGAGTTGCAAACTTGATTCCAAGTGTGGCGGGGGGGCGGGGGGGGGGGTGCAGGAGGCATCTGATCAATGATTCTCTCTCATCATTGATGTTTCTATCTCTCTCCTTTCCTCTCTAAAATCAATCCTATATAATAAAAGGGTAATATGCAAATCAACCAAATGGTGGAAAGACCGGTTGCTATGATGTACACTGAGCAGGCAGGCAAGAGGTTAGGGGTTATTAGACAGGCAGACAGAGCAGTTAGGGGCAATTAGGCAGGCAGGCAGGCAGGTGAGCGGTTAGGAGCCAGCAGTCCTGGATTGTGAGGATGCCCCACTGCTGGTTTAGGGACTTTACCTGGCAGTCGGACATCCCCCAAGGGGTCCCAGATTGTGAGAGTGTGCAGGCCCGGCTGAGAGACTCCCCCTGCTCCCAGTGCACAAATTTCATGCACCAGGCCTCTAGTAAAAATATAAAAAACAAATCAATAAAGTAAAATAAAACCTTCTATTAAATAAACTCAAATGATGCTTTTCAGCTTATCCTTCTAGGAAATTTTGTCTATGAAATGTTTCAACTAGGGTTATAGAATTATAGTTAAAGCAAATATATATAAAATAACATTTTCACTATCTTTGTACTGTGGTAATTGTGATGTCTTATTTTATTGCATTATAGTTGCCCTAACAATGGAGCTTTTATTTGTGTTTTATTTAGAGAAAATAATTATGTAATTCAGCCATCTCTTAAATAATCTTTTTCAGGATTTTTTACAGTCCATTTTTTATTTGTTATTATTTTCTTTAAAATAAGGGAAATGGCAGTTAAAATGGATGCAGAGAAATGAAAACTTCCAGATTCCTTTTTTTACAAACCAGTCAGATAAAGTGAAATATAATATTCCTCATTTTTCAAGAGAATTTTACAAAGAAGCACCAGTGCACATTATTTTCCCTTTGTTTTGCTGCTTGAATTTATTAAAACTGCTTTGAATAGAGCCCTTAAAATTTTAATATGGGACACATTCCTACATTAATTTTAGGGAAATGGACAAGAGGCTCTAACAGCTCTCTCGTTCCCGCACCCCAAATTCAGCTCAGTAGGGTATCCTATTACCTTTCTTTCTGTACTTGCAAATGCTAAAGGAATCAGTGATAATTTTAGAAAAGCTAAACAGCATCTGGGGGTGTCACTGTTCTCAGTAGCAATTTGGATTGAAAGAGAGTGTGTACTATATATATATATATATATATATATATATTGAGGTTTGAACTTCAGGGGGATGCAAGGCTAGAATTAAGCACAGTTTTGTTCAGTGGAAAGGTCTGAGTAATGAAAGAACAGCCATTTACTTTTCCAATTCAATAAATCTTCAAAAAAAACACAAAACTTTAAAAGCAGGGTCAAGTCAGCTTTGTAACCTCAAAGATTTAATCCACAGTAACTCTTGAACTCTCAGTTTAGCTAGATTGGAAAAACTGGGTCAGGTTGTTAAATATAGAAATAAAGGACCGTGATATATCAAGAGAAATTGTATTAATCCCAAAGAATAGAGAACTGCTTGCAAAGTAAGAAACATAATTTCACTGAATTAAAATGTGAAAGGGCTACCTGTATAAGACTTACTTACAGCTTTACATAATTAATAGTTTAAAAATAAATATTTGAAATAATTTAAATAGTACATATTAAATTTATCTCTGATTCCAAGAAAAGGTTCTAGAAGAAATGTTGGAAGCCCATAAACTGAAAATGCCTAGCCACAGGATGCAATCACTTAACTGGCCATGTGACCGGAACTGCTGCATAGATCTACAGCAAAGTGGTGATGTTTTGCTGTCCTAGTATGTTATGAGCTGAATGTGTGTGTTCCCCCAAAATTTATATTTTAAAACTTTAACCCCCAAAGTGATAGTATTATGGGTTGGGGCCTTTGGAGCATAATTAAGTTTCATTGAGATCATGTGGGTGGGACTCCAGTAATGGCGTTTGTGCCCCTTAGGAGAGACCAGAGAGCTTGCTCTCTCTCTCTCTTTCTTCCATGTGAATACATAGCAAGAAGGCAGCCATCAGCAAACCTGGAAGAGAGCTCTCACCAGAAACCAAATCAGCTGATACAGGTACTTTATTCTTGAACTTCCTAGCTTCCAAAATTGGGAGTAATCCTATATAATGAAGGCCTAATATGCTAAGTGTCTGGTCATCTGTTCAACCAATCAAAGCATAATATGCTAATGATATGCTAAGGCAGCTCAGCCACTCACTATGACGTGCACTGACCACCAAGGGGTAGACAGTTGACCAGTTGACCAGTCGCTATGATGTGTACTGACCACCAGGGGGCAGATGCTCCAACCAGTAGGTTAGCTTGCTGCTGGGGTCTGACTGATTGGGACTGAGTGAGATGGGCTGGACATACCCTGGAGCCCTTCAGTGGTTCCTCCCCCGCTGGCCAACCTCCCGCGTCCCTCCCAGGCCTCAACCGTGCACCAGTGGTGTCCCTGGCCTGGCCTGCACCTTCTTGCAATCTGGGACCCCTCGGGAGATGTCTGAGAACTAGTTTCAGCCCAACCCCACAGGCCAGGCTGAGGGGCCCCACTAGTGCACAAATTAGTGCACCGGGCCTCTAGTGGATATGTATTACTTAAGTCAGCTAGATTATGCTATTCTCTTATAGTTGCCTGAAGTGACTTACGAATACATATATTTACATAGCTTTTCAGGTTAAATGACAAGGAGCAAAGCATTTTTATGAATTAAGTCATTTCTGGGGTAAGATAGCAACACCTAAAAACGTAAGGTAGTGTTTTCAGTATTCACAACTAGCAAGGTTAGATGAAGTAGTGATATTTTTAAAATATGTTTTTATTGATTTTAGAGAGAGAGGGAGAGGGAGAGATAGAAACATCAGAGAGAAACATTGATCAGCTGCCTCCTGCATGCCCCCTAGTGGGCATCAAGCCTGCAACCCAGGCATAAGTCCTGATGAGGAATCAAACCCGGCTGCCTCCTGGAGCAAGGGACAATGCTCGGCCAACGAGCTGGGTAAAGTAGGGTATTTTTTGAATAACACACCCAAACAATGTACATGACATAAAAAAACATGCAAAGGACATTTCATAGGGTAAATGAGGAGAAAAAGGATAAAAGTGAAAATGAGAAAAGGGCATGCTGATCTAAAAATGGCATTTGAAGTCTATGAAATGCAAATAGCAAGGCTGTTGCTTTACATGCCCTGCAATAGAGATCTGTACTATCTAATTCACTGTTCCATGTGAATTCAGTCCACCCAGCAATATTATCAGTAATTACAAGGAGAAAGCATTTTTCCCATTATGAAAACCCAGGCTCTGGCAAAAAGGCCTCTGTCATGATCCAACCTGTTTGATCCTGTTAAAGGATCTATGCCAGAGTAGGAAGGGCTTTTGTCTTTTGAATCAGTGCTTTCTTCTCTTGACTATTATATGTGGAGAGTGTTTTGCCTAATTGCACACTTACCAGTGAAGCTCAAGAATTAACAAGAATTTCAAATTTCTGATTTGATGAGGCTAACCTCATCCCATGTCCATAGAAAAATTATTTTAAATCACTGCTCATACAGACTTTTGTTGCAACTAATTTATTCATTTTTTATCTTCAGATATTATGAGTCAAAAATCTCCCAACTCAGGCTGTTACTGAAATGTAGACCATTTGCCACCCCTAACTAAGTGTGTTTTGAATTGCTAGAGATAGTTTATAGTCATTATAAGTCAACAGATCTGCAGAGCCCAGTGGGTTTCTATTACCTTTGTTTTTCCTGCATGACACAAACCTCAGGGATTGACTGAGGGTTATGTCAGTGAGTTTCAAAATTGTGCAAATGCTGCTTCTAGTTATACTTTTGCTGTCTTTTGTCTTCCCCCGTTCTCCCTCCAACATCACACATATATCGTAGCTCACAATTCCTTCTCTCTGTATGAAGGGCTATTGTCAGGTGTTCTAGACTGAGAAATTCCCAAGACAAGGACACTATGTTATTGACTTCTGCATCACTAGCTTCCAGATTAGTACTTGTGTCGTAGGAGGTATGCCAAGATATAAGTAAGTTACTCATGTATTAAAGGAATTAATGAAAACATGGCAGAAAAGGGAATGCAATCAAGGCAGGAAGTCAGAAAAGCTTTCTCAAAAAAAGTAAAGCTGTTATAAAAATATGATAATTTGATTTTTTTAAAAGAAAAGAATCAGGAGTTATAACTTGTATTCATCCCCATACTAAAGCTTCAAGATACATAATCTCAATATAGCCGAATCCCAAAAAGAAATTGATAAATTATTTATGGTATGTGGAGACTTATAACTGTCTCAGAATTATTGATAAATAATACATACAAATAATTATCATAAAACAACTTATTTGAAGAACCCAAGTAGAAATAATAACCTAAAAATGTACTTAACTCTTTAAAACAGCTATTAGAAATAATACATTTTTCTCAATACACACAGAATATTTGATTAAATGAACCATGTAGTAAGCAGTAAATTAATTTTCAAAAAATTCAACAAATTGCCCTAACTGGTTTGCTCAGTGTTTAGAGCATCAGCCCTTGGACTAAAGGGTCTCAGGTTTGGTTCCAGTCAAAGGCACATAATTCAGTTGCAGGCTTGATATCCGGCCTTGGTTGGGTGCATATGGGAGGCAACCTATCCATGTGTCTCTCTCACATCTATGATTCTCTCTGTCTCCCCCTCTCCCTTCCACTCTCTATAAAAAAATCAATGGAAAAAAAGATCCTCCAGTGAGGACTAACCAAAAAAATACTTTTTAAAAAAATTAGTGGTAGTCAGGATTTATTTCCTGAATACAATAAAATTAATAATAACTTATCCCTAAATTAAAAATCATGTTTTAAAAAAAATGCTTAAAAAGAAAATTAATTTTTGCAGCCTTATATTTCAATGAAGAAATAGAAAATAATAAAATGCTCCATATAAATTGTTCTTAACTTATATTTTCACCTTTCAGCTATAACAAAGCTCCTATTAAAATCAAATGTTTGAGCAGTATAAAAGCATGTGTGTGTGTGATATGTGTGTATACACACATTTAAAAATCTTACAAATTTACCAAGGCAGCATAATTTGAGTGTCCTAGAATCTGAAGAATAGGAGACTCATTGAAGTGGGCCCAAAACTCCACTGCTTTTTCCCCCAAGGAATTTGAAGACTCATAAGTAGCACATTAGGAAAAACTAAGCAGGTTTATGAGGTAACATTCCTCACTCTCCCACATCAACACGCGTTCCAACCTGCACAAGCTCGATTTCAGGCAAGAATGGCTGAGAGAACATAGGGCCCCTTCCTTGATCCAGCCTCTCCACTCATAACATGAAAACTTTATCCCAAGCATGGTAGGTGGAGGACACTGGGCCCCAATTACCCTTGCCTGCGTTTGCTCAAAGACTGGAGGCCCCATGCTATAACGCATAAGACATAAAGGCCAGAGGTGACCCTCCCAACCAGCACCCTGTTTGTAAAGCAGGAGTGTCATTTTTAGAGAACTGAAGCACTGTTTCCACCCCAGCTCCCTGGAGGTGTGCAGACACCTTACCCAGAGGAAGAGATAGGCTGCAATAACAGAGAGCTCTGAAGCTTTTACAAGGGGATGTACTTTATTTGGAAAAACCAGTAGTGAAGAACTTCAAGGGTAAGGACACTGTTGACAACAGCAGAGATGTTGATACTAAGCAATGAAGACAAGGCTGGTAACTCTATGAGACAAACAGGTTCAACATAGATCAGAAATGAGTTTAACAGAAGAATCAGGCAAAGAGACAGTGAAGAAGAGCTCTCCTGGGGTTGAAACAAGCCCCAAAAACTGGCCTCAAAGGGACCTGAGTTTAATTGGATTATATTGTGCAATAATTTATGCTCATAAGATTGTTAGAAGCAATAAAACAGCAAGCTGGCACTTATTGTAGGTGAACACTGAGTGTAATGCCAACCAGAGCAGATAGCTTAACAAACAGATTAGAGGAAAGAAAAACAAAGACAGTCAAAGACAATCTTGCTAAAACCTTTGTCATGTCAGGGTGACTGTGAGAGAATGTGCCAGACTATGCTCGCTAAGGAGTGAAATCAGAGGCTATAAATTGATGGAAAAACAAACTTCACTAACATGCCAATAAACAAACTAAAAAATTATAAAAAAGAACTACACAAGCAAAAACAAGTTTCAGGAGATTATTAGAAAAGGCATTATATTGTATCTTAAACATAATTTTTAGCAAAAATGATGAAACATGAAAAGAAACTAAAAAGTATGACCCATATAGGAAACTGAAAAAATGTGGCCCATACACAGGGAACAATAAAAACAAACAAACAGGCAACAGAAACTGCCTAAGATAGGACTATTTGGCAGACAAAAACTTCAAAACAGTCATCATGCATTTAAAAAAACACAACTTGAAAAACTTGCTTAAAAAAAGAAAGAAGATATAATGACAATGTCTCATGAACTATAGAATATCAATAAAGAGATAAGAAAAACAGGAAATCTGGAGCTGAAAGGGGATAAGCAATGATTTGAGCTACGTAAGAAAGAATAATCAAACTTGAAGATAGCTTGGTAGAGATCATGTAAGAACATGATCTGGAGGATAAACAATCCTATCAAAACATGGACAAAGGACCGAAATAGGCACTTTTCGAAAGAGGACATACAGAGGCCAAGAGACATATGAAAACATGTTCAAAGTTACTAATCATCCGAGAGATGCAAACTCACAAACAAGATACGGGTGCATACATATTTGCATCTAAGTTGTCAGGCTACAAGATAAGCTGCAAACTTAAATGCATACATTCGCCTAATGTCACCAGATGTGTTCAACTTTTCTCCTTAAAAGTATTTATATAAATATAAATTATATATTTTTAAAATATTCTTTTTACTTTCTCTACTTGTCAGATAGCACTAATTAAACATGATCTTATAAAAAATATAGAATAGGATTTGGTATAATGAGGACTCATTTTGTAGGTATAAGTATAAATTTGCCAAAATTTGGTAAAATTATATTTTGGGACCAAACCAATTCCACTCCTAATCATATGCTACCAGAGAAACTCTTGAATATACACACTAGAGATACGTTTTTGAAGGTTATTAGCATATTTATATACAATAGCAAAAAGTAAAACCAGCTATGTGTTTACCAAAAGAAGAATAAGTTAATAAGTTGTGATATATTCAAATAATTTAATAATATATAGTAATCATAATAAGCAAGATAAAAATGCAGAACAATAGTACAAACTGTACGGCTTCACTTACATAAAATTCTGGAAAATGTAAACTAACCACTAAAGACAGAAGACAAATCTGTGGTCTCCTGAGGCTAGAAGTGAGGGATAGGTGGGGAGAGGTGGCACAAGAAAGCTTTTAGGAGTGACGAATATGTCCAAAACCTATCAAGTTGTACATTTTACAGCAATTGAACACGCTCATAGCAAGTTATTATATGTCAAGTATACCCCAATAAAAATTTTAAGCATAAAAATAAATAAATAAAGTGGAAATATATATGTTGTTCCACATAGAATGGCTTCATAATAAAAATCTCTCCAATAATTATTAATATAACAACCATTTATTGTGTTCTTGGTTTCATGGGTCAGAATTTAGGTAAAGAATAGGCAACATGGTTTACCCCTTCTCTATCTTATCTGAGGCTTCCATTGGGAGACTTGAAGGTTGGGGTTATATTGTCTAAAGGCATGCTCATTCCCAAGTTCTTGCTGTCATTGGATCATCTTAATTGCTCTCCATGAAACCTCTCCATGAGTCTCTTCACAAGGACTAGTTTTGGTTTTCTCATATCATAGTTGCTAATTTCCTTGAGGAGCATCTTAAAATTGAGAGTAGAATGAAAGTTGAATCCTCCTCATGATCTATTTCAGAAGTCATAGAGTTCACTTCTGCTATAGTCTACTGATCAGAATAGTCAAAAGCTCGCACCCATATTCAAGTGGAGAAAACCCCAGACAACTCCCAGGACATGATAAGAAGAACATATTGGTGGAAAGATTGTTACAGTCATCTAGGAAAATAGAGTCTGCTGGACAGCTCTTTCAGCACAAATAAACTTCTTAGTGGAGAAAGCAAGTTTCAATACAGTAGAATTCTATTTATGTGGAATGCTTCAATTTAATATATATGTGCATGTATATATTTAAAAATATATTTGGAAAAAAGAACATGGACACAGACAGTAGGGGGAGTGAGGGCATGCCCTAGGGCAGTGGTCGGCAAACTGCGGCTCGCAAGCCACATGCGGCTCTTTGGCCCCTTGAGTGTGGCCACGAAGTTTCAATCGCACTGTATGTGCATGCCTGCACGTGGTATTTTGTGGAAGAGCCACACTCAAGGGGCCGCAGTTTGTCGACCACTGTCCTAAGGAATGGGAATGGCTGGGGAGAGGTCAATGGGGGAAAAGGGAGATATATGTAATACTTTAAACAAATAATTTAAATTTTAAAAATATATTATCTCAAAAAAAGAAAAAGAAATGCACTGAAAATAATAAATAAGAATTTCAAGAAAAATGTTATCATTAGGATGTTGGAGGGAGACGTATGCAATCATGAGGGAATATACAATAAGCACCCATAGTAATGTGCTTCATTTCTTAAGATGGGTTGCATGGGTGTTCATTATAGCATACTAGAGGCCCAATGCACAAAATTCATGCAAGAGTAGGCCTTCCTTCCCCCGGCTGCTGATACTAACTTCCATCTGGCACCCAGGACCTGGGCTTCCCTCTGGCTACTGGCAGGCACCCAGGACCTGGGCTTCCCTCCAGCCCCGGCTTCATCCGGAATGATGTCTAGTCTAATTAGCACATTACCCTTTAATTATTATAGATTACTATATGAGGAAGACAAACACCAAAGGCATTTGAATTTAGCTAGACATGGGGTATTATCGAAAGGGAAGTGCCAATGATGTATCCTCGATTCAGAATTTATAGAGGTGATGCCCTTTCTCTAAAAGATGCATGTATATTAAATAGAGAAATATATAAAGACACCCACAGCAGATATATAGTCAGACATGAAGCTCTTGGGTCAGCTTTCTTTATGTCAATACTAGAGGCCCAATGCACAAAGATTCATGCAAGATTAGGCCTTCCTTCCCCTGACGGCCGGCACCTGCTTCCCTCCGGCACCCAGGATATCGGCTGCTTCACTCCGGCTGCTGCCAGGCACCCAGGAGCCGAGCTGCTTTGCTTCAGCCGCCACTGCCACCCACCGGGGGCATGCTCTGAGCCGCGCCGCGGCCGCGTGGAGCACACCCCTTTGGCGGTCGAATGACCCTTTCACAGGGGTCGCCTAAGACCATCCTGCATATCAGATATTTACATTATGATTCATAACAGTATCAACATTACAGTTATGAATTAGCAACGAAAATAATTTTATGGTTGGGTCACAACATGAGAAACTGTATTTAAAGGGCCAGAAGGTTGAGAACCACTGGCTCAGGAGGAGTTGTGCACTGCCCCCAACCACAGTGGACACACACCAGGGGTGGGGGTGTGCTCCAAGCAGCCACGGTCATGACGCCCAGCTAATTTGCATATTACTGATTTTATATATATATATATATATATATATATATTTTTCTACAGAGAAATCACAAAAATCCTAGAAGCCATTCTGGAATTTGAAAAGCTTGTGTTCAATAATATGTGGTCATCAACTTGACTCACCAAAATTTCTGCTCTACTAAACATTAAAAAAAAGAAAGGCATAAAAGGTTGAGCATTCCTTTAGAAGTGTTTTATTTACAACATGGCCAGCATTTATGTGCATATGTCTGAATTTTAAAGGTCCCTGAATAGATTTCTCTTCACAAAATATCTTTCCCAGCACTAAGTGTGATGCTGAAAATTGCACCTCTAGAGACAATTTCCTTTTGGTAGAGCTCTTAAAATTTTCTTTTAAAACCTTCTCTTTTAAAATGCGGAGACCCAGGGGTGAAACAAACCTAAATGTGGTAACTGTTTATCCACACAAAGGTCACAAAGGAAGACACCCAAGAGTAAGATCACAGAGGAATGGTCCTCAGTGGGAAAGGGCTAACAATGCAGAGATCAGAAGAAAAAGAAAGGGCACAGATTTGGAAGAGAGGAACAGATAAATAGCACAGTTCTGGTTTTAACTTTTTAAGACAACTTTTCTGAAGGGAGAATATGCTTGGCAACTTTACTGCAGGATCTGCGGTCAAGTGGCTACAGGCATTTGACATTGCCAGTTCAAATATATAAATTCACACCAGCAGTATGGAAGGTACTATGTCTGAAAAGTATTTATTAGTGTAAAAATATTGGTTAAAGAGCATTTTGGAAATCTGTTTTAATCAATGTATACCATAAGAAATTACCCAAGGAATTGATACACCGGTGTAAAAACAATAGTCTTGCTTTAAGAACAAAAAGAAGAAAAATAATAAGGCATTCAGAATCTATTATGTAGGTCAGATACCTAGCATTAATTGGTTTCAAAGGGGTTTAGGCTTAAAAATAGAACTCATCCTCCATAGAAAAGACAGACATTTGTTCTGTTTACATGTAAACTGGGACAGGTTTCTTTCCCCAGATCTGGAAACTGGGATAAGTAAGGAAGGGCACACAAAGGAAGAGATGCTCAGCCTTTTTTCACTTTTTAAATTTATTTTTCATTTATTTTAACTGACAAAAAAATGATAAGAAACATTTCATGGCCACAGATAAGCAATAAAACAGCCATAAAGGAAGATGTTTGTATAGAGACAGTCGTCCCTCAGTAATAATTTTTGTCTTTTGAAATGTAGCGTAGAGTGAAAATCTTTAGTCTTTGAAGCATATGACTCCTGAGAAATAAACTGAAGAAAGCTCAGGGATTTTTTTTGTTTGTTTTTCATTCCCACATAAAGGCAACATCATGTTGAGTGATCAAATAAACATTAATTATATATCTACATAACTTAAACACTTTCAATGTAAGACTGAAGATTTCTTCCAAAAGTTGTGGACTTGCCCTAACCAGTTTGGCTCAGTGGATAGAGCGTCGGCCTGCAGACTGAAGGGTCCCAGGTTCAATTCGGTCAAGGGCATGTACCTGGGTTGGGGGCACATCCCCAGTGGGGGGTGTGCAGGAGGCAGCTGATTCATGTTTCTCTCTCATTGATGTTTCTAACTCTTTATCCCTCTCCCTTCCTCTCTGTAAAAAATCAATAAAATATATTTTTAAAAAAATACCAAGCAAGAGGAATAAAATCACTTCTTTAAAAAAAAGTTGTGGAATGTCACTGATTATGATTTAGACTTTAGTTTCACAGTTTTTCACATTAAAAAAAGGTTATATGTTTTTTAAAAAAGTTTATAAACATATTATACTTGTGTAATTCTTCCTTTTACCCAGTATATTCTAAGGAAATTATTACTAGATACCCTTTCAACAATGATTTTTTTTTTGCAACAGATTAAACTCTCCTTTTAAATCCCATAATAATATGAGAAGGAATTGTGTGACATTGAGAAGCTGTTAAAGAAGGGGAAACCATAATTCTCAGGAGGCAGCTGTGGCCAGATGTGGGCAGAGTGAGATTTCCTGACAGCTTGATCATGAGCACTTGGAAGCTATCTCAGCCTTGCAGGCAGACACAGCCAGTGAGAACTTACCAGTTCTGCTTTCTGCTTTTTGTTTTGTTTTGCTTTGAGAATTGTAACAACTTTGTAGCACACTTTTGGGAACTGTCTGCTTTAGTGCTTTTGGTTGAAATTTTGGTGGCTGGAATCCCTGCCCATCAGCACATTTCCCTAACCTTCAGAGGCAGCTTCCTGGAGTTCTGCTCCTCCAACTCTTCCACAATTTTTTAAACCCTAATTCTACATTAAATCCTTTAAACTCAAATTGTGGTTTGCCTACTCTCTTACTGAAAGAACGAGGATATATAAATCTGTCAAGGGCCCCATTTAATTAATGTTAAAATACAACCAATTCTCATATTTACTCAGCAAAACGTTAGATCAGAGAGCATCAAATGTGTCTCAGCTCTAAATATGCCATCTGTGTTCCTCAGGGCACCACTAGGAGTGCATCCTGCAAACTACTTTTCTCAGACTTTCAATGGGATGAAATAATGTGAGACTGAGAGACAGGCGGGGAAGGTCATTTTCCTCTGAAGGTAGTTTCGAGAAGGCATATATGATTGGCCTCTCAGTGGCTGAGTGCCCCAGCAGCACTGGTGGAATTACAGCAACGCCAGGGGGAAATGCAACTTCTCATTTCTTAGACAAAGTCACAGTGTAGTTCCAACTGCAGGACTATAACTTGGGTAGTGGTAGCACAACACCGGTTTCATGGGCTCCAAGAACAGTAGTAGCTTCATGATTTGAAGTAACAAAATATTTTTAAAAATAATGTATCAAACAGAAAAATAATAAGTGATGAACATTTAGAAAATACTGGGTGATCTGGAGGTAAAAACTGCTAATATCGACTTTATGTTTTATTACTATTTTTTAAATATATTTTTATTGATTTTTGAGAGAGGGATCCCTCCGGAGAGGGATAGAGAGATAGAAACATTGATCAGAGAGAAACATCAATCAGCCGCCTCCTGTATGCCCCTTACTGGGGATCAAGCCTGCAACCAAAATACATGCCCTTGACTGGAATTGAACCCTGACCCTTCAGTTGGTGGGCCAATGGTCTATCCATTGAGCCAAACCGGTTAGGGCTGAACCCAATTCTTTTTTTTTTTTTTTTTTGAGATTGCACTGAGGTTTATTTTTCTCTCTTATTATTATTATTTTTTACATGCAATAAAAAATATTTCAAGAAAAATTATTTTAAATATAATAATGTTACATACAATAAATAATATTTCAAGAAAACTATTTTAAATATAATAATGTTGCATGCAATAAACATTAATATTTCAATATTTTAGCATTTCTTGTAATGCTGGTTTGGTGGTGATGAACTCCTTTAGCCTTTTTTTTTGTCTGGGAAGCTCTTTATTTGACCATCTATTTTGAATGATAGCCTTGATGGATATAGTAATCTTGGTCTCAGATACTTGCTTTCCACTACCTGGAGTACTTCATGCAATTCCCTATGGCCTATAGAGTTTCTGATGAGAAATCAGGTGTCAGCCTTATGGGAACTCCTATGTATGTAAGTAACAGTTTTCTTTTCTCTTGCTGCCTTTAAGATTCTCTCTTTTTCTTTAATTTTTGGCATTTTAATTATAATGTGTCTGGGCATGGTGAGTGGAGTGGGAGAGCTGTGTAAACAGAACAGCACGGGAAAAGGCTCAGAGATAGTGTAACAGGACAATCAAAGGGTCTGGGCTGCCTGTCACTACTTGAGCCAATTCAGCAGAGACAGGGTTGAATCATATATGAGCGTTTATTCCTATAATGCCAGCAGTATGGGAGAGCAATAGGTTATCCACAAAAATCTGCTTTGCAGCCCCCTATAAGCCAGCTGTTTATATGTGGTAAAACAAAGATTACATGGGGAAGTAGGGATTATAGCCATGGAGAAGTAGGAGGCTGGGGTGGGACTCCATCGTTTGGGCAACAAGGTTGTTAATCTTTCCATGACAATAGGCTGTTCTTGAATGAGAATGGGCCACATTCCAAGGCTGACTCCCTGGTTTAAGATTGACTCCCAGGTCCCAGGAGCATACAACTCCTAGCCAGGTCAGAATGTCCTTTCTTGAACCAACACAAGGCAATCATGGTTAACAGAGCAGAGTTAATATTTCCCATAACCATAACTAATCCCCCAATATTCTATTTTTTTTCACTCTCACCATAGCAGCAGCCTCTGTCTCTCCTTTATATATGGACCTGCCTTTGACCTTCCTACACAGATTTCTTCCTAGGGCAGTGGTGTGTCTGGCTCTCTCAATTCTGGGAGAGAAAAGATGATTGAACCTCTTCACTAGCCGTTCAAGCCCTCCTAGTGCCATACACCAGCTGCACTCACATTCCTAGGTTCTCCTTGACCCACCAGACACACATGTACCCTTGGAGACTATCCCTCAAAATCCCATCAATACAGGATCCTAAAAGAAGAGTCTTTACACCCATTATCCAGTTACATACCAATAATAATATAGGGCTATTCTTCAAAGGAGGGATTGAGAATATTTTAGTGTTTAAATGATCAAAGTCAGTGTCTGTGGCAGATGGAATTTACACCCCTCTATCAAATAAACCACCCTAAATGTCTATTCCTGACAAAAGGGAAATCAAATTCCTCCCAGGGCACTAAGAGGAAGTGTTTCTCTGGTAGGAATCCAGAAAAGTGGAGAGACGGAATCTAGCTGCTTTCAAAATGAGAATGGAAGCCTGTCTGAATGGGCAGGGCCAGTCTCAGCCAATAGGAAAATTATGTTCATAGTGGGCAGATCCTGTGAATTTTTTTTTTTTTTTGAGGGCATCCATTAACCCAAGGAACTAGCAAGGTTAGTCACTTGAAAGTGAAGAACTCAAGGTCAACTGAAAGTGAAGAACTCAAGACCATCCTTGCTCACATGTAGGAGCCCATTCCTACCAGGAGCCTGAGAGATTTGGCAGAGGCTGGGTGAAGGCTGAGCATAGAAGAGATTTCCCTTATGGAGTTCAAGGTCAAGTCAACCTACAGTCAATAACTCTGCTCTAAGCTATAATAAAATACCACTCAACACTCACTAGGATGGTCTTATACATATATATATATATATATATATATATATATATATATATATATATATATTTTACAGTTTTTTTTATTTTTTTAAGTTTTATTGCTTAAAGTATTACAAAGGGTATTACATATGTGTCCTTTTTTTTTCCCTGCCCGTGACAATCCTCCATCCTCCTCTAACCCCCTGTGTCTTATGTCCATTGGTTATGCTTATATGCATGCATACAAGTCCTTCGGTTGATCTCTTACCCCACTCCCTCCTGCCCCCCCAATCCTTTCTGGCCTTCCCGCTGCAGTTTTATATTTTTTAAAAAAGCATTCATGCGAATGTTTAAAAATTGGACTCCTCATACATTGGTGGAAATGTAAAATAGTGGGGCCACGTTGGAAAACGTTTTGGGCAGTTCCTCAACATACTAAGTACTGCTCACTTCAGGACCTGCCTGTGGAGATGCTGGTGGAGATCTTCGCCTCGCTCCCCGGCACCGATCTGCCCAGCCTGGCCCAGGCCTGCACCAAATTCCACCACATCCTGCACACCGACAGCATCTGGAGACGGCGCTGCCGGGAGGAGTATGGCGTTCGTGAAAACTTGCAGAACCTGGAGATGATCGGTATGTCCTATCGAGAAGTCTATGCGAAGCTGTTCCCATACAGACACATTTTGGGATTGTGGCAGGAAGATACTGGGGACTATAGAACACTGCTGAATGTAGTGGTGGACGGCTTATGCATTACTGGTTGCATGTAGGGGTCTTCCCTTAACACCCATGTGGATGGCCGACTGCTATGCAAGCCCTCGTTCAGAATTCGCCTGACGGAGAGGACATCAGCCACTGTGGAGTGCATGGAAGGCCGCCAACGCAGGCCCCACAACCGCCACGTGCAGATTCAGGACAGGCTCACCATCCAGTGCAACCAGACAGACCACCGGAAGGATTTAACAGCGAGACTTAGGAAGGAAGTTCGAGCGCTGGTGCTGGGGCGGGAGGACAGATATCAGTATGACTGCCTGGCCTACCGCCGCCTCTGCCTCCTGCCGAGCCGCCCTGACGACCTCATCAGGCCAGGCCTCTTCCAAGGCAACTACGATGCCCTCGGCCTAAAGATTGCCATGCTCAGCTTCCATGGGAAGTATGCCAGTGTCACCAAGATCACGGGAGACTCCATCGGGATGTTAGAGATCCACCTCATGCGCCGCATCCAGCTGCCAGATGGCGAGATCTTCCGCAACTTCAACGAGCTCTCCCGCGTGGTCCAGGAGATTGATGAGCAGGTGATCCGAGAGCAGCAGCAGCAGCAAGAAGACGGGACTGAGGAAAGTGAGGGCCATGGCTGGCAGAGCCCTGCCCAGCCCAGCGTCAGGGAGTCCGGGGCTGCAGCTTCGGAGGAGCAGCCTGTCCCGTTTGTTCTGCCTGTGGGCATTTGCACAAGACACCAGAACTTCCCCCAAACCTGCAGGATGTGTTTCTATGGCGTGGACACTGTTACCTTATCTGGCTCAGCCTACCGGGAGCGCTTCCCTGGAGTCTTCATCCTGTTCGATAAGAACCACTTCGGGTTCATCTGGCTGGAGGGGAAATACTTCTTCCTGTGGGGCAGAGTCCAGAGCACCTTCCAGAATGTGGAGGCACCATCCCCGCAGGCCTTCCTGGAGATGCTCAAGCACATTCATTCGAACCCCCTGGGAGGAGCAGCTTGCAGATTTGACCTTCTGACCAGGTTACCCACCTTTGTTTTTTTTTTTTTTTTTTAATTTTCACCTGAGGATATTTTCCCATTGATGGTTAGAAAGAGTGGGAGAGAGGGAAAGACAGAAATATTGATGTGAGAGAAACACATCAGTGGTTTCCTTCTGCCCAAGCCTGGACCAGGGCCAGGCTGGGTAGGAGTCAGAAACTGAGGTAGAAATAAACCTTAGACCAGTGGTCTCAACCTTTCTAATGCTGCGGCCCTTTAATACAGTTCCTGATGTTGTGGTGACCCCCAATTTCATTGTTACAAATTGAACATAATTAAAGCATAGTTATTAATCACAAAAAAAGAGGAAAAGCACTCCTGCAATTAATTCATTGATTGAGTTACAAATGGGACTGCTTTTTTTTTTTTTACTGAAACACCATTTTTACTTAAGAGTGATTGAAAAGCTATTGTTGACTTGCAGATGTTTTCTCTAAATGAACAAAGTGAGCCTCATTTCAAAGAAAACCATTATGTGTTACCAACGATAAAATCCATGCTTTAAATAAAAATTAGATTCTGTAAAAATAATAATAATAATAATAATAATAATAATAATAATAATAATAATGTGTCTGGGCATCTATCTGTTTGTGTTCTTCTTATTTGGGGTTCTCTGTGCTCCTGAACTTGTGTGACTTTTTCCTTTACCAGGTTAGGGAAGTATTCTGCCATTATTTCTTCAAACACCTCTATGCCTTTCTCCCTTCCTGCCTCTTCTGGCACACCTGCTATTCTAATATTGTTATGTTTCACATTGTCCCACAACTCCCTTAAGCTGTCCTCCTGTTTTTTAATTGTTTTTTCTTCTTGGTTCTCTGATTGAGTGATATTTTCAATTCTGTCTTCTAATTCACTGATTCCCCTAGTCTACTGTGTATCCTTTCTAATGTGTTCTTTATTTGCGTTATGTCATTCTTTATCTCAGACTGTTCTTTTTTCATAATTACCTTATCTTTTTTTCATGCTGTTGAGCATGTTTACCATCATTACTCTAACTCTGTTTCAGATAAATTTCTTATCTCAGCTTCATTTATCTCTTCTCTTGGAGAATTCTCTAGTATTTTGGGGTTGTTTCTTTATATCCTCATTTTGGCTGTCTGTTTGGGTTGGTGACTATGTATTAGGTAGATCCTCTATACCTCCCAATCTCTAGTGCAGGACAATGTTATAGCCTAATATCTATTTAAAAACTACACAACAGACAGGGAGACAACCCATAAACTTCAATATACTTTGCATATTATATCTATTCATGACATCCAGGTGGGGACCTTAATATTTTTAAGTGATGTAAGTAGCTCATTGTTCTGGTTCATTTTCAATCAACCTTATGCTTTTGATTTTTATCTTCCCATGCATGTCTGTGTATAGCAAGGTAGTAACTGGTCCTGCAAAAGAGTGCCATTGTCCTTATTTTCTAATACAAAATATAAATATATTTCTATTATAAAATATCACCTTAACATTATTCACTAATACAGTGATTCTGGCTAATATAACATAGATCTCCTTTCTTTGGGCTTTCAACATCAGAATTCTGATCCTGAAGGCCAGATCCTAGATCCAGATAAATTCATATTCTCAGGGGCCTCTTTGGGGTGAGCCAAAAAATCTCTTTCTCGGCAAAACTCTGACCTCATCATAAGTAATTTCTTCAGAAGTTAGTAGAAAGCAATTTAAATAACAAATTCAATTACCCCTTAATATGACTATATTGTTTAAAAAATGTTACTGGATGAGGAAATGCATAGAGTATGAAATACAGCTCTTTACTGTAGAGCTGCTACTGGTCCATGCTGGCATTTTCCCACACAGTACTAATTATATTTGCCTTGCCAATTAGTCCTCTACCCAGCCATTGCTATTATTCTTCCCATTATTTTTAATGGTTGGTGCCAAAGAAAGGCATTATGGAAATTTATTTTAACACAAAATATAGACTACTTCAAAATACTATTTTTTAAAATCTCTCGGGCATAGTATATTATAACAAGAGAATATGAGAAATCTGGATTCATCTATTCCATGGAGTTGGAAGTTGAATCTCAGTGTATCTTTAAAACATTTTCCCTACCTATTTGGTTTAAAACATGGAAAATATTTAGCAAGCATCCTTGGCTCCATCCCTCTGCCTACACTGGAGAAAAACTAGTTCATCAAGCAGGTCAGAGTGACCTGGTAAATGTTACCTGCCAATCGCTGGGCATTTAGGAAATAAGAACAAGAAAGTCATAGAAAATGACCCAGTCATGGGACCTTTCCCTGTCAAACAAGGAGAGACAGGATTAAAAATAAAACATACATCATGTAAGGTCAAGAACTCCTGTTGTGCTAAGAGCTTTTGAAGCCTGGAAATACCAGAGGCTTAAGTATATCCAAGTAGAAAATAAAAGTTCTGACCCAAGATCATTAGCGTGACACTCAACCCATGACCAGAGATCCCACAGGTTATAGTATTCAGTTTAACCAGGGCTAAAAGGGTAAGGCAAGGCCAGAGAAAATAACACTCATTCAATTTAAACATAATTTAACTCTCTGAATTCTTTTTAAATAGGTTCTTGGAATCAACATCTTAAAGCACTCTGACTGAATGCTGCTATTTTAAGAAACTAAACTTGCTGCTATTACTATTTCTTGCATGAATTCAAAGATCTAAGACACCAAATGGGGTGCCTTTGGTTCTTCCAAGAGGTAGTCTAAAATCAAAGTTTGGATGAAGTTGAACAGTTATAAAATATCCTGTGTTCATGTGTTTTAAGATATGCTATCAACACCCACTTTGTATTAAAATAATCTACTTTGGCATATATATTTCTACTCAAATAAAATGGACCTAGTGACCTCTTAAAACCATTTCCATTATCACTACCTCAGGCTCTTTGTCTTGCTCAGAGCATATTGGCAAGAACTTGAGCACCCAAGACACCATAGTAAGTGCAAAGTGTATCCTGAATGAGCAACACATGTTGGTGAATTCAGATGTATCCTTAATTCTTCATAAAATGTCACCATCATGGTCTGTCTTTGTAAAACAGTATGATCTGAGATAAACTATTCATAAGCGGGATTGGTTAGCCAACTGCCCCCTAGAGCAGAGAAATGCTGAGAATCTTGAACTTTGTGAAGGTATATTTTACTTGGAATCTGAAGTAGAGGCTTTATTATAAAAACATTTGAAAAATTATACTTTAATAAACAGAGGAAGCCCAATAATTCCACAGGTTAAAAGATAAATAAAAACAGGAACCATCCCAAAAGTAGAGCATAGTGTTGACAAAATAGGGAGTACCCTCTCTACCTTACTTTTAAGATAGTCTTCAGACATTTTCATACATACTTAACACTGAGATAAAAATCATAAAAATCTTAAATGTACAATTCAAGAAATTCTAGAAAATATGTGTATTCATTAACTAACACTATAATTAAGATAAAAAATATTTCCATAACTACACAAAGTTTCCTTATGTAGTTTTCCAGTGAAAGTCCACTTCCACTACTCTAGGCCACAAATATTCATATTTCTATCACCATAGAGAGTTTTACCAGTTGTACCATTCACAAAAATTCATTTTACTGTCTGTAAACTTTTTGTAGCTGCCTTTGCACAATATAGTTGTTTTAGAGTCATCCTGCTATTGACTGTATCAATACCTGTTTCTCTTTTATTGCTAAGTAATGTTTTATTATATAAATATTCCCTGACTTATCTACCCATTTTATTGGTGTCAAGAAATGGAATATGAGATTTTATCCTAGTTGCAAACTAACAAATTGCCTGCCACAGTTTCATAAATACTGATAAGACATGAGACTTCTGGATCAGAGATAAAGGATATTATTATTTACTAGAGGCCCCGTGCATGAATTCATGCACAGGTGGGGTCCCTCGGCCTGGCCGGTGATCAGTACTAATCAGGGATGCAGAAGGTTGGCCAGCAAGGGGGAGGGGCCACGGGAGGTTGGCCGGCTGTGGGAGGTTGGCTGTGGGAGCACACTGACCACCAAGGGGCAGCTCCTGCATTGAGTGTCTGCCTCCTGGTGGTCAGCGTGTGTCATAGCAACCAGTTGTTTGGTCGTTTGGTCACTTAGGCTTTTATATATATAGGTGGCAAAATAGAAAACATGAACTTTATGCTTGCATCAGTTTCCCTGAGCCACCTCCAAGTCTCATGAGCATAATCTGGTGGTGGAGCCAGGTGGATTCTGCACACACAATAGGTTTGTGTCACAGCTGGAGATCTCCCACATAGGAACCTCTGGTCTTTGAAAAAGATTGCTTGCAAACTTTTCTTATCTGCCTTAGAAAGATATTATTATTATTGTTATTATTATTTTCCTAACCAAGTAACAAGTCGGTTCTCTGCACCTGTATGAGACACTATCTTTGCATTACAAGATTGTTTTTTACAAACATCCTTGAAAATATCATCCAGAGCAAAAGCTGTTATAAGATATATAAAAAAAGATACACATAGAGAATAATCTTTTATCCAGTGATGAACACTTTAGTTGTTTCCAGTTTGGGACTATTATGTAAATACTTGAGGGTGGTCCACATAATCAATAATTTCATGTGTAAATAAAAAGTTTTATTTTTTTCTCTAAAATTTTTATTTTCTCTTCTTTTACATTTTTTTGCCAATTAAAATACTACAGTAGCAAGGAACAATAATAAATAGATAGGTTTAGAACTGACTTTTCATAATTTTGTTTTCAATCTTAGTATAAAAATATTTAATAGTTCATAATGTATGATGTTGGCTGTACATATATGTATTTTGTCACTGTAGAAAGTTTCCTTGATTTTCTTGATAGTTGTTGGCCTTTAATTTTATTTTTTATAATGTCTATGTCAACTTTGTCACCAGAGAAATGATTAATAGTGGAGTAAGATTGGTTATATTTCTTTCTTAAATATTGGATATAACTTAGCAATAAAACTAGCTGGATCTAAAGTTTTCTTTGCAAGGAGGCATTTTATTTTAAAATATTTAATTTCTTTAATAGATACAGAATTTTCAATATTCTTTTTCTTCTTGTGTGAGTTTTGGTAAAATGTTTTTCTAAAGAATTTTGCCATTTCATCAGCATTTCAAGTTCACTGGATTAGAATTGTTTATAATATTAATTTATTATATTTTGGGTATTTTTATGGTCTGTTTTGACAGTCCTATGTCATTCCTGATTTTGATGATTTGTGTTTTCCCACTCGTTGTCTTTTTCAGCTTTAAGGTATTTATATGTTTTATTAACCTTTTTTGTTAACCCTCACCCAAGAGTATTTTTCCATTGATTTTTAGAAAGAGTAGAAAAAAAAAAGGGGGAGAGACAGAGAGAGAGAAACATGGATGTGAGAGAGACATCAGTTGGTTGCCTTCAGCACGTTTCCTGAGCAGTACTGGGGATTGAGCCTGCAACCCAGGTACATGTCCGTGACTAGAATTGAACTGGGACCTTTCAGTCCCCAGGCCAATGCTCTATCTACTGAGCCAAACTAACTAGGTCTTATTAACCGTTTTTTTATAGAAACAATAGCTTAGTTAATTCTGCTATTATTTGCTTGTGTTTCTTAATTATGTTCTTATGTAAATATAATCAACTGACCTTTGTAAAGAAGCAAAGGCAATACAATAAAGCAAGATGTCATTTTTAATTAAAATATATTTGAAATATAACATTGTATAAATTTAAACTACATACTGGGAGAAAATATTTTCAAAAGATGTATATGATAAGTAACTATTATCCTAAATAGGCAAAGACTACTTAAAACTGCTCAATTAGAAAATAAACATCCTGATTAAATTATGAGCCAAAGATCTTGACACCTCACAAAGATAATATATAGATGGCAAATAAGCACAGGAAAAGATGCTTCACATCTTGTAGATCTACTTGTAAGCCATCAAGTAGATGCAGATTTAAACAACAATGTGATACCGCTACACAGGTTTGAGAATGGCCCAAATCTGAAACACTGGCAATAAGAAATGTGGCCAAGGGTGTGGAGCAATGGGAACTCTCATTTACTGCTGGTGGGAATGTAAAATGGTGCAGCCACTTTGGAAAGCAGTTTGGTGGTTTCTTACAAAAGTAAACATGCTCTTACTATATGATCTAGCAATTGTGCTCCTTGGTGTTTGTTCAAAGTTATATTCACACAAAAACTTGCTCGGGAATGTTATGGAAGCTTTATTCATAATTGCCAAAACTTGAAAACAATCAAGATGCTTTCCAGTTGGTGAATGAATACATAGAGTGAGGTACATCTTGACAATGCAACATTATTCAGTGCTCAAAAGAAATGAACTATCACACCATGAAAAGACATAAAGAAACTCAAATGCAGTTTACAAAGGAAATGAAGCCAATCTGAAAAAGGTATACATTGTACGATTCTACTACATGACGTGAAAAAGGCAAAATATGAAAACAGTGAAACAGATTAGTGGTTGGGGGAAAGGATCAATGGGAGGAATGAATAGCTGGATCTCAGAGGATTTTAAGAGCAGTGAAAAGACTATGCATGATACTGTAATGATTGATATTCATTACATATTTGTCCCAAACCATAGATTGTTCAGCAAGAGTGAACCCTAATATAGGTGATGGACTTTGGGTAATAATAATGTATCAATACAAGTTGATAAATTATAATAAATGTTCCACTATGGAGGAGGTGTTGATAATGGGGGAAGCTATGCATGTGTGGGGGCAGAGAATATACAGGATACCATTTATTAAAATATATATTTATTGATTTCAGAGAGAAAGGGAAAGGGAGAGAGATAGAAACATCAATGATGATAGAGAATCATTGATCGGATGCTGGGGATCGAGCCCACAACCTGGGCATGTGCCCTTGACAGGATTTGAACCTGGGACCCTTCAGTCCAAAGGCCAACGCTCTATCCACTGAGACAAATCAGCTAGGGTGGGATCTTTTTTCCCTTCCTCCTATTTTGCTAAGTACCTAAAATTGCTCTAAAAATAAATTCTTTTTAAAAGAAAAGGTAAAAGTTCTTTTTCCATTTTTATGAAGTTTATAAATGGCCATATTAAATTATATTATGTAAGAATATATATATATAGGGATTTGAAACTCTTCAAAAATCAGGGAATCACAAAAATCAATGTAGTATCTGTAGTGGAGAAACAAGAACTGTCAAAGAAAAGGCTCACAGGAGAGGCTATTGGGTACTTGTTCTTTTTCTTGTTTTGACTGTTGGCCATTTGCTTTATAATCCTTATGCAAAGTGTACATATTTGTCTGCATATATGATATATATTATAATAAAAAACCTCAGCACAAGGTAGCTGATAGCATGTTGATACATCATTATATTTTATAACCGAGGTGCCTTTATATTATGTTTTACAAAGTGCCACTCTGAAAACACACTATCAAATTTAAATGCAGAAGTGAAAATAATAAAATTGAGCAATAGCTGACCTAGCTCTCATTTTTATCATTTTTGCTATGAAAGCCTGTGATTAAATATAACAGTAAAATGGGGTGCATGAAACTTAAAAAGAAGAAGCATCGCTATGGACCCTGTTTCATCTCCTTTTTTTAGCAAAATTCTTATGAATAATAAACAAATGCCAATGTGTGATAACCCATGAAGTTCTAAGCATAACAACCCCACATTTGCTCAGTCTCAGATTGCTTTATCAGATATGTGTTAAATTTTCCTACCAGAAAAAAAATTGAGTTGCAGGAAGACTGTGTTGTCACACCAGAATCCCATTAACATTATGTAGAGATAAGTGTACTCACTAGTAAGATGGAAAGCAGTTAACTATACCTAAAATTATCACAATATTTCTCACATGGATTCTTTTTTTTTTTTTAAGTTCCTGTGAAACCCATTGCTTCTTTAACTTTTTTTAAATTAAATCTTTATTGTTCAGATTATTACATTTGTTCTTCTTTTTTCCCCCCATAACTCCCCTCCGCCCAGTTCCCACCCCACCCTCCACCCTCACTCCCCACTCACTGTCCTCATCCATAGGTGCACGATTTTTGTCCAGTCTCTTCCCGCATCCCCCACACCCCTTTCCCCCCAAGAATAGTCAGTCCATTCCCTTTCTATGTTGCTGATTCTATTATAATCACCAGTTCATTCTGTTCATCAGATTATTTATTCACTTGATTCTTAGATTCACTTGTTGATAAATGCATATTTGTTGTTCATAATTTGTATCTTTACCTTTTTCTTCTTCTTCCTCTTCTTAAAGGATACCTGTCAGCATTTCATATAATACTGGTTTGGTAGTGATGAACTCCTTTAGCTTTTCCTTATCTGTGAACCACTTAATCTGACCTTCAATTCTGAATGATAGCTTTGCTGAAAAAAGTAATCTTGGTTGTAGGTTCTTGGTATTCATCACTTTGAATATTTCTTGCCACTCTCTTCTGGCCTGCAAAGTTTCTGTTGAGAAATCAGCTGACAGTCGTATGGGTATTCCCTTGTAGGTAACTGAGTTTCTTTCTCTTGCTGCTTTTAAGAGTCTTTCTTTGTCTTTTGCTCTTGGCATTTTAATTATGATGTGTCTTGGTGTGGTCCTCTTTGGATTCCTTTTGTTTGGGGTTCTCTGTGCTTCCTGGACCTGTAAGTCTATTTCTTTCACCAGGTAGGGGAAGTTTTCTGTCATTATTTCTTCAAATAGGTTTTCAATATCGTGGTCTCTCTCATCTTCTGGCACCCCTATAATTCTGATGTTGGTACGCTTGAAGCTGTCCCAGAGGCTCCTTAAACTATCTTTGTATTTTTGGATTCTTTTTTCATTTTGCTTTTCCGGTTGGGTGTTTTTTGCTTCTTCACATTTTCAAATTCTTCACATTCTTCAAATCTTTGACTTGATTCTTGCGCTCCTCTAGTCTGCTGTTGGGAGTCTGTATAATATTCTTTATTTCAGTCAGTGTATGCTTAATTTCTAGTTGGTCCTTTATCAATACTTCGAGGGTCTCATTAGATTTCTTGAGGATCTCACTATATTTATCGGCGGTCTCACCAGTCTTTTCGAGGGCCTTACTAAATTTATCAGCGGCTTCTAGATAGTTCTTGAAAGACCTTAAAAGTGTGGTTTTGAGCTCTATATCCAGCATTTTGCTTTCCTCCATTTCTGTCATTTGTGTCCTGTTTCTTTGTCTCCGCATTTTTTATGCTTTCTGGATGCACCCCCTTGTGGTCTTTGTGTGCAGTCTTGTTGTAGTTAAGCCTTTATTGTTGTAGGTAACACTGGGGGGATTTGACCTCCAGGCCAACTGGCTGTGAGAATCATCTGTGACTGCAGTAGGAGAACTTCTGTCCTTCAGGGAGGTGCTAATCTAGCCTCTGCCTGAGGCTATCCAGCAAATGCCTCTGTGCAAGGCTTGGGCAGGGCGGGTCCCAGGGGATCGACAGGGTGGACAGAGCTAGCAGTTATGGCTGCTCTCAGTCCCGTCCGAGAGGCTCTGCCTCTCAGTGTTCCAGCAACCGCTGCAAGTACCTCAGAGAGAAAGCTGCCCTCGAGTTCTGACCGATGCCAGACAGTCCTGCTTCTCCTGTTTGAGTCTGGGTCCCCAGAGACTTGCCCAGAACTGGAGCCCAGAGACTGAGACTCCCTCCCAATTGCAAAAGACAACTGCACCCTCAGCAGCCAGCCCACTCCGCATGCACCTCTGCACCTTTGTATTTTACTTCCGCACCGCACCTCCTCTGAGTCTCGGTATGCTTTTCTCTTTCCTTCTAGTTGTAGAATTTCCACTCAGCCAGCCTTCCTGTGGTTCTGGGTGATGTCCATTCTGTCTTTTAGTTGTATTTTTGAAGTGGTTGTGCGAGGCAGCAATCTCCGGTGTTTACCTATCCTGCCATTTTGGATTTTCCCTCACATAGATTCTTAAATTTTCATATTCTACTCTTTGGAGCACTCATAATTTAGGGGTAATATTCTTAACTAGAGGCCCAGTGCACCAAATCGTGCATGAGTTGCATCCCTAGGCCTAGCCTGTGATCGGGACCATCTTCCACCTGCTCGCCAGTCCCTGGTCCCACCCCACCACCCCTGCCAGCCACCCGGCTCCCCTCACTAACCCCCATCTCATAGCGACTGGTTGAGCAGTCATTCCGGTCGTTACACTTATGGTCACTGGCCTTTTATTATATAGGATTAAATAAAGGTATAACTCATTTTATTTATCATTTCCTATTTCATCCCTAGTCAATGACTTTGCTGACAATGAATTAATCCACCATTTTTTCTATTTATAGTTTTAATCCCTAGAACTCACAAAAACTGTGCATTATCCTATATAATAATAGACAAACATGGTAATTAACCGTAGCTCCAACACGCTTCCCTTTGGCTAATCAGGGCGATATGCAAATTAACTGCCAGCCAAGATGGCGGCTGGCAGCCAAGCAGGTAAAGCGAACAGGAGGCTTGCTTGCTCCAGTGATGGAGGAAGCCAAGGTTCCCCACCTGCCGCTACCGGCCTCTGAGCTTGCACTCTAAGCAACTATGTTGCAATTATAGAAGTTAAACAAAACCCAGAAAACTGTTTTCGGCCAGCCCAGCTTCAGCCGGCAGGATCGCAACAGTGTTTCAATTATAGAACCCAAACAAACCCATATCCCTGCTTTCAGCAGCTGAGGTCTCAGAGCTGCAGCCTGGTCTCAGAGCTAAAGCTGGCTCTCAGCTCCAATGACAGCCATAGAAGGTAAATAAATCCCAGAATAAAAAAGAAAAAAAGAAAAAAAGGAGAAGTTGTGAGTTTCAGTCGCCCACCAGCCTGAAAACGGCCCTCAGCCCCTCACCCAGACTGGCCAGGCACCCCAGTGGGGATCCCCACCCTGAAGGGTGTGTGACCAGCTGCAAATAGCCATCATACCCTCATCCAGGCTGGCCAGGCACCCCTGTGGGGAACCCCACCGTGAAGGGCATGCAGGCAGCCTAAAAACGGCCCTCAGCCCCTCACTCAGACTGGCCAGGTACCCCAGTGGGGACCCCCACCCTGAAGCAACGAGATGGCGGCTAATTTGCATACTGAAGGTGGGCGGCAGCAGGCAAGGCTGTCCATGGTCTGGGACCTGGATCCATGACCTGGAAGGAGGGGGGCACCGCTTGAGGCTGTCCGTGGTCCGGGACCCGGATCTGTGACCTGGCGGGCGGGGGGCAGTGCTTGAGGCTGTCTGCGGGACCAAGAAATGGATCTGTGACCCTGGTGGGCAGGGGGCAGTGCTTGAGGCTGTCTGCGGTCCCAGGACCCAGATCCGTGACCCTTCTCAGCAGGGCGGCAGCTCGCACAGGGGCGGATCAGCCAGGGTTGGGCAGGGCATGACACCTGGTTTCCACCCAGCCCCAGTCACTCTGGGCAGGTGAGCAGAACAGAGAGCCTCTGGACAGGGGAGGCAGACCTGCAGAGGGCGGCCTGTACTCCCCACATGGTGGTGGTGACAGCTGTGAGTGTACCAAGCGGAGCCTGCAGGTTGAGCTGAAGTAGCACCTGCAGGCCATCAGCGCCCAGGAGTGGCTGCGCAAGATCTGCCTCCTGGCCCAGAAGGTGCAGGATCGCAGGGACAGCCACCGTGGTGGGCCAGACTGACATCCTCCTGACCGCACCACGGGGGTTTGCGGATCTGCAAATCCAGAGGCCTCCGGTGTGCACATCCCCCCCTGGCGTGCGAACATCCCCCAGCACACTATCACCCTCCCCTGCCTGCAACAGTTGCAAACCAAGGCGTGCACAAGTTCCCCCCACCTCTCCACCGCACTTCCATCAACACAGCATGCCTAACACCCCCACAGGATGTGCACATATCCCCTCTGATGCGCTCACGTCCTTTGGAGAGTGTCTGGGTGTTCTGGGTGCTGAGGGTGGGCGCCTGTGAGATGACAGTGAGAGGGCGGAGTGGTGATGCCCTGTTCCCATGGAGGCCAGTGCAGCTATGAGATCACCTCTAGGGCGTTAATGCAGGTGCTGAGGAAGGAGCAGATGCAGACAGACACACCTGGTGGGCGCGGGCGGCCCTCGCTGAGGTGCCTTCGGTCAGCATTCAAGATCAAGAACCCAGAGGCGGAGAGGAATTCCGTCCTCTCAGTGAAACAGTGGGATAGTCGGTGCGACTGTAGAGGAGGAATGTGCACTTTGGGTGCCAGCACCCATGAGCGAAGGCTGCTTTGACTGAGCCTCGCTTGCTTGGGGCCTAGCGCACTCCTGCCGGGCAGCGGGTGACAGGACTTGCTTTTCCGAATTAATGAGAGAAAACGTTGATTCTCCTGCTGCCCAGGAAGGTGGAAAGTGAAGTGGGGAGACATGTGGGGAGTGAGTGAGGTTCCCTGTCTGGGGGTTCCAAATCTGCTGTTGGTTTCTTTCACCGCTGATTAGAGATATACAGGGTGTCCCCCCAAAATGTATGCACACTTTGAATACCCACTAATTCCAATGGTTTTAAGCATAAGAAAGAAACAACAATGGAGCTGTTATCTGTTAAAAGTGTGGGCACAAACAGGTAGTTGGACATTCCCTGAGGGGTCTCAGATTGGAGAGGGTGAAGGCCAGACTGAGGGGCCTTTCCCATCCCCCCCCCCCCAGTGCATGAATTTCGTGCACCGGGCTACTAGTTTTTATAATTATGACTTCTTTTCTTCTTATGGTGGTATATTTTATGCTTTATGTATTTCATATTTATACATATTATAATGCATACTATGATAAATAGTATATTATATACCCACCTATTATACAGACAATGGTTTAGGTACTGAGGATACATAATCCACAGGATAGATAAGGCTTTGTCTTTCCACAGAGGAGAAAAAATTGGGAATTTAAAAGAACATAATAGATAATAACAATTCAATCAAGAATACAAACGTAGAAATATGATGAAGCTTGTGGAATTACCTTGGTTTTGAGAGTTTAATATTAAAACTAATATTTGAAGTTAATATTTAAAGGTGTAAGTTATGCACAAATCTAAGGGGGCTGCTAGAGTTAAAGCTCTAGGTGAAAGAGGAGTTTTGGTGTGTCCTAGATACCAGAAGATAAGAGTGGCTGAAGTAAGTTAGTAAGAAAGAGAACACTAAGAAATGAGAAGATGGGACTAGGCAAGACTTATAGTTGGTATCAATTTGGGGTGTCATTACCTCTGAATTGAATAAAAAACTTAGAGAAACAATAAATGGTGTAGTTTTCTCATAATGATTTATTTTTGTCCCTAGTCTGTGAGGATGACCTGGGCTGTTCCCTTACTTTTCTAGGCTCAGGCAAGCTATTTTGTTTTATTCAAGTTAGAATTGCATGTTACCTGTACTACATTTAACAGTCAGCAAATTTGAGACTCATCCTATCTAATAAAGAGGGAATATGCTAATTGCCCTCATGCCGTCACAAAGATGGAGGCACCCACAGCCAATAAAGAGGGAATATGCTAATTGACTGCCACACCCTCAAAGATGGTGGCACCCTCAGCCACAAGATGCTGGCACCCAGTCCCCTCAGCCCTGCTGCACGCATGCCTCTGGAGTCCCCCAGTCCCCTCAGCCCCCCAGCCACCCAGGGCTGGCCCAAGGTGCAGGCAAGCCTCAGATGGCGGCTGCCCAGTTGCCTTCCCCTGATCGCTGGGTCGTCTCCCACCCCTGAGGGATCCTGGACTATGAGAGGGAGCAGGCCGGGCTAAGGGACCCCCTGCTCCAGTGCATGAATTTTCATGCACTGGGCCTCTAGTGTAAATTAATAATTATCCTTGAAAACCTATTAAATACAGTCTAGTTAGTTTTCTTTTCATAAATCTGTACATTGATCCCTCTGTATCCAAATATTGAGAACCTCTCTGATAGTTAATCTAAAGGAAGGATCAATGGAGAGTCTGTATGCAGATGTCTGGGCATTCAGATTGTTCAGTCTTTCATACAATTGCCAAATCCCTAAACTGGAGGGTAGACATTTTTCATCTTGTCTGTAGGGCTTATAAAATTCAAATATATTTGCTCTATAATAAAGAGGAGCCCTATCTCATGCTAAGGGTAGGTTTTATAGTCAGAATAAAATGCAAATACATAAATGAGACTACACTGTTCTTACTCCCTGTTCTACAACTCTCAACCACAGTGTGGGTAACTGACAGCAATTCCTGACGTTCTTGATAGTTTTATTTCAAACACAACATTGATCTTGTTGCTTCAACCAGATCTTTTGTTACTTTATCACTGACTTTTTCTCACACTTGTGCCTTTAATCTTTATATTTTCATCATTACTTCCCCTTGGTTTTCAAATAAATCTTTAGATATTGTCTCTCTGGAAGTTACTTTACTGCAAGTTATCTTGCTTTCCCTTTACCATCAAATTCATTGGAAGAATAATCTCAGTTATCACTTTTTCACCTTCACCTAATACAAATTGAATTCTGCTATGCTACTATACTAGGACTTGAATTTCAGTGTATGAAAAATTCCTAAACTTCTATTCCAAAGACCTAGTCTAAAGCCATCTGCTATATGACCTTTCAGAAAACATCTATGCTGTTTTTATGTGCTTTTTTTCTTAAAATTTTTATGTTTGATTTTCAAGACACTAATTAGCCTTTCACCATTTCTGATTGATCACTTTTTCATTGCTTGTCTTTTTCATATACCCGGCCCTTCAATGTGGGCATTCTCCACAGCTCAGCATTCAGCCTCATATCTCATAACTGCTTATACTCTTCTTTTATGTTCTCATCCACTGACAAAATATCTATTCAAATGATACCCAAATCTGCATCTTCAATCTACAGAATTTCTAGAACCAAATAAAATCCACTGGCTAGCTCTAAGTGTTACATATTCTATAACTCTATAATATTTAATACAAATATTGTATAATAATGTAAATTACTTCAAGAAACAAGTTTAAAGTTAAATTGGCTATCTTTCTCTTAAAACCCATCATTCTTAAATATTCTGTATATAGTGTCAGGCAACCATCATCTATACATTCATCCAAGCAAAAATCTCAGAATCAAACTTTTACCATTACTTCCCTTTCATCCGTCCATTCAATAGGATAAAAATCTCATGCATTTGTCTCCATAATGGCTTTCATATTCAGTCTACTTGCTTTTCTTCCTCCCTCTTATGACAGTTTATATTTAATTCTTGTATTATTGCAATATATTCCTGAATAATTTTTAAATAAGTTTTACTTTTGTATTCTCAGTTTCTGTTAAAAGTTACCTTTCTGAAAATAAATACATTTAGAAATTCTATTACCTGCTCAAAAATAATGATGACCCTCCACTATTTGCCAAAAAATGTGCCTAATATTTCAACCATTTTGTTGTTAGAGCCCAGTTTTTATTCCAACCCCTTTCCCTAAACTGATAAATTCTATATCAAATCATAGCATCTAGCCACTCAGGCATGTGCAAGTTCCCCAGCACACCAAGAAGATTCAAGAATGAAATAGAGGGAGATTGGTTGTTACTATTAGAAATATCATGGCTCATGTCTTGGAATATATTTTTCAATTGTTTTGAATATTTATTTTCTTAGGGTGAAGACTATATTTCAGTGATTCACACTTAGAAGTCTGTATGAAGATGTCTGGGCATTCAGATTGCTCCAATACTTGTTTTTGGAAATAACAAAAGGGTTAGAAAACTTTTACCTTGTATTTTATAATAGAAAGAAAAGGGAGTAGGAGATGATAATATTTTTAAGAGAAAGTAGAGCATTTGCTGTGAGGTCAACTCATTTAACATTTTTTAATCAACTGAGAGATCTCTTTATGAAACACATTCTTGCACTTATTTCTAAAACTCTATGATTCTACCCATCAGCATTTCTTTAATACTCACATTTTTCCCAGACATCATCACACAAGACATCATCACACAAGATCAAGATCAACATTTACTTCTGAGATCTTCAAATATTCTCATGCATGGTTATATGATCTTCTAAAGAAAGCAATGGATCTATACTGTTGAGTTCTCAATTTAATCTTCAGTAATGATAATGGCACTACTTTTATCAAACTCTGAGGTATTGAGCTCTGTTTCTGATATTGCTGCTCTTAAACTTTATTGAGCCAATTACTTCTAGTGTGTAACAAGAGTGCGAGGCACTTTTAGATGCTGCGTTAACACCATGAGGCTACCTTACTTGATAGCACCATAATGCAGTATAAGCATTTACTGAACTTGTAGACTACTTAGTCTATTTCCTCAGTAAAGTTATTTCCTATGAAAGCCTGCTGGTTTTGTAGCCAACGATGCCATCTTACTCATTCAAATTAATGCAAGTAAACATACATAATACATTTCCATTATCACCAATAAGCATTTAAAATAATGGATTCCCAACTGTTGTTCATTTAGATGCATACAATATATTACTTTTATTCTATTCCAGCTCATTTTGGAAACAGCTCCTGTAATTGTTAGAGGAGGGGAAAAAGGTATGGGTGCTGTTATCTTTTATTTTGCCAAACCTAGATTACTTTATAATTAAATATGGCTTTATGAATTTGAATAATAGCTTTGTTTGATGTTTAACATTAGATGTGACCATCTAATGCCTTAGGTAAATCCCACTGTGTTGTTGAGTCTATGTAATTTATCCTGGAGCTGTTTAGTTCTTCATTTACCATGACCTGAGGTATTCTTCCCACTTCTTTCCCCCAGCTTTCCTGGGAGAGAAAGACCGGCACTGTAACTAGAAATTCAGAATAGAAACTGAAAACAAATTTTATTTTTATCTGTGTGCCTGGGAAAAATAAGAACAAGTGGAATTTTTTTCTATTAGAATACATTGATTAATCACCTCAAAAATGACTAGGGAAGCTCAAGACAACTAGTTACCAGTCAATGGCTTTTTAAACTATCTTCCTCCAATGTCTTTATGTCACAGCATATTCAACTACCTCACATTTCTAGACCTAGTGATGAAATTATTTGAGATATTTCCCATGTTTTTTTATATGCCAGAAGAATATTCTAATGATTGGAATTTTAGATTCTGTTGTAGGACAAGCAAAGAGATCCTTTGCCACTCTAGAATATTTTGTCCAAACTTTCAATGAAATATCACAGAAGGGAATAAACACATACTCATTCCTTCTTAGTTTTTATGCTTTGAGGTCTATGTTTAATTTAATAATGTTAACAAATCACTTCATTTAATTGAATCATATATTTATTATGAACTTACTAATCTTCCACAATTTCAAAATTAATATTTTTCTGTTAATTTATATAAAACAAAAGGAAACAAAACTATATAAAGAGATAAAAATCATCCAAGTGACCACAACCTAGCAATGACACTGCAATATCTTTCTAGATGTAACTTAAACAGCACATATATGCCCTTCTCACCTAATAATGTATTACAAAAACATTTTCCATCTTAATATATTTATATAACAGTATTGCTTTAATTTGACATTAACAGCAATATGAGTAAATTATATATGTATGTGATGAGTTGTGATTTGAATATTGATCCCAGGAATCTAGAATAAGTAAGTCTAATAGTCTGAGAGAGTCAGTGTTACACATTTTTGTCCTATTTTTTTTTTTAAAAAAGAATACAGTTCAGTGAGTTTTGAGCAATGTATACACCTGTGTCACCACAGCTCTATTTAAGATGTAGGATTTATCCATCAACATGAAAAGATCCTCATGGCCCTTTGTAGTCAACTCCTTTCAGCCAAAGGAACCACTGATCTGACATCTGTCACATAGCTTAGTTTTGCCCATTTTTAGAACACCATATAAGTGAAACCATACAGTCTTTTGTCTGACTTCTTTTGCTCAACATAATGCCTTTGAAATTTATCCATGCTGACATTTATTTCTTTTTCCTTTGCCAAATGGTATTTCATTGTATGAATATATGACAATTTAAATTTCCATTCTTAAATGGATGGTCCATTGTGTAACAGTTTTTAAATAAAGTTAAATATATGTGTACCCAGTGATCATGCGGTTATATGCCTATACATTTACTTAAGAAGAATTAATGCATATATTCATAAACTAATTGTACAAGAATGTTCATAGCACTTTTATATATAACTATATCATAATAAATTACTGATTTTTTTAGTGGGATCAGCTATTTAGAAAACAAGGTACTATAAAATATAGGTTTGGTAGATTTTGAGAGAGTGTTATATCTTCTGTATCTTGATTTAAGATTATCTAAAGTAATGTCAACCAACATTTTCTATTATAGTTTATCACTTTCACTTTTTTTTAGCAGTCACACTCTATCATACAATTATCTTCTGTTCAGCAAACAAATCAATGAGTATATAATATACTTCTATTTATTGTCATTGTAAAGAAAATTACAGTGTGTTCTCTTATTCATAGACAGATTTTATATCTTTTTATTATTTTTTAAGATAAACACTTAAGAATAGAATTTGCAGGAAAAGGTAAAAGCAGATTTTATTGAAAATGAGTTGATAATGATTTCCAACTTATTTTTTGGAAAGCCTTCACCACCCAATAGTCTATGGACATTAGATTCCTTCCACCCTAATGATAGTCTGTATATTGAATAGATTTGTTAAGTACTTCCTATTTTCATCAATGATAATATTTGGTTGAAAATTTAAATACCTTTATATTAACTAGTGGCCTGGTGCACAAAATTTATGCACATTAAAAGGGAATTAATTAGAAGAAATATTTTAATATTGCTATTTGCCCTTTCAGGCAGTGTCACATTCCAGGCTGGGGACACAGGCAGGCAGGGTCACATCCCTGGCCAGGGACGCAGGCAGGCAGCTTCACCTCAGCACTGGGTGGGGATGCACACAGGCAGCGTGACCTTAGCGCTGGGCAGGCCTGTGTATGCCTGCGCTGGGGGCAGAAGTCTCCACCCCTGTCCCCGCCAACCAGCTCCTGTGCGCACAGTCATGACTGGGACACAATTAGGACTAATTAGCATGTTACCTCTTAATTATATAGATGTTGTTTAATGAAAATATTAAACGTCTGCTTATGAATGCCTTGCTCATGCCCTTTGCTTATTTTATTAGCTGATCAATATTTTATGTAGACATTAAATATCTGCTCATGCATGTCCTATTTATATAGCTTTGCTTGGTTTTAATATTTATAAATAGAATAACAGTGATATATAGATATAGTATTTCTGTGAATTCCTAGCTTTACATGGCATTATAGCTTAAGATTTATCCATGTCAATTTAGTTGGTTACAATTCATTTTTAATGTTGAATTTTATTTTATTGCAAGTATATCCTAACACTAATTTTTTATTCTATTAGTAATGGTGTCTGGATAAACTCCAAATTCTGGGTTTAATTTTTCTTTGTTTGTTTGTTTGTTTGATTTTGTTAATCTTCACCCAAGAATATTTTTTCCATTGATCTTTATCTGTTCATAAACAGATATTAAATATTTTCATTAAATACCATCTATATAATAAAGAGGTAATATGCTAATTGGTCCTAATGGTGTCCCAGTTATGAATGGTCAACAGGCTGTGTGCATACAGGAGGAGAGGGGTAGAAGTAGAGAGAGAGAAACATCAATTTGAGAGAGACACAAAGATCACTTGCCTCTGAATGAGATTGACCAGTGTAGGGGATCAATCAAGCCTGCAACTCTACAAAGTGGCATGTGCCCTTGATCAGAATCAAACCCTTGGCCCTGCAGTACCTGGGCCAACTCTCCAACTGACCAGGGCTGTTGTTCTTTTTATTTTAATTTTTAAATTTATTTTTAAATTACAGTTGATATACAGTATTATATTAGTTTCAGGTGTACAACCCAGTAATTAGACTGGAAGACAAACACTGATGGAAAGTAAAGGGATTCAAATTCTGTTTTTTGTGTGTTTTTTTGACACTTCCACCTTTTTTTAAAAATTATTAAATCTTTATTGTTCAGATTATTACATTTGTTCCTCTTTTTTCACTCCATAGCTCCCCTCAACCCAGTTCATACCCCACACTTCACCCTCACTCCCCACCTACTGTCCTCATTCATAGTTGCGCGATTTTTGTCCAGTCTCTTCCCGCATCCCTCACACCCCTTTCCCCTCCAAGATTAGTCAGTCCATTCCCTTCCTATGCCCCTGATTCTATTATAATCACCATTCATTCTGTTCATCGGATTACTTATTCACTTGATTTTTAGATTCACTTGTTGATAGATGTGTATTTGTTGTTCATAATTTGTATCTTTACCTTTTTCTTCTTCTTCCTCTTCTTAAAGGATACCTTTCAGCATTTCATATAATACTTGTTTGATGGTGATGAACTCCTTTAGCTTTTTCTTATCTGTGAAGCTCTTTATCTGACCTTCAATTCTGAATGATAGCTTTGCTGGATAAAGTAATCTTGGTTGTAGGTTCTTGGCATTCATCACTTTGAATATTTCTTGCCACTCCCTTCTGGCCTGCAAAGTTTCTGTTGAGAGATCAGCTGACAGTTGTATGGGTACTCCCTTGTAGGTAACTGACTTTCTTTTTTTTTTTATTATTATTTTTTATTTTATTTTATTTATTTATTTTTTAAATTAAATCTTTATTGTTCAGATTATTACATTTGTTCCTTCCCCCCCCCCATAACTCCCCTCCTCCCAGTTCCCGCCCCACCCTCCGCCCTCACTCCCCACCCACTGTCCTCATCCATAGGTGCACGATTTTTGTCCAGTCTCTTCCCACATCTCCCACACCCCTTTCCCCCCCAAGAATAGTCAGTCCATTCCCTTTCTATGTCCCTGATTGTATTATAATCAACAGTTCATTCTGTTCATCAGATTATTTATTCACTTGATTCTTAGATTCACTTGTTGATAGATGCATATTTGTTGTTCATAATTTGTTGCCGGGAGCCGGTCCATCCTTGCTGTTTCAAGGGACCTGGCATATATGGCATACGGTTCTTAATATGTTTGCTCACCTTCTTGGTGCTGTGTTTTAACCAAGGTCACCTCTCCGAGAAAGGTTGAATCCCCAGGTAGGGATTTTCCCCTGAAGTTAGGGAGGGAATAAAACCCCTCAACTAAGTGCCAGGCGGGTAACTAATCACTTTAACTATGAACAATCATGCTTAAGCTACATAATCTTTACTCCCTGGAATGGAGATAAGAAACGCCCTAAACCTTTGGAATAGAAATTGACAGGATTAAAATCAACTGGTATAAATACAGATGTAACAAGACAGCAAGACTCAGAACTTCAGACACAGAACTCAGAACACAGAACTTAGAACACAGGGCTTGGAAGACAGGACCAAGAGAGACAGAGCCTAGGCACAGAACCTACACAGAACGTTCTCTAGAGACAGAAGAACTTCGCTGGAGAGAGCATGCCGGAGGATCCTGGACAGGGACTGGCCTCGGAGCCTGGAGGCGGAGCCTGGCGAGAGAGCATGGCAGGGGATCCTGGACTGAACCTGACTGCGGAGTTTGGCAGGAGCGCCTGACTAGAACCTGGTGACTGGACCTGCCTGGAGAACCTGGACAGAACCTGGCTGGAGATCCTAAGCAGAACCTCTCTGGAGATCGAGACCAGAACTTGGCTGGAGATCCTGGCTAGGGTGCTGATCAACTGAAAGCTGTCTCCATGTCATTCCTTCTTCGCCGACTCCGTCTACGCCTTTGGGGACCCCTGGACCCGCTGGGGCTGGACCCCGGCAATTTGTATCTTTACCTTTTTCTTCCTCTTCCTCTTCTTAAAGGATACCTTTCAGCATTTCATATAATCCTGGTTTGGTGGTGATGAACTCCTTTAGCTTTTCCTTATCTGTGAAGCTCTTTATCTGACCTTCAATTCTGAATGATAGCTTTGCTGGATAAAGTAATCTTGGTTGTAGGTTCTTGGTATTCATCACTTTGAATATTTCTTGCCACTCCCTTCTGGCCTGCAAAGTTTCTGTTGAGAAATCAGCTGACAGTCGTATGGGTATTCCCTTGTAGGTAACTGAGTTTCTTTCTCTTGCTGTTTTTAAGATTCTCTCTTTATCTTTTGCTCTTGGCATTTTAATTATGATGTGTCTTGGTGTGGTCCTCTTTGGATTCCTTTTGTTTGGGGTTCTCCGCGCTTCTTGGACCTGTAAGTCCATTTCTTTCACCAGGTGGGGGAAGTTTTCTGTCATTATTTCTTCAAATAGGTTTTCAATATCTTGGTCTCTCTCATCTTCTGGCACCCCTATAATTCTGATGTTGGTACGCTTGAAGCTGTCCCAGAGGCTCCTTACACTATCCTCGCATTTTTGGATTCTTTTTTCATTTTGCTTTTCCGGTTGGATGTTTTTTGCTTCCTCGCATTTCAAATCATTGACTTGATTCTTGCGCTCCTCTGGTCTGCTGTCGGGCGTCTGTATAATATTCGTTATTTCAGTCTGTGTGTGCTTAATTTCTAGTTGGTTCCCCAATATAAGATCGAGGGTCTTATTAGTTTTCGTGTAGATCTCATTAAGTTTATCGGCAGCTTCTAAACAGTTCTTGAGAGACCTTAAAAGTGTGGTTCTGAACTCTATTTCTTCCATTGACAATTTTGTCCTGTTTCTTTGTCTCCGCATTTTGTTATGCTTCCTTGGTGCACCCCCTAGTGGTCTTTGTTCGCAGTCTTATAGATAAATCTTTATTGTTGTAGCTAATTCCAGGGAGGGTTTGACCTCCAGGCCAAGTGGCTATGAGAATCAGCTGTGTCAGCAGTGAGAGAACTTCTGTCCTCTAGGGAGGTGCTAATCTAGCCTTTGCCTGAGGCTATCCGGCAAATGCCTCTGTGCAGGGCTTGGGCGGGGCGGGTCGCACAGGATCAACAGGGTGGGCCGGAGAGAGCAGTTATGGCGGCTCTCAGTCCTGTCCCCAGGGGCTCTGCCTCTCTGAGTCCCAGCACCCGCTGCAAAGCTGGGAGAGAAAGCTGCACTCGCTCTGACCGAAGCCAGACAGTCCCGCTTCTCCCGTTTGAGTCTGGGTCCCTAAAGACTCGCCTGGATCTGGTGCTCAGAGTCTGCGACTCCCTCCCGATTGAAAACAACAACCGCGCCCTCCGCCAGCCCGCTCCGCGCACTCCGCACCTCAGAATTTGACTTCAGCACTGCGCCTCCTCTGAGTGTCCGTATGCGTTTCTCTTTCCTCCTAGTTGTAGGACTTCCACTCAGCCAGGGTTCCTGTGGTTCTGGGTGATGTCCCTTCCGTTTTTTGGTTTCACTTTTGAAGTAGTTGTTCAAAGCAGCAAACTCCTGCGTTAACCTATGCCGCCATCTTGGTTCTCAACTGACTTTCTTTCTCTTGCTGCTTTTAAGAGTCTCTCTGTCTTTTGCTCTTGGCATTTTAATTATGATGTGTCTTGGTGTGGTCCTCTTTGGATTCCTTTTGTTTGGGGTTCTCTGCGCTTCCTGCACTTGTAAGTCTATTTCTTTCACCAGGTAGGGGAAGTTTTCTGTCATTATTTCTTCAAATAGGTTTTCAATATCTTGGTCTCTCTCTTTTTCTGGCACCCCTATAATTCGGATGTTGGTACGCTTGAAGCTGTCCCAGAGGCTCCTTACACTATCTTTATATTTTTGGATTCTTTTTTCATTTTGCTTTTCTGGTTGGATGTTTTTTGCTTATTTGTATTTCAAATCATTGACTTGATTCTTGTGATCCTCTAGTCTGCTTTTGGGAGTCTGTATAATATTCTTTATTTCAGTCATTGTATGCTTAATTTCCAGTTGGTCTTTTATCATAACCTCGAGGGTCTGACTAGATTTCTTGAGGATCTCACTACACTTATCGGTGGTCTCACCAGTCTTTGCTCTTTGCTCCACCCTGGTGATTTCCTGAGACCCCACCCCATGCAATTTACAACCCCACCCAAGCTGTGGGCAGCGGCTTTTGCATATGAGTGGCCTGTTCTTTCTCAGCCTAAAACATGACAAACAGGAAGCAGCTGGGTCAGGGAGCCCCAAAGTTACCAAATGAAAGCCTAAAACCCAGCAGAACCAGCCTGCCTTGTTTTCACAGATAGGCCTCATCTGTGCACTTCCAAATCTGATACAAAGGGGAGGAATCTGAAGATCTCTCTGTAGCTCCTGCTGGGTGGTCCCAGGCAGTGGCTGAATTTGCACCTCCATGAAGATCCAAGAGCCAGTGTACGCAGTGTACCCAGTGGTCAGTGTGATACCATTCCAGATTACAACTCTTCACATACATAAATGACATTCTCAAGGGGCAGACTCAGTGAGCAACAAAGCCCCACTGAAGTAAGTCCTGCCCCATAAGGGTATCTTCTGCACAGCAACTCTTCCATTGTAGACACAGCTGGTCCTCATAGCCAATTGGCCTGTAGGTCAATTCTTCCCAGTTATACCAACAGCAATCAAGCCTCAACTATAACAAGGCTGCGCACACAGCCCACAAAGGGGTGTACCAAAAGTGTCCACCTCAGGTGATTGGGGAGGCTGAGACACTGGGTCCTATAGGACACCTACTACATAAGGCCACTCTATCAACACAGGGAAGTAGACAAAATGTGGAGACAAAGTAACATGTCACAAATGGAAGAATGAAACATGCTGGATATAGAGTTCAAAACCACAGTTATAAGGTTACTCAAGAAGCTTCTAGAAACCTCCAAGGAACTGAGTAAGACCCTCAAGGATCTTGGTGAGAATGACGAAAAAAAAAAAGGAAAGGATCAGTCAAAAATTAAGCATACACTGACTGAAATAAAGAATAATATACAGAGATTTAATAGTAGAGTAAAGGATCCCAAGAATCAAGTCAATGATTTGAAATATGAGGAAGCAAAAAACAACACCCAACTGGAAGAGCCAAAAGAAAAAAGAAACCAAAAATATGAAGATAGTGTAAGGAACCTTTGGGACAACTTCAAGCATACCAACATCCAAATTATGGGGGTACCAGAAGAAGAGGTACAGCAAGATATCTGGAAGATAGGTAAATGGGATTACTGGCACTGACAACTCTTTAGCAATCTCCAATAAAGTTAACCATATTAACCATCAATTTGAATCTAAGGTATATAACTAAGGAAATGGGTACATACATCCATACATGCAAAGAAATACAATGTGTCCACAGTAGATTTATTTAAAGTGGCCACAAAATATGGGCCACTTCAAAACAATGGAACTATGGGTTACCAATTCAAGAGATATTAAAAGGATAATAAAGGAACATTGTTTTTGGTATGCAAATAAATTAGAAAAGTTAAACAAAAGTTATAAATTCCTTGAAAATGTATGCTATCAAAACTCTCTTAAGAAATAGATAATTTGAATTCCAGGCCCAGACGACTTAATTGGAAGTATCTACCAATTATCCTATATAATAAAGAGGTAATATGCAAATTGACCGTTGCACCCTTGCACAAGATGTCCACCCCCATGTGGACACAAGATGGCCACCACAAGATGGCCTGAAGTCAAGAGCAGTTGTGGGCAATCAGGCCATCTGGGAAGGGCAGTTAGGGGAGACCAGGCCTGCAGGGGAGGGCAATTGGGGGAGACCAGGATGGCAGGGGAGGGCAGTTGGGGGGACCAGGCCTGCAGGGGAGGGCAATTGGGGGAGACCAGGATGGCAGGGGAAGGCAGTTGGGGGGGACCAGGCCTGCAGGGGAGGGCAGCTTTGGGGGACCAGGCCTGCAGGGGAGAGCAATTCTGGGTGACCGGGCTGGCAGGGGAGGGCATTTGGGGGCAATTGGGCTGGCAGGGGAGCAGTTAGGCATCAATCAGGCTGGCAGGGGAGTGGTTAGGGGGTGATAAAGCTGGCAGGCAGAAGTGGGTAGGGGCAATTAGGAAGGCAGGCAGGTGAGTAGTTGGGAGCCAGCAGTCCCGGATTGTGTGAGGGATGTCCAACTCCTGGTTTAGGCCCGATCCCTGTGGGACATCCCCTAAGGGCCCCAGATTGGAAAGGGTTCAGGCTGGGCTGAGGGACAGGCCCCCCCACCCCCCCACTGTGCATGAATTTTGTGCACTGGGCCTCTAGTTTAAGAATAAAAGATTACAATTTTTTACAAATTCTTCCAGATAATTGAAGAGAATAGAATACTTCCTAAGTCATTATAAGTAACCAGCATAACTCTGATATCTAAACCAGAAAAAAAATTTCTAAAAAAAATTCCTGACAAATTTCTATCATGAAAATAGATACAAGAATTCTAAGCACAATTTGAGGCAATCTAATATAAAAATATTTTAAGAGGAAAATTTATAATGACCAAGTGTGACATTTTCCTCCAAAATTCAAGGTCAGTTTAACAATTAGTCAATGTATTCACAATATCAACAATGTAACACTAGTTTTAAAAAGTTAGTTAAAGAAAGCATTTGACAAATTTCCATACCCATTTGTGACTAAAAGTTCTCAACAAATTAGTGCACATCTATGAAAACTCCATGGCTAACATTATACATAATGGTAGATTTTTCATCACAGTTGGTAGGGTTTTCTCTACTCCCCTGTCATCAGGACAGGTTTAATTTCAGAACTTCCATAGTTTCATTTTCTGTACTTAAGTTCATTACACTCACCGATCCATTTAGAGTTTATGCCAGAATATGTATGATTTTAATTGTATCTTTATTCAAATACTTATAAGACAGTGATTTATTAAACATTTCATCTTTTCTTCCACTAATTTCTCATGACATATCATATCATTTTTTAAATTACCACTATATGTGCGGGTATGTTTGAATCAAACTACTTCACTGAAAATTCTTGTCTTTGAAATTTGAGAGCAGATTCTTTCCAAACTGTGTGGCTTATCTGTCTTCAATAAGTCAAATCATTTGCCATTGAAACGAACCAGTGTTTAACTAAATAACTGAGTCTTCAGAGTTGTGCACACTCTGGTTAAAAATTCTCTCTGTATGTATATATTTTGAATAATGATTACTCACACATTATTCCTTTGTGAGATATTTCTGAAATATTTCTTGTTTGGGATTATTTAACAAAAAATTTATGAATAAGCTTTTATTTACACTGTTGCATTTTAACCCCACATTATTCTGTAGAATATCAAATGAATGCTTTTATTCACTGACAAAGTATCTTGATTGGAAAGGTGTTTTGGGTCATTAACCTCATGAAAAATTTATGATATCTCAGTAACTATTCTCTCTGTGACTTTGAATTTCAGAATCCCTCATTCCATCATGGAAACAAATTACTTTGTCCTAAGTGATTACATTTTTTAACTTTAATTGATAGCTTCAGAATTCTAAAAATGCAAAAGTGTGCTTTCCTCTCCTAATTTATTTTTTTAAACATTAAAATAGGTATTATCAAAGCTAAGATGGATAATTTCAAGAGCATACATTTGGTTTTTATTTCTCTAACTGATAACAATAGGGTTAAAGCAAATATTCTATACAATGACCAGATTTTAATGAGTAGTTGTCTTTTAAAGGTTCTCACCCATTTTTTAAATACAGACAAAAACTTTCCATAACAATAAGCTCTGATATGTTAAAAAAAATACAATGGAAATTTTGTTAAATCCAATTCTGTCACTGTAGATTTAATTAATTATATCCTGTCAATAGAGCATTTAACAATTATCTTATGTCTAACTACTTTAAAAGACGGATACTTGTGGCGTCATTTTTTTAAATTAATAAATTTCAATTTTTAGAGCAGATTTACATTCAGAGCAAAATTGAGCAGACAACATAGAAAATTTCCATAGGTTTCCTGCCCCTAAATGGGCATGGCCTCCCCCATTTTTAACAACCCCCACCAGAGTGGTACATTTGTCCTAATCAGTGAACCTATTTGATGCATCATTATTACCTGAAGTTCATAGCTCACATTAGAGTTCACTCCTGTGTTGTATATTTAATGGATTTGAACAAATGCATAATGACATGTGTCCACCATTTCAGTAACAACAGAGTGGTTTCACTGCCCCCCAAATCCTCATGCTCCACCTATCGATCCCTCCTTCCTCTTTAATCCCTGGCAATCACTGATCTCTTTAATTTTTCATAGTTTTATCTTCTCCAGAATGTCATACAGCTGGAATCATATAATATGTGGCCTTTTCAGATTGGCATACACTACACATCCATTATAATGGCCAAAATCCAAAATAGCAGCAATATATGTGGCTGAGGAGGTTGAGCAATAGGAACTCTTTTCATTGCTGGTAAGAATGCAAGATGGTATATTTTGGAAAACTGTTTGGCAGTTTTTTTACAAAACTAAACATACCCTTTCCATAAACTCTAATAATAATTCTCCATGGTATTCACCCCACAGAACTGAAAAGTTACATCTACACAAAACCTGCTCATGAATGTTTATAGCAGCTTTATTCATAATTACCAAAACTTGGAAGCAGCCAAGGTATCATTTGGTAGGCGAATAGATAAATAAATTGTGGTCCATCCAGACTATGGAATACAATTCAGTGCTAAAGAAAAGAGCTCTCAAGTCATAGAAATACAGAGAGCAAATGCAAATACATATTACTAAAGGAAAGAAGTCACAAGAGATCAAATAAAAACACCCTTCCTGCTTCTGGAAGACCTAAAGTCTGGGTTTCGAGGCCCCCACCCCACCTGACTTACTGGGAGCTCCATCGTGCTGAGGTCAGGGCAAAATCTGGGACAGACCAGGTCCTGTGGCTCTAGGATGGGGGATGACACCCACCACATTCCCCGAAGTCTGAACAGCACTCCTCTTCACGAGAAATCCACTAGCCCTTTCTTCTTTCAGTGTACGAGCTAAACAGGCAACAGGCAGGCAGAAGCAGGCAGAGACAGATCCTGGGGTACCTTGGGATATTTGCTGACCCACCGCCAGGCCAGGTGCTGGTAAAAGCTGGCTTGCAGCACAGCTTGATTCTTTCCGTGCACAGCCAAGCCCAGCAGAGACAGCCACAAGGTGTAGATTGATTGTGTCTTCAAACAGGTTGCCAAGGGCCAGGCACAGTGTCTAAAATTGGCCTATGTCAGAGTCTCTCTCAAGAATCCTAGGACCAATGCACCAAGTGGCCATCTTCAGACAACATCAGAGCAGGATCCAACAAACAGCATATACAAAGAGAGATCACAACAGTACCTGCATGGAACCTCATAAGCCATGGTCAAGGTTGAGCCTCACAATCAGCCAACCTGAGGGTTGATCCCATGCATGAATAGGCCAACAGCAATCATGGCCCAATTATAATAGGAGGGCACACATAACTAACACAAGAGATATTTCTAGAGCACCCAGCTCAGGAGATCAAGGAGACTATACCATTGGGTCCAAGAGAACACCTACTACAAAAGGCCATCCCATAAAGACTTGGAGACAGCAGATCTATTTAATACATACAAACACAAAGAGGCAGCCAAAATGGGGAGACAAATAAATAGGCCCCAAATTTAATCTCCAGAAAAAAAGCTAAATTAAATGTAGGCAAGCAATTTATCAGCTATAGAGTTCAGTGTGCTCATTGAACTTGATCCATGTTATAAGGTCATAAGGATGCTCAAGAAACTTAGTGAGAATGGTAACAGCATGAAAATGGACAAAGAAAATATAAAAAAGAACCAATCAGAAATGGAAAATACTATCTAGGCAAACCTCAGTTCTCAAACATCTCCCTTTTCAAACAATTTGGTTCTCAACAAAGTTGTTCACAGGAAAGGAAGTCTCATTTGTCTAACAAAACTTTGGTTCCAACAACTGTTTTATGTTGAAATTTATATGATCAGTCATGTGCCTCTCAGGCAGCAAACAAAGCAAATAATGCGTGAGTATGAGTCAATCGACTGCTAAACATCAAGTTATTAACATATCAGGAAATTATACTGTGAATAATTTCATGTGTTTTTTTCTTTGCTTTTGTTGCTTCTTAATACTATCAAATACATACAGTAATTCGTCATGGATCAAAAGAAGGTTAGTGATAGCAACCAAGTGAAAAGTTGTGAGAACAACCATAGAGCTTAAAAAAGAAATAATTGCAAAGTATGATAGAAGTGTTCAGTGTCTGATCATTTCCTTTTTGTTAAATTTTCATTTACACTTAATGTCCTTTTTGTTTTTAAGTGATTTCTCAACAGAAACATTTTAGTTCATAAGGGTTTGGCAAGAAATATTCAAAGTAATGAAAAATAAGGACCTATAACCAAGACTAATGTGCCAAGCAATGCTATCCTTGAAAATAGAAAGAGAAAAAGGGAGCCTGATTCTGGAGTGCGTCAGCTGAGAACTGCCTTTTTGCAATCCAGGACCCCTTGGGGGATGTCGGAGAGCCAGTTTTGGCCAATCCCCCTACAGGCCAGGCTGAGGGACCCCACTGTTGCATGAATCTGTGCACTGGACCTCTAGTATAATGATAAAAGGAGCAACTCAATAAGAAGATATAACTCTGGTAAACATTTATGCACCCAACATAAGACCACCTAAATATGCCAAGCAAATCTTGACCAACCTAAAAGGAGAGATTAGCAGTAATAATTTACATATATAAAAGCCTAAGCGACCATTACGACTGGAACGACTGGTGGACCAGTTGCTATGATGTGCACTGACCACCAGGGAGCAGATGCTCAATGCAGGAGCTGCCCCCTGTGGCCGTGTGCTCACACAGCCAACCTCCTCTGGCTGGCCAACCTCCCGTAGTCCGTCCCCCTAGCTGGCCAACCTCCCACTGCCCTTACCCCCAGCCAGCCGCTCCAATCACTCAAATCGGAACCTTCCATGGCCCCTTCCCCTCCAGCAGGCTGGCCAACTCCTATGGCCCCTCCCCCAGGCCAGCAGGCACATATCAGCCCCAATTTGGACCGGGTGAGATGCCCAGATCAGCCCAGATCGCTGGCCAGGCCCAGGGACCCCACCTGTGCATGAATTCATGCACCGGGCCTCCAGTAGAATTATAGTAGGGGATCTAAACACTCTATTGACATCATGGATAGTTCTTTCAGACAGAAAACCATCAAATAAATGGTGACTTAAATGACACGTAAGATTAGACAGATTTAACTGATATCGTCAGAATATTTCACCCAGAGCATCAGAATATACATCATTTTCAAGGGCACATGTAACATTTTCTATGATCGACCACATTAGACACAAGACAAGTCTCAATAAATTTAAGAAGATTGAAATCATGTCAAGCATATTCTCTGACCATAATGTTATGAAAATAGAAATCAACCAGAATAAAATTTATAGCATTACAGGCTTACCTCAGGAAACAATAAAAAACTGAAATGACCAACCTAACTTTAGACTGAGATATGGTGCCTGCCTGTGCCTACAGGGGGAAGGCTCAGCAAAGGAACCATGGCTCCTGCCAGCACTTTTGTCTGGGAGACAGATGTCGCCCTTCCAGCTTTCATCCCAAAGCCAGAAAAATCAGTTCCTCTCCATATATTCCTGACACCCTGCGAGCTACTGCCCTGCCCTGGAGTTCAGCTCAAGTGAGTAAGAGTAAGTCCATGTGCAGGCTCTTTAAGAGGAATACCTGGGAATCCAGAAACCCTCTGTCTCACTTGTTCACAATATTCTTTGGTTTTCACAGCAGCCAGAAGTTATGGAGACTTTTCTTCTTAGCACTGAAACCGTGGGCTGAGAAGGGTGGTGTAGGGCTGGTACTCCTTGCTCCTCAGGGAAGACCTGTGCATCTGAGATGTCTCTCTCAATTTTTAGCCATCTCATATAGGAATGGGACCTTCCCATTCCTCATCTCTGCCCCTCTCAGCAGTATCAGTGATATATATATATATATTGATTTCAGAGAGAAAGGGAAAGGAAGGGACAGGGAGAGAGAGATAGAAACATCCATAATGAGAGAGAATCATTGATCAGCTGTCTCCTGCATACCCCCTACTGGGGATTGAGCCCACAACCCGGGCATGTGCCCTTGACTGGAATTGAACCTGGGACCCTTCAGTCTTCAGGCTGATGCTCTACCATTGAGCCAAACCAGTTAGGGCCCAGCAGTATCCGTCTTGATGTGGCTTTTACTATATATCATTATAGGAGTTCTATTCAGCTAAATAATGGTTCTCAATAATGGTTTTACTGTTGTTTAGTTAAAATTTTGATGTGGTTATGAGAGGATGTAAGTAGGGCATTTATCTACATTGCCATCTTGAACAAAAGTCAAACATACTGAATCTATCCTTATTTGAAAACAATTTCTTTTAAGTGTTCATTTTCCATAGAGATTAAACTATGCTGTTTGATAGATTAATTTATGCCTAACACTTGGTGTTATATTAGATGATTATGTAAAATAATATTATAATAATAAAATAAAAATATTAGGGATTATTTAGTCTTTTTCAGTCTAATACTCAGAAAAAAATGGTGCTATTGTGCTGGACAACATTGCTAAAAATCTTAGTTGATCTTTCACAGTTCTTAATGCTAGACATTCTTCAATAATATTAATAATTATTACATTGTATACAAAATGTTTTTTTCTTATTGTTCTTGATCAGTAAATTGAGGGCAAGAACAGATAATCTGTGTATCTAGAACTAAGGGAATTTCTTTCAACATTTCATATATATAGGAGTATATATATATATATATATATATATATATATATATACACACACACATATATATATAAACTTTCTGTCATTTTACCCCTCTTGAATTTTGATAATTGACAACTTTTTACTTCTTAAAAATATTTTATTTTGTTGGCTTTATGACACTATAATTGCCTCACTTTTCCCTTCTCAATTGCCTTTTTGGCACTTCTTTCTTACCTAACTTTTAAATCTGATGTCTTTAAGGCTTCTGCCTGACACTCTTTTCTTATTTTGTATTTTATCAATGTTAAATCTTATTCATTATCACAGATTCAATTTTTGACTATTTAATAATTTAAAGTTTGGACTTCTCTATATATCTAAGAATTTTAATAAATGCCTTCAGTATATATAATACCAGCACTTCCAAAAAGTTCCAAAACAATGTAACTTCTGCACCAAAAACAAAACAAAACTATTTCTCCAGTGTTCTCTAAATTAGTACCACTAAATAGCTACATAAGCCATAACTGAATGTTATCCTAAAACATGCCTATATTACCTATATTTTACATCTATTTTATCTTTAGTCTTTCATCAAATTCTATTGACTCTATTCTAAATAGTGCTGAAATCTGCTCTCCTCGTATGCATCTACTAGAGGCCCAGTGCACAAAATTCCTTCAGGAGGGGGGGGATCCCTCAGCCCAGCCTGCACCCTCTCCAATCCAGGACTTCTTGGGGGATGTCTGACTGCCAGGATTGGTCCTAAACCGGCAGTCGGACATCCCTCTCACAATCCTGGACTGTTGGCTCCCAATCGCTCAGCTGCCTGCCTTCCTGGTCACCTCTAACTGCCTCCCTACCCTTGCCAGCCTGATCGCCCCTAACTGCCCCCACTTGCTGGCCGGGTCTCCCCCAACTGCCCCCTCCCTATCAGCCTGGTCACTCCTAAATGCCCCCCCCACCAGCCTGGTCACACCTTACTGCTGGCCTGGTTGCCCCCAACTGCCCCCCCATTACCCTAGTCGCCCCTCACTGCCCCCCCCCCACCAGCCTAATTACCTGCAACTGCCCCCGCTGCCAGCCTGATTGCCCCTCATAGCCCTTCCACTGGCCTGGTCACCCCATGCCGCCTTCTTGTTCAGTCGTTTGGTAGTCCCTCACTAACGCCCCTGCCAGCCAGGTCGTAGGCAACCATCTTGTGAGGGTGTGAGGGTTAATTTGAATATTATCCCATTATTATATAGGATGACAAACATCCTAACCCAAACTTCATAATCTCTTCTGTGGACCACTGCAGTTGGCTTTTTTTTTAAAATTTTTATTGATTTCAGAGAGGAAGGGAGAGAGAGAGAGAGAGAGATAGAAACATAAATGGTGAGAGAGAATCATTGATTGGCTGCCCCCTGCATGCCCCACACTGGGGAGTGAGTCCGCAACCCAGGCATATTCCCTGACTGGAATCAAACCTCAACCTCCTGGTTCATAGGTAGATGTTCAACCACTGAGCAATGCTGGCCAGGCTGCAGTTGGCTTTTAATTGAACTACTGAAATATCACATTCACCTATGGCAGGAACATGGGTGGCATCTGAAGTATTTAATAACTAGTATGGCATAGACATAAACAAATCAGAAACAAGGCCAGCCATAAAGTACTGGTTCAAATATACTATACTATACTAACACTGCCTGTGATCATATCACTCAGCTCTACATACATAATCTTTATTTATGTAATCATTCTATAGTTATAAAAATTTTGCAGTGAAAGTATTTCCCCAGAGTTATTATTTAGATAGGCAAAAGTAATGGGGACAGAAAGAAAGTTATAGCTAAAATATATCAAATTGTGTAGATATATCTCCCCTCACCAAATTCTCATTTCTCTAATGGCAGGAACTCTCTCAGTCTTGTTAATCACTCTCATCAAATTTTCTAAAGCAGGACCTGATAGTAAGTCCATAGTAAACCTTGAGTTAGTAGATCAATAATTGACCAAATGAATAAATAAATTATATGGAGGGAGGTTAATGTTCAATATAACTAAAATTGGCAATAGCAACAAACTCATGGCCTGGCTCTTATATATCATTTTTATTTTCATCTCCCACTATTTTTACCATATTTCAATGTCTTAAACTTGTTAAGCTTCTACAAAACTCAGTAGCTTTGTACACACTGTTTCTTTCTTGCCTGTATGAATTATAACCTTCCCACTGCTAATTTCAATCAAGCTTCCTAGCTCAGCTTAACTGTCACTTTCCTTCCTTAATATATTTTAGTTCTCTTATTTCTCTGTACCTTACCTTTGACAGATTAATCACAATTATATTAAAATCCATGTTTGTGTAATTATTTTGAACAGCTATTAACTACCAGACAGTAAGTCTTATGAAGTACAGTGTTTACCTTATCCCTTCTGTATTCTAGGTCTCTAGATAATGCTTTCAATATGAAGTTATCAATGTGTTTATTGAAAAATATATTAATTTGAGTTATATTTTCTATTTTAAAAAGTTGCTCACCTGCCTTGACATTGCCCCTAAAATGATAAATATTAAATCAAATTATATATATATATATATATATATATATATATAGTTATTATAGAAATTTTTCTAGTACAGAACACAGACATTTGTGCGCATGCACACACACACACACACTCATGCCTATGTCTAGTAAGAAATTGAAGATGTTCAAATTCAGAAATTATGAAAATGCTTATATTTATGGAGGAACAAAAGAACTGAAGCTGGCATTTTTTCAAGGAGCTCACTAATAATCTATACATGTACATGAGAAAAATCCTGGAACTCCATGCAAGGTGGGAGGCAAATCAGAGATTTACACCTAGAACCAAAATAACTGGAAAAGCAACAATTCTAAGGAGTGAACTAGGACAAAAGCTTCACTAAATATAAATATTTCAGGAATATTAAACAGATTTTTATTTTTACTTGGATGGAGGGTAAAACATCTGCATTCACATGAGGATTGTAGCTAAAATTTACGCTACTGTTAGTTCTAAAAATTTGCATAATGATATTTCATTTTACTTTGTCTAGATTGGTCTTGACAAACATATGGGTTCAGGAGTTCATAAAAATAAGTAATTTTAGAGGAAAAATAATTTGAACCTAGAGCATGAACATATAATTTCAAAGAACGTAATTTCAGAATAAACAGCATATGTAGATAGTAGATGGGGACACACATCATTATGAACTGGGATGAGCTGAAATGTTGATATAAAATCTGATGTGCTATCACCAGTAATTATAATTAATACATATAATAAATAAAACAAACATGCAGTATGCTTAAAGAAATAAAAATAAACGTATGGATGTATTAAAAAGGACAAAGATAATATAAAATTAAGAATTATATTTATAAATATACAATTAAAACTTTTATAAGTTAAAATATCATTATGAAAATAAAACTTCAATAGATTGATAAACTAATTGAACCTACAGTGAACATGGTAATAAGTGGACAAGAGAATAGGGCTGAGGAAATTACTGAGAAGGCAACAGGGAGAGAGAAACAGGAAGAATGGAAAAAATGAGTCTATAAAATTTGGAGAATAGGTTATGGTTTCAGAATGACGTATATCTTGTATCAAACTTAAACATCCTATAGAAAATTTAAAAATATTGTGGAAATACAAATATACAATGTATGTGATAAACTTAAAAGTAACCAAAAGCATACAGAAAGGGAAGAATTGACCTCCCAACAGGGTGTGACATTGTTCTATATCTTTTCCACTGAGACCACTCTCTGGTCTACACTTTTCAAGATGGTATGTCCAACAAAGAGCTGGAATCTTTTTATGAGTTGAGGTATTAATTAACCAAAGTCATAACTGTTATAATATAGCATTTAGAAATTGAGGGAGAAAATCTCCAAAAGGAAGAAGCCCCATAGAGAAAGTTCTAAAATTGGCAAATAAACTCTCCCCAAATTCTTTGATATTTCCTAAACTTTACATGGGTTAAGATAATCTGAGTAGTTCATAAAAGCTATAGTCAGAAGATTGATAAAATTGAGTAGATATTAAAACTGTTGCTTACCACACCAGACAGAATTTGAGTTATTTAGAGGAGCTCAGTAAACACCTCTGATTTTCAATTAAGATTTCAAAAGAAAAACAAACAAACAAAAAATATTTCAATAGGGCCATATTTTAGGAGTAAGAACAGCATCCTTGGATAAAGACAAAACTAACTCTAACACAACACATGGTAAATGCAAACTTGCACAAGTATCAATCAGTGTCTATTAGAAGAAAAATAATACTCTTTGGAAAATAAAAGTGAAATTCAGGCTTTTTACCACATATCATGCACAGATTAAGTAAATTAACCAGAAATAGTTTAAGATTAAAAAGAAAAAGAAAGAAAAAAGGAAAGGACAATGTGAGTCAAGATTAAGAGAAAAATAAACTATAGAAACAAACCTCAAGATGACAATGTTAGAAATCAGAGTTAAAAGGCGAAGAAGCTGCTTTAAGACATTAAAAAAATAGTCAAATAAATAAAAAATATTTTTTCCACAGAGATGCAAATAGTTTTAAAATGGTAAAATGAAAATGGTAGAAATAAAAAATATTTAATATATATTCTACATTTAATGCATATTCATATATCAGACATACAATACGTACATATTAGATATATGCATGACAGCATTAATAGTAGCAGATTAAAGGGAAAAAAGGATCAATAAACTTTACAATAAATCAATATTCTTCAATATGAATAACAGAGAAGTAAAACTGAAAGCTAAATATCTATAATATAATAAAATTAGAGGCCGAATTTCATGCACTGGGGTGGGGGCGTCCATCAGCCCTGCCTGTACCCTCTTCAATCTGGGACCCCTCGGGGGATGTCCAACTGCCGGTTTAGGCCCGATCCCTGTGGAATTTCAGACATCCCTCTCACAATCCGGAACTGCTGGCTCCTAACCGCTCACCTGCCTGCCTGCCTGCCTGATTGCCCCTAACTGCTTCTGCCTGCCAGCCTGATCACCCCTTAACCACTCCCCTGCCAAACTGATGGATGCCTAACTGCACCCTTGCTAGGCTGGATTGCCCCCAACTGCCCTCCCCTGCCATCCCGGTTGCCCCCAACTGCTGGCCTAGTCACCCCCAACTGCCATCCCCTGATGGCCTGGTCACCCCTAACTGTCCTCCTCTGCTGGCAACCTTGTGACAACATGGGCTCAGCCATCTTGTGACCACATGGAGGTGGCCAACTTGTGTGAGGGTGTGGTGGTCAATTTGCATATTACCTCTTTATTATATAGGACTAGAGGCCCGGTGCATGAAAATACATGCACTGGAGGGGGGTCCCTCAGCCCAGCCTGCCCCTCTCACAGTCTGGGAGCCCTCAGGGCCAGGGGGCAACCCGGCAATCAGGGGAAGGTGATGCCCCATTACACCTCTGCTGCTGCCACTGCCGGCAGTGCAAGCCTCAGCCGGCCCTGGTTACCTGAACCTCAGGCTGGCCCTGGGTGGCTGGGGGCTGAGAGAACTGGGGGTCTTTGGAGGTGGGTGCGTGGCAAGGCCTGGCTAGGCCCTCATAGAGGCGGGCCTTGCCTTGACACATGCCTGTCCCCCCAGAGGGCCTGAGAGAACTGGGTGCTGCTATCTTGTGGCTGTGGGCGCCGCCATCTTTTAGGGTGGGGCAGTCAATTAGCATATTTCCTCCTTATTGGCTGTGGGTGCTGCCATCTTTGTGACCATGTGTGGGTCAATTAGCATATTCCCTCTTTATTAGATAGGATAATATCAAACAATATACTAGAAATTTAGTTTGAATCCTAGAAGAAAAATAAAAAATAATGAATTATAAAAATTATTTGAAGAAATAATGGCTGAACATATCCCTGAAGTATCAACTTGCAGATCATAAAAGTTCATCAAAGCAAAGAAAAAAACAGGAGATACTGTTAAAACCACAGTTAATGATACTATGCTCAAATCACTGAAATCAAAAATAAAGAAAAACCTTTAAAGCATTAAAGCAGGTAGGTGTTTGAGGTGGGAAGAAGATATGTTATATACAGGGACAAAATTGATATGAATTAAGATGGCAGACCTCTCAGAAACATTTAGATGCCAGCAGACAATAGATGATATTTAAAAGTCCAGGGGGAAAAATGTTCTCACCCAAAAAGTCTATCCAGAAAAAAATAATGCAAATGAAGTTAAGACTTTTTCAAAGATAGACTGTAATTTTCAAGAGTTTTATATTTATAGAACAACAAAATAGTACAGCAGGTTTCCATATACCCTTACACCCATTTGCCATCTTACATTGGCATAGTACATTCAATATAATTACTTAAGCACTATTGACATATTATTATTATTGATTAAAGTCCAATCATATTGGATATTATTCAGATTTCCTCTACTCAATGAATTTTTCTGATCCAGGAGCCCACTCTAGATTTAGTTTACATTTAGTTGCCATGTTCTCTTAGGCACCATTGTCTTGGTTTGACAGTTTCTCAGAATTTACTTATTTTTAGATACCTTGACAATTTTGAGGAATACTGACCAGTTATTTTGTAGGATGTCCTTCTACTGGAATTTGCCTCATTTTTAAAAATCTCCTGAATTGACTGTGTTTCTGAGTTTTGTGGAGGAAGAAAGTGAAGGGCCACTGTTATCATATCATACTTGAAATGCATTCTATAAACATGATTTATTACTGATGTAATTGTCCATGATCACCTGAGTAAGGTAGTGTTTCTCTTATCTCCTTTCAATACTGTCCTCTTTAGAAGGAAGTCACTATGCACAGTTCACACTAAAGAAGTGGGGGTCATGCTCTCCTCCTTAAGGGCTGAATGTGTACATAGATTATTTGGAATTCTGATGCTCTCACCCAAGCAATCTATCCAAAAAAAGCTACAGCCTGGGTGACTTAAATAACTGAAATTTACTCCTCAGGGTTCTGTGCCTTTGAATTCCAAGAGCGAGGGGTCAACAGGTTTGTTTTCTTCTGAAGCCTCCCTCCTTGGCTTATAGACAGCTATCTTCTTGCAGTGTCCGCACATGGCCTTTGCTCTGTGCACAATTCTGGTGTCTCTTACTCTTATAAGGACATCAGTCCTTTTGGACTAGTCTTCATCCTTATAATCTTATTTAACATTAATTATCTCTTTGAATCCCTTTCTCTAAGTACAGTCACACTAGGGATTTGAGCTTCAACATATAAATCATTCTGTTTTGGGGAAGACACAATTCTGTCCATAGCATGGAGGTGGTCTAGAGAGGCACCTGGGACCTTATACAGAAATACCTTTTCTTTATCAATCCACAGCGGAAAATGTTAGTTCCTACTATGGAAAGATTGGAAACTTCTACACAATCAAAACCTCCAAGTACATCCACCCAGATTAATCTATTTCATTTCCAGAGTTCTCATGTCCCAACCAGAGCCTTGATCTTAGTATAACAAAATGCCTTGCTGACTGTCTCTGGAAAGTTGTCCCTCTTTTTCTCTAATTCCCTGTCTAGTTCTCATCCATGTCTGCCCTTCCACTGCAGGATATCAGGACCTTTTTCCAAACTAGTACAAGGGCCCTCTAACTTGCACATCAGCCTCTATTCTTTATGGGCTTTTGTTTCCCATTAGTCCCCTTCAAGGCCAATACCATTTGGCAATCATCTGCCAATTTTGATGTTCTTATGGGCATTATTTCTCCTGTCCCTTTTCAATAACTGCATCATCTAGTGCGAACCACTCCACTTACAAGAGCATTTCCCTAGTTTTTCCAGGTTAAAGTTCCAGGAACTTTAGCAATCACACCATCATCTAATTTCAGGGACTATCTGTGTTCAATATAATAATTGGAATGGTGTCTGTTTGCTACTTGGACAGTGAGTAAACTAATTCTTAAGTAGCATCTTGACTGCCAGTTTGCTCATCCACACTTGGTATTACCTCTATTAACTCAGGTGCTCCAAGAAACAGTCACCAAGAAGAGCATTAGACGCACAGAAGATGTACTGACAGTCCTCAGGTTACGTCGGACTCAACATACATTGTTTCGTGGTTATGTAGCCATCTCCCATTTATTTATAAAAAAAAAAAAAAAAAAAAAAGTTCCGTCATTTTGACGTATGTACATATGTGCTTTATGTTTTTTATTATTTATTTACCACAAGTAAAGGTCAGGAATTGTTATCTTTCTTTTAATTTTTTGTTTACTGTTTCATTTCATTATTGCTGTGTATGTGCTCCATGTGAGTGACGTAGGTGCTTATGTAGGTGGGTTCCGACAGCAAAAATCATCTTATGTTGCGCCGTAGGAACGGATCTCCGACGTAACCCAAGGACCTACTGTACTGGGAGAAACTCAAGTGAAGGCAAAGAGGAGGGGCCTTGAGGTAGTGGGAACCTCCACACTCTTATGAGGTGGAAGGAGAGGATGATGGAGCAAGAAAAGTCTTACCTCTCAGCAAGCATGATCATGATTGGGGGGTCCGGAGCCAAAATTGTCCTCTAGAGGCATTCATTATCTAAGAATGGGCCAGCACTGCAGCCTCCACCATGCTTAGTCTTGGAGAAGCTCGTCGAGAAAGAAAGCATCGTCTCTACATGAATGGTGGTGGCAGACCCATAGGATGTCAATCAACTATGAACCCCCCTGCCGAATTTCTTATAGATCAGAGACATGCATTTTCATAGCCATCACAAAATCGCTTGCAAAAAAATTTCTATTATACAAAGAAATAAAAATAAGCTTTTTAGAGTGAAGAAAATAAGATAAAGCTGGAGATGAAATTAGTAGGCAAATTATGCCATAAAGTATTGTGGATCACAAACTTTGCTCTGCGAGTTTAATAATTGAAACACAGAAGAAAATATCATAAGTTATAGAATTTAGTTTGGCCAACAAATAAATATATGTAAGTTGTTCAGAGGAATTACTGCTATCTCAAAAACTGAGATATGAGAAATAATCCCAAAAATGAATTTTATGAGCTGTAACTAACACTTCAAAAGGCATGTGGAGTGAATGACAAATATAACTTGCCTGATATCATAAGGCCAAATTTCTGTTGGGTGAAATATACACGTAGCACATTTACAATTGTCTGATCTCACCAAATAATAAGATACATGGTATCTAAAGAAATAAATTACCCAACACATGGTCTTTCATGAACATTATTGAAAAATATTGTATAGTAGCTGTAATATAAAAGTCTGTGCTGCCAATTAAAAGAATCTATGTCTGACTTTACCAACAGCCAAGTAAAGGTCAAAAACATGCCTACAACTCATCTGAGCTTGGCAGAGTTGTTGAGGCAGTGTGTGCGAGCAGAGCTGAGAATTTCTCAGGTAGAAACTCGAAGTTCACACCAGCAACTTGACAAATGGACAATTAAGGCCTTCATGGGGTTTTTTTTTTGTTTTCTTTTCCCTTTTTTCTTTCTTTCTTTCTTTTTTTTTATCCTTAGAGCAAGGTTGCAATAACATTAACTTGAAAAATGTTAAAGTGCTACTGAATTCATACTTTGAATGATGCACTTAGTGAACATGTAACTTCCAATAATGTGCTGTCAAGGTTTAATCTTTTAAAATAAACAGGTTACAAAAATTACTCTGAGAAATTGAAAGGATTGATGTACTCTGTGGAGTTGTTAACTCTAAGCTGAAGGACACTTACCAAAAATTATTTTGACCTTGGGATACTTCATTTTAAATAGTTATTTCTAATAGTAATTATGTAGAGGTCACATTTATCTCTTAAAGTCACTCCTAATTTTTGATAATATAACAATGTCATCTCAGTTCAAGTGAATGCCCAGACTGCTTCTGTTTTTTAAGGGGACAGAGAAGGACACTTAGCTCATCCAAAAGTGATATCAAATCATCAAGGTTCATAAAAATAAAGGAAGGCAGGAGCACTCCTGTCTCAATTCCAAATGGAAATTATTATTCAGCACATTAAGGAATTATTCCTACTGATGCTAATTCTCATGATATTATTAATATTTAATTTCAATATTAAAAGCTAGAAAATGTAAATCCTCAATGGATTTTTTTCAACTCCGGGATTTTTTTTTTTTTTTTTTTGCAACCATCATATTAAAATTTGTAACAAAAATCTACCATGTATTGTGTAATTTTATGCAGTAGTCACTGTATTAACCACATAAAGAAATATATTTTTCTCAACAAAAAACATAAGTAATCTTGCACCCATTTTGTAATAGAGGAACCAGAAGCATGAGGGGCATCTGTATCAAGGTTTGTTCTGAAGGTAACATAGCTAGAAAGTGACAGGTCCAGGAGCAAGTTCCATGCAAGTAAAAAAACTTGTGATTTTTCTCTATTCCTATGTGTGCCAATCTAAGACTTCATAAATAGAACATTTGTGGGAGAGTACATTATTTTGCTTAATAAAATTTTTACATGTGTCCAAGTATATATTCTAGTTTGCTTTTACTTCAAAATATTTTATGAAATTATTTAATACTAGAGGCTCAGTGCATGAAATTCATGCACTGTGGGGGGAATGGAAGGGTCCTCAGCCCAGCCTGTGACCTTTGCAGTCTGGGACCACTTGGGGGTTGTCCACCTGCCAGCTTAGGCCCGCTCCTCTAAGCTGGCAGCTGGACATCCCTCTTGCATTCCAGACCCCTTGCTCCTTACCGCCCACCTGCTTGCTGCTCCTTATCACTAGGCTCACTGCTTCTTAGCACTGCCACAGATGCAGGAGAGGCTCCACCCCGGCCCCTATGCTCGCCAGCCGTGAGCCCAGTTTCTGGCTGAGCAGCACTCCCCCTGTGGGAGCACACTGACCACCAAAGGGCAGCTCCTGTATTGAGTGTCTGCCCCCTGGTGGTCAGTGTGCATCATAGCGACTGGTCGTTCTGGTCATTCCGCCATAACGGTCGCTTAGGCTTTTATCGTATAGATACCTAAGCTAGCTCCATTTTGCAATAATTTTGGGATTGTGGCCACATTAGCTCTTGCCATCCTTCATAAAGTTACCACTATTTCATAATTTCAGGTCAGAGGAATGCAAAAATAATAAAATAAAATGTTTTTGTCTTTAGACATTATATAGGTCATCCGCATGTAGATGTTCATTTCAATCACAATTAGTTGTAGCCTGCTGCTCTCCAAAACAGCCGACCTCTGTGAGGTCTATCTTACTAGCCACTCCCCATTGAACTGCCAGTAGCAGAAGTTTTCATCACTCTAAATAAAACAGATTTTTTTTCCCTCCAGCAAATGCATTTAAATGAGTCTGATATTCAAACAATGCCCAAACCTTGTTCATCAGTTATACCCATGGTATTTGACCAGAGATCCCCAGACCCAGTTTCTTGACATGCTCTCCCTTTTGCAACAGACATGATTAAGGAGGTTGAAATGAGCTCGATGAGAGACACACTGCCCCTTACAAGTTAGAATTGTTTGTGTAATGTCTGTAACTTTTTGCTCATTGTCTTTGAATCTGAAAAGAATCTAGAAGGATTACTATGTCTCCTTTGTCTTGACATTCACCTAAATGTGTTTTTTATGTTAGCAAACTTATTAAAGAAGTGGTTTTATTGATATCAAGGGGCCCACTGCACAAATTCGTGCACCTTGAAAGGAACTGTGAGTCACGAGGCTGTGGTGGGCACAGGGGTGGGGCTCAGCCCATCCTTCACACCCCCACCTGGCCCCTCCTGCCATGGCCCCTGGTTCCCTCCCTGCCGGCAGCCCCACTCCTGCCACTGCTGCTTCTACACGCTGACGGTGCTGGCCCTGCTTGCACCTGCTGATGGCATGGTGTGAGCAGGGCCAGTACCAACAGTGGGTGCAAGCAGTGGCTCTGGCACAGGCAGAGGGTGCAAGCGGGGCCATCACCAACAGTAGGTGTGAGAGGCGGATGCTGGCCCTGATCGCCCCTCAGAAGGAGGGGGAGGTGGAGAAGCCCTGAGGGGTGATCAGGGTTGACAGCCGCTGCTTGCACCCACTGACAGTGCCAGGCGATCGGGGACAACACTGTGCATTTGCACCCGGTGTCTGGCACCAGCAGTGGGTGCAAGCAGTGGTTTTGGCTACAGCAGCAGGTGTGAGCAGGGCCGGCATTGGCAGCAGGTGTGAGTGCCGTGTGGGACTGAGGTACATGGGAGCAAAGAATTTTCAGTAACCACCAGAGACTCACCCCGATGACAGCAAACATTGCCCTGACTTGGTCTGGCTCCCCCGCTCACCTGCTCCACCATCCCACTGCGGCCAACGCCCACCATGTTCTATGCTCTGCTGCCTGCTGCCGATACCTACCATGTTCCACGTGTGCCCTCTGGTGGTCAGTGTACATCATAGTGACCGGTTGTTTGTTCAGTTGTTCCACCATTCGGTCTATTTGCATATTAGGGTTTTATACATATAGATAGATGCCATTCATGTTAACTTGTCTTTCATGATTGCTATTTCTCTTATGATTCATCTTTATTCAGAGTATTTGGCCTTATAATGTACATGGACACATTTGTAATCTATTTGAATTTGTCATTTAAAAAATAATATCTAAGATTGTGGAATTTGCTCTTCTCACAAAAAGAAAGGGTACAAGTGTTCAGCATTTTATTCTTTATTTTGGCTGATTTCCTTCCTGCTAATGATCAAATGAAAGTTGAAATTACTTTGAAAGTGATTGGCTTCCAATGACTACAGTGAAAATATTTCAAATTGTGCCCACAGGTCACTAGAAATTATATGAATGCCTCATTTGCAGGCATTTTATGTATTATCTCATATATAAACAATAATTCATTGCTTGCAGCAATAAGTTACACACACACACATATATATGTATATATATATATGTATATATATATATATATTTATTTATTTATTAGATATAAACAACACTCTGCTTTTATAGATGAAGAAAATAAAACTCAGATAAATAAGAAACTTGCCTAAAGGCACAAAGCTAATAAGTTTTGAACCCAGGAATATAGCTCATGACCATTTTACTCTAAATCTTCAAGATAAATAATACACAATGATTATTGTTTTAAAAATAATATTTATACACAGGATTGCAGCAAGAATTGAAAGGAAAAAGCATAAAAACTTTATCCAAAATGAAATAATAATGGCATTAATCTTACATAAATATTTATGTGTCACTGTAAGCTACTTAATGAATTTGCAATTGGAGTAATAAGGTCACCAGGAAAGTACTAGTAACTATTTTATAATATTAAACATACTAGCTTTACAAAGCACAGAATGTCATCTGAGTTAAAAGGAGGAAAGAAAGATGCTTGGGTGGGGAAATTGATGCAGAAAGTTACGTTGGAGTTGGGCCTTGAAGAGTAGTAGATAATATTCAAAAAGAAATCTTATAGAAGACTTAGAAAATTTTCAGAAGGCAAAGAACTGAACAAATAACATTTTCCACAAGCTAATTTTAATAATTTATAGGCTATTTTAATTTCCTTTGCCCCCTAGCATGGTTCATCAAATTAAGTGCTCTTTAACATTTTTTACTTATTAAAAATCATAATAAAGAAAATAATTCTGATTCATTATGTATGTGGAAAAAATAGAAACGACAACAATCCCCAAAGCAACATTGCAACCCTAGGGAAAAATATAAAGAAAGCATGATTTCTCTTTTAAAAATGGAGGTGATCTAACAATTAGAACACTTTACCAGTGGATCTCAACCTTCCTAATTCCGCGACCCTTTAATACAGTTCCTCATTTGTGGTGACCCCCAACCATAAAATTATTTTCATTGCTACTTCATAACTGTAATTTTGCTACTGTTATGAATCGTAATGTAAATATCTGATATGCTACATGTGTTTTCCGATAGTCGTGACCCACAGGTTGAGAACTGCTGCTTTAAACAAATCTGTGGATCATACATAGCTAGATATGGCTCCTGTTTTCCCAATGGAGCATTTGTAGTAGAGGGGCTGGAAAATTAGGTTAGGTCTCGGGTACTCATCATGGGAAGATAGATTTAATATCAACAAAAAACCCAGTTCAGAGCCAAGGTTCTGACTTCATTACACATTTTAAAAGCTTTATATAAAAGACTATATAAAGTGAAATAGATAGATGATAGATAGATGAGAGATGATAGATAGATAGATAGATAGATAGATAATAGATGATAGATAGATAGATAGATAGATAGATAGATAGATAGATAGATGATAGATAGGTAGATAGATGGATGAAATAAATAACAAGAGCAGCACAAAGTAGCCAGCAGGGGAGAAAATGAGGTGTCCTGTTATAAGATTCTTACATGTGAGGAAATAGGAAATCATCTAACAGTAGAATTTAGGTTGTATTCTAAAAGCCCAAAAGCGACCACAGAAAATTAACTAAAAATAGTATAACTAATTAGGCTAAAATAGAAGATAAGTGGATTCATAAAAGAAGTGCTCAATTAATACAAAAGATAAAAGAAAGGGGAGCAAATAACAGATGGAAAACAAATAGCAAGATACCAAAACCAGATTTAAAGCCAACCACACCAATAATCATCTACACTAATAAAAGAGAAACATGGTAATTGGCATACAACCGCTACCCTTCCTATTGGCTAATCAGGGCAATATGCAAATTAACTGTCAGCCAAGATGGCGGCCGGCAGCCAGGCAGCTTGAAACTAACATGAGGCTTGCTTGCTTCAGTGACGGAGGACTCCAACGTTCCCCGCCTGCCTTGCAGGCCTCTGAGCGGGCAGTTTCAAACATTGTAACAAATACAGACGCTAAACAAAACTCCAGAAACCAGCTTTCAGCTAGCTGGGATCTCAGAGCTGGAGTTGATACAGAGTTTCGAGAACTGAAACAAACCAGATTCCTGCTTTCAGAAGCGGAGGCCTAAGAGCTGGAGCCTCAGAGCTAAAGCTGGCCCAGAATAAAAAAAAAAAGAAAAGAAAAAAAGGAGCAGTTGGGACCTTCAGTCCCAGCCTGAAAACAGCCCTGGGCCTCTCACCCAGGCTGGCCAGGCACCCCAGTGGGGACCCCCACCCTGAAGGGTGTGTGACCAGCTGAAAACAGCCATCATCCCCTCATCCAGGCTGGCCAGGCACCCCAGTGGGGACCCCCACCCTGATCCAGGACACCCTTCAGGGCAAACCAGCCAGCCCCACCCATGCACCAGGCCTCTATTCTATATAGTAAAAGGGTAATATGCCTCCCAGCACCGGGATCAGCGGAGCCGCGAGGTCTCCCGGCACCAGGATCAGCATGACAGGGGGCAGCGCCCAAACCCCCTGATCGCCCTGCAGCTCTGTGTGTGACAGGGGGTGGGGCCACAACCTCCCTATCCGCCCTGCTCTGTTTGTGACAGGGGAAGGCGCCCCAACCCCCTGATCGGCCCTGCTCTGTGGGTGATAGAGGGCGGTGCCCCAATCCCCCCCCCCCCACGGGCCCTGCTCTGTGTGTGATGGGGTAGAGCCATAACCTCCCCATCGGCCCTCCCCTGAGTGTGACAGTGGCAGCGCCCAACCCCCTGATCGGCCCTGCTCTGTGTGTGATAGAGGGCGGAGCCCCAACCCCCTGATCCACCCTGCTCTGTGTGTGACAGGGGGCCATGTGCCAACTCCCCTATCAGCCCTACTCTGTGAGTGACAGGGGGGAGCTCCTCAACCCCCTGCTCTGTGCGTGACAGGTGGGAGCTCCCCAATCCCCTGATGGGCCCTGCTCTGTGCGTGACAGGGGGTGGCGCCGCAACCTCCCCATCGACCCTGCCTTGAGTGTGACAGGGGGCGGTGCCCCAATCCCCCAATCGGCCCTACCCTGAGTGTAACTGAGGGTGGCATCACAACCTCCCAATCCGCCCTTCTCTGTGCATGACAGGGGGCGGCGCCCCAGCTCCAAAATTGGCCCTGCTCTGAGCCCAACCAGGGGCTGCACCTAGGGATTGGGCCTGCTCTCTGCCACCTGGGAGCAGGCCTAAGTCAGCAGGTTGTTATCTCCCAAGGGGTCCCAGACTGCGAAAGGGCACAGGCTGGGCTGAGGGACACCCCCCCCGGAGTGCACAAATTTTTGTGCACCAGGCCTCTAGTATCTATATATATAAAAGGCTAATATGCAAAGTGTCCCCTCCGGAGTTCGACTGGGAGACTGGGAGTTGGATCACTTGCTATGATGTGTACTGACCACCAAGGGGCAACACAGAATAAAGGAAGACCCTGGCTGGCAGCCAAAAGGAAGTCCCCAATAGGCCCTGATCACCAGCCAGGCCTAGGGACCCTACCTGTGCATGAATTTCATGCACTGGACCTCTAGTATTAAATAAAAATGGTCCAAATACTTCAGTTAAATGGCCATCATTGTCAGATTGGATTTAAAAAAGCAAGACTTAGTAAAATACTGGCTATAGAAAATCAATTTAAACACAGTCACATATATCATGAAAATTAAGATATAAAACTACATATTATAATATTAATTCTTTTAAATAGCTGGAGTTGTTTCATTAATATCAGACAAAATGGATTTTAAAGAAAATAATATTACTGGAAATGAAGCCTATATCAAAATGATAAAGAAATTAATTCATCAAGATGGTATAAGTCAAAATGTTTTTGTACCTAAAAATGGAGATGCAAAATACATGAAACCAAAATTGATAGAACAGCAAATGGAACTTCATACATCCACAGTTATGTTGGTTAGTTTATTTTGTTGTTTAACTTTCACATAAATTGAAGTCATATGGTATTAATCTTTCTCTAACTGACTTATTTCACTTAGCATAATACCCTCTAGGTCAGCGGTTCTCAACCTGTGGGTCGCGACCCCTTTGGGGGTCAAATGACCCTTTCACAGAGGTCACAAAGACCATTGGAAAACACATATATAATTACATATTGTTTTTGTGATTAATCACTATGCTTTAATTATGTTCAATTTGTAACAATGAAAATACATCCTGCATATCAGATATTTACATTACAATTCATAACTGTAGCAAAATTACAGTTATGAAGTAGCAACGAAAATAATTTTATGGTTGGGGGTCACCACAACATGAGGAATTGTATTAAAGGTTCACAGCATTAGGAAGGTTGAGAACCACTGCTCTAGGTACATCCATGCTATTGCAAATGGTAAGATTTTATCCATTCATCTATTGATGGGCATTTGGATTGCTTCCATATCTTGGCTATCTATACTAATAAAAGGGTAATATGCTAATTAGACCAGACAACTTCTGGACGTCCTTCTGGACAAAGCCACAGTGGTGGGTGCCAAGGCAGAGGCGGTTAGGGGCGATCAGGCTGGCAGGGGAAAGCAGTTAGAAGGTGATCAGGATGGTAGGGGAAAGCAGTTAGGAGGCTATTATGCCAGCAAGAGAGCTATTAGGGGCATCAGGCCCACAGGTAGGTGAGCAGTTAGGAGCCATTGGTCCAGAATTGCGAGAGGGATGTCCGACTGCCGGTTTAGGCTTGATCCCTGTGGGGGATGCAAAATACATGAAATTGGCAGTTGGACATCCCCTGAAGGGGCCCGGATTGGAGAGGGTGCAGGCCAGGCTGAGGGACCCCCACCCTCCCCTGCACACGAATTTCATGCACCAGGCCTCTAGTTGTAAATAATGTTGCAATGACCATAAGGTTACAAATATTCTTTCCAACTAGTCATAGACATAGAGAACAGACTGATGGTTACCAGAGGGGAGGAGAGTTGGGAGTATTGGTAAAAAAGGTGAAGGGATTAGGAAGTACAAATTGGTAGTTACAAAATAATCATGAGTATGTAAAGTATAGTACAGGGAATATAGTGAATAATATTGTAATAACTTTATATGGCATTAGTTGAGTACTGGAAATATCAGGGAGAACACTTTGTAAACTATAAGATTGTCTAACCACTATACTGCACACCTGAAACCAATATAAAGTAATATTGAATGTAAACTATCATTAAAAAATAAAATTTAAAAATAAATATAAAAGCCAATAGTCTTTAGAGCAAGAAATAAATGAGTCCACATTTTTGTAGGACATTGCAACACCACCATCTCAATATTGATAGAATGAGCACACAGAAAATCACAAAAGGATATAGAATATTGGAATCACACTATCAACAAAATTGATTTAATTGATGTTTACAAAAACTCCAACCAATAGCAATGGAATAATTTTTTTTAAGTGCACATAAAACATTGACCAGAGAGACCATAAAATGTATATACTATTAGACAAGAAAAAATCCAAATCAATTACCTATACTATTTCAATAAGAAACAAACAAAAAGGTAAAGCTTTAAACATGATAAATTGGAAGAAAATAAATAATAATAATCAATTAAAAATTTAATGAAATTAAAAAAAACAAAATTGAGAAAATCAATGAAAGTAGAAATTGGCTGATTGAGAAAATAAAGTTGATAAATCTCTAAGCCATGTGATCATGAAAAAAAAGAGTGAGAAAGCATAAATATCATGATTGGGATAGAAACCATCACTACAATTTATACAGACTTAAAAGCATAACAAAGGAATATGTTGAGCATCTTTAGGCCATTAAGATTCCCCACAATAGATGGTAGGGACAAAATTACTAAAAGATACAAACTACCAATGCTCCCTCAAGGTAAAAACAACAACAAAATGAAAACAAAACATGACCAACATCAAATGTATTAAAGAAATTGTGTTTGTATTTGAATAGCCCAAGTTCCCATCAGTAGATGCATGGATAAAAGAACTGTGATACAGTAACACTATGGAATACTATGCAGCTGTAAAAAAATGAAGGATCTCTTACCCTTTGAGACTACATGGAGGGACCTGGAGAGTATTATGTGAAGTGAAACAAGCTAGTTTGAGAAAGACAAGTATTACATGATCTTACTTATATGTGGAATCCAATGAACAAAATAATCTGACAACAAGAGACATGGAAGCATTCAGCAGACTGAGGATTCTCAGAGGGAAGGGGGACTGGGGAGGGAAGAGATTAACTAGAGAACTTATATGCATATGTGCATAACCCATTGACACAGACAACACTGCAGTGTAGGCCTGGGGAGGGGACAGGAGTGGGGCGGAGGGAGTCAATGGGGGGAAAAGGGGGGCATCTGTAAAACTTTAAAAAAAATAAAGATTAATTAAATTAAATAAAAACTCTTTTTTGAAAAAAGTACTCTAGGATCACAAGTATTCAAGGTGAATTTAAAAAAGCTGGAAGGGATAATACCAGTTATAGTCAAAATATTTCATAAAATTAAAGAGGAGGGCTTATCTTATTAAAAGTTGTCAAAAATATTAAAAATGAGAAAAATACAGCTCTGGACAGTGTTTCTCAGTATTGAGAGCACCAGCCTTCACGCCAGGGGTGCAGGTTTGACTCCCGGTCAAGGGCATCTTCCTGGTGTCAGAGCATTACAGGGAACTGCCAGAGCGCTGGTGCTCTGAGTCCATATATTCTTCTGAAATCTGCTCGACTACACCAACTGTCAGGGCAGGTTCCTTTCCAATCCCTGCCCACCGCACTAACTGTTGGGTCCTGAGCCCCTCTGCCTAGGTCTGGACATTCTTTTGCACTGGGTTTTAGATGGAGAAGCCATGAGAAGTTGTGGGTGTATAAGAATTGTAGAAGCCAGTGGCCCTATAGCCATCAGACAAAACAATTCTTCACAACAGTCCCATGCGCACCAACTGGTTAACAAATACATCTTTCTCACAAAGCAGCATCAGTCTCTGTACCCACAGTTATTATCTGAGCAGCCGCACGCTGCCCCAGACTCACCACCTCACTTCGTAGTAGCACCTGAGCTCTCCCTTAGAGCCATAGCCTCAGCAGCTTCTCCAACCTTTCCAGCTTTTCCCAACCTTTTCTCCACACTCCTAGCACACTGGCTGGTCAGTAACATATTATATCACTTAGACAAGAGGCCTCCTGCAAATAATTACATCAGTCATTTTGGCTGCAGCAAGGCACGTGTGCACACTGCACCATAATTGTTGTCCTTGCTTATGGTATCTTAGCCTTGAACTTGCAGTGGAGGGGGGGGTCCCTCAGCCTGGCCTGCCCCCTCTCACAGTCCAGGAGCCCTCAGGGGCGGGAAGTGACCCAGCGGTCAGGGGAAGGCAACTCCCCATCGCACCTCTGCTGCTGCACTGCCGGCAGCGCAAGCCTCAGCTGGCCCTGGTTACCTGAGCCTTGGGCGGCCCTGGGCAGCTAGGTTGCCACCATCCAAGGCTTGCCTGCACCTTGGGCCGGCCCTGGGTGGCTAGGGGGCTGAAGAGACTGGGGGACTCTGGAGGCAGGTGCACAGAGTGGCCGGGAATGCCTGGGGGTGGACCCAGCCTTGCCGAGCACCTGCTGCCCCAGCGGGGCTGAGGGGACTGGATGTCACCATCTTCTGGCTGTGGGCACCGCCATCTTTGAGGACAGGGTAGTAAATTAGCATATTCCCTCCTTATTGGCTGTGGGCATCACCATCTTTGTGATGGCGTGAGGATCAATTAGCATATTCCCTCTTTATTAGATATGATTAGCTTCAAGTTTACTGCATAGTGGTTAGACCATCATACACTTTATAATGTGTTCCCCCTGGTATTTCCAGTACCCAACTGGAACCGTACATAATTACTATAGTATTGTTGATTATATCTCCTATGCTGTATTTTATATCTCCATGATTATTTTGTAACTATCAATTTATACTCCTTAAACCCTTAACCTTTTTCACCCAGTCTCCCAAGCCCCCTTCCCTCTAGCAACCATTAGTCTGTTCTCTGCATCTGTAAATTTGTTTCTATCTTGTTTGTTTCTTTATTTTGTTTTTTAGATTCCACATACGCATGTAATCATATGGTATTTGTCTTTCTCTGTCTGACTTATATCACTTAGCATAATACAGGGATAATGTCTTGTTCCCTGCTGAAACTCTAGCATTTATCCAAATGTTTGGCACTACTAGTCAGAGTTCTGTATATTTTTTCATTAATTAATAAATGCAGAACCAATAAAAATCATTTACAAAATCAGTTCAATGGAAAATACTTCTGAAAAACTGTGATGTTCTGTAACTATAGAATTTTTTAATTGGTATGGAAAAAAGATTGCTTTTAAGGAAAATATAAACAATCTTAATTTTACATCAGTAGTACTGAAGCATTGGCAGGTTATGTGTGTAGAATTACTACAATATTTGTTAAGAGAAAGATCAGGAATTGAGGTTAAGTCCCCAAAAAAGGTGATAATTGCTGCTGTGGTAGGTATATACAACTACTCAAGTTATAGAACTCACAAAAGCTGCTGGTTCAAATATATTGTCAAGTGAAGCAGTTACTTGTGCTTGCTATTGTACAGAAATATATTAACTGTTCACAAATGAAATATAATTTGGCTTTATTAAAAATGATGAAGTACCCTTGAGGATGGATTCATCAGATACACAATATTTATGGAAAAAAGATTTATCTTTAGCATTTCCTGATTAAGATCACTTGACTGCGATTACTCCTTCACCCAGTTTTTCAAGTACTTATTCTTTATACCAAAGCTAATTTGTGCTTGTTTGTATATCACTGGGTAAAGTGTTTTAAAACCATGCCCACATGTGTGATATCTACCCAAAACTAATTTTCAGTTTCTAAGAAACTTTTCTATTTTTAAAAAAGTCATTCTATTTTAAATCTTATACTGTGGTTCTTTTGTGGCAGACACTATACTAAGTACTTGACAAATATTATCTCACTTAATTATATTGAGGCTAATTTTTTTTTTTAAATCCTCACCCGAGGACATGCTTAGAGAGAGGAGAAAAGAGAGAGAGAGAGAGAGAGAGAGAGAGAGAGAGAGAGAGAGAGAGAGAAAGAGAGATGAAAGATAAATATCGACTAATTGCGTTCCATATGTACCCCAACTAGGGATTGAAACTACAACCCATGTCTGTTCCCTGACCAGGAATCAAATCCACAACCTTTAAGTGCACAGGATGACACTCAACTAACTGAGCCACTCAGGTTGGGCTAAATATTTCTTTTTAACAATAATACCAGAAAAATACATCCTATTAGGATGTACATGATGTTGATATATCTTGCTAGTGGTGAAGTTCAGCTTGATCATTTCATTAAGGTGGCTTTGGCTGAGTTTCTCCACTGAAAATATACTATTTTTTTTCCCCATTGTAAAGAATAAATAATTCAAAACTCTGTAAGATCCCATTTTTCCTCAAAATGTTGCTCACAAATTTTGCTTTCATTAGCTCTGATCTGAAATAATTATTATTCTGGCAGGCTAAGGTCTCGGCCCATCCTCTGTACCCCCGCCTAGCCCCTCCTGCGGCAGCCCCTGGTCCCCTGTCTGCCAGCAGCCCTGCTCCTGCTGCTGCGGTTCCTATGCTCTGATGGTGATGGCCCCGCTCACACCCGCTGATGGCACAGAGTGAGCAGGCCCTGTGCCAGGCACCCACAGTGGTGCGAGCGGCAGCTCCGGTGCCAGCTGCGGGTGTGAGCTCCAGGTGGGACTGTGGCGCGCCGGAGCAAAGAATTCTCAGTAACCACCAGAGGCTCACCCCGATGACGGCAACTGGCGCCCCACCTTGGTCTGATGCCACCGCTCACCTGCTCCACCATCCTGCCATGGCCAATGCCCACCATGTTCTGCACACATCACTAGTGGTTAGCGCATGTCATAGCAACCGGTTGTTCAGGTTGTTCTGCCATTCGGTCTATTTGCATAGTAGCCTTTTAATATACAGGATAGATATAGTAAAGCATGTGTTCTTACTTTTCTTACTTTTTGGCACCAAAGATGCTCCAGGCTCATCTGCCAATAGTTCCTGTCCCAGACCTAAACTATATTACTTCTTTAAGATTTATCTTATTGACAAATGGGACTATTAAAGACCATTGCTACTGAGATGTCATTGCTTCAAGGCTTTCTTTGTTGACAGAACTAAGGAAATATTTTTGTGTATACTAACCCATGTTTACATACATATTCATATTTATTTTACATTCATGTGTGTATGTATAGGGCATCCCCAAAATGTATACACACACTTTGAATAATTATAAAGCCAGTGTTTATTAAAGTACATTTTATTTCCAAAATTGGGCTATCAGGTGTTAAAGTGTGTATACATTTTTTGGAACACCCTGAATATATAAGTATGTATGTATCTATTAAACAACCTGTTGTTTTTTAGAAAAGTGTGTTAATTTTGATGCTTCCAATTAAAGTCTAACATAAAGAGTTTATTCTAGCCCTTTAACTTTTCTTTTTTAAAAAATCTTTATTGTTGAGATTATTACAGATGTTCCTCCCCTGCCCCCTTTACCCCTCTCTACCCAATCCCAGGCCTTTGCCACCCTATTGTCTGTCTCCATAGGTAATGCATATATGAATATAAGATCTTTGTTTAATCTTTTCCCATCCTCTCACCCCCATTCCCCCTGAGAATCATCAGTCTGCTACCTTTCTATGCCTCTGATTCTATTACATTCTCCAGTCTGTTCTGTTCATCAGGTTTTTTATTCATTTGATTTTTAGATTCACTTGTTAATAGATATTTATTTGTTGTCACTTTGTTCTTCATAATTTTTTTTTATCTTTACCTTTTTCTTCTTCTTCCTCTTCTTAAAGAATACCTTTCAGCATTTCATATAATACTGGTTTGATGGTGATGAACTCCTTTAGCATTTTCTTGTCTATGAGGCTCTTCATCTGACCTTCAATTCTAAATGATAGCTTTGCTGGGTAGAGTAATCTTGGTTGTAGGTCCTTGCTAGTCATCACTTTGAATAATTCTTGCCACTTCCTTCTGGCCTGTGTAGTTTCTGTTGAAAAATCAGCCTACAGTCGTATGGGTATTCCCTTGCAGGTAACTAACTGCTTTTCTCTTGCTGCTTTTAAGATTCTCTCTTTGTCTTTAGCTCTTGGCATTTTAATTATGATGTGTCTTGGTCCTCTTCAGGTTACTCTTGTTTGGGGTTTTCTGCGCTTCCTGGGCTTGTAAGTCTATTTCTTTCACCAGGTAGGGGAAGTTTTCTGTCATTATTTCTTCAAATAGGTTTTCAATATCTTGCTCTCTCTCTTCTTCTGGCACCCCCATAATGTGAATGTTGGTATGCATGAACTTGTCCCAGAGGCTCCTTACCCTATCTTCATATTTTTTATTCTTTTTTTCTTTTTGTTCTTCTGATTGTTTTTTACTTCCTCATATTACAAATAGTTGATTTGATTCTCAGAATCCTCCATTCTACTATTGAATACCTGTATATTATTCTTTATTTCAGTCAGTGTATGCGTAATCTCTGACTGTTCCTTCTCCATTTTTTTGAAGGTTTTAGAATATTCTTGAGTAACCTTATAACTTGGTTTTGAATTCTATGCCCATTTCTTTCATTTTTGACATGTTTCTTTGTCTCCGCATTTTGGCTTCTTCCCTGTGTCTGTTTCTATGTATTGGGTAGAGCTGCTATGTCTCCTTGAGTTGATAGAATGACCTTGTATTGTAAGTGTTCTACAGGGCCCAGTGGCTCAGCCTCCCTCCTTACCTGAGCTGGGAGCTCTAGGTGTACTCCTTTGTGGGCTATAAGCGCAGTTTTGTTGTAGTTGAGACTTGATTGCCGTTGATGTCACTGGGAGGAATTAACTTTCAGGGCAATTGGCTGTGAGGACCAGCTGCGACTACAGTGGGAGAGCTGCTGTGCAGGAGACACCCCTATGGAGCAGGATTTGCTTCAGTGGGGCTTTGGTGCTCCCTGAGTCTGCCCCTTGTGTATATCGCTTATGGATGTGAAGAGTTGTAATCTGGTATAGTCGGACACTGACCACTGGGTACACTGGCTCTTGGGTCTCCAGGGAAGTGCAATGTCGGCCACTGCTCTGGGGCCACCCACAAGGAGTTACAGAGAGATCTGCAGATTCCTCCTCTTTGTATCAGGTTTGGAAGTGCCCAGACGAGGCCCAGCCACAAAGCAAGGCAGGTTTGGGGCCTCTATGGACAGGTTTGGGGCTCCCTGACCCAGCTGCAGCTTGCTTGAGAGACCCTAGCCTGAGCAAGGACAGGCTATTCATATGCAAAAGCTGCTGTACACAGCTTTAGTGGGGTTGCAAATTGGATGAGATGGGGTCTTAAGGAATTACCAGAGAGGAGCAAACAGAAATGACTGCCAGACAGCTCTGGGACTGGGAAGGTGCCAGCATAGGAACAATGATCCCTGTGAGCACATCTGCCTGGGATGCCCCTGAGTTCCTGCCCTGATTACAGACAATCCAGTTCCTCCTAATCTGTGTCTGTGCTCCCCAGAGCCTTGCCCTTGTTCTGGAGCTCAGAGGAAGCAGGGCCTTGTAAGCCTTGTGTCACTGAGCACTGGTTGCACAGGTTTTTATAGCCCATAGTTCTTGTTGTCCATAGGGACTTCTTTTCCAGCTCTGGGACCCCAGGCAGGGGCTTGGACCCCTTGTTCCTATGGGCAGCCTCCACAGACCATCTTCCTCCTGATTAAAAACAGCACACGTGGGTGCCGGACCAGCCAGTTCCATGCCTCTGCCCCTCCTACCAGTCTCAGTGTGCCTTCTTCTTTACTTCTCTCCTTGTAGGACTTCCAGTCAGCCAGCTTTCCAGCAATTCTGGATGCTGGTTGTTCTGTATTTTAGTTGTAATTTTGATGTGGTTGTGAGAGGCGGCAAGTACAGTCATTTAACTATGCTGCCATCTTCTCTGTCAGTCACTCTTAACTTTTCTTTTGTATACTTTACTTCTTTCTCAAACAGCAAAAATTCTGGCTCTAATTTCTACTATTTACTTAGTCGTTTAAACCTAGTGCCCTCCTAAAATGTTTTAGAGTCACTAATTCATACTCTGGTGAGGAACTATTTTTTGAATTGAATAGATAACTTGTTTACAGTAATTTTTGTCTTTAGACTTTCATTACCCAATCAAAATGTTTTCCGAGTTACATAATTTCTTTCCTCCCCTGCCCCCCATTCTCCTTCTGTGCATTATCATTATTCTTTTGTAACACAATTCACTTGGTAGTTCATATTCTGATTTGGGGTTTTTCCCATATCCTACTTATTGTTTTTAAATTTGCATACAGTAAAATTTAAAAGTTACTCTTTGTGGTATATGTTTCTGTTGGTTTGAACAAATGTGCAGAACTTTGCATCCAGTATCCCTGTTGTGATACAGAACAGCTCAACCTATTCAGTATATTTTCTTGAGCTGTCCATTTGTAGTGAGCTCCTCTCTCCCCTCCAACCTTTAGAAACCACTGAGCCAGCTTATTGTTGTTCATCTCATATATTTTTTCCTTTTTAAATGTCATATAAATGGAATGATAAAGTATATAGACTTTTGTGTCTAGCTTCTTTCACTTAGAACTATACATTTAAAATTCATTATATTTTTACGTGAATCAACAGTTTATCTTTATTTACTTAGTAGGATCCCACTGTACCATGTACCACATTTTGTTTTCCCATTCATTAGTTGAAGGTTATCTTCGTTTCCAGCTTTTTGTGATAATGAATAAAGCTGTTATAAACAGTCAATGCAGGCATTTTGCATAACCTTTGGGAAAATATTTAGGAGATGGAGGGATTAGTCGTATGGTAATTGTATGTTTAACTTATTAACAAACTGTCAAACTGGTTTTCACAGTGACTGTACCTTCCACATTTCCTCCAGAAACGTAAGAGAGTCAGTGGCATTGGACTAGTTTATATTTTCTAGAATTTAGTGGTATTTAGAATGTTTAATATATTTATTATAATTAATTTAATTTCTAATATTTTATTTCTGTCTAAAAAATAAGGAGGAGTGCTCCAGAGTTGATACTATCCAATTTTTAATACAGCAAAAATAATTTGGTGAGTTCCCTTCTACAATAACAAATTGTGCCCTTAGCAGTTTCCAGATCACACTTGATCCTTAAGCTAGGTTCTGTATAGAGACAAGAACTGCTGAGAATCAACTAGATGAGTCCTCTCCAGATTAAAGCTAAAACAATCCCTGGGAAATGAATAATTTTGTTGAGACAATTTGCTGACCCAAATATTCAATATTTGCATAGGAAACATAGTGTCAGGGAGGTTAATTAATACCCAAAGCTGCACAATTAAAAAGAGACCATCTGAAATTGGAAGTAATAGCTCTTTGAGCCACCGGGCATGCATGGAAATCCAGGCCAACCTGAGCTCAAACTATTAAGTGGTAGAAACTATTGCTTGTGATGCTGTATCTTTTACTCTTGTTTTATTCAGTCCTGGCAGCTTCCCAGCTGCGTTCTGACTGCTAAGTGAGTCACTTTTAGTGAATAGCTGAGGTTTAATGCTTTAATATGTATCATAATGTTTGTTTTGAAAGCCATTCCTGAAATAATGACCAATGTGTGTCAGCACCATCAAGTTCTATGAACATCTGAAAATCTGATGTCTGCTTAATTAACATGTATCCCTGGCGTACCAGAGCAAAGAAAATTTTATTGTATCTGAGTCAATCAGCACTTTGAACAATAGTGATTGCTGGAATGAGAACATTAAAAATGATGCATTGTTGGATTTAAAGATAGATGTGCCTATGAGAGCTCTGACTTGCCTTTCAATAAGTGAGAGAAATTGAAAAAGCTCATGCTGTTTATGTATATGTCACAAATAATTTTCAAAGAAATAATTTTAGAAATATTTTACTGTTCTATAGCCTTGTGCTGTTTTCTTAGAACAGGACTTGAAATGCTACTCAAGGTTTTAGAAAAACTGTAGCTTCCTTTTTGTCTGAGATGGAATAGGGGCAACTATAAAGGTTTGACACTTAGGAACGCTCCTTCTTCTGGCATGAATAACTATTAGGGTTAGTTTACTTTATAATTGATAAATTGATGAGATTTAGGGACCATGCTAATGAAGGAATAATTTCAGGGCACTAAAATTAAGTGGGGAAGCAAGGTTTTCAAATAATTAAATTAGAAATGAAGAGCTTTGCAATTATTTCCCCTCTCATTCTTACTAAGGAGATAAACAATCGTCTGTGTTTTTCTTTCTCCTCACCTGCCTCTCAAAATATAGCAGGTTTTCTCATCACAATTGCATTTCACAGGGAGAGTGTGAAGATAAGTAAGTTACCATTTGTAAAGCGCTTTAAAGTCAGAGGTGCTCTACTGGATGATAGTGAGAAAGGAGAAAGAAAATAGGTGACAACTTGCTGGAAAATCTGTCATTGTCCATTTATAGATAACTTCAGCGTGGCTGATGATAAAGTCTTTACCCAAAGGTATTATGAATCTATTTGCACAAAGTAGCATGCCGAGTATTGCATAAAACCTGCCAACTACTTTTTATATCACTCTTTCAAAGTGGCTACAGTTTCACAGAGAAACCTAAGTGAGGCTGCACTATTATGCTGACATACCTAAGACAACTGAGAGAATTTATGCAGGGCAAAATAAACTTCTTAAAATTAAAAACAAAACAAAATAAAACATGAGCATACTGGTTTTACTTTCCTATAAGTACTGCAAATTCAGTGGGTCCCAATGTGGCTTTTGCTCCTTCTCTTAGGTTCATAATTTGAATATGGAGTGTCTTCAAGTTAGAACGGAGGACTAAGCCACTGTCACATCACCAGTCTTCATAAGACACAACTGCCAAGGTATTTTACAGTATTTTACCGGTGACTCCATAATAACTTCTTAACTGGCATCTTTGCCTTCAACCTCATCTAACTCTTCAACATTACAGCCTAGTGACTGTCACCAAATTTTGTTCTCCAAACATGCATGCACACGCACATACATATACCATTTCTGGTACTGTCATTTGTACAAAAATGACTCTGTTTTTACTTTTTGCCATTATGATCAAACCCAGGAATTTTAGCATTGAAGCCCAATCTACTCAATTTTGCTAATTATTCTGTAGAGTTAAATCTCACACTACTCTCCAATTGTAGGCTAAGTTCTGTAATAAAGAGAAATTTGTATTCCCAAATACGGCATGCTTTGCTGGTATTATCATCTCTGCACTGGCTCTTTCTTGGCCTGTAATGTTATTTTTTCTATTTTCTCAAAGAGAAGAAGCAACAGCAACAACAACAAAACACACATAAAAAAAGAAAGAATTCTTCTCATTCTAGTTAAGTTGGAGCACTATTATTTTGTGTAGCTTTGCATGACTAAGTTTTTCTTCTCTCTTTTTATGCATCTTCCTCTGTTAATTTGCTGTTGAATTGTAATGTAGTTATTTTCATTTACTTACTTACTTACTTACTTACTAGTAACAAGGTGCACAAAATTCGTGCACAGAGCAAGGATTCCCTTAGCCCAGCCTGCACCCTCTCCAATCGGGGACCCCCCTGGGGGATGTCCACCTGGAGGGATCAGGCCTAAACCGGCGGTTGTACCTCCCTCTCACAATCTGGGACCGCTGGCTCCTAATCACTTACCTGCCTGCCTGATCGTCCCTAACTACCTCTGCCTGCCTTCCTGATTTCTCCTAACCCCTCTGCCTGCCTGCCTGATCTCACACCTAACTGCCCTCCCCTGCCAGTATGATCTCACCCCCAACTGCCTCTGCCTGACTAATCACCCCTAACTTCCCTCTCCTACTGGCCTGATCTCGCCCCCAACGGCCCTCCCCTGCCAGCCTGATCTCATCCCCAACTGCCCTCCTCTGTCGGCCTGATCGCTCCTAACAGCTTCTGCCTTGGCCCCTACCACCATGGCTTTGTCTGGAAGGAAGTTGGACATCCAGAAGGTGGCTGGTTGAACTGGTCTAATTAGCATATTACCCTTTTATTAGTATCGATAGATTATATAGGATAGGATTGCTTAAATGCAAGTGTGGGGGAGGAGGGCCTTTTTCAGCAGGAGGAGATGCCCTTGGCAGACAAAAATACATAATCCCTATGTCTGGACTGATAGCCAACCATATGCACTATACTGCCAAATTGGTCATTGAAAAATTGAACCGCTTTCTTATACCTTACACCAGTTGTTGCCCTTAAAACCCCTCCTCAGGCCTCACCTTAGGTTCTGCCTTCAAGTTCACCCAGATTAGGTTCTGATTGGTTGGTTTCTATACCAGGGAAAGAAAGAAGGGCTAATCAACAGCTGCCACAGAGGCTACAGATCAGACCCTGCTTCTCTCTCCAGGCCTCTCTTTGGGCCTGATCCACAGCCCCCCGGGCAGTCAGTGCTAGGTCACAGCGCCCGCAGTGGTAGCAGTCAGTGCTGGGTCACCACTGCAACCTGGCACTGACTACAGGCCTGCGGACTGAAGTGTCCCAGGTTTGATTCCAGTCAAGGGCATGTACCTTTGGTTGTGGGCACATCCCCAGTAGGAGGTGTGCAGGAGGCAGCTGATTGATGTTTCTCTCTCATTGTTGTTTCTAACTCTCTATCCCTCTCCCTTTCTCTCTGTAAAAAATCAATAAAATATATATTAAAAAAAGAAAACTACTAGATACAGAGTTCATATGCTTATAAGGATACTCAAGGAACTTAGTGAGAACTTCAACAGCATACAAAAGGGACATAGAAACCACAAAAAAGAACTGATCAAAAGTGAAGGATACAGTAAGTGAAATGAAAAATAATGTACAGGGAGTCAATTGTATAATAGAGGATGCCGAGAATCAAATCTGTGATTTGAAAGAAGAGCCCTAGCCAGTTTAACTCAGTGGTTAGAGCGTCAGCCCATAGACAGTAGGGTTGTGGGTTTGATTCCCAGTCAAGAACATGTAACTTGATTGTGGGCTAGATCCCCGGCCCAGGTCAGGGTGATGAGTCTGCCTCACGTTGATGTTTCTCTCTTTCTCTTCCCCTCCTCTCTATCTTCCATTTTCTCTTAAAAAAAATAAAAATAAAAAGAGGAATAATTAAAAAAATTAGAATAGCAAAAAGAAAAAAGAATAAAAAATATGAAAATAGTGTAAAAAACCTCTAGGACAATTTTGAGCATAACAACATTTTCACCATGCGGGTGCCAGAAGGAGAGTAGAGGGAGCAAGGAATTGAAAAAATAATGACAGAAAACTTTCCTTACTTAGTGCAAGAAATAGACATGTAAGTCCAGGAAGTGCAGAGTCCAAAACAAGAAAAAACCAATGAGGCCCACACCAGGACACATCATAATTAAAATGCCAAAGGTTAAAGGCTAGAGATAGAATCTTAAAAACAGCAAGAGAAAAGCAGTAGCCTACAAGAGAGCTCCCAAAAGACTGTCAGCTGACTTATCAACAGAAACTTTGCAGGCCAGAAAGGAGCGTCAAGAAATACTAGGTGATGAAAAGCAAGGCCCTACAACCAAGATTAGTCTACCCAGCAAATCTATCATATAAAATTAAAGGTCACATAAACAACTTCCCAAACAAGACAAAGCAAAAGTTCATCACCACCAAACCAGTATTACAAGAAATGTTAAAGGGTCTTCTATAAGAAGAAGGAAAGAAGAAGAAGAAGAAGAAGAAGAAGAAGAAGAAGAAGAAGAAGAAGAAGAAGGAGAAGAAGGAGAAGAAGGAGAAGAAGAAGAAGAAGAAGAAGAAGAAGAAGAAGAAGAAGAAGAAGAAGAAGAAGAAGAAGAAGAAGAAGAAGAAGAAGAAGAAGAAGAAAATATAAACAATAAAATAGCAATAAATGCATACCTATCAAAAACTGAATCTAAAAATCAAAATAAACAAGCAGAACAGAAATAGACTCATAGATATTTTGGAGGTTTCCAGAGTAGAAGGGATTTTGTGGGATGGTTAAAATTGAAGGGATTTAGAAGTACAAATTATTAGTTATAGTAAGTCATGGAGTATAAAACAAAGCATAGGGAATATAGTCAATAATATTCTAGGTATGAGATTTTTCATGATGATCACTTAGTAAGCTTTGTAATGTCTAATCACTGGTATGTACACTGAAACTAATCTAATATTCTATGTCAACTGAAATTGAAAAATTAGAAAAAATGATTAAAAATGTTTCATAGCCTGGCCAGTGTTGCTCAGTGGTTGAGCATTAACTTATTAACCAGGAGGTCATGGTTTGATTCCTTGTCAGGGCACATGCCCAGGTAGTGGGCTCAGTCCCCAATTGTGAGTGTACAGTTGGCAGCCGATCAATGATTCTCTCTCACCCCTCTACCTTCCTCTCTGAAATCAATAAAAATATATTTTAAAAAAGATTTAATTAAAGCGTTACATACAACATCAACCATGTAAACAAATATATTCTGAGCATGAAATACCTAATTAACAGAAAGACATTTTGGAATGTACCTCATTTGTCATTTGCATTCAGTAATGTAATCCACAAAAGCAGCTCTTCCTCATGAAAAAGAAAAATGTACAACCACATGTGAGGCCCAAGATTCATCATTGCTCTGAAATTTAAGATTATGTAGTAAGATGCTGTAAGGAGCTTTGAGGTAAATTATTAGAATAGTATGTACAAATATGTCTCATTTCACAAGGGGCCACATTACCTCTTTATTGTAACATTTAGTCATGTGTTTTATTATTAGATTTGGAAACAAATGTTACTAGCATGAAAGAGTGATAAACTAATCACTTAGAACAGTGGTTCTCAACCTGTGGGTCGCAACCCCTTTGGGGGTCAAATGACCTTTTCAGTGGGGTCGCCTAAGACCATCGGAAAACACATATATGATTATATATTGTTTTTGTGATTAATCACTATGCTTTAATTATGTTCAATTTGTAACAATGAAAATACATCCTGCATATCAGATATTTACATTACAATTCATAACAGTAGCAAAATTACAGTTATGAAGTAGCAACGAAAATAATTTTATGGTTGGGGGTCACCACAACATGAGGAACTGTTTTAAAGGGTCGCGGCATTAGGAAGGTTGAGAACCACTGACTTAGAGTAATCCACTGCAGGGGTCCTCAAACTTTTTAAACAGGGGGCCAGTTCACTGTCCCTCAGACCGTTGGAGGGCCAGACTATAGTTTAAAAAAAAAAACTATGAACAAATTCCTATGCACACTGCACATATCTTATTTTGAAGTAAAAAAACAAAACGGGAACAAATACAATATTTGTATTTGCATGTGGCCCACAGGCCGTAGTTTGAGGACCCCTGCACTAAGGCTTTGTGGGTTTATAAAATGGAATATACTTTCAAAATCCAGAGCAGGTAAAATAAAAAGAACAAAAAACATGAATTATTTGGTTTTCCTTTTACATTTAGTTTTCCTTTATCACTGGTGATATCAGTGCCCTAATAGAGAATTCTATGTAAGATAATAGACAATGGAATTAAAGAACCTTAATATTAAGGTTTATTACTAGTACATAAACCTGATTTTCAGAAGCTATGTCCCTTTTGGGTCATGGAACAACTTAAGTTAGATAACAAACTAGCATGTAAAATCTAGGAATTTTTAAAGTAATATTATATCTCTCATGTGGGAAAGCACTTGAGCTCTCTAAGCTAGCTGAAAAATTAATTCTGGATAAAGATTATATTTAAAAAATAGAAAAACCCCTTTTTTCATGTGACAGCTCACAGTCCTCCAGTTTTAGATCCTCACCAATGCTTTCATTCCAAGAAACTGAAAACCCAACTAGCCTACCACAGTGATCTTTACATTTACATAGAAGAAATATATAATGGGAGAAAACTTCAAATGGTTCTCCTATGAAGGCTCAATATATAATAGCAAATCCCCCATGCCCATTATAAAAAATATACATAATTTACATACAAATGTCAGGAAAGGTAAAAGGAAAATATTCTTAAGACAATGGATAGTGTGTACTATAGTGTATCGCTCAGGAATCTAAGTGATTCACAGGGGATATTTCTTGATATAACTCTGTCCAATTACAATGGTAAAAGGAGCATATCCTGAGAAAGCACAGTGGCATATCCTGAGAAAGACTGGGTGAACAGAGGTTCATCTCATCAGGTAAGCTACATAGACCACCAGAGGTGGTAGCCAATGGGTAAGGAGAATTTCAAATAGTAGACCGAGAGAAAAGATAAGTATCTGGTTGTAAGCTCTATGTGGTGAAGGCTATAGGTTATACAACTAAACTTTCACTTTTTAAAGTTTCAGTCCTGGAGTTGCTGGTCTCAGATGGAAGAATATACAAAGCAAACCAGTGAAAAGGCATAAAGGTGAGCTGTAGCAGATGCTGTGGTGAGCCTGTAAGAGACAGCCCATCTTTTGAACTAAGGCATTCCTTTCACCAGCTGCCCAGGCTGTTTTCTGTTTATCTCTCAGCATGGTTCTTGCCCCAGAATTCTGCTTAACACAGGCTCCATGCCTTCTCTGAGATCAACCCGCATCCAAGGACTGGTTCATGTGGAGATCAACAGCCCCTCACCTCAATTAGAGATATCTCTGAAGGGATACTTCAGCTCAGGTGTCACAAGTGGGACTGACTGAGGGCTCTGCTGTGACTCCAGGATTATTCTACTTCTCTCTCTGCCCAAACTGGTTTCCTCATTTTCCAAAAATCCACCTGTGCACAAGCTTTCAACTCAGAGTCTATTTCAGGGGAATCTAACTTACAAAGGGAAATGGAGGTTGTTACTGGCTGGCACATGCACAATGATGGATAAAGCATTAGACAGGAATGCTTTACCATCTGCTACAGCAGCGGTTCTCAACCTGTGGGTCGTGACCCCTTTGGCAGTAGAACAACCCTTTCACAGGGGTCGCCTAAGACCATCCTGCATATCAGATATTTACATTATGATTCATAACAGTAGCAACATTACAGTTATGAAGTAGCAACGAAAATAATTTTATGGTTGAGTCACAACATGAGGAACTGTATTTAAAGGGCCAGAAGGTTGAGAACCACTGCTCTATAGGTTCTGTAAACTTAACTGAAATGAAATATAGTGAAACCAATTTTACCATATGCTACTTGACATAAACAAAGTTAAGTCTATGGCATCTCATCAATGGTTTAACAAAATGATGTTGAACAAATGACTTTATTTGAAGACCTGCTGTACATATTCTTATCAGTGATCAAAATTGGGAAGAAATATTAATGAGAGCACCTTTGATGACAAACTTCTGCTTTTTACAGTAAGACCCAAGATTCTTATTTTGCAGAAGAGAAAACTGAGGCCCAGAAAAAAAAATTGTTAACTCTACCAAGTTAATTAGAGACAAACTGGAACCAAGAACCAGTTCTTTTGACATTGGAAAATTCTCTCCATACTGGTTTCTTTTGAATAGTTCTCAAATCTAACTCTGCATCAGAATCACAGACCTGAGTTCTTTTAGTTTGATTGTTCTTTTGTTTTGATAAAGATTTCTTGACCCACCCCCAAGCATTCTGAATCAAAATCAGTTGTGGAGGTTTCCACAAGAATCTATGTATTTCAACATTGCACAAATAATTCTGATGATCTGTGTAAATAATTCTGTGTCGGTTTTCTAGGGCTTCCTTAACAAGGCACTACAAACTGAGTAGGTTCAAAAACATGCACAGTATTGATGGCCTCATAGTTCTGGAAGCTAGAAGTGTGAGATCAAGATGGCGGCAGGATTGGTTCCTCCCGAGGCCTGTGAGGGACAATCTCTTCTAGCCTTCCTTCAAGTTTCTGGGGTTTGCAGATGTTTCCCCTGCATGCATGCATTCAAAGTTTCATTTTTTCAAAATATATTTTTATTGATTTCAGAGAGGAAGGGAGAGGGAGAGAGAGATAAAAACATCAATGATGAGAAACATTGATCAGCTGCCTCCTGCAGTTCCCACACTGGGGATTGAGCCTGAAACCCAGTCATGTGCCCTGACCAGGAATTGAACCATGACCTCCTGGTTCACAGGTGGACTCTCAAACACTGAGCCACACAAGCCGGGACAATTTTCATTTTTTAAAAAGACACCAATCATATTAGAGGCCCACCCTACTCCAATATGACATCATCTTAACAAATTACATCTGCAGAAACTTTATTTCCAAACAAGGTCATTCCTGAGGGTCTTACAAATTTACAGCAAAACACAATTCAACCTATTACAGGAGTCTTTTAATTTACAACTACCCTCTTGTAATTTGACCCAAAAATAAGAAAGGAAAAATAAAGCTAAGTAGGTAAGGAAGTGGAAATGGTGAAGAAAATGATTTCCTTTGTTGTATTTAGGTTCTGATTTCAAGCTTTAGGTTTATCAGTATAAGGTGGTGGGTGGGAAGGTTATGCTCCAACTCAGACTGAGATGGATTTAACTCTACTCTTTAATATCTTAGTGGAACATATCACTCTCTTTAATTATTGCACCCATTGTTATTATCAGCACCACCAAAGAAGACCTCACCACCAATTATGATTATTTATTTTTATTTTATTATTATTACTAGTGGCCTGGTGCACAGATTCATGCACATTGAAAGAAAATTAATTAGAAGAAATATTTTAATATTGATATTCACCCTTTCTCTATAATAGAAGTGTTAACCAAATTCACGATCGACAATGGCAGATCCAAACACACTCATGTGATTGGCGCCAGCAAGAGCTTTATATGTATTGCGCATGCACAAGTCAACTTAGCCTTTGATATATCTATATAATAAAAGCCTAAGTGACTGTTACAGCAGAATAACCAGAACAACCAGTTGCTATGATGCGCACTGACCACCAGGGGGCAGATGCTCAGTGCAGGAGCTGCATTGGTCAGTGCACTCCCACAGGGGGAGCACCACTTAGCCAGAAGCCGAGCTTATGGCTGGCGAGTGCAGTGGCGGTTGCAGGAGCCTCTCCCACCTCCATGGCAGTGCTAAGGATCAGCAAGCCAAGCAGTAAGGAGCAGTGAGCAAGTGGGCAGGAAGGAGCAAGAAGTCCAGACTGTGAGAGGGTGCAGACCGGGCTGAGGGACCCCCACCTCAGTGCACGAATTTCATGCACTGGGCCACTAGTATAGAATAAACTTGCTTAATTAGACCTGCTTTCTGATGTAGCTAAACTTTTTCCAGCCCAGTGAAGCACCCCAACTTCTCTTTCAGGTAATTGTCAGCAACACAGCAATAAATATCAACACAAAGCAGATTATTATTCTAGATCACGCAGGGAGAACAAAGGGTAAAATATTTAACTGCAGCAGTGTTTGACTCTATTCTGCGCAGTGAGAAAACCTGAAGTCATTTTCAAGGTCCACCATTTCTTACTTCTTCTCAGTTGGGTCATGTTTCTAAACTTTCTAAGTCTCCATTTCCTGGCTAATGAAAAGAAAATAGGATTCCACTGAGTCTCCTATCTACCTACTCCAGGACTTCTGTGAGGATCAAATGAGATGAGGCACAAGAAAACACTTCACAGACATTTGGTTAAACTGTAAAATGTTTCTACCTGGCTATAAAGCAAGTCATGTTCCTGGGCTGAAGAAACTGTAAGGAGGCTAGTCGCTAGGGAGAGAAAGCTGGGCATTGCTACGTGATGTCATTACCCGGCGCCCACAGCCACCATTTCCAGGCTGGGATGGGCTGTGGGCTGCATTTTGCACCATGGGGTCTTGGCAGCATCAGCTGAAATTTGGTGGGCTGTCACTCCAGGGTGGTGGCAGGACCTGTGTCCCACTTGGGGGATGCTGAGTATTGCTTGGTGGGCTTCAGGTACGTGGTGCCATTTTTCTGTAAATGGCCAGTGTGCATCATGGCAGCTCCTGAGTTGATCTTCTGCCTCCTGGTGGTCATTGTGCATCATAGTGATCATTTGGATGGTTAGACACTTAGCATATTATCAACCTTTTATATAGAGAGGCCCAGTGTACAAAACTTGTGCAAGGAGGGGGGATCCCTCAGCCCGGCCTGCACCCTCTCCAATCCCGGACCCCTAGGGGGATGTCCGACTGCCGGACAATCCTCTTGCAATCCAGGACCACTGGCTCCTAACTGCTCACCTGCCTCCCTGCCTGATCACCCCTAATCACCTCTTCCTTAGCCACTGCCACCATGGCTTTGTCCTGAAGGACATCCAGAAGGATGTCTGGGAGACATCCAATTTATCTGGTCTAAGTAATACATTTCCCTTTTATTAGTATAGATAGAGATTTTTAATTCTTTATTGTTTAAAGTATTACATATAGCCCTTTTTCTCCCTATTGTCCTCTGAAAACCTGCTCCCACCCCCCAACCCAGGCCTTCTCCCTCCTACTATGTACATTGGTTATGCCTATATTCATACAAGTTCTTTGGTCGATCTTTCCCCAACATCTCCTCCCCCGCCCACCCACCGGTCCCTGAGGTCTGACAGTCTGTTCAATGCTTCTATGTCTCTGGATCTATTTTATTTCATTAGCATATGATGTTAACTATATTCCACAAATGAGTGAGATTATATGATATTTATCTTTCTCTGACTGGCTTATTCTGATTAGCATAATGTTCTCCAGTTCCATCCATGCTGTTGCAAATGGTAAGAGTTCTTTCTTTTTTACAGCAATGTAGTGTTCCATTGTGTAGATGTACCAACATTTTTAATCCACTCATCTGCTGATGGGCACTTAGGCTGTTTCCAAATCTTAGCTATTGTAAATTGTGCTGCTGTGAACTTAGGGGTGCATATATTATTTCTGATGGGTGTTTCTGATTTCTTGGGATACATTTCCAGATGTGGAATTACTAGGTCAAATGGGAATCCCACTTTTAATTTTTTGAGGAAACTCCATACTGTTTTTCACAGAGGTTGCACCAGTCTGCATTCTCACCAGAAGTGTACTAGGGTTTCCTTTTCTCCACATTGTTGCCAGCACTTGCCCTTTGTTGATTTATTGATGATAGCCATTCTGATAGGTATGAGGTGGTAACTTATTGTTGTTTTGGTTTGTATCTATCATATGATTAGTGACTTTGAGCATGTTTTTATATGCTTCTTGGCCTTATGTATGTCAACTTTCCAGAAGTGTCTATATAGGTCCTTTGCCCATTTTTTGATTGGATTGCTTATCTTCCTTCTGTTGAGTTGTATGAGTTCTCTATATATTTTACAGATTTAACACCTATCAGGTGTAACATTGTCAAATATGTTCATCCATGATGTCAGCTCTCTTGTAATTTTGTTGATGTTTATTTTGCTATGCAGAAGCTCTTTTATTTTGATGTAGTCCCATTTGTTTATTTTCTCCTTCGTTTCCATTGTCCTAGGAGATATATCAGTAAACATATTGCTACAAGATAGGTCTGATATTTTGCTGCCTATTGATTCTTCTAAGATTTCTATGATTTCCTATCTTACATTTAACTCTTTAATCCATTTTGAGTTTATTTTTATGTATGATGTATATTGGTGGTCTGGTTTCATTTTTTTTGCATGTATCGTCTAATTTTTCCAACACCATTTATTAAAGAGCCTGTCTTGACTCCACTGTATGCTCTTGCTTCCTTTGTCAAATATTATTTAAGCATAATGGCTTGGGTTTATTTCTGGGTTGTCTGTTCTGTCCCATTGATCTATATGCTGGTTTTTGTGCTAATATTAGACTGTTTTATTTAAAATGCCTTTGTAATATAATTTGATATCTGGTATTGTGAGCCCTCCTATTTTTTTCTTCTTTCTCAAGATTGCTTTGGCTATTTGGAGTCTTTTTTGGTTCCATATAAAATTATGGAGTATTTGCTATAGGTCTGTGAAATATGACATTGGCATTTGAATGCGGATTGTGTTGAATATATATATTGCTTTGGGTAGTATAAATATTTTAATGATGTTGATTCTACCAATCCATGAACATGGTATATTCTTCTATTTGTTCATATCTTCCTCTATCCCTTTTTTTTAATGCCCTGTAGTTTTCCTAGTACAGGCATTTTACTTCCTTAGTTAAATTTATTCCTAGGTATCTTAATTTTTTTTGTAGCAGTGGTAAATGGGATTTTTTTTTTTTTTAGTTTCTCTTTCTGTGAGTTCATTATTAGTGTATAACTATGCCATATATTTCTGGGTGTTAATTTTGTATCCTGCTACATTGCAGAATTTATTAGTAGTTTTTTGATGGAATCTTTAGGGTTTTCTATGTACAATATCATGTCATCTGCAAATAATTACAGTCTCACTTCTTCTTTTCCAATTTGGACGCTTTTTATTTCTTCTTCTTTTTGATTGCCATGGCTAATACTTCCAGTACTATGTCAAACAGGAGTGGTGAAAGTGGGTATCCCTGTTTGTTTCTGTTCTTTAAGGAAACTGTTTTATTATTTGCCCATTGAATATAATGTTGGCTGTAGGTTTATCATACAAGGCTCTTATTATGTTGAGGTATGATCCCTCTATTACCACTTTGCTGAGTTTTTATCAAGAAAGGGTGTTGTATATTTTGTTGATTTTTTTTCTGCTCAATGGATATGATCATATGATTTTGTCTTTTAATTCGTTTATGTGATGTACCACATTTATTGATTTGAGAACATTGGTGGTAATAAACTCCCTTAGCCTGTTTTTGTCTGCAAAGCTCCTGATTTCAACTTCAATTTTGAATGATAGCCTTGCTGGATAGAGTATTCTTGGATTAAGCTCCTTGTGTTTCATTACTTTGTATACTTCATTCGGTTCCCTTCTAGCCTGATGTGTTTTTGTTGAGAAATAAGTTGATAATCTAATGGGAGATCACTTGTAGGTTATTTTCTGTCTCTTTCTTGCAGCCTTTAACACAATAAGTGCCATGTCAGTTACCAGTGACTGACACTATACTTTCCATTTGGACCACGTCAGTCTCTGGCCACCAGCATATCGGCGAAATCGAATATCATGGGCTAAACTAAAAGGAAGACAATATAGGCTTGATGCTTAATGTGTTAAGATTATTTATTTGTCATTAATGTTTGCCTTTATAATTATGACGTGTCTTAGTGTGGGTCTTTTGGGGTTCATCTTATTTGGGACTCTCTGTGTTTGTGTGACTCCCCCCACAAGTCAGGGACAATTTCTGTCATTATTTCTTCAAATAGGTTTTCTATTCCTTTCTCAGCTACTGCTCCTTCTGGCACCCCTATTTTGTGGGTGGTGCTGTGTTTCATGTTGTCCCAAAGCTCCTTTAAACTCTCCTGATTTTTAAATTTTTTTCCAATTTCTGTTCAGATATCTACCATCTTCAAACTCACTTATTAGGTCCTCAGCTTCTTTTAGTCTACTGTTGAAAGCTTCCATTGTGTTCTTTATGAAGGTATGTCATTCTTGATTTCCTCTTGATTGTTACACATGTTGGTGAATTTCTTATCCAGATGCCTGGACATCCATATAACCATTACTTTGAATCCTTTCTCTGACAAATTGCTTGCCTCCATTTCATTTGTTTCATTTTCTGGCTATTACTCCTTTTCTTTGGGTATTGTTTCTTTGCTTCCCAATTTTTATTGTCCCTTTGTATTTGTTTCTATGTAATATGAGTCGCTGTCACTCTCTGGCCCTGGGCAACTTACTTGAGGTCTAAGAAGTTGAAACTTCTAGTTGTCAAATGGTCTGGGTATTCTTAGCCCAGAAGTTGGGTCTGCCTTTAGTCTCATGCCTTTATGGTCTCTGTTCTGAGTTGTATTCCCTTCCCCCAAAGATCTGGTTCCTCAGTTATTGGTACCCTAGGACCCTTTGGCTCACCTGTGACCCTGATCATGGGTCTGTGAGGGGCACAGGGCAGGTTTTCCCTGGATCACACCCATCAGTGTGGTCTTGGGGCCTGGGCAAGGAGGAACACAGGGTCTCTCTAGCTTGTACTCACAGCTTGGGGTCCTGATGCATGGGGCCTGGGAGGGCAGGGTCCTGAAGTGTGGAGCTCAGGAGCACAGGTGGGGTGGGGAGGCCCAAGTGGGAGGTCTCTTTAGCCTGAGGTCACTGCAGATATCGGAAAGCCATCAGCAAGGTAGGGCATGGCAGTGGTCCCATGGGAGTTATGGCTGGTGAGCGTCTTACTGAGAGGGTTTGGGGAATTGCCTGAGGGCAGTCTGGGTGTTGTTGAGGCTGCATTCCTGGCTTCCACTAGTCTCCCTTCAAGATAGTGTGTACTCCATGCCTGAGTCACACCCGGTCTGAGTATGCCTGTGGTGGTAGCAGGGGCTCCCCTTCCAGGAGAGCCTGATCTGCCAATCCCCAAGACTCCTGTGAGACCTAACTGTCCCTCACTACCCACACGCACACCACACATGTCCATACACTCCCTTCTCACTCCTTTAACATCTCACACTCTCTTCCTTACTGCCATCCTGCTGGTCACCATGTTGGGATCCTCTCACCTTAATTATTTATATCAGGCTTTTCCCTTTAACATCCTTTGGTTTCCAATTTTTATGATGTTTTTTTCAACTTTCCACAACTAAAATAAGCTAACATTTATTGATTATCCAGGGGTTAAAATCAGGCTGTAAGAATTAGGACAGGAATATAATATCTCATTTTAATTTACTTTTAGTGATTTTATTAACCAAAGCAAAAAGTTAGAACCAATAAATATTTGTACATTTTCAGAACCGATATAAGTGCTTTAAATAGCACTTGGTGTGTTTTTTCCTCCTTCTTTTCTAGACTTTTTCTGAATGTCACATAAAGTAAGATAAATTTTTATTGCTGCCTAGACATGATCTAATAAAATAGGATGCTATCATTTTAGGAAGATAATCAATACACTGACATTTTTCAAGAGTGATGTTTTATAGCGATTTAAGACCTAAATAAATAACCAAACTCTAAAGTGTAGCAGTATCTCTATAATTTAAGAATACTTTTTCCAAAGAATCCCCAAAGAGTTCATTTTAATTAGTGGCATTCTAGCAAACTAAACACTATTGAAAAGCTTTCTAAGACTTCTGTGCAAGGAAATTGGCTTATTTTCTCAATCCTTGGATGCAAGTAGCCAAATTGTGTTTTAAAAGGGGGAGAGGGGTGGGTGTTTAAACTAAGGGAGACTTTAAGAAACAAGTTTTGTTTTCCTATGACCTGTGCAGACATTTTTGCATTCTTGTACAGCTAGAAATCAGATTGATAAAGATTGCCGTAGACTTCTTAAGAAATACATTTTCGACATTTCAACATTGCAATAAATCTTTCCCATCCTGTCAATGGAAGAAAAAACAATCTCTTTTGGGACTTGTCTGATTGGTCCTCAACTTGAATAGTTCATTTCACCTATAGACTGCCAGAGCAGAGCTTGGTTTATTATGAAATCTTCCAGAATTAGTGCATATTGGTGAGAAGAAAGATGCTAAATCTGACTAATTTTTCCCAGAGCCAGAGAGCATTTATTTCCTGGTACCTCTTCTTAAGTGGAAATGGCCGAGTTGAGGGAATAACAACTTTAGGGAGCAATTACTATAGTCACTAAGGTTTTGATTTTTATTACCATCCCCAGCCCTTCTAAACACATTCTCACTCTGTTTTTTCCCCCATAAAAGTCATAGTACCAAATCATAAGGGAAAAAATAGGTGATTTAAAAACTAAAGAATATTTTCCTCTCATTCCCTACATGGTGATACAACTTGCTTTGTGTGTATCAGAGCACACAAAGTGGATTTCTTTCACCTATGCATAGATTTGGGAGGATAGTGACAGCTTTTGTCATTGCACTGAATGCTCCTTGGGTTTTTGCTCCAAATTTACAAATTTCTTCAAGAGTGTGAATCCCCAGGGGTGTCAGAGGAACTGACATTCCTGTTTACAGAATCTGTTGGTTTTTACATGTTTTCAAAAATGCCTTAAGAAATTCTTCCAAAAGCCTTCCTTATTTAGCAAACCGATCATAGTTATTTGGTGTAAATGCAGGCAGGCTATGCTGGGGTCTGAAGTAGAGATAGTAAATTGTTTATTCTTAATAAATGCAGATATTTAAAATAAGCTAAGCAATATTTAGGAAAAAATTCCAAATCAAAGGATTATATAAGCTTTTAAGCCCAAATCTCTTAGCTAGTAATATTATACTGATGGAAGCTGACAGGGCAATTCTTCTTGCAGGAAATAACACAGATTCCTTTAAATTTACTCCAATAATTATTGGACCATAACTCCCAAGCCAAGGATCATTAAATACAGAGAAATCTTGCTTTTTCACCATGCATACCTCCTCAGAGCTTTAAGAGCAGACAATAGCAGTCTTCTAAGACCATGCCTCTTCTGGCTGGGGTGCATTTCATTTGGCATCTTAATCATCAGCAATAAAGGCTTCCAGGGCCGGATAGGATCTCCCTGTGACTTAGAAAAGTGTACATTTCTATAGAAAAATAAGGTAGAAAATGGAAAATGATATTTTTGCGTGAGAGTGCCACAAGCATTGTTAAAATAGAACTGAGGGCCATCCTAAAATGCACTGAATGTAGAAACTGGATTAGAGGGGGAGAAAGGAGGGAAATCACTGAACAAATGGGTGACTAGACAGAAGCAGCTACTCCAAATTTCCAGAACCTTCCCAAACTTAGAAGGTAGAAGTATTCTATTCCTTTGACAAATATCAGAGGAGTAAATGAATTAAAATTTATCGATCAAGCAAATGGCTGAGATACAGTATGGCAAAGTAATGGTATATTTACAAATACCAATGGACACAGACACTGGGGCAGTGGGGTCTTGCCTGGGCTAGGAAGGGATGGGGAGGGTGTCAATTGGGGTAAAAGGAGACATATGTAAAACTTTAGACAATAAAAAATAAATAATAGAAAATAATATTCTAAATAAGTGTAACTAACATTTTTATGCACTCTATAAACGTAAATTTATCTTTATCTTTAGTTCACTGACTATCCTACTCCCCAAGTTTATTCTATGACTCAAATGTACTCACCATGCTCAATACGTTTTGAGTATCTTATTGTCATTTCTTATTGCACTGGGCTTGATAGCTTGGAAACAAAAATACAAAATAGCTTGTATCTTGAGCAAGATCTCAGATCCAGTTAGTAAATACAGTTTCTTCAAAATTGAGAAAAATCCAGAGAATGCTGGGTCTACCTTTTCCCCCCTCAAGAAAGGTATTATTTTTCTGTTTGTTTCAAGATTTATTGTGATATAATTAATATATAACATAATGTAAGTTTAAAGGAAGTGAGGAAAAAAATTAAGGTGGGAAGGAAGGAAAAGAAGAGGGAGGGCAGGGGTAAAGATAAAGGAAAGAAGAAATTTGGGGAAGGAGGGAGGGTAGGAGAAAGATGGGAAGAAGGATGATGGAACAGAAGTAGGTAATAAGGAGTAAAGAAAAGTTTACAAATGATGAGTCAGTAGAAAAAAGTTACATAAAGGAGAGAGAAAAATTGTGTGAAAGGGAGAAGCCAATAAGGAAGTCAAATAAAATTGTGTGTGAAGGAGATAAAACTTTAAAAAAATGTTAGTAGGGATGACCAGGCTGGCAGGGGAGGGCAGTTAGGAGTGACCAGGTCAGCAGGGGAGTGCAGTTAGGAGGATCAGGCCAGCATGCAGAGTGATTAGGGCAGGCAGGCAGGTGAGCAGTTAGGAGCCAGAGGTCCTGGATTGTGAGAGGGATGTCCAACTGCCAGGTTAGGCCCACAGGGATTGGGCCTACACTGGTAATTGGATATCCCCCATGGGCTCCCACATTGGAGAGGGTACAGGTTGGGCTGAGGGATCCCCCTCTCCCTGTGCATGAATTTTGTGCACCGGGCCTCTAGTATAGTGAATAAATATATGAAAAGATAATTATCTTCAGTAATTATCTGTGGAAAAAATTTTTCAGCATGAGATAGTCAATAATAAATAAGTGTGTTTCACATGAAAGAATATGGATGTGTATTCCTGATGAGAATAAAAGTTATTGAATTATTTTGGTAAAGACCTGACAGTACCTGTAATTTTGTAAAGTTCATTACCTATGACTCACTAACCCCATTTAAAAATATTCACTGGAACATTTAAAAAAATAAGAGTCTTAAGTACTTAAATGCTTATCAGCAACAGAGAGGTTACATACCTCATGGAGCATCTACACCACAGTCATTAGAAAGAATGAAGTAAACCCACCTACACTAGTGGGCCCCTATGGAGAGAGTGGCAGGATATATTAAGTGATTAGAAGGCAAAGACTGGAAAGCAGTTTAATCTACTTATATTAGGTATATACACATGTAAATTCATGTTCATGGAAATAGGAAGCTAAATGACTTACAGTATTTAACTTAGAGGTGGCAAGAGGAATGAAAGGATACGAGAAGAATTATGTAGTACTTGTGAAACTTTTTACACATCGGGATCTGAAAATATCAATCGTATTTGTTAAAGCAATCATTAGATTTTAGTTGGGGGCACAGGAGCTCAATTGTTGATTGAAGAAGAAATAAGAAACAAGTAATTGGAGTAAATGAATGAAAGCATTTTACCTGCAAAGGTAGTGATGACAAAACAGGACAGTAGCTAATAGGTTTTTATTTTTTTAAATGAAAAATATGTTTGATGTGTGAGCTGAAAATATAAGTACTCAATAAATGTTTATTATTGTTACTGCTCTAATTTAAAGAAAGCAACATTTCTTTGCACTTATTAAAAATAGTGAGAAAAGAAAACTAAACACAAGAATTTTATCTATTATATCCACCCACCTCCCCCTCCCCCCCCCCCCCCGCCAGAACAACAGAAATGTACAAAAAATAAGCCTGTTTGATGCTTGACTTTTAAATTCTTCATTTTTCTGACAGGCATTCTCAATCTCTGCTTTTAACTCTGATGCTAAATTAAATATCTCTATCTCACCCCAGACAGTTTTGCTCAGTAGTTGGAGTGTCTTCCTGTGGACTGAAGGGTTCCAGGTTCAATTCCCCATCAAGGGCTCTGTACCTCAGTTGCAGCATTGATAGGATTCCAGGTCTGGGTCATGGTGTATGTGGGAGGCAGCCAGTCGATCTCTCTCTTTCTCTCTCTCTCTCTCTCTCTCTCTCTCTCTCTCTCTCTCTCTCTCCCCCTCCTTTCCACTCTCTCTAAAAATCAATGGAAAAATATCTCTAGGATAGCCCTCAGGTGAGGAATATCTAATCTAATAAAAGACAAACAGGGTAATTGACCGTACCTTCGCTACTGCTTCCCATTGGCTAATCAGGGCGATATGCAAATTAACTTCCAAGAAATATGGCCTTAACCGCCAACAATGGCGGTTAATTTGCATACATAGGCACAATGATGGGAGGCGAAAGGGGAAGGACTGAAGAATGGTGATCGGAAACCTAGTGGGGTGGTCCGGAGCTGCAGGCACTGACAACCATGGCTCTGCCGCTGCTTCCCCTCCCTAGATGCTCCACAAGGTCACTTGAGCCAATGCTGCTCCCGATGAAGTGTGATCACTGCACACGGAAACAATGTAGTAAAAAAATGAAAACCGATGACCAAGGGCCCACCTCCATGAGCTCTCGGGAGCCTCTGAGCAGTGGGGACTCCGACTATTTTAGGGGCTTCAGGTGAGCGAGGGACACAGAGGGGTCAGGAAACCTCCCTGGAGGTCGGGAAGTAGGTCTGATGGCGGATCCATCCGACCTGCTGTCTGCCAACAGCCGCCTCCTCGAGGAGAATGGGAGAACAAAGGGAGGGGGAGATTCTGAAAACCCCAGAGGGAATCCAGGGTCCCAGGTACTCTGCCCCACCCGCTGACACTGGCGATGAGGGCACTGCAGCAGCCAACCAGCCTCATCCGCCCCCCCTCCTCCCCAACCAACACACACACACCTACTGGTCGCAGACATAGGGAGCGCCCACCAGGTATAAAGAAGGTATACAGAAGGTGCTCAGTGAGAAGTCCCCACGGGTTGTGTTTGCACCTTCATGCTGTCTCCCCCCGCCCTCCCCCCACTGCAATGCCGAAGGAAGCCTGATTTAGGAACACCCCCTGTTGACCACCCACACGGGAAACAGCGTGTGATAAACATGTCCCCCCAGACGCCTGAATCCGCCTCAAAAGGAAGACCCTCCAGACCCGGAGCAGGAACATGGGGACTGAGACAGAAGGTCTGGGAAAAGCAGGGCTGCCCCCCTGCTCTCCGCCCCCTCCCTGCGTGAAGCGCCTGCACCGCCGCCCTTGGACGGAGGCCTGCGAAGGAGTGAAGAACTGTGGCTGTGGCTGTGGCTGCGCTCGGCCTGCCGTCGTGGATAAGCAGGAAACACATTTATGTGCCAGAATCTAAAACCCTCTTTATCGGTAACAGAGCAAATAATGCACGACCCACATGTGTTTCTAAACAGGAGTCTGTCTCGCTGCGTGTGAACCCAGATTGAAGGCCTGCTCTCCACCAAGGAGGCTGCAAAGGCTGCTCCTCTCTCCAACAAAGGCAACCTAGAGGTTTAAAGGGAAAAGGAGATATAAATCAAACAAAATAGCAACAAGCTCTGAAGCCGCTGCTGTCAAATCCTCCGCGCGGTGGTGACGTCAGAGCCTGTCTCCCCGCACTTGGGGCTCAGACAGCCAAGCCGCTGACACCTGCCAAGTCGCCTGGCACCGGCCTCCTCTACCCACGGCCACTTTCAACCTCCCGCCTGCTCTTGGAGCCAGTGGGCTTGCGGATGGAGGCTTCTGTGTTAAAGCAACCCTGTTGGTGCAACACAGACACGTGTGGGCTTTTTGATGAGAACCCATAGCATCCCTTCACGAACGTGTTTTTAACAATTCTGAGATCACGTTCCCAGCCTTGGCAACGCTCAAATAGGCCTCAGTGATTCCACTTGCCCGATGCAAAGACTGACCCGGGTTTCACGGAGACGGAACCCTCGGTCTGGAACAGACCGGGAGAAAAAAGCAGGGTCTGATCGCAGCCCCATGGCAGTCAGTGCTGGGTCGGTGTGGTGGAAGTCAGTCCTGTAGTCATTGAACATGGGGTCAATTAATATTAAGTGACATAGGATCAATTAATGTCTCCTTGAGAGGAGTTGAGAATATAAAGTACAGTGTAGAGCAATTACTTATATTATTGCACATAAAACTCTTTTCAACTAAGATATTGTTCTTTATTTAAAATGTATCTTTATTGTTGAAAGTATTACAGATGTCCCTTTGTTTCAGTTTTTTTTCCCCCATTGATCTCCTCCACCCTGCACCCACCCCTTCCAGGCCTTAGCCAGACTACTGTGTGTGTCCATGGGCTATTCCTATCTAATACATAAAAATCTAGAAAGATTTAGAGAAAATAAAATAAAAGATATGCCAGGTAAATATTGAACAGAAGCGCTGAAGTTGCTGCATGAATACTTGCAGGCTTGAAGCCAAAACACAACTCATGAGATAAAGTTAGTCATTGTAACATAACAAAAGGTTCCTTTCACTAAAGAGCTAAGATGGCTCCCAATACTTATACACATAATAGAACAGTGAGGGGGTTTAGAATGAACCTCACCAAGATGTGTCTCAGTGGTATGCAAATTTTTGAGCTAAGGGCAATTTTAGCTTCAGGCTCAAGTGAAAATTCTGCCCCTCCCTTTAACTACCTAAAAAAAATTGAATTAGAGGCCTTGTCCATAATAAGACATTATCCTATATAACAAAAGGCTAATATGCAAATCGACAGAACAGCAGAATGACCGGTTGCTACGACATGCACTGACCACCATGGGGCAGGTGCTCAATGCAGGAGCTGTCCCTTGGTGGTCAGTATGCCCCACAGGGAGAGCGCCGCTCAGCCAGAAGCTGTGCTCATGGCTGGCTAGCGCAGCAGCGGTGATGGGAGCCTCTCCCACCTCCGCGGCAGCACTAAGGATGTCCGACTGATGGCTTAGGCCTGCTCCATGGAGGTGCAAGAAGGTGCAGTTCAGGCTGAGGGTCCCGCCTCTCCATGTGCACAAATTTTGTGCACCAGGCCTCTAGTATACATGTATATTTTTTTTCTTTTCTTTTCTTTAAAATTAAGCATTTTAACAGCAGTGATTTCTCCATAAAGATTGGGAAGAATGGCACTGAATATAGGATATTACTCTATTGAATGAACATCCCCGAAGTCTTTGAGAGGCTTAGGATGAATGTTGTATGGAATTTATAAAATCCTCCCTTGATCTCTGATTATTCTCTGTTCACAGGTGTTTCCTGTTATTTCATGTGAGCTTTGAGAAGGAAAGAGATCATTTATAGAATAATTAGATTACTTCAAATTAAACTTATTTGGAATAAAGGAAGTTTAGTTCAGGTTGAAGGTTTTTTTTTCTTTGTTTTCTTTTTTTGTTTCTATTTGTTTATGTTGCTTGCAGATACATACATTTAAAGAATATTTACCAAGATATAAGCTCATGTTTTGCAAAAATAGAATCCAAATGCCAAAAGTAGAGGTATGTGAATAAGCTAAGTGTTCATATTTAGAGTTGTGGATTTAATATGACTGGTTTTGGTATGTGTTTTCCAATCTATTGTTTATTATACATGACTTGGATAGTTGTTAGTGACATGCATTGTTCAGTGGGAACAACTGGATAATTAATACAATAGACTGAGGATAATTAGTTGCAAATACTCTCTTTTTGCTACATGAAGCTGCTCAGATATTAACCACAGATTTATAAATGATGTACTATGTATAATAGTATGGGTGCATTTTTCCTGTTATTCTTTGTTGCATATTTAATTTGCATAAGAGTAGCTTTTACTGTTTTCAAGCTGAGGAACTCAGAGCTCCACAATCAGAGGTAAAGATGGAAATGCTGATTTATTTATCTCTTCCCTTCTGAGTAATCCTCTGGCCTCCAGGCAGTTCTTTCAAAAATAGCTTCTGCCTGCCTAGTGCCATTATTATCACAGATACAATTCCCATCCTGACTGTCCAAAACTGAAATAAGTCTCTGTATTCAAGAGCAATTCATCTGTGCACAAGTTCCTTTTATATAAGTCACTGTGGTGTATGCCATAATGAGTTGTTGATGTTTACATGAAGTTTTATCAAAGTATAACCAACAAATCTATAATAATAAAAGTGTAATATGCTAATTAGACCAGATAGCCAAACAACCTTCTGGATGTAATTCTGGACAAAGCCGTGGCAGTGGCGGCCAAGGCAGAGGCGGTTAGGGGTGATCAGGCAGGCAGGTGAGTGATTAGGGTGATCAGTCAGGCAGGCGAGCAGTTAGGGGTGATCAGACAGGCAGGCAGAGTAGTTAGGGGTGATCAGGCATGCAGGTGAGTGATTAGGAGTGATCAGGCAGGCAACAGAGTGGTTAGGGGCGGTCAGGCAGGCAGGCAGGCAAGCGGTTAGGAGCCAGCAGTCCCGGATTGCGAGAGGGATGTCCAACTGCCAGTTTAGGCCTGATTCCTGCAGGATTGGGCCTAAACCAGCAGTTGGACACCCCTCAAGGTGTTCAGGATTGCGAGAGGGTGCAGGCAGGGCTGAGGACCCCACCCACCCATGCACAAATTTCATGCACAGGGCCTCTAGTAATAGTATATTAGTTTTAGATGTAAAATACGATTCAACATTTGTATACACTGCCAAGTGATCACCATAAGTAGATACACTCCCTGTCACTAAAGTTACATTTTTTTTTGTGATAAGACCATTTAATATTTACTTTCTTAGTAACTTTCAAATATGCAATATAGTATGATTGATTATAGCTACTATGCTGTATATTCCCATGACTTATTTATTTTATGTAAGGTAGTTTGTACTTTTTGATCTCTTTCACTCATTACATCTCCTGCCCCAATACTCCCCTCTGGCAACCACCAATCTGTTTTATATGAGTTTGATTTGGTATTGTTTTGTTTGTCCATTTACTTTTATTTTAGGTCCCACATATAAGTAAACTTATATGATATTGGTCTTTCTCTTCTGATTTATTTCACTTAGCATAATACCCTCAAGGTCCATCCATGTTGTCGCAAATGGCAAGATTTCCTTCTTTTTTATGGATGAGTAGTAATTCATTAGAAATAAATACCACACCTTCTTTACCCATTCATTTATAAGTGGACATTTAGGTTGTTTCCATATCTTGCCTATAGAAAATGATGCTGTAATGAACATAGAGGTGCATATATACTTTCAAATTAGTGTTTTGTATTTCTTTGGATAAATACTCATAAGTGGAATAGAATATGGTAGTTCTATTTTTAATTTTTAAATAAATGTTCATACTGTTTTCCATAATGGTGGAACCAATTTACTACCCTATCAATAGTGTATGAGGGTTCCCTTTTCTTCATGTACACACCAACAGTTGTTATTTCTTGTCCTGTTGATAATACCCATTTAGAGACTGTTGGGGGTATGGGTGAAATGGGTGATGGGAATAAAGAGCTACAAAATTTATTTGTGTGAGGTGATTATCTCTTTTTGGTTTTGCTGTGCTTTCTCTGGTATTAGTAATGTTGAGCATCTTGTCATCTACATGTTGGACATGTTTCACACATTTTGGATATTAATGTCCTTATCAGATATAACGTACAAATATCTTCTCTAATTCTGTAGGTTGTCTTTCTTATTTTGTTGTTGGCTTCCTTGCTATGTAAAAGCTTTTTAGTTTATTGTAGTCTAATTGTTTATTTTTTTGCTCTTGTTGACATTCCCTTTCAAATAAGATCATATATAGCCAAGAGCAATGTCAAGAAGCTTACCAACTATGTTTTCTTAGGAGTTTTATATTTTCTGGTCTTATATTCAAGTCATCAATCTACTTTAAGTTAATTTTTGTGTAGGTATAAGATAGTGGTCAATGAAATCAGTGGGCATGTTGCCTCAAACTTTGTTTTTCTTTCTCAAGATTGCTTAGGCTATTTAAGATTGTTTTCTACTCTACATAAATTTTAGATTTGTTCTATTTCTCTGAAAAATACCATTGGATTTCTGATGGACAGTGAATTGAATCTGCAGATTACTTTTGGTAATATATACATTTCTATAATATATTGATCTTCAAATCCATGAGCATCAGACATCTTTTCATTTATTTGTGTCTTCTTCAAAAATTTTTTTATCAATATCTAGTCGTCAGTGCACAGGTCTTTCACTTCATTGCTTAAATTTATTTTTAACTGTTTTATTATTTTTGATGCAATTGTAAATAGGATTTAAAAATTGTTCTGATAGTTTGTTGTTAGTGTGTAAAAACTGCAACATATTTTTGTATATTTATATTGTACATTGCGACTTTAGTGATTTTACTCATTAGTTCTAAGGGTTTTTGGCTGGAGTTTTTAGGATTTTCTATATATAATATCATGTCATCTGCAAATAGTGACAGTTTTACTTCTGTCTTTCTAATTTGGATGCTTTTTACTTCTTTTACCTGCCTAATTGCTCTGGCTATGACTGTATTCATCATATTAATATGTTGAATAAAAGTGACAAGTGTAGGTATCCTTGTCTTGTTTTGACCTCATGTTAAAAGCTTTGAACTTTTAACCATTGTGAATCATATTAATTGTAGGTGTGGGCTTGTCATGTATGGCCTTTATTAAGTTAAGGTGTATTCCATCTATATTCACTCTGTTAAGAGTTGTGTTTTTTTTATCATAAATGAATAATACATTTTGTCAAATGCTTTTTAAGCATCTATTGAAATGATTATATAAATTTTATATTCTTTGTTAATGTGGCACATCACTTTGATTGATGTTGAATATTCTTAATCTATGAAATAAATCCCACTTGATAATAATGTATTATCTCTTTATTGTATTGCTAAATTTGGCTTGCTTATATTTTGTTGAAAATTTTTGGAAGGAACTCTTACCATTTGCAACGTCATGGATGGAACTGGAGAGCATTATGCTAAGTGAAATAAGCCAGTCAATAAAGGAAAAATACCACATGATCTCACTCATTCATGGACAATAGAAACCATTATAAACTTTTGAACAATAATAGATACAGAGGCAGAGCTGCCTCAAACAGATTGTCAAACTGCAGTGGGAAGGCCGGGGAGGGTTGGGGGGCAGGAGGTAGGGGGGTAAGAGATCAACTAAAGGACTTGTATGCATGCATATAAGCATAACCAATGGACATAAGACACTGGGTGATAGGGGAGGCTAGGGGACTGTCTAGGGCGGGGGGATAAAATGGATACATATGTAATACCCTTTGTAATACTTTAAGCAATAAAAAATAAATAAATAAATAAATAAATAAATAAATAAATAAATAAAAGAAAATTTTTGCATCTATTTGTGTCAGGAATATTGGTCTCTTTTTATATGCGTGTATTTGTGTAAGTGTGTGTATGTGTTTGTGTTGTAGTTAAGTCTGGTTTTGATATCAGGGTAATGCTGGCCTTGTAAAAGGAATTTAAGAGCATTTCCTTCTCATTAATTTTTGGGAGGATTTGAGCAGAATAGGTATTAAATCTTCTTTGAATGCTTAGTAGATATCACCAGTGAGGCCATCTAATCCTAGACTTTTGTTTATTGAGAGTTTTTTGATTATTGATTCAATGTATTTATTAGATACTGATCTATTCTGATTTTCCATTTCATAGTGAGTCAGTCTTGGAAGATTGTGTGCTTCCATAAATTTTTCTTTCTTCTAAATTTTCTAATTTGTTGGCATATAATTACTCATGGTAGTCACCTGATTTTTGTTATTTCTTTTTTATTATTTGCAATTTACCCTCTTTCATTTCTGTTACTTATTTGTGCCTTCCTTTAGTAAGTCTAACTATAGGTTTGTCAATTTTATCTTTAAAAAAAAACCACAAAATTTTCTTAGTTTCATTGATCTTTTTAATTATCCTTTTAATCTATACTTCATTTATTTCTGCTCTAATCTTTCTTATTCCTCCTTCTACTAGCCTTGGGCTTTATTTTTTTCCTAGTTCCACTATGTATAAAATTAGAATTTTTATATGAGGTTATTCTTATTTCTTGAGGTAGGCCTGTGTCACTGTAAAATTCTTCCTTAAAATGCTTTTGCTGCATCCCGTAGAATTTGGTATGTTGTATTTCTAGTTTGATTTCTCTCAAGGTAATTTTGGATTTTTAAAATTTTATATTTATTGATGAAAATATTACAGATTTTTCCCTTTTCCTCCTCATTGAACCCGTTCACCCCACATCTGCCCCCCCCCCAGGACTTCATCAAATTTTTGTCTGTGTCTATGGGCTATGCATATATGCATATAAATTCCCAAAATTAATCTCTACCCACTCCCCCACCCACCACCACCAACCTTTTGAGATTCATCAGTCTGTTCCATGCTTTTATGTCTCTGGACCTATTTAGTTCATCAGTTTATTTTGTTCATTAGATTCCACATATGAGTGAGATCATTTGATATTTGTCTTTCTCCAACTGGCTTATTTATCTTAGCATAATAGTCTCCAGAATTTTTCTTTATTATTTTTGTTGATATTTTCCTTATTAAATGGCATGCTACACCCTATCTAATAAAGAAGGGATATGCTAATTGACCCTCACGCCATCGCAAAGATGGTGGCGCCCACAGCCAATAAGGAGGGAATATGCTAATTGACTGCCCCGCCTTCAAAGATGGCAGCATCCACAGCCAATAAGGAGGGACTATGCTAATTGATTACCATGACCTTAAAGATGGTAGCACCCACAGACAATAAAGAGGGAATATGCTAATTGACTGCCACTCCCTCACAGCCACAAGATAGTGGCTCCCAGTCCCCTCAGCCCTGATGGGGCTGCAGGCGTGTGCCTGTCTCTGGAGTCCCCCTGTCCCCTCAGCCCCCCAGGCACCCAGGGCCGGCCCGAGGTACAGGCAAGCCTCAGATGGTGGCTGCCCAGCCACCCAGGCCTGTCCAAGGCTCAGGTGACCACAGCTGGCCGAGGCTTGTGCTGCTGGCAGTGGCAGCAGCTGAGGTGTGATGGGGGAATCGCCGTCCGCTGATCGCTGGGTCGCTTCCTGCCCCTGAGACTCCCAGACTGTGAGAGGGGGCAGGCCGGGCTGAGGGACCCCCGCTCCAGTGCATGAATTTTCATTCACTGGGCCTCTAGTCTATATAATAAAAGCCTAAGCAACCATTATGGCAGAATGATCAGAACAACCAGTCACTATGATGCACACTGACCACCAGGGGGGAGATGCTCAAAGCAGGAGCTGCCCCCTGGTAGTCAGTGCGTTCTCACAGGGGAAGTACTGCTCAGCCACAAGCTGGGCTCATGACAGGCAAGTGCAGCGGTGGTGGTGGGAGCATCTCTTGCCTCGGAGGCGGTGCTAAGGAGCAGTGAGCAGGAGGGTGGAAAGGAGCGAGGGGTCCCAGAATGAAAGAGGAATGTCCAACTGCTGGCGTAGGCCCAATCCCTGTGGGGAGTGGACCTAAGCCTTCAGGCAGACATCCTCCGGGGGTGCTCAGAATATAAGAGGGCACAGGCCAGACTGAGGGACCCCCACCCCCAGTACATGAGTTTTGTGCACTGGGCCTCTAGTATATATATTAGAGCAATATGCAAATTAGCTGGGATGCCGTAACATCATGACCAATCTATGAGCAGCGGAGAGCTACAGGAGGGCAGGGAAGTGAGCTATGAGCAGGGAGAGCTACAGGAGGGCAGGGCAGCTGGTGGAGAGCTACAGGAGTGGGGGCAGCGAGCTATGAGTGCACGGATTCATGTGCAGGGCTACTATATAAATATATCCTATTTTATCTAATGTATTATTCAGGCTTGCATTTCTTGATATTTCTTTATTGATTTTCTGTATGGAAGATATATCCAAGGATTTCCATGGGATAATGAAGTTCCCCACTATTATTGGATTATTTCTTAGTATTGACTTTGTATATTTAGGTCCCCTTATTTTGGGTATATAGATAGTTAAAAGTATTTCATCTTCTTGTTAGATTGACTCTTTAACATTATGTTATGTCCATTTTTGTCTTTTATTAGTCTTTTTTTTAAGTCTTTTTTTGTCTGATAAAACTAAACCTAGTTCAGCTTTCTTTGGGTATCCTTTTACTTAAAATATCATTGCCCATTCCTTTACTTTCAATGTGTGTGTCCTTTTACCTGACATAAGTCTCTAATAGGTAGCATATAAATGGGTCTTCTTTATTATTATTATTACTGGAGGCCCAGTGCACAAAAATTTGTGCACTCGGGGGTTGGGGGTCCCTCAGCCCGGCCTGTGCCCTCTCGCAGTCTGGGACCCTGGGGGATGACCACCTGCTGGCTTAGGCCTGGTCCCTGGGGGATTGGGCCTAAGCTGGCAATCAGACATCCCTCTGGCAGCCCAGCAGCCCTCGGGGGATGTCCACTTGCCAGCAGGGAGCAGACCTAAGCTGCAGTCAGACATCCTTAGCACTGCTGAGGAGGCAGGAGAGGCTCCCACCACCACTGCTGTACTGGCAGCCATCAGCCTGGCTTGTGGCTGAGCAGAGCTCCCACATGTGGGAGTGCACTGACCACCAGAGGGCAGCTCCTGAATTGAGGGTCTGCCCCCTGGTGGTCAGTGTGTGTCATAGTGACCAGTCATTCCCAGTCTTTCTGCTATTAGGGTCAGTTTTCATATTACCCTTTTACTATATAGGATAGAGGTCTGGTGCACGGGTGGCGGTGCACTTGGGTGCCTGGCCAGTCTGGGTGAGGGGCTGAGGTCCGTTTTCAGGCTGGCCGGCAACTGAACCTCCCAGCCTCTCCTTTTTTCTTTTTACTTTTTTTATTCTGGGATTTACCTTCTATAATTGAAACTTTGTTGCCATCACTGGAGCTGAGAGCCGGCTCCAGCTCTGTATCCACGGCCTTCTAATAGCAGTTATCTGGGGTTTGTTTAGCTTCTATAATTGAAACTTTGTTGCTTTCAGAGCTCAGAGCCGGGCCACGGCAGGCAGGAACCTTGGCTTCTTCCATCACTGGAGCAAGAAAGCCTCCTGCTCATTTCAGCTGCGTGGCTTCCTGCTGCCATCTTGGTTGGTGGTTAATTTGCATATCTCCCTGATTAGCCAATGGGAAGTGGAGCAAAGGTAAGGTCAATTACTCTTTTTGTCTTTTATTAGATAGGACTAGAGGCCCGGTGCACAAAAGTTTGTGCACTTGGGGGTAAGGGGCCCCTCAGCCCAGCCTGTGCCCTCTCGCAGTCGGGGGTGACCACTTGCTGGCTTAGGCCTGCTCCCTGGGGGATTGGGCCTAAGATGGCAATCAGACATCCCTCTGGCAGCCCGGCAGCCCTCAGGGGATGTCCACTTGCCAGCGGGGAGCAGACCTAAGCTGCAGTCAGACATCCTTAGCGCTGCTGAGGAAGCAGGAGAGGCTCCCACTACCACTGCTGTACTGGCAGCCATCAGCCTGGCTTGTGGCTGAGCAGAGCTCCCCACTGTGAAAGTGCACTGACCACCAGAGGGCAGCTCCTGAACTGAGCATTTGCCCCCTGGTGGTCAGTGTGTGTCATAGTGACCAGTCATTCCCAGTCTTTCTGCTGTTAGGGTCAGTTTGCATATTACCCTTTTACTATATAGGATAGAGGCCTGGTGCACAGGAGGGAGCCGGCTGGTTTGCTCTGAAGGGTGTTAAGGATCAGAGTGGGGGTCCCCACTGGGGTGCCTGGCCAGTCTGGGTGAGGGGCTGAGGGCCGTTTTCAGGCTGGTGGGTGACTGAAGCTCCCAGCCTCTTTTTTTTCCCCCTGGGATTTATTTACCTTCTATAGCTGTCACTGGAGCTGAGAGCTGGCTCCAGCTCTGAAGTCATGGCTGGCTGAAAGCAGGTATCTGAGTTTGTTTAGTTTCTATAATTGAAACTCTGTTACCATCACTGGCGCTCTAAGCTCTGAGCCCTCTGCCAGCTGAAAGCAGGTTTCTGGAGTTTGTTTAGCTTCTATAATTGCAACATTGTTGCATCTGGAGCTCAGCGCTGGGCTGAGGCAGGTGGGGAACCTTGGCTTCCTCCATCACTGGAGCAAGCAAGCCTCCTGCTCGCTTCAGCTACGTGGCTGCTAGCCGCCATCTTTGTTGGCATTTAATTTGCATATACTGCTGATTAGCCAATGGGAAGTGTAGCAAAGTTATGGTTAATTACCATGTCTCTATATTATTAGATAGGATTATTATTATTATTCATTTAGGCACTGTGTGTCTTTTGACTAAAAATATTAATCTATTTACTTATTTTTATTTTATTTTTAAAAAATATTTATTGTTAAGAGTATTACAGATGTCCCCCTTATTCCCCTCCACCCAGTTTCTGCTCCTATATAATAAAGAGGTAATATGCAAAATGATCATCACTCCAAAACACAAGATGGTCGCTCCCATGTGGACACAAGGTGGCTGCCACAAGATGGCCAGCAGGGGAGAGCAGCTGGGGGTGACCATGCCTGCAGAGGAGGGCAGTTGGGGGTGACCAGGCATGCAGGGGAGGGAAGTTGGGGGGGACCAGACCAGCAGGGGAGGGCAGTTAGGGGCAGCCAGGCTGGCAAGGGAGGGCAGTTTGGGGTGACTGGGCCAGCAGGGGAGGGAAGTTGAGGACAACCAAGCCAGAAGGGGAGGGCAGTTAGGGGCAATCAGGGTGACAGGGGAGCAGTTAGGCATCAATCAGGCTGGCAGGGAAGTGGTTAGGGGGTGATCAGGCTGGCAGGCAGAAACAGTTAGGGGCAATTAGGCAGGCAGGCAGGCGAGCGGTTGGGAGCCAGCAGTCCTGGATTGTGAGAGTGATGTCTGACTGCCAGTTTAGGCCCGATCCCACAGGTGGGATCGGGCCTAAATGGGCAGTCGGACATCCCTCGAGGGGTCCAGATTGGAGAGGGTGCAGGCTGGGCTGAGGGACACATAACCTCCCCTGTATAAATTTCATGCACCAGGCCTCTAGTATGCATATAAGATTTTTGGTTAATCTCTTCCTGCCTTCTCACTCCCTTCCTCTGAGATTTGTTAATCTTTTCCATGTTACCATGCTTCTGATTCTATTTATTTCATCAGTTTGGTTTGTACATTTGATTCCTTGTTAATTTATTTTGATTTTTAGATACAGTTATTGCTAGATATATATTTATTGCCTTTTTATTGTTCAAAATTTTTATCTCTTCTTCTGTTTCTTCTTCCTTTCTTAAAGAATACTGTTCAACATATCATGTAATACTGGTTTGGAGGTGATGAACTCTTTTAGCTTTTTTCTTGTCTGTGAAGCTCTTTATATGACCTTCAAGTCTAAATGAGAGCTTTGCTGGGTAGAATAATCTTGGTCCTTGTTTTTCATCACTTTGAATAGTTATTGAGACTCCTTTTTGGCCTGCAAAGTTTCTGTTGTGAAATCAGCTGTCAGTTTTATGGGTGCTCCCTTGTAGGTAACTAACTGCTTTTCTCTTGCTGCCTTTAATATTCTTTTTTTGTCTTTAATCTTTGATATTTTAATTATGATATGTATTGGTGTGGGCTTCTTTGGGTTCCTCTTGTTTGGTACTCTCTGTGCTTCCTGGACTTGTATGTCTATTTCTTTTACCTGGTAGGGGAAATTTTCTATCATTATTTCTTCAAACAGGTTTTCAATGTCATGCTCTCTCTCTCCTCTTCTTGGCACCTCATAATGTGAATGTTGGTACACTTGAAGTTGTCACAGAGGCTCCTTACATTATCTTCATATTTTTTATTCTTTTTTTTTCTTTTTGCTCTCCTTATCAGGTATTTTTTGTTTCCTCATATCCAAATCATTGATTTGATTATCTGAATCCTCTGCATACTATTGATTCCGTGTAAATATTCTTCATTTCAGTTAGTGTATGTTTAATTTCTAACTGGATCTTTTTCATGTCTTTGAAATTCTTACCAAGATCCTTGAAAGTCTCACTAAGTCCCTTAAAGTGCTCATTAAGATCCTTGAGCAACCTTATAACCATTATTTTGAACTCTGTATCCAGTAGTGCTTGCTTCCATTTCATTTAGTTCTTTTTCTGGAGATTTTTTCTGTTCTTTCATTTGTGACATGTTTCTTTGTCTCTGCATTTTGGCTGTTGCTCTGTGTTTGTTTCTATGTATTAGATAGAGCTGCTATGTTTCTTGGATTTTGTAGAGCAGCCTTGTGTAATAGGTGCCCTGTAGGGCCTAGTGACTCAGCCTCCCCAGTCATCTGAGCTGGATACTTTAGGTGCATCCCTGTGTGTTTTGTGTGCAAAGTCTTGTTGTAGTTGAGCCTTGATTGCTATTGGCATCACTGGGAAGAATTGACCACCCAGCCAATTGGCTGTGAGGACCAGCTGAAACTATAAAGAAAGAGCTGCTGGATAGGAGACACTCATATGGAGCAGGACTTACTTCATGAGTTGTTGGTGCTCACTGAGTTTTCCCTTTGAGTGTGTGACTTGCAGATGTGTAGAGTTGTAATCCCAAATGGTCTGAAACTGTCCACCAGGTGTACTGGCTCTGGGGCCTCCAGGGTGGTGCAAAGTCGGTCACTGCCTGGGGCCACTCGGCATGAGCTACAGAGTGATCTGCAGATGGCTGCTACTTGTATTGGCTTGGAAATGCCCAGGAGAGAACAATCTGTGAAGCAAGGCAGGCTGGTGCTAGTGCTGGTCTTGGGCTTCTTATTGATAGGTAAGGGTCATGCTGATACCAGCTGATGCTTGTTTGAGAGTTTTTAGGAAAGTCTGAAGCCTGAACCAGGACAGGCCATTCATATGGAAAAGCTGCTGCAAACAGCTTGGGTAGGGCTGCAAACTAGATGAGGCGAAATCTCAGGGAATCACCAGGCCTCTAGTATGCATAGAATGGTAGTGTGAACAGTATGAGCCAAACTGATGGAAAATTGGATATGGCTGCCAGTCAGCTCTGCCAAGGGGAAGGTCCCAGCATAGGAATAATGACTCCTGTGAGCAGTCCATGTGGGAAAAACTGCCCCTGAGTTCTTGCTCCAATGACAGACAATCCAGTCCCTCCCTGTATATCCCTGAATCCGCCCTGAGCCATTGCCTCAGCACTGGCGCCCAGAGGGATTGAGTCCAAGTAAGTCCATGCACCAGCCCTTTAAGAGGAAATGCCTTGGGTCTCCACCAGCCTCCATGTTACTCAGCCAACATCCCTGCTGGTTTTTATAGCCCGAAGTTATGAGGATTTCTCTTCCCAGCTCTGGAACCCTGGGATAAGGGTCTGGTGTGGGGCTGGGCCCCCCTTGCTCTCCCTGGGAGGCCTCTGCAGTGGAGATATCCCTCCAGTTTAAAAAAACACAGTGCGTGGGTGCCAGCCCAGCCCATTCGGCACCTCCACCCCACCTACCAGTCTCAATGTGCTTTCTTCTTTACTTCTCTAGTTGCAAGACTTCCATTCAGCCACATTTCAGGCAGTTCTGAATGATGGTTGTTCTGTATTTCAGTTGTAATTTTGATGTGATTATGGGAGGTGGTGAGTACTGGCATTTATCTATGCCACCATCTTGGTTCCCATAGTCAATTTATTTTTAAAGTGATTATTAATATGTATGTAGTTACCACCATTTAATTTTTTTCTGGATGTTTTATAGTTTTTCTTTGTTCCTTTCTTCTTCTTTTGCTGTTGTTCCTTGTGGTTTGATGACTTTCTGCAATGTTATGCTTAAATTTCTTTCTCATTATCATATATATCTATATATATATATAGATAGATAGATAGATAGATAGATAGATAGCATGTTACATTTGAGAGCATTCTAAAACTACATTTTTAGTACACATCACATTTAAAAATTTTGATGCCACATTTTACTTCTTTTTATTTTGTGTATTGTTTAACTAATTTCTGTAGTTATAGCTATTTTTACTATCTTTGTCTTCAAGCTTCATACTACCTTTATAGGTAATGAATCCACTTCCTTTAGTATATATTTGCCTTTACCAGTGAGATTTGTATTTTCATCTGTTTCTTGTTACTAGTTAGTGCCCCTTTCAGCTTACAGAAGTCCCTTTAACAATTCTTATAAGACTGTTTTGGTGATGATTAACTCCTTTAGCTTTTGCTTGCCTGGAAAACTCTTAATTTATTTTTTGTTTGAATGATAACCTTGGTGGCTGGGAAGTTTATTTCTTTCAGCACTTTGAATATATCATGCCACTCCCTTCTGGTTGGCAAGGTTTATGCTGAGAAATCTGCTGATATTCTTATGGGGGTTCAGTTGCACATAATAATTCATTTTTTCATGCTGCTTTTAAGATAAATCCTTTTCTTTAATATTTGTTATCTGGGTTCATCTTATTTGGAACTTTCAGGATTTACTAGATCTGGATATCTGTTCTCTTTTCCAAGTTAGGAATGTTTTCAGCCATTATTTCTTTAAATAAATTTTCTGCTGCTTTCTCTCTTTTGCTTCCTTATCTGAAGCCCCTAAAATGAGAATGTTAGTCCACTGATGTTGTCACATAGGTCTCTTAAGCTATATTTGCTTTTAAAATTTCTTATTTGTTTGGCTTCTGTTTGTGAATTCTACTGCCCTGATTTCCAGGTCCCTGATTTATTTTACAGCTTCATCTAGTCCAGTGATGGTGAACCTATGACATGCGTGTCAGAGGTAACATGCGAAATCATTTTTTGTTGTTGATTTTTCTTTGTTAAATGGCATTTAAATATATAAAATAAATATCAAAAATATAAGTCTTTGTTTTACTATGGTTGCAAATATCAAAAAATTTCTATATGTGACATGGCAACAGAGTTAAGTTAGGGTTTTTCAAAATGCTGACACGCCGAGTTCAAAAGGTTCGCCATCACTGATCTAGTCTATTGTTGAACCCCTTTAGTGTATTTTTCTTTTTACTTATTATATTCTCAGCTCTGTGAATCTTTTTTTAAAATGTATTTGTATTGCTTTCAGAGAGGAAGGGAGAGAGAGAGAGAGATAGAAACATCAATGATGAGAGAGAATCATTGATTGGCTGCCTCCTGCATGCCCCCTGCTGGGGATGGAGCCTGCAACCTGAACAAGTGCCCTTGTCTGGAATTGAACCCTTCAGTCCCCAAGCCGAAGCTCTATCCACTGAGCCAAACAAGCTAGCACAGTTCTGTGGATATTTTATATGTGATTACTTTCTCGTTTTTCTATTTCTTAGTTGAAGTTCTCTGTGTTCACCTATTCTTCTCAGCTTGGTGAGCCTCCCTATGACTATTATTTTGAACTCTTTATCAGGTAAGGTAATTATCTTTATCCATTTTATTAGTTTTTTTTTTTCCTGGTGTTTTATGTTGCTATTTTGTTTGGAATATATTTCTTTGTTTTCTCATTTTGATGATCCTCTGTTTTTGTTTCTATGAATTAGATGAAACAGCTACCTCTCTTAATATTTAAGGAATAGGGCTGTTTACTGTTTAACCTTGCCTTAATTCTTGGTTGACTCTTAAGCAATATCTCTAATTATTTCAGACCCATGGGGCTTAAAAATATAATCCTCTCTGCCCACCAGAACCTGGAGTTGAAGGGACATTCCCTGTGTGTGCTGAGTGCACGGACTGTTTCTGACAAGACCGTGGGAATGGTGCATGAAGGACAGAGCTGCTCACCCACTGTCTCTGGTTAAGCTGCTCACCTGCCATCTCTGGTTAGACTGCACTAAGGAACAGTGTGGGGAGGCAACTTTTGAGAGTGGCATATGCTGATGGGGCTACTGACCACCTCCTCAGACAGGGATGCTTTCCTGGCACTACTAGCAGGTTACAGCAGTGGTTCTCAACCTGTGGGTCGCGACCCCTTTGGGGGTCGAACGACCCTTTCACAGGGGTCGCCTAAGACCATCGGAAAACACATATATAATTACATATTGTTTTTGTGATTAATCACTATGCTTTAATTATGTTCAATTTGTAACAATGAAAATACATCCTGCATATCAGATATTTACATTACAATTCATAACAGTAGCAAAATTACAGTTATGAAGTAGCAACGAAAATAATTTTATGGTTGGGGTCACCACAACATGAGGAACTATATTAAAGGGTCGCAGCATTAGGAAGGTTGAGAACCACTGGGTTAGAGTAAGAGTGTGAAAATGGCATCTACCAGTACTGGTGCTAGCAAAGCAAGAGAACATAACAGTGGCACACACCAACACCTGTGTCCCCAAGGGAGTCTCAACATCTTTCTCCTTCTCTGGCAGATGCACATATGGTTTAGGTTTTTTATAAACTGCGGTTTTGTGCTTGGTCCCAGGATAAGTGGGTCTATGCATGAGCCCTTTCCGAGCAGAATCTCAATTCCACACAGCCCCATGGTTATCTTGAATTAAAGCCCCATTGATTTTCAGAGCCACATGTTTTGAGGACTTTTCTCTTTGAGGTTGGTCCCAAAGTTTTGAGTTCATGATGTGGTGCACAGACAACTTGCTTTGTAGACAAAAAAAAAAAAAATTCCTTTGTCATTGTTTGTTTGTGTGTTGGAGATCTCCCAAATATGGGTTGCTGTGTGAGGGGTAAAGTTTTGGGCAACTGATTCTCCTTTCAATCTTGATGTGGCCCTTTTACCCTTTGATGTGGAGTAGCTAATCAGACAGGTCTCTGGTTATTTTCTGAAGAAATTGTTCCATATGTAGTTTTTGATTTGTTGTGTACATGGGAGGATGTGACTCCAGGATCTTCCTGCACTGCCATCTTGAACTTCCCCTGCCATAAAGTCTTTAAAAATCAGGCAATAAAAAGAATCTCTGTGTCACCCTATCTTACCTTACATACGACACATCATTTCTGTCATGCTGACAACTAAAATAAAAACCAGAGAGTTATTTTATTTAACCATTAAATGTAAGTATCTCATGGAATGCTGTATCAGTTGCACTTGTGTTTCAAATGGCTTATTATTTGGCCAAATATAATAGAGAAAAACATCTAAAACAGTTTGATATTTAATAACAAAGAAGAGATTAAATAAAGGTTAAAAATGGCACAATATGGTAAATAAAAATATCTTTTTTCATGTCATATCATATTGTTTCTATAAACCTATAGTTGCAAATTTTTCTACCAGTGCAACACTATCTCTAGAATATAAATAGTAAATGGAGTATATTTTTTTTTCTTTTTAACAGACTTACCTAATCAAAATTAAAAATAACCAAAATTATAAAGATACAGTATAGTATATTACTTAATTATTATAAATATGGAGGCTTAGGTCACAATAGTTATCAGCCAATAAAATTGCACCAGCATGGTAACAAAAAATGAACTATGGGTTTGAATTTTTTCACTTAGTTTTGAATGTAAACAAACTATAAAGAGATTTTTAATGATTATTCAAGCAGCAATGTTACATTATCTGTGTACCTTATGACTAACAGAATAACTGTTACAGGGACTTTTATTTTTTATTATAAATAGCCAGATTGTTCTATGCTAGTAATTTAACCTACCCCTATGGCTAAATGTCATTGCCGGCAGAGACACATGCCAATGCCATTAAGGAAAGTAAATGATATCAATGAAAATCTTGAGTTGTGCTCTAGATTCCTGGAGTGTATATCCTGTCAGCTTCATTACTTTGCTTAAAACCAGCTTTCTTAGATTGAGTAGCATTCATAGCTGTGATGAGAACTTTTACCGCTGCCATTCATTGATTTATTTACTCAAGGGGTTATATTTTACTAGAGGCCCAGTGCACGAATTCATGCACAGATGGGGTCCCTCGGCCTGGTTTGCGATCGGGACCGATCAGGGCCCAATCAGGGCCGTCTTGCCCAGTCCCATTCAGGGCCAATTGGGGCTGGCTGGCTGGGGGGAAGGACCATGGGAGGTTGACCGGCCACAGGAGGTTGGCTGTAGGATTGCACTGACCACCAGGGGGCAGCTCCTGTGGTGAGCATCTGCTCCCTGGTGATTAGTGTGCATCATACAGACTGGTTGACCAGTTGTAGTAGTTGTTTAGGCTTTTATATATATAGATTGTCTGCAAGAAATATTCTAGCTGTGTGAAAGTGAAGGAAAAGGATATTGAAAGAGGAAAAAATAAATAAAAGTAGCATATAGCAAACAAAAGAGTCAGGTAGGGAAAAAAATCTTTTCACTCTACTATCCTGCCTCCCTGACAGCTTCTTCAATCCCTTAGGATATTTTTCAAGCAAGGACAATTTATAGATGTTTTATTACTAACTCAGTCTATGTTAGGCTTTAATGTTTCATTTTTGTGTACATTTTATTCATTTTATTAAGATTATGAGAGGCCTGGTGCACAAAATTCATGCACTAGGGTGGGGGGTCCCTCAGCCCAGCCTGCCTCTTCTCTCAGTCTGGGAGCCCTCAGGGGATGTTCTACCCATGGGTAGCAGGCCTAAACCACAGTCCGGCCTCCCTCTGCAGGAGGTGACCAGGCTAATCAGGGGAAGGCGCCACCCTCATCACCCCACTGCTGCTGCCACTGCCGGCCACCACAGCCACCAAGGTGTTTTTATCAACACGGACTCCGTCCCTTCACCACGAAAAAATGACAACTTTCTTTAGGCATTTTCAAGATGTCTCTTTCATAGGATATGACATTTCTTTCTTTCTTTTTTTTTTATCCTCACCTGAGGATATTTTTCCATTGATTTTTAGAGAGTGTGGAAGAGAAAGGGAAAGACAGAGAGAAACATCAATGTGAGAGGAACACTTCGATTGGTTGCCTCATGCATGAGCCCTGACCTGGGCCCTGGCCAGGGAGGAGCCTGCAACCTAGGTACATGCCCTTGATCAGAATAGAGTGTTGTGGAGCGCGAGTGACAGAATGACCAGAACTCCAGACTGATTGAAATTTAGAGAGCCTTTATTGACTGGCGAGTGTCCGCGCCTCCACTCTGGAAGCCCAAGAGAGAAGCGGCCCCGACCATCTGCAGAGGCCAGTATTTAAAGGGGACAACTACATCCGTGTTCAGGTTCCCACAGCAAGCAAAGCCAAGTTACAAAAGCTAATTGCGTAGTTTTAGCCAAGCTGTTCATCCTCCTCCTGTTATTCATTTCTGGGTAACGTAAAGGTCAGGACTATTCTTAATTTTGGTCTGTTTGTTCTTTGTGGGCCTGTTGCTCAGGTGTGGGAGCTCAGTTCCTAGAAACTTTGCACAGGCTGTCAAGCGGCTGAGGTGGCTAGGTAACTAAGTGGGCCTAAAAGTTTTCCTACTCTGTAACAAGAGCCCGGACCCTGCGGCTGGCAGGCCAAGGCTCTATCCACTGTGCCAAACCGGCTAGGGCAGGATATGACATTTCTTAGCTCTCCAGCAGTGGACCTTCGTTTTTTCCTCCAGGAGTGAGGTGGAAAAACCCTTCCTTGATCACCTTCTTGGATTCTTATTACCTAAGTTACCAAGATCACTGCGGGTGGCATACAGGGAGCTTAGTCAATGCCCAGTCAGAAAAGGTGTTCCTTCTGCAGCTCACGCACAGAGGCAGGGCTGCTGGGGCACTGTCTCCCAGCAGGGGCGGGCCCCCCTGTGAGTTGTGTCTTCGCTCCAGGCCCATCCCCAGGCCCAGCTGCACTGTGGCCGCTGGGGCCGGGGGCAGTGGGTAGTCCCCTCCTGCCATCTGTGCGCGTAGCCTTCTCCTGAGCTGGTCGCGACTGTATGGCATCCTGGCTAATTTGCATATTCTCTCTCTCTCTCTCTCTCTCTCTCTCTCTCTCTCTATATATATATATATATACATATATATATATATATATAGACTAGAGGCCCGATGCATGACTGGCAGGGCGATTGGGTAGCCCCCTACTGGCACCCGCCTTGGCCAGCCTAGTGCTGTCTGCTCACTGGATTCGCTCCCCACTTGCCCTGCTGCCGCCATTGTCACCTCCCTCTGTGGGGCAACTGGTGGGGCGATCAGGGGGCCTCTGCTGGCGCCTGCCTTGGCTGGCCTGGGGCCTGCAGGCTGGGGATAGCTCCTGCGTTGAGCGTCTGCCCCCTGGTGGTCAGTGCACATCATAGCGACCAGTCGTTTCACTGGCCGTTCCACTGGTCATTCCGCTGTTAGATCAATATGCAAATTAGGCCTTTATTATATAGGATTATATTTCAAGCTTACTCTCCCTTTCCTTTGTTATTGATTAAAAATGTCTCAAATATTTTTAAATTCCTACTCTGTGCCAGCTTTATGGTAGAGATACAATGCAGAATTATAGTTCCGGCATTCAAGGAGTTTACAGTTTAGTAGACAAGACAGGTACAAAAAGTTATATAATTACAAACTATCATAAGTGCTATGAAACAAGTCATGACTAAAAAATATATATTATCAGTGGTAACCTGGTCCAATTGCAGGATGTATAATGATTGACTAGGAAATGAGGGAGAGAGGAGAACACTATAGGTCAAGGGAACATCCTATGTTAAGGATGTTGGTTGTGAGGCAGTATATTCCATTCAAGGAATGAAAAAGTTCAGTGCAGCTGGAACCCAGACAAGAAAGACAAGGACAGGAGATGGGGCTAAAACATTAGGCAGAAGGCAGAACAAGTAAGGCTTATAAACTAGTAAATGAATTGGTCTTTTTCCTAGATGTGAAAAGGTTATTCACCATGAATGTATTTGTTATTCCTCAACTTTATCTTCTATCCTATAAGTGGCAAGTTTACCACTACCTCAATTTGATTCATAATCTGCACCAAGATTTATTAAAACAATTTCTACTTTCTTTTGGATTTTTAGTGAGTATCTACGCAATCTGCCTTTAGGTATACTGACACTATTTTATGCCTTGCCAGCATTTTTGATTTATTCATCTTTGCTATCGCTTTTATTTTTTATTATTTTCTGTTTTAAATTTAATCTCATCAAAGATGTCAGAGATTGATTTCTTCACATACCGTTTCTTATGTTTCACAGGATTTGTTTGTGATTTTTATGATCAGAATATATTGCTTTTTATATCATTATTCTCTTTGAAAACACACATTTAAATCCTCATACTATTGCAGAGATTTAAACCTAAAATAAAGCCTTTTGCTTTCTTTTTTTTTCTCATAGCTTTGATAAAATCTGGTTCCCTAAAAAGCTGGGTATCTGCTCTATAAAAATAAGGTAATAATTCATCTAGAAGTTATCTTTTTATATGAAAATGATGCAGATAAGTGTTTGGTGAGAGCAATTGTCTTTAAAATAACATGAAAGAGGTCATAAAGAAGTCTCTTCCCCATTTTCAGAAAAGATTTAACTTAATGAATTAGAAATTTTCTTCAGTTAAGTCCTGCCTCTGAATTTATTTATACTTTTATTCTTGCCCATTTGTTAGCAAGATATATATGCCAAAAAACAAACACACAGCTATGGTTATTCTTCATGAGAAACATGTGTTTTTAGTTATCTTTTTTGTAACATCTGTGTCTGTTTTTCATATCGAAGTAAGATCGGTCTCACAGAATGAATTTGGGGAATGGATACTTCTCAATGTTTTGAAGTGTTTATATAGATTTGCCATCATTTCTACTTTGAATGCTGGGTAGAATTCAACTTTATAAGCATCTGTACCTGGAGTTTTATTTGCTGGAAAGTAGTTAGCTTTGAATTTGAAGGAGAATAGAATATAATATCCCAAAATATGCCTTTTGGGAATAAGCATTATTTTAGGTTGGTTATTTTTTAAGAAGAGCAGATATGGAAAGCTCTGAAAACAAAGTAGAAGTTACCGTTTTATAAGGGACATTTACATTTATAAAGAAAATCTCTATTTCTAAGGGTTTCTCCCAGCAGTCCTCTAGAGAGAATGCTCAAATCTCTAGGAAGTCTTATCAATGGAGATGGCACAGACAAATCTGCATAACAGCCATACTCTTGTTTACTGTGCTTCTTCTGGTAACTTCCCATTAGGGTTCCCCAGCCCCAATGTATTTCTTTCATGTTTAGATATAATTTAAGGTGATAGCGTGGCCCAGTTCAGGGTGTTACTAAGTTTTTCTGTGTCTCTCCCATGTATATAGGAGGTATACATGCTCCTGTTTGTATTTCTTTCTGTTATTGTCTTTTACTCAAGAAAGGTCTCAGACAAGAACCTAGAAAGGTAGAGAAAAAAAATATTTTTTTCTATCCTCCAAATGTATATTATTTAATAGATATAGGGCTATACATATGTTTTGTCACTTCCTTAGTGAGCTTTGGTAGTTTTTATCTTTTAAGCAACTTGCCCATATCATCTAAGTTGAACTTAGTGGCACAAAGTTATGATACGTGATTTTTGGACTGGAACACCCAGTGTTCCCATAAGACAGGGAGCAGGGAGCCAGCAGTAGTTACATTTCCATAAGACAAGGGAGAGGCAGCAGTTACATTTCCTTAAGACAAGGGAACTAGGAGCAGCAAAATGTCTATATTTACAAAATAAAGAAGGAGGAAGAAAGCCCAGAGGGGATGGGAGAACCGTGAGGGAGGAGAGCCTCAAGCGCCCCAAGTGAGGTTTGACCTTTGAGCTCTGGAGTTGCTATAGTGAGCAAATCAAAGGGGAATAGTGGCCAATCAGAGGGGATAACGAGGCAAAAAATCTTCAGCCTTTATAAACAGGGGGAAAGGAACTCGGCGGAACTCTTTCCCCCTACCCACGTGGGAGTCTGTACTTGTTCTTCAATTTTTTTCCATCTTTGCTATACCACCATCATCGGCTGTGGCTTCATTCTTTGATTCCAATGGACAAAGAATCCGTGGAAGCCATCCTGCCCTGGGGAACACCATGTGTTCCAGTCCAAAAATCCGTATCACAAGCACAATTGCACAATTTGAATACCTCTTTTACATACAATGGGCCTAATTGGGAATATGAATCTGTGTTTCTTGGGCAACAGCTTCTTTTGTTCAAATAATTTGTTTTTATTCTTTATTACAGCCTAAAATTAATTTTGATTTACAGCTGCTATCCACAAATTTTAATCTGTGGTACTTCATTCTGATGTAGTTTAAAATATGGTCTTATTTTCCTTTTGGTCTTTTTCTTTTACCTAGAAATAATTTAGAAGGGTGATATTTAGCTTCTAAATATTTTCCAGATATATTTCTGTTCATGATTTTCAGTTTAATTCCATTGTAAGATAAATTACATTGTAGGATTTCAATTATTTTGAATTTATTGTCTTGTTATATGTCCCAGAATATGTCTATTTTGTTAAAATATCTGAGTGTACTTGGAAAAACTATTAATTGTACTACTTTTGGAAGAGTGTTCAAAATGACATTTAGGTCCAGTTGGTTGATAGTGCTTTTCAAGTATTCTATTTATTTACTGATTTTTCGGTCTATTGTTTTGTTAAGTATTGAAGCAGAGGGATTGAAATCTTTAACTATAAAATTATGAGCCATTTAGTTCTTGCACTTCAATTTGTTCTTGCTTCATGTATCTCAGGTTTTGATATAAGAAACAGAGATGTTCAGGACTGTCATGTTCACTTGATGAATTGTTTTTTATATAATTATTAAATGACCCACTTTTGTTTTTGCTCTGAAATCTACTTTGCCTGATATAAATATTGTGACTCTAAGTTTCTTGTAATTATGTAATATATCTTTTTATGTCCTTTAACTTTTAACTCACTTGTGTCTTATAATGAGTCAGTTTTTTACCCATATGAAAATCTCATTTTCAATCAAATGTCTCTAGCATTTGCAATCATATCTTTTGACTTAAAGCTATTATCTTGTTGTGTATTTTCATTTTCTCCCATCAGTTTTTGTTCTCTTCCCCCCCCCTACTTTTGAATTATTTTTCATTATTTTATTTCATTCTCTTTCTTGCTTACAAAATAAACATCTTGTTGCCTGTTTGTAGCGGTTACTTTTGGGGTTACAGCATACATTTTCAATTTATCACAATTAGCCTTTAAGTAATATTTCACCAGTCCATGTACAGCATAAGAACCTATCAACAGCACGTGGCCATTGTTTCCCTCCTAGGCTTTTTGATATTATTATTATTATTATCATTATTAAAATTGTTATTATCTCTATGTCTTATAAACCACACAGTATATTATTATTGTGTAGTTAAAAAGCGATTATTTTAAAGGAATTTTAAAAATAATAACTTTCTTAAAATATGTTCTCCCATATATTACCATTTTCTGTGCAATTCATTCTCTGTATGGATCCATATTTCCATCTAGTGCCACCTTCCTTCCACTTGCAAAACATCCTTTAACATTCCTTTTGATGCTGGTGCTAACTTCTTTTAGTTTTTGTATGTATGGAAAAGTCTCCATTCGGTATTTGTAGTTGAAAGCTATTGCTGAGTATAGAATATTTAGTTGGCAGGTTTTAGTGTTTTTTTGTTTTCTTTTTCTTTCAGTTTTTAAAGATGTGGCTTCCCTGTATTCCGGCTTATATTGTTTTTAATAAAAAGTTTGTTGATTTTTATGTTTGCCACTCTATTTCTTTTCTGTATGACTGGCTTATAATTTTCTCTTCATCATTTGTGTCATGAGGTAAATGTTTGTCTTTCCCACAAATTCCTATGAGAAAGGTAAAAAATGGTATTGTAGGACCAGAAAAGTGAAGTTGTATGTAAGTTATTCTATAAACAATAAGTATAAAAGAGTCTGATGAAGAGGGTGAAAGCACTAGAGACTTGGAGAGCAGACATCTTGATGACAAAATATTTTATCAGTTACATAGTGTCAGAGTACACAGTACAAGTTAAGAAGTAGCATTACACTTTCTGAAATGATCAGAAAGGGCTTGGCAATTATGCTATCTAATGGAAGAAACAAATGTAAAACTTTAGCATATTAGTTAAAAATTTATTTTTTAAGGAAACTCCCCAAGCTCATAGTAATATACAGATTGACACTTTCTTGTTCAACAACAAGACTGTAGAGGTATGTTAGTTAACTGGGATGCACAGAGAAAAAGCTGTTGATTTTGTGAATTAAGAACAAGATTTGTTGTATTACTTTTTAACTTGTATCGGCATATCTATCTATCTATTTATTTATTTATTAAGGGATTACAAATGTGTCCTTATCTCCCCATTGTCCCCTCATCCCCCCAGTCCTGCCCTCACCCTCACCCTCATCCCCTGTTGTCTGTGTCCATCGCTTAGGCTTATATGCATGCATACAAGTCCCTTGGTGGATCTCTTCCCTTTACCCCCACCCTCCCCTACCTTCCCTCTGAGGTTTGAGCATCTAAGCGATGCTTCTCTATCTCTAGATCTGTTTTTGTTCTTTTTATGTTGTTCTTTATAATCCACAAATGAGTGAGATCATGTGATATTTATCTTTCTCTGACTGACTTACTTCACTTAGCATAATGCTGTCCAGCTCCATCCATGCTACTGCAAATGGTAAGAATTCCTTCTTTTTTACCGCAGCGTAGTATTCCATTGTGTAGATGTACCACAGTTTTTTAATCCACTCATCTGCTGATGGGCACTTAGGCTGATTCCAAATCTTAGCTATGGTGAATTGTGCTGCTATGATCATAGGGGTGCATGTATCCTTTCTAATTGGTGTTTCTTGTTTCTTGGGATATATTCCTAGAAGTGGGATCCCACTTCTAGGAAGATTTGGGTTTAAGAGAGACTTGCTTTGAACAGGAAGCACTGACTAGCAACTTGATTATGCAATGAGACAAACTTGGTGAGTTTTTTTGTTTGTTTGTTTTGTTTATTTTTTTAAAGAAGATTTGAGAACGCAAAATGAGTTAAAATATAACTTATTTAAAAATATGTGACACAACCTCATTTCCCAATACAATATCAATATGTAGAAAGAGAAAAATTCAAGGACTTCTAATGGTAATAATATACAAACAAATGCAAAAAATAAATAAATAAAAGCAAATACTACTGTTCTACTTTTGTCCCAAACCCAAGAAGAATAATGACATATATATTGCAAATTATTAAATAAAATGAATAAAATATAGGCTGCAAAGTCTAAAATCTGTGATTAATAAAAATTCAAAGAATATAACTCATATAGAAAGCTTATACCAAAAAATGAGGTTCTTCAAAGACATAAAGAAAATCTATAAACCTGGTGTAAACAATTTTGAGGAACTCACAGTCATCAGATTGGTGAGCAGAAATATGGGCTACTGTTGTTCTTGATCTTTTACCTGTACCAATTTTTATGCAATCAGTCTTAGTTTATAAATATAAGACACATTTAAAAAAGTAAAACTGTTACAGAAAAACCGGACAAGAACCAAACAGCGCTCTGAGAGTTTGGAGTTACACTTTATTCACCGCGGTGGGCTTAGGGCAGGGGTGGGCAAACTTTTTGACTCGAGGGCCACAATGGGTTCTTAAACTGGACCGGAGGGCCAGAACAAAAGCATGGATGGAGTGTTTGTGTGAACTAATAGGGCCATAGTTTGCCCATGGATGGCTTAGGGAAATGAATCCAAATTCTAAGCAAAGCTACAAGGAGAACTTCCCTTTTTATACAAGAGCCAGCCCTTTGTGCACTTGCTGGCGGTGGCCTTGAAAACTACACAGTTATATCCAATTAAAAAATGCACCTGGCATGGCATTGGGTGTATCTAGTCTCTGGCCTACAAGGTCAGGTAGCTAAGTTTATCTCCTCCACTATTCAAGCAGGCTAGAAAGCAAAGTTACTTTTTCAGAATAAGAGGCCATCCAAAGAATCGCAGAGAATTCCAAACAGTAGTTTTACAGAATAGGGGTTTTCCTTCACAAAACGACCTCATTAACAACAGTATATACAAATCAACACAGGTGTGTGCTTTGCTTTACATATACTTGATGTAATTATTATTAGAGCAATTGTTTTTTCTTAACACTCTGTACATAAAAATTGTACAAAATATAAAACTCAGATAGCCTGTATCATAAATGAGCTTATCATCTGTTTTTAGAAAAAACAAGAAATCTACATTTTTAAGAATTGTAACCATGCATAAATGTTAATGAGAAAGTGAATTTATTGTTGAAAACCATCAGAAGAAAGTAGACAAGTGTTTTATTCAAATGACTAGCAAGTCTAACAGACACAGAACAAAAGAAGACCTTAGATAGAGTAGGAATGGATATCCTGTGATCCAAGTTTATAGATGTGGTCAAATGAACTGAGACTGGGACCGTTTGCATGTATCAGGGTGAAGAGAATTTTCTTACTTTTTAAATTAAATTGTTTTACTATAAGTTTTTTTTCTTTTAATCTTTATTGTTTAAAATATTTCATAGGTATTCTTCCCTCCTCCCCCCAATTAACCTCTTCCACCCTGCTCCCATCTGTCCTCCCCTCCCAGGCCCTCATAACCTCATTGTCTGTGTCCATGGGCTATGTATATATGCATACAAGTTCATCAGTTGATCTCTTCCCACCCACCCTCCCCTGTCTTCCCTCTGAGGTCCAACAGTCTCTTCATGCTTATAACTTTGGGTCTATTTTTGATCATCAGTTTATTTGGCTCATTAGATTCCACATGTAAGTGATATCATGTGATATTTATCTTTCTATGACTGGCTTATTTCACTCAGCATAATACCCTCCAGGTCCATTCATGCTGTTGTGAATGGTAAGAGTTCTTTCTTTTATTATTGCCGCATAGTATTCCATTATCTGAATGTACCATAATTTTTTTATCCACTCATATGCTGATGGGTACTTAGGCTGTTTCCAAGTCTTAGCTATTGAAAATTGTACTGCTATGAACATAGGGGTGCATATATTTTTTTCTGATGAGTGCTTCAGGTTTCTTAGTCTGTATTCCTAGAAGTGGGTAACTGGGTCTGAAAACTAGAGGATGTTGAAAAAAGAGATAGAGGAAGATATAAACAAGTGGAAGAATATGCCATGTTCATGGACTGGTAGATCAACATCATTAAAATGTCCATACTACCCAAAGCAATCTATATTTTCAATGCAATCCTTATTAAAATACCAATAGCATACTTCACAGACCTAGAACAAACACTCCAAAAATTAATATGGGACTAAAAAAAACCCTGAATAGCTGCAGCAATGTTGAGAAAGAAGAATTAAGTTGGAGGAATCACAATACCAGATATCAAGTTATATTACAAAGCCACTGTACTCAAAACAGCCTGTTACTGGCACAAGAACAGACATATAGATTAATGGAACAGAACAGAGAACCCAGAAATAGAACAAACCACTATGCTCAATTAATATTTGACAAAGGAAGCAAGAGCATCCATTGGAGCTGCAATAGTCTCTTCAATGAATGGTGTTGGGAAAATTGGACAGGTACATGCAAAAAAATGAAACTAGACCACCAACTTACACCATACACAAGAATAAACTCAAAATGAATAAAAGACTTAAATGTAAAACATGAAACCAATAAAGTCATAGAGAAGAAACCATAGGCACCAAAATCTCAGACATCTCTCATAGCAATAGGTTTACCGATATATCTCCTAGGACAATGAAAATTCAGAAGAGAATAAAGAAATAGGACTACAAAAAAAGAAATAATAACAAGCTTCTGCACGGCAAACCATCATATAAATAACAAGAGACCCCACTATGTGGGAGAACATATTTACCAATGACACATCTGATAAGGAGTTAATCTCCAAATATATAGGGAACTCATACAACTTAATAAAAGAAGACAAACAATCCAATTAAAAAATGGGCAAAGAACCTACTAGTAAATAGACACTTCTCCAATGTGGACATACAGGAAGCCATAAATCATCTTTTAAAATTCTGCATTATCAATATTTGCTATTTAAGGGAATTTTGTGATAAAATATGTCAAAAAGTGAAAATGAATACTCTAAATGGTAAATAATATTAATAAATTTTATAGAGTTGGCAGAAAATGAAATATATAATCACTTATGAGTTATACTGCTTTTATTTATGTCTCTATTTGTGATTGATTTGGAAGAAAACATAATGGAAAAGGATAGTAAGCTAAGCTTTACCCTAAAACCCTGTCTAAAAAAATCTGGTTCTATACTTTCCTTTATTAGCAAACATAATGTAATATTTTGCAAAAAAAAAGGATTTGCAAGGTCAAGAACTGAGCAACTTTAGCGAAAGCTTTATATTTGATGAGCCCTAGGTAAGTTGTTTGAAATGGAAGCATATGGTTCAAGATACAAATTTTTGAAATATTTATGACTGTCTGAAACATGAGGAAGACCTGCATATAGAAAAATCCAATGCTGACAGTGCCTAAGGTAAGCCTATATTTGAATAAATGAGCACATTTATTGGATGTTGGAAAGGATGTGGAAGAACCAGAATTCTCTTCTACATCGTATTTGGCTGAAGCCCAGGGAACCTAGGGGGCAGGGGGCGGGAGGGGGGCGGGGGAGATGTGAAAGCTTCCTTTATTTGAACTGCTCGTGTGATTCTCTCCAATTAAAAATGCCTGCAATGTATAATATCATAGGTCATATACTATTTTACAGTACATAAAATACAGAAAGAAAAACGCCTGTGGTCTGAGAAAACAAGTGGCTTCCTTATAATTGGCAGTTGCCTTGAGCCATTGATAATTTCTTGTACTTCTTTTGCAAAATGTCCTTTTCTTTGTGGAATTCAGTATTGCTCCAACATGGAACCACAGTTACGCATTAACGCTTGATCTATTCTCTGCAGCACACCAATAGACTCTGTTCTCTGGGACCCTATGGTGTATAATAATTGAGAGCAGGTCATTCATGTGTGGAATTAAGGGCGATTGACGATGGCAAATACAATTGGGTTCAAAATGAAAATGCTCACATTGTGCTTTTTAGGATTTAATTGCTGCTAAAGTGATGCTATCACTTGTAGTGTGAGGTGATCTCTGCTGGCATGGCACGAGAAATATGAGTTTTAATATCAGCAATACTTTGAAGTTAAGAAATCATCATCTCCTCTGTCCTCGCGCAAGGTGTTCATGGAATTCTAAAGCACATTTTTGCAGTTAGCCTCACAGTGACCTACAAAAGAGAGTGCTATGGGCATTTCGAAAAAGGTCATAAAATGGAGGGAGATGCAGGTTATACAGAGCCAGGATTATTTTTCTTCAGCTTTTGAAGCTCCTAGAGTGATATTTGACTCAGTAAGACTGATGGTTACTATTGTCAAAATATGCTATGATTGGAGTGTTAAGCGTATTTATAGATTGAATCTTCATTAAAATGTTTTCCTTTGATCAATAAACAAAAAACCATTTTAAGCATCCATCAATATGTTTAGAGCCGTGAAAGAGAGAGCAATGTTTCAACTTTTCTTCTACTCTCAGGAAAAGCATAATACATTAGGATTTTATAGCTAAATCGGAAAAGAGCACTTACAGATACATGTTGGCAAGGATGTGGAGAAAGGCAACACTTTTGTACTGTTGGTGGAAACATAAATTGATGCAGCCACTATAAAAAACAATATGGAGGTTCCTCATAAAGTTAAAAATAGAACTACAGTAGGACCCAGTAATGTCACTTCTGGCTATATATTCAAAATAAATGAATAATACTTAAATTCCTAATAAAGGCAGTAGAAAAATCATGATTGTGCCTAACATGATTCAATTACTTTTCATACAAATGAAAACATGCTAACTCCCTCAGCACAATAATTTATTTAAACTACCATGTCTCACCATCTTTGAGTGATTTTTTTGTATCTGAATTGTATTCTCCTTAGGATATTCTGCAACATAAATCCTGAAATGTAAAGTTAAATAATATCAACACACCTTATGTAAGGAGAGAGGGAAATAGAATTTTGAATAATAAAAATAAATTGATAACATATGCACAAATATTTTGTACCAAAATAAGAAGGCAATAATTGTAACTTATTATAGTCCTCATTTCTGCACTGATCACAAAATCATAGCTGCTGTTTAAAACTCTCTTCTTTCACTGCCCTTTCATATTCCCCTTGCTTTTAAGAAGCAGCCAGATAGTCAGGTTCTTTGCCTGGTAAGATATTCCAAACTTCATTTATAAAGGATCTGAACAATTGCAATCCTTTTTGTTGTATTTTCCCATTAACTTTAAAAAAAATTTATTTTATTTTTTCCATCACCATTTATCCCCTCTATGACCTCTTCCACTCCACCCACCCTCCACAATCACCACAGTGTTATCCATATCCATGAGTTCTCTCTCTTTTTTTTTTCTCAATCCCTCTCCACCTCCTGATCCCCAGCTGTCTGCCTGCTCTCTATCTATGAGTCAAACTTAAATCACAGGACATGCGGGGTGCCAAGCTGTGCCTTAGAGGATCTTTTGCATTTAATACTGGTCTTTCTCACTCTCTTTGTGTTTCAGAAGTTCAATCTCTTCTCTAAAGCCAGGATCAATCACCCGAGTCATTAAAATAATCCTTCTTCTTTCCCTGTGGTTTCACTGGCATGAAGAGTGTGATGTAACAAATTTCCACATTCCACCTCCTACTGGTTCCAGTCACATGGAACCATGACTGTGTTCCTTGGGTAGTATTCTTTCTCCTTTGAGCACAAGTTTATGGAGACAAAAAGGGGAAAAAAATGTTAGTGGATTACTTGGAATAATAGAGGCAACATTTCTGTCTCCAATTCTTGATTTCCCAGACCTATGAACTTGTTCCCACCTGCAAGATGATAGCACTGTAGCTGGATCGTCAAATGATCATGACACCATTATATCCGTGCAGTCACTTCAAGGTAACAAAGAACCTAGTGAGACAAGTGCATTCCACAAGCATCAGCTCATTGCCAGACTTAATTTTATTTAAAATAACTTTCTTTTTCTTACTCAATGCCATGAGAAATATTATGGTAGTGAATAAGGCATTTGTAAGTTGATGAATAATGGTTTAGAGAAATATTCTAGACAGGAAAATCCAATTTACATGAGAACAAAGTGTTCCCTTTCATGATGAGAATGGTGAAAACAATCACTGTCAGTTGGGGACTGGCTGATATCCCTGGGAAATGCTGCCATAGCAGGGCTCAGAATCAATCCCTGTTATTTTCAGGTTGGTCCATCATCACTGGCTGAAGTCAAATCATTTGTGGTGAGTAGAAGTCCATGTTATGGAACCTATGCATAACTTCCATCAGTGCTGCCTTGGCCATGTTGTCCTTTCGCTAATTCATCATGAACAATGGTGGCTTGGGAAAGAAGCTGACATAAACAGAGTGGTTCATCTTGTCCTCCTGATTATTAAAATTCTACTCCACTGAAAATTCACCTGAGATTTTCACATGTGACACACACAGTGTATCGACAGAGAAGTCCATCCCAACTCATCTTTCCCAGGTCTCCCTGTTACCAATATTCCAATTGTGTTTCTTCCAATCCCTGGAAGAAACACATTAGCCATTGTCTGTGAAATTCTGAAAATACAGGCCTTTGGTCATGTCTTTCAAATCATTAGCCATTGTCTGTGAAATTCTGAAAATACAGGCCTTTGGTCATGTCTTTCAGATAGAAATGGACAAAATAAATTTCAATAAAAAGTTACTTGCTTCAGAATCCTAAATTTTATTTATATATAAGAGAAGTATGTCAAATCCAGAATCCAGCTATATAGCCGTTGATTCTTCTTCAAGCACATTTTAATTCTTTATCTTTTCTGATACTCTCCTGTCCAAATGCATGCACTACATTAAAACACTGAAGTGTTGGTCTTTATAGATATATGCATTTTATAAATATGTATATATTTTATTCCCAAATCCCTGTCAAATTAAATCTGCTTACTTTTGGCTTCTTTATAAAAAATCCAAAAAAAAAATCTAAAAAATCCACTTGTTGTCTGGCCAGCATGGCTCAGTGATTGAGCATCTACCTATGAACCAAGAGGTCAGAGTTCAATTCCTGGCCAGGGCACATACCTGGGTTGTGGGCTCGATCCCCAGTGGGTGGCATGCAGGAGGCAGTAGATCAATGATTCTTTCTCATCATTGATGTTTCTATCTCTCTCCCTCTCCCTCTCAGTAATCAATAAAAATATATTTAAATAAAATAAAAAAATCCACTTGCTCTGGCAGAACATGTCACCACACCCATACATTCTATAATATCTGAGATTTAGTATATCCCACTAGCTAATATTTTGCATCTTCTGAAAAAACTTTGGGAATTAGGGAATGTATGACCAAGCACAAGAAGTTATATAGAATTACAGAGTTGGGAGGAAAAAAATGTCAGTTCTGGCTAAAGAGTCAGTGATAAGAATTAATAATATGTTTAACTTATAGTTGATTTATGCTGTGTGAGCTGAGAAGCACTGATTCTCATAAAAATTTGATCACCTGTATGAAAACGTGGACATTTATTCATAGAGTTTTAAAGAAAAATTGGACATTTTTATGTTAATATTGCCTAGGTTCCTTTTTCGTACTTTCAACACCGACCTACTCATTTTTCTACACTCCAAAATAATGATCAAGCAAAGTATTCTTTTAAGCACCAATGTAAAAATTGACCAAAACTTTTCAAATAGATCTATCAAGCTGTGATTCTGTGGTATTATCACATCACACCTCTAAGTTTATTTTAATTTTTCATCATTGTTTCTTGCTGCAATATTTACACTCTGCCATTAAAGCAGCAGGTGTCCTTCTTTTGCATAGCAAGACTTTCCAGAAATGTGAAAATCTCTGTAATTTCATATGGGGATTGCAGAACTGCGTATTCTTTATATCTTAACATCAGCTCTCACTGAGCCATCAGATATTGGACTTTTAAAGAATAAATAAGGTATATTTCCAGGTAGTAAGTTAGTCTATCAGAAGAAACAATTATCACAATTTTAGCATTTTATCAGATGATACCTTTTGCCTGAACTGGGCATGATCTAGATAGTGCCATGATTGCAGGTGTGTGAAAACATATCCCTGAGTCATTCTTTCTCCTTCACTGTGATACCATTTGTATTAACATCCCATAACATATCTAGCCTGTGTTTTCACAATCCTTTCCTTACAGTAGGTCCTCGGGTTATGTCAGAGATCCATTCCTATGGCTGACATAATGTGATTTTCGCTGTCAGAACCCACCTACATAAGCACCTACATAACTTACTCACATGGAGCACATACACAGCAGTAATAAAGTGAAACAGTAAAAACAATTTTAAAGAAAGATAACAATTTCTGGCCTTTACTTGTGATAAATAAATAATAAAAAAACATAAAGCACATATGTACATATGTCAAAATGATGGAACTTTTTTTTTTTATAAATAAATGGGAGATGACGATGTAACCACGAAACGAGGTACGTCGAGTCCAACGTAACCCAAGGACTGTCTGTATTCCCTTGATTTAGCTATAATAAAGTAGGAAATTTGATTACTTTTTAAAAATAAAATGTTAGGTCAACATGCAATAATCATATTTTTATCTTAGATTCAGAACTTAGTAGATGAGTCTCTAAAGTGAACACAGGAAATTAAGTCAAGGTTGAGAGGAGATAAAGGGGGTTCCAAGATGGCTGCAGAGTAGGTAGAAGCTACACTCACCTACTCCCAGCCCGAAACTGGATTTACAGCTAAGTTATAGAGCAAGCACGTCAAACTCAAAGGCTAACATGGGTCAAATAAACAAGGTTTAAGTGTATGTGGGCCGCAAGAAAAACAAAAGCTTCAATTTTCATAGAAACGTAGGTTTATTTTGATAGAGACATGTTTAATACAAAGGGCTGAAATAAATGAGTCATTGTTAACATAAAATAATAGAACATTTTAATAAAAATTAATATTTTTTTTCTTGAACATTAACTTACCAGACATTGAATAACTGCACAAATTAATAAGTGTAACACAAATAAACCTATTTTTCCTGTTCTCTGAAAGCGAAATATTTCCTGTTGTGCACACCATACAAGTCAGTACAAGACTAATGACGTGGCAATCAGCTGCTAACATATTCGCTGCTAGTATTAGTGGGGGAAAATGGTGTGCCTGTGCATAAGGTGTGTAAGGGAAATGAATGCAACACAATTATAGTAATCATCAGTGAACATTGTAGTTCGTTATTAATAATTATGTATAACAGGATACTGTAAAAATTAAGTTATGACATTTTTATTAAAACATTTCTTATGTACTGTTATATTGGCTGGGCTGCAAAAATATTTGTTTTGCATCTCATGTGGCCCGCAGGCCGCGAGTTTGACATGCGTGTTATAGAGCAATCAACCTGAATAACCAACTGAAGGTTAGCTGAACTGAGATATTATAACCAAGGATTTACAGAAGAAGCCACATCTAGACTGGTAAGAGAGGACGAGATGTGGAAAGGGCTAACCCCCTCACCTAGAGTTGGTGTCTGAGAAGCCAGAGGGATATTGACTCCCTCCCAACATAAGTGTGAGGTCTCAACGCCGCACGGGGATTCCCAACCCAGAGCAACAAAGATGAGAAGAGGAGCCCACATAGCATCTGGTGGTGAAAATCAGTGGCGGTTCAGTTCACATGGGAGACCCAGATGCTACCTTTCCTATTGTCACCAGCCTGGGAGTGGACTGCCTGGTCCCAGACTGCTGGAGAGACCACTTTGCGATATGTGGGTCCCAAGGATAAAAATCTGTGGTACATTTACACCACAGAACACTACATGGCTATACAAAAGAAGGAGATATTACCTTTTGAGACAGCATGGGCAGACCTGGAGAATATTATGTTAAGTGACATAAGCCAGTTCGATAAAGACAAATACCATATAATCTTACTTATATGTGGAATATAATGAGCAGAATAAACTAGAACCATCTGCACCTAAAATCAGTGCAGCTGCATTCACTGGAATACATAGTGAAATACTTAAGTGTTAATATTTATTCACTCATTAAAAACAAGAAATGAAATAAGATGACATCAAACATTAAACATAGCAATGTTGCAATACCTAAATATTTTCATTTTATCACAAGTTATAAAATTTTTACTTATTTGTATCCACTAGTATCCAGCTTGCACAAACATATTCATAATATATTTCATTAATGATTACTAATAGTATCCTTCTTTCTAGAAGTGAGAACATTACTTATTTCTGTGCAGAAAAGATCATTCTGCTTTATTTTATTTAAAAATTAATATATAATTTAAGTTATAACTCAAAAAACATATTCTTCTTTAGAGTCTTTATTTTTTTGTTACAAATAATGTTATCTTTACACATTAGCAATTTCCAACACTGTTAAAAGCTATTCATTAAATTTGGTCCCATTTAAAACCTTAATTAATTATATTCCATTAACAATTTCATCTCACTTATAAATTTAATATAGTCCTTTTCATTTTAATGTACATAAATGGTCTGAGTGATATAACTTCCCAAGTACTTCAGCAATATTTTAGGTCTATGAAATTAAACTTATAGGTAGGGAGAACCAGTTATCTATAATAAAAAAAAGTGTAATATGCAAATCGACTGAATGGCGGAACAGAGGAATGACCATCTGGACAACCACACTATGACACCCACTGGCGCCAGGCCAGCCAAAGCAGGTGCGATGCGATTGGTCAGGGTCCCGGCCATCACCCTATGATCGCCCTGCAAAGGGAGGTCCAGGCCACTGGCTGGTAGGGCAATCAATCAATCTTGGGGCTCCACAATCACCCCAAAGAGGGAGGCCCAGGCCACTGACTGGCAGGCTGTGGCGGGTTGGCGGGGCCTCCCTCTGCCAGGGCGATCCATAGTGGAGCCCTGGTTGGGTGAGCAGGGCCTACCTCTTTGGGGCGATCCATCGTGGGATTCCCAGGCTGTGAGAGGGCACAAGCCAGACTGAGGGACCGCCCCTCCCACCCACCTGAGTGCACGAATTTCATGCACCAGGCCTCTAGTACTAAATGTTCAGCAATATATTTCAACTTAAGATTTTTACTTTAAATTACTAATCTTGATCCATTATTTTCTAACGACTTTAATTTGGAATCACAAAACACCTTATAACTCTAGCAAGCTGAACTGACAAATATTATAAGTAAAAAAATATATAAAGAAGCAGTTTTATATTAAAGTATTCATTAATAATATGGATTTGGTTCTAAATATTTGTGTACTTAATTATAAATCTTCCTGGAATCTTGGCTCTTAAACCTCTTTGAGGACAATTTTCTGCCACCTAATGAAAGTTACTTATTAAACAAAATGTTTGATAAGGGGTATGACTGGGGTAATTATTTTCCTTTAATTTAATAGTTTATTGCAGAAACTTCATAATTCAAAATGATATTACTTTTGGGGATTTTGAAACAATAGCCAAGAACTCTGGTCTATTTATGGATGTTTGCAAACTACTGAGGCTCCTACATTATTTTAATTTGCTGGAACTTTCTTGGAAATCAAGATATTTAAATATTTAATGCTATTTAAAATAGATATAATCCAATGTTTTTTTTTTAAAATATATATATTTTATTGATTTTTTTACAGAGAAGGGAGAGGGATAGAGAGAAACATTGATGAGAGAGAAACATCGATCAGCTGCCTCCTGCACACCACCTACTGGGGATGTGCCTGCAACCAAGGTACATGCCCTTGACTGGAATTGAACCTGGGACCCTTCAGTCCACAGGCCGATGCTCTATCCACTGAGCCAAACCAGGTAGGGCGAATCCAATGTTTTAATAGCCTTCATGGCTGGTGGAATAGCACAATGACAGATATTGTCTAGATCTCCTCCAATAATAATCTATTTTTCTTTCTCCTTCCTCCAGCTACAGTTTTGCTCAGGCCATTAGAGTTTCCAGTGGCTGCGGGAGTGACAAAATTGTTGAAAATGTCAGGAAAAAAATAAACAGCACAGAGCATTGAAGAACTGCAGAAAATATTAAATGATAGAACATACATGTAATTGAAATCCAAGAATATGAAGAGAGAATGAAGCAAAAATATGGAGAGATAATAATCAAGAATTTTCAGAATCAAATGAAGACAACATAATCCCAGATTCAAAGAATCACAAAAGTTCAAAGAATCGCATCAGGGTAAACACACACACTCACTCACAGTCACAAAGATATACAGAGGCACACCCACCTGGACACAATATATTCCAATGACTGAAAAGAAAAATTAGAAAGAAAATCTTACAAGTAGTAAGAAAAAAATAAAACATACAGAAGAATAAAGTAAATATTTACAGCCTGCTTCTTATTAGAAACTATGGGAGCCAGAAATCAGGTGCTGAAAAAAGATACCAAAAACAACATCAAAACAACAACCAATAAACATATGTCAAACCAGAATAGTTTTATTTGGTAAAAATATCTTTAAAAATAATGGAAAAATAGAGAAATTTTTAAGCAAACAAAAACTGATAAAATTCATTCCTGCTGCAGAACTGCACTACAACAAATGTTAAGAAATGGCTATCCCTGGACATTGTTGAAATGATGGTAAATATGAAGTAATTCACTTACTATTAATTCTTTAAAAAATAATTGTCCTATCTAAAGCAAAAACAGTATCAATGTACCAATGTATAATCGATTAATGACACATGGAAAAAAAATTAATGGTGATAAAATTAATGCCACAAAATATCTACAGAAAGAATTCAGATTAAATGATTATAAGGGTTAAACTGCATATGAAGCAGTACTTAAAGTTAAACTGTGATTAATTAAAGATGTGTGCTGTAAACCATACAGAGGACCATTAATGGGTTTGGGTGGTGAAGGAACTCTGTCTTAACTGTGGTGGTGATTATGTGATTTTGTCTTTGTACAACGGATATAACTGTACCCTAATGAGAATACATTTTACTGCATATAAATAATATTTCAATAAACCTAAAAAGGTAAAATTGGGAAGAACATGTCTAACTCTTACTCTCATAAGGATATTGTGGGGTTTAATATCATTGGAGGGCTTAGAACTACTTGGTTAAGATTTAAGGTCTTTATCTGGAATATTTCAAAGAATAGAATTTGGAATCCAATATCACAAGCTCCTTGTCTGACACACTTAAAATGCAGAGGGAACTGGTGGAGGGCCTTGGAGGACATGGAAAATCTTAGAGGATGTAGGTCAAAAACATTTTAAGGCTCAGGAAATATGTTTCTTTAACGGATATAATATTCATAATTTTATGGTCTCGCAAAGGCATGATGGCAATAAAAATGTGCTGTTACACTATCAAATGGCTCTTATGACAAGCATGATCCCTTTACTTTCTCCACACTGATTCTCCCAACTCAGTTGTAGACGCTGCCAGGAAATCTGCTCTTTAAGGAAGCACACGGGGATGAGGAAAATCTGAAAGGGGTGGAATGAAGGAGAAGAAAAGCTAATGGAAAGAGATGTGTCTTAATTTTACTTTGACTCCTCTTATAGCAATTTGTGTTATTGGAGGGTTGCTGTGGGAACTCTGGTGTTTAATTTCCTGACATTTCTGAGAATTAAATAGAATGGGTATGGTTAGATTAACATAGTGAGCAAGAATGTTGATTTTTTTTGGTCTCTTCTGACATGTAAAAGGTCAAAGTAATATGACATGTAAGAGGCCAAACTAAGCAGTTCTTTTTGTTAAAACAGATATTCTAAGCCAATCTTCCTATGAAGGGAACAAATCTCAGAATAAATCACTACAGTAGTCCTCCCCCTTATCCGTGGGGAATAGGTTCCAAGACCACCAGTGGATGCCTAAAACCGGGGATCGTACTAAACCCTATATGCACTATATTTTTCTTATATATACAAACGTATAAAAGAGTTTAATTTATAAATTAGGCATAGTAATAATTAATAACAATAATTAATAATATAATGGACATATAACAATATACTGTAATAAATATTTTATAAATGACTTTGGTGCAACTATTGAGTAAAATAAGGTTACCTGATTACATGTACTGTAATACCTCCACTGTCTATTTTACAACCTAGATGGCTACTAAGTGACTAGTGGGCGAGAACAGTATACAGCTTGGATGCACTGAACAAAGGTGTCATTTACAATCCAGGTGGGAAAAAGAGAAATGCCATGGGATCTCATCATGCTACTCAAAACAGCACACAATTTAAAACCTATGAGTTGTTTATTTCTGGCATGTTCTCTTTTACGTTTTGGACCATGGGAAACTAATATTTAGTGGTGGGCATGAAGGCAGTGATCATCTTCACCACATCCCTCAGGGTGGCTGTAAGTCTTTGATGTTCTCAGTAAAACACCTGCAGGACACAGAGGCAGTAGTCCTAACTGGTACACTAGATTTAAGTCTATATTCCAACTCCTTTGAATGTATGTCTCTAATTATAACAATCAGCTGGAAATTATCACAAATTGTTTTGATTAACATTTACCATAATGAAAATATCCAAGCAATACTTGGCTCTCTCTCAAAGAGACAGAGAGAGAAAAGGAGATATTGGCTCTTGAATCAGCAGATCTAAATTCTAATCCCAAAACTACTCCTTACTAGTTACAAAACTATGAGCAAGTTATTTATCCTCTCTGTTACTTAGTTTTAGTCATCTATAAAATGGAGCAGATAAAATCTATAATGTGATTTAAAAGACTAGAGATAAAAGATTTAGAGTACTTAGAACAGAATCCAGAATCTTAGAACTGAAACATGTCTTATACATCTCGCCTTTCCATCAGTTAGTTGAGGGTTAGTGCTCCAAATATACACCTTGAGTATACAGTCAATAGTAAATCTATCTGTCTCTCCTAACACTTTGTACTATGCAGCTGAAAGTGGTTGTGACCTGATGGTTGTATTCTGATATAGAAAAAATATGTAATAACTCTGGCCTCAGAAAATGGGAACAGAGAAAGCAAGAACATTCATTGTACTCTGTAGGCAATCAACTTATCTTGTCACCATAAGTCTAGAATCTGATTACCCTTAGCATAAACAGCTATAAAATGTAAGTGGCCATGAAGTTATCAAGGTCTTTTGTTTGTTTATTTCAATGCAATAATCTCAAGAGCTTAAAAACTCCATGAATCTTGACGTGCTTCTTTTGCCAGAGATTCTCCTTTTATATTTTTAAAAAATTTATCTAGAAGAATGTATTCATTCTTAAATTACCTTTCATAATGCTTATTCTACCCAAAAAACACATATAGGTCATGTTTTTATATTTTTTTCAAAAACAGCTATACAGTGGGGCCTTGACTTACAAGTTTAATTCGTTTCGAGACGGAGCTCGTTAAGGAGCTCATTAACTCAAATTACTCTGTCAACTCAATGCAAAAAATCGGCCTAGAGACAGCTGGTATCTTAAAAAACTCATTAGTCGGGACACTCATAAGTCAAGGCCCCACTATACATAAAAAAATATTTATCTAATCTTATTTTTTCTTTACTCCTTTCAGATAAGAATTAAGTTCTCTAGCAAATTTAAAATTTGTCAAATAATTTTAGCAGTAAGGTATATTTTTTCTACTTTTTAAAAAATAATATATCTTAGAGATAGAAGGTAATATGAAAAAAGATAGAATATGAAATCTGTTATCCCTCCAACATTGTCCTATTGATCTGGGACAATGGAGTATATTCCAGAATGTGTTGAGTTGATAATTTTATCTGGTTTAAAGTCAACTATTATTAATCCATATACACAATCTAGATTATGTTCTAGACCAGGGGTGGGCAAACTTTTTGACTCGAGGGCCACAATGGGTTCTTAAACTGGACCGGAGGGCAGGAACAAAAGCATGGATGGAGTGTTTGTGTGAACTAATATAAATTCAAAGTAAACATCATTACATAAAAGGGTACGGGCTTTTTTTTTTTTAGTTTTATTCATTTCAAACGGGCCGGATCCGGCCCGCGGGCCGTAGTTTGCCCACGGCTGTTCTAGACAAATAATCCAATAGAACTTCTGTGATGATATAAAGCTTATATGTCTGTGTTTTCCAATATGGTAGCCACCAGCCACATGTGACTAGCAATCACTTTAAATATGACTAGTGTACTGAAAAACTGAATATTTATTTTTATTTCAATTAATTAAAATCTAAATAGCCACATGTGGCAAGTTGTTTCATATAAGACATCATACTAAACTTTAAATCTCATATGAAAGCAAATGAGTATTCAAAGAGATGTCTTCCATTAAACCTTATCATTTACTCAGATATAGAAAACAAATATATATAGGGATAAAATTGCAATTCATTTTTATATTACTGAGAAAACAAAGCCATTGTTAGCAGAAACATATGGAATGAACATTTATTCCTTATCTACTGGATGTCAGATACTCTACAAGGATGTATGAAAACAAACATAAGTCATAAGCCCTGCCTATGAAGCCTAAAGACTAGTGAAGAACAAACAAATATATAATGCAGGGTAATAAGTACTGTAGCAAACCATAAACTCATTGCAATTGAAATATAGAAATGAAAAAATATAACTTTGTCTAAAGTTGGTATGAAGTAGTATTAAGTGAAAAACTTAAGTAGAATATTTAGGAAAGCACAAGATGCCTATCGTTTAATCTTCAGCTGGACATATTATGCTCTAAAGCATTGTTATTACTGTATTTTCCAATGGCTTTGGCCATTCAACAACTACATATACACTCTTGAGAATGAAGAAAGTTAGTACTATTTCATTCTGGGTTATGAATTAATGGTCCTTGTTCTCATGTAAAATAATGTCTTATTTAATAGACAAAATATTTTTAAATAAGTTAATTTGGAAAGATAAGCATTTAAATATACACAATTTTAACAAACCAAGGAAACCTACAACAATGCAAACACACAATATATTATAGCCTTATTGAAGTATACTACACATACCATGAACTACCATAAAATCCACCCATTGTCAAGGGACAATGACATTTTTTAGTAAATTTATAGAGTTGTGAAACCATTACCACAACCCAGATTCAAAGCTACTGAATGAGCCCAAATATTTTCCTTGAACAGGTTTGCCCTATTCCCATTACCCCATATTAGACAATCACTGACCTGGCCTCCATAAATATGGAATATTTGGCTTCTTTTCAAGCATTTTATATAAATGAAACTTTAGGACTCTTTTGGAACAACACTTGTACTGATAATTGTCTTAGTTGATTCAGAAGAATGTGAAATTACTAATACCCTTACGAGGCCATGGGAGAAATGCATTGACTTGGGGAAGAGTCTTGAATTGGGCGCAGGTGGCTACACCTTACCCTTCATGCTCAGGGAAGGGCAGTAGACTCAACTTCTAACTTGTCTTTTCTATCTGTGAGTGTGATGGTTATTTGCTGCAGAGAGAAGGCTCCTGTTCAGTGAGTACACTGCTTGTATTCTCAAACAAATGCCTGGGTTTTTGAGATGCTGTCCTTCTCTTTTCTGTTGTCAGCCTTAGCAATCTCATCATGCTGGGTCAATAAGTAGGAACCAGGAGAAAAATGTGGGAAACAATAGTTTCCGGAGGTTGTGTGGTTTGCTCAGAATGCACTTACTTTATGCTGGAGAGTGCTTTCTTTGATAAAGTCTTTTAAAAAGCATTGATTACTCACACTCCCACACACGCACACATAGACATAAAAAGTCAAGTACCACTTATGTAAGAATGGGGATTTAAAGTTCACTTGGGATTAATTTTGATTCTTTTCTTTCCTTCCCTGCTAAATAAAAGCATGTGAGAGATGTCAAACCATAGTGTGCCTACTGTGAGTTTGTTGCATTATTTTGTAAAGCCTTTTAGGGAATGAGGAGAAAGTCATGATTAGTGATTTGGTTCCATTCTGATTAACAAGGATTTAAGCTGCAATTTTTTCCATTATGAATTAAATGTCACACTTCATTAGAGTGGAGCCAATTCAGTCCATTCCAAGTTATATCCATGTTTCTGATATTAAATCCTTTCCTCAAAATTTATTAACTTGGCATCAGATGCCCCAAGTGTATCTTTTTTCAATTAAAGAAGAAAACATCAGAACAAAATTTCCTCCGTTGCATTGATATGAGCTAGAGAAGCAAAATGATCTTTGGTTGAATTCTAATGATTGTAGAAATAACTTAAAATATAAGATGTTAAGAATTAGCAGACATAAGCCAGTTTATGAGTATAGGACAGGTAGCCTACTTTTCTGCACCCCTCCAAACAGGCACTAATTTTATAAGTCTCTCCTATATTCCACAATTAAAATGTAAATATAAGTAATATAAAATGGTTTTTAAATGTTTGATAGTACAGACAATTACTTATAACTGCATATTTTTCATATACTTTTATAATTTTATGCATAAAACTATCAATATTTTTATCTGGCTGGCTCATGCAAGGTGCTTACTATGTATTAGTGAGTAAATTAAACACTGTGAAGGATATAACATACTTCAGACCTAAAATCCAAAGCTAGTTCTTAAAATTATGTGTAGTAATTATTCTTTGCATATTACAATTTATTTTATTAAATTATCACAATATATTACTAACTTACGTTTTGTCTCTCAGACAAAATAGAAATTTGTGAGAGTACATGGAAACATAAAATACTTGATGACCTGAAAATGTATACAATAATGCAATCATGTGATTCTAGAGTAAAATTCATATAGCCAAAGATATATTATTTAGGAAAAATTGATACTCTCCTGATTCCTGTAACTTTGCTCTTCTCTTTAGGAAAACTTCTCAAAAGTGTTTTTCTGTATTTACTTTCTTCAATCTCTCATCATATTTTCTCTTCATAACTCTTTTATCAGACTTTCATCTCAAATGCTTTTATCTAGCTCACCAAAGTCCACTCTCCTGGTAAATTCAATAGGCAATTCTCAATCTCTATCTGATTTTTTGATTTCTCACAAGTGATTACTCCCTGAACCTGAAACACTTTTTCATGGTTTCTGGAACAACACTCTTGTTTTTCATCTAACATAGTAGTTTTTTCCTTTAAATGAACTTGATGCTGATTTGACCATCTATTCCAGATCTCAACATTTCTGATCTACACTTTTTTTTTTTTTTGGTGCCAAAGGGCTCCATTCTAAAACCCATCTCTACTATGTTTTATATCATTACACAGATAATCCATTAAGTCTCAGTGCCTCAAATGTAATTTTTATTAATATTGCATATTGTTATTGGTTAAATGTTAATCCCCCAAATTGATACTTGGAAGTATGCCACTTCAGATCAAATCTATATTTCTTTGCTAGGGCTACCAAATACTGGGTGGCTTAAATAACAGAAACATATTATCTTACAGTTTTGAAGGCCAGAATGTAACTTTATTTTGAAAAAATTTTCTGCTCTCCCTAAATGAGTTGCTAATTTTCTGGCAACACATATTATTTTTAAACTAGAGGCCCAGTGCACAAAATTTGTGCATGGGTAGGGTCCCTAGCAGCTGCTTGCTGCCAGCTGGGGCCTCCCTTCATTCCTTGTGGCCCCCTGGTGGTCAGCACATGTCATAGCAAGCAATCAAACTCCAGTAGGTTGAACTCCTGAGGGGACACTTTGCATATCAGGCATATATATATATATATATATATATATAGACTAGAGGCCCAGTGCACAAATATTTGTGCACTCGGGGGGGGATGGGGGGGGTCCCTCAGCACGGCCTGTGCCCTCTCGCAGTCTGGGAACCCTCGGGAGATAACGCCCTGCTGGCTTAGGCCTGCTCCCGGGTGGCAGAGGGCAGGCCCAATCCCTAGGTGCAGCCCCTGGTCGGGCTCAAAGCAGGGTTGAATGGGAAATTGGGGCGCCGCCCCCTGACATGCACAGAGCAGGGCGGATTGGGAGGTTGCGATGCCACTCTCAGTCACGCTCAGGGTAGGGCCAATTGGGGGGTTGGGGCACCGCCCCCTGTCACACTCAAGGCAGGGTCGATGGGGAGGTTGCGGCGCCAACCCCTGTCACGCACAGAGCAGGGCCAATCAGGGGGTTGGGGCGCTGCCCCCTGTCACGCAGAGAGAAGGGCGGATCAGAGGGTTGGGGCACCACCCTCTATCACCCACAGAGCAGGGCCGATCAGGGGGTTGGGGAGCTCCCCCCTGTCATGCACAGAGCAGGGCGGATCAGAGGGTTGGGGCGCCACCCTCTATCACCCACAGAGCAGGGCCGATCAGGGGGTTGGTGTGCCGCCACTGTCACACTCAGGGCAGGGCCGATGGGGAGGTTATGGCTCTACCCCATCACACACAGAGCAGGGCCCGTGGGGTGGGAGGGTTGGGGCGCTGCCGTCTATCACCCACAGAGCAGGGCCGATCAGGGGGTTGGGGCGCCGCCACTCTCACACTCAGGGCAGGGCTGATGGGGAGGTTATGGCTCTACCCCGTCACACACAGAGCAGGGCCCGTGGGGTCGGGGGGTTGGGGCGCCGCACCCTGTCACACACAGAGCTGCAGTGCGATCAGGACGTTGGGGAGCTCCCCCGTATCAGGCATAGAGCAGGGCTGATCAGGGGGTTGGGGCGCCTTCCCGTGTCAGGAACAGAGCAGGGCCGATAGGGAGGTTGTGGCCCCGTCCCCTGTCACACACAGAGCCACAGGACGATCAGGGGGTTTGGGTGCTGCCCCCTGTCACGCTGATCCCGGTGCCGGGAGACCTCACGGCTCCGCTGATCCCGGTGCTGGGAGGCATATTACCCTTTTACTATATAGAATAGAGGCCTGGTGCATGGGTGGGGGCTGGCTGGTTTGCCCTGAAGGGTGTCCCGGATCAGGCTGGGGGTCCCCACTGGGGTGCCTGGCCAGCCTGGATGAGGGGATGATGGCTGTTTGCAGCTGGTCACACACCCTTCAGGGTGGGGGTCCCCACTGGGGTGCCTGGCCAGTCTGGGTGAGGGGCTGAAGGCTGTTTTCAGGCTGGGACTGAAGCTCCCAACTGCTCCTTTTTTTCTTTTCTATTTTTTTATTCTGACCCAGCTTTAGCTTTGAGGCTCCAGCTCTTAGGCCTCCGCTCCTGAAAGCAGGTATCTGGTTTGTTTAGGTTCTACAATTGAAACTCTGTATCAACTCCAGGTCTGAGATCCCGGCTAGCTGAAAGCTGGTTTCTGGGGTTTTGTTTAGCTTCTATTTTTATAACTATGTGCCAGCTCAGAGGCCTGCAGCCGCAGGCGGGGAACGTTGGAGTCCTCCGTCACTGAAGCAAGCAAGCCTCATGTTAGTTTCAAGCTGCCGGGCTGCCGGCCGCCATCTTGGCTGGCAGTTAATTTGCATATCGCCCTGATTAGCCAATGGGAAGGGTAGCGGTCATACGCCAATTACCATGTTTCTCTTTTATTAGATACAATGTGTTGGTTAAACTTTTTTGGGTCATTGCATGCAATATGTTACAAATTAGGTAATACTGAAGTATTGGTCTTAATCCAATAACAAGTGGAAATTCAGACAAACACACACATTGGGAGAAAATCATGTGAAGGTGTAGACAGAGATGGGGGGAGGCCTGGATAAGCCAATGAAAACCAAAAGCTGACAGAAAACCACCAGAAGCTGGGGCAGAGGTGTGAAAGTGTTCTTCACTCTACCAACGGCACATTGATTTTGGACTTCCTTTTTTTAAAAAAAAAAAATATATTTCTTTATTGATTTCAGAGAAGAAGGGAGAAGGAGAGAGAGATAGAAACATCAATGATGACAGAGAATCATTGATTGGCTGCCTCCTGCATACCCCCCACTAGGGATCGAGCCCGCAACCCAGGCATGTGCCCTTGGCCAGAATCGAACCTGGGACTGTTCAATCTGCAGGCCGACGCTCTATCCGCTGAGCCAAACCGGCTAGGGCGATTTTGGACTTCTGACTTCCAAAACTGTGAGACTATGTTGAAGTCACTCAGTTTGTGCTATTCTGTTTGATCTGAAATAATCTATCAAAAATTTATATCTCCAGCTCCATTATTTCCCTGAAATTTATACACAGTTACCTACTTGGATTTCTCATTTGCATCTTATATTGATCTCCTGACTCCTCCATCCCCACCCTAATCTTGCTCTTCACCCCACCCCCACCCCCAGTTATTCACATCTTAGTAAGTGATATTCAGCTGGTGAAGTAAAAATCTGGGCATCACACTTTCCCAAAGACATCAAGAAGCCCTGCTGGCCATACCTGCAAAAGATGTTCTCACTGTAACCATGTCTCACTGTTGCAGCACTAGCATCACCTCTGCCAAAGCAACTCAACACCATCCTAGTTAACATGCTGTTTTGTTCACCTAGATTCCTAGAAAGAAAAAGAAAGAAAGAAAGAAAGAAAGAAAGAAAGAAAGAAAGAAAGAAAGAAAGAAAGAAAGAAAGAGAAGGAAGGAAGGAAGGAAGGAAGGAAGGAAGGAAGGAAGGAAGGAAGGAAGGAAGGAAGGAAGGAAGGAAGGAAGAAAGAAAGAAAGAAAGAAAGAAAGAAAGAAAGAAAGAAAGAAAGAAAGAAAGAAAGAAAGAAAGAGAGAAAGAGAGAGGGAGGGAGGGAGGGAGGGAGGGAGGAAGGAAGGAAGGAAGGAAGGAAGGAAGGAAGGAAGGAAGGAAGGAAGGAAGGAAGGAAGGAAGGAAGAAAGGTTACCTGAAATATTAAGCTTATTTCCACTGTTTATCCCCTATGATTAATTTTCCACACAGCAATTAGAGTTATATTTTAAATATTTAAATCAGATTTTCCCCTTTTTCTGCACAAACCCACTAATGATTCCCTTAAATTCCACAGCTGTGGTTCTTGACTGGGGGCAACTTTGATCCTACTGCTCCTTGTAGGGATATTTCACAATGATTGGAGACATTTTTGGTTGTCACAACTTGAGTAAGGGGTATACTGGCATCTAGTATTTATAGGCCAGAGCTGCTGAAAAACTCTCCATAGTACACAGGTCAGTACAAATGTTAACAGTGCTGAAACGGGGAAATTCTGAGTTACAGAATCTGACTTCTCTGACTCGTAGGCTATTACTCTGTCCCTAATCACCCTCCCTGCCCAAGTTAATTTTACAGCCACATTTTCAAACATGCCAAACACATTCCCGCCATGGGGTTTTTGCACATACTTTTTTTTTTTTTCCTGCTTGCAAGGCTTTTACTCTAGGTGTCACATAGCTCACCTTCTCATTTCGTTCAGATTTCTGTTAAAAATGACCTTTCCAGAAAGGCCTTCTCTGATGTCGTTATCTAAAATAGTGTAATACCTTAACCAATAAAGAAATTAAAGATAAAAAATAAATAAAAATAAAATAAAATAGTTCCTTGCTAATAGTCTATCCCATATCCTGCTTTAGTTTTATGCCTATTATTATCTGATATTTTTATATGTGTTTAATTTATCTCAAACACAACCACGTCTATCCCTGCCCCCAACTAAAATCTAAGCTCCATTATTAGTAGCAGGATTTTTTTGTGTTTGCTCATTGCTCTACGTTCAGCTCTGAGGCCACTCAATAGACAAAAACAAACAAACAAAAACTTTTGTGAAATGAATGAATGAGTGAATTTGATGCTTAGTTGGCTAATATTCCATGGCCAAAAGTTCATAGGTAACCCATTTTTGGAGTATGTGGGGCTTTTCATCAATATATAAATCCCAGGAGAAGTCAAATAACAGAACCAGAACTTTGTGTGCAATTGACAAGAATTTCCACTCCACCTCTAAAAATGCATAGTCAGACAATTATAAATCTGGAGACCATTCAAACTAATCACAGTCAGAACATCCCTCATAATTCCATTTTCCAAAACTATATTCAACCTATGTTGAAAACCTACATTAAACCTCTTTGCTAAACCCATCTTCCATTCTCCCAGCCTCTGATACCCTTTCATTGCACCTTCTGGACCTCATGGTCAGTGATTAACAAAATTCAAAATGCCCCACTCTCTTTTATGAATATCCCTTTACTTTCTACAGAACTTCCTTCTCCTACAGTGCTTTCCTGAAGTAAATATTTTCTTTTTCCTACAACCCTCTTACCTCAGACCTGGAGGGCACTGGATGACTTCCTTTCCCCATCTTGCCTCCTGCCAGCCTACCTCCTCTCAATCAATCCAGCTTGGAAATTTATGACATCTAATTACACTGTACATTGTACCATCTTGGAGGTCTTCCAGGCTTTAAGGATGTTCCCCTCCTCTAGAAAATTTAGCTCTAAACACACTATCAATCTCTTCGAAAAACTTTCTTTTGTTGCTCACCATACATTCTATCTTGATGTAGATGATCCTTTTGATAACCCAGTTATTCAGTTTCTTAACCTACTTTCCTTTAATAATCCTGTTCTCTATCCCAACTAGGGCACTCATTGTTGAGATCCTATGTAAACCTTATAGTTATAAAGATATGCAATTTTTGTAACCTCAATTCTACAGTAAGCATTCTACTTCCCAAACTAATAGACAAAAAACTATTTTTGTTCCCACTCCAACTTAATATTTTTAGTGACACTGGCAAATAAATTTGGACTTACTCTTGATTCTTTTTAGCATACCCTGTAATTATATTCAGGATCCAACCACTGCTCACCACCTCCAACTGTAGTAAATTACTCACTGTTTTATCGTTTTTATAATAGCATCAAAAATAAAAGCATCATTTAAGTTGCACTGGACAATCCAAATTTTAATATTAATGAGGTGAAAATAATGGTTATGTATTTTTATGTGATGTATATAAACAAAGACATAATGATAGAAACACATAGGATAAATGTAAGGTAAATTCATGGGTTTATAGTTAAATGTCTTATTGGATAAACAGAATATGCTCAGGTTAATGTCAGAACTAAAAAGAGAAATATATGTTTTGTTCAGAAATTGGGTAGTTTTGAATGTAGGAGAAAGAGGTAGAACTCCTTTCGGAAGCAGGGGATCATTTATGAAATTGACTTTCATTGTGTAACAAGGTCTGACCAATGTGTTATCACAGTTTGTTTATTTTATTTTAGAGCACTGAAAACATTTCTTTTTTTTTTTTAAATATATTTTATTGATTTTTTACAGAGAGGAAGGGAGAGAGACAGAGAGTCAGAAACATCGATGAGAGAGAAACATCGATCAGCTGCCTCCTGCACATCTCCTACTGGGGACATCCCCAGGTACATGCCCTCGACCGGAATCGAACCTAGGACCCTTCAGTCCGCAGGCCGACGCTCTATCCACTGAGCCAAACTGGTTTCGGCGAAAACATTTCTTTATTGTGGTTAATTTTTCAGAAACAGCTAACAGTCACAATCCTATATAACAAATTTTTTCATTAACTAATGGTTATAAATGACAAGAAGATATAAATAATATTCTAAGAATTTTGCTAGGGGACAACTGGTTGTTTAAAAAAATCACATAGATTTCTCCTAGTCAATAGAGTAAAACAAATGGTGACCTTTTCCTCATTTAACAGCTCAAAGGTATTGGTTGTATTCTAAAAGAAACTGACTGAGAATGTGGCTATATATTAACCTTATTTAGAGTATCAATTTTAGAGCTTTAAAGCAATCATTAAAGGGTCAAAACATTTTTGAAAATAACTGGTAATTTTGAAGTCATATGAGATGTTTGGCATTCCTTTATTTATGTGTTTATAAGTTAATACGGGTGATTAACTAACATCTTTGGTCTTGCTTATATTGATGAGACTTATCAGAAGGATGAGGTATTAAAATATAAAAATCTAATTAGTATAATGACTTTACCTTTTATTTCTTGATTTGGGAGAGAGAGATTTATTGTTGTGCTTTACCTTCTATTTCTGTACAACCACTTTTTCAAATTACTTTTAACTGAACAGCTCAAAAAATTATCACCAAACAAATACATTTAAAATCTAACATTTGTATCAAGAAATAGCATCCCAGAAATCCCTTACACATTCCTTCCCAATTATAGTATTTAACTAGAGGTCCCATGTACAAAAATTTGTGCACTGGAGGGGGGCGTCCCTCAGCCCAGCCTGCACCCTCTCACAGTTCAGGAGTCCTCAGGGGATGTCCTACTGATGGCTTAAGGACACTCCCCATGGGGAGCAGGCCTAAGGCACAGTCTGGCCTCCCTCTGGAGGAGGCAAACTGGCCGTCCAGTCAGGGGATGGAACCACCCCCATCATCCCATCATTGCTGCCTGGCCTCTCTTTGCAGGAGGCAACCGGATGGGCCAATCAGGGGACAGTGCTGCCCCCCCAATCGCTCCTCTGCTGCCCCCTACCCCCATTGCTGTTCCCTCCTTCGGCCCACTGGCACACACCTTAGCTGGCCTGGTGCTGCCTGCTCACTGGACCTGCCCCCCACTGACTGGTCGTTGCGCTGTTAGGTTGATTTGCATATTATGCTTTTATTATATAGTATGTTCCCTGACACTTAAGATAACCATCATGTTAGTCACTTCTTAAATTTTCTTTATAGGCTTACCTGTAAACTTACATGGCAACATTATATGCTAGTTTTGCCTGTTTGAAACTTCATAGAAGTTGAATTATATAAAATATAATTTTTAATATGGCTTGATATTTTATTTATGGAAATTAATCTTCAATGGGGAGTTAGATCATTTTAATTGCTATATAATATTCTATTATATGATTATAGAATATTTTAACCTGACATTTGGATTTGTGTAATTAAGAATGGCTGGGTTATGCCAGGATAATAAAATCCTCAAAATTTCAGTGGTCTAAATCAACAAAGGGTTATTTTTCACTCTTTCTTCATGTCCACTGAATATTAACTGGTGACTCATCACTTGAGTTGTCATCCTTACCCCATGATAGAGTCAAACAGAGTAGCTACTATCTGGAGTGTTGCCTAATGCAACAGTGGTGAGGAATGAGGAGGAAATTAATAAAGCACACATCAGTTCTTAAAGCTTTTATATGGAAATGGCATATGTCATTTCTAATCATGTTTCATTGGCCAAAACTGTCATACAGTCTTGTATGATTTCAAAGAGCAAGAAATATAAAATCTTCCTAAAAAAGAGATGAATTTGATATTGGAGAATAGTACAGCTTCCCAGAGGCCATATTCGATTTTTGCAAATACTTGGTTCATTCAAGCTTACATAATCAGAATACATTCCCTCTCATCCTAATGGAGACAATCCAAAACTTACAAACAATCCATATTTTGAACTCAAAGTAAAAGATCTCTGTATCATGTAAGTTAATTCCTATGTCAGGTCAGGATGTGGTTTTGCTTCATGCAGAGAACTGAAAAGAAATTGTATATTCATCCAACAGAAGCAGAATGCATACGTGAAACACTCTCCAGGATAGATCATATTATATGTCACAAAGAAGTCCTAGTAAACCTAAAAAGACTAGAATCATGCCAAGTATCTTCTTACAAACACAGTGGTATGAAAGAAAAGTAATAGCAAGAGTGCCGTGACCTCTTTGGCAGGGGTTCAGGATCTGAGGGGGGGCCAACACACAAATGAAAATGCTATACAAGAAATATGAATTTAGAAGGCATTGGGGGCCGGGTGGAGCCTCTTTCCTGAAGGGACATACCGACTTCTGGGTCCCATCTGCTTTTTATTCACTTGAATACACATTTTCCATTAGCAATGCATATAGGCAAATCAAAGGTAAGTTTGGTAAACAGTATAAGGATGATCAGGTTAGGAAATTGCCTTAAGCCATTGAGCCCACAGCAGGGCAATATTATGCTGATTTTCAGCCCTGCTGAATATCAAAGTCCATTGGCCTTCCAATGATTCTTTTTGCATTAATATGCTAACTGCTGTTTGCTTTAGCCTCCAGCACAGGAGAAAAACTGAAAATTTCATAAGAAGGTTGAAATTAAGAATACACTTGTAAGAAAACAATACATTAAAAAGAAATTGACAGAAAAAATATCTTGAAGCAAATAAAAATGAAAATATAGCATACAGAAAAACTTATGGAATACAGCAACTGGAGTTCTAAGATGAAAGCTTATAGCAATTAATGCCTACATTAAGTAAAAAAAAATAAAAACATTTTAAATTAAAAACTTTATACCTCAAAAGGAACTAGAACCAGAACAAGAAAAAATAAATCCAAAGATAGAAAGAGAAAGAAAATAACAATAATTGGAGCAGAAATTAATTAAATAGAGACCAGAAAAACAATAGAAAGGGTTAATAAAGCCAAGAGCTGCTTTTTTGAAATGATAAACAAAATTGACAAACCTTTATACTAACTAAAAAGAAGAGAGACAAAAATAAGTAAAATCTGAAATTTAAGATAAGACATTACACCTGATACCACATATATACAAAGAATCTACTATACACAATTAATGCCAACAAATTGAACAACTTAGAAGAAATGGATACATTCTTAGAAACACACAATCTGCCGAGATTAACTCATGAGGAAATATAAAACCTGAATAGACTAATAATGAGAAAAGAAATTGACTCAGTAACCAAAAATCTCCCAACAAAGAAAAGCTCAGCACTTAATGGCTTTCCTGGTGAATTTGACCAAATATATAAAGAAAAATTAATGCCAAAGTTTCTCAAAATTTTTTCAAAAATTAAAGAATAGGGAACATTCATTCCCAAACTCATTTTTTCCGAGGTCAGCATTACCCTGGTACCAAAGTCAGATAAGGATCCTACAAGGAAACTACAGACCAATATTTGTTATAAATATAGATACAAAAATTCTCAATAAAATCTTAGCAAAGTAAGTTCAAAGGCATATTAAAAGTATTATATACCATAATGAAGTGGGATTTGTCCCTGTGATGCAAGGATGGTTTAATAGACATAATTCAATAAATGTGATACACTGCATTAATAGAATGAAAGATAAATATCCTATATAATGAAATACTACTATGCTAAGTGGCTGGTCATTCCAATCTGTTCAACCAATCAAAGTGTAATATGCTAATGATATGCTGAGAGGCCGCTCAACTGCTCGTTATGATGTGCACTGACCACTAGGGGGCAGACAATCAACTGGTTGACCAGTCACCATAACGTGCACTAACCACCAGGGGGAAGACGCTCTGACTAGTAGGTTAGCTTGCTGCTGGGGTCCGGCTGATCAAGACTGAATGAGATTGGCTGGACATGCCCTGGAGCCCTCCCGTAACCCCTCCCCAGCTGGCCAATTTCTCGTGTCCCTCCCCAGCCCTGATCATGCACTGGTGAGGCCCCTCCACCTGGCCTGTGCCCTCTCACAATCTGGGATCCCTCAGGGGATGTCGGAGAGCCAGTTTCAGCCCTATTCCACAGGCCAGGCTGAGGGACCCCATTGCTGCATGAATTCGTGCACCGGGCCTCTAGTCTATAGTAATCACAATATTTTGAGACAAAGCATTTAAGAAATATAACATCCTTTCATGATAAAAATACTGAACAATGGATATAGAAGGAACATACTTCAATATAATAATGACCATATGTGACAAGTGCACAGCTGACATCATGCTTAATGATGAAAGGCTAAAACTTTTCCCCTAAGACCATAAACAAGATAAGGATGCTTTCTCTCACCACCCCTATCAACAAAGTCTGGGAAGTCTTAGCCAGAACAATCATATAAGGAAACCAATAAAAGCCATTAAAATAAAAAAGGAAGATGTATGTAAATGTGTCTTTGAATGTAGATTTGTTCTTATACATAGGAAATCCTAGACTCCACCATTCCATAAATATAATATGATCAGATATAATACCTGTAACAGTTAACAATTGTTTTTTTAACAATAGTTAAAACAACAAACATTTATTTAGGTTATAAATTTTCTGGGTTATTCTAACCTAGAACGGTTTGGCTATTTTGAGCTGGGCTCCTGTACATCTGCAGGTAGTTTTGAATTGTCTGGGGGATATAGCTTTCTAAGTGACCTTTCATATATGACAAGTGGCTGGCTTTCAACTGCAACAATGGAGAGACTTAGCCAAGTCATCTAGTGGGTATACCCAGGTTTGTTCACATAGAAGCAGGTTAGCAAGAGTAGCAAAATGCAATACTCAAGAGCTTTTTAAGCTTTTGTTTGCAGTATATTCATCAATGTCTCAATGGCCAACACAAGTTACATGGTAAACTTGATTCTAATAATTTCATTGGGTGGAAAAATAGTCTCTACCTCATGATGGGAATTGCAGTAGATAATATGATTATATTTGCAAGCTACCACATTATTGTATTTATATTGTCAAAATCTATTTGACATTTGATTAGAATTATTTTAGTGTAGGTTAATGTAGAGAATAGGCTTGTATTACTTTATGAGTAGTGGAATATTCCTGATTTTCTATTCTCTAAAACAGTTTGTGTAATATTAGTATTTTTTTCCTTAAGCATTTGAATGTATTTGCAGTTTAAGTTTGGTTATTCCTTTTGCATGTGATATCTTTTCCCATTTTTTAAGTATTTATTTGATGTGTTCTTTACTTTTAGATGTATAATTAGCAAATATCACAAAGGTGGCTTAAAAATTTCATTCTAATTGTTTTTATCTTTCGTATGGGACATTTAACCTCTTTACTTTTTATATAATTACTGGCATATTGTACTTACTCTCGCTCTTTGTCTGTTTGATCTTAATGTTTTATTGATTCTACTAGAGGTCGGGTGCACGGAATTCCTGCATGTGTATGGTCCCTAGGCCTGAACTGCGGTCAGGGCCATCTTTCTCAGCTGCCCGCAGCTGTCCCCATTTCCCCCCACACCCTTACTCTAGTTCCCCATTTGCCATCATGTGATTGGTGCCTGAAAGCCAGAGAAAGAGACTGAGAGGTCAGCTGTTCCCGCCCACTCACTGGCCCCGCCCTGCTGCAGGTCACCCTCTGTGTGTGGGGTGACTAGAGGGGCAGGGGACTTGGCCTGACTCCGCCCATGTCACCCCCCACCCACCCCTGGTTCCCAGTTCGCCATCAGGCAATTGGAGCCTGCCAGCTGGGGAAAGGGACCAAGAGATGATCAGTTCGCCTCATAGTGACTGGTCCAGCAGTCATTCTTGTCATGCCACCATTAGGGTCAATTTGCTTATTACCCTTTTATTATATAGGATAATGGCCTGGTGCATGAGTGGGGGCCAGATGGCCTGCCCTGATGGGGGCCCCAGATCAGGGTGGGGGTTCTTACTGCAGGCTGGAGCTGGCTGGGGGAAGGGGCCACCAGGAGTTTGCAGGCTGGCCATGCTCCCAATCAGGGTGGGGGTCCCTCCTGGAGGGGGTGAGGCCAGCCTGGGCGAGGGGTCACAGGTGGTTTGCAGGCCATCCATGCCCCTGATCGGGGTGGGAGATCCCCACTGGGGGGCGGGGCAGGTCTGGGCGAGGGGCTGCAGTCATTCTGGTCTCTGGTCATTCTAGTCATTCCGCCATTTCGGTCGCTGGGCTTTTATTATACAGGATGTTATTTTTCTCTTGTTTCTGGTCTTCTGTTTATTTGGATATTTTTTTCCCCATTTTTCCTTTACTTACTCATAAGTTATAACCTTTACCCATTTTAATGGTTACTGAAGACTATAATATGCATTTACCATTAACTAGAGTTCATATACAATCTGTAATTTATACTATCCCTAGACAATGTAAGAATTTTGAACACCAACTCTATTTATCAATGCCCTGTTACCTAGTTCCTTGATTTTACACCAAATTTATTTTAAATACCAAAAGAAATTAGTAGTATTTTTCAATCATATTCATATATATTTATATACATACATGCCACTTTTTATATTTACACATATACATAACATTTTGTATATTCCATCTTGCATCTCTGAAATGCCATGTGGGTCCATTTTAATCTATAATTAAAAATTATCTTTCTAGAAATGGGATTATTAGGTCAAATGGGAGTTCCATTTTCAATTTCTTAAAATATATTTAATTGATTTTTCACAGAGAGGAAGGAAGAGGGATAAAGAGTTAGAAACATCAATCTGCCTCCTGCACACCCCCTACTTGGGATGTGCCTGCATTCAAGGTATATGCCCTTGACCGGAATTGAACCTGGGACCCTTCAGTCTGCAGGCCCACGCTCTCTCCACTGAGCCATCTGGTTAGGGCCCATTTTCAATTTTGAGGAAACTCCATACTGTTTTCCATAGTGGCTGCACCAGTCTGCATTCCCATCAGCAGAGCACAAGGGTTTCTTTTTCTCCACATCCTCTCCAGCACTTATCATTTGTTGATTTGTTGATGATAGCCATTCTGACAGGTCTAAGATGGTACCTCATTGTTGTTTTGGTTTGCATCTCTCAGATGATTAGTGACCTTGAGCATGTTTTCATGTGTCTCGTGGCCTTCTGTATGTTCACTTTCAAAAGGTGTCTATTTAAGTTCTTTGCTCATTTTTTGATTGAATTGTTCATATACTTTTGTTGTTAAGATGTATGAGCTCCCTATAAATTTTGGAGATTACACCCTTATCAGATATAGCATTGGCAAATATGTCCTCCCATGTTGTGGGCTTTCTTGTTGTTTTGTTGATGGTTTCTTTTGTTGTGCAAAAGCTTTTATTTTGATATAATTCCATTTGTTTATTTTCTCCTTAGTTTCCATTATCCTAGGAGCTGTATTAGTAAAGATATTGTTATGACATATGTCTGATATTTTACTGACTGTGTATTCTTCTAAGATATTTATGGTTTCCTGTCTTACATTTAAGTCCTTTATCCATTTTGAGTTCATTTTTGTTTATGATGTATGTTGGTGGTCTAGTTTCATTTTTTTTTGCATGTATTTGACCAATTTTCCTATCACCATTTATTGAAGAGACTGTCTTGACTCCATTGTATGCTCTTGCCTCCTTTGTCAAATATTAACTGAGCATAATGGCTTGGGTCAATTTCTGGGTTCTCTGTTCTGTTCCATTGGTCTATATGTCTGTTCTTGTGCCAGTACCAGGCAGTTTTGAGAACAGTGGCTTTGTAATATAGCTTGATATCTCATATTGTGATCTCTCCAAATTTTTTTCTTCTTTTTCAAGATTGCTGCAGCTATTCAGGGTCTTTTTTTATTCCATTTGAATTTTTGGAGAATTTGTTCTGGGTCTGTGAAATATGCCATTGGTATCTTAATGGGGATTATATTGAATCTATAGATTGCTTTGGGTAGTGTTAAAAATGGAACTCCCATTTGACCCAGTAGTCACACTTCTAGGAATATATCCCTGTGGGGAGCTGATATAGGGTTAAGCTTCAGACTGACCTGTTAGCAAAATCACAAACAAGTCTTCTTTAGAGTCTTAAACAACCCAATCCGAGAGGTGGCTGCTGATTTACACGCGCTGTCATTTAAAAAATAAAAATGGGGGAATTTGCCGGAAGCTGGTCCACCCTTGCTGCTTGACACAGTCGCTGCAGGGAATAAACATCTGTACAGCTTATGTTTCAAGGGACCTGGCGTATATGACATGTTTGCTCCCCTTCTTAGTGCTATGTGTCTTAAACAGGACCACCTCCCCAAGAAAGGTTGTTCCCCAGGTGAGGAATTTTCCCTGGAGTTAACAGGACTAAGGAAGAGAATAAATCAGTGAACCCCCCTGTTGTTACAGAAATACCATGTACTACTTATGAAGAACTTGGACTAAGACTTTGGCAATAAATTTGGGACTTGTTGGGCCCACATCCCCAGGGGTCTGCCCACCAGGGAAAGCACCAAAGCCTAGACCCCTGGAGACCCACTGACACAGGGCAGTCCCAGGGAAGGCAAGCAGCAGGGCTGGGAGGACATAACCTTTACTGGGTAGGATAATCTCCTTCAGTCACTTCCTTGTAGCCTATCAGTAGAGCCGTAACCTTGAAATAGCCCTTGTAATGGAACACAGAGGTTAACCTAGACAACATTAAAATCAATAGAACTAGATAGAGACAGGATTTTTGGCAAAGGTCAGATAAGAAACGAGGAACTGTAGAACGTTACCCAAAACATACCATGATGTGATTATAGAGGCATGCTTATAGGATCAAATGGTATAAATATAGATGATATAGGAGAATAAAAGGAGAAACCTGGCTATGCTGACCAACTGAACGCTGCCTCCGTGTCATTCCTTCTTCGCCGACTCCGTCCACACTTTTGGGAACCCCTGGACCTGCTGGGGCTGGAACACAACATATCCCAAGAAACCAGAAACACTAACCCGAAAGAACATATACACCGCTATGTTCATAGCAGCACAATTTACAATAGCTAAGATTTGGAAACAACCTAAGTGCCCATCAGCAGGTGAGTGGATCAAAAAGCTGTGGTACATCTACACAATGGAATACTACACTGCTGTAAAAAAATAATTAACTCTTACCATTCACAACAGCATGGATGGACCTGGAGAACATTATGGTAAGTGAAATAAGCCAGTCAGAGAAAGATAAATATCACATGATCTCACTCATTTGTAGAATATAATGAACAACATAAACTGATGAACAACAATAGATATAGAGACTGAGAAACATTGAATAGACTGTCAAACTTAAGTGGGAATGGGATCAATCAAAGGACTTGTATGCATGCATATAAGCATAACCAATGCACACGAACACTAGGGGGAGGGTGGTGGTAAAGGCATGTACCAGGGGATGGGGGTGGCTGGGTTGAGGTTGATTGAGGAATAAGGAAACATATGTAATACTATATGTAATACTTTAAACAATAAAAAAAGAGAAAAATTGTCTTTGCTTTACTGAATGTCTTCTAGTTATGAGTTCTCTTATTTTTCTCTAAAATACCTAATTTTCTTTCATTCTTGCATAATTTTTTATTGAGAATTATACTTTGTAAGGTATTTGCTTTATGTTCCTTGTCTATGTCTTTCATTATCTCTGCTGAAAAGGCAACTGTTAACTACAATTTTTTTTTTCATTTGAGAGTAAAATAATCTATCTTTCTCTGGCTGTTTTTAAGGCATTTCTTTTTCTTTATCTTTGGGAAATTTTACCATGATATGCTTAGTTGAAAACTTTGCTCTTCCTCTTCCCTCCTTTCTTCATTACTTTTGTAACCTTTTTGGAAATCATAGGACATCTTAAGTTTGTAATATAGTGTCTTTTATCAGTTTGGAAAGTTGATCGGCTTTATCTTGGTAAATATTACTTTTATCTCATATTTCTTTTTTTCCCCTAGAATTCAAATTATATAAATCTTAGCGATTCTCACTATATTCACTATTGTAATTTCTACTTTTCTGTCCTGTCACATTTTATTCTAATTATTTTCTTCTGGCCTACCTTTTGATTTCTTATTTTCTCTTTGACTTTTTCTGTTTACACTTACCCACTGATAATTTATTTTAATGATTCTTTTTTAAATTTTCATAATTATAATTTTGTTATTTTTTAATAGTTTTTACTTTTTGTCTAAAAAAATTAAGCCATGTCTTTTATCCTCGGCACATTGTATGGATAACAATTTAAAGCAGAAGTCTATCATTTCAATTTCTAGAACTCTGACAGATGTACCATATCTTTCTGTGTATAAGACGCTCCCATGTATAAGATGCCCCAACCCAAAATTAAGAAATCAATATTTTATACATTTTGTTGGTTTTCTTCTTAAGGCTTTCTTCTTTTTTGGCATCTGAAGGAGTTGTTCTTCCTGTTTCTCTATTGTCTGATCATACACTCAGTGGGAGGAAGTCCAAATTGTCTCTCTGCAGCTTTCTTCCTATGCTCTTTTGCATAGCTGGTTACATTCAGTTTGATTTTTGCAGATTAAGACGATCACTTACTGGTATTTATCTTTTTATTTTTTGACATCTTTATGGACTCAGAACGTTTCAGTCCCTGTTGCATCTGTGCACGCTCCACCTCCACCTCCAGTGAAGGCATCAGCTGATGTCAGTAACAATTTGAAAACAGGGATAATTTTTTATCTAACCCCAGAGAGTCAATACATTGGGTTTTCTCCAGTGGCTGGCAGCTAAAGAAATTTAGGTTACCTCCATTGTAGTTTAAAGAATAAAATGATTCACAGCAAAGTGGTACTGATTCCAATAAGTTACATTTTTCAATGTAACTTGTGATCAATGTTCCAGGTATTATTAAACCCTCATGGGAGAGTGGTTAAGATATTCTGAGAATTCACTCTCATTCTCAAATGAAAATAGGATTAATGACTGCAGATTCTGGTTCTTAGCTCTGGTTTCATTTTTTGTTGCTTTTAAAAATATGGTTTTTTAAACTAAACATAACAAAGCAAAAAAAAAGAAAGAAAAAAAAGAAATCACTGTGGGAATTGAGCAGGAATACCTCTGTAAGATTGCATTCTCCCTACAGGGAAAAAATATTTGCTGTTCCACTGGTTCACTGTGAGGTTCATTTAACACTGTGTAGCAAATCTCTTTTTGTCCAGAAAAAGATATGCAGAGCCCTTAGCATATTACTTCAATAGAAAGATTTATAATAGTTTAGGATTTGCAACTTAATGGAGTAAAACCTCTCTCACAATACCATTAAGGGAGAACCAAGTCTACATCAAAGTAGCTTTCGTAAAGGGTACTTCATATGTTAACAAGCTTCATTATTTTAGAAATTTGATTTAGGAAACTCAGAAAAGAAATCAAAAGACCACAAACTACACTTTAGCACATCACTATTCAATAAAATGAAGAGCAGTGTCTGACTGGGGGGATGTTCTTGTTATCAAAGACCAGTGTATGAGTATTTATTTCAGAGAATTATAAGCACTTCAGAACCCAGGAGAGCAACAGTCATTTTGATTTTGTTCATTTGGTGTCTCCATCAGCTGGCAAATAGTAGATTTTCAACAAATTTCAATGACTGGCAGGAATGCCTTCCTGCTATCCTTTGTTCATTAAGAAGAAGAACAGCCTTCCCTACTTGACAGAAGGGTGTCCATCTGACTTTTAAAGGCCTCTACCACCCCTCCAACACTTTTCCATATCTCCCAGAGTCCACTGGGCCCCTGAATGCAGTCTGTTCACCAGCTGCTACTGCTTCCCATTGATCTGGCTGGAAATGCACTGGCTATTTTCCATTTTAGCAGGCTGACTCCTTAAGTATTTCTAGAACAGCAAAAGGGGTGTTGGAAGAATCTTGTCTAAACTCTGTTGCAATATTTAAACATCTCATTCCAAAGCCATGCAAGGTTAAAAAACAAACCATCCATAAAATGACCCTTAAACAAATTTCACCTGACACATCTTTTCATATTAAATACAAGGAGATGAAAATAGGATTCTTACTTAATTTCTACCAGGACCTCAGGTTTCACATTACTTACCATGATTCTTTTTATTTTTTTTTTAAATTAAATCTTTATTGTTCAGATTATTACATTTGTTCCTTTTTTTTCCCCCCCATAACTCCCCTCCTCCCAGTTCCCGCCCCACCCTCCGCCCTCACTCCCCACCCACTGTCCTCATCCATAGGTGCACGATTTTTGTCCAGTCTCTTCCCACATCTCCCACACCCCTTTCCCCCCCAAGAATAGTCAGTCCATTCCCTTTCTATGTCCCTGATTCTATTATAATCAACAGTTCATTCTGTTCATCAGATTATTTATTCACTTGATTCTTAGATTCACTTGTTGATAGATGCATATTTGTTGTTCATAATTTGTATCTTTACCTTTTTCTTCCTCTTCCTCTTCTTAAAGGATACCTTTCAGCATTTCATATAATCCTGGTTTGGTGGTGATGAACTCCTTTAGCTTTTCCTTATCTGTGAAGCTCTTTATCTGACCTTCAATTCTGAATGATAGCTTTGCTGGATAAAGTAATCTTGGTTGTAGGTTCTTGGTATTCATCACTTTGAATATTTCTTGCCACTCCCTTCTGGCCTGCAAAGTTTCTGTTGAGAAATCAGCTGATAGTCGTATGGGTATTCCCTTGTAGGTAGCTGGGTTTCTTTCTCTTGCTGCTTTTAAGATTCTCTCTTTGTCTTTTGCTCTTGGCATTTTAATTATGATGTGTCTTGGTGTGGTCCTCTTTGGATTCCTTTTGTTTGGGGTTCTCCGAGCTTCTTGGACCTGTAAGTCCATTTCTTTCACCAGGTGGGGGAAGTTTTCTGTCATTATTTCTTCAAATAGGTTTTCAATACCTTGCTCTCTCTCATCTTCTGGCACCCTTATAATTCTGATGTTGGTACGCTTGAAGCTGTCCCAGAGGCTCCTTACACTATCCTTGCATTTTTGGATTCTTTTTTCATTTTGCTTTTCTGGTTGGATGTTTTTTGCTTCCTCGCATTTCAAATCATTGACTTGATTCTTGCGCTCCTCTGGTCTGCTGTCGGGCGTCTGTATAATATTCGTTATTTCAGTCTGTGTGTGCTTAATTTCTAGTTGGTTCCCCAATATAAGATCGAGGGTCTTATTAGTTTTCGTGTAGATCTCATTAAGTTTATCGGCAGCTTCTAAACAGTTCTTGAGAGACCTTAAAAGTGTGGTTCTGAACTCTATTTCTTCCATTGACAATTTTGTCCTGTTTCTTTGTCTCCGCATTTTGTTATGCTTCCTTGGTGCACCCCCTAGTGGTCTTTGTTTGCAGTCTTATAGATAAATCTTGATTGTTGTAGCTAATTCCAGGGAGAGTTTGACCTCCAGGCCAAGTGGCTATGAGAATCAGCTGTGTCAGCAGTGAGAGAACTTCTGTCCTCTAGGGAGGTGCTAATCTAGCCTTTGCCTGAGGCTATCCCGCAAATGCCTTTGCCTGAGGCTATCTGGCAAATGCCTCTGTGCAGGGCTTGGGCGGGGCGGGTCGCACAGGATCAACAGGGTGGGCCGGAGAGAGCAGTTATGGCGGCTCTCAGTCCTGTCCCAAGGGGCTCTGCCTCTCTGAGTCCCAGCACCCGCTGCAAAGCTGGGAGAGAAAGCTGCACTCGCTCTGACCGAAGCCAGACAGTCCCGCTTCTCCCGTTTGAGTCTGGGTCCCTAAAGACTCGCCCGGATCTGGTGCTCAGAGTCTGCGACTCCCTCCCGATTGAAAACAACAACCGCGCCCTCCGCTGCCAGCCCGCTCCTCGCACTCTGCACCTCAGAATTTGACTTCAGCACTGCGCCTCCTCTGAGTGTCCGTGTGCGTTTCTCTTTCCTCCTAGTTGTAGGACTTCCACTCAGCCAGCGTTCCTGTGGTTCTGGGTGATGTCCCTTCCGTTTTTTTGGTTTCACTTTTGAAGTAGTTGTTCAAAGCAGCAAACTCCGGCGTTAACCTATGCCGCCATCTTGGTTCTCTCCCATGATTCTTTTCTCAACGTTTTCTTTCTTTTATTAAGGCAAACGAAGTCTGTTTGTAGTTTATAATTAAAATATAAGTTTACTATTATATTAAGTTGATCTAAGTTATTAAAATTATTATTTTGCTGTTGAAAACATGAGATCTCCTATCTATGAAATTCTGAAAGGGGACTTCAGGGATTTCCAGGTAAATAAATAATATTGATTTGGGATTTTTTGGACTGGAACACATTGTGTTCCCCTGGGCAGGATGGCTTCCCCAGATTCTTTTCCATCTGAGTCAAAGAATGAAACCATGGATAGAAGATGGTATCACAAAGGTGGAACAAGTACAGACTCCCACGTGGGGAGGGGGAAAGAGTCCCACTGAGTTCCTTTTCCCCTTGTTTATAAAGGCTGCAGTTTTTATGCCTCGATATCCTCTCTGATTGGCCACTATTGCCCTTTGATTTGCTCACTATAGCAACTCCTGAGCTCAAAGGTCAAACCTCACATGGGACATGTAAGGGCCTCCTTCTTTCTTTTGTAAATATAGATCTTTGGCTACTCCCAGTTCCTTTAGCTTATGAAAATGTAACTTCTGCTGGGTCCCTGCTCCCTGTCTTATGGGAATGCAACCTTTTGCAACTCTGTAGCCCTGTGGTTTTTTTTTTTTTTTTCCTGTAGATCCCTTTAATTTTAAAAATTCCCTAAACCTGCCTTTTTTATCCCTAAAAATTCCTATTTCAATATGTATACCCTAAAAGGACAATGAGTGTTACAATTCTGAGTTAAATATTTCACACATCTGTAAAATTTCATTTTTTTTTCTGGTTATATAACTTTTTTTTACCCAAAAGATGGTGAGACACTAGAAAGTTTTGTTGGGGAGTAAAATGATTCATTTTAACAATAATCTTTTCAGTTTATTGCCTTTTTAGTAAATTATAAGCTTTATAAGTTTAGGGTCTTTGTTTTGCTCATTGATGTATCTCCAATTGCTAGAACAATGCTGGACACATCATTAGCTCTCAATATATATATAGAACTCTGATTGTGTTTGACTTTTTATTTCTCACAAGTGATTAATTGGTATTAAACCTTCATGAGATACTTACCAGTCTGTAAGCTATTTCCTTAAGGGAAGAATCTGATATATATACTTAAGCTCAGTTTCATATATATCACAAAATCTTAAAGCATTCTTAAACATTATTATGCTGATAGCATAAGGACTTCTTGGATGTTGCAATACTTTTAAGAATTATCAAGCATTGTGCTTTGATACAAAGGCAATTGGTCTTTGAAGTGATGGTTCATCCATCAATGAATGTTCCTGTCTTAGATAATAACTCTTAATGCAAAAATACTATGTATGTTGAGCACATAATCTGTAGAATATGATGAATGTAACTTTATAACCTATTTGTCACATCCCTTTTTTAAAAATCTTGTAGAAGCTATTATTTCAGTGATCAAAAGAACACAGCAAATGGAATCTATACTGGTTAGAATTAGATAATGCACCTTTACCTGAAACTGCTTTTAGCATTTAACAGGCCTAAATCTTTACAACATATTTAGGCACATCTTTGTTCACTGGCTAGATTCCTCTATTTAGGGCCTCTACACACAGGCTAGCAGTCCCACTATCCAAATTATAGGAAGCAATTAATAAGACTTTGATTAAAATAAAAGCATAATCCTACCTACAGTAATATGCATCTAGTAAGCTTTTCTATTCATCTGTCAAGTGCTTTCACAAGATTAACATTAAAAAATACAACCAAATACACATACACTCTCCAACTCTAGCCACATACAAAATGGGTCTTTGTTCATTCTCAGATGACCAGATGTCACAAGAGTGACAACTAATTCCCCCATAGCCTTTTCTTCAACAATCTCATCAACTACTCTTCATTTCTTGAACTACCATCATTTTCTATAAAGCTAATGCTGAAATCACTCAGAAAGGCTTTTTGAGAAGACTGGCTTGGATTTCTGGGTGTGTCCAAGTTGATTTAAGATGAATTGGCTTGTGTCAATGAAGCACTCAACATAGTTCACAAAACAGGCCTCAGCCCAACTGTCTAACATTGGCCCAGGCTTGTCCATGAGCTGCTCCCAGCAAAGTCCTGTCGTCTGGTGTCCCTGCTGCTGGAAGCGCTGCTCCTGAGTCTACACCTCAAGGAAATGCTGCAGCTGTGGGTCCACCAATCCAAAACCCACAGAGAGTGACTAAAAACAGATAATATATAAGATATATTAAAATATGTAAAATATCTTATATTCCCCATTATAACAAGTTATTACATTAGGTGCATCACAATCCTTGAACATATAATGTTTACTCTTATAAAACAATGCTTTAATACTTTTATTATCTTAAGTTGCTATAGTCAGCCAAGTGACTTTTTCCGAATTGAAGTTATAATTTAAAAACAAAGCAAATCTACCTATAATAACTCAAAAAAGGTTGTATGATATGGCATTATGGTGATTTTGCTGAAATAAAGGCATTAAAAACACATTTTAAGTTAAAACATGTAATAATTTATATATCTTTTTTAAAAAATATATTTTATTGATTTTTTACAGAGAGGAAGGGAGAGGGATAGAGAGTTAGAAACATCGATGAGAGAGAAACATTGATCAGCTGCCTCCTGCACACCCCCTACTGGGGATGTGCCCTCAACCAAGGTACATGCCCTTGACTGGAATCAAACCTGGGACCTTTCAGTCTGCAGGCTGATGCTCTATCCACTGAGCCAAACCAATCAGGGAAGACATTTTTTTTTTTATTATTATTACTTATCCTAACCTTGCTGGCCCAGCATCTGAGTACCCAGTTATGGACACTAGTGGCCAAATCTATCATCTTTGATATTGTGCCAACTTCCAAAAAAATAAAATAAATTTAAACATATTTTTTCTACACCATCCTTATGAATGATTTGTCAAAGCAGGACAAGGGAACATATTATACTAAACAGTTAACTTTATGTATAACTTTCAATATTTGACTTATAGCCTGGGGGCCTCCACTGTGCTCTTGCTTTGGACCTGCAGAGTTAGGGGCCATCCTACTTTCCAGGGCTGAGAAAGTATTTGCAATCTGCCTGCCTTTGAGAAAGGGGGCATATTGGGCTTTGGCGCCTTTTCTAAGATAATTCCTTCTCAATAAGAGAGCAGCTATACCAGCCGAAGCTGGCAAGATTTTCTGGTCCATAGGCTGGCTACTCTCCACTCAGGTTCCTCACCACATAGAATCCTGCTGTTGAAATCCCTTTAGCCCTCAGAGAGAGTTCTTAGGTGGACATTTGAAATGTCTGTGTCTCCTTACTCTATGGTTCACTCTTTGCTCTGACACATTCTGGAATGCAAGTTGATGCCAAGGCAGCCGTATTTGCTGATGGTCTTATTACCACAGCACACTTGTTTCTTGCCATCACACTTCAGACCATGGTGGATCTGAGCAAGAGGTCTTTCTGAAGCCTATTCTTTCTTAGTTAAGGACCTCAGCTCATTTCTTCCTCCTGGGGGGAAAGGGAATGTTGCTTGTCAAGCTGCTTTCTCTATTTTTCCCCCCATAAATTTTCTCCCCTTCCCAAACTCTTATTCCCTTCTATATCATTGATCTGGTTGAAGAGTTTATTCCATATGCATTATAATAAATCATATTACTGATATACAACTGGATTTTAAAATCCCATGAATTCTATTTAAGTTGTTATATTCATTTGTACCTTAATTATTATTCTAATGCTAATATGTCATATATAGAATTATAAAAAGACAAAGCCAGGTAAGTCCTTTGAAAATAATTAGGTTTCTTAGCTGGCAGTGTACATAGGTGGAACCCATGAAACTTTATAAAAATACTTATGAATAGGCCCCACCATTATAGATTCTGACCCTAAAGTTCGGAAGGGACCTACCCGCCTGTTGTTTGAAAGCTGCACAGTTGATTTTGATGCCATCTCAGTTTAAGAATTGCTCACCTAATTTTAACTCATTTTACGAATAAACAAACAGCAGTTCAGAGAGATAAAGAGAATGAACTGAGTAAGTAAGTGGGAAAATTGAAGTTAGACACAGATCCCAACTCCCAGCCCCATTTCTTTCCACTATACCAAATGGTGATTTGCTATTATCACAGTCTTTTTGATAGTATTTTTTTTTTGGTATGCCAATGTTATTATGTCCCATCAGGCAGCAATTTAACAAGTGGGAAAATACTCCCAAAGGAGTGTTACAGAAAATCAGTCTATTAGTAGAGAAGGATAGATTCACTGTGTTGTTCTAAGATAGAAAAACAAGCAGGTCCTGAAGAAATGCAGGCAATTCTTCCAATCTATAAAGAAGTACTACGGATTGTCAGCATTTTAAATATCACCAGATGAGTAATTCTCCTAGCTCCTGGCTCACAAAACAAATTAATGTTACAGTCTACTTGTAAAGTAGTACCTGCATGTTAATCTGGAGAGTGTGATTTGCAAACAGTTTACATTTTTTTGTCTCATAACAGTAATATTATAGGGGAAGGCAAAGTCTTTAGACTGATGAATTTTTACATACCAGCATTTTTGGAAAAAGCAAACACTGACAATCTTCAAACAAATAGATTGTTAAATTTGCAGTATGGGCTTTCTTTATTCACTGCATTCCTTCAGTAAACTCACAAAGAATTATCAGGACTATTCTTAATGTGTAAAGGACTACCCATGTATTTGGGATAATTAATGAAAGTACTAACAGCTGTCTGTTTACAGCCTAAAATTATAGAGATGGACCTATTTTGTTTGGTAAAGCTTATTTTTTAAAGGAAGCTGACATTGATTTATAGTCTTAACTAGAGGCCCGATGCACAAAGATTCGTGTAAGAATAAGCCTTCCTTCCCCTGAGTGCCAGCATTGCCTTTGCTCTGGCCAGAGCTGCCTTTCCACCTTTGCTCCGGCCGGAGCCGCCTTCCGCCTTTGCGTGCTGCCCAGAGGCATGGAGCGGCCAGGGAGGTGCGGAACACTTGTGTCATCGCCAGCCGGGCTGCCGCCATCATTGTCACATTAATTTGCATATTCCCTCCTTATTGGCTGTGGGTGCACCATCTTTGTCATGAAGTGATAGTCAATTTGCATATTCACTCTTTATTAGATAGGATAATAGCATTTACCAAATTCAAAATTAGTTTATACTTAAATATTAAAATTAACTTTCCAATTTGAGCAAAATAAACACAAATAAGATCAGTGATCCCAGATTTCTTTGGTCTTTATTAATTAGCATATATTCAATCTGGTTAGACAGGGACTTCTTTAGTAATGAAAACTCCAAGTTTGAGAGTCCATTTGTCCAAAACTCCTATCGAACACAATAATGTGAAGTAATGTCCCCCCCAAACCCTGATCTGCGAAAGTATGCATTAAAATCGTGTTGAGGGAAAACGGGTTAGGAACAGATGGCTTGAACCCCGAGAAAGGCTAGTTTCCTGAGTTATGGTGACAAGCAAAAACATGTACAAAAAATTGTGCAATGAGCAGTTCAAGGACTAAGCATGAAGCCATAGGTAGCTGAGAGGAAGATCAAAAGGAAAATAGATGACTTGTACAACACTGTATGCCTCTGTGGATGACAGGTTCCTTGTCTCAATTTACTTTGCACTTTTGGGAGGCTAAAACCATTAACATCCTTAGAAAAGTCACATGTGAAGCAATGCAACCACCATATTACATTGAGGCTATTCCCCTCATATATAAAGAGGTGGGAGCCCTAACTGGTTTGGCTCAGTGAATAGAGTGTCAGCCTGCGGACTGAAAGGTCCTAGGTTCGATTCTGGTCAAGGGCATGTACCTTGGTTGCAGGCACATCTCCAGTAGGGGGTGTGCAGGAGGCAGCTGATCGATGTTTCTCTCTCATCGATGTTTCTAACTCTCTATTCCTCTCCCTTCCTCTCTGTGAAAAGTTAATAAAATATATTTTTTTTTTAAAAAAAGAGGTGGGAGTTGTTGCTATTTGCCATCCTATTTTGCATTACAGGAACATGTTACAGTAAAAGAGACTGCATATATTCTTATACCATGCCCTAAAAAGACTATTCAGCCTCTGTTTAAACATTTGATATATTTTTTTAGTCACTTCTTGTCAATGACAATCAGCTTTAATTATTAGAGCATTCTTTCCTTTTTGAGCCAAAATTTTCCTCTTAACTGCTGATTTTAAGTATATCCTCCTCTGCAATAGCATAAACTGCTTTTCTTTGAGCAAGACTTTCAATTACTTAAGTTGAGCTTCTTTCTCATGTATTAACTTCTTTGTGTGTGTGTACGTGTGTGTTGGTGTATGTGTGTGTAGCTTTCAAATATATTTAATAGTTTTAGGTGATTACAAGTAGAATTAAATAATATTATTAACTTGTCTAATTTATATAATCTGTGATTAGGATAACTTCTTTCTTTTAAGTATGGGCTGAAATTTGTTTCAAAAACCATCCCTAAACTCTTGCTTAGGACTTCTAAAAAGAATTCTAAATTACTGAGGTATGTTATTCATCATACTCTTTATCTAAGTGCCTGCCTCTTTATGCTAATTCCCAGAGATGTAGAATCTCCTCTCACTCCCCATACAGATCTTCACTATATAGGCAAGCACTTTGTGCTTCCTAAACTTTGTTAAAAGTTATCAGCATTCAGTTCCTTCCATTTTTCTACATATACTTAATCTCCCCTTTGACAAAAAAACCAACACTTTATCAATTTCAATTGATGGAAAAAGTCTGAGTCATTCATTTGTTTAACAAATATTTATTGCATACCTACTATATAGCAGATACTTTTCAGGGCACTGGAGATACAGACTGAAGAAAATAGGAAACAAAAACAAACAAGCAACACTAGTTCATCCTGATGAAGCTTATATTCTAGTGAAGAGAGAGACAAACCAATAAATAAGGAGATCATATGGTATGTTTCATCAAATATAAAATGCCTTTGACTATGAGATTCAACAGTTTTATGTTTCTTATGTACAATTGCATTGTACAACTCCATAAATTGTGAGTCACATTTAATTTTAGAGGTGTTCATGTGTGAAAAAAAACATTCCTTAGAATGAACAAAATACATTATGATGGAGAAAATATGGTCGATGCTTTAGGGAGTCTGAAATCCTATATAATAAAAGCATCATATGCTAAGTGTCTGACTGTTTGACCAGTCACTATGACATACACTGACCACCAGGGGGCAGATGCTTGGACCAGTAGGTCAGCTTGCTGCTGGGCTCTGGCCAATCTGGACTGGGCGAGATGAGCTGGACTCGCTCAGGAGCCCTCCTGTGGTCCCTTCCCGGCCCCAATTGTGCACCAGTGGGGTCCCTCGATTTGGCCTGTGTCCTCTCGCAATCCAGGACCCCTCAAGGGATGTCAGAGAGCCAGTTTTGGCCCAATCCCTGCAGGCTGGCCTGAGGGATCCCACTGGTGCACCAATCCGTGAACCGGGCCTCTAGTTTTAAATAAAATGATCAGTTTCATTGCTTAACAGCCTTCAAGAATTTCCACCTACCTACTGAATTTTACAGCCTAAAGGTCATGAGAGCATTCAAACTTAACATGTTTAAAACCTGCTATTTATTAAATACCTGATGTCAGTTAATGTCTTTACCATTAATCACACATACCTCTTTTCTCTATCTTGGGTAATCAGCAAGTTCTGTCAATTCAATCTCTAAAATGTTTCCCATCTTCTGTGTTACTCCCAGCTAGTGCCCTGCTTTGTGACTTTTATATCATACTAGAGGCCCGATGCATGAAATTCATGCAAGGGCCTTGGCCTAGCCCCTGCCCATCGCTGCCATGGCTAGGGGCCTCGGCCACCTCTGCCTCAGCCTCTGCCCACTGCAGCTTTGTCCGGAAGGAAGAATGTCCAGTCTAATTAGCATATTACCCTTTTATTATTATAGATACTTCAAGTTTTATTATCTCCTAACTGATCTCCTTTGTTCAATTTTTCTCTCTAATCTATATTTATTTCTATAATTTCAGGTTGAATCAAATCATTCTTATTTAAAAAAAGGAAAATACCCCATGGGCTATCCTTTGCTTAAGTAAAAAGTTCAATTATCTTAGCATAGCATTTATTACTTCTTATAACAGAATTTCAGCCTCTAGTAATTAATAAATTAACCTTATCTGCTTCTACTCACGTCCACCTTTCACAGTATATTTTGGCTGTGCAAAATTGTTTGCTTTAGTCCAAAGATGTTATTTACTTATAAAATGTTGAGCTTCTGTTCACATTGGTGTCCTTGACTTGAATTATTACTTCCCTGACACCCACCTAACACTTTTCTGAAATTTTCCATTCCTAGTCCTCTTACCTACCAATACATATCAGCTATTCTTTGTCCACTCCTAGCATCCTTTTCACACTGACATTTACTACAATTTATTATACCTCCTTCTCTCTCACGATATTGCCAGTGCCTTGATGGTAAGTGCTATTTACCATTGTGTTTTGAATTTAAAACCTCTGATTCTGAATCTTGATCCTATTACTTACAAATGATGTGACCTAAAACTTCTCAATCCCTCTGAATCACAGTTTCTTTATCAGGAGAATGGCAGAAAAATAAGGACTACATGTGAAATCGGAAACAACCAATTACGGAGATTAGGAGGACTAAAGTACTCATTTGTTACTGATAGTATCTATCAAATTTAATAAAAAAAATTATAAAATTTTCTCTTGAACTCATGGATGTCTGATATGTGGGACTTGGGGAGAGAGAGAAGAGAAATGGTAGAGTGTATTTTTTTTTTTTTTAGTAATACCAATTTTTCATCCAGGATACTTTATCAAATCTAATATATAGTACAAAGGAGATAAAAAAAACAACTTAAAATACTAATGCATAAAATATAAAAAATACTTAATTCAATTTTAGATTCATAAAGACAAAATTAGAAAATGTTATGTAAATTTTATTTAAGGGAAAAAGTCAATTAAATAAAAAATGAGATCAGATAGATTAGTGAAGTTAAAAACAAAAGAAAGAAGCTATCCTAATATATAAAAAGCCAGAGACCATCACAACCGAAACAACCAGATGGACGACTGAACAGCAGGCTGCGTGAAGCAACCAGGCCAATAGGGGGGAGAGTTGGGGGTGATCAGGCTGGCAGACAGAGGCAGTTAGGGGTGTTCAAGCTGGCAGGGGGGGCAGTTAAGGGCGATCAGGCAGGCAGGCAGGTGAGCAGTTAGGAGCCAACAGTCCCAAATTGTGAGAGGGATCGGGCCTAAACCGGCAGTCGGACATCACCCAAGGGGGTCCCAGATTGGGGAGGGTGCAGGCTGGGCTAAGGGGACCCCACCCCATTCACAAATTTTGTGCACCGGGCCTCTAGTAATTAATAAATTATCTTATGCTCACTAGGCAAATCATAGATTACTCAATTATGAGTAGAAAATATTATTATAATATTTTCCAATATAATGAAATGCATATATTCTTATTTTTAATATTACTTTGGATAAATTATTCTGACAGTTTGGTTTTATTTTATGGGTTAGCCTTCATAGGCTATTTTTCTACTGATTGGCACTGTTCTAGAATCAGATACTTAGGTAAAATATATATATAATTTAAAGTACTATAAAGTATACTAACCGTAAAAAAGAATAACTGAGAATATTTATTTGACATGTGTGCCCAATTGTGTTTCCTAAAAGTAAACCATTGAAACACAGCAAAACAGTTCTACCAGTTTACTGATAATTTTGAGCAATATTTTTTAATTTGCTATTTTTCAATCAAAATATTACATGCATATAATTTAAAATGAATAGAATAGAGAGGTTTATAACACAGTTTAATTCCCCATCAAAAAAACGTTTTTTATTTCTGTTTAAATTTTGGGGGGTGTTATCCTATGCAGCTATAAATAGTATGCATACATGCACTCTTTGTTTCAGTTAGTAATTAGACATAATTGCTAACAACAAAACTAAGAAAAAATAACAGTGGCTGAAACCAATTAGGAGTGTATATGTACACTATTGTGGACTGAATTGTGTGCCCCCCCTCCAAAAGTATCTGTTGAAGCCCTAACCCTTAGTACCTCAGAATACAATTGTATTTGGAAATAGGGCCTTTAGAGACATGATTAAGTTAAAATGAGACTGTTAGGATGGGCCCTAATTCAAAGTAAACACTGTCCTAATATGAGGAGATCAGGACATAGAGATACCAGGAACGTACACACACAGAGGACAGACCCTGTGACGAGGTAATGAGAGGCTGGTTATCTATAAGCCACAGAGAGATGCTTCAGCACCAACCCAACCTGTGACACCTTGCTCTAGGACTTCTGGCATCCCAAAGTCTGAGGAGATAAATGTCTGTTATTTAAGCCATTTGGCATTACATTAGGTGAGCTTTCTTAGTTTGGGCTATCATAGCAAAAAATACCACAGCTTAAAAGCTAATTTCCCTCATGCACATCCACTCTATTCAACTTATAGTATGAAATGATTTAGAAAGGGAAGCAGTTTATTATATTTTATCTATGCATCTGATAAATATTACATAATTAGAATATTTATTCTCATTAGTTTACAAATTGTGAAATGTAACTATAAGTTATGATCATAGGCCTAGGAGCAGTGTCCTTCAATTGTAAAAATTAAGCCACTTGATGCTGCTAGTACTCAAGACCTTTTGCAACAGTTTTTAAACAGACTTACCTTCCATTTCATACCTAACCATAGTTCCTGCAATGCCCCCACATCAATTGTTCTCCTTCTACTCCGTGGTAGTCTCAGATCCCTCAACAAGCCATTTTTCACTAAGATGACTAAGAGCTATTCTGGTACAAATATTTCAAAAAGATTGGGCTATTTCTCTTCTTATTTGGGAATAAAAGTCTGGTTGTTCCATGGTGTTATGTTAGTCTCTCAGCAATACAAGTGTCTCCTACAAGAGTATTTGAAGTGTTAAAAAATAAAAGGAGAATGAAAGGATGAAAGAAAAAATACACAAAGATTTCTGCAAAAATATTCAAAATGCTGTACATGTCTGATTTCTTATGCAGCACATTGGGGAGACTATTAAAACAAATATTCGCTTAGCTTTCAGAAAATTGTTTTACATAGTCCATGTAACAATGGAATTGCAAAATGACTTTTAAAAATAAATATCCTTACTAAAGTAGTTCATGTCTCTTCAATATTTTCTCAAATGGCACTATATATTATTTAAATTCTTAGAATAACTCTTAGAAATGCTAATACTCTTTATTTTTGAGTAATTTTAAACCATAGTTATAGAGATTTTCTGAGATTATTTTACTATTTGATGCTTACTATTCTGAAAGATATTTTTTGTCCCTCTTTCTATTTTTTAAAGATTGAAAAGGCATAGTAAAAAAGGGCATGCTTTGATACTTGCCGATAGAGCATAAACTAATGATCCAATATTTTTTCTACTTCTTAGAGAATCTTGTGTATGTGATATTTCTTCATGAAAAATAATAAACATAGCTATCAGTTTTATTTCTTGCCTCTGTTTGTATTTGTGAAATGTAGTTGGTCTTTTTTATTTTTCCTACTAGAAAAAGGACTCCATATTTGTAGCATTTTAGGTTGCCATTAAAATACAACATAAATTATTTTCTAAATTTGACCTCAGACTTTAAGATACTGGCCAATAGGATAACATGCATTATGAGAAGCAGGTACCAGAGCTGGTTCTGGTACCTCTGAGTTGAAGCTTTCTTCAAGGGTTGGAAATTATGCAGACAGTTTCTATTACAGGAAAGAACTTCTGTTGCTGGATTAAAGAAGCAACAACACTGAGAATAACCTCAAACAAGAAATCTATAGACTTGAGCATCTTTTCATATGTCCATTGGCCACTTATATGTCCTCTTTGGATAAGTGTCTATTCAGTTCCTTTGCCCATATTTTAATTGGGTTGTTTATTTTTAATGGCATTACATTGTATAAGTTCTTTACATATTTTGGATATTAACCCTTGATCAAATGTATCATTGAAGCACTATTTATAATAGCCAAGATTTGGAAACAGCCCAGGTGATCATCAGTAGATGAATGGATAAAAGAGTTGTGGCACATTTACACAATGTAATACTACTGGGCCATAAAAAGAAGGAAATCTTACCTTTTGCCACAGCATGGATGTGCCTGGAGAATAATGCTAAGTGAAATAAGCCAGTCAGAGAAAGGCAAATATCATCCTATATAATAAAGAGGTAATATGCAAATTGACTGTCACACCTTCACAAGATGGCTGCCTATGATCAGCCCTGCAGGGGGGTTAGTGAGGGATGACTAAACGATTGAACAAGCAGGCTGCATGGTGCAACCAGGCTGGTGAGGGGGCCATGAGGGGCGACCAGGCCAGCAGAGTGGGGCAGTTGGGGGCAATCAGGCTGGCAGGGGGGCAGTAAATGGTGACCAGGCCAGTGGGGGGGCAGTTAGGAGCTACCAGGCCAGGAGGGAGGGACCAGTTGGGGGCGACCTGGCTGGTAGCAGGGGGCAGTTAGGGGTGACCAGGCTGGCATGCAGGTGAGCTATTAGAAGCCAGTGATCCAGGATTATGAGAGTGATGTCCTGGAATGGAGAGGGTGCAGGTGAACTGAGGGAACCCCCCGTGCATGAATTTTGTGCACCAAGCCTCTAGTCTTATATAATAAAAGGTTAATATGCAAATTGACCAAACAATGGAACTACTGGTTGCTATGATGCGCACTGACCACCAGGGGCAGAAGCTCAAAGCAGGAGCTGCTCCCTTGTGGTCAATGCACTCCCACAGGGGGGAGCAACACTTAGCCAGAAGCCGAGCTGATGGCTGGCGAGCACAGTGGCGGTGTTGGCAGCCTCTCCCACCTCCACAGCAGTGCTAAGGTTGTCTGACTGATGGCTTAGGCCCGCTCCCCATAAGCCATCAGTCGGACATACCCAGAGGGCTCCCGGACCATGAGAGGGTGTAGGCCTGACTGAGGGAACCCCCAAGTGCACGAATTTTGTGCACAGAGCCTCTAGTCCTATATAATAAAAGGGTCATATGCAAATTGACCCTAACGGTGGAACGACTGGGAACAACCGGTAGCTATGATGCACACTGACCAACAGGGGGCAGACACTCAATGCAGGAGCTGCCCCCATGGTAGTCAGTGCACTTCCACAGGAGGTGCTCCACTCAGCCACAAGCTGGGCTGACAGGTGTGAGCACAGTGGCAGTGGTGGGAGCCTCTTCCGCCTCCTCGGCAGCACTAAGGTTGTCCGACTGAAGCTTAGGCTCACTCCCCATGGGGAGCAGGCCTAAGCCATCAGTTGGACATCCCTGAGGGTTCCTGGGCTGCCAGATGAATGCCTGACTGCCAGCTTAGTCCCGATCCCTTGGGGAGCAGGCCTAAACTGGTAGGTGGACTGTGAGACAGCTTAGGCTGGGCTGAGGGACCCCCCTGAGCGCACTGGGCCTCTAGTATTATTTTATATGTGGAGTAAAAATAAACAAACAAACAAAACAGACTCATAGATACAGAGAACAAACTGACAGCTGTCAGCAGGGAAGGGGGTTAGGTTTTGAGTGAAATAGGTGAAGGTATTCAGGAAAAAAACAAAAACAAAATACCTCATAGACACAGACAATAGTATGGTGATTACTAGAGGGAGACTGGGCTTGGGGAAGGTATAAGAGGGTAAAGCAGGGAGGATAAATGGTGACAGAGGGAGACTTGAATTTGGGTAGTAAACATATAATATAATATATAGATGATGTATTACAGAATCACTTGAAACCTACATACATACTTTTGTTAACCAATGTCACCCAATAAATTTAACAAAAATTAAATGAAAGGAGATTATAGAAACTGATTTTCATGAGCCTTTGTCTATGGCATTCAGATGGAATCCACTGATCCTCTATGGTTGTCCATCAAAGCAAACATACACAAAGAAAGAAAAAGAGATTGGCACTCTTCTCTCACCCTTCAGTCTTCCCCTAATATCCCTATTTGTAGAGGCTACGAAGAATTCAGTTAGCCAAGACTAAATGTACTTGTGGAGTCCCAGTCATATTACCACAAAGTAGGGGACTGAAGAGTGGGTTTAGAGCTGAGAGGCCATAACAGAATGTTTGACATAACATCTAAGTGGAAACGACCATCAGGCCAGTGGATCTATGAACCTGGAACTCAAGTGATGCCTGATGTATAACTTCAGCACATTGACATCATGGTAAGACTGTCTGGATAGGAAGAAAAGAATGACTGAGGCTGAGTCTTGAATAAATTGATGCCTGAGTAGCTGAAGAAAATGGCCCAACGCAAAATGTGGAGTGACCATAGTTAGAGAATATGGAGCAGGAGAATATTGTCTCAAATTTAAAAATGATGGAAAATACCATTGAAAGAAATAGGGAGTGTTTGACCTTGTTTAATACTACTGAAGAGTCAAGTTAAATGATGAGTGAAAACCAGCTATTAGGTGTTTGTTTGTTTTGTTGTTTTTGTTTGTGTTTTTTAACCTTGCAGCCATTCCTGAGGATATGTGTGAGTGCCTGGGTGTGTTTTTGTTTGTTGGTTTTGTTTTGTTTTTGTATTTGTGTATAAATGAGTGTGTGTGTGTGTGTTTTCATTTGTTTGTTACTTCTTGTTATTCTCCTACTGTGTGAAGTGCACTATTTGAATGAGCAGCTCACTCTCTCTGGAGAGAGCAGTGCCAGTATGGGGAGCACACCTTTCTGTAGTCTGTGTACTCATGAATATACCTGGGTTTCTGGAAAAGGGCCATATTTTCCCATCGGCCTCAACTTGTGCTAGAAAGGCCATCCTGTTCAAATCTAGCATGAGGATGTCTACTGTGCCGTAGCTCGGGGCATCAGGTTGTTGTTTTGAAGGGTTGGTGTGTACGGGTGAAATATAGGTGCCCTGTAGACTGCAGAAACCAAGATTCAAGTCTTTCTCATCCAGATAATGTCCCGCTGATACCCTGTGGGCCCTAGATCTGCATGTACAAGGCAGGCTGCAGTGACCTCCTCCTTTAGCTATAAAAGTCCCTGGGCAGGTGAGGGTCTGTGGTTGGCATGGACAGGAGGCAAGTGGTCTTTAGAGGGCACTGCACTCACGTCTGCAGGGAGGGGAGAAAGAGGAGGGTGGCTGTGCACAGGAGGTGGAAGGCAGGCAAAACTGACATCACCAGTTGTTAAGAGGGAGGTTTCCAGCTAGGTCCTGCGCTGGGGGGCACACCCTATTTTCTGATTTCAAAATGCAATGGGTGTTCAGGTCGCTGCCGCCTTGGACCTTGGCAGACATCAGATAGGAAGATAGGGGCCCAGGGTTCTGCTCCGGAAGCCAGCGTGGCCGCTGGGACCCTAGGGATCCTGGAAGGCTATAGCTTTGCGGTTCTGCATGCGCAGCGCACTCCCCATAAGGGCTCCAGGCTTCCTCCTGTGCTGGAGTATTTGGGCCAGAACACTGTGCCCCACACCTGGCCGGGGCTCTGGGACCAGGCCCTGCCACACTGTGACTCTAATTGAGGGGTGTCAAGAAGCCCATAGGCCTTCAGGATTGCGTGATCGCTGGTATGAGCCAAATGCTTTACAAGGAGCCTGGGAAAAGCTGTGTCCCAGGATGCACACACCTGTTTCTTATCCCGGGACTCCCCTGGCGGCCAACAGAGCTCGGAGACCTCAGGAGGTCGGCGCTGTGGGGACTGTGGTCTCGCCCCCAGTGTCTCTGGCATGATTCGCTCTCTGTCCCAGGTGCCCCCGAGGCTCCACGTACCCACCTTTCCCAGCAAGCTGCTGGCAACTTCAAAAAGAGCTGTTTTGTGGTGATGTGAGCAGAGGCTGGCTGAAGCGACTGGAGAGGTGAGTAGAGCTGAGGCAAGCAAGCAGTGGCTCAACTTTTAATTAACTACTGTTGTGAAGGAAAAAGACAAAGTGGTAGCTGATAGGCATATGGCATCCAAAGAGGTTTCTTGGTTTGATTTTCAAAATGTGATGAGCTTGACTATGTTTATACAGTGGGGCCTTGACTTACGAGTTTAATTCGTTCCGTGACGGAGCTCGTAACTCAAATGTACATGTAATGAAGTGATCCAAATAAGCAATAACAAACAGATGAGAAAGAAGAGAAAATTGCTAATGGAAGGCACCTGAGGAGGAAGGTGAGCCTAGACGTGCAAGGCACAATAGGAAGGAGGGATATCAAAAATACCTGTGCTTATCTATTATTATTGTCAAACAATTGTTTAAAGTAAGTTAAGAGAAGATAGAAGATATGCATTAATACTGTATTTTATGGTTACATAATTACCTTTACCTGTGCTCTGTGTTCTTTCACGTGGTTAGAATTACCATCCCATCTGGGGTGACTTGCTTTCAGCCCAAGAACTTCCTTTAGTATTTCTTATAAGGTATCAACAGATTCTCTCAGTTTTTGTTTCTCTGGGAATGTCCTTATTTTTAAAGAATTTGGATTTTACTGTGATGGATATAGCAAGTTTGACTGACAGTTGTTTCCTTTGAGCACTTTAAATATATTATTCAACTCTCTTCTAGAGTCTACCAGCGGTTCTCAACCTGTGGGTCGCGACCCCTTTGGCGGTCCAACTACCCTTTCACAGGGGTTGCCTAAGACTATCCTGCATATCAGATATTTACATTATGATTCATAACAGTAGCAACATTACAGTTATGAAGTAGCAACAAAAATAATTTTATGGTTGGGTCACAACATGAGGAACTGTATTTAAAGGTCCAGAAGGTTGAGAACCACTGACTGTATGGTGTCTGATGAGAAGTCAGCTGTTGGAATTAGATAATCTGAACCTTATTAAAAAACTTCACATAACCTTTCATATTAATTTAAAAATTAATGCTGATCCTGGCCGGGTGGCTCAGTTGATTGGAGCATCATCCTGTACACCAAAAAGTTGCAGGTTCAATTTCAGTCAGGGCATATACCCAAGTTGCGGATTCAATCCCCTGGGCTATGTATGGGAGGCAACCGATAGATATTTCCTCCATATCCATATCCATATTTCTCTTTCTCTCTCTCTCTCTCTCTCTCTCTCCTTCTCTCCTCTCTCCCTCCCTCCCTCCCTCTCTCTCTTTCCTCTAAGCATGTCCTCAGGTGAGGAATAAAGAAACAATAATCATAAAAATAAATTTAAAATATTCCAGATGAGAATGTTAAAAACAGGAAGCACTATTTTTCTCTTTAAATTTTACACAAACTGAAAGGCAGGCTACAGATCAAGCAACACACCACCACACACACACACACACTCTGAACTTCTCCCATCAGCCAAACTATATAAATTAAGCTTCTAGACTTTTTTCAGGTCATGTTTCCCATGAGAAATAAAAAGTTCTCACAAAACATAGAAAACATTACATGAAATTGCTGAAAACAGTTCTGCAAAACAGATGCATAAACATAAAGCAATATTGTTTCCTAAAGCATGAAGTTTATTGAAATAATTGCTGGTCAAATACATTTGAAAAATTCTACTTCCTCAATCTCCTTTGAAATATTGACATTTCTATATTAAAGGTTCTGCAAAGTATTGCACTAAAAATACTATTTAACTTCGTCTTAAAAATTAAAACAAGAACAACAGCAACAACACAACTATTTAGGCAAAGAATGCTTTATTCATGGAATATATTAATATCCTGTAAGCTAGTGTTCTGTGGACCACATTTTGGAAACTGTGGCCTGAATAAATAATCAATTGACAAACTATAGATTGAATATCCTATCACCCACATCCTTTGAAAAATAACATTCTGTGTGCCTGGTTTCACAAACTTTTCTTAATGGGTTACATGCAAAATTTTCTCTAAATCACTCCTTCATTCACTTTTACTCTGATAATTCATCTATAATTATAGATAACTGCAAGTCTGCTCAAAAAAGATCATTCTTCCCCTCACTTCCTAAAGTCCCATGGATTATGACAATTCTTTGCATGGTCCACTTGCACGAAAGACAATCACAATGGTTGGGTTTAAGCTGTTTCATTATGTGTAAGTTGTTGTCTTTTAAAGTCATCAATTATTTTTTAACGATAAACCCAGTTACAAAAATTGATATTTTCACCTTTATCTCCAATTGCAATATGCTGTAGAGATGCATAAAATTTGCAGATTCCAAATATAGTAATGCCTTTTTATTGGCAAAATGCAGTTACACAACTAATTGGCTATTATATTGCAGTGTGACACAGCCATGGTCCACACCTCTTCTGCTGCTGACAATACAGGAGCGGTCTCCTTTCGCGCCCTCTTTCAATATGTTTTATTACTTAAGCCAAGAGAATGGTCACTTCTTGGATGTTCTTGGCAACTGCAAGACACAGACTCTGAGCGCTCACGTTTATGTCTTTTTCAATAGGATCAATATGGAAATAAGGGTATAATTTCTTGCGTAGGAGCCAGTTAAGGGTTTTTCACTAGACTTACTTGCTAAACTTTGTGCGTCTACAAATTTACCTTTATGCCAGTTACTTGTGATTATTATTATTTTTTTTACTTGTGATTATTTTTGATGATGGGCTTCTTTCAGAGTGAGCTTAATTAAAAAGACTTACTGCACTGGATAATCCCAGTTCTTCATCCATTTTACAGACTAGCCTATATTTTATGGGATTTATGCCCCTAAATTATTTGCCCTTAATAAGTAATAATTAAATATAAAATAGAGAACTAAAATTTGAAAATTACAGAACATTTTTGTGACATGATAAAATGAATATTTATAATTAATTTATTTAAAATTAATTTATTCATTTGAACATCTGTATTCTTTGGTATAATGATGAGACATGGTCTTTTATGTAGAAGATCATCCAGGCCAATTAAAAAAAGAAAGGACATACAAAAACTCATTACCGAAAATGTCCAATTGCCATAACTGATCCTGGTATTAGAATAAGTGAATAAGTAAAATGTGAAATGGTGATTTTAAAAAAGCAACTAATTTGGAGGTTTTGTCATTTGGGCTATCAGCCACAGGTAGTGGTGAAGATAGATTTACTGGTCAGAGAAAATAGAGTGTGGGTGTTTCAGATAATATTTTTATGATAGGCTACACAGGTTTGAAAATATCTTATATGCTATCCTGAGCAAAGTGGATTTCATGATGATCTTGTAAGTAGTGGAAACCACTTGTAAGTAGTGAGAATGGTGGCAATAAAGTTGCTATGTGTATTATAAACCACAGTTTTGGGAGTATGGGGAAAAGATTGGTTCTAGGAGCTACACACAGGAGATGCTCCAGTTGAGTAATGATTTCAGCAGTTCAAGGTAGAGCTAATAAAGGTTTCAGTGACAACAACAGTAGTGGAAGGGTGATAATTAGCAGGGTTTCAAAAAATATTGCAGTAAAAAAATTATATTACTGAGGATAACTTGCTGAATGCATCTCAGGATGTCTTTTTTTTTCTCCCCATCTCCCTAATAGAGCAACTTAGAAAATAAAAGAAACCTAATGTGAGGCCCAGGAATAAATTAGAGCATATCTGAGGCCTTGAGTTTTCTAGAGGAGAGAGCAGCAGAAGCATTCTGTTGTGAGAGAAGCCTGTTAGAGAACAGGGAGGCCGCTTGTGTTCTCAGAGGAAGAGTGTGCTGTGCACTGCCAGTCCCCTAAAGAAGTCTGTCCTCGCCCTACTCCCACCCCTTCCCAAGCTCCTGTACACCAAGGAGGCCTCAGACATGGGAGCCAAAACTGAAGGAAAGATTTAAAATTTGACAACCTTCTTTCTGATGGCTTACTGGAGCAAACATTAAAGTAATATTAATCTTTGTGGCTTTATCACAAAACCTCATAAAAAAAAACAATCTTTGCCTCCTAAAAAAGTCTTAAATCTAAGTGAAAGTAAAAACAAAAATATAAATCATTAAAAAATTAAGTGAAAACCTAAACCATATCAAAATATATTAAGAGCAGCTAAAGAAAAGTGTGTTTATTATTTAAAATGCACCTACAGCTGTAACCAGTTTGGCTCAGTGGCTAGAGTGTCGGCATGCGGACTGAAAGGTCCCAGGTTCGATTCCGGTCAAGGCATGTACCTTGGTTGTGGGCACATCCCCAGTGGGGGGTGTGCAGGAGGCAGCTGATTGATGTTTCTCTCTCATCAATGTTTCTAACTCTCTGTCCCTTTCCCTTCCTCCCTGTAAAAAATCAATAAAATATATTTAAAAGTAAATAAATAAAATGCACCTACAGTGATGTAAGTATATAATATGCAAACAATGCTATTATGTAAAGACTAGGGGCCCAGTGCAAAGTGGGCACAGGGGCAGGTCTTGGTCCATCCTCGGTGTCCCCACCTGGCCCCTCCCACTGTGTCCCCTGGCCCCCTGTCTGCTGGCACCCTGGCTTCTGCCACTGCTTCTCCCATGTGATGACATGACGGCACCAGGCCCAGTCAGCACCTGCTGATGGCGCAGAGCAATTGGGGCCAGTGCCAGTAGCGGGTGGGAGTGGGGCCAGCGCTGTCAGCAGGTGCGAGCAGCAGCTCCAGCGCCAGCCGGGGGTGCGAGCAGGGCCAGTGCCGGCAGTGGTGCTAGTAGCAGCTCCGGTGCCAGCAACGGGTGCGAGTGGGGCTGTTGCTGGCAGCAGATGCGAGAGGTGGCTTCAGTTCCTGATGGCCCCTCAGGAGCAGCGGGAGGTGGAGCAGCCCTGAGAGCTGATTGGGGCTGACAGCCGCTGCTTACACCCACTGACAGTGCCGAGTGATTGAGGCTGGCGCCCGGCACCAGCAGCAGGTGAGAGTGTCCGGCAGGACTGCGGCACGTGGGAGCAAAGAATTTTCAGTAACCACAAGAGGCTTGCTCCAATGAGAGCAACCGGTGCCCCCCGCCTTGGTCTGGCACCCCCGCTCACCTGCTCCACCATCCCATGGCGGCCAATGCTGGACATGGTCCATGCTCTGCTGCCTACTCCCAATGCCTGCCATGTTCCCTACATGCCCCCTGGTGGTTAGCACACATCATAGCAACTGGTTGTTTGGTTGTTCGGTTGTTCTGCCATTTAGTCTATTTGCATATTAGGGTTTTATATCTATACTAATAAAAGGGTAATATACTAATTAGACAGGGCATCTTGCAGACATTCTTTTGGACGTCCTTCTGGACAAATTCATGGTGGCAAGGGCTGAGGCAGAGGCAGTTAAGAGCAATCTGGATGGAAGGGGAGAGCGATTAGGGGTGATCAGGCAGGCATGCAGAGTAGTTAGGGGTGATTAGGCAGGCAGGCAGGTGAGCGGTTAGGAGCCAGCAGTCCTGGATTACGAGAGTGATGTCTGACTGCCAGTTTAGGCCTGATCCTGTAGGGAGTCGGATATCCCCTTAGGAGTCTTGTATTGAAAAGGGTGCAGGCCGGGGTGAGGGATGCCCCCTTGCATGAATTTTGTCCACTGGTCCTCTATTATATAGATAAAAGAAGAAAGAGAGAATTAGTAAAGTATTACCAAATGAATTAAAAGTAGATAAAAAAGTAGGAAATGAATAAATAAAACCAACTTTTAGCTCTTTGAAGACAAAATATAAACATACTTGACAAGTCTGATAAAGCATAAGGAAACCTAAATAAACAGGTTTAGGGATATAAAGTGATATATAATCACAGGTATGGAAGTGTTAAAAGTATCAGCAAAGATTATTACATGCAACTTGATAGCAATAAGAAAATCTAAAGGAAATTTAAAAATTTCTTGTGAAATATAATTAGCAAAATTGACCCAAGAAGAGTGAAAAAATATGACAAACCAAGAATAGTAGAAATTGGGAAAATTTATAAAAATCTAATGAAAATAGAAAGGTCTAATGCTCAGGTATTTTTGTAGCTAATTTTTATTTAAACTCAAATAACAAATACATGTATGTGTTTTAAACTGTTAGAAGCCACACAGAAAAAAAAAAAAATGCTTCCCAACTCATTTTTAAATCACAACTCTAAATTTGAGCAATGTTAATGATGTGTAAAATATCTACTTTTATTTGTTAATATAAAAATGAAACAGCTAAATAAAATTTGAACAAATTGCAATATCATGACCATGTGGAGAATTCTAGCATTGAAGATGTTTCAATATTAAGAAACATAGCTTGTTAATGTATTATATTTTAGTAAATAATCACACTAAAACCTTAAAAATAAAACATAACTTCAAAATACTTAAATATTTTCTAAAAACTAGCTACCATTCTTAATACTTTTCAAGTAAAATAGGAAGACTACCTAATTATAAGATTGGATATTTTCAAAAAATATCTGAAATACTCTATAAAATTATAAGTACTCAACTATTTTTGTTCAAGTTATTATTAAGAAAGAGAAGCCTACATATGATTGTAGACCTAGAAACCTCAAGATATATAATTAAAAACTAACAAGCATTCATCTTTTAGAATTAGTAAAATACTTTGATAAAAGCACTTATATATACATAATAAATATGAAAAAGTCTATAGACTCTATACTAACAACCAATACTTTGAAGTGGGAATGGAGAAAAATAGGAAGTATTAGCTCAATAACATCAAAACCAAAAATCAGAATAAATAAAATAAAATGAAAGATAGATGCCCCAATATGAAGATAATCACCAAACTTTATTGAGGAGTAGGAAGAGGCTGAATAATTAGAGAAAAATATAATCTTTCTGGAAAGAACTCATATTATTTAAAATGCCCATGCTGCACAGATTAACCATTTCAGTCAGAATCCTAACTTGTGATTTAACTGAACAAAATGACATTTAAGTTCACATGGGAAACTATAAGAATTTCACAGAATAATTTGGGAAAATGAATGTTAATAAATGGTGACTTTCCCTGACAGATAATTTGGTTTATTGATTTCATCAGGTTTCATAGTTACAAGCCACAAAAGCCAACTCTGGCAAACATAAATAGGAAATTGATTCCCTAATGATATTTGGTAGGACATATCATCTTATGGAAGAGAATAGGTTTGGAGGTTATGTGGGCAGGATTATCTGCCAAAACCATATGTGTAGAAGTCCCCTTAAGAAACCACTGCTACTATAATAGGAATAGTCACACCACAGCCAACATAGAAACAAAGGGACAGAAATTTATGTCTGGGATCCACAGAGATCTGGATTGGGATACCAACAACTACATAAGAGTTGTAAAAAAAGGATCCAAAAATAGATGAGCCCTTGAAAAGTAATATAGGCTTTGAATCAGTGTAGTCCCTAAACTGAGAGAAGTTGATATAGTATAGCCCGTGTCCCCAGATACCTGCCAGAATTATAAATACACTTCTCTATAAAGAAACATATCTTGCTGGAACCCAAAATATTTCTTCAGTTAAAAAGACAAGACAATATGACTGAAAACCAAGAGACACTAAGACAAATAAAGAACAGTTCTTCAAGTGGATAAAATTTTAAAATAACTACACATAGCACTTCTTCAAGAAAATAAGACATAGGATTAAAACTTTTGTCAGAGAACTGGAAACTAGAAAAATAATGAAATATAAAGTTTAAAACACGTGGAATCTAAAGAAGCCAAACCATTGTATAATTAAACCAGAATTTAAACACAAAAAGATAACTAAAAAACGTCATATGTTGGGAATTTCAAAACCAAATTACACCTCAAAATTACTCATGGTTCAAAAACAAAAAATAGATATCATGAAATATTTCTAAATGAATGATAATGAATATAATTTATATTTAAGGGGCTGTGAGAAATATTTATAGCCTTAAATATATATTAAGAAAAAAAAAGCAGGAATTAATTATTCAAACATGTAATTAAGACGGTAGAACCCTAGCCAGTTTGGCTCAGTGGATAGAGCATTGTCCCTCAGACTGAAGGGTCCCAGGACAGGTACCTCAGTTGCAGGCTTGATCCCTGGCCCTGGTCCAGCGTGTGTGAGAGGCAACCAATTGATGTGTTTCTCACATCAATGTTTCTTTCTCTCTGTTGCTCCCCTTCCCTTCCACTCTCTCTAAAAAACCAATGGAAAAATATCCTGGGTGAGAATTAACAACAACAACAAAAAAACAACAATAATAAATAAACAAAAAAAGAAGGTAGAGAAGAATAAAAAATAAAAAACAAATGGGCCCTAACCAGTTTGGCTCAGTAGATAGAGCATCAGCCTGCAGACTGAAGGGTCCCAGGTTCAATTCCGGTCAAGGGCATGTACCTTGGTTGCGGGCACATCCCCAATAGGGGGCGTGCAGGAGGCAGCTGATCAATGTTTCTCTCTCATGGATGTTTCTGACTCTCTATGCCTCTCCCTGCTTCTCTTTAAAAAAAAAAAAATCAATAAAATATATTAAAAAACAAAAAACAAACAGTACAAGTAATAAAATAATATAAAGAAATGGATAAAATATAAATACAATAAAGAGGATTAGCAAAGTTAAAATTGGTTTATAGAAAAGTCTAACAAAATTTAAAATTATCTGAAAGATTAAGGTACAAAGTGAGTTTTAAAACCATAAAAGGACTTTGTTAGTTTAAAAAGAGAATGAAAGGATTACATCCTAGAGAAAATAAAACAATTTTCAATAGGTATAATGAGTAAATTATGCCAATAAATTTGAAAACTACATTAAATAGTAAAACTCCTAAGATATACAACTTATTACAATTGACAAAGAAGTTATAGAAATCTGGACACTGCAGGAAGTACTACATAAATTATCCTATCTAATAAAAGAGAAACATGGTAATTAGTGTACGACCGCTACCCTTCCCCTTGGCTAATCAGGGTGATATGCAAATTAACTGCCAGCCAAGATGGCAGCCGGCAGCCAGGCAGCTTGAAACTAACATGAGGCTTGCTTGCTTCAGTGACGGAGGAAACCAACGTTCCCCACCTGCCTTGCCGGCCTCTGAGCCTACAGTTTGAAACATTGTAACAAATATAGAAGCTAAACAAAACCCCAGAAACCTGCTTTCAGGGAGCCAGGATCTCAGAGCTGGAGTTATACATTGTTTCGATTATAGAACCGAAACAAACCAGATACCTGCTTTCAGGAGCGGAGGCCTAAGAGCTGGAGCCTCAGAGCAAAAGCTGGCCCAGAATAAAAAAATAAAAAAAGGAGCAGTCGGGAGCTTCAGTCCCAGCCTGAAAACAGCCCTCAGCCCCTCACCCAGACTGGCCAGGCACCCCAGTGGGGACCCCCACCCTGAAGGGTGTGTGACCAGCTGCAAACAGCCATCATCCCCTCATCCAGTCTGGCCAGGCACCCCAGTGGGGACCCCCACCCTGATCCAGGACACCCTTCAGGGCAAACCAGCCGGCCCCCACACGTGCACCAGGCCTCTATCCTATATAGTAAAAGGGTAATATGCCTCCCAGCACCGGGATCAGCGGAGCCTCGAGGCCTCCTGGCACTGGGATCAGCGTGACAGGGGCAGCGCCCAAACCCCCTGATCGCCCTGCCGCTCTGTGTGTGACAGGGGGCAGGGCCACAACCTACCTATTGGCCCTGCTCTGTTCCTGACAGGGGAAGGCGCCCCCAACCCCCTGATCAGCCCTGCTCTGTGCCTGATAGGGGGGAGCTCCCCAACCCCCTGATCGCCCTGTGGCTCTGTGTGTAACAGGGTGTGGAGCCCAAGCCACCACCCCCCCACGGGCCGTGCTCTGTGTGTGACGGGGTAGAGCCATAACCCCCCCATTGGCCCTGCCCTGAGTGTGAGAGTGGCGGTGCCCCAACCCCCTGATCAGCCTTGCTCTGTGGGTGATAGAGGGCAAGGCCTCAACCCCCCTGATGGGCCCTGCTCTGTGTGTGACGTTGTAGAGCCATAACCTCCCCATCGGCCCTGCCCTGAGTGTGACAGGGTGCGGCGCCCCAACCCCCTGATCCACCCTGCTCTGTGTGTGACAGGGGGAGCTCCCCAACCCCCTGATGGGCCCTGCTCTGTGCATGACGGGGGGAGCTCCCCAACCCCCTGATCGACCCTGCTCTGTGCGTGACAGGGTACGGAGCCCCAACCCCCCTGCTGGGCCCTGCTCTGTGCATGACGGGGCAGCGCCCCAACCCCCTTCTTGGCCCTGCTCTGTGCGTGACAGGGGGTCACGCCGCAACCTCCCCATCGACCCTGCCTTGAGTGTGACAGGGGTGGTGCCCCAACCCCCCATTCGGCCCTACCCTGAGCGTGACTGAGGGGGGCATCGCAACCTCCCATTCTGCCCTGCTCTGTGCATGACAGGGGGTGGCGCCCCAACTCCCCAATCGGCCCTGCTCTGAGCCCAACCAGGGGCTGCACCTAGGGATTGGGCCTGCCCTCTGCCACCCGGGAGCAGGCCTAAGCCAGCAAGTCGTTATCTCCTGAGGGGTCCCAGATTGCAAGAGGGCACAGGCCAGGCTGAGGGACCCCTCCTCTCCCCCCAGTGCACAAATTTTTGTGCACCGGGCCTCTAGTCTATACTAATAAAACGGTAATATGCTAATTAGATCAGGAGACCTTCTGGATGTCCTTCCAGACAAAGCCATGGTCGTGGGGCCGAGGCAGAGGTGATTAGGGGTGATCAGGTCAGCAGGGGGGGCATTTGGGGGCATTCAGGCTGCTGGGGGGGGGGCAGTTAGGGGCAAGTAGGCTGACAGGCAGGTGATTAGGAGCAATCAGGCCAGCAGGCAGGTGAACGGTTAGGACCCAGCAGTTCTGGATTGCAAGATGGAGGACTGACTGCCCATTTAGGTCTTGGGTTTAGGGCCTACACTGGCAGTCGGACATCCCTCCAGGGGTCCCAGATTGGAGAGGGTGCAGGCTGGGCTGAGGTACACCCCTGCATGCATGAATTTCGTGTACTGGGCCACTAGTGTATCCATCTATATAATAGAGGAATATGCCAATTAGCTGGGACACTGTAATGTCATGACCAAACAGCAGGGACCTGAGGCTGCATGGCACCTGGCCAGGGTGAGGGACTTCAAGCCAAGACCCCACCCAGCAGGGCTTGACAGGGGACCTCAGGCCATGCCCCTGCCCTGGCAACAGGCTGGGAGACCTCAGGTTGCGCCCCCTGCCCCAGTGCCAGGCTAGGAGATCTCAGGCCACACCCCCCTCCCCAGCACCATGTTGGGGACCTCAGGCTGTGCCCCCTCTTATGCCACCCTCCCCACCTGGCAGGACTTGATGGTGGATCTAAGGCCATGCCCCTCACCCCGGTGCCAGGACTGGAGACCTCAGGGTGCACTCCCCTGCCCAGTGGGGCTTGACAGGGGACCTCAGGCCATGCTCCCAGTCCCAGTGCCTGGCTGGGGAACCTGAGGCTGTGCCCCCCCCACCCGGCACTGGGCTGGGGGACCTGAGGCTGCGCCCCCACCTGGAGGGGCTTGACAGGGGTGGGGCTGGTCATGTCTGGGTCTCACCCAATGGGGGTGGGGCCGGCCGGGTCTGAGTCTCCTGCATTTTCTAAGCACGTGCGGGTGGTGGGTGGGGACTTGACGCTAGGTCCCACGGTGCATCCCAGACTCTGACAGGAGGGAGATTTTCATATACATTTTACTAATTTTCTTTCATCTCTGATACTTCGAGTATAGAGAAAGGGCAAATAGCAATATTAAAATATTTCCTCTAATTCCCTTTTAATGTGCACAAATTTTGTGCACGGGGCCACTAGTATTTCTAATAAAAATCTTCCATAAAAGAATTCATAAACTTATGTATCTTCATGAGTGAAAACCTAAGGAAGAAGTAATACCTAATTTACAAGTGCAAGAGAACATGAAGTGGTAACTGTGATATGAAAACATGATAAAGATAAAAAAAAATTATATGCCACTCCCAATAATGAATTACAATTAAATATTCTTAAAAAATACCAAATTAAACCAATATATTCAACAAACAGATGCATCAAAAAATAAAAATTTTATGTAATGTCCTGAATTCAAGTAACATAATTTCCCACCATAACAGTTCTGAAAGTACAGTCTTTTGGGTGCGAATACAGAGCATGGGCGTATGCTATGATCTCTGGCTTTGGAGGGTGGCAGGTTTCTCACTGGTTCCTTCAGCATTTGGTATTCATCAAGGAGGTCTATCTTTTACATGCCTCCTTAGATTGACCTATGTCCCTCTGTAAATACTCAATCTCCAGGTAGTAGCCTAAGGTGAATGATGAACAACAGTCAGAGAAGGGTGGTACACAGACTCTTATCCCGTAAAAGGTTAGGACTCTGATTCCTGCTCCATTAGCAACAAGGTGCCCAGACTCTTGCCTGCCTTTGTCTACTGGCTTAGTCTGGGAACTGAAACATTCCAGACTCTCCTTTTTGAATTGTAGGCTCTGATTCCTGCCTAGGAATTATCACTATTCTATGAGACTACAAATACTGTGTAGTAGTTTGATTTTTATTCATTTCAAGCCTTTTTGCTGCCCTGTATGGCAAAAGAAGTAGTTATTATTACCTAATAATCCTTTATAAAGAAACTAGAAATGTCTTCAATACTTTTGTAGTTTCTGCTTTATAAACAGTCATTTCTTTTCCTTGCATCCCTAATACTGTTTGACTGCACCTTTCCCCTCCTCCATCAGTCTCTCTAGAGGTTTGTCTCTTGCATTAGTCTTTATTAAATACCAACTGTGTACTCTGTTGATCAATGCTATTGTATGTTTATTTTTTTCTTATTTTGATTTCCTTCCTCCTTTCATTATCTTTATAGTTATTCTAATGAAGTACTAATCTTATACCATTTATTTTCAGTCTTTATTTCTTTCCACTGTAGACATTTTAAATCCTAAATGTCCTTTGAAATCCTATTTTGACTTAATTTCATTAAGTTTTATCTGAACTTTTTTATTATAGTTAAAAACATATTGTAACGTTTATGTTATTATTTCTTTTATCCACAAGTTGTTTATTTATGCGGTCTCAAATCCTCTACTCTGTACTTTTTAATGTTACTTTTGTTATTGATTTCCAACTTAATTATGATGTCATCACATGTACTTATTCGTCTGTAATATATGACCATGTAACTGGTCATTTGAAAAATGCCCACCTGTGCTTGGAAAGAATACTTGTCACTGGATACAGGGTTATGCACATATACATGAGGTCAACTATGTTGGTACTGTTGTTCAAATAAATCCATAGCATTGCTTTATTTGCTTTACCACCAATACTTGTTCAGAATGTTGAAATCTCTCACTAGATTGAAGATGTTTTGTGCATTTCTTCTTACATGTACTAGTATATTAGTTTTTGCTCTATGTATGTTTAGACTATTTTAGGTGTTTGAAACTTAAAATTGTTAAAATGGTTAACATGAACTTTTGTCCCTAACAACAGATTTTCTATTTACATTTATTTTGTTTCATAGCATGAGAGTTATACTCACTTGCTTTGGGTTGGTATTGTAACTTGTTGTGTCTTTCTACATTTAATCTTTATGTTTCCTCATAGTTAGCTGTATCTCCTTTACACAATATATTATTGGGTTTTGTTCTTGTTTTATTTCATTGTTACTATGTTATTTTTCCCCATACTGCTGTTTTGTTTGCACTTTGGCCCTTGGAGAGTTCTTGCTTCCTACATACTCTGCGATACAATAATACATATGTTTTTCTAGGATGTACTTGCATGTTGCAGTCACAGTTCCGACCTGCTCTTGAAAAATGTTCTTTTCAAGTTACAGTGTCTCCCTAGGGAGATGCTTTCTATCTTCCATCTCCTACTCCCTTCGATTGAGGTTACCCAGGTTTGGCTTCCTGGCCTCAGATGTCTGTTCTCACACACTTGAAACACACAACTGTGTTGCCTGCCTGCACCAAGGAAAGCACTGAGTGCTGTAGAGTAGGATGCTGTGTAGATACCTGCCTGCAATTTTCTTGTGCTGCCTATGTAACAGGCTCCTATCTCTAACTAGCACTGCAAACCTGGACATTAGTTAGCTTTTAAATTATTAAAATCTATTTGTTAGCTAGGTGACTTTTTGCTTATGCCATTGCAGGAAGATGTCTTTGTTCTGTAATGTAGTATCATAGTTCATAGGAATTTAACCTTTACAGCATACATAGTATCTCAAACTCTGAAATTCTCTGTGTAATTTTGTAACAACAATGTGTGTGTGTGTGTGTGTGTGTGTGTGTGTGTACATATAGTCTATAGACTATATGTATATATATATATCCTTTCCATCTTCTAGTCTTTGGTAAAAGATTGCAAACAAATTAACTTACAAGGATGGAATGTATGGTAACACATACATTCATTGCTACCATTTTTGAAGGAAAACAAGATCATCAGAATAGATTTCCATTATTGTTCTAATCTACCTGATCTAGGTTTTCCAAAAAGGGAACAGTGAAGGAAGTCAAGTAGTTACTTATAAGCAGAATTTATTAGAAAGAAATCATTTATGCACAAAGCAATGCAAGACTTCCATTTTGACTCTCTTCTAGCTATTTTGAAAAGGTTCAGTCCAGATTCAAGATACCAATGAAAATTTAGACCTTACATCACCTGATGGATTTTCTGATTCCTTTGTTAATTTTCATAAAATAAGTTAATTGGGCACTTTAGGTATTCTTTTAAACAAGTTCTCCAATTAAAAGCCCCATTCCTTTGGGACAGTTTGCATCATGTAGCATCTATCTTTCTCCAGCATTCAAGTCTTAGGAACAGTGGATTTCTCCAAAACCACCTTTAATCCATTTATAGGTCCTTGAATGACATTTGATCATGATGCTTTTCAGGAAAGCATCAAGGAACAGGGCCTGGTCTCTTTAAAAGTCTTTGTTGGAGTCTAATGAGACTCCTGTCTGAACAGCCTAGACTGTATGTAAATCTTGCTTTGAGGTTATATGTGACTTTTGTCCCCTAGCAGAAATGAGTTGGTTATATGCTCTATTCATTTTCTGAAGTGTGGGGTGGAGTGGGGAAAATGATAATATTAAAAGTTTATCTACTCCCTGGTGAAAATACCCTGTGTTTTAATCTTCATAAAGATTTTTCCCTTTTGGATATACCTACAAGAAATTAAAATATAATAGGAAAACAAATAAAACATCAGTTCATATTAGTTCTCCCATAATATCTGGTTAGCACAGGAAATATGGTTACATTTTGTTGACATTAAATAACCCAAGAGAGTGGTGTAATGGGGTTAACTCTAATATAAACTAATAGCTACCCATGCCTACCCCCTTTAAACTAAATCTGTTCCACCATATCTTCATACTTAATATTTCAGTTAAGGTTGAGGCAGCTTAAGTTATGTTCATGCATTTTTAAAAAGACTGAACAACCTCATTTTAGTATGTGTGTGTGCGTGTGCGTGTGTGTGCGGGGGTGGATATATATATATATATATATATATATATATATATATATATATATCTTAAAATGCTTTTCTAGTATGCATGGATGTTATGTATCTTTTTCATTGGTTTTGCCAAACTGAATATTTTTCAACATAGAAAAGTTTCCTTTAATTATTTATTTGATCATTGATTTTGTTTCCATTGATCTTTAAATATTTTTCATTCCAAATGTTTTTCAGAAACCCTTATGATTCCGAGATTGATTTTTTTTTCTTATGGAATTTTACCTCTATTCTTTTTAAATGACCTCAACACCATTGGTGATATTCTCAAGTTATTCTTCCCATATTGCAGTTTTGCATGTCCACAGTATCAACTGAGTTCTCTAGTGTAACCAAGGTAATTTTTAGTTCTTCCATTGTGTGTCAAATATCTTCACACCACATTTTATCTCAGACATGACCAGGAAGCATATGAACCAGGGAGATGCCCCCCCCCCCCCCGAGAAGCAGCATGTGGAGCAAACCTTGGGAGGACCTATGAAACTCCCTCAACTTCCAGTGGGTTCTCACTATCTATGTATAGACAGACCTATTGGAACTATGGGCTAAAGTCCCTTCTCCCTTTCTGAGACAAAGAATAATGGTGTAGTGTTTCTCTTCTCCCTCCTCCATTATATGTGACATATATCAGGAGCTACCAGGTGTACCATTTAATAATGCGGATTTTTTTCAATAGATGGAGTTACAGATATGTTGATATACATGCGATTTGATATGTATGCTATTTTGTTGTATTGACAGTAAGCTTCAAAACTTCATATGTCAAATTTTCTGAAGGTGTTAACATCATAGATATTTTTATGCTTAAAAATGTCAAATTTCGTGCCAGTGAAAGAGCATTTGCAGGAAGTTTTAATTCATTACTTTATTTTGAAGAAAAGTGCTGCTGAAAGTTATTGTATATTTCGGGAAGCTTATGGTGAACATGCTCCATCTAAAGATACTTGTGAAAGCTGATTTAAACGCTTTAAAAGTGATGATTTCGATGTGAAAGACAAAGAAAGTCCATGTCAACCAAAAAAGTTTGAAGACCAATAATTACAAGCATTATTAATGAAGATGCGTGTCAAACTCAAAAACAACTCGCAGAAAGATTAAATGTTGCTCAGCAAACAATTTCCAATCATTTACAAGCAATGGGAAAGTTTTTAAAGGAAGGGAAATGGGTGCCACATCAACTGAACTAAAGATAAATGGAAAACCAAAAGTCATCAGTAAAATGTTGCTTCAATGACATGAAAGAAAGTCTTTTTTGCATCGAATTGTGACTAGCGATGAAAAGTAGATTTATTTTGAGAATCCCAGACACACAAGATCATGGGTTGATCCAGGTCAACCATCAACATGGACTCCAAGGCCAAATCACTTCAGAAAGAAGACAATGCTCTGCGTTTGGTGGGATCAGGAAGGTGTGGTGTATTATGAGCTTCTAAAACCAGGTGAAACCATTAATACTGATGGATACCGACAACAAATAATCAATTTGAACCACACTTTGATCGTGAACTGACCAGAATGTGCCAGAAGACACGGCAAAGTAATTTTGCTTCATGATAACGCACCATCACACACTTCAAAACCAGTTAAAGACACATCAAAAGATCTTGCCTGGGAAGTATTAACCCACCCGCCATATTCACCAGAACTTGCTCCTTCAGATGACCACTTGTTCTGGTCAATGGCACACGCACTTTCTGAGCAGCACTTTGACATGTACGAAGAAGTGCAAAATTGGGTCTTTGAATGGTTTGCCTCCAAACAAGAAGGGTTCTATTGGGACGGTATCCACAAATTACCTGAAAGATGGGGAAATGTGTAGCTAGTGATGGACATTACTTTGAATAAAGCACTTTTGATGTTTCTCTTGAAATTATCATGTTTTCTTTGATTATAAAATCCGCATTATTAACCGGTACACCTGGTACTTCTGTGATTTACTCAAAGATCCTAAACTTAGTGCTGAGAAGTAAAATAATTTCTTTGGGGGAAGAGGTGGGTGCACTTTATGGAGATAAAGTTACTGTTTTGAAAAATGGAATATTTAGGAAGAAGTATATGGGTTAAGGGAAACAAAAGCATTGGGCTCTGGGAGATATTTGTTCAAGAACAACAGGCAGTCACATGCTCTGTTTTTGCTAATGGCTTATTAATGTTTTGAAAGCCCCCTCTTCTCAGTCAACATGGTTTCAGTGAGCCTATGGCAATAAATGTCACTCAAGTGTGATTAATCAGAGCCTCGGAGTCCCACAGGCCACACCAATTGCTTCAGAGATAGGCACATTATCTCTTCAGAGATTAAAAGTCATCATAAAAATTTTGCTGAAATCTCTGAAAAAAAAAGGCAAGTAGCAACTCTGTCTGGATTTGAAGCTGAGAAGTATAACTAAGCATTTCTGCCATATCTCACTATTACATGGAGTTTGAAACCAACATAGAAAAAAGAAATTAAGACCTGAATACCTGTATGAGCCATAATTCAAATATTTGAATCCATCCTACCATAAGTCTACTCATTATAAGAAACAATCAATCACCTCTTTCTTCAGCAAGCGTTGATTGTATTTACTCTCTTATGTGAAGAATCTTAACTAATATAGTCAGCTTAGATTATGGCAAGAGAAATATAAACAAATAAATAAGAAATATTAAAATTTCCAGATTGAAAATTGTAACATATCATATAGCATATAATTACATTCTCCACCTCATGTAGAAGTCACCTATTTGTAGGTTAATCTATGATACAGTACCCTCGAATGTAGCATATTTTCCTTCTGTTTAACCATTTTATGCGGGAACTATAAATAGTAAGAATCTTGCAAGGACAGAACCCAGGAAGACACTAGTGCTTACATAATAGACTAAGGAGAAGTATTCAGTGAACCAGGCTAAGGGGAAAAAAGCAGCTAAAGATTTACTATAAAAGCCAGAAGACAGGCCTTCTAGGAAATATCCTTTGGTTGTGAGGGAAACCTGACCAAAATATTTATCATTACATTAACTCTGATCTTGCCGGGGTCAAACCCCAGCAGGTCCAGGGGTTCCCAAAGGCGTAGACGGAGTCGGCGAAGAAGGAATGACACGGAGACAGCGTTCAGTTGATCAGCAGCCTAGCCAGGATCTCTAGCCAAGTTCTGGTCTGGATCTCCAGAGAGGTTCTGCTTAGGATCTCCAGAGAGGTTCTGTCCAGGTTCTCCAGTCAGGTTCAGTCACCAGGTTCTAGTCAGGCTCTCCTGCCAATCTCCGCAGTCAGGTTCAGTCCAGGGTCCCTGCCATGCTCTCTCGCCAGGCTTTGCCTCCAAGCTCCGAGGCCAGTCCCTGTCCAGGATCCTCCAGCATGCTCTCGCCAGCGAAGTTCTTCTGTCTCTAGAGAACGTTCTGTGTAGGTTCTGTGCCTAGGCTCTGTCTCTCTTGGTCCTGTCTTCCAAGCCCTGTGTTCTGAGTTCTGTGTTCTGAGTTCTGTGTGTTTCTGTCTTGTTACAACTGTATTTATACCAGTTGATTCAATCCTATCAATCTCTATTACAAAGGTTAGGGCGTTTCTTATCTCCATTCCAGGGAGAAAAGATTATGTAGTTTAAGCATGATTGTTCGTAGTTAAAGGGATTAATTACCTGCCTGGCACTTACTTGAGGGGTTTTATTCCCTCCCTAACTTCAGGGGAAAATCCCTACCTGGGGATTCAACCTTTCCCGGAGAGGTGACCTTGGTTAAAACACAGCGCCAAGAAGGTGAGCAAACATATTAAGAACCGTATGCCATATATGCCAGGTCCCTTGAAACAGCAAGGATGGACCGGCTCCCGGCATGATCTGAATTAGTAAAGTGATTTTCCTTACTCTACCAGGTTATCATGTAGATTCCTTCTAATAACAGCATGCCTTCCTGATAAAGATGGTAGATTTTTTTTTTCATTATGAGTATAATATGTGTAATATGTATGCTTACCCTTAACAATCTTTACTCCCTTAGAAAGAGACTTAAATTAGGGTCTGTTAAGCTCCTAAAATCAGATTTTTTTATTATTTTAAGTTTCACTGCAGTTAAGGATTATTCTAAGTATGGCTATAGCTCACAATATATGAATTTCTTCTTCAAATAAAAGGGAAAAATAGACTGGTGAAACAAAGGGAAGAAAAACATTGGTATTAGTCAGCTTGGGCTACCATACTAAAATAGCACGGACTAGATGGTTTAAATAACAGAATGGGGAAGAGAGATTGTTCTCATGATAATAATTTTTATCTTGTGCTTTTTTATCTCTTTAATTTTATTTAATTTCAAATAAGTTATCATTTTCAAATGTGAAGAAAAACAAATTTCAGTAAAAATTCACTAGAAAGGAGAAAAATGTGTGATTTTTTTCTCTCACAGCAATGTCAGTAAAAGTCCTAAAGGTAACAAATTTGATTTCATATAGATAATTAAGTAAAAATTTTAATTTATGCTTCAGCAGGTATTGAAAAGTTCCTGTTCCTTTTTGATCTTTTGGCATATAGGTTATATAAACCACAGGTTTGAGCTTAGTTTTGGCTTAGCCTTTTTTTTTAATCTAAGCAGTAACACCATTAATATAATGATATGACCTCTAATGCATATATAAAAATACTTTCTTGCCTATCCCTAAGAATCTTTACCAAGATAATAAAAGAAAAATCACATTGTTTTACATTTACTTTTAGCATATCTGTGTGAAAAGATCAGTTCAAATTCTGAAATGTAAACTGGTTTAAATTAATGTGTGTTTATGTTTCTGTGTATGTGTGCACATATGTATAACTATACACATACACATAAACATATATAAATGTGTATGTAAGGATTCATACATGCATATGCATTATTATCTATATATTGATGTATTCATATGAATGCACACATATGGTATCAATTCTAATAATCTGGGAAACCTATGCCAAGATAAGATTACTGTATAGTAAGTCTTTGGGGTAAACATTTGTAAAAGATAAAAGAAAGAAGGAACAGGAGGCGAGCAAGGGAGAACCAAGTGACAGTGCTGGCCTGACAGCTGTGAAGGAAGTGATGCAAGGATAGAAAGAATGGATTAAGAAGAGTCTGTTACTGTATAGCACAACTCTGAGAGATTCTAAGCCAGGCTGATGGTGAATTCCAGGAGAAAGAGTGCCCAGCGAGAGAGTTCTGCATAGCTGGCTCCAGTGTCTGTACCAAGCCCAGTTCTTAGATAGGAAGCCACAGAGAGACGGGTCTTGGCTTCAATGCCGTGATAGCTCCTGAAGGTACAGCATCAGAGAGCTGTCTGCCAACCACTCCTCTTGCAGCAGGTTCTCTCTTGAAGGTAGATGTGAGCCCAGGGCTGCCCCACACTCACATATATAAACACATTTTTTAGATTAGTCATTCCTCAGTCTTTCTGAACCTGATTATTTATGAAATTCCCAATTTATTATCTCTTCCCTGGGATTCTATAATGATTAAATGGAGTTTTGAAGAGTGATATGCATATATAACTAAAAATATTTCACATTCTTATTCAATTTGTATAGAATAAAGGTTATTTTATTTAATTACTATCATATTTCCAAGTTGGCTGATAGTTCCCTCATTTCTCTTGCCAAACAGATGGATTATTCTTGGATTCCTATTCTGTATTGTTGGATTTGTTAATAGTCCATTAACCATCAGAAACACAAAGGAGTTCTGTCGATGCCTGTGGTCAGAACAGCTTAGATCAGAGTTACATTAAAGAATCCAAGTGACTTGCTTATGATTCAAAGCCTCCCTCCGACTGCTTAGCTCCAAAGAGAGAAAAAGGGTTGGCATAGATCCACCAGATAAATTTAGTTAGTGTTAGAACTGGAGTATGCAAATTCCCTGTGGAATAGGGCTACATGGAGCATCAGAACGAAGCAGAACAAAAATCTTATTATGGATTGAATGTTAGTCTTCCCCCCTTAAAAAAAATTCATATGTTGAAGTTCTAGCCTTGGATGTTCTGGTATTAGAGGAAAGACCTGTGGGAGCTAATTAGGTTTAGATGAAGTCAGGCGGGTAAGGCCCTTGTGAAGAGATTAGTGCCCTAATATGAAAAGGAAGAGACCAGCGCTGGCTTTCTTTCTGCCATGTGAGGACACAAAAGGAGGTAGCCATCTGCAAGCCAGGAAGAGAGCTCTCACTAGAACCCGACCTTGCTGGCACCCTGATAGAAATTTCCGTCTCCAGAACTGTGAGAAATAAATTTCTGTTGTTTAAGCCATGGTATTTGGATGTAGCATCAGGAGTTAAGACAGGCCTATATCAGAGAAGTGAGGGAGAGAAAGATGAGTCAACGATTTCTCTTTGTGGGTGACTCAATTATTGATATTTGGGACTAGAAAACCATGTTTTTGCTTTTGAAGGGAAAAATTACAAAAACACAAAGATGAAATGATGGTCAATTGAAAGCTTTAAAAATATCTCTCACTAATGTTTACATATAAAAACCTTTTTGTCTTTTATAGATCAATATATTAGTTAATATTATTTAATGTTAAACAGGAGTATTTCTAAATTTTCATACAATCGTTCTTCAGGAGCTTCAGAAAAAAAGATTAAAAAAAAACCAAACCCAAAACTCTCAGCCTAGTATTGTGAAACTAAAAAATCTGGATTGTTCAGAGAAAGTTCCAATAAGCATCTGAATGTGAAGTGCTTACACCACTGAACCTGTTGCAGTTCACTGATCTGCATGTGTGATGCAATGTGAAGTGTGCCTAGGGTGAACCTCTTTGAGCACGGGATAATTTCTTTTCACTCTGGCCTTTAGTGCACTTTAATTCTTTCTACTCTGCCTTGTTCATACGAAGGATACCTTGACATAAAGAAAACCGGAAAACAAGTAGAAAAAATAGAAGCGCACTGTTAAAACAACAACAGATTTCATTAGCATACTCTGCCTATATATGAACCCACATATAGTCCCAATGAGTGGGTGATATATTTAACTATGTGAGTTAGTTCATTTTAATTAAAGGGAAATGTAGCCTTTTGATCTAAGGAATAAACAATCTAACAATAGGAAAAACGCAATCTGTCGAGACATATTTGAGTTATTTTGCAGTAATTGGCTTGGCAGCAGCTTCAGTCACAGTATTCTGTTTCACAGATTGTCCCCAAATGAATAAAGGTTTGCTTTGAAATGTAATTAATATTACATTCAGCTGCAAGACATTCTCAGGTTGTCAAAGGAATTTGAAGGAGGTAGCTACAAAAAAATGAATAAAAAAAGTGAAACTGAAAAGTAAATTAAGTCAAATTAGTGACCACAAAGTAAAGTGGACCAATACAAAATGTGAGTGTCAGGAACTACATTTTCCCTTAAGTTCAATCTCCCACAGACATTAAAATTATGAATAAAACTAAATAATCCAAGGATATGTTTATTGACAATGAATAACTTATTTTATCATTTAAACATGAATGAGTATAGGTTTTATCTATGTGTGAATCCTAAAATGTAAAAGCTGTTCTATTATCTAATAACTAGAGGCCTGGTGCATGAAATTGTGCATGGGTATGGTCCCTAGGCCTAGCCTGCCATCAGGGCCATCTTCCCTGCTGCCAGCAGCCATCCCTGCCTCCCACTACCACCCACCTGGTTCCCCATTCGCCATCCAGAGATGACAGTCAAGCCGGGGGAGGGACTGAGAGATCAGCCATTCCTGCCCACTCGCTGGCCCCACCCCTGAAATAAGCCAGTCAGAGAAAGATAAATATCACATGATCTCTGTGTTTGGAGCAACCAGCGGGGCAGGGGCCTTGGCCTAGCGCTGCTTTCCACATCTCCTGCCACCCTCAACCCCTGTCCCTGTTCACCATCGGCGATCAGAGCCTGCCAGCTGGGGAAAAGGGACTGAGAAGTGGTCAATGCACCTCATAGTAACTGGTTGAGGGGTCGTTCTAGTCATTCTGCTGTTATGGTTACTGAGCTTTTATTATGTAGGATGAGATGGGATTACTGAGTCAAATGGAAGTTCCATTTTTAATTTTTTGAGGAAATGCCATACTGTTTTCCACAGAGACTGCACTAGTCTGCATTCCTACCAGCAGTACCAGAGGGTTCCTTTTTCTCCGCATCCTTGCCAATACTTGTCCTTTGTTGATTTGTTGATGATAGCCATTCTGACAGGTGTGAGATAGTACCTCATCGTTGTTTTGATTTGCATTTTTTGGATGATTACTGACTTTGAGCATGTTTTCATAGTCTCTCAGCCTTCTGTATGTCCTATTTTGAAAGGTGTCTATTAGGTCCTTTGTGCATTTTTTAATTGGATTGTTTATCTTTCTTTTGTTAAGTTCGATGAGTTCCCTATAAATTTTGGAGATTAAACCCTTATCGGAGATAACATGGCAAATATTTCTCCCATGCAGTGGGCTTTCTTGTTGTTTTGTGAATGGTTTCTTTTGCTGTGCAGAAGCTTTTTATTTTGTTGTAGTCCCACTTGTTCATTTTCTCCCTTGTTTCCATTGCTCTAAGAGCTGTATCAGTAAAGATATTGCTATGACAAATGTATGCTATTTTGCTGCCGATGGCTTCTTCTAAGATTGTTATGGTTTCCCATCTTATGTTTAAGTCCTTTATCCATTTTGAGTTTATTTTTGTGTATGGTGTAAGTTGGTGGTCTAGTTTCATTTTTTTTGCATGTATCTGTCCAATTTTCCCAACACCATTTATTGAAGGGACTGTCTTGACTCCATTGTATGCTCTTGCCTCCTTTGTCAAATATTAATAGAGTATAACGGCTTGAGTTCATTTCTGGGTTCTCTGTTCTATTCCATTGGTCTATATGTCTGTCCTTGTGCCAGTACCAGGCAGTTTAGAGAACACTGGTTTTGTAATATAGCTTGATATCTAGCATTGTGATCCCTCCAGTAATCCCACTTCTAGGAATATATTCCAAGAAAACAGAAACACCAATCAGAAAGGACATATGCACCCCTATGTTCATAGCAGCACAATTTACAATAGCTAAGATTTGGAAACAGCCTAAGTGCCCATCAGCAGACGAGAGGATTAGAAAACTGTGTTACATCTACACAATGGAATACTATGCTTCTGTACAAAAAAGAAGAAACTCTTATCATTTGCAACAACATGGATGGAACTGGACAACATTATGCTAAATGAAATAAGCCAGTCAGAGAAAGATAAAAATATCACATGATCTTACTCATTTGTGGAATATAATGAACAACATAAATGATAAACAAAAACAGAACCAGAGTCATTGAAGCATTGAACAGGCTGTCCAACCTATGAGGGAAGGCGGGGCTAAAAGATCAACCAAAGAATTTGTATGCATGCATATGAGCATAACCAATGGACACAGATAGGGGGGTGAGGGAATGTGCTGGCGGTGGCCAGGGAGAGGTCAATGAGGAAAAAAGGAGACTTACATAATACATTAAACAATAAAGAACTTAAATTAAAAAAATAAATAGATAAAGAAAATACACTTATAGAAAAGAGTGAGAGAGAGAGAGAGAGAGCGAGCGAGAGAGAGAGATAGAAGATCTCTGTTCCCAAAATACTCACAGTCAATATGCTACTCTTTCTTGCTTGGCATAGATTCAAAACCACTCGTCTATGAAGGCAGAACAGGCAATTTTTATTCTTATCTGCCTGTGCTAAATCTCACTGATTTGATTTATCATTTTCCTTTATAACTTCTCAGAGTTAAAACACCATTGTATCTAGGACTTTGAAGTATTTTCTATTCTGGTATTAAGGAAGTAGACCACCTTTATTGGGATTGGAAGTGAAGTGCTCATAGGCAATCATTTACTAAAAGAATGCCAGGTGGAAAGCTCTTGCTTTCATTGAATTCTGTGTAAGTATGGCTTCTTCCAGCCAGTGAATGGTATTAGATCTTTGACACCATTGCATATCTGGTACAGCTTTTGTTGTAGTGATAATAAAATTAAATGTGCATTATATTAAAAAAATGAGAGGAAGCAAATCTGAAGGTACAGGGCTCTAGCTATACTTAAGGAATCAAGTCCCCTGAATTCAGCAGGCATTGGCCAGTAATAATTGATTATCTACTTGCTGCAGACCTTTAATACATACTGAGTTTTACTGGTGAAGGGCATAAATCCTACTTATATGTATTCAATTACTAATACTCTAATTACAATATATTTCCATATTTTCCATAAGCCTAACTATTCTATTTTAGTAGGAGCCAATACAAAACACTCAGAACAAATAGGAATATACTAGTAGTTGCAGTTAATCAGCCTCAGAGATGCCCTACTAGCCTGAATATTTAAAACAGCAAGGCCCATGATATACCAACAATTAAATATAAGTAATACTAATTGCACATACTGGTGGATTCTTAAATATATTTTCTCCTCATTTTGACTAGTGAATTTGTAAATACATTTGTATTTATTAGCCTTAAGAGAGTTGAATGTGATAGTTAATATAAAAACATATATAGTTAGAAAAATGTTGCCATTTACAAATAAGGACATATGGTTTATTAAAGAATAAGCATGTTTGTTGTTTTTTTCAATCTGGTCTACTGGCATTAGAGAGACAGTTTTTTCTCAGCCTTACATATATCTTATAATATTAAAATTCTTCCACAAATACACAGAAATTTGGTGTTTGTGCATAGACAGTTTATATTAGAAAATTATTTTATTCTATGTTTAAATACCTTGAGTATTTCATATTCCCAATTAACCCTGTGTTTGGGGGACATATTTATCACCATTGTTAGATGACCTACAATTAGTTTCAACCTGTGATACCTGGAGAATTTGATAACACAAAGAAGTTTGGGAATGATATTTTGGAAGGAAAGAAAAAGGGGAAGATTGTAAATGTGGCTTTACTGTATATCCTAAATCTGGCTGGAAGGCCAGCTTTTGAACAAGCTGTTATTTTCCACATGGGAGTAGCATTGCTACAGTAAAATGCCAGATTTCATCCATCATAATGTCATGGCTCATATTAAAATGTCTTCAGGGACCAAAGGGAGGGATGAGCGAAAGACATCAAATCAATTTTCAGGCAATTGCTATGGTTTTCAGAAACTAAGCCCTATGTGATAGTGTTATGGCTGCACAAAGGGAGGTTATAAATAAGGTCCATACATCAAGGGAGGAAGTAATTTAGAAAAAGAAAGCTGATTTGACTTTTGTGTGAGTCTGAACATATGGTTAGGGCACAGCTGGGTTATCATTCTATACATTCTTACAAGAGAATAGAACCAAATCAACACTTCAGAGAAATCAGCTAATTTCCAGGCTGGAGACCATATATCCTTTGAATCAGTTGATAAGGACTCAAGGTTATTCTGCATTTGTTTAAGTAATTATTTAATTACAAGAAAATCTAGTCAAGCATTGTTATTTCGTGACTTTTTTAGCCAAGAACTAACCTCTTCTATATGAAGGCATCTTTTTTATTCTTTATTGATTTCAGAGAGGAAGGGAGAGGGAGAGAGAGATAGAAACATCAATGATGAGAAAGAATCATTGATCAGCTGCCTCCTGCATGCCCCACACTTGGAATTGAGCCCACAACCCAGGCATGTGCCCTGACCAGGAATTGAACTGTGACCTCCTGGTTCATAGATCAATGCTCAACCACTGAGCCACACCGGCCGGGCATAGAGGCATCTTTTCCTTGGATGTTGGAGAAGAAGAATTGGCTCAATTAAGAGACCTGCAATGCACATAGCCTTTCATACATAAAATTCCTTCTTCTATTTTGAGCAATTTATTGTTAAATTGACATAAAGTGCTGCATCCTTATTTGTCAGTAGTGCCTCTATCTGAACAACTTGTCATTCAAGAATTTAATCATCACCAAATAACCCTTGCATGGAAACACTGGGAAGGGGTGGAGGGGGGAGAGAGAACCTGGTGGCATTTCCATGTCCTAACTGGAAAAAAAAAAGATATAAATAATGTTACATGATCTTCCTACCAGAATAAAAATTGAAATCTAAGTAATTGCAACACTGCCATTTCCAATTGAGGCATGAATTATGAAAATAGAGAAGATACCTTTCTTATAAGCTGTAGAATTACAGTAAATCAACATACACAACAAAAATACTTTCATCGATGCTCCTGATGTATAATTTTTGCCATGTAATTTGAGGAAATGAAGCTTTGTAGAAGTACTAGACTTCAAATGCTCCAATTGTTACATGTTGGAAGAAGTGTCCCAGTGTCCTGATTATCACACTAAGTTAGCACATGTCCCCACCCCAATGGAAGAGGTACTGTGGAGACATATTGATGATGTGTTAGTGGGTTTGCAATACCACATACAATTATGGAAGAGAGAGGCTAACAACATAATATACTTTTTAAAACTAAATGTGCAGTGATGATTAATAACGAGCCTAATTTTTGGGAGTGACAAACTACTCAAAGATTGAGGAAATGAGCAGCCTCAAAATTTTGCAGTAAGCAGCTCAGTTGGAAATAGTATAATATTCATCTGTTATAAAAATATTTTTCTTTTGAGTTTTCAGTTATGCTTTGTTCACATGCAAATTAGGAATTTCATAGATTCTTAGAGGTCAAAATCAGTCAAGAAAGTCCAAATAACTTTGAGTCAATGTAGATGTCTTATTTAACTGGATATAAACAAGGTTTTATTGTTTACCAAAAATGAGTACTTGATGCACCATTAGCATTAAAGTTGTTTTTGCTGTGTTTAATTTAGTAGTCATTTGATTTTCAACTTTAGTAGATTGATACGATATAATTTTAGTCTTGTATTTAACAGAATAGATTAATTCAAAACATAATACATGCGTTTATTAACAACATAACACACTGAATGAGCTACTCACTGGTTTAGGAAAATGAGTAATAGGAAGTAACAGAGCTATTTTCTAGAAGATTTTTATAAAATTCTCGGATCAGAGTTAAAGTAAAACAACAAGGACCTAATTATTGATGTATAATTTTATTAGAATATTCATTCTTAGTTTTCTATAGCTATCAAGAAGTTCATAGATTATTAGAGAGCTACCATCATCTTACACATTCATCATCTGCCTTAGTTTTAAAACAATGAAGGAAACATTAAATCAAGAATCATTTCAGGATAATGTTTTTTTTAAAAATATATGTTTATTGATTTCATAGAGGAAGGGAGAGGAAGAGAGAGATAGAAACATCAATGATGAGAGAGAATCATTGATTGGCTGCCTCCTGCACGCTCCCCACTGGGGATCAAGCCCGCAACCTGGGCATATGCCCTGACCGGGAATCGAACCGGTGAGCTCTTGGTTTCTAGGTCGATGCTCTACCGCTGAGCTACACCCAGCTGGGCTCAGGATAATGTTTTGTATGTACTTGCTTTCCAAAAATGATGAGACTTTATATAAGTGAAAACATTATTTCTGTTGTTATATTATATCACTATTTTATTGTTTTTAATTAATAATGTATGCATATTATATATTTATTTTCAAATCTCATGATTCATTTATTAAGCAAACAATTATTGAGAGTTTGCTGTGCGAGATACTATAATATGTGCTTGGGTTACCATACGAATAAGGAATATTATTATTATTACCATTATAACTTATTGAAAATAACAAGTACTTTACATACCAAATTCAGTTAATGTTTATAACAGCACTATGGATTAGTAACTATTATTATCCCCATATGAAAGCAAACTTTTAAGAGCTTAGAGGGCCATGCCTAAGGTCACAAGGACTATAAACCCAGGACTTCCTGACACTGAATACTTGGCCATCCCAGCTGTTAGGAGCCATGTAATGAGATAAGGGTGATAAAAAGACTGTATAATTCAAATTGGAGCAGCTCAGTGAAAAAAAAAGGCTCATTGAACATGTCACTAACCTTTATGAAAGTTTTCATAACGATAATGGACATATTTTTGAGAAAACTTCATACATCTTTCTATGTTTCTTTTATCTCTTCATTGTTGAGAAGAATGTTGAATGGTGAGCTCAAATTTCTCAAGTGTCTTTTTTTTAATATATTTTATTGATTTTTTTACAGAGAGGAAGGGAAAGGGATAGAGAGTTAGAAACATCGATGAGAGAGAAACATCGATTAGCTGCCTCCTGCACACCCCCCACTGGGTATGCGCCCGCAACCAAGGTACATGCCCTTGACCGGAATCAAACCTGGGACCCTTGAGTCTGCAGGCCGATGCTCTATCCACTGAGCAAAACAGGTTAGGGCTCAAGTGTCTTTTTTTATGATAGATAAAGAATAGTTGTAATTGCTGGCATAAGAATGATTCTCCTGTAATAGTCCCATTTCAGTTTCAAGACTCTTATATCTTTATGTTTATTAAGTAGTATGTGAAAGATACCCACCTGTGTGGAAACATGCTGGGTCTTGCATAATCCAAATTATACCAGAACATGGTTTGCTGCCCATTACTAGCTTTAATAAGCATGTATTCCATTGAACAGTGATATGGCCGTTAGAATAAAGAATGTTGAATTGGGAAACAAAAACAAGTGAAATGATGATAATTGCCCAAAGCATGGACTGAATCAAACATTGTGTTACTCTTTGATGTAATAAAATCAAGGTAGGTGGTTTGTTTATTTTAATGATTTGGGTTTCATGAGAAGGTAGCAAAGTTTAAAGGGCAAAGAATCTAAAGTTAAATTATCTGGTTTGGATTTTAACTACATTGTTGGTTACTTAGGTAATCTTGACAAATTGCTTGTCACTCTAACCTCAAATTCTTTAATATGTCAAGTAGGAAAAATATCTCTCTTTCATTATTACTGTGATAATTAAATGAAATAATGTACATAAACCCTTTAGATGAGTGTCTGGAATTCAGTAAACACTTAAAAAATGGGGGGGGGGGGAGGACACTTCGCTATCATGAATCAGCAATGTAAATGAAAAGTTATAATATCTAGATTTAACCTGGGTGTATATGCTTAAAATGATGGCTCTGCATCTGAGAAGCAGGAAACATACTTTTGGGCAGTAAAAGGAATGGGAAGAATGGATTCAGGCTTTCATGATATAGCATTGATGCCAGTGAAGAATTAGAAAATTAAATGTCTTACTCCTCTGAAAATGTTCTTATCTCTATTTTCCTTTTTGTAGTCTCATCTGTACTATTTTTTTCATTGGTGTTTCCTTCTCTACTCCCATTCTTCTCTCATTTCTTGTTTCTCTGCTTTTCCGTTACTTCTTGCACCTTCTCTCCTTTTTAATCTGTTTCCTTTTCTGACTATTTTTAAACTATTAATACACTCTTCTTTTATTTTCATCCTATTTTTTTTTCTTATTTCCTTTCTTGTTTTTTCTTCCCTCTCTCTCCTCTCTATTCTTGCTTTATCCTACTTTAATATTATTCTTTATCTAACCCCTTTATTATTTACATATATTCATACATGTAGCCAATCATATAAAGTACTTTGCTACTCTGGGGAAAGGGTAATATTTTTGAAATATTAGCTATGCATTAATATCAACTCTTCCCTTCATTCACTCCTATCCCAAGGGTTTGCTTCCCTCTTAGGCAATAGAATGAAAGATCCACAAAAGTGACACATTTTTAAGTTTTAGGTTCAAAACTTACATTTAAAAGTAAAAGAGGGGGGAGTTAAAATATATAACCTTTGAGTTCTATACAAGAAAATCTGTGCTGGGGTGAGAAGAGTAGTAGAGAATAAGCAAGAAATTGGGAAGCTAGTATGAATGATAAAGGGAATTCTTTCATTTCTTCACCTTTTTGGTCTAGGAGGAAACTGAAAAGGATGATAGATATTCTTTAAAATATGCACCACCATGAGTAGAAGAAATTATACTTATTCCCTACTTGGAAATGTGGGAAATATCCACTTTTCCATGTGTCCTACACCATAATAGGATGGCTCATAAGGAAATCAATCACTACCTTGATTTCAGAAAGGTACTGAGAAGCCTCATCGCACCAGTGTGGTATTGTCGAGCAGGTAAACACTACTACCATAATGACAAGGAAGTTAGATAGATAGGAAGAAAGCACAAGATAGCCATGGTTCCAGAGTGTTGTCAAGACTGCAAAGAGAGGGTAGGCTGTCCATTCAGTGGGCATTGCAGAATTTGGAAATCTTAGACACTGTTGATATGGGTGCTAATGAACAAAGACCATCATGGAATAAATTATACATCTCAGTGAAAGCTAATACAGGATGGATCAAGGTCAAGCAGTGCTGTTATTTTTTCCCCCGTGAATTTCTTCACACCGCATAAATCCCTGAGGTTAGAATGAATCCCAAGGTGAAATAGATATGGGAAGAACATTGCTGAATCTGACAGAGCATACCAAGAAGTGCTGAGAGTAAGCTATAGCAGTGAAGTTGAAATGGAGACTCTAAATGGAAATTAATGCAGTTGGAGTCACACCAAGATGTGTGCTTTTAGAAAAGCAAGACAGCTACATCACAGTTTCCTGTTCTCTTGTGCCTGTGTTCATCACAATAATGACAGCACTTATGTGCTAGCTCATTTTGATAGTATTATAAACATATGGAATGTGCTGATTTTCAGATGGATAAACCCAATTAATAATTCTAATTTCTTTTTAAAATCAAATTATCGGAGTAACATTAGTTAATAACATTAAGTTCCAGGTGTATGACTCTGTAATACATCATTTGTTAACTTTCACCTGTACAATTCTGTAATATATCATCAGTGTCTACTTAAATAGCCCTAAACTTTGTGATGTTCACAAATGTTTACAATAGAAATCAGAATTATACCCAGATCACAATTTTTCATCCAATTCCCTTATTTGAGAAAGTGGACACCATTAATATTATAGCAGGACTATAGTAACATTCTAGACACACCAGGATATATGTCTATTCTATTCTTAAGAAACATTTACACCATAAGGAATGTATAGTGATGGTTTAGACACACACAAAAAATAATTGTTGGTATTAAGGAATAACCAACATTTTTGATAGAAAATTAAAAAAATATTTGAATATTGTTTATACAAAAGCATTTTTTGGCATCTTGCTATTTATTATTTTACTAGAGGCCTAATGCATGGAATTCATGCAAAGTGCTCAGCCCTCACAGCCCCACTCCTCACCCACTGGTCATTCTAGAAGATCATCCCAGAAGGTCGTCCCGGAAGGTCTTTCCACCTTCCAGTCTAATTAACATATTAGCTCTTTATTATATAGGAAGAGTATAATATTTAAGTTCAAATACCTTAAATAAGTTAACTTAAATTTTAGTATATGTGAAAAGGTTTTATACTGGGGAAGACATATTATAGAATTAAAAAAAGACAACATTCTACTTCAAAATATTTTACCCTTATTAATGCAGAAACATTTTTATTTAATTGTCCAAAATAACAAGTGTCTATTTTCTTATATCTTGCACTAGTGGCCTGGTGCATGAAATTCATGCATGGGTGTGTGTGTGTGGGGGGATTCCCTCAGCCCAGCCTGCACCCTCTCCAATGGGGGACCCCGTGAGGGATGTCCGTCTGCTGGTCTAGGCCCAACAGACATCCCTCTCACAATCTGGGACCACTGGCTCCTAACTGCTCACCTGCCTGACTGCCTGATCACCCCTAACTGCCTCTGCATGCCTGCCTGATTGCCCCTAACCCCTCTTCCTGACTGCCTGATCATCCCTAACCTCTCTGCCTGCCTGCCTGATCTCCCCTAACTGCCCTCCCCTGCCAACCTGATCTTGCCCCCAATGGTCCTCCCCTGCTGGCCTGATCTCGCCCCCAGTGGCCCTCCCCTGCCAGCCTGATCTTGTCCCCAACTTCCCTCCCCTGCTGGCCTGATCGCCCCTAACTGCTTCTGCCTCAGCCCCCAACACCATGGCTTTGTCTGGAAGGAAATAGGACATCCAGAAGATGGCCGGTCAACCCAGTCTAATTAGCATATTACCCTTTTATTAGTATAAATTATATAGAATACAATTGATTAAATGGGGGTGGGGGAAAGCCTTTTTTAGCAGAAGGATATGCTCTTGGCAGACAAAAATACATAATCCCTATATCTGGACTGATAGCCAGCCATATGCACTATACTGCCAAACTGGTCATTAAAAATTGAACTGCTTTCTTACACCTTACACCAAACAGCTGTTGCCCTTAAAACCCCTCCTCAGCCCCCACCTTAGGTTCTGCCTTTGCAGTTCACCCATATTAGGTTCTGATTGGTCAGTTTCTATGCCAGTCAGCATCAAAATCTCCACCTCCTAGACAGCCATTGGCTCCTTGAGGTTCACCCAGATTTGGTTCTATTTGGTCGATTTCTATGCCAGTCAGCAACTCCGGGCCTACCTCCAGGTCTAATCAGAGAGGTGGGGCTGATCAACAGCCATTGCAGTGCGCTGGAGAGTGGGCTGAACTCATCTCTCTCTGAGAGAGAGGCACGGTTGCTGGCGAGGCCCAGAGAGAGAGAGAGAGAAGCAGGATCAGTCCCTGCTTCTCTCTCTCTCCGGGCCTCTCCAGCAGCTGTGGTAGCCACTGATCAGCCCCACCTCTCTCGCCCCCTGAGAGGTCAGCAGTTCGGCCCACTTGCCAGTCCCTGCCCACCAGAGTCTGCTGTGCGTGCAGCCTGTTGTTCGGTAGAGCCTTTGGTCATTTGGAATATTATGGACTCTGGGTTTTTATATATTAGGATGCCTGTGAAATTTGTTAGTTTTAAAATAAAGTTTTGTATTGTTATTTTTATCTGTAAGGGTTATTTGAAATTCAATACAACATTTAAGTCTTTGATTTTTATAGATTTTTATTTAAAGGCAAAGAAACATTTATTTCAGCTTTAAATCAATTCAATGATTGAAACTATTGTACAAGGATGGTAGGAGATTTAAATCTTCTTCATATTGAATTGCAGATGACCATAATTTTTATTTACACATTGTGACAATGTCATATTTTAAGATCTTGACTAATATTATCCCATCTATATTTATGTTCCAGTAATAGAAAAGATTGATTTGTGTAGTATTTGAATGCCTTTTTCATAATTATTAGCAAGATATTGGTTGCTGTGATAAGCATTTTAGGGAGGAAGGTATTTTATCACATAGATTGTAGCAGCTTCTCTCACTTTACTGAAAGGCAGGCTTACCAGCACTGGGATGTGTTTTATAATATAACCTTCTTAATTAAAGATAAGCAAGGAAATACATGTTTCACATTCTCTGCAGAAATCTCAAATGTCTATTTAATATAGATAATGTATAGTGAATGCTTTCTAGGTATTGTGTTATCATAAGGAGTGGCATACCAGACATGGTTTGGAAAGAGAGGAACAATGGTTTCTTTTGCTGATTGGTCATTGTCTTAAAAGCTGAAGTTTGGCCCTGGCCAGTGTGTTCGGTGTCATACTGTGCACCAAAAGCTTGCCAGTTCCATTCCTGGTCAGGCACATGTCCAGTTGCAGACTCACTCCCTAGCAGGGGTCATGTAGGAGGCAGCTGATCAATGTTACACTCTCACATCAATGTCTTTCTCTCTCTCTCTCTCTCTCTCTCTCTCTCTCTCTCTCTCTCTCTCTCTCTCTCTCCTCTCCCTCCTCCCTTTCTCTTTCTCTAAAAACCAATATTTAAAAATAAAAAAGCTGATGTTTATAGGTAGGAACAAATGTGAACTATCAAAGTAGGATCACATTGAGAAATCTTATTAGGGTTTTCATTTCAAAATCACAGACTCCCTTCCTTCCCCCCGCCCCCCTCAAGAATCATACAAAGTCATTGCGTTCTCCTCAGGTTAATGGCTCCTCTATTCTCTGCCCTTCCCATCAGCACCCACATGGTGGCCTGTTCTTTGCCAGCAGTTAGCTCTTACCATTCATATTATTAGCAAAGTTATTTTAGTTATATTCTGATTGCACTCTTTTCTTTCTGCATGCTCTTTCCACCTAATTGCCCATTTATTTACCCTTCAAAGGCTTCTTTATGTACTCAGGAGGCCTATACTTGACCGTCCGGTGTGGAATAATTTATTTTCCTTATCTGGTTATCATGATCATGACTTAGAGTGCAAGGCAGAGTGTAGCACTGAGGCTTTTACCATAAAGCTCTTAGAAGCATGCAAGTGGGTTAAAAATAAACAATTAACCTAAAAATGTGTTCGCTTACAATATTTTTAATTTTGAACAGCCAAGTCTGATCCTGCAACTCTTGGGATTAGAAAATTTAGAATACTGAATATGGTTTCTGAGCTTATTGATTTTCTACTCCTTCTAACCTCCCAATCCTATGAAATTCTGTTTTCATTGACCGAGCACTTTGCTCCCTATCATGTTCTTTTCAATATCTATAGAAGAAAGCAGATGAATTTGGCCTGGATGAATATTGATTTGAAGTTTGATTCAAAACAAACTTTACACTTAGTTTTCCAAGAATATGTTAAAAGACTAAGTTATCACTAGAATATAAGTTCCATGAAGTCTGGGCTTTTTGACTCATTTATTCACTTGCCTGTCTGCCACATAGTAGTTGCTCAGTAGAAATTTGTTCAACAAATGAATCGTTCTTGATCTGCCTGCCTGAAACAGTATAAATTGCACACATACATTTTGGTTTATCATGCCCTTCAAAGTAGCATTAAGTAGCTATCTACACAAAGCTCTGTTTTGGAAATAATAACAACTACCACTAGTTATTTTCTGTGTATTATCTGTTTGCCATGTAAAACATACAGTCATATCAAGAATGAATGGAAAGTAAAAAGCACTGAAGAAATAGAGTATTTTGTAGGAATTTGGTAAAAATAGTATTTACAAATGTAAAGGTAAATTTCGTACCATAACATAGGCATACGTGCCTATATACACACAGGAAAGGTGAATACGTTCACCCATTCTCTGCACTGCCTGAGACCCACTGAGCATGGATGACAGGCCTTTGAGTAGGATAAGGAAATCTGATGGGGAACTAAACTCTTCTTTACCACTTACAGCTTATTTCAGAGCTTAAAAAAACCACACTTGTGTACATATATTTCTAGTGGTTGAATGGAATGGGGAAAAATAGACTTCAGAACATGCAATTGTACTTTCTAGGAAAAATTTTGAGAAACTAGCCTAATATATTTGTCCGGTAGGGAAAGAGAAAGTAAGCTAACCAGGAGAACAGAAGAACACCGGACAGCAGAATGGCAACAGTGGGCTTGGGGGATAGGAGTTAATGGGAGCAATTCTGAGAGCACTCCAGTAGCACCCAGACACCTCATTTATGACAGTAAGAGGATTTGAGGAGACCACAGTACTTTTCTGAATTGCCTGAATGTTAGTAATGTGGATGATAATATTAGCTCTGTCTTATGAAAGGCTGACTCTTATAATTAGCTCTTCATTTTGAATTTTGAGGAGCTTGTGTGCTTAATAAATCTTATCTCCACAACCAAGGTCTCTGCTTGAGCCGGAAAAACCTTGCCTGGAGGACCTTCAGAGAGCAGATCATGACTCAATCTATCGAAAAAATGTGCCAGGATCTTGGTAGAGGGTACTGGGAAGTAGTGACATATTTCAAATACACGGCATTAATCTCTTATTAAATTATCTGTTGCCAGTATGTTAGGATTTATTCATTCCTTTTAAATCATGCACTATGAGTTTTAAAAGACTCAGTGATAACTGTATTGGCAAGAAGGTATATTTATTTTTACATAACAGGTGTGTGTCTTTTTTTTTTTAAAGACACAACTAAAGAGATTATTTTAGCATAATAACAATTGAAAAATGAAACTGGAAGTGCATCCTATTGTGAAGAAAAGACCCCTGTAATGAAAACAAGCTCCCCTGAGACACTTACTAGAGTATTGATCCAAAAAGCATTTACTAGCCCAGTGGTTTACAACCCACTTGCAAGGAGCTTTTTAAAAATTCTTCTATACCTCACCCCAGGCCAATTAACCTAGACTCTCCTGGTGTGGAGACCCAAAATAGTATCTTTAGAAACTCCTCAGTAGTTCTCATGTGCAGCCTGAGCAGGAAATTGATCAGACCTTTTTCGGATATATAACTTGCAAAGGAAGAGTATTCCCAAAGTTTGTGGAGCAGTTGTTTGCTTTTGAGACTACACGCTCGCAAATGAACGATGTTGTACACTATGGTTAATTCCCCAGGCTTTTTCATAAAAGCCTAATTACGCCCAGTGTGTCTGAGGCTTAGCACTCTACTAATGGAATTATAGAACGGAATCAACATGTATACTAATGTTCCTGCAAAAATAGGCTCTGAATTCTAAGAGGTTGGGAAAGAATAAAAAACAGTTCACTGCCTGCAGCCCTGGCAAGGAGCCCCACCTGGCTTCCCTCCTCTAACCCCTTCCTCCACCTGTCTGCCCTTACATCCTCCAGTTGTGAGGAGATTTGAGGACCCCAACAGTTTGTCTCTCCTGTCCCTGCTGTTCCTCTGCCAGGTAAGAGTTAACCTGCAAGCTGCAAGCTTCCCTCCCAAGGCCACGGCAGTGCTTCTTCTGGCCAGGACTTCTTTCCTTCTTGGCAAACATATAGAGGACCAAATACCCGTGTGTGTGTGTGTGTGTGTGTGTGTGTGTGTGTGTGTGTGTGTGTGTGTGTAGCTATTTGTTTTTTCCTCCTCTACACTTTCTTACAGCCTTTTTTTTTTTTTTTAAGTGATGAGGTTGTTTTCTGCTAACAATGGGAAACAGACAAGGGACAAAAATCAGTTCTTTCCTATGTTCATTCTTCCCCATAACATTTTTACACAGATCTCATTAGTAAAACACCCATACATAGAATGGCCACACTGGCCCAGCAGTCCAGGTATGGGGTGACATTCAACAATGAGATGGGATGAGTGGATGGGGAAGTATGGGAGGAAGAAGACCCTACTCAACAGTAGTCGGAGTAAATAAAAATGAAAGCGAAAATGTCCAGAGGAGTTATGAGAGACAAAAAAGAGAAGTTTTATAGTCATTGAGTCACCTAGATCCATTAGTTATTTTAAAGAAGGGGGTTTTATTTAGAAAAGCATAAAATGGATTAGAAAAATCAAAGTGAACACTGTTCATAGAACCTGGATGTTAAAAAGTGAATGTATACCACTAACCTCTATTCAAAAATACTGCATATTATTCAGATGAGTTGCTTTTGCTTTCTGTTATTCAGATGTCTCCTCATACTCATTTTCAATATGATAATGGTTGGTATCTAGGTAGTCAAACCAAGATGGCAGTGTCTGGTGACCCCACCTCAACTAGGAGACAATCCATCTCTACTTATATGAGCACCTGTCCTTGGACAAGTCTACTCCTTTCTACATACCAAAGATGGAAAAATAGAGTTAGGAAAATCAGTAAAATTTCAATCTCATGGTTTATTGATTTTGTGGATTTACTTATTTGTCCCTCTGGGAATTTCATTCATATGCCAATTGGCACGTTATGTATCCAACCATCTGTACCGGGATTTGGAATGCTTTTAGTTTTTGAACGGACTGGCAATATGTCCAATCTAATTGATCTTGTCATTATTTTCTTTCAGTTGGAATTTATGATCTAATGATCAATTTGATCCCTAGAGAACATTAAAAATTGAACTGATTTACTTTTTTTGGTCCAATTTTGTCACAATAATCCAACTATTTCCAAGGTATCTGACAACCAAATCAAGTGTTTTGGCCAGCACAAAATTATTAATATTAGACTGACTAGATACTATTATTTAATATGATACATAACCTGTCTTAAAAACCAAGAGTTTTCATACTATTATATCAATTTATTAGATTAAAAAATGTGTCAAATGAATACAAATATCCAAATAGAAAAGATGTACGATATTTATTTAAAAATAAATATTAAGCCCATCCTAGTTGCTAGGCACTTTAAACTGTATAGATGTTTTATTTCACCTTCATGGTAAATCCTTGAATTGTAGTTTAAAAAATTGCTAAAAAAAATAATAATTAAGAAAGGGCTGGTATGTTAATACATACACACATGAGTTTGAGGTAATGCAGATTGAATACAGGGAGGCCATTTGGGAAGACTGTGGCATTAGTTACCGACACTAGGTCAAGGGAAATGCTGGAGAGTAATGACTGATTTGAGAGGATTTTAGAAGGGAAAATGAATAGGACTTATACTATATTTGTTATTGGGGTAAGGAAAATAATTAAACTAGCATTATTTTGTCTCATGTACAAAGATTGATAGCAGTTCCATTCAGATATGGGGATTTCTGGAAGAGAATCAGATTGTGACCAGTTTGAAATGGGTGATTCAGAAAGTGAAAATGTGCCTTATTTTTAGATATGCTGAGTTTGACGTCCTTTTTAAAAAAAATCAAGAGCTCCACAACTGCATTTTTGGGCATATAGTCTAAGCTTCAATGAGAAGTTGTGATGGAGATTATAAATATGCAAGTTATCTGGGTACTGATAGTAATTAAAGAGAAGGGAGTGAAAAATAACCTCTACAGATGAAAAGTGAAATGCGAAGGTAAGAGGGCCAAGTACATGGCTGGGAGGATGCAACCATTTGATGTTGGGTGGTAAAGATAAAACTGAACAAAGGCAAGAGAATGAGTGGCCATCTTGGTAGGAGGTGCCAAGAGTGAACTGTAATGTAAAGTGTGGATTTCAGGTGATTATGGTGTATCAATGTAGGGTCATCAGTTGTGCTACTCTGGTGGGGAATGCTGATAAGGAAGGAGGAGAAGAGTAGGGGAGATGAGGCACAGGCAATATGTAAGAAATCTCTGTCTTCCCCTCAATTTTGCTGTTAACCTTAAACTGCTCTAAAACTGAAAGTTTTAATAATAATAACTTTTTAAATATTGGAGGAGACCAAAAATATATTGGATTAAATAGCTTACATAACAGAGTGGTTTTCAAGAAAGAGGTCATAGTGTCAGCTACTAGTGAGAAATCAGATAAACTGAGGACTAAAAATTGCCTGTTGAATGGACTGATATGATCAGGTGGAAAAAAACTGGAAATGATGAAGGATATAGGATTAAATATATATGTACTCAGTATCATGTTTTCCTAAACTGTTTTACAATACACTTGTGAAGAGATTTCCATGTTGTTAAACATTTTCCTAGTTAATGCATAGATTATTAAATGCATTTTATGTTGTTGGCCATTATAAACAGTTCTATAAGGATCACCCTTCTAACTCTGTCTTTATGAATATAATTATGCCCCTGGACTATATTTCTACGAGTGTAATTGCTATGTTAAAAGTTGTTCTATTTTTTAAATATGGAGAGTCATAATCACTGGAATGTTATTTCCAAACCATCTGAAATTAAGGCTTCATAGTCTCCTAATGTCTTTCCTTTGAGGAATGAAATAAGTCTAAGTTATTGTTTTCCCTTTGATTACACATATTGAGGTTGGTCCATACATGCATCTGAAACTATTTTAAGTTGAATCACAACCTAAAACCCTTCCTTTCAGAAAACAATAACATGTTAATATTTAGTTGGTACTTACTATGTTGCAGGAAATCTTTTATGGGGATAGGTATAGATAGATAAATAGATAAAAATAAATAATACATGGTAGATAGATACTCATTTAATTCCCTTTTTCATTTTATTATTTCTCTAGATATTAAGCATAGTAGAGTTAGACTATTTTTGCACAGTAAGTTGAGCGAATTCTCACGTTCAATTCCAAGGAAAAAAAATTAGAGGATATAGACCCAAGTAATGGTGACATTTTATAAGGTGGAACATAGAATTAAGTTAGGGTTGGGGAAGAGCAGTAGACCAGCCTGTGTTCTCTATGGAAATCCTAAGGTCAGAGAATTATTTGTATAAAATTTTGTATTCTACCATCTGTTTCCAAAGAAATATCCTTTTTAATCTTTAAAAAATAAACTATTGAAAAACATGTTATGTTTTCTACTAAGAAGAAGGAGAAGGAATCAGAGGAAGAGAAGAAGGAGAAGGTAGGGAAGAGGAAATGAAGTTGAAGAGAAAGGGGAATTGCTTTACTTGAAATATAGTAATTATAAAGTTAAAAAATTGAAATGGTATAAGGGATTGAGCAGCATTCTCCAACAAAGAGAAGTGGCTTAGAGTATGAGAGTTTCTTCTGAAAGATCTTATTTCTTTTCCTTGGTGGAGACCAAAGTTGAAAAGCAAACAGATAGATGGCTTTCACTTTTATATCTGCATCCACATCTTTGCATATGGGAAGTTACAATATTAGTGAGAGAGCCATTAGAAGAGCAAAGCAAATAGACCTTTTGGGTGGAATGGAAATAGGCACTAGCAGCTTTTTGCCAACCACTTAAAAAATAGAAGATATTTCTAATACAGTTTGTCTAAAAAAAAATTGAGAAAACTTATTTTAAATATCACCATAATAAATTAGATTTTAAGGTCTTTATGATAATTATAGGTAAATGATTCTGAGATTAACTTCTGAGAGTTACATCTAGTTGATTCATGGTAAAAGGCAGTATTTCTTGGTATGCATCTCATTTTGGTATTATCAAAACTATCTCAGACATATGTTCATATCTCTTTACTTCTTAGGTTTCAAAGTCAGAAATGAAGTAAATGATCATTCTGGACTTTGTTTAACTGCTTTATTTGCTTTTATATAGTCCTAGAGAATGCTATTTTTTTTTTGTCCCAGGTTTCTGCGTTGGTTAATTGTGCTTCCCATAGTTGCTTTCCTCTATAGGAAATTATATGTAACACTTAGTAGCCATAGAAAATATAGGAGACCACTACTTGAGATAATTTTTACTTGTGTGTTAAATGAAGGATTTTGATTAGATGTTTTAATATCTCTTCTAGCTTGAAAATGATATGATTCTTATTTTTATCACTTTGCACGCTTTATTTTTTTAAGTATTGCTTTAACACTCTTATGATAAAAGTGCTTTGCATATTGTTCCCAGTGTAGAATTTTAGCTTGTTCACACCCCAATTAGACCTCTTAAGGCTTGACTGTCCTGCAATGGAATAGTATTTCAGGTATGAATCATTCAGTAACAGAAATTAGGATGTGGTTTCTGAATCTTATATGTATATATATCCTATATAATAAAAGACTCATATGCAAATTTACCAAACAGCAGAACAACTGGTCACTATGATGCACACTAACCACCAGGGGGCAAATGTTCAATGCAGGAGCTGCCCCCTGGTGTTCAGTGCACTCCCACATGGGGAGTGCCGCTCAGCCAGAAGCCCTGAGCCAGGCTCATGACTGGTGAGCACAGCGGTGGTGGCCAGAGCCTCTCCCACCTCCACAGGAGTGGTAAGGGCTCCCAGACTGTGAGAGGGTACAGGCAGGGCTGAGGGACACCTCCCTCACCACCACCCCAAGTGTACGAATTTTGTGCACTGGGCCTCTAGTCTTTATATATTAATACTAACATTACAAAGAAATGTGTGATTATTGCATTTGTCCCATAGCTCAAAATCAGCCCGATCATAATTGTTACTACTTATTTTTATGTTGATAATATTATAAAGACATTTGAGTTATATTTTGCATTTCATTAAAACGACCAATTTACTGTGGTTTAAATCTCCATTTTTGGTTTGCAATAAAAATAAATTGCTTGTCTTTCATCTCTACATTCATCCTGTGAACATTTGCTGTCAGGGAGTGACTTTCTTACACAGTGATTGTGTTGGTTTGCTTCCAAATTGTGCTTCTGTGAAACTGAATTTGGTTTCATAATTTCAAACAGAATAGAAATAAGATGAATCTTATCTTATCTATCCTGAGAAAACTAAATTTGTTAATCCGCTGTGCCACAGAGTTAAATCAAAAGATTCAGACTTTGAGAAATTGTAATTCTAGTATCTGGAAACATATTGTTTCTGATTTCCTTTTTCCTTCTCTGCTATGTTACTGACATTTTAAATGACCTGAAGTAAGTAATGTAAATGCACCATTTCCCTTTAGTAAGTATTACTATGGAGCCTCACTGGGATTTGTATGAGTTGTTAATTTTTTTAGAGGCTGTACATGAAGGGTGCTTTAAAATTACATTTTAACACCAATAATGAACTTTAAGAAAGAGAGATTATAAAAACAATCCCATTTACCATTGCACCAAAAAAATTAAGCTACCTAGGAATAAACTTAACTAAAGAGGTAAAAGACCTCTACTCAGAAAACTACAGGACGTTGAAAAAAGATATAGAGGAAGACATAAACAGATGGAAGAACATACCATGTTCATGGATTGGTAGAATCAACATCATTAAAATGTCCATACTACCCAAAGCAATCTATAAATTCAACGCAATTCCCATTAAAATACCAACGGCATACTTCAGAGATCTAGAACGAACTTTCCAAAAATTCATCTGGAATAAAAAAAGACCCCGAATAGCTGCAGCAATCCTGAAAAAGAACAAAGTAGGTGGGATCTCAATACCAGATATCAAGTTGTATTACAAAGCCACTGTTCTCAAAACTGCCTGGTACTGGCACAAGAATAGGCATATAGATCAATGGAATAGAATAGAGAGCCCAGAAATAGGCCCGAACCAATATGCTCAATTAATATTTGACAAAGGAGGCAAGAACATACAATGGAGCCAAGATAGTCTCTTCAACAAATGGTGTTGGGAAAATTGGACAGATATATGCAAGAAAATGAAACTAGACCACCAACTTACACCATACACAAAAATAAACTCAAAATGGATAAAGGACTTAAATGTACGACAGGAAACCATAAAAATTCTAGAAGAATCCAAAGGCAACAAAATCTCAGACATATGCCGAAGCAATTTCTTCACTGATACAGCTCCTAGGGCACTTGAAACTAAAGAAAAAATGAACAAATGGGACTACATCAAAATAAAAAGCTTCTGCACAGCAAAAGAAACCATCAACAAAACAACGAGAAAACCCACTCTGTGGGAAAACATATTTGCCAATGTCATATCTGATAAGGGCCTAATCTCCAAAATTTATAGGGAACTCATACAACTTAACAAAAGGAAGATAAACAATCCAATCAAAAAATGGGCAAAGGACCTAAATAGACACCTTTCAAAAGAGGACATTCAGAAAGCCAAGAGACATATGAAAACATGCTCAAAGTCACTAATCATCCGAGAGATGCAAATCAAAACAACAATGAGGTAGCATCTCACACCTGTCAGACTGGCTATCATCAACAAATCAACAAACAAACGACAAGTGCTGGAGAGGATGTGGAGAAAAAGGAACACTTGTGCACTGCTGGTGGGAATGCAGACTGGTGCAGCCACTATGGAAGACAGTATGGAGTTTCCTTAAAAAACTGAAAATGGAACTCCCATTTGACCCTGTGATCCCACCTCTAGGAATATATCCCAAGAAACCGGAACCACCAATCAGAAAGGATATATGCACCCCTATGTTCATAGCAGCACAATTCACCATAGCTAAGATCTGGAAACAGCCTAAGTGCCCATCAGTAGATGAATGAATTAGAAAACTGTGGTACATCTACACGATGGAATACTATGCTGCTGTAAAAAGGAAGGAACTCTTACCATTTGCAACGTCATGGATGGAACTGGAGAGCATTATGCTAAGTGAAATAAGCCAGTCAATAAAGGAAAAATACCACATGATCTCACTCATTCATGGACAATAGAGACCATTATAAACTTTTGAACAATAATAGATACAGAGGCAGAGCTGCCTCAAACAGATTGTCAAACTGCAGCGGGAAGGCCGGGGAGGGTTGGGGGGCAGGAGGTAGGGGGGTAAGAGATCAACCAAAGGACTTGTATGCATGCATATAAGCATAACCAATGGACATAAGACACTGGGGAATAGGGGAGGCTAGGGGACTGTCTAGGGCGGGGGGATAAAATGGACACATATGTAATACCCTTTGTAATACTTTAAGCAATTATAAAATAAAAATAAAAAATAAATAAAAAATAAAAAAATAAAAAAAAGATCCTTAATTATATCTGCAAAGACCCTTTTTCCAAATGAGGTCATAGTCACAGGTAGTGGGGGCTAGGACTCAGCCACTATTCCACCCACTATGTCATCCAACTGAAAGAGGTATTACTTTTAATTTAATAACCCTTAAATCTTATTGTTTTTCCCTTCTTGATTGCCTGTGATTTTTGAGCATATATTTCCTATGTGATGGAATAAAAGAGGACATTTTAAATGTGTAATTATTGCCTAGCCGGTGTAGCTCAGTGGTTGAGTGTCGACCTATGAACCAGGAGGTCACGGATCAATTCTCAGTCAGAGCATATGCCCGGATTGTGGGCTCCATCTCCAGTAGGGGGCATGCAGGAGGCAGCCAATCAATGATTTTCTCTCATCATTGATGTTTCTATCTCTCTCTCCCTTCCTCTTCCTCTCTGATATCAATAAAATATATATATTTTAAAATTAAAAAATAAATAAATAAATAAAATTACATTTTATTATATATCAAATCTGAAAAAAAATTAAGAGTTGAAACATAGATATTTCACTGTATTATCATATAAACCATGATTTTTTTTCTCACTTCCTTCTCTTCTACCACATCATTTTGCCTTCATGTACCATCTTAGAGGAAAGCATCAGCCCTGAGAAAAGTATAAAGTATGCCACCCGCAAAAATCTTTCTTAGTATTATTCATTCCTGACTACAGAGTCATTATTAAGCAAAAGCTAATAATTTTAGAAATTAAACTAGTGATCCTGGAAAAGGTTCTCCATTAAAGAAGCTTCTTGACGTGATACTTCCTTTGGAAAATCACACCTGTAGAGAGGATGGTGGTATCACTTTTATAACAAATACCTGTCCTTAGTGGTCAACTTTGGTAAATCATAAGCTTCTTAGGATATATGGTTTTGTTAATGATATGAGCCAAAGTTGAATGGCACTGGAATCTGTGTCCTTCTAAGTCGTGTGGCAGGTAGGAGTGAGGAGAAAATCAAAGGTAATGGGAAGCATCAAGCAGCTCAGCAGCAGCCCCCTTGTCTGCATCCTGTAGTCTGTAGAATTGTGTAATCATATCACACAATTAGAAGAATAGTTCAGGTCTGCGTGTGGTCACTACCCCGTGTGCCTGTCATGTCCTACACCTTTAGGACAAAGTCCTCTTGCTACATAATCAGATGACTTTTTTTTCTCTCCATATTTTATTAACCTGCAGGCACCTCAAACTCAAGGTGCTCACTAATCTAATCCTATCTGCCCTCCTAACCTTCACCAACCATGAATCTCCTCTTGCATTCAGTATCCAAGTGAAGTGCCTCCCTCCTGCCTGACTGCACAGGCACTCATCTTTGTGAACTCCTCCCTCTCCACTCACTGCCTTGCCACTGAGCACTGTCAGTCCTTCCTTCTAACTTCCCCTGGAAGGCAGATCAAAGACAGGGGGAGCTCTGGAGCAAGACTTGCTGGCTTCGAACCTCAGCTTTAGCCTTTGGGCAGGCCTGCATTTGAGCCAATTTTCTCTTTAAATTTGAATCTTCTCAACTATAGAGAAATAGTACATGTAATATAGGAATTAATTTTTTTGTGACAATTTGATGAGACAATACAGGGAAAATGCTGGGTCTAGCCTGTGATAATACTCAATACATGTGAAGTGTTTATATCATTAGCCCCACTCTCCATCTTACCCCAGCTCTGCCCTGTAACCACAGGTGTTTCACAGGAGGGCCACTTCAGTTGTTTCCTCATTGACCTCCTGCCTCAAGTCTCCACCAGGAGCCACTCTATTACCACCCTGCAGTCAGAGTGGTCTTTCTAAAATACAAGGGTGCTTGTGCACTTCCTGCTTAATACCCTCTTCATTGCCTGACACTCCAGCTTTCGATTTCATCTCCTAGAATATACCATACTCTCTCTTTCTGCCCAGGCTTTCACGTGCATTTCTGTGTCAGGAACATTTTCTTCACATTCTTCCCCAACCAGGACCAATCCTAAGCATCCTTCCTCTTATTCTCTTTCCCCAGTTTTAATTAGGTGCCTCTGCTGAGTGTTTTCCAGCACCAGCATTTATCAGAACACTTGCCTTGCGGTTCTGGGATTTTTATGAAAACAACCTCCCTCCTGAGACTGTTCTGTTTAGCTTCTATGCCCTGTGCACAGCCTCTGTCTTATACAAGGCAGCATTTATCTTATGGGGAATAAATGACCTGCAGGGATAACATAACATGTTTGCAGTCTTCATTGGACATTCAAAATAGAATTTCCAAAGATGAGTCTTACTGGTATTCTCAGAAACATATACAGACTTGTTCCCAGGAACATGTATACCCTGTGACCCTGATATTTAAATATGTTGGCGATACTTGTCATGTCAGTTATTTTTGACATTTTTCTCTTTTTTCAAATGAGAAAGTGAAGGAACAGAAAGTGGTTAAGTGAATTTGAATCATTTATCTAACTGGAAGGCAGTTCTCGTGCCGCTAGTTCACATCATTAGCAAGGAGAGGAGGAAGAAAGGAGCTCCAATTAATATAGCAGGCTGCAGAACCTGAGGAACCAAGAATACCCCTGCCTTGATGAGCAGATTCAAACCTCAGTGTCTTATTTTTGGGTTTAGGAGTCTGGAAAATGAGAGAGGCAGAAACAGCAAGAGTGTCGTCCTGTACTGAAAATTGAAAAAAAAAAAATGGTGCCAAATGCAACAGCCTTTGCAAGCACTGGGGAGGAAAACGAAAACAGATCAGTCTTTTCAGCAATAACGACACATGTATAGAACAGCATTGCACTGACACAAATATATCAATAACACAAGTGTTTCAAAGGTGTTCTCCTCCAAAGAGTACTTTTATGTGCTTTAAACAATCCTACAGTGTAAAATAAAAGTTATGTTTGAACTGCACATTATGTATTTTTCCCCTTAAAAACCCACAAACTTGATTTGAGGACAAACTGTATTTTTTAATTACCTAACTAGAAGAGAATATTTTAGATATTTTTTTAGCTCCATTAAATATCAGCTCTGACTAAAAAAGCGTATGCCTAGGTGGGTGTTGATTAATGGTGCTAAGAACACTTTGTGTAGGATTTTATGCTAATTACCCTTTATACCCTAACCCGTGTCAATTTTAACAATCTAAATTAGCATTTTCTCCAAGGACTCAGGAATGTGAGAATTGTGAAATTGGCTCAGTAAGCTGAGTTAGCAGTGAGAAAATTGAGATGTTCTATATTTTTATATTAACATCTGCTGCTTGTTCAAAGCATGGTCCTTTCAAAGTGATGAAGGCATCGAAAAAAATGAGAGATGGGAGAGGTACATCATACTTTATTTTTTTTTAATGTAATATTGGGCATTGTCATCAATGGTTCCATGTAATCATGGCTAGAATAATAGATTTTTGCTATACAATGTATGAGAAATTGATTGCATAAATGTAGTTACAAATGTTTTAGCTTTTGTTATTTTGGCACCTGGGTGATAGAATACACTCTCAAAGACATTTGGTTAAGAAAAAACATCAGCTTAAATTCCAGTAAAAATGAACTTTTATTTTTCAAGTAATTCAAGTAGGAAACACAGGCGTTTCCACATGGCGTTTTTATAATAAAATTAGAGGCCCAGTGCACTAAATTCATACACTTGATGGGGGGGTGGGGGCGTCCTTCAGCCTGGCCTGTGCCCTCTCACAGTCCGGGAGCACTTAGGGGATATCCAACTGATGGCTTAGTCCCGCACCCTGCATGAAGCAGGCCTAAGCTGACAGTCAGACAACCTTAGTGCTGCTGTGGAGGTGGGAAAGGTTCCCGCCACCACTGCTGCGCTCACCAGCTGTGAATCTGGCTTCTGGCTGAGTGGCACTCCCCCTGTGGGAACATACTGACCACCAGCGGGCAGCTCCTGTGTTGAGCATCTGCCCCCTAGTGGTCAGTGTGCTTATAGTGAATGGTTATTCTATCGGGCCAAAACCGGCTCTCCGACATCCCCCGAGGGGTCCCGGATTGTGAGAGGGTGCAGGCCAGGCAGAGGGACCCCACTGGTGCATGCATGATCAGGGTGGGGGAAGTATACAGGAGGTTGGCCAACTAGAGAGGGGCTACGGGAGGGCTCCAGGATGTGTCTGGCCTGTCCTCACTCAGTCCTGACCACTGGACCCCAGCAGCAAGCTAACCTACCAGTTGGAGCGTCTGTCCCCTGGTGGTCAGTGCACATCATAGTGACTGATCTGCCGGTTGACTGTCTGCCCCCTGGTGGTCAGTGCATGTCATAGGGAGCAGTTGAGTGGCCTTAGCATATCATTAGCATATTATGCTTTGATTGGTTGAATGGCCAACTGGACGACCTGACACTTAAAATATTAGGCTTTTATTATACAGGATGCCTAATCTCTTCAAGGAGGAAGATTTATAATAAACTATCTCTTAACACATTGCGTACTGCAGAGAAATCTCTAAGACATATGCCAGGGACCACACGTTTTTGGGCAAACTGCACGTTATTTAAATCATCATAACTACAGATCATAATGCACTTTAGGTGTTGTTTTTCAATAATTATAACATTTTTATTTACAAAAACAATTAAAAAATTAAAGTTCCTAGTACTTTTTTAACGTATGGTACTGCGTAAAACATTTTCCTCTATGAAGAGGGACCAAACAAAATTTACATAAGTATCTAGATTCGCTCCTTTTTCCATGGGCAGCACAAACTCTGCAGGCTCTCGTAGGAAATTTTTTCTTTCCACTCGCTGGAATACACGTAGGTTCATGCTGCTTCATATCACCTGACAACCTTTTGGGTGGATCTTTACGAGGTGCTCTCCTGGCACCCCCAGGGGAAGGGCTGGACAGATTTGTCTCTAGTTCCGGAGAGCCTTCATTATTGTCATCCGTTATCCAGTCTCTCGCCACTGATAGCAGAAACTGTTTATACTTCATTTTTGCTTGTGGATTGAGGACGTTGTACACTCTAAATGAATTGAAAAGTCCACAGTTTATAAGGTACAGCACTACTTTTTTTGTCCATTTCATCGTTTTCCTTAGAATGGAACAACACAAAAGGAAGTGTATCAGTTTCGTTGGTTTCCTTCCTTTTTCTGAGAGAGGGCATTTCTAAAAGCACCAGGAACTTGAAGACGAAGACTATTCTAATGACCAAAATACAATGTAACTGCAATGCTTTATGGGTTCATGCAATTATATAGTTTTTCGTAGATTGACCTGCACAGTTTCCACCAATGAGATCGCTTCATTCGATGTGGACAAGACAGTGTGTTGACATCTAAGGTCCATAACAGATGGCGTGTGAAAAACGAGAAAACTTGTGAGTGGCCCTAAACAGATGGTGCGCAAAACACGAGAAAGCTCGTGAGCGGTACGAAAGGTGTTAAAATGGGATGTGGAATTAGACATTTAGAAAGCAAACAAAATAGTTGTTAACTGCATGGAGAAGAATATTCATTACCTTAATAATCTATTCCAGGTTTTGGAGTTTACCCAATTTCTTGTTATTATCATAATCTATAAGACCTAAGATATATACCACAATGTTAAGGTGTCATTTTATTTTAAGAAAAACTTTTCAGCTTCAGAAGAGTATTCAGGTGCTATAAAGTCACGTGTAGAGCCAAGTAATTGCTTTGTTGTGAGCATATTATTAATGAAATCTGAACCACAGAATAATTCTCAGTTCAAGGTTGAATGTGCCCAAAATACTGACTTATTCCCCAAATCCAAAATCTGTTACTGCTGACAGTTAAGAGTTGATACCTGGATGCAGATTGGTTTAGATTATTAATTAGTTGTTCTAGTTTCCCTAACATTCTGGGGAATACTTAAATGGTGGATCAAGACTTTTGTATATCCCACCAAGTTCTAGTATTACAAACAAATTTGAGAGGGAACAGCTGCCTCCCAAGACACTAGCCTAAGGACTGCTCAGAGAGGCTGCAGGGGAGCATCTGCAGGCTACTGTCTGCTTAAAATGTCCCAGAGAATCTACTGACTCAATGAGAGTACGGAGGGCAGGCTCTGTATGGAAGTGGGCAGCACACTTGAGCAATGGTCAGTTGTGTTGCATTCTGGCATTCCTCATTTGCTTTTCCTTCTCAACACAATCACTTGCTGTTCAACGCCTCTATTCTTGATACTCCATAGGCAGAATTGTGCTCCTTGGGATCTTATACATTCCATAATTATGCCATTTAGGCATTTGAAAGAGATGTATTAAAGGCAAATGGTTGTCATTGATCTGATGAGAGCACTTTGAAAGTGATATCTGCTTCTTACTTATTTTACCTTCCCAGAGTCTATACAGAGTAGAAATTTGTTTTTGAATGAATGAAAGCAGAATGAATGAATGAATGAATGAATGAATGAATGAATGAATGAACTTAATTCCCTTCTACCAAGGTCTTGGCAAGCTAAAATGCATGTGGTATCTTTTTTACTTATGTGCTTGGGGGCTGCTAGGTATTCCAATAGTAATGAGTTTGGCCTCTATTCATTCTTTCATTAAAATAAAGCAGGCTTCCTGCCAAACCTGACTTTAATCTTAAAAATCTCTGTCTTCAGAATAAACTTTTGCCCTCTCTCCTAGCCAGAAAAACTTCAATCATTTTGCTTTTATTTTGAGGAAGAGCTGTGCTATCATTTTTCATATATAAAGATTTCAAAACCTCCAGGATCTTATTAAAAACTGGATCATAGACTTTGTAGGGGATTTGAAAACAAAATCATCCACAAATAAATACCAAAATACTACTTAATGCAGTTATCCTAGTTAGGCATGAGAAATTAAATTTTTATTACATACACAAGAAATTGATACCTATACATGCCTAATGGCCTGAAAAATGCAGCGAAATGACTGAATTACTCAGTATGCCACATATATCTAATGAGGAAAAGTTGCACATTTTTCATCATTTTTTATTAATATAACCTATATTCAGAACTGTACAAAGTGTTGCCTTCATTGCTTTCATTGAAGCCTTTACACGTCTGAAGTCTAAGCTATTTCTTGCAAACTTGATCTTTATTAAATATATGTGATTTACGTTCTGTCGGCTTGAGAAAGGTCAAATTAATTTCATCGTAGTTTCACTTTCCACTGGCATCTGTTATACAGCATGGTACCGCTGTTACAAATAAGGCTTCCTCCTAAGTAACAACATGGTGTCTTACATTATATTCAGCACCATAAAAAGACCCCAGCTTCCATTCTAATCAGGCTCTTTGTCCCTGGCATGTCACATATGACCTTTTTTGAAGTTTGTTCTAATATGTTTTTATATTTCCAGGCATTATACATCAAAAGTTGATTTATAAGAAATAAACTCAAAGAACAGCATGGAAAACCACACACTCCTAATAAAATACAAGGAATTGCAAGCGTGAACTTGATTAGACGAGATCGGGCGCGTTCAGGGTGGTATGGCCGTAGCGTGAACTGGATTAGAATACTCCATGCCCCTATGTACAAAACTTGTGGTTTTCTAGAAGTCCACCTTTTTTAGTTACCTGTGCCTATCTACTGAAACACATCTGCTTTGCCTAAAATCATTAAAAGCTATTGAAACCAAATAAAATGTCAAAACACTTGGTGGGTCGGCTATGAATGATACAAATGCAAGGTTTCTATACTTGGGAGTTTAATCAACAAAATCTCAAAGTGGGTATCAAACTTTAAAAAGCTGTTCGCAAGTAAATAGTGAGAAATAGAGGAAATGGCTCTTACTGGATTTTTTAAAACTCCAAATTAGTTTTTCTTTTATAATATGTTATTTTTGCATCATATTTTCTTCCTGGTTGTTGTATTAATATAGATAAATTATGATTTTTTTCCTTATAGCAATTTCATCATTTTACAAAACGTTTGCCCTTTCTAAATATTTTTCAAGAGACTGTGTTGCATGTTTTAGTATCAAGACACATTATTTGAAAACAATGTCAATTTTATCTTTTTTCCTCTCATTTTGTTAAATCCAGTGCCTAAAACAACCAGGAAAATAAAAGCTAGTGTCAAGTACAGGTGTTTGGTTCTTGTTCCTGACCGTGAATAAAATATATCAGTAAATATACATTATACTTGTTATTTTATATAACTTTTTAAGGAATAATTTTTAAATCACTTCCTTCTATTTCTATATTCTGTCTTTCTATTTCTATTCTATTCTGAATTCCTCTATTCCTATATGTTAAATTAAGAATTTTTCAAGTGCCTTTGAAAAATTATTTTAACAGTATATTATTTTCCTTATGAGCAAAGACAAGAGTAAACTATAAAAGCAATAATACAGGAAGAACAGAAATATGTATAGGGTAGAGAGGTCTACCTGGGCAGGAATGGTGGTTGTGAGGAAAACCTTCATGTCCATGATTACTTAGATGCCTACTTTTTTTAAAACTAAATTTATTGGGGTGACATTTGTTAATGAGATTAACTTTACAATTTGAAATTAATAGAAATAATATCTAATTTTCCTGGATATGCTCCCTTTACTTTGATTGGACCTCAGATGGACTAGAGGGAGACAAAATTAAAAGGGAAAAATCAGGAAAGCCTTGTGTAATAAAATTGTGTTGATGTATGGAACTCAGAGCCCAGAAATGAGAATGTCTCAATAACACCAAAAAGTACCCCAAATATCTATATATGCCACATACCTAACATCATAGCTATGCCATAAGCAGGAATAATGTTAAATGGAATGGATTTCTGGAGCACTACGTCCATTTTTGAGGATAAGAATTCAATTGCAACTAGAAGCAGAAGAAGAAAAAAAGGATCTTTGAGAATATGATGTGTCTTGAGAGTTGAATTAGTTTCCTAGAAAGACACTTTGTCATGCTTTTGGGTACTTTTAACAATTCCCAATTATTTTCATGCCCAACAGACACTATAAACCAAAGAAGGTAATTTTTACTGCCACTTGGCCAAAGCCTCATATAATTTGCTGAAACTGCCTGTGTCTTCATTTCCTCAAAATAAGGGGCCTTAATCCTGCTCTTCTCAGGAACAGTGGAAGTTATTTAGGATTCGTAGAGCAACACTTCAAGGAAGATTCTAGAGAAATAAAAAGAACAGAAAAAACATTAGCAAACCACTTACCAGACTCTATGTAGGACTTCTTTACTAAACTTCTCAAGATTCTACAGTTTTCGACTTAGAATATTTTTCAATCAGTTTTTCTGGTCAACTCTGTTAGGGATGTACATGTCTATTTATATGCATACTCAGACTGTCTAATCTTATGTGTCTAAAATGGATAAACATAAATACAAATTTGGAAAGTACACGAAGAATAACAGCATGGGTGTAATTTTGGAATCCTAAAGTTAATCATGTGTAAGAAAGTAGCCAAAGTTTCAATATAAAAGTATTTGGCTCTGTCCATAAACAAGTCTTTAAAAAAAAAAAAAGTAAATCACTCCTGTTATTTACTAAATGAAAATTAATTTGACTCTAGCACCCCATTCCTACTAGTTTTAAAGGACATTCTATCTTAGTAATTATTGTTGCTTTCTCTTCCTACCAAAGGTCAGACTCTAAGCCCAATAAGGGACCCAAAAATGGGAAGTGAACGAAATTTCCAGTTCTTTATGCTTTCTGCTGACAGGCTTTTTCCCCCAACAAATGTTTTACAACCCATGAGTAGACAGCATAGAACTTGAGTGCAAATTCTTCTAGAGTTTGAATCTAAACTATTGCACAAAATAGCTGGGAAACCTTGGGAGAGTTACTGAATTTCTCTTTTCTCAGTTTTAGTTAAGATAGCCCAATGGCACACTGAAAATTAATAAAAGTCTTTCCTATGGGCAGAGGCCTTGTCAAGAGAAGGGGTGGCTTGTTTTCCTGGAAAAGCTAGGAAAAATATCTCTGAATATGTGAGATTAGAGAGGGAAACTGAAAAAAAAAAGAGTGTCTTTTTGACGGAGAGATATGAGGATATGGCGTCAGACAGAAGAGGACATGGCAAAACTTGATGTGAAAAAAAGACTATGAATAGAATTAGAATAAAGGGTCCTGGGGTGAGTGTGGAGAAATAGGTAGGAGCCAGATTGTGTACAGGCTTTAGATAATGGTTGTAATTTTACTTTCTTTACATGTATTTATTTTTTTAATTTTATTTTTCAATTAATGTTGGCATTTAATATTATTTTATATATTAGTTTCAGAAGTACAGCATAGTAATTAGACAATTATGTAATTTACAAAGTAATCCCCCTGATAATTAAAATACCCACCTGACATCATTCATAATTATTATAACACTACTAACCCAGTGCATGAAATTCGTGCACATTAAAAGGGAATTAATTGCCCTAACCGGTTTGGCTCAGTGGATAAAGCATCGGCCTGCGGACTCAAGGGTCCCAGGTTTGATTCTGGTCAAGGGCATGTACCTTGGTTGTGGACACATCCCCAGTGGGGAGTGTGCAGGAGGCAGCTGATCGATGTTTCTCTCTCATCGATGTTTCTCTCTATCCCTCTCCCTTCCTCTCTGTAAAAAATCAATAAAATATATTTTTTTAAAAAAGGCATTAATTAGTGGAGATATTTTAATATTGCTATTTGCCCTTTCTCTATAATAGAAGTGTGAGAGATAAAAGGAAATTAGTAAAATGTAAATGAAAATCATATAAATTTATTAATAAATAAACAATAACTAAAGGATATAACAACAACAGAGGCATGATATAAAAACGACAAAAATATGATATAAGAATAACAGTGATGCAAACAATGACTGATAAAGTGATTAAACTTATTCTAATATCTCCCTGTAAACCACATTAAGAGTGAAAACACTTTCAGAGTGCTTGACTAATTTCCCTTGTGATGAAGTACTTAGAACTTTAACTGTAACATCACATGCTCTTCAAACTCGAGAGAAAGCAACATATAACTGACCATGTGCAAAAACGGGTTCAGGTAGGAATATGCCTACTTTGTCTAGAGTTTGTCCTTGTGATTTATTAATAGTCATCACAAATGCTGGCATCACGGGAAACTGTCATCGAGTCAATTTAAATGGGAGGCCAGTGTCAGATGGGGACAAATTAATTCTTGGAATCAGAACAGCCTCTCCCTCTGCAGATCCTGTTAATACTTCAGCTTCGATAATGTTAGGTTGTAATCTTTTGATAATAAATCTGGTACCATTACAAAGACCCCATTTACTATTGAGATTTCTCAATAGCATGATGATTGCACCCACTTTCAATTTTAATTTATGACGCGGCATTCCCAAAAGAGTAATACTATTAAGAAATTCGATGGGAAAATTTCCTTTTCAGCATCATCTGTGGAATCAATGGAATCATCGCTCAAATATGTGTGAAAATCTCCATCGAGTATATCCAAATTTCTTCATTTAATTTTTGAACATGCTCATTTTTTGGACAAAGAATTGCACATTTAGATATATGTTTAATATTATCTATAGCAGTGGTTCTCAACCTTGGCTGCACATTAGAATCACCTGGGAATCTTTTTAAAATACTGATTCCTGGGCTTCATCCTCCGGAAATTGTTTCTTTGTTATGGGGTGGGGCCATAACATTAGTAACAAAGAAACAGAATTAAAACTTTATTGTGGGGAGCCGCTACAGTGTTTGGGACAGGTTCAAGCCTTGGACTGATAAGAGGGCACAGTCCTCTCATTGCCATGTGCAAGTCCCAGCTTGGAGGGTAGGGCCCTCCCAGCACAATTATAGCCAACAGCTCTAGTTGTAAGCTTGAACCTATGGTCCGAACACGTGGCCCACGTGTCTGAGTGATGTGGGCTTGATAGAGTTCAGATGCATGTAGTTGAGTAGGACTGAAACCCAGGAGAATGTTGTAAACATCTTGGTGACGCCCTTACTTTGCCTTGTAGCATCTGCTATAAAATAAAGGCATGGCTATGGGCATGGTTGCTGTCTCTCAGAGAAGCAGCGTACCACCAAGACCCAGCTTTCATTCTCTTGTCTGTCTTTTCTAAGCCTTTCAGCCACCCCCACGCAGGTTCACCCTTGGCTGTGCTGGCACGGTACACTTTAGAAAGATATAATGCCTCCACGCTTCCAGGACGGGTTCCTGCCTCGAACCCTGCCCTTACAGGAAACAGCTCCGGGAAACAGCTTGGGGGAGGGCACAGCTGTTGCCAAGACAACCCCTGCAGGACTGACTTCCTTCCGCTTGGTCGCGGCAGTTGTGGTCGTGATGAACACCACCCATGGTTTTTATATAAGTAGATTAACTATATTCCCTATACTGCACTTTACATCCCCATGACTATTTTATAGCTGCCAATTTGTACTTCTATTACTCCCTTTAGTCTTCACCCAGCCCTCCAACCCCCCTTCCCTCTTGCAACTATCAGGTTGTTCTCTGCCTCTATGAATCTGGTTTTTATTTTTTATTTTATTCTTTAGATTTCCCATACAAGTGAAATTATATGGTATTTCTCTTTCTCTGTCTGACTTATTTCATTTATCACAATACCCTCAAGGTCCATCCATGTTGTCATAATTGGTAGATTTCATTCTTTTTTATGGCCACATAATATCCATTGTCTATATGTACCACCACTTTTTACCCACTCATCTATTAATGGGCACTTGGGCTACTTCCATATCTTGGATGTTATAAATAGCACTGCAATGAACATAGGGGTGCGTATTCTAATTTTGTGAGAAATGCAAATTAAAACCACAATGAGCTGTCACCTTAACACCTGCCAGAATGGCTAGTATCAATAAATCAACAAACACTTGCTAATGAGGATGTGGAGAAAAGGGAACCCTGGTGCACTGTTGTTTGGAATGCAGATTGGTGCAGCCACGATGGAAAACAGTATGAAGGTCCTTCCAAAAATTAAGAATGGAACTGCTTTATGATTGTAATTTCACATGAGAAGAGGACTTTAGAAGTTTTGAAAGGAAAATGATATGACCTAATTTACATTAAAGAATAAAATTTATTTTGTAGAATAGGTTGAAGGAAAGCCAGCATGGAGGACATTAGGAAGCTATAGCAGAGATAGAGAGTGGCTGGTCTAGGGTAGAAGCAGTGAAGATGACAAAAGTGGAGAGAATGTATCTGAGAGGCAGAAATGACCGGTTTTGCTAAAAGGTTGTTTGAGGAGAGGACTGGTGGGGTGAAGGAAGGGAGGAATCAAGGATGACTCTTAGCTAGTCATAATTGTTACTAAACAGACCTCAGGATTGAGACCATCAGAAAAACATCCTTTTGGGAAGGGGATTTTGGAAAAAGTGTTCCACTAGCAAAGCATCTTTATTGTTTAAACCTAGAAGGGACAATTGAAGCTGGAAGTATCATTTCAGGGGCCTTTATTCCAGTAGACAAAGTAGATAGCTGCAACCTAGTATCCATATGGAAATCAGCTTAACTCCTGACTTTGAGGGGTATAGATGCATTGAATTACTTAGTGTGTCCTCAGTGGCATCTCCTTTTTTCCCCCTGAGCCCAAGGCAATCTCTTAAATTATCCCCTCAGAGCATTTTGTCTATAATTTGCTATCAGTTTTAGACCTATAGCATTTTATTTTCCCTCTGAGCAAGTCCCTGAAAATGTTCATTCATTCAGTAATTATGTAGCTCATCATTCAGTAATTATGTAAATCATTCTAGTTCATCATAGACTGCCCACTCTGGGCTCTGCAGTGTACTTATTAAGTAAAACCAGGCACATTTCCTGAACCACATCCCATGCTTATACTCTAGAAAAAAAAAAGTAGAAATCATTCCAATAGTAAGTGGTATAAAGGAAAGGTATTTGGCATTAGGAGAACATTTAATCCACTGATTTGAGCAGCATGAGATGCCAGGAAAGGCTTCTCTGTGGAAGTCGTATTTGAATTTTGCCATATTTTAAATCTAAAGAGATGCCCAAATGTAAATTATGCACAGTTGAAACAAGGGAATTCAAAGCTGTGTGTTTCTGGAGTCAAGTTTTGTAGTCACCACTAAATAATCATAGGATGGCAGTCTAATTGAGTAGGTTACTTAGCAGCTATGGATTGTGGCTTTACTCTTAAGCTGCATGCTTTTGAGCAGTGGACTTAAGTTGTCTCAGTGTCCTTTATTCATCTCTAAAAAGAGACAAGGGTGGGCTTCAGAACTAAATGAGGTAATATGTAAAAGGCTTAGCACAGAGCTCAGGAATTGTGATGCAGGATAAATTGTAGTTTTCCTCCCCCCTTTGTAGAACTGATGTTCATTCACTAATTTACTCAACAACTACTTATGGACTCCTGCAAGAGGCTCATCTCCATGGAGGCAGGGGTCTGTGTGTCCATTTTAGAATTTTCTGCCGAGAACAGTGGCTGGATTCTCCTCATATCTGTTCAGTACATATGCTTAACTCTCTATTTGCTTTAATGGGACAGAGTCAGGCACTCATACTGAGGGTGGCATCTTAAAATGCATAGAAGCAAAAGTAAAGCACTTATTTCTAAAAGAAAAATCATAACAATAAATGGAAAGTTGATACTTTAAACAGGCCTGGGATATGAGAAAATCAGTAGAGGTATTGCTACACACAGCTAAATTGCCCTGCTTTTGTTAACTATGTGGACTTGATTTTAAGCTTCATTTGAAATACTTATTAATATGATTTCTGGTTCTGAATCAGCTGGCATGGTACCTCTGGGCCTGTCATGCTATTATCTTTTCTATACTTACTGATTTTTAAACATTCTCAGAAAATGAGACCCTTTTCTTAATATTTTTATAAATACTGGTCATGATGTTTTATTGTGTCCACTTTATTCTTTAGCTGAACTATTTTTAATTCTTTGGAGTGAGATTAAGCAAGAACATTGGAGAAGAGGGACAGGGAAATTAAACCAATGTTTGTCATGGTGACCATTTTCTAAGAACAAGTCATATTAAGTACGTATAAGAAAAAGGTTATGCAGCACCAATCTAATCTAATAAAAGACAAACATCCAAATTGACCATACCTTTGCTACACCTTAAGCCATGCCCGCAAGCCAATCAGAGCGACTATATGCAAGTTAACCCAACCAAGATGGCAGCCAGCAGCCACAGAGCTGGAGCAAGCAGGAGGCTTGGTTGCTCCAGTGATGGAGGAAGCCAAGCTTCCCGGCCAGCTCTGAGCTCCACTGAAGACAACAAAGTTTCACTTATAGAAGATACATAAACCCCAGATACCTGCTTTCAGCCAGCCATGGCCATGTAGATGGAGCAAGCAGGAAGCCAAGCTTCCCGCCTGCCACAGGGCTCTGAGCTCCACTGAAGGCTACAAAGTTTCAATTATAGAAGGTAAATAAATCCCAGAATAAAAAAGGAAAAAAGAGAAAAAAGGAGAGGCTGGGAGCTTCCATCGCCGGGGGGCTTGGCCAGTCTGAAAACAGACCTCAGCTCCTCACCCAGACTGGCCAGGCACCCCAGTGAGGACCCCCGACCCTAAAGGGGGTGTGGCCAGCCTGCAAACAGCCATCAGCCCCTCACCCAGGCTGGCCAGGCACACCAGTGGGGACCTCCACCCTGATCTGGGACACACTTCAGGGCAAACCAGCCAGCCCCCACCCATGAACCAGGCCTCTATCCTATATAATAAAAGGTTAATATGCAAATTGACCCTAACAGCAGAACGACTGGGAATGACTGGTCACTATGACACACACTGACCACCAGGGGGCAGACGCTCAATGCAGGATCTTCCCCCTGGTGGTCAGTGCACTCCCACAGGGGGAGCTCTGCTCAGCCATAAGCCAGGCTGATGGTTGCCAGTACAGCGGTGGTGGTGGGAGCCTCTCCTGCCTCCTCAGCAGCGCTAAGGATGTCTGACTGCAGCTTAGGTCTGCTCCCCGCTGGCAAGTGGACATCCCCTGAGGGCTGCCAGGCTGCCAGAGGGATGTCTGATTGCCAGCTTAGGCCCAATCCCCCAGGGAGCAAGCCTAAGCCAGCAGGTGGTCATCCCCCAAGGGGTCCCAGACTACAAGAGGGCACAGGCTGGGCTGAGGGACACCCCCCCCCCGAGTGCACAAATTTTTGTGCACTGGTCCTCTAATTCTTAAAATAAAAGGAAACAAAATTTTAAGGGAGTAAAGGTGGCATCTGAGAGGATGGCTTTCACCCAGTTTGTAGTTTTACAATCTAGGTTTTGTATGCAGTATATTTGGTTACTTTCATAGTTACATGATGATAACGAGATATATATCCTTATAGATTAGTCAAGTGTTCCTAAAGTCTAAAGTTTCCACTGCAGCGATCTGAGGCTCTTTTATTTGATTTTACCCCTCAAGAAAGTAGAGATGAAATCGAGAGCACTTTCCTTCAAATGCTCTTCAAAATGAATGTTAAATCTCTATTTCTTTGGTTGAAGACACTTTGGGGCTTCCTCATTTAGTCTTTTCTTCAAAATATGGAGGTAAAAGCAGGTACAGGATTTGAATAGTCAATATATAATCATGCAAACATGGGTGCTAAGCCCTTGAGATCTATGTTCCAAAGTGCCCACATATATTACTGACTACTCCAGTGATATCCAAATGGAGCGTGGGCTTCCCAGGATGTACACTGAATGATTCATCTGGATTTGGAAAACTTTTTAAAGTTCTTTTTAAAGGACATATTAAAGTTAAAGCATAATTTGCATCCATAGAAATGTACTCACGTAGTTTGATTCGTTTTGACAAATGCATATACTTGTGAAACCCACACACCTACCTAGGTGTTAATATTTCCATCACTCAACACAGCTCCCTTATGCCCATTTTCACTTAGATATATCCCATCTCAAGCAACCACTTTTCTAAAGTGTATGAGGGTAGATTAGTTGGGTCTGGTTTCAAACCTCAATCTAAAAGAAATATAGACTCTATGTCCTTTGTGTTTTGCTTTTTTATCAAAGCATAATTTTTTATAGTCATCACTGATGTTGCATGTCTTCATAGATTTTCCTTATATTGCTGAATAGAATTCCATAACATGCCTTGACTTGATCACATATACAAAGTGTTCCAAAAACATGTGTATATGCTGTAACAGCTGATAGCTCAATTTATGTTTCTTTCTTTTCAGACAGACTAAGCTTTGAGCGAAGAAAATTTAACCAAAATGCTGCTAAAAGTTTGAAAATGTGGTTGAAATACAAACACTGGCTCTATAATTATTCAGAGTATGTGTACATTTGGAGGGCCACAGAGTGTCCCAAAACTGTATATATACTTTAACAGCTGAGAACTCACTTAATTTTCACTCCTTTTCAGATTTAACTGATTTGAAATAATGGGTGAAGACAGACTAAGCTTTGAACAAAAGAAATTCATTTACTAGACTTTTTTTATGGGGATACATGAATATAAAGTTGACAGTACAAAACTGGCAACAATTGATGAATTGAGGGAGCACACATACCGAATGAAATGATTCTTGATGTTTGTGATTCCATAGCTTCTCGTTATCAACAGTGACTGGACCAGAATGGTCATCAGTTTGAAAACTGGGGTTGACAAAAAAAAAATGATTCATTTCTGTAGACTCTTTTAAATTTTAAAAATGAACAGTATCTTAATAAATGCTGACTTTATAATCATTCGAAGTCTGTATATATTTTGGGCACACCCTATATATTAGTGTTTGAGCCAGCCATTTTGTTCTCTGATTTTAGTTTGGCACATCTGTTATTTATTCCTTTGTTTTCTTTTGTCTTCCAATGGGTGAATTAAGGTTAGTTTTAAAATTCTACTGTATGTCCTCTCTGACTTTTTTTAAAATTTGAAAATAATTATAGATTCACAGAAAGTTAAAAAAAAAGATCCTGTGTAACCATAACTATAAGATATTCAATAAGAACATCTTATATAATATAACACAAAATTAAAACCAGAAAATGGACATTAGTCAATCCATAACCTTATTCAGATATCACTACCTGTGTGTGTGTGTGTGTGTGTGTAATCCTGTGCAACTTTATCACATATGTAGATTAGTTTAGCCACCTCCACATTCAAGACACAAAACTGTTCTTTCACCACAAATATCCCTCATGCTACTCCTTCATAGTTAAATCCATCCTTCCACTTCTCCCTAACCCTAACCCCTGGCAAGCATGACCATGTTTTGACATTTCAAGAATCTATACTAATAAAAGGGTAATATGCTAATTAAACCAGGTCAACTGGACATCTTCTGGTCATCCTGCCTTCCTTCCGGACAAAGCCACGGTGGCAGGGGGTGAGACAGAGGTGGTTAGGGGTGATCAGGCCAGCAGTGGGGAGCAGTTAGGGGTGATCAGGCTAGCAGGAGAGGGCAGTTAGGGGCTATTAGTCTGGCAGGGGAGGGCAGTTAGGGGCAATCAGGCAGGAAGGCAGGTGAGTGGTTAGGAGCCAGCATTCCCAGATTGTGAGAGGGATATCCGATTTAGGCATCGAGCCTAAACCAGCAAACGGACATCCCCCAAGGGGTCCCGGATTGGTGAGGGTGCAGGCCAGGCTGAGGGCCCCCCCTTATGCACGAATTTCATGCACCGGGCCTCTAGTCCTATATAATAAAAGCCTAACATGCTAAGTGTTCAGTCTACTGGTAGTCCGTTCAACCAATCAAAGCATAATATGCTAATGATATGCTAAGGCTGCTCAACCACACTCTGTGATAGGCACTGACCACCAGGGAACAGATGCTCTGACTGGTAGGTTAGCTTGCTGCTGGGGTCTGGCTGATTGGGATTGAACAAGATGGGCTGGACATGCCCTGGAGTCCTCCCGCGGTCCCTCCCAGCTGGCCAAACTCCTGTGTCCCTCCCTGGCCCTGATTGTGCACTGATGGGGTCCCTCCACCTGTCCTGCACCCTCTCGCAACTTGGGATCCCTTGAGGGATGTCGGTGAGCTGGTTTTGACCGAATCCCACAGGCCAGGCTGAGGGACCTCACTGGTGCATGAATTTGTGCACCAGGCCTCTAGTATTATATAAATTAAATGATACAGCATGTAACTTTTTAAAATTTGACATTTTTTCATTCCACATAATTTTGTTAAGGTCTATTCGCATTGTTATTCTATCAATTGTCCATGCCTTATATTGCTGAGTAACATGGATGTGCCACTGTTTAACCTTCATCCTTTGAAGGACATTCGGATAGTTATCAGGTTTTAGCTGTTATAAATAAAGATGCTCTGAACATTAATGTACAAGCTTTTGCATAGACATAAATTCCCATTTCCTGGGATACATGTCCAGAAGCATAATTGCTAGGGTCTATGGAAAATGAAAAACTGCCAAACTATTTTCTAGAGTGGCTGTGCTATCATATATTTCTAGCAACAATATGAGAAATAAGATTGTTCACATTCTCACTAGCATGTGCTGCTAATGTAACTTAAAAAAAAATAGCTGTTCTAATATGTGTTTTGTGATACCCCATTGTTGTCTTAATTTGTATTTATCTAATGGCTAATGATGCTGAACATTTTTGGTGCTTATCTGCCATCTGAATATCCTATTCATGTATTTTGCCCATTTTATAATTGTATTTACTTGTTTCTACTGTTTTATTCTGAGATTTCAATGTATATTCTAGATATGAGTCTTTTCTCAGATATTTGGTTAGCAAATATTTTATTCAAATCTATAGCTTGTCTCAATTATCATAACTTGGTATGTCTTAGAGCTAAAGTTTTAAATATTTATAATGTTCAATTTATTTTTTTTTCTTTAATGGCTCATGGTTTTGATGTCATGTATTTGAACGCTACTAACTCCTAGATCCTAGAGATTTTTTATTTTTTTCTCCTAAGAATTTGATAATTTTATGCTTGACTTTTAAATCTAACATCCACTTGGAATTAATTTTTGTAATAAAATGATGAGGCTTAGGTTAAGACTTATTTATTTATTTTTGCCTATAAATATCCATTAGCTTAAGCACCATTTGTTAAAAAGACAATCCTCCCTCCCTTGAATTGCTTTTGTCCTTTTGGCAAAAGTCAGTTGACCATGTATGTGCAGGTCTATATATGGTTTCTCTATTCTGTCCCACTGGTCTATCACTCCACCAGTATTACACTGTTTTAATTAATGTAGTTAGAGTTGTCTCCATTTACTGTGGTTTCACTTTTCTTAGTTTCAGGTACCTGCAGTCTATTAGTGTCTGAAAGTATTGAATGGAAAATTCCAGAAATAAGAAGTTTTCATTTGCATGCTGTTCTGAGTAGTGTGATGAACTCTCATGCCATCCCACTGGGAAGTGAATTACCCCTTTGCCCAGAGTATCTGTGCTGTGTGTGCTACTTACCCGTTAGTCACTTACTGGGCCTGCAAGGTCATAAGATTTACTGTTACAGTAATGTAATGACTCCAAAGCACAAGAGTAGTAATGCTGGCAATTTGGATATCCCAAAAAGAACCCATAAAGTGTTTTTTGTTTTTATTTAGTGAAAAGTTGAGTACGGTACAATAAGATATTTTGAGAGAGACCAGATTTATATAACTTGTATTATAGTATATTGCTCTAATTGGTCTATTTAATCTAATTTATTTTTATATATTTTTATGAATTTCAGGGAGAGGAAGGAAGAAGAAAAGAGAGATAGAAAATCAATTCTGAGAGAGAATCATTGATTGGCTGCCTCCTGCATGCCCCCTACTGGGGATAGAGACAATAAACCAGGCATATGCCTTGATGGGGAATTGAACCATGACCTCCTGGCTTAGGGGTCCACACTCAACCACTGAGCCACACAGACTGGTCTGGTCTATTTTATTATTAGTTACTAGGGGCCCAGTGCATGAATTCATGCACCTTGAAAGGAACTGTGGACTGCAAGGCTGCGGTGAGCACAAGGGCAGTTCTCAGCCCATCCTCTGAGCCCCTTCCCAGCTCCTTCTGCTGTGGCCCTCAGTCTCCTGTCTGCCGGCAGCCCCACTCCTATAGCCACCTCTCCCATGTGCTGACAGCGCAGGCCCTGCTGGCACCCGCTGATGGTGTAGAGCAATTGGGGCCGGCTCCAGCAGTGGGTGCAAGTGGTGGATGCTGCCCCAATCGCCCCTCAGGAGCATGGGGAGGTGGAGAAGCCCTCAGGGGCGATCAGGGCTGGCATCTGCTGCCCCTGATTGCCCCTCAGGAGTAGGGGAAGGTAAAGCCCTGAGGGGAGATCAGATTTGGTAGCTGCCACTTGCATCCACTGATGGCGTTGAGCGATTGGGGCTGAGGCCAGCGCTGGGCACTGACAGTAGGTGCGAGCAATGGCTCCAGCGCCAGCAGCGGGCATGAGTAGGGCCAGCGCTGACATCAGGTGTGAGCACCAGGCAGAATCGTGGTGCACTGGAGCAAAGAATTTTCAGTAACCACCAGAGGCTTGCCCTGATGACAGCAACCGGTGCCCGACCTTGGTCTGGCACCCCTGCTCACCTGCTTCACCATCCCACTGTGGCTGATGCCTGCCAGTTTCCATGCTCTGCTGCCTGCTGCTGACGCCCTTCATGTTCCGCTCATGCTCTCTGGTGGTCAGCGCATGTCATAGCGACCAGTTGTTCCGCCATTCGGTCTATTTGCATATTAGGGTTTTATATATATAGACAAGTGTCCCAGTGCATGAAACTTGTGCACATTAAACGGGAATAATTACAGAAAATATTTTAATATTGCTATTTTGTTTCCATCTCTCCATCCCAGTATCTCCCAGTCTCTGTCTCTCTTTGTTTTTCTCAGCAGTCCTCCAGGCCTGCCTGTCTCCCTCTCTCCATCTTCCTCTATCCTGGCTGGGAGGGGGTGGGGCCAGTGGGGGAAGCTCCACCCTCTGCCCTCCCTGGGGCCTCCTTCTGAGAGATGCTCTGAGAGCGAGCTGGGAGGGAGGGAAAGAAAGGGAGAAAAGGCTGTGAGCTGGTAGGCGCTGTGTGTGCCTGTGCGGTTGTGAGTGTGAGTGCCAGCCCCACCTCCCTTGGCCCCGGCCCCGCCCCCGCTGCCACAAGTCCCCACCCACCAGAGCCTGCTGCGTGCACAGCCTGGGCATTAGGTCGAGCCTTCGATTGTTTCAGATGTGACGGACCCTGGCTCTTTATATATATAGATTGTTAATCTCATACTATAACTAATTAATAAGTTAAACATTATCATAAGTATGTATGTATAGGAAAGAACAGAGTAGGTATAGGATTCAGTACTATCCTTGGTTTCAGGCACCCACTGGGGTTTTGGATTATATCCCCTGCCAACAAGAGGGGACTAGTGTATTTATACCTTGATATTAGGTTCTCCGATTCCTCTTATTTTCTTATTTTTTCAAGAGTTTTATTTATTTTAGTTGTATTGTCTTTCCATGAGAAACTTCAAACAAATTTGCCTAGATCTACAAAACTATTTTGTTGAAATTGTGATAGGAATGAATACATCAGTTTGGAAGATAATTGACATACTATGCTTACTTTTCAATCCATGGACATGTTATGTCTCGCCATTTATTTCCATGTTCTATAATTTCTTCCTCAGCATTTTATAGTTTTCAGCATACCAGCTTTGTACATGCTTTGCTAGATTTGTAACTAAATATTCCTTTATTCATCTTTTCAGAAAATAGCTTTTAAGTATTTTTTTTTCTTTTTTCGGTTTGATTCTTATTCCACTGATTTATACTACAATTGTTATTATTTCTTTTTGTGTGTGTACTTGGGGTTTATTTTGCCTTTATTTTTTAGTCACTTAAGATTATAATTTTTAATTTTTTTCTATTATAAGCATTTAGTATAATACATTTTCCTCTCAATATTACATTAACTACATTCCACAAGTTTTATTCAGCTCTATACATTATTTCCTCTGACACTTCCTCTTTGACCTATGAATTAATTAGCTTACCATTTGGGGCTATTATGAATAAAGATGTAATGAACATTAATGGACATTTGCATGCAAAAAAATGAGTCTAGACACAGACCTCATATCTCTCACAGAAATTAGCTTAAGATGGCTTGTAGGCTTAAATGTAAAGCACAAAATTATAAAACTTCTAGAGAATAACATATTGGGAGATTTTGATGGCTGTGGGTTTCACAATGACATTTTAGATACAACACCAAAAGCACGGTCCATGATGAAAAAATAAGCTGGACTTCATTAAAATTAAAAACTTCCGCTCTGCAAGAGACATCATTAAGAAAATAAACAAGCCATATAATGGGAAAAAATATTATCAAAACACATATCTAATAAGGTATTGGCAAAAAAATCTTAAAATTCAACAAGAAAACAACTCAGTTTCTAAAATGAGCAAAACATCTGAATCCCACCTCCTTCAAAGAAGACACACAAATGGCAAATAAGCAGTGAAAAGATGTAACACATCATATGTCAACAGGGAATTTAAAATAACAATGAGATAGCACTATACATCTATTAGAATAGCCCAAATCCTGCATGCTGGCAATACGAAATGCTGATGAGGATGTGGAGCCAAAGAAACTCTCAGTAATTGTTGGTGGGAATGCAAAACAGCCATTTTGGAAGACAGGTAGGCAGTTTCTTACAAAACTAAATATAGTCTTACCAAAAAATACAGCAATCATGTTTCTAGGCATTTGTCCAAATGAGTTGAAACTTAGGGGGTCTACATGAAAATTTACACACAAATATTAATAGCAGCTTTATTCATAATTTCCAAAACTTGAAAGCAACTAAGGTGTCCTTCAGTTGATGAATGGGTAAGTAAACTGTGGTAGATCTGCACAATGAGATCTATTATTCAAGGCTAAAAATAAATGAGCTATCAATTCAAGAAAAGATATGTAGGAACTTTAAATGCATATTGCTAAAATGAGAGAAGCCAGTCTGAAAGGTTTTCTCCAGTGCCCCATCTGAGATACATATATTGCATCATTCTTGAAATCTTGAGGTCCCTAGCCAATCTGCTTTCTTCTTTCCACATTGGAAGCCTTTCTGAGTTGTTTCTTGTTTATGGTCAGGGAGTTTTAGTTGTAAGAGAGAGGAGTATCTTGAATGGGACTATTCCAACTTAGCCAGAACTGTAAATTTCTCTATCAACTTTTTAGTTGTGTCTTTCTTGATAAATTTTAGTGACTGCTCTGGTGATGATAATATGCACCTTTAACTTATCATGACCTATCTTTAAAGAATATTCTACAGCTTAGTTAAAAGAAATAAATATTACAACAGTATGCTTGCAATTACCAATCTCCCAATATTTATACTCTTGTTATATACTGTTCTTTGAAATATAAATTGAAAAATACATTTTAAAACATTTTACTGACTATACTTTTAAAGAGATTTAAAGATATCTGTATAAAGACAGGTAAATATTTTAAGTTCTTTATATTTTCTAACACATTTCCATTCTTTCCTACAAAACCAAGAGTTTCTGCTATTACTTCTCAGCAGCTTACATAACATGTTGGTTTTGTAACTGATATGTGCAGGAGTTAAGTTGTTTCAGTTTTGTCTTTTTCAAAATATTTATATTTTGCCTTCACTTTTGAAGAATATTTTGAGGGTGTAGAATTCTAGGCTGACAACTTCTTTTAATGTGACTTCTTTGTCTTCTGGCCTTTGTTGATTTGGTTGAAAACATGGCCATTACTTTTATTGTTGTCCATTGGATAAATATACCCCATTGCCCTTTATATCTGGTTTTCAGCAGTTTGAATACAATATGTGGTTTCCTTTGTACTTCTTCACTTTGGTTTTGCTGAAATTCCTGGGCATTTGGTTGATGTCTATCTTTATTTATCCTTTTTTTTTTTTTTTGAGAGAGAGAGAGAGAGAGAGAGAGAGAGAGAGAGAGAGAGAGAACCATAAATATGAGAGAGAAACATTGATCCATTGCCTTCTGTAAGCACCCTGACTAGGAATCGAACCCGCCACCCTTTGGTGTATGGGATGATGCTCCAGCCAACTGAGTCACTCTGGTTACGGCTGATTAATATATTTTATCAATTAAAATGTATATTGGCCATGGCTCTTCAAATATTTTTTCTGTCCCACTTTGTACTTTTTTTCTTGTTGATCCAGCAACAAATACAATTGACCTTGTATCTTGGATGGTCTTTTCCAAGACATTTTTATCTTTGTATCTAAATTTGGATGACCACTTTCTCCTACTCAGTTTAAGAATCAGAATGCCTTATTTTTCTCTATCCACCCTCAGAATTCAGCTGGTCTATGAACCTGCACTTCAGGTGAGGTTTGGTCTCTCAGCTTTTCTGGCCTCTTGTAATCATGATCATGAGTGTTTGGTGAAGACTCATGGAGAATATTTGTCAGTTTTGTTCAAATTCTCTTAGTCTATGGCGTTCCAAAAAAGTCATAACCTGTAACAGTACAGACAGTCCTCAGGTTACATCGGACTCGACATATGTTGTTTTGTGGTTACATTGCCATCTCCCATTTATTTATTAAAAAAATTTTCCTTCATTTCGACATATGTACATATATGCTTTATGTGTGTGTGTGGGTTTTTTTAAAATTATTATTTATTTACCACAGGTAAAGGTCAGGGATTGTTATCTCTATTTTAATATTTTTTTACTGTTTCACTTCATTACTGCTGTGTATGTGCTCCATGTGAGTGACGTAGGTGCTTATGTAGGTGGGTTCCGACTTATGGCAAAAATTACTTTATGTCATGTGGTAGGAATGGATCTCCGACATAACCTGAGGACCTACTGTATAGAGTTTCCTCAAAAAATTAAAAATGGAACTCCTATTTGACCCAGTCATCCCATTTCTAGGAATATATCTTAAGAAACCCAAAACACTCAACAGAAAGAATATATGCACCCCTATGTTCATAGCAGTGCAATTTACAATACCTAAGACTTGGAAATGGTCTAAGTGCCCATTATCAGATGAGTGGATAAAAGACTGTAGTACATTTACATAATGGAATACTATGCTGCCATTAAAAAGAAAGAGCTCTTACCATTCTCAGCAGCATGGATGGACCTGGAGAGTATTATGATGAGCAAAATAAGCCAGTCAGAGAAACATAAGTATCACATGATCTCTCTCATATGTGGAATCTAATGAACCAAATAAACTGATGATCAAAAATAGACCCCAGGTCATAGAAGCGTGAACAGACTCTTGATGGAAGTTAGGGGAGGGTGGGTGGGAAGAGATCAACCAATAAACTTGTATGAATAGATACATTACCTGTGGACACAGAAAATGGGGTGGTGAGGGCCTGGGGACAGTGGGAGTGGGCTATAAGAGGTTTATGGGGCAGGGGGGAAAGAGGACCTATTTAATACTTTCAACAATAAAAATTAAAAAGAAAACACACACCTCATAACCTATAATCCAACTCTTCCTTGGTCTTTAAATTTTATTAAAGTTTGGCTGTTTTATTCTTATCCATATCCATAGTATCTCTCAATGTTCCAACAAACATGACAGTGGCCATGGATGTTTCCTCTTCCAGAAGGGCCCTTTCATTTTCTAGATACTAGTTCATCGGTGTCTGAGCATGTCAAGTGAATTACATTACATTAGCTCTCTGATGTGCTACAAAATTTTGGTTTTGTAGATTATCTTGCCTGATTATCATTGTTATATTGATGATTATATTTTCCTGAGATTTTCTATATTTTATACAGGAGAAGTATGTTTTTTTAACTCTTCATTTTTCTTTTACATTTTGCAAATTTTATACTTCACATACATTAGCACATTACAAACAAAAAATTTATTTGGTTCCTACTCCTTTTTGTGACTCTAAAGTATATGATAACAATATTTGATACAGTATTAGTCAGAATAGACTAAACCATGCATAGGTTACCAATAAACTCTGAAATATCAATGATTTCAATAAATAGAAAATTGTTTCTTGTTCACAAAGGTTATTTAGAAGTAGGGGGGTGGTTTACTCAATGACTCATAAGTCTGAGATCCTTCCATCATGAAATATAGAAAAGCAAAATTATATTAAACTCTATTATTAAAGAAACAAGTTTCAAAGTCATTACTTTACTTCCACTTATATTGCTTTGGTCAGAGCTTTATTGCAGGGTCTGAATATAACTAGGCAAACAGTCTTTTTTTCAGTACAAGAAAAGAAAATCATGTGTACAAACAGTCTTTTCTCTGCCAAAATTAGTAATGATAAATAGGGAAACTATTCTTAACAATGAAACTACATTGCTAATATTACCTTTTCACTAATAATGTTTTTGTCAACTACTCTATTCTTAGCATCTTTCTTTATTTTGTGTATGTATGATTATATTTTATAAAATAATTATAATTTCTTTGCCTGGCTGGCATGGCTCAGTGGTTGAATGACTACCTATGAACCACTGGTTTGAGTCCCACTCAAGGCACATACCCGGGTTGTGGGCTCGATCCCCAGTAAGGGGCATGCAGGAAGCATGATTCTCTCTCACCATTGATGTTTCTATCTCTCTCTCCCTCTCCCTTCCTCCCTGATACCAATAAAAATATATTTTAAAATGATTGTAGTTTCTTGTTTTTATGCCTATTCATTTTCAATATATAAGTTAATAAATCAGTTCACTAATTTATCAATGTATTAATGGGTCTTATTCTGAGCTGCTATTAGTAAAAACTTAGAATACATTCCAATTAGAACAATCAATTTAATATTATTTTAACTACTTGATGGAGCAACCTTTGCTTATATTTATTTAATATACTAAGAGATGCTAGGTGTTTTATTAGATCTTTTGGGGTCTATAGGTACCTTCTGATTAGCACTTAAAGTGTTTTGGAATTAATCAGCTTGTCTACTTTTGTGAAAGTCAAGAATTTTCAACCACATCCTGATCATTCCTTAGCACATTTATAAATCAAGTGCAAAACTTTTTTTTAATGCTCATCTGAAGACATCCTTAGGGAGAGGAATAGGTGGGGAGAAAGGGAGGTGGGGGAGGGAGAGAGAAACATTGATCAGTTGCCTTCTATGTGCCTTGACCAGGGATCAAACCTGAAACTCCAGTATGTGTCCTGACCAGGAATGGAACTGACAACCTTCCAGTGCACAGGATGATGCTCAGCCAACTGAGCCACTCTGCCCAGGCAAGTGCAGCACATCTTAGGAAGAGATCACTGTGATGGGTCCTTAGTATGGAGATATAGGTGAAGGTTACTTTGTGGATAGGTAGAAACATCACACCACATTTTTCCCACTTTATCCGAATAAACTGTAAGCTCCTAGAGCATAGCAGATCACCTAGCACACTCTAGGTGTTTAAGAGATATCTAGTGAATGAGTCCTAATCTAATGAAAGCATTTATCATTAAAAATAATAATTTAAAAAAAGAGAGAGAGAGAAAAGGAGTATCTTAGGTCAAGTTCCCTAAAACAGACTCTAGGAGGGGAAGTCATATGAAAGTGATTTATTAAGGAATAAAGGCCCAGTGCATGAAAATTTGTGCACTTGGGGCAGTGGGGGACCAGGGGGTGGGGGTCCCCTCGGCCTGGCCTTTCCCTCTAGCAGTCTGAGACCTCTCAGGGGATGTGCACCTGTCGGCTTAGGCTCGTTCCCCAGGGGATTGGGCCTAAGCTGCAGTCAGACATCCTTAGTGCTGCTGAGGAGGAGAGAGGCTCCTGCCACCACCGCTATGCTCACAGCTGTCAGCCTGGCTTGTGGCTGAGCAGAGCTCCCCCTGTGGGAGCACACTGACCACCAGAGGGCAGCTCCTGCATTGAGTGTCTGCCCCCTGGTGCTCATCATAGTAACTGGTAGTTCCTGGTCATTCCACCATTAGGGTCAATTTGCATATTACCCTTTTATTATATAGACTATCCTCTGTGGGGAATCGGTAGGGAGTAGGGAATACAGGGTAGGGGAGGAGAGGAAATCAGGAAAGTGTATGAGTTTAAGCAAAATTCCAGTCTCAACCTAATTCTGGCAGGGAAGTCCTGAATATAAATCATGGTTCAGGTTTTTTTCCTGACTGGAGGTAAGGGTGCTGGGCTTTCCTGCACTAAATGGTATAATTGTAACCTTCAAGGTGTCCGGGATGCAGACTCCAGTGTTGGCTAACTTTTTGAATGCTAAGTGTTTCCAGTAGCTCAAGGCAAGAACTCCTAAAAGAGTTTCAGGTGTGGGTTATTAGAAACTTAGGCATATAGGCACCAGAACAAAGTCTACAGAATAAGTATTCCAAAGACACTGAGCACAGCATGAATTGTATGTGCTACCAGTGACAATAACTACTTGATAACCAAAGATTAAACACTGTAGGCACCCATTTTGGATAATAGAGAAGACAGGGAAGAGATTTGACAGAGGTGAAGGTATGGAAATAAAGGACTGCAATGAAGATTCTACTGATATATCAGTTATAATTTATGACTCATCAGTAGATAGTAAATGTGTACTTTGTTTTCTTCCAAAGTATTTTATGTTCTTATAAATATTATGAGTAAAAGTAACCAAAGCATATAAATTTACCTCATTGACTAAAAAAGAAAATAAACTTGCCTTTGACCAACCTAGTAAACAGGTTTTTCTCTTTAAACATGCAAGGCTTTTAGGAGGGAAAAAAATATATCCTGGAGTAGGCTCAATTTTCCTGAATCTCCAGTCAACTTGGTTTTAGACTTCTTGCTTTCTTACTGGTGATGAGCTAATGCAATTAGGTGCCTGGAGCTTGTCGTTTCTTTCTTAATAGGTTTCTGGGTTTGCCTACAGCTTCTTAGCTGGAGAAGACTCTAATTCACTTGACATCAGTGGGTTATTTATAGAAACTTGGCTCAGGCACTGCAAACTAGCTAAAACTGGGTTCTCTTAGTTCCTGTATAAAGATGTGTTTGCTGAAAATCTGTATATGTTTGAATTGTAAAGTGCAAGTTGATGTGCTGCTTCCCTTTATATCAGGTTAATATTTCATGTTCACAAAATTGTAAGACAAGTTTTAACTCTCAAAGTTAGTTCTCTCACAAGAGGTTATAATTAGTTTTTTACTTTGCCCTTGTCACCTTTACCCTGACTCCCTGATTCTATATCCTGTTTCATAGTGTTTTCTTTCTTTCTTTCTTTCTTTTTTTTTTTTTTGTTGTTGTTGTTGTTGTTAATCCTCACTGGAGGATATTTTTCCACTGATTTTTTTTTTTTTTTTTTTTTTTAGGGAGAGTGGAAGAGAGAGGGAAAAACAGAGGGAGACATCAATGTGAGAGAAACATATCGATTGGTTGCCTCCTGCAGGAGCCCTAACCAGGGCCCTGGCTGGAGAGGAGCCTGCAACCAAGGTACATGCCTTTGACAGAATCAAGCCTGGGACCCTTTGGTCCACAGGTCAATGCTCTATCCACTGAGCAAAACTGGCTAGGGCATAGTTTTTTCTTTGGAAGGTTGGCTTTTATTTCACCTTTTTCTTAAATATAGAATTGGGTTTGGATCTTAGTTGAATGATTTTCTAAGCATGGCTGACACATGCTTGGCAAATTTACTCTTGAGTGGCATTACCTAAACTGCTATAAATCATAAAGTTAATAATTAGTACCATTGTGCATTATCTTCATTATGCCTTTGTATTATTTGAAGATATATTTAACATTATATATCTCAGGACTTAAAAACTTACCAAGTATTGTAAAATTAAGAGATTCTTTGAAATCATAGGTTGAAATTTCTATTGAACTTTTAAATTTTATTTTAAGGTTGATCATAGTCATTAAAATGAAGCATTTTTGCTCTTTAAAAACATAATCTTATTTTAAAGTCAGATATTTTTTTTTACCTCCCTTGTCTAAATGTACCTAACCATACATAAAATGTAACTAACATCCATGCAAAATGTCTTCCATTTTTATTCAGATTTTTACTAGCATAGTTCTGATATTGAGGCCCCACACATATTTTGGACTGTTTAATAGGGTTGGAGTCATTCTAATCTCAGTTATTCTGTGTGTCTATTTTTCTGCCAATACTATAGTACTGTTTTAATTACTGTCGCTTTTTAGTATAATTTGAAATCAGGAAGTCTGATGCCTCTGGCTTTGTTCTTTTCTCTCAGGATTGTTTGAACTATTTGGGGTATTTTGTGGTTCCATACAAATTTGAGGATTTTTTTCTTCTATTTCTGTGAGTATTTGGAGTTTTTACAGGGATTGCATAGTCAATCTATGTATTTCTTTGGGTAATATGACCATTTTAACAATGTTAATTCTTCTAATTATGAACATAGAATACCTTCCCATTTCTTTATGTCTGATTCAATTTTTTTCAATAGTGTCTTATAGTTTTCAGTGTATAAGTCTTCACCTCTTTTGTGAAGTTTATTTCTAGTTATTTTTTTTCTTTTTGCTGCAATGATAAATGGGACTTTTTTTTTTCCATTTGTCTTTCTGAAATTTTGTTATTAATACATAGGAATGCAGATTCTTATCTATTGATTTTATATCCTGCAACTTTACTGCATTTGTTTATAATTTTTTTTTGTATTTATGGTGGACTACTAGTCAGCCATAAGAAAGATTAACTATTGCCATTTGTAACTACTTGGAAGAATCTTGAGAGTATTATACAAAGTGAAATAAGGTAGATGGAGAAGGACAAGCACCATATAATTTTACTCATATGTGAAATGAAAGACAAAAAGCAACAAACGAACAGAGGGAACAAACAAGCTAATAGATACAAAAAATAGAATAGGAATTACCAGAGGGAAAGGGTAATGGAGGGGGGTGTACAAAAAGGGTCACATACAAGATGAATAAAGGACACTAGACTTTGGGTGATAAGCACAAAATAGAGTATACGGATGTCATATTATAAAGTTGTACAACTGAAAGTTATATGATGTTATTAAACAACTAGGGGCCCGGTGCAGGTGTCAGGCCTGGGCAGGGGACCCTCATTTCCCCCCATCACTGGTTCTGCCCCCAGCCCAGGCCTGAGGCCTCTGGCCCAGGAATCATGCCTGGGCAGGGGACCCCCATCTCCCTCTGATCGCTTGCTCCACCCCCTGCCCAAGCCTGACGCCTCTGACCCAGGCTTCAGGCCTGGGCAAGGGGACCATCATATCCCCCCAATCCCCGGCTCCGCCCCCCGCCCAGGCCTGATGCCTCGGCCAGAGGAGTTGATCCTCATCACCCTCCAATCACCAATCACCGGATTGGCCCCTTGACCAGGCCTGAGGCCTCCGGCAGAGGTGTCAGGCCTGGGCAGGGGGCCCCCAGCTCCCCGCGGTTGCAGGCTCTGCCCCTGCCCCTGCAGGATGTCTCTGGCTGAGGCGTCCGGCCCGGGCAGCGGGGACCCACAGCTGCAGCAGCCCCATGATCATGGGCTCCGCTTTAGGCCCAGGCAAGGGACCCCTAGCTCCCAGGACTGCCAGCTTCGACCGTGTCCAGCTCCCATCGCTGGCTCCACCCCTACTTCCTGCTATCACTGGCCAGGGCGGCAAAGGCGCCTGATTCTCCGACCATGGCTGGGGGGCAGGGGGGCCGCCTTTGCCCTGCCCCCCAGCTCTTAGCTCCCCCCTGGGTTTCCGATCACTGTCAGTGGCAGGGGGCTTCTTCCTGCTTTCCCTTTCGCCTCCCTGCATTGTGCCTACATATGCAAATTAACCGCTATCTTGTTGGCAGTTAACTGCCAATCTTAGTTGGCAGTTAACTGCCAATCATAGCTGGCAGTTAATTTGCATATAGCCCTTATTAGCCAATGAAAAGGGTATCGTCGTACGCCAATTACCATTTTTCTCTTTTATTAGTGTAGATGTTATCCCAATAAATGTAATGGAAAAGAGAAACCCACAATTTGCTCACCCGAGGACATTTTTCCCCAAAACTGAGTCTGGGGCTGCTCTGTTTACATCTGATGGACTGCCTCACTATCTATATGATCTGATTCTCTTTCCTGAGGAGGTGAAATGAATAATAGCTACACAGTTTGGGTGGTTTCTTGAATGATGCATATGTAGTTGTTTAATTGGTGGGCAGACATGGATGTGAGGATTGAAAAATCTGAGATGCAGTGAGAAATGAGTAAAATGGAAGCAGGGGGGGGAAGTAAAGTCAGGATATGGAGAAAGTACCGTCTGTGCTGCTCATGGCTTTGCTGACTTCTAGTTTTAGATCTCTCGGTGCCTCCTGGATGCCCAGAAATGAGGCACTCTGCTGCACTCTGCTTCCTACACATGCCCTCCCCTCTACCCTGAGCCTTTGTTTCTTCCTTGCCTTCCTCTTCCTCCTCCTCCCCCCCTCCTCCTCCTCCTTCTTCTTCTTCTTCTTCCTTCTCCTCCTCCTCCTTCTCCTCCTTCTTCTTCTTCTTCTTCTTCTTCTTCCTTCTCCTCCTCCTCCTCCTCCTCCTCCTCCTCCTCCTCCTCTTTTTTCCTCTCCCTCTTCTTTCTTCTCCTCATCCTTTTTCTTCCTTTACCTGTGTCCCTTCTCCTTCCTCTTCTTCTTCCTTATTTTATCTTTTTATTCTTATTTTCTCCTCCTCTTCCTTCACATCTGCATTCTCCATTTTTTTCCTTCTTTTTCTCCTTCTTATTCCCTAAGGCTTATTTATATCTTTGTGTTACTTGCAATTTTGCAACACACAAGACTTTTAAGATAGGTATTTCTTGTTTAAGCAAGAACTAGATTAAAATTTTGCAAGTGAATCTTTAAAGTAAGAGGAATTAGATTTATACTCAGAACTTACCGCACTAATTGAATGGCTTGTGTAGATCAGGTATTTTCATATATTTTAGTTAGCACTATGAGAAACCCTAAAAGGTTACCATTTCTATTTTACAATGAGGAAACAAAAGCTCAGAAAATTAAGTTATTTTTCCAAGGTCACAGGTGCGATTCAAATTCTTGTGTCTAGACTTCTTTCCACCTAATTTCCTTGCTACTACCCTTAAGGGCTCAATAGTCCCAAACGAGGATTTTATAAACAGATCCCTTAATTTCATTTGTATAACAGTTAGAAATGTTTATTATTCAAAGCAAGTGGTAAGCATACCATTTATTTATTCACTGAATTACAGAAAATACAGCTTCAGGTATGAATTTTAAGTCAGTGTTGGGCCTGGGCATACAACTGCCAAGCCTCCCCTTCATTCTCGCTTGCTATCAAGTCCATCAGGATTGAAACCGCCTCACTCAGACGACCTTGTAACGGTGCTTCTTTTACTTGGCTTGTGACTGCAGAGTTCCATGATACCGTGATACCAATGACTCAGTGGATTCAGTCTGAGTGGCTTATTTATTTGTTTGTTTATTCCTATTTTATAGTATAATCAGGATAATAAATCTGTTCTCTTTCATTAGCATTGACCATGTATTTGTTTTGTAAGTATTGACAATTAATAGATAAGCTATGTATAGAGCTTTTTGATGAATTTTAAACCTCATTATGTTTTTTGGAAATGAAAATATGTCCAGCTGGTAACCAAGCTGCAATATTCTTAATGATATGTCCAATGAGACTGATAAGAAATAGACCAGGCTGAAGCATAATCTCCAAATGGCTAACATAACCTCTTTTAAAATATCACTACATTTTTTAGCATTTATAACACTAGTCCCACCTTTCTTTTGTGCCTTGAAAACAAAGATCATTACAATTTCACATATTGTCTCAGCTTCTAGACAGCATCTAATCTGAATAAGAACCCACACCCCATTCTTCTTCAGAATCATCCAGCACAAGTCCAGACCTTCTATACTCTATTTGTTTCACAAGTCATTCAGTCCAGGGTCATGGTTAGGTTTTGCTATTTTTTGCACAACTAAGAAAAATATTTTGCTGCCAAAATATGGAATATTTCTTACCACTTAGAATTTTTATTTCATTTTATGCTTAATCAAAGAGCTATTTAATTTAGACATAGTTTGATAATCATTATTATATTTTTGTGTATATTAAGTGGAAAATATTAGAAAATGCATTAACTAGAGGGTTTCTAAACTTCTTCACATTCAAAATTCAAGTTTTCTAAATCAACTTGAGGCTCAGCAGCATAAATATCAGTCAATTTTCTTTATCCCCATGTAATATTATCCCTGTTAGGGTCATCAAAGGAGGAATGCAAAGTGGTAAGGAATTATAAACTTACTAGTGGCCTGGTGCATGAAATTCGTGCACATTAAAAGGGATTTAATTAGAGGAAATATTTTAATATTGCTATTTTCCCTTTGTCAGGGGTGGGGATGCGAGCCTCAAGTCCCTGGGCCAGCGCAGGGGGTGGAGACGTGAGCCTCATGTCCTGGGCCTGTTGCCAGGGGCGGGGATGCGAGCCTCAAGTCCCTGGGTGGCACAAGTCCCCAACCACCAATGCTGCAAGTCCCCGCCCACCCACTCCGACTGTACATGCAGCCTGTTGATGGGTTGTTCATGACAGCATACCAACCAATTTGAATATTACTCTATTATTAGATAGAGTAGGTCATGTGGATACCAGATGAATTGAGTCCCAAAATGGTTCCAGCCCCCAAAGACAGGGAGTCAGAGGTTTTTAAAGTATTTTAGGTGGGCTTTTTCTGGGTGGAGAAGTCTCTGTGCAGGTCTGGATTCTGGGAAAGTCTGGAGGAGACAGGTAATAGCCTTAGCAAGTAGAATGTGGTCTAAGCAAGTGGAATGTCCATTATGAAGTGGCCTACAGGTCAGTTCCCAGGGGAGGGGATATCAATTCAATTATTTGATCAGACCTAACAATCCCCTTTGTTATTAAGATTATTGGTGCAGCATTTCTTAAATGGGTCTGCCCTATATTATCTCTAATATTCTACAAGTGGAAATGCTGGCATTTTAAAAAATCTTGTCAGATGCATTGATAATAACAGGTATATCCGACTACCATATAGCCACCACAGATTGTAAAATATGTCCCAATTTTCAAAATGTTATACTATTTTGAAAAGGTGCATTTTAGAATCAGTGAAATATGGTGTTAGTTTTCATCTCTGACATCCTTGCTATAAGGTGTTGTGGTTTAAAGAAAGACGTTTCAGACAAGTGCATACATTTATTTAACATGCAGGCAAAGGAAAAGCCTGCAAAAAGAAGCCCTTTTAGTTAACCAGGAAGTCAGCTAACCTTCTGGTAGAAGTTGTGAGACAAAATCTTCTAGTAAGTAGCCACACAAAGGCCACAGAAGATCAGAATTCCAACCTGGGCCTCCATTTCAAAAGTTAGAAAATATGAATTACACACATTCTATACACTATTTAGACCAGAATGGTAGTGCCTCTACAAAATTTCTATCTAAAACACATATCTGTACATACTGAATTTTCACAATAAAAAATAATCTCTAAATTCTGGCATGCTAATGAAAATACCATTGCTGCCCTGGCTTGTGTATATCCACTTAGAGTACAAATGTTAAATTATAAATTCTACAATGTTATAATTTAAAAACAAATTGCATACTATCAATGTGGAAGAATTATAAGGAAAATTACAGACAGTGCAAAAGATGTTTAATTTGATTGGTCATTTCTTTAGTGAAATGGAGATGCTTGGCTGGTGGAAACACTATTCTTTGTAGCCTTGCTTCTCTAGTTTCTTAAATACTATCAAATGTTGAACAAAATGTTTAGAAATATTTCTCTTTGACTCTTCCTTAAACTGGTCATTATTTTAGGAGAATAAATTGGCCCTCTTTCTCTTGTATTTTATATAAGGGCCCAAATCATGCCAGGAAAATATACCCAAACCATAACACTGCACCCACCAGCTTGAAGGGTTGTACTCATGCATGTGGGGTGCATGCTTTCATGCTGTTTCCGCCAAATTCTCACTCTGCCATCTGCATGATGCAACCGGAAATGTGATTCATTGGACCACATGACTTTTTCCAATGCTCGACTGTCCAATCCTTGTGTTCCTGGCGAATTGGAGACGTTTTATCTTAGTAACTGCAGACAGCAAAGGTATTCAAACAGGCCTTCAGGTGTTTTGCTGATACTTGCTCCATGGCTCCGAGCACCAACAATCATCCCACATTCAAAGGCTGTTAAATCGTGTTGTTTACCCATATCTTCAGAAAAAAATCTCTTCTACTGTCGTGGTAAATGACCTGTTTCCCTATTTATAATGGTCTGGCCCTCTAGCAACTTCAGCGTGAAATTATAGCTAATTTGCCTACAAACATCTGGTGGTCATAATAATCTGGCCACTCAGTGTATATATACAGTGGGGCCTTGACTTACAAGTGTCCTGACTAACGAGTTTTTCGAGATATGAGCTGTCTCTCGGCCGATTTTTTGCTTTTAGTTGCAAGCTAAAATTCAGGTTATGAGCCAGCTTCAGATACCCCACTGTTACTTGGTACAGCGAACGTCACAGTGAACGGCACATCAGCCCAGCGTCACGTGTCTCACTTGTTCACTTTTTGATTTGGCATACGAGTAATTTGAGTTACAAGCTTAGTCACGGAACAAATTAAACTCGTAAGTCAAGGCCCCACTGTATGCCTAAGCGACTGCTATGACCAAACAACTGGAACGACCAGAACAATCAGAACAACCAGTCAACCAGTCACCATGATGCACACTGACCACCAGGGGGCAGTCAGTGAGCTCCCACAGCCAACCTCCCGCAGCTGGCCAACCTCCCGTGGTCCCTCACCCCTGCCAGCTGGCCCCCCCAATAGGTCCCAATCGCCATCCTGGCCGAGGGACCCTACCCATGCACGAATTCATGCACTGGGCCTCTAATATATATAATATATGATACATTGAGCATACGTAAATACTAAATAAATTACCCAATATTATAAATAGCTTGCTAAGATCTTAAATCAAGAATTGAGGTCACAAGAACATGCTAGATTTCTAAGACTATTTTTATAATTCTTATACTTCTCAAAAGTCATCTCATTTCATTAATATCAACCATAGGGCTCAGGACCATTGGCCATGACAGTAAGCCAGGAAAAGCACTGGAGGCAATGTGGTCTGTGACAGGTGTAGTTCTCTGAGGAACTACAGCCTTCAGTTTGGTAAGCAGAGATGGCCTAGAATCCATGGAGCATCACTCTGTCCTTCCAGCAGATATGAAGAACACACTCCTCTTTCTTCCCTCTTAGAAATGGGAACTTCGACCCTCCAAATCAGAAACATGAAACATTTTCCCAAATAACCTCATGCCATATGTAGTAGAATGTTCTTAGGACGCAATCATTTTTGACAATATATATAATTTTTTCCTGGAATTTTTAAAACCAGCAAAATCTGGCATAATTACCCAGGCCTAGAGAAGCCTTAGCTCAAGTTTAAAGATGGTATAACTTTTATAGATTTCCAGCTGGGGGAAAGACATCCTATAAGTAATTGCCACTACACCCTTAATTCTAAGAAAGAAGCAGATGCCCTCCTTCAGAGGAAAACAGAGAGCCGTGTTCTTGCCTTTTCCTCAGTAAAAACCTTTATTAAAATACTAGAGGCCAAATGCACAAAATTTATGCACTCAGGGGGTTGGATCCCTCAGTCCAGCCTGCACCCTCTCAGTCTGGGAGCCCTGGGGGGATGTCAGACTGACAATTTAGGCCTGCTCCCGCCAGGCCTCAGCTTGCTGTCAGACATCCTTAGCCAGCCGTGGGCAAACTACGGCCCGCGGGCCAGATTCGGCCCGTTTGAAATGAATAAAACTATTGAAAAAAAAGACCATACCCTTTTATGTAATGATGTTTACTTTGAATTTATATTAGTTCACACAAACACTCCATCCATGCTTTTGTTCTGGCCCTCCGGTCCAGTTTAAGAACCCATTGTGGCCCTCGAGTTGAAAAGTTTGCCCACCCCGTCCTTAGCACTGCTGTGGAGGCAGGAGAGGTCTCGCCACTGCCGCTGCACTCTCCAGCTGTGAGCCAGGCTTCTGGCTGAGCAGCACTCCCCCTGTGGGAGTGCACTGACCACCAGGGGGCAGCTCCTGCATTGAACGTCTGCCCCCTGGTGGTCAGTGCATGTCATAGTGACCAGTCTTCCGCCATTTGGTCTATTTGCAGATTAGCCTTTTATTATATAGGATTCTTGATTTGTGTTACCAGAAAACCAAGGATTATTTATATATTCTCAAAGTCAGTATATCCACTTTGTAACAACTTCTTGGTAGTTATGGTTTGCCTCTAACTGGGCTACTCTCCATGATTTACAACCCTTTTGTCTAATAATGTTTCATTATTTACATCCATGTTACTGTTGTTTTTTTCTCAAAATATTTATTAGAACCAGTATTTCTGGACACCTTCGTATACCAAATATAACAGAATTGCTCTAAGTTAGACTTCATAAAGTCTGAAACTGCTTTACAATCCAATTTTAACCCATTATGAGATTATATATGGACTCTATATATTCTACCACCAAAATATACCCTTATCTCATTCCCTCCTCTGCTCATTTCTTGTCTTTTCTCATCTGGATGACTAAAGTATCCATTAATCTAATTTCTTTTTTCTTTTTATTTTTTTTTTTGCATTTATTTTGACCTGGCTCATTTTAATCCATTCATTACACTCTGATTCTGAACTAGGGACAATTTGGCCTCTAGATGACATTTGATCATGCCTGAATAGATTTTTTGGTTGTCACAGTTGGAAGTAAAGGACCATTATTGGCATTTAGTGTGTAGAAACCATGGAGCCTACTAAACATCCTACAATGCACAAGACAGCACAACAAATAATTCTCAGACCAAAATAATAATAGTGCTGAGGTGCTGCGGTGAGAGAGCTTTGTCTACACTGCCCCACTTCTACTCTTCCCCTGTCCACATGCGCTGTGTCAGTTTTTTCAAATGGATCTGTGATAGTGCCCTGCTTACTTTTGTTATACAACTTTCTGCATAATGTTGTTTTTAAAATATGTTTCATAATCTGCCTTTCCCCCCAGAATATAAGCATTTGATGCTTAGCACCTAGTATAATAATTTGTATATTATAGCTGCTCATTAAACTTTAATTGAATTAAGTGGGACAGGCACATTTGTATGTTGTATGTGGTTGTGTATATAGGTAATTCTGAAGATGCAATATATGGAAAAGTGACTTTAACATTAAATTAATAGCTATGCAAACGTTAATTCTGTTACACCTAGAGGGCCTCACAAAACGCTGGGGAAATGTCTTAAAAATACATTTTGTGTTTCATTGAATTACTATGGGTTACATTTCATAGTAGCTCAGGACGAACCAATACATGTCATGAGGATGTAATATGGCTATTACTTTTTATGTATGAGCACAGTTCATCTTTATTATAGACTGAAAACAGTATTTCAAACTATTTTAGAATAATTTCCAGTTAAGTGAGTCAAACCTGCCACAGTTCAGGCCTGAGAATCAGAATTACAGAACAAAAGATAATTCAGTTAGAAAAAGCCCATCTACCCGACACCCTTGAGTGCCCTTGAGTGCAGGGAAGTCAGGTATTATTGTTTTCACTTTTTAAATTATGTGTTCATGAACATTTGGATGCTTGCAGAAATTTACAATGATGATACATTTGTAAGACAGGGTTTAAATCCAAAACCATCACACATTTAATTTTCATAGATCATTGATGCAAATAGTTGTTGCTTTTTAAGAGTTAGTTCATTGTTTCCTCTCCCATTAACCATTTTTTTTCCTTTGGCATGCAACAAGATATAGGGCAAAGATCACTGACTTTAGCATCAGAAAACTCTGGCTTTGAAAGACAGTCTTACTGGATGACCTAGAGCAGGGATCAGAAAATTTTATTCTGTAAAGGGACAAATAGTAAAAATTTTTGTCTTGCGGTGCTTGTAGTCTCCATTGCAAAAATATTCAGTTCTTCCTCTGTACAAAGAAGCCATAGAAAATATGTAAATGACTGGGCATAACTGCATTCCCATACAAAACCAGGTGGTATGCAAATGTGGACGATAGGCCACAGTTTGCCGATTACTCATGGAGAGGAAATTACTGTACTTCTCATCTATCAAGCGGAGGCATTAGAGCTTAGGAATGAAGTAACTCAAAGTAACTGAGAATGTAAGTAACATACATATGAAAGGATGTAGTCCATTATAGACACTAAATGTAGCTATTGTTAGGATGGAGACAAGCAAATGAATGCTTAAGCTCATTTATACAATATTCTTTTGGCAGGTCCATGAGAGAAAGTTCATTATTTAAGTAACAAAAGACTGAGATTATAAGGTAACTTCAGTGTTAATGATATTCATGTCAAAAGTTTTCTATTCAAAGGTCTGTATCTTGAAGCATTAGTATAAATTTTTCCTTCACAAAGAATAGAAAATTTGAACTTAATCTTTTAAGAAAACACTACAGAAAGCAATTGGATTCACCAAGTCTAAGGAAGTTTCATTATTACAAAACAGAAAAAAAGTTGTTTATTTTATAAACTGTTTTGCCACTGGTAATTACTGAATACTTCTTTAATGGCTCATAATGAATTCCATGCCTTTTGTAAGAATTGCGTTGCTCCCGGAGTTATATGGATTCAGTTATGTATATTTTACTTAAAAATTAGCATCACGTTGGGGAATCTGTCTCTGTCCCCTCAACATTTCATGAATAAACCAGCTAGATTTTTTTTAAAAATGCATAAATATATGAAATACTCTTTAGCACATTTATTTTAATACATAAACAGTGTTCACAGATAGTTGAACTTTTCTTGACTTCAGTTTGCAAAATTTTAAAAGAAAATGAAATACAATTGTGAGCAGATACATGTCTGATACTTTGCTCTATGCTTTGTTTATATATTGTGCCATGTGAATACACATCTATCTCAATTTAAAATTTAAATGTTTTCTATTACCTCTCTTACATCAAACTAATGGGTGTTTTCTAGACAGATACCTTATGAAATTGCAAAAAAGAATATAGCCATTTTAAAGGATTCTACTTTGTGGATTCAGTGCTAACCCTCACCCATAAATTCTATACACTTTACTAATTATATACAAACTAGAGGCCCGGTGCACAAAAATTTGTGCACTTGGGGGGGAGGGTCCCTCAGCCCGGCCTATGCCCTCTTGCAGTCTGGGACCAATAGGGAGATAACGACCTGCTGGCTTAGGCCTGCTCCTGGGTGGCAGAGGGCAGGCCCAATCCCTAGGTGCAGTCCCTGGTCGGGCTCAGAGCAGGGCTGATTGGGGAGTTGGGGCACCACCCCCTGTCATGCACAGAGCAGGGCAATCGGGAGGTTGTGATGCCACCCTCAGTCACGCTCAGGGTAGGGCCGATTGGGGGGTTGGGGCACCGCCCCCTGTCACACTCAAGGCAGGATCAATGGGGAGGTTGTGGCGGCACCCCCTGTCATGCACAGAGCAGGGCCAATCAGGGGGTTAGGGCACTGTCCCCTGTCACTCACAGAGCAGGGCCCATCAGGGGGGTTGGGGCTCTGTACCCTGTCACACACAGAGCAGGGCCCATCAGGGGTTTGGGGCGCCGCCCTCTATCACCCACAAAGCAGGGCCAATCAGGGGGTTGGTTGCCGCAACTCTCACACTCAGGGCAGGGCCGATGGGGAGGTTATGGCTCTACCCCATCACACATAGAGCAGGGCCCCTTGGGCGGGAGGGAGGTTGGGGCACTGCACCCTGTCACACACAGAGCAGGGCTGATCAGGGGGTTGGGGTGCCGCACCCTGTCGCACACAGAGCCGCAGGGCGATCAGGGGGTTGGGGAGCTCCCTCGTATCAGGCACAGAGCAGGGCTGATCAGGAGGTTGGGCGCCTTCCCCTGTAACGAACAGAGCAGGGTGGATAGGGAGGTTGTGGCCCCACCCCCTGTCACACACAGAGCTGCAGGGCGATCAGGGGGTTTGGGCGCTGCCCCCTGTCACGCTGATCTTGGTGCCGGGAGGCCTCGCAGCTCCGCTGATCCCGGTGCTGGGAGGCATATTACCCTTTTACTATATAGGGTAGAGGCCTGGTGCACGGGTGGGTGCCGGCTGGTTTGCCCTGAAGGGTGTCCTGGATCAGGGTGGGGGTCCCCTATGGTGTGCCTGGCCAGCCTGAGTGAGGGGATGATGGCTGTTTGCAGCTGGTCACACACCCTTCAGGGTGGGGGTCCCCACTGGGGTGCCTGGCCAGTCTGGGTGAGGGGCTGAGGGCTGTTTTCAGGCTGGGGGTGACTGAAACTCCCAACCGCTCCTTTTTTTTTTTTTTTTTATTCTGGGCCAGCTTTAGCTCTGAGGCTTGGCTCCAGCTCTTAGGCCTCCACTGCTGAAAGTAGGTTTCTGGCCTTTGCTTACAATGTTGCGATTCTGGTGGCTGAAACCCGGCGGACTAAAGCAGGTTTCTGGGGTTTTGTTTAGCTTCTATATTTGTTACATAGTTGCTTAGAGTTGTAGCTCAGAGGCCTGCAGTGGCAGGCAGGGAACGTTGGAGTCCTCCGTCACTGAAGCAAGCAAGCCTCATGTTAGTTTCAAGCTGCCTGGCTGCTGGCCGCCATCTTGGCTGACAGTTAATTTGCATATTGCCCTGATTAGCCAATGGGAAGGGTAGTGGTTGTATGCCAATTAACATGTTTCTCTTTTATTAAATAGGATATCTATTTTGTTTTTTAAATCCTTACCTGAGGATATGTTTATCAATTTTAGAGAGAGGAAGGGAGAAAGAGAGAAACATTGATCTGTTGCCTTTTGTACCCTCCGTGACCAGGAATCAAACCAACAACATTTTTGGTTTACAGGACAATGGTCCAACCAACCAAGCCATCCAGCTGGGGCTATAAATGTCTACTTTCAAAATGCCTGACAGTCATTTCCTAAATCGATCAAATTACTGTGATTACTGAGATGTTTCAGCATTTCTAGTCTTGTTTTATGTTGAGGAATTATTTTTTTCAGGAAAATAATTTTTATTAGATTTTCTAGTCATTAGCCTGGAAAAATATGGATAGACAATTTATAAGAAAAATATATCATACCCTGGATTTGACTCTGTTGAGAATCCTTCCAAAATCTTATGCCTATCTAAATTCTATGCAAATGATTTCAGATTAAGGGTTTGTTCCCGTGAAGACCTATTTAACTCATTCTACACTATGGAACTACACAGTGCCACCAAAATCAGAGATATCTTAACATTATATTTCAGGAAAATAAGAATGAATCAGCATAAGTTCTTGATTACCACTATTGTACAAATGTAAGTTAATCTAAATAAAGCAAATAATCCTCAGAGTGTGAGTGTTAGAACATCAATTGTGTGTCTATGCAATTGGTCTACTTGATATTCTGGACTCACATTCCTCTAGCTCTCATATCTTCTACATTTGAAACTACCTGTAAATAGAACAACTCCATTCTATCCTGGATGCATTATGTAGAGTTGAATCGAGTAGAATGGAAGAAGCTCCGGGTATCCCTTATCGAACATCATTCTTCTTATAATTCCTCTGTGAGTGCCTGGTTCACACCTAGGCAGTCAATGAGCCACAGAGAGACTTTGCTGTCCTTACGGATGCAGCAACACAAACAAGCAAAGAAAGTTTCTAGGAGGCTATGCTTACCAGTGGTAGCTTAGAACCCATGGAATCCAACAGTTTCTCTTAAAGTAGACAAAAATAATCATACGCTATAGTATATTATAAAGTGTTTTTTAATGCCTAAGGATATTACATATCTTTCTTAACAGTCAGGGATAATATCCTCTACAGAATATGTTTTACTGTCGAATGCATGTGTATTAAGTAAGTGATCAACAGCCTTACAACTTACTCTTCATTCAGTAATCTACTTTCATGGAAGTAAATTTTATTCAAGCAGGGTGTCTTCTTTAACTACCATTCACATAAAAAACAAAAACAAAACACCTCTAAATCACTAGCGTATGTAGATAAGACCACTGCAAAAATAATAACTTACACCTTATATTTAGCAGTTCCACAATTTCAGCCCTCCAGAAGTTAAGACAATTTTGTTATGTCTCAATAATTATTGACATCTTCCTTGCCAAGAAGTTCTAGAAGGCTTTATCTGCACTGGTGATACCTACTTCAAAGGAATAGCCATTCATCCAATTCCATTAAAGCATAAATTAAATAATCTAATTACTTTCTCAATTACCTTTTTAATTCAAAGCTTACCTTGAATAAACTCTTCCAATAGACCCACATCATTTTTTCTTAGAAGGACTTCAAGAAGCTATGATTTTAAAGTTCTTTCAAAGTGCATTCAACTTTTTTTTTCCCTCTGAGCCTACTTCTTTATTATTTCCTACCTAGCCATGATTATTAGATTTTTTCCTGATATATATTGCTGCATAACAAACTGTCCTGAAATTGAGTGGTTTAAAATAACAACAATCACTTATTTTGCTCACAGATATTCAATTTGACAAGTTTGGTGGGAAAGACTTAGCTCTGCTCAAGGCAGCTGCATCTGAGGGCCCAGAGATCTCCTTCCACTTAGACTCAGGAAGCCACCCCTTGCTACTTACTGGCTTCTGTCTGGAAGGTCAGATAAGACTGAGGACTGGAGGGCCTATCTTCTTCTTGATTTGAGACTCCATGTGGTCTGAGCTTCTAATAGCTTGGGGTTCAAAGGTGAGCATCCCAAGACAGAGCCCGGTAGAAACCTGTGTTGACTTTTTTATGATTAGTTTACAAAGTCACATAGCAAGACTTTCTCTGCAGGTGTAGGTGGAGGCAGTCACAAACATCTATCGAGTTTCTAGGGTTAAAAACTTAGACTTCTCCTCTTGATGGCGGAGTGGCAAGGTTCTGGAAGAGCATGTGGGATAGTTGATATTATTATGACCTTTTGTTGGGGGGGGGGAGGAACCTATCACACAATTACTATTATAATTAAGGCAATTTTACCCATTGGGACAATTCAGATGTTTTGTAAAAGTTCTTTCCAACTCCTACACTCTGAGCAGCCCTGGTCTTTCCTCTCACTAAACTCTGGGTACCTAAAATATCTTTTACCCACTTAATCAGAGATAATTAGAGTACATTTGTATGATCTTATTGGGTATGCTAAAGAAATGAAGCATCTACTGCTAATGGTAGTGGGAAAGTTATCTGCAGACAAACTCTCTGTGAAGAGAAGAAAAAATGTTTTGTTCCTGCATCTCTCTCCTCTTATAGTGGCAAAATGCAAACAGCTTGAATATTACACTTAAGTGTATTAAATACCCTTTTAACTACTTTCAGTCTATTGCAAGAGCTTAAGAATCTTGAATTTAGGGCCCTGTGTGGTGTTTTACCCCTTGATTTCCAACACTAGGGGAAGATAGCTAGGGGGAGTATCAATGAGCTTATCAGAATATAAACATTCTGTTATCAGAATACAAATTCACCATGGCATTAGACAAAGCAGCTTTCAATTTTCTAATCCATTCAAGCAAACTGACTAATCCCAAGAAAATAGCAAAGCATATTTACAAAATAACACACCATGCCCAGCTGTGCAAGCAATGGACTATCTGTCTAAACTGATGAGCTCAGTTTTCTCTCTTGAATTGGAGTGAATTTGATTTCTCTTCTAGCTTGGATTGTCTTGTTAGGCCAATACAACTTCATAATTCAGTGCATGAATTTCTAAAGTGATGGCTAAGTACTTCAGCGTACCACTATGTTTGAAGCAGGGGTCTTTCTAAAATAAAAACATTGTCAGGATAATTAAACAATAAACACATAGAATTGTGTAAGGAGATTATAATTATAAAGGTTGGTAGATTCTTAAAGTAGAATTAGGGCAGAAACCTCCCAAGGTCACCTATTACAAAATCCACTCATTTTTTAAGACATTATTCAGATTTTCAGGATATCTTTCTTATGGTATTTTCAACAAAGTTTCCAAAAATAATTCATTCCAAGCAACAACAACAAAAAAGTATATTATTTACAATTTGAGAATATATGTTTTCTTTATCAAGAAAGGCATATTTCATTTAAAAATTATAATGGTTTATTCTACAGGTATGACATATATGTGCAATATAAGGAATACCAATCAACAAATACATGTGTATGCAATGTATCTAGCTAAATGAATAGAACTTTGTCAATATTGTTGCAAATCCCCTGTGGGCATCTTTTGGATTTTATCCCAGTCTTTCCTCTCTGGAAGCAATTACCATCTTGATTTTTTTGCTAATAATTGTTTATAAAAATTAATTTGATGACTTTTTTGTTTAGTTTTGATATTTTGTCACCTAGATAAAAATGAAACATATATGTTATTTATATATGTATTTCCATTTTCCATATATATAATGCATATATACATACATACTTCTTTGACTTTTTATCTTTAACTTCATATAGTATATAAGTATCATATTTCTTTGCATGATTGCAAATTATGTTACTGCTGGCATTTGAATTGTTTACAACCTTTGGTCTTATAAATGATGTGACTATGTACAGTGCTCAATATGTCTCCTTATGGGAATGGATGTAAGTTTCTTTCTCTTTTCAGGATGCATTTGCAAGGGTTTTATTGGTCTTATTCCAGTGACTACCAGAAACAGCGTTTTTGCACTCACAGGCTTCAAAAGTCTTTCTGGAGGAGGACACTGGTGTATAATGGGTGTCCTATGGGAATCCAATACTTAGAACCTCCCTGGTAACTGCCTGGTGGAGGTGACCTCATAGTTTGGTCTCTTTATCAGAGGAGACACTCACTGTGTCTTAAATTTTTGAGGTAAGAATTGAGCAAGGCCTTTTTGGTTGTTTTTTGTTTTTTTTATCCAGTGAAAAAACTGCAAATTTTATTAATTTTTTTTTCCTGTAGAAGTTAGTGACAGAATTATACTCGTTAAAGTTGTAACTTCTTATGTTGATCAAAAACTGGCCTACTCTCAGCCTCCTTTCTTAGGGTAAGTTTTAATTGGCATCCATAGCGCAGATAATGAGCCAATATAAAATATCTGCCAAGTTGTTCCTCAGGTTAAAAGTCCATGAAATAGGTACTAGAAGCTACCATGCCTCTGGGACAGATTTTTTGAAGTGGGATGCTAGACTAGGATATTTGGATGGTAAATGCAAGCTGGGATGGTCCTTCTTAGTGAAGTTAAAGAGTGAATATAAGTTTCTTTAGGGTCATAGAGTGTATATTTGTTCAGCTTTACTTAGTAATAATTGCTTTCTGAAAAATGCATAATTTACACTCTTACCACTTGGTCATGGTGTATGATCTGTTTAATGTATTGTTGGATGTGATTTGCTAATATTTTATTGAAGATTTTAGCATCTATGTTGATCAGGAATATTCATCTGTAGTTCTCTTCCTTTGTAGTGTCTTTATGTGATTTTGGAATTAGGGTAATGCTAGCCTCATAGAAAGGACTTGGAAGTGTTCCTTCTTAAATTTTTTGGAAAAGTCTGAGGAGGATAGGTATTAGTTCTTCTTTGAATGTTTGGTAAAAATCCCTTGGTGAGGCTGTCCAAGGATTAGTTTGCTGGAAGTTTTTATTTTATTTTTTTATTGCTGTTTCAATTTCATTGGTAGTTACCGGTCTATTCAGATTCTTTTATTCTTCTTGATAGAGTTTTAGGAGATTGTATTTTTCTAGGAATCTGTCCATTTTGTAAAGGTTGTCCAGTTTGTTGGAAGAGAGTTGTTTGTAGTATTTTTTTATAATCTTTACTAGAGGCCCGGTGCATGAAATTTGTACAGGGGTGGGTGGGGGGACCCTCAGCCCAGCCTACACCCTCTCTAATCCGGGGCCCCGGGACCCCTTGGGGGATGTCTGACTGCCGATCCCTCTCACAATCCGGGACCACTGGCTCCTAACTGCTCACCTGCCTGCCTGCCTAATCACCCCCAACTGCCCCCCCTGCCGGCCTGGTCACCCCCAACAGCCCCACCTGCCGGCCTGGTCACCCTTAACTGCACCCCCTGACAACATGGTTGTCTCCAACTGCCCCCCCCCGCTGGCCTGGTCACCCCTCACTGCCCCCCTCTGCCAGCTGGTCGCCCCCAACTGCCCCCCTGCCAGCCTGGTCTCCCCCAACTGCCCCCCTGCTGGCCTGGTTGCCCCTCACTGCCCACCTCTGCCAGCCTAGTCACCCCTCACTGTGCCCCCTGCTGGCCTGGTCGCCCCATACAGCCTGTTGATAAGTCGTTTGGTCGCCCCTCACTGCCTTCCCTGATGGCCTCCTTGCCCCACACAACCTGCTGATCAGTTGTTTGGTCATCCCTCACTAAACCCCCTGCCAGCCTGGTCACCCCACACAACCTTCTGTTCAGTTGTTTGGTCATCCCTCACTAACCCCCCTGCCAGTCTGGTCACCCCACACAGCCTGATGTTCAGTCCTTTGGTCATCTCTCACTAACCCCCCTGCTGGCCTGGTCACTCCACGCAGCCTGCTTGTTCAGTCGTTTGGTTGTCCCTCACTGCCCCCCTGCCAGCTTGGTCACCCCACACAGCCTGCTGCTCAGTTGTTTGGTCATCCCTCACTGACCCCCCTGCCGGCCTTGTTGCCCCACTCAGCCTGTTCAGTCATCCGTTCAGTTGTCCATTTGGTTGCGATGGCCCCTGGCTCATTATATATATATATATATTTTTTTTGTGTGTGTGTGTGTGTGTGTGTGTGTGGGGTTGGTTGTTACTTCATCTCTTTCATTTCTGATTTTCTTTATTTGTTCCTCTCTCTTTGTTTCTTTGTGAGCCTGGATAGAGGTTCATCAATCTTGTTTATCCTTTCAAAGAACCAGCTCTTAATTCTATTGATCTTTTGTATTCTTTTTTTTTTTTTTTGTCTCTATGTCATTTATTTCTGCTCTGATCTGTATTATTTCCTTCCTTCTAGTACCCTGGGCTTTTCTTGTTTCTCTCTTTCTAATTCTTTAAGTTGTGGGGTTAGATAAATTATTACTAGTTTTTCTTATTTTCTGAGGTAGGCCTGTAGTGCTATGAACTTCCCTCTCAGGATTGCTTTCACTTTGTCCAATAGATTTTGGATTGTTCTGTTTTCATTGTAATTTGTTTCCAGGATGTTTTTTTATTTCTTCTTTGATCTCTTTGGTAACCCAATCATTGTTTAATAGCATACTATTTTTTTAAAATATATTTTATTGATTTTTTAAAGTGAGGAAGGGAGAGGGATAGAGAGCCAGAAACATCGATGAGAGAGAAACATCAATCAGCTGCCTCCTGCACACTCCCTACTGGGTATGTGCCTGCAACCACGGTACATGCCCTTGACAGGAATCGAACATGGGACCCTTGAGTCCGCAGGCCGATGAATAGCATGCTATTTAGTCTTCAATTTTTTCATTTTCTTTTATTGTTTTTATTGCAGTTGATTTCTAATTTTATGCCATTGTGATCTGAGAAGATGCTTGATATCATATCTATCTTCTTGAATTTGAAGAGACTTAGCCTGCATCCTAATATGTGGTCTATCTTTAAAAATGTCCCATGTGCACTTGAGAAGAATGTCTATTCTGTAGCTTTGGGGTGAAATGTTCTGAAGATGTCAATTAGTCCATCTGATCTACTGAGTCATTTAAGTTTTGTTGTTTTGTTGTTCATTTTTTGTCTAGAAGATTTATCCAGGTATTAAAATCCCCTACTATACTGTCAATTTCACCCTTGATATATTCCAGAAGGGTTTTTTTTTTTAATGTATTTGAGTGCTCCTGTATTGGGTGCATATATGTTTATCAGAGTTATATCCTCTTGTTGTATCAATCCCTCTAGTAATGTGGCCTTCCTTATCTCTTGTATGACCTTCACTTTGACGTCTATTTTGCCAGATATAAGTATTGCTACCCTAGCTTTTTTTTTCATTTACAATTGCCAGAAAAAAAATGTTTATCCCTTCACTTTAAGTCTATGTGAGTCCTTTATTCCAAGGTGGGTCTCTTATAGACAGCATATATATATATATATATATATATATATATATATATATATATATATATATATATATATATGTATAATGTTTCCTTATCCATTTAGGCACCCTATGCCTTTTGATCGGGGCATTTAATTTATTTACATTTAAGGTTATTATTAACTAGTGACCCATTGCACGGATTCATGCACATTGAAAGGAAATTAATTAGAAGGTAGCCTGCAGGGTGGGACTGGGCAAGACAGGCTGGACACGCCCCGGAGCCAACCTCCCATGGTTCCTCCCCAGCCAGCCACACCTAGGGTGGCACTGCAGCTTGAAGGGCATCTGTGGAGAGAGTGGGGTCCCTCCAGCAGGTGAGGGACCCTTGGCCTGGTCTGTGGGGATTGGGCTGAAACCAGCAGTCAAACTCCAACATCCCTCAAAGGGTACCAGAGTTCAAGAGGGCACTCTGCAAAGTTGTTGTCGTTCAGGGTGTGTAATGCAAACGCAAGTGTGCAGTAAACCAGATTCAGGGCCGACAGTGCCCCAGCAACAGCATAACCCACAGCTGAAGGTGGAATTACACAGCCCTGCAAGGAATTGGGCTCCCTCCTCTCTGGTTCTGGGGTGCATCAGCTGAAAACCACCACTGCCAAGTCACCACAGCTCGGCAACTCCTGTGTTGAGCGCCTGTCCCCTGGTGGTCAGTGAGCGTCATACATACAGGCCAGTCGGACGGTTGCTTAGCCTTTTATGTATATAGATAGGTACTTGTTTGTTGCCATTCTTATATTTTACATCTGTGTTTCTCCTCTTTCTATTCCTACTTATTTCACCAGTTTCATTAGGATTTCTTGCATCGCTGGTTTGGTGGTAATAAAGTCCCTTAGCCTGCTTTTGTCTGTGAAGCTCCTGATTTCCCCTTCAATTTTAAATGCTAGCCTTGCTGAATAGAGTATTCTTGGACTTAGTCCCTCGGTTTTCATTACTTTGTATACTTCATTCCATTCCCTTCTGGCCTGATGTATTTCTGTTGAGAAATCAGTTGATAGTCTAATGGTAAATCCCTTGTAGATTACTTTCTGTCTCTCTCTTGCAGCTCTTAAGATTCTTTCTTTGACGTTAATGTTTGCCATTGTAAGTATGATGTATCGTGATGTGGGTCTTTTTGGGTTCATATTGTTTGGGACTCTCTGTGCTTGTGTGACACCCACCCCCTCCTCGGTCAGGGACATTTTCTGCCATCTCTTCATATAGGTTTTCTATTTCTTTCTCAACCTCTTACGGGGGACGGCGGGGGTTGAATCTGTAGAGGAAGAACTTAAATATAAAAAATAGGGTTAAGGAATTGAATGAAGAGGGGAAGGACCACAGTTTAGTATAGAGCAGTGAGAAAGAGAATGAGTCAATAATAAGAAAAAATAAATAAAAATAATAAGAAAAAAATAGGATACATTTTAAAAATTTATTTATTTATTTATTTATTTATTTATTTATTGAAAAGGAGAATAGAAGAGAGAGCATATAGGCCTGAATTTATGAGGTAAAACTAATTAAATAATTAGAAGAAGAAAATAGCAAAAGAGGAGAGGAAAAGGAAAAAAAAAAGTTGAGTGGCAAAAAAGTGAACAGAGATGGGGAAATGGAGTAGAAGCAGGTAAGAGGAAATTGTATATATGAATAAGCCAACAGAGACTACAATAATAACACATCAATAAAGCACATAAAGAAAATCAATTTTTAACAAGAGGGAAAAGAAAGGAGGGAGAAAAGGTAAAGCAGGGATAGGAGAAGAAAAATCATGATAAAAAAAGGGAGACACAAGGAAGAAAACGGTGAAAGAAAGAAAAAAAGTAAAATAACACTAACAATAAATATAAGATAAAATAATATAAATTTTATAAAATAAGATATAGAATTTTTTTTTCAAATTATAAAAATAAAAAAAGTAAAGTGTCATTTGCTTTAACTGCATTTTAATGCCTCCTAGGGGCTGGTTTAGGACCCCACTCTCCTGTTCTGTCTGCCAATTCTGGGCTTCCGGTTAGGTAGTTAGATGCTGACCACTGTCAGGCACTGTCTTTGGCACTTAGCTCCCTGTTGAAGCTCTAAGTGATCCACTGCTCCTCTGCTCGTGTCCATCTCCATAGGCCTTAGCTGCAAGCAGGCGGGACCAATCTGCCTGCTTTGCCTGCCAGCTGTCAATCTTAACCACTCCAGTGTCTGTTTCCAGCAGGGCTTTAGGTGGGGGTGGTGCTGTTTCCATCATATGGATGTTTTTCCCCTGATCCAGAGCTACTGCTCCACCAGTGACCTAAAACATGACTCTGGCCTTGGTTGGTCAGAGATCCTTGTAACGAGACCAGTGGGGCTGGCTGGCAACCTGAGATTTTATCAGTCTGGTTCTCAGAATAGTGGGGTGGACAGGCCCCTCTTCCAACCCAGTCACTGAGGGCTCTTTGGGGCTATTCAGAGCCTTTGTTTTCTTTGTATTTTCTTTCTTTTTGTTCCTCAAAATGCAGGCAGGGTGTGACAGGCTGTGTTACCTGCCTTCAGGCTACTGGGAGGGGCTCACTCTATAGGAGATAATAGTAGTTTAGGGTTAGAAGGTAGGAATGTCCCAATGCCAGAGTCCTGGCCAGTCTCCCTGCCCTGCTTCCCTCCCTAGCCTCTCCTCAGGCTCCACAAATCTGTGCCTCTCCCTCCTCTGCAGCCTCAGGTAAGTTCTTGCAACTGAAAAATCCTATGTTCTGGGTTTATGGAGTAAAAGCAAAGACAGAACAAAAGCAAAACAACCACAAAAATGCAGGTTTTTCTTCCACTGGCACCATGCTGCTCGGGGCTACCTTTCAGGCTGCCTTTCAGGGCTGGGGTCTTAGTTCCAGATTCCCCAGACACCAGCAGCCCTGTGGCTTTTCCTTTCCTCAGCTGGGTATCATACCTATTGCAAAGGGATGCGGCTTGGGTGCAATGCAGCTTCTAACTCTCCCTCCAGGGATGGTGGCCGGGTGTCCCTCTCCACCCCAGATCCTAGTTCCTACCATTCTCCAGGCAGCCTTTGCCCTTCTTGTTGAAAATTGTCTCCTCACATGCGTCTAATTTGTTAATTCCAGGTAGATGTTCTCCAATTTAGTTGCTTTTCCAGTCTGGCCCTGGGACAAGGTGTGTGATACCTGTGCTTATTTGGCCACCATTTTCTTCTCCCCTAGTAAAGATTTATTTTAAAAAGAAAGAAAGAAAATGCCATTTAGGAGTCAAAATTAGAATAGTTATTAATAAAGACTTAAGTGTATGTGCAAAACATTGATATGGTGATCAACAGATTACAAACTGTAATGTAATCACTTAAAAAAATATCCATACGTAAATGGAAGGCAGATCAATGAAAAATGAATATACATAACAATAATCCTTTAAAAAAAGAAATGTGTTATTTACTAGCAAAGGACTTTGGCTTTCTGTAATACCCTATGAGCCTATAGTCAATGCTTATGGTACAATTTTAAAAACAGATAATGCATACTTACAATACAAAGATGCCAACATAATTACATGGCATTTATCAAAGCAGACCAGTACAAGAAAAGACACGACTTTCAATTTAAATGCATTAAGATTTGCCTCTCTTAACATTTTCTTGGAAATAAAAGGGAAAAAAATTACATTATCTTTTTTTTTCTGTTGTGTGTGTGTGTGTGTGTGTGTGTGTGTGTGTGTGGCAGTATTACATATTATAGAAACAATTCACTACTCATGGAAAAAAAGACTCAAGCCAATTTCAGAATATTTCAGATATTAAATACTGCAACTTGAATCTAAGTTCCATAAAATGGTCAGTGAAGAATAGATAGTACATAAAATTGTAGCCTGTATTGGGCAAAAAATTAGTCCTTTTAATAACTAAATTCTGTATTGGCAACACAAGCAGTCAGCCTTATTATTTTATTTTATTTTTGTTACTTTCACCGACGGATATTTGTTTCCATTGATTTTTAGAGAGAGTGGAAGAGAGTAGAAGAGACAGAAAGAGAGAGAAACATCGATGTGAGAGACACCTCAATGGTTGCCTCCTGCAACTGAGTTAATAACTTGCCCTTGACCAGAATCAAATCCACAACCCTTCAGTCCTTGGGCTGACACAATAACCACTGAGCCAAACCAGGGTGCAATCTGCCCTTTAAAAGGTATTAAGGAAAACTAGTCAAAATATTGGTAATTTATCTTTTCCAATATGGTTGTCTCTGGAAATATGTTTTGCAGATAATAATAGTTTGCACAGTTGCACCTTAAAACCCTAACACAGCCATGCACACAAGACTTGCCAGTATGCATCAAAACGATATTTCACTTCCAATTTCTTAAGGTATCTTTCTGCAATCAAACATAAGTATCTTCTTCATCTGTCTGTAGTAAAGCATTTAGGTGCATACTCACATACGGAATTTCTTGATAGACTGGTTAAAATATCAAAAGGTAAGAATCTACTTTTTTCATAATACCCTCAGAAAGATTTTCTTCAACTATAAAATACCATCTCATAAAGAAGGTGAACTCAAGGCTCAAGGAATAGGTTATGCTTTTGTATTTCTCTTAAAATATGAGGAACTAGCAGACAAATGTAGTAACAGTAATTTATTTTTTAAGCGCAGGTAATATGTGATTTTCTTAATATTTTTCTCCAAAAGGAAAAAAAAAAGTCAGTTGAGTTTTCAGGGCATAGAATTTAAAGCTGTTTTCTTATGTTCAAAATATAAAATCAAAATTGAGACAGACCTGTACCAACTAGGATGTACCTCAACTCTAGGGAAACTGCTTTCTTCCTTTTATGAGGCTAGATGGTAAAATGTAAGCATCATTCAAATATATATATATATATATATATATATATATATATATATATATATGTATATATATATATATATATATATATATATGTATATATATATATATCCTAGGGGCCCGGTGCACAAAATTCGTGCACTGGGTGTGTGTGTGTGTGTGGGGGGGAGTGTCCCTCAGCCCAGCCTGCACCCTCTCACATACTGGGAGCCCTCAGGCGTTGACCCCCATCACCCTCCAATCGCAGGATCGGCCCCTTGCCCAGGCCTGACACCTCCGCCAGAGGTGTCAGGCTTGGACAGGGGACCCCCATCTCTCCCCGATCACCTGCTCTGGCCCCCGCCCAGGCCTGAGGCCTCTGGCCCAGGAATCATGCCTGGGCAGGGGATCCCCATCTCCCTCTGATCGCTTGCTCCACCCCCTGCCCAAGCCTGACGCCTCTGACCCAGACTTCAGGCCTGGGCAAGGGGACTATCATATCCCCCCAATCCCCGGCTCCCCCCCCCCCCAGGTCTGATGCCTCAGCCAGAGGAGTTGACCCTCATCACCCTCTGATCACCAATCACCGGATCGGCCCCTTGACCAGGCCCGAGGCCTCCGGCATAGGTGTCAGGCCTGGGCAGGGGACCCTCAGCTCCCGTGGTTGCAGGCTCCGCCCCTGCCCAGGCCTAACGCCTCTGGCTGAGGCGTCCGGCCCAGGCAGCTGGGACCAGCAGCTGCAGCGGCCCCGCGATTGTGGGCTTCGCTTTAGGCCCAGGCAAGGGACCCCTAGCTCCCGGGACTGCCAGCTTCGACCGTGCCCAGCTCCCATCGCTGGCTCCACCCCTACTTCCTGCTACCACTGGTCAGGGCGGAAAAGGCACCTGATTCTCCGATCATGGCTGGGGGGCAGGGCAAAGGCGGCCCTGGGGCCGCCTTTGCCCTGCCCCCCAGCTCTTAGCTCCCCCCTGGGTTTCCGATCACTGTCAGTGGCAGGGGGCTTCTTCCTGCTTTCCCTTTCACCTCTCTGCATTGTGCCTACATATGCAAATTAACCGCCATCTTGTTGGCAGTTAACTGCCAATCTTAGTTGGCAGTTAACTGCCAATCTTAGTTGGCAGTTAATTTGCATATAGCCCTGATTAGCCAATGAAAAGGGTATCGTTGTACGCCAATTACCATTTTTCTCTTTTATTAGATAGGATATATATATTTCTTTTTGCCAAATGCTATCAATTATGGCTATTATGTTATTTCACAAAAGTGCCTGATTTGTCCTCTTTCTGAAGGGTGAGCGATCTATGGTTGGCTGACTGCAATGTGTGTTGATTCATTCAGCAGGAGAGTTAAATAAAATACAATTTTACCCACATCAATGCCTTTGACTTCAAAATCCGTTTTCTAACCCTTGAAATTTCAGTGTAAACTGTTCTTTCTCTTGTGTGCTGACAGGGAAACCTCACTGCAGTTAGATTTCTAATACATGGTGCCGCTTCAGTGGCAGGATATCGCTGATGGAACCATTCTAACAGGACTGGAAGGCACAGCCTCTGAGCCTCTGTGCTCATTTGCTTGGTGACCCCTTCAATGAAGGGCGATGAAGTGCTTGTTACTTTTCAAGTTTCTCAGAGACAGAGAGACTCCCATAAGCTCTCCGGAGATAGTTTTAAGAGAAGTTATTTTAAAACCACCATGACTTCTCTATGGAAGATGAGTTTTACATAATTGTATCCACTGATGGTGCATCAGCCCGTGTTGTTTCTGTAACTGGAGAGTTTATGTATGTGCACAAACATATCTTTGCTTTAATAAGCTTGGTAGTGTTACTTCAAATAGAACCAGAAACAAACATAACAGAGGTAATGATTTTGTGACAAACAATTCTTTCCAATTGGTAACACAGGTAATTTATTTTAGAAACAGTGAACCATGTCTACTATATTGTACAACCCCACTGGAATGCAAGTCCTAAATCAGAATGTAAATTACAAGAAATCAGAGATTGTTCTGTCCTGTTTACCATTGTATGAGAAGCAGGTAGACTAGCAACTGGCCTATATATGTAGGTGCTCAGTGTGTTGAATCAATGATATCACAATTCATTTAATGAATTGCAAAATTCTTTATTTAAACTATTCTGGCATACTATTAGTGTTATTTGATGTGTTTTTCTTCCTATGACTTTAGAACCTACAATGTAAATTTTTTATGGTAAATTATGGCCTTAATTTATTTGTCTCTCTCAGTCATTTGTTTTACCATTATTAAAATTATTATTAATATTCACACTAATTTCTAATAAGAGAAAATGAGTGAAGAATAAAATATAGCCCTTTATTTTTGGGATATTCTTCAGATTAATATTGTCTTTTATTTTAGACCAAGCATGTCAAACTCATAGCCTGTGGGCTGCATCTGGCCCACAACTAATATTTTTGCAGCCCTGCCAATATGACTGTATGTAAGAAATGTTTTAATAAAATTTTTGTAACTTAATTTTTACAATATCCTGTCATACATAATTATTAATAACGAACTACAATGTTCTCTAATGACTGATTACTAAATTGTGTTACATTCATTTTCCTTACATGCCTTATGCGCAGGCGCACCATTTCTCTCCACTAATACTAGCAGCGAATATTTTAGCAGCAAATACTAGCCACGTCATTAGTCTTGGGCTGACTTGTTTGGTGTGCGCAACAGGAAATATTTCGCTTTCAGAAAACAAGAAACATAGGTTCATTTGTGTTATGCTTATTAATTTGTGCAGTTATTCAGTGTCCGGTAAATTAATGTTAAAGAAAGAATATTAATTTTTATTAAAATTTTCTATTGTTTTATGCTAATGACTACTCATTTATTTCAGCCTTTTGTATTCAGCATGCCTCTATCAAAATAAACCTACGTTTCTGTGAAAATTAAAGCTTTTGTTTTTTGTTTTTTTTACGGCCCATAATCTTAAACCTTGTTAATTTGGCCCATGTTAGCCTTTGAGTTTGACATGCTTGTTTTAGACCTGTAGCTGATAGTGTTTTATCGTAAATCAGCGAGATAGATATGAGACTCCTTAATGAGCCAATTAATTAGGAGCCTTTATTCACATGGGCCCAGAGGGAGATGTTTCCCAGATCTCTGAACGCCGACATAGAGGAAGTTTTCCGAATTTATACTTTTTGAGCTTCTTTGCAGATTTCACAAAGAGCTCTGTGTAGGTTATTGTTACAGACAGTTTGTAACCTTGAATACATAATGAACCAATACTTGGCATAAGAATATGGGAATTATTATCAGTATCAGCATTAGCTTGTTATGTCAGATGGCTAGCTTGCAAGGTCAGACAGCAAAGTTTTTATCTTTTTCTATTATTCAAACTAAAACAGTTATTTTATAGAATAAGGGACTATCTAAAAATAAGAGTTGACCTACAGAATAAGAGACTAAGAATAACAGAGTAGTTCAAACAGCAGTTTCAAACAGCAGTTTTCTAAAGGAGGAATTACTATGCCTCAGATTGAGTAGTCAAGATTAAGATTTGATGGCATCACACTAGGGCTCTGTAACTAGAGCTACAGCATATAGTTTTAAGAAACTATGGATTCATATCAATATCTCAAATTCAAATCCAATACCAAAGGATTTGTTCTCAGAGTTCCACCTTTGCATCTTTCTTTTCTCACAGCAAAATGTCACTATATTTATTCATTCCCTATGTTGTAAAATACATACAAAAGTGTTTCAGAATTATTCATGGGTTATTTAGAAAGGTATTATTTAATTTCTAAATATTTAATGTTTTGGGTTTTTTTTGCAATATCATTTTGTAAGTGATTTCTTTTTTCTTTTTTTTTAATCCTCACCCAAAGATATTTTTCCATTGATTTTTAGAGAGAGTAGAGGGAGGGGGAGAGACAGAGATAGAGAAACATCTATGTGAGAGAGACACATTGATTGGTTGCCTCCCACACATGTTTCGACCAGGGTTGAGGTTTAGGCCTGCAACCTAGGTATAGTCCCTTGACAGAAATCGAGCTGGGGAGAGACCCTTCAGTCTGCAGGCTAACCGCTCTATCCACTGAGCCAAACTAGCTAGAGCTGTTACTGATTTCTAATTGAATGAACAAGCACTTCTTTTTTCTAAGTTCATTATGGATTTTTTTCTATTGCTATGTACTCAAATGTATATACTTATCTTGCTTCAGTAATATCTCCTAGTGTTTTAATACCATCCAGTAAATTATTCATTGCATTGCAGATTTTCTCCTCATTATGTTCATGTTTTTCTTTAAATTCTTGAGCATGTTTTTAGTAGCAATTTAGAAGTCCTTGTCCTCTATTTCTAGCATCTGTCTTTTACCATTTATTGATTTTTCCATGTTGAGTCACATTTTCCAATATTTTAAAAAATGTTACCTCTTTGAATATCTATATGTTCTTGTCTTCTGTAATAAAGAATAAAAACATTTTTGGTGGACCTGGAGGGCATCATGCTAAGAGATATTAGTCAGACTGAGCAAGTCTAATACTGTGTGATCTCCCTTATACTGTATGTGGAATCTAACAAAAAACACACAACAACACACAAAACAAGACCCAGAGAAGAGAGTGCTGGTTGCCAGAGGCAGGAAGTGAATAGTTGGGATAAATGGGTAAAGGGGGTCAAAAGGTAAAAAAAGAAAAAATTGTTATTAGACACTTAAATTACTTGAAGATCAAGCTGTCCAAGTGGTGCTTTAAAACATACTTAGGTCAGGGTTTGGAATAGGCTTTACTCTAGGAAATTCTGTCTCCACTACTAAGTCATGACCTTTCTGTGTTGTCTATTCAGTACCTGGGATGTTCAAAGAGATTTCTCAATCCTGGCTGTTTGAACTCAAAGTCTCAGAGCCTTATCAGAGCTCTAGAAATTGTTCAGCTTACAGCTCTTAAGTAGCACTTTGCTTAAATTTGTGGAGGTTCACTCTACACAAGTGCTGCTTAATATTTACCAACAGACTCAAGAGAACCTTTATGCAGATGTTCAAGTATCTTTATCTGCATAGTTCATTTCTCTCTGGTAGTCTGCCCTGGCAATTCCATCTGCTTCAGCTTTCCAGAATGCCAATCTCTGCTTCCTCAATGCAGTTAGATCATCAGGACCTGCTTGAGATTATTCTCTCTACAAGGAAGTCTGATACATGCCTCCAGGGAAAAATCCAGTGATCATAGGATTTGCTCCTTTGTTTCCTTTATCTCATGGATCACAACCTTAAGCTGCCTATTGTCCAATTCCTAAAAACAGTTATTTCATATTTTTCCATAAACAGTTGTTTTAGGATAAGGTATACCAGTTACTTTAAGATGATCTGAAAGAGTTCTTTTTATACTGTCATTTATTATTTATTAATTTATTTATTTTTATTTATTACATAATCCTCACTCAAGGATATGTGTTTTGTCTTTTTTTAATTGACTTTTAGAGAGAGGAAGAAAGAGAGACATCCATATGAGAGAGAAACATTGGTTGGTTTTCTCCCCTATGCTCCCTAACCAATTGGGGGTCAAACCCACAAAGTGGATATGTGCCCCGACTGGGAATCTAACCTGCCACCTTTTGGTTTAAGCCAACTAGGCAGTGCTATACTGTTATTTAGTTTTCATGTTTTAATTTTTTGAATATAAAATATTTACATTTTCAAAATTCAAAACTATAATTCACAATGTAAACTCATGGAAGTATCACCCTCATCCTTAGTCTTCTATTCCCTTTCTGTCTTCCATAAATGTCCATTCTTACTAGATTCTGGTTTCTCATTAGTGCGTGTTTTTATTTTTTACCCATATAAGCAAATACTAATTTTAAAAAAATTATCTCTCTTCTATAAAAATATAGCATGCTTTATATAATCCTTGCACTTGTTTTTTTTTCAGTTATAAATTAGAGAGATATAAGAGATATTCATCTTATAATTCCATCTCACTCTTTATATTTGCATAATATGTCACTTTTGATATATGCCATAGTTGATTCAACTACTCTAATATTTTGCTTATACTAATAATGTTCTGTATGTTGTTTTGTATTTGTGGAGAAATGTCTTCAGGTAAATTTCTAGAAATAAGTTTTCTGGGACAAAAGGCAAATGCAAAATTAGTTTTGTTATACTTTACCAAATTTCTCTCTATAGATGTTATACCATTATGTGTTTGTGTGTGTGTGTGTGTGTGTGTGTGTGTGTGTTTGGCATGTAGATGTTATACCATTTTTTATTCACAGCAGAGAAGTATGTCAGTACCTACATACTTATTATTTAAAGACTTTGCTTAATATATCATGAAAGTGTTTATGGAGTTTTTTATATAGTTCATTTGAAAGAACAAGCAAGAGTAGCTGGAACATCATTAAAGAAACAGAAATGATGAGTTAGAACACAAATAGTTATTAAAACATATAAATGCTCTATAATAAAAACTTTGGTTTTATCACAGATCTCTTTGTAAGCAGTGAACCTTAAAGGTGAATATGCATATATCCTACTCTAAACATCATTTGTTAAATTACTAAATTTTTTTACATGTATATAAGAACTAGAAGCCCGATGCATGAAATTCGTGCAAGGGGCTCCGCCCTCGTAGCCCTGGCTTCATCAGGAAGGTCGGCTGGAAGGATGTCTGCTCTAATTAGCACATTATGCTTTTATTTTTATAGATGTATGTAGCACTGTTATGTGAAATAGTGAAAATCTAAGAACATCCAAAATGTACATTAAAGTAAAAATGTTTAAAAACTGATATAATTTTATATAGCAGAGCAAGTGAATGAGCATATATTCATCCATGGAATAACATGGATAAATCTTGGAAACAATAGTTAGAACACAATATTAAGTAAAAAAAAGCTAAAGTCAGAAGACTATTATTGTTTGGTAATTTTATAAATCTAAAAAAGCAAAATCAAATTTTATATATTTTAATTTGTGTAATATTTACTAAAGTTGTTTTATAAAATAACTGAGAAATAGTGAATGGAAAATTCAGAAGAGTGTTTGTCTCAAGAAGATGTAAGAAATTAGAAAAAAAGCATATCTATAATAATAAAAGTGTAATATGCTAATTACACCAGCCGTCCTTCCAGACGACCTTCCAGATGAAGCTGGGGCTGCGAGGGAAGCCTGGGTCCTGGGTGCCTGCTGGTGGCCAGAGGGAAGCCAGTGCCTGCAGCTGGGGGAAGGAAGGCCTACTCTTGCACGAATTTCCTGCATCAGGCCTCTAGTAGTACATAAAATACAAAAGTTGCAGAACTCAGAAGTTCTGCAATTTAAAAATACCCCCCATTATACATTTTTAAGTATTTTCCCCATTGATTTGACCCTGGAACCCTTTTTACTTAGTGTCCATTAGCATACTGAGAATGCTAGTGCTCCACCATATACTCATGCAAATTAGAGCACTGATAAACTAGCCTTGCTCTCAAGAGTTTCATAGAGGCAGGCAGAGTAAAGGTCAAAGACCCAGCCAGGTAAGAAGCATGACAGATGATTTCTAGGATTAGCGGGGTGATCCAAATCACTATATTGTATACCTGAAACTAATTTAACCAATATAAGATGGTATACCACTATGTTAAAATTAATTAATTAATAATTAATTAAAACATAAATTATAAAGAAGAAAAGTGTAATGTGATGAAGGGTCCAGAGGACCCTTCATTTTTTGTCCTTTCTCTTTGTCAAGGTTTTAGGTAACAGCCACATGACTTATGGAGAAAATTGGTTTAATGTAACACAAAATGAAAAAAAAACAGATAAAATGAAACAGTGACCAGTTCAGTTCTAAAACTCCTGTTGCTTTTAGTGACCAATAAATAAGTCTAAATTCGAAATGAAAGTGCCACACTCCTTTGAGATGGCACCAAGTACTTCATATCATCTCCTATAGCCTGTACCTAACACATGGAGAAATCAGATTTTTTTATAGCCATCATAAAACATAAAAAGTAAGGATAAAAAGGTATAGGAGGCTCACTAGCAATTATCCCCATATCTGAATATTTATTGTGTGGCTAAAAGAACATTTGGTGGTATGATAAATGATTCCTATATTTCTCCTTTTCTCATAATGTGATTTTCAAATTAGTCCCACATTTCACAAGTGTTCCCCATATGTTTTTAAGTATAATGTTGCCTTTTCTGACCTGTGACGCTGATTATAGTCAAAAGCCATGCCTTCACATAAACTTAAACATTCCTTTTTATTATTATTATTGATTTTAGAGAGAGGGAGAGAGAAAGAAACATCTATGTGAGAGAAAAATAACAATGGGTTGCCTCCCGTTTGTGCCCACTTGAGACCTGGGTATGTGCCCTGGCTGGAAATCGGACCCTCGACCCTTTGATGCATGGGATGATGCTCCAACCAACTGAGCATCACACCAGCCAGGACTAAAATTCAGCATTCTTAATAGCGAGCTTTGCTACCAGGAAAAACAACAACAGCAACAAACAAAAATGAACCTTCCTTTTTTACTCAGCATTACACAAACAAGTCATATGTAATTCTCTGAAGTGAAAGTGCCATAAAAGCTATACATACACATTCTTTCAGCTAAATTGGCAGCATAAAGCTGTATTATAAATATGAATAATGCTTTTCTGCAGGGGTGTTTAGGGCTATACAAATACAGTTTAGAGACATTTTTTTTCTATACTTATAGCATAAGACATTATAAGAAATCATTACTATTTATTTTGAAAGATAAAACTGTTGGGTTATAGCATTTTAATATGGTGAACTGAAGCTAGCATTTATTTTACTGCACTTGACATCTCTAATTTACACACTCTCAGAAATAAATTCCATACTGAAGCTTATTGATATCATCTCTATAAAGTGAAATCTCAAAAAAAAAATCTATGTCACCTTATTTAATGAAAAATCAGGGAATGAAATTATTCTTGGAGACACTTTAAATGGTCAATCCGGTATAATTTAACTATTGCCTGGATACCTTTACACTACTGGCGATTATAGGATGTGCTTTCAGAAGAAATGTTTTGTTGATGCCTTTTTATTCTACAGAGAACTTATTGACAGTGTTTACAACATGCCACACTACACTGTTTGCACTAAAACAATTCAACAATACAGTGTTAAAATGTTGTCTAGGATCTATAGGGAATATGTTAATTCTCCTCCTATCTCCCTGCTGGTTTACTGGTTCTCAAAGATCTCTGTGTAGTAGAATGCCTATGTGATTAAAAAAATTGATATGCTATTAAGAGTTCTGTAAAGAGTTGTTACTGTAATCCTATTAAATGTTGGGTACATATGATGTAAATATGTCTTATGTATTTTTTACAACATACCTATAAGAAAAAATAATTATCCGGCCTTAAAAATTACCTGGGCATTATTTATTTATTTATTTTTTTGGTCTGGCAATCCTAACTCTAGAAATATACCGTACATATATTCGTATGTTGGTCTCTAGGTAAAGCACAAATGAAGAATAAAGATATTACTGTTTTTGGTTGGGGCTATAGTGTTATCTTACATTTCAAATCCTGTTACTAAACTTTGTATAACTAAATCTTTCTTATGTTTAACTGATTTGTAGTTCATAATACTTTAGAGAATGGTTAGGAAACATTTTCCATCTTACAATTATATTTGATTTTTCAGGGAGAAATTTTATAATCCTTTCCCAAATGTATTTAACTTTATCCAGAAACTAAGAAGCAGAAGCATTACCAGCACATTTCAGAGTCAATTTAACCCCATTGTGTTGAACATGATTATTTCATAAATAGGAAGAAATAATCTTTGAAATAAATATCTTAATCCTGACACTCAATTCTCTATAGCTAACTTTACATAAAAACAACCCTACAATAAATTCAACATTCGTTCTATTTCCTTTATGTTCTCCATACATTATATATTTTCTCCCATTTCCTTAAGTTTTTTTTTTATTTTTAAATCATTTTATTTTTCAATTACAGTTGACATACATTATTATGTTAGCTTAAGGTGTACACCCCAATGATCAGACATTATATAACTTACTAAGTGCTCATCACAATAAATCTCACAGCCATCTGACATCATACATAGTTCTTAAAATATTATTGACTGTATTCCCCCTGTTGTACTCTACACCCCCATGACTATTCTGTAATAATCAATTTGTACTTCTTAATCCCTTCACCTTTTCAACCATCTCTCCAATGCTCCCTCCCATATGGCAGCCATCACAATGTTCTCTGTATGTATGAGTCTGTTTCTTTTCTGCTTATTTATTTATTTGGGGTTTTCTTTGTTTATTTTTATTTTACTTTACCTTTTATACTTTTTAATTTTTTTTATTAAACTTACGGGTTGAGCCCAGCTGGTGCATCTCAGTTATTGAGTGTTGACCCATAAACCAGGAGGTCATGGTTCAATTTCCAGTCATGACATCTGCCTGGGTTACGGGCTCAATCCTCAGTGGATGGCATATAAGAGGCAGCCAATCGATGATTCTCTCTCATCATTGATGCCTCTCTCTCTTTTTCCTTCTCCCTTTCTCTCTCTGAAATCAATGAAAAGATATTTTTAAAAAATGTATTAGGGTCAACATTATCATATAGGCTTTGAGTGTACATCTCCATGACACATGATTTGTACATTGCACTGTGTGCCCACTACCCAAAGCCAAACCATAATTTTGTCTTTTAGATTCAATTGTTGATAGATATGTATCTATTGCCATTTTGGTATTCAAATTTTTCATCTTTTTTCTTCTTCTTCTTCTTAAAGAAGACCCTTTAACATTTTATGAAATACTGGTTTGGAGGTGATGAACTCCGTTAGCTTATTCTTGTTTGTGAAGCTCTTTATCTGTCCTTGGATTCCAAATGATAACTTTGCTGGGTAGAATCATCTTGGTTGTAGGTTCTTGCTTTACATAACTTTGCATATTTCTTGCCAATCCCTTCTGGCCTAAAATGTTTTTGTTGAGAAATCAGCAAACATTTGATTCTATGTCATCACTGATATTTAGTTGCTTTCTCTGTTGAATCTTACTTGTACAACTAGTTTATAAGATCACTAAAAGGGAGGCTAGCCTTCTTATTAAACACCACACACAGCATATCAGCTCCAGTATATGCTCCCATATTTCTTTTTTTAAAAATTTTGTTTTATTGCTTAAAGTATTACAAAGAGTATTACATATGTCTCCTCCCCCCCCCCAGCCACCCACACCCCTTGACATTCCCCTGGCCTCCCCTACCCCCCCAGTGTCTTATGTCCATTGGTTATGCTTATATGCTTGCATACAAGTCCTTCGGTTGATCTCTTACCCCACCCCTCCCACCCTCCCATATTTCTTTGAATCTCTATTCATTTATCTTCATTCTTTTATTACTCTGTTCTTCTGACTACATAATCTCCATTGATTTCTCTTCAAGTCTGCTCATTTTTTTCTTCTGCCAGTTCACATTTACTGATGGACCCCTGTAGAGATTTTATTTTTCCATTTCAGTTATTGTATGTTTATATTCCAAACTTTCATTCTTTTCAAATAATTTCTATATCTTTACTAATACCCTTTTTTATGTTATGTAGCCACCATACTCTCTTTTACATCTTAAATTATAATTTTTAAACAAATTTATAATGGCTCATTGAAGTCATTGTCTGTTAAATCTGACATCTGATTACTCTCTTTGACAGGTTTTTGTTTTGTTTTACTTCTTTTTCCCCAATATATATCTTATACTTTCTTGTTTCTTTGCAAATATCATATTTGTTTTGCTGGAAAATGAATATTTTAGATGACATATTGTGGAATTCTTAATACTTATTCCCTGAACATACCCACTGTCCCCACCCCCAAGTCCAGGGCTCACACTCACACTCGTGACAGTGGTTTTGGCAGGGCTCTCTTTGGTTGTCTCTGTCCATCACACACACACATATAAAGCCCCACTAATTGCCAACTAATTGCTCAATTTGGCAAAAATTGCTTCATAGGCTAATGTGTTCAAATTAAGCTCCTTTGAAAAGACAGTTCCTGAGGTCAGTATTTGAGAATTTTTCCTGAACTTGGAAAGACTCTTCCTAGCTGTCTCTTTCCTCCATTTCTCTCTAGTAAACAAGCTGGCCTACAGTTTCACCCAAGACTTTAACAATCAATCAATTGCTTTCACCACAACTTCCGTTGTTTAGAAAATGCCCTTTTGGGGGCTCTCTATTCTGTCTTTTCTTTGATCAGAATCATGCTGTCTTGGTACAAACTGTCCTGATTTGCAGCTTATGATTAGTCTTGTTGTTGGGTAGTATCAGTCCTCTTACTTTGAGATATATATATATATATATATATATATATATATATATATATATATATATATATATATATATATATATTTTTACAGAGAGGAAGGGAGAGGAATAGAGAGTTAGAAACATTGATGAGAGAGAAACATCAATCAGCTGCCTCCTGCACACCCCCTACGGGGGATGTACCCTCAACCAAGGTACATGCCCTTGACCAGAATCGAATCTGGGACCTTCAGTCCACAGGCCAACGCTCTATCCACTTAGCCAAATCAGTTAGAGCTTACTTTGCTATTCTTAAGTATTGTGTTGACTATTGTAGATATGTTTCCCTTGCATATATACTTAAAATCAGTTTGTGAATATGTATGGAATAACCTGCTGGTATTTTGTTTGGAATTACATTGAAGATGGAAAGAAATATTTTTTTAATAACATTGAGTTTTCCTATCTGTGAACAAAGAATATCTCTTGAAATATTTATTTATATTCTTTGGTTTGTGTTGTGTTTTTTTAAATTGGAACTCTGTAGTTTTCTGCATAAAGATCTTCTATATATTTATTAGATTTCTTCCTAATAGATTTCTTTTTTCATGTTAATATACATGATGTTTTATTTATTTCATATTTCAATGTTTTATTGATGATTGATTTAATAGTCCCCAAGAACACACTCAGGAATACTGAATTATTAGAAGGGCTTGAAAAACCCAGAAAAACTTTTATAATCATAGTTATCATTTATTACAGTAAAAGGATACACATTCAATTAGCAAAGGCATGTAGGGTACAACCTGTGAGAGAACAAGTACAAGCTTCAGGGGTGTTCCCCTGGTGGAGTCACACAGGTACACTTACTTTCCTCAGCAACAATATGTGACAGTATGTTCAAAGTGTTGCCAACCAGGTAAGGTCAGCCAAGCTTGGTGTTCAGTGTTTTTCTGGAGGTAAGTCACATAGGCATGCAGTGTGACTGACCTTATCTATTCAGACTCCAACTTCCCTGAGAAAAACCTTTGTTCTCCATAAATTACATCTGTTAGCATAGATTGTCTGGTCCATTTGGCACCATTCAATGTAAAGCATCAGGTGTATCAAAAATAATATCATAAAACACATTTTCAGCATAAACTATCTGATAATAAGTATAGCATGTCTCCAGACCTCAGTCACAGAAAAGCACTCTGATCAGAAAGAATATTCTAAGATTTTATAGCTTATCACCAGGATCCAAGCAATTTCCAATTCTAAAGACAGTCCTTTATGATAAACCCTCAGCTAACATCATACTCAATGGTGAAAACCTGAAAGCTTTTCCTCTAAGATCAGGAACAAGGCAAGGATGCCCACTCTCACCACTCTTATTCAACACAGTGCTGACAGTCCTAGCCAGCACAATGAGGCAGGAGAAAAAATTCAAAGGCATCCAAAGAGGGAAGGAAGAAGTCAAACTGTCACTATTTATAGATGACATGCTTCTGTATATAGAAAATTCTAAAGACACTACAAAAAAAAACCTATTAGGAACACTAAACAAATACAGTCAAGTTGCAGGATACAAAATCAATGCGCAAAAATCCATTGCCTACCTGTATACTAACCACAAAACATCAGAAAAAGAAATGAAGAAAACAATTCCTTTTGAAATTTCAACCAAAAGAATAAAATACTTAGGAATAAATTTAACAAAGAACATGGAAGACTATATACTGGATATTGCAAAGCATTATTAAAAGAGATAGAAAAAGACAAAACAAAAAGAAAAAATATTCTATGTTCCTGGATTAGAAGAATCAACATAATTAATATGGCCATATTACTCCATGCAATCTCCATAAAAAACCCAATGTCATTAAAAAAAAAAATAGAACAAGCAATCATCAGATTTGTGGAACCACAAAATTCACTGAATAGCCAAAGCAATTCTGAGAAAAAAAGAACAAAGTTGGAGGTATCACACTACCTGACTCCAAATTATACTGTAGAGCTACGATATTCAAAACAGCAGATAAATACAGATTAGAATTATCAGAATTTCTTTGTCATGACTGGTGTGCCTGCCCATTCTATTCCACGTGACAGGCTTTCTCAATTCTGATACAATTGACATTTTGAGAGCGATGGATTAATTCCTTGTTGTGGAGAGCTGAGCCATCCTATGCTTTATAGAGCATTTAGTAGCATTCCAGGCCTCTACCCTCTGGATGTTACACAATGGTGAAAACCAAAAGTCTTTCCAGATATTGACATATGCCCCTGGGAGACAAATTTATCTATCGGAAGCCAATTCCAGCATGACAGCAGGGCTGAATCGGGGAATGGCTGATGGCATTTCCCCAAACCTGAATAGTATATGTACATTAAATTGATGGTTTGCTGCCAGACAAGCTCAGGGCATCTTAATCTACATGTTATTGTCTCCTACTGGTCAAACACCTGAACAGCCGTAAGCTAATTCATTCTGACAATGGACTCTGTATACTAGTGGTTCTCAACATTGGCTGCACATTAGAATCTTTTCTAATCTGGGAATCTTTTTAAAATCCTGATTTCTGGGCCTCATCCTCCAGAAATTCTGTTTCTTTGTTACTAATGTTGTGGCCCCACCCCATAACAAAGAAACAGAATTTCCAGAGGATGAGGCCCAGAAATCAGGATTTTAAATATATTTTATTGATTTTTTTACAGAGAGGAAGGGAGAGGGATAGCGAGTTAGAAACATCGATGAGAGAGAAACATCGATTTAGCTGCCTCTTGCACGCCCCCTACTGGGGATGTACCCGCAACCCAGGTACATGCCCTTGACCGGAATCGAACCTGGGACCCTTGAGTCCGCAGGCCGATGCTCTATCCACTGAGCCAAACCAGCTAGAGCAAAATCAGGATTTTAGAAAGATTCCCAGGTGATTCTAATGTGCAGCCAAGTTTGAGAACCACTGCTGTATACAAAACCCTGACCCTTTGAAGTATATATTTCTGCCTCGCCTCAGGACAATTTGTGTTAATAAAAAGCATGGGGTCCTGAGATGAGGAGATCTTAGTTTCCTTTAAACTAGGCTCCTCTGACCCCCAAATGTTTTTCAAAATTATATTTCATCTCTGGACTCCTATTTAATCTACGCACAGCCTTCTCCAGATTTCCCGAACCCTTCTTGATGCCGGAACATGAGTTTTCATCTATAGTTGAAAACTGCCATATGAAAGTTAGAATCAAAAGGAAATGGTAGTTCTAGGTCTTAATTCCATTCTGACACCATCTAAAAGGTATGTTATAGCCAGAGAGAGACGATGCCTATGAGTGAAATAACAAATGTATTTATTAAACTCTGCAACACCTTAGAAATCAGACAACGTTCCCTTCGAACCTTGAAGTGCTCAACACCCAGGGGAGGAATTCATTTTCTTTTTTCTTCTCTAGAGACAGAACTGGCAGTGCCAGTGGGCATAGTGGTCAGCAGAGATTTGTGCCTGTGGATTGTCAGAGCAGCAGAAGTGAAATGGGGCTCAAGGCAGACTCTGGACCAGCAGCAGCAGTAGTCATCAGCAGCAGTGAGTCACAAGCTACCGAAGCATTAACAGTGACACTGGGATACAGCAAATAGCATATAGACAGAAGGTGCCTAAGGCTAAGTTTCCAAGGCACCTACAAATGATAGTGGCTGGTTAAAGCTTCAAATGGCCAGAGTGATCTGTGCTTCAAACTAAGCTTAGATCCGAAGACATGATTTGTAGGAAAAGCACTGCTAAAGTGGGTAAGGAGCCCAACTTCACATTGACACTAAGGACAGAAGACGCCCCTGAAATAGCCCAGCTATATGTGAAGGGGAAGGAAAAGCTACCTTAAAGCAGGCTTCAATCCTGACGAGCTAAGTAGGGGAAATAACACAGCAAACTCTGGCCATTAAAATTAAAATAGGCTTTTATTTGAATTCATAAGCAATTAAGAACTAGGAAAAGTAGGGTTATATACAAATAAATACATGGATTCAGTAGTTCACAGTAGTAATAATAAATGAAGTCCTAGAACGGCTCTTTATTATATACTTCATGACTACAAGAAAAATCAAAAACTGATTAAGTCATGATTTTTTCTTTATTTTAATAAATTTATGCTTAAATGAACTTATGATTCTATCCTATCAGTGTCTAGTTCAAGTCCACTTGATCCTTTGAAGGTACAATGCAATTTTTTATCAGTGATTATATTATTTATGAGGCTTGTCATACATAATTTAATATCTGATTAAAGTACAATGATTTCAAACATGGAATATTAAGAAAAGATATGAAGTGTGGAAATAAGTTAGGAAAATCACAGCTAATCAACCTCACTTAGCATATAGCATCAACTACTTAGTGGCCCAATAGCAATCTTTAACAACTAGTGCTAATTTTATAGATGCAAATGATGGTAAAGTGAGACTTCCTAATATGGCATAGTGATTGTACATATTTACAGTCTCTCCTGTAAACGCCATTAAAATGACAGTGATATAATGAAGGCATAAATTCACAAAGGCAATGAGAAAAAAAGAAGAGATAATGACCAGTAAGTGATTTTAACTGTTTTCAGATGTACAAGGGATGGAAGAGCTATCACTCTTTTGGTTAGAGGAGGAAGTTATAACTTGGGTGACTACAGAGGTTAATACCGGTCAGAGGCAAATCTACTTTTTCCCATAGAATCTCCCAAGTGTTCAGGAATTAGAGATTTAATTTATCTTTGGGGTGTAGGTCAGGTACTAAATGAAAAATAGGGCCACCTCCATCATGATAAATACATGTGAATACTTTTAAAAATATTTTTGTAAATTTTTAAAATCAATAAGGGAAAGCCCACTGCATGGGAGAACAAATTTGCCAATGTTATCACCAATAAGGGTTTAATCTCCAACATTTACAGGGAACTCATACAACTTAACGAAAGGAAGATAAACAACCGAATCAAAAAATGGGCAAGGGATCTAAATAGATACTTTTCGAAAGAAGGCAGAAAGAAGGCCAAGAGACATATGAAAACATGCTCAAAGACACTAATCATCTGAGAGATGGAAATCAAAATGACAATGCGGTACCATCTCACATCTATCAGAATGGCTGTCATCAACAAATCAAAAGATGACAAGTGCTGGCTAGGATGCAGAGAAAAAAGGAACCTGCTTGCACTGCTGCTGGGAATGCAAACTGGTGCAGGCACTGTGGAGAACAGTGTGGAGTTTCCTTAAAAAACTAAAAATGGAACTCCCATTTGACCCAGTGATCCCACTTCTAGGAATATATCCCAAGAAACCAGAAACACTAATCAGAAAGGATATATACACCCCTTTGTTTATAGTGGCACAATTCACCATAGCTAAGATTTGGAAACAGCCTAAGTGCCCATCAGTAGATGAGTAGATTAAAAAACAGTGGTACATCTACACAATGGAATACTATGCTGTGGTAAAAAAGAAGGAATTCTTACCATTTGCAACAGCATGGATGGAACTAGAGAGCATTATGCTAAGTGAAATAAGCCAGTAAATATTACATGATCTCACTCATTTATGGAATATAATGAACAGTATAAAATGATGAACAAAAACAGATCCAGAGACAGAGAAGTATTGATCAGACCATCAAACCTCAGAGGGAAGGTAGGGGAGGGTGGGGTAAGGGAGAGAGATCAACCAAAGGACTTGTATGCATGTATAGAAGCCTAACCAATGGACACAGACAACAGAGGGGTGAGGGCATGAGTAGGGGGGTTAGGGGAGTAATGGGAGTTTAAGGACACATATGTAATACCTTAATCAATAAAGAAATTAAAAAATAAATAAAATCAATAAGGGAAATATTACATTCATCATATATGGCCTAGCCCATTTTCACCTTATAATAACAATAAACACACACACCCTATCAGCCATGGAATTGCTGGAATGTCCTGTGGAGAGACTCCTCTTTGTAAAGTGAGAAATATGTGCTGGCTTGGTAAATTTGTTCTCTATTGCAGTAATTTTTAACGAGTATGCTGCAGGAATTTTTAAAACATTCAGTACCTGACTATTTAGGTAGGGGCACTGACTTCGTTTTCCTTAGATTGACATATAAGAAAAATGACAACTTGCTCTAGCCACTTTTGCTCAATGTTGGCTCAGTGGATCGATTGTTGGCCTGGAGACCAAAGGGTTCTGGATTTGATTCTGAAAAAGGGCACATACCTTGGTTGAAGGCTCCTCCCCTTCCTGAGCCCTGGTCTGGGCTCATGCAGGAGGCAACCAATTGATGTGTTCCTTTCACATCATTTCTCTCTGTCTTCTCTCTTCCATTATCTAAAAATCAATGGAAAAATAACCTCAGGTGAGGATTTAAAAAAAAGAAAGACAACAGCCAACAATAATAGCCATCCACTGTATCAAAAGTATATGAATCAAAAGTATACATATTTTTTTCACATTGGCAAAAATATAATTTTGGGTATGCTGCAGAATTTTAGTAATCCTATCTAATAAAGAAGGAATATGCTAATTGATCCTCACACTGTTGCAAAGATGGCGGCACCCACAGCCAATCAGGGAGTATGCTAATTGACTGTCCCACCCTCAAAAATGGCGGTGCTCACAGCCAATAAGGAGGGAATATGCTAGTTGACTGCCCCACCCTCAAAGATGGCATTGCCCACAGCCACAAGATGGCGGCGTCTGGTCCCCACAGCCCCCCAGCCACCCAGTGCTGGCCCGAGGAGCAGGCAAGCCTCAGATGTCGGATGCCCAGCCACCCTGGGCCGCCCGAGCCTCAGGTAACCAGGGCCAGCCAAGGCTTGCACTGCCGCCAGTGGCAGCAGCAGAGGTGTGATGGGGCATCGCCTTCCCATGATTGCCGGGTCACCTCCTGTCCCTGAGGGCTCCTGGACTGTGAGAGAGGCAGGCCAGGCTGAGGGATCCCCCCTCCAGCGCATGAATTTTCATGCACCAGGCCTCTAGTTAGTTTATGTGTGCCATGAGATGAAAAAGGTTGAAAATGATTGCTCTAATGTGATCAAATCAGATAGAGTTGTACTTGACTTAACCATGACTGTACAAAATCAAAGGTTCTGGGACACAAGGCTTCTGATAATATTTACCGAACAGGCTCTTGATTATTAATAGGTTTCCTGGATATACCAGGGATCCCTGACCATCTGCCCCCAGAATGTAGCCAGCTCAGCAAATGTCCAATCAACTGTGAATTAGCGCCCAGTTTCATGTGTTTTGGGGGAAGCAAGACAATTGTTCGAGTTTGATCATTTCTGAATGAGCTAACTATGAAAGTTCCACCCATGACTATAAGCATGGCAACCTTTTGTAAAGAATTTCCTCAGATAACCAATCTGGGTTTCCTCTTACAAGTACCTGTCTCCCTAAACTTACATTGCAACAGGTACAATAAAATCCAGCCTCACCGTGATTTACTTACCTTGTCTTCTAAGGGTATTGTCTTTCCCATGAAAGATCCTGGATCCTTGTTCTTTAATGAATAGAAGAGGTGAGTAGAGGATATAGAAAATGACAGAATAGATGGTGGAATATAGATACAAGTAAGACACCATGTATTATTTGTTTCAAGGCAATGCTCCTTTACTATGACTGTAAAGAAAGAGTCAGAAGGAAAAAAAAAAAAAAAAAAACACAAGGAAAAAAACCCAAAAAAACAAACAAACGAAAAACAAAAGATTGGTTGAAAATGGATTTGGAATTATTAGACCAGAAAATTAATGCTTCTATTAGTGGGAGACTGAAACAAATTGAATGAAATTGGGCCTTGGTGATGTGAGAGACAGAGTATGAGGAGACATGGGAGAAGAATGGAGAAGAAGAGACAAGTGTTGAAAATAAAGATCAAATAAAAACTTACATAGGCAATTGGGTATCCAGCTCTTTGGCTCTACCCATTTCTAGAAAGGAAGTACCAGGTGTACTGGTTAATAATGCAGATTTTGAAATCAAAGAAAACATGATAATTTCAAGAGAAACACCAAAAGTGCTTTATTCAACGTAATGTCCATCACTAGCTACACTTTTCCCCATCTTTCAGGTAATTTGTGGATACCGTCCCAATAGAACTTTTCTTGTTTTGAAGCAAACCATTCAGAGACCCAATTTTCCACTTCTTCATATGTTTTGAAGGGCTGCTCAAAAAGTGCATGTGCCATTAGTTGGAACAAGTGGTAATCTGAAGGAGCAAGGTCTGGTGAATACAGTGGGTGGGTTAATACTTCCCAGGCAAGATCTTTTAATGTGTCTTTAACTGTTTTTTGAAGTGTGTGATGGTGTGTCATCATGAAGCACAATTACTTTGCTTTGTCTTCTGGAACATTCTAGTCGTTTCACTATCAAAGTATGGTTCAAATTGATTATTTGCTGTTGGTAGTGATCAGTATTAATGGTTTCACCTGTTTTTTTTTTCTAATTAAATCATTATTGTTCAGATTATTACAGTTGTTCCTCTTTTTCCCCCCATAGTTCCCCTCCACTCAGTTCCCACCCCACCCTCTTCCCTTACTCCCACCAATGTCCTCTTCCATAGGTGTGTGATTTTTGTCCAGTCTCTTCCTGCACGCCCATACCCTTTCCCCCTGAGAATTGTCAGTCCACTCCTTTTCTATGTCCCTGATTCTAATATATTCACCAGTTTTTTCTGTTCATCAGATTTTTTATTCACTTGATTTTTAGATTCACTTGCTGATAGATATGTATTTGTTGTTCATAATTTTAATCTTTACCTTTTTCTTCTTCTTCCTCTTCTTAAAGAATACCTTTCAGCATTTCATATAATACTGGTTTGGTGGTGATGAACTCCTTTAGCTTTTTCTTATCTGTGAAGCTCTTTATGACCTTCAAATCTGAATGGTAACTTTGCTGGGTAAAGTAATCTTGGTTGTAGGTCCTTGCTATTCATCACTTTGAATATTTCTTGCCACTCCCTTCTGGCCTGCAAAGTTTCTGTTGCGAAATCAGCTGACAGTCGTATGGGTACTCCCTTGTAGGTAACTGACTGTTTTTCTCTTGCTTTTTAAAAGATTCTCTCTTTGTTTTTTGCTCTTGGAATTTTAATGATGATGTGTCTTGGTGTGGTCCTCTTTGGATTCCTTTTGTTTGAGATTCTCTGTGCTTCCTGGACTTGTAAGTCTATTTCTTTCACCAGGTAGGGGAAGTTTTCTGTCATTATTTCTTCAAATAGGTTTTCAATATCTTGTTCTCTCTCTCTTCTTCTGGCACCCCCATAATTTGGATGTTGGTACGCTTGAAGTTGTTCCAGAGTTTCCTTACACTATCTTCATATTTTTGGATTCTTTTTTCTTTTTGCTTTCTGGTTGGGTGTTTTTTGTTTCTTCATATTTCAAATCTTTGACTTTATTTTTGCAATCCTCTAGTCTGCTGTTGGATCTCTGTATATTATTCTTTATTTTAGTCAGTGTTTGCTTAATTTCTAGTTGGTCCTTTTTCATATCATCAAGGGTCTCACTAGATTTATCGAGGTTCTCACTAAATTTATTGGTGGTTTCTAGAAAATTCTTGAAAAGCCTTATAACCATGGTTTTGAACTTTATATCGAGTAGTTTGCTTTCCTCCATTTCTGTAATTTGTGACCTGTTTCTTTGTCTCCGCATTTTTTAGGCTTCCCTGTGTTGATAGAGTGGCTTTCTATGCTAGGTGTCCTTTAGGGTACAGTGGCTCAGCCTCCCCAATTACCTGAGGTGGACACTCTTGGAGCACCCCTTTGTGGGCTTTGTGCACAGTCTTGTTGTAGTTAAGCCTTGATTGTTGTTGGTATCACTGGGAGGAATTGACCTCCAGGCCAATTGGCTGTGAGAATCAGCTGTGTCTACGGTGGGAGAACTTCTGTGCTGGAGACACCGTTATGGGGCAAGACATGCTTCAGTGGGGCTTTGGTGCTCACTGAGTCTGCCCCCTGAGTGTGTTCCTCATGGATCTGAGCAGTTGTAATCTGGATGGTCCCACTCTGACCACTGAGTACACTGGCTCTTGGATCTCTAAGGAGGTGCTAATTTAGCCTCTACCTGAGGCTACCCAGCAGGAGTTACGGAGAGATCTGCCCATTCCTCTTCTTTGTTTGGGGTTTGGAGGTACCAAGATGAGGTTTAGCTGTGAAGTATGCAAGCTGCTGTGGGGCCTTGGGCCTTCTTTTGGATGTTCTGGGTCTCTCTGACCCAGCTGCAGTTTGTTAGGTAATTTTATTTATTTATTTATTTATTTTTGTTGTTGTTAGGTAATTTTAGATTGCAAAGGGCCAGGCCATTCATATGCAAAAGCCTCTGTGCATAGCTTGTGTGGGGCGGGGTCTCAGGGAATCAACAGGGCGGAGCAAACAGCTATGGCTGATCCTCATCCCTGCCCTAAGAGGCCCTGGGTCTCAGTGTCCCACAGCAATCGGTAATCACTGCAAGCACCTCTGAGAGAAAGATGCCCTCGAGTTCCACCCACTGCCAGACAGGCCAGGGGAGTTCCAGACAGTCCAGTTTCTCCCCATATGAGTCTAGGTCCCCAGAGACTAGCCCGGAACTGGAGTTCAGAGCAATTGGGAGCTTGTGTCTCCCTCCCGATTGAAAAAGACAACCGCTTCTTCAGTTGCCAGCCCTTTCTTCATGCACTTTACTCTGCACTTTACTTCTGCACCTCCTTTGAGTCTCAGTGTACTTTTCTCTTTCCTTCTAGTTGTAGAATTTCCACTCAGCCAGCCTTCCTGTGGTTCTGGATGATGTCCTTTTTGTCTTTTGTAGTTTTGAAGTGGTTGTGTGAGGCAGCAATTTCAGGTGTTTACCTATGCCGCCATCTTGGTTTCTCCTGTTACAGTTTTTCTCACCTGGTTTTAGAAGCTCATAATACACCACACCTTCCTGATCCCACCAAACGCAGAGCATTGTCTTCTTTCCTAAGTGATTTGGCCTTTCAGTCCATGTTGATGGTTGACCTGGATCAACCCATAATTTTGTGTGTTTGGGATTCTCAAAATAAATCCACTTTTCATCACCTGTCACAATTCAATGCAAAAAACACTTTCTTTCGTGCCATTGAAGCAACATTTTACTGATGACTTTTGGTTTTCCATTTGTCTTTCATTCAGTTGATGTGGCACCCATTTTCCTTCCTTTAACATCATTCCCATTGCTTGTAAATGATTGGAAATTCTTTGCTGAGCAATGTTTAATCTTTCTGAAAGTTTTTTTGAGTTTGACACACATCTTCATCCAATAATGCTTGTAATTGTTGGTCTTCAAACTTTTTCAGTAGACCTGGACATTCTTTGTCTTTCACATCAAAATCATCACCTTTAAAGCATTTAAATCAGCGTTCACAAGTATCTTATGATGGAGCATGTTCACCATAAGCTTCCTGAAGTATTCTGCCGCACTTTTTTTCAAAATAAAGCAATGAATTATAACTTCCTGCAAATGCTCTTTTTTGGGCATGAAATTTGACATTTTCAAGCGTAAAAATATCTATGATGTTAACACCTTCAGAAAATTTGACATATGAAGTTTTGAAGCTTGTTGTCAATACAACAAAATAGCATACATATCAAATTGCATATATATCAACCTAAGTGTAACTCCTATTGAAAAAAATCTGCATTATTAACTGGTATACCTAGTAGTTTGGATTATATCTCATTTTAATTAGGGCATAGCATTTGAGGACTAAATTAAACCACCCCAGAGAAAGGAGCATCTACATATTAAACATTGTTTTATCCTTAATAAAAAAAACAACTAGTTTTTCATACATTCATACTCCAGTAAACCCATCAATAAGCCTTGACCTCTTATACAGAAAGTCCCATCATATTTTAATGCCTCACTCTTTAAAGATGATTCTCTTATAAAACTCTGGGAAAATAGCATAGGAGAAAACTTGGATGACTGCTATGGTGATGTCTTTTTAGATAGAATACTAGGACATAATTCAAGAAAGAAATAAAAAGTTGGATTTTATTAATTAAAATCTGCTCTGTGACAGTGTCAAGAGAATTAGAAGACAAGTCACATTCTGGGAGAAAATGTTTGCAAAAAACATCTGATAAAGGATTGTTATCCAAATTATGCAAAGAAAACTTATAACTCAATAATAAGAAAACAAATAACCCCAGTTTAAAAATGGGCTAAGACCTTAGCAAACACCTCACCAGAGAAGATATACAATTAGAAAATAGGCATATGAAAAGACGCAGCACATCTTATGTGATCAGGAAAATTCAAATGAAAACAATGAGATGTCACTACATACCTATTAGAATGGGCAAAATCCGAAACAATGACACTACCAAATGCTAACAAGGAAGTGGAGCAACAGGAACTCCCCACTAATTGCTGAATGCAAAATAGAACATCTATTTGAGAAGATAGTTTGGCAATTTCTTAGAAAGCTAAACAGGCTCTTGCCATATAATCAAGTAATCCTACTTCTTGACATTTATCCAAAGGAGTTGGAAAACTTATGTCTGCACAAAAACCTGCATATGGATGTTTATAGTGGTTGCCAAAATTGAAAGTAACCAATGTGTCCCTCAGTAGATGATTGGATAAATAAACTGGGGTATATCCAGAACTCAAAGGAATATCCACCTAGATTCCCAAGTTATACTGAGTATCTCTCATCATAAATTTAAATTAATGCAAACCATAGCATCCTATATACTAAAGAGGTAATATGCAAATTAACCTCACACCCATACAAGGTGGCTGCCTCTGACCAGACCGGCAGGGGGGTTAGTGAGGGATGACCAAAGGACTGAACAAGCTCGCTGCGTGGGATGGCCAGGCTGGTAGGAAGGGTAGTGAGGGACGACCAGACCGGTGGGGGGGGGGGGTGGGGGGCAGTTAAGGGCGACCAGGCTGGCAGGGAGGAGGCAGTTAGGGGTGACCAGGCAGGCAGGCAGGTGAGCGATTAGGAGCCAGCAGTCAAGGATTGTGAGAGGGATGTCCGACTGCCGTTTTAAGCCCAATTCCTGAGGGGTCGCAGATTAGAGAGGGTGCAGACTGAGCTGAGGGGACCCGCCTCCCATGCACGAATTTCGTGCAACAGGCCTCTAGTATTATTATAAACTGTCAGGACATCAGTTTACAGAAAAATAAGCAGACTTATGAATGACACTAGAAGTAGACATTTGCCTTTCTTTTCTTAACTCTCTTGATCAATTAAAATTATTCAAATTATATTACCAGCACACATATATGCTAAATTTCTGTGTAGCTTCTTTCTTCATGTAGTGATTGTGAGATATGGAGCATATCCCACATAATTGTATACAATAATGCTTAGTACCTTGTGTTTAATAAATTTTACCATAGGCCATCTTTTAGTTCAGTATTATCTTTCGTGGTTTTATTTAGAATAGATCATATGTAATCTAGTGACAAATACTTTTGTTTATAGAGAAATTCAATATTTCTCTTCACTTTTTTGTCTTTGGTCTCATCACTATATTTTATACATAATTTATCAACATTTATATCAATTATTTTGTTATCTGGTAGAGTTTACAAGGTATACTCTATCACAGAAGAATTGAATTGAGAAGACAAGGTAAAAAGAAAAGGTAAAACATATAATAAAATCGAGTTTAAATAAAGGAACAAAGGTAGAAAGAAAAAAAATATGCACTAATAAGTGCTGGCAATCCTAGCAGAAATCTAATCTAATAAAAGAGAAACATGCAAATTGACCGTAACTTTGCCATGACCCCAAGCCACACCCACCAGCCAATCAGAGTGACTATATGCAAATTAACCCAACCAAGATGTTGGCTGGCAGCCACGGAGCTGGAGCAAGCAGCAGGCTTGGTTGCCCCGGCGATGGAGGAAGCCAAGCTTCCTGCCTGCCCTGGCCGGCTGTGGCCTCAGCTAAAGGCAACAAAATTTCAATTATAGAAGATAAATAAATCCCAGATACCTGCTTCTAGCCAGCCTCCACTGGGAGTTTGGGTGGCTGGGGGCCGTGGCCAGCCTATAAACAGCCATCAGCCCTTCACCCAGGCTGGCCACACCCTCATGGGGTGAGGCTCCCCTCTGGGGGGCTTTGCCAGCCTGAAATCAGCCATCAGCCACTCAACCAGGCTGGCCAGGCACCCCAGGGGGGACCCCCACCCTGAAGGGCCTGTGGCCAGCCTGAAAACGGCCCTCAGCCCCTCACCCAGGCTGGTCAGCTACTCCAGCAGGGACCCCCACCCTGAAGGGGGTGGGGCCAGTCTGAAAACAGCCCTCAGTCCCTCACCCAGGCTGGCCGGGCACCCCAGCAGGAGCCCCGACCCTGATCCAGGACACCCTTCAGGGAAAACCAGCCGGCCCTCACCCATGCACCAGGCCTCTGTCCTATATAAGAAAAGGGTAATATGCAAATTGACTCTAACAGCAGAACGACTGGGAATGACTGGTCACTATGACACACACTGACCACCAGGGAGCAAACACTCAATGCAGGAGCTGCCCCCTGGTGGTCAGTGCGCTCCCACCGGGGGAGCTCTGCTCAGCCACAAGCTAGGCTGACGGTTGCCAGTCCAGCGGTGGTGGTGGGAGCCTCTCCCGCCTCCTCAGCAGTGCTAAGGATGTCCAACTGCAGCTTAGGCCTGCTCCCCGCTGGCTAGTGGACATCCCCCGAGGGTTCCTGGGGTGCCAGAGGGATGTCTGACTGCCAGCTTAGGCCCAATCCCCCGGGGATCGGGCCTAAGCCAGCAGGTGGTCCTCCTCCGAGGGGTCCAAGACTGCGAGAAGGCACAGGCCAGTCGGACACCGGGCCTCTAGTATAAGTATAAAAATATATCTTTTTATATCTTTAAAAGCAATAGTATAACACACTTCTAAAACTCTGTATAGCATAGGAATATTTTTAAGAAACAACAATTTTAATTTGTTCATCTGCAAATAAGACGCTTCTTAAATTGAAGCAATTAAAATCTGAATCTTTCCATAAAGAGTAAAATTAATGTCCAATAGTTATTACGTAGGGTTCTGATAATAATGTTATTTATAGTATATGTATATAAAATTTGAATATACAAGATTCACTCCATAAACTATTATAATACCAATGAATATTTCTGTGTTTTTAAAGCTAATAAGACCAGTTTAAAAGCTTAGTAAATATATTTAGGGCACAATCAGGCTACAATCTGTATTGCAAATAGCAGTTCAATACAAAATAACCTAGTAAACTTTAAATGTGGGCACATAATCTTACTTTCCAGTATAATAATAGTTTAGACACTATATTTAGAGAATTTTAAAAACATAAACATTCACAGAGAATTTTTTTTCAGTGTGTGCAATGGATACTTTAATAATTCCAGATGCCATTAAATTACATCACATTAAATTACATTACAGTAATTTGGGTTTTAAAGATTTTTTTTACATCCAAAGGCAGTTAAAATTTTGGAATAGAAACCATGTGATGAAGAACTGTCACTAGAAATATTTAACAATTAATCTCTAGATCACACAATGAGTTTCTATCAGTCAGCATCAGAAGATTTCATTCATATGTGGAATTTAATGAGCCAAATAAACAAGCAAAATATTGATAGACTCATAGAGAGCAAACTGACAGTTGTTGCAGGTGAGGCTGGTTGGGGAGTGGAGGGATTGAGCAAAATAGAAAAAAAAAAGAAAGAAAAAAGTCATGGACTGGGACAATATTGTGGTGATTATCAGGGAGAGAAGGGTATGAGGAGGGGAAGTAGGGGGTGAGGAGCATAAAGGGGTTATAAATAATGATTGATAGAGACTTTATTTAGGGTGGTAAACACATAATACAGTGTATAGATGATGTGTTGTAAAACTTTGTACCTGAAACCTATATTATTTTGTTAAATAGTGTCACCCCAATCCTATCTAATAAAAGAGAAAAATGGTAATTGGCGTACGACGATACCCTTTTCATTGGCTAATCAGGGCTATATGCAAATTAACTGCCAACTAAGATTGGCAGTTAACTGCCAACAAGATGGCGGTTAATTTGCATATGTAGGCACAATGCAGGGAGGCGAAAGGGAAAGCAGGAAGAAGCCCCCTGCTACTGACAGTGATCGGAAACCCAGGGGGGAGCTAAGAGCTGGGGGGCAGGGCAAAGGCGGCCCTGACGCCACCTTTGCCCTGCCCCCCAGCCATGATCGGAGAATCAGGTGCCTTTGCTGCCCTGGCCAGTGATAGCAGGAAGTAGGGGTGGAGCCAGCGATGGGAGCTGGGCACGGTCGAAGCTGGCAGTCCCGGGAGCTAGGGGCCCCTTGCCTGGGCCTAAAGCGAAGCCCACGATCGCGGGGCCGCTGTAGCTGTGGGTCCCCGCTGCCCGGGCCGGACACCTCACCCAGAGGCGTCCTGCAGGGGCAGGGGCGGAGCCCACGCGATCGTGCCCTGCCCCTCCCTCCCCCCCCTCCCGCTGCCACTGCAGGTCCCCGCTGCCTGGGCCGGACGCCTAGGCCAGAGGCGTCAGGCCTGGGCAAGGGGCCGATCCTGTGATTGGAGGGTGATGGGGGTCAACGCCTGAGGGCTCCCAGTATGTGAGAGGGGGCAGGCTGGGCTGAGGGACACTCCCCCCCCCCCCCACACACCCAGTGCACGAATTTCGTGCACCGGGCCCCTAGTAAGTTCAATAAAAAGGAAAAAAAAGTATTAGAAACCAAAGTTCCTGTTATGAAGAGAATTGCTTAAATAAAACTGTTCTGTGCTCCCATGTGTGTGGTGGCAGAAAAAATTTGATATGTTCTTCAATTTTAACTTCTTTGCCGTTTGGACACTGAACTAAGGTAGATTTCCATATTTCCTGAAAGTGTGGTGAGAGAAATATTCTGTGGAATGAAATATGGGTAGATGACTTACAGCATTTATATACTACTAGAGGCATGGTACACAAAATTTGTGCACGGGGGGGGGCAGTGGGTGTCCCTCAGCCCAGCCTGTACCCTCTCCAATCTGGGACCCCTTGGGGGATGCCCCTCTTACAATCTGGGACTGCTGGCTCCCAACCACTTGCCTGCCTGATTGCTCCTAACTGCTTCTGCCTGACAGCCTGATCACCCCCTAACCACTCCCCTGTCAGCCTGATTGATGCCTAACTGCTCCCCTGCCAGCCTGATTGCCCCCAACTGCCCTCCCCTGCCGGCCTGGTCATCCCCAACTGCCCTCCCCTGTCAGTCTGGTCGCCCCTAACTGCCCTCCCCTGCTGGCCTGGTCACCCACAACTGCCCTCCCCTGCCGGCCATCTCGTGGGGACCATCTTTAGACCACATGTGGTTGGCTATCTTGTGCCACATGGGGGTGGCCATCTTGTGTGAGGGTGTGATGGTCAATTTGCATATTACCGCTTTATTATATAGGATTTCCTAACCCTTCCTAAGTAGATCTCCATGATGGCTTTAGAAAGGATGGAAGAACCAGTAATAGAAGGAAGGTTCCTAGGTGACTCCAATTTTCTACCCACCATGCCACTCAGTTACCCACATTATACTCTGATGTGAGCACAAAATAAACCTTTATTTTGTTAAGCCAAAGTTATTTTGAGTTATTTGTCATTGAAGTTAGTATAACCTCACAAGTAACCATCTCATTATTTTTTACTTAAAAGTACTTCTACAATTTTAATAGAAAAGGAATACTTTAATGACTACTATGATGGCTATAAGCAAAAAGATGGACAATAGCTACTATTGACAAAGATGTGGAGAAGTTAGAATCCTCATTCATTGCTGGTGGGAATGTAAACTGGTGCAGCCACTGTGGAAGACAGCATGAAAATTCCTCAAAATTTTCAATATAGAGTTACCACATGACTCAGCAATCACACTGCTAGGTATATACCCAATAAAAAAGATAACATGTCTATAAGTATTTCTCTCTCTTGGACCGCGACCAGCACAGCTAGAGACTGGACAGGAGTCCTGAGTAGGGGCAATGGGGGATTGAGAAAGTGAAAAAGACAGACACAGATACAGTAGGGAAACCTGGGACCAAGTGGGACAGCTGGCCCTCTGAGGAAGAGACAGTGATCCAGAGCTGGTGCAGCACGTTTATTTTATACACTATGATTCCATGAAGTTTTACTAGAGTTTAAGACAAAGGAATTATGTGAAATCATAGTTAAAGATCAAGCTGTGATTCTTCATTCTTGTGGCTTTTGTCTAGCTGTCACTCCTATCTTGAATGGATAATTGTGTCCATTCCTTGTACCTGGCTGAACTTAGATAATGAAATCCACCCCCTGGCACCTGAGCTAAGGGTCAGACTGACAACATACCTGCCTCTGGCACAGAATGTTTCCAGAATGTGGCTCTGCCGATGCCACTGGAGTCAGCTGACAATTAGCTTATGTGCCTTCCCAAGAGCTCTCTACATCTACCCCTTTTTAAATTTTTAAATGCAGCTTATGGATATCTAATTGGAGCCTTAGGATTTGAGGTCGCAGGAGCTTGCTGCTGACTGAAAGAAAGTAGGATAAAATTAGTAGTACACAAATGAATCCTATTAGGTACCAGGCAGTGTGTTTCAATATATTCCATGGATTAAATTTTTTAAAATTATTATTCAGTAATTCTTTTTGCCAGTTTTTCAGGAGATATAATTTCATGATTATTCTGAATGTCTTGCACATGTTTGTGTAGCCACACTAGGTCTATACTGATATTATTATGATGCCATATTCCCTGTAGGTGTATCTTGCTTTTACTCCAATCCCTAGAACAATGTTATAGATGGCTGAAGTCACATAGATATATGTAAAAGCAGAATGGCACTGCAGCTGCTGTCTAATCTTAACACTTTCTAATTGATTGCCTAGTGCTATTATTATAGCTTCCAAAGCATTTAACTTTGTTTCTAGCTTTTTGTCTATATCTTCTTGATCATGAAATACAGTCAAAGTGTTCTGAGTCAATTCATTGATAAACTTCACATTCTGGATGCTTTGGGTCAATGCAAGAGAAGCAGTCACACAGATGCAATAACAGTAACTAGGGTAAAAATACCAAAAATAATAAGTCCCAAAGCACGCTTTTCCCGGGACAATTGTGTAATTCCTGCAATGCCTGAAGGCCCACACCATGATACCATTTTCCTATTATGTCAGTAGGAAACATAATAAAAGAAGGCTGCTTTAAAATTAATATATTTTCATTCAGGTTATGCCTAGAAACACAGCTGGTAAGGTTACAGTGATGGCACTGGACAGTATAATGGGTTTCCAATCTGGTGATGTTCACATTTCCAGTCACCAATACATATGGGGGCTGGACATAGGCTCATAAGCCATAACAAGGGCTCAATGAAAATGCTCCTTTAATATCAGCTAAGGAAGATCCAGTAAAATTAAGAAAGTCAAGGGCAGTGGCTAAAGACCAAAGATCTTTCTGTAAATTTCCTATTTTCGTGGTCAGGGCGTTACCCATAAACCCTCCTAGTGACATAGGCTCATGATAGGGATGTTTAGCATCAAGCCTGTGAGACCAATCCAATACATACAAGTCAGAGCAAGAAATATTATCTCATTGGTACAGGGTTGGCACAATCTTGCCATTGAGGAAATGCTCCCAGCTCAACAGTGGTGCTATTAGGGCAGTAAGGGAGCAGGGGATGCTTACCAGACAGCTATCAGTAGCCTTAGGAAATACTAGTTTAGTAACTCTCTGAATATATTTTCCCATATCCCAGGGGCCCACGACTTTAGCAATGTCTGCGCCTCCATAGGACATCTTATTTTCTTAGCCAAGTTGCAAACATCCTGAAGTCCCCTTTTTAGATAAACAAATAGGGAGCTCCCCACTAAAACCATTATAAGTATAATCATCTTGGGAAGAAGGAGTTATGTGCTTATTGGAGCTACCCCCAACCATATTGGTGTTGTTTGTATACACTGGCTCTGATTCCCCTGTTCAGGTGGATGGATTGACCACACGGGGGTCTGGAACATATGTCCAGTAAGTTTCTGCTGCAGCCATACTTACCTGGCAGCTGACAAGTGCCATCATAGCAACAAAAAGGGTGGAAGGGGTGACCTGAACCCCCTGTTCTTTCTCTACTTGCCAAGCTTTGATGGTCAGCTTCTTCAGTTGAGCCCATGTGGGGACTCTAGCATCTTGGGTGGCCTTGGTCACCTATCTTCTGCTTTTCTGCTTCTTTGGGGTTGGTGGATGAGCTGGCATCATCATGGGAGGTGTGAGTTGTTCTCCCAGGTCCATGATCGTGATGCACCGCTCGCTCTGGCACCCAGATGGGGTTAGAAGTGCCTTCTGGAAAGATATAAAACCTTCTCTCTTCCCCACATCAATACTAGATCTGGCCATCTCCACTGCCCTGTTTGTAAGTCCTTCCATTGTGCCATACCGGCAGATGCCATGGCACCAGGAGCTTGATGCCTCTCAGTCGCTGTGTGACTCTTACAGTCAAAATTTAAAAAATTTAAAGTGTAAAGAGAATGATTTAACTGATTCTGTGAAGTATAATATCTATCTCCCCCTTTTTGTTTTGTAACTTAGCATTTAAGGATCAATTGGCTCTTTCTATAATTGCCTATCCCTGAGGATTATAGGGAATCCCTGTTTTATGCATTATTTGGCATTGCTTGCAAAACTGCTTAAAGGAGGAGCTAATATAGGCAGGTCCATTATCTGTTTTTATTTCTAGGGGCCATCCCATGACTGGAAAAGCTGCTAGGCAGTGTTTAATTACATGCTTTGTGCTTTCCTTCATGAGAGAGAAAAGAAACATTCAAGGTATTTCAGACCCTGTTGAGATGATCTAAAGTCAATTCTAGATCAGAAGGAAAGTTTCTTAAAATTCAAACCCTTGGTCTGGAAGATGGCGACCAGCAGGGAGAGAGTGTGAGAGCGCGAGGGAGTGATAGAGGAGTGTGTCGACGTGTGTGGTGTGTGTGTATATGAGCTAGGGACAGTTAGATTCTGCAGGTCTTCTAAGGGGCTGCTAAACTGGGCAGTCTTAGATGGCGGAGCCCCGCTCCCTGCGCGGACACTCCTGGGCGGCCAGCATGGGAACAGAGACTACGCCATCTTGAGAAACAGAGCTCCATGAGTAACCGAGCCCATCCCCCTCCCTGCAGGCTTGTGGGCAGTGCCACAGTAACTGATAGACCCACCCCTTGCTCGGGCCTCAGTGCTGCTACAGGGATCTTAGCCTGGAAGTGCGCAGACACAGGGAATTGTCCCTTGCAGCACAGGCTAAGGGAGCCTTGGCCTGGAAGTGTGCGAACACCAGGAACTTTTCCAGCGCAGCGCAGGCTAGGGGAGCCTTGGCCTGGGAGCTAACACACGAACACTGGGAACTTGTTCCTCACAGCACAGGCCCCAGGACCCCGATTCTCTGGGAAGGAGGCAACACCAAGCATCAGTGACTTGACTGTGTTTCTTATCACCTGTGCCTGGGATCCCTGATTCCCTGTGCATTCATACTAAGAGCTAGTGACTCCAATTCTTGGTGCATGTGCACACAGGGATCCTGATTCTCAATGCAAGTCTGCGCGAAGCAACAGAGACTCTGATACTGGATTCTTGGGGAACTCTGACTCCTGGTACATGCTAGAGGGCTCTGATTTTCAACACACTCCAGAGCGGTCTCTGTTTCAGCATGGTGCAGGCGGGGTCCCTGATTCTAAGTGCACACACGAGGCCACATTGAGCGCTGGTAACGCTGACTCTGAGCAAGCCTGGCTCCCACCAACCCACCACAACCACACATCTTAGTGTCAGAGCTCTTCAGTGGCACTAGGGTGGTACGAAGCTCCCACTGCATACGGCCCAGGCCCATGCAACTCGACGTTTGAACCATCTGGAGATAGTCAGAATGGGGAGACAACACAACCCCCAGAGGAAAGAAAATGAGGAGTCACCAAGAAAGGAAATTAATGAAATTGAAGCATGCAACATGACAGAAAAAGAATTCAGAGTAATGGTTGTACAATTCATTCACCGGATGGATGAGAAAATCAACAACCTATGCAAGAATCAGGAAGAAATGAAAAGTGATATAGCTACAATCAAAAATACCATGGAAGGTTTCAACAGTAGACTAGAAGAAGCAGAGGACCGAATTAGTGACTTAGAAGATAAGGTAGAGAAACAAGCTCAATCTGAACAGCAACTGGAGAAAAAATTTAAAAACAGGAGGAGAGCCTAAGGGAGCTTTGGGACAACATGAAACGAAGTAACATACGCATAATAGGGCTGCTGGAAGGACGAGAAGAGCAGCAAGGATTAGAAAATCTCTTTGATGAAATAATGACAGAAAACTTCCCAGATATGGGGAAGAAAAAAGTTACACAAGTACAGAGAGTCCCAAGCAAGATGAACCCCAAAAGACCCACACCAAGACATGTCATAATAACGATGCCAAATGTATACAACAAAGAGAGAATCTTAAAGGCTGCAAGAGAGAGACAGAGTGTTACCTACAAAGGATCCCCCATCAGATTATCAAATGATTTCTCAACAGAAACACATCAAGCTAGAAAGGAATGGAAGGAGGTATACAAAGTGTTGCAAAGCAAAGGACTGAATACAAGAATACTCTATCCAGCAAGACTATCAATCAAAATTGAAAGGGAAATCAGGAGCTTTGCAGACAAAAAAAGAATAAGGGAGTTTATCACTACGAAGCCAGCAATGCAAGAAATTCTAAAGGGAATGATGTAAAAAGAAGAAACATAAAGGTAAGAAAGAACACAGGCACAAAAATAAAAATGACTACAAGAAAGTACCTTTCAATAATAACTTTAAATGTAAACGGACTAAATGCTCAAATCAAAAGACATTGAGTGGCTGAATGGATAAAAAGAAATGACCCATATATATACTGTCTACAAGAGACCCACCTCAGAATAAGGGACTCAAGACTGAAAGGAAAATATCTTTCAGGCAAATGGAAAAATATCTTTCAGGCAAATTGAAATGAAAAAAAATCTGGGGTAGCAATACTTATATCTGACAAAATAGACTGCAAAGTGAAGGTCATAACAAGAGATAAGGAAGGCCACTTCATAATAATAAAGGGATCGATACAACACGAGGATATAACTCTGATAAACATATATGCATCCAATGCAGGAGCACCCAAATACATAAAAAAAAAAAACCTCCTCGAAAATAACAAGAAAGAGATCAACAACAACACAATCATAGTAGGGGACTTAAACACACCACTGATATCACTAGATAAATACTCTAGAAAAAAATCAGCAAAGAAACAGCAATCCTAAATGACTCACTAGATCCAATGGACTTAATTGACATCTTCAGAACATTTCACCCCCAAACCACGGAATATACGTTCTTCTCAAATGCACATGAGACATTTTCAAAAATAGACCACATATTGGGTCACAAGCAAAATCTCCTCGTATTCAAGAAGATTGAAATCATACCAAGCATCTTCTCAGACCACAATGGCATATTATTAGAAATAAAATACAATAAAAACAATCCAAAAAACTCAAACACTTGGAAGCTGAATAGCATGCTACTAAATAATGATTGGGTTGCCAATGAGATCAAAGAAGAAATTAAAAACACCCTGGAAACTAATGACAATAACAGCACAACAATCTAAAATCTATGGGACACAATGAAAGCAGTCCTGAGAGGGTAGTTTATAGCACTACAGGGCTACATCAAAACAAGAAAAAAATGATAGTAAATCACCTAACTCTACAACTCAAATAATTAGAAAGAGAACAACAAGAAAAGCCCAGAGTGAGCAGAAGGAAGGAGATAATAAAGATCAGAGCAGAAATAAATGATATAGAGACCAAAAAAACAATACAAAAGATCAATAAAACCAAGAGCTGGTTCTTTGAACGGATAAACAAGATTGATGAACCTCTAGCCAGGCTCACAAAGAAGCAAAGAGAGAGGACTCAAATAAACAAAATCAGAAATGAAAGAGGTGAAATAACAACAGACCCCACAGAAATTCAAAGAATTGTTAAAAAAAAATACTATGAACAACTCTACTCTAGCAAACTAGACAACGTGGAGGAAATGGACAAATTCCTAGAAAAATACAATCTTCCAAAACTCAATCCGGAAGAATCTAAAAATCTCAATAGGCCAATAACTATGGAAGAAATTGAAGCTGTCTTCAAAAAGCTCCCAGCAAACAAAAGCCCGGGGCCTGACAGCTTCACAGGGGAGTTTTAACAAACATTCAAGGAAGAACTAAAACCTATCCTCCTTAGACTATTCCAAAAAATTCAAGAGGAAGGAACACTTCCCAGCTCATTCTATGAAGCCAGCATCACCCTAATACCAAAATCAGATAGAGACAATACAATGAAAGAGAATTATAGGCCAATATCCCTCATGAACACAGATGAAAAAATGCTCAACAAAATTCTAGCAAATCAGATCCAGCAATACATCAGAAAGGTCATACACCATGACCAAGTAGGATTTATCCCGGGGAAGCAAGGATGGTACAATATCCACAAATCAATAAATGTGATACACCACATAAACAAATTGAGATATAAAAATCACATAGTCATGTCAATTGATGTAGAAAAAGCATTTGACAAAATTCAACACCCTTTCTTGATAAAAACTCTCAGCAAGGTGGGAATAGATTGATCATACCTCAACATAATAAAAGCCATATATGACACACCCACAGCCAACATCATAATCAATGTGCAAAACTAAAACCATTTCCCCTATAAACAGGAACAAGACAGGGATGCCCCCTCTCACCACTCCTGTTCAACATAGTACTGGAAGCACTAGCCATTGCGATCAGACAAGAAGAACAAATAAAAGGCATCCAAATTGGAAAAGAAGAAGTAAAACTGTCCTTATTTGCAGATGACATGATACTGTACATAGAAAAGCCTAAAGACTCCATCAAAAAATTATTAGACTTAAAAAATGAATTCAGCAATATAACGGGATACAATATTAATGCCAAGAAATCTAAGGCATTTCTATACACCAATAGTGAACTTATAGAAAGGGAGACTAAAAAAGAAATCCCATTTACCATCGCACCAAAAAAATTAAGATACCTAGGAATAAATTTAACTAAGGAGGTAAAAGACTTATATGTGAAAAACTACAGGACACTGAAAAAAGAGATAGAGGAATACATAAACAGATGGAAGAACATACCATGTTCATGGATTGGTAGAATCAACATCATCAAAATGTCCATACTACCCAAAGCAATCTATAGATTCAATGCAATCCCCATTAAATTACCAACGGCATATTTCACAGATCTAGAACAAACTCTCCAAAAATTCATCTGGAATAAAAAAAGAACTCGAATAGCTGCAGCAATCCTGAGAAAGAAGAACAAAGTAGGTGGGATCTTAATACCAGATATCAAGTTGTATTACAAAGCCACTGTTCTTAAAACAGCTTGGTAGTGGCACAAGAACAGATATATAGATCAATGGAATAGAATAGAGAACCCAGAAATCGACCCAAACCACTATGCCCAATTAATATTTGACAAAGGAGGCAAGAGCATACAATGGAGTCAAGACAGTCTCTTCAATAAATGGTGTTGGGAAAATTGGACAGATACATGCAAAAAGATGAAACTAGACCACCAACTCACACCATACACAAAAATAAACTCACAATGGATAAAAGACTTAAACGTAAGATGGGAAACCATAAAAATATTAGAGGAATCCATAGGCAACGAAATCGCAAACATATGCTGAAGGAATTTCTTCTCTGATACTGCTCCTAGGGCAACAGAAACTAAAGAGAAAATAAACAAATGGGACTACATCAAAATAAAAAGCTTTTACACAGCAAAGGAAACCACCAACAAAACAACAAGAAAGCCCACTGCAGGGGAGAACATATTTGCCAATAATATCACCGATAAGGGTTTAATCTTCAACATTTACAGGGAACTCATGCAACTTAACAAAAGGAAGATAAACAATCCAATCAAAAAATGGGCAACGGACCTAAATAGACACTTTTCAAAAGAGGACATACAGAATTCCGAAAGACATATGAAAACATACTCAAAGTCACTAATTATACAAGAGATGCAAGTCAAAACGACAATACGGTATCATCTCACACCTGTCAGAATGACTATCATAAACAAATCAACAAACAACAAGTGTTAGAGAGGATGTGGAGAAAAAGGAACCCTTCTGCACTGCTGGTGGGAATGCAGACTGGTGCAGCCACTCTGGAGAACAGTATGGACTTTCCTCAAAAAATTAAAAATGGAACTCCCATTTGACCCAGTGATCCCACTTCTAGGAATATATCCCAAGAAGCCAGAAACACGAATCAGAAAGGATATATGCACCCCTGTGTTCGTAGCAGCACAATTCACCATAGCTAAGATTTGGAAACAGCCTAAGTGTCCGTCAGCAGATGAGTGGATTAAAAAACTGTGGTACATCTACACAATGGAATACTATGCTGTGGTAAAAAAGAAGGAATTATTGCCATTTGCGACAGCATGGATGGAACAGTAGAGCAGCATTATGCTAAGTGAAATAAGCCAGTCAGAGTGAGATAAATACCACATGATCTCACTCATTTGTGGAATATAGAGAACAACATAGACTGATGAACAGGGACAGATCCAAAGACAGAGAAAAAGCGATCAGACTATCAATCCCCAGAGGGAAACTAGGGGAGGGAGGGGGAAGGGGGAGAGATCAACCAAAGGACTTGTATGCATGCATATAACCAAACCAATGGACATGGACAACAGGGGGATGAGAGCATGAGTGGCGGGGGGGGGGGGGGGGGAGAGTGGGGAGGCTGGGGGTTAATGGGAAATGAGGACACATTTGTAATACCTTAATCAATAAAAAAATAAAATAAAAATAAAAAGATAAAAAAATATTCAAACCCTTAAAGGATTGTCAAATTTGATTTTACCAAAAGATTATATATTAAAGTGTATTAGACAGGAATACAGGCTAGTAAACTTCAGTTCCTATAATTAAAATATGTTTGTTTATTTTTTATTTGTTTGTTTGTTTGTTTTTAATACCTGATTAATATAACATAATTATTTTACTAGAAAAGAGTTAACCAAAATAAGGCTTATTTTATAACTTTATTTGTCCTTAGATGTGGACAGCAAATGACACTAATTGGATTTCTTCTATAACTCTTCCTCAGCATTTTGATATAGTTATTTACCCTCTGTTTAGGGAGGCAAAATGCAAAAACCTTAAATTTTCAATGGTAATCAAAAAATAAACAGCCAATATTTCTTAGATTGACATTTATGAACACACTTTACATGTACTTTTACTTTTAATAAACTATACATTCAACAAAGTACAAGAGACCTTTTGTAATAAAAGCTAAGAGCAGGTGAATTAAACTTTAGTAATCAATGTTTCAATATTTTATGTTATTTTAAAACTAGATGTCTGGTGCATGAAATTTGTACACTGGGGTGCTGTCCCTCAGCCCAGCCTGCACCCTCTCCAATCTGGGACCCCTTGAGAGATGCCTGACTACCCGTTTAGGCCTGATCCCACCAGGCAGTCAGACATCCCTCTCACAATCCAGGACTGCTGACTCCCAACCGCTTGCCTGCCTGCCTGCCTGATTGCCCCTAACTTCTTCTGCCTGCCAGCCTGACCACCCACTAACCACTCCCCTGCCAGCCTGATTGATGCCTAACTGCTCCCCTGCCGGCCTGATTGCCCCTCACTGCCCTCCACTGCAGTCTGGGTCCCCCCTAACTGCCCTCCCTTGCAGTCTTGGTCACCCCCAACTGCCCTCCCCTGTAGGCCTGGGTCCCCCTCAACTGTCCTCCCCTGCTGGCCATCTTGTGTCCACATGGGGGTGGCCATCTTTGATCACATGGGGCGGCCATCTTGTGTGTTGGAGTGATGGTCAGTTTGCATATTACCTCTTTATGATATAGGAAGGATATCTAGAATAGGCAAATACATAGAGAGATAGATTAGTCAAGCAGTGGTTCTCAACCTCTGGCCCTTTAAATACAGTTCCTCATGTTGTGACCCAACCATAAAATTATTTTCATTGCTGCTTCATAACTGTAATATTGCTACTGTTATGAATCATAATGTAAATATCTGATATGCAGGATGGTCTTAGGCAACCCCTGTGCCAAAAGGGTCGCGACCCACAGGTTGAGAACCACTGGATTAGTGGTTGCTTAGGGTGAAAGACAGAAGGACAGGGAGGGGAATGGAGCTTGGCACTTAATGGGTTTGAGTTGTTTTTAGGGGAGATGAAAAGGAAATATTTTAAAATCAGCTTGTAGTAGTTGCTGTACACTGAAACATTGAATTGTGTAATTTAAATGGGTACATTGCATAGCATGTGAATTATATCTCAAAACATTTTTATTAGAAGGAAGAAAGGAGATGGGGACACTGACTCTTGTCTGGATGATTTGCTACTCATTGGAATACATCATGTTGCAATGTTTTACTTCCCATCTTAGACTTAAGAGGGGTTTTTAAATCAGGAGTTTTCTGACTTTAGTTATTCTGGGTTTTTTTGTGGCAACTTCTCAGGTAGGAAACCTGAGAAAAAGAGAAAAAGCAGGGTCTCTGTGAAGAGAAAGTATATTCATTGACAATTGGTACAGAAGTTAAGGCTAAAGAGTGGGGCATAGCTAGCGAGACATTTTTTGTGGCAATGAATAACAGGTTTATTTGCAGCATTAGTAAGGTTGAAATTTAATTACCAAATTCTTTGTCTGTTCTTTTACCCTTAAACCTTCAATACAAGTCTGGTATTAGTGGCACTTTGGAATACTGAAGGAACAGTGGCAATATTGTAAGAATTTGACTTGGTGACCAGTAGTAAAAGCAGAGCATTTCTGACATAGAGTTGAAAGCTTATTATTGAAACTAGAATGGCAGGGCTTTAAATTGGACTGGCTCAGAAGTAAATATAAACCAAACTATTTTGTAAGAAATGAGATTCTAAAATAGGATTATAAGGATTATATCCTTCTAAATAATACATTTTGATGAATTAGATATGTATTTAATACAAGTATATGTCTGCACACAAACTACTCAGACCTCTGAAAATATTTAGATGCTAGAAAATGCTCTATATTTGGCAGATCTTATTGGTTTTAAAAGATATTCACTTTATTTAATAAGGTAAATTAATAGGGATATATAGTCATTCAGCTGAAAAGAAATGAAATTAGAGCCTTTAATAGAATTTCCCATACAGATCAGGACATGTTATAGGCAGATTCTGAATATGGCTCTTAACAATTTCTCCCTTCCCTGTACGTGTGTTCCCAACTCTCTTGTCAAGAAGTGAAGTCTATTCCCCGACCCTTGAACATGGCCTGAAAACGTGATCTGCTTTGACACTGAACCTAGCTTTTGAGTGGCTTGGCAGCTTCTGCTTTTGCTCTACTTGGTGAAGTGGATTGCCAGAAAGAACTGAGGAAAAACATTAGAGGTACTCTTTAAGCATCAGAAACTTCCTGAAGGCCTTTGGGGAAGCCTGACCCTGCTTCTTTAATTTCTTATGAAAATCTTTTTTATTGTCTATGTTTTTCTTTGAGAAGAGAAGGACATGTACGGTAGGCACTGCGGGACCTTTTTCCCTCAGGTAAAATATATGCCCAGGAGTTGCTTCCTGCAGTTGTGTTACTAAATGAGTGTCCTAGATAATGATCATAATTTTCTCCATGATTGCTCTCACTAAAAGGGAAAACCAGAAGTTAAAAGATTTCTCTAGTCTCCTCTAACTTATAATTTATCCTGAAAGCCGAAAGAAAAGCATGTCCCAGATGACACAGCAGTAACCCTTTTCCATCAGGTGTTCCTGTACTTGAAGTTCTGTAGCTATATAATCTAAAGTAACTATGCCTGCTCTGGAGAAATGAATTGATTCAGTGTTAGCCTATGTCATCACAAACTCATTTCTGATTGTGAAATTACTTTTAATTTTTTTAAATGAATATAGGGAAGTAGAAAGAACAGTAGGAGAAGAGGGCACTGAGCAGAAAAGACTCAAATACTCTGCTTACTCTTTCTCTCTTTGTATTTGCAGGTTCAGCTCTTTCCCTCCATGGTCGGATCATTGTTGAAAAAATTTAAAAATTTAAAATTATACCTCCTCAGACTAGTGTGATATAAAGGAAAGGCTATGAGAAACAGAGAAAGCCCATACTGTGTTCTTGCTTCCTCTTTTTTACTTATTTATTAACCAAGAATATAATACATTATTTCAAAAACAAAAAAATGAATATATTTTTAAATGATACATAAGTTGCCTTTTCCTGTAAATGTAAATACTACTTTAATATTTAGTAAGTATAGATTTTAAGAGATACATTTTTGGAAAATATAGTGCCTAGGACAAAGATGGCTAATACATTTTAGTTTACATGCCACTGATAAATGGATAGTGATTCCAGCAAGGTAGAGTTATAGACTTAACATTGCTGGTGCGAAAAAGTATCACGATTAATTATATCTACAATAGATACAAAATAACATGCTAATAATGTTATTTCTGTTCTGTGGTAGTTAACACCTGAATTAGAAAATCAGACATATAGAAAACAGGAGTCATCAATTTCAAAAAGTTAACCAACAGGAAAAATGGATATTCTAACAGGAAAATGGCTTATAGAGGCTTGTTTGTTGGTATGGCTGGAAATTTAATTATTTTTAAAAATGCATAACTAACTACTGTCATGGCCGGTGGGGCTCTGTAGTTGAAGTGTTGGCCCACACACCTAGGGGTCATGGGTTCAATTCCCAGTCAAGAGCATGTACCTGGTTTAAAGGTTGGATACTGGCCCTGGTCTGGGTGCATGTGGGAGGCTACCAATTGATGTGTCTTTCTCACATTAATGTTTCTAACTCTCTCTCCCTCTCCTTCCTCCCTTCTACTCTCTAAAAAACAATGGAAAAAATATCCTTGGATGAGAATTAATAATAATAACAACAACAAAAATACATAACTACTTTTACCAAATGGCAGGTATGAAAAAATATTAGGCAAAAGGAGATTTGTGATACATGATACCTTTTAGTTGAATTTCAGGAGTAGCATGCATTCTCCTAGGCCCAACTCAAAATAACAATATTGCCAACTGTTGGACCAAGAGTCCAAAAATATATTTGAATGATCTATAGCACAAACACATTTATAGATGATGATGCAATGTCCTGTGACAATATTTTCCCTCTGAACTCTGAGACTCTAAGCAAATTAATATTCTTTGATTGAGGAGTATCTTCTTATATTTAATATATCTACTTCTTTTTACATTAGATAACAAAGGAGAGAATACAGAATTTCCAGAGAAATGGAAGGCAGGATGCATATGTAAGAAACATTCCTGATGAATGTGGTCCATGAAAGAGGAAACACAAGTAGGAACATAGCTGGGGTGAAAGGAAGGCAAAGGCATGGAAGGTATACATACAATTTTTTTTCTTCAACATGGCTACATTGAGAAAAGGGTAACAATATACATACTAGTACATGCACATAAATTTACTCCATAGCAAATAAATACAGAAGTTGAGTAGCAATGAGTGTTGGGCATAGCATTGTTCATAGGTATTTATAGATATAGATGAGTATAAATAATAGGAAATGCACAGATCTTAATGTAACCAAGAGTCTCAGCTTCTTGGCTATTAATATTCAGAATTATGAAAGAATCTGTCTTCATTAACACCTCATCAATGTCTTGGAGAATAAGAAATAAGCTAATGGTGTGCAGTAATAGAAAGATAGAAAAGCAAGGATCAGGAATATTGCATAAAACAGAGAATGTTTAAGTGAACCAGCTACAAATGGATTTGCAAAGCATGGCAATGTAATGCCTAAGGAGTTGGGAGAATCTTTGGTTGGAGATTCTGAAGGGATTTTCAGGGAGCCTCAAAAGAATTGGTTCAGATGCTATAAAATTCATATATGATGGCTGCGTATCCTTCCAGCTATACTTTCATTGTGATTTATTCTCACAGCAAAGTGAAACTAAGTTGTTTGTGGTAGGAATATAAAGATTTTCTGACAATAGTTTTCTTAAGAGCAGCCTGTTGGAGGACTGTGAATACTTTCAGCTTCATGGAAAGACCTTTTATAATAAATTGTGTTTTTCATGTTAAACAGGAATCTTCAAAAGAAGGTGTTAACGTAATTGAGGTATGATAAGTTTGACAGTAAGTGTCATTATCAGAGTCCCACTGACAGCTTTCTGATGTTAAAAAAAAAAATATTCTTCCTACACAGGCACAAAGCCTCTTATGGTATCTAAAAATTTTCACCCAGTATATTAATATTCTACACCTGCCCCTTCATTTTGAAAGTTACCCAAGTTAAATGGTTTTCATGATATTTAGGCTTTTTAATCTATTGAACAAAGATGCAGTGCTCTCTGGTATTCAATATAGAGGGAATACAAAAATTTAAAGGATGAGATGAAAGATAGAAATATGAGAAGACCTTCTCGTGTTTGCCTCCTGCATACCAATGCCTCACCTGGGATGCACAGTAGGATGAACAGCCTCCGCTTTGAATATTATTGGTGCAAGTAATGTGAAAAGCATGGATAAAGAAGAAGTCAGATAAATCCATGTCATTCAAAGTTTTCCTAACTTTAGCATAAAACCAAGATGTGTTTTCCAAATGAATTATTCTTATTTTCAGCCTTCTCTAAAGATAGAGTATCACATAATTGAGAAATTCACCGCCTCTACATACAAAATGCTAAATTTCATATACTGAAACATTTAATTATTTCCTGTTAGAGTTTTCTGGATTTCTGAGTTTTGTTTTATAAATAAATGATTAGTGCAAATGTTCAATAAAGCAACAAAAGTACTTTAAAAGAATTAAGTGCTAATGTGTTGGCAAGTAAATCTTGAAAAGAAAAATTTGTCATTAAAAAAAAAGAGAGAGAGAGACGAGTGGAACAGAAAACAGCACCAAAATGAAATTCTGTAAAAACAAAACAAACAAACAAAACCCTGCAATTAGACCAATCCTGATTTTTTAAATCAGGACACATGACTTTGAAATGTCAAGGGGAAACCAGTTAAAATTCAACAAGAAGAAAGAGTTAGGAAGGAGTGTTATGACAAAAACTTGGCTCAGTCATATTTTCCTCCACAAGTAGTATCTTACAAAGGATAAAAGTTAGCAAAAGTTGCCCTAACTGGTTTGGCTCAGTCGATAGAGTGTCGGCCTGAGGACTGAAAGGTCCCAGGTTCGATTCCGGTCAAAGGCATGTGCCTTGGTTGCGGGCACATCCCCAGTGGGAGGTGTGCAGGAGGCAGCTGATCGATGTTTCTAACTCTCTATCCCTCTCCCTTTCTCTCTGTAAAAAATCAATAAAATATTTTTTAAAAAATAAAATAAAAGCCCACTCTTTAAAAAAAAAAAGTTAGCGAAAGTTGAATTTTTTTTTAAGTTCATGCTCTGTGTAAAATTTCTAAATTGCTTACACTATTATGAATATTACACTTAAATGTTGTAGTTCTAAACACACACAATCAAGGCAGGTACTGGAAGTATGCCAAAAATAAGTAAGTAAATCCTTCTATTATGAGGTATAAATTGCATTGAGTGGTTCATTAATCTGATGAAATGAGCCAATTGCTTTAACATCATTTGACACAATTTCAGAATATATAATCTGGTCTACCAGTTTATTATTTTTTCTATCATTCATAAGACCTATGGGAGTACATATTCCATTATATTTTTTTCATTTCCCAAAATGAAAGATTAAGATGAAATTATTTAGTTATTGTCCCTCCTGGCCAGTCCATTTGTTTGCCTGACTCCCTTCCCTGATCTCACAATGCTAATCAATATATCTGGGAAAATCATCCATAAAATCAAAATAATTCTCTAAACCATTATAATATAGTTCCCATATTTATTAATATATTTATTCAACAAGTATTCATTGACATTAAGTGTTATTCTTCCACATTACCAGCCTCACAGTGAAATTTGGGTAAATAAATACGCAAAAAGGTAAATAGCATATGGAATAAAGATATGTGATAGCCTGAATACAATTTAGAAAATTGAGAAAACTCTAGTGGTAAGGCTATTCATAGTTAACTAAAGGAATGACCAGCTAAAATATAATGGGAATAAGTCAGATATAGAAGAAAAGGACACAAAAAAAGTAACAAGACATCAGATTGAGTCATAACTGCCACTTACCACTGTGTGACCTTGGGCAAGTAACTTAAAAATTCTGAATTTTAGTTTTTGATTGATTATGCTAGAGAGAGAGAGAGAGAGAGAGAGAGAGAGAGAGAGAGAGAGAGAGAAAACACCTACTTCCCAAGCTTATTCTAGAGAGTCAATAATGATTTCTATCTTCTCTAATGGTGGGATCATAATATGGAACAGTTCTCCCACTAAAGAAGCCTAGAAATGTTTCCAAACCAAGGTCTAGGACAGGGGTGGGCAAACTTTTTGACTCGAGGGCCACAATGGGTTCTTAAACTGGACCGGAGGGCCGGAACAAAAGCACGGATGGAGTGTTTGTTTGAACTAATATAAATTCAAAGTAAACATCATTACATAAAAGGGTACGGTCTTTTTTTTCAATAGTTTTATTCATTTCAAATGGGCCGTAGTTTGCCCATGGCTGGCCTAGGAGAAGACAGCTGAGATCTAGAGAAGCGAGTTTGGCATTCGAGGATGATTTTCCCCTGGGGATTTTTGTCAGTCTGGAGATCAGCAGGTATCTGAGCAGCTAAGAAGTTATTTTTGACATATTCACAGTATTCTGAGAGTGCGAGTTGGAATACAGAGCTAGTCAAGGTGTGGGTTATGACAAACCCCATGTGCTTTGTGTTAGGATCCTGAAAGTTGCATCATAGAAAAAAAGAATAAAATAGATATAGAATTGTCCTAGCAGAGAGTGAAATCACTTTCAAAAACTTCTAATCCTAAGGGTGGAGAAGTAATTACTTACTGTTGGTGCCCCTGAGCATCTGCTGGAAATAAATCTAAACCTACCAATCTTACTCTAAAATTATATCTGGAAACAAATGTTTCAAATAAAGATGGTCAAAAAAATGAAAATAAGTAGGTACACGTAAAAGTGAGAAAAATGAACCATGAACAGGAATAGCACAATATTGCCAACGCAGGTCCCAATTTTAGTTATCAGACATAGTAATTAATAAAATAATATGCCTACTATGCTTGAAGAGAAAAAAAAAAACAAAAACACAAGTTGAGAGCTTCAGAATATTTCACCATTATAAAAAAGGACATGGAAGATTCCTAAGAATGACAAATAGATATGCTTGAACCCCAAAATTAAATAACCCGGTATAGGATATCAAAGGAAAGTTTTAGCATCTGATTAAATACACTGAAAAGAGAATTCTCAATCTGGAAACTAAGTCAGAAGAAAATAACCATAATGAAGCATGTGAGAAAAATAAAGAATAGAGGATAATTGACATAAAAATATAGCAAAAGCAGAACATAAAATATTGTAAAAAATGTAAATAAGGCCTTACCTAGAATATACATATGTAGGAGTCCAGTAAATAATTTTTGTGAGGCCCCTCTTTATATAAGCAAGTTGATTAAAATTTTAATAAATGATGGGTTCATAGTGAGTTACTGATAAATAATTAGAATAATTGGTAGAGAAGAGGTACTTTTGTACTTGTTTCTCATTCAGTCAGTGTCTATGAAGGTATTTTTACAGCATCCAGGTCTGGGAACCTTCTCTTAATGTTTGTTTTTGTCAAATGGAGGGTTCCTGGCTAACTTTGTGTGGGAACCATGCCAGGTCCCCAGATAGTCAAGGCCGGTGGGAGCACCAAGGCCTGTTATCCATACGCCAGAATGACCAAAGGCCACTCTGGGATGTGCCTAAATGGGATGTCCAAGGACTCTGAGCCCGGGAATCCTAATCAGGCCAAGATACCATGAGCGGGTGCAAGGACACAAGATACACTGCCCTTCTGTAGCAAAAATGATTGATGTCACTGTTGGCAAGAAGCCTTCTTTGTCTAAACAGTGTAAAAGTAGGTTACTGACCAGCTAGTTAGTGGAGTAGGCTGAGACGGGAGTGTGAAGAAGTCTGCTGGAGTATGGCGAGAGAGCAGCTAGGATGAAATGTGTGAAGAAGTCTGCTAGAAAGAGCAGCTGGGCAGGAGAGACCGGAGAAGCTGCTGAGCAGGAGAGCTCAGGTATCGCTATGATGTGAGGCGGTGAGTCTAGGAGGCAGCGTGTGGCTGCTCAGATAATAGCTGTGGGTACAGAGACTGATGCTGCTTTATGGGAAATATATATGCTCACCAGTTGGTGTCAGGCTGCCTGCCTGTATGGACTTTCCTGTGGGGACTGTTGTTGTCTGATGGCTATATGGCCACTGGCTTCTGCAACCAAGACTCATTTTTACACACCCACCACCTCTCATGGCTTCTCCGTCTAAGACCCAGCATCCTAGGAGGTCCAGCCCCAGGCCGAGGGGCTCAGACCCAACACCTGCTGCCTAGTGAGCAGAGGATGAAGGGGGAACTTGGACTAAGTTCCCAATAGTTAGTACAGTGGGCAGGGTTCAAGCAGGAACCAGCCTGGTGTTGTCAGATAGGAGAATTCAGAAGAATACATGGACTCACATCCACTCAGAACAGCTCAGAGCACCAGACCTCCTTCAGGGCTCCGGCTGCGTGCGCTGACACTTTGTATCTCTTCCTGTGAGAAAAAAGTTAATAACACTAACTTTTGTCTTGGCTCTTGGAAACTGATTGTATTGAAACAATACCATTTATTCCTTTGTATATACCAATTATATTTAAGTCAATATTTCAGTAAGTAACAAGAATATGAACTTAGGTATTTATAGTGAGAATAAATAGAAAGCCTATAATATGTCTTGAAATGTACTGAACTCTTGATATTTTGTAGAGTAGTATAATGTGTTGAACAAATATAAGGATGGTTGGAATATGCAAGCTCTAAGGAAACTTGATTCTAGAACATAAGTATGAATTTAAGTAAAATATGATTGCTGGGGTCCAACCCCAGCGGGTCCAGGGGTCCCCAAAGGTGTGGACGGAGTCGGCGAAGAAGGAATGACATGGAGACAGCGTTCAGTTGATCAGCAACCTAGCCAGGATCTCTAGCCCGGATCTCCAGCGAGGTTCTGTAGCCATGTTCCCTCGCTAGGTTCTCCAGCCAGGTTCTGTCCAGGCTCTCCAGTCAGGTTCAGTGTCCAGGTTCCAGTCAGGTTCTCCTGCCAATCTCTGTAGTCAGGTTCAGTCCAGGATCCCTTGCCATGTTCTCCCGCTAGGCTCTGTCTCTAGGCTCTGAGGCCAGTCCCTCTCCAGGATCCTCCGGCATGCTCTCTCCAGCGAAGTTCTTCTGTCTCTAGTTCTGTGTTCTAAATTCTGTCTGTTGTTGTCTTGTTGCATCTGTATTTATACTAGTTGATTCTAATCCTGTCAATTTCTATTACAAAGGTTAGGGCGTTTCTTATCTCCATTCCAGGGAGAAAAGATTATGTAGTTTAAGCATGATTGTTCGTAGTTAAAGGGATTAATTACCCGCCTGGCACTTAGTTGAGGGGTTTTATTCCCTCCCTAACTTCAGGGGAAAATCCCTACCTGGGGATTCAACCTTTCTCGGAGAGGTGACCTTGGTTAAAACACAGCGCCAAGAAGGTGAGCAAGCATATTAAGAACCGTATGCAATATATGCCAGGCCCCTTGAAACAGGAAGGATGGACCGGCTCCCGGCAAATTCCCCCTTTTTTATTTTTTAAAAGCAAGCATTAAAAAGAAAAACCTGAAACACTCTCTTATATCCATTTTAAGAGTAGGATTGGCACTTTCCGCTATTACCTGAGTCCTGATCTATCATCCCAGGGAGAGCTTGCCAATCCTGCACTTTCCCAGGGTAGAAAGGCTGCAGTGGGGTTAAGGATAAGGCTCCTTGGGCCTACCTTCTCCCATGCCATTACATTTACCTTTCCTTCCTCAGAAAAGCATGGACATATTTCTTGTATAAAACGTTCTGTCTGACTGGGAGTAACCTTAATTCCTCTGCTAACAAGCATATATGTTAAAAGATCAATACAGAGTCTTTTTTCTTTAGACTCAGTATGGCACATCTTCTTAATCTAAAGATCAATACAGAGTCTTCTTTCTTTGGACTCAGTATGGCACATCTTCTCAATCTAAGTTCTGTACTATCCACCTTCTTACCCTATTTATCCTCTATAGGGGGGTCTGTAGCACCCTGGTGGAGTCCTATCCGTCCCGAGTGTGGGGTTTTTTAAGGGGGGGGGGGGCCTTACCTAAGGGAATCCTGTTCCAGGTATTCCCAAAGGTGTGGACGGAGTCGGCGAAGACTATCCACCCTCTTCCTATGGTGGAGTCCTATCCGTCCCGAGTGTGGAGGTTCTCAGTGGGGCGGCTTACCTAAGGGAATCCTGTTCCAGGGGTTCCCAAAGGTGTGGACGGAGTCGGCGAAGACTATCCACCCTCTTCCTACGGTGGAGTCCGATCCGTCCCGAGTGTGGGGCGCTTACCTAGGGGTCCCTGTTCGGGCGCCAGATGCCGGGGTCCAACCCCAGCGGGTCCAGGGGTCCCCAAAGGTGTGGACGGAGTCGGCGAAGAAGGAATGACATGGAGACAGCGTTCAGTTGATCAGCAACCTAGCCAGGATCTCTAGCCCGGATCTCCAGCGAGGTTCTGTAGCCATGTTCCCTCGCTAGGTTCTCCAGCCAGGTTCTGTCCAGGCTCTCCAGTCAGGTTCAGTGTCCAGGTTCCAGTCAGGTTCTCCTGCCAATCTCTGTAGTCAGGTTCAGTCCAGGATCCCTTGCCATGTTCTCCCGCTAGGCTCTGTCTCTAGGCTCTGAGGCCAGTCCCTCTCCAGGATCCTCCGGCATGCTCTCTCCAGCGAAGTTCTTCTGTCTCTAGTTCTGTGTTCTAAATTCTGTCTGTTGTTGTCTTGTTGCATCTGTATTTATACTAGTTGATTCTAATCCTGTCAATTTCTATTACAAAGGTTAGGGCGTTTCTTATCTCCATTCCAGGGAGAAAAGATTATGTAGTTTAAGCATGATTGTTCGTAGTTAAAGGGATTAATTACCCGCCTGGCACTTAGTTGAGGGGTTTTATTCCCTCCCTAACTTCAGGGGAAAATCCCTACCTGGGGATTCAACCTTTCTCGGAGAGGTGACCTTGGTTAAAACACAGCGCCAAGAAGGTGAGCAAGCATATTAAGAACCGTATGCAATATATGCCAGGCCCCTTGAAACAGGAAGGATGGACCGGCTCCCGGCATATGATACATTTCATGCAGTATTTATACACAATGACATTTAAATTTTGGTTGTGAGAGGTTGTAATCCTTTGGAAGAATCCAGCAAGATTAATTGGAACACGTGGAGGCATTGGAGATTGGCCTTAAAGGGAGATTCAACTTTACAGTCCCAGAGAGTGGCTCAGAGTATCTTCTATAGAAAATGAAAAAAAAAATGAGTACAAGTGGAAAGTCAGTTGTCATATTCAGAGAAGAGACTTGGGAGACTGAACAAATTTGATCTGTTAATACATCAGAAGTTCCTGGGAGAAGATCAGGGAATTGTGATCTAGAAAACTAATCTGGCAGAGACACATAGGATGAATGTGACTTGTGAGTTTCCAGGAAAGAGGAGACCTATTAGAAATCCATTGCTTTTCCCCCAGGTAACAGTATGGGCTCTAATTGGAATGGTAGTAATGGACACTGAATTCTTTAAGAAAGTGTAGTTAGAAAACATTCCCCCAAGCAGATTTGCAGCTCTATTATTAATAAGTAGAATAGTGAAAATTTTGATTTTCTCATGGAGAGGTTAGAAAAACTAGCCTCTCTATATAATAATTCCCTAAGCCCAGATTTTAGTGACAACCAAGAAACCAGGCTGAATAAATTTAAGCTTCACTCTAATATTCCTAGTGTCATAGAAACGTAGCTCTGCCCTACTTTTTCTCAATATGAGGGACTTCTTGGATTACTAGTGTCCATTATAATTTTGAAAATTATTCCAACCCACAATATTAGTTTAATTCCAGTAACCTAAAAAAAAGAAATCTTGAAGTTTGCCCAGAGGCCATAAAAGATGAGGTGTCTAAAAAAGCCCTAAATGAGAAAGGATATTTGTCTCAGACTTCGGAGAATTATAGCAGAAAAGACAGCAATAGTTTTTTCCTTTCAATGGGAATCTTTCAAATGAATAGATGCTGTCTTTTCTGATGGTGTCATTGCCAAAGGTATTGAGGATTTCAGTATTAGAAACAGTTATACTGTCCTGACATTATTGAAAATAATGAAATGGTGAACCATATGGGGTCTTTGTTTGAAAAATCAACTATGTTAAGATTTTTTTCAAAAAAAGGCACATATATGTGTACACTTACATACCTATGTACACATGTATTCAGGTATATATTTTCAGTTCTGTACATTTAGGAATTAGTGATTTTAATTGAGATATAATTGCCATAGACCATTATATTAGTTTCAGCTGTACAACTTAGCGATTAGATATTAGTATATATTATAAAATGATGACCACAATAAGTCTAGTTAACATCTGTCACCACACTTAGTTATAATTTTTTTCCTTGTGGTGAGAACTTTTAAGATCTGCTTTCTTAGTAGCTTTCAAATATATTGTACCAAAAAAATATATTGTACACTGTTGGTGGGAATGTACATTGGTGTAGCCACTTTGTAAAATACTATGGAAGTTATTTTTAAAATTAGAAATAGAACTACTATATGATCCAGCAATTTCACTTCTGGGTATTTATCCAAAGGAAACAAAAACTCTAACTTGAAAGATATTTGCATCTCCCTGATCATGGTAGCATTGGTTACAATAGCCAAGAATGAAAGTAACCCACATATGTATTGATGGATAAATAAAATGTAGTATTATATACAATGGAGTGTGATAAGGCCATAAAAATAAGGAACTAATGATATTTTTATTGATTTAAAGAATTAGTATTATTCATATTAAAATAATTGTTTTTAGTTATAAAATTAGTCCTAAAATGTTAAATTCAGTATTTAAAATCATATTAAATGTTTAAAATATGTTTGGCTTGATAATTTATTAAAGAAATACTAACAAGAGTGGACAAAATTTAAAATTAGAAAATACAAATATTGGCAAAACATGGAGCAACCAGGATTCAAATTGTTGGTGAAACTGTACTGTAAGTTACACAATTATTTTACCAAACTGTTTGATAGTATCTCTGAAATCTGAGCATATTCTTATTCTCTAACTGTAATCCCAATCCTGAGTATATACATAGCAGTATTAAGTGCAAATATTTTTTAAAACACATGTAGAATGTTCAAAGACTTACTATTTTCAATAAGTTCTAACTTACCAAAATGCTTGATGCTACCAAAATGCCCAATATAATAATAGAATAAATAAACAAATCCTGCTAATTCACACAATAGAATATCATTTGGCAATAAGAATGAATGGCCTACAATTACATGCAACAAGAAGAGTGAACCTATTGTGTAGATGTACCACAGTTTTTTAATGCACTCATCTGCTGATGGGCACTTGGGCTTTTTCTAAATCTTAGCTATTGTAAATTGTGCTGCTATGAACATAAGGCTGCATATATCCTTTCTGATTGGTGTTTCTAGTTTCTTGGGATATATTCCTAGAAGTGGGATTACTGGGTCAAATGGCAGTTCCATTTTTAACTTTTTGAGGAAACTCCATACTGTTTTCCACAGTGGCTGCACCAGTCTGCATTCCCACCAGCAGTGCACGAGGGTTCCTTTTTCTCCGCATCTTTGCCAGCACTTGTCATTTGTTGATTTGTTGATGATAGCCATTCTGACAGGTGTGAGATGGTACCTCTTTGTTGTTTTGATTTGCATCACTCAGATGATTAGTGACTTTGAGCATGTTTTCATATGTCTCTTGGCCTTCTGTATGTCCTTTTTCGAAAACTTTTACCATTTGCAACAGCATCAATGGATCTGGAGAGCATTATGTTAAGCTAAATAAGCCAGTCCGAGAAAGATACATATCATATGATCTCACTCATATGTGGAATATAATGAACAACATAAACTGATGAACAAAAATAGATCCAGAGACAGAGAAATACCTAACAGACTGTCAAACCTCAGAGGGAAGGTAGGGGTTTGGGGTGGGTGTGGGGGTGGGTAAGAGATCAACCAAAGTACTTGCATACATGCATATTAGCATAACCAATGGACACAGACACTGGGGTGGTGGGGACTTGTCCTGGGGGGGTAGGAGTGGCTGGGGAGGGGTCAATGGGGGAAAAAGGAGACATATGTAACAGTTTAAACAATAAAAAAGAAAAAAAGAAAGAGTGAATCTAACAAACACAATTGAAGCTTAACACTAAAGGGTAGACGTTTGGTTCAATTTATATAAAATATTAAAAATAGGAAAAAATAATCTGTGCTTCTAAAAAGTCAGGGCTAATGGTTATTCTCCATGGACACTGACTGGAAATAGCTGGAAGGGTTCTTCTGGGGCGCTGGTAACAATGTGTTCCTTTATCTGAGTGCCATTATAAATATTTATGTTCTTAATTTCGCATACATATGTTATATAAATACATATATACACATCTGTATATATATTTCACACACCTAATTAATATACCTAATTATGTGTTCTAAAGTATCTCCATATATATATATATATATATATATATATATATATATATATATGTATGTAAATAAAGTTTTCCAAAATATTTTAAATCATTTAACTTTTAATGTCCATAGCTTCAGCCAAAAACATATAGTTGATATTTGTTTCATGAAAATTAAATTCAGTAGTATTGATGAGCATATTATCAGAGTCCTCCAGAGAAACAACATCAATAGGATATATACATATATAAAATAAGGTTTATTGTAAGGAATTGGCTCACATAATTATGGAGGGTGAGAATCCCATGATCTACTGTCTGCTATCAGAGGCCCAGAAAGCAGGAGGTGCAGTTTGAAGTTCTGAGAGCTGATGGTGTAGATTCCAGTCCAAGTTTGAGGGCCTTAAAACCAGAGTGCCGAGGGCAGGAGAAGATGATTACTCCATTCAGCTAGTCAGGCCGGAGTATTCAGCCTTCCTCAGCCTTTTTGATCTGTTCAAGCCCTCAAGGAATTGGTTGATGCACAGGCACATTGGAAGGTCATCTGTTTACTTCAGTTTCTTAACTCAAATGCTAATCTTTTCTGGAAACACTCTCACAGGGACACCCACAAATAATGTCTAGCTGGACACCTGGGCATCCCATGTCCCAGTGAAGTAGACATATAAAATTAAACATCACAGTGAGTAAAATTTTCTGTTAAAAGTGTCCATTTTCTTTGTAAGTAAAAATTAATTTTGGGCCTAAATTTTATGAATATTTAACATGTAGCTGTTTTCCCCTAGACTATATTTGTTTCTTATTCATAATGCATGCTCATGGTCACTTAAGATAATATAAATACAGGGGAAATAATAATCTGATCACCCTCAGAAATGTACTAAAATCATTTAGTTTCATGGACATGTCAATCTATATACCAGTATTCATTCATTTAAAATATTTGTTGATATTTGAGTTTCTGCCAAGCCATGTATCAAATGCTTCAGGTACAATGGTGAGCAAGAAGAGACGCAGTGGCCATCACTAGCCTACATTCTACCGTGGGTGGAGGGCAGAAAATACTCACACAGTCACCTAAAAGTAAACCTAACATTAAAATTGTGATGAGTGTTACAAAAGAAGAGACAAATGCTATGAGAGAAAACAAAGGGACATTTGACCAGTTGAGGTCCAATTACTGGGTTGTGACCTAGAAGAATAGGAAATAACTATTTTAAAAGACAGAGAAATAGAAAGTCAGGCAGAGGAAACAGCATATGCAAAAAAATAGGATCCAGCATGACTACTTCCAAGAAAAGAAAAGGCCCCTGTGGATGGAGCACAGGGATCTGGTTGTCAAGCTGTTGTGCATCAGAATTGCTCAGAGGGCCGGAGAAAATACACACTGTTGGTCCTCGCACTCCAGCAGAGTTTCTGATTTAGTAGGTTTGGGTGGGGCTGGAAACATGTGTGTTTCTAATAATTTTCTAGGTAGTATTTATGCTGCTGGTCTAAAAATCATACTTAGGAAACAATTGGTCTAGAGGAAATGTGGTTTGGCATGAGGCTTAGTGGGAGCCAGACTTCTTAAACTTTAGAATACATGTTAGAAAATGGTTTTGCTGTTGTTCTAAAAAAAAAAAAAAAAAAAAAGGACGGAACTAAAGTATTCTAAGTGTTGGGTTGGCATGATACAATATGTTTTGACTACATTATCCCATACTGGTATGGCACATGAATTAATGCTCTGGGAATGAGTAGGCTATTGTAACACTCTAGGTAAGGGTTGATAGTAGCTTGAATTATGGTAATGTTGATGAACATAGACATGTACACATCAGAGATATTTTGTGATGAATTGGATATCTCTGGTAAAGAAAGACAGAGACTAACAATGATGCCTAGATTTCTAGCTCTCAAAACTGAATGGTTGAAGGTGTCATGCACTGAAGTAGACAATACTGGATGATCAAAGATCACTTAATTTAGTTCTGATCAAGTGAAGTTGAAATGCCTTTGGAATATCTAAGTGAAGATATTAAGCATGCAGTTTTGATCTACCAGTCCAGAGTTCTCAATGTTCAGAGACTTAGCATGTACAGTTAGGTGTCACCTGAGATTTGGTTGTTATAAAACTGAGTTGGTCTAGAAAGATAATGTAAAGGAAGAAGCAATAAAAGGTCTTAGGACTGATGCTAAAGGAATGTCCACACATCAGCCAAGTAAAGGTGATGAGCCAACAAATGAGACAGGAAAGATTGCTAGAGATGTGGGAAGAAACCAGGAGTGTGTGGTGCCATAAAATTCAAGGGAAGAAACATGTCCAGTAAGATAAAGACTTTACAAGAACTGCATCAAATGACAGGAAAAAGTAGGATAGGGTAGTTGCTGTAAAGGATATTGGGAACAAGGGAGATTGATTGAGACCAGAGAAATAAGCATGCTGGAAAGCCAATGGAATGATTCGATTCCAAGGGAGAGTTAAGGACAATGGAGCTCTAAAATGTTATACTTTCTGGCACATCTCTCTCTCTGTCTCTGTCTCTCTCCCCCTCTCTCACACACACTCACCTACATTGTGTGCGCATGTACACACAAGCACACACATTAATTTTACTAATGTAAAGGGTAGTATCTTGTTTGAAATTGCATTTTATTACTGATTTAGTTGAATCTTTTAAAAAACTCCTTATTAACCATTTGCATTACATTTTTTGTATGTAAATTGCCTATTAATATCCTTAGTGTATTATTTTTTTATTAAAGATCCATTGTTTCTTATTATTTTGTGAGAACACATTGTATATTAAAGCTACTAGTTTATTTATGTTACATTTTTTTCTTTTTCATTTATCCTTGATTATTTGTATTGTACAAGTCCTTAAAAATGTCATTTAATCAAAACTATCCATCCTGTCCTTTGGGTCTATGACTTTGGTGCCAATCTAAAAACACATTTCCCACATAAAAATTATATGAATATTCAAAACTATCTTAATTATTTTACTACTTTATTTTTATATTTTGAATTCATCTTGTATTTATATTTCATAAGTGTATGAAAGAAATTTGCTTACTTTTTTCCTCCTGGATACTTAACCAGTTTTTCTTAGCAAATACTGTATATTTTTAAACATCTGTTTGAAATGTCTAAAGGGTAATGTCAAATGCTGAACCTATTTTGTCACTTTGGAATTTTCTATGTTCAAGTCAAAATATATATATATGCCTTTGGAAGATCCCATTAAGAAAATTTGACTGAATTCAAAAGCTGTGCATTTTTTCACAAAATACATTTTTTTCTCTTAACCCAATTGACTTACTAAATTTGCCTTAAAAAAATGCCACACACACACACACACACACACATACACCTAGAAAGTTGACCTAGATTGTATATACCCTTCTGTTTAAAGAAATGTGCTACATGGAAAATTGTCTTTCTATTCTGGTTATCCAATAGTAATTCTGAATGTATATAAGACTATATTTTGACTCTTGGTACTTTTACAAATTACTTTTATTCTTTAGAATATTTATTTTGTACCTAAATAATAAAAATTTATTCATCATGGGATAACTAAAGATGTTTTAATTACAAGGGTACAATTCAAAAGATATTTTTAGCACTCATACTTAGAAATACATGTTTCATTTACAGTTTTCTTTATTCTCCTCTTCAAAAGGTATGATATTTGAAATTACACAATGATAATAAATAGATGCTGTATACTAGTAAAGTCCAAGAATTATGAATGGTGTAGAGTGGAATGTAAAAGGCCACCTCTTTTTTGCCCATCTCCCTTCTTGGTTATCAATGTAAAGTTCTTCATGACTAATGTGTAGATAAACACACTTGCTTTTTGTATTTTTTACATAAATGAAATCAATATGAATACATTTTTTCACTCAATAATGTGTCTTAAGCATTTAGTACATGAGTAAGACTAAGTCTACTTTATTGTTTTTAAATATTCTAGAATATCATAATTTACCTAAAACTATAAGATAATATTTATGAGATTTGGGATTTGTTTTCTTTCTCTATTATAATGTTGCAAAAGACGCTAAACTTTCTTCCAGATCAGTCTCCCTGAGACAGTTCTTGCTCCTCAGGCTTCCTTCATGTAGTAGTCCGGTTGACTCTGCCAGCCTTGTCTGAGAATAACTCCCTATGTTGTTCCTATGATGGAAGACAGCCCCTGCATTGCCTGGACTTGCATTCCCTCCCTCACTCATCTCCTTTACTTCTCCTCACTCAGCTGCATTGATGTTCACTGAGCACCACAACATGTTCCAGTCTTTGCATCTTTACCCATATTGCATCGAATGCTCAGTCACCCAACATCTAATTGTTATTGTCATTGTTATTGTTTTGTTTTCTAGAAGTTTTTTCTCTAATGGTATCATGGTGAGGCCTAACTTGGCTGTCCCATCTAAAGTTGCAATAACTATAGTAATAAAAGGGTAATATGCTAATTAGACTGGACATCTTCCAGACATCCATCTGGACGCCCTTCCAGACAAAGCCACAGTGGCGGGGGCTGAGGCAGAGGCAGTTAGGGTTGATCAGGCCAGCAGGGGAGAGCACTTAGGGGTGACCAGGCTGGCAGAGGAGGGCAATTAGGGGCAACCAGGCCAGCAGGAGAGGGCCGTCAGGGGAGGTCCTGCTGGCAGGGGAGGGCAGTTAGGGGCAATCAGGCAGGCAGACAGAGGCGGTTAGGGGTGATCAGGCAGGCAGGCAGGTAAGTGGTTAGGAGCCAACGGTCCCAGATTGCGAGAGGGATGTCCTGGATTGGAAAGGGTGCAGGCTGGGCTGAGGGACTCCCCCCACTCCCCCGTTGTGCATGAATTTTGTGCACCGGGCCTCTAGTATTTCTTAATAATTTGTGATCTTATTCCCTGCACAGTTATTTTTCTCCTTAGCACTTACTACCTTATATACTGTAGGTGATATATGTGACTTATTCATCTTGTTTATTGCCTGTTCCTCCCAGACAGGGGTAGATGTTGTCTGTTTTATTTCTGCGGTATTGCTTCTGGATCCATACACTCTAAAAACACTCCTAATATATAGTTGTCATTCAGTGTACGAATTTGTTCATATGTGTGCATTATTCTATACAATATATTCCTAGGAGTGAAAATATTAATAGAAAAAGTATGTTCGTTTTAAATTCTGATGGCTCAGCAGTGTAATGTCAATTACATTTACACTGATAGTTATGACAGTGACCATTTCTTCATATTCTTGCCAGTGATGGATATTTAAAATCATTTTTAATCTTTGTTATTTAATAAATATAAAAGATTTCATTGTTAAAATAAATATTTGATTACTTATGAAAACAGTATTTCTTATGTTTTCTAACTCCTTTCTATATATTACATTAATCTTCTATTTCTTTGTCTATTTTTTATTTCATTTGCTTTATTGAAACTGTTTATACATCTTTGGGTATAATTCCTATGGTTGATATATAGTTTGTAAATATATTCTCCCATCATAATGCATGAGTTTAGTTTTTATCAAAATGCTTTACTCCTTCATAAAGAAATTTCTGATTATTATTTATTTAGATTTTTTTCTTCCACAAATTAAATTTTGCATTTTCCTAGTTCCAGGGATATAGTTTCTTTTAATGCTTTTATACTTTCGTGTTTAGTTCTCACACATGCCTGGATTTTGTTGTTTTGGGGGGTGAGTAGGTATATAAATAATATAGTATGGCTTTTTTGCTAAAATGTTATTATTGAAAGATGATCTCCAAGTGATATTTTTCCCCCCTCAGCATGCTTAAAGGATATTAGTTGTCAATGTTTTCAGAAATAAAAATTGTATTCATGTTTAACAGGTTTGGATATTCTGAGGCACTGATATTACATAAACTAGAGTAGAAAAAAAAGACACTTTTTATATACATTTGAAAACATTTTATTGAAATATATTCTCTTGCAGGATTTCATGCTTTTGACAGCTGAACAGAACTTCATAGACCCAGACTGGCCATCAGTACTTTGATTTTTGCGATGCCTTTCTTTATTTAATAGGCCTGAAATATTGATTAACATTTACAGATTCAATTCCAAGCTCTTGCCAGAGGTTAGGGAGAGCCAGAGTGAGCTGTTCATGCCAGTCAAATGCTAAGGTGTAATGAAATTCCCCACCGTGCTTGTCAACTTATCCTCTGCACAGGTCATTTCCCACATGGTCTCTGGTGTTGAAAGAAACCATTTCCACTTCAAATATTTCATAGACAATTTGGACAAATGATATGGCACTAATATTGTGTTCTTTACCCTGCTGTGGAGAATTGAGTCGACTCCATTACATAGTAATGCTCTTTTGAAAGAGCCTTATCAGCCTAGAAGGGCTCATAGGCAGCTCTAGGACAGCCACAACGTCCAGGTGGATTGCGGCATTTCATTAGTGTATGCAGTTCATTTCCAAGTTTCAGGCACTGGGGATTCAAAATTGAATAAGTACAAAAATCCTGAGCATTTACCTTAGTTTGTTGATCCTACATACTTACTGATCCAGTCGTGTGGGGGGTTGAACCCTTGTTTCCTTTTTCTAATCAATTGTGTGTGTGTGTTGAATCTTTATTGTTGAAAATATTACATATGCCCTCTTTTTCCCCCCCATTGACCTCTTCTAGCCGGTCCCCACCTCCCACCCAGGCCTTCACTCCCCTATTGTCTGTATCCATGGGTTATGCATATATGCTCACAAGTTCCTTGGTTGATCTCTTCCCTCCCACCCACCCCCACCTTCCCTCTGAGGTTCTAAAGTCTGTTCCATGCTTATATGCCTCTGGATCTATTTTCTTCATCAGTTTATTTTGTTCACTAGATTCCACATATGAATGAGATCATGTGAAACTTATCTTCCTCTGACTGGCTTATTGTGCTTAGTATAATGCTCTCCAGGTCCCTCCATGCTAATCAACTGCTTTTCAAATCCTTCTTGCCACTTACAGATTCCAGCTAAAAGGCCTTGGAAACATGTCCAGGACTTTATTCAGCCATTCTTGAGATCACTCTCATATCACTGATTGGGAAACTACTAGCTGATTTCTTTCTTCTCAAGAATTTATATAATTTAAAAATTCATCTTTAAAATATTTTCTTATTCTCCTTTCCCTAAAATGATATAAAAATATATGTGTAAATAAGTTGTATGGCCATGGTCATGGTAGAAATGCTGGAGTTCACCCAGAGAGTAAACTATTTAAGACATGGATAACTATTTGAGATATCTTTAAATAAGCAAGCAGAATTTCTACCTAAGGAGTAGTTAATTAATATCATACAGTTTGCAACTGAATATGGTTGTTTATTTAAAAGGGGAGAGGTATTGGACACATACACACACACACACACACACACACACACACACACATCACTTTTTAAAAAAAGGGGAGAGGTATTGATGGAGAAACCAAGATGGCGGCATAGGTAAACACTGGAAATTGCTGCCTCGCACAACCACTTCAAAAATACAACTAAAATACAAAACGGACATCACCCAGAATCACAGGAAGGCTGGCTTTGTGAAAATTCTACAACTAGAAGGAAAGAGAAAAGCACACTGAGACTCAGAGGAGCTGTGGAAGTGAAGTGCAGAGGTACGGAGTCGCACTCAGAAAGGGCTGGCAGCTGAGGACACGGTTGTCTTTTTCAATCAGGAGGGAGTCTTAAGCTCCCGACTGCTCTGAACTCCAGTTCCTGACAAGTATCTGGGGCCCCAGACTCATACGGGGAGAAACTGGACTGTCTGGCATCAGTTGGAACTCGCGGGCGGCTTTCTCTCAGTGGTGGTTGCAGCTATTACCACGGGACACTGAGACCTGGGGCCTCTTAGGGCAGGGACGAGGATCAGCCATAACTGTTTGCTCCACCCTGTTGATTCCCTTAGACCCCGCCCCACACAAGCTGTGCACAGAGGCTTTTGCATATGAATGGCTTGGCCCTTTGCAATCTAAAATTACCTAACAAACTGCAGCTGGGTCAGAGAGACCCAGAACATCCAAAAGAAGACCCAAGGCCCCACAGCAGCTTGCATTGCTTCACAGCTGGGCCTCATTTGGGCACCTCCAAACCCCAAACAAAGAAGAGGAATCTGCAGATCTCTCCATAGCTCCTGCTGGGTAGCCTCAGGCAGAGGCTAAATTAGCACATCCTTAGAGATCCAAGAGCCAGTGTACCCAGTGGTCAGAGTGGGATTATCCAGATTACAACTCCTCAGATCCATAAGGGACACATTCAGGGGGCAGACTCAGTGAGCACTAAAGCCCCACTGAAGCAAGTCTTACCCCTAAGGGTGTCTCCAGCACAGAAGTTCTCCCATTGCAGACACAGCTGATTCTCATAGCCAATTGGCCTGGAGGTCAGTTCCTCCCAGTGATACCTTCAACAATCAAGGCTTAACTACAATAAGACTGTGCACAAAGCCCACAAAGGGGTGCACCAAGAGTGTCCACCTCAGGCAATTGGGGAGGCTGAGCCACTGGGCCCTATAGGACATCTAGCACAGAAAGCCACTCTATCAATACAGGGAAGCATAAAAAAATGTGGAGACAAAGAAATAGTTCACAAATGACAGAAATGGAGGAAAGCAAACTACTGGATATAGAGTTCAAAACCACACTTCGAAGGTTTTTCAAGAATTTTCTAGAAACCGCCAATAAATTTAGTGAGACCCTCAAGAAATCTAGTGAAACCCTAGAGGTTATGAAAAAGGACCAACTAGAAATTAAGCATACACTGACTAAAATAAAGAATAATATACAGAGTTCCAACAGCAGACTAGAAGATCTCAAGAATCAAGTCAAAGATTTGAAATACAAAGAAGCAAAAAAAAACACCCAAGCGGAAAAACAAAAAGAAAAAAGAATCCAAAAATATGAAGCTAGTGTAAGAAACCTCTGGGACAACTTCAAGCGTACCAACATCCGAATTATAGGGGTGCCAGAAGAAGAGAGAGAGAAAGATATTGAACACCTATTTGAAGAAATAATGACAGAAAACTTCCCCTACCTGGTGAAAGAAATAGGCTTCCAAGTCCAGGAAGCACAGAGAACCCCAAACAAAAGGAATCCAAAGAGGACCACACCAAGACACATCATGATTAAAATGCCAAGTGCAAAAGACAAAGAGAGAATCTTAAAAGCAGCAAGAGAAAAAAAGTGAGTTACCTACAAGGGAGTACCCATATGACTGTCAGCTGATTTTTCAACAGAAACTATGCAGGACAGAAGGGAGTGGCAAAAAATATTCAAAGTGATGAACAGCAAGAACCTACAACCAAGATTACTTTACCCAGCAAAGCTATCATTCAGAATTGAAGGTCAGATAAAGAGCTTCACAGATAAGAAAACGCTAAAGGAGTTCATCACCACCAAACCAGTATTATATGAAATGCTGAAAGGTATCCTTTAAGAAGAGGAAGAAGAAGAAAAAGGTAAAGATACAAATTATGAACAAAAAATACACATCTATCAACAAGTGAATCTAAAAATCAAGTGAATAAATAATCGAATGAACAGAATAAACTGGTGAACATAATAGAATCAGGGGCATAGAAAAGGAGTGGACTGAATATTCTTGGGGGAGGAAAGAGGTGTGGGAGTGTGGGAAGAGACTGGACAAAAATTGTACACCTATGGATGAGGACAGTGGGGGGGGTGGTAAGGGCAGAGGGTGGGGTGGGAACTGAGTGGAGGGAAGCTATGGGGGGAAAAAAGAGGAATAACTGTAATAATCTGAACAATAAAGATTTAATAAGAATTAAAAATGGGAGAGGTATTAAAAAATAACCCATCAAAACAAATGATATTTGTTTTATTGGAAGTAGTCTAGGAGGACATTTTAATGCATTTTGGAGAATCAGATAGACCCCATTGTTGTAAAGGGTGTGTGCATGTATTTGTGTGGATTGTGGGCTTTCTGCTGGAACAGCTGAAAAGGTGTTTGTGTCCATCTACGAAATGTGATATGGTCTTGCTAGATCTAAAAATGGTTCGCAGTATTCCAGGAAAGTCAGAAAATCAGCAAAGAGCTTCTGAAGATACAGCCACACCGAAGCAAACACCAACACAACAACAAAAATTTTTCAAGGAAACGACCATTTGTAAACAACCTGAGCTCCACTCCTGGCATTGAATAGGAAGAAGTATGTAGGAAACACAGAATTATGAACTTCCGAGAAGATAACATATTTCCAAATTAGATCAGAGTAATGGGAGAGATTGAGAAGCCATGAGGTAAATAGTAATTGGATGCCAGCCTCTTGGAATGTATGTTGCTTTGTTTCAGAGGAAAAGAATTCTATGGCCTTGATATCATCACCTATGTTGGCAAGCCTATCTTATTCCATTCCTTCCCATCCATAATATTGAGCATAATTGTCTCCACCTTTAGCTGGGCAGCACTTCACAGTAGTGTTTGCCAGATTGCTTACTCTAGTAAAAAAAAAAAAAATCTATGCTCCAGATAATTAAGCTAAGGAGGTTAGAAATAAAAAGCATCCTCCAATATCATGTTTCCTGAAGTGCTAATCTCTGAAAAGTATAGACTTTCACCAACATACTCCATCAAAAATAAAAATTAACACAAGTGAACAAACAAATACATAAAAACTATCAATCATTCTCAAATTATTTTTTCTTCTGGTATTTGGCCTGTGTTGTATTTGCCCTTGCCTATAATACAAGTCAATGCAATTTTAAGTATGTTGACATTATCAGAACCCAAGTCACCTCTGGCTATAGTTATTCTATGGGCATGATTTCTAACTGTTTTGCTACAGGCAAAATTCTTAAGTAGGCTACAAATGGATGACTGGGCAAAGGTATATAAATCAAATATAATGAATGCAAATTCATAGTGTCAAATGCATTTAGCCAGGAATAGAATAAGGTGGAAGGAGTTTGGATTTGATTATTATTTTTAATTTTCTTTTCCTTGAGCTTTGTTATGTTATTAACTAGTTTCTGAAAGAAGTGAGCTCCTTTACTCATGGGGTGGTAGGGCAGCGGTAATGACTGTGCTGGGGGAATTGGATTTCAAGGTATATAATCTTCTCTGTACAGTTACTCACTACATATTCCTGTGGCCCAGAGCAATTATCTTTCCCCCTCTATATCTAAGTCTCTTCATGCCCATAATCATCAAAAGACAGAAATAGACAGAGGTCATATTCTGGGAACCAGGGAAGCACAGGGAAAATAAAAATACCACTAGAGATGCTATTAGGGGAACAGGCTTGTCTTTAAACTTTGTCAGCACTGCAGCTCAGAAAAGTTTACCATTGTGAAGTCAGCGCTGCAGCACTGAGTAGACATTAATAAGCAGAGAAAGAGCATTCCTACTTTAAGGGAGTTGGTCATTGTGTTTGTTTTATTGTTATTCAAGGGGCACTTTTAATACACATTGAAACAATAGATCACAGTTTAAAGAAATCTACTAAGTTGCCATTTTCAATTAGATAGATTTGTACTTATTAATGTAAGTCAGGCCAGGCAGGCCTCTATCATAAAGGGAGGCAGGTTCCATGGTAAACTACATGTGGGTAACTGTTAAACAAACAAAAAACATATTTCTGTAGGATTTCTCAAAGCTTTTAATATGTCCTTTTTCTAAGAGGGAGTAAGTACAGCATAAAGAATTTCTCTGTCGCTATTTTGTAACTACCAATTTGTACTTAATCCCTTCACCATTTTTCTTTCAGTCTCCCAAATTCCCCTCCCTTCTGGAAAACAGTCCACTCTCTGTGTCTATGAGTCTCTTTCAATTTTGTTTGTTCATTTATTTTGTTCTTTAGATTCCACATATGAATGAAATCACATGGTACTTGTCTTTCTCTGACTGACTTATTTCACTTAGCATAATACTCTCTAGGTCCATCCATGTTCTGAAAATAGCGAGGAAAACACTATGTAAAGTATGATTGTCTAACCATTAAGCTGTACTACTGAATCTAATACAAAACAATATTGAAAGTAAAGTATAAATCAAAAATACTTTTTACAAAATAATTTCCAAAATTTACCCAATCATGGAACTTTTTTCCTCCCACAAAATCAATGTTTTAAGGTACATCTCTGTAACACAGAGCAAAGTTTAGAACATGTTAAAAAGATTCACTCAAAGCAGCTGTTAGATTTCACCTGTGTTTTCCGGGAAATCAGAAGTCAAAGGATATACTATCCCAGGTGAAACTTGGAACAAGTTTTGTTTTGTTTAGTTTACTTTATTCTCTTCTTCATAATTTTGTCTTCACTTTTATCTTCTTTTAGGGGAGGATAGATTCTTAAGTTATTTTTCTGATATTTCCCTGGTTCTAAGACCCTGCATGCACTTACTACATAACAGACTTTGTCTAGACTTAACCATTTGCTGACTGCAGACTTCCATTTGACTTTTCCTTTGACAGCTACAGCTTAAGGATTTCAAGAAAAATCCACCATATTCTCTCCTCTTTTGTGCAGGATAAAAAGAGAAAATAGGAACACAAAAAAATCGAAGAATAACCCTAGCTGGTTTGGCTAAGTGGATAGAGAGTCAGCCCAGGACTGAAGGGTCCTGGGTTTGATTCCAGTCAAGGGCACATGCCAGGGTTGTGGAATTGGTCCCCAATGTGGGGCATGCAGGATGCAGCTGATATTTCTATCTCTCCCTCTCCCTTCTTCTCTGAAATCAATAAAACTATTTAAAAAAATAAAAGAATATTATACTAAAGTGCCATAAATATCTGTTTTATTGAATGCTAGAGCAAAAAAAGAAAAAGAATTGTTTTACTTCTATAAGAATCTCTCTCAACTAACAAGTGACTGAGTGCCCATGGGAATCCCTTTGCGTGTTACAGAAGACTGCCTATGCTCAAGGTAGATCAAAATGTGGCCTTTGAGTTAGACAGATGACAGCTGCTCTGGGCTGAGCTGTGCTGGGCTGGGCTGAGCAGTTACAGGGAGATTTCTAAGGGAGTGATGTTGCTCTGCACCATTTTATTATAAACTAGAGGTCCGGTGCACGAAATTTGTGCATGGGAAGTGGTCCCCTCAACCCAGCCTGCACCCTCTCCATCTGGGACCCCTCAAGGGATGTCTGACTGCTGGTTTAGGCCTGATCCCTCTCACAATCCAGGACCACTGACTCCTAACTGCTCACCTACCTGCCTTCCTGATCGCCCCTAACTGCCCCCTCTGCCTGCCGGCCTGATCACCCCTCATTGCCCCCCCCCCCGCTGGCCTTGTTACCCTCAACTACCCCCCTGTCAGCCTGGTTGCCTCCAATTGCCCCCCCTGTTGGCCTGGTCACCCCCAACTGCCTCCCCCTGCCGACCTGGTTGCCCCACGCAACCTGCTGTTTGGTCATTACTGTGACAGAGTCCCGGACAGTTTGCATATCCCTCTGTTATTAATATAGATGTGGATGGTTTCTATGTGTCATAGTATACTATAATCCACATATAATTACTATCACTACTATTTATGTGCATGCATTTATTAGTAATTTTAACTACTGTTATGTTTTTAATTATATTTTTGTAATTCTGGATTTTATCTTACATGTGGATTGAATCTCTCTTTTATTTGTACATCTCACAAATTTTCTCTTTCTCCTTTCCTGTAGGTTTTTCAATGAGATTTTAAAGTTTATCATCTATATCAATAATCATTTCCTCTATCATCTTTTGTATGTGGAGGTATCCCTCCCAATTTTTAATTTGGCAGTCATATTTCTCTTCCCTTCCAAATTTTAAATATCTTTTTTTTTTCTTTAAAATGATGAAATAGTTGAATTGATATATTTTCTCAAGCTTGTTAGAACTCATCTCTGAATTGACCTGTGTTCTCTGCTATATCCAATATGTCTCTTTTGGAGGACTGAATACCTCTTGTTTAACAAAATGGCCCCTTCTTTTTTATCCACTTGACTTGTTATACATGCAATGGATTTTATCATCTTCCCATTTAGTGGGAAGCACAGCTGGGCTAGTTTGTTAAATAGAGACCCTTCCTAGGAAAAGCATTCTGTCTACTCTGTACTCTCATTTCTGACTTTGGTGCATAGAGTTCTCCTCTGATCCCAAAGGACAGATTTCCTGACTACATTGTGACCGTCCGTTCCAGGAATCATTCCAACGCTTGCCAGGCCTTCTAGCAGTGCACTCATGAAGAGATTTTTTTCACTTACCTTAGTTTATTGTTCTTTATTCTTCCAAAGTAATGGTGTTTGAAGAGTGAATGGATTTTATCTATGTTACCTATATATATTTCTGGTTGGTCCTTTATGCCTCTTTCATTACATTCCCATCTTCACTCCACCTAGAAGGAATTTTAAATTTCTGACAGGTTGTAGTCATTCTTCTTTATTTCCAGTCTTTCTCTGAGACTATCAGTGGCAGAGGGAGAGATTGGATGCTGAGAGGGTTTTGACTAACTGCCGCCAGAGTTATTTCCTCCCTCTAAATCAGAGACCACCCCATTCATTCCCCATCTTTCTTCTCTAATTGCTCTGTTATGGATTGAATGTTTTTGTCCCTGCAAAATTCATATGTTGACGCTCTAACCCCCATTTGGTAGTATTTGGAGGTAGGGTCTTTGGCAGTAACTAGTTTTAGGTGAAGTCATAAGAGTGGGGGCCTCTCTCCCTGTTGTGTGAGGACACTTCAGGAAAGCAGCCATCTGCAAGCCAGGAAGAGAGCTTTCACCAGAACATAACCAAGCTGCCACCCTGATCTCAGACATACAGCTTCCAGAACTGTGAGAAAATACATTTCTGTTTTTTTAGCTGCTCAGTTTTTGGCATTTTGTTATTGCAACCTGAGATGGCTAAGACGTGTTTCTTCTTTGTCTCTTTTTTGTTAACAAATATTTGTTAAGCCTGAAGCATGTTCCACGCCCTGTTCTAAACAAAGAACACAGTGGGAAAACAAACAAGCAAAGAAACAAGCACACAACAAACAACAACAACAAAAGCATAGCACTTATGGAGAGTAAATTGTAGGGAGTGCTATATGATGTATGTTAGATGGCAGCATATACTATGGAAAAAATATAGCAATAAAGGGCAATGAGAATTCAGAGGGGGAAATTGTTTTCCTAACAAAGTGACACTTGCATAGAGAGCTGAAAGATGAGAAGGGATAAGGAGGAAGTTATGGGGAAAAAAGGTTTCCAGGAAGGAGGAACATCAAGTTTAAAGGCCATACATAAAAACATGCTCGATGTGTTTATAGAACAGCAGGGAGGCCCATGGGTGTGCAGTGCAATGAGAGTAAGTAGTAAATGAATGCAGGGAATTAGTTAGCACCACCCTAATTTCCCTAGAGCACAATAATAGTGCTGTACCTTTGCTCAAAACCTTCAGTGGTTTGTAATTGCCTGAAGAATACGTTTCAAATTCTTTACCATGGCATCAAAAGTCTTGCTCAAACTGGAACTTCCATTATGTTGTCTCATTTCTTCACCCTTCTTAATTCTCCACTCTGGTTACATTCAACATTTTCCCAGACAATTCCATGCAGATTCCTAACTCATCGTGGCTTCCCCATAAATTCCCTTTACCTGCCAAAGTTGGTCCAGCTCAGATGCTACCTTTTCTACCTGACACCTTCCTCCAATGACCCTGAGTCAACTTAATCACTCCTACCTCTGTTCTTCCATAGCGATTTTGACTATATTGAAACCCTGATTTAATTGTTCCCTACACTTTAAATTGACAGTTACATGGATGTTTTTCCTACTAAATTATAAGCTTCCTAGGTCAAGGCCTTCTGCATCTCTAAAATATCTCTTTGCTTAAAGAGAACTAACTCTAAACCAATTATGTTTGTAATCTTTCATCAAGAAACTGGTCAAAATTAATTAAGAATTCATTTCCCTAAACAAAGGTATCTGTAACCAGGTGGCATCTCATAGTCTTTCCATCATCACAGTGCTGCATTCCCATAGACAGTTTAAGAGATGTGAAATCTGACTATAGATTCAGTCTGAATATTACACTAGATTACCTGAGATTCCACGGTAAATAAGAAGATTATTCATAGCCCCTATCTCTTAGAAGCCCAAATTTAAAAATTTATAACATAACACCATTTGAAGTCCTTATGCTTTTTATATTAAATTTTTAAATTGCATTTATTGGGATGACATTGGCTAATAAAATTATATAGGTTTCAAGTATGTAATTCTATGATACATCATCTGTATGTTGCATTGCGTTTCCACCATCCAAAGTCAAATCTCCTTCCATCACACCTTTTATGCTTTATTACCCCAAACCCCCTTCCATGTACATCTTATTTGATGTTCATTAGAAGTCTGTGTTTATGAGTTTTTGTTTGTTTGTTCTTGATTTTTTTTTTGCCTTCAGTTTTACACACCACATATGAATGAATTCATATGGTTCTTGACTTTTTCTGTCTGATTCTGCTTTGCATGATATTATCAAGATCTATCCACGTTGTTGCAAATGAAAGCATTTCATCTTTCTTGTATCTAAGTAATATTCCATTGCATATATGTATCACATCTTTATCCATATGGGCAAATAATTTTTGACAAAAGAGCTCAAAACGTACAATGGAGAAAAGAAAGCCTCTTTAATAAATGGTGTTGAGAAAATTGGAAAGCTGCATGCAAACAAATGAAACTAGATTATTTGTCCCCCTCTACAAAAACTAACTCAAAATGGCATCAAAGACCTAAATATGGGACTTGAAATGATAAATCACATAGAAGAAAACATAGGTATTGAACATATGGACCTTGGTTTTGGAGAGGATTTTATAAATTTGACCCCAAAGGCAAGGGAAGTAAAGGCAAAATAGATAAATGGGAGTGGATCAAACTAATCTATATATGTAAAAGCCTAAATGACCAAACGATTAGTCAACCGGTTGCTATGACATGCACTGACCACCAGGAGGCAGACCTCAAAGCAGGAGCTGCCCCCTGGTGGTCAGTGCACTCCCACAGCAGGAGCACTGCTCAACTGACTGACCTGTCCCTGTGGCCCACCAGCCTGGCAGCAGCCACTCCCTCCCTCAGTAGTTCTGCAGGTCCAATCTCAGGAGAACAGGACAGGCACCAACAGAGGGGGGCCGCTGGCACGATCCCGACAGTGCCACAGGCCTCTTGGAAGTCAGTCTCGGGCACCATGGCCACTTCCCCTCCGTAGATGCTCTGCAAGGAAAAAACAATATAAAAGTGGCTGCCAGGTGGCTCCCAACAACCAGCGTTGATGGACCTGATCCCAGTCCAGAAAGGGCATCCCCTGTCCAACTGGAGGGTAGGTCACATCCTGCCCCCCACCACACACACACACTCCCTCGGGATGGGCACTGGACTTAGAGCTCATGAATCACGGAGGCAGGAGGCTCTCCCAACCAGGGCTGACTGGGTGTGAGCCCATGGCAGGCGCAGCAGGACTGGGAAGAGCAGGAGTGGCAGGCAGGAGCAACAGGTGGCATTGGACTGTAGGTTTCAGCCTTATCCCTGCAGGCCACCCTGAGGGACCCCACCCATGCACAAATTTGTACAATGGGCCTCTAGTTTTCATTATAAGAGAAGTAGCTTCAGGAATTAGCCTCTGAATTACTGCAACTTTAGATAACCTCAAATGAATATTATTCACAACTTCCAGGGAACTAAAGATTCCAATAGTTTAGAAGGGCTGAAAATAATTGGCAACTCTATGGAAGTACTTAAGATACTGGATAAAACACCTGCCTCTGTTCCAGGAGAAGCATGTTTTCTAAAGACTTCCTGTTGCCTGCCATTCTCACTTCTTCAGGACCAAGTATTCACCGAAAGTAGAAAATGTTTGTGTACTAGCTCATGCTTCTGTTCAAATGCGGACAGAGCCAACAGATTTGGCACTGAAACTAACAAAAATTACAACAAAAACAAACAATACTTCTTCAATTTAAAATTTCCCTTCAAAACCCATATCTTTTCTACATGAAAATCTACCTCAGTAACCTCGATTGGATACATGTCTATAAGTTAGCTTGCAGGTAGATTTGCATTTGTATTTTATGTGATTCACTGTCCATTACTGCAAATTTTGTTTACAGATATGACCAAATATCTAGCTATGTAATGGAAATGTTGAAAACTGCTTTGAAGTGATACCTGTCAAGAATAGTCAAATACAAAAGGAAAATGAAGCCAAAAAAGAGACATTGCTGCATCCCTCTGGCTCCTCTAAACCACCCCCTCCTATTTTCTTCCAACACACCACACACACACAATCTCACATACACCATGAATATATTTGAAATTCAACACAAGTGAAAAAAAAATCTTGTCTCAGAGTTTTATTCAGAAAGATAATAGCTTTTTGCCACAGTGAAATTAAACAAACAGGATGCTGACAAAAAAAAGTAAACCTTATTCTAGCAAATCCAACAAATTCAAATGTATTGTTCTCTACTAAATACCCAAGAATAGTTCAATTCATATACAAATGAAGAAATTAGCTTTAAAAATTAAAAATCTAAAGGTGATCATTATAAACTTGAGAGTATGATTCTTCATTTGATGCTTAACGCAGAAGAGTCACCTTTCTTTTCTAAAAGCCTCTCCTAATGTTTTTTTCCAGCAAATATAAATTCAGTTGAACTTTTCAGGAAGAAAGCTTATTGAAAACGTTAAATGGGAGCATCTATGAGGTAGGATGACACCACGAAAGGATCTCTGACTTGGAAATAGCTTTTATGTATTATAGTGTTCATTATTCTCTATAACCTTCCTGAAGCTTAGTATCCTCTAAAAGGTGGTATTAGAATGAGATATTTTCTATAACCTTTTGAGCTCTGGTATTTGATTTTTTATATACTACTAGAGGCCTGGTGCATGAAATTCATGTACTCGAGGGGGTGGTGTCCTTCTGTCCTGCATGCACCCTCTCACAGTCCAGGAGCCCTTGGAGAATGTCCAACTGATGCAGAAGCAGGAGAGGCTGAGCAGCACTCCCGCTGTGGGAGCACACTTACCATGAGGGGCAGCTCCTGCATTGAGCATCTGCCCCCTGGTACAGTGCACGTTATAGCAACCGGTTGGTTGATTTGCATATTAGCCTTTTATTATACAAATCAACCAAATGGCAAGACGACTGGTCTCTATGATGCACACTGACCACCAGGGGGCAGACACTCAACTCAGGAGCTGTCAGACATCCCCTGAGGGCTCCTGGACTGTGAGAGGGCAGAAGCCGGGCTGAGGGACCCTCCCCCACTCAGAGTGCACAGATTTCGTGCACCGGGCCTCTGGTACAGGATAATGGAGATATTATATATAATGGGAGACTATTATAGTATGAGAGATAATCATAAGATAGCGGCATCAACATCATCTGGGAATTGTAGAAATGCACATTCCCTGGCCCCGCCTGAGATCTACAGACCAGACCCTGTGTGGATGGACCCACACTCCAGTTTTAACAAGGCTTCAAGGTGATTCTGATGCCTGCTCACACTAAGAACCACTGATGTGAGGTCAACTTTGAGATTTCACACTGCTAATGTCATGGTGGTGTTGGTTAAGTAAGAAGATTTATACTAACTCTAGATTAAGAAGGGTACAGCTGGGGTAGATGGGAAGGGGAGGAACAGCTCAGCAGCCCCATAGAGTAAGAAAGCTCTGGGCTAGAGGGGTTGGGCTGAGTAAACATTAGAGGCCATTTTGCAATAGGCCTTATGCTTGCTTTATAACTCACACCATTCCCTGGTGTTGGAAACATTCTTTCTTTTTTAAATTAATATAGTACTAGATGATTAGCGTTCTAAATGCAGTCTGAGTACCTCTGGCTATTTTTAGTTTGGTCCTCAAGCAGATGTCACCAGAATTTTATATCTAGTCATTAATAGTTTATTTGTATGGTTTTATAAATACAGCAGGTCCTTGCATAACATCGTTTTGCTCAACTTTGTTTTGTTATAAAGTTGATGAGATGCAATAGGAACTTAACTCTTGTTTATATCAATTAGCCTGTGGTAAAATTAGTTTCATTGTACAGGCATAGCTCAAAGATACTGTGGGTTTGGTTTCAGATCACCACAATAAAACTAGTCACACAATTTTTTTGGTTTGCGGTGTATATAAAAGTGATGTTTACAGGATACAGTATGCCATAGAATTGTCTAAAAAAACAAAATACATACCTAAATTAAAAATAGTTCATGGGTAAACCATGTTAACCATAATCTGAGCTAGTTATAACCTTTTTTCTAAAAAAAACAAAACTAGCACACAATATCTATGAAGCACAATAAAACAAGGTATACATGTATGTGGTTTTGCCACAGTTCCAAATACCTATCAACAAAGTTAAGTGAGAACTTTAACAGACCAGTGGCTCTGGATTCTCACATGACCCCGGACTTAACCTAGGAAAGGACTCTGCTTGATGCAGATGGTTAGGTGTTCCTGCCACTACCTATCTCAGATCACTCTATCATTTTAAGTTTTGCCCCTTTTGATACTGAAAGGGTATTTATTACTCAACTAGTGGCCTGGTGCACAAAATTTGTGCACCAAGGGGATGGTTCCCTCAGCCCAGCTTGTACCCTCTCCAATCAGGGATCCCTTGGGGAATGTCTGACTGCCTGTTTAGGCCAGATCCTCATTGGATATCCCTCTCACAATCTGGGACTGCTGGCTCCTACCACTCACTTGTCTGCCTGCCTGATCGCCCCTAACTGCTTCTGCCTGTCTGATTGCGCCTAACCCCTCTGCCTGCCTGCCTGATCACCCCTAACCTCTCTGCCTGCCTGCCTGACTGCCCCTAACTGCCTCTGCCTGCCTGGTCACCCCTAAATGCCCTCCCCTGCTGGCCTGATCTTGCCCCCAACTGCCCTCCCCTGCTGGAAAATTTGGTTCTGATTGGTCGGTTTCGATGCCAGTCAGCGTCAAAAACTCTACCTCCTAGGCAGCCATTGGCTCCTCACAGTTCACCCAGATTTGGTTCTGAGTGGTCAGTTTCTATGCCAGTCAGCGTCTCCGGGCCTATCTCTGGGCCTGATCAGAGAAGCAGGGCTGATCAGCAGCCCCTGCGGAGGCCCGGAGAGAAAGAGAAAGAGAGGCGTGGCTGCTGGCGAAGCCCAGAGAGAAAGAGAGTGGCAACGGTTGATCAACAGCTGCCACGGAGGCTGCGGATCAAACCCTGCCTCTCTGTCCGAGCCTCTCTCTGGGCCTGATCCGCAGCCCCCTCGGCAGTCAGTGCTGGGACACTGCGCCTGCACTGGTGGCAGTCAGTGTGGGTCGCCACAGGAACCCAGCACTGACTGCAGGACTGACTTCCAGTGTTCAGTCAGTCATTACAGATCCTGGGTTTTTATATATTAGGATGATTGTTGGTCTGATTGAAGGGTGTCTGTTGCCATTTGGTGGCCTCCCACTTTGGACTAAGGCCATAGAAAAAAATGTGCATTCACTGTGCTTGCTGGCTCCAGCACAGCTCATCTCAAACAGTGCCCAGTACTGCTGTGGCTATAGGGGCCTCTTTGATCTGCTGAAATCTGTCATCCCATCACAGTTCTTCCATAGATCTCACAAGGTCTGGCTGTGTCCAGACCCAGAGTCCACAGTGTCTCAGCGTTTCATTAGCATCCCCACATCTTCTGCCCGAAGCCTATGGACTTCACCATCCAGCTCACTCAGTGGCTCACAGTTTTGTTCTTGGTGTCAGTGGCACAGACTGAGTCCTGCTGAAGGAATGCATCTTTCTACAGAAGTGGTTTTTACACTAGGCCATTTTAATTTACCTTGGGAAGAGAGGCCTGCCCCGCCAGTAATAATATTTCCTATTTCCCATCAAATCCAGTTACTCAGAGGAAGCAAACATGTTAATGTTTAGTTGTTCTGGGATTAGGAAAATAAAATGTAGTGTGATCACTGCTTTGCTATATCAGACAAAGTTGATGAGTGTATGGGTGTACATGTTTTCCTTTTGAGAACCAGCTAATAATAAGGCATTTCAAGATAAAGATTTTTTTGAGGAAGTAAAAGAAAGTAAAACTGCAATATCTGTGGTGAGTACATTTACCCCAAGGCATTTATCATAAAAAGCACTTTGTTTCTGATTACATGACTCTGACAGCTGGGATAAGGAAGCAATCACATTGGGAAATTGTCAGACACTATCACAGGCTCCTTTGGCTTACATCAGTTTTGCCTTTTTTCTTCTTCTGACCAAAAACTCTTGGTTCAATTCCATTTGAATGTCAACAATAAAAAACATAGCAAAGGCTTCATGAGCAAATGTTCAAACATCGGGGGAAAATAATCAAAGGACAGTTATTCTTATGTACTCGCCTAAAGATATATATCGCTGTTTGATGTGCACATACAATTTATAATGACCTTTCACAAAGCTAAAGTGATCAGAACAAGAAAACGCATCATTTGAAATATTTGGGAAGAAAGTTTTATATCATCCTTTCATGATGATAGAACTGTTTGTCTCGTTTCCTAAAACAGGCTTCTGGTTGTAACTTAAAGAAAATAAAGATGACAGTCCTAGGTGATCAATCATGTCTAATGATCACTCTTATTTTAACAATGAGGAAACAGAGACACGAGTGGGCACAGATGGGCAACAAGTCAGAGATGACCTTGTAAGTCAGTATTACCAGATAGAACTGATCCCCAAAGGCCTCTTCTTTTTGTGCTTCAGCTGCTAGCTTGTGTGGGCTTTTTAGTTTAGTTGTGTCCGGGATAAACTATTTGAAAGCATATCATAGCATGCAACCCAGCAGGGTTTGAATGTGATTAGACCCAAGTGAAGCACCATTATAAACAGGAGGCATGCTCAAATGACATGACATTTTGAGTGAGTGCCCAACGTAGACCCCAGTGTGTTCGGCTTTGTGTTTGTATTTGTTTCTTTGATTCTTAAACTGATTTCTTTTCAGAAGAAAATGTGCTTTCCTGAAACAACTAACAGGATGTTTCATAGGTCACATGCTATTTTCAGGACCAGGGAAGAACAGCATGTGTTATGGATGAAGTGAAAAACATCATTGCTGAGTTTGCCAGGCTCTGTAATCGCAGGTCAAGGCATTACCTTTGAGTTTGTTTTTTAATTCTTAAGTTTCCTTTCTTTTTTTCTTTGATGACTACCTTGCAGGTTTTCTTCACCAATCAACCTTGATGCAGTCACTCACAATCTCTTTTTGCACTTTAAAGGTACAATGTGCTAATAAATCCAAACCTTCTATTGCCTGTTGGGCTGGAACTTGGTCCTATTATTCTAATTCATCTCAACCAATTCATTGCAATAGATGTCCATGCTATGCACGAAGCCCCATGCCAGCCACTATTTGAAGACTGTTTTTAAACTCAATCATATCTCCCTCAAAAGCTCGACATATAATATGTCCTCATCACATAAATAAAAGTTAATATATTTGCTTTATAAAGTATATAATTAGATATGCTGAAGTGTTCAGGGGCTGTGTTATTATGGAAACTATTGACTGGACAATCTACAGTATTATTTAAAATACTATTATTGGGGGGGGCACCTTGTCTGTATCATATCCTTGCTTTAAATGAGTTTTTCCTTAATAGCCAAAACATCACATTTAAAATGGTTACTATGAAAGATTATGCAAGGAGTTGACTGTTAAATTCACTATAAACTTCATTTTGGTAGAGTCAATCAAAAAACAACATTTGTATGTGACTAATAGCTCTAAAATCATAGCATATTAAGGTTATAATTAGAGGAGGGCTACTAGAATTTGTTGACCAGCTTTTATGTTCCATGTGACTCTAGTTTGCTTCCCTTTTGAGTTCCTACATCCAATACCCACTTTTTATAAAGATATTGATAGTGGAGTCAAGAGCATTAATTCAACATTTTACACATGCGTCAGGAGTAAAGCATGAGGACTCTTGATATCAATCTCCTCCTCTATTCACTACTGTGTGATACCATTCATCACCCCTGTTGTACATGAGCCTACTGGTATTCTTATTTTGAAAAAAAAAGTTTAATTCTCTCATCCGCTCCATCTCCAATTAAAGATTTATCCCATCTGGAATCACAGATTTTTATTTGTTTGTTTCATTCAAAATTACTTCAATTTGATTTTAATTCTGTATTCCTGTGAAGACCAAAATCTTTATAACTTGGGCTATAACACCATAGCTATAGTTAGTTATAGCATCATGGAAATTATAGAAACCAAAAGAAAATCTTCATAGGTTACAGTGCTGAAGATTACATTTTTGTGTGATTTTAGCATAGAGAGTTCTTCTTGGTAAGTGTAAAATGCTGCATATGTACAGAGAACTTGTCAGCTAAAAATGCTTGAGGCTTTAGTCTGCGTTTCAACAGGATGTGTATGAGCAGATGTTTATTTCAACACTTCATCAGTTGAGCCATTACTGTATATTTTTTGCCTAAAGAGTAAGAAGGTAATGCTGAAATGGATGAAGGAGTGAACAATGAAAGACACAATGTTACCCAGATTGCTTAAGAAAATGTAGGCAGAAGAAGTGCGTAAGAATGAATAAAATAATGATTAGCAGTGCAATTTTTTCATGTAGATGGTCATTCTCTTTGTGTTGCTCTTGAATAGTTGGTTCTTTGAAAGAGTCCCTTAAGAAGAGAATTAAGCACTGATCTTAATTATTATATAAGGACTACCAGTAGGAAAGGGGCCTAATTTTAGGATTCAGGAATATCAGGGTGCAAAGACATCTTTGAAATCAATGATTTTGAAGAGACATAACTGATTTGGCAGAAAAAAGTGGAAATGAACATTGAGTACCTACCAGTATATCATTTTGGTTATATGTTAAGTTGTTTCACATACAGCATCTCATTTAACATTTATATAACACTGTTGGATTTATTTTTTCTTCTTCTTATTATTATTTAAATAGTTGATTTTCAGAAAGTTTAAATAATGTACCATGGTCATTAAGCTAGTAAGGGCCATAATGTGGGACTCCAGGGGTGTATAACTCTTCATTCACTATATCATGCCCCTTTCACAAAACATGTTAGAGCTGGTATTACCAACAAGAGGCAGGAAACTGCTTTGTTCTTAGGATAATAACCTCCAAGGGTGGGGCAGATGGAAGGAAGTAGAGAAATCTGCAGTTAGAGGCAGGGGTGATATTCTAAATGCTTAACACTGCACAGGCTAATTTATCAGAAAGGTTAGTAACATCAAACAACTATAGAGATGTACCAGTGCTTTCCAGAGAGAGAGGGGGAAAGACAGAGAGAGAGAGAGAGAATCTAGACATTCAAAACCACTATTCCCCCTTTCAAGAGCTTCTGATGGTAAAATAAGTTTATATAACCTGACTAGAGGCCCAGTGCACAAAAAGGTAGGGTCCTTAGGCCTGGCTGGCAATCAGGGCCAATCGAGGCCTCCCTTCTCAGTGCTGCCAGCTGCCAGCCAGGGCCTTCCTTCACTCCATGCTGCCCCCTGGTGGTCAGTGCATGTGATAATGAGCAGTTGAACTCCTGAGGGGACAATTTATATATTAGCCTTTTATTATATAGGATATTTTCCTCATTGTCTTATTTTTCTGTTCATTGTTACTCAGTATACTTTTTTGATTTGTATTTATTTGTCTCTTCAAATATTGGTGTTTTCTTTATTCCAACCTCCAACCTCTTCATTTGTATTTTTCTTACCTTCCCCATTTTGGGGATACCATTCTTTTCCGAGGAAAGGTGACTTCCAACTCTTCCAATTTTTTGTTTCTTAAATTGATCATACCCACTTCTCATGCTGTCACATGCACAATAGGCTTTCTACTCCTCCTGCATCACCTACTTCAGCAGTGTACCACTTGGTCATCCTTGACCCTTTTCTCACCTTCACATCCATTTCCTATATATCAACAATTACTCTTTTCTCTATTTTGCTCCATGTCTACCCAGACCTCTATATCTTAATGCCAAAGTTTTGGACATTGCCTTGTCATCACTAACTTAGATAAATTCAATCATCTCCTAATACATCTTGTTGTGTCCACTCTTGCTCAGATCACTCTATCTTCCACACTGGTACAGGAGAGCATTCTTTAAAGCACAGAAACAGTTAGGTGACCCTCCTCTTTTATTTCCACCTTTCTAACATTCACTGTGACTCAGAAGTGAGTTGATTTAGGTTTGCTTCCTTCATTTAATTGAGAGAAAAATTAATTTTAACTTGAAAAGCTATGGGTAATATTTTTGGATGGGTAAGGAAATCATAATATTTTAAAAGCACTTGTCAGATAAAAATGCACCTTAGCAATAGCACAAAGAAAACTTATTGCCTATAGATGAAATTAATCAGTCCACAAAATTTTAATAATTAAATGAGGAGCCTATTGCAGAATTAAATTGGAAATATGGTAAAAAAAAAATCAGAGGAGCACCTATTAAATTAAACTTAATTGAACTAGATTAAGCTGAATTCAAAGTGATTAGGCCAAGGTTGACATCATTATGAATTTTAATAATAATTAATAATGTTTATTGAACACCTAGTTGATATAGGGTATGACAAAGTCCCTTCCCCTGAGTTTATCATCCAAATTAGAGAGGGAGACTAAAAGTCTGCTGAAAAAGTAAAAAGGAGAAATAGACCTCAGGGAAATTATTTCTAATACAACTGACTCAATAGGAGAAGAGCTTAGAGTTTTAATGGAAGTAGATAATTTAAAAGAATGTTAAATTCTTTGAGGTTATTGAAGGGATGAAAAAAGCCCTGGAATTTTATCCTAAAAAGATAGTTACTGATGAGGTGAAAAAGTGTGTGTGAATTTTAGTAGAAAGGAAAATTTAAGAAAATAAAATTACAAGATGTGATGACCCAAGAGGAAAAATACATATATCACTTCACTTGGTGGGAAATAAGTTTTAATGACTCTATTATCCTATATAATAAACGCCTAATATGCAAATCAACTGACCAGTGGAACGACCAGTCACTATAATGTGCACTGACCACCAGGGGGCAGACACTCAATACAGGAGCTGCAACCAGCCCACATGCCCCAGGCCAGCCAAGGCAGGTTGCCCCACCAGTCACCCCACAGATTGGCCCTGGTCTCCAGCCAGGCCTAGGGACCCTACCCATGCATGAATGTCATGCACTAGGCCTCTAGTTATATATATATCTATAAGGAATTTTTTAATCTCCTAAATTTTCATCATAGCATATGGTTGCCCATAGATTATTTTTAAATTTTTTAATCAAGACTTTATTTTTATGCCAGTTTAAAGTTCACAGAAAATTGAGGAGAGGAAACAGAATTTCCCCATATACCCCTGCCACAAAACATGTATAGCCTTCCCCATTATCAGCATTTCGACCAGAGTGGTACATTTATTATAATCAATGATTCTACATTGACAATTATAATATCCCAGAATCCACAGTTTATATTTCAGTTTACTCTTGGTGTTCTACTATTCATTAATTCTTTCTATTCTATTCTGAATCTGAGTAAAGTCAAGTTAATTATTTATTTATTTTAGTTTTTAATACTAAATTAATTTATTTATTTTCTAATAATCATTATTTTGAGGCATGATTAAAAAGATTATTTTTCTTTTACCTCTTATAAATGTGCTGAAAAACATAATTCCAAAGAATACTTCTGAGAGTGTCTTGAGCAAAGGCAGCATCTTTGAAATAAGTAAGAAGTTTTTCAGAATACCACATCAAAAAATAAAGCTCATTATGCCTTATTACATAGGCACAACTTTCAAAGATAAACACAAACTTGTCAGGAGCAGTAGTTTTTCAATGGCTAATGTCTGCTGCTTTCTCTTTAAAAATCCTCTTTGTCACTAGAGGAATGAGCACTCTCTTTAACTTGATCTCTTTCCTCTCCTGCATGGGAAAGGAGGTATTCCCTGCCTTTCTCAAGCTTTGACCAACGATCTCTCAGCTATTCCTCGGGGAAGATGTTAGCAGTTTATTCATTACAAAATTTGTGCACAGGGTGTGGGCCCCTCAGCCCAGCCTTCACCCTCTCCAATCTGGGACCCCTTGGGGGATGTCCGACTGCTGGTTTAGGCCTAATCCCAGCATCGAGCCTAAACTGGCACTTGGACATCCCTCTCACAATCCTGGACTGCTGGCTTATAATCGCTCATCTGCCTGCCTGCTTGGTTGCCCCTAATTGCCCAACCCGCCAGCCTGATAACCCCTCACTGCCTCTGTGTGCCAACCTGATCACCCCTAACTGCCCCCGCTGCTGGCCTGATTGTCCCCAACTGCCCCCCACTGCCAGCCAGGTTGCCCCCAACTGCCCCCTCTCTGCCAGCCTGGTTGCCCCCAACTGCTCCCCCCTGCCAGCCTAGTCACCCCCACTGCCCCCCCGCCAGCCTAATCACCCCCAATTGCCCCACCTGCTGGCTTGTTGCCCCCAACTGCACCACCCCTGCTGGCCTAGTTGCGCCTAACTGCCCCCCCCCAGCCAGTCTGGTCAACTCTTACTGCCCCCCTGCTGGCCTGGTTGCCCCCAACTGCCCCCCTCTGCCCTCCTGGTCATCCCCAACTGTCCCCCCGCCAGACTGGTTGCCCCTCATGGCCCCCCTGCCAGCCTGTCGCCCCATGCAGCCTGCTTGTTCAGTCGTTTGGTCGTCCCTCACTAAGCCCCATGCTGGCCTGGTTGTAGGCAGCCATCTTGTGAGGGTGTGAGTGTTAATTTGCATATTACCTCTTTATGATATAGGACTAGTGTCAATCATTGATTCAAATAGAATGATTCCCTCTTATAAAAGGAAGCCTTCAATAAACCAGATATATAATGGCTATGTGACCAATTTTATGGTTCTATAACAGACAGACTTCCCTCTCTTCTAAGAATAAAGATGCACTTCCCCACTCTCAAGAGGTTCCTTAAGGATGCAGAAAAAAATCACAAATTTAGGCTAGCTTGAGAAAAACATTGTGATTTCTAAGCATAGGGAAATATTGTACACATATTAGAAATGTGATGAGCTAATAAAAATTATATGAGAGCAAGTATGTAAATCATAAACTCTTGGCTCCATCCCCCCAGTGGTATGAAGGTTATAATTTTCTAAAATTAAAACTAAATACCAAAAGGTAACATAGAAGAAAACTTAGGTGATTTTGACTTTGGTAATGACTTTTTGATACAACACCAAAATGACACTCCATGAAAGGTTGATATTTGGACTTCATCAAAATCAAATATGTCTTCTCTGTGAAAGACACTGTTAAGAGAATAAAAATAAAATCCACAGACTGGAAGAAAATATTCAAAGAACACATATCTGAAAAATAACTTATTTTGAAAATATGCAAAGAGCCCCTAAAACTCAACAATAAGTAAACAAGCAATTAAAGTGAGTAAAAATATATGAACTCATAAATATAGAGAGATGCTACTAAGCATATGTTAAGGTACTCAACATCATATATCATTAGGGACTGAAAATTAAAATGAGAGTGTGATACCACCACATACTTATTAGAATGGCAAAAGTCCAAAACACTGATAACGTAACATCAAATGCTGGTGTGAATGTCGAGCAACAGGAACTATATTTCACTGATGGTGAGAAAGCCAAATGGTAAAGCCACTTTGGAAAACTGTATGGTAGTTTCTTACAGAGCTAATAGAGGATTACCACACATCCAGCTATTGTGCTCCTAGGTATTTACCCAAATGATTAGAACATGTATGCCCATTGAAAAACCTGCACATGAATAGATACAGAAGCTTAATTTCTAATTGCCAAGCTCAGAAACAATCTAGATAGCCTTCAATAGGTAAATGGCTAAATAAATTATAGAATATTCATAATGCAATATTATTCAGTGATAAAAAAAATGATCTGTCAAGTCACAAAAAGGCATGGAGAACCCTTAAATGCATGTTACTAAGTGAGAGAAGCCAGTCAATTTGATTTCAACTATACTACATTTTAGAAAGGCAAAAGTATAGAAATAGCAAAGAGATCCATATTTGCCAGGAGTTCATCATGAGAAGTTGAATAGGTAGACACAGGATTTTTACAGAAATAAAACTATTCTATTGGATACTATAATGGTGAGTACATGACATTATGCTTTTGCCAAACTCCACAGAACTGTATAACACAGTGAACCCAAATGTAAATGATAGTATTTGGTTAATAATAGTATAATACTAGTTCATCAATTGTAGCAAATGTACCGCAAAATGTTAATAATAGGTAAACAAGAGGTATGGGGAGAAGGAATATATAGAAACTCTGTATTTTCTGCTCAATTTTTGTGTGAACCTAAAATTGCTCTAAAAAATAAAGTCTATTAAAAATAAATATTCTGCCCTGACCCCTGTGGCTTAATGGATTGAATATTGTCCCATGTATCAAGAGGTCACCAGTTTGATTCACTATCAGGACACATGAACAGGTTGGGGGCTTGATCCCCAGTAGGGGGTGTGCAGGCAGCCAATCAATGTTTCTCTCTTATGGATGTTTCTATCTCTTTCTCCTTCTCCCTTCCTCTGTCTCTTAAATCAATTTTTAAAATCTTGTTAAAAATTAAACAAATAAATAAAAACACTATCAGCTCCAACTCATGAAGAACCCTAATACTATCATGTCCAATATTTCTGTGTATTCCTAAATTATATTTGTATCTGAGGGTCCACATGCACAATAAATGAATTCAGAGTAGGATAGAAATTCTCTGATAAAAACATTAGTGATTTAGTCTGACAGAGGACATATTTTTATTAGAGATGATTTTTGTTTGCTCTGTACGTGTATGTGTGTTTGTCTTTGCAAACAACAAGATGTCATTTAATATTCTGAAACAGATGTTTGTCAAATGTTTTTACCTACTGACTGTCAAAGTACTCAAGATATATAATATCATCACACCAATATAATTTATTTTTAAGGTAGTTTGCCTTAAGTTACTAAAACAGATTTAGTCCTTTAAATGTAGAATTGAACTGATGGTTGGGTAGGCAATAGTATATCCAAGTTGCTCAAAATGTCCAGCGTTCAAAACTATCATAATGAGCCAGATAAATGGGGGGCAGCAGAAATCAGTTGGTTTATTGTTGTCTCCTCTATAAATTAGGTTTTCAGTAACTTTACTTAAGTTACAAAAGGCAAAAATTGATGGAAAGATTTGGCAATATAAAGACCATGGGAACCTCATATGATGGTTTCTGATAATAAAATAAATAATGAGTTAGATAACAAATAAACTTTAAAATGTCAGTAGCTTAATTAACTAAATGTATTTTTTTATTCATATAAAGAATATAATCATTGGATGTGTTGAAGGGTGAGTTTTAGATTCACACAGTCATTCAAGACCCAGTCTGATGAAGTTTTTGTCATTTTCAATGTGAACCTCCTACAGTCATCACATATGTTACTACCCATCTAAAGAATAACAAAAGAGAGAAAAAGTAACACATGAAAAGATTTTGGGGACAAATCCATATTCCTTTTCCCCATATTTCATTGGCTGAAATTTACTCACATGGGTACCTCTAAGTAGAAGGGAGGCTGGGAAATATGTGTGTAAAGAAAATTAGTGTGTTGATAAATAGAGAGAGATGTAGATATAGGTATAATCTCCCAAGTACCTACATTTTACTTATTACACATATTAACTAATGCTTCTGGTAAGAAGATAGAAATGGAGTGGTATTGAGGATACTATATATAGAATTTGATTAATGAAACAAGAGTGAATCTTTCCATGACAACATGTCATGTCTTGAGGAATATGATTAACACATCTCTCTGTAGCTGAGATAAAAATACATACAAAAAAGAGAAAGTTAGTTAGGGTAATCCTACTAAAAATATATGGATTTTTTTTCTCAATGTATTGGGGAGAAACATCTTAAGATTCTTTCTATCATTTTAAGTTCTGTCAATTTTTTTCTTTCCCAGGAGAGCTAATTTCCCACTGCAGTCTTGAGTCATGACAGATAATTAGGAAATTTGGTCAGGTTTTTGCAGTGTCATATTTCTGCAATTTTTGTATTGTTATAAAATAGCTGCAGGGGAGACACGCATACAAAAAATGAATAATACGGGTAAGAGTTCATTAGCCTAAAGTATAATTTTATTGTTTTCCATCTGTTGTAATTATGAAAATAAACTCTTCTGTACTCTCATCAGCAAGATAAATCATCAGAAAGATACTGTGTCTTGCTACTTATCTTGTTACATGTTATAAATACGAACATCTTATCTGTATGGCTGTTTTTCTTTTTCCCTTAGGAGCAGAACCATTGCAGTCTCCCCATTAGAAGTCATTTCCCCCCCCAAACCAACATAGCTTGAGGGAATAGTATTTGTTTAAACTTAATCATTACTGTGTATGGGATTTAGATTTGCATTTGCACATATTTCCAAGGTGACTGAAAAAAACATTATTTTAAGAAAAGAACAATTTAAATAACATAGTTTTGGAGACATGTTTTTTTCTCTGCATATTTATTCAGAATAATGTATGTGCTTTATTTTGAGAGTGTTAGAGTACTCCAGGGGTATCCGTCAACTGCATTTCATGGTGACAAACAACTGAGTCAAGAAATGCAAGCACTATTCTTCCTCTCTTTCATACTCCTGTTATCTAAGCTGCTGAAAGTTTCCTTCAAGCATGCACTGATTATTTTAGAATAGTGAGGAGTGATGTCATTGTGCTGAAGATCAGCTGCCTTAACTCAAATTTATTGTCTCTAAGTTAAGGAAAAGACCTAACTTTGATACTGATGATGTAAAAAATAAAAACTAAGGTTTTCTTTCTACAGCATTATTTGTATCTTTTTCTTTTAAAAAATAAGAAAAATTAATGGTTCTTTATTGACTCTTATTTTATTGTACAATGCACGTTTAATAGACTTAATTTTTAGAGCAGCTTCAGGTTTACAGAAAATTGACCATAAGAAATTTTTTTATACACCCATTCTCCAGACATGCATAGATACCCCACCCATTACTAGCATCCCCCACTAGAGTTGTACATTTCTTACAAATGATAAGCATACATTGACGCATCATTGTCATCCTAAGTCCATAGTTCATGTTAATATTCATTCTTGATGTAGCTTATGTGGGTTTGAACAAATAAGTAATGGCACATATACAATATATCCCATCATACACAATAGTTTTACTGTACTAAAAATCCTAGGTTCTGCATTTATTCATCCCTCCTTTCCCTCCAAACTCTAAAAGCGACTGACCTCATTATTGTTTCCATAGTTTTGCCTTTTCCAGCATGTTATATTGTATGTAGCCTTTTCAGATTGGTTTCTTACAGTTAGTTATATGCATTTAAGTATTTTCTATGTCTTTTTATGGCTTGATATCAAGTTTATTTATCTTGAGTGCCAAATAATATTCCATTACTGGATGTCCCACAGCTTATCCCTTCATTTACTAAAAAACATCTTGGTTTACTTCCAAGTTTTGGCAGTTATGAATAAAGCTGCTGTAAATATCTGTATACATACAATGTATTTTTCATTACTAGTGGGAGATTTTTGAAGAAGCTCTAGAAATTACATGGTCTAGTGATTTTCTCAAGTTTAATTTTCAGAAATCTCTTGAGAAATGTCTTATAATACAGATTCCTTATTCTATGAATAAAAATATCCAGGGATAAGGCCAAGGACACTCTAATTTCAACAAGTTTCTTAAATATCTCTAGTCATCAGCCAGACTTGGGACAGACTGCTCCTGGCAACTCATTAATTTTAGGAAGACATGACACAGAGAGCTTAAGTCATATAACCAGCAAGTGGCAGAGTCAGGCAGGAATAAAAAGTCTTCTTGTTTTTAATTCTCACATTCACATTAATTAGAAATGTGAGAACAGGGCCTCTTTTCTATTATACATGATAAAAGCATGTAAGCATGTTGACTTTTTTATTGTTGTTTGTTAATCCTCACCTGAGAATATTTTTCCATTGATTTTTGTTTTAATTAATTTATTTTTTTTTAGAGAGAGAGAGAATAGGAGGGAGGGAAAGGGAGAGAGAATATTAGAGAGAGAAACATCTATGGGAGAGAGAACCATATGTGCCCCAGAACAGGGCAGGGAGTCGAACCTGAAACCCAGGTATGTGCCCTTGATGGGAAATCAAACCCATGACCTTTCTGTGTGCTGGCTGATGCTCTAACCACTTAGTAACACCAGCTAGGGCTAAAAACATGTTGATTTTATAGGAATACAATAATGCATTTTCTGTACCTTAACACTATGTGAAGACCAAAAAAAGTAGTGAAAATTCACCCTTAATTCAAGGTATTCTAAGTGGACTTAACCTCTAGCAAAATAGAATACTGTGAATTTTCTTCCTTGGAGCCCCTTAGTCAATCTGTGAAGAAGACTGCTTAAATGTTTTGATTTTCAACATTTCTCAATTTAGGGTATTTGAGCTAAGGGTGCCTGCCACTTGAAATTTTCTAAAGACAGTGACATGAGTTAGATTTCCAGGGAATTATACACTGAGCGTATATACCATGAAGAAGCCAACTGTTAGCTAATGGAGGTGTGATTAAAGTTCTTTTCACATTTTTATAATTGCATATTTTTCTCTACAATGAAGATCAGTTGAACAATACCTTGCCATTCCATTTGAGCCCTTATCCTCAGACCTTAAAAACCCATAATAGTTTGGTTTTATAGTTTTAGCTGAATCCTATGATGTATAATATATGTTATTTTTAAAATGTTTTTATAATAACATATATACTGTTTACAGCTCTGTAAACATGTGAAAATAGAGTTAGGCCTTAGAAAATAATGGAAAGATTACAGGGTCCCCCATTTCAAATCATTCTGCATAGGGCACCCCAAAATAGAGAGAAAATTATCAGTTCCCTTTACTTGGGCACCTCAAAGAGGGGATGACTTACAGGACAATCAAATGTATGAAATGATAGTAATGCTTTGTGACCAATGTGAGAGAATAAAGGACAAGAAATTATGAATGGTGCAAAATACTTTTTTAAAAATGTAAAATGTAATCATTCTTTAGCTTCCTCAAAGGGTTGAAGAACCATTTGATAAATAACTTACATGACATGTTTCAGAACTGTCATGTATGGCTGTGCAGGCTATGAAATACAAAACTTCTGGGTGTGTTGTTCACTGGAACTTCAGTGTAAAAGAGGCAATACAGGGCCCTGACTCCTATGGTTAGGCAAGAAAGATGGGTAGTCTTTAACTAATTTTCTTTTTAAAAATTGACTGATGTTTAACCTTGTTGCTCTTCATTTCAAACTGGCTATTTATTTGTTGTGAGAGCTTAAATTAGGTACTTCTTTGTACAAATGTCTTAAACTTATTTAGGTAAATAGAGATTTGTTATTATAAAAATGGCTATTATCTTATTTTGCATAATTGGCACAGGAGTGAAATTGTTGAATTAAATGGTTTAATGAAGAGCATTTAGACATTTTAGAAGAGACCATCCTATATAATAAAAGGCCAGTGACCATAACGGCGTAAGACTAGAATGACTGATCAACCAGTCACTGTGAGGTGGATTTACCTCCTCTCGGTCCCTCCCCCCATCCCACAGGCTCTGATTGCTGGATGGACAACAGGGAACCATGGGGACCTGGGGTGGGTGTCGGTGTCAGGGCAGGACTGTGCACTGGTGAGCGGGTGGAATGGCTGACCTCTTGGTCGCCCCCCGCCCCGGCCCACAGGCTCTTATAGATCACCAGATGGCAAACAGAAAACCAAGGTGGGTGTTGATGGTGGCAGGGCAGGACTGGGGACTGGTGAACAGGCAGAAGATGGCCCTGATCGCAGGCTAGGCCTACGGACCCTACCTGTGCATGATTTTGTGCACTGGGCCTCTAGTCTAAAATAATCCTTTTGTTTAGAGTTATTCTGAAATATTTTCTGTTTCCAGTATTTTTATTGAAAATTAGGTAACATTAGAAAATTATGCTGTATTGCCTGGCTAATGTTATATTCCTGTGTATGCATTTATTTAGGTAATATATGCCACATATTTATATGTGATAGCATCTAGCCCAGCCGTGGGCAAACTATGTCCCGCAGCCGGATCCAGCCCGTTTGAAATGAAAAAAAACTAAAAAAAAAAAAAGACCGTACCCTTTTATGTAATGATGTTTACTTTGAATTTATATTAGTTCACACAAACACTCCATCCATGCTTTTGTTCCGGCCCTCCGGTCCAGTTTAAGAACCCATTGTGGCCCTCGAGTCAAAAAGTTTGCCCACCCCTGATCTAGCCAATGTTTTATGTGGATATTTCCTGGTGTGTTTTGTATGGTATGTCATAGCAATGCAATTTTCATCTTTTATAATACAAATACAAATTTTTCTTTATGAATAAATGACTCAAGTTGACAGCTTGTACTGGAATGTATTTATAGCAGCCTAATATTGACTGGAAATACCTTCTAAATCTGCTTCATAATTTTAGAAAATCTAATCTTTTAAACCAATGCCAATTTTAAGATGGAATCACCTACAGTAGTAGGGTAGGGTAGAGAAGATTTCAAATATCTAATCTTCCAGTAGAACTAGTGTCTCCAGATTTCTTAGAATATTGTGGTTGTTTAGGCATAATGTTTTTACACGAAGACTCAAATTTAAATGAAATTAAAACCTTTAAAAAGGTATTTTCTGTGTTTCTAGCTTTAAATTTGGTCTTAAAGACAAGAGTGAGAGTTAATTTATATTGATTTATTTATAGACTTTCTTTTCTCTACAAAGAATGTTTGGAGGTTTACAAAATTGCCTGCAATAAATTGGAAAACTGCAACTATAGTCCTGTGGCAAAGAAATATAAAGAGGATTTCAACTTTGCAGGCATTGTGGGAACGTCATGATTAATATTCTTTTGTTGTTGTTGTTATTCCTCACCTGAGGATAGTTTTCCATTGCTTTTTAGAGAGAGTGGAAGGGAGGGGGAAGACACAGAGAGAGAGAAACATCAATGTGAGAGAACATTGATAGATTGCCTCCCACATGCACCCCTGGCAGGGCAAAGGATGGAGCCTTGACCCAGAATCAAACCCAGGACTCTTCAGTCAGCTGGCCCATGCTCTATCCACTGAGCAAAACCAGCTAGGGCATGATTAATATTCTTAAGGAATATTTGGAAAATTCTGAGCAGCCACTGAAAATATTTCACTAGGTTAAGACTACCAGATTTTAGTTTCCAAATTGAAGTTGTGATCAGTATACTAGAGGCCCAGTGCACAAAATATGTGCACCAGTGGGTCCCTCAGCCTGGCCTGTGCCCTCTTGCAATCCAGGTCCCCTCTGGGGATGTAACAGTGCTCAAAGTGGCAGGCAGCTGGGGAGGAGCCTGAGCCGGGGCCGGGCGCCACACCATTCCCACTCATCCTGGCCCCACTGTGCCTGCTGTGGCTGTGCTCGCCAGCCGTGAGCCAGCTTCTGGCTGAGTGGTGCTCCCACTGTGGGAGCACACTGACCACCTGGTGGTCAGTGCGCATCATAGCCACCAGTAGACCAGTCATTCAGTCAAGTGCTCGTAATGATCACTTAGGCTTTTATATATATAGATATAATTATAATTATATATATATATATATATATATATATATATATATATATATATATATATATATATATATATATATATATAATTCCATAGAGGCAGTAGTGGAATTTCTTGGTTAACTTGGTAGAAGATAGTGTCTCATTATTGTTCTTACTGGTTTTGGCTTAGTATTAATCAAAGATATACTTTGTTACATAGATTTTGTATATGATGAGAACAGTGACAGCTCAGGTAGTAATCAATAAGACCAACTGTCATTTTACAACTAGGCATGGTCAATATAAAGGGAGAAATCATTACTAATATTTTATTTCTAGTCATGGTAATAGAAATACTCAAAGAGTAACCCTTAACATTTTGGAAAGTTTATTTTTAGTGGGTCATACTAAAGTTTTATTTTAGTGTCTCAGCTATGGCTAACTTTTGTTAACAGGAGAACCAGGCAAAAATTGATTAGCCTCACGAAGGCTTGAAACTTTTAATATATATATAATAATATATATAAATTATACATCAATGATGAGAGAGAATCATTGATTGACTGCCTCCTACATGCCCCCTACTGGGGATCAAGCCCAGCAACCTGGGCATATGCCCTTTACTGGAATCAAACCCGGTACCTTTTAGTCTGCAGGCCAACGCTCTATCTACCGAGCCAAACTGGCTAGGACTTACTATATTTTTGAAGTCAGCTCATCACTTTCTCTCTTACATGAAATCACCATTCACCCAATACTCAATGTAGGAAAGATGCATTCAAATTTGACAACTTCTTTCTCATCCTACACATTTAGCACCATTCCTATCAGTTCTACCTTATCAATATCCTCTTATTTATGAGAAAGTAAATGCATCATTCTCTACCATTATATTTTAACTTATTACTCAGAGTCAGCACAACAGGTTGGAATGTAACTACTGTTTATGCCTATTGCCACTGCCTGTTCTCTGTCATTCAAAACCAGTGAGATGATTGGATGATGTTAGATCTTTGGACACTGTAACTAGTTAGGTTAGGCAACTATTATGTGAACCAGTGAGTGATTTTTTTTTTCTTGTTGTTTATTAATATCATGAATAGAGAATTCATGGCTTACATAGAGAGTTTTGCATATTTACACAAAATTTGTCTGCACTACCTCATAATGCCTCCCAAGTTGCTTTCTAAGATAGCAAGCTTACCTCCTTCTGTCTTTAGGCTCCCTTAGTGCTCTATTGAAACCCTGTGGACTCAAAGCCAGAGACATCATTATATTCTTGTGTTCATGGTTCCTCAGAGCATCCAACTAAGTACAATGTAGCCCTGAGCAGTAAGATCTAGAAGAGCTGTCAGATGGGGAGGTCATTAAAATGTGCTGGAAAGTAGAAGAGAAGCCTCTCAGTTCTCTCCTGCATCATCTATGTCTAATACTAATGGGAAAAACTGATCCCACGTGAATTCTTTCACAACGAGTCGGGGAGGGACATAATTAGTGTTAGTGTCTTGCAAAATTTCACTCCTCCAACTCACGCTATATCTTGATGAACTGAGAGAAAATCCCCTAGAAGTTAGATTTATAAAAACATGAAATAGAATCATGGCTCTCATGTTTTACAAATATAATTGTAGGAAAGGAGGAAGGCAGACATTTATGTGTTCAGAACTGTCCTAATATCTGGATAGGACACAGGTAGAATATAACCTGAGGTCATGTATAGGCCTAACACAAATCAGGCATATTTAATCTACTCCAAAAGTCCAGGCCTCTTAATTAAGGACCACTGTGCTAAAGGCAGAATACTTGATTTCTTTTTTTTTTTTTTAACATTTCAGATAATAAACTCATGAAAAATAGGTCCATTAAATTTGTGAATTCTGATTTCTTCCTGCTTTTTTCTTTCATTCTTATACTTTGCTATAACATATTTACAATCCTTTTACATGTATCTACACTAATAAAAGAGAAAGACGCAAATTGACCATACGTCCATGATGCCCACCAGCCAATCAGGAGTGAGTATGCAAATTAACCCAACAAAGATGGCGGGTTAATTTGCATACACAGGCACCAAGGGTCCAGGGACAGGGTGGCGCTAAGTGGACTGGGTCCCGGGGACCAGCGCCACACCCGGAGGCTCCTGGGACCATCACCGCCCCAGGATGCAAGGGCGGCCACGCCAAGTCACTCCTGCAGGCTTCTGGGATCATCGCCGGCCCCTGGAAGCAAGAGAAGCTGCACAGCTTGACAGCATACAGAAGGGCCTGCTTGGCCATTGCCAGGGCAACCTGGGAGCGGGAAAGCGGGGCCACAGGTAACTCCCAGCATAGCCTGCTTGGCCATTGCTGCAGTGTGGAGCAAGCAGGCCCTGCAGAGAGCAGAGAACCATGGGAAGCGGGCCTAAGCCGTTAGTAAGACATCCCCTGAGGGCTCCCGGATTGGAGGGGTTGCAGGTCAGGCTGAGGGACACCCCCACCCCCGTGCATGAATTTCATGCACTGGGCCTCTAGTTAAATATATAATATAAAACACAACATATATCTGTATATTTGTTTTTATTGACATATAATATATCTGACATAATAATTTAGTATACATATATTTAAATTAAAACTAGAGGCCTGGTGCACAAATTTGTGCACAGGTGGGGTCCCTTGGGTTGGCCTGCAGAGATCAGGCCCCAGCTCACTGTTTTAAAAATATTTTAATAGGAGTATACTTAAATTTTCATTTTTATCCTACTTTCCCCCATATTTATTTTTATTATTTAACACCTACTTAATTTATTCTAAAAAGCAATGCTAATAGAAAGAACAAAGGAATTATTTTGAAAACTGTATGTTACCACTAAATTTTACAAACATTACATGTTTTTTGTATGGGCTACATCTATGTTATACTTAACCATGACTGTCTTTATTCAAAATCTGCAATCTGATGAAAGCAAAGATATAGATGCTCAATCTAGAGAATAATTATTTATTTTTAAAATAATTATTCCTGAAGTACTAGTAATCAATAAAGTATGATCCAACATAAGGTTAATAAGAACTATTTGATGTAGACAATATCATAATTTTGCTGTTCAAATATAATCTATACTTTTTCTTTACCATACATTTAGTTATGTCATGAAGTACTTTTATAAATGCAATAAGAAAAATATGTACAATTTGTAATCATTAAAGAAAGAAACCCATCACATTTAATTTGTTCTATGTCAAATTCTTATTTCTTTCTGTGCTTCCCACCCATAAGTTTTAACTTTTTTGTATTATTTTTTTTCTGAAAGAGAAACTTATTTGATTCTGAATGGTAATCTTCCTGCAGATGTAAGGAACTGCAGAGAAGACTGTTTCAAATCCAAAAGCCATGACTTTAAGAATATCAAAAATAACTCTTATCTAAGTTATTTCTAATAAAATCAGCCCTGGCACCTTGAAAAGTATAACTCTATCCTGCCAAGAATTTCTTTCCAGCTAGTGAATGTGACAGGAAGTGAGATTTAAGGAAAATATTTTTCTCATTCTGGAATTCTACCATTAGTCCACATGAGTAGAGGACTCAACATGTTTTATGGCATCTGAAAAAAAATTACTGTTATATCATCTAGCTTTTAAGAGCCACTAACAATCTCTTAGCTGATTGGATTAATTGGACAATTGCAAAACATCTTCTGAGTGTTCAAACATCATCAAATGACATTAAAGCTCCACGACATTAGAAAGTATTGCATAATAATATAATAACCATGCAAGAGGAGAATTTCAGAATAGAAAATGAAGTCTGTCACTAGGCTCTCCCACTGGAGTAGGCTGACTTTTCTTAAAAAACAGTATTTTACAGCTCCCTGAAGAGCTATGAATCCTGGGTCTGCCAAAAGAGATTAAGCAGTTGGTTCACAAGATAAGAGCTCTACAGGGAAAACATTTAGGGTCCAATTAAGTTTGGATGTCGGCAAAACTAACTGGAAAGAAGGTCCATGATGCCAGTTGATTGGGGAGGATTTACAGTGACTGCAGACTGCTGGGTAAGTGCTAAATAGCAGGTCATCTCAAAGACTTCTTCATCTCTGAGCTGAGTAGCCATTCAATTGCCCTTCAAGTGTCACACAATTATTTTCATGGACTCTTAGAGTCCTGCCAGGTCATCTTGCTATCTTTCTAACAAATTTTAGAATGCCCTTTAAGTAACCCTGAGAAAAAGCTAACCAGCATTTTACTTAAACTCTTCCGATGATGGGGAGCTCACTATTTCACAAAGCAAAATTATCTTTTTAAATAATTTTTTTACAGATTCTAGTTTAGATTGAACTGATTTGACTTATGTTTTATACCGAACTGGTTGTACCTTAGAGTTCTAACCAAACATATTTCAACACAAATGAAGGCAATATATACATACATGAGAAACCTTCAAATATTTAAAAGCATGGTGGGGTTTGAATTTTGGCCCTTCTGCCTGCTAGCTGTGTGACCTCGGATAATTTGTCCTGTCTTTATTTCCTCATTTATATAGTAATAAGAAATAATAAGAGTACTTATTTTAGAGAGTCAGTTAGAGGATTACAAGCCCAACACATAGTACTTAACTAAAGGTATACTTTATATACTTAATCCTTCAATAGCCTCCTCCTTATATTTACTGCTAGAGAAACAAAATCTCTCTGACCTTGCAGAGTTTTCTTTGTAATGAAGTAAAAAATAGTTGTGCACTAACAATAAAGGGTGCTGAGTGCTCTGAGGGAAGGAGTGCAGTGCTGGGGACTATGAACAAGACAACAAACAGTTCCAATGGGGATCCAGGAACAGTTCCCAGCAGAAGTGAGGTTTAAGATGGAATTAGAGGGATGTTGAATTGACCAAGTGAAATAGAAATGAAATTAAATGGTCCTAAGTAGATGGAATAACACATAAAATAAGCTAAGAGGTAAAGGGAAGAACAAAGATTAAAAAATAAAGACTGTTTAGTATGGCTGGTGTATAGTGTGTCAAACTATCAGTGATGATAATAATGTAGCTGAAGTTTAGGAAGTGGCCTCATAAGCCATGTTAACTAAGGATAATGAGAAACTATTGAAAGATTATTTTTAAAGTAGTGACCAGATTTGTAGAAAGGGAATAATATGAAGATTTTTCAGATGGAATGATGCATTGTGAGAGAATAAAGTTATCAAACTTCATAGTCCTGATGGTGCCCAAGTGACCTTGGGACATTAGAGGGCCATAACGTATACACTATTATCTTACCCCAAAATGCTATGTAGCCCATAAGTCCCAGGTTTTTTTCATGACAGTCCCAATTTACACCCATAGTCAGAGCTATTTTTCTTTAGTGTTTTTCAAAATACTGATTCAAATGAATATATGCACCCCTTGAATGTTTGATGCTGAGCTTTTCATAATAGTAATTATCATTTTCTTGGGAAACTTGGCTGTACTGAGTTCAGGTGAGTTCATATATGGCTGTGGGAGAGGGTGGCCGAAGCAAATGGAAGAGAAAATCAGTGGAGAAGGCCTTATGTGTTATAGTATTGGATTGTTTTGGGATAATGACAAGCTTTAGGACAGAAGGAAAACCAGAAATCTGGTGTTAAAGTCTTTAATAAATAAGAGATAGTGCCCAAAGTCTTAAAAACGCAGCAGTGAAAAGGTGTGCGGGACAGTGTTCTTAAAGATGTGTACTGCACAGAGCCAGGAATTTTCCATAGGGATTGAGAGATGATCTGGACAGAGAGGCCAAAGCATCCATTCATTTATCCTGCTTGGCTCTATGACCTGTGAGAGGTTCAGTGAGGTGAGCAGAGATGCAAAGAATAGTGAGGTACTCCTGAAATGAATGTAGAGCCTAGTAAAAGGAGAAGTGGGATTGTCTTGCCCCTGCTGAGTGAACACAAAGATGTTGGTGATTTGCCACAGAGTGGACTTAATGGCAGAGTGAGGATTGGTAGAGCTTAACTATGTACTCCTTTTATGACCAATACTATGAGAGGCTGGATGCATGAAATTCGTGCAAGAGCAGGCCTTCCTTGCCCCGGCTTCCGGCACCAGCTTCCCTCTAGCACTCGGGACCCAGACTTCCTCCGGCTGCTGGCAGGCACCTGGGACCTGGGTTTCCCTCACAGCCCCGGCTTCATCTGGAAAGTTGACCAGAAGGACATTCGGAAGGACATCTGGTCTAATTAGCATATTATGCTTTTATTATTATAGATGTATGGAGAGTTTCAAAATTTATGGCACCTTTGTAGAGATTTCAGAATGTAATCTTTACAATAACACCAGGAAGTTAGAGTAGGGTGGCTAGCATTATTTAGAAATGAGAAACCTAGGTTTAAGAGAAGGTAAATAATTGCCAGCTGTTAAGAGGCAGAGGGAGGATTTGAACATAAATCTTCTAACTTCCAGCTCCATGTTTTTCCATATGATTGTATTACATAAATAGAAATGGTGATATCATTTCAGATTCACTTTGGTTTTAGGTGACATCTAATGCACAGCATCTTCCTATGGGTGGTTGGTCCTGGTATCTGAGAGGGTGGCATTGCAATTATGTCTGCTGTTATGGCACCTCAGCAAACTTCTCTGCTACCCATTGGGCCACAGAGCACCCCCTTGAAGAAAGTTTGCATTTGAGTACAAGGTAGCAAGCAAGGCAGGGTGATGGGTTTTTATAGATTTTTCCTGAATTAAGTTATTTGTCTAAACCCTACAGATAGTGACTACTCCCTATAGCTACTATTCCTATATTCTTTAGGTTTTTCTTTAGTTAATATTTTTCTAGTTAGTACTTATTTATTATATTAAACCTTTCTTATTTAAATTAATGAGTGGTTTCCAACTCCTGGTTGGACCCTGACTGATCATACAAGGGCCCACCTGAGATTTTTCCCACTTCCAGCATCCACAGTTGGAGTAGTCCTACTTCCTCTGCTTACTTCTAATATTTTACTAACATCTGTTATGCAAATTAAGATAACTATGATTTTGTTCTTATTTGTAATGTCTATTGTACTCACTGCATGATGAGGTTAAGAATTAGGCTGGGTATGTATAGAAGGTCCTCAAAAAATTAAAAAGCGAACTGCTTTATGACCCAGTAATTTCACCTCTGGGTATATATTTGAAGAAACACAAAATACAAATTCAAACTAATATATGCATCCCTATGTTCATTGCATTGTTATTTACAATAGCCAAGATCAGGAAGAAACCTAAGTGCCTATTAATAGATGAGTGAATAAAAAAGTTGTGGTACATATATACAACAGAATATTAACTTGGCCATAAAAAATAATGAAATCTTACCATTTGCCAACAGTATGAATGGACTTAGAGGCTATTATGCTAATGAAATAAGTCAGTCAGAGAAAGACAAATATCATGTGATTACACTTCTAATGTTGAAACTCAAGTTCAAAGTTAACCATTCTGACTTCATACATGGTACATTATACTAGCTATACACATCTGGACCTAATTCCCTTCACACCTGTTTCTCCACAATATCTTTTGTTAATATATATAAGTCAAGGAACATTTGTACCTACAAAACCCATTCCACACTTGATTGAACACACAACATGAAATTGACTACTAGGAAACATCTGATTGCCCCTGGAGCTATCTGACCCTGACTTCCAAATGATCCAGAATACATTTTAAACCAGCAGAAATTTACCAGCTAAATAAATGTTTCAACATACCTCGGAAGGAAGGGGAGTTTGCAAATAAAATGGAGGATGACTTTTTTGTCTTCTATAGTCTGGATTATGCCAGATTTCCAGAGTTGGTGATTTTGCCTCCAGGAAATTCCCAAGCTTATTTGCAGAGGAAGAATGATGACCCTGGCAAAATCAATACCAGTGATTCCCTTTATGCCAGGAGGACCTCTAATCTTTAAATATAAAGCTTTTACGATGTACCCATCTTTGTGCCCACCCAACAATTTACTGAGGAATAGAAATGTTGACTTCTTCCTCTTCACTTAACCCATGATAAGAAAAGTGAATATAATGATTCTTTCTGAGGTAATCTTGTCATATTTAGAAACTCTCTGTAGAAACACCATAGGCTCTTGAAGTTGGGCTAGAATCTTATTTTTTTTTTTTAACCTGGATCTGCAGATATTCACCCTAACCCATTATATTTTCACATGGAACTTTCCTCTATAATTTAAATTTTTACTTTGTATTTGGTTAATGTCATGGTAACAAATTGCATAAGTTAACCCATGCATCTATAGAATAGTAATTATTTATATGCATGGATTGTAATTGAAGAGTCAGCCACCAATTGGCAAAGACAGGCTGTAGGTTGATGTCTTTCTCTTATATCTGCCCTCTACCTCATCCCCATTCCCACTATATACTAGTAGATTTTTTAGCTTCATGAGATTAGAGGCTCTGCTATAATCGTCAACTATCCTCAGCAACTCAATGAGGCTCTGCTATAATCATCTACTATCCTCAGCAACTCAAATATGCACTTAGTTGATTGATTGTTAAATGGGTTACCTCATTCATTCTTGAGTTTCGTATTTATCTTAACAATATAGGGAAGGTAACAGAAAAGGGTGTCAAGCCCTAAAACAGCCAATTCAAGTTTTTATTGCACACTATCTTCATCTTTAATACAATAAACTCTCCTCTGAGCCTTTTTATGAAGAGAACTCTGAAAATATTATCAAATTTGGAATACTATAGGCTGTACACAAAGTGGTATTTTCCCAGTGGGCTAACTATATAATCCATCTTTCAAGGCATGTAGTTCTAAAAAATATATTATTGAGAGGAAATAACCTTTTTTAGCTGTGACTTCAACTTCCTTGCGACCTTATCTATTTCAGAATATTTTTCTTCTGATATATAGGTCAGATTTTCCAAGTTAGAATTCATTTGTTATGTCCTGCCTATTTTTCAATTCTCCATGGGCCTTAAAAGAATTTTTATTATTTTGCATTGTTCCTGATTGGTGTTCATACCATTTCCTTCTCACATATCATCTGCAGATGTTATTAATATTTGGCTTCTACTCACTCTTGGATTATTTGAAAAGATGTCACATTCAAACAGACCTCGCACCAACATTTACAATCCCTTTGATTTTCTCCTCACTTGAAATGATGTCACATCAGTTTTCATTATGTTGTCCTAAATGCTGTGCCAATTCTAGACTCATGAAACAATGATTATATTTAAACAAATATGAGCTCTTAAGTACCTCAATAATTTCAAGACAACGGGCCCTCCTTAAGTTATAATAAAATATCATCTTCCCAGTATCTCTCCTCTTGGCTCACCTTAACATCATTAAGTTCTTATCTATTTCTTTGGAAAGAAAAATTCCCTAATCCCTACTTCCTGCTGACTGTCAGAAACTTTTCTCTTTCATTTATAAAAAATAATGTATCTAGTGAAATGTTTTTCTTTGTTTCTTTTATATATACAAGATTAAAGTTTGATTAACTGGCCATTGAGCTATGGATTACTGCTCTTGTGTTTTGTACATACAGGAAATAAAATTATATATATATATATATATATATATATATATATATATATATATAGTAATCCAACATATAACCTTCCCAATTTTAGAAGACTTTTCAAAAATAATTGCCAATGCTCCAGCCAACTTCATTAGCTAATCCCTTAACACCCTAGTGAGTATGTCATCCAGAGCCACAGAAATGATACAATTCAGTAATCTCAGAGGAAATTGGGTCAGATTCTTTGCAGCATCTTAGATTTTTTTTTTTTGCCATTTTTACTATTTTTATCAAGTTCTGTTTTTTTCTACTTTTCAACTCCTTTAAACAGATTTCTCATACTTTAATTTTTCTCTCAAGCATGTGTTCTCTCGGGCTTTCAACACTCTGGACTTCAATGTAGCACCTCTCTTTCCCCTACTAATTAAGGAACCAGCTTCACCTTTTCAGCCACTAACATGTTGTCAGTTAAGAGGAGATTTTGATGTGACAAGTTATCTTAAAAACATTCTGCTTTTATGGATAATAGCATGCTTAAATTTTTCCTAGGTGAAAAATAAAATGGATTTTAAATTTTTAGTATTAGATCATGTAAATATCATATGATTGCTCATGCATTAATCTTTTAAATATTATTTAGAAAGTTATACATTTTCTTGCTGGCATACTTTTCAGTCTTTTAAATCTACACCTGTGAATTATTTTTAGCACTATATGAACAATGAAAAATATCATACACTAGTAAAAGCAGCCCAAATTTATCTCTTTACTGAGTATTTGAAAACATTTAAAAATAATACTATTTTATGTACATTTATAAAATTATAAATCATGTTCAATTTGGTGTATACATATAAGCAAGGTCATCTGAAAATACATACTTTAAATAAGATGTGATTATGAACCACTTACTGAAATATACCCTTAATATTAATCTTTAGAGTGAAAATATAAAACGAAAGCATTTATTTTAACATTTTGGTTGAATTTTTCAATTGTCTACTTCTGCTTAAGTTCTAGAAAATGAACTATGTGTTGATTACTTTAATTAATTCCTCTTCTTTGATGTAAAAATAGTCTAAGTAGAATTATTGAAATAATAACTAGATTTTAAACTACCCAACACCTTTAATCCATGATTTATACTACAAAACATAACATTAAATCTCTAGTATGCCACTTAAATCTGTATAGTAAGTCTAAAAGCACCTACTTTCTAAGTGATATATACATAGAATTCTAAATTTAAAAAGTTTATGGATTTTCATAAACTTGCTAAATAACTTTTAAAATTTTAATTAGTAGTCGTAATTTAAATTTGGAAGGCCTTGTGTTGTAATCTTATAATTACTATCTGTTCTTCTTTTTGAGAAACTGCAGCCATTTCACTATGGATTATTATTTTAGTCCCTTAAATCTACATAGGCATCAAATCATAAGATAAAAAAATCAATCTCTGTTTCTGTGTTGAAGATTGTTAATTTATAATAAGTAGCTTGTATCTCAAATAATGTATTTTTATTTTATTAAGTGATTTTAAAGACACAAAGGTTTGGACCAAAGGAATTAGTTTCACCACTAAATTGCAATGACTTGGGGGTTAGAACAAGATTTTTAAAAATTAATATACTTTAGCCCTAGCCGGTTTGGATCAGTGGATAGAGCATCGGCCATGGGACAGAAGAGTATTGGGTTCGATTCTGGTCAAGGGCATGTACCTTAGTTGCAGCCTTAATCCCTGTCCCTGAACAGGGCTTGTGTAGGAGGCAACCAATCAATGTGTCTCTCGCATATCCATGTTTCTCTCTCTCTGCCCCTCCCCCCTCCCTTCCACTCTCTCTAAAAATCAATGGAAAAATATCCTCAGGTGAGTATTATAAAACGTTAATATACTTTATTTTAGCGCATTTTTAAGGTCACTGTAATATTGATTGAAAAGTACAGAGTTCCAATGATATGTCCTGTCTCCCGCACATACACAACCTTCCCCACTATCAACATCCTACACCAGAGTGGTACATTTGTTAAAATCAGTTAGCCTACATTGACACATCAAACCCCCCCAAAATCCATAGTTTGTATTAGGATTCATTCTTGGTGCTGTCTATTCTATAGGTTTTGACAAATGTATAATGACATATATCTACCATTGTTGTATTATACAGAATATTTACACTGTCCTAAATCTTATGTGTTCTGTTTATTCATCCCTCTTTCCCTCCTAACTATTGGCAACACTAATCTTTGCAATGTCTCCATAGTTTTGTCTTTTTCATAACATCAAATAGTGGAACCATGCAATATGCAGCATTTTAGATGTGTTCCTTTCACTTAGCCATATGCATTTGAGTTTTTTGCATGTGTTTTTGTGACTTGGTAGCTTATATCATTTTAGTGTTGAATAATATTTTATTGTCTGGATGTACGAAGTTTATTGATTCACCTACTGAGGGACATCTTGATTGCTTCCAAGTTTTGGCAATGATGAATAAAGCTACTATAAACATATGTGTTCAAGCATTTTTGCTGCTGTTGTTTTTAATTCATTTGAGTAAATACCTAGGAGTATTTCTGGATCATATGGTAAGAGTAAGTTTAGTTTTGTAAGAAATTACCAAGCTCTTCCAAAGTGGCTGCACCATTTTACATTTCCACCAGCAGTGAATGAGAGTTCCTATTGCTCTAATTCTCCAACATCATTTGATGTTGTCAGTATTTTGGATTTTGGCAGTTCTAATGGGTATGTAGTAATACCTTACTGAAGTTTTGATTTGCACTTTCCTAATGACATATGGTGTTGAATATCTTTTCATGTGCTTATTTTCCATATTTCCTTGCTAAGGTTCAGTTATTTTGCCTGTTTTTAAATTGGATTGTTTTCCTATTGTTGTGTTTTAAGAGGTCTTTGTATAATTTGGGTACCAGTCCTTTATCAGATGTGTCTTCTGAAAATATTTTCTCCCAGTCTGTAGCTTGATTTCTTATTCTCTTGACCTTTATGGCTGAAGATTTAATTTTAATGAAGTCAAGCATATCCATTATTTCTTTTATGGACCATGTCTTTGGTGTTGTATCTAAAAAGATATTATCATGGCCAATGTCATCTACATTTCTCTTACATAATCTGCTTAGGAGTTTTATACTTTTCTATTTTAAATTTGTGTTTATGATCTATTTTGAGTAAATTTGTAAGAGGGTGTAAGGTCTGTGTTTATATTAATTTTTTTACATATGGATATCCGGTTGTTCCCTTGAAAATTATTCCCTCTACCCTCCTCTTCCAGAATCATGAGGGGATTTTTTAATATTTTCCTATGCCCCGTTTTCTTATATAATATTTACTGTGAAAACCTAGTAGAGCTCTGAGAGGTAAATCCTTTGACTGGGTCTGCCTGGAATTTTCAACTTACAGACTTGTCCATATGGAGTCTCCAGCACTTCATCTATTATAGTTCAGTTTCACTACCCAGCACTGGTTCCCACATAATTTCTTCTTGTGGGTTTCTACTCCAGTAATTTTGGTTCTGTGTGGACCTGTGTCTTGAATCTTGTGGCAGCAGTTAGCCTTGTGACCTCATTCTCTGACAGATATAAGAAGAGCTGTTGGTTTTCAGTTTGTTCAGATTTTTATTCATTAGGATAGTTGGCAACTTTCGAGTTCCTGACATGCTGTACTAGAAACCAGAAGTTAGAAGGGCTTTTTTTAAATGTAAGTCCTTAAATACTTTGAAAACTCTAAACCTTCATTCATGATTTCCTGTCACGAGAACTCTAGCATCCACTTTCTATAATGTACTTATAATGATGGAATTTCAGGTGTCATTAATAAAACAAAAACTTTTAATGTAATATCAAATACTGTTCAATAATCAATTGGGAAGCAGAAATGAGGATCATTATACTGTCTGCATGTTTGGAACATATTTACTATGACAAGCTCTGTGCTGCTTTTCTTATATGATGGTTTGTTGAAAGTGATAAAGCATAAAATGAATGTTCTGTTATTATCTGGTGATGAACCTGAGATTTGTTTTCTTTCTTTGGAAACCATAAGACTTACTTATATTTCTGGGAAGCTCTTGTGAAGACTGAACTAAAAGATCCCCCAAATTACCACTACTTAGTTGGATTTCTAGGGAAGCAGATGAAAGTAGTCTGCAAAAAGCGCTTCCTGTATATAGTGCTATGCTATGGCACTTTAGAGGATATAGAAGCATACAAGATACTGTCTTCTTTCAGGGATTTACATTCTAGAAGGAGAGACTCAATATAAACCTAAATATCTATAATAAAAAAAAGTGGTAAGGGGCATAGGAAAAATAAGTGGAAAGAGCTCTCTGACTTGAGTGCCTGGATAAAAGGGACTTGTGGAGCTAAGGGTGACTGAGCCGATATAACAGTGGGAGCCACTCTATGTGAAGTCAGTGATGAGAAAATGCTTGAGAGGAAAGCACACTTGCTAGGAAATAGCAAGTTAGTAACATCGGTTGGATCTTGCTTGCCTTTCAGAAAATGATGATGGCAAAGTTTGCATCATCAGGTTGAGGGAAAATGATGGATGGCCTAGAACACCAAGCCAAGGTATTTATATTTAGTTTACTTGGCACTGTAGGGTCACTGGAAGGTTACCAATGTTTAGCAAATATCAAAAAATCTACACTGTTACCAGAGACTGACTGATATCTCTTCTATACCTGGAGAAACTGAGAATGAGAGATGAATTAACATGCCCAAGATTGCCCATAGTAAGAACAAGCAGACCTTAAATGTTTCAATGTACTAGTTATGCTCACAATTTTCAAGCGCAATCCCAAAGGTCTGTGGCCTATAGAAAATTGTGATTTTTACACGGCACTTATTTTAATCACAGACGGGGAGGCTCTGGTAGAAGAACCAATCTCACAGGCTCTGGTAGAAGAACCAGTCTCATTTTGTTTTTGTTATAACACTGGAAGATACGCATTATTATATCCATTGTGTAGCTGAGAACAATACTTGCTGTAGTGAAATGTATGAATTTGAGTATCCAGGAAGATCTTGAGGTTAAATCTCTGGTGAATGTCAATGAAATACTTTAATAAGTTTTTGGGTCCCCCTCTTATCCTTCAAGCCCCTTTTGTCACAATTTCTCCTTTGACCAGCTGTTCCTTAAGAAAATTAATTCCTCAAAGGTGTGAGACATGAATTGGCATTGAATGTGAGAATGGGTGAAATAGGTGCTTGATGCAGCCAGCTCTGATAAACAACCCTGCCTTTGTTCGTGCTGTCCTCTCTGCCTGGAACAGATTCACCAAACACGCTGTTGTTCTTCAAATGCAGCTTCCTCCATTTTGGACTTAGCCCTCTCCTCCCAACTGCGGATCCTCTGAAATAGGGGAGTCTATCTTAAGTATTGTTGCAACCCCTCATTGCAGACCCTGAAGTAGAAATTCAAGTGCAATTTATTTATTTGAGAGACATAAGAAATCTTGTGGAAGTGGGGAATGAATACAGAAACAGGAAGGCAGCCAATAAAGGGTGTTTTGTAGAGCCAACTTCCACAGTAGGCAATGGGAATTCAATCCCACAGGGAAACTTTAGAAAACAGTGTAAAATGCTCCCCTTGGATTATACCAATACAGAGATGTGTGAGCTGAAATTTTATATAGCAATTTCCATCAGTTGCTGATTATGAGTTACTTACAGGGCATGAGTTCCATGGGACCTATGGCCTGCAGTGTATGTGGGCAGAGGACCTGTGGTAATTAAAACCAAACCAAACCAAACCAAAAAACCCAGGTATGAGGTGCTAATTCTGCAGTTTAACATCAGCCAGATTATACTATCTTTTTTAAAAATATATTTTTATTGATTTCAGAGAAAAAGGGAGAGGGAGAGAGAGAGAGAAACATCAATAATGAGATAGAATCATTGATCGGCTGCCTCCTGCATGCCCCACACTGGGGAGTGAGCCCACAACCCGGGCATGTGCCTTAACTGGGAATCAAACTGTGACATCCCAGTTCATAGGTTGATGCTCAACCACTAAGCCACACAGGCCAGGCCAGATTGTACTATCTTGATAGGGCCTGAGGGACATGGGTGGGGCACAGGTAACATTTGCTATAGTGTGCAATAGCTCGTGGTTGTTCTTAGCATAGCAAGTGACCAGATATGAAAAGTACAGGAGACTCTGAAACTGAGAGGATAGAATTGGGCCACCAGGTCTCTGTCCCAGAAGTGAAATTCCCTGTAGAGAATACCAAAATGCGAAATGTCAGCCCTTCTGTATAGCAGATATTCTCCTAACCCACTTGTCAGCAGTACAAGAGCATTGGGTTGCTTTTTAACAGTAGAGCTGGTGGGTTTGTGTCACACTCCATCATCTTGCCTTGGACAGCTTGATTAATTTTGAACAAATGTTCGCAGAACAGTCAAACAGAAATAAAAGGAATGATAAAAGCTAATGAGCCATAAAAGATACTGACAAAGGCTGCAAATGAGTCTATATGCTCCTTTTCCATCTTAAATAATCATTTGCATTGATTGAGAATTTCTCGTTATCATTCAGATAGTCAACATTTAGGATTGCACTTTCTCTCTATTCATGGAAGTGTTCACAATAGCCACTTCAGTTCAATTGGACAAATATGTTTTTTAGTCACATGTGAGTATAAAGTGAGGAAAAAAAGACTACTTGTCAGTCATAATTCTGAATTTTGCTAAGCAGTAGTTTAGAATTTTAGCTTTGATGTCACATGGACTTAGTTTTTTTTATTCCTGATCCACCATTAAATTGGTTACTTGCTGTGTAACTTTGGGCAAATAACTCAAACTATCTAAATTATGACTTTTTCATCTATAAAGTGGGTAAAATGATAGTGATACCTATCCCATAGGATTAAAGAAATAATGCACATTGAAGATTATTGCCTGAGATATAGTAAGAGCTTAGTAGTCTTCATTCTAAAGTTTACTTAGCTGTTGTAGTTGAAATGGTGGTAGTCATGGTTGTATTAATAATGGTATTGCTACTGTGCTATTCCCTTCCACTGCTTAATGCACTGGAAAGAACATGGATTTTCAAGAGAAACAACCCTAAATTTTAATTCTACTTATGAATATAGTTGTGTGTATACCTGAGTGTTTGTAAGCATCATGCTAAGAAATGCTTACAAAATGCCAAGCACTATTTAGAACTGAATAAAAACTGAGAGTTCAATACATATGAGACCCTTTTTATTTCATCTTCAGTAGATCCAAAGGCAAACAATTCCTAGAGAGTATTTAAAAATGTATTCTTATTATTTGTTTTTGATATTTCTATCATAAAAAGAAAATTTGAAACTTTTCATCTGTTCTGTAAGCCAGTTGACCATGGTATTGAAGAAGCAATCTTTGAAATCTAGCAGTTGTTCATCCACCAAAATAATTTTAGCCTCAGAAACTATGACTTAAGAACACATGAACACAAGGTGTGCCATGACCCAAAGTGAAAAAAAAATATAGTAAAGAGAAAAATCTCATCACCATTATGGGAAATAAATGGCAGGTAAATACATATAATTTGGAAATACAGTTCAAGGCAAGTTCAGATAAGTTCCAGGTCTAAAACCATTACCATAATGTGAAATGGTTTCTTGTTCTAATCAGTAACTCTTTTGGGTGGGAGTGCAGCTTTTGACTCTATGTCATCACTTCACAAAACATAAAATATTTAACCACTTGTGAAGAAAAATTGACAGTGGAAAATTGTTTTGCTCTGAATTAGAGGTGGATAATGCTTTGCGAAAATAAGGACTTTAATGATTCACTAGATGATGGAAACATATTCATTTATGTCCAGTATGCCTCATAATTTTAGTGTGTAATTTATATGCTGTGATAAAAGTTGTCTTAATCCTTTCATGATAGAAGTTGCTACCAATATATATTATAACTTTTTCCGAGAGGTGAGTTTTGCTCTAATATATTTTCATACACTTATTGCAGAAAATATTTTCTTTTCTAAAAAAGTTAACTATGTTTTCTTCTTTTACAATGTGTTTTATAGTAAATGTTATTAATATATTATTTTCATGAAATATATCATATTGCAGAATGAGATCTTGCTTTGCATTAAAAAAATTTTTTAAATAATGAACCTCAATTAAAGATGAATAAAGAGGCTGTTATGGGGTCTAATTGCTACCGTTGTGTCTCAAACAGATTGCATCCTCTTTTTGGTGCTCAGTTTCCCCAGTTTTTCAGTATATTCCATAGGAAAGCTACCTATCAACCCAGAAAGCTAGAATTAAGACTCAGGATTGTTTCTCTCCAAAAATCAATGTTCTTTTCACTTGTACTAGGAAACTGAAGGGAATAGTTATTTTTTTCAAAGTCTTTCTAGGTATGTGTGTGTGTGTGTGTTTATGACAGAGAAAGTCTAGGTAATAGTCACAATTAGGAGGATTATATAGCACATGGTTGTGTATTGTTTCTGTTTGTCTCCATATCAGTTAGAGATGTTAACATAGAAGGCACACAGAAGTAACCTACATGCCTTACCTCTATGGAATGCAAACAATGAATTGAGGCAGCCTATTTTTATTTACTTCATGATGAACACTTCTAGGTTTTGGCAAATCAAAGTTATATAGCATGGCAGATAGTGCCACCATTCACCTCTTCTTATCTTCTTTCTAGTGTACTTTAGGTTTGTACTTTCACATTTCCTTCCATATACTGACCTTGTCATTAGGCATAGCTATGGGACTTTGTTCAAAAAATGTAAGTGAAAATAATGTTTGTCACTTTGGGGCAGAAACATTTCATGCCGATACACAAATTTCCACCTGTCTTCTGCTCTTACTCTAGCTATCATCAATGCCTGTGTTGGCATGGAGAAGTTATATTGACCCACCAATTGGAGGTCACCTGTCCTGGTAAGTGATCTCAGTCCATAGCAAATCTTGCCTATAGAAGTAATTAGCTAACCTTGTTTTAAGGTCTACAGATTTTGGAATTCTTTATTATTGCAGGATGATTCAACTGATTATAACTAATAAATATGGACATGAAATATGATGATTTATTTGTCCCCAAAGTAGCAGTTTAAGTAATGAGTAGGCAGTTGCAGCCTCAACATTCAAGCATTGCACTAGAGAAGTTAAATCCCATAGTTTTAAAATTGCTTCATACTCTCCCTCTTCAGGCAGTACCCTGACTATAGAAATATAAAAGAATATAAATTCATGATTATAATTTCTCATCTCAAAGTAGAAGGTCAAACCTAACAATTATATTATCAAAATGGAAAGATAAATAATAAGTATTTCACAGGACTCTAAATAGATGAAAGCTATTTTTTTTTTAATAATGATGACAGTTTAAGAATGTTCTCCTCAAATCCCTTGGATTTTAGAATGAGTTTTTCCAAACATTGCAAGTCTTATTTGAGTTTATTTTTAATATATAAATTATATTTTTATAAATAAAAGGAAGCTTCTGTGTACTTGTTTGTTACTATATAAAAATGGTGGCTATATTTTTATCATATTGGGAAGATGTATTTGGAATATCCTGTCTTAAATTATAATCTATGTGATATATTAAATTTCTTGTTGTAGGGCTCTCATTAACACCTTAAAGATATAGACAGTACCCTCTTGAGCAGCTGAAGTTAAAGTTCAATGGCATTGCCAATTGAAACATTAAAACATTAAAACACCATGGGCAGAAAATACAAATTTTACTTCAAATAAGAGCCCCACTTCACATGTCAGAAGAGCAGATGCTTCCATTTTCAGGTGCCGTAATACAAGACTAACATTGCCATTCAGCTGTTTTTCTAATGTAGGTACCAATCCAAGCCCTGTTCTAGTGTTTATCATAGTAAAGACTGATTTATTTAATTATTAAGGATTCCTCATTGCCAGTGCCTAATAGGCATATTAGATTTTATATGAAATGAAAAAATTCTTAATTTTTGCCAATTTTTTGCATAGCTAAGCTTTTCTTCCAGATGGGATATAGTTTAGAACTCTTTATTTCTAGTCACAAGCATTTAAAAGTTAAGAGCTCAACAGTTACTCTTTTTTTATTTTCCAAAGGAGTAAATCTGTAAGAAAGGAACATTATTGAATAATTCCTTCATGTAATTGAATATCTTTCTCTTTGTGAAAGTAAAGGATACTTAATGTAGAACACTTTTAAGTTTTAAAAATTGATTAAGAAAAATTATAAATGCTAATAAAAATAATAGCCACAACAGCCTAAGTAAGAAAATCATATGATAGTATTAATTAATTCAGAAAAAGTAAGCAATCATTTATGATAAAGACCATCTCTCTTTCTCTTTCTTTTTTTAAATTAATCCTCATCCAAGGATATATTTCCATTGATTTTTACAGAGAGTGGAAGGGAGGGGTAGAGACAGAGAGAGAGAAACATCGATATAAGACACATGCATGCACCCTGATCAGGGCCTGGGATCTAGCCTGCAACTGAGGTACATGCCCTTGTCCAGAATCAAACCTGGGACCCTTCAGTCCATAGGCTGATGCACTTATCCCCTGACAAATCAACTAGGGCAAAGACTATCATTTTAAAAACTTATGGCTAATATACATAATGGTAGGAAATTGAATACTCTTAGGCCTGGGAAGGCAAATAAAAACATGGATGTCCTATTCAACATCATAATGTAAGTCCTAGTCAGTACAATCCTATCTAATAAAAGAGAAACATGGTAATTGGCATACGACCGCTACCCTTCCCATTGGCTAATCAGGGAGATATGCAAATTAACTGTCAGCCAAGATGGCGGCCGGCAGCCAGGCAGCTTGAAACTAACCTGAGGCTTGCTAGCTTAAGTGACGGAGGAAACCAACGTTCCCCCGCCTGCCGCTGCAGGCCTCTGAGCCTGCAGTTTGAAACATTTTAACAAATATAGAAGATAAACAAAAAACCTCAGAAATCAGCTTTCAGGGAGCTGGGATCTCAGAGCTGGAGTCAGAGCTGGAGTTATACATTGTTTTGAACCGAAACAAACCAGATACCTACTTTCAGCAGTGGAGGCCTAAGAGCTGGAGCCTCAGAGCTAAAGCTGGCCCAGAATTAAAAAAGAAAAAAGAAAAAAAGGAGCAGTGGGGAGCTTCCGTCACCCGCCAGTCTGAAAACAGCCCTCAGCCCCTCACCCAGACTGACCAGGCACCCCAGTGGGGACCCCCACCCTGAAGGGTGTGTGACCAGCTGCAAACAGCCCTAAGCCTCTCACCCAGGCTGGCCAGGCACCCCAGTGGGGACCCCCACCCTGAAGGGTGTGTGACCAGCTGCAAACAGCCCTAAGCCTCTCACCCAGGCTGGCCAGGCACCCCAGTGGGGACCCCCACCCTGAAGGGTGTGTGACCAGCTGCAAACAGCCATCATCCCCTCACCCAGGCTGGCCAGGCACCCCAGTGGGGACCCCCACCCTGATCCAGGACACCCTTCAGGGCAAACCAGCCAGCCCCACCCATACACCAGGCCTCTACCCTATATAGTAAAAGGGTAATATGCCTCCCAGCACCGGGATCAGTGGAGCCGAGAGGCCTCCTGGCACTGGGATCAGCATGACAGGGGGCAGCGCCCAAACCCCCTGATCGCCCTCCAGCTCTGTGTGTGACAGGGGGCGGGGCCACAACCTCCCTATCTGCCCTTCTCTGTTTGTGACCGGGAAAGGCACCCCAACCTCCTGATCAGCCCTGCTCTGTGCCTGATACGGGGGAGCTCCCCAAGCTCTGATCGCCCTGCAGGCCTGTGTGTGACAGGGTGCGGCGCCCCAACCTCCCCCCCCCCCCCCACGGGCCCTGCTCTGTGTGTGACAGGGTAGAGCCATAACCTCCCCATCGGCCCTGCCCTGAGTGTGAGAGTGGCGGTGCCCCAACCCCCTGATCGGCCCTGCTCTGTGGGTGATAGAGGGCGGTGCCACAACCCCCCCGCCCCCTCACGGGCCCTGCTCTGTGTGTGACAGGGTAGAGCCATAAACTCCCCATCGGCCCTGCCCTGAGTGTGACAGTGGCGGCGTCCCAACCCCCTGATCCGCCCTGCTCTGTGTGTGACAGGGGGCGGTGCCCCAACTCCCCTATAGGCCCTACTCTCTGAGTGACAGGGGGGAGCTCCTCAACCCCCTGATGGGCCCTGCTCTGTGCGTGACAGGGGGGAGCTCCCCAACCCCCTGATCGACCCTGCTCCATGTGTGACAGGGTATGGAGCCCCAACCCCCTGGATTGGCCCTGCTCTGTGCGTGACAGGGGGTGGCGCCGCAACCTCCCCATCGACCCTGCCTTGAGTGTGACAGGGGGTGGTGCCCCAACCCCCCAATTGGCCCTACCCTGAGCATGACTGTGGGTAGCATCGCAACCTCCCCATCCGCCCTGCTCTGTGCATGACAGGGGTCGGCGCCCCAACACCCCAATCGGCCCTACTCTGAGCCTGACCAGGGGCTGCACCTAGGGATTGGGCCTGCCCTCTGCCACCCGGGAGCAGGCCTAAGCCAGCACGTCGTTATCTCCTGAGGGGTCCCAGACTGCGAGAGGGCACAGGCCAGGCTGAGGGACCCCTCCTTCCCCCCGAGTGCACAAATTTTTGTGCACCGGGCCTCTAGTCCTATATAATAAAAGGGTAATATGCAAATAGACCGAACAGCAGAACAACTGATCGCTATGAAGCACACTGACCACCAGAAGGCAGACACTCAATGCAGAAGCTTCCCCCTGGTGGTCAGTGCACTCCCATAGGGGGAGCATCACTCAGCCAGAAGCCCTGAGCCAGGCTGATGGCTGGTGAGCACAGCGGCACTGGTGGGAGCCTCTCCCACCTCCGCAGCAGGACTAAGGATGTCTGAATGTTGGCATAGGCCCGCTCTCCACAGGGAGTGGCTTTCAGTCAGACATCCCCCAAGGTCTCCTGGACTGTGGACTGTGAGAGGGTGCAGGCCAGAATGAAGGCCCCGCCTCCCCCCCCCCCCCAAGTGCACAAATCTCATGCACTGGGCCTCTAGTAAGACAATAAAAGGCAATAATACACCAATTGGGAAAGAAGACATAATTAATTTTTTAAGCAAACGACTTGATTGGCTATATAGAAAATACCCCAAAATAGCAGGGGGAAAAAAATCTCCTGGAACTAATTGCAAATATGGCAAAGTTACAGGATACCAAGTTATTATACAAAAAAAAAAAGCCATTGATTGCCTATATAACAACAACATACAATTGAAAATATAAATGAAAAACAAAATGTCATTTACATTAACACAAATAAAATGAAATACTCAGGTATAAAATATTATGTGCAGGATCTATATGTAGAAAAGATCAAAACTAATGAAATTAATAAAAAGTATGTCTAAATAAATGGAGAGATATTTTCTTTTCATGGATTGGAAGACTCAATGTTGCAAAGATGTCAATTCTCCCTAACTGCTCTATAGAGTCTGTGCAATACAATTCGCAATTGTAGAGAGTTAATTTGTAGATATTGACAGACATATTCTTCAGTGTCATAGTCTGCGAACTACTGAGCAAAATAGAGACAGACTCATAGATACAGAGAAGACAGACAGCTTTGTTGTGTGTGCTGGATGGGGTTTGGGGGTGTTGAGAGGGGGGAGGGCTTGAGAAAAGAGAGAGAGAGAAAACTCATGGACATGGACAACAGTGTGGTGATTGCAGGGGTAGAAGAAAGGGAAGAGTGGAGGTGGAAGAGGGCATAGAGGGGATAAATGTGATAGAAAATCCTATATAATATAAGGCTAATGTGCATATTGACTGATTGGTGGAATCACTGGTAGCTATGACATGCACTGACCACTAGGGGGGCAGATGCTCAATGCAGGAGCTGCCCCCTGGTGGTCAGTGAGCTCCCACAGGGGGAGCGCTGCTCAGCCAGAAGCGGGGCTCATGGATGGCAAGCACCACAGCAGTGGCAGGAGCTTCTCCCACCTCCGCTGCAGCACTAAGGATCTCCAACTGACGGCTTAGGCCCACTCCCTGCCATCAGTTGGACATTCCCTGAGGGATCCTGGACTGCAAAAGGGTGCGGGCCAGGCTGAGGGACCCCCCACCCAAGTGCACAAATTTTGTGCACTGAGCCTCTAGTATAAAATAAAAAAGAAAGGAAAAGCTTTAGAACAGGTCTTTTGAAGACCTATTAAAGATCCAAATTGATGGGCTGACATTATGTGACTTCAAGACTTACTCTAAAGCTACAGTGAACAAGATAATGTAATATGACAAAATAACAGAATAGAGAGCCTAGAAATAGACACACACAAACATAGCTACCTGATCTTTGGCAAAGGGGAAATGGCAATTTAATGGAAAATGACTGTCTTTTCAAGATATGATGGTGGGACATTCATATACAAAATAATAATATAATAATAATAGTAATAATCTAGACACAACTTTACTCCTTTCACAAAGCTTAACTAAAATGGGTCATAAACTATATTGTTGACACTCTGGAGAAATAAGATGGACTCCCACTCAAAATTTGGTTTACATCTCAAGATTGATGAAGCCACATACACACCAAGAGAATACAAGAATATTTATTACTTATAGCTAGGCCAGATAGGCTTGAGAAAAAAAAGAAAGAATATCAGCATGGGTTTTTATGGTGGTAAAATAGGGGGCCCAGGGCTTGGGTGATTTGACCTTCCTCCCAACAGCAAAGGAGAGGGCACCTGGGCTTTCTTATCAGCTTGTCCAGGTATGAAGCAGACCAGGAAGAGGGCGAGTGAGGCTTGAAAGCTGTCAGCACACACCAAAAACTGCCATCCAACTATTGCAACTTACCCCTGCTGTTTAACTAATGACTGAAACGTGCCCTTTTATATTTTACTGATTTTGAACTTATGAAAGCCAGGATGACGCCCTATGTGATCTGCAGCATGAAGCCACTAGGGAAGGTAAAGGTTTTGTGAAGGTCAGGTTTGTATATTCTAAGAAGTTAAATGAGTGCCTAAGTCACTATCAGTAATGTCTGGAACTCCATAGGGGATAAGAAATGTTTTTACGAGGCCTTGTATGATGGCTTTAGTACATGTAGAGACAGGTACCCTTACTTATATTTTGGGTATCTGTGTGGCAAGGGTTTCTCAGAGTTATTTTCCCCAAAGCGGTCAACTTTATTTATTTTTTAAAATCTTTATTGTTGAAAGAATTATATAAGTCCCTCTTTCCCCTCCATTGACCTCTTCCAGCCCACTCCTGAAATGGAGGCAACTTTAAACAGGAATTGTTGTTGCTCCCCTTGTCTGGATCGGATGGTCAGGCCACCGACAATGTTTTAAGACTGTAAAAATCTGCAGAGGAGACTAATTATTGGCTGGGGCATCCAGTACTAAGGTGTCTGCCTGAAGTTAGGTTAATTGTACTGATGTTTGGATCTGATTCTTTATTCGGGACATCCTGGTTAATGATGAACACCTGGAGTTCTTCTGTGAGCACCATCACATGCAGTCCTGGTGATACCATCTGCGAAGTATATGCACCTCCAGTGTTATTCACTCAGTTGATCCGAAGAGATCAACTAGCCAATCAGACTGGAAGAAGGGTGACCTCCTCTAGCACTGTGACATTTTTTAAGGGTCTGAGGGTAAAAGAGGCCACCCAGTCGCACGAGAAGGAAGACTATGCAATGTGAGAAAATGTAGGGCATCTCATAAGTTGTGAGAAAGAACTTCTGAAAGAAGTTGGGCTTTGCTTAGGTGATTTTGGTAAAGATTCAAAGAAGCAGAGATTTTCTCTGCATTGGCGATATCAGGAAACAGGGATTAATTCTATTATTGGGGATATTAATCAATCTTTTGTTTAAGTTGCTGACGCTAGGCAGAAGGAAGGGTATAGTTAGTATTTTGTAGTGTGCGCAGTGACCTTGCTTATGTCTGATTAAACACAAATATGAAGGGTGTTGAGTTGGTCTCATTTTCCCATGGCCACGCAGTAGCCTTGTCTGATGTTGCTCTGTGAAACTGAACAGAGCACCAAGGCCTCGGTGTGAGTGAAATGTGAAATATGAAGGAAACACACAGGCATAATACACATATCGCTTGAAAAAAGGCAAGCATAATTTTTAAATGAGGAAAGACATTGGCAAATAATATTTCAGATACATTATTACTTAAGAAACTTTTATTACAGGCTGTTCAGGCTTTCAGACACTGAAAAATCCTTCTGTTACTGATATGCAAACTCTCTGACTGACCTTACTTTCAATGTAACAGCTACAATCTTTTGATTTCATTTGTTCTCTAAAAGAGAGAAAACTTGTTGCATGGCCATGTTGGGAAATTGTGAGAGGCTGTGGTGGTAAGAAATTTTGTGTATCATTTCAAAAGCAATAGAGAAAGGTGGAAAGCTTTTAATGAGTAGGTGAAAGTAAAAAGGATTTTAGTTTAGAAAGATTCCTGGATAATTAGAAATGGGTTGGAATGGAGCAAAACAAGAAACAAAGGCAAGGTAGGAGGTTAGTCATGATGCACTATCAGTGTTACAAGGATGAGGACTTTATTAAGTGGGGAGTAAGAGAGAGGAAAGCCTTAATGGTGTTCTCATTTTAACAATAATCTTCTATAAATATAACTTCACTTAAGTAATCATAATGGTTATGGTAGTAAAAGTCCAGCGTCAGCTGTTAATTGAAAGCAGTATTGTCATTTTATCCCATTCTTGCCTCTTTTTCATTCATGAGTATTGCTTTCCTCACCTGGGACCAGTATGCCGGGAGCTGGTCCATCTTTGCTGTTTCAAGGGACCTGGCATATATGGCATTCTGTTCTTAATATGTTTGCTCACCTTCTTGGCACTATGTGTTTTAACCAAGGTCTCTGAGAAAGGTTGTTTCCCCAGGTAGGGATTTTCCCCTGAAGTTAGGGAGGGAATAAAACCCCTCAACTAAGTGCCAGGCGGTAATTAATCACTTTAACTATGAACAATCATGCTTAAGCTACATAATCTTTACTCCCTGGAATGGAGATAAGAAACGCCCTAACCTTTGTAATAGAGATGGATAGGATTGCATCAACTGGTATAAATACAGATGTAACAAGACAGAAAGGGACAGAACTTAGAACACAGAGCTTAGAAGTAAGAACCAAGAGAGACAGAACCTAGGCACAGAACCTACACAGAACGTTCTCTAGAGACAGAAGAACTTCGCTGGAGAGAACATGGCAAAAGATCCTGGACAGAAACTGGCCTCACCACCTAGAGACAGAACCTAGTGAGAGAACATGGCAAAAGATCCTGGACTGAACCTGACTACAGAAATTGGCAAGAGAACCTGACTAGAACCTGGTGACTGAACCTGGCTGGAGAACCTGGACAGAACCTGGCTGGAGAACCTAGCGAGGGAACATGGCTACAGAACCTGGCTGGAGAACCTGGAGAACCTAGCAAGAGAACATGGACACAAGAACCTGGCTGGAGATCCTAACCAGAACTTCGCTGGAGATCCTAACCAGAACCTCTCTGGAGATCCAGACCAGAACTTGGCTGGAGATCCTGGCTGGAGATCCTGGCTAGGCTGCTGATCAACTGAACACTGTCTCCGTGTCATTCCTTCTTCGTCGACTCCGTCCACACCTTTGGGGACCCCTGGACCTGCTGGGGTTGAACCCCAGCACCAATAGGTCATTGAAAGTTATCTGTAAAATGTGGGTTAGAGCAACTACCTGTTCATTCTGATTCATTTGTTAAACCAACCATGGATCCACTTAGGGGCTGAATAAGTGCTTTTCTCATTGAAACAGGTTCATCTTCTGGCAGTAGTATGTTAAATAAATAGATTATCACCCAAAACTGAGTGCAGCCCTGTCCTAATTCTCATACTCAAAAGTAAATGCCTTCTCCTTTTTCAGTGTTCAGTGATTTTTAATTTCCTGTGTTTTTTTTTAAAAAATTTTTATTTAGTGGTCACAGCAACACAGTATAAACAAAAGTAAATAAATGTGCTCTTGAAAGGCACATTTTGAAAACATGCACTCTTATCAATTACTGGAAGAAGGAAATTAACCATCACCACTATAACATTCAATATTTTTTGAGCATTTGAGCAACACATTTAAGGGAAATGGATAAAAGCCCTGGTGAATAAGAAAACAGTTTAAAAATCAGGCCCCTGCTGTCAGATTTTTGTGATAGATGACAAGAGAAAGAGTAGCATCCCTAACGGAAATTATGGGACTCCCTCTAAAACTGCCTTAATGGAATTATGAAGTTATATGTGCATCCCAAGGTAAAGGGGGTGAATGACCAAAGAAACCAAGTGCTATTTGTAATTGACCCATGATGATTTGGGACTTTGAAATTTTGCTTCCTATGAATGCTCATTTATTAAAATATTGAATGAAAAGGAAAAATAAGTTTTACAGATCTAAGAGAGGAACAGTCATTTGTCAGTTGCAAATGTTAATAATAACAACTAAAATAATAAAAATAGCTTCTGTGATATTTTAGGCTCCGTGGAAGGCCCTTGATAGACGCCATGCTAGCATATGCTAGACAATAATGTAAGGTTTTATAGAAGATAAAACTGAAATTAAGAGAGGCTAAGTAAGTGTGTACTGTAAAGGTCACATATCAGTAAGTCATGTTCCTCATTGATCTATACAGTTGTGATTCCAGTCCTACATCATGCCACTTTATTGGTATTTAGACAAACTTGACTAGAATGATTAGTTAATTTAATAACATTTTATTGAGCATGAAATTTATGCTAAGTATTGGTCACTAAGGATTTCTTAAATGAAAAGAATGGTGCAGAGACTAAAGCCGTTTCAATAAAGTTCTGTAAGTAATTGGGCAATCACAGTTAAGATGAAATCGCTTATGCAAAATGCAAAAGATATATAAAACCTCAACTAGAGGAGGTGAGTACTTAGCTAATTTAATGCTCAAGTTCTGTTTTTCCTAGCTTCTTTTCTTCAGTGACTCAGTTAGAATAAAGCAGATTTTACATTACTGAGATGTTCTCTATAAGAGATTGATAATGCCAACAGAAGAGAAATTCCCCATAAATAAGCAGAACTAGTCTGTGGGCACAAAATGTTACTTTACCCACTCTCAAAATGCTACATATTGCAATGCTTCCTTATTGCTTTAATAAAACAAAAATTTACATGAATAAAGCATGACCGTGTACTAGAAATATTTCTGAGTAGAGCTCCAGTGTAAGTTTAGAATTAGATTTCCCAGCTGCCATGCAGAAATGTATTATGTGAAGGGGTTAGGCAGTACTGGAGCTTCCGATTTCCTCTCTATTGACATGAGTGGTGCTGGAAACCAGTTTTGTGAGATTCAAATACCAGCCTTTGCACATCAGTGCTTTCCCCATTTTTGATCACAGAAACTTCAGAAGGCAGCTCTCTTGCATCTCTGAGAAAAGATCACTTCTTCTGATCTGGCACTTTAAAGAGAAAGATACATTCCTTCATTCTCTGGTTTATTTCAGGATGCAGCATTTATATTCTAATAGTGAAGGGCTAGAGAGCTCTGATGTGAATATTTTTCCCTCTCTGACATAGTTATCGTTTTATTACTGGTCTCAATCATTCCTTTTCCTTTACTTATCTAATAAAAACAAAGCACTACCTGCCCCCCACACCTCAAAAAGATGAGATTTGAATGACATATTCTTAAAATGTTTCTTTAACACTTCTTTTTCTACTTTAATCAATTTAGAAGCTGCAAAAATTGAAAGCTTTGATTTTTAAAGTGCCATCTTCAAAAGCCAATTTCTGACATTAAATGAAAATCATATCCAACATAATAGCTAGCTTAATACAGCCTATTATTTTTATAAAAATCTCTACTTTTATTTTAGCAGCCTATTCTAGTTTTATGTGCATGAAATATACACAGCATTAAGAACAATTTTTAAATTCCATGCCCCTACTAATTCTTAAAGTAAAAGTGGTAATTCTACTTTCCATTTTCTACTCATACTTTTTTGAAAAACTTAGATTTTAATACATATTGACATTTTTTAAAATATGTTTTTATTGATTTCAGATAGAGGAAGGGAGAGGGAGAAATAGAAACATCAATGATGAGAGAGAATTATTGATTAGCTGCCTTTCATGCCCCCACTGGGCACTGAGCCTGAAACCCAGGCATTTGCCCTGATCAGGAATAGAATTGTGACCTCCTGGTTCATAGGTTGAAGCTCAACCACTGAACCACACCATCCTGTGTTCTTTATACTATGATTATATTTGACTAGTATTAGAAAGGTATTTTTAGAATGAATCATAGTCATGTTCATACATGAGCACATTAAGTCAATGTGTTTGATTTGTTTTCGTAGTTTACATTCCAGGATTATTTGAATTCCTGTTTTGATTTTGTTTAGATGCTATATGTTGTTAATATTTTCTGTTTTAATTTGGGAATTTGTATAAAATATTAAATTTAATTAAACACACATTTAGTAAAAACAATATTCAATCTTTAGAAATTTGTTTTAGACAAAAAAATAAAGACTTTTCATCTTTATAGCCTCTTAATTTTGCAGAGATATATGATATGTCCATAGAAATATCTATGTACAAGTGACTTGGTAGGACCCTTGGATGTTAGCAGTAGAAACTCACTTGGGGTAAAATAAGCATTCTATCTAATAAAGAGGGAATATGCTAATTTATCCTCAAACCATTGCAAAGATGGCGGCACCCACAGCCAAATGATGGCGGCGCCCAGTCCCCTCATCCCTGCTGGGGTGGCAGGTGCGCAGCAAGGCCGGGTCCACCTCCAGGCGGGCCCGGCCACTCCGTGTGCCTGCATCCAAAGTCCCCCAGTCCCTTCAGCCCCCCAGCCACCCAGAGCAGGCCCGAGGAGCAGGCAAGCCTCGGATGGTGGCTGCCCAGTCGCCCAGGGCCACCCGAAGCTCAGGTAACCTGGGCCAGCTGAGGCTTGCACTGCCAGCAGTGGCAGCAGCAGAGGTGTGATGGGGTGTTGCCTTGCCCTGATTTCTGGGTTGCCTCCTAGCCCCGAGGGCTCCCGGACTGTGAGAGGGGGCAGGCTGGGCTTAGGGACCCCCCCGCTCCAGTGCATGAATTTCATGCACCAGGCCTCTAGTATAAATATATTAATAGTTTAGGGATAAGATTCATTATATTGTCAATTCAGGAATGAACCTCAGAATTCACAGGAATCAGTTGGCTCTTTTGAGTAGCAGTAATTAATGAGCCATCTTTTTAGGCAGCTGCCAAGTTTAAACTTTTTAAAATTTTTCAATATCCTGATCACACTCATCTTTATTAGACTTGATGTATCTCACTTGATTTCTTTGCTCATCATTGGCCCAGAAAGTCAAGGACCCGTATTCATAGTTTCAAAACAGTGCAAACTGGACTTCATCTTTTGACAATGGTGTAATATCTTATGAAAGATGAGCATTCCCCGTAAGATAAAAAATATAAAATATATAAAAACATACAAAAATTTGAGAGCATCATAGAGATCTATGGAAGCTATAGAACTTGAGGAGCTACAATATTTAAGCTCAAGTATTGCAGCACTATTTTTGAAACTTTCAATATGGGACTCTGACTTCACTTGCCCAATGATGGGAAAAAAGTCAAGTGAGACACAGTAAGTCCAGAAATCTGAGTTTTGAACAAGGTATTAGAGAGAGAATAGGGGAATATAAGCCTACATTCTTAGAGCCACATTTTCTCTGAGAACATTTACTGATTCTTGGTGGAGATATAGAGGCTAAAAGACAAAAGTTAAAGATTACCTAAACACTATGAAGAAGCCGAGCGCCAGCAGTATTTTAGACCATCTGAAGGATACAGGAAGACAAATTTGGAGTTTATGGTTGCCAGGACAGCTCAACTTGGAGACACTAAAATCCTCATAAAAAGTGGCATGCATAGAAATGAGTTCTGTGTGTGGCAGACTTTTGTGCAAGGAATTTGTCATATTCCTAAAATGTACAGAGAAAGAGATGAAAAAGCTACAGAGAAAGGCAGCTAATATCAGATTAGATATTTTTATTGTTTCCTGGTATAAAAGACACAGAAATTGAGTTCAGAGCCTCCTTTCAATGCCAATGAGAGCCCAATAATCACTTCAGGCTCTCACTGGGGGCTGCTGGTGAGTTGTACTCTGAAACTGCAGATTAACCAGAGCCTTCCCAAACTGTATCTAGTCCTGAATCAGGGTAGAACATGATTATATTAGGGTGACATATCCGGAGCCTACATGCTATCACAGGATGAAAAAAATTCTCTTCGGAGGAAGGTTAAATTATCCCAACCTATAATGCATCAAATATAATATATTTCATGCATAGAAAATTACCTGTTGTACTAAAAACCAGGAACAAATAAAAAAAACAGACCAGTTAAGGAAAACAAATCTACACATGATCCAAGCACAAAAATTGCTAAGATGTGTAATTTCTCTAGAGCTAGAATGCCAATTAATTGCTTAGAAACAAAATATAAAAATGGAATATATTGAAAGCATAAACTAAATACATTACTTTAATGCAGATAGGAATAAGGAGAAAACTGGCACACTAAAGATAGAACAACAAAAATTATTTGAAAGCTGAAACAGAGAGCACAAAAGAAGGAAAATTTAGAGAACTACCCTCTGTGCACATGTTAGTGAACCTTATAAAAACCAAACACTAAGAGAAATCTATCTTTTTTTTTGTTTTTTGTTTTTTGCATTTGTCAACATGTGTTCTTTGGATAATACTACTTTTTTTAAATTTAAATTCTTTATTGTTTAAAGTATTACATAAGTCTCCTTTTTCTACCATTGATCTCTCCCTGGCCATCCCACCCCACCCCAGCACATGCCCTCACCTCCAGGCCCCACCCTGTCTGTGTTCATTGGTTATGTTCATATGGATGGATACAAATCCTTTGGTTGATCTCTTACCTCTCACCCCCCGCCTTCCCTCATAGGTTGGACAGTCTTTTCGATGCTTCTATGACTCTGGTTTTATTTTTGTTCATCAGCTTATATTGTTCATTATATTCCACAAATGAGTGAGATCATGTGATATTTATCTTTCTCTGACTGGCTTATTTCACTTAGCATAATGCTCTCCAGTTCCATCCATGCTGTTGCAAATAGTAAGAATTCCTTCTTTTTTACAGCAGCATAGTATTCCATTGTGTAGATGTACCACCATTTTTAATCCTCTCATCTGCTGATGGGGACATAGGTTGTTTCCAAATCTTAGCTATTATAAACTGTGCTGCTATGAACTTAGGGGTACATATATCCTTTTTGGTTGGTGTTTGGTGTTTCTAGTTTCTTGGGATATATTCCTAGAAGTGAGATCACTGGGTCAAATGGGAGTTCCATTTTTAGTTTTTTGAGGAAACTCCATACTGTTCTCCACAGTGGCTGCACCAGTTTGTATTCCCACCAGCAGTGCACGAGGGTTCCTTTTTCTCCGCATTCTCGCCAACACTTGTCATTTGTTGATTTGAGGATGATAGCCATCTTGACAGGTGTGAGATGATACCGTATTGTTTTGGTTTGCATCTCTCAGATAATTAGTAACTTTGAGCATGTTTTCATATGTCTCTTGGCCTTCTATATGTACTAAGAGAAATCTTAAAAACAAATGGAGTAAAAAGGAACAAAAAGAAACATCCTATATAATAAAAGCCTAATATGCAAATTGTTCCCTCGACTGGGAGTTTGACAGTGGCCCCCTCCTCTTGCCCAGCCTCACCCTAGCTGGTGGCGGCAGGTAGCCAGGGGAAGGAAGACCCTGGCCTGCAGCTGGCATCTACTAGGGACCCTCCCCATGCAGAATTTCATGCACTGGGCCTCTAGTTGGTTAATATGATTTTACTAGTGGCCCGGTCCATGGATTTGTGCACATTGAAAGGAAATTAATTGGAAGAAATATTTTAATATTTCTATTTGCCCTTTCTCTATAATAGAAGTGTCAGAGATGAAAGAAAATCAGTAAAATGTATGTGAAAATAATATATAAATTGATTAATACATAAACGATAACAACATGATATAACAACAACAAAGACATGATATAAAAACAAAAAAACATGATATAAAAATAATATTGATAAAAACAATGACTGATAAATTGATTAAACTTATTCTAATATGTCCCTGTATACCACATTAAAAGTAAAAACACTTTCAGAGTGCATGACTAATTTCCCTTGTGGTGAAGTATTTACAACTTTAACTCAATGTCACATGCTCTTCGAACTTGAGAGAAAGCAGCATATAACTGACCATGTATGAAAACGGATTTAGGTAGGAATATTCCTACTCTGTCTAGAGTTTGTAACTTATTAATAGTCACCACAAATACTGGTATCACAGGAAACTGTCTTTGAATTAATTTAAATGGGAGGCCAGTGTCAGACCAGGACAAATCAATTCTTGAAATCAGAACAACCTCTGCAGATTCTGTTAATACTTCAGCTTCGATTATGTTAGGTCACAATCTTTTGATAATAAATCTAATACCATTACAATGACCCCATTTACTATTAAGATTTCTCAGTAGCATGATGATTGTGCCTACTTTCAATTTTAATTTATGACACAGTATTCCTGAATGAATAATACTATTAAGAAATTCGATGGGAAAAATTTCCTTTATGGCATCTTCCATTGAATCAATGAAATCATCACTCAAATAGGTGTGAAAATTTCCATCATGTATAATTAAAATTTCTTCACTTATTTTATGAACATGCTTATTTTCCTCAAAAGATGACAGAAGTATTATCATTTTACCAATCGACACATTGTCATTTTCAGATCTAGATGAGAAATAATCCATTAAACCACTATATTTTTTAACTCTCAACTTAGAATTGTTTGTTTAATGAAATTTATCCAATTGGCTTCCATTTTTTTAATATGAATTGACAATATACTGCTGAGTAAATTTTCCTGCATTTAAAATAGGATTGAACATGTCCTGGACGGAGAGATGAAATCCATATAATACTGCATTTGTGTGACTTGTGTCCTTACATTTCGTCTAGTATTAATGTCAATTACACTGCCATCTCTGAGTCTTGATGCAATATCCATTCCCCATCCTTTTTCACCATCTGGAAAAAGAATAGGATATGTCATTGCATCTAATGTAGGAAACAGGATACTGATTTGTTTCATTTTAGTGGCATTCTGATTATTGGGATCTGGTTTGCAGTGAAAGCAAATTCACCATCAGCAATGACAGATCTAAACACACGCGTGCAATTGGTGCCAGCAAGAGTTTTATATGTATCATGCATGCACAAGTCAACATTTATTTTTAAATTGCCAGTGTGCATCATATATACTGGCCAGTTGGTCAGATGGTCAGTCACTTAGCCTTTTATATATATAGACTAGAGGCCCAATGCACGAATTCATACATGGGTGGGGTCTGGCTGGCTTGGCCCCAATTGGGGTGGATTGGGGACGGGCCTGTGGGGAGGAGGAGACGGTGGGAGGTTGGCTGGCCAGCCCGCCCCTGATCAGGGCTATCAGGTCCAGGCTGGCCAAGGGCTGGGGCTGCAGGAGGTTGGCCAGCCAACCCTACCCCTGTTGGGGCCAGTTCGCTGGCCGCAGTGGACGTCATAGCGACCAGTCATTCCAGTCGTTCTGGCGTTCTGGTCACTGGCTTTTTACATATATAGATAGGTTTCAGGGGTACATTTCTATGTTACAAGATATGTATAATGCACTGTGTACCTATCACCCAAAATCAAATCTTCTGCTATAACCATGGACTAGGACCTCATTAACCCTCTACTCCCTTATCTCTGGCAACTACTACATTGCTGTTTGTGTCCAAGAGTTTCTATTTTATATCCCACATATGAGTAAAATCATATGGTTCTTAGCTTTTTCTGACTGACTTATTTCACGTAGTATAATGTTCTCAAGGTCCATTCATGTTGTTGAAAGTGGTAGTATTTCATTCTTTCTTAAGGAAAAGTAGTATGCCATTGTGTATATGTACCATGTCTTCTTTATCCAGTCCTCTATCACAGGACACTTTGGTTCTTTCCATGTCTTGGCCAAGATGAATAATGCTGCAATGAAAATAGGGGTGCTTATATCTTTGCAAATACATGTAATATTTGATTTGCTAGTATTTTATTTAGGATTTTTGCATGTGTATTCATCAGTGATATTGGTCTTTAGTTTTCCTTTTTGTGCTATCCTTTCAGTGTTTTGATATCAGGGTTATATTGGCCTCATAAAATGTGCTAGGAAGTATTGCCTCTTACTCAATTTTTGGAAGATTTTGAGAAGGTTAGTTTTTAAATCTTCTTTGAATGTTTGTTAGAATTCACTGGTGAAGCCATCCAGCACTGGACATTTATCTTTTGGGAAATTTTTGATGGTTGCTTCAATTTCCTCACTGCTGAATGATCTACTTAGATATTCCAATTTTTCATTAATTAGTCCAAGAACTTTATATGTTTCCAGGAACCTATCCCTTTCTTCTAGGTTATTGACTTTGGTGGCATATAGTCTTTCTAGTACTAGTACATAATATTCTAGTACTAGAGGCCCAGTGCACAAAATTCAAGCACAGGGAGTGGGGGGCCGGGGGGGAGGTTCCTCAGCTTGGCCTGAACTCTCTCCAATCCAGGATCCCTCTCGCAATCTGGAACCACTGTCTCCTAACCACTCACCTGCCTGCCAGCCTGATGCCCTTAACTGCTCCCCTGCCTACCCGATGGCCCTAATCGCTCTCCCCTGCCGGCCTGATCCCCCTAACTGCCTATCTGCTCTCCCTTCCTCTCTGCACCCTTCAGACCCCCAGTGTAGGCATGCTGAGAGCTCTCCACCGTGGCACCGCCCCCATCCTGATTAGTCATTACGTGATGACGTCCCAGCCAATTTGCGTAATCCTCTATTATTAATATTGATGATCCTTTGTATGTCTGTGATGTCTGTGGTGACTTGTCCTCTCTCCCTTCTGATTTTGTTTATGAGTCTTTTCCCTTTTTTCTTTAGTGAGCCTAGTCAGCGGTTTATAAATTTTATTAATATTTTCAAAGAAACAGCTCTTTGTTTTATTAATTTTTGTATAGTCTTTTTATTCTCTATTTCATTCAATTCTGTTCTAATTTTTATTATTTCCTCTTTTCTTCTGACTTTGGGTTGCTTTTTTTCTTCTTTTTCTAGTTTTTTAAGATGTGATGTTAAGTTGTTTACTTGGTATTTCTCTTATTTCTTGAGATAGGCCTGTAATGATAAAAACACTACTCCTATTACTGCTTCCACTGCATCCCAGAAGTTTTTATATGTTGTACTGTCAATCTCATTTATCTCTCTATATTTTTTGATCTCATATTTTATTTCTTCTTTGACCCAGTCATTTTTAATAGTATGTTGTTTAATATCCACTTATTTGTGGGTTTATTTACGTCCTCTTTTACAATTGATTTCTAATTGCAAGTCATCATTGTTGGAGAATATATAATTTCAATCTTCTTGAATTTATTGATACTAGTTTTGTGACCCAACATATGGTCATTCCTTGAGAATGTTCCATGTGCACTGGAGAAGAATGTATATTCTAATATTCTGAGATGAAAGGTTCTATGAATGTCAATTATTTTCATTTGGTCTAGTGTTTCATTTAAGGTTGATAGTCCTTTATTGATTTTCTATTTGGTTTATTTATCTAGAGCTGTCAATGGAGTATTAAGGTCCCCAACTATGATTATGTTTTGATCTGTTTCTCCCTTTAGTTCTGTGAGTAGTTGTTTTATATATTTCAGTGCTCCCAGGTTGGGCATATATATATTCAGAAGCGTTATGTTTTCTTTTATCATTATCTGATCACTATGGCTAGCACTTCCAGTACTATGTTGAAGAGGAGCCATCCAGATCAGGGCTTTTGTTTGCTGTGAGTTTTTTTATTATTGCTTCAATTTCACCAGTAGTTATTGGACTATAAAGTTTTTTTTGTTCTTCCTGATTGAGTTTTGGAAGCTTGTATTTTTTAAAGAATATGTCCATTTTGTCTAGGTTGTCCAGTTTGTTGGAGTAGAGTTGTTCATAGTATTTATTTTTAATCCTTTGTATGACTGTGGGATCAGTTGTTAGTTCACTTCTTTCATTTCTGATTTTGTTTATTTGGGTACTCTCTCTTTGTTTCTTGGTGAACTTGGCTATTGGTTCATCAATCTTGTTTATCCTTTCAAAGAACCAGCTCTTCATTTTATTTATATTTATTTTGTTTTTTATTTTTTGGTCTCTAAGTTGTTCATTTCATCTCTGATCTATATTATTTTCTTCATTCTGCTTACTCTGGGCTTTTCTTGTTGCTCTCTCTCTAATTCTTTAAGCAGTAGAGTTAGATAATTTAATACCATATTTCTTGTTTTTTGAAGTAAGCTTGTAGAGCTATGAACTTCCCTCTTGGGACTGCTTCCCTATGTCCCGTAGATTTTGGTTTGTTGTGTTTTCATTCTCGTTTGTTTCCAGGATGCTTTTTATTTCTTCTTTGGTCTCATTAGTAATCCAATCATTGTTTAACAGCATGCTATTTAGCTTCCAATTGTTTGATTTTTTTCTTTGTTTTTACTGTTGTTAATTTCTAATTTTATGCCATTGTGATCTAAAATGATGCTTGAAATGATTTCTGTATTCTTGAATTTGAAGAGACTTTGCCTATATCCCAATATGTGGTCTATCTTTAAAAATGTCCCATGTGGACTTGTGAAGAATGTATATTATGTACTTTTGTGGTGAAATGTTCTGAAGATGTCAATTTATTCCATCTGATTTAGCGAGTCATTTAGAATTGATGTTTCTTTGCTGATTTTTTGTTTAGAGAATTTATCAAGTGGTGTCAATGGGGTATTAAAATCCCCTAGTATGATTGTGTTGCTGTTGATCTCTCCCTTGATATCTTCCAGAAGATTTTTTATGTATTTGGGTGCTCCTATATTGGGTGCATATATATGTACCAGAGTTATATCCTCTTGTTGAGTTGCTCCCTTTAGCCTTTGGGAGTGGCCCTCCTTACCTCTCTTTATGGCCTTCACCTTGAGGCCCATTCTGTCATGTAGAAGAATTGCTACCCATCTTCTTTTTTTTTCATTTCCATTTGAATGAAAATATTTTTTTTTCCTTTCCTTCACTATCAGTCTGTGTGAGTCCTGTATTCTCAGGTGGGTCTCTTGTAGACAGCAAATATAAGTTGTGTTTTTTTATCCATTCAGTGACCCTATGTCAGCCGTGGGCAAACTATGGCCCGCGGGCCGGATCCAGCCCTTTTGAAATGAATAAAACTATTGAAAAAAAAGACCCTACCCTTTTATGTAATGATGTTTACTTTGAATTTATATTAGTTCACACAAACACTCCATCCATGCTTTTGTTCTGGCCCTCCAGTCTAGTTTAAGAACCCATTGTGGCCCTCGAGTCAAAAAGTTTGCCCACTCCTGCCCTATGTCTTTTGATTGGAACATTTAATCCAATTACATTTAAGATTATTATTGACTAAGAGCCTGGTGCACAAAATTCTTGCACTGAGGGGGTGGGGGACATCCCTCAGCCCAGCCGTGGGGAGCGGGCCTTAGCCACAGTCTGGCCTCCCTTTGCAGGAGGCAACCAGGCTGATCAGGGGAAGGCGCAAGCCCCATCACCCCGCTGCTGCAGCCACTGCCAGCCACCGCAGCCGCCAAGGTGCTTTCATCAACACAGACTCCAGTCCCTTTACCATGAAAAAATGGCAACTTTCTTTAGGCATTTTCAAGATGTGTCTTTCATAGGTATGACATTTCTTTCTTTCTTTCTTTTTTATTTTCACCTGAGGATATGTTTCCATTGATTTTTAGAGAGTGTGGAAGAGAGAGGGAGAGACAGAGAGAAAAATCAATGTGAGAGGGACACTTTGATTGGTTGCCTCCTGCATGAGCCCTGACCTGGACCCCGGCCAGGGAGGAGCCTGTAACCTAGGTAACATGCCCTTGATCAGAATCAAATCCGGACCCTGCAGTCGGCAGGCCAAGGCTCTATCCACTGAGCCAAACGGGCTAGGGCAGGGTATGATATTTCTTAGCCCCTCCAGCAGCAGACCTTTGTTTTTTCCTCCAGGAGTGTGGTGGAAAAACCCTAGATCACCTTCTTGGATTCTTATAACCCAAGTTACCAAGAACCCTGCAAGTGGCAGAGTACAGGGAGCTTAGCCAGTGCACGGTCAGCAAAGGTGTTTATGCTTGACCAGGTTTGGCTCAGTGGATAGAGCATTGGCCTGCAGACTGAAGGGTCCTGGGTTTGGTTCCTGTTAAGGGCATGTACCTTGGTTTGGGGCACATCCCCAGTGGGGAGTGTGCAGGAGGTAGCTGATCAATGTTTCTCTCATCAAGGTTTCTGACAGTCTATCCCTCTCCCCTCTTCTCTGTAAAAAATCAATAAAATATATTTTTTAAAAAAAAAGAAAAGAAAAGATTTTTCCTCTGCAGCCCATGTGCAGAGGATCCCCTGTGTTGTGTTACTGGGCTAGGGGCGTGTCCCTGGATGCCGGGGGCATGCCCCCAATCCCGGCTGCCCCGCGTTGGCTGTGTCCACGGGCTGGGGGGCATGGATCTCATGGACACGGCGCGCGGTGGCTTCTGGGGGCACACCCCCAAGCCTGGTGGTCCTGTGTCTGCTGGTTCCACTGGGCTGGGGGGCATGGACCTGTGCCGATTGGTGCAGGCACACGTGCAATCAGCTGTGGGGCAGGAAACATTCACTGTGTCTGCGGGCTGGGGGACGTGGATCCCGTGGACACAGCTCAAGGCAGCTACCAGGGGCACACCCCCAATATTGGCAGCTCCATCATCGCTGTGTTCCCCAGTCTGGGGGGCATGGACCCGGGCCGCTTGGTGCCCCGGCTGCTTGTCTCAGGACCCAGCCCACTCGGCGCCCTCAGCTTCTTGTCCTGGGAACCAGCCTCCTTGGTGTCCCAAGACCCAAGACACTTGGAAGTTCCCACCCCACCCCGTGGCCACTTGCGCTTGGCACCCCGGGAGCTTGTCCTGGGACCCAACCTGCTTGGCACCCCTGGCCACTTGTCCCAAGACCCAGGCTGCTTGGCGTCAGTGCCCGTAGGCCACTCATGGCTGGGGCATTCTGGGTCTCTGACCACTCAGGGCCTACGCATGGGCCTACAGGCTCGGAGCGGCCTGGGTCCCGAGCATGTTCCTGGGACCCAGGCCGCTTGGTGCCCACATATGCAAATTAACCTGCCATCTTTGTTGTGTTAATTTGCATACTCACTCCTGATTGGCCAGTGGGCATCGTGGAAGGACGGTCAATTTGCATCTTTCTCTTTTATTATATAGGATAGTTACTTATTTGTTGCCATTTTTATTCTGTATGCCTGTGTTCCTTCTTCCCTTTATGTTACTTTTTTTTTTTACAGCAGTCCCTTTAGCATTGCTTGCATGGTTCAGTATAGAGGAGGTAGAGAGAGAATGATTGAATAAGAATTGGTTGTAATAAAACCCTCAGCCTTTTTTTTTTTTTTTTTTTTTGTCTGTGAAGCTTCTGATTTTACCTTCAATTTTGAATGATAGCCTTCCTGGGTATAGTATTCTTGGATTCAGTCCCTTGCTTTGCATCACGTTGTATATTTCATTCCATTCCTTTCTGGCCTGATGTGTTTCTTTTGAGAAATCAGTTGATAGTCAAATGGTAAATCCAAGAGGTAACTTTCTGTCACTCTATGGCAACCTTTAATATTCTTACTTTGTTGTTGATGTTTCCCAATTTAATTATAATGTGTCTTGGTGTTGGTCTTTTGTGGTTCATCTTGTTTGGGACTCTGTGTGCTCTTTGGACTTGTCTAACTTTTTCTTCCCCAAATCAGGGAAGTTTTCTCTCATTATTACTTCAAACAGGTTTTCTATTCCTTGCTCTTTTTCCTCTCCTTCTGGCACCTCTAATATGCAAATGTTGTTTCATTTCATGTTGTCCCAAAGCTTCCTTAGTCTCTCCTCCTGCTTTTTAAGTCTTTTATTCCAGTTGCTGCTCTGTTTTGTTGTTTTTTCTACCTTGTTTTCTCACTTGCTGATTGGTCCTCAGCTTCTTCTAGTCTACTGTTGAAACTTTCCATTGCTTTCTTTATTGCAGCTATATCATTCTTCATTTCTTCTTGATTCTTACATGTTGTTGAATTTGTCTTCCATTCTTTTCAGCATCTTTATAACCATTGCTCTGAATTCTTTCTCTGACAAATTTCTTGCCTCCATTTCATTTATTTCCTTTGCTAGTTGTTATTCCTTTTCTGTTGTATGGGGATTGTTTCTATGTCTCCCTATTTCCTATTTCTTTGTGGTTGATTCTTTGTATTAGATCAAACTTCTTTGTCACCCATATTTTTCTGAGTTTGTCTTATATAGTGGATGTTTTGTGATACCCAGTGGTTCAATCTTTCAGTTCTTTTGGGTGGGTATTCTAGGGATGCCCCCTACTTGGGATATTTGTGTTTTTTTGGTGTAGTTAGGTCTTGAGTGTTATTGTTCCATTTGTGGATGGAGTCTCCTCTCAGGGTGTCTGGTTATGTGGCTCACTCTCTACCATGTTGACTGAACAACACAATATACAACTCAACAAGACACAACACAAAGGGGACAAAACATGAATATACTCAGGAAACTTATAACCCCAATAAAAGTGTCCATAAGGTAAAAGAGAATTAGGAGAGAGTAAAGAGAGCAAAAATGATATAGAGAAAAGGAAAAAAAGGTAAGAGAAAAAAGAAGAAAAAATATATAAATATGGGGAGAGAACACCACAAAACAACCAAATAAACCAAACAAATGCAAAGAAAAAATACTCAGAAAAAGGGGGCGGGGGTGGACAGCATCTGTAGAGGAGGAGCTTATATTCAGAAAGTAAGGTTAAGGAATTGAATGAATAGTGGAAGGTCCATGGTTCAGTATAGAGGAGGTAGAGAGAGAATGATTGAATAATAAGAAAATAAAAATGAAAAAAGAAATAAAAAGATAAAACAAAAAATAAAAATATATATTTAGTGTATCTATGTATTTATTCATTTATTTTTGGAGAAGGAGAATAGAGGAGAGTGCAAATGGGCTTGAGTTTAGAGAGTTAAACTAATTAAGCAATTAGGAGACAAAGAGTGAGAGAGTAGAGAAAAAGCAGAAGCATAATAAAATTGACTAGTGAAGAAAGAGAAAAGAGGAGGGTGCATGGACTTGGAATAGGGGAGAAGAAATTAGATATATGAGTAAACCAACAGAGACTATAATAATACTATCATATCAATAAAGTAGATAAAGAAGATCAATTTTTAACTAGGGGTAAAAAGAAATGTAAGGGAAAAACTAAACTGGGGATAGGAGAAGCAAAAACAGGACGAAAAAGGGATAAGTGAAAAAGAAAAGGATGGGAAAAAAGGAAAAAAATAATATAAAATAACAATTAAAAATAAAGCGAAAAAATAAATAAAAGATAAAAAAATTTAAGTTTTGTTATTATATCAATTTATTTATAATATTGTGTGAGTTAACAGCCATACTTAATTTGGATCATTCAAAATAATGACATTTAGTTAGGTGGAAATTAACAAGGGAGATAATTTTTGCCAATAAGTTAATATCTTGAATGTTCAAATAATGCTTCAGAAATTATTCTCAGAAACTATAGAACATTTCTCTTGTTTGGGTATGACAACTTGAACGTACTGTCATTAATTTCAACCTGTTTAGAAAAACCTCAGCTGTATGACTTTATACTTGTATATTAATGTCATACTTGAGAAATGTTTATATCTCATGAATCAAGCACCTTTCATTACAGAAACATACTTAGAGATTGGACTTTAGATTTGGACTAAAGAATCCTTGAGTCCTTATTCTTTCAATTATCAGCTGTATGATGATGTCTTAAAGTTACTTAAAATTTGTACATCTTCGTTTTTTCTTTGGTGAAAATACTGTGCACCACACAGCATTGAGGATTGAATGGGAGAATGTATAATAAGCCTTTGATAAATGTCATCTTAGAGGTGGGTTCATTAGAAAAAATTTCCTGTTAGCAAAGTACTTTCTTATAATAAGAATTCAAAGAATACAGAAATATAACAAAAAATTCAATAGCTGCCTCACTTTCCTCCAACTCTACTGATAGAGTCAAGTGGTAACCACTCTTAACAATTTGGTTTGTATTTGACCTTGCAAATATTTCACTTCTTATTCTTTTTTTATTCTTTATTGATTAAAGTATTACATAAAAAATAAAAAAGTGAAGTGTTGTTCACTTCAGCCAAGTTTTAATGCCCCAGGGGGGGCTGCTTTAAGACCCCACTCTTCTGTTCTGTCTGCCACTTCTGAGTTTCCTTTTAGGTAGTCAGCACCATGTTGAAGTTCCAAGTGATCACTGCCCCTCTGTTTGTGTCTATCTCCATGGCCTTGGCTGTAAGCTGGCAGGACCAATTTTCCCACCTTACCTCTCTGCCTTCTGTCAATCTTAATCACTCAATCACCTGTTTCTAACAGGGCTTTAGGTTGAGGTGGTGCTGTATTGCTTTGTAGGAATGAACGGCCCCTTTTCAACCCAGTCCCTGAGGGCTCTTTGGGGCTATTCAGAGTTTAGATATAGCTGTCTTGGGGTCCCTGGGAGGGGCTGGCTCTTCAGTAGAAAAATGGCTGCTTAGGTCCAGATGGTGCCAGATTACTGGTCACCTCTCCCTGTTTTGTTCCTCTCCATAGCCTCTCTGCAGACTCCACAAATATGCACCTCCACCTGCATTGCAGCCGCAGGTGATTGTTTGTAATTGAAAGGTCCTATGTACTGGGTTTAGTGAATAAAGTCAAGGACAAAAGGGAGGCAAAACAACCATGTGACTGTGAGTTTCTCTCCCTCTGGCACTGCATGGCTTGGGCAGCTCTTCATGCCATTCTTCTGGGGTCAGCATCTCTTGGCTGTGGGCTTAAATATATATTCCCTAGCTTCCAGCAGTCCTGTGAACTTCCTTACCACAGTTGGATGTTACTCCTGTCCCCAAGTGACATGTATTTGGTGCTGTGCGGCTTCTTTCTGACCCGCTCGGCCTGGTGATCACGTGTCTCTCTCCAGCCAAGATCCGCAATCCTAGTGCTCTCCAGGTGTCCTCTGCCCTTTCCAGCTGTAAATTGTCTCACCAGCTATGTCTAATTCGCTAATTCTGTGTGAATGTTATTTGATTTAGTTGCTCTTTCTATCTGCTCCAGGACAAGGTGCAGGAAATGTCTGCCTATTTGGTCACCATTTTTCTGAACACTCAATCTTCTTAATGTTTCATTTCCAGGATTTCTGATTGGTTATTTTTTTAACTTTCAATTTCATTTGTGAAGTACTTATTTTGTGAATTGATGTCTTTACTGAATACATTGACTTGCTTGTCTGTATTTTCTTGCATCTCATTGAATATTTTCAGAACTGCAATCTTGAAATCTCTGTCATTTATACCATATACTAGAGGCCCGTTGCAGGAAGATTCCTGCAGAAATAGGGTTTCTTTGGGCCTATTCCTGCAATAATAGGGCTTCCTGCAGCTGGAGCAAAGCAGAGAAGGGGCTTCGCTCCCTTCTCCACTGCCTCACTCCCTCTTGTATCTGCTGCCTCAGCTCTGCTTTCGTGTCTGCTGCCTTGGCTCCACTCCCATCTCCGCTGCCTCGGCTCCCAACCTTCTCCGCCATTTCGCTTCCTTCTGCAGAGCTTGGCTTCCTTCTACCCTGTCTTCAGTCTTCCCTCCGCGTCTGTGTATGTAAATTAACCGCCATCTTTTTTGGGTTAATTTGCATACTTATCCTGATTGGCTGGTGAGCGTATGGGAGTGACACCAATTTCTCTTTTATTAGTGTAGATTTCCATGTGTCCCAGTTTGCTTTCTGGGGATTTTTCATTTTCTTTCGGATCTATTTCCTAATCCAGGTGCTGGTTTTATATTTCTGTTTAATTTATAAAAATTTAAATATTAAGAATCCCATAGATCCCAGGCAAAATTTTACCTTTTCATCATTGAGCTTTTTTTAAAAATATATAATAAACCTCATTTTCATTAGCATTTTTATGTTCTTTAGATGGAACATGAAACATATATGAGGCAATATTAATTATCTAGAGGTACATTTATACTAGTAATTCAAATAAAAGCTATTATATTAAAGAGATATGTATCTTTTAGAATGACAATGGCATTCCAACAAAATAAGAGCGACAAAATCAAACAGAAGTTCCAGAGATTTCAAGTGTATTGTATCACATTTAGCCTCTGAGAAATCTTATCACTTATCTATTGAAAGTGGAGAAATGCTGTCTGAAAAAGAAAATCTGAATGATGACTTTATTTCTTCAAGTCTAAGTTGAGTATTCTGATCTCCATCTGTTCTCTAATGAGTTGATGACAGGACAAGGGAAAAAAAAAACCAACACAGTTATGTGACAATAGGGAGAGATTTGGCAAAGGCATAAGAAAAATTTGAAAAAATAAATGTTTTGAATATCAAATTTCACCAAATACCTTACATATTCTTTCTAGCTTTAAAGGATGATAAGATCAGTCAAAAAGTTTGATCCACCTAAAATAGCATAGTTTAGAAAGAATCCAATTTAGTTCTTGCCTTGCCTAAAATGATAAGCATTCAACTCTAGACATTTAAAAAAATAGATTCCCTTATTTTGGAATTATATTACCTTCTTTAAGAGGAAAAAAAGCCTACATTTCCAGGTTTTATTTGATTAATAAGACATTTGCTTAATAATGACATAACTAATGAGAATAAAGTCACTAATTTGATTTATAATTAATAAATGCATTATATAAGTTTCTGTTCTCTACATACACATATGATCAAGCTAAAGAAAAATTAACGTTAATAGTGTTATTCGTGAATACTAAATATTAGTATTAATAATGATGTTGGAGTAACATGGTAACAGTAATCTCATAGGAGTTTATAAACTAGTATTGTTAACAGTTTTTAAGTCTTTAATTCTTAATCAATTCATATTTCATTTTTATTAATCCATGAATCAGTTTGTTATTAGGAAAAACAGACTTTATTGACTATTGAGACATTCATGAGCAAATCTCATATTAACATCTATAATGAGAACATATGATTTTCTTATCTACATTTATAAATCATTGTGACTAAAGGGCTAATTAAAATATTATTTTAAACATTGACCATTTCAATAAATTTGCATCTATTTGCCAGTCTCCAACTAATTTGTCCTTTGGAAATAGATCCTCTTTAAATATTTTGAAAAAATTATGCCAACTGCATGCAGTTTTAATTACAATTGATAGTCTTGTGTTTAAATTGCATTTTAAACTAATTGGGTTTCTTCTTGAAGTTAATTAACTAGTTGGGAGAATGGTTCTTGGTACAACTGAGATAATGGAGCAGATGTGGACATTTATTGGCATCTCTTGGAAGCAACCCAAACTTAGACTTTTTTCTCTTTGTGATGCTAAACTAACCTTAACAAGCATGTGTTTCCTCAGGGTGAGAGCTGTCACTCATGTTTTTGGGGACACTGAGCAAAAGTCAGAGTAGACAATTGTGGTTTTATTAGCTTCAAGCTTTCGAGTTAATACTAATAGTACTTTTTACCTAAATTCTGCTGTTGGATGCTAGCATTCTACAAGTGAAAGGAGATGATAGGGATCATATTCTCATCTTAATGACTTAAAATAGTAATTTCTTTAGCTCAGATTTAATATCTCATTCAATTATTCAATCATATTTCCTTCAAGTAATAGAGACCTACAAATAATGCCCCTGATGAAAAGCAATGAGTCCTACTATAAGGATGTTAATAGTTACACATTTGACACATTCCCTGTATAGAATTCAAACTCTTTCACTCTTTTCTTTCTATTTCCTCTCTTAGTAGGCATCTCAGTGAGATGTGGGAGAACAAATGTTTGAGCATACATGGTCCTCATTATTGAAAATGTAGTAAGTAGATGTTTAATTTATGTTGGCTTTATGATAATTATACCAACAAGTACTCTACAGGTATCATTTTACTTAACCCAAACAACAATATATGACACTGTTTAGTGATAGCATTCTTACACAGTTGAAGAAAGTGGAGTGCAGGGAGGATAGGTCATTTTTCCAAGGTCCCATTTGGAGCAAATTTGCAACTCAGGAGTCACATTTAAGTAGTCTGAAATCAGAAACCAATTTTAAAAATATATATTTGGCATATGTATTTGCATAGGCATGCATAACCTTTTACATTCTGCTGTTTTTACTTAAAATGACATCAGCATTCCTCAAATTTATATAGTCTTATACCATGTGCTAAAAAATGAGGTATTTCCACTGAAATTAATATTGCATAGGATGTTATTCAATATTTCAGTAATGATTCTCAATAGTTCAATTTCTATGCAGAAAGAAATGTAACTTTAACATAGAAAAAACCATATAAATTTTCCAGATCCTGCACAGCCTAAGGATTTATGTAAGCTTATTTTTTTGTGTGGGCACTAACACTGTATTCCTAACAACGTTAAAACCATCAACAAGTTGTTTGAATATTTGCTGCTTAAAAGTCTAGATATTAAAATTTTGCTCTTGGTAATTAGAAGCTCTTGCTAGTATTAGGGGAAAAGTATCATGTTCATCATTTTGCAAGTGGACCAGGTTACAACACATTTTTAATATGGGAACCTGTTATTCTTTAGTGGAAGGAATTTACCTTTAGAATAAATAGATATATTTAAATGCTATCTTATATAATAAAGAGGTAATATTCAAATTGACCATCACACCCTCACAAAGTAGGCTGTCTATGACCAGGCCAGCAGGGGGTTAGTGAGGGACAACCAAACAACTGAACAAGCAGGCTGCATGGGACAACCTGGCTGGCAGGGGGGTTAGTGAAGGACTATCAAACAATTGGACAAGCAGGCTGCATGGGGCAACCAGGCTGGCAGGAGGGTTAGTGAAGGGTGACCAGGCTGGTGGGGGGGCAGTTGGCGGACCAGGCCAGCAGGAGGGGCAGTTGGGGGCAATCAGGTTGGCAGCAGGGGGCAGTTGGGGGCAATCAGGCCAGCAGAAGAGGGCAGTAAGAGGCAAACCAGGCTGGCAGGGGGGCAGTTAGGGGCAATCAGGTTGGCACACAGAGGCAGTGAGAGGTGATCAGGCTGATGGGGTGGGGGCAGTTAGGGGTTACCAGGCAGGCAAGCAGGTGAGTGATTAGGAGCCAGCATTCCAGGATTGTGAGAAGGATGTCTGTCTAAACCGGCAGTTGGACATCCCCCAAAAGGTCCCAGATTGGAGAGGGTGCAGGCTGGGCTGAGGGGACTCCAAAACCCGGTGCTCAAATTTTGTGCACCAGGCCTCTAGTTTATAATAGAACCAGAGGCCTGATGTACAAAAATTTGTGCACTGGCGGGTGGGGTCGGGTGTCCCTCAGCCCGACCTGTGCCCTCTTTTGTCTGGAACCCCTTGGAAGATAACCACCTGCTGCCATAGGCCCACTCCCCGGGTCTCAGATGGCAGGCCCTCTGCTGCGCTGCCCCGCCCCGCTGCCCATTGCACACGGCAGGCCTGGCGGGCGGTGAGGCAGGCTGGGCGGATTGCGATCTGCCGCGCCCCACTGTCCGCTGAACCATGCACAGGGATAGCAGGCCTGGTGGGCGGTGGGATGGAGCATGGGGCAGGCACATTGCAATCTGCCGCGCCCCGCCCCGCCGGCCGCCAGGCTGCACACATGGACAGCAAGACCAGCGGGCGGCGGGGTTGGCCAGGGCGTGGGGCGGGCAGATCGTGATCTGCCGTGCCCCACCTGGCCGGCCGCCAGGCCATGCACACAAGCTGCAGGCCCGGCGGTCGGCGGGGCGGGGCAGGGCGTGGCGGATCACGATGCGCCATGCCCCGCCCCGTCGCCCACCAGGCTGCTCACATGGATGGCAGGCCTCGTGGGCAGTGGGGCAGATGGATCACACTGTGCCGCCCCGCCTGCAGTATGCAAATTTAAAGGCCATCTTTGTAGGATTAATTTCCATACTCTTCTGATTGGCTGATGGGCGTAGCAAAGGTACAGTCAATTAACATCTTTGTCTTTTATTAGTGTAGATGTTATGTTTGGTATGAGTATAATATGTTAGTTATTGAGTACCTAAGAATGATAGGAAAAGGACATCTTCATTCATCCCCTAGCCACATATATAAAATAGTTTTCTGACATCAGGAAATTATTCAGTTAATATTGTTTGTCTTTTAACTAGGACACAAAGGATTTTTTCCTACATATAAACTAACTAAATTAATATTCCAATTTATTCTGTAAATCACTGAACCTAAAATATTTAGAGTAGTGGTTCCCAACCTTTTTTTTGCCAGCCCCCAACCTAAGCATCTCTAAAATGCCGGTGTCCCCATTTGGCATACAATTTTCATTTTTCTAAAAGTGAACTCTTATTCACATGGAGGAAGCCTAAGAGGCCATTAACTTGGTCTAAACAAGATTCCAAAGAATATGCCATCATGAAAGAGAAAAATAAAAGAATGAAAGGATAGTTGAAGTGCTAAGGAAAAAATCACTAAGAAATTGTTAAAAAAATAATAGTAATATGAAGTGATATGAAAAAATAGCGAATAAAGTTTCAAAACATAATAGAGAACTGAAATGCATAAATATGTCACAATATATATTTATATACTGTATATGAGACCCCTAGAACCATAAGAAATGCAAAAAATTCACTGTTAATAACTCACTCTCAAATTTCCCCCCTTAAAAATCAAATTGTCCCCTTCTTGTATGTGTGCCCCTTGTTGGAAACCACTGATTTAGAGTATACATTGAAAATCAGAACCATGGACAGCACACCCCTTTAGAGGACTTCATTATAAAGACCAGAGACCTGCTGCAGGTCCCTTGGCCTGGCTTGTGGGGATTGGCCAAAATTGGCAGTCCTACATCGCCTGAGGGATGTAGTAGTGCCCTAAGCAGCAGGCAGCCGGGGAGGAGCCTGAGCCCAGGCCGGGCAGGGCACTGCAGGTCCTGCTTATCTCGGCCCCACAATGCCTGCCACCGCAACTGCTCGGTAGGCTAGCTGAAGTCTCTGCACCTGTCCTAGGGTGATACTGGCATGACCATGGCTGAGAAGCGGCTGTGGGCTGGCGCCCAATCAGTCTCAATGCTGGTCCCCATCCTGGTCCTGGTCTGGATCAGGAAAGGGCACAAAGGGGGAGTGTCCACGGGAGAGGCTCTCACTGCTGTAGCAGCACACGCCAGCCATGAGCCCAGCATCAGACACCCATTGGTCAGCTGAGTGGTGCTCCCACTCTGGGAGTGCACTGATCACCAGGGGGCAGCTCCTGTATTGAGCATCTGCCCCCTGGTGGTCAGTGTGCATCATAGTGACTGGTCAACTGGTTGAGTGGTTGACCAGTTGACCGGTCGCTTAGGCTATATATATATATATATATATATATATATATATATATATACACACACACACACACACACACACACACACACACACACACACACTAGAGACCCGGTGCATGAATTTCATGCATGGGGGGGTTTCCCTAAGTCCAGCTAGCACCTTCTCCAATCTGGGACCCCTTGAGGGATATCAAACTGCCCGTTTAGGCCCAATCCCAGTGGGCTTCCAACAGCTGGCTCCCAACCACTGGTTCCTAACTGCTCGCCTGTCTGCCTGCCTGATTGCCCCTAACTGCTTCTGCCTGCCAGACAGATCACTCCCTAACCACTCCCCTGCCAGCCTGACAGATGCCTAACTGCTGTCCTGCCAGCCTGATTGCCCCTAACTTCCCTTCCATGCAGGGCTGGTCCCCTGCAACTGCCCTCCCCTGCAGGGCTGGTCCCCCCCAACTACCCTCCCCTGCGGGCCTGGTCCCCCCTAACTGCTCTCCCCTACAGGCCTGGGTCCCCACCAACTGTCCTCCCCTGCTGGCCTGATCACCCACAACTGCCCTCCCTTCAGGCCTTCTTGTGGTGGCCATCTTGTGTCCACATGGGGGCGTCCATCTTTGACCACATGGGGTGGCCATCTTGTGTGTTGGAGTGATGGTCAATTTGCATATCACCTGTTTATTATATAGGATAGGTGACTAAATGCCATAGAATGCTCTAAAGCTTAGATCATTTAACTGATAAATGGCCAACATAACAAATTCATTAGAATGGGAGGAGAGCAGAAAGACAAAATTAAGCCAAAAGTAAGTAATAGAGACTGTTCAAATGAGTTGTGTTTTTTTACATCCAGTGCAAGTTCCCCCTCATGTTTCAAACTCTATTTTTTTCTACATGCCTTGTATGTGTGAGTCAGTTTCTTAAAAGTCACTAGTACTACAATACAAGTTTTGTAGATATGGTTAGCCTTTGGTTTTGTATTTGTGGCAGAAACAAGCCTATCAGTGCTTTGATGCTCCTGTACTCTGTTTCACTGACATACACTAGGTTGGCATCCCATGACACTCTTCCTGGGCATTCATGTATATCAGGTTTGGTACTCTTACTGTCAGCTTGATAGGCTCACTAAATAGCTGAGGATTGATCCAGAAGCAACTATTCTCTATTATCTACAACTTGTTGGAAGATTTTTATGTAACATACCAGATGAAAGCCATTTGGGGAGTGGCAATGATTATACTCACGTTTAATTGTCTTTCCATTCCCTTTTCCCATCAACTAACATTTTCTGTCCCTTTTTTCCTTCACTTTCTCTCAAAACATTTAAGTTTACTCACAATATAGTCCAGCAAGAACACTGTACTGTATTGTGAGTGCTCTTTAGTCTAATCTACTCTCTTGAGATTAAATACATATTTTAATGAAGCCAAACTGGCAATTGTTAGATGAATTGAGTGCCCAAGACATATAAACCATACCTAAACTCTCTGATTCCTCAAATTATGTTTGGGACCATCAGAGATCACTGATCATTTGGAAGGGGAAAAAAAGCTGAATTAAAATAAATTTAAGAATGTAATGAGACAAAGGCATAGAAAAACACGTTTAATGTATTTCCTATGGATTTGGTACTTTTATACTGATTATATTATCTAAATACATGAGGTAATTATTCAGCAACTTTAGAACTCTGACCCCAGAGTTCAGTCTCACTTCCCATGAGAGCTGCCTATAAGGCTTTATTCTAGTGTGATTATGATATAATTTAGCCTCTAAGTACATATGCGAGCCAAAAGGCTACATTTTATGGACTCATTATTAGAGGCTTGAGGGAAAAAAGCATAGATAAAATTATCATCTACAATTTGGATGGTTATTTTTAAAATATGAGTGAGCAATGACAGCATGTTTTTTTCAGTAGGAGAAATTATCATTCAACCTTAGTTTTGTTTTGTTTTTTCACCTAGAAAAACAGTACATTCTGCTGAATCCTTTTGGTCTATCAATATTAGAGATAATGTAATAGAATTTAAAATGCTTATTATTTTAAGAGAATATGTGTTCCATTAACTTTCATTGCTAATGAGGTCATAAAGGATAAAAAGAAGAAAAAATCATGGGGGAAATAAAATCAGCACTTTTTTTAGAGATTAGGAATCTAAAAAGATTGTAATTGAACCCCTCATGCATTTCACTAAATGTAAAGATGGAGGTTCATTGAACTCTTTTTACTTTTTGTTTTGACTTTTTATGTTGAGATAAACAAGTTATTGTGTGCCCTTCACCCAGTTTCCCCCAATAATTACATCTTACATAATTATAGTACACCATCAAAATCAGAAAATTGGCATTGATACAATATATGTGCATAATTCTGTGGCATTTTGTCACATATATAGATTCATATAATGACCACATCAAACATTTTGTATAAACCATTCTCAAGCATTCTTATTCCCAATCCCATTTCAACACCCATTCCAACAAAAAGAAGAAAGAAAAACACTTACACTAGTTATATTCATTGATTTGCTTCAGATGCATGTCATGATAAGGGGAAGGGTAGACTTTCAAACAATTCAGTTATATTGTACAGGGACACTGTTATTTATGTACCCATATTATAGAAACTTTTCTGTCCAGGTATCCTTTACCAGCTTTGTGTTCTGCCTAATCATCCTATTTTGTGTATGTGGGAATCTCATGTTCATTTATAAATGTTGAGAACTGTTATAAAATATTGAACTATATCCCCCCAGCAACAAAAAGTTTGAATGAAATGGTATTAGTGGCAAGATAGTAACTGTATCTGAATTATAAAATATCCCATCAGAACATTCTAAATTTTAACAGGGGGAGATATAAGAATTGTGGGACTAAAGGATTAATCATTATTCAGGGGAATAATTTTGTATAAAAGATGTCATACATACAGTGAACTATTAGAGGGACTGAATAACTGAAGGAAGATATTAATATAGCTTTATTACATTTTAATTCTGACTCAGCATTTGAAATAAAATCACAAATTCAAAAGCTCAACAACTTATACAGCTCTGGAAACTTGAAGAAACTGCAGCAAGAGACAACATAATCAAGTTACAGCCAGTGGTAAGAAGAAAACTTTAAAACCAGCAAAAGAAAATGGACACATTATATAAAAAGAGCAAAGAAAAAGACCACAACAGATTTCTCCTTGGAAACAATGCAAATAAGAAAATGGTAGAATAACATCTTTATTATACTAGAAAATAATCAGTCTAGACTTCTATATGCAGCAAAAAGATTTTTCAGAAATAAAGGTAAAATGGAAACATTTTCAGTCATAGAAAAGCTGAAAGAATTAATCATAAGCAGACCTGCAGATATAAGCATAAATATCAGATATAAACATAAATATCAGATATAAATATAATCTGATACCAGATATGAATATAATCTGATACCATATAAATATAAATCTACATAAGGAATGTAAAGAACTAGAAATGGTAAGTACAAAGGTAAATATAAAATGTTCTTTTTTATTAAATAAATGTCTTAAAGAGAAAATGCACTGTTTAAAACAAAAATAATAACAATGTGCTGTGGGGTTTAAAAATGCACATAAATAAAATGTAGGGCAACAGTACACACAGATTAACTAAGGAGAGGTTAAAAGAATGTGTGTTTGAAGGGTTCTTAAACTATATGTGTAATGGTATGGTACCACTTTTGGTAGGTTTTCATAGGTTAAAGATGTATACTATGTAGACTATAGCACTATGAAAACACCTAAGAAAGAGGTGTAGTTAATAAGACAGCAAAGGAGATTAAATGGAATCATAAAAAATGCCCCTATGATACAAAAGACAGCAAAAAAAAAGAAGCATAAGGGACAAAGGACAAATAAGACAAAGAGAAATTACACTGCAAGATGAAAGACTTACTAACCCTGTTGGATCAATACTCTATTAAATGTAAATAGTTTCACTGTCCCAATTAAAATTAGATGTTGAGAGATGGTTTTTATAAAAGCCTGACCCAAACATATTCTGTCTATTATCATTCTTTTTTTAAAATTCTCCCCCAAGAATATGTTTCATATTCTGCCTATAAAAATTTGACTTTAAATATGAAGACACAAATGTGTAAAAGTAGAAGATAAAAAAAGATATACTAAGCTAACAGTGTTCAAAAGAAAGTGGAAGTAACTATATTAGTACCAGATTTCAGAGCAAAGAATATTAACAGGACAAAAGAAGCATTATTTGATAATGATAGAAGTGTCAATTCACCAAAAAGAAATAATAATTCTAAATTTGAAGGAACTTGATAATAAAGCTTCAAAGTCCATAAAGCAAAAAATGTTAGAACATCAAAGAAAATAGATAAGCCCATGTTCTTCTTTCAATAATTGATGGAATAAGTAGACAGTAAATCAGTAAAGATGTAGACGACTTGAATAACACTACCAATCAACATAACCTAATTGGTATTCATAGAAGACTCCAACTAACATCAGAACACAATTTTTTTTCCAAGGGCACAAGGAAAATTTATAATGATTAACCATTTTCTGGACCATAACAAGATCTCAAGTTAAAAGGTTCAAGTCATAAAATGTGTGTTCTCTCACAACAGTACAAATAAATTAGAACTGAATTATGGAAAGATAACACAATAACTAAATAACACATGTCTAAATAATTCCTAGATCAAAGAAGAAATTCAAAAGAAAATGAGAACTTTGAACTGAATGAAAACAAAAGCAGAATATAAAATTTGTGGGATGCAGCTACAGAAGTGCTTAGAGGAAAATTTATAACATTAAAAAGCCTATATTAGAAAAAGTGAAATGTGTTAAATCAAGTACCTCAGTTTTCACCTTAAAAATTGGGAAAAAAGAATAATAAACCCCCAAATGATCAGAGGAGTGGAAATAAGTATGATCAGAGGAAAATGCAATGAAATGGAAGATAGAAAACAATCCTATATAATGAAACCCTAATATGCTAAGTGTCCTGTCATCCAGTCGGCCCTTCAACCAATCAAAGCATAATATGCTAATGATATGCTAAGGCTGCTCGACCACTCGCTATGATGTGCACTGACCACCAGGGGCAGACAGTCGACCAGTAGATCAGTCGCTATGACATGCACTTACCACCATGGGACAGATGCTCTGACCGATAAAGCTGGGGTCTGGCCGATCTGGACTGAGCGAGATGGGCCCGTCATGCCCTGGAGCCCTCCCACAGTCCCTCCCCGGCTGGCCAACCTCCCATCCCTCCCCTGCCCCAATCGTGCACAAGTGGGGTCCCTCAGCCTGGCCTGTGCCCTCTCGCAATCCGGGACCCCTCAGGGGATGTTGGAGAGCCACTTTCAGCCCAAACCCACAGGCCAGGCTGAGGGATCCCAATTTGTGCAACAGGACTCCAGTAGAAAATATAAATGAAATGAAAAGCTATATCTTTGAAGAAGTAAAAATTGATAAACTTCTCCCAGATTAGTCAAGACAATAAGGTGAAAATACAAATTATTGATATCAGGAAATAGGTGGGTGACATGACAAAAGCTTCTACAGAGGTTTAAAGAATAATAATCAATGTTATCAGCAGCTTTATGCCAATAAATTACACAAATTAAATGAAATGAGCAAATTCCTTGAAAGATGGGAACTACCCACTGAGGAAAAATTAGCTAACATAATTAGCTCTTTTTTCTATTAAAGATTAGAGGTCCAGTGCACTGGGGGGATGGGGGGGTGGTCCCTCAGCCCTGCCATGATCAGGGCCTATTGGGCTTTTCTTCCCCCTGGCTGCTGCCACTGCTTGCCATCTGTGCGGCACTGCCCCTCCTCCCCCGCTGCTGGTCACCTCCCTCTGTGGGCGACAGGCATGGGGTGTGATCACTTGGCTGGCCTGGGCCTCCCTCTGTGGGGCGATCAATTGCAGGGCCCCCAGATCTATCGCCCAGCAGAGGGAGGCCCCGCCCACCTGACCAGGGCTCGCGATCAATCGATGTGCAGAGGGTGGCCAGGGCCACCTTCTTTGGGGCAATCAATCACGGAAACCCCCCCACCCCTGCTCCGGATCACCCCACAGAGAGTGACCTGAGCCTCCCTCTGCAGGGCAATTGTGGGATAATAGTGGGGCCCCCTGACTAATCACATCGCACCCGCCTTGGCTGGCCTGGCACCAGTGCGTGTCATAGCGTGGTTGTCTGGAAGATCGTCCAGAGGGTCGTTCTGGAGTTCAGTCAATTTGCATATTACACTTTTATTATTATAGATATTACTTTTGATTTTTTTAAAAAACAAAAACCCTCCTAGTACTAGCCGGTTAAGCTCAGTGGATAGAGCGTTGGCCTGCAGACCAAAGGGTCCCGGGTTTGATTCTGGTTAAGGACATGTACTTGGGTTGCAGGCTCCTCCCTGGCCCAGTCCCTGGTTGTGGCTTGTGATGGAGGCAACCAATCGATGTGTTTCTCTCACATCTATCTTTCTTTTGTCTTTCCCTCTCTTCCATTCTTTCTAAAAATCAATGGGAAAATATCCTCAGGTGAGGATTTAAAACAAACAAACAAACAACAAAAACAAAACAAAAAACCTCCCAAAGCAAAAACTTCAGGCCCAGAGGGCATCAATGATAAAGTCTAACAAATGTTTGAGGGAAAAATATCATTTCTATGAAAACTCAGAAAATTGAAGAGAAAATGATACTTTTTCCACTTATTTTATGACGTCCATACTATAAGACCAAAATGAGACAAAGGCACTATAAGAAATAACTCAGAGCCAATATCCCTCATGAAAATAGGAAAAAAAAATTAACAAGTAGAATTCAAGAATATATAAAAATCTTATGAATAAGTTTAGTTTATCACAGAAGTACAGTTTTATTTAATATTTTTTAAAATTATTATAATTAACTCTATTAAGAAACTTTTAAAAAAATCATATGATCTTCACAAGGGAAGAATAAGCATTTGATAAAATCCAACACTATTTCCTGAGAAAACCTCTCAGCAAACTAGGAATAGACATAAACTATCTAAACCCAATAAAAGACATGTGCTAGAAACATAGCTAATGACACACTTAATGGTAAAAGACTGAATGTTTTTCTCCTATAATGAGGTACAAGGAAAAGATGTCTATTCTTATCATTTCTATTTAACATTGTAGTAAGTTTCTAACATGTGCAACAAGACAAAAAGAAATAAAGGGCAGTTAGATCAGAAAGAAACAAAAAATGTAGTTTTTCAGATACATGATTGTCTCTGTAGAATATCCAATGTAACCTAGAAAAATAGTACCTGACCTAATTAATGCATTTAGAAAGATTGCAGGATTCTATCAGTACACGGAAACCAACTGTATTCCTGTATTCTCTGAAATCAATAAAAATATATTTAAAAAGAAAAATATTACCACTTATAAGGATATATATCATGTTAAGTGATATATTACCCCAAAATTAATTAAAAGAAAAAGACAAATCAACTACTTGAAATATTTTAAATGAATATATTTCTATCTTTGGATAATATATATATATATATATATATATATATATATATATATATATATATATATATTAATTTTTAAATGGTAAAAATTTATTTTGAAAATAAAGCTCATATTACATAAAAAAACAAACCAGTTATAATTGCATCAAAGGTATAAAGAACTTTGAGAAAAATTGTCAAAATGTATACAAGGCCTGTTCACTGAAAATGTCAAAGCATTTCTCAAGGAAATTAAAGAACATATAAATAAATTGAGCAATATATCATGTGTATTGATTGGAATATGCAATATTATTTAGATGCCAATTCCCCCCAAATTATCTATAACTTTAATATAATCCTAAGTTTAAAGAATTCAAATTGACAAGCTATTCTAATATTCATATTAAAATTAAAAGGATTTAAAAGAACCCATTGAATGCTTTTTAATGTCAAGCATTTAACAACTGCCAGATGGCTAGGTATAGCTCAGCCCCCTTCACTGTGTTTCCAGTTCCTATATCCAATTGTGTAGTTGACATCACCTCTCAGATATTTGGACATCTGTACCCTGACACACCCAAACCTGTGCCTTTGATCGCTCGTGCATCTGCTCCACTGAGAGAACCTTCTGAATCAATTCAGGGTAACTATATCATTTTAGTTCCTCAGGCCAAAAGTCTCATAGTCATCTTTGACTTCTCTCTTTACTTTACACCACATTCAGTGCTGTGGAACATCCTTTTAACTGTGCCATCAGGATATATGCAGAATCTGGCCTCTTCTCAGTATTTCCAATGCTAACCACACTATGCAGGCAATTATTTGTTTGATTGAGAGAATATACCTATATATCCTATCAACACTAATAAAAGAGAAAAATGGTAATTGGCGTACGATGATACCCTTTTCATTGGCTAATCAGGGCTATATGCAAATTAACTGCCAAGGTTGGCAGTTAACTGCCAACTAAGATTGGCAGTTAACTGTCAACAAGATGGCGGCTAATTTGCATATGTAGGCACAATGCAGGGAGGCGAAAGGGAAAGCAGGAAGAAGCCCCCTGCCACTGACAGTGATCGGAAACCCAGGGGGGAGCTAAGAGCTGGGGGGCAGGGCAAAGGCGGCCCTGGAGCCGCCTTTGCCCTGCCCCCCAGCCATGATCGGAGAATCAGGTGCCTTTTCCGCCCTGGCCAGTGATAGCAGGAAGTAGGGGTGGAGCCAGCGATGGGAGCTGGGCACGGTCGAAGCTGGCAGTCCCAGGAGCTAGGGGTCCCTTGCCTGGGCCTAAAGCGAAGCCCATGATCGCGGGGCCGCTGCAGCTGTGGGTCCCCGCTGCCCGGGCCGGACGCCTAGGCCAGAGGCGTCAGGCCTGGGCAAGGGGCCGATCCTGCAATTGGAGGGTGATGGGGGTCAACGCCTGAGGGCTCCCAGTATGTGAGAGGGGGCAGGCTGGGCTGAGGGACACTCCCCCCCCACACACACACACACCCAGTGCACGAATTTCGTGCACCGGGCCCCTAGTGTAATAATAATCCCTTAATGTTTTTTGTCAAAATGTTATCTATCTATCCTTCTACCTATCTATATTTACATATGTTTACATTAATAGATTCAAATGTATCTGTATTTTCCTTTACGTTTTGCCTTTTGTGACTTGTTCAGAAAAAGATTTATAAATCTGATTTAATAAAACACATTTTTCTGTCTTATTCTTCAGATTTTAAATGTTTGCCTTTCATAATTATGTCTGTAATTTCTTGAAATGCTATATTATAGTACCATTTGTAACTTTTTAGCCAAGACCCAGTAGAAAGCAAAGACTGGATTAGGATTAAGGCACAACACTTGTTTGCAAGATACAACTTCAGGTAATAAGTGTGAGGATAAAATGAAAGTAAGGTGAGGAAAGATGTGAAGTAATACTACATAAGGCATTGTCATGCGGGCTAATGCTGCCCCCAATGAACTGCTGAGACACACAGCTTCCTTCAGGCTTGTCTGACAAGGATGCAATATCAAATACCTTGGAATTATCTATAGGAGGGAGGAAGGAGAGGAAATACACCTACCTGCCTGCTCTCCCCTTCTATTGGTCTATGATGTTCACACCACAGAGAGCTAACTGCCCCCACCCCCTATGCTTGGGTTGTATCTCCAACCCTGAGAAATCCTCAGGAAGCTAAATTTTGAGCTGTGCAGTAGGGCGTATAAACAATGTAAAAAAAATCCACCAGAAAGGAGAATGAGCAGACATAATAAATGCAAGATTCTGAACCCAACCACCTACCAGTAATAAAATACTAAGCAAAAGTATTCTAATAATGGAATACTTCACATATTTTCTTCCATCACTTTCATTTTTTTTCTCATCCTCATTACCTCTGCTTGCATCTTGCTAGTAATGATCATTAATACAATTAAAAGTTTAGAATTTTAAGAGAGTTTTAAAAATGTATAGAAATAACAATGAAAGGATGAGAAATAAGACTCATATACCAAAAAGAATCAAATGGAGCTTCAAGAAATAAAAAAAAATCATTAAAGTTTTAAAATGTATCAATTACTTACATTCAAATTAGACACAGCTAAAGAAAAAGCTAGTGAGTTTGGAGACAAGTGTAAACAAAATATCGAGAATAATACCTTAGAAATATAAAGAGATGAAAAATATAAAAATGTGCTTTAGAAATAGAATAAAATAAGAAGGCTGGGGGTGTGTTTCTATAATAGCTCAGATGAAGTGACAGAAAGAATATAATTAATTTCCAAAGAGATGATTTTTCATTTGTGAATGCTTGTTTCATTTTTATATCCAAAGTAGAGTATTTCTGCCAATAAGTAGATACTAGTCTTATAACTTTTAAAGTTACTGTCTAAAATATAAGCTTCTTGAGGGAAAGGGCACTGTCTCATGCTTCTGTAGCTTTATCTCTTCTAATAGCTGTTAATTAATATTTACTTTTTTATAATATAAACAGTCTGGACAATGGATATGCAACCTTTCTATAAGTGTCAGAGGATATCCTAGCAGATTACACACATTATTAGTTTAACCCACACATGTAAAAGCCATGGGAATATGCTCTTTAGATCTCCCTCTGGAAGAACCTTGCATGAGGAGCTAGTTAGCTGACAGCATTGAAATTCACCACAGCATTCACATTGAGATCAGGTTCTTCCCATTGCAGTCAAGCTCCCAGCCAGTGGCTGAGTATGTCAGGGGTACTAGGGCCTGGACATACTGACCACATGAAGCTCCTCTCATGGGCCATCTTTGCACTGGGGCTCACTGACCTGGCTGAGACTTTCTCAGAGTTACACTGCAATCAGAGACTCCTCTTATCCAATCCTCCCTCCTACCTTTTCCCCCAATATATTTAGTTTCTAACATGACGCCCTGCAGTGATGGGCACCCAATAAATACTTGTTAACTGTTTTAAATAAATTGGGAATTTTATAACTGTTGTCAAATATTTAGAAGGCTGGCCAATGAATAGAAATCAGTCTCTCTGTGCCATTACAAGATGGTCATTGTATTAGTCGAGGTACACTAAGTTGCTGTAACAAAGATATTTTAAAACACAGTAGACCAATGATAGGTAAATATATATTTATTGAATAAATGCATAAAGACTATTACAAGTTATGTACTTGAATCTAAAATGACTAGGAAATATACCTCTATTTCAACAAGGGAAATTTTATTTACTTTATTTTCCTTTTTATTGAATTTATTGTGGTGACACTGGTTAACTAAACTATACAGGTTTCAGGTGCACAATTCCACAACACATCATCTGTACACTGTATTGTGAGTTCACCAACCCAAGTCAAGTCTCCTCCCATCACCATTTATCGCCTCCCCCCCATACCCTCCTCTACCTCCCCTCATCCTCCTCTCTCAGGCAATCCCCACACTGTTTTCCATGTTCATGAGTTTTCTCTCTTTTTTATCTTTTTCTCCATTCCCTCCACCACCCTCATCTAGCCCCCAACCCCTCCTTCCAGCCTGCTCTCTGTCTATGGGTCTGTCTCTATTTTGCTTGATAGTTTATTTTGTTCATTAGATTCCACATCTGAGTGAAGGTGCTTATCTTTCTCTGACTGGCTTATTTAACTTAGCATAATCCTCTCCAGGTTCATCTATGCTGTTGCAAAGGGTAAGATTTCTTTCTTGTTTATGGCCCAGTAGTATTCAATTGTGTAATTGTACCACAGCTTTTTTATCCACTCATCTACTGATGGGCACCTGGGCTGTTTCCAAATGTTGGCTATTATAAATAATGCTGCAATTAACATAGAGGTGCAAATATTCTTTTGAACTAATATTTTAGGTTTCTTCTGGTATATTCCCAGAAGTAGAATTGCTGGGTCATAAGGCGGTTCCATTTTTAATTTTTTCCAGTAACTCCATACTGCTTTCCACAGTGGCTGTACCATTCTTCATTCCCACCAACAGTTCAACAAGGGGGATTTTAGATAGACATTCAACACTTAAAATGCTCAGATTTTGTATTGCAAAATAGTTTTCTACATCTGAAAAGGTAATGCATAAACATGAAACAAAAATATGTTTAGTGTATTTTTTGTCATTTCTCAAAGCTTATAACAGTTCTTTCTCTCCTAAAGTCACAGAAATGATGAATTTTTTGCAAATACACAATAAATATAAGCTGATTGTTATACATTACTATCCCTCACTTGAATTTGAGTCTTTGTTCAGCTTATAAATTCAAAGTTATTATGTACATTTAAAATATTCCAAAAGTAAGTAACTTTCATATAATGTCATGTTTCTAGAGGAGAACATTTTCGACCTTCTCTATCTGTATCACTTTCTGGTAATTAAGATTATTCCCATTTCTCTGACTTACACTAGGGATTGAGTGGCAGAAGATAAATATTGACAATTGCATATTCTCCCTTCCACCACCTCCCACCCTCATTCTTTCTGTCGCTGCCGCAGCTCTCTCTCTCTCTCTCTCTCTCTCTCTCTCTCTCTCTCTCTCTCTCTCTCTCTCTCTCTCGTTCTCTGTCACACACACACACACACACACACAGGGCTTGTCTCTCCTCTCTTTCAAACTCCCTCCCCTCTTTTCCTCCTTTGTGGGGAAACCTGGGACTTGGTTGGAATGTCTGTAAGGAGGATTCTCCAAAAGGTCAGGGGCCCCCTGGGGAGACCTTGCTGAAAGTGGCAGCCCCTACCTTGACTTTTCCAAACAAGTCCAATCCCCCGGGTGTTTTGCTAGAATCTCTATGTTTAGTCTTTTAGACCCCACCTTATCGAAGCATATACTTTCTCAAGGATACTTACCCTGCTAATTGTATCTAGAGGTTAATTTTAGTTCAAGCTGTTACGACAGTAAAAAGCCAACGAGGCAGGCAGGCAAACAGGACTGCTTTACTACTGAAGTAAAAGAATCCCTTAACCCTCTCTTTCACAGAAACCTGTGTTGGAGTAATCTGTTCATCTGTCGCTCGGGGGCTGCTGGTCAGCCCCAGCACTCCTTGTTCTCTCTAACCCTACTAAACCCATTCCATTCATCCTATTTGTATACTTTGTCAAATTTCTTGCTCTGAATTATTACCAATATTTTCTTTATTCCTCAAGCCTAAATTATTAAAGTACAGTCCATACCTAAATATAGCAGTGACAGGATGTACAAGTTATAGAAAATGCATGGAGAAGTAAGGAAAAGATAAAATAGAGCTAATGGAAAATAATATTTTTCTATATTTAATAACTAATAGAAATATCCAGAAACAATGGTCTTGGTAAAACTTCTCTCTTTATTCTTTTTTCTACCTTTTCCTTACCTTCCTGCTTTTATCAGATTTTAAAAAATACCTGGTTAAATTTTTATCCAGCATATTCTAGTGTACCAAATACACGTACAAATACATGTGTTGTTATTTTATCATCTATAATACATGGGTTATGTTGTTCCAGTGAAAAATGAAAGTCAACTCCACTCAATGATATTTTTGGAAAAATGCATTATCTACAGAAGTAATAATATAGATTCAGATATATCCTGAAGCAACAATTTTGGTTTTTACAGCAGAATCTATTTAAGATTTTAAATAACTTGTGTCTTCAAGAATATAACATTTGCTCATATGTAAGTAAAACAGAATAGTTATTGTAGAGGTCCCTCATGAAACCTAGGGCCTTACTTTAATGTAAGTAACATTTTGAGAAGATGAAATCAGAGAGCAGAACATATCATTCACTGATAGATGGAGAGGCTACGTATGGCCTAGTGAGTAGAGAAATTGGTTATGTCATTCCATGTGCACCACTGATATACTGAGTCACTGTTGAAAGAGCCCCCATTTTTCACCACACTAACTTGATTCCTACACTTATGCAATATTTCTCCATCAAAACCAACACTTTATTTTGTCAGATTTGACCCATCAATTTGATAATTCCATATATATATCAATGGAGAGTTACACATTTGTTCTCAGAGATAACCCATAAGAATATCTTGTGTCTAAAAGCAGCATCTTGGTGCCTGTATTTGTCCTTTTTGTGCCATACCTCTGAAACCTACATGGACCTAGGGCTGCAGAATTAGCTTTAAACATCCAGCTGTCAAATAGCTCAGGTGACCTTCATGAAATAATTTCATTTTCCTGAGCTCAATCTTTCCTCTGTAAAGTGAGGGAATTAGATTAAATGATGGTTAAGAGTCTTCCAACTGTTCCTTTCCTTAAAAGAAACCCTTGTACCAAGGGCCAAGAAGCAGGTCACATGGGATACAACTTATTCCCTGAAGTTGCAAACATTTTTGGTGAAAGAAGTAAACATTGGAAGCATAGTCTTCTTTGATTTACAATCCTCCTGAAAGCTAGAATAATAATGGCACACAGTGTTTCAGAGAAACACAGAAAAGGCAAACCTCAGACTTATCTTACAGTGGGGTAGAAAAATAGCTCCTCCCTCTGGGATACTCTACCACATCTCATCTCTACTATATAATATTTTTTAATTAAGATGTTCTACCAGTATATTCCCAAACCATCTGTCACTTGATCTTAGCATTAGTGATACTGCAGTGTAGTATTTTTTCCATCTTTATTGTGGCAAGATAAACATAAAATTTATAATCTTAACCATTCTAAAGTGTATAGTTCAGTGATACTAAATATGTTTAGCTGGTTTGGCTCAGTGGATAAAGTGTCGGCCTGTGGACTAAAGGGTCTCAGGTTCAATCCTGTCAAGGGCACATGCCCGGGTTGTGGGCTTGATCCCCAGTAGGGGGCATGCAGGAGGCAGTTGATCAATGATTCTCTATCATCATTGATGTTTCTATCTCCCTCTCCCTTCCTCTTTGAAATAAATAAAAATATATTAAAATATATATATGTGTATATATTTATAATGTGCAACCATCACCACCATACATCTCCATACTCTTTTCACCTGTAAAACTTAAATTCTATACCCATTAAAAAATAACTTATTATTCTCTCCCCTCACAATGACAACCATTCTACTTCCTCTCTATGAATGTATGTGTGACTGGCTTATTTCACTTAGCATAATATCTTCAAGATTCATTCATGTTGTAGCATATTGCAGAATTTCCTTTCTTTTTAAACCTGAATAATATTCCAGTGTATACCACATTTTGCTTATTTATTCATCTGTTGATGGACACTTAAGTTGCTTCCACATTTTAGCTATTGTGAATAATGCTATTAAGAACTTGAATGTCATGGTGGCCAAGGCAAGGAAACAACCAAAGTGTCCTGCGATAGAGGACTGGATAAAGAAAATGTGGTACACAGACACAAGGGAATACTATTCAGCCATAAGAAAGGATGAAATAGTTCCATTTGCAACAACGTGGATGGATCTTGAGAATATTGTGCTAAGTGAAATAAGTCAGTCAGAAAAATCTAAAAACCATATGATTTCACTCATATGTGGTATAGCAATGATGGAAAACAGAATGACAGTTCCTCAAAAAATTAAGAATAGAGTTACCATAAGACCCAGCAATACCTCTTTTGAGTATCTACCAAAAAGACTCAACATCATCTATTTGCAAAGATACATGCACCTCTATATTCATTGCAGCATACTCATGGTGGCCAAGACATGGAGACAACCAAAGTGTCCTTTGATAGGTGATTGGATAAAGAAGATGTTGTACAGTCATGGTTGGATGGCCCAGTTGTTTGGAGTGTCTGCCTACACACCAAAATGTTGTGAGTTCAGTTCCTGGTCAGGGCACACACCTAGGTTGCCAGTTTGATCCCCGGTTTGGGTGCATATGAGAGGCAGCTAGTCAGTGTTTCTCTCTCACATTGATGTCTCTCTCTCTCTCTCCCCTCCTTCTCCCTCTCTATCTACCTCCCCTTCTCTTCTTAAAATCAATAAAAACATATCACCAAGGTGAGGTTTTAAAAATAAAAAAGAATATGTGGTACATATATACTCTGGAATACTACTCAGCCATAAAAAAGATGAAATAATGCCATTTGCAACAACAAGGATGGACCTTGAGGATATTATTCTAAGTGAAATAAGTCAGTCAGAAAAAGCTAAGAACCATATTATTTCACTCATATGTGGGATACACAAATGAAACTCATAGGCCCAGACAACAGTATGGTGGTTACCTGAGGGAAAGGGGTAGGGCTGCATAGAGGGTTAAGGGGGCCAATATATGATAACATGATGACAAAGGATGATTTGACTTTGGATGGTGGCCAAACAATGCAATACACAGATCATGTATCATAGAAATGTACACTTGAAACCTATACTATCTTATTAAACAATGTCACGTTAATAAACAAGTTAAAAATGCTGGATAAATAAGGCTAAACAGATTTATCTACTACAGGACACATTGATCATTTCAATAAACTACTGTGTATTATAAATCTCAAGAGGGTGAAAACTGTAGTACAACTACACAAAAGAATACTACGCTGCTGTAAAAAGGAAGAATTCCTACCATTTGCAACAGCATGGATGGACCTGGAGAGCATGATGCTAAGTGAAATAAATCAGTCAGAGAAAGATAAATATCACATGATCTCACTCATTTGTGGAATATGATAAACAAAAACAGATACAGAGACAGAGAATCATCAATCAGATCATCAAACCTCCGAGGGAAGACAGGGGAGGGTGAGGGAAGGGGTAGAGATCAATCAAAGAACTTGTATGCATGCATATAGACCTAACCAATGGACACAGACACTAGAGGGGTGAGGGCATGAGTGTGGAGGTGGGGGGCCAATGGGGGATAAGGACACGTATGTAATACCTTAATCAATAAAGAAAATAAAATATTAAAAAATAAGCCAGAAACAGAAAGATAAATACTACATGATATTACTTACATTAGTAGTCTAAAATAGTGAAATTCATAGAAGCAAAGAGTAGAATGATAGTTTCCAGGAGATGGGAGGAGGTAGGAACAGGGAGGTAGTATTCAAAGAGTACAAAGTTTTAGTTATGCAAGATGAATAAGTCCTAGAGATCTACTGTAGAGCAGAGTTCCTATAATATACCATCTTGTCATTTTTAGAAAAATACTAAGAAGGTAAATCTTATGTGTTCCTATCAATAATAATAATAATAATAATAATAATTGCCGGGAGCCAGTCCATGCTTGCTGTTTCAAGGGACCTGGCATATATGGCATACTGTTCTTAATATGTTTGCTCACCTTCTTGGCACTATGTGTTTTAACCAAGGTCTCTGAGAAAGATGGTTTCCCCAGGTAGGGATTTTCCCCTGAAGTTAGGGAGGGAATAAAACCTCTTAACTAAGTGCCAGGCGGGTAATTAATCACTTTAACCACGAACAATCATGCTTAAGCTACATAATCTTTACTCCCTGGAATGGAGATAAGAAACGCCCTAACCTTTGTAATAGAGATTGATAGGATTGAATCAACTGGTATAAATACAGATGTAACAAGACAGAACTCAGGAGACAGGACTTAGAAGAGAGAACCTACAGACAGAACCTACACAGAACCTACAGACAGAAGAACTTCGCTGGAGAGAACATGGCAAAAGATCCTGGACTGAACCTGACTACAGAAATTGGCAAGAGAACCTGACTAGAACCTGGTGACTGAACCTGGCTGGAGAACCTAGCGAGGGAACATGGCTACAGAACCTCGCTGGAGATCCGAAGCAGAACCTCTCTGGAGATGGAGACCAGAACTTGGCTGGAGATGCTGGCTAGGCTGCTGATCAACTGAACGCTGTCTCCGTGTCCTTCCTTCTTCACCGACTCCGTCCACACCTTTGGGGACCCCTGGACCTGCTGGGGACAGACCCCGGCAAATAATAACAGCAACAATGACAACAACAGAGTGGGAGGAAACTTTTGGAAGTGATGGCTATGTTTGTGGCATAAATAATGATGATTTCACAGGTGTGTAATTATCTCCAAACTCATCAAGTTGTATACATTAAATATGTACTACTTTTTGTATGTCCATCATACTTCAACAAGGTGGTTTAAATGTTAAAAAAATAAATAAATAAAATTAAAAAAATATATGGAGGATACATATGTTATTACCCTCAGGGAGTAGATATAGCTAGCTTTACTTTAGATAATCGCAGCTCTCATTAGTACTAGCAGCAGAGAATCCTCCTGAGGGAGGTAAGGAGTTAGAGATGTCCTGAAATATTTCTGGTTCCATATTCCCTTGTAGTGTTTTTATTTGGCTTTCCCCAAAAAAATCTAGAAATGGGCTAGTCACAAATGAAAAATTTCCAGCCAGCCAGTATCCAGCATCATGAAGCCTGAAGCAGCCTGAATTGCAGGGCTGATGGGAAAGGTAATGCCAGGATCACCCAGACTAACAGGGTAGCATCTATGAAATCATGGCACCGAACTGCCATCTATAAAGCAGAGCTATTGAAGAGAACACTGGACATAAGAGACGGTTCTCAACAGGACACATTTCTCAAAATCATGGCATGTGAGAATTAAAAGGGACATGTAGTTTACTTAGAAATGGCTCACAGTTGGGAGCAGACCTCAAGGCAAAGCAGCTAGATTCTTTATCCCTGCTATCTCCACACTAGCTAGCAGTTTATTAATATCAAGCATTTGATTTATTTGATGCCTGGATTATCCCACAACGTTCTTGTATTTTTTTATGTTTTATCAATTCATTTTGTAGTTAATAAAATTAATGGGCTCAGAAGTAAGGGGAATTACAAAATATCCAAGACACTATGCCAACTTGTGTGAGAATAAGATCAAAACTGTGTGCCCTTTTACTACAGTACTCTGTCTTACTGATTTTCCATCAAGTCAAGGACAAAAAAAAATATCCTTTCTGAATATTTTGCTTAGCCCTCAGACCTATGTTTGGAGTGGGAAATATAATATTTATAGCTTCTGGAGTTAAGAAATGAGGTACTTATATTTTGTTTCTGGTGAAGCAGTTCATTTTCCTGGGTGAATTCTGAAGTTAAATTCCATCTAAAATATTAACTTACTAGTTGTTCTGAAAAATAAGCTCTTAAGCAATTTGATTCAGAACATGTTTTCTTGACAGAGTGCTTGTCCCTGACCAAAACTGGTTACCTATTCATAGCCTGGCGCCCACAAGCTAAAATGCATGCTCTGCTTTCTCTTGAGTCCAGGTTTTTATTGTGCCATGTGTCACAAAATTGGATATGTCATTCTCTAACAACTCAGGCCATTAAATAAAATTCTGAATCTTTTTTCTTTCCTTTACTTGCATAAGCCCTTCCTGCACTAATGTTAGTTTGTCATTCTCTTAGTATTAGCCTCTTTTCAGCATTAGCTCACTTCCTTCCATCACAAAAATCAGAGTTTCTTACAGAACTGAATTTATTTATGGATTGGAATGGTACACATACATTCCCTCTTTCATTCTAACCTTAGATGTAAATTTCACAAGTCTTTTTCTTATTACTTGTCAAAAATTAATCCAAATTGGAAATGTCAAATGTTTTTGGAGATGATTATAAAATTGAAATAACAGCTTGGATGGTGTAAATTAATTCAAATTTATGGTCATGTTATAGTTAGGAAGCTATATCTAGTTTGACACTGGAAGTAAAAATACTTCACCAATTCTTTATTCAATTACAGAGCCTTCCTGTTTATTTATTTTTTTACACTACATAATAAAACCCATTAAACATAGTTTATGTTATAGTGTTTTAAAACACATGCTGGCTTTTTACTATCTTTTATATTTTTAATATGCTTTTATTGATTTTAGAGAGAGGAGAAGGGAGAGGGAAAGAGAAAAACATTAATGTGAGAGAGAAACATCAATTGTTTGCCTCCTGCACACACCCCACTGGGGATTGAGCTGCAACCCAGGCATGTGCCCTGACCAGGAATCAAACCATCAACTTTTGCCCTAACTGGTTTGGCTCAGTGGATAGAGCATCGTCCTGTGGACTGAAGTGTCTCAGGTTTGATTCTGGTCAAGGGCACGTACCTTGGTTGCAGGCACATCCCCAGTAGGGGGTTTGCAGGAGGCAGCTAATTGATGTTTCTCTCTCATCAATGTTTCTAACTCTCTATCCCTCTCCCTTCTTCTCTATAAAAAAAATCAATAAAAATATATTTTTTAAAAAAATCCACTTTTTGGTGCATAGGATGATGCTCATCCAACCTAGCCACACAGGCATGGCAAGCTGTTTACTATATTTTAAACCATTAAGCCTTATCCCTCTTAAATGAGCTTAAGATTATGAAGAGGGAGATATCAGAGGTATCAGGTACTGAGAATAGTAAGAAAAGTTTATCCTTTTAATGTACCTAAAAACCATTCTGAACTTTCTACAATAGCCATAAAAGAGATCAGCCTCAATCCCTGGGTCTAGCCTTTATATCCCAGCATCCATTAAGTACTCATTCATTTAAAAAAGAGTGTTTAAAACATGTAAACACTTTTTTCTCAATTATGGCACAGAATGAGAATTGTAAGAAATCAATAGCAAGATGGCCTTACCAGAAATGTATGGAAACAGTAATCTTAACATAGAAATCATACCTTTTGCATTAGTGAGGAAAAGAAAAGGCGTCCTGTTTTCACAATATTTACTATCTATAATAATAAAAGGGTAATATGCTAATTAGACTGGATGTCATACCAGATGTCCTTCTGGACGAAGCCAGGACCGGTGGGAAGCCCAGAACCCGGGTGCCGGCAACTGGGGGAAGGAAGGCCTACTCTTGCATGAATTTCATGCATTGGGCCTCTAGCATATTATACTTACAAATTTACGAAGAGTTATAAGGTATGAAAATGAGATTTTAAGGGGTAATTTTAGAGATTAAACTAGCATTTCTATGATTGCATAACTATAGAAAATTCACTATTGGAGAATTCCACAAGGTGACTAGTTATGAGATCTATGTAAAATAACAAATAGCTCTCTATAGTCCCGCAAATCAATTGGACATATAATAGTAAAAATAAATTATTCATAATAGAAACAAAATTATAAAATATATAAATATAAGCATATCAATAAATTTACAAGACTTTTATTTTTAAAGAGCCATATATTATGGCTAATGGATATGGAAAAATATATAAATATGTGAAAAAAGAAGAATGCTTATAACTTAGAAGATATATAAAATTTTAATTTTTAAAAAAATAATCTTGGAATGTGATACAATTCATTTAAAAAATTTCAAACAGAAATTTTCATAAATTTGCAATGCTAACTCAATAATTTATTAAATGTAAAAACTAGCCAAAAGCTTTTGAAAAAAACAAATGCAGACAATTCTTGCTCTATGAGATATAAAAATGTATCATAAAACTATGTGTGACATAAGTCAGTAATATTTGTACAGAAATAAGCAAGTATATCACTGGACAAAAAATAGGTAGATCATAAGTAGATGCATAAACATATATGTATACTTATATGTATATGTAAATTTGGAATATGAAAATGATGACATTACAAATTACTAAGGAAAAATGACCTAGTCAATAAAGGGTATTAGACAACTTTTGTCATATAAATATCTACTTTTATGGGAATGTTTTCTAAACACAGAAATAAATTCCAATTAGACCTAAATGTAAAATAAAGAAGTCAAAACAAATAAGAAAAATAAAACTATTAAATTAGTGTGAAAAATTATGGGATATCCAGAACATGAAATTCATAAGGAAAAGATTGATATTTTATTTTTAGCTATCCCTAGTCAATTTGATACATGTGATGGTATCAAAATATAAACATCTTTGTAACAAATTATGCCATAAATAAAATTAAAATACAAGAAACAAGGTGGGAGAAAATGTTTATTACATAGAAAACCAGAGGTAAAATATTGTAAATATATAAGTTAGTACATTTGTATTGGTTATTTATATATAAGTATATATAAATCAATAAACATATTCAATGACACAGCAGAAAATATGGTAAAAATTTGTAAAGGGAAATAAGAGATAATAAAAATGTCAAAAAGACATTAAAGACTAACTAATTACTAAGGAAATGCAGGAACAATAAAAAACATCAATTCACAAATAAATTGACATTCTAAAAAATGAATAGTTAGTCAAGTTTTGTGGAAGTAAATCCACATTATGGAATGCTAGGCAGAAGTCTTAAAGAGTGAAGTAGTTCTACACATACAGACATGAAAAGATCTCTAGGGCAAAAAATTTAATCTAAATTCGGTCCGATTCAATACATTCTGGGTGAAAATTTATTTCTACTACGTTATATTGGAAGTATGAGCAAAAAGAAAAAAAAATGCAGGCCCTCAGAGGATGAACTTTAACTCTAGAGGACTGCAGAAGATGTACTAGTAAACCTATAAACCATTGCTAAAATGAGTGAATGTTTGACGGACAGAAAATACTGACTAGGACTTCTAGAAAGAGGCCATACTCTCAACCCAAACCCTTTATAATTGCTTCCTTAATCTTCCCTGTCAGTCCTGCCAGCTCATCCATAATTAATCCCCAACCACCCTCTACTCCCAGGTCATGCTCTTACATGCCTTCTTGCTTGTACCAATCTATTTTTCTCTACTTAATATACCCCTTCATCTCTCCCTTCCTATTTTCCTGCTTAATTTCCACTTCTACTTATTTAGGGCTTTCTTCATAACTTTTTTGACCCCCATCAACTCTCTCTGAACTTTCTTATTTCCTCAAGCTTTCTTTTTCCCATGAACTTGATTGTACTGTTTGAAATCCCAAATAAAGTGGATTAAAGAAATTGATTTTTAATGAAAATTGGTAAAATATTGATAATAAAAATTAATTAAACTCACCATGCAGCATGTGCATGGTTGTGTGTTTTAATGAACAAATCTAAAAAGTGAAATATTAAGGAAAGATCCTGAACAGTTTTGTAAAACTCATGTTAATTTTGTAAATAATGTAATGTCAGAATTAGTATGTAAACATTATTTACTACCTCACTTCCCACTTGAAGTCATTCCACAGGAGGGAACATTTTCTTGGTAAACACACATAGTTGTAAAGATTTTTTTTCCTTTTCTGGAAATCAGGAACACTGCTAATGTCTCTTTCTTTTGTTACATTTACACATGTCAAAAAAAAGTTAGGGAACGTATAAGGTAAAATTTATGGACTTGCAATATTAAAACAAGAATTTAAAAAATATTGATGTTCTCCCTTGGGCATTAGACTGCAAAGTTGAGAATAAAAATGTCCCAAAAGTTTAAAACATATGACAAGCAGATCAGTACATTTTTTTCTCCTGTTATCAAGATTTGAAAAAGTAAAATCTATTGCGGAATATAAGAAAAAAGAAGAAAGGAAAGCAATATAAGTTTAATCATTACTGAAAAAATATTCATCATATATAATAATGTAAATATCTAATAAAATTGTCTTGCCACTCTGTAAAGAATATTCTAACTAAGCAAAAGGATTTCAAAGCCCAAGTGAATAGAGATGATAAGTGACAAAGCAAACAAGAAAGCTACATAAAAGAAAGAAAAATAAATTTGAATGTATTAGAACAGTTTATTTATTTCAGGCATTATCAGTCAATTTCAATTAGCTTATTCAGTTTAATCTAGGTTGATGCTTAGGTTATTGAGACACTAAAGTAACCTAGGTAGACTAGAACCATTGTCATGAGTTAAGGGTTTGTATAGATGTGATGCCTAAACTCTGCAAGTCTAGTGACTTCCTATTCCCTCATGCCCTTTTTATAAGGAAATGGCCATTGATTGTTGAAGTATAACAACATCGTCTAGATTTAGATGATTAATTGTGCATAAAAATCATATTTGGGGCTGGTCATGTAATACCTCAAAGCACTTGTGTTTGTTTAATGTGTTGGAGGTGTTATTAGAGGAAGATAGGCCTTGAAATAGGTTCTTTCACCATATATGGGAAAGGAATTTCAGGGACACATGCCAAGAAGAATTTGAAATTTGAGCAATAGTGACAAGATCTATTTAAGCGCCTTTGAAAAGGCTGCCACACTCGGCAAGGCACTTTCCAGGCAGGTCCAAGCAGCAGGATCTGGTCGACGTTGTCAGTCTGCCCCCAGATGCACCACCCCTGGTGTCTCTGGTGGTTCAGCTCTGTCTTCCTGCGGGAGAAGTCCAGCTTCTGGAGCAGTAGGCCTACATTTGGGCTTTCCAGGCCCAGGAGGGTCAACAGGGCCCAGAGCATTAACACCCTTGGAACCGAGGCTGATCTTGAGAAAGTTACTTAACTTCCTTGTGCCTTATTCCCTGGCTGAACGCCCACTGCCAAGGCTTGATGGCACCCGGGTTGCCATGGGCACAGTGCTCTGGCCTGTGGGGCTGAGAGAGACTGGAGCCTTTGGTAAATATCCCTGTATTTCCTTGGGCTTGAGAGAGAGCAGGCTTTCTTTCAAACTACCCAATCTCTTTCCTGGCTTTTCCCAGGCTTGCATCCTTATCCTCTTCGATCTTTTCCCTAGATATTCCCAGGTTTGTCTCCTCCTCTTTCTAAGGTTACCATTTTGGTTTCTACTGCATTTGTACTCATTAAACTTCCCTCTCACCCTTTCTCCCTCCCTTTTACCCTAGTTAATCTGGGGGAACTGGCCGGTTTTCCCCTGGGATGATTGGAAAGCCAGTCTTTCCTGGCCACTTGAAGTTAATCCATTTGGCAGAGCGATTCTGGCTATTCCCTAGAGAGTCTGTGAAACTATAGTTTCCTAACTTAATCAGACTCAGCTAGTTTTCTCCCTTCTCCTTTGTTAATTCCTAACTAACTGCTTCTATGCTAATAAAGGTTTCAGTATACCCTTTAGGTGCCTGGATTAATACATCATTAACAGAAACCTTTCAATCCAGACAGATATGAAAATAAGATGTTGCTAAATTAATGACATTCATGATTTTTGTAAAACAACAAAACAAACAAAAAACTTAGTAACAATGTCAAAACAGTTACATATTTGAAAGTTATATATTGATTTCTATTGTTAAAATGGGTTCCAATGTACAAACTACTAACTCAACAAAAGTCAATAACTCCTTTCACTTCACAGTGTGCCTTTAAAACAGCTTTCCAAAGATTGAATGTTTAATTTAGGACAGGTCCCTAATAGTCGCTGCCTTAGTTAAGAGGACGGAATATATATTGGCAGAATAAAGAGAGGGACATTCTAACTAATGGTGATGTTTGTGCATTCTGAGATCTAGACATTAGGCTACTTTGGATAGTAGCCTAATAAATTAAAACTTATTTAAAGCTAATATTTCCTTTTACTCCCAAGTTCCAAGTATGTAAAAGTGTCAACCCTTAATAGGAAACGTATTTGTCAATTTTAGTTTTAATTTTGTGGGGGAGCTAAGGTGTCCTTAACATGAAAGGGTTTTCTTTATTATTTTGGCATTAAAACACCAGAGAATTCAATAGCCCCCACCTCACTAGAGGCTTCACTCACATTATGAAATTGCTTAAGACCCTACCTGGTTCTAGTCTCAGCTTTCAAAGAAACATGCCCATTGTGTAATTTCTACTGTAGAACAAGATCAAATAAGACTTTCTTTTTCTTTTTTTTTCTTTCTTTTTCTTTTTTATTAATCCCTTCTCCTTAACCAAAGGCACTATGCAAGTACCACTTGTTAATAGAGAAGTACTTTAATGTCATTAGTAACCATGTTTATATATTATCAGAAATAGTTACTTTAGTCTGTGGAAAGGGGCCACATGGTGACCTGACAAGCTCAGGGGAGGCCTGCATGGCAGTCTTGCAAACTCAGAGACCTAGACCATCCACAAAGGATGGTCTGAATTTAAACTTTAACTGAAGGCAGTTACGGTGGGTAGTTACATCCGTTAACTTCACTGACAGGGTTGACCTTTGCCTTAACTGAGCCTATCTGTCTTTTTGCATCTATGATAACATACCCTTGAAATGTTTGGGTCACTTGTAACTTCCCTTTTTCTGGACCCCCTGGGGCACAACCAAATGTGCTGGGTGCCAGGACAGATACCACAAATTCCTTCATCATCATGTTAATTGTTCCTGCACCCACCTAAGTATGTGTCTATCATTTTACTTTTTATCCAATCCCAGGGGTTTCCCCACTTTGCTTTCTCCTGCCTCTCTAATCTATCACCAATGGTTTTCATGTAACCCACCTTTGTCCCTTTGCTTTGATTGCAATGTATAAATACAGATGTAACCCACCATTCTTGGGAGCATTATCTCAATTCATTGAGGTTCTGCTTCCCAGCATATGTTGACAGTTTGGCTCAAATAAACTCACAAAAATTCTTTACAGGTTTCAATGTTATTTACGTTAACAAGTCTCACAATATATCTGAAATGTCATCTACACTAATAAAAGAGAAAAATGGTAATTGGCGTACGACAATACCCTTTTCATTGGCTAATCAGGGCTATATGCAAATTAACTGCCAACTATGATTGGCAGTTAACTGCCAACTAAGATTGGCAGTTAACTGCCAACAAGATGGCGGTTAATTTGCATATGTAGGCACAATGCAGGGAGGCGAAAGGGAAAGCAGGAAGAAGCCCCCTGCCACTGACAGTGATCGGAAACCCAGGGGGGAGCTAAGAGCTGGGGGGCAGGGCAAAGGCGGCCCTGGGGCCGCCTTTGCCCTGCCCCCCAGCCATGATCGGAGAATCAGGTGCCTTTGCCGCCCTGGCCAGTGATAGCAGGAAGTAGGGGTGGAACCAGCGATGGGAGCTGGGCACGGTCGAAGCTGGCAGTCCCGGGAGCTAGGGGTCCCTTGCCTGGGCCTAAAGCGAAGCCCACGATCGCGGGGCTGCTGCAGCTGCGGGTCCCCGCTGCCCGGGCCGAACGCCTAGGCCAGAGGCGTTAGGCCTGGGCAGGGGCGGAGCCTGCAACCGCAGGGAGCTGGGGGTCCCCTGCCCAGGCCTGACACCTCTGCCAGAGGCCTCAGGCCTGGTCAAGGGGCCGATCCGGTGATTGGTGATTGGAGAGTGATGAGGGTCAACTCCTCTGGCCGAGGCATCAGTCCTGGGTGGGGGGCGGAGCCAGGGATTGGGGGGATATGATGGTCCCCTTGCCCAGGCCTGAAGCCTGGGTCAGAGGCGTCAGGCTTGGGCGGGGGGTGGAGCAAGCGATCAGAGGGAGATGGGGGTCCCCTGCCCAGGCATGATTCCTGGGCCAGAGGCCTCAGGCCTGGGCGGGGGCCAGAGCCAGTGATTGGGGGGAGATGGGGGTCCCATGTCCAAGCCTGACACCTCTGGCGGAGGCGTCAGGCCTGGGCAAGGGGCTGATCAGGTGACCAGAGGGTGATGGGGGTCTACGCCTCTGGCCAAGGCATCAGGCCTGGGCAAGAGGCAGAGCCAGCAATCGGAGGGGTCTGGGGGTCCCTGCTGCCCGGGCCAGATGCCTAGGCCAGAGGCATCAGGCCTGGGCTGGGGGCAGAACCAGTGATGGGGGGAAATGAGGGTCCCCTGCCCAGGCCTGACACCTCTGTCAGAGGCGTCAGGCCTGGGCAAGGGGCCGATCCTGCGATTGGAGGGTGATGGGGGTCAACGCCTGAGGGCTCCCAGTATGTGAGAGGGGGCAGGCTGGGCTGAGGGACGCTCCCCGCCCCCCCCACACCCAGTGCACGAATTTCGTGCACCGGGCCCCTAGTTTAGTAATAAATATGAAATATAATTGAGTGTTTATTTTCAGTTCTTATTCAAGAAATATTATAAACCACTCATTTTTTTTAAAATTGTCACAATTTCACAAATATGAAAACAACTCTGATACTTTTCCTTAAAGAATTTAAAAAGGATAATCTAATCACCCTAAAGGAAATGCATTTTATTTTTACCTAGTCTAAAATTTAAAAATTCTTTCAGTTTTCTTTTGCAAGAAAAGTTTAATGAGGCATATTTGCTTGTTTCCATGGTATTTCAAAAGAGGATTACTTACTGAAGGCAAAAGTTGTGTACAAAAAACAACAAATCTTTGCAATAAGAGATAAACTTTACTTTTCAAATAAATTTCATAGGGCAGTATTTACTCATTTATAATCTATAAAAAAATGCCAGTCATTTTTAATGTTATTCAAAGATCAGTTTTCCTTGAAAAAAGTAAAAGTGGTAATAAATTTTATCATATAATTTCATCATATAACACAATCTGTCACTACAAAATGCAAAAATATCCCATCTTAGTAACCAGTGTTTTGTCTTTGATTCAATAACTAAGCATGCTGAGGTTTTGTGTGTGTTACAGAAATTGCCAATACCATATTAGTTTAATTTTGAACTCAGACACTTGCAAGTCCAGTCACACTTGAGGAAGATTTTTCTAGGAGCAACATGTATTATGCTACTCAGACTCTCTTTTACCTCCAGAGTACATATTGGTGATATGCTTTATAATTTTTATAAGCATTTTGATAAGCTTTGAAGTTTAAAATACAAAGTAATTAATTCAAAGATTTCTATAACCACTCATACAGGGATATTACAGTGTCACATTTATATCTTTTAATGATAATTGAATACTATTTAATACTAGTCTCTCTTTTACTATTTCAAATTGAGTGGGCAAGAGGTTATATGTAAGTGGGAGAGCAGATGTTGAGCTTACATATGTCTGATATCATAGATCTTGTTTTAGCATGTCTGAAAATAAGAATACAAAGCTGGAGAAATGTTATTTTGTTGAAGGTGATTCAGTACATAGACAATGGATTATATACCAACAAAACAAAACAAAGTATAAATCATTAGTAAATGTCAATTTTATGAGGCAATATGCTCTAATAGAAAGAAACCTTAAATTGAAATTAAAAGGAATGGATTGTTCATTCTAAATTTTCCATTTAGTAGAAATACAAAGTCTTGAGCCTTAGTTTCCTTATTTGTAAGATGGTAATGGACGGGATGGATTAATTGGTTGATATCTAAAATGCATTTAAATTAAGGCTAATGTAAATTATGGGAAGGGGGAGTGGTCAGTAGGCCTTATCTCTCTGGTTGTTAAATAGAGCTCAAAGGTTAGGAAGAAAAGAAAGACCACAGAAAGAGGAGGTTTCACAGAAAGTAGAGTGTTGTACCTTTACCCTGTCCTTGTGCAGTCAGAAGACCCCAAAGTCAACCAGAGAAGAGCTGAAGACTGGCTGACCAACCATTCAGATCGTCTTGTTTGTGAAGATGCCAGCTACTACACAAAGAGAACGTCCAAAGAAGCCACATTAAATTGCCCATGGGTGATTTAAAACCAGACAAATAGGAGTTAAAATGTGAAAAAACAATTCCATTCAAGAACTATTGCAATACAGGAAAAGAGACATCAGTATAAAAGTGGGCTCAGTTCCAAATATAATAAGAACAAGTGGGGATTTACAGAGAAGGAACAAAGAGATGAGGTGATGGATGGGAAATTACTAAGAGGAGGCATCAAGGGTGGGAGGAATTCTCACTAAATGTGCTATAGATGGAAGTGGTATGTCCACCAGTGGAAGTGGGGGCTCCCTTTCCCCACTGGGTGCTGAGGGTCATGTTCTTACGATATCTTGAGAAAAATAATGTTCTAAGACTTGCATGGGAGAATGAGTGATTTTTATTTGCATAAAGTTATCTCACTCAGTTTCTAAATTCCCATTACCCTTAAACCAGTCCTGGAAAATGTGAAACTGAGGATTCAGCAGTGCTAAAGGCAAAGCCAGTGTCCAGAGTTCCTGTTCCACAGTGGAGCTGAGTCTGGCAGGGCATCAGGCTAGTGGCAGTGCATTAGCCCATTGTGTGTGGGGTCTACATGGCTATGGGCTAATTGGGCAAGTGCAGAGTGTGAGACCCCTATAAGCCAGGAGTTAGGTGTGAGCAGCAAGAGAGAAGGGAAAGAGGACCAAGAGAGGGACCTCTCTTTGTTCTGGAGTTTTTGTATCTCAGATTTTTTGCCCTTGCAGTGGCCATGCCTATTCTGGCCATGACGTACTCCTAGGTGTGACTGACAGAAAATCACCTTTTCTATATCATTCACACTTTACTGGGCATGCATCTTATTCTTTCTTTCTCCAGTCCCTTCCCCAGGATCTGTGGGGGAACAGCCCTGGAGAGTGTTAAACTGCAGACTCCTGGCACAAAAGGCATGCCCACATTATCTGGCCTTCCCTTTGCTCCTTTCCTGTTAATTAATTAATAACTGGGTTAATTACAAATGAACCTAACAAGATTTTTGTTGAAGGCAGGCCAGTATGAGCAGATACCACCAGGGATATATTCTATTGAAATGGGAATTTTGGTCTGGAAACGTGTGCTGTTCCCCTGGGCAGGATGGTTCCTGGGCTATTTGTCCATTGGAATCTAAGAATGAAACCAGACAGACGGATGGTGGTATAGCAAAGGTGGAAATTTATTGAGAAACAAGCACAGACTCCCACATGGGGAGGGCGAAAGTGTCCCACAGAGTCCCCTTTTCCACAATTTATAAAGGCTACAGTTTTTTGTGCCTCGATATCCCCTCTGATTGGTCACTATTCACATTTGATTTGGTCACTATAGCAACTCCTGAGCTCAGGTCTCACATGAAGTACGTGGGGTTCCCTCCTTTTCCCTTATTGTTCTCCTGTTCCCTGTGGGTTTTCCTTCCTCCCTCTTTGAATGAGGAGCTTCCTTCCCTTTATTCTGTAAACTAGAGGCCCGGTGCACGAAATTTGTGCATGGGAAGGGGGTCCCCTCAGCTTGGCCTGCACCCTCTCCAATGTGGGACCCCTTAGGACCTCTGGCTCCTAATCACTCACCTGCCTGCTGACCTGATCACTCTAACTGCTCTCCCCTGCTGGCCTGATTCCCCTAACTGCTCTCCCCTACTGGCCTGATCCCCCTAACTGCTCTCCCCTGCTGACCTGATCTTCCTAACTGCTCTCCCCTGCCTGCCTAATCACCTCTAACCACCTCTGCCTCGGCCCCTGTGGGTTTGTGTCTCCGATCCAGCCTTCAGCAGCCCCAGCACCAAGGTGGCGGGGCTTGGGGCTGCTGGTTGCAGGGCCCCCCTGTGGGTTTGTGTTTCTGATCCAACACCCAGCAGCCCCAGCACCACGGTGGCGGGGCTTGGGGCTGCTGGGTGCTGGCCTCCCTGTGTGTTTGTGTCTCCCATCTGGCCCCAGCAGCCCCAAGCACTGCCCGGCCGCTCTGGCATCACCATCTTTGCTGGGTTAATTTGCATACTCATCCAGATTGGCTGGTGGGCATAGCACAGTGATGACCAATTTGCCTGTTTCTCTTTTATTAGTGTAGATGTGTACATTTTGCCACTCTCAGCTTACTTATCTATGGAAATGTAACCTCCGCCACTCCCAGCTCCCTTGTCTTTTGGAAATGTATCCTTTTGCAGCTCTGTAGCCCTATGCTTTTTCCATGGACCCCTTAATTCCTAAAATTTCCTAAACTTGGCTATTTCACACCTAAAAATTCCTTTCACTGTCAGCTGTGGAAGTTAATTAGATATCAAGGGAGGTGTCTTCATAAACTGACCTAGAATTCTTGCTAAAACTGAGCAATACAGAGCCAGCAATAATGGGAGTGAAGATGGAGGCCTCACCGAGGAAAGGGTTCAGAGGAGCCTGACTAAAGCTTGGTCAAAGAGCAATATGTCAGGAACAAGCAGTGTATATAACAGGGCACATAGAAGCACAAGAATAACTAAGGGCCGTCACCCAAGAAGGGCAATTCCAAACTCAGAATAGATATTAAAGTTGTTTTAAGAACGAATGAAAAACCTAAGCAAATATGTGGGTCTAATAACAATTATACACAACAAACACATAGATGTGTATTTCTGCTGTTATTGTCTTTGCCATTGTTCTTCCCTATCAGAAGAAACAAATTGTTTGTTGGCTTTACAATGAATGTCCTTATTAAAATTCAGATTCCAGAAGCTCTCTTCAGAATAGACCATATTATATATATTAAAGAATAAGGTTTGTTGAAATGTTCTGAGGAAGAAAGAAAATTAAAACTTGTTCAACTGAAGTGTTAAATATTCTCCACTATTTAGAGCTAGAAACTTCTCGGCATGGGTTGAGCTGAATTTCAAAACCATTGTCATTCCTAAGACAACCTGTAGTTTTAAATGACTAGGCCGTCAGCCTTTCAGCTCTCTGCATTTGCCTTTTCAGCTTTAGTGAATAGTAACAATTACATTGCAAACAGCATGTTATTTCCAACTGTTTTTTTGACAGAAATCTTTGTGTTATAAATATTGCAAACTTGACTTCATTTTCATGATTCATTTTTTATGTAAATCTTAATAGTTGAGACTTTTTTAAGGCTTCAATATAATTGGTCTTTAAAATAGTATTATATCAGAAAACTTGATAAACAGAATACTAAAAAGTGTTTGTATAGATTTAGAAACAATTTTTAACCTACAACTGTTAGTTACATGGCAAGACTTTTTAAGGGTTAAAATTCGCTGATTGGGGGAAGCAATGCAATTTGGAAAAGGGAACCAGGGAAATTATACTTTTTTTTTTAAAGAATGTGTTGCCATGTCTCCATTCTTAGATTGATTTATCTTACATGTATCCAACTAAAAATATTTCTGAAAGAAAACAGACTTTAAGAAGAAAGAATTTTTGTATTATAAAGCACAGTAAGCTTGGAAACAGCACTGGAATAAGCCAGACCCTTGAAAATGTTTATCTTTCCAGTTGATTTAAATGTTTAGCAACTGCAGATCTTTCAAGATCTAAGGAAAAAACAGTAGGATCGAAGCCTATGTTCCAATGAAAAAAATGCTCTTAAATATCTAAAACAGACTTTTGTTAGCACAGATGTATTGTTTCTAGCTTTTGGAATAAATGTGTAGTAATATATATATATATATATATATATATATATATATATATATATATATATATATATATATATCCTATCTAATAAAAGAGAAACATGGTAATTGGCGTATGACCGATACCCTTTTCATTGGCTAATCAGCAAGTTATGCAAATTAACTGTCAGCCAAGATGGCGGCCGGCAGCCAGGCAGCTTGAAACTAACATGAGGCTTGGTTGCCTCAGTGACAGAGAATCATTGGTTTCCAACGTTCCCCGCCTGCGGCTGCAGGCCTCTGAGTGGGCAGTTTAAGAAACATTGTAACAAATACACCCAACTTCAGCCAGCAGATTCGCAACATTGTAAGCAAAGGCCAGAAACCTACTTTCAGCCGGAGGCCTAAGAGCTGGAGCCAAGCCTCAAGCTAAAGCTGGCCCAGAATTAAAAAAAAAAAAAGGAAAAAAGGAGCGTTTGGGAGTTCAGTCACCCCCAGCCTGAAAACAGCCCTCAGCCCCTCACCCAGACTGGCCAGGCACCCCAGTGGGGACCCCCACCCTGATCCAGGACACCCTTCAGGGCAAACCAGCCGGCCCCACCTGTGCACCAGGCCTCTACCCTATATAGTAAAAGGGTAATATGCCTCCCAGAACCGGGATCAGCGGAGCCGTGAGGCCTCCCGGCACAGGAATCAGCATGACAGGGGGCAGCACCCAAACCCCCTGATCGTCCTGCGGCTCTGTGTGTGACAGGGGGCGGGGTCACAACCTCCCTATCCACCCTGCTCTGTGCCTGATAGGGGGGAGCTCCCCGCCCCACGGGCCCTGCTCTGTGTGTGACGGGGTAGAGCCATAACCTCCCCATCAGCCCTGCCCTGAGTGTGAGAGTGGCGGCGCCCCAACCCCCTGATCCGCCCTGCTCTGTGGGTGATAGAGGGCAGCACCCCAACCCCCTGATGGGCCCTGCTCTGTGTGTGACAGGGGGTTGCTCCACAACCTCCCCATCAACCCTGCCTTGAGTGTGACAGGGGGCAGCGCCCCAACTCCCCAATCAGCCCTGCTCTGAGCCCGACCAGGGGCTGCACCTAGGGATTGGGCCTGCCCTCTGCCACCCGGGAGCAAGCCTAAGCCAGCAGGTCGTTATCTCCCGAGGGGTCCCAGACTGCGAGAGGGCACAGGCCGGGCTGAGGGACCCCCCCTCCCCCCCCGAGTGCACAAATTTTTGTGCACCGGGCCTCTAGTATATATATATATATATATATGGAGGAGTTTGAATTGGATGTATCATATGATCTTTTTCAACTTTAGCATTGTGGTTCTAGTAAGTGGTTTTAGTAAGATTTTACTGAGCCCTAAGTGTGTACAAGGCAATGCTTTTTGTAAAAAGGGGGATAAGTGAATGGTGGATACAAATATTTCAGCCATTGACCAAGAGGGCTTTAAAGTTCCACTCACCTTGACTAAACTTTGTACAGGTTTCTTCAAGACTATAGGTCCTTGCAACATTCACTTTAGAAAACTCTCAATTGTAAATTATTTCACTGCCTATTTCAGATGTAAATATCCCAGCTTCTTTTAATTTTATAACCCAAGAATGCCTTTCTCAAGAAGCTGGAAACCATCATTGTGAAATGTAATTTTCCAAAAAGATAATATTGTTTGATAAATATTTCCCCATTTCTGGGGGTGGATAGGGGTCTAACTTTTACCTATGAAAGAAATTCCAAATCTAAAGAAATATGTAAAGAGTTTATTTAAGCCAAAGGCAGGGGGCCAAACCTGGAAGCAAAATCTCAGAGGGTTGAGAAGACTCCTTTAAAACTCCCACATGACTTTTCCACACTATTATACCATAAACTATACCTAGGGCCTATCAGCAACATCCCAAGCATTATAATCCCACCTTTTCCAGATACCCTCATCTAAACCTCATTCATGTTCTGCTTTTTCCTTCCTCCTCTGAGAAAAGATGAAGAATCTTATGGAGGAAATTGTTCCTTAGACAAGAACCATCAATATTTATCAGGAGATTGTTTTTATTATCTTTAGGGGAAATGCACAGTAAATATCACTAAAGACCAGGCTCTCATCAACGCTTTCCTGATCTAGCTTTGTATTGTAGCCACTATGCTAATCCCCAAATTTTCAGCTTTTTATCCCTCCAAGATATTTTGCACACTACACTTAGACATATTACACAAGAAATTGGGAGGATGTTAGCTACCAGATAAAATCCAATTTTTCCTGTCTGACTTGAAACACACCTCAAGTTCTTTGTTCAAATGTATTGTCTATCACTCACCAATAGTCAAAATTAATTTTAACCAGAAGGGCTATTCAGTTTTATCTGTTTCTGTTCTCCTCTTTCTCATTTTCTGACTTTTTTACACTATTTCCTCTCAACCCTATTTGTATAACTATTACTCAAATTTCAAATTTAATTCAGGTTTAAAACTAATAAATAAGGGGTGGGGGGGCCATGGGGGGATAAGGACACATATGTAATACCTTAAGCAATAAAGAAAAAAAAAAGGGGGGGGGGAAACCCAGCAAAAATAAGGAACAAAAACAAAAAAACCTAATAAACCATCCTTTATTTTATCCATTTATATTTTCAGTGGTCTGGATTTTCTACCCTTTTTGAAAGTATACAAATCATGGTTGTCATAGAGTTGGCCCTTAATTGTCTCTGCATATGTTGTATATTTTGATTGGATTGTTTATCTTCCTTTTGTTAAGTTGTATGAGTGCCCTATAAATTTTGGAGATTAAAACCTTATCATACGTATCATTGACAAATATGTTCTCCCATGCAGTCGAATCTTGTTGTTTTGCTGATAGTTTCTTTTGCTGTGCAGAAGCTTTTTATTTTGATGTAGTCTCGTTTGTATGTTTTTCTACTTAGTTTCCATTGTCCTAGGACCTTGGTTAGCAAACCGCGGCTCCCGAGCCACATGTGGTCCCTTAAGTGTGGCCACGAAGTTTCAATCACACTGTACGTGCATGCCCGCACGTGGTATTTTGTGGAAGAGCCACACTCAAGGAGCCGCAGTTTGCAGACCACTGTCCTAGGAGATATGTGAGTAAACATATTGCTACAAGATATTTCTGATATTTTGCTGCCTATGGAATCTTCTAAGATTTTTGTGATTTCCCACCTTACATTTAAGTCTTATCCATTTTGGGTTTATTTTTGTGTATAGTGTAAATTGGTGGTCTAGTTTCATTTTTTTTTGCATCTATCTGTCCAATTTTCCCAATGCCATTTATTGAAGAGAGTGTCTTGACTCCATTGTGTGCTCTTGCCTCCTTTGTCAAATATTAGTTGAGCATAATGGCTTGGGTTGATTTCTGGATTCTCTGTTCTGTTCTATTGATCTATATGTGTGTTCTGTGTCAGTACTAGGCCATTTTGAAAACAGTGGCCTTGTAATAGAGCTTGATATCTGGTATTGTGATTCCTCCAACTTTGTTCTTCTTTCTCAGGATTGCTGTGGCTATTTGTTTGTTGTTGTTGTTATTTTTAATTCCATATAAATTTTGGAGAGTTTGTTCTAGGTCTGTGAAATATGCCTTTGGTATTTTAATGGGGATTGCATTGAATCTATAGATTGCTATGGGTAATATGGACATTTCAATGATGTTGATTCGACCAATCCATAAACACAGTATATCCTTCCATTTGTTTATATCTTCCTCTATCTCTTATTTCAATGATCTGTAGTTTTTTTAGTACAGGTCTTTTACTTCCTTAGTTAAATTTATTCCTAGGTATCTTAATTTTTTTGTTGTTGCAATGATAAATGGGATTTTTTGTTTTGTTTTGTTTTTTTCTCTCTGTGAATTCAATATTGGCATATAAAAATGCCTTAGATTTCTGGGTGTTAATTTTGTATCCTGCTACATTGCCAAATTCATTTATTAAATCTAGTAGTTTATTGAAAGATGTTACATGTACAATATCAAGTCATCTTCAAGCAATGACAGTTTTACTTCTTCTTTTCCAATTTGGATGCCTTTTATTTTTTGTTCTTGTCTGATTACTATGGCTAGCACTTCCAATACTATGTCAAACAGGAGTGGTGAGAGTGGGCATCCCTGCCTTGTTCTTGTTCTTAGGGGAAATGGTTTTAGTATGTGCCCATTAAGTAAGATGTTGGCTGTAGGTTTCTCATATAAAGCTTTTATTATGTTGAGGAATGATCCTTTTATTCCCACTTTGCTTAGAGTTTTTATCAAAAAAGTATGTTAGATTTTGTCAAGTGTTTTTTTGCACCAATTGATATGATGGTATGGTTTTTGTCTTTCAATTTGTTTATGTGATGTATCACGTTTATTGATTTGCAGATATTGTACCAGCCTTGCATCCCTAGAATAAATCCCACTTGGGATTTATGATCTTTTTAATGTATTGTTGGATGTGATTTGCTAATACTTTATTGAGGATTTTAGCATCTATGTTCATCAGGAATATTGGCCTGTAGTTCTCTTCCTCAGTAGTGTCTTTATCTGGTTTTGGTATTATGGTGATTCTGACTTCACAGAAGGAGCTTGAAAGTATTTATTCCTCTTGAATTTTTGGAATAGTTTGAGGAGGGTAGCTTGTATTTCTTCTTTGAATGTTTAATAAAACTCCCCTGTGAAGCCATCTGAACCAGGGCTTTTGTTTGATGGAAGTTTTTTGATTACTGCTTCAATTTCCTCAGTATCTCTTAAGAATCTTTCTTTGTCATTAACGTTTGTCATTGTAATTACGAGGTGTCTCAGTGTGGGTCTGTTAGAGTTCATCTTATTTGGGACTCTCTGTGCTTGTGTGACATTTTTCTTCCCCAAGTCAGGAAAGTTTTCTGTCATTATTTCTTCAAATAGGTTTTCTATTCCTTGCTCCTCTTCTTGACTTTCTGGCGCCCCTATTATGCAGATTTTGCTTCATTTCATATTGTCCCAAAGCTCCCTTAAACTCTCCTGCTTTTTAATTTTTTTCCAATTGCTCTTCTGATTGGGTTTCTTTTTCTATGCTGTCTTCTATCTCACCGATGATTGAGCATCTTTATAACCGTTACTCTGAATTCTTTCTCTGACATATTGCTTGCCTCTATTTCATTTAGTTCCTTTCCTGGCAATTCCTCTTGTCCTTTCCTTTGTGAATTGTTTCTCTGTCTCCCCATTTTTGCTCTCTTTCCAGCACTAGGCACCCTGCTTGGGGCTTGAGAGGTTGAAGTCCCTATCGGCCCAATGTTCCAGAAATTATTAGTCCAGAGGCTGGGCCTGCCTTGATTCTCACATCTTTATTGTCTGTGCTCGGAGTTGTATCCCCTTCACCCATGGATCTGGTCCTTCAGTTGTCTGCTTCAGATACTCAGGGTGGCAGGAGCACATGCACAGTTCCTCTTGTGTGTGATTCCCTATGAGGACACAGAGCCCTCTATAATGTAATTTGCTCTGTAGCCCCAGCACCAATGGCAGGGTGGTGCCTTAGGTCCCCTAGGTCCCCCTGGCAGTGCACTTGTAGTGCAGTCCTGAGGACCCTGGCTGGGCATACCAGATTGCTTTGGGTGGTCCCAGCAGCACTCTTTTGTGGCCCAGAGTGAGGCACATGCTGGGTTCCTCCAGGTCACCCCCACAGTAAATCCATGGGCTCAGGTTGAGCTGAGGCAGGTTGTTCTGGGTCACATAGTCCATGCTCTCCTGTGGCCTGAGTGTGAAATGGTTGCTCTGGGTTGCCCCAGCAGTATGTCCCAGGGTTTGGGGTGCAGTGGGCACCTAGTAGCTCAGGGTAAGACTGGCAGCACGGTTCTGGAGCCCAGGGCAATGTTGTGGCCCAGATCTATTCCTGGCTTTCACTCTCAGAAGGATTGTGGAGCTGAATCCTGGGATGCTGGATCCTGGTGGGCTGGTAGAAGGCCTGATGCAGTAAGTAACTCTGGTGCATGCTCACTGCAGATGTCTAGGAGCCTGCCGGGCCACTCACTGCTAGGGCACCATGGTGGTTCCACAAGGGTTATGGCTGGCAAACAGCATTCTCCAGGTATACTCTGCCCTTTCTTATTGAAAATTTTCTCCTCAGCTGTGTCTAATTTGTTAATTCTGGGTGGATGTTCTCTGATTTAGTTGTTTTTATGGCCTGGCCCCAGGAGAGGTGCACAACACTTTTGCCTATTCTGCCACTATTTTCTTCTCCATAATTATCTTTTTGTACCTATCAACTCAGTAGAAATGACTCCACTCTCCTGATACTGATAATATATCTATTGTCTTTGCATTCCCCTCATAGAAGTTGTTTATTTTATTGGTCTGATCAAAGAACCAGCCTTTCATTTTATTAATTTAAATTCTTTATTGTTTAAAGTATTATGTAAGTCTCCTTTTTCCCCATCGACCTGTTCACTCCCACCCTTCAATATGTGCCCTCACCCCAACACTGTCTATGTTCTCCCCTGCTGGCCATCTTGTGGTGGCCATCTTGTGATGACATGGAGGCGACCATATTGTGATGACATGGGGTGTAGCCACCTTGTGATGACATGGGCATGGCCATCTTGTGACCACATGGGAGGGGCCATCTTGTGAGGGCGTAATGGTCAATTTGTATATTACCTCTTTATTATATAGGATGAATCACCTTTTCACATGATTGTCAACTATATATTTTCTTTGGTAAGGTAACTGTTCATATCTTTTACCCAAATATATATATTTCTTTTTAATTTTGTAGCTTATCTTCCCATTTTCTTGGTCGATTCCCTCTTATAAATATTAAATAATTACAGATATGGCCTTTTACTAGTATATTTAACAATGTAATTGCCAATTCAGGTGTTCTTTATTCCTTTGTATAGAGCTGTATTTTTTAAAATATAGTTTTTCTTCCACCTTTATTTGTTCATACAATGTACCTGCTGGTATTGAATGCTTTCAACTTTTGTAGGACTAAAAACTGCTCATTTTGCCTTTATCTTTAAGATATCTGCATTCAGTACAGTGATCTAGCCTGACAAGTTTTGGTTTGTTTTTCTTTTTAATCACTTCAGTACTTTGAATTTGTTGCTCCATTGTCAATTGTCATGCATTGGTTCTGATGAGAAGTCTGTTATTATTCTGATATTTGTGTTTTTTGGATCATGGATATTTTGAATCTATGTTATGATTATTTTCATTCAAATTTGAAATTTGAATGATTATTTCTTAAAATAATAACATTCTCAAACATGTGCTGAGTTTTCTCCATATTAAAATACTATTTTAATGTCCTTGTCTACTTACTCTATCATGTGTGTCATTTCTGAGTAGGTTTTTTTGAACTATAATTTCTCTTAATTGTGAAAAATATTTTTCTACTCCTTTGAATGACTAATAATTTTTCTATTGGATCTCACTCATTATGTGCTGGATATCTTTGCATTCCTATAAATTCTCAAAAATTTTTAGGGAGATTTGTTTAAGTTGCTAGGAAATTAATCTATTCATGTCTTGCTTTTTCATGTTTGTAACATGGGATCAGAGCAGTATTTATCTAGGATTAACTCTATCCACTGGAAGGCAAAGCTTTTCTGAGTGCTCTATGCGAAACTGAGGAGTCAGATGGGATCAGGCAGTTTAAGGTAAGGGCCACAGGGAGGGAAGATGGTAAAGAGGATATGAAGCACTTGGTCAAGATGCGAGGAGGATAGGCAGAATGTACCAGTCAACCATAGAGCTGTCCTTACCCCTGAACCCAAGAGTGGGAACTAAAAGTGGGGATATGAGGCCAAAAGGAGATTGGCTACTGCTTTTTTGAAAGAGACAATAGAGGGCAAGAGCAGTAAATATAATCCCTTAGACTAGGGAGCTTCTGTGGCCATCCTTTTTGGGGCCTCTGTCGCATGCTGAAAGCTTTGTTACTTTTGCTATAATAAACTTCACTTCGCTTTTACTTACCCCTTCTATGTCCATGAAGTCATTGGTTGATTTCTCAAGACAATGAGCCCAACAGCTCACACTCAAGTCTCAATACTCTGTGAATTATGAGGTTTTTCACTGTGGCTTGTGGGAAAAGAAATGAACCTTAGCTATAGGGATTGACCCTTTTAATCATTGTAACGGTACTTTTTTCAGACACAGTTCATGCTCTCACATTCATTCACTAATCAGTATTCAGCTGAACACTTGAGGGGGATCTTCAAAGATTTCTCTTTGTCCTTTGAACTTTACACATATTTCCTAACTAGAATTCCAGCTTTATCTCATCCTCCAAAGAAACCTCTGGGCACTGCCATCATTCCCCATCTAATGCTATGGCCTGGAAACTCTCACTTGGCAGTACACTGAGGAATTCAAGAGCGTATCTCATTTGTTTCTTGTATCTCATGAATCATTGTCCTGTTGCCTGATGTCCAATCTCTTTAAAATCATTTTTCTTATATATTTTACCTTTTTTTCTTAGTTGTCTCTGGTGGGATATTAAAGTCTGACCTGTGATTTCATCTGGGTTGTAAACATAAATGTCTCTTATTTTTAAAGCCAGTGCAAGTTGTGTTTCTATCATTCCATGCTAATTACTTATTTTAGATTTTGCTGTGTTTGAATATTTATGTTAACAGAAAATATTGAAATTCTAAAAATGCGACATCTAAACATATTTGACTTTCAAATTGCAATAGCTACAGTCCAGTAACCTACTGTTTTTAAATGAACTCTCACTGTACATTTAAAAAAGTACTTAAAGTGGATTGACTGGTGTGGCTCAGAAGGTCGGGTTATCATTGGTGGCTATTTTGATTCCCAGTCAGAGCACATACACAGGTTACAGATTTGATCCCCAGTCAGGGCATGTTCTGGAGGCAACTGGTTGATGTTTCTTCTCTCACTCTCTCTCCCTCTCCCTTACTGGCTCTCTAAAAAAATACATAAAGACATTTCCTCAGGTGAGGATTAAAAACAAATTCTCAAAAAAATTAGCCTAAAGCAAAATTTAAGCACGTTTGTTTGTTTTTTCTTTTCATATGTAGTATTTAAAAATAAATCTTGATATGGTTGTGAAGTGTTATAGGTTTTCATTAAAGAACAAGTTAGTTGTTTTGGGGGGGATGGAACAACTTCTAGGAAGTCCTCTCTGAAGACAAATGCCTTTTGAGGTCCATTCAAGGGTCTTTTACACTCGGTAATATTAAAACCTGCCTTTGTTGCTAATTTTTATGCTCTCATAGATAGTTTTTTGCCATAACAATTCAAATGTAATACATTTTTAAGTTTTGTCTAGGTCTACATAAAGCACATAATTTCAAAAATTTACCTTTGTGAACAAAAAGGTAACACACGCTAACCTGACTAGCTCAGAAAGGCCTGTGTGGTGGACTTGCAAACTCAGAGACCTAAAGTAACCACAAAGGGTGGTCTGAAACTAATTTTTTTTTTTTTAACTGAAAGGCAGTTTACTAGTATGGTGGGTAGTCATGGCCTAGGCCAGTATCTTCCCTGACAATGGGCAACATTTACCTTAACAGAGCTGTTGGGAAGCACGGGAGACTTGGTTGGAAAGTTTGTAAGGAGGACATTCTGAGGAAAGGGAAGTGTGTGGAAGGCTGCCTGCCCTGTTTATTGAAATTCTGACTTAGGGGAGTGTCAAAGGTGGTGCCCCTAATTATTCCTTGACCTTTCCAAGCAAGTCTGTGCATGTGCAGACCCCCAGGTGTTTACTGGAATCCTTATGCTTAATCTCTGGATACCATTGCCTAGAGGACAATGTAAACATGTGTCCTCCCAAGATTACTCACCCTATTAATTGTATCTAAAAGATAAACATTATCTCAAACTGCTGCTAATAAAAGCCTAAGGAGGTAGGCAATCAAGGTGGCGTGGCTCCTTCATCCAGGCTGTCCCTTAGTCCTCTCTTTCACAGCAAATGTTGTGTCGGAGTAATCCATTCATCTGTTGCTTGGGGTCTGCTGGTCAGCCCCAGCACTGAGCCTCTGTGTTGTCTTTTTGCATCCCATGATGGCATATCGTTGGAATGTCAAAATAATTTTCCTTTTCCAAGACTCCTTAAAGCACAGGCACTGCTCTGCAGAGTCCACACATCAAGTCATTGTTATTAAATTAATTGTTGTCTGTTAACTATCCTGTACCCACCTAAATAAAATATATATATATATATATATATATATATATATATATATATATATATATGTCTATCATTTTACTTTTATCAAATCCCAGAGGTTTCCCCACTTTGCTTTCTCCCACCTCCCTAATCTATGGATCTCAAAGAACCCACTATGTCTCCTCTTTTGATTGTAATATATAAAACAAGGTGAAAAATGCCATTCTTCAGAGCATTATCTCAATCCATTGAGATTCTGCTTCCTGGTAGTTGTCCACAGTTTGACTCAAATAAACTCAAAGAAATTCTTCACAGGTTTGAGTGTTTCTTTCATTAATACCTTAAGTTGTTAAACTGCCTTATCAATATTCACATTACTACTAGATTTGTAAATATAGTAAAGATAGAGGAGGAGGCTTCAGTAATCAGAAAATCAATGTCTAGAAATATCTTCCAATAATTGAAATATAAAAAAGCATCCCAAAACAGTTTCCATTTAATAGGTAATAGTTTAACACACAATAACAATAGATGCTTAAGAGTATTTTGATTGCCAAGCAGCTCTACTTACAACCAAATCACTTTCACTGTTTGATTTCCCTTCCTTCTTTCCTTCCTTGTTTCACCCCTTCCTTCCTTCCTACCTTCCTTCCTTCCTTCCTTGAATCCTTAGGGGGATGTTGAATAATGGTGCTGAATTATGATTAAGCATAATGTAAAGTAACACCTGGAAGGTTTTCATTACAACACAAATAAAGTGGAAAACACTTACTTTAGATCATTTCTCCTCCCCCCTTTTTTCCCCCAATTGATAGTGCTAAGAATGATTTTAGAGTCCTGTCAATATATGTCTCACAAATACATACACAATGAAAAACATTCAAAGCAATTATTCAGGTAATGGAGACCTTAAAATTCCTAGTTTTATGTAACATTTCAAGATAAAAAATGACTCAAAATTGTTTTTGGTTAAATTATTGAGATCTATGTCTCATCTGCACTGTGCTTTATGCATACAAATATATCTTGATTTTTTATTGGGGTCCTCTTTCACTCCAGTTAGGTTAAAATTTTCTAATTGATTTGACTAGGATCTCATAAGTTCATTTATATATTTACAACAAGACAGTTATCACGTACTAAAATAAACTTTGACAAATGACAAACCTGAAAACTTTTTCTTCTTGAATAGTGGCTAAGCTGAAACAGACCTCTGGATTTAATTAGCTCTAAACTTGACATTGGAGTATGTGTATGTATGTTAATATAGCTATATAGAGATCTCCAGTCTTGTACCTTTTTTCAAATTTTCATCCACTAAGCAGTTTTGTAAAATAGATGCTGTTTATTATGTCTTTACCTTATCCAAGTTGATGTTAATTTTAGAAGTCAATGAGAAACATTGACTCTAAACGCTAAAAGCCTTTGACAAATTAAATGTAGCAAAGAAGACATCAGAATATTACAAGAGTCTATTGGAAATACATCTGCTCATTGGTTCTTGTATAGTCTTCTTTCTGCAGAGATCTATATTTATGCATGTTTCTTGTTTGCTTTCTTAGATCTATAAAGTATATCTATATCCATCAGTCTGACAAATGTATTACCTTATACACCAAAGGAGAATTTTATCAGGAGAATTTTAATGGCCTATAGCTATTGAACACAGCTTCTATTAATGACCACTGCTTTAAAACAGCTTTTAAAGCACCATTCAAGAAAATCAGAAAAATTGAGTACAATGTGTATTTTTCATTTAAAATAAGGTACTCTTTATAGAACAAAAATACAGATATCCCCAACTTTATTACTGAATTTAAATTGTGATTCATTAAGAAATGTCATAATTCTTATATCTAACACTCTGAAGAAATCTTTAAATTTAAAAATAGAAAAAAGATGTGATAAAATTATACCACTTGGGGAACTAGGGGAAGTTAAGTAACTCTTATGACAACCCTTCATATTCAAAAGTACAACTGTAATCTCAAAGTTTCCCAAAATGTTTTCCTTCACTATGTGTATAGTACTTTAATGAAGTTTTAATTTTCACACACACACACACACACACACACACACACACACACACACACACACACCATGAAGTAGGTAATCTTAGCAATGTTCTACTAATGAGAAAACTAAAGCTTGGGTAGAATCAGTATATTGACCAAATGTATACAATTGACATTTGACCTAGGACATTTCTACTAACCAAGTTTTGTGCGGTGTTTTTTTTTTTTGTTTTGTTTTTTTCCTTTTAGTTACACAATATGCTTTCAATTGAGTAATAGAGAGTGGTGAGATAAATGACATAGGTGAGGTCTTTAATATGGTAGGTTGTAATAAACAAGGATTCAAATATTTCCTGGTACATATTTGGCATTACATGAAATAATGGATAAATAAATTGAACCTCAAGAGAAAGATATACACTTCTTCATAAAGTTTTCCATTCTCTTTCTCCCCTTGCCTTTCTCAGCCCAGCTTGCCCCCTATCACATACTGGGAGCCCTCAGGGGATGTCCTACTCCCTGCTCCCCTTGGGGAGTGGGCCTAAGCCACAGTCTGGCCTCCCTTAGGAGGAGACCAGGCTGATCAGGGGAAGGCACCAGCCCCATCACCCCGCTGTTGCAGCCACTGCCAGTCACCACAGCCACCAAGGTGTTTTCATCGACACGGACTCCAGTCCCTTTACCATGAAAAAATGACAACTTTCTTTAGGCATTTTCAAGATGTGTCTTTCATAGGCTATGACATTTCTTTCTTTCTTTCTTTTTTTATCCTCACCTGAGGATATGTTTCCATTGATTTTTAGAGAATGTGGAAGAGAAAGGGAAAGACATAGAGAAACATCAAAGTGAGAGGAACACTTTGATTGGTTGCCTCCTGCATGAGCCCTGACCTTGGCCCAGGCCAGGGAGGAGCCTGCAACCTAGGTACATGCCCTTAGTCAGAATTGAACCCAGACCCAGAAGTGGGAAGGCCGAGGCATTATCCACTGAGAAAAACCAGCTAGGACAGGATATGACATTTCTTAACCCTCCAGCAGCGGACCTTCCTTTTTTTATCCAGGAGTGTGGTAAAAAACCCTAGATCACCTATTTGGATTCTTATTACCCAAGTTACTAAGAATATTACCAGTGACATACAGGGAGCTAAGCCAATCAGCAGTCAGAAAAGGTGTTTCCTCTGTAGTTCACACCAATTGCTGGCTTGGCCCCTGCCCAGGCCTAACGCCTCTGGCTGAGTCATTAGCCCTGGGTAGGGGTCCTCCAGCTCCCTCAATCGTTGGCTCAGCCCCTGTTCCCCATGATTGCTGGCTCTGCCCCTGCTCCCCACCATCACCAGCTCCCTCTCTGCTCCCCACAATCGCTGGCTCCGCCCCTGCACAGGCCTAACACCTCTGGCCAAGGCCTTAGGCCTGGGCAGGGGACCCCCAGCTCCCACCATTGCCAGCTCTGCCCCTGCTACCCGTGATCTCTGGCACCACTCCTGCCCAGACCTAAGGCCTCTGGCGGAGGCATTAGGCCTGGGGAGGGGACCCCCAGCTCCCCGCGATTGCTGACTCTACCCCTGCCCAGGCCTAATGCCTCTCACCGAGGCATTAGGCCTGGGAGGGGACCCACAGCTCTCTGCAATCTCCTGCTCTACCCCTTCCCAGGCCTAAGGCCATGGGCAGGGGACCCCCAGCTCCCCACGATGGCAGGCTCCTCCCTTGCCCATGCCTAACACCTCTGGCCAATGTGTTAGGCCTGGGCAGGGGACCCCCAGCTCTCCGCGATCTCCCGGTCGGCCCCTCCATAGGCCTAATGCCTCTGACCGAGGCGTTAGGCCCTGGCAGGGGACCCCCCAGCTCCCCACGATCGCCAACTCTGCCCCTGCTCCCCGTGATCGCTGGCTCCCTCCCTGCCCAGGCCTAATGCCTCTGGCCAAGGCGTTAGGCCTGGGCAGGGGACCCCCAGTTCCCTGCAATTGCGGGCTCCGCTCTTGCTCCCCATCATCGCTGGCTCCCCCCTGCTCCCCACCATCAGCTCTGCCCATGCCCAGGCCTGACGCTTCTAACCGAAGTGTCAGGCCTGGGCAGGGGACCTCTCAGCTCTGATTGCAGGCTCTGATAGCCGATAGCCACTGGGTGCCTATGTATGCGAATTAACCGCCATCTTTGTTGGCAGTTAATTTGCATATCGCATTGATTAGCCAATGGGAGGCGTAGAGAAGGTATGGTCAATTACCCTGTTTGTCTATTATTAGATAGGATAGTATTTAATAATATATCATTGTAAGAAAATAAAACCAATGTAAAAGTTCATAAGAATGGTTATCAAGCACCCTTGTTACAAAAGTTATAAACCCATTTTATTTCAGAGTATTTTCAAACCACTATGCTTGACAAATCACCTTGCATTTTCAGTATAAACAATGAAGAGAGTTTGTTTATAGATTTTTATGTTAATAAAAGTCACTTAAATATCCACCGCAACTGCAGCATTGCACTGAGATTTTAATAAAATAATTTGCTTTTACTTTCTATTATATTCTTTTTAGTGGCTTAATTAAAATTCCATTATTAAATTCTTGAAATTTAGTTCAAACTAGACCATAAAGGTAGCTAATTGCATTAATTAGAAGTTCTTTAACTATTTCAAAACTGCAACTGTATTTCAAAGTGCTTATTTTTGTGTTTTTAATCTGAAGATTAGAGATTATTCCTTACTTTAAAAAAAAAAAACCTGAGTGATTTCTCTTTTCTGTTTAATCTTATGACTCAATAATTTATTACTTTTATAATTAAATACATATTTTAGGGATACTAATTCCATTCAAATAATTAAGTATTACATGCAAATGCAATGTTAAATAAAAGTTAAATTACCATTTAGCACCAAAGGTTATATTAAAAAATGTTACTCTCTTCTTTTCATTTTCCTGTCTATCCTTTCATTTCCCAATACAAGAAACTGATTATTTAACTTTTTTAAATTCATTGTGAGAGCACTGATTGGCTGCCTTCCGCATGCTCTGCACCATGGATAGAGCCCAAAAACCAGGCATGTGCCCCAACCAGGAATCAAACCACCAACCCTTCAGTGTATGGGATGATGCCCAGCCAAGTGAGCCACACTGGCCAGGGCCAGAAGCTATTTCAAAATAACCAATTAGCTTCCCATGTTTTCATGGGCTTCTGATAGCTCCAATGACCCCTTTCCCAGGTTAGACTGACAGGCCTCTAAGGCCAAGCACCTCCCCCTCCACAATTTTGGCTTTACTGCTCATGTCCTTATCATCCCCTTGTTCTATCCCTTCCCCCAGTGCTCTGCAGGGGAATGGACTGATGGGGGAGTGTGAAGCTTTAGCTTCCTAGTGAAGCAACAGGCCTCTGCTTCCTAACTAAATATGCTCAACAATGTCAGACTCTTCCTTTGCTTCATTTCCCATCAATAATTAGCTAATTATGGTAACAGTTTCAGGACAAATAGGTTTGTTGTTCTTTCTTTGGTATCTTCTACTTGCAGATGCTTAGTTTTTACTGCTGTGACACATGCACATATGCATACACACATATGCATACACACATGTGCACATGTATTGGAAGCCAACACTTGTCTCCATTCTCTTCGAGTGCTCTCCTCTGCTACCAGAGGCCGGAAGCTGGCTGGAAACAATATGTTCCAGAATTCTGTAGTAGCAGTGTTCTGATTTAGGTTACACCAATAAGAGCCATGTGTCCAAGTTTTTGAAGTGGAAGAGAAGCAAAAATCATCATCATGGATACATGGGTTTGCAAATGCCAGACATGAAGTTTAGCCAATGGTTTTCTGGCATTCTGTTATAATTGTGCACTTCAGTGCTGAAGGCAATTGATTCTTGATTTTCCCTTATTGGTGCAATTTTCTCATGTCCTTAAATCCTTCAAGTAATAGATTTACCTGACCTTCACTTTCCCAGACTTGTACATATTATAAACCCCTGTTTTCCTCAATGAAATCTCTTCCTGCATCAAAACTATAAATTCCCTGCATTTGGTGATTTTTCAGCTTTTCTACCCCATTTTCATTTTATACCATGCTTTGTTTTTGGACATAATTCCTAATTTTATCAAAGATTTAAATTTCTGGTTCTCAAATGTTGAAAAATTATCTTAGCAGTGATTTATTCAAAGGTTAACTGAATACCAGATCTTTGCCAACTAAGAGAACATTAAAGAAGCAATAAGCCATTTCATCACTCACTATTTTAATTAACCCTCACATATAAAAATAGTTAAACTAGTAGATCAAATAACAACTTCAGTAAGTACTGAAGGAATTTGTGGAGAAAATACACAAGTAAGGGACACTGCAGAGAGCAGCTGGGACTCAAAGTAGACCCTTGATAAAAGTACTTTTGGGAAAGGTGTAGAGAATGGTGGGCATGAAAAGTGAAAAAATGAGTATCAGCAAAGACTTGGACTTAGAAGTAATTATAGCAAGTTAGAAGTATTATGAATGAGATAGAATGAGAAATTACTGATGACCTGAAAAACCAGGCCAGAAATATTTTTATAAGAAATGGATGTTGAAGATTATCAATCAGTAGATGGCATGGAACGAGTGTATTTAGAGAAAACTAGTTTAGTCTCTGAGTTAGCTGGCACTGATGTCAGCTATGCCTCAGAGTTCCTGGTTTCATTTAAAAAGTATTAAAGTTAATGGCCAAGAGAGGGGCCTATGGAGTCAGGGTGGGTCAGGCACCTAGAACTCCAGGGAGGTTATTACATAAAATAAAATGTGCAGAAGGAAGGTGGGCAAAAAAGAAGAACCAAAACAAAGACATTTGTCTGACTTTGTGTCCAATGACATATCCAAGAAATCTATGGGACTTCAGAAACTGAAGGCAAAAATTTTTATTACAACTTTGGTTCTTTATTGCCTAATGGCTACTACACCAGTTGTCTCTATGGTGTCTGAGCAACTCTACATCCCTTAATGGACTATTCCTCATGTCTCCAAAGGATCCTCTCCTGTGTCTACAAGATCTATCATTTTCAGTACCATATTTACTAGCACAAAATACAGAATACACAGAGGGTCCTAAATGTGAGTCCTCTTAGGAACTGAGAATAGAAATCAAAAGGAAAAGAGAGGCACCAAAGATGTAACAAGAACTCTGAGTCTAGAAAAGAATAAAAGAAACAGGCAAAGTAGAGCTACAGTTCATTCAAGGATGAGGTCCTGCATTTAGTTTTACCCGTGTTAACTTGGAGGTTTTAGTGACAGCAGGATTTCTGAGTGTAGTAATTTACGTTTGTTCTAGAAGTTGGAAGAAATAATGGAAAGAAATACTGTGATGGGTGGATGGAAAAAGATTCTTCTAGAATCACAATTTCTCAATGCTGTACTGCCCAATGCTCCCTTTTTCAGAACAGATATTTTGTAATGCCTATTTATGATCCTGAAATGACATCCACAGATTATAGAACCTGCCTATGCCCATTTTAGAATTAATGTAACTATAATATAAAGTAGCATAAAAAGAAATAATCCTATCTAATAAAGAGGGAATATGCAAATTGACCCTCACACCCTCACAAAGATGGCAGCACCCGCCCATAGCCACAAGATGGCGGCGCCCAGTCCCCTCAGTCCCGCTGGGGCCATGCCGCTTTCCTACCACTGGAGTCCACAGTCCTGCCAGTCTGGCTGCGCTGCCTGCCTGCTGCTGGAGTCCCTGGACCTGCCAGTCCAGCCACGCCGCTTGCCTGCCACTGGAGGCCCTGGTCCTTTCAGCCCCACTGCTGGAGTCCCCAATCCTTTCAGGCCTGCCAAGGTGCCTGGGTGGGGCATCTGGAGTTCCCAATCTTTTCGGTTTCTGCGGCCCCTGGACCGGAAGTGGAAGCTGAGAGTGCAAGGAGCACCAGGAATGCTGGGAATCATGGTTCTGGTAGTGGACACTTTGTGCAATCTACTAGACACTCGATTGAAGTGAGCCTGGAGCAAGTTACTGTTGTGGATGAGGGATGGAGGGAAAGCAAAGGTGAGAGACATAAGTAAAGTCAGAGTCAAGGAAAAATTAAAAGGAAGATATCCTGCAACTTCTAGGAACTCTCCACCAATGGAGCAAAGAAAAAAAAAAAAGAGCTCTATTATTCTGTGAGCACCAAACCAGACTGGGCTGGGTTCTCACACAATTCACTCATAGGATTGCAAATACAGACAGAAACTTCACTCTTTTATGTAGCCAGGCAGATACAATGCACACCACGCACGTTTTCATGGAAGAGGACTTAACAGCACCATTTGCTATACACCCTTTGGTAAGTCACTTTTTTGGTGGCCATCTGTGTTAGTTAATTGCCATAATCAAGAGTAAAAATTAAAACTTTTCTATCTCTATGACAAGCAGGTCCTTACAGTTTAGAGCAAGATAGCTATCTATAATAATAAAAGTAATATGAGGGACGATCAGGCAGACAGGCAGAGGGGTTAGGGCAGCCGTGGGCAAACTACGGCCCATGGGCCGGATCCGGCCCGTTTGAAATGAATAAAACTAAAAAAAAAAAAAAAAAAAAAAAAAAGACCGTACTCTTTTATGTAATGATGTTTACTTTGAATTTATATTAGTTCACACAAACACTCCATCCATGCTTTTGTTCCAGCCCTCCGGTCCAGTTTAAGAACCCATTGTGGCCCTCAAGTCAAAAAGTTTGCCCACCCCTGGGTTAGGGGCAATGAGGCAGGCAGGCGAGTGGTTAGGGGCGATCAGGCAGGCAGGCGAGAACTTAGGGGTGATCACACAGGCAGGCAGAGGCAGTTAGGGGCGATCAGGCAGGCAGGTGAGCAGTTGGGGCAATCAGGCATGCAGAGTGGTTAGAGGCAATAAGGCAGGCAAGCAGAGTGGTTAGGGGCAATGAGGCAGGCTGGCAGGCAAGCGGCTAGGAGCCAGCAGTCCCGGATTGTGAGAGGGTACAAGCAGGGCTGAAGGATTGCCCCCAACCCCACCCCCATGCATGAATTTTGTGTATGGGGCCTCTAGTAAAATAATATGTGTCTCCACATGCAAATCCTTAGGCAGACTACTGTACAAAACACAGGGAAGTATTCAGGTTGTTTGTGTATATATGAGGAATAACCAGAAATATGGTAGCTTCACACAAGCAAATAGAGGTACATTATTTTGGTTATTTAAGTGTCATGAATGTAATTGTCATAGCTGGCATACTTTTCTGGAAATGGAGAACAATTCTTGATCAAGTTCTAAAGGAAAAAATATATTTTTCCTCAGTTTACATGTTAGTTGCATTTTTGTAAAATTTAGTATACATGAAAAGCGTACAATAAGATAGTATTTGCATGTAAATGGAGTGATAGTCCCAATTATAAATGAGTTTTGCATCTAAATAAATATCTAGGAGGACATTACAAGGTCTTGTATGATGTGGGACAACATGTATTTTTATTTTTTATATTTTAAATGTATCTTTATTGTTTAAAATATACAGATAACCATGTATTTTAAAACATTTAATGTTTCTGCACGGCCTTGCAATGTAATTAGCATTGACGACCAACATTAGGACAGTAAAAACGTCTCCACAAATTCCAAAAATCTTTCTGGGGAGTGGTACCAATTCAGTTATTAATCTCTTTTTGGAACATTCAGAGAGTGGGACTGAGATGAATATGATTAGATCCAGGAAATACTTATTGTGGTTATTCATCCTTAAAGCCACATTCTCTAAATTATTTTTCCTGCAATATTTGCACTTTCTTTCTTCTAAAGTCCCTTCATTCACATCATTTTTCTCCCCCATATAATATTTCTCAGGTTTTGCATTTCATCTAAACCAAGTGCACAGAAATAGAATTACTGGGTCAACATCTTTAGAGATTACCTTCATTTAGAACCCAAGAAAGCTAACCCAGAAATTACATAGTTTTCCCCAGTTGTAAGCAGAATTTCAAGGGGAAGAACTCATTTTTTTTTTTTTTTTAGCTGATCGTTTACGGTATTTTTAGCCACATATTTGAAATACATAGTTTCAATTATTTCTGCAATGATGAAAAATATCACAGTAGTGTTCTACAAATTATAGAACATGAAAACATCTGACACTTCTAGCTCTTGGCTATAACTCCACTAATTCTGATACTTCAGTCCTGAATTCTCTACCCAGCTGCTATCTGGTAAGCTTGTTCACATACAGGTATGTATCTGCTCAAACTTTGCACAACTTTTATTTCTTGATGCACATCTTTTTTTCTTTTTTTTAAACACTCATTCATAATGTGTTTTAGCTATTGTTGGTTGTAGTTTCTTTGCTGATGTTAGTAATTACTTGTATATTATATCAAAACAAAGTCAAATCTATTCATCCTATGTCCTCTTCTAGAGGCTTTACTACTACAAAAACTTCTGTTAATTTATTTCCCTAATTTATATTTTTCATATAATGATCTCTTTCCTCATCTTGCACATAATCCTGGATAGTGATTATATACTACTAGGGGCCCGGTGCACGAAATTCGTGCACTGGGTGTGTGTGGGGAGGGGAGTGTCCCTCAGCCCAGCCTGCCCCCTCTCACATACTGGGAGCCCTCAGGCGTTGACCCCCATCACCCTCCAATCGCAGGATTGGCCCCTTGCCCAGGCCTGACGCCTCTGACAGAGGTGTCAGGCTTGGACAGGGGACCCCCATCTCCCCCCGATCACTGGCTCTGGCCCCCGCTCAGGCCTGAGGCCTCTGGCCCAGGAATCATGCTTGGGCAGGGGACCCCCATCTCCCTCTGATCGCTTGCTCCACCCCCCGCCCAAGCCTGACGCCTCTGACCCAGGCTTCAGGCCTGGGCAAGGGGACCATCATATCCCCCCAATCCCCGGCTCCGCCCCCCGCCCAGGCCTGATGCCTTGGCCAGAGGAGTTGACCCTCATCACCCTCCGATCACCAATCACCGGATCAGCCCCTTGACCAGGCCTGAGGCCTCTGGCAGAGGTGTCAGACCTGGGCAGGGAACCCCCCAGCTCCCCGCGGTTGCAGGCTCCGCCCTTGTCCAGGCCTAATGCCTCTGGCCTAGGCGTCTGGCCCGGGCAGCGGGGACCCGCAGTGGCAGCGGCCCCGTGATCGTGGGCTCCGCTTTAGGCCCAGGCAAGGGACCCCTAGCTCCCGGGACTGCCAGCTTCGACCGTGCCCAGCTCCCATTGCTGGCTCCACCCCTACTTCCTGCTATCACTGGCCAGGGCGGCAAAGGCGCCTGATTCTCCGATCATGGCTGGGGGGCAGGGCAAAGGCGGCCCCAGGGCCGCCTTTGCCCTGCCCCCCAGCTCTTAGCCGCCCCCTGGGTTTCCGATCACTGTCAGTGGCAGGGGGCTTCTTCCTGCTTTCCCTTTCGCCTCCCTGCATTGTGCCTACATATGCAAATTAACCGCCATCTTGTTGGCAGTTAACTGCCAATCTTAGTTGGCAGTTAACTGCCAATCTTAGTTGGCAGTTAACTGCCAATCATAGTTGGCAGTTAATTTGCATATAGCCCTGATTAGCCAATGAAAAGGGTATCGTCGTACGCCAATTACCATTTTTCTCTTTTATTAGATAGGATGTCCCAGAATTGGGAGAAATAATTGTATTTCAGTGTAAAATGGTATTTTGATTTTATAATCAAGAATTACTAAATAAAGCTTTCCCATTTGTACATACATGTATATGTATACCTGTATACACATGTATATAACTGCGTATACATATAAACACATGTCTATAAATATGCATGTATATAAATGTGACGTGCAAGGTCATATCGCAAGATTAGATCGTCGTCTCAATTTTGCCACTGACTGTTCATCCACTGCTTTTTTAACCAGGCAAAGAATCCCATGGGGCCTTTGGATGACACAATATATCCAAAGAGCCTTTTTCATTAGAATAGATTTGTATAGAAAACTGATTTAACCAAAGATTTTCCTTTTACCAAACATATATAATTTTAAATAGCCAAACCCGAGTATAGAGGAACAGCTGCCCTCTGTCACTTCTTCAGTAGAAAAGAAACTTCTATATGGACAAGGCGACTCCCATTCAGGGTGCTTATAATTTACAGAAGAAGCATGCAATGTCTGTAATTTATCTTTCTTCCAGCTGTGAACTATATATGGAGTGTTTTGTTTTTCCTTCTTTTCCCCAAACAACTTTGCTTAACTTCCTGACTTTGGTTACTATAATTGACATATTTTTATGAATGCTTTTATAGTTATAGGGAAAGATGGGATATTCATGTCAGACCCACTATTTGCCATTCTGGGGTGATTCATCACTATGTCAAAACAGTGTGGAGAGAAATAGAATCACAGCCTATGCGACCTGATAGCTTCAAGCATCTAGTCCTGGTCTCAACCTCCACCTAGAAAAGAAAAAACACACAAAAACAACAAAAAACCCCCCAAACAAACATGAAAAGATTGTGCTTAGGATGTTTTTGTTTATTCAGACAGTGTACCTTTAATGATACCGCATTGGTTTTGTAATGTTTAATTTAAAAGGGCAGTCAGGCTAGTACATAATCTTGTGTCCAATAAAGACAGGGTTATTTATATGGAAAAACACCAGATGAAATGTAAAAGTTCCAATTGACTAATAAGTACATAATTCAAGCCAAATCACATTAGGGAGCACGCGTAGGCTCCAGCACAAAACATCCCAAGGGACTGTGACAAGGATCACTTTGCATTGAAATCAAACCTACTGGTACACCAATTACAGAGAATTCTTAGTATTTGGATTGTTTTAAAGAACTCAGTCTCTGTGAGAATTCATTCCTGCTTCCTGACCAGAGTAAGAAACTACTCTACCCATGCTTTTTGTAGCTGTAACTGTCATTTCTTCAAATTATATAGTGGCAACAATACAGCCTTTATCATAGTGTTATTATGAGTATTGATAAAACAGGTATACAAAGTGCTTAGAATACTGCCTATCACACCACATTTAATAGATGGCTGTCCTTTTTCTTTTATTTTATTTATTCATTCAATAGATAATTATTAAGTGTCTCCTTACTGCTGGGTGTTGGGTTCCAGGCAAACAATATTGATTGAAATAGACAAATTCCATGTTGTAGGTAGGAAGGAGGTGGGGTCATAAACAAAATAAGCAGAGACTTGAAGAATGGGAGGGAGGGAGTTCTGAAGATGTCTCAGGAAGAGCAGCGTAGCCAGACAGAGAAGATGCAAAGGTCCTGAACCTGGATAGTGATTTCTTGCTTGGAGTTCAAGTCAATGTTAAATCCAGGTCGAAGGGATGAATGGCAACAAGGAAAAAGGGAAGGAAGAAGTTTTTTTAAAGGAGAACATTTAATTCACATATAGATGCAACATATTGGGCACTTTTTGTTAGTGCTCACTTGACCCAGAGTAAGTACAAAATAAACATTTTATTTTATTTATTTTTTTTTAAATATATTTTATTGATTTTTTACAGAGAGGAAGGGAGAGGGATAGAGAGTTAGAAACATCGATGAGAGAGAAACATCGATCAGCTGCCTCCTGCACACCCCCCACTGGGGATGTGCCCGCAACCCAGGTACATGCCCTTGACCGGAATCGAACCTGGGACCTTCCAGTCCGCAGGCCGACGCTCTATCCACTGAGCCAAACCGGTTTCGGCGAAAATAAACATTTTAAATAAATGTTTAAATATCTACACTATAGTGAGTACTTACGGCATGCTAGATACAGTTCTAAACATATTTATGTAATAGTAAATGTTTAATCATATCATTAGTAAAATGTCATAAACTTTAAGCAGATAGATTGATAATATTTATTAAACAGCCAATAACCTAAATATGTGTTTATTTACATGAATATCCAATATTTCTTTCTATTTTTGATGGCTACTAAATAATTTTCAGAATTGCAGTAGATATCATGGCTTCACCTATATACTTGCCAAGCAGTCTCATGACATCCTACCTTCATTGGCCCAAGTCAGGGGATTGTTTCGCCAATGAATAGTTTGAATTAGATTTATAAGGAAAGAATGGACTCATATTCCAAAAATCTAAAATAAAATCACCTACTTTTACTCTAAGCACTTCCCCTGTTTAGCTTTAATCATTTATAAGAAAAAAAAAGGCTTTTATTCCCCAGAATCATCACTGTATTGTTGTTTCAAACTCTTTCTTCCCCCTTACTCTCAGGTGAACCTGTCATACCCAATCCTTTGGTCCTTCTGTTTGTTCTCACACTATCTCTTTTAGAGGGCCTTTCCTCATCAATCCTACAGCCATATTCAAGTCCAAGATCACTTTCATTTTTTTATCTTGTAAATCATCAAAATCATTATAACCTCTAAAGGCAACCTGTTTCTTTTTTAATATTTTTAAATATGTTTTTATTGATGTTAAGTGGAGGGAGAGATAGAAACTCCAGTGATGAGAATCATGGGTGGGCTGCTTCCTGCACGTCCCCTACTGGGGATCAAGCCCACAATCCGGGCATGTGCTTTGACAGGTAATCAAACTCTGACCTCCTAGTTCATGGTTCAACACTCAACCACTGAGCCACACTGGCCAGGGATAAAGGCAACCTGCTTTTAATTCAGTAACAATCAATTCAATAAAAATGACAGCTTCTAATTTTCTCTTGGATTGTATCTGAACTCTTTATTTACTCATTTTTCTATCAGCAGGGAATGCTAATTTTGTGTCTAGGCTCAGCATTAGTTACAAAGATAGAAAATTATATAAGGTCATAATATAAAAAGCTTCTATTCTTAAACTGATAGGATGCAAGTTGATTGGACACAATTAAAGTCTGAGCAGAATAAATAGCACACTGTTATAAATGTTGTGGTATCAAGTGAGATTTTCTAATTTAGTAACCACATAATTATCAAGCACCTTTTACATGGCTCACAGTTTATTTGCTAAAGCTTCAATAAGTTTCAAATGGCAATTTGGGGGTAGGGGATTGCTTTGAAACTTACGTTTTTGTTCACCATAGTACTTGTAATGATATTATGCTCTCCTTATGAATTTAGTAATTAGATCTTTTGAGTTCTGTCGCTAATTATGTTTATAATCTTAAGAAAATATTTTAAATCCTTGAATGCTGGCTGGATTAGATCTTCTATAAACTCTTATCTAGCTCTAAACATCTGTAGTCCTACCTTGAGAGGATAATCAGATAACTCCCCAAAAAGTGTCACAGATGGCTCATAACAAGTATACATCAACAGAAGATTGGCTAAATAAATAATGGCATATTATAATTATGGAATTAATATTATTTTTAATAACTATCCAGTATCTATTAACTGCCATTCACTATTTAAAGCAAAACAATTTATAAGTCATGTATAGTATGACCTCATGTATGAAGGCTATTAACCACAGTGAAAATTTCAGTAATCTCTAGGAAGAAGAATTTCAGATAAATTCTAATTTCCTCTTTATATTTTCTTCATTGTTTGATTAGTTTCTCAATGTCCCTGAATCATTTTTGAATTCAGATAAAACAGCTATCTAAATGTTGGAAAATGTAAAATTGACTACATTAGATTATCAAAATAAACATAAAATATAACCCTATTATTATGTAAATGAATGTGCTATCCCTCTAGGTATTTCAGAGCTTCCTCAACTTATCTATACTTAGAACAAAAATCCCATTTCATTCAAATATTAAAACATTCTAATGGAAAAGGGAAAATGGTAATGCAAATATTTGTCTGCTATCATGATTATGGCTTTCTTGTCTGAGTCTTTCAAGCACTGAAGTCATTTTCCAAGGCAATGGAATAAGTCAATAAGAGAAAAACTGTTTCTCAGTATACTAATCTCTCACTTCTTTTTATTTATTGGTCATAACAGGCAATTAGCTCATTAAGGAGATCTCCTTGAGTACCTCATGTGGAAAAGTGAGCTGCTTTATTTCTTCTCGCTGCCTTAGCCTATATAATAAAGAGTTAATATGCAAATTAACCCTCACACCATCACAAGATGGCTGTGCCCACAGTGGAAGCGGGGTTCCATTAATGAGAACCCTTCAGGACATGTCCCCCACCCCAGTGCCGGACTTGGGGACCTCAGACCACGTTCTCTGCTCTGGCGCTGGGCCAAGGAACCTCAGGCCATGACCCCACCTAGCTGGGCTTGATGGAGAACCTCAAAGGGTGACCCCCCGGCCCAGTCTGGGGGACCTCAGGCTGCACACCCCCACCCTTATGGGGCTTGGTGGGGGTGGGGCCGGCCGGGTCTGGGTCTCACGTGATTTAGAGGTGCACGTGGGTGGGTGGGGACTTGACTCTGGGTCCTGTGGCATGCCCCAGACTCTGACTAAAGGAAGATTTTCATATACATTTTACTAATTTTTTTCATCTCTAACATTTCTATTATAGAGAAAGGGCAAATAGCAATATTAAAATATTTCCTCTAATTAATTCCCTTTTAATGTGCATGAATTTTGTGCACCAGGCCACTAGTTAAGTAAAAACGGCAAAAGATTCAGAGTCATTGCACCTGAATCCAATTGACAGAGCCCTTTTCAGTTTCAAAGTGGGCTGGTTTAGCTGTTCAGTCATCACTGCTTGAACATTCTCTATTCCCAATTTAGAGTGGCAAAAATATATGGCTAATTATTCTCATAGCAACAATAATAATACCAATTATGATTCTTAAAAGAACTGAAGAGATAGAAGTACAGATAAGACTCACAAAGACAAGTTGATGGTGGGAGTAATTTCAAATGTTAAAACCATGAACCTTCACAGACTTTTCCTTTTGAAAATAATGTCAATAAAAAATGTATGAAGGCTCAAATTATCCCCATTAAGTCTATTGGAGGTGGAAGAGTCATCATTTGTGTCATCATAGTTATTACCACTCCCAAGGGCCTCTGCCAGCTTCCTGTGTGTAGCTGTCAAACCCCATCTTATTCCTAATTAAAAAAAAAAAAAAGCTGGGCCAGTGTGGCCCAGTGGTTGAGCATTGACCTATGAACCAGGAGGTCACGATTTGATTCCCAGTCAGGGCACATGCCTGGGTTGTTGGCTCAACCCCCAGTAAGGGGCATGCAGGAGGCAGCCAATCAATGATTTTCTCTCATCATTGATGTTTCTACCTCTCTCACCCTCTCCCTTCCTCTCTGAAATCAATAAAAATATTTTAAAAAAGAGAGATCAGTAGCAACTCTAAAGAAATGAAAGCTAAGAAAGAAAATATATTATTCATTCAAAAGAATTTATCTTTGTATTACTTTATGGATGCTAAATAATAGTGAAATATTAGTGAGAAACCATCAATTGTAGGTAAATGCTTTTATCCACAAATGTACATAGATATGTTTCTTTCTATTTTAATTGTAAAGGCAGAGAAAACTTGTATGCTGCATTAGTAATAGTAACACAAAGGACATTATCTTCAGTGATGGCAAACCTATGACAGGCGTGTCAGAGGTGACACGCAAACTCATATTTTTGGTAGATTTTTCTTTGTTAAATGGCATCCTATCAAATAAAAGACAAAAAGGGTAATTAACTGTACCTCCGCTATGCTTCCCATTGGCTAATCAGCAAGATATGCAAATTAACTGCCAACAAAGATGGCGGCCAGCAGCCACTTAGCTGAAGCGAGCAGGAGGCTTGCTTGCTCCAGTGATGGAGGAAGCCGAGGTTCCCCACCTGCTGTGGCCCGGCTCTGAGTCCAAAAGCAACAATGTTTCAATTATAGAAGCTAAACAAACCCCGGATACCTGCTTTCAGCTGGCTGCGGCCTCAGAGCTGGGAGCACCAGTAATGGCAACAATCTTTCAATTATAGAAGGTAAATAAATCCCAGAATAAAAAAGAAAAGAAAAAAAGGAGAGGCTGGGAGCTTCAGTCCCGGCCAGCCTGAAAACAGCCATCAGCCCTTCATCCAGGCTGGCCAGGCACCCCAGGGGAGACCCCGACCCTGAAGGGGGTGTGACCAGCTACAAACAGCCATCAGCCCCTCACTCAGGCTGGCCAGGCACCCAAGCGGGACCCCCAGCCTGATCTGGGACCCCTTCAAGGTAAACCAGCCAGCCTCACCTGTGCACCAGGCCTCTATCCTATATAGTAAAAGGGTAATATGAAAACTGACCCTAACAGCAGAAAGACTGGGAATGACTGGTCACTATGACACACACTGACCACCAGGGGGCAGACGCTCAATGCAGGAGCTGCCCCCTGGTGGTAAGTGCGCTCCCACATGGGGGTGCTCTGCTCAGCCACAAGCCAGGTTGATGGCTGCCAGTACAGTGGTGGTGGTGGGAGCCTCTCCTGCCTCCTCAGCAGTGCTAAGGATGTCCGACTGCAGCTTAGGTCTGCTCCCCGCTGGCAAGTGGACATTCCCCGAGGACTGCCTGGCTGCCAGAAGGATGTCTGATTGCCAACTTAGGCCCAATCCCCCAGGGAGCAGGCCTAAGCAAGCAGGTGGTCATCCCCTGAGGGGTCCCAGACTGTGAGAGGGCACAGGCCAGGCTGAGGGACGCCCCCCCGCCCCGAGTGCACAAATTTTTGTTCACCGGGCCTCTAGTTTAAATATATAAAATAAATATCAAAAATATAAATCTTGTTTTACTATGGTTGCAAATATCAAAAAAATTTCTATATGTGACACGGCACCAGAGTTAAGTTAGGTTTTTTCAAAATGCTGACAAGCCGAGTTCAAAAGGTTCACCACCATTGATCTAGATTGTACTTTTAATCCAGTCCTCAAATATTTGATAAATCATTAAACAACAATTTTAAACATTTTTTATTTTATTTAATTTTTAATCCCCATCCAAGGATATGTTTATTGATTTTAGAGAGACAAAGGGAGAGAGATAGAGGAAGGGAGAGAAACATCAATGTGAGAAGCACAGATACACTGCCTTCCATACCCGCCTTGACTGGGTGGACCCCGTAACCTAGGTATGTGCACTGATCAGGAATCGAACTTGCAACCTTTTGGTGCACCTGACGATGTTCCAACCAACTTAGCCACACCAGCCAGGGTGCAATAGTTCGTTGTTTATTTGTTTTTTCTTTCAAAGTTGTGCTTTATATTTAATGTCAATAAGGTTGGCTTTAATTTACAATCTACTAAGACTGCAAAAAAGATATATATATATACAATCAATTCTGTATATATAGAGTCCAAATAGTAGGAGAGACCTGGAAAAAATGAAAATGATATGCTTGTTGAAACAGTGAAATGTATTATCAGGAATGAAAATCTTTTCTCTTACCCTTTGTTCTCTATTTCTATTGAAAGACACTAGTTTTCTCAGATGGTTTAAGGAGACTGCCATACTAAAAACTCTTCATTATTAGGAGTAAATTAGCAGTAGAAATGTGTACCTTCGGACGTAGTCAATTTAGGCTACTATCACAGTGTACCATACTAGTAGATTGGGTGGCTTATAATCAGCAAAAATGTATTTCTCACAGTTCTGGAAGCTAGAATTTTGAGATCCAGGTACCATCATGGTGGGATTCAAATGAGAGCTCTCTCTGGTTGCAGACTGCTGACTTCTCATTGTACCCAAACACTATGTAAAAAACACAAGCTAGCTTTCTGGCCTTTTCTTATAAGGATACTAATCTTATTCATGAGGGTTTCACTTTCATGACTTAATCACCTCCCAAAGGCCCCACCTCCATATACCATCTCTTTGGGGGCTAGGATTTCAATTTAGGAATTGATGTCAGGTGAGACACAGACATGCAATCCATTCAGTTTTGGGAATGGGGGAGGGGTGGGAAGCGATCAACCAAAGAACTTGTATGCATATACGCATTAATATGGACACAAACAATAGGGTAGTGAAGACCTGGGGTGGGGTGGGAACTGGGTAGAGGGAGGCAATGGAGGAACAAAAGGGGACATCTGTAATATTCTCAACAAAAAAGGTGTGTTGTTTTTTTTTTTAAGAAAAAGAATAAAAGAAAAAATGAACTGGTAAGACCTTGTTGCCTCTAATAAGAACAACATCCTGGATACCAATGAACACAGACAGAGATATAGATGCCCAACACATTGTTCAGGATCTCTGTAAAAGAACTAAGTATTTAATTGATTTAGGCAAAAATAGGCTACTTCTCTGCTATTTAAGCTGCAATGACTTCATACCATTTTCTTTTAATGCTCTCAGTGCCTTCTGGAAATAATGCCAAGGGACTGTGTTGCCATATGTCTGAGATGCAGGCCTTTCTGAGTGGCACCCAAAGGCATTTGCTAAGGACCCAGCCCTACGCACATCACTTTTCTCTCTCTCTTTCTGCCTGCTTCCTCACTCCCCCACATGCCCACCCTCCTACCACTCTCCCTCAAATGTTCTGTAGCTGTCAGCTTTCTTTTATAGAAATAAGTGAAATTATAATGAGATAAGAGTTAGATGTGCGGGAGATAAAAAGAAAGACTTTAAGGAAATAAAAAAAAAAGAGGGAATCGCTGCAGTCTTTGAAAGCTTTAAGAGTAGGAAGGAGATAGATGAAGGGGCTTATTCTGCCCAGAAAGCTCTCTCCTTTCACATTTAACTCCCAAAATATCTCTGATCATTTCCCAGGGAGCTGGTGCCAAATTAAACTGGGGCCAAACAATAGTTCACTGTGGGGGCTGAAAAAAGTCCAGACTGAAAGAGGCTTTCCTTCTGTGTCCTAAATGGCCATCACCTCTGAGTTGTCAGTTTTGACTCCTGACCTCTTCATGAAGTTTTTCATGGAGAACAGATGCTGTAGTCATATAAGATGAGTAATTCTTGAGGTCTAATGTATAGTGTGATAACTGTAGTTAATAAAACTGTATTGTGTACTGGAAATTTTCTAAAAAAGTTGATTTTAGGTGTTCTTACCACATACACAAAAGGTAAATGTGTGAGGAAATGGATAATGTACATGAGCTAATTAACATATCCTTTTCATCACACATTTACTTTTCTGTGTATATATATATTAAAACAGTAAATTTATAAATTTTAATTTAATTTTTAAACAAATAAAAATTTATGTGTATGTACATTAAAACATGATGTATATGTATATTAAGACATAAAATACATGTTTTAATATACATATATAAGCTTTTTATATATGTACTAGTGGCTCGGTATACGAAACTCCTGCATGGGGTGGGGGTTCCCTCAGCCCAGCCAGCACTCTCTCCAATCAGGGCCCTTTTGGGGGATGTCCGGCTGCCGGTTTAGGCCCAATCCCAGAGGATTGGCCTAAACCGGCAGCCGGACATCCCTCTCACAATCAGGGACTGCTGGCTCCCAACCACTCACCTGCCTGCCTGCCTGATCATACCTAACTGCCTGTGCCTGCCTGATCACCCCTAAGTGCCTCTGCCTGCCTGCCTGATCGCCCCCAACTGCTCTACCCTGCCAGCCTAATCTCCCTCCCAACTGTTCTCCCCTGCTGTCCTGATCTCGCCCTCAACTGCCTCTGCCTGTCTGATCATCTCTAACTGCCTTCCCTGCCAGCCTGATCTTGCCCAGTCTCTGTCTCTCTTTGTTTTTCTCAGCAGTCCTCTAGGCCTCCCTGCCTCCCTCTTCCTCTTTTCCAGCTGGGAGGGGTGGGGCCAGTGGGGGCTGCTCCAACCTCTGCCGGCCCTCCATCAATCCAAGCCTCTTCAGGCCCAGTCTGTTTTGTTTCCTCATTCTGAGAGAGGCTCCGAGAGTGAGCTCTGAGGGAGGGAAGAAAGGGAGAAAAGGCTGTGAGCTGGTGGGTGCTATGTGTGTCTGTGCGTGTGTGCGGTTGTGAGTGTGAGTGCCGCCCTGCCTCCACCGTCCCTGTCTCTGCTGCCACAGGTCCCCACCCACCAGAGCCTGCTGCATGTGCTGCCTGGTCCTTAGGTCAAGTCTCCAGTCGTTGTGGATGTGATGGGCCCAGGGTTCTTTATATATTAGGATTTTAAAACATGTTGTACTCTTTAAATTTATACAACTCATTTAACTTTAACAATCAATACATATTTAATAAATAAAAAGAGAGAGCAGACCCCGTCCTACTTCCTGATTTTTGAGATAGCCAGTGATTTGTTGTAGTCAGATCGGATAGTCTGGCTCTGATTGGTAACCGAAATCGTTTATTTCCACACCCAGAGAACCTGACTTTTAGAGCTTTGAAAGAACTTAGAGATAATAATCATAATAGCAAGCCTTTGTATAATGCTGTCGATTTCCCAAAATGCAATCATCTTTCTCTCCTTTGATTTCCCCCCCCCAATCGCCTTATAAACCTATTATCATTTTACAGATGACAAAATGATCCAAGTTACGTCATAAATGGTAGATCAAGGTCTGAAGCCGAGTTCTTCCACTTTAAAATATACCATTTTATAGGTGATACTGTCTAGGTTGAAGAAGGTTGAAGTGACTTGCACAGATCTTATGCCTAAAATTAGAGGCAAAGCAGACGTGGGAACCCCAGGCTTCCTGATCCTGATCTGGAAGCCATGCCTCTAAATTCTGGCTCTAGGGATTGTTTCAGTGTGACTGTGTGCAGTTTACTGAGATAAGAAAGGTTTGAAGTGGAAGGATACAAGTGTAACTTGAATATACTGATGTTGGCCTGTCTATAGTGGAGTTAAATGGAATTCCATCAGGTATATGGAACCAGTGTTCATGGGAGATACTTGGACAAGAATTCATGAGAGTTGGAGGGTAGTGCATTGAGTTAGAAGGGAAATGGATTTATAATTCAGTGCTGGGAAATAATATCATAGGCAGGAGGCAATGTCTTTGAATCAGAATGAGAAGAGATAAACAGATAACTGGCTAAATTGGAAAAGAGATTTTTATCTGCAATCCTGACATTTTAAAAAGTATCTGCAGATTAAGTTTGGTAACTCCTTTGGCAGCAAAGCCTGACCTCAACTGACAAGAGTAATGCACACTGAATTCCAGAGCTTTTTCTTGATTTATCATAATAAAGAGACATACCTGGAAAAGCACCTGGGATTGGAATAAAGGACCATAACTCTATGCTGATCTCAATCTATCATATGCACCAATCAAGCTAAAGTCAAATGGGTGGTAATGGTTTTAGCCACCCTGTCTCTATAAAGATGTAGGTGAGGACACTGCCCTCCTCCTCTTCTGCAGCATCAGGTATTGCTTTGGATGTACCAGTATTTGTCTCTTCCTATCAGCACTCTATGCTGAAGAGATCAAAAAGCCATTGCTGGAGGTAGTGCTCCCAACTCTACACCTGGAAACTCAGGAAATTCCTAAGGGAAGGGTTTGAGATACCCCTCACCTTATTGTGAACTTGACTTGAACCCATACTTTCTTTTAATCTAAGGACCCCCTTGAGTCTCACATTAGTGCACAGATCATAGTGGCAGCCTGGATCCCCAGGAATGAATGTTAGTTCAGAGACACTGACAGTTCTGACAGGATTTTCCCCTTATTCCACTATGCGCTTGTCCTGGGTGTTCCTCACTTGTTTACAGAGCCTGCGCTAAAGGTTGCTGGTACCTTCTTCTTTTATTCTGAGCTTGTGAACTGACTCATGTCTCAAAATTAAGTGAGAAGTTGTGACTTCACTGAGGTCTCTTAAACAAGGCTATTTTGTTTGCCAACTCCTAATTTTCTCATTACACAAATCTTGTAGAAAAACCTCATGGACGCCCTGAGCATGCGGTACAGGTAGGGAAGTTCCCAGGCTGCTGTCTGTCCTGGTCACCACACACCCCTTATCTCTGCCAGTTCAGTGCCAGTTTTTGGATCTTTGGAAATTCAGATAACTAATTTTTAAAATTTTTATTTACTGATGGAGAGAGAGAGAGAGAGAGAGAGAGAGAGAGAGAGAGAGAGAGAGAGAAAGAAATGTTAATTTGTTGTTCCACTTATTTATGCATTTCATTCATTGTTTGGTTCTGACAGAAGATTGAAACCACAACCTTGGTTATTGGGACAATGCTCCAATCAACTGAGCTACCTGGCCAGGGCTCAGAAAGCTCATTTTACCTCAGAAGCTAAGAACGTCCAAATGCAGTCATGAAGTTCTTCCCAACGCGTTGTCTCACTACCCTCACTTTCCACAAGTTCCCCTCAGAGACTTGGGATGGTTCCATCTCTGATCCTTTCAAGGGCCACAGACTGATCTCAGGTGTGTGGGGGATAAAGCCATCCTATAATTTTTTCTCTGTGGATATATGGGTAATTTCTCCTATTATATTTCAAAAGATTGCTTGCATATTATCTTCACTAAGACATTTTTAAAGAATTGGAATTTGGGTTCATGAAATAAAGATGCAGCAGAGATTTTTTGGAGCCCGGTTCTGTGATGTTGTGCTGTATGCATTGGGTGTGGGCCCCTACCTTGATGAGAGTGTACACACACTTACATTGAGCCAGGCAACTAGTTAAAATTCTGAAGCTGGCTTTAAACTGCCATCGTTTGGGTCAGAGGCTTTAAATCAGCTACAGGTACTTCGATCGCAGGGGCTGACTATACTTTGTCCTCCACACATAAGTGCCTATTTCTGTACAAGAACAGATTTAAGGAAAGGCCCTTGTGTGTCTTCAAAACTCAGGCCACAGATCAGAGCCAAAAGGCCCGGTGGTCTAAGTCAAGGAAGGGATAGGGGAGGGGCAGTCTTAAAGGCTTTGGTAAAATAAATAAATAAATAAATAAATAAATAAATAAATAAATAAATAAATAAAATTAATGGGGCCACATGGTTCGTTAGCAGGCTTGAACTCCTTCTTCAGTGTCGGGACCCCAGAGGAAGACAGTCTCAGTTTATTACCTTAGCTTTCTTTAAGGAGACATATTTAGAGCAAATAGGTATTCGGTATCCAGAGTGAATATTTTATTAACACTCAGTTCTCTACATGACAGAATCATTTTCTATAATAACCATCTAATAATCAGTATAATAAGTATTTTTGTTTATTCTTTAATTGTAAAATACATTTAATACATCAAAGGGAAGGATAATTTCCCATTTTGAAAATATTTTAATTCAGCAAAATAGTTCATGGATGAACTAAAGTTTAGACTTACTAATAAAAATATGACATCCCCCAGTTGGCACTCCATTTAATCCTTGCAAACATCAGACACAAATGAAAACTTAAGTATTTGCACATGCAAAGTCAGAGAAAATGAAGTTAGTCTCTGCCTTTGTGATCACTGTGCCATCATGTTTATCTGAATCTGTGGTTTTAAGTGCAGGAATGTGTAATACATAAGGGGTATCTGGGGTACAAATTGCACCGGATACAAACTTGAACAATTCCAAGTATTTACACACTTGCTTTTGAAACAAATCTATGTAAGTCTGTCTATATCAGGGGCTGATTATTTACATGTGGGTGCTCAGTTTACCTGCCAGGTAAAATACAATGTTTATTACAGAACAAATAAGACCATGCAAATATAAAGCATTTATATTATTAAAACAAAGGTAGCAATTGCCTTGAACTTAGACCAGCAACATATTTTATCAGAAGGAATATTTTATTACTGACATTGCTTAGAATTGCTGATAAATGGTAATAATAAAAAGTAGGCCAAATTTTAGTAAGTTTAATTATGGCTCATGATTTTTTTAAGGCATCGCGTTGTTTGAAACCAGGCAGACTGACCTCACCACCCTGTTATTGGGATGTCAATGGTTAAGCAAGAGTTCTGTGGGGAAAGAAAAGATTTTATCAGCGTTTTAAGCATTAGGAATGAGAAAAAGTGTTTGCCATTTTTAAGTTAGTTTATGTGGCTGGATTATGAACCATAGTAAAAATTCTAAAGTAAAAAATAGTAGAGTTGTGATTTTAAATTATTAATTCCTGGCCCAGGGAGGAAGTGTGAATGGGGGAAGTCTGTGGAGGTCTCTCCTGACCCAGCACTCCTGTAATTATATGAATAAGTCCCCCAAGTCTGGGGCTCAGGATTAGCGAGCATCCCTGACTAATGGACCTACTGCTGTGTTTTCCTAGGGGTCTCTATCAGTTCTCCACCTATTGAAACAGCTGATATACTTGCCTCCAAGTTTACCCTGTGTTTCCTTTCTAGGAATATTCATCAGCTGGGCAGGGAAATCTAGTTTATTTATGGGGGAGCCCTTCAGACACATGGTTACTATTACATCCAGGGTTCACTCAACTAATCATGCAAAAAAATGTAGAATCTGCTCTATCTGCTCCAGTTAGCACAACTAGTCAGGAATCCCTGATCCATGAGTCTCTACTGGTAAATTCAGCCTGACCAAGATAATACTTTAACCCTCTTTGCTTGAATTGATTTTCACACGCATTCCACATATTTTTGTGGAAATAAAATTATAATAAAATTAATAAATATAGGGGATTTGTCAGCTTTCTCTTCCCAAAGTGGAGTCTGCATTTACGCTGCTCCTGGCACATGCTGGGATCTGGTTCCAGTCAGTAGTTTTGAAACAATGAGAGCTGGTTACCACCAGGGCAGGAACAAAATTGCCTTCCCCTGCAAGTGACCACAAATAATGTTATTCCTAGTCTTTGCAAGGATAGATAAATCACTCCAGATAGGAGAAGGGTCACTGCTCATTTCACAAAAGGAATTAATGAGCGTTTGGGTGCTACCAAGGATGGGGGCAAGAATAATTCAGAGAACTCTGAATTTTCTTAAGATTTCCTTAGGATACCATTCCAATTCCCAGGACCATACACTTTCCTAATAAATGTCCTAAAAATTCTCATGGGAGACCTTATGAGACTGTAAATTTAAGTAAGCTTATAACCATGGAGCCCATTGGCTCAGCCTTTCTGGGGCAGCAAGTAAAACCATATGTCATCCTCCATGTGGCAAGAAATGAAAGATTCTTTCAGCACAGTCATAGAAAATCAATCTATAACTTGTTTAGAGGACTTAGGAACTTCAGATCGGCAGTTCTTTTTCTTCAGCTTTTCAACACTTTGTTAAAAACAGCCATCCCATTCATAGTCCTTGAATTCAGCCATCTCTTCCAGGCAGAGTCCACTCAGTCCCCTAAAGTTTTGCCTCTAATGGCACTTCACTTCAGGTAACTGTCAGAGATAATTACATTATTTCTTCACCAGTACTTGCCATGAAGCGCTAAGGTTGGATTTCCCCAATCCTAGCTGATTTGTATTGCCTTCAGCTCTAACCAGGCTATAAAACCAATTCCAGCTCTCCTCTATAATGTGCAGCCACTCCTGGAATCAATTTCCGTGTCAGTCTGAAAAGAGTTTTAGTTGCTAGCAACCAAACCAACTTGGATAATTCAAGCAGAAAATAAAGGTTTTGAAAGGCTGTTAAGGTGTTCACGTGCTTACTGGGAATGGGAATGCTGGAGAGCCAGTCAGAAAAAGTTAGGGACAACAGAGGGACTCTTAATGAAAATACTGTCCTGGTCCATGCTTGTGGGACATATCTGCTGCCTTTCCTGAGAACATGATACCACAGTTTGCTCTGTGGATGTGCCCAGCATGGACCTCAGAGGCCCCTGTTGGCACTCTTGACACTTCTACATCTTGTTGTATATTTCTAGCTCAACATTCAAAGCATGTCCAATTGGTGTTGGCATAGAGAAGCTGCAAAAGCAAGATGTTTGAGTTCTTAGTTTCTTTAGCAGGAGGCAGATTCTGCGCCCCACCAGACCATACAGGGTAAGGAATTCTGTGAACATTGGGAAGAGGGCTGCTGAAAACCAGTCAGTGTTTACTATGCCCTCATTCTCTGACCCAGCTATACTGGCCACCTTCTTCCTCTGTCTGGAACTTTTCTAGCTCCTTTTCTTCTTAGGAGTTCCATTGGGGATTCTCTTCCCCAAATCTTCCTATGACTGACTTATCGTCATACATTCCCCAACTTAAACATCAGCTGCTCAAATCGGCCTTCACCAACTACCCTATGGAAAGGATACCCCTGCCCTTGCCTGTCTCCTTCAATCACTCTCTACCCTGAGATTTCTCCTCATCATCTGAAATTACCTAATGTAAGTGCTGAAGGGCTTATTCCATGCCTTTCTAATCTCTAAATTGTCAGGATGTCAAAGATTGTGTCTGTGACCTTATTTATATTACTTTCACCATGGAATCCACAGCATCAAGAATAGTGACTTCACATATCAGAGTTCAAATTGGTATTTAGAGAGTAAATAAATTAATCAAGATCCCAGTCCGGAAGAGGCAAAGACCTCCTGTGGAATCCAAGGCCTGGAAAGAGCTATGAAGCTGGGACCTCCCATAACTCTGATGTGTGTTATCATTTCCCTTCATTCTTTCCAAGATAATACTCAGCATGAGCAACAGCTCTGGAGCTCAGCCTGAATCCAAATACTGCATGCTTGTGAGAGATTTTAAAAATAGAAAAGACCACATCAATGCTAAGCCTATTCTCAGTGTATGTGGATTGTTCTGCAGGCACCACTTTCTGGCCAAAGTACACATTTTTATGTGATGTAGAGATCCCACTGAGTAAATCATTGTTACAGTATATACTGTTTTGTGGCAATTTTTGGTTAAAAGGCTGAACTCTGTGTGCCTTAATGGTATGTACATTTGACATGCTCTGGGCAATGTTATAAATTTCAACATCTGGGGTTTTTATCGCTTACCTTATGCAATTAAACATATGTCCTAGAGTCGCTGAAAGGGTCAGACATCATAAAGCATCCTAAAGGTGAGTCCCAGTGATTCTGGGACACCAGGCAAAATTTCCAGGGATAACTGGAGAGGGCAATTCCCATACACTGCTTCTTTTCAGTTGACACGCATATCACAAAGTAAATGATAATTTGCTTAAAACAATTGTGTTTGGCTTTGGACTTTGAATTTCACCAAACAACAGAAGTGTGTTGTTCAAAGACTGCAGTTTTGAAATAACAGTCCTCTCATCTCTGCCATTACCTAAATTGAATGCCCTGAGCTAGTCATTTTACCACCATGAACTACAGAATATTTAATAAAGTGTTATATAAGGTCACATGGTACTAATATTCCTGCTCTTTGGGCTCCAGGAAGTGACCTCTGCATTGCCTGTTCATGATTTGGACATCAAACTTGGTTTGATTTTGAAAAGTACTATGTCTAAATTCTATTTTTTAACCCTTATCTGAGGATATGTTTTTATTGATTTTAGAGAGAGGGGAAGAGAGAAAAGAGAGAGAGTGAGAGAGAGAAACATTGATGTGAGAGAGAAACATCGACCAGGTATCTCCAGTATTTGCCCCAATTGGGGATCAAAGCTGTAACCTAGGTATGTGCCCTGCCTGGGAACCAAACCCATAACCTTTTAGTGTCCAGGATGACACTGCAACCAAGTGAGCCACCGGGCCAAAGCATAACTGCTATTTTTTGACATTCATTTCCTTCCTTGTGAATGACAAAGGCAGTCTCTTTTTAGAGCAGTGGTTCTCAACCTGTGGGTCGCGACCCCTTTGGCGGTCGAACAACCCTTTCACAGGGGTCGCCTAAGACCATCCTGCATGTCAGATATTTACATTACCATTCATAACAGTAGCAACATTACAGTTATGAAGTAGCAACGAAAATAATTTTATGGTTGGGTCACAACATCAGGAACTGTATTTAAAGGGCCAGAAGGTTGAGAACCAGAGGTTTTCCCCTTCTTAGACGTGTTGTCTATTAACTTAAGCCACGTAAATATTTTAGATTTCCAGTCTGGAAATGTTTTTTTTCGTTTTCGCGTAGCCAGTGATATGAATCCAGGCAATGACGTTTGCAATCCCCTTCTGATCACTGCTTCATTTAGCTTTGATCCAGGAGAGGCTTGCCATCATCTTTAGAAATTCCTTCTCTTTTTGTTAGCTCTGCAGAAAACCATCTCCATTCTTATTACTTTGCTTTATCAGTGATTACAACCTAAGCCCCTGATGTCACTGTGAGAAGCTCCTGATCAGCTGTGGCTGATTAGCCCCCAGGAGGAGAGGGGCGAAGGCAATGTGAGCAGCTCTGGTTTTGCTTTTAGGGGGAGGCAGCTGAGCTCAGCTGCCAAGTTGATAAGGAGCAGAGAATCGTGCACCATCCAAGCAGAAAACTCAGAGTCTCAAAAATTGCTAAGGCAGAGAATGGCCTAAGATGCATGTGACTAGTTCTGAGCATATTGGCTCAAGTCAGAGCAGAAAATTTTAGGGAAAACTGCTTTCTTATGCCAATTAGAAATCCTTGTAGCATTCATTTGATTGGCAAGCTGATATTACTTGAGATTTCTAAGATGCATGTCTCTCACATATGACATAGGATATTTTTACCCTTAAATCCACATGATCTCAAAGGGAAGTTATAAAGATAGAGCCATAGCAATACTTCTGGGGTATAATTTAGTCACTGAGGCCAAAGCTCCCTTGTATGTCTCCCTATTCCCTCCCCTATTCACTCCACTGAGAACAGTGACCTGTCCTTCCCTTATCTGCTCCCAATATTTGTAATTAATTAAAATTGTCAAATTCACTGAACATGCATCAAAGAGCCTTTTCCATGGGATACATAAAGCAAACTTTGCTTGCTGTAAAGTTTTCAAGATGATGAAGCCCAGAGATCCTGTAAACTTCTACCACTTGCAGCTGCTTTAAAAATAAAAACCATAAATGGATAGGAAAAGATCCATTGTCCCTCCAGTCATTGACTCTGTGATGAAGCTGTTCAACTCGAAGCTAAGGTAAATTTATGTATTAGTATTATATGGTTGCACATCTTTCCCACAAAATAAATGACAATTTAATAATGTATTTGACTTGCTGCAGAAATACAAGCAGAACTCGGGCTTCTTGGAGGCACCTACCGTCTCACAGTAGGTCCTTTAAGGAGGCACTGACTCACCTCTTCTAGTTTTACTCCTTGTGACTCTGGCAGCATTTAGCCAACACCACACCCAACCTGGAAGCATCTGACAGTCCTGTTCTCGCTCCTGAGTATTTTTAAGTGACTGTTATGTATTCTGATATTTATCTGAATTGCCCCTATTGTGTTGATAAAAAGTATGCTCCACCATGGAAGGAAATGTAGAGTCCATTCCTCATTTCCTGGGTTTTTGGAACAGAACTGGATGGTATCTCAGGAGCCCCAGTTAATGTGATAAGATGAAAAGCTGGCGGCTTTCCTAGCATTTGTGTAGGGAAGAACAGCCACCTCCCCTCCATCCTGTTAGGCTAGTGAAAATGGAATATCATCTTAGGGAAGGGCTCAGCGCCTAATACTGGATGGCTAGATTGGCCCCAACTCTACCACCTTCTAGTTTGGGCAGGTGACTTGGATTCTATGTGTTGCAATTTTCTAAAGTACAAAGTGGACATGGCAATAATAGAAACGGTCTTAAAGTTGGGTTGAAGGTTAGGTGGGTTAAAATATAAGTGTTTAGAACAGTGCTTGGCACATGGTAAGCACTACATAAGTGTTTGCTATTATTATCATGTAATATAGCAACGTTTTACTTAAGTTAGCCACTCAGGGGCAGAAGTCACTTGTAAGTTCATACTTTATATAATGTCTATCATGACTAGACATTTCATTCCATTTGTAATGAAAAGTCAGTAGGAAAATAATTTTGACCCATTTTTACCCATGAAAATATTCTTCACTTTAAGCTATGAAGTTAAATGAAGTAGGAAAATTATATAAACAGTTAAGTTTACTGAGTGCCTACAACTGGTCAGACATAGTCCAACATCCAAGGACTAATGTTGAAGAAGCTCTGATGTGTATGCTCTTAATAATTGTATATTTATTTAGAGATACATAATATAAATAGATATTTTATTGTAAATTGTGTGATAATAGTTGTTTACTGTAGCGATGGTGGCATAGGAGAGAGTAGAAAGAGTAAAGACTTTTAACTGGAGGAAATAAGGGAGGACTTCACAGAGGAGGTGTTATTTTTGAATAGCTTTTGAAGAAAATGTCAGATGTCTCTAAAAGAAGATAGAAGCAATGACATTTGAGAGGACATGTTTGGTGACTTCTAGCTAGATTTGCTCTCGTGACTAGTCTGTCGTCATCAGTTAATAATGCCTGTCATCTCTGGGAGTGCTGAGACCACGGCCCAGCCAAACACACCTCTCTTAGTGTTCTGAAGCAAATTAGTGCTTCGTGGATGTGCTGGGGTTGTCCTGGGCAGAGCCCTGTCACCTAAAAGAGTAGTTCTTTCATTTCTGTCATCTCATCTAGTGCTCTGTGGCAAGGAAAAATATACATACACTAACCTCAAACCCAGCAGGAGACAGCAAAGGGAGAGAGTGATATCAAATGAAACAACATGTAATACGAATCAGAAAAAAAAAAAATTGCAAAGACTTTAAGGTCCACCAAACATTGCCTTTTTCAGGAATTAATCGGCTTCCATTCTTTTCTACCTATTATCAATGAAGCTCCATTTATATTCTAAAATATTTGAATGCACCTGATATCCAAGAGAATACTATCAGCAGTCAGCCCCTTTGCCTTTGAAAGTAAAATGCTGATCCCTGAAACATTCTGTCCACTACAGTTTCCAGAGCTTTGTTCAACTCTTCTCCAACAGCACAAAGACATTTTGGATCTATTTTTAAAACATCCAGAAAATTATTACCCTCCTGACTGTCAATGCATAAGAAAGCCCAAGATTGAGTTTCTTTAAAATAGATTCAGCCTACTCTAATTTGTTTTGTTCCTTTGGAAATGATTCAAGAACAAAAATACATTTATCTTTTCTTTTATTTCTTGTGTGTTTTATGAAAAATTATTTTTTTCAGGGCACTTTCTAGAGGTATACAACCAATTTGAGAGGAAGATATACCCCCTGCCCACACACATATGTAGCCTCCTCAGTTATCACTCCCAAGAGTGGTATATTATTTTAACAAGGATGAGGCTAAATTGGCATACCCTAATCACCCAGAGTCCATATTTCACCTTACAGTTCGCTCTTGATGTTCTATGGATTTGGACAAATATATGGTGGCAAATGTCTGTGATTATACTATCATGCAGAGTATTTTCACTGCCCTAAAAATTCTCTGTGTTCTCTATTCTCTCCTCATCTCTCCCCCACCCCAACCACAAGCCCTGATATTCACTTACCTTTTTATTATCTCCATAGTTTTGTCTTTTCCAGAATGTCATATAGTTGGAATCATATAGTATGTAGCCTTTTTTTTTTATAGATTTGCTTATATCACTTAGTAATATGCATTTAAGCTTCCTTCATATCTTTCCATGGCTTGATAGATAATTTGTTTAGTGCTAAGTAATAACCCATTGTCTGGATGTACATTATATATATCTATATCTATATCTATCTATCTATCTATCTATCTATCTATCTATCTATCTAGATAGATAGATATTAGAGGCCCAATGCATGAAATTTGTGCAAGAGTAAGCCTTCTAGGCTTTCCTTCCCCCGGCTGCCAGCACTGGCTTCCCTCTGGCACCCAGGACCTGGGCTTCCCTCCGGCAGGCACCCAGGACCCTGGCTTCCCCCGCAGCACCAGCTTTGTATGGAAAGTTGTTTGGAAAGATGTACGGTCTAATTAGCATATTACACTTTTATTTTTAATACTAGAGGCCCGGATGCACAAACATTTGTGCACTTGGCAAGGGGGAGGTCTCTCAGCCTGGCCTGTACCCTCTCGCAGTCTGGGACCCTTAGGGAATGACCACCTGCTGGCTTAGGCCCGCTCCCTGGGGATTGGGCCTAAGATGGCAATAAGACATCCCCCTGGCAGCCCGGCAGCCCTCGGGGGATGTCCACTTACCAGCGGGGAGCAGGCCTAAACTGCAGTAGGACATCCTTAGTGCTGCTGAGAAGGCAGGAGAGGCTCCCGCCACCACTGCTGTACTGGCAGCCATCAGCCTGGCTTGTGGCTGAGCAGAGCTCCTCCCATGTGAGAGAGCACACTGAACATCAGAGGGCAGCTCCTGCATTGAGCGTCTGCCCTCTGGTGGTCAGTGTGTGTCATAGGGACCAGTCATTCCCAGTCCTTCTGCTGTTAGGGTCAGTTTGCATATTACCCTTTTACTATATAGGATAGAGGCCTGGTGCACAGGTCGGGGCTGGCTCGTTTGCCCTGAAGGGTGTCCCGGATCAGGGTGGGGGTCCCCACTGGGGTGCCTGGCCAGTCTGGGTGAGGGGCTGAGGGCTATTTTCAGGCTGGTGGGCAACTGAAGCTCCCAGCCTCTCCTTTTTTCTTTTTTTTTTTTTTATTCTGGGATATTTACCTTCTATAGCTGTCACTGGAGCTGAGAGCCAGCTCCACTCTGAGGCCATTGCTGGCTGAAAGCAGGTACCTGGGTTTGTTTAGATTCTATAATTGAAACTCTGTTGCCATCACTGGCCTCTCTAAGCTCTGAGGCCGCACTGGTTGTAAGCAGGTACCTGGGGTTTGTTTAGGTTCTATAATTGCAACATTGTTGCATCCGGAGCTCAGAGCTGGGCTGCAGCAGGCGGGGAACCTTGGCTTCCTCCATCACTGGAGCAAGCAAGCCTCATGTTCACTTCAGCTGCCTGGCTGCCGGCCGCCATCTTGGCTGGCAGTTAATTTGCATATCTCACTGATTAGCCAATGGGAAGGGTAGCAAAGTTACAGTTAATTACCATGTTTCTCTATTATTAGATAGGAGATATATATATATATATTTCAGTGCATGAATTTATGCATGGGTGGGGCTATCTATCTATCTATCTATCTATATATATATATACAAAACCCTAAAATGCAAATAGACAGAATGGCAGAACCACCGAACAACCAAACATCTGGTCACTATGATGTGTGCTGAGCACCAGGGGGCACGTGCAGAACATGGCCGGCATTGGCAGCAGGCGGCAGAGCATGGCACATGGTATGTGTTGGCCATGGTGGAATGGTGGAGCAGGTGAGCAAGGGCGCCAGACCAAGGCAGGATGAGTGCCAATCGCTGTCATCGGGGCAAGCCTCTGGTGGTAACTGAAAATTCTTTGCTCCTGTGCACCATGGTCCTGCCAGGCACTCGTACCTGCTGCCAGCACTGGCACCACTTGCACCTGTTGCCGGTGCTGGGGCTGTCGTTCATACCCACTGCCGGCACCGGAGCCACAGCTTTCACCTGCTGCCAGCGCCCCTTGCTGGTCTCAATTGCTCGGCACTATCAATGGATATGAGCAGAGGCTTCTGGCCCTAATCACCCCACAGGGCTTCTCCACCTCCCCCTGCTCCTGAGGGGTAATCAGGGCCAGCAGCTGCCTCTTGCACCCGCTGCCAGCAATGATCCTGCTTGCACCCACTGCTGGCACTGGAACCACAGCTCACACCCACTGATGGCGCCGGCCCTGCTCGTACCCACAGTTGGCACCAGAGCTGCTGCTCGCAGGAGCTGCTGGCGCCCAGCATGGTTCCCATCGCTCAGTGCTGTCAGTGGGTGTGAGTGGGGCCTGCTGAGTCCCTGAGGGTTTCTCCACCTCCCCCTGATTCTGAGGAGAAATCAGAGCAGCAGCTGCCACTTGCACCGCTGCTGGCGCCGGCCCCTATAGCTCCACGCTGTCAGTGCTTGTGAGCAGAGGTGTGGGGAAAGGGGCTGCCAGAAGACTGGGGCCATGGCAGGAGAGGCTGGGCAGGGACATGGAAGATGGGCGGAGACCCGCCCCTGTGCCCACTGCAGCCTCCTGGCCCACAGTTCCTTTCAAGGTGCACGAATTCGTGCACTAGGCCCCTAGTTATGAATAAAGCTAATACCCATGTGTAGACTTCTGTCTAGACATGTTTTAATTTTATTTGGGTAAATAACAAGGAGCACTATTGGGAGATTGTATGGTAAAAATATGTTTAGTTTTATAAGAAACCACCAAACTGTCTTCCAAAGTGGCTGTATTATTTTTGCATTCACACCAACAACGAATGAAAGTTTCCTTGCTGTAATCCTCATCAGCATTTGGTGTTGTTAGTGTTCCAAATTTTGACTATTTTAATAGGTATATAATGATATTTAATTGTTGTTTTAATTTGCATTTCCCTGATGACAAAAGATGTGAGCATCTTTTTTCTTATGCTAATTTGTCCCTGTATGTTTTTTGGTGAGTTATCTGTTAAATTCCTTGGTCCATATTGGGTTGTTTGTTTTCTTAGTGTTGAGTTTTAAGAATTCTTTGTATATTTTGGAAAAGAGTCCTTTATCAGATATTTTGCAAATTTTTTCTTCCAGTCTGTGGTTTGTCTTCTCATTCTCTTCATGTTGCATTTCAAAACCAGAAGTCTTTAATTTTAATAAAGTCCAGCTTATTCATTTTTTTTTCATAGATTATGTTTTTGGTATTGTACTAAGAAAGTATCTCCATACCTAAAGTCATTTTGGCTTTCTCCTATGTTATCTTCTAGGAGTTGTATAGCTTTGCATTTACATTAGGCCTATGATTCATTTTGAGTTCATTTTTTGTGCAGGGTGTAAGTTCTTTGTCTGGCTTCATGTTTTTGCAAGTGGATGTCCAGTTTTTCCAGCACCATTTGTTGAAGAGACTATCTTTCCTCCTTTGTCAAAGATAAGTTGACTAAATTTATGGGAGTCAATTTCTGGGCTCTCTATTCTATTCCATTGGTCTGTTTGTCTATTCCTTCACCAACAATATACTGTCCTGATTACTGTACTTTATAGTAAGTTTTGACATCAAGTAGAATCAGTCTGCTAGATTTATTCTTCTCCTTCAATATTGTGTTGGTTATTCTGGGTCTTTTGGTTATTCCAAGTGAACTTCAGAATAAGTTTGTTGATATCCATCAAATAACTTGCTAGCGTTTTGATTGAGATTTCTCATTATTTTTTACAGTGATTGCAATTGTGCTGTCCAATACAGTAGCCACTGGAAGGGGCTAATGAGCCCTTTAAAAACACCTGGTTCAAATAAACATGTCCTATATGCTTTTAAAATGGACACAGAACATTAAAGACCAAAGATAAAAACTAATGAACAATATATTATTGTTTTTATATGGATTGCATGTTTAAATGACTATATTTGGTATATGTTCATATAATAAAATAATATATTAAAATTAAGTTAAAAATTTCTTTTAATTTTTCTTAATATGGTTCCTAGAAAATGGAAAATTGACTATGCGGCTCACATTATGCTTATATTGGACCAGGAGAGCCTGGAAAAGCAGCTGCACTCTGCTTTCATTACTAATACTCTTAATAGCTGATTGGCTTGAACATCAAGGATAGTTTGTAGAAAAAATAACTTTAACATAGATTTCTATATCCTTCCAGTGTTTCTAAGTAATCTAGAAAAGTCCTCAGAAGTCTCTTAGTATTTCTGTTAAAATTATCTTTATCACATGAAGACATCTCAAACTGGAATCCCTCATTTAAGTTATGAACTATGGTAGACACTATGGATTGTCTAACTGCACTTAAAGCCTTAAGTGTCCTCTTACTTTATACTTTACACTTTTTTAAACATTTATCTTTATTGTTAAAAGTATTACATATGTCCCCTTTTCCACCCACTGACCCCCTTTACCCTGCACCCACACAACCCCCTTCCAGGCCTTTACTGCGCTATTATCTGGGTCCATGGGTTATGCATATGGGTTCTTTTCCTGCCTGTTCCCCATCTCCCTCCTGAGATTCATTAGTCTGTTGCATGCTTCCATGTCTCTGGATCAATTTTGCTCATTAGTTTATTTTGTTTATTAGATTCTACACATAAGTAAGATCATGTGATACTGGTCTTTCTCTGACTAGCTTATTTCAGTTAACATAATACTCTCCAGGTCCATCCATGCTGTTTCAAAGGGTAAGAGATCCTGCTTTATCACAGCTGCATAGTATCCCATTGTATAAATGCACCACATCTTTTTTTTAAAATATATTTTATTGATTTTTTACAGAGAGGAAGGGAGAGGGATAGAGAGTTAGAAACATTGATGAGAGAGAAACACTAATCAGCTGCCTCCCACACACTCCCCACTGGGGATGTGCCCACAACCAAGGTACATGCCCTTGACTGGAATCGAACCTGGGACCCTTGAGTCGGCAGGCTGATGTTCTATCCGCTGACCCAAACTGGTTAGGGCTGTACCACATCTTTTTATCCACATCTACTGATGGGCACTTGGGCTGTTTCTAGATCTTAGCTATTGTAAATTGTGCTGCTATGAAAGGGGTGCACATATCCTTTCTGATTGGTGTTTCTAATTTCTTGGGATATATTCCTAGAAGTAGGATCACTGGATCAAATGGCAGTTCCATTTTTAATTTTTTGAGGAAACTCCATATTGTTTTCCACAGTGGCTGCATCAGTCTGTATTCTCACCATCAGTGTACTATGGTTCCCTTTTCTCTACATCCTCACCAGCACTTTTCACTTGTTGATTTGTTGATGGTAGCCCTCTGAGAGTGTGAGGTGATACCTCTTTGTCATTTTAATTTGCATCTCTGATGAATAGCGACTTTGAGCATCTTTTATATGTGTATTGGCCATCTTTATGTCCTCTTTGGAGAAGTGTCTAGGTCCTTAGCCAATTTTTTAATTGGAATGTTTGCCTTCCTTTTGTTAAGTTATATAGTCCAAGTCAAAAAACAAACAAACAAAAAACCTCTCTTACTCAGGCTTTCCATGTAGCACAGTATATCCAAATAACACAATTTTATCCAGTGAGACATAGCTGAAGCCTGCTGTATGGTATTTTAATAAATCTTTTTATTTTCTGACAAAGAAAGTATAGTTGTAGCTCCTATAATCCTTTCTCTTTTCTCTCTTTATTTAAGTCCTTTGCCCATTTTTTAATTGTAATGTTTGCCTACATTTCTCTAATGCAGATGTGTTGCCTAACACTTTTGTATCCAACTTGGGCCTAGGAAGTCACTCAACTTCAGACTAATTGTAATATGTGAAAGTAATTTGCTGGTTGTATAAGCTGCTGTAAATAATGTTTTCTGTTACTTGCAGCTGAACATATTCTCAACATTGAAGCAATTATTCCTTGAGTGTCTGGCCTCGGAACCTCGGTGCCATTATTGGCTGCCTCCTCTTCCCAAACTGAGCCCTGCCACTTATCCACATTGTTATCTGTCCCAGGCACTCCTACCTCTTCAGTCTCATTCTTGACACCACAGTGCAATCCCTCATTATATAGTTCCTACATAGAGTTAGAGATGTCACTTTCCTCTTCAAACCTTTTAAAACAATTCTCCACTTCTAATCAAATGAAGAGCAAATGACCTAACCTGGCAAGTAATTCAAGGTCCTCTACAGTTTGTTCATAACTTACCTTTCTAGACTAAACTGTCCCCCTTCACACAAATATACTTTTTATCCCATTAACATTGATTTTCTTTTTTTAAAATATGTTTTTATTGATTTTAGAGAGAGGGAAGGAGAGAGAGGGAGAAATATCAATGATGATCAGTTGCCTCTTGCAAGAGCCCCCTACTGGGGATTGAACCTGCAATTCAGTCATGTGCCCTTATTGGGACTCTAACCAGCAACCCCTTGTTGCATTAGACAATGCTCAACCAACTCAGCAACACCAGCCAGGCTCACATCAAGGTTTTAAGAGTCTCCCTATGTTACCCCCCCCGCATCTTACATTACACCTCTGTCTCTGTCTGGGATACTTTCCACTGTGGAAAGTATCTCCATTGCACTGTGGAAAGCCAGTCCATATTTTAAAAGCCAGGTGATATATTACACTGCCCTGGTCACATTCTCTGATTCCTCTCTAGCAAAAGTGCTCTCTCCCTTCCTGTAGCTCTCTTGTCATGCACAAATTTTACTAAGGCCCAGAAATATATAGCAAGCATTATGCAAGGTATTAGGAACAATGAGTAGGACACAGTCCTGGCCATTGGTATGTGGAGGAGACATAAAAAGATAATTTCAATAAACAAAGATCAATTAGTATAACCTGCAGAGTCAGATTTTGAGAAGGTGATGCCTGAGGCAAAATAAAGAATTAGTGAGCAAGTAAAGAAGCAGGCAAGTTCTTTCCAGACAGAAGAAACAGTATGAGCAAAAGTAAATAGACGAGCAACACCATGAAGGGTTTAATGAACTGTTAGCACTTTGCAGTTGCTTAAGTTTCCTTTCAGTCAAGGATCAAGCTTTATAGAGATGAAGAACAATTGGATGGGAGAAAATGTCCTCAGGTTTGTTTTGGTGGCAAATATTTTTTTTTCTTATGACAAAGCTATTAGTAATGTTTAATTTAATTTTAAAAAAAGAAGAAAAGAAAACACAAAATGACCAGTACTTGTAATTTGGTAAAATTGTCAATCTCTGGTGGATATTTGTAATAATAAAATAATAAAAGTATACACAAATATGTTAATTCTTATTTACTAAACTGAGATGATAGTATATGTATAATAATGATGAGATAATATGGATCAATTCTTATATTGTAAGAAAAAAATGAGTTAATTCATCAAGATTTCACAAACTGTTGTAACAAATCAGGTCTAAAACCTCAGCTGGTTAGCACAATGGAAGTGTGTCTAGTGTATTTAACAGGCCAATGCCAGCCTTTCTTCTTGAATGGTTCTCCTCCAGGTAGTGATTTGGAGATCCCTCTCACTCTATATTGGGGCTCCATCTTCCTCAATACAGTTCCCAGGATCACCTTTTCACTATTCTCTCTGGTTTGAAAATAAAACATAGGAATCTTGTGTAGATGGTCACTTCTACACACCACATCATTTCTGCTCACATTGCTTTAGTTGCAACTTCCTAAGTGTAAGGACAGTTTGTGTATGTGATTGCATCCTGAGTCCTAGAGACATAAACAGGCAATTAATGGGTAAATTAATTTATCTCAGTGGACAGGTGATGTGTCTGTGTTAAAAACTTAAGGGGTTAATATATTGTATTAAAAGAACAAAACTATATATTATACTTATATCTCTTTTATCCTCTAAAGCCATTTAATTTTATTCATTTATTGATTCACTCCTTAAATTCAACTAACATCCACTAAGCACTTAATATAACCGAGGCATAGTATCAGGAGTAATTGCAAAGAGACACATATCAGAGATATTGATATGGAATAATTTGTCTCTCCATCTGCTAGAGTGCTTGTTCCAAAGTTGTTTCTCACCAACTTTGTTCATTTGTTGAATTAATTATTCTATAATTGGTCAATGCAACACTACAAAATGCACTGTTATAGGATGCAATGATTAGCACAGAGGTGACATAGCTGACAATATTTTATATTGTATTGGTCTATTTAAATTTCAAAAAGCTGCCCTGGGTGTATTTTGGCTATTTGTTGAAGAGATAAAAACCTCATAAACAGATTTGCTTCCACTGTTCATTAATTCCTTAGCTAAATACGAAAACACCTAGGACAGTGCCAATACCAAAGGAACACTCAATTATATGCTATTTAATGAGGGTGATGACAATAAAAGTTACAAGTCTGGAAAATGAATAGCAATGTTATGATCCCATTTTAACAATCTGGTTGGTTCTTTAAAATTTCTACATTTAGGAATTGGGATTTTTCTTCTTTTTTTCCTAAAGATTATTTTCTAAAGGAATCAGAATTGTGGCTATCTACTATGGCAGTTATAATTCTCTTGTTGGTAATAGGTTATTTCTGAAAGAACTACTGTATGAGAGTTAGTGAGGTAACCATAAAGTGAAAAAAAAAATTAAAAATGAAATGTCATGAAAATAATGAATCAGCAAGAAATATTACTTATAACTATGGCACAATAAATTTATGCTTTGACATACTCTCCTGAATGATATAAATATAGAACAATAATAGGTACAATCTAAATGAAATAGTCAATAGGATATCTTTAGCTTCATGAGTAAGATAGACAATTCTGTTAATGCAAAGATTGCTGAAAACTAAAAGCTATAAGAATGGCAGCAGTGGAAGCTATCAGGTTGGTTCCTGCCAGGAAACAAGCCTGAGTGTTATATACCGGATGGCGTAGGAAGGTACAGACCTACACTGGAAGCCAGGGGTTAGGATGGACCTGAACAATATACAAGGAAGGCTGGATAACTGCCACTGCCGGAGTCCATGACTTCATAGGAAACACAGGGCCTGCATAGGCCAGAAGACAAAGATGAATTCTGATAACAAGAAAGTGGGACAAAACAGCATTTATCTGTGAATAGGTTTATAAGTATCCCGATATCACTGCAGAGGATCCTGAAACCTAGTTCTTGCCTGGGGGCTATGAACAATCAGGTGGAGGAAACATCCAAAACTTGAGATAAGAAAAAGCAGACAAAATTCAAAACATAGTTCTGCACTTAAAATGAGTTTTTAAGCCAAAATTTCAAGTATCTGAAAAAATTACTAGGATATAATATCACAGATTAATCATAGGTACATATTTAATTTCAGATATGGCTTTTTTCATTTGCAGGATTTAAAAATATATTAAATAAAATTTTAATGCTCAAAGTGATAAAAGACATAATTCCTTAATTCCTTAAAATAAATGATTATTGCCCTGGCCAGCTTGGCTCAGTGGATAGAGCGTCAGCCTGCGGACTGAAGGGTCCCAGGTTTGATTCCGACCAAGGGCACATGCCTGGGTTGCGGGCTCAATCTCCAGTGGGGTGCGTGCAGGAGGCAGCCAATCAATGATTCTCTCTCATCATTGATGTTTCTATCTCTCTCTCCTTCTCCCTTCCTCTCTGAAACCAATAAAGAAATATATATTTTAAAAAAAGAAATGATTATTTATTTATAAAATAATACTTCTGTCCCTTAAAAAGAAGTAAAGGCCATGGAACAAAAATAGAAATTGTATAAGAACTTAAAAATAATATTTGGATATTAAAGATGAAAAGCATAGTTTTTGAAATTAAATATATATATAGAACTATGTGCCAGAGTATTCATGAATTGGAAAATTTACCCAAAATTCAGAACAATTAAAATAGAAATATAAAGGAGTAATCAATTTCTTTTTTTTAAAATATATTTTATTGATTTTTCACAGAGAGGAAGGGAGAGAGATAGAGAGAGTTAGAAACATCGATGAGAGAGAAACATCGATCAGCTGCCTCTTGCACATCTCCCACCGGGGATGTGCCCGCAACCCAGGTACATGCCCTTGACCGGAATCGAACCCGAGACCTCTCAGTCCGCAGGCTGACGCTCTATCCACTGAGCCAAACCGGTTTCAGCGGAGTAATCAATTTCTATGGGGAAGAGAATAGATCAAGATGTTACAGAACATTTTTATTAGGTTTGCAGAAAGAGTGTGATAGTTATGTGTTAACTGTTAAGCTACAGTATCCAGTTATTTGATCAAATAGCAGTTTGGATATTGCTGTGAAGTTATTTTGTTAATGTGATAACATTCATGATCAGATTACTTTAGGTAAAGCATTTTACTTCCATAATAGGGTAGGCTTCATCCAGTCAGTTGAAGGCCTTTAAAAGAAAAATGTTTCCCAGAAAAGAAGGAATTCTGTCTCAAGATTGCAACAAAAAATTCTACCCGAGTTTCCAAACTATTTTCCTATCATGTGGATTTCAGACTCAGGAGTACAACAGCAACTCTTACCTGAATTTCCAGCCTCCAACCTGCCCTACACATTTCTGACTTGCCAGCCCCCACAATTGCATCAGCTAATTCCTTCAACAAATTTCTTCTCTCTCTTTATATATACTATTGACTCTGCTTCTCTGAAGAACCACAATTGAAACAAACAGAATGGACAAGATGGAATGAGACCCATGTTTGATAACTACGTAGAGCAGAAATCAATGAAATCAATAGAAAAAATTAACAAAACAACAAGTTTTATGAAAGATCAATACACTCAAAAAGCTTCTCTCTAGGCAAGTAAACTAAGGAAAAAAGTAAAAAGACATGAGTTACTCATATCAGAGTTAAGGAGGGGTCATCATTACAAATCCCATGACATCAAAAGGATAAAAAAGGAACATTATGAATAATTCTATGCCCACAAATTTGATAGGCTATATAAAATGGACCAATTCCTTGAAACATACAATCTGCCAAAAATCACAAGAGAAGAAATGGATAATCTGAATATGTCTATAACTATTAAGGAAATTGAATTGATAATTAATAACTTCCCAGAACAGAAAACAGTAAGCCCAGAGATAAGGTGTTCACTGCTGAATTCTACCAAACTTTTAAGGAAGAAATTATACCAATCATCTGCAATCTCTTCTAAAAGATGGAAGCAGAGGGAATACCTCCTAACTCACGTGTAGGGCCAGCATTACCCTACTAACTAAAACAAGACATTGAAACTCTGGATATTTTCATAACTTGCCCAATGCCACATGGCTAATAAGTGAAAGAGCCAGAACTTGAACTTGAATCAATCCAGTTTCAAACTCCATGTTTTTTTCTGGATACTCAGCTACACCACAGTCAGATTTGGCATCTCCATGCATTCCTTGCTCTTCTCACACTTTGCCTTTCTGATTGTTGAGCCTCTGAGCCTAGAGCTGAACCATTATTTTATTTATTTTTTTTACTTCTCTTGATCAGGTTTTTAACCAAAACTTGAAAACCTAACTCTGGCAATCTGTATTTCTTTTTATTTATTTATTAGAGGCCCAGTGCATGAAATTTGTGCATGGGGTGCGTGGGGTTAGGTCCCTCAGCCTGGCCTGTACCCTCTCACAATCCAGGACCCCTCAGGGGATGTTCCACGACTGTCGGACATCCCTCTCATAATCCACTGGCTCCTAACCGCTCGCCTGCCTGCCTACTGATCGCCCCTAACCACACTGACTGACTGCCTGGTCACCCTAACCATACTGCTTGCCTGCCTGATCTCCCCTAACCACTCTGCCTGACTGCCTGACTGCCCCTAACCACACTGCCTGCCTGATCTCCCCTAACCACTCTGCCTGACTGCCTGATTGCCCCTATCAGCTCGCCTGCCTGCCTGATTGGCACCAAACTGCTCCCCTGCTGGCCTGGTCACCCCAATTTCCCTCCCCTGCCAGCCTGATCACCCTCAACTGTCCTTCCCTGCTGGCCTGTTTGCCCCCAACTGCCCACCCCTCCCAGCCTGATCACCCACAACTGCCCTCTCCTGCCGGCCATCTTATGCAGCCATCTTGTGATGACATGAGGGGGTCATCTTGTGATGACGTGAGGGTGACCACCTTGTGGTTGCCATCTTGTGATAATGTTGCATGAGGATGTGACGCCACCTAGACTTTTATTATATAAGATAATAATCTAAATATCACATCTCATTGCCATTTTCTTGTTTATAATTTATTGCAATTATATTAAAATAAAGTAACTCAACAACATTACATCTCATCAGAACACACATTCATTGATAAGATTTTGCTTTCCTGGAATTTTCCTTAAGACATAATCTTCAAAAACCTGCTTGTACTGCACACCTACTAGAATTACCTGAATGTCTTAAAAAGAAAATTGACAATATCAAGTATTGGTGAAGATGCATAACAAGTGCAATTCTCACAAACTGCTGGTGAGAACGTAAAATGGCAAAACCACATTGGAAAACAGTTTGGCGGTTTCTTATAAAGTTGAATATGCATTCACCTTATGGCCCAGAATCCCACTACCAGGTATTTACCCAAGGGAAATAAAAACATATGTCCACACAAAAACATGCAGGCCAACATTTAGAGTTTAGTAATTATTCATAGTTGCCCCAAAACAGAAGCAACCCAAATGTTCATGAATCAATAAGTAGTATATCCATGTAATGAAATCCTATTCAGCAATAAAATTGCACTACCGATACATTTGGTAACAGAAATAAATCTCAACTGCATAATGTTAAGCTAAGCCAAATTTAAAAAATTGTATAAGTACATTTATATGATATTCTGAAAAAGAAAAACTAATATAACGAAATATACGTTGTGATTTCTTGGGGTATGATCAGGGGCAGGAGATTGTCTGCAAAAGGGCATAGGAGAAGGTTTAGTGGGTTAGGGGAATTAGGGAGAGGCTGGTAAAAGACTACAAACTTTCAGTTATAAGATGAATAAGGTCTGAGGATCAAAGGTATAGCATGATAGCAATAGTTGATAATACTGAATTATATCATTGAAATTTACTAAGAGAGTAGAACTCAAATATGTTCTCATAAAAATAAATAAATAGGTAAATATGTGAGATAATGAATGTGTTAAATCAATTATACATAGATCAAATTAATACATTATATGCATAAATATCCTAAAATTTGACTTGTCAATTATACATCAACTAGAGGCCCAGTGCACAAAATTTGTGCATGGCCGGGGGAGGATCCCCTCAGCCCAGCCTGCACCATCTCCAATCCAGGACCCTTCAGGATATGTGCAACCTCCCTCTCACAATCCTGGACCGCTGGCTACTAACAGCTCACCTGCCAGCCTGCCTGATTGCCCCTAACTGTCCCCTTGCCAACCTGATCACCGCTAACCACCCCTGCCTGCTGGCCTGATCGCCCCTCACTGTCCCCCCTGCTGGCTTGATCTTCCCACGCAGCCTGCTGCTCGGTCGTTTGGTTGCCCCTCACTAACCCCCCTGACAGCCTGGTCACCCCATGCAGCATGACCGATCGTCTGTTTGGTTGTTTCGGTTGTGACGGTGGCTTAGGCTTTTATACCGATAGATAAATCTGAGAAAAAATTGCTGTGCACAATATTGAGGAACAAGACATTCCTTGGTTAGACATGGGCAGGTGAAGTGGTGTGGGACTAACATAGTGCCTCTTTGTAATTAAAACCTTCCTCAGAAATTAAATTCAATTTAAAATTTTGACATGAAAATCTTGACTGCACTATGAAATACATTAGCCTTTAGAATTTATTTTTGGGAAATATCTACACTAACATAATGGAATAACTTAAAGAGAGGAATGTATGCCCATATATGTCTTAGTGAATAACTGGGCCAAAGGAAAACATATTTATCACATAAGATCATAGATTCTTAATAAAATGAATATTTCCTTTTTTGTCTCATAAGCTTATGAGTCTTTACCTCTGGGAAATTTGTAATTTATGCCAAAAAGGTAAAAATAATATTTTTGTTTTCATGAGTTCGTTTCTTTTTTTTTTTTTTAAATAAAGGAATTACAGTACCAATGTGAAATTTGCTACTTCAGCATTGCTGTCATTATGATAAATAAGGACACGCTTATTTGCTCTATTGATTGGTAGAAAAAAATAAAGGACATGAATACTATGATATTAACATGGCCACTTGCCACTTTTGTATTCATGGACCCATCCTGCAAGATCTCAAGAAAAAGAGGCCTTGCAACTGACCACCTAGCTTGAATAATGACCTAAGTACTAAAAAATGGTCATTTCATTCTGATGTAGTCTCTTTTCTCATTTGTTGTGTCTGTCTAGAACCTCAATTTTATTATTAAAGTTGGAATGATAACTGATAATTACATTAGGTAAATATCTCCTGAGGTTAAAGATCACTTCAAGAACTAATGTCTCTTTCAGATAATTTTACAGTTAATACTATCAGTATCTCAACTCCTTATATTGAAAAATGTACTGAAGAGTTTTAAAACTGTGTCCATTTGAGCTTATAGGTCTGTATGATTGTGTTTCTAAGCATCTACGGTTTCAATCAATAGAGGGGTTCCTGTTTCTTCAGTAAATTATTCATTTTTTTCTACATACTAGAACATTGTATGCATTCTCGATATTTTCATCAGATCTATTTTTTTTCAGTTAATTATTTTTCTGTATTTTAGATCTATTATAAACTAGCCAGTGAGATTTTAATTTTATTGATTACAATTTTTGTTATTGTGTGTGTCTGTTCTTTTTGAAAATAATTTTGGTCTTTTTATAAGTAGATTGTTTCTCCTCATACTACAATACTTTATATCTTTGCCATTTAACATTTATTTATAATCTCCATCTAATATTTACATATATGAGGTTCTTGAGGTATAATCATGTTGCTTCTTATGTGAGATTAATTTTACCTAACTGAGGTTTGGGGTGAATGTGTTTCCCTTATGAAAAGTTTTCACTTGCTTCTACCAATTAATTCAGAGCTATTTTCAGCCTGGGACCACCTTTTAATGTTAATTTCCAGTCCAAGATTTTTTCTAACTTGCAGATATCAAGTTAGAGCAAGATTGGAATCCAAAATCTTTTTGATATTAGGTCTAAGACCACCTATGCTCAAGATAGACCATTTTATTTGCACTAAGAAACTGAGCCAAGAAAGTCATGTTTTCCTATTGTCTTAATCTGTTTGACTGAGGGGCATCTTTTCTATTCTACCTTTTCATTGAGAATATAATCATCAAAACTAAGGATTTGGGGAAAGATCTAAATGTCAACTCTATTTCAGGTAGGACCAAGAACTCATCTTTTGTTACCCATGGCCATTAAAATTCTAAATTCTTGGTAATCAAGGCCAGAAATCTTCCCATGAAAACCTATTTATCAATCCATTTTGCTACTCTGCTTTCAATTTTTTATCCTAGAAGATTTCCCTTAATTTCATGTGAGCTTACTTAATATAAATCTTAACAAATGATATATTTATTCAAAGTTTTTCTTTGCTTTGTTATTGGAGTTTTATCAAATTATATAGTATAAACATAATCACATCAATATAAACATATCTAGTCATAAACAAAAATATTTATTAGGAATATTCTAATGTTCTTATATATTTAGCTTCTCATAACTTGGTATCCTTATCATTCATCTCATCTCCTAAAACATCATGCTTTCTGGCTCCATCATTATTCTATGGTAGTGTAGTTTTCTTCCCTCTTTTCCCCTTAGATAAACTCTATTCCATTAAAAATGTAGCATCTATAGATACTTTAGCTGCAACTACAGACATAATAAAAGGGGTATGATTTTAATACACATATAATGAATATTGAACTTCTTCATTAACACTCTACACTAGAGTAATTGAAAATCATGGCACTGTTTTTAAATATTTTACTTTCTTCACCTGAAATTCAGAGAAGTTATAACACAACTTTTCTGTAGTGCTTCAATATGTCTCTTGAAATTTTTAGACGTGCCACCCAAATTATTAATGCTAACTATATTATTGCTGAAAGAAAAGCTAAGAACACCTTGAATATCAAGTTCCTGATGCTTTAAATGACATGGCATAGTCCATTTTTGGTAATTGCTATTGAAACCAAATTGGTCAAAGTATTTATTCCAAGACTGTCATGATGGTATTTTCAGTTTTGGGCCATATTTCATTATCTTATTAGCCATTAACACAGCTATTTGAACAGCGGTATATATACCATGCTAATGATCGTTGAGATTCAGAGACAAGAAAGGCCCATTGAGATTCACAGACATACTCTGCTGTAAAATAGTATGAGTAGTTAAGAGAAGTAAAAATTGTAGTGTGAGAGGAATGTGAGTGAAGGTAACAGGTGGAGGCTCAGTAGGCACATCTGTGTCAGAGTTCAGCAACATGAACAATAATCAACAGTCCTTGTATTGCACAGACAAAGCCATTCTGAGTATCAGCATCACATAGTAGAAATTTAGCTTGGATTTCAGATTTTGAAAAGAATATGTAAATAGGAAAGAAGCGGTACCATTATTTCTAAGTCATAATTATCACTTGCAAGGGATTTAGAGAAGTAGTAAATAAAGGTTAAAACACAATTGAATTGAAGTCAATCTGGCAAGAGACTGGTTGAAAATTTTGGTGGACAATCCACATTGTAAGGTTAGTTTTTGTATTCCCTTTGTTAAAGCCCGCACTGATTACAAAAACTAACTTCCCTGGGTCCTTCTCATGCATTTTTCTGTATCTACATAGCCTTTCCTTTTGTCCCTTCATCTTTCTACTTCTGTTGACACATAGCTAATTATTCGGTTTTATTTTAATCAGGTAAGATGCTGGATAAGTAGTGTTTGTTAGTCTTGTTGGATTTATGCATAATTATAACACACATTTTAGTATATAATGTTAGATCACTCCATTTTCATCTGCTTACTATTGAAAGAGGAAATTTTTATTAATCCATATTTATAAGTATGATAAGCAGTGTAGATGAATTAGCTTATAGAGTAAAATATGATTTCAATAATAGCTACAACTAGTTCTTATATGTTAAAAATATAGTTAGGATTATTAGATAATAACTCTTAATAAATTGAATGTGTTTTTATTAACAATTCCTCAAGTTTTTAATTAGTACTATTTTTAGAGACTGGTTTTATGTTTCAGGCATTTATGTTAGAAAAAAATCCTTTTCATTATACTGCACAACTATGCTTTTCAAGAAACTGCCACAATTATCTTTGCTTCTTATAATTGTTTTAAATTTATATATGAAGCTAATGTTGTATAATGGAACCTCAGTTTGTAGAGTTATACCCAGAAAACTCTGGAAAGTCTTTCTTTCATCCCAGAGATGTAAGTAAATAATTAGTGACCAATTTGAAAACAAATGAAGGCATTGGCTCTGCATTTATTTAAATAACACATTTTCTGCACCGCATACCCAAAGTGTCCTTCTCAATGGGAAACATAAATCTCTTTATCTACACAAACCATTGTTGCACTTTTCCCCCTTTTACCATTAATTCTGAGCTAAAATTACCATGTGAATTAGATTAACAATCATCTAGAAAAATATTGACATTTATATTATTAGTCAAAGCTTCATTTTTATTCACAGTGTTCTTGCTAGGAAGGAACTATGCAGCCAGACCTATGAAGTGATATAACTTGGGAATAAAATTTCTCTAAATTCTATTTTTTTTTTATCTTTCCCTTTCACATTTAGAGTGCCCAGAAATCACTATCTGCTAGGCTCTTAGCTACCTTTAGTTTTTTACTGTCCACTCAAAACTACTACTGTTCTGTCTCTGTGAATGCCTCTGTGACTCACACAAAGAATGTTTATACTTAAAAAAGTGACACCTTTATTATATGTGACTTTTAATGTTACACATGCAAAATCAAATACCAGATCTTGATTATTTTTTATGTTTCATAGAAGTGATAGATGTGTAGGAAATGCCAAAGAAAATGCCCCACATGGTATTTCTATTTAGTTTTGGAGTCTGTTATTTATTGGTTTTAGTACTAAAGGATAATAATTGTAGACAATTGTATTATTCTACCTAATTATTTTCTATGAAAGGTTATATTTTATGAGACAGTTTGTTCTGATTTGAAGCATATTGAACAAAATAACTTTAAGAACCCAAGTTAGTAAGTTGAAAGACTGTCTGTTTCTATTTTATATCACTGCAAAAGAATACTTCTAAAAGAATAAGGATTGAACTTGTCTTTGGACTTTAAAATAAGCTACTATGCTTCAGTTGAATGGTTTGAGGCACAGTGAATTAAGCTTAATAAAGTCTTTCAAATCCTCAGTGTAAAAGTAATGAGTGTGCAGGAACATTCTAGTGAAGGGCAAATTTATGTTTGCAACAACAAGCTTTTCTTCCCTTTGTGGTTAGAAGTATTTTCAATTGTTACGGTGAAAATAAAAATGCCAGGAAAAAAATCATGTTTAGCTTGGAAGTTTGGTGCTCTGGAAACCAGGGGACTGATTAGCAGGGTATCTTTTATCCTAAAGAATGTCACATGCCCACACATAGTGTATATGAAATGCATGAATTGCTTCTTCTTACACCCTCTCCTCCCCTGAGTGGGAAGGCGTAGGTGAGAGGGTCAAGTGTAATTAGGCCTTCCTGCAAAGCTCTCTTGGGGAGGTCTGGTAGAGCCCTCCCAGGTGGGGTTTAAGGCTGACTGGCAGGGCTGACTGTTCGGAGATGTAGTAACAAGATTTTGGTCCTAATCAAAAGCAAATAAAATGTCACATCACAAAGGAATTATACTTGAGTGTCCCCTGTGATAAGTAGCACTCATTAATAAACTTGAAACTGGGAAAGTAAAACATATTAGTTGTCACCTTAAAAGGAGGATTCAAAACTTTTGTGAGAATGTTTGCAAAATCCTATTAGCCATTCCCAGCCTCTTCTGGCATACCTATTACAACATGAAACTTTCAAGAAGAGAGGGCAGGAAAAACTACTTTTATTTGACTTGCAGGAATTTTGAGTGGAGACTTATTCCTATTCATACTTGATTCTAAAGTATTCATACAAACCCACTGTACTTTTTATGAAAGTTTTCCACTTTATGGATGACTCTCTTCTGGTGGGCATCAAATCATGTGTGGGGAATATGTAAAGTATTTCTGCAAACAATTATTGACACAATCACATGTATCAATGAACATGTAAATAGTGGTGAATTACAAGTGACTTTTTAGCTATAAATATGCCATTACCTAATTAGTGCTTATTTATAGCTACTAAAATTTTGAATAAAGGCCTAGCCATCACTTTGGTAATGTCTTCATTGACAAAACCAAAATTTTTCACCCCTGAGAAGGAAAGGATCGGTGAGTCAATATTTTTCATTTTGCTTCTCCAGAACCTCTAAAATATAATCCATTTCATTTACTCTTCTTTGCTCTTTCTCTAGATACCTTCCTTCTTAAATTTAACAAATATTTCTCAGTTAGCAAATAAAATACTGTATTTGACATTACAGGAAATAAAAAAAATAAAGAGGTATTTGCTCTATAATAATTTACATTAATTGGAGGGCTCTTTATGTACACTCTTTTATCTCTCTGATAGAAAACAACCATGCTTACCTTGTTCTTGCATTTGTTTTATTACAAACACCCACCTCTACATTTTTGTGTTTATCATTCATGCTCCCTTGAAATGGCCTAAACTCCTCTAAGTCATAGTCTTTCAAATGCCAACTCAAGTCACACCCTCTCTGTGAATCTTTACTTGCACCAATCATATCTTCCTTTTTTCAACAAACAGCATTTTTAATAACACTCTGCTCTGCATTATTTTATCTTTTATGTATAGACCCTATCTTTATAAATTGATTATTAATTATTAACAAGTAACACTGATTTTTTTGACTTGCAAATTTTATATATATATATGTACTAGAGGCCTGATGCACAAAATTTGTGCATGGGTAGGGTCTCTAGGTCTGGCCGGTGATCAGGGCCGATCTGTGGGGTGACTGGCAGGGCAATCAGGGGTCTCCTGTTGGGACCAACCTGGGCTGGCCTGGTGCCTCCCACTCGCCAGCCTCGCCCCGCCCCCCCTTCCTATCCCCTCCTGCTGTCGCCGCTGGTTGCCTCCTTCTGCAGGAGGTGGCCAGCAGGGTGATCATGGGGGGGCGGGTGCTGGCACCCACCTTGGCTGGCCTGGGGCCTGTGGGCTGGGGGCAGCTCCTGTCATCTGCCCCCTGGTGGTCGTTCCACTGTTTGATTGATTTGCATATTAGACTTTTATTACATAGAATATATATATATATATATATATATATATATATATATATATATATATATATATATTTCAGAGAGGAAGGGAAAGGGAGAATCATTGGCTGCCTCCTGCATGCCCCTAATTGCAGATTAAGCCTGCAACCCAGGCATGTGCCCTGACCACAATCAAACCCAGGACACTTCAGTCTGTAGGCTGACACTCTATCCACTGAGCACAACCGGCTAGGGCTGACTTGCAAATATTTAACAATAGAAGAGAATTAAACAATGGAAACTTGAATCACAGAATGCAGAAAGGATGTCATCTTAAATTATATGTTCCCTTCCTTCATGTTCCATTGGTAACAGAAATGCCTGGTCCACATATTTTAGATTCATTGTCATATATGTGGTGTTGTTTTATAGTTGTATACACAATTGTTTAAGTGGATGCTTAATAAATAAATGTAAAATTTTAGCAACCTGTCACCAGGTGGTGACAAAGTCACAGTGGTCCACAGTTTCAGCCATCTCAGACTGTAAGTCATAAACACTTGAATTCATAACAATATTACACAATCATATGCATGTAATCTCAGATTATTTTCTTGACATTTTCTCTCCTAAATTCTGAAAGTACACAAGTAACCATGCACTCAGATTGGAAGACTTTCTTCGGTTCTCTGGCCATGTAAGACACATACTCATATATGTACCAATTTCTTCTCTCATTCAGCTCTCAGAGACCTGAACGTGTCAAAAGTTTGGCTTCCATTTTTTTCTCTCAATTAAAAATTACTGACACATTCTTGATTCTTGTGAAAACTTACCCTCTTTTCTTTAAATGTCAGAAGGAGAAAAGATAAAAAATACAATAAATCTCTATTCAAATTTTAAAATAATTTATAAATTTACATCTATTATTTCACAATTAAAAGGAGGAATTTGGCTTCTGGTTTAAGGCCTCTTATTCTATGGTTTGGTCTCACTCTTTCAAACTTACCTACCACATTGAAATATTATATAAGCCAGTTAATATGCTCCAGTTGCTGTCCTCTAAACATATCCCATATTTTTCAGACTTTGTACCTTTATAAGGCTTGTATATTCCATGTTTTCTGTGCCAATCAGAATCTCACCATCATGTCAGGTACTGTCCAAATGTCACCATCTACATAGAACTTTCCTGAAGTCCACCGCTCTTTTGGATTCTTTCCTCTCCTAAATGCTTTTATCAGCTTCTTCCTTCCTTCCTTCCTTCCTTCCTTCCTTCCTTCCTTCCTTCCTTCCTTCCTTCCTTCCTTCCTTCCTTCCTTTCTTTCTTTTAAATAATACATTTGTGTTGTTTTTTTAAAAAATATATATATTTTTATTTATTTCAGAGAGGAAGGCAGAAGGAGATAGACATAGAAACATCCATGTTGAGAGAGAATCATTGATCAGCTGCCTCCTGCAAGTCCCCCACTGAGGATCAAGCCCAAAACCCGGGCATGTGCCCTTGACCAGAATCGAACCTGGGACCTTTCAGTTCACAGGCCAATGCTCTGTCCACTGAGGCAAACCGGTTAGGGTTTATGGCAACCAAGTATTGTACATATTTTCATAGCCTTGTTTTACTTCCTGTGGAACTTAGAGCATCATATAACATAGTCCAAGCTAATGTCTCTTCTGGTAGATCTCCCTGTATCAGGCTTTGTCCTGTTCATCACACAAGAACTCAATGATCTAATGTGAACAGAAACATTATATACATCATCACTTAGCTTTTGAATTGCCTTGGGTTATAGATACTCTATTAAAAATGGACTTAAAATTTTAGAAGAGAAATTAGAGAAGTCTTTATTATGTATACACACATGCACACAGTTTTAACTATATCTGTTCGGATATAGGACACATTTTTGGACAACTATTTTAAGGTTTTTAAATGTTTCACACTAAGTGGTAAAACAGAGGGAAAAGAGATCTTGTTTTTTAGGTTTTAGACTAATCAGAATTTACTAATGGATTTTTTTTTTAAATGGGAATTTAGAAGATATTGTGTGACAGACCAGAGGATACACTGAAAGGGCATGAAGGGAAATTTGAGGTGGTGGGGAGCAAGGAATCACTAAAGTGATAGATTAGATAGAAAAGTGGGGAAAAAAGTTCATATAAATAAATTAGTGGCTGAAATAAATTATTGCATGTGCGCTTAAGAAGCTTGAATGATATGTGGAAGACAAGTGGGTATAAGTAGAATGATTTAAAGAGAAAAATTATATTTATAAAGTGGGAGAAATGTGTGGTTTTACAGTAAAGCATTTTAAGTACATAAGAATGAAAGGGGAAAAAGTCATAGGCAGTTATAAAAAATGAAGTTTCCTTAATAAAAATGTGAAAATCAAGCATAGAAAATGATTCATTGCTGAATGAAGGGCAAGCCACAGATCTCTAAAAGTCATCTCAGTATGTTGACCTTTGTAGATTGAAGAACAAATAGAAAATGCCAACAGGGCATCCACAATCAGCACAAAGGAAGGCAAAGTTATTAGAAGAGCCATAGATTTAAGCTACTATTGTGCAAAAAAAATCTTTAAAATGACAAGGACCATAGTACTGGGAAAACAAAACTAGGAATGATTTTTAAAAATGGCTAAAATTATATGCATCTCCATTGTAAAATTCTTTAGAATTTTATCTAACAAATATAATTTTTAGAATATATCTAATAAATATACATCTAAAAATATTTTTAAAAGTATTTTATTTCCAATAATATATTTAAGAATTTATTTTAGCAATTACATATTTACATTTATACATTAGGATAAGACTGATCTTTATTTTTATCACAATCTTTATCATAATCTTTGTGATTATGGTCAAACCTCTTATATTTTTTTGTTTTTATTTTCTTTATCTGTAAAATATGAGTAGTACTGCCCACTGATTACAATACTTGGACGAGCTTGTCAACAAGTAAAGCTTTGATAAATTTGATTATATATTGTACTGCTTTGTAAATAATACCCCCTCACACTTAGTAAAGATAGTTTTTATTTGAATATTTAACAGTGTGTTAATTTTTCAATATACTGCTATAGTGCATGACTTTTTATACTGCTATAGTGCATGACTTTTTTTTTTTCTTAGTAGTATTTTTTTTTTTATTGCTTAAAGTATTACAAGGGGTATTACATATGTATCCATTTTATCCCCCCGCCCTAGACAGTCCCCTAGCCTCCCCTATCACCCAGTGTCTTATGTCCATTGGTTATGCTTATATGCATGCATACAAGTCCTTTAGTTGATCTCTTACCCCCCTACCTCCTGCCCCCCAACCCTCCCCGGCCTTCCCGCTGCAGTTTGACAATCTGTTTGAGGCAGCTCTGCCTCTGTATCTATTATTGTTCAAAAGTTTATAATGGTCTCTATTGTCCATGAATGAGTGAGATCATGTGGTATTTTTCCTTTATTGACTGGCTTATTTCACTTAGCATAATGCTCTCCAGTTCCATCCATGCCGTTGCAAATGGTAAGAGTTCCTTCCTTGTTACAGCAGCATAGTATTCCATCGTGTAGATGTAAAAGAAAGATAAACAATCCAATCAAAAAATGGGCAAAGGACCTAAATAGACACCTTTCAAAAGAGGACATCCAGAAAGCCAAGAGACATATGAAAACATGCTCAAAGTCACTAATCATCCGAGAGATGCAAATCAAAACAGCAATGAGGTACCATCTCACACCTGTCAGACTGGCTATCATCAACAAATCAACAAACGACAAGTGCTGGAGAGGATGTGGAGAAAAAGGAACACTTGTGCACTGCTGGTGGGAATGCAGACTGGTGCAGCCACTATGGAAGACAGTATGGAGTTTCCTTAAAAAACTGAAAATGGAACTCCCATTTGACCCTGTGATCCCACTTCTAGGAATATATCCCAAGAAACCAGAAACACCAATCAGAAAGGATATATGCACCCCTATGTTCATAGCAGCACAATTCACCATAGCTAAGATCTGGAAACAGCCTAAGTGCCCATCAGTAGATGAATGGATTAGTGCATGACTTTTGAAGTTAAGTTCAAGCTTAGAAACTAGGCTTTCTAAAAAATTAAAGGTCTGGTTCTTCAACAATCTTATTTCATCTCCTATAGATCTCTTTTACTCTCACCCTCCAAAACAGCCTTCACATCACCACACCCAACATTTCCATTAATTACTTAAGTGTAGAAATATTTTCTTTTTCAGGAGCAAGGTAGTTTTAATTGAATAAAGAAGAATCCATCTAGGATACAAAATCAGCAAAGCAAATAAAAAAGAACAAGATTGCCCTAACCGGTTTGGCTCAGTGGATAGAGCATCAGCCTGCAGACTCAAGGGTCCTGGGTTTGATTCCAGTCAAGGACATGTACCTTGGTTGGGGCACATACCCAGTAGGAAGTGTGCAGGAGGCAGCTGATCGATGTTTCTCTCTATCTCTCTTCCTTCCTCTCTGTAAAAAATTAATAAAATATATATTTTTAAAAAGAATAAGATCAACCAGGACATATTTTGGCTTTCAAGGTTTATATGTAAGATGTTGTACCACGATGATTTATTTATTCTTTAAAACCTATGGTGTATGTGTGTGCAAACTCTTGTGAAAGCAACCATGTGATTATATAAAATTTAACTGCTTAAAAGCCCTAGAATGCAGCCTCATCTATGAAAACCAATGAAACTGATGAAGTGCTTCATGGTTGTAATGGCTTCTCATTTGGTCCAAACAACTGATCCGTTAAAATTTGTTGAATCAAAACATAGCAGCTGGGCCCAGCTGCGGTGGATCAGTAGTTGAGCATTAACATATAAACTGAGAGGTTACAGTTTGATTTATGGTCAGGGCACATGCCCAGGTTGCAGGCTCAATCCCTGGGACATGCAGGAAGCAGCTGATCAATGATTCTCTCTCATCATTGATGTTTTCATCTCCCCCCCTCCCTTCTTCTCTGAAATCAATTTAAAAAATAAAAAATATGTATTTTTAAATATAATGATAAAATTCTTTATTATTTGTAAAATCCTACAGTCAGTTTTTTACAAATAATAATATTACTATATTATAACTAGCAGAGTTAATTGAAAAAAATATTAGAAGTGTTCAATATTATGAGACTAAAGGAGTAAAACTATATGATCATATAATACATGTATGTAAAACTCTAATCACATTTTAAGATTTCTTAGCAATTACAGAATGAAAGGGAATTACTTACTAGTACATTAATAATGATCAATACCAAAAATGTATGCCAAACATTATGTTTAATAATGAAACATTAGAGACAATCTCTTTAAAAACTGGATAATAAAAAAAAAAAGTCTGCTATCACTGTTGCTTTTCAACACTGTAGTTGAAAAATCTAGCCAGTGCTATAGGACAAGAAAAGTAATTAAAGTGATGATAAATTGAGAGGGCAGATGCAAAGGGCCAAGTTCTCTAAAGAGAAACATTAGGGAAATTGTTAGAATTAATAATTCTGAGAAAAGGGAAGAAATTAGGTTAGTTTATAGCCTGAAGAGAGTTTACAGAAATCAAAACAAGGAAAGGGAACCCAAACAGATCTCAGTAACTTCCTTGAGTTGAAGACATATAATTGGGAGCTCCGGTTGGCCATGGCAGCTAGAGATTGAAAGACTTAGTTGCAGATAGGAGAGAGCTGCAGAAGGAGCTCAAGTCATCATGCAGAGGATCAGCCTTAATTGATTTGATAAGTAGTAATCAGTGTAGGTTTGTAAGGAAAGTATCCTAGGATGGGGTAAGTACCATCTGAAGGGAGTGGGATTTCACAAAAGTAGTTTACATTGGAGCAAAATCAACATTTAAAATAACACATAATACATATGGAATATTGAGCAAAAAGAAAAAAAAGAGACAGAGAAAACTCACAATCACAGACAATAGTGTGATGATTGCAGCGGGGAAGGGTTTAGAAGGAGGTGGAGGAGGGTATAGGAAGAATAAATGGTGATGGAAAAAATAAATAGGGAATCAGGTAGAGAGTGACTCAGTAGTGAGGAAAAATTAGCCTTAAAGTTTTCTCTGTTCATCTGATAAAGCTTAAAAGCAAACATCAAAAAGATCAAGCTCTTTAGAAATAATTTACCAATTTGACAGGATAAAATTCAAGAATGTTGTTTTAAAAAAAAAAAATACTTGACTAACCACAACTCAATAATGAAAAAATCCACATCTGTCATCTCTTCAAAAATTAACATGCATGCAGAGAAGCAAAAATATATGACAAAGTGAAGAGAAAAATAAATCAAAACTAAACCAGACTTTTTCTGTTCTATCATGTAATGAGCTTGAAACCAATAATAAACATGTTTCCTTAGATTCATTAGAGAACTTAGGTAACTGGTTATATTTTTGTTTCTAAATTGGAGAAACTGGGGAACACATAGGATTGCAGTTTACTAGAGCAGAAGTTCAGGAACAGAAGCTCACTACAAGAGCCAGCACCAGATTCCCTTTACCCAGAACATCAAGTCCAGCTTTCTATAAAACAATTACAAGACATATTAAAGACAAAATAACCCAATTTAAAGAGACAGAACAAACATCAGAACCAGGTTCAGATATGGCAGACATTAAAACAAAATAATGTAAAAAAAAAAAAAGAGTAGAAAACAAAACCAAATAAAAAATAAACAAAGAACAGGAAGAAATAGAAAATGGCAATATACATGGTAGAATAAATTTTACTATATTAACAATTATTTTAAATGTGAATAGTCTAAATATACCAATTAAAAGACAGAGATTACCAGAGATCAGAGTGTATTAAAAAATTCCAGCTATATATTGTTAACAATAACACATTTTTTAAAATTAAATTAAATTAAATTTATTTTCTTTATGGATTAAGGTATTACATATGTGTCCTTATCTCTCCATTGTCACCCCCCACCCACTCATGCCCTCATCCCCCCAGTGTCTGTGTCCATTGGTTAGGCTTATATGCATGCATACAAGTCCTTTGGTTGATCTCTCCCTCTTACCCCCACCCTCCCCTGCCTTCCCTCTGAGATTTGACAGTCTGATTGATGCTTCTCTGTCTCTGGATCTGTTTTTGTTCATCAGTTCATGTTGTTCATTATATTCCACAAATGAGTGAAATCATGTGATATTTATCTTTCTCCAACTGACTTATTTCACTTAGCATAATGCTCTCCAGGTCTATCCATGCTGTTGCAAATGGTAGGAGTTCCTTCCTTTTTACAGCAGCATAGTATTCCATTGCATAGATGTACCTCCATTTTTTAATCTGCTCATTTGCTGATGGGCACTTAGGCTGTTTCCAAATCTTAGCTATTGTAAATTGCGCTGCTATGAACATAGGGGTGCATATATCCTTTCTGATTGCTGTTTCTACGTTTTTAATAAAAAGACAGATATAAAATAAAGGGAGAGACAGTTATATGCCATGCTAACACTAATAAAAATAAAACTGAAATGGCTACATTATTTTCAGCAAAGCCAGAGCAAGAGAAATTCTCAGGAAGATGAAGGTTATTACATTGTGATAGTTTATCTTCAGGAAACTTAAAAATCTTTAATATGTATGTACTTAACAAGGGAACATCAAAATAAGTAAGGTAAAAATTGACAGTATTGCAAGAACTAGATGAACCCACTATTATAATCGAAGACTTCAACATGCCTCTATCAAGAACTGAAATATCTAGTAGGCAGGAAATGAGTAAGGACATAGTTGAACTCAACAATGCCATCAATCAACCAGATATAATAGACATCTAGAGATTACAACAGTCAACAAGAGCAGAAAACATTTTCTTCTCAAGCTCACATGAAACGTTAATTGATATAGACTACATCGTGGGACATAAAATGTACCTTAAAATATGTAAGAGTATATAAATCATAAAAATATGCTCTCAAATAAGAATGGAATTGAGCTAGAAACCAATAACAAAATATAGCTGGAAACTCCAAAATATTTGAAGATTAAACAATACACTTATAATTAACCCATGGGTCAAAGAAGTCTCAAGAGAAATCTAAAAATATTTCTAGCCAAATAGAAATGAAAATAAAATACCACATTTGTTTGCTATTCCAGGAATAATCCTTAAAGGGAATTTATATCAGTGAATGCATATATTAGAAAAGAAGAAAGATCAAAAAATTAATAATCTAAGCTTGCCCCTTAAAAAACTAGAAAATATAGAACACATTAAATACAAAATAAGCAGAGTAAAATAAATAATAAAGATTAACCAAGGTGTATATCAATGAAATTGAAAATAATCAATAGAGAAAATCAGTAAATCCAAAAACTGGCTCTTTAGAAAAAGCATTAAACTTGATAAATTGTGATAACTAAGGAGAAGGTAGAGAAGGCACAAATTACTAATATCAAAAGAAAAAGTTACCATCACTAATGAGCATTTGGAGATTAAAAACATACTAGAGTGATATTATAAACAAGTCTATGGCCATAAATTGATAATCTAGATAAAAGAGATTAATTCCTTGAAAATATGTAATCTACAAAAACACACACTAGAAGATAAAGGCTATCAGAATAGGCTTTTATCTATTAAAAAATAAATAATTTTTTTAAAAAATAATTTTTTGTTGTTGAAAGAATTACATATGTCTCCTTTTTCCCCTCCATTGACCCCCCTCCAGTTCAGCCCTGTGTTCCCCCTCCCAGCCCCAGGCCTTCCCCACCCTATTGCCTGTGCCCATGGGTGATGCATATATGCATTCAAGGTCTTTGGTTGATTACCTCCCACCCATCCACCCTCCCCTGCCTTCCCTCTAAGATTCTGCTTTCTGTTCCATGCTTCCATGTCTCTGGATCCACTCAGTTCATCAGTTTATTTTGTTACTTACATTCTACATATGAATGCGATCATGTGATACTTGTATTTCTCTGACTGACTTATTTCACTTAGCATGATACTTTCCAGGTCCCTCCATGCTGTTTCAAAGGGTAAGAGATTCTTCATTTTTTACTGCTGCATAGTATAAATGGTATAAATGTACCGCAGCTTTTTTTATCCACTCATCTATTGATGGGGACTTGGGCTGTTTCCAAATCTTAGCTATTGTAAATTGTGCTGCTATGAACATAGGAGTGCATACATTCTTTCGATTGGTGCTTTGGGTTTCTTAGGACATATTCCTAGAAATGGTATCACTATATCAAATGATAGATTCATATTTTATTTGTTGAGGAAATTCCATACTACTTCCTATAATATTTACACCAGTCTGGAAAAAAGAGAGAAAATAAAACAATAATTAATAATCTTCTCAAATAGAAAGCATTAGGCTTAGTTGGGTTCACTGGGAAATGTACCAAATATTTAAGGAAATATTTATGTCAATTACATACAATTTGTTACAGAAACTAAAAGCTGAGGAAATGCTTTCTAAATCATCACCTGAGACCAGCATTGTCCTAATACCATAACCAGATAAATATATAAAAGGAAGGAAAACTATAGAACAACATTTCTGATGAACATGGGTGAATATTCCTTGACAAAATAGTATGAAATTGAATTCAACAATGTAGAAAATAAATTATGCACCATAACCAATTAGAATTTAATTCAGGTGTGTGGAGTTGTTTCAACATTTGAAAATTAATTAATATAGTCCATCACATTAATAAGCTAAAGAAGAAAAATCACATGATCATATTAAAAAGAACAAGAAAAAAAAAGCATGGGGATCAACCTTAAGTGATAGTATCTTAAATGTGTGTGTGTTTTTCTCATAAGTAAGGAAGATGTGAACTTGGACTGTAACCGCCTGGGTTGTGCAGCACCACGCTGCACACTGCTGCCCCGGATGGAGAATGTATGTGCTGCCGTGCTACCTGCAGCTTCCTGGGCACCGTGTGACTGCGGGGGCTCTGGAGTTTCATCTCCCCTGTTATGGCGCGCGAGGCATTAGTGAAAGCTCTTAGACTGTCCTTTGCTGCTCGAGGTGACTCTCTATGAAGAAACAATACAACTAGTTCTAGTATACACACTGCACTCTTGTGAGGTCTCAAATGTCTCATTTGCCCAGTGACCAGACCAAACTGTTACCTCTTTTCTATTCATTTACTTGTTAAAAGTTAATAAAGCATTCAAAAGCAAAAAAAAAAAAAAGAAAAAAAAAAGGAGTTGACAAAAGCCAGAACTCATTCATGGTAAAACCTCTCAACAAACTAAGAATAAATGGGAACATCCTCAGTTTGATAAAAAAAAAAAATCGACAAAAATCCCAAAGCTAACATCAAATTTAATAATGAGAAAGAATATGCTTTCCTGTTAATATCAGAAACAGACCGCCCTCGCCTATTCTTTATATAAAAATACTCAAAGTCCTTGCTAATCAAGAAGACAATAACAGGGTATAAAAGATATACAGATTGAGAAGGAAGAAATACAACAAACTTTGTCTATAGATGACATGACTTTCCATGTAGAAAATGACAAACATTAAAAACAAATAAAACCCTCCTAGAACTAACAAATGATTAAAACAAGGTTATAGGATATGAAGTTAAAATACAAAAGACAATTTATTTTTATATACTAATAATGTAATTTTCCAATTAGAAAATAGACATTTTTTACATTAACACCTAAAATGACATACTTAGGAATAAATCTAACAAAATAGGATTAAGATTTATATGAGGAAAATTACAGTGGAATAAATCTAAGAAGAACCAAATTAAATAAGTGTCCCATATTCTTGGATTGGAAGGCTCAATGTAAAGATATCAATTCCTTACAACTTGATCTCTTTCAATAAAAATTCCAGAAAAAAATCTCAGCAAGTTATTATATCCTATCTAATAAAAGAGAAAAATGGTAATTGGCGTACGACGATACCCTTTTCATTGGCTAATCAGGGCTATATGCAAATTAACTGCCAACTATGATTGGCAGTTAACTGCCAACAAGATGGCGGTTAATTTGCATATGTAGGCACAATGCAGGGAGGCGAAAGGGAAAGCAGGACGAAGCCCCCTGCCACTGACAGTGATTGGAAACCCAGGGGGGAGCTAAGAGCTGGGGGGCAGGGCAAAGGCGGCCCTGGGGCCGCCTTTGCCCTGCCCCCCAGCCATGATCGGAGAATCAGGCGCCTTTGCTGCCCTGGCCAGTGATAGCAGGAAGTAGGGGTGGAGCCAGCGATGGGAGCTGGGCATGGTCGAAGCTGGCAGTCCCGGGAGCTAGGGGTCCCTTGCCTGGGCCTAAAGCGGAGCCCACGATCGCGGGGCCGCTGCAGCTGCGGGTCCCCGCTGCCCAGGCCGGACACCTAGGCCAGAGGCGTTAGGCCTGGGCAGGGGCGGAGCCTGCAACGTGGGGAGCTGGGGGTCCCCTGCCCAGGCCTGACACCTCTGCCGGAGGCCTCAGGCCTGGTCAAGGGGCCGATCCGGTGATTGGTGATCGGAGGGTGATGAGGGTCAACTCCTCTGGCCGAGGCATCAGGCCTGGGTGGGGGGCGGAGCCGGGGATTGGGGGGATATGATGGTCCCCTTGCCCAGGCCTGAAGCCTGGGTCAGAGGCATCAGGCTTGGGCGGGGGGTGAAGCAAGCGATCAGAGGGAGATGGGGGTCCCCTGCCGAGGCATGATTCCTGGGCCAGAGGCCTCAGGCCTGCGCGGGGGCCAGAGCCAGTGATCAGGGGGAGATTGGGGTCCCCTGTCCAAGCCTGACACCTCTGGCGGAGGCGTCAGGCCTGGGCAAGGGGCCGATCAGGCGATTGGAGGGTGATGGGGGTCAACGCCTGAGGGCTCCCAGTATGTGAGAGGGGGCAGGCTGGGCTGAGGGACACTCCCCTCCCCACACACACCCAGTGCACGAATTTCGTGCACCGGGCCCCTAGTATATATATATAAAAATTTCTTCTAAAGTTTATATGTAATTGCAATTGTTCCAGAATAGTCAAGACATTATTGATGGAGAACAGTCAGAGCACCACCCTCCCTGACTTAAAATACATACTATAAGACTACAGTCATCAAGACAGTGTGGCATGGCAAAAGAATAAACAAATATATTAATAGAACAGAATAAAGAGCCCAGATTTATAACCACACAAATACAGTTGACTTATGTTGGAACAAGGAGCAAAGACAATTTAATGGAGAAAAGATAGGTGGAACAACTATACATCTGATGTAAAAATATAAACCTAGACACATTCAGAGTTTTCATAAAAATTAATTAAAAAATGTGACATATACCTAAGTTAAAGCACTATAAAAAATCCTAGAAGATAACATAGGTGAAAATTTAGGTTCAGCAATGATTTTTTTTAGATAGAATATCAAAACCATGAACTTTAAAAGACAATATCAATAAGTGGGACTTCATTAAAATAAAAACATTTCACTCAATTAAAGAAATTATGAAAATCCAAGCAACAGACTAAGAAAAAATATTTGTAAAACAAATATAACTTAAAGGCCTGGTATCAAAAATAAAATGAAATTAGCCCTGACCAGTTAGCTCTGTTGGTTAGAGTGTCAACCCAATAGACGAAGGTTGTGGGTTTGGTCCCTAATCGGGGCACTACAAGAATCAACAAATGAATGCATAAATAAGTGGAACATCAAATCGATGTATCTCTTCCTTTCTCTCTTTTTCATTGTCTCAAGTCCATCAATAAAAATAATAAAATAAAATTAAGTAAACCTCATTTTTTAACAATAGGAAAACAAACAACTCAATTGAAAAAGGGCAAAACATTTATACAAACACATAAATGTATCACCAAATATATCCAGATGCCAAAGAAACATGAAAATATGCTCAACATCATTTGCCATTAGGAATTACAAATTAAAAGCACAATGAAATACTACTACTACTACTACTACTACTACTACTACTACTACTACTCACCTATTAGAATAACTAAAATTGAAAAAAAACAACAATACCAAATGCAGGTGAGGATGTGGAGCAACAGGAACTCTCATTCATTGTGGGCAGGAAGGCAAAATGGTACAACCACTTTGGAAGAAAGTTTGACAGTTTATCACAAACCGAAACATGTTTCCATACAATCTGTCAATCATGTTCCTTGGTAGTGACCCAAATGAGCTGAGAACGTATGTCTACATACAAACATGAACATGAATATTTATAGCAGCTTTATTTATAGTTGCCAAAACTTGAAGGCAACCAAGATGTTCTTTAGTAGGTGAATGGATTTGCAAATCTGATATATCTACTCAATGTAATATTATTCAGCGTTAAAAAGAAATGAGCTATCAAGACATGAAAGACATGGCCTTATAGCTCATACTGCTGAGTGCATACTTCTGAGTGAAAAAAAGCCAATCTGAGAAGGCTACATAAAGTATGATTTTAAATGTATAATATTCTACAAAGATAAAAGTACAGTAATAGTGGAAAGATCAGTGGTTGACAATAGTATTTACAGAGGGAGGAAGGGATAATACATAGTTCACAGGAGCTTTTTAAGGCAGTGAAACTATCTATATATATATAAAAGCCTAAGTGACCATTATGACTGAATGACCAGAACGACTGGAATGACCTGTCGACCTGTCGCTATGATGTGCACTGACCACCAAGGGACAGATGCTCAATGCAGGAGCTGCCCTTGGGTGGTTAGTACACTTCTACAGCCAACCTCCTGCAGCCCCTTCCCCTGCCAGCCAACCTCGCGTGGCCCTGATTGGCCCTGATCACTGGCCAGGCCGAGGGACCCCACCCGTGCATGAATTCGTGCACTGGGCCTCCTGTTCTCTATAATGCTCTAATGGTGAATTCTTGTCACTGCACAATTGTCAAAACTCATAGATGATACATAACAAGAGTAAACTCTAATGGAAACTATGGAATTTAGTATGTAATAATGCATTAATACATTTTACTCAAATTTTCTTTCAGTCAAAACCTGCTCTAGCCCTTGCTGGTTTGGTTCAATGGATAGAGTATCAGCCCAGGGACTGAAAGTTCCCGGATTCGATTCCAGTCAAGGGTGCACATACCTCACTTGCAGGATTGATTGGGCCCTGGTTGAGGTGCTTGCAGGAGGCAAGCAATCGATGTGTCTCTTTCAAATCAATGCTTCTCTCTCTGTGTCTCTGTCCTTTCTGTCCATTTTTTCCAATGGAAAAAATATCCTCAGGTGAGGATTAACTAAAAAACCCTGCTCTAAACACTAGTCCATTTTTTTTAATTAAATCTTTATTGTTCAGATTATTACAGGTGTTCCTCTTTTTTCCTCCCTATAGCTCCCCTCCATCCAGTTCCCACCCCATGCTCTGCCCTTACACCTCCCACTGTCCTCATCCATAGGTGTACGATTTTTTTCCAGTCTCTTCCCGCACCTCCCATACCCCTTTCCCCCCCGAGAATTGTCAGTCCACTCCATTTCTATGCCCCTGATTCTATTATATTCACCAATTTATTCTGTTCATCAGATTATTTATTCACTTGATTTTTAGATTCACTTGTTGATAGATGTGTATTTCTTGTTCATAATTTGTATCTTTACCATTTTCTTCTTCTTCCTCTTCTTAAAGGATACCTTTCAGCATTCCATATAATACTGGTTTGGTGGTGATGAACTCCTTTATCTTTTTCTTATCTGTGAAGCTCTTTATCTGGCCTTCAATTCTGAATGATAGCTTTGCTGGATAAAGTAATCTTGGTTGTAGGTTCTTGGTATTCATCACTTTGAATATTTCTTGCCACTCCCTTCTGGCCTGCAAAGTTTCTGTTGAGAAATCAGCTAACAGTCATATGGGTACTCCCTTGTAGGTAACTAACTGTTTTTCTCTTGCTGCTTTTAAGATTCTCTCTTTGTCTTTTGCATTGGCATTTTAATGATGATGTGTCTTGGTGTGGTCCTCTTTGTATTCCTTTTGTTTGGGGTTCTCTGCACTTTCTAGACTTGTAAGTCTATTTCTTTCACCAGGTAGGGGAAGTTTTCTGTCATTATTTCTTCAAATAGGTTTTCAATATCTTGCTCTCTCTTTTCTTCTGGCACCCCTATAATTTGGATGTTGTATGCTTGAAGCTGTCCCAGAGGCTCCTTACACTATCTTCATATTTATGGATTTTTTTTTCTTTTTGTTTTTCTTGTTGGGTGTTTTTGCTTCTTCATATTTCAAATCTTTGACTTGATTCTTGTGATCCTCTAGTCTGCTGTTGGATCTCTGTATAATATTCTTTATTTCAGTCAGTGTATGCTTAATTTCTAGTTGGTCCTTTTTCATATCCTCGAGGGTCTCACTAGATTTATCGAGGTTCTCACTAAATTTATTGGCGGTTTCTAGAAAATTCTTGAAAAACCTTATAATCGTGGTTTTGAACTCTATATCCAGTAGTTTGCTTTCCTACATTTCTGTCATTTGTGACCTGTTTCTTTATCTCTGCATTTTGGCTGCTTCCCTGTGTTTATGATAGAGTGGCTTTCTTTGCTAGGTGTCCTATATGGCCCAGTGGCTCAGCCTCCCCAATTACCTGAAGTGGACACTCTTGATGAACTCCTTTGTGGGCTTTGTGCACCAAGTTAAGCCTTGATTGTTGTTGGTATCACTGGGAGGCATTGACCTCCAGGCCAATTGGCTGTGAGAATCAGCTGTGTTTAAGGTGGGAGAACTTCTGTGCTGCAGACACTCTTATGGGGTAAGACTTGCTTCACTGTGGCTTTGGTGCTCACTGAGTCTTCCCCCTGAGTGTGTCCCATGTGGATCTGAGGAGTTGTAATCTGGATGGTCCCACTCTGACCACTAGGTACACTGGTTCTTGGATCTCTAAGGAGGTGCTAATTTAGCCTCTGCCTGAGGCGACCCAGCAGGAGCTATGGAAAAATCTGCAGATTCCTCTTCTTTGTTTGGGGTTTGGAGGTGCCCAAATGAGGCCCAGCTGTGAAGCAATGCAAGCTGCTGTGGGGCTTTGGGCCTTCTTTTGGATGTTCTGGGTCTCTCTGACCTAGCTGCAGTTTGTTAGGTAATTTTAGATTGCAAAGGGCCAGGCCCTCTCATATGCAAAAGCCTCTACACACAGCTTAGGTGGGGCAGGGTTTCAGGGAATCAACGGGGTAGAGTTAACAGCTATGGCTGATCCTCAGCCCTGCCCTAAGAGGCCCCAGGTCTCAGTGTCCAGTGGTAATCACTGCAAGTACCTCTGAGAGAAAACTGCCCTCGAGTTCTGCCCTATGCCAGACAGTGCAGTTTCTCCCCGTATGAGTCTGGGTCCCCAGAGACTCACCTGGAACTGAAGTTCAGAGCAGTTGGGAGCTTGTGTCTCCCTTCTGATTGAAAAAGACAACCATGTCCTCAGTTGCCAGCCCTTTCCGCGAGTGCCTCCGTACCTCTGCACTTTACTTCCACACCTCCTCTCTCAGTGTGCTTTTCTCTTTCCTTCTAGTTGTAGAATTTCCACTCAGCCAGCCTTCCTGTGGTTCTGGGTGATGTCCGTTTTGTCTTTTAGTTGTATTTTTTAAATGGTTGTGCAAGGCAGCAATGTCAGGTATTTACCTATACCGCCATCTTCTCTGAGCAGACTCCCACTAGTCCATTTTTGAAAACCGACTCCAAATTACCACAAATGATAGAGTTAGTAGAAAAGAACATTAAAATAGGTATTATGATTAAATTTATGTTTATAAAGATAAGAATTGATTTTTTGTCAAGTAAAAAATGGAAATTTATTGTACAGAATTAAATGTAAATTTAATAGAAAAAATGCAATGCCTGCAATAAACCAATATGCTACTATAAAGGGATAAACAAAAAATTAGACAGTGGAAAAAAACACACCAGTAAACTTAAAGATATAAAATTTATCCAAAATTAAATGAGAACACAAATAATTAAAGAGACCATTTCATATGTTGGTATTATAATGGGACTTAGGAAACAAAATTAAACAGAAGAAAGTTAAATATAAAACAGGAAATGATAAAGCCATAAAAATTGTCTACTGATAATTCAGGCCAAAGTTATAGCCCAAGAAGTTCCAAAAACTCAATTTCTTCTTCCTACATTGTCTCTAGGTACTATAGATTGTCCTGTCAAAAATGTATTAACTGGCTTTCTTTTTAAGGCACCATCACTGAGGAAGGAATTGTCTTATTACTTCCAGTGAGGAGGAGTCATCCATGACTGAGAATTTTAGCTGTGCCTCTACTGATAATAACTTAAAGATAGAGGAGCAGAAACAAGAAATGAAAAAGAAATTGGTGATATACACTTCACTTCCAGAAATTGAACAAGGTTGCCTTAACTTGCATGTTTCAAAAGTTTGATTACAAAACAGAGTCTATTTTTTGTTTCCTAATTTATTCTTAGATGTTCACTCTAGCCATTCTTTAATTGGATAATAGCCATTTTCTCACAGAGAAATGCTTATTTTAGTAACCTGAACAACATTCAGGTTTAGGGTTGCTGACTCTGCTGCAATTTAAATAACTCTTTAGCAGCATTACTGCTTTTTATTGATACTCTGATCTACTGGTGGCTCATATTTCTGATAGAACTATAAAGTCAGGCAGATATATTCTTGTCAAGATTGTTACTATAGATGTTTTATCACTTACAGACATTAAAGACAAAAAATATGACAAAAGTTAAGGTCCCTAAAAACAGAATGAAAGATTTGGCAAATTTTATAAGATTGTGTTATTTGAGTAGACATCAGGGGAATATTTACTGGTTGGAGAAGTGAGAAATTTATAGCATATACTAAAATTTAAGAGGTACACATGGTGAGTCTAAAAAAGAGCACAGATTTAAAAGAATCATGTTAGGAAGGTGAGAGGTCAGACTATGCTTTGGAAAATGAGAAAAACAAGAATTATTTGGAGAAAGAAAATCCAAAAATGATTAAATGTCACAGTTTCCAATTCCAAAAATTATAAAATGTCACATTTATGACATTGACATAAAGCTCAAAGTCAGTATGACTCCTTAATTCCCCTTTCCTCCATATTACCTAATTAATCAGTTTCTTTCAGCCTCAAAAATTATTTTTTCTTTTTAAAAATCCTACAGTTATAGTCATATTTCACATGCATATGATAATTTCCTGATTATGCCAGTAAAGCAAATTTCTGATACCTGAGCACTGACCTTATGGCTTAGAAATATGTGCTGCTATAGTTGTCCAATGCATCTCTCTCAAACTCAAATCCAATATATCATTTCTTTCATGTAAAAATATTGATAGCTCCTTCTCTCTTTTTCTCTTTTTTTCCATCCCCTTCATTAACCTATACTTCCTTTCTTGAAAATTCACTTCTTAATCCATAACCCAGCAAGGTGAGGATGCCTGGGGACAGAGAGAAGCTATAGGAAGTTAGGAAGAGAGAGGGAGCTGAGTGGCTCTAAGTCCAAGGGGATGTTAAAGATAGCAGGTGAGAGCTTGTTGGAGCTGTGGGGTGTCCTGTTGTGAGATGCCTGAACCAGAGGGATGAGGAAGGCATCCATTCAAGGTGTGGGGCCAGGGGCAAGATATGCAAGCCATGGTACAGTGAAGAGGAAGTCTGTGTGGGCCTCGGAGTGAAAGGGGATCCTGTTACATACGTGAAACAAAGTAAGGAAGGTAACCCTGGGGAAGACTGCCCACTACAAAAATTTAAGCACAAGGGTGACAGGGGCTTTCTTATTAGGGACTAGGCTGGCCCTATGTTTCTGAGCCCAGGCAGAGTGAGGAGGGCTTTATTCTCATGGGTGGTAGTGGTGGCAGCCCATGGAGGGCATTGGAGCCAGAGTAGGGTGAGGAGATTACTGGTGGGGTTGATGTGGGCTGGCTTGATGGCAAAAAAAAAAAAATATATATATATATATATATTGGTACATACAGAAAAATTAATCAAATAAGTAAATAAGGATAATGAGAGTCACACTTATTATCCAAGAGAATTACAATTAGAAAAGAACCAGGTTGATTCTAGGTATAGGGCAGGAAAATTATAAGGTGATATTAGAATATCTTATTTATAAAAGTGTGGATATATGTTTTCAAAAATTGAGAGAAATGAATAAAAGGACACAAGTGCCAGCTTGAAGGTGTTCCCACTGGTTGGAGCATCAAAATAAATAATATCAAGTGCTCTGGCCAGTATGGCTCAGTTGGTGAGGTGCCATCCTATGCACCATGAGGTTGCCACAGTTTGGGGCTCATTCCCAGGTGGGGGGCCTGCAGGAGGCAGATGATTGATATTGTACTTTCACATCAGTGTTTCTCTCTCTCCTTTTCCCTTCCTCTCTCATTGAAAAATCAATAAACTATTCTGTAAAGAAATAATAATAAGAAATTATAACTAACTAAAGAACTTATATGCATATATGCATTTCCCATGGACACAGACAACAGGGTGGTGAATGTTGGGATGGGTGGGAACTGTGTGGAGGGGGGCAACAGGAGGAGGAATATGTGATAATCTCAATAATAAAGATAAATTTTAAAAACCTCATAAAATAGGACTCCAGTTATAAATTAAAATTTGAGAATGGGAAATATACATGTCTAGAAATACATCTTCCCTACAAAATGTTTATTAATTTCATATAATGAGAAAGTAACTTCACAGTAGAAAAGTTTGATAGATACCACCTAAATGAAGTGATCAAAGTTCGTATCACCCATTTGAGGACAAACCAAAAGCATGTGTGCCATGTGATAAGATGCAATGAGAAAAACCATTATCACTTAAGTAAAATTTCTGTCAATGATGCAAAACCTGATTATAGTCACAGAGAGACATCAGAGAGAAACCAGCTGAGAAATATTCTACTCAGTAACTGTCCTGTAATCTTCAAACGTGTTAAAGGCAAGGAAATAAAGGAAAAACTAAGGAAATACTCCTTATTATGCACATGCATTTAAAATAATGGCAGTTAACCCTGATAGTGCATTTTAATAATTTATGACTTGTTTTTTTCTCCCCAGAATATATATATATATATATTAAATTGACATGTTATATTTCCAAGGCTCACTGCCTATAACACCTAACATCTAACATATGGCCTGCTCTCAAATATATTTTGAATACATGAAGGAATATTCTGTGTCAACAAAAAGTGTTTTGTATGTCATAACTATCAGCCCTTCGATGAGTGCCAGCTATATTTCAATTAGATGAGGAGATAGATATACTACTGAACAAAATGTGGCTGACAGCAAACTATTTAACACAGATAATATTTTATAATATATTTTAATATTTTTCTGGTAGAAGATCATAAGGAAACCCATTGCTTTGTGTTTTGACTTGCTGCCAACAGCTGCCATCTCCTAGACTATTCCTATAGATAGCAGTTGAAGTTATGAAGGGAAAAGTTAGGGTGCTGGGGTCCAATCCCAGCAGGTCCAGGGGTCCCCAAAGGTGTGGACGGAGTCGGCGAAGAAGGAAGGACACGGGGGCAGCATTCAGTTGATTAGCATAGCCAGGTTCTAGCCAGGATCTCCAGCCAAGTTCTGGTCTGGATCTCCAGCGAAGTTCTGGTCAGGATCTCCAGCCAGGTTCTGTGTCCATGTTCTCTTGCTAGGTTCTCCAGCCAGGTTCTGTAGCCATGTTCCCTCGCTAGGTTCTCCAGCCAGGTTCTGCACAGGTTCTCCAGCCAGGTTCAGTCACCAGGTTCTAGTCAGGTTCTCTTGCCAATTTCTGTAGTCAGGTTCAGTCCAGGATCTTTTGCCATGTTCTCTCGCTAGGTTCTGTCTCTAGGTGGTGAGGCCAGTTTCTGTCCAGGATCTTTTGCCATGTTCTCTCCAGCGAAGTTCTTCTGTCTCTAGAGAACGTTCTGTGTAGGTTCTGTGCCTCTTGGTTCTGTCTTCTAAGTTATGTCTTCTAAGTTCTGTCTTCTAAGTTCTGTCTCCTGTTGTCTTGTTGTATCTGTATTTATACCAGTTGATTTCAATCCTATCAATCTCTATTCCAAAGGTTAGGGTGTTTCTTATCTCTATTCCAGGGAGTAAAGATTATGTAGCTTAAGCATGATTGTTCATAGTTAAAATGATTAATTACCTGCCTGGCACTTAGTTGAGGGGTTTTATTCCCTCCCTAACTTCAGGGGAAAATCCCTACCTGGGGATTCAACCTTTCTCAGAGAGGTGACCTTGGTTAAAACACATAGTGCCAAGAAGGTGAGCAAACATATTAAGAACAGTATGCCATATATGCCAGGTCCCTTGAAACAGCAAGGATGGACTGGCTCCTGGCATTGGGGTTAATAATGAAGGCATTAAATTACATCTGCATTGTCAAGAGCCGCTTGGGGAATGCATTTATTATGTCTCCACCTGATTTTGGTTGAGCCAGTGTCAATAGTATAGCAGTTGATGGAGCTACACACTGACTGGCCTCAACTCTCCTGCCTGTAGCTACATGAAAAGATGTTTTATGGGAGCAGTGTTCTAGGTATTAAAACACACTACTGATTATTCTAAAGAGTAATGCATCACAAAACAACTTTCATCTGACTATAGAGAAAAATCCATTTTTTGATTGCTGGGGTTCTTGTCCCAGCATCAAGAAGGGTTCAGGAATCTGGAGAAGGCTGTGCATAGATTAAATAGGAATCCGGGGACTAATAAAGTGTCCGGAGATGAGATATAATTTTGAAAGGCATTGGTGGTCAGAGGAGCTTAGCTAAAGGAGCTAAGTTCTAAGGTCTTAAGTCTAAGGTCTTAGGTTCTCTCTGTCCCAGGACTCCATGCTTTTTTTAACACAACTTGCCCTGAGGGGAGGCAGAGATATACACTTCAAAGTGCCAGGGTTTGGTACAGAGTCCATTGTCAGAATGGGCGAATTAGCCTACAGGTTCTTCAGGTGTTTGGCCAGTAGGAGGCAATAACGTGTAGATTAAGATGTCCTTTAACTGTCTGGCAGCCACAATCATTTTCCTATTCAGATTTGGGGAAATGCCTTTAGCCATTCCCAACAAGTGATTACATGTGTGATTCAACCCTGTTGAGTCCCCAAGTCTCATCAACCTTTCAATGAAACTCTTGAAATTATGACATGTTGGAATTGGTCTCCAGCATTTGATGTTACAAACAATGTAGAAAATGACAATCAATTGATCGATTTTCCCATTGATCCATCTGTGAAACGATCTGACCCACTGATGATGGTGTATTTAGATTCATTAACCTAGGATTTCATTCACGAGGTGTACTGGAATGAGCTGTCAAATTGGATGTGAGTTATTGAGATATGACTTTCTTTAAGCTCATTAATTTTCAAAAGTTATTTAGAAGCCTTTCAGGTTTTTCATTAAGCCCACACTGTAGCCATATCCTGTGGAAAGGGAGTAGGGACCAAGGAGATTACTTCTATTTACATAACTTAGAGATTTGGTGTCAGCCTTCAGTTTGAAGTCCAACTCTACTGATTCTTACCAGTATGAACTTATTAGAAAAGCTCTGTGTATCTGCAAAAATGCAGGAAATATTTCTAAATTCAATTGTTGTATGGATTATATATAACAAAGGCAAAGATTTAAAATAAATGAAATGTATTCCTTATGTTATTTTATAGGACTTACATAAACTAAGCTTTTATTTGCAAAAGAAAAACTTTCTTTCTGGTCCTAAAATTATATTAATCTATGTAGAGTTTTATCATGTGCCAAAGTTATTATTTACCTGTCTTTGTCTTTTTGTAATGATTCTCTCTTGGATATTTGCAACATATATATACTGCAAAGTTATAGCAACACATTGCAATATAACTTTAGGCTCGTCCAGTCAAACTCTTGAGAGAATATGTTGGAAAGAGGTGTGGAGAGGAAGAGGAGAGCGAGAAAGAGCGAGAGAGAGAGAGAGCAAGAGTGAGAGAGAGAGAGAGAACAGATTACCATAATGTTGATTTTGAGACTTCTTAGAAAGATAGATTAGTGATGTAAAAATATGTTGTGGCCTGTAAAAACAAGAAAGAGACCCATTTCTCTGTTGTTATCAGGGTCCTCATGATTAATATTTAGTAAATCTAGAAGATGAAAAGAGATCCCCTTCTCCCTTGAGAATTAACTTCATAAATTGATATCAAGGATTTGCTTGACCTGCAAATCAAGCTTGTTTTATAAAGTTATTTCTTTATTAAGGCAAAGGATCTGTATCCATCAGAATAGCTAGATATGTTGTATTAAGAAACAGTCTCAAAAACATTAAAAATATATTTCATATATTTCTTATTCTTGATCTCCTATCTTATACATAGTACGCAGGGCAGAGCCTCCTTTTGGTGTCTCCCTGTCATTCCCCATATTAACATGTGAATGTGCAATCTCTGACCCAAGAGGAGAGGAAGATGAAGAATTATTTATCAGTACCCACATCCCATTGTGAAAACAAGTCACAAGGTCATTTAACATCAAGGGATCAGGGAAGTGCAATCTTATGTATCCACAATTGAAAAACCAGCAAACTTACTAAGGAGCAGCAAGGACTACCAGATGGCCATTGTAGCCTGGACAATTTTGCATCTTCAATGTGGTCACAGACTAGTAGGATAGGCAATGTGGTATTGAATAGACCCATTATTTGTATAATATTTAACTTTATTTTATCTCTAAGTGTGATTTCAATTGAAGTGTTGTTTTATTCCATCTAGTGATGACTTCTGAACAAAATTTTTTTTTCTGAATGAAAAAAATTTAAATTATTTATAGTTTAAAGTATTATATATCTCCTTTTCCCCCCACTGACATCTCCCTGGCTGCTCCCATCCCTAGCACATGACCTCACCCCCTACTGTATGTGTCCATTGGTTATGCTTATATACATGCATAAAAGCCCTTTGCTTGACCTGTAAACCCCACCCTCCATTGTCTTCCCTCTGAGGTTTTATAGTCTGTTCCATGCTTCTCTGTCTCTGGTTCTATTTTTGTTCATCAGTTTATGTTGTTCATTATATTCCATAAATCAGTGATATCATGTGATACTCATCTTTCTTTGACTGGCTTATTCCGCTTAGCATAATGCTCTCCAGGTCTATCCATGCTGTTGCAATTGGTAAGAGTTCTTTCTTTTTTACAGCAGCATAGTATTCCATAGTGAATTGTGCTGCTATGAACATAGGGGTGCATGTATCCTTTCTGATTGGTGTTTCTTGGGATAAATTCCTGGAAGTGGGAGTACTGGGTCAAATGGGAGTTCCATTTTTAGTTTTTTGAGGAAGCTCCATACTGTTCTCCACAGTGGCTGCACCAGTCTGCATTCCCACCAGCAGTGTAAGAGGGTTCCTTTTTCTCCACATCCTCGCCAGCACTTGTCATTTGTTGATTTGTTAATGATACCCATTCTGACAGGTGTGAGATGGTACCGCATTGTTGTTTTGATTGGATCTCTTGGATGATTAGTGACTTTGAGTTTGTTTTCATATGTCTCTTGGCCTTCTCTATGTCCACTTTCGAAAAGTGTCTATTTAGGTCCTTTGCCCATTTTTTTGTTTGGGCTGTTTATCTTCCTTTTGTTAAGATGTATGAGTTCCCTATAACATTTGGAGATTAAACCCTTATTGAATGTAACATTGGCAAATATGTTCTTCCATGCAGTGGGATCTCTTCTTTTTTTGATTGTTTCTTTTCTGAATGAAATTTTTAATTGTATTAACTCAGTTGACTCATTCTACGACATATACTGGGCATTTATTCTATTAATAGGAAAAATTTTCTTTAATCTTTTTCTTTAGTCTTCACTGTCATTAAACATCAACAATTATCAAAGCATAGTCTAATGTTTGGATATTCTATTCTTTGAACAGTAATAGAAAAACAAAAGAAATCTCAAACTTTACAAGCATGTTGCCAAAACTTTTAAGTGTCAACCTGATGGGCATAAATATAATTAACATAACTGCTGCTTATATGGAGGATACATATTTTATTACTTAAAAATCCTTTACATGCAGAAAGCAGAAGAAAGTGAATCACAGACTTATTTGTAAAAAATGTGAACATTTGAGATGATAGAAAATTATTTCCTTCTGAATGATTAACCTTATCCTATCTAATAAAAGAGTAATAAGCAAATTAACCATCACTCCATGGCAAAGATGGTGGGGCCCATAGCGGTGGGGCAGGATGCTAGTGGCGTCACCCTGGCAACGTGAGCACAGCAGGCATTGCCTCGGTGATCCCCAGCAGGAAAGCACGGCCCACAGGCAGCACCCAGCAGTGCCTACAGGCAGCACTCCACCCTGGCCACAGCTCAAGGGAGAGAACAACATGCAGGTGAGGCCAGGAGCCTGAGAGATCAACACAGAGGGGCACCTGCTCTACGCCTCCACGGTGTGGCTGGAGGCAGGTCCCCAGCAGACACACACACACACACACACACACACACACACACACACACACACGGGGTGCCTGCTCTGAGCCTCCAGTGCAGCTGGGGGCAGGTCCCCAGTGGACACACACACACACACACACACACACACAGGGCGCCTGCCCCGAGCCTCTCCTGCCAGACTGTGGCCGTCAGTATGACATCCACTGAGGGCTCCCAGACTGTGAGAGGGGCAGGCTGGGCTGAGGGACCCCCCACCCCGCAGTGCATGAATTTCATGCACCAGGCCTCTAGTAGTTTATAAATTCATGGACATTGAAAATAAATATGAAATCTACTTAATGGAGGTATATGTTTGTTTATGAGTATAGCATCAGTGTCTCTATAGATGACACTTTCCAACCATATCAAATATAAACACTCTTATTTTAGTGTCATTATGTATGTTAAAGAATACTTTGGCCCTAACCGGTTTGGCTCAGTGGATAGAGCATCGGCCTGCAGACTGAAGGGTCCCAGGTTCAATTTTTCTCAAGGGCATGTACCTTGGTTGCAGGCACATACATCCCTAGTAGTAGGTGTGCAGGAGGTAGTTGATCGATGTTTCTCTCTCATCAATGTTTCTAACTCTCTATCCCTCTCCCTTCCTCTCTGTAAAAATATCAATAAAATATATTTTTTTAAAAGAATACTTTGAGAATAGTAGAGAATTGAAATTGCAACAGTAATACTTTGATTTACTGAGAGTTTGTGAATTGTTAAGGCTAATTGCTGTACCCTTTGGCAAACACTGATTCTGTTGACAGAGTTTCTAATTTCAAACTTAGAAAAGCCACAAAGTTTGATTGTTAATATTCTTTTTTCTTCACTCTTTAAAATAAAACAACATTTCTAGAATGAGGAAAGACTTAAGCATCTACCTATATTTGCCAAATATGTTAATACATTAAAGATAATTATATACCAGTGCTATTGTTTCTATACTAATTTCTTTTTTTATATTCACAAGTAACATTTATCATCAATTGTTTGAAAATCTTCAGAATTACCTGTGTGTTAATTTTGAAATATAACATTCTTATACACTCAGGGTCTGTGTAAATCAGATAAGGAATTTTACAATATATTTTTGAAACCAGCTGTGTCTTTATGCTGGCATTAGAAGTGGATCTTTGAGTAGTTTTTCAATGATATGAAAGCAGTAGACCTTAGATTTAAGCAGTGGTGGTAACAAGATCAATTAGAAAGGCATTATTGCTTCTTTGTTCTAGATACATTGTATTTTCCAAAGTCATCTCACACTGCAAATGCACTTATAAGTCTTTGTCTACTTACTGAGAGAGGCAACATGGCTCAGTGGTCTAAAATAACAGGCTGAAAGATCAAGGACTATGAGTTCTAATGTTATATTGGGGGGAAAAAAGCAAAAATGTTGTTTGGGTTTCTTAGAATCCTTTAAAAAATGCTCCTTTAATATTGTGTTCCATTTGTTCTTTCCTCTTTTGTTATCGTTCAGGTGGCATTTATTATATGGGTCATGGATACAAAAGTAAAAGTCAAGGTTGTCCCAATGACTAAAAGACATGATGGAAACACATAGAGATGGATTTTGTAGAGGCAGGGGTGTCCTTGTTTAATATCTAGAAGATTCTCAAAATAGTGGAAAAGTAAGTTGGGCTTAATAGAAGGAACAGAATGCAATTCTTAAAAAAGGCTTAGAAAGCTGTGGTAAAAGCAGTGGGTTATTGTAAAATTGAAACTATGAGAATATTTATGTAATACTAATTTAAAATGTAGTGAGGATATGCCCCATCCATTTCCTTCTAGATTTTTCTAAAACTGTCAGAATAATTCATTCAAATATCAAGTTTCCTTCTTAGATCATATGCAAATTTTAGTGTATTCTGCTGAGTTGAATCTGTAAACATACTAGTACACCTTTTTTTTTTTTTTCTCTTCATGCTTGATGTTGGCTTTTGACATTCTTTCATGAAATTAAAAATAAACTATTCAATAAAAGCAAACTTGAAACAGAGCCAAATAAATGCTGAGTAGAAACAAGCTTCAGTGGTTTCTGACAGATGAGAGCTGGATTTCCTACTCTGATTTATAAGGCAAGGCCAAAGCACTCTCTCCTATCAATCTTAATAGGCAGTGGAAATCATTTCCGAAATCACAACATGCACCTTGCAAACATTTTCTTTCTGTTACTTTTGAAGGCCTCCTTTGTGACCCTAAAATATAATTAATCTCAATTGCAACCATATATGTTTATCTGCCCTGGATTGATATTAAGCTTTATTTTAAAAGATCCACAGTAAAAATTCAGGTGTGGCTTGAAGTGTTATATGTCCTGGGAAAGGATTCTATGATATAAACATGATGTAAGTTACCAATAAGAGCTTAATCAATGCAAATATTAAAAGTTAAATATTTATATGGTTCAGTCTATTGTTTAATTCCAAGTGAAGCTATTTTATAATGTCAAAAGAAACTCTGAAACTCTGAGCTGAAATAATTTAGAAACATAAACAATAGAAAAATAGATAATCATATTCATGTAAACACTATGATTACAGTGTTTGCTCATCCTCCTTCAGGAAAAACCTAAGTTGGTGTGATTAAATGATGGATACGTTTTATTTACTTGGTATCTGATCTCAGTGGAATCATACCAAATTTTTCAGCTTGGAAATTTTTTTTAATGTGCTGAATTGTTCAACATTACCTTATCAGAATAAATGTCTTCCTTCTATTAGTAATAGTTCACCAAAAAAAATTTAGTGCAGGTTTATAGAAAAGTTTGTCAACATTTTGGCTCTTTTTAATCAGTGAATATCAATTTCAGAACAGTATTTCTAACTTTTTCATGGTTGATTACTTTTCCAGAAGTCTTAAAGCATTAAAAGTATTTTATGAACAGTTTTAAAACTGCAAACACTTCCTAGTTACCAAACAAATTTCATTGCTCAGAAGTGCCTAACTCATGAATCTTCATATTGAAATTCATAGGAATTTAGTAAGACAGCAAAGTTTGAAATGAATTCTTGTTAATGTAGTAATTTTATGTTATTTAGGCAACCATTACCTTCACATGATTAAAAAAAATCATTAATGATAAAATAATATTTTTAGAATAGTAAGCATTCAACAATTATTAATTCTCTTTAGGCCTGGGAGGAAACTGATTAATCATGTTCTAATCCAATAATGTTCCAAAGGTAGTGATTTCATTGTAGCACCTCTCATAGCTATCTTAGAAATCAAAGTCATTCTATTTCAATCTTCTTGTTTTCAAAAATGGAAAACTCTAGTCCTGCTGAAGTGATTAGACCAAAATTGCATAGCTAATACCTGATAGAGCACAAAAATCAAAGTTTGTTTGTTTTTTAACCAAATCTACAATGCTATTTTCAAATCAGATTACACCATGTCCTTTGTCTGTATTTTTTTTTGTATTAAAATAACTGAAAACTAATGCAATCAAATAGAAACTGTGATCTATGTTTCATTTTTATTAAAAATGTATATACTGACCTTTTGAGAATTTGACAAGAAATATCTTTGTTCTGATGCTGTCTGTCACACACACACACACACACACACACACACACACACACACACACAGGCTCACTTGATTTCTTTCTCTGAAGGTTGTAATAGCCTTCTTTTTGGAATTCTTATATTTAAGCTCATCACACCACCCTTTCTGCTTCTTGATCTTAGCCAGTTCTCAATCAGTCCTTCCCTCCACACTACTTTCAATTCAATCTTTCTAGAATAAAAACTTAACCACGTTTCCCCTCTAATCAAAATTCGTCAAGTGTCTCACACATAGCATATAAAATTCTTGCTGATAAGGCCATTGCCATGCTGTTGAGCCAAACATTGTTCCATTTTTTCCTTGATAATTTAAGAGACTATTATTTTGGAGTAATTTTAGTTTTACACAAAGGTTACAATGATAGCCCAATCATAGACCCTTCACCCAGTTTCCCCTAAGATAAACATCTTAACTTACCAACGTATATTAAAAAAGCTAAAAAACCAATAGTGATACATGACTATGCACTAAATGCCAGATTTTATTCAGATTGTACAAGTTTTCACCTAATGTCATTTTCCTGTTCCAGGATTCAATCCAGGGTACTAGATAGCATTGTTTCATCATATGTCTTTAGTCACTTCTGACAGTTTCTGTCTTTACTTATTTGTCTTGACCTTCACAGTTTTGAGTATTAGTCAGAATTTGTAGGGTACTCCTTGACTTGGGTTTATCTGTAGTTTCCCTCATGATTAGATTAGGGTTATAGGTTTGGGGAAGAACAGCGGTGATGAAGTGTCTCTCTCATCTTCTCATAGCTGGGGGTTCATAATATTACCATAACTTGGTTAACCTTGGTGACTTGGTCAAGGTAGTGTTAGCCAGGTTTCTCTGCCATAAAGTTACTGTTTTTCCCTGGCCATCCATATTCTATTCTTTGGAAGTTGAGGAGTGTACTTGTCCATCGAGGGTGGTCCCCCTTCTGGTCTATAGACTTCTGAACATAGGAGATCTACATTATTATCTCATGACCAATAGTTTATGAGAACAGTGACAATGTGTATGTGGGAAGGGTTAAAGGAGGACGCTCACCCCATTCCAGTATTCTGAGGTCCTAAGAAAGTGAACCAGAGGGCCTCATTTGTTCCTATGGCTCCATCTGGGGGAGCCCAGAGGAAGAGATGCGTGTTAGCTGTATGGGTGCTCAGCTGGTTGCTCAGCCACATGATGAAAACCCAACCCAGACAACAGATTCAGAATATTTGCTGTTGGCAGAGCCAAGGGGAGTCGGTGCTATTTCTCTGAAGACAGATTCCTCAGCAATGGAGATACAGAGTAAGGTTGAATAATGCCACCCTGTCCAATTCACAAACACACCACCTACATGAAGAAGATTCTTGCAGCAGAGGCAGTCAGCACCAGATGGAACCAGCCCCGACAGCAAAGTCAAGTATGTAAGGGGGCCTCCATGGCCCCGGCTGTCTGGCACACACCCCAGCCGAAGTCCTGTGAGCCCATTCCAGGCTGGGTTCAGGGAAGAGAAGCACTGAACTCTAAATGCATTATTGCACAGAAGTTTTAAAAATGACAGGACTGTGGAGCAAGACATCAGCAAAACAATTACATGTGTATTTTTATTTCACCACCAGACTGTTTATTCCTTGGAGTTAGAAACTATAGTGTTTACTTTATATTCACAGCCTTTGTCAAGACTTTTCCAGAGTGTTTGGAAATGACTGGAAGTTGTTTTGTATGTTTTTATTGTTGTTGTTGTTTTATTTTCTCTTTTAGTTGTCACAATGATTAGGGAATGCTCAAAGCTTTTAGTTGGTAAGGGCCAATAATTCCAAATGGCCTACAAGATAGTGTTGCACAGTGAATGAATGAATGATCTATTGTTTATATGATAAATACAAACACATTTTTCTAATAATGGGACATATGGCTTCCAGAGCAAATGGAAAGGTTTTTAAACCGTGAAAACGCAAACATTAATAAAAAAATAAAGCCATACTTTGCATAGGACAAAGAGGTAATTTACCACCTTCTATAGTCCCATTTTAGTGTGAAATTTATTAATTTGTTTGCTACATTACAGACCATATTTTTAATTAACAACAATTACCTATTTTTTTCTTTAAGTATACCTTCCAAAGACTCTCCCCATAGGACAATTCACACCCACACTCGCTGGGGTCCAGCCCCAGCTGGTCCAGGGGTCCCCAAAGGTGTGGACAGAGTCGGCGAAGAAGGAATGACACGGAGACAGCGTTCAGTTGATCAGCAGCCTAGCCAGGATCTCCAGCCAAGTTCTGGTCTGGATCTCCAGCGAAGTTCTGCTGTTTATTGTCTTGTTACATCCGTATTTATACCAGTTGATTTTAATACTGTCAATTTCTATTACAAAGGTTAGGGCGTTTCTTATCTCCATTCCAGGGTGTAAAGATTATGTAGCTTAAGCATGATTGTTCATAGTTAAAGTGATTAATTACCTGCCTGGCACTTAGTTGAGGGGTTTTATTCCCTCCCTAACTTCAGGGGAAAATCCCTACCTGGGGAAACAACCTTTCTCAGAGAGGTGACCTTGGTTAAAACACATAGTGCCAAGAAGGTGAGCAAAGATATTAAGAACAGTATGCCATATATGCCAGGTCCCTTGAAACAGCAAGGATGGACCGGCTCCCGGCACACACTGTCCTAAAATTGGAATTTCTATCTATTGTACCTCTTTCTTTTTCCATCTAACCTCTTCCTTAATATCACTTCCCCCCATCTTCAGTATATCTTCAATCATCTAAATCTAACATTACTGTAAAGTTGCTGTTAGGAAATATGGATCCAAATATAATACGGCTCTGTGTTTTATTTCTGTTACCCATCATGCTCAGCTTATTCCATCTGCATGCTTGCCAGAGCCTCTGAGTATGCAGATTTGTCCTCTTGTTCTTCTTAGTGAAATGTGCTTAAGGAAGGATGCACCTACCTAACCCTAAAATGATAGGAAAGAGAGGGAGTCAGGAGCTGAGAGAGCTGACATTTCTTAACAAAGACACTATGATCTCCTATTAAGTGTCAATGCCTTGGTCTTTTTTCTTCTGTCAAAATTGTGCATGCATGTGATTCCAGCTTTCTTTACAAGGGGAGCCATGACCCCCATAGGGCCTCCATCTGTCTGTTTGGAGCAGGTGGTGTTAGCAGTTCACCATGGTTATAGCTCGTTAGAAGATGTGCTGACATTGATTTCAGTTCTTCACATTCAATTATTTTCTTCAATCCTGTTTAGCTATACATTGATGGAATCTGTGATATAATAAAAGAAAAATAAATTTTCTATATTTAAGATATGCTATTACATAAATGTAAACTACTGAGATTCAGGGATATCAGGAGGTATGGCTTCGGAAGCAGCACTTAAATAGAGAACAGTCTACTTGAAATATTGCTATAATTCAAATAGTCAATAGACCTTTTACCTGACCAGTAGCCAACACTCCAACCGCAAACAAATAGGAAAGTATTGGAAATTCTTCAGAATTTCTTTTTTCTCTTCCTCCCCTTCCTTCCTTCCTTCCTTCCTCCTCCTCCTCCTCCTCCTCCTCCACCTCCTCCTCCTTCTTCTTCTTCTTCTTCTTCTTCTTCTTCTTCTTCTTCTTCTTCTTCTTCTTCTTCTTCTTCTTCTTCTCTCTCTCTCTCTCTCTCTCTCTCTCTCTCTCTCTCTCTCTCTCTCTCCCTCTCTCTCTCCCTTCTTCCCTTTCCTCCCCTTCTCTTTCTTCCCCTCTCCCTTTGCTTCCACTCCACTCCCCTCTCATCCCCTCTTCTCTTCTCTTCCTTGGAGTTAGAAACTTTCTTTCTGCCAGAATTGAAAAGTCTATATTTTCAGTCAAATCAGATTTAAAGCATGACTAGAAATAGCATGAGTACTGGCATATTGGGACATTTTAATTCTTAAAAGTTCCAGCTGGAAATTCAACAAAAAAATGTTCTCTTGGCACCTCCCAAGAAATGTCGCAGGTTTCTGAACAGCAGCTGAAGTAGAGAAAAGGATGGGAACCCACCACCACCAAAACAATAACAAAAATCAGCGATGGAAATGTATTGGTATCTAAGGCTCAGCTTTTTTATTTTTTAAGTTGCAGCAGGAGAACTGTCTCAATTCCACAGACTACAGATGGACAGAAACAGATTTGAGAAAGGTTCCCTAGTTAAAAAACCAGCACCAGCGGGAATATTATGCATTATCCTAAAACAGTGATGGCGAACCTTTTGAGCTTGGCGTGTCAGCATTTTGAAAAACCCTAACTTAACTCTGGTGCCGTGTCTCATATAGAAATTTTTTGATATTTGCAACCATAGTAAAACAAAGATTTATATTTTTGATATTTATTTTATATATTTAAATGCCATTTAACAAAGAAAGATCAACCAAAAAATGAGTCCGTGTGTCACCTCTGACACACGTGTCATAGGTTCGCCATCACTGTCCTAAAACCTTTAATTCCATGCCCATGTTGGCTAGAGGCCCCTCACCAGTGAATTCGCATCGCCACTTGGAATAGGCAGTGTGTGAATAGGGCTCCCCAAACACATTTCCTCCTCCACAAAACATCAAGCTGGAGGGAGGAGCACCGTGGCTTAGTTCACAGTTTAGAAAGCTCTTGTTGCCAGGAAGGAAACAGATTAACCAAAGAAGATACATGCATGTATGCATAGCCCCTGGACACAGGCAATAGTGAAGTGAAGGCCTGGGGTGAGGCAGAGGTTGGATGGAGGGGGCAAAGGAGGAAGAAATGGGGGCATCTGTAATAGTGTCAACAATGTAAAAGAAAGAAAGTTCTTGCCACAATCTCATGGTAACTGGCTATTCTCGATGCCCCTGACACGTTTACATCTGGAATATTCTAAGAATTTGTGTTCACAATGAGCTGTCCTTGCTGTTCAAAACTACATCTGTACATGGTGTATCACAGACTCTGATGATCTTTTCACATTAGAATTTCATTCATATTATTTATATCTAGTTCATTGCCTTCTTGGAATGCTTGAGAAACCTTTCAGTATCATGTTTCTCTGAAAATGTACCTTTGTAGCAGTGTCCTGTCTGTCTTCTTTTGAATTGGATTTGAGTCTGGCCTCTGCATACTAGTATGTGTGTGTCTGGGCAGCTATGTGTGTCTGTGTGCACCTCTGGGTCTGTGTGTTTTCTGTTTGAGTGCCTGTGTCTTTGAATATCTGACTCTGTGTGTGTGTGTGTGTGTGTGTGTGTGTGTGTGTGTGTGTGTGTGTGTGTGTCGGGGAGTGGGGGACATTGTACTGGGGATACTACATGAGAATGTAAACTACGTGGAGATGCCACAGAGGTTTTTCTGTATGATCATGTGGTGGCCTGACATGTCACAAAGCTCCGCAAACAGATATTCTTCTCAGCAAACACATAAAGAAATGCTCAGCAGGTGCTATTTTCTGTCTAGAGAAGGGATAACATTTCCCAGTAGGGCACAGTGTAATGAATCAGATGACAATATAGCACAGTGGTTTTCTAAGGAGAAAATGCTCTGGAAAATTAACACTTTGCAACAATACAAAGACTAACACCCCCAAACCTTGCCCTAGAAGGGCAGAGGAACCCTGCGTGCACATGGGCGGCTTTGACTCTCAAATAATGATCTCTCTGATATGGTAATATCGCCGCTTCCATGGCTCCAAAAGCACAGGGCTAATTGTACGGTGTCAGATGGTAGGTGTGTCGGTGGTAAAATTTTAAAAGGCACATCAAGCAGCTTTCTACAGCATAATAGGCCCTGATTAGCCAGCCGTGCGGCGTGGCAGCAGTGTGCTCCGCCACCGACTGTTAGCAGCAAGTGCTGAGGCCGACTTGAGCTGCAGGAAAACACCGTGTTCTCGGGGATAAGGTGGCTGCAGCTCCAGTGTTTTTTGCAGGATTCAGCCATTGCTCTGGGAAACAATGGGGTGGGGAGCCGCCACAAAGCTCACCTGCCAGGCTTCTCAGATGCCTGGTTGTCACATTCTGCTCAGCTCTGGTTTTGGGATTAGGGTGATGCTGGCTTCATAGGAAAGCTTGGAAATAGGCTTTAGTTCTTTGAATGTTCGGTAAAACTCCCCTGTGAAGTCATCCAGTCCAGGGCTTTTGTTTGCTGGAAACTTTTTGATGACTGTTTCAATTTCATCAATAGTTATCGGCCTATTCAGGTTTTTTTTTTTTTTTTTTTTATTCGTCCTGATTGAGTTTTGGAGGCTTAACAAATTTCCTTTTGAAAATCATTTTTTCTATGGATGAATGTCACAAATGTACCAATCATTGTCTCAGTTTTTTCCTATCTTTATATATTTCTGTTGGTCACTTGTATTAGGATAAACTAGGGTGAAGGAACAAAGAAACTGAGACATGGAAGTAGTCAGGATGAGAGAAATGTTCAGGAATCCAGGCTTCTTTCGTCCTGTGGTTACTCCTGTAGGAATAATTCACGGTGGTCCACAATCACTGAGTTTATGGACCAGACAGACCTACACATGGCATATACACTCCCACTTACCTCCCATTTGAGGGCCCTAATTCAGATGAACACATCTAACTGCATGGAAGACTTGGAGACTTAGTTTAGCTTTAGACCCAAAGGAGGGGTCAAACATTTTTGGCTAGCTAGCTGCTTGTTTCTGTCAAGTAATCCATAATGCAGTGGTTCTCAACCTTCTGGCCCTTTAAATACAGTTCCTTATGCTGTGACCCAACCATGAAATTATTTTCATTGCTACTTCATAACTATAATGTTACTACTGTTATGAATCGTAATGTAAATATCTGATATGCAGGATGGTCTTAAGCGACCCCTGTGAAAGGGTCATTCAACCGCCAAAAGGGTTGTGACCCACAGGTTGAGAACTGCTGCTATAATGTTCTTGTAATCTCTTTAATACCCCAAGTTCTCTCAGTTAGGATACCCTTCCATCTTAACCTTCTCAGTTTTAGACAGATTCCAAAGGCCTTTGTACACATATATGAAGATTCATTTAAACATCTGGGTGAAAAGTTGTGATTTTGACTCAAGCAACCATTGCTCTCCTACTCATCATGGCCAACTATTGCATTTGTTTGATCAAGTTACTCCAGAAAATCAGTTTTATTGATAAATAGTACTCATTCAAAATTGCTCAAGTGACCAATAGGGGCAATAGCCTTAGCTCTCATTTTTATTGACCATGTTTATTCTTGAGGATATTTTTAAGATACCAATATATTTGTGGCCCATTCAGGATAAAAATTATTTCCTTATCATCATCAAAACACTGTGAATATTGTAGTTGTGTGTGATTCAGTAGGATGAACACTAAATTAGAAATTAGGAAAGAGTGGATTTAGTTTCAGAACTACCACTTGTTTTCCGTGGAAATGTGGAAAGGTGATTGGTCTTTCTTAGCTTACATTCCCTCATCTGTAAATGAGAACTTTGCCTCTCTGATTTCACAGAGTTATGGTGGGAAAGGTATGTGAATGTGCTTTGAAAACCACAGCTCAGGTATCAAGGGTGGTAATCTTAGTTATATTCACATGAAAAGATAACAGATCAACATTTGTTGAGCTCCTAATTTGTTCAGATTCTCTGCAAGGCACTCTAGAGTGATAAGCATGTATTGGGAGCCATAAGTTAAGTGTTCAAGATAAAAGAAACAGGCACAAAATTTGATGAAAGATAAAAGATAGAGGCTCAAAGAAAATATGAAAGCAATTGCAAACTAAAACAGCTTGGCAGAGCTGAGAGGATGCTGATCTTTTGATCAATGTGGTGTGGAATGAATGAGAGCCTCTCTGATCACCTCTGCTGCAGCATGTGACCCATGCCTTGAACTAACCAACACTGTGGAAGTTGCTGGTCCCACATCGGATTCTCTGTGTGCATCACTTGATTTTACAAAGTCAGTAAGGGTTTCCTTAAAGGACCCAGGCCCTGGACCTTCTGTGAGTATTGTCAGGACAGGGGTGAGGCTAAATTATTAATGTGAAAACTATATTTCTGCTGCATCTGAGCATCCATGTACAACTTTCAAAATATCCACAGAGCTGCAGAGGACATATGGCATTGTAATGTGTACAGTACAACAGGCTTTGCTTATGAGTTAAAAAATAGTTCAAATTATTACCAGCATGTACAATAATTTGCCTCCTGGGAAAATATGACAGCAAGATCAGGGCAGTAGCCAGGATGACAAAAATAACCATACCAGGATAAAGTTTGGCTCACTAACCAGTGCTAAAACTGGATGATTTTATAGATGCTAGGACATTGTTATATTGCAGGAGCTATTGTACTATAATTATTTCTGACTTGTGTCTTTTGGGGGTCCTTTAATAATTTCAAGTGTGCTACTAAGAATTCTAGTATTTAAAAGTGTGCTGCCAATGCAGAAATGCTGAAAATAACCACAGATATTAGAAGAAAAAGATATTGGCTAATCTATAGTAATAAAAGCATAATAAGCTAATTAGACTGGACAGCCAAACGACCTTCTGGAAGTCCTTCTGGACGAAGCCACAGTGCAGGGGGCCAAGGCAGAGGCAGTTAGGTGAGAAGAGGTGGCAGGCAAGCAGTTAGAGTGATCAAGGAAGCAGGCAGAGTGGTTAGGGGTGATCAGGCAGGAAGATGCCAGCGGTTAGGAGCCAGAAGTCCCAGATTGCAAGAGGGACATTTCCCAAGGGGTCCCAGATTGCGAGAGTGTGCTGGCTGGGCTTAAGGATCCCTTCTGTGCATGAATTTCATGCACCAGTCCTCTAGTATCCTATATAATAAAGAGGTAATATGCAAATTGACCATCATGCCCTCACACAAAGATGGCCGCCCCCATGTGGTCAAAAATGGCCACCTCCATGTGGTTACAAGATGGCCACCACAAGATGGCCAGCAAGGGAGGGAAGTTAGGGGTGACCAGGCTGGCAGGGGAGGGCAGTTGGAGGCAATCGGGCCAGCAGGGGAGCAGTTAGGCATCAATCAGGCTGGCAGGGGAGTGGTTAGGGGGTGGTCAGGCTGGCAGGCACAAGTGGTTAGGGGAAATCAGGCAGGCAGGCAGGCAGGCAAGTGGTTAGGAGCCAGCAGTCCTGGATTGTGAGAGGGATCCCAGATTGGACAGGGTGCAGGCTGGGCTGAGGGACATCCCCCCACACCCAGAATTTTGTGCACTGGGCCTCTAGTTTAATAATAATACTTTATTGCTTAGGCTATATAACTTCTGGATCAAATATATACAGGCTGAGGCAAATGTAGGTTTACCATTGTGAGTATGTGAAGAGTTTATTCTTGTATTATTATTTATTAATTTTATATTATTTTCCTAAGAACAACTGTAAATCTACTTTTGCCCAACCCTGTATATATTTTCATTAGTACAATAGAGCTTTCATTCTTACTCATTGTAAGACTATTGGTTTCTAGAATAGGGATATGGACTTTGTTCCAAGTGTTTATTTAGGAATCTAAGCTGTTGAAGATTATCATTTTTCTTTTCTTTTTAAAAAATATGTTTATTGAATTTATTGGGGATAGATTAGTTAATAAAATTATATAGGTTTCAAGTGTACAGTTGTATAAGTCATCATCTGTATGTTGTATTACCTCTTCACTTCCCAAAGTCTAGTCACCACTATCCCCATTACCTTCTTTTGTCTGCTCCATACCCCTTTCCCTATGGTAATCATCATACTGATGTCTGTGTGTGAGTTGTATTTTGCTTAATACCTCACCTATTTCACTTAGGCCCCCCCCCCCAACCTCCCCATCACTGACAGTCTATTCTCTGTCATTTTTTAGACATAGCTTTCAAGTTTACTCCAGACATTAACATCTAACCAGCGGATATAGATGTTTGTGTGGGATTGTTTTATGAGTTAGAGCCAAAAGTAATGTCTGTCACTTTCTATCCATTCCATTGATCATAACTCTTACATATATGGCCACATCAACTTCAAAGGATGCTTTGAAATATTACATATCTGTGCACCCAAAAGAAAAATAAAGTTGTAAAGACAAAATAATTAGAGTTTGTTTGACATATGAACTAACTTTTATATAGTTCCTGTACATTATAAATCTCTTTCATCTGCTTTGACTCTTTGGATTACACATGAGTAAAAGTCTCCAATACTCTAAATTCAAGTTCCCTAACTTGAACTCCAAAACCCATTTTCTTTCTCTGTATGATTTCCTGCCCTCCCCTTGCCACGTGCTTTAGTTGGAAAAAGAAAAATACAGGAATTAATGGATCCTGCCTTAAAATTTCGTAAAAGCAAGCATGTAAATAGATCTGCTTAGGGATCTATCAATAAATACAATTTAATATATTGACAGGACAAAAACAATGAGATTTGGTCAGATAGTTCATCTTAAGACACTACTCATAGAGTATTTACTTAGCCTGAGACCAGAGGTTTCTGACTAGGTTTTCAGTAAGATTTCTTGGAATGGTGATTGTTCTACACATAGCTCTGGGAGCCATTTCTTGTCCTAATTTTGAGAATGGGTTCCACCAAAAACTGCTTCCATTCCTGGCTTCTGCTATACCCTCAAACAGTGAGTCATGGAGCACACCAAAAGCAGAACAGCCCGGGAGGAAAAACAAACAAAAAACAGACACAATAACCTCCAGAGAAAAAAAAAATAGGTTTAATAGTTTTAGATTCAACCAACACATATTGATAACTTATAGAAAGTAGACAGTGCAGACAATTTCACACATATTATTTTGTTTGTTCAAATAAAATTATGTAGCGGCAGAATAGGATTTGTATTGTCTGGAGATATAAATTATTTATGTTATCCTTGGATGTCTTTAGTATGGGCAAATGATATTTGGCTTCAGTATGTTTTGCTGCTTGTTGCAAACTTTCCAAAAGTAGGGCATTGTTTTTTTTTAATAAAACCATAGATCACGAGCAGGAAAAAAGAGCAAAAGCACATCTGCTTTACCCATCTACTTTCAGGAACGAGTGTTTTTCTCATCCTGGCTACGAGCGAGTTGCGCTTTTAAGCCTCAGGATATTCATGTGATAAAGGATCGTACTAATAAACTTTCCCTGTTTCTGGTGAAAGTTGGCTGTAAGCATGCAATGTGTATTGTGTTCTCTAAATTGTAAAGCACTGTGCAATTGCCAGGTGGTCTGACCACAGTTGAACGCATGAGCCTAGTGAGACTCGGTGTAAACAGACCTTCTAGGTTGAAGAGGCAGGTAGGAGAAAATGAAAACCTAGACTCACCACTTCTAGGACCACCTTGTATTGGACCTGAACTTTAATTGGTTTGTTAATTCAAATGACTTGAACAGAATTTTCACAGTTTCTTTTGATCTTTCCCAAGATTAAAGTGGACAAACTATCAACCAAAATCATTTTGTTCCCTGGATAAAAGCAGCAGCAGTGACAGCATTTTCTACTGAGCAGCTGTCCGCCCCCCCTCCCCCCACCCTCCGAACCATTGTTTGTGCATTTAAATCACAAACATTTCAAGGGGCTCCAAATTAGCTCTATTGGGTAAGCTCTTGAACAGGATACACACATGCACTATTTAGAAAATTGAAGCCTTTGCATCTTCTTCCACAAAGCGGCAAAATGGCAGCAATTTGTACGGGGCAAATTCTAGGGATTACTATGGTATGCTTTTGCCCTGTGACAAAATAGACATTAACTTCCTCTTATATTCTCACTGCAGTTAGTGTTGGGAATCCACGTCTGTGGATCAACTTGGGGAATTCGCTTCATGTTCTGGTAAGAATGAGCCAGTAACAATTTGGAACACAGAATTTTGGCTGAACAAAGAGACACTCGAAGCAAGGTTTTTAAATAAATAGGGGGAAAGCAGTACATTGGCAAGTCTGCCCAGAGTCATTGTGGCATTAGGGGCATTTTGATCAATTAAAATAACAAAGTAATTAACACCTGCTGTGGGTTACAACAGTGGATGAGGGAAAATTGCCTTTTGCTTGGAAGCCTCTCCTTCCACAAATGCTGTATGGTAGGAGAAATCGGAAGATCAATGTGCTTGCATGCAGAGCTCTAACACAAAGAAGAGCCCTGCAGAATGTGTCTACCAATTTATATATATATACTAGAGGCCCAGTGCATGAAATTCATTCACTGGGGGGAGGGGAGGTACCCTCACCCAGGTCTGTTCCCTCTCACAGTCCAGGACCCCTCGGGGGATTTCTGCCTGCTGGCTTAGGCCCAGTCTCCCCGGGGGATTGAGCCTAAGCCAGAAGTTAGACATCCCCCTCACAGTCCGGGGCTCTCGTAGTCCAAGACCCCTCACTCCTTACCACCCACCTGCAACAGAGGCAGGAGAGGCTCCCACTACCACCACTGTGCTCGCCAGCTGTGAGCCTGGCTTCTGATTGAGTGGAGCTTCCCTTGTGAGAGTGCACTGACCACCAGGGGGCAGCTCCTGTGTTAAGTGTCTGCCCCTGGTGGTCAGTTCACATCATAGCAACCCGTCATACCACTGTTCAGTCAATTTGCATATTAGGGTTTTATTATATAGGATATTCTTGCACTCTTCCATGATAAAAGACATTTAAAGGCTATACCAACTGATACTTAGATATGCTGGACATTTTCTCTCTTAGATGTAGATTTCCATTAATTAAAAATAGAGTCTTCTTGTGTCAGTGAACAGTGTTCTTCAAAAAACTGAAATTCTGGACTGAATTCTACACCCCCATCTTTATATGTTGAAATCCTGAACCCCAGTATATCAGAATGTAACCATACAGGGGTAGGCAAAAATAGGTTTACCATTGTAAGTATGTGAAACACAGAACGTATTTTTTTATTATTTTTTATTTATTAGTTAATTATTTGTATTATTTTTAATATTTGTTAATATTATTATTTTGTATCCTTACTTATGATTTATCTGTTAGTAATGATGGCTGATAAATAAACCAAGTTTTTCCCACCCCTGTTTTTGGAGATGGGGATCTTTAAAGAGATAATTAAGTTAAAGTGAGAGTAGTAGTGGGCAGTAATCCAGTAGGACTGATGTCCTTATAAGAAGAAGACACAAAGAACTGATCTTGTGAGGACAAAGTGAGAAGACTGTGTCTACAAGCCAAGGAGAAAATGCTCAGCATATTCTAGCCCTAGTGACACCTTGATCTCAGACTTCTAGTCTCCAGAATTATGAGAAAATAAATTTTTATTGTTTAAATAACCCAGTCTGTGCTATTTTGTTATGACAGCCTAGTAAACAAATACATCTGATTTCCCAAGAAGGACATCATGTCTGAACCCACTATTTTATTCTTTTGATTGAAATTATTGGTAATATTTGAAAGATACCTTGTAGATATACAGGAAGATACTTGGGATGCATAAGTGAAAATATGGTGTTTTGCTACCAAGATGTAAGCAAGATACTGAACTCTGGCATCTCTTTACTGAAGAGGAATATATATATATATTTTTTCCTGTGCAAGAAAATATAATCCCCTATATATTCTCCTACCCAAAAGGCCAGCCCAAGATTTGAAACCTACCTAGTTGGTGGCAACAAGCCCAGAAAAGTGAGGCTTGGGAAAAAATAATACCTAATATATATATTAGACTAAAGGCCTGGTGCACGAATTTGTGCATGGGGGGGGGGGCGGCAAGGGACCACGTAAGTTGTGTAGATGTGCTGAGGTAGCGGCAAACAAAGACTACATACAGAGTGCCCCAAAACAGCCTGAACACCAGCTACACTCTGAGGGGAAAATACAGTTCGACTTGGCTGCCCACACTCCGGCCGCCTTACTCTCCCTGGGTTAGAGTTGCCGACAGACAGACAGGTTCCTCTCCTACCTCAGCCACACATTTTCTCAAGGCTCTGCCCCCAAGCATGATAGGTAGCTGACTTTGGTCAATGGTGTGCACCACCATGGGAGCTCTAGTCAATCAGTGGTTGGGAACTCGTGGGGCTGACCTAGAAGTGGCTGAGGAGGACAAAAGGGTGAGCAGCACGGGGTGGTGGCAAAGGTAAGATGGTGGTGGTGCTTACTTCATGTCTTTGCAGTTAGGCTGCTGCCTTGCTCCTTCTGCCCCCTCTGAGCTGCTACTCTGTCTCAATCAGTGTCGGGGTCTCTCGCCTCCTACAGGCTTCCCGGACTCAGATTCTCCAGTGCCCAGAGCCTTAGCCAGGGGAAGGGACTGGCCATGGGGAGGGACCACAGGAGGTTGGCTGTGGGAACACACTGACCACCAGAGGGCAATTCTTGCATTGAGCATCTGCTCCCTTGTGGTCAGTGAATATCATAGTGGCCAGTCGTTCCAGTCATTCTGGTTGTTTGGTTGTAATGGTCGCTTAGGCTTATATAGAGGCCCAGTGCACAAAATTCATCATGGGAGGGGGGTCCCTCAGCCTGGCCTGCACCCTCTCCCAATCCGGGACTGCTGGCTCCTAACCGCTAGCCTGCCTGCCTGCCTGATCTCTCCTAACCCCTCTGCCTACCTGCCTGATTGCCCCTAACTGCTCACCTGCCTACCTGATAGCCTCTAACTGCCTCTGCCTGCCTGCCTGATCACCTCTAACCACTCTGCCTGCCTGCCTGATCACCCCTAACCATTCTGCCTGCCTGATCACCCCTAACTGCCCCTGCCTCAGCTCTCACCACTGTTGCTTCATCAGGAAGGTCATACAGAAGGACGTTCAGAATGATGTCCAGAAGGTCATGTGGCTATCTGGTCTAATTAGCATATTACACTTTTATTATTATAGATAAATATATATTTCCACTATACTAAAAATCATCACTGACATTTTGGAATAGGAAAGGTAATAAAAATAATATGAAATTATAAATTTTATTAATAAGCAAAAGACTGGATTTTGCATTTTGTTGAAAAAGCTCAACCTTCAAATCAGGAAAGCTGAAGTTTTTCCTAGAGTCTAGTATTACATAGTTGATATGTTTTAGATATATATATTTTTTATTTTCTTGGGGGCTTCATTCAGTTTCTTCTCATGCTCTTTAAGCTGTGATAGTCTTTAATTTCTGATTTTGCCATTTTTTTTTTTACAAATGAATAGTATGTTTTAAATATTAGGTTTAAGTTTGTACACTATTTTACTACTACATACTTGCTAATCTATTTTCTTGTAGCATATAAAAATACATATTTGTTGAAGACATTTAAAAAGGAGGAAAATGTCACATATACTGTCACTTCCCAGAAAAATAACATAAAACTAAATTATTTATTTCAAGTTGTTTTCTATGTTTAAGAGTAGGCACACATTCCTGCATTGTTTTCCCATATTGGTAGAACAGTTATCTTAAAACAATGATTTATAACCTGATTTTTACTGAATACTTTATTACCCATATTTGCAACATGATGAATAATCAAAAGTGAGGCACACCAAATATTTCTGGTTCTCCTGAGTTCATGTACATGGTAGGCTTCTTTTTTTTTTTTTTTTTTTTTTTTTTTTCATGGTAGGCTTCTTGAAACCCTGGGGTTCACATGAAGCCAGTGAAGTGGAAGTGGAAGTAACTATGTGACATCATTTAATTTCCAGAATATAACTCACCAAAGTTATTTTTCTTTCAGCCATGGAACTGGCATGGGTCAAGATGTTCCTGTTCTATTATCCTGGGTATTAGATTTTTATTGCTACGCTAACAAATCATCACCACCTTAATGTCTTTAAACAGCACAAATTTATTCTCTTACATTTATGAACTCCAGAAGTTTAAAATGAGTATTACAGGCCTAAAATTCAAGACATTGGCAGGATTGTGCTTCCTCTGGAGACCCCATGGGAAACTTCATTTTCTGGCCTCTTCCAGAATCTAGTGTTGCAATCCTTGACTTGTGATTTGTTCCTGCATCTTTAAGACCATCAGCGAAGCATCTTCTCTCTCTGACACTGCTTCTCTTTGCTTTTGTCATACCACCTTCTTCTCTTCTGTCTGTACTCAATCTCTCTTTACTTCCTCTTATAAGGATACTTGTGATTCCATTTAGGCCCCACTTGGATAATCCAAGAACAATTTCCCCATCTCAAGATCCTTAATCACATCTACAATGACCCTTTTCCACATGAGGTACCATTTACAGAATTCCAGAGATTTGGATCTGGATACCATTGGGGAACATTATTCAGCCCACCATGGACATGTGGTGTGAACAATAGGAAAATCTACATTTCCATAAGCCACTAGGATTTGAAAGTTTATTGTTATCACAACATAACTTGGGACATACTAACTGCTAAAAGTATAATTTAATTTTCTTTGATAATTTTACTTCTAATGACTGAATCTTTTTTTTAAATCCTGTCATATAACTATATAATAGTTAATTTAATAATTATCCTATGGGAATTCAGTTGTGTCTAATGTGTCAATAAATAACCTAATAGGTAAATCATTATGCACATCTTTCATTACCCCCTTGGAGAAAAGTTCTAGATAATGAGCCTCTGGATCAAAGGGTGTACGGTATATACCTCTCAGAATGTTCCCAGTGGTTAAAGGGCTTCCAGAAATGTTATGCCCTGTGACACCTCACCTTTAACCCTGAAGCAGAACCACTGATGTTCACCCTCTCTTAGGGAAGACTTTTGAAAAAGGCAAGGCAAACAGCCCCTAAGAATTTTAGCTAGTTCTCTATGATAAACTTGGGGAATTGAACTGATCAATCCCATGCGAAGCTATTCAATTCTCTTGTTGATTAGACTGAATAAGATGTGTGTGGGGAGGGGGTGTATATTTCATGGTTCTGTTTCTCAAAAGACCTATACTAGTGAATTTTCCCCTGCATAGAAATGTGAGGAGTAAAGGGGATGGGGGAGAGGGTGAATACCAAGTAGAAATCACTAAATATATAACCTTGTTTGAATGGAAAAGCAGAGAGAACCACATACATTGATTTTTTTTTTCTTTTTTAGTGGGGAAGGCTTGTGTTACAAATGTCACCTATGTTTTCAGTGGCTTCTTTTCTTTCCTCGCCCCTTTGCAACTCTTGAAAGCTATCCACTTTTGTTTGCAGGATTGGTTCTCTGCTGGGAGAAAGATAATTCTGTTGGGCCAATGGAGTGGTGACTTCCCCTCCGCCCCATCAATCACTGGGGTGGAGATGACAAAGCACAGCAACTCAGCCTCCATCTCAGCAGGAACGAAGTGTATCATCTGCCCAAACACCTGATCTCCACTTGCCAGGGCTGAGGCCATCCAAGAGCCCTAGGAAGGCAGATGTCAAAAGGAGATGCTGCCAGGTGGGGATGGCAGTAATTTTTCCATAAATTGACTATTTCTCCTTTTGTCCGCCCCCCGCTCCACCCCTGTCATACTTTCCAGTATTATTTAGAACAGTCATTTCAACCTTAGTCTGTTTGATCACCTGCCCCCTTTGTCAGACCTGGTGAGCCATTTGGTGTGATGGCAGGGGCCATCTGTGCTGTTAGAATGAAGCTCTTTTTCATTGCTCACCTGTCTCTCCCATTCCAGAGATTCTTGGCTTAGGGGAGTCAGGTGCCTCACTTTTCTGGGCTTGTTGCCACCAACTAGGTAGGTTTCAAATCTTGGGCTGGCCTTTCGGGTAGGAGAATCTATAGGGGATTATATTTTCTTGGCAATTTCCTTTTCATTTCCAGAATGCTGAAAGGTACTTGGCTGCACCCCTTGGCTTACTCCAGTGAACCCTCTACTTTAAAGGATTAGCTCTTATCCTAAAAGTCTGGTCAACCCAAGCAAATGAAATTTCACATGAACTGAACAACAGGGAGTGATGAATGAACTCCTCTCCATTTCTTGGGAAAAAATAAAAATTCATGCTGAGGAGTGCAATTAAGATTATTGCAGAGGGGGTTCCAGCTTTTAAAACACTATTAACAGATACTCAGGCCTATAGAATACCCTCAGTGAAGTATGCACCACTCACACTGTTTCAGAATTTCTTGGATCACAGATGCTTTCATTTTATGTAAAAAGCAAGTTTAGAAAACCAAAGTTCTTCACTTTTGGAACAAATATAGAGAAACCTGTTTTATAAAAATGTATCACCTGGGAAAAATTATCCCCATATAATCCAGAAACTACATGACTTTATCAGTTTTCTACCACGGATTGATTTTCTCTTTAAAAATTTTCCAAAGTTCAGTACAATTAGTGGTTAAATTGAAATATTTTAAAATCTCAAAACTATTTGGCTGTATTTTCACAACATGAAAACAACCTTTTTAGGGAAAAGAACATAATCCACCCTAGAAAATTAGGTTCATGACTTATCTCTATCTCATGGATGCTCTTAACAAATTCCTTAAAACTGTATTCTCCTTTCTTCATTTGCACTTAAACCAAGGGAAAATAATGTTTCTCTTTTCCCTAGCTCATAGTAATGCCATATGCATAAAAGTAATGAATAATTATGAAAACCATTGCAGTATTATGGAAATGAAAAGAAAATGTAATAAATCTTCATTTATCTTCACACTTTTAATTTAGACAATATAGGGGGAATACTTCTGAAATTTACATTTGTATTGTATGGAAAGAAGTAGTTTGAAAGGGTAAATGGAATTACTAGAAGAACCTATTTAAGAAATACATATAATTAAAAGCTCTTGAGTAATTACTTAAAAGTAAAAGATGAATATATTCAAATTAACTGCCTATTGACACAACCATACATTAAAAAAGACAATTTGTTATATTAAATTAATTAGTAAGGTAATGTATAAATTCTAGAAATTGTTTTTTAGGATTTTTCCCATCTCCATTTTACAACTTGCCTATAATGTGACATAAAAAATCATATTTGTATTTTTCATTAAATTAAGCAAAGAAATCACAGCTTACATTGTAATGAAAGGTTACCTGTAAACATGCAATGAATTTGGTTGTAAAACAGCATGTTATGGTACTATAAAAAGGGAGCATTTAATTATCATTAATAGAATTTAAGTTGGACTTTATTTTTTTAAGTATATTTTGTTGAATTTTTTTTACAGAGAGGAAGGGAGAGGGACAGAGAGTTAGAAACATCAATGAGAGAGAAACATCGATCAGCTGCCTCTTGCACATCCCCTAGTGGGGATGTGCCCACAACCAAGGTACATGCCCTTGACCGGAATCTAACCCAGGACCAGTCCGTAGGCCGACGCTCTATCCACTGAGCCAAACAGGTCAGGGCTTAAGTTGGACTTTAGAAATGAGTAGAATTTTAGCCACATAGATGCGGGGGGAGGGAGGAAGCTTTTTGAAGGAAAAGAAATCATGCAAGTGCGTGATGTATTAAGAAGCTGCCTAATAGGTCATCATTGTTGGATAATAATATACAAAAATGTAAATAATCAGGAGCAACTATTAAAAATAGAGCATGTGACATGGACCTGCTTTGGGTGCCATAATATCAAGTTTAGAATTTATTCTGATAAACATGAGGACATCTGGGTAATTTTAAAAGGTGATATAATGAGATATATGATTTTGAATAAAGATATGTGATTTCAGGGTTAGACATGAGTATAACCTCAAACATGTAGAAAAGTACAAAGTTCTTGTTAGGTTCAGGGATGGGGAACCAGCAAGGGGTGAATTTTATTGGGCAACCCATGAGGCCACGTGGAAGAAGCCCTAAGATGAAGCAGTCCATCAAACAGCAACATCCAAATTATATGTTTCAAAGATTGAAACATTGAGAAAAAGTTGAGAATTTTTCTGTGTTGGTATTCAGGGAACTAAGAAGATAATCTGTGGTCACAAAAATGGAGAATATTGTTTAACTCTCCAAAATGTATAAAATCAGAATAGAATAGGGTTGAGGGAAAACCAAACAAACATAAAAAATGGGTCAGGGACGGGGAATCCACAAGAAGAGTCAGTGAAGGAACCCAAGAAGGTGTCTCCAAGAGAAAATTAAATAGTACCTGGAATGTTTCTAAAGGCAAGGAAAAGATAATTCATGGGGGGAAGTTCTCAAAACTTTCAGATGCCACAGATGAGGATTAAGCCATTGGTACTTGATAAGTATAAAGACATTGATGACCTTCCTAAGCACAATTACAGAGGAGAGAATGAGAAGACAAAATGGACGGCAGGGAGCAGAGAAATCAGGAAGGGATTGAACAAGAAGCACCATAGAGAATAGGTATTTTCCTCTTAAAAATAAAGGCAGACAATGGAGGACTTTTAAAGATGATAAAGAAAATGTCAGTGGATAAAGTAAGACTAAATATTGAAGAAATCACAGTTGTAGTTCATGAAAATAAGTCCTATGGAATGTAAGAGTAGAGGGTTTTAAGACTTAAGGTGAATTTATAAATCTTGGAAAGGTAAATGGCTTCAAATTTTCTGGAGATTAGAAAAATGTATTACCTATCTATAGAGTTTTGAAGTAATAACACAAAAAAAGGAGAAATTAACATAATTTGTAATGTTTGTGTTTGTTTGGTTTTTGTTTTTTTCATTGAAATTGTAGCTCCATCCATGGAAATGAGTGAGAGCAGGATGCCTTGGGTATGCAAGAAAGTTTAGAAATTTTATGCCGGGGTCCAACCCCAGCGGGTCCAGGGGTTCCCAAAGGCGTAGACGGAGTCGGCGAAGAAGGAATGACACGGAGACAGCATTCAGTTGATCAGCAGCCTAGCCAGGATCTCTAGCCCGGATCTCCAGCCAAGTTCTGGTCTGGATCTCCAGAGAGGTTCTGCTTCAGATCTCCAGCCAGGTTCAGTCTGAGATCTCCAGCCAGGTTCGGTAGCCAGGTTCTAGTCAGGCTCTCCTGCCAATCTCCGCAGTCAGGTTCAGTCCAGGATCCCCTGCCATGCTCTCTCGCCAGGCTCTGCCTCCAGGCTCCGAGGCCAGTCCCGGTCCAGGATCCTCTGGCATGCTCTCGCCAGCGAAGTTCTTCTGTCTCTAGAGAACGTTCTGTATAGGTTCAGTGCCTAGGCTCTGTCTCTCTTGGTCCTGTCTTCCAAGCCCTGTCTCTGAAGTTCTGTGTTCTAAGTTCTGTGTTCTAAGTTCTGTGTTCTAAGTTCTGTGTTCTTCTGTCTTCTGAATTCTGTCTCATGAGTTCTGTCTATCTCTGTCAGGTTACATCTGTATTTATACCAGTTGATTCAATCCTATCAATCTCTATTACAAAGGTTAGGGTGTTTCTTATCTCAATTCCAGGGAGTAAAGATTATGTAGCTTAAACATGATTGTTCATAGTTAAAGTGATTAATTACCCGCCTGGCACTTAGTTGAGGGGTTTTATTCCCTCCCTAACTTCAGGGGAAAATCCCTACCTGGGGATTCAACCTTTCTCGGAGAGGTGACCTTGGTTAAAACACAGCACCAAGAAGGTGAGCAAACATATTAAGAACTGTATGCCATATATGCCAGGTCCCTTGAAACAGCAAGGATGGACCGGCTCCCAGCAAATTCCCCCTTTTTTATTTTTTAAAAGCAAGCATTAAAAAGAAAAACCTCAAATGCTCTCTTATATCCATTTTAAGAGTAGGATTGGCGCTTTCCGCTATTACCTGAGTCCTGATCTATCATCCCAGGGAGAGCTTGCCAATCCTGCACTTTCCCAGGGTAGAAAGGCTGCAGTGGGGTTAAGGATAAGGCTCCTTGGGCCTACCTTCTCCCATGCCATTACATTTACCTTTCCTTCCTCAGAAAAGCATGGACATACTTCTTGTATAAAACGTTCTGTCTGACTGGGAGTAACCTTAATTCCTCTGCTAGCAAGCATATGTGTTAAAAGATCAATACAGAGTCTTATTTCTTTAGACTCAGTATGGCACATCTTCTTAATCTAAGAATCAATACAGAGTCTTCTTTCTTTGGACTCAGTAAGGCACATCTTCTCAATCTAAGTTCTGTACTATCCACCTTCTTACCCTATTTATCCTCTATAGGGGGGTCTGTAGCACCCTGGTGGAGTCCTATCCGTCCCGAGTGTGGGGGTTCTCAATGGGGGGTGGGGCTTACCTAAGGGAATCCTGTTCCAGGGGTTCCCAAAGGTGTGGACGGAGTCGGCGAAGACTATCCACCCTCTTCCTACGGTGGAGTCCGTTCCGTCCCAAGTGTGGGGGGGCTTACCTAAGGGGTCCCTGTTCGGGCGCCATATGCTGGGGTCCAACCCCAGCGGGTCCAGGGGTCCCCAAAGGTGTGGATGGAGTCGGCGAAGAAGGAATGACAGGGAGACAGTATTCAGTTGATCAGCCGCCTAGCCAGGATCTCTAGCCAGGATCTCCAGCCAAGTTCTGGTCTGGATCTCCAGAGAGGTTCTGCTCAGGATCTCAAGAGAGGTTCTGTCCAGGTTCTCCAGTCAGGTTCAGTCACCAGGTTCTAGTCAGGCTCTCCTGCCAATCTCCGCAGTCAGGTTCAGTCCAGGATCCCCTGCCATGCTCTCTGGCCAGGCTTTGCCTCCAAGCTCCGAGGCCAGTCCCTGTCCAGGATCCTCCGGCATGCTCTCGCCAGCGAAGTTCTTCTGTCTCTAGAGAAAGTTCTGCTTAGGTTCTGTGCCTAGGCTCTGTCTCTCTTGGTCCTGTCTTCCAAGCCCTGTGTTCTAAGTTCTCTGTCTTTCTGTCTTCTGAATTCTGTCTGTTGTTGTCTTGTTGCATCTGTATTTATACCAGTTGATTCCAATCCTATCAATCTCTATTCCAAAGGTTAGGGCGTTTCTTATCTCCATTCCAGGGAGTAAAGATTATGTAGCTTAAGCATGATCGTTCATAGTTAAAGTGATTAATTACCCGCCTGGCACTTAGTTGAGGGGTTTTATTCCCTCCCTAACTTCAGGGGAAAATCCCTACCTGGGGATTCAACCTTTCTCTCGGAGAGGTGACCTTGGTTAAAACACAGCACCAAGAAGGTGAGCAAACATATTAAGAACCATATGCCATATATTCCAGGTCCCTTGAAACAGCAAGGATGGACCGGCTCCCGGCAATTTTAGACTGTTGAATGGGCTAGGGCAGCTGTCGGCAAACCATGGCTCGCGAGCCACATGCAGTTCTTTGGCCCCTTGAGTGTGGCTCTTCCACAAAATACCACGTGCAGGCATGCACGTACAGTGCAATTGAAACTTCATGGCCCATGCGCAGAAGTCGGTTTTTGGCCTGGGCCAGTCTATTTTGAAGAAGTGGCGTTAGAAGAAGTGGGGGGTGTCAGTCGGTCAGGCGACAGGAGACACGGCGCAGGCGGGCCACGGGATACACAGCGCGGGGGAGGCGCACGCAATTCATGCAGGAGTTGAGTGAGCCAGTCAGTCAGCAGTCTCACTGTGCAGTGGTTAGTGCTAGTCATGTCCGCAAATCGTGCGCGGGTGACAAAAGTACCTACTCGAAGCATAAAGTTACCTGTATTTTTCCAACCAGCTGCAAATCCTACAGGTATTTTTGTCATCAATTTAAGAATTGTAATTATTTTGTGTTGGTGGCTTTATTATTATAAAATGAAACATTTTTTTTAGGTGCCTTGTTTGACATGGCTACAAAGAAGAAGCAAAGAAAAACGAAAGACGAAAAAGGTGAATTTAAAGTTGAATGAACCTAGACTTTCGCATTTATTCAAAACTTAAATGGCCTTCCAACCTGTCATTTGTCAGGAAAAATTGGCGCATAACAAGAAATCAAATTTGGAGAGACACTTTACAACTAAACACGTGTCATTTAGTACTAAATATCCTGTCGGTGATGCAAGGAAGAAAGCAGTTGAGGAAGTTCAGAAGAGTCAAGAAAAATCAAGCTCTGTATTTAATTACTGGATGCAATCTTCCAACAATGTTAATATTGCAAGTTTTGTGGTTAGTCAAGAGATTGCTAAGAGAGGAAAACCATATACAGACAGCGAATATATAAAAAGTTGTTTTATAAATGCATTCGAAGAGCTATTTCAGGATTTTAAGAAAAACAGGTATTCTAAAAAAAAAATTAAAGAGTTACCATTGTCTGCTAAAACAGTGAAAGACAGAACAGTCAAAATGTCTTCGAATATAACCAAGCAGCAAGTCGAAGATCTTAACTTGGTTTCATCTTTATCAATAGCAGTTGATGAGTCTTGTGACAGAAATGATACAGCACAAGTTTCACTTTTTGTGCGATTTATTTCATGTACAGGTCCTAAAGAAGAACTTTTAGGATTATTGCCACTCAAAGGTCAAACACGTGGAGAGGATATAGCAAATGGTGTAATTGAGTGCATTGAGAAACATCATATTCCGCTCGATAAAATTGTCTCAATTTCAACAGACGGGTCGAAAAGTATGACCGGCATAAGAAACGGGTTTGTTGCTATTTTGAAAGAAAAAATTAATCACGAGATACTTACTTACCGTTGCATCATTCATCAAGAAGTGCTTTGTGCGCAGACATTTCCAGGAGAAATTTGCAAAGTTATGGAATTGGTGATTAAGATTATCAACTCCATTATAGCTAAAGCTCTTAATCATCGCCAATTAAAGAATTTTTAGTTGAAATGGAGAGTGAGTACACCGATCTTCTGCTGCATAACAAGATACATTGGTTATCATGAGGAAACGTTTTGAAACGTTTCGCTTCCTTATTAACAGGAATTAAAGCATTTCTCCTTGAGAAGGATGTTCACTATCCAGAACTAACGAACGATCAGTGGATCCAAAAATTTTATGACATGGCAGATGTTATGTCTCATCTAAATCAGCTTAATCATAAACTACAGGGGAAAGGAAACAGTTTTTTCAATGTTAGAAGAAGTTATTTCATTCGAAAACAAATTATCTCTTTTTGCTCAAGATTTTGAAAGAGAAACTTTGATTCACTTTCCAAGCTGTTGAAACATCACCAAGAAAATAATTCTGATATTGACATTTGCTATTTCAAAACAACACTTTTAAATATGAGGGAAGCTTTTCTCAATAGGTTTCAGGAATTCAGAAACAGCAAAGCAATGTTAGCCTTTGTTAAAAAAAACCTCTCAGTGCCACTGTAACATAATTAAATTTTTCTCCCTTTAATATTGACATTGGCAACTTTAAAATGCAATTGCTGGATTTAAAAAACAAAGAACTGTGGAGCTCGAAATTTGAATGTCTTTGTGCTGATATAGAAATATTGGAGAAAAACAAATGTGCACTTAGTTCACAGCATAAGTGGTCTGCTTTGAAAGACCTGCAGAAGGAAGATATGTTGATTTTTAACACCTGGAGTAGTATTCCTGACTCATATAACCCCCTGAAAAAACTAGTGTTTGCTGTTCTTTCCTTATTAGGGTCTACATATTTATGGGAACAATCATTTTCAAGCATGAACCTTATCAAGAGTAAATTGAGAAGTCGTCTTATTGATGAAAACCTGGAATCATGCCTAAAATTAAAAAAACAACAACATACAAACCTGAGTTACCCAAACTTTCTAAGGAGGTGCAAGGCCATTGTTCACATTAGTGTTTGTCAGTCATTGTCATGATTTAATTTTATGGATATTGTAAGGTCAATTGTAAGGAATTTAATTTTATCAGTAAATAATATTGTTATTAAGTATGATATCAAGTTTTATTCAGCGTACCTATAGTTTAACTAAGACTTAAAACTAAGTAAAGTTTATTAAGTTAATTTTAGGGAATGTTGTGGAGTGAAAGAAGAGGTACTGTCGAGAATTGAGAAAGGTATGTTGAGATGGTTTGGACATAGAGAGGATGAACGAAAGGAGATAGACGAAACAAGTATACAAGATGAGTGTGGATGGGAGAGTTGGAAGGGGTTGACCTCAGCGAACATACCTCAATCAGATTGAGGACGTTTTTAGCAAAGGCCAGTTTAGGAGTACCCTAATTAAGTTAATAGGAATGTACCTGCCTATATAGTTTAAGTTTAAAAAATTTGGCTCTCAAAAGAAATTTCAATCGTTGTACTGCTGATATTTGGCTCTGTTGACTAATGAGTTTGCCGACCACTGGGCTAGGGAATTAAGTAAGAATAAAAGAAGTATTGGCTACTATCATCTAGAACAAACCTGATATTGCATCACATTATAACCAGATAACCAAGAGGTCCAGGCTGCATGTCACTACTTCAGCCAATTAAGCAGAGACAGGGTTGAATCATATCTAAGCATTTATTCCAATACTGCCGGCAGTATGGGAGAGCAGCAAGTCATCCACAAATATCTGCTCTGCCACTCCCCATAAGCTAGCTGCTTATATTGGGTAGAAGGACAAAGATTATGTGGGAAAGTAGGAATTACAGGCATGGAAAGGTAGGCGCAGGATAATCATTACAGGTTACAAGTCCTGTAGGCTGGGTGCGGGGCCAAAGGGAGTCACAGAGGGTGGTGCCTCTGGGTGCCCCGGGACCAGATTACAGGTAATTGGGGCTGGGGGTTGTAAGGAGCAGGTGCCTCCAGGACTATATTATTTCAGCCACGAGGTTGTAAATCTTTCCATAATGATAGGCAGTTCTCTGGACAGGAGGATGGACTGTATTCCGATGTTAGCTCCCATGTCCCAGGGCACACAACTCCCAGCCAGGTGAGGATGTGCTTTCTCTAATCAAAACAGAACCATCATAGTTAACAGAGCATGATTAATATTTCTTATAATTGTAGCTGGTTCCTAATATTCTACTTCTGCCCCCTAACAACATGACTACCTTGTGTTTTATTATGCATAATGATCTTTTATCTTTTTATAAAAAAGTCATGTACAGCATGAAAAAGATAAAAAGATTATACTGCTAAAAATAAATTATTTTATGTCTTACTATATCTTTTTCTATTTATCAACTTACCAATGTGAGTGTGTTGCAGATAAGCTGCCAGGCAGCAAGGGAGAATGAATAGCCAGGCACTCAGAGGATTCAGAAAGAACACCTTTATTTGCAGATGCACTAGTGCTGCAACTCAGGGGAGTCAGTCTCCAAAGCCTGAGCATTGAATGTAGTGTGTTCTCATGTTAAATAGCCCTAAGTTCTTTGTTTCGTAACTTCTGGGCTCTGTGGAAGGCTTTGCAGCCCCTGTGGGTTGGAATGGGGGAAATGAGATGACACCCAAAGGCCTGGCCTGGCTAGTGCCAGCACTGTCAACCCCCTTCGAGGGTTGTGTATGGTTCATGACTTATGGCCTCTGTAAAATGGAAGTATTCCAGGAAACGGGTTCTGCAAGGCTGGACATGCATTATCGATAAGAATGGGGCTTAACTATATACTAGCAAGAATGTGCTTCAGAATACGGGTTACTGGGCACAGATGCAGATTGCTAGACCCCAGTTGTTTTATATTCCCTCTCAAGTGTGTGTGTGTGTAAGGGTGATGTATATTGTAAGAGTCATGGCAGGAAAAAGATGGCACACTACTCAAATGTGGTTAATAAGAGTTCATTTACAAAGATGTTGGTAGGGTAAAGGGATTTAAGGAAGAATTAGTAAAGTGTCCTAGAGATGAAGTACCCTAGAGCTAGTCACAGGTTGGGGAAAGTTGGGCTGCTGAGAAGGAAAGAGAAGATAGCATTATTGAAAAAATAGTGAGATACATAGCTTTAGAGAGGACCATTCAGTAGGAGCTGTGCTGATGGTGAGTCTGGGTAATTCCACCCAGATAAGCCATTTTCTAGTTGGGTAGAGTAGATCTAGAGCAGCGGTTCTCAACCTGTGGGTCGCGACCCCTTTGGGGGTTGAATGACCCTTTCACAGGGGTCGCCTAAGACCATCGGAAAACACATATTGAATATATAATTACTATTGTTTTTGTGATTAACCACTATGCTTTAGTTATGTTCAATTTGTAACAATGAAAATACATCCTGCATATCAGATATTTACATTATAATTCATAACGGTAGCAAAATTACAGTTATGAAGTAGCAACGAAAATAATTTTATGGTTGGGGGTCACCACAACATGAGGAACTGTATTAAAGGGTCGCGGCATTAGGAAGGTTGAGAACCACTGATCTAGAAGGACCAACAGATAATAAAGAATAACATACAGTGTTTTGGGGGGGGATTGGGATTCAGCATCTCTGAAGCAGAAACAAAGAAAGAGATGGTTGAGTTTACCCAGTGTCTTAAATTGAGGAGGGTGTGTGTGTGTAGGGAAGAGCAGTAGGATTTGAGTGGGAGATAAAGGAATTGAAAGGACCATAAGAAAAGCTTAAATATCACAGACCATAGTCCAACGGTGTTTGAGAAACAATTGTTTAAGTTCAATAAGACAAGAATTGTTGTTTTCTTTTTATCATTAAATGGATGGAGTAGCAATAGTCTACTGGACCTAGAAATTCCTTCACTGGGCTGGACATTATTTTGGTCTTTTGGAGGAAAAGAGTAAAGACAAGTCTGGTATAAAGTTACTAAAACATTCTAGTTAAAATGCAAATGAGACTCTGATTATTGCTGTAAATGCACTTTTTCCATATTTTTACTTTTTTGAATTAAAATGTCTTAAAGTCAAAGACACTTTGACATATAGGAAGTATTGGAGTGGAGAAGTTATGAAAAAAGAGAAACAAGAAAGGCTGAGGTTGACATAATTATTAAAACAAATTTTCAATCAAAATGTGTCTGAATATTTTTTGGCAGATGCTTATTGATGCAAATTGAAAGGATGATTGAGTAAGCAGATTTCCATTTAAAACTTAATTAAATTAAGACAACATTAGTCCAATCTTTTTGAATTTTCAGTAAAGAGGTGGCAAAACTAAGCTATAACTAATGAAAAGAGGGAAAAAAATTAAGAAGCAGCTTAGCTTATTTTCAATTTATCTCTTCCAGCCCAAATGAGAGATGAGAAAAGAAGAATAGTTCCCTAGAGAGTTCTGGTGGCATCTTTGGAATTGCATCAATTATATTTATGCTAGTAGCATCCACTGCTATAATGCCCACACATTTTTATATTGATTTTATTTTTTTTATTTATTTATTTTCCAGGAGTAACCTTTTTTAAATCTTTATTGTTGAGAGTTTTACAGGTGTCCCCTTTTCCCCCCTCCACCCAGTTTCCACCCCACCTCAGGCCTTCTCCACGGTATTGTCTCTGTCAATAGGTAATGCATATATGCATATAAGATCTTTTCTTAATCTCTTCCTCCCCCTTCTCCTCCCCATAGTTTTCAGGAAATTCCATGTTATCAGCCTTGCACATATTAGAAAGGCAAAGAAATCTTGGTAGAGGAACTCAATGCTACAGAAACCTAGCTTTGAAATCTACTAAGAATTGTGGAGTGGATGTTATTATTCTAGTCTCTAGTTAATCAGGTTTTCTTATTCTATTCCAAATACTGGGAAACTAACTAGTTTTATGGTTGCCTTATGTAAAATCTGTTTTAGTCCATCAATGTGAACATTCTGTTGTAGACTGTAGGTAGACTTAAAACATGTATCTATGTCAGTCTCTGATACCCAGAGCTTAAGTTACTTAAACGTAAAATTATATTGAACATCATTATAAATCCTGCTTTATTAAAGGCATAGAGTTACAGAGATATAATGCAGCCTCTCCCTGTTAGGATTTTGCATTATATTATTAGAAGCAGTTATGTAAATAAGAAAGCATCATACAAGTTACCCACGCTATGATTCCAGCAGAGATCAATGTACCTTGGGAGGTTAACCACCCAGGAAGTGCCTGGGGATATCTTTAGTAAGCTGACTCAATGCGAGTCCAAGAAAACATGAGCAAAGTATGGTTTTTAGTTTTTGTTTAAATTCTGAGATCAGATTTAGATTCTCTTGTATCTCTGTTATCTGGTAAAAATCTTATTCAGATTTTTTAAAACAAGTGGGTCAGAAAATGACTCCAAAATCATTTTAATATAAATATTCACACCTAAGCACAGGTCTATTAATAACAGGAAATGGAAAGATTTTGAAAAACTCTGAGATAAAAGTTGATGTTATTAAATTATATTTAACATACATGCATTGGAAGCTTATGGCAAAAATCCTATATTATGTTGCGTAAGTGTATTTATAGAAAGGCAAACTCCCTGATTTCAGGTGCTTTACATTTGAGAAAGTAAGATGCACACACAGTAGTACAGTGTTTCCAAAAAAGTTTGTGAGCGTAGTTTTGTGCAGGTACAAAAGAGCCATAATCTAATTGTAGAAAGAGCAAAATTTCTCTTGAGGAGAACTTAAGAAGTTTCTTAGAGGAAATAAGGGTTTCTATTCATATTGTTTGAATAATTTTCTCAGCCACAGTGACACGGTTGTACCAGTGATGGATTGTACTGATCCATTTGGGTCCAGGATCCACTAAGTAAAGATCATAAATCCATACATTGAGCATCATGCACATGTGTGCAATTCCTAACAATGCAGTAATTTGAAACTCCCATGCTCAAATCAACTGTGCCTTTGATCTCAATGTCCCATGGAATCTTTTCACACTATGGTGGTAACAGATACCACTGAGTCCCAACCAGTGGGAGAGAGGGGTCTCTGAATTATACATCATTTGCAGAGTATTTTATCTACTCAGAAACCTCTAACACAGGCAATAGAGGTGTATCTACCAGTAGATATGACTTTGTTTCAAGCAGGTAACAAGTAAAGAAAAATGGGTTGAGGGTAACTGAAACCAATTGGCTAGAATAAAAAAGATTTAAGGCATGCCCGAGGTTTAAGTTCCTTCCAATCCTATTTACTGGAATTGGCAGGAAATGCAAACGCCTCATCTTTTCAGACAGTGGACTAACTCAATCAGGCACTGGGATCCTTATGACACTAAGGTAACTTCAAATCTTCACAGTATCCTCACTGTGAAATGGGACCAATTAGCCAATCAAAGCTCATTGAGTAAATGAAAAATGACTGGGCAGATTGATTTTTTAAAAGAGCAAGTAGAAAGTGCCGTATAAATGTTAAATAATCATAGTAAATTTCTAGACACTATGGCAAGTAGCATTACATAAAGGCTAAATAGATTAGGGCCTTTTTGATTTGCATTTAATTTTTTAAAAAGAGAATTTTTAGAGTAATTTTTCGTTTATACACTATAGCTTCTAAAAGCCAAAAATCTTGTTTGTGTCTCTGGAGCTCTGTGAAACTCTTGATTGAAATTAAATGTATCATCTGGTTTCTGTGTGGGTTTTACTTGAATAAAGAAAGAGAGTGAGCAGATTCTCCACTCTGCAAAAGCAGATGAGACATCGCTGTAGTTTTTCTAATGCAAAATTTCACTGCCTGTTGCCATGAGAAATAAAATTATGCTTTCACATAAAAACTTAGTAGGGTAGCTTTCTAGTATTTGTAATGAAAAGACACAATGGTAAAGGTGTGAACTTATTTCTATTTATGATTATTGCTCACTGAACCTGTTTACATCTATGAAAGCAGTGAAAATGTGTCTGAGCACAAGAAATTCAATTGTATATATCTCTGCTCTAATGATGGGTTTATAAAATTTTTGTTTACATTTTTGAAATTGAACACGAACCTTAGTTGTCACATAAAGGACAGTTGCCCCAAAGAGTCATTTGTAACCACAATGAGAAAGAGAAAAGTGAGCTTTTGTTATAATAAGCCCCAACAGCATGGGGGTTGTTTGTTTCTATATCTTAACCCTACCAATTGAATACATCACCATTATAATATTTTTCTTCTCATTAGATCAAACGTAATAAAAATATTTTAATTATTATCTAAATAAGGCATGCCATTTTTATCTGTATCCTTCAAGATTTAAATAATAAAAGAAAATATTACTTTTTTTGTAAATTCTTTCTAGTTAATTCTCTCCTTTATGAAAGCTAGACTTGCTTCCTTCTTTGCAGATTGATGAAGAGATTCCCAGCAGCTCCTGATGCCCACATTTTAAATAGTGGTTTGGACATAAGGATGGCGTTAAAACATGAGCAATTCTACCATTCACCTCCATTGTCTCAGAAAGATGTTGACATTGTGTTCAAGAACCATGTGGAAAATTGAGAAATACAACCTTCAGGCAGAGAAATTGGACAGGGTAGTTTTCATAGGGGCGTTACCTGTGCATAAGCACAGGACCCTGTGCTTAGAAGAATCCCCCAAATGGTTTAGTGATCTGCCATCACCACTTTGAAATTCTTAATAATTTATAATCAGGAGAGCCTGCATTTTCAAATTGCACGGGGACCTGCAAATTATGTAGCTGGTCCCGATTTGGGGTTATACATTGTACCCGCCAGGAAATCTGGGACATGTTAACTTCATGGACAGATCTCTACATTTTGGTATCAAGGGATCCTGGTCTTATTTTGATATTAAGAGGCAGATTTGCTCTTTTCCCTAGAGAGTGTAGGGAAACTCGAGTTTTTATAGGTACCTTATAACCCACTTCCTCTTGGTATTTCCAAGGTGCAAAGGAGGAAAGAAGTAAAATATGCCTTGCATTGGAATTCCCAAGGCCTGGAAAAATGAGCCAAACTCAGAACCCTCCCAGCAGTAATCAATTGGAAAAACAACAAAGGTGAATTAAATAATTATTGTTAAAAAAGAAAATAAGTTCATCAAAGTCTACCTTTACTGCAAACAAAGCTTTTAAAATTCCTCCTTCATTGTTTCCAACTCCATGAGTTTTGCTAACTCTGTAACCTTACAATTATGTTTGCACTGCACTAGATAGTTCCTTACACTAATTAAAATATGGTCTTCCCAAGTTGCAATTGGATATTAAATTTTATTTTGAATCATTCACATCTATTTTTGTTGTTAATCCTCACCTGAGAATATTTTTTCCATTGACTTTTAGAGAGAGTGGAAGGGAGTGAGGAAAAAGAGAGAGAAAAAAACATCAATGTGAGAGAAACGCATCTATTGGTTGCCTATTGCATGCACCCCAACTGGGGCTGGGGATCGTACCTGCAACCCAGGTAGATGCCCTTGACTGGGAATCGAACCCACAACCCTTCCAAGCTTGGGCCAATGCTCCATCCACTTAGGCACATAGGCCAGGGCTCTCCACATCTAATTTGCTAGTACTCCTCTCCTCTTCTTCCTCTCCTCCTCACCCACACCCAGAATATTTTGCATTTTATGTATTTGCCTCCTTCACTAGACAATGAAGACATCAAAGGCAATAGTATTTCACGTTTTACACTCCAGTTCAGAGCACAGAATAGGCTTTCAGAGAGTATTCAATTGACTGAATATTTCCATTGTCAACTTAGGAAAACCCTGAATTAATTCAATTAATTAATTAAAACTCTGAAATAAATCTATGAAATTTTCTAAAGCGAAACAATATGATTCCATTACTAAGCATTCTCTTCATTGTTTTTATGCCATGCATCTGTAATTAAGGCTAAATCCCACTTGGTTAAAAAAAAAAAAAGCATTTAATTGTTTTAAAGAGAGCAAAAAAAATATTTTAGGCAAAAGAACAAAGGACAACCATCTGCTCATTAGCAAGCACTAAACAAATATTTAAGAACTGAATGTCTGAACAAAAACTATTGCCTTCACTTGGATACTATTAGCAATAATCATAACTGTAAACACATATAGCATATCATGTGGCACAGGCATCACTAAATGTTTTATAATATGTATAACCTCAATTAATTCTTAGAGTAACCCTAAGAAATAGGTAACATAGCTACCCTAATGTACAAATGAGAAAACTGATATAAAAATATAAAAAGAGATTCAATAATTTACCTGAGGTCACCTAGATAATAACTGGTAGAGATAAGATTTAAAGCTGGGCAGTTTGCCTCCAGAGTTTATGGTCTTAAACCCAGATTAGGTTTTATTGTTGTGAAAAGATTCACTCTCTTTCCCTACTAGACCCATTCCTATGTGACTTCCTTTGACCAATTAAACATGAGTGGGAATGACAGGTGCCACTTCTGAGCAGAAGATTGAAGAAGCATCATGTAGCCCTAGCCCGTTAGGCTCAGTGGATAGAGTGTCATCCCATGGATTGAAAGGTCCTGGGTTTGATTCTGGTCAAGGGCATGTACCTCAGTTGAATGCTTGACCCATGGCCCTGGTGAAGTGCGTGTGGAGGCAAGCAATTGTGTCTTTCATATTGATGTTTCTCTCTCTCTGTGTCTCCCTCCCTTCTACTCAGTCTAAAAATCAATGGAAAAATATCCTCAGGTGAGGATTAAAAAAAAAAAAAGGATCATGTAGTTTCTTCCTCCATTTTTTCTTTCCCTTTGTTGGAGACAAACAATATCTTACATCATGGTTGTTCCTTCATCCTAGAATGGGTCCTAGAATGAAGAATCAAAGGTAATCCATGATACATCTTTAATGTTAGGGCAAAATTGCTATTTGCTGTAAGTCAGCGAAGTGTGAACAGTGGTATGAACATGAGATTCTGATTTCAATTCCTTTTGATGTATACCCAGAAGTGGATTTGCTGCAGCGCATAGTAATCCCACTTTTAACTTTTTAAAGAACTGCCATGCTATTTTCTATAGTGACTGCACCATTTTGTATTCCCACCGACAGTGCAGAGGGGGTCCCATTTTTCCATATCCTTAGCAACAGTTATTTTTTTCTGATTTTTTCATAACAGCCACCCTAAGCAGTGTGAAGTGGCATCTCATTGTGATTTTGATTTTCATAATTATTAGTGTACATATCTGAAAATGGCATTGGTCAATTTGTATTCTTTTGCCTCCAAACCATCTCTCTTCCTCTCCACTTCTTTCCCTAACTGGACAGAACCTCAAAGTTAAGTGTTAGAAATCTTGGCAATGGAAAATCCCCATAACTACCACTGCGCACATGCGCTCTGGGATACCTCCTAACAAAAACATAAGACTACAACTGTCATTGTGAAGTGGCTGTTACCCTCCACATCTTCTGAAAGTGGCTCACTCCCTTCAGTAACTAGCATTTCCCAGATATCAGATGTGCCAATTCTATTGCTATTCCCGCCTTTATTAATTCAAACTCAGGAGCTTATTAGAATGAATTTGTATATCAGCAGGCCCAAAATTCAGTAAAATTGAACTTGGCTCCAATGTGTGCTGTTTCTGATGTATTGGCCAAGAAGAAAGTTTTTCCCTTATCTATTTGATCCCTGATTATTGCTTTTGTAGAAGTTGCATTTTAGTCAGCAGATTTTGAGTGTGGCTTGATGTATTCTATTTTACTAAATTAATATTGGGTTAAAAAAGGAACATTAGCTCTGATACTTGTGTATACATAATGATCAGATAAAAGACATTGTACCTGATGTGAAAAGTCAGACATTTTTTCTTCATTTTGTAACTCCTCTTTTTATTGAGAAAGCCATTTTATACTCCTCTTTGTGGGGACTAATGCAAATTGTGTGTGTGTTTTTATAAAGACTTAAATGCTTTACAGCAGTATTAGGTTAACTACAGGTTTGAAAGAGAGGTACAGAGTTTAGCCTATATCTCCTAGACCCACACAGGTATAACCTTCTCTATTATCAACATCATTCACATGGTACATATTTACTAAAGATGAACTTACACCGACACATCATAATCACCCAAAATTCATAGTTTACACTAGGTTCAACTTTGTGTTTTACATTCTGTGGGTTTGGACAAATGTATAATGCTATATATACATCATTACATCATACAGAGTATTTTTACTATCCTAAAATTCTTGTGTGTTCTGCTTATTCATCTCTCTGCCTACCCAAACCCATGGAAAACATTAATCTTTTTATTGTCTCCATAAGATTGCCTTTTTTATTTTATTTATTTATTTATTTAAATATATTTTATAGATTTTTTACAGAGAGGAAGGGAGAGGGATAGAGAGTTAGAAACATCGATGAGAGAAAAAAATCGATCAGCTGCCTCCTGCACACCCCCTACTGGGGATATGCCTGCAACCAAGGTACATGCCCCTGACTGGAATTGAACCTGGGACCTTTCCATCTGCAGGCCAATGCTCTATCCACTGAGCCAAACCGGTCAGGGCAAGATTACCTTTTTTAGAATGTCATCTAGTTAAAAATTATATAGTATGTAGCCTTTTCAAACTGGCTTCTTTCACTTAGTAATATGCATTTAAAGTTTCTATCACATGATAGCTCATATCCATTGTCTAGATATACCAAAACTAATTTACACATTCACTTACTGAAATACATCTTGTTTGTCTCCAAATTTTGGCAATTATGAGTAAAGCTGCTATAAACATGTGTTAGGGTTTGTACGAACAAAATTTTCAACTCCTTTGGGTAAATACCAAGAAGCACAATTGCTGGATTATATGACAAGAATATGTTTAATTTTGTGAGATATCACTAACCTGTCTTCCAAATAGGCTGTATTATTTCACATTTCCACCAGCAATGAATGAGAGTTTCTGTTGCTCCATATCCTTGCCAGCATTTGGTGTCCTCCGTGTCCTGGACTTTGGTCCTAATAGGAGTGTAATGGTAACTTACTGTTTTAATTTGCAGTTCCCTCATGATATATGATGTGGAATTTATTTTAATATGATTATTTTCCATGTGTATATCTTCTTTGGTGAGGTGTTAAGGTCTTAGGCCCATTTTTAATAGGGTGTTTTTGTTGTTGTTGTTGTTGTGTGTGTGTTTTTTGTTTTGTTTTTTTGTGGAGCTTTAAGAGTTCTCTGTAAATTTTGTGTAACAGTCCTTTATGAGATGTGTCCTTTGTAGATATTTTCTCCCAGTCTCCGCACGGGATGTAGCTTGCAAACCCGACATGTGCCCTGACCTGGAATCAAACTGTTACCTCCTGGTTCATAGGTTGATGTTCAACCACTGAACCACACTGGCCAGGGTCATCTGTATGTTTGTGTAGATAATATAGAGAGTAAAAGAAGGTGCTGTGAATGGGTCTTTAGTAATATGGTGCTGAGGTGTGGAGGAGGGGATCTGTTCTACAGTCCTATGGTCAGGTCCTAATCTTTTAGTGGTCTTGTGCCTCTGGACAGTAAATTAAGTGTTCCTCTTATTTTTTTTTTACCCCACTGAGGTCGGGCAGGATGGCTACAATGAGCTGGAGCTGAGAATTTCCCTTCCACAGGTGTCAGTTCTGTTTGCTGATAGCCCAGCAGGTTAAACTCAGGTTAATTAGTTTCACCTAAAAGCAGAAGAGACGCCTCCTATGGCATATTTCAAAGTGGTTCATTTTCACCTTCTGGGCTAGAGCCTGGGGGGACTTTTCTCTGATATTTACCTCGGATGGGAAGCTGGTTGACCTCTAGAAGGTAAGTCTGTCAATATCCTGGGTGTCCTTCTAGGACAGGGTCCCTCTTGAGTTTTAACGCTTCAGTTGCAGTTTCAGCTTCTCCTCCTGTGTCTCTGATCTAGCCAAGCCCTGACGACCAGAGTTCACTTCTATCTCCCCAATCTCCTCTGGGTCCCCCCTTCTCTTGTGAATTCAAAAAGAGTTGTTGAGTTTTCAATCTGTTTAGATTTTAATTTTTTTCAGTTACAGTTTGCTTTTAATATTATTTGGTATTAGTTTCAGGTGTATTAGACAATTATACTTTACAATATGGTCCCCAATATTTCCAGTACCCACCTGCCACCGGTACATAGTTATTACAATACTGTTGACTACATTCCCTATGCTGTATTTTACACCCCTGTGACTGTTTTGTAACTACCAGTTTGTACTTCTCAATTCCTTCACGTTTTTTACCAAGTCCCCCAAACCTCCTCCCCTCTGACAACCATCAGTCTGTTCTCTGTAGCTATGAGTCAGTTTCTGTTTTGTTTATTTTGTTCTTTAGATTCCACATACAAGTTAAATCATACGGTATTTATCTTTCTCTGTCTGACTTATTTCACTTAGCATACTTGTTCAGTGGAGTGGTGCTTCCCAAGCTACTGACGTATGGAACAGAAAAGTGGGAGTTAAATTATGTTTTTATGTCAGTTTTGTTACGTGTTTTTGGGGAATTTTATTAGGAAAGCTGCTAGTTGAATGGATAAAAGTACTGACATTTGGAGGCAGCCACCTGATTTGAATACTGCCTCTATCGTTTGCTAATTGATTGCAGTTGGACGTCTCAGCGCTCAACTCCTTTAGTTATATAAAAATGAAATGAGAATATAACTCATTGGTTTGATCTGTGCATCAAATGAGATCATTTATATCCAGAGAAAAGTTCTGTGCCTCTCACATAGTAGGTTCTTGAAAAATATTTATTTCTTTTTTGCCCACATTACATTTAGATCTTTTTTAATAGGTAAGAAATATGACTCAGGCATAAGAGAATAGGGGGAAAATATAGTTTGTATCTGCAAAATAATCATTAGTGCAAAAGTAAAATTAAAATCCAGGGCCCCAAAGACCTAGTTTAACTTCTTTAATATGTGCTTATGTAGGACCTGAAATGGGGGGAGGAGGAATTGCTTATATATATAATACTATTTATATAGGAAGCCTGTCCATTTTCTATTTATGCCCTTTTGACTTAAACTCAGATTATGTCAGAAAAAAAGTTGAATCGATAACACCATCTCATAATCTTCTAACTAACCATTGTTCTTTCTTCAAGCTTTGGAGGAAGTTTAAAATGTGTCCTGTCCACGAACAGCTACTGAGCACTCTGTCATTCAGTCAATTACACCTGCGTTAAAGCTGACATGGAGGAAAGCTGCTCACTGCCAGCTCCTTCACTCTTGCCCTTTTCTCCCTCTTCACCCCATCCCAGGCCCTTCCATGCATTCCAAATCACCTCATTTATAGTGAGGTGGAGGTGGAAAGGGTAAATATAAAAGGAACTTAAGATTTTAACACATCATTGCCATTTGATATGCGTGCCACTGATGAGCTAACATAACTGAATGAGCAATGATCAAATTGGTGAGTGAATTTCCAATACTTGCTGCCCATTCCTGTTCACATTTCAACCTTCTGTTTAATGATCTCCCATGATATGCTGATATAGGAAAAGTTTTGCTTGCAGACTAGTTATTGAAATTCTAAAAATCTATGTATGTTCTCGTGCATATTTAAAAACTTAAATACAACATTACATATTTTAAAAGAAATAATACATAATCAATATCACATAAGATTAGGGTGAATTGGAATATTTTGTAGCACGGCTTGTTAACTTTGTTTTAACTATTCATCGATTCATGCACACCCAATTTGAAAGAAATCACATAAAAAGCTGTTTGTTGGTATGGAAAGATTGAAAAAAATGCATTTTATGAGAAATTTCTAATTATATTTAGAAAAATCACTATACTGCTTTTGTTGTTCCAAATTCAGAATATTTATCATGATCTCAGCTTCACCCCCATAAAATTATGTATAAGATGGGAAAAGACAGGCAGGTCTATAGGATTAGGAAGACTTCTCCCCAAACCAATACTTACAACTTTTGATTGCCCTGGAAATTTTATAACCCAGAAAATGGCTCAATCATAATATTTAATATTTGTGAAGGGAGTCTCTTTTTTGTTTTTGAAAAGAGGGAGAAAAGTGATTATGAACATAGATACATTTTCAGGCAGTTTTAGAAAATAAGATCAGTCTGGATACCCATGAGAGGATTATGCCACTTGTCAAGTATTGTCTTTCCTAAAGGCAGATGTAAAAATGGGATATTGACTTTGTAATTTGTGAACCTGCTGGATACATCAAGAGAAAGAGTCAGGCTAGAGGCCTGTTTATCACCCAGCCCTGCTAAGTTCCCTCCTTGACCGAAAGTCTTCCTCCAGTGTAGTGGCAGCTCAGATTCAGGGTCTGGCCACCCCAAACATTCCTGCTTCTTTTTTCTGAAAGCACAGTTACTCAATGTAAAGGCTCCAGCCCCTTTGAAGAAGGAAAGGAGGGGGACTGACAAAACACACTCATGACTGCCTAGCGGGACATTTCCTCAGGAGGACCTGCCATCATCCCTACTACAGAGGGTGTTTGCAGAGCTCTCCAAGGATGGCAGTGCTCCCCTCACAAAAGTTTTCTCCATGATTCTGTGAAGTGTCCTCTGAGGCTTCCCAGGATATGGATGAGTCAGTCACAAATATACATTAGATTTCTACTCTAACATTCCTGTTTCTCTAAGCCTTTAGCTGTATTTCTTTACATTATAGCAAGGAAATTGTACATCTCAGCTTCTCTTAATGCTGATCATTATGGCCATTTTAGTTAACTATGTGAGCAAATTGTAAGGGCCTTTCCCAATTGCTTAAGCTAACATATGGAATCCATAAGGAATACCTATAATGGTATATTTGGCAATTCCAATCTTAATTTTCTCCACCTTGGAAATACATTTATATTCTACTTCTGTACATATGTTAATTTCTGCTGATGAAAACTAACCAAATTTAGCAGGTTTTTTTTTGTTGTTGTTGTTGTTTCACTAAGTTGACTTTTCCATGTCTCCTGGTCAGGTTATATTTGACTCTCATGTGGATCTGAAGGCCATGAGGGATGAAAGTGTGGATTTTTTTAAATGATCATTCCCTTGCAATGGAAGATCATTACAGTACCCTCATGCTATGAGAAGCCACTTCCTCAGAAACAGGAGGAACAGTATCTGCTGGTGAGAAAGGCATAAGGGATTTATAGGGATGTCAAGACACTCAGATTCATCTGAATCTATTATCATTCATATTCATTGCAATTCTCAGGTACCATTATTTTCCTGTCAATGCCCTAACAGTTACAAAAGAAATTTGGTAAGGATGAGAAACCAAGTCATAACTTGGAGCCAAAAGACATTATTTTGTGATAATCATAGAATTTACTTTCCCACATCTCTCAACTTGTGACTGGAAGTATTCACGTTCATGCTACCACTTCTCTAATGCAATAAAGAATAGCATGCTCCACTGTACCAGTAACAACATTCCCAACATAGATGTACTTTGAATCAGTCCCTTTGTTTTCTATAGGCACATTATTTTATTTAAGGAAACATTTTGGACTTATTCTTTTAAAAGATAGCCCATTGTGGACATTGTAATAGGTTATGGTTGGTAATTAAAGTAATAAAGTAGATGCTAGTGTTCTCTGCTCAAATGTAATCTCAGCGTGTTGCGTTTTGGAAGCAAATCTTGTGTTAGACACATGCTTAAAATTCAGGGTTTTGCCACCAAATAATTAGATGTCAGCTTTAAAAAAAGCTTAATCTAAATTCTTTGACTAAATGTAAATATCAGAGGCAGCCCAATCTAGCACACAATTCAGTTTCTTATATACTGATTACAATCCATTAATTAAAAATAGGCTGCTATTTTAAGAACAAAATCACAATTAGCTGAAAAAAAGGGACTTCAAGTAAATATAACCTGTGTCTTATTACTATTCTTAAGATCATCAGACACTTTCTTACAATATTCCCTGAAACTCTAACTTCTTTGAACCCTCTGTGTTATTCCATCTATTTCTGACCAATTTAAGGTTTTAATAGCTTATAACAATGCATTTAATAGCAAGAAGACATTAATTTTCAGCCTTGGCATTTCTATTTATCTCTAGAGTCATTCTCCATTCACAGTTGACAAGGGATATAAGACTGGGTTTCTGCTTCTAGTAGCTATCTCTTATATCCCATCTCTGTTTTCTTGCCATTCCTTGATGAGAAAAGCAGTCAATGTATTATTCTTGCTGAAAAATGGAAAAATGTACAATTGTGTTGGTATACTTGATTTCCTCATGGTGATCTATTGCAATCGATGGAGATTTCCCTTGCAAACAAGTCTACTAAGGTCATTCTTCATATCTCTTGCTCCTCATCAATGACACTTTTACATAGGTTACTAAAGAAAACACATGTAGCCAACTACCTCCAAGTAATTTCATTCTATCAACTAGGTTTCTGACCAAAAGTAAGAACCAATTCTCCCTTAAATAATTTAAAAGTAATTAAAAATAAAATAAATTATAATCAAAAATAATAGAATTTGTTTATTTAAAATTGAAAATATTATGCCAAACTTGAGGTAGGATTGTGTGAAGAAAACTCTAGAGCAGATTTGCTATGTGTAAGTATTATGACTGGAGTATTCTCTTAAAATAAAAAAGAATAGCTTTCAGTATCTCATAATCTGGGACACGATGGTCAGCCAATACTTACATAGTCTAGTCTTAGAGATGAAATCATAAGACATCTTGGACAAATTCATAAACAGAGAGTTTTGAGAAAAGTGGACATGTTGCAAATAAAATAAAAATCCCCGCTAGTTAATTTTTCACTGCCAACTGCTAGACCACGTTAATTTTTAACAAAATATGGTTTCAGGGAGCCTGGAATTTTAATTTTTTCCAACGTATTTCCCTGGGTTTAATTGTAGTCAGTAAAGTCCTTAAATGTTTAATAGTGGTTTGGTTATATGTTATCTCCTTCCAATCCAGGGACATAGTACCATCTTTAAACATATTTAAATGAAATTTAAATACTTTAAAATTTGCAACCCAAAGTGTATGTTTTTAAAAGCTGTAATTTAAGAGACTCCATGGCTTTGTCTGGAACAGATGCGTGAGAACAATCTGAAAGGCAGTACATTTAACAGTGAAACATCCGATGATGAAATGGTATATGTATTTATAGTACTTACATTGTTCTCCAGCTCTTTATATAACTACCTTTTCACTTTGGGATTTTTTTCATGGTGTATGTTGTGATCTTATCTGTTTGCTTTTCTTTTCTTTGGGGACAATGGGTTATTTAGTAGCTCTTTTTAAAATGTGTTTAAGGATGTGCATTTTAAGTCTTTTTCTACTATTATTTGCTTGATTTCCTCTCTGTAACATCTTTCCTTTATAAAGCAAACAAAGAAAATAATTTTGGGTTTGGGTATAAGAAAGAATCTTGTAATATGAATGACTATAGGACAACCCAGCAGAAGTTTTAAGTAGTATTTTAAAAGGGTTTGTCAGAAATTCATGTTTTTTATTTTTTTATTTATCATAAAATTAATAATATTAAGAATTACTAATAGAAATAGTTTTATTATAATAACAATTATAATAATTACTTATAATTATTATTACAATAAATTATAATCCTTTACTTTGAAGCCACTATTCTCAGTGCTTTATATATATGTAAATAGGTACATATTGTATTTAATCCTCACAGTGACTTAGAATGCAAGTATTATTATTACTTTCATCTCCAGATGAAGGATGAAGGGAGGCTAAGCATGGTCAAAGCATGAAAGAGCTAAGAAAGTAGCCCAATTATATATGACAGAAAGCCCTGTGAAGTTAATGACAAAGAACATGAGCAGTAGATAATAAGAATTATTCCATATTTTGCAACAGCTATAGATTGAAAGGAAAACAATGGTGAAAGTAGTAACAGAAGTCATAATAATAATAACTACTTCTCTGTTTCTAGTAAGGACCAATTAATGGCCAGGAATCAATCTAGGCACTTCACATCCTATATAATAAAGAGCTAATATGCTAACTAGACTGGACAGCGGAACAACCTTGTGGAACGACCTTCTGGAATGACCAGTGGGCAAGGGGTGGGGCTGTGAGGCAGCCGGGGCTGCAAGGCAGCCAGGGCTGTGAAGCAGCCAGGGCTGTGAGGGCCAAGGCAGCCAGGGCTGCAAAGGCCTACTCTTGCATGAATTTCGTGCATCAGGCCTCTAGCCTTATATAATAAAAGCCTAATAATGCTAAGTGTCCGGTTGTCCAGTCAGCCATTCAACCATCAGAGCATAATATGCTAATGATATGCTAAGGCCACTCAAACACTCACTATGATGTGCACTGACCACCAGGAGCAGGCGCTCCAATAGGCTAGTAGGTTAGCTTGCTGTTGGGGCCCCGCTGATTGGGACTGAGGGAGATGGGCCGGGCATGCCCTGGAGCCCTCCCGCAGTCCCTTCCCGAATGGCCACCCTCCCACATCCCTTCCCAGCCCCGATCGTGCACCGGTGGGGTCCTTTGGCCTGGCCTGCACCCTCTCACAATCTGGGACCACCCGGGGGATGTCTGAGAGCCACTTTTGGCCTGATCTCGCAGGCCAGGCCAAGGGACCCCACTGGTGCACGAATCCATGCACTGGGACTGTACTGAAGTATATTTCTCTTCCTAATGACCCAGAGAAATGGCATTATTATTCCCAGTTTAAGATCACAAAATTAAAGTCAGAAAAAGCAGGCATCTCATTCAACATTACATAGTTAGCATATTACAGGTTCTGGAGTCCAACTGAGATACGGGTGCCAAATTCTATACTTAATTTTCTGTCCCATTGTGAGCTGCCTTTCTTCTATACTTGTGATTTCATCTCAAAAACTCTGCCTGCTGAAAGAAATTTTCTTTTAAATGTTAGAATAATGTGACATTTATACAGCACGGTGATCCCAAAACTTATTATATTTAAAGACTTACTCATCTCAATACCAATCGTTTCAGTAAAAAAAAAAAGAAAAAAAAAAACTTCTTGAAAATAATGAAGGGCTGGCCAAGGTGTGAAAATCTATCTTAAGTCCCAAATCTCTTAGGGATCAATAATATTCTCATTGGACAAGAATAAAAAGTATGACATTAGGTCCCCAAAATTATGAGATTCCTCATAAAACTAATAGAAAATAGAGCAAAAGAAATGTAAGCTTATCCCTTAGGCTCCATCTGAAGGCAGGATTTAGTACAATGAATAGTAGCATGCAGGCCAAATTATTTGGTAGCAACCTAGTAATGGGACCAAAGCTGCTGAAGCTGCTTTTTGAGATATTTATTTTTTTAAAAAAACACAGAAGACTCAGAAAGAAACTTTGATTCTTCCCCCAACTCCTGCCCAAAAGATTCACACAGAGGAACCTACTTCAGAAAGGAGAGTTTAGGAAGCACCATAGCCTAAGTTGAATTAAATGGGCTAAACAAGAGTGCTTCAGGCAGGTGCCTGTTAGCTGGCTACCCCCTGTGTTCTGTTGTTTCACTGGGGGGCATTTTCCTGCCAGGGTGTTCTGCTCTTCCTCAACTACTTGTAAATCTCCCATTCTCACTTCTGAAATCTAATGCCCCATTCCTACCTTTCTCCTTTGTCAAAAAATGTCTTGAATATGCAGTGCTGCCTCAGATGCGAATGAGGAGCAGCATGTTAAGGACAACTGCAGGAAAGGTGATCCTTGTTATAAAGTGGCAAAGAACTCCACTGACACGTATTCTAGTGTTTTGTGGAAGGTAGAACTTGTGAGCAATTAAATAGGATATTTAGCTCAGGAGATTTCTGAACAAGTATTGAGGCAGGTTGGGGGGGGGGGGGTAATGTGGGGGGGAAAGGAGGAACATCCGTTAATACTTTCAATATTAAAGATAAATCGAAAAAAAAGTATGACTTGGTTTCTCCCAAACACTTATAGAAAGGAGAGAGATAATTTGAAGAAATAAACTTAAGCACAAATGAACCAGGACTTTATGATTTGGAAAATTATCAGCCTCTTCATATAGCAAAAGAAATGAGGAAGCTTATTCTGAAGAGAATATTAAGGGTGTAGTTGAAAACATTTTGATAAAGAGATCATGGGTTTAGCTTATGAATTAAATAAACCAACAATAGAGATGGCATTATACAAGCAGAAATATTGCCAGTTTGAATTAAAGGGAACAGAGAAGGTGAGGCAGAATTAAGAAAGGCTGTCAGAGATAGATTAACAGACAAAGTTTAATGCATAGGCATGGGGAATTCACATAATGTCCATATTTCTAGCACCTCAAAATTATTTTGGCCACTACCCATTACTCATTTCCAAAGCCTCTTTCACATGGTTAGGTATTCATTTCAACAGCATCCCACTTCTCAGCATCAAAACCGGTCTTGGTTAGTTTAAGCTTCTATAACAAAATACCAAAGACTCAATGGCTCAAACAACAGAAATGTATGTCTCCCAATAATGAAGACTGGAAGTCTAAGATCAGGATGCCAACAGTTTGATTCTGATGAAAGCTCTTTTGCTGGCCTATGGAGGGTCACCTTATCACTGTGTCTTACATGGTAAAAAAAAAAAAAAAAAAAAAAAAAAGCAAGCTCGCTGGTGTCTCTTCTTACTGAGCACAAATTCCATCATTAGAGTTCTACCCTTATGGCTCCATCTAAACCTAAACACCTATCAAAGGCCAATCTCCAAATACCACCATGTTGGAGATTTAGAACTTCAAGATATTCCTTTTGGGGGGAGACACAAGCATTCAGTCCAAAATGCATACATATACACATATATACAAGTGTTGGTAAATAGATTATATATATTCTACATATTTTGCTAATTATAGATGCAGAAATAACATTAGTAGAATCAGATATAAAAATAGGGATGACATCTCCTTTCACTCTTGCTTATATATAGCACATAAGCTGTTTGTGAAACAGCTGGCAGAAGTGTTACTTTCTCTTCTAGTGTGAAACTTAGACTTAGCATGATGAAATCAGCCGTTTGTTCCTAATCAGCATTACAGATAGGCTGACAGCAAAAGCACCCAAAATTGAGCCTCCTGTTTCTCCTTAGAGGAGACTGAGCAATATCCCATAGCATTACCTTAAACTGTAAATTTGTCATCACTGGCCATTGTAGAACCAACCCTCTCAATTTGTTTTTTATAAAGGTATTAGAAAATAATTTCATTTTCAGAATGCTTTCATAGAAATAATTGTGAATATGTAAAACTGCATAATCTCTCTAAGTACTTCCATTTCAGGGTTATTTACATTGGTAAAATAGTTGAGATATCAAATGGCAAATGTTTAAATAAACCATGGGGTAGCAATATATATACTGCTATGGAGCCATTAAAATGGCAATTTTATTTAAACAAATGAGTTAATAGGAACAGAACAATAAGTCAGAGGATGGGATAGGAAAAAAAATTGGTAAAGAGAACATAAACAACTACTTTCCTTTCCCACCATAATCTCTGTGAAATGCCAGGTAATAAATTGTTTTAAGGAAAACAAAAGTCATAACTGCACTGGAAAACAAGGAAAGACACTGGTAGAAAAGAAAATTTCTGAACAATTTCTAAGAGCTAGAAGTAAGATCAGAATCACAGAAAAGTAAGAATGGAGAAAATGAAAACCCAAAACTCATGCAGAAAGGGAGCATGGTTGCTTAATAGCAGTTTTAGGGAAGCTCAAAGCTCAGAATTACCTGGAGCAATAGGAAACCAATTTGAAATTGAAAAGAAAAATGCAGTATGACAATAAGTCATGATTTATTCAACCTCAACACATTTGGACTGAGCAGGGGCAATGTGTCAACATGTGGACAAGCCCCAGATATGACTCTTGAGTGCAGAGCTGAAGGAGTGCCCACGTCAGTCCAGATCCTGAGAAGGGAGAAGCAACTATATGTTCAAGGCAGGCTTTCCATCACAATCACCAGATGCCGGTTCCTGTAGTCAAAACCATTATCAGCTAAACCTGGTGAGGCAAATATCACAGAGAAACACAATATGGTAACCAAGAATAAAAGAATAAATAAAAATTATAGAGGGATAACAAATTGGCACCTAAGAAAACAATGCTTTAATTTCAAACTGAACACCTCAAAATAAGTTTAGCTAATATCTTTTTGTGATGTGTGTAAAATATGGAAACTTAAGCATGTTTTAAAAATAAAATCTCAGTTGAATTGAGTTGAATATCAAATAAAGGATTTCTCCAGAATTATAAACATTAAGTATATAAAAATAAAGAGGTACCTAGGATATATCTAAAAATTCTAAATACCATTCAGTAGCAGAATATTTTGAAAAACTAAATTTATGACATAATAGTGAGACTGGAAATATGACTAAAAATAGAATCTATCAAAGATTATGAAACTACTTGAGGCCCAGTGCATGAAATTCATGAATGGGTAGAGTCCCTAGGCCTGGCCCATTATCAGGGCTAATATGTGGAGCGACCAGCAGGGTGATTGGGGGGCCCCTGATGGCACCTGCCTTGGCTGGCCTGGGGCCTGTGGGCTGGAAGCAGCTCCTGCATTGAGCATCTGACCCCTGGTGGTCAGTGCACGTAATAATGACCAGTCATTCCACTGGTTGTTCTGCCTTTCAGTCGATTTGCATAATAGGCTTTTATTATATAGGATTTTAATAGCAGCAAATGAAACTCTTGGGAGTAAAGAGAAATGAATTGTATAACCTTAATGACTGGATTAGATCCAAGATGAAAACATGAAACAAAAGAATTGTTAAACTGAAGCATATTATGCAAAAAGAGAATGGCAAAAATCCTAGGAAAACAAATATAGGGGCAGGGGAAGAAAAAGAGGTTGACACACAGAAAATAAGAATAAAAAATAAATATTCCATTGTTTCAGAGGAAATTTAAAAGAGAAGGGGGGCATGGATATACCTAAAATATAATAGTTAAAAGTTTCCCTAAAATTGTTAAAATTTACCAATCTTTAGATTTTGGAATTCCAACAAAATCCAAACAAGAAAAAAGAGAAGGCAAGGCAGGGACGAAGGAGGAAGAGAGAAGAAAATCCCTAATGTTCATACCTAAACATGTACCAATGAAGCTATAGAACACCAATGAAAAGTATTAAGTGAATTCAGTCACAGAAATTGCACTCATCATCTACAAGGGAACGGCATTAGACAGATAGCTGACTATACAACAGCAACAGTGGAAGCTAGAACACAGTTCTTCAATTTATGCAGAAAGAATGCAGGAAATAACTGTTTACTTTCAACTCTGTACCAATCTGAAGTTTTTATTACTATTAATTATTATTTTTATTATTATTAGCATGAAACAAGGGCAACTTCAAACAAAAACAGAGAGAGACTGGTTGCCAGCACAGCTTCAACTTCTAGAAAGTCTAAAATGCAAAAACGAATGGTGAACAAAGATGTTGAAAAATCTTTAAGGAGATCAAAATAAACATTGATTGTATCAAATAACACTTTATTTTTTAAATTAAATCTTTTTTGTTGAAAGTATTGCATATGTCTCTCTTTTTTCCCCCATTGACCCTTTCTACCTGCTCTCACTTCCCATGCCAGGCCTTCACCACCCTATTATTTGTGTCCATAGGTTATACATATATGCAGACAAGTTCTTTGGTTGATCACTTCCCACCCACCCACCCTCTCCTGCCTTCCCTCTGAGATTTGACAGTCTGTTCCATGCTTCTATGTCTCTGGATCTATTTTCTTCATCAGTTTATTTTGTTCATTAGATTCAAAATATAAGTGAGATCATGTGATACTTGTCTTTCTCTGACTATCTTATTTCACTTAGCATAATATTCTCCAGGTCCATTCATGTCTCAAACAATACTTAAAAGAAAAAAAGAAAAAATTAGACCATAGTATCATATAAATTGGGAAGTGAGTTCATTTAAGTTAAAACTTTATAAAGTTCTTGAACTAATTGAGTAAAGATACATATAAAAGCATACTGTTAAAATCTGTAGAAAATTGTAGGCTCCAACTTCCAAGTACCTAAAAAAAAGAAGTTAAACAAGAAGAAAATTGACACAATTATAATGGAAGAGATCAAGAAAACAAACAAAAATAAAAGATGAGAAAAAAGAACAGAAAAACAAGGACAAGTAAACAGAAAACAATAATAAAGAAGAAATGCTCATTCAATCAGGAGGGAACATGAGAAAGGAAAAAGAAAGGGTGGGTTTCAGGAAGAGTAGGAACTATTTAATACAATGGTAGAAATGAAGCAGAAATCAAATAAACGTAAATGCATTAAATGCTCTAGGGAAAAAACAATCTCTGAACTGATTGAAAAATTACTAATTGATGTTTCCAAGTACACATTGTGGGATTTGGTTTGCTGTTTATTTATTTTTTTTTAATCTACGTTCATGAGTGATATTACTAAAATGTATTTTTCTTTCTTTATATGTTTTTAACCTAATTTTGTTAACAAAGTTATATTAGCTTCATGAAATGAGTTTATGCTGTACTCTCCCCTTCCCCATTTTTTTCCTTACTCTTGGGAATCTCTATAATAATAAAAGGCTCATATGCAAATGGTTGTCATGCCCTCACACTGTAATGACCAATCAGCAGGAGTCTGCGTCCCTGCCTGGCACCATCCAGGGACGTGACTGATGCTGCATCCCTACCCAGTGCCTGCTGGGGATGTGACACGCTGGCGGGGCTTGACAGGGGTGGGGCTGGCTGGGTCTGGGTCTCGCCCAATGGGGGTGGGGCTGGCCAGGTCTGGGTCTCATGCGATTTCAAGGCGCATGCAGGTGGACAGGGACTTGACTCTGGGTCCCGTGGTGCACCCCAGACTCTGACAGGAGGGAGGAGAGAGCCGGCTATCCACACCCAGGACCCACATAGCAGGATGGTGGACGTTAGGGCAATCAGACCAGCTGGGGAGAGCAGTTAGGGGTGATCAGGTAGGCAGGCAGGCGAGCAGTTAGGAGCCAGCAATCCCGGATTGGAGAGGGTACAGGCCAGGCTGAGGGACCAACACCCCCCCGCCCCCCGTGCACAAATTTTGTGCACCAGGCCTCTAGTTTGTATAATATTGGAATATCTCTCCCTTGAATATCATCTTTAAGATGCCTAAAAAGTCATATGGGCCTACAATGTTTTACTAATTTTGTTTTCTGTTGTTGAAGGATAAATTCTTATCAATAGATGGGACATCTTTAATCATGAGAAACCTCTTCAGGTTTTCTATTCTTATGATTTGGTGACTTATATTTTCTAAGAAATGGCAATTTTTGTCAATTCAAATTTGTAATAAGGTATTTTTTCATGTATTACTTAAAACTTCTACTAAATTAATTCTAGCTATAATTAATCTTCCTTTACAATTCTAATATTTTTATCTGTGCTGTTTTTTGATTCTTGATTTCTCAGGCCACAGATTTATCTACTTTATTAGTCTTTGTTAAGAATTAGCTTTCTGCCCTAACCAGTTTGGCTCAGTGGATAGAGCGTCAGCCTGCGGACTCAAGGGTCCCAGGTTCGATTCCGGTCAAGGGATGTTTCTAACTCTCTATCCTTCTCCCTTCCTCTCTGTAAAAAATCAATAAAATATATTTTAAAAAAAAGAATTAGCTTTCTTCTTGACCATCCTTTATTTTCAATATAATTAATTTCTGCTTGTATCTTTATCTTTTTTTTCTCTTCAAATTTTATTGGCTTTACTTTATTCTTTTATTGAGGGAGAGAAAAACTTAAGTAAGGATATGGAAATCTAATCTAGTCTATCTCTGCTATTCTGTCACTTACTAGTCATCGGAAAATTTAGGTAAATCTCCTGGACCTGAGTATCCTCATTGTATAAGAGAGGTTGCCAATCCTTCCTCCTATATCACCAAGTTTAGACCAAAAACAAAAAATAATAATAATTATGAATTTATCTGGTTTTAATAATTACTTGTTTAAAACACTAGTTTTGGAAAACCAGTTAGAATATGTATAAATTTTCAATCAGTGTAAGCTTACCTATAAAATTGATCAATCTCAAAGTGCCTTTACTATACTTTAATATTGCTTAAATCTGAAAAAAGTTCTTTTACTACTAACTTAAAAATTAATTGTTTTATTAATTATACATTCAAAGGATTTGATTACTTATCTTATACTAAGATACATAGAGTTGTGTGAATTTCACAAAGTTATATAAATACAAAAGGAATAGTCTATTTCTATTCCATAAAAGGAAATTAAATATTTGGAAAATTTTCTGGCATGATGTTTTGCACATGCCTTGAAAGACATTTTATTAAAACACCATACAAATTAAATTCTTAAATTAACATTGATACCCCTTCCTTAAGGGAAGTACATTTAAAATTAAATTTGTGTGTGATTACCTCAAACATAGCCTTATTAACAGCCACCTAGATATTTGTGAGTTTTCATGCATTAAATTTTTGTTCCAGATCATTCACGGTTTGTTAATTGGTGTGATACTTGATGAATATTGATGGTGCATACTGTGGAAATAATTTCCATATGAAAGGTGGGAGAAGTTTTTCCTGGCCAGGCAAAACTCTGGAAATAACAACAGAAGAATTCTAAAAGACTGAACTTAGAATGTGAGTTGACCCTCTTGTTTATTTAACAGTTAAGAATGGATGCCAGATTATAGCTGAATACTTCAATGATGTCCAAAACAAATTAGGAAATTTGTTGATTTATTAAGGCCCTGTTTAAATGTTTAATGTGTAGGTTAGATGTTTACTTTAATTAAATGAGATGTTCAGGCCTTAGAAAAATCTAGATTTAAATTAGCTTCTTAAATACTATGTCCTAAGAGTGTTTAAATTTCTCACTTTACATCTTTTATAGTAGATAGATAGATTAAGCCAATATGTTTGTATAGGAAAGACATTAATCAACTCACAGGATCTTCTTTAGCCAGCATATGATTGTTATTTATCAAGATGATGAATCCACAGATTACTGTGTTTATAATAAGCATTATTGAAAATTTAATGAAATTGGAGTCTCCCCAATGTCTCTACCCTCATAGAATAACATATTAAATGCTCAATAAGTACTTTTAAAAATTATCTCTTTAGTATTTTTCTTAAAAACTGACACTGTGGTAGATAGATGCCACTTAGGCATTATCTCTTTAATCTTCACCTCTTCACTGTAAATCTGTATAATCCTAACATTCTACCTGAAGAAACTAAGACTTGAGAAGCTAATTTGCTCATTGTTTTAGTTCCAGGATCATGTTACTTAGGTAGCAAGAACTTTCTTGGAATTATGAGTATAATATACAAATGGAGATATTTTAAAGGTATCTTAGCTATTTCATCTCAGATAATAACAAAAACAAAGAAGCAGATTATGTATGATGTGGCACAGTCCCAACAACCTCTTTCCTAAAAATTTAATCTTACTTTCTAAGGTACCATCTTTATAAACCCACTACTTTTATCTCATGTTAATTTTGTACCCTCAATTACTCTATAATGCTCATAGAAGAAAGAGTTGATGGCAATAAAACAAAACAAAACAAAAAGGGAGTGTGTGTGGGGGGATGTGTATTGAAGCCACTTTTCTAATTCTTACATATATTTTGACAGCAAAATTTCCACCCCTCTCTCCCAGAGCTATCCTTGATTTATGGTCAATTTGCATTATTTATCTTTGGCCTCCCATTAGTTTAGGTGTTCCTTTATTTTTTTAAACATATGCCAGTGCTTGCCACTTAATGCACTGTCTACTTCATCTGTTAACCAATAAAAGTTAATTAGCTCCATAAATTACACCCAACACAGCTACTAAGTAGTTAGTCCAGAACTCAATTTCCAAGTCTAATTCTTTTCTCAAACACAAAATTTCTCTTGAGATATCAGTCCTTTGTAATCTAACCATATGCATTATTCTTGATGGAAATATAACTTTAAAATATATATAGAATATTAGCACTGCCAAGAGGACTAGGGCATTTTACATATCCTGAAATCATACTGGGTTTGAAATAAGTTAAGCACTCCAGACAATTTTCTGAATTCCAAACATATCCTTTTCTGCTCCCATCATGTAGTAGCAAGCCAATTACTTATTGAAAGCCAACCTTTTTCCAGCTTCCTCTCTCTTCCCCAAAGGACTCATGAACAAAGCAGTCATGGCGGCATTCAAGCTCAGCAACATAGATTTTAATTATTCAAAACTGGTCTGGATAGAGCCACCTCTGAGTGTCTCACTTGCCAACAGCTGGGACTAAAATGAAATGTCCAATATGGTTCCATTCTTTGGTATCACCAGCCAGCCACAAGGACAGAATGATTACTTTCAACTTCTTCCATCATGAAAGAGGAAATTGTTTACTCTCACTACAAAGTCACACTAGATATGGGCTTACCTTACCTGCTGGAAATTTTTCCACCGAAAGCGTATCTGTAGATTTACAGAATACCTTAATCACGGTCATGGTATGTATTTCTTGCTTCTGATGAGACAACTCCACTGCTGCCTAACAAACCAATTCAACAATTAATGGTTGATAAAAATAATAATTTTATTATCTTTCATGATGGTGTAATTGCTCAGTTGGATAATTTTTCTGTTTTAAGTGGTTTCCTTTGGTATGGCAGCATGGGGCATCTTTTCAAGTCTGGATTATCTAAGCTGTCTGCCACTTAATGGGTGAATGTGTTAAAGGTTGAACTGGCATGGCTGGGCTTTTCTCTCCACATAGTTTCAATGTCTTGATTCTTCATGTGGCTCTCTCTATAAAGGTGGTCCAATTTCTCAGATGTCAGCTCAAGACTCACAAAATCAGAAAAAGGAAAATTTACCTGGTTTTCTTAAGGTAAATTCTCAATTTCTTTCATTCTTCTCCCACTCAAAGGTTGCATTCAGAACTATCTCAAAGTTTTGCATTCAGAACTATCTCAAAGTTTTCAAAGCATTTACATGCCAGCACAGTTTCAAGGGGAGGAAAAACAAATTTTAACAAATTTTGCTTCTACAAGGGAGCAGCAAGATAAAAAAAAAAATGATACCTTTAATCCACAGGGAGGAAGATATTCAAGGCAGAATCAAGAGAACTTGCTTAGATTCTAAGGATTAACTGTGAGTGTACCAAACTCTAGCATGACTCAATTATCAAGGCAGGAAACATGTAGAAGTAGGTTTGGAAAAGAATAGTCATTAGTTCTGTTTCAGATTTGTTGAGTTTAAGTTCCTGTGAGATAGCCAGATGAAAATATTAAGCAGGAAGAATCTACTTGGGTGTGGAGCCCAAAAGAGAGGTCTGGGGTACAGAGTTGGTAAAATCATGAATCATGATGGTAACTATAGCAATGTTTCTGGGTGAGGCCACTTCCTATCAGGAGACTACTGAGGAGGAAAAAAAGAAGGTTTACATGTTATGCTCTGGGAACTCAGTCACTTAAAGATTTGGTGATAAGGTGGGGAGAATTCATAAGCACTTAAGAAATAAAAGTCATGAAGATAAAAAAAAAAACAAGCCTCAAGGGAATATGTCATAAATTCTGAAGATAATGATTTAAGAATATGAGTCTAAGAAAACACAAAGAATGTTTTCGGGGGAGAGATTTGAGTCATCAGAGGAATCAGGAGTACAGACAGGTGACAAGTAGATAAATACTGTTTGGAAGAGTGTCACGATGTGCATATAGGTTGTGAAATTTTATATTACTGACACCCTAACAAGTTCCCCTGCCACAGCTTCATTCATGCTAACAGAGACATGAGACTTCAACAGAGATGAGCATTGTGTTCAAAATACTTGCATCCATTCTCCAACTCCCACAGGTGACATTGTACTCACAGTGTTACAGGATAAGCATCCTGAGCTTAGGTTACCCAAATCCTTCTTAATGGGCAGTAAGCATGCTTGTTTTTTGCTCAAAAGGAAGAGATCATCTATCTGCTGGAGGCTAATTCCAGCAGGTCATAAATGAAGAAGTTCATCAAAAGGTTGATGGAACTTGGGGCTTCAGCAGGGCCGAAAATCTGCATGTTATTATCTGCTCCTAGAAGAGCTGAAGGCAGTTCCCCCAACCTGACCAAACCTGACCTTTGATATGTATATCTGCTTTGCTATAGGGCAAAATGTGTTAATAAAGAGCTACGGGTCCAGAGAGTCGGTGAACTTAGTTACTAAAGCTAAGCCTTCCCTGGCTCCCCAAAAATGCCTCCCAAATTTATATTGCATACCTAGTTTATTTAATTTACTTGAAGCCCCTTCTCCAGATTCCTGAACCCTAATAGATGCGGGATAACACCCCGGCATTTATCTCTTCCAAAATTATATACTATATGACCATCCTTACAAATGTGATCTGGAACAAAGTCCTCCGCTCCCAAGACATTCATAAACACAAGAGATACATGGAGAATTGTCTCAACTGAGGGAGCCCAGAACAGTGGTGACTGGCTGAGTAAAACAGACTTAACCAACATTTAGTGTTGACAGTCTTCTGGGACTTTGTGGGTATTTGGAACTAATAGAATTCAGAGACAGTCAAGAAGTTCCCCTGATTATAATATGCACGTAAGTATTTTAATTTCTATTTGTCCATGGGGTGGTCAGATGTGAAAATAGCAAAGAGTTTACCTGGAGATGAAGACATATTGGGTCATAAAATAGTGATTTAGAGCATTATTTCTGGAGGCAGACTGCCTGGAACCAACTAGTGAATTTTACTTCATCTAAATTAAGATTTCCTTTAAATAGAAAACATCAAATGAGTGATAAACCTATTTTATATGTTTATATAAAAATGTATTTGTATATATATGTATATTATATATGATAACATATGCTTACAAAATTAGAGTGGAATAAAACCTTTGAGTGGGAGAAGAATGAAAGAAATTGAGAAACAGAGGGGATTATAATCAAACAAAAAAGGGACTCATGATGATACCAAGTTGAGATTTGAAAAATTATTTACTCAACTTAATGCTGCTGAGATCCAATTTTTTTATGGAAAGAGAAATAGAGAAGCAGGAAGATAGAAACAAAAAGATGGACATGTCTCAAACAAAGGAAGATATTTTATACCGAGGAATATTCTTTAGCTTCATAATGACTTTGAGGAAGACCATACACTTAAAAAAGATAGGAGTAACATAGGACTTTCTGGATGTCATTTTCATCTGTGCTTCTGTCATCCTCCTCTGCTCACAGAAGTACCGGTTCTTGCTTAAGCATCTTGCTAGTCTTTGGTTTACACTGTGGCTTCATCATAGAAGAGTGGAAAGGTAGAACGGGGATATTGCTATCCTCCAAAGTCCAAAGCATACAACTCATCTCATTTTATTTATTTCATCTGCCTATGTATTGTTGATACACCACTTGCTTGCTGAAAATATTGCTTCTTGAGTTTGGGGGATAGGATAAGGAAAAGAGACTTTCCATCCTAAAACTAGTATTGCTGCTTTGCTTCTTCACACATAGACATTATGAATTTTCACCCAGCTTTTCTGAGTATTTCAAGAACTACTATAATTATTTTGCCAGCATTTTTCAAATTTGCATTCGTTTTGCTTTTTTCCATAATGTGTGAAACTTTATCAGAGGGGGAAAAAAAACTCTTTAAGAAAAATGTGGCGTGTGTTTCCTGATTCACTGGTGAGATGCCCAGTGCTTTTTGGTTCAAATCCCTTAATTAAAAGGACGTGTTTGGTGGATGATTGGTACAGGTTTTATTTTTGAAAAATTAAAAGAAACTTCTGAATAAGGAAGATAAGAGGACCTCCTATTTCTATATTTATGTAGTAAAATACAACATAGAGGGTAAGCCATGGGGGTGTAAGCACAGGAAATATAGTCAATCATATCAGAATAACTTTGTACAGTGACAGATAGTTGCTAGGACTTATCGTGGTAATCACATCATAAATGTCCAATCACTATGCTGTACACGTGAAACTAATATTATATATAAATTACCCTTTAATAAGAATTATAAATAAATTAAAATTAAAAATTAAAAAGAGAACACAACATCTATATTGTCCCCTTATAATTGATCCTTGCCCCAACACGTTTTTCTATCACTCAAATGAAGGAAAAGGGGGAGCCTTGCCCTCAGTCACAGGTGTGAACAGCATGAGCAGGTGAGCTGAGAGTTGGAAAACCTAAACCTCAGCAGGACTATTTCTCTGAAACAATTTGCCCCAGTACATGTGCTGCTGTGAGGTCTAAAGAAGATTTTTAGATCTCTAGTTCTAATCATTCATGTTTCTTATCCCTAAAAGTTTAGTCTCATTGCTAAAAAAGGTATGTTTGAAAAAATTCCTTCAGCCTGTTTATAATTAGAGTTAGCCTGCTAAAAGGCCACTAGACACTTTAGAGCAGTGGTTCTCAACCTCGGCTGCACATTAGAATCACCTGGGAATCCTTTTAAAATCCTGATTTCTGGGCCTCATCCTCGGGAAATTCTGCCTCTTTGTTATGGGGTGAGGCCACAACATTAGTAACAAAGAAACAGAATTTCTGGAGGATGAGGCCCAGAAATCAGGATTTTAAAAAGATTCCCAGTTGATTCTAATGTGCAGCCAAGTCTGAGAACCACTGCTTTAGAGAAACCGCAAGGTATCCCAGGAAGAACTATAGTTTGCAGGAGAAGATACTCTCATAAATCTCATCTTTGCTGCTTATGAACGGTATGAACATAGACAAATTTTAAAAGTTCTATGAGATTCTCCATGACTACAAAAGTGGAGGTCATACTATGTATGTTCCTTAACACATAGCAGACTACCAGGCCTGTAGTAGGGTATCCCAGCATTATTTTTTTTTTCCTACTGCTGTTATAGTAGTTGAAGTCTTCATTCCTATTGACTAAAAGCTTACCTAAACTATTCATGATTTAGTTCCTTATCTTCTCTCTCCCTCTTAATTATATATATATATATATATATATATATATATATATATATATATATATTTGGTAAACCCTTTATTCATTACTTTTATTGGGAAGAGGAGGGCATAGTATCTTTAAACACTAGAAGAGGATGAATATTTGATGTTAAGAATTTTTTGAATAGCCTATGCCTTTTTAAAACCATAGATACTGTGTAATAGTACTATAATAATTATAAAAGTTATTCCACAATTCAAAGGTTGAGGTTGAAGAATGTAATCTTTTTTTTTTCTTTTTTTCCTCCACCGAATTTAATGTACTCTGTCTGAGACTCCTGGCTGAGAAGAAAGATGCAATCACTATCATTATCTGGGTGGTTTCTTTCCTTCCATTGTATGAAACAAGAACCCCTAGCTTACATTGCTAGGGTAGAGGCCAGTCTCTGCATCTACCATGTTGCCCATCTTCATCAGTATTTCATGAGGCACCGGCTCCAACTATTTGCCAAGCACTGGTGCTGAGCGAGCCTGTCCCCACAGGCAGAAGCTCATCCACCTTCTCTCAAGGCCTCTGTGCTTGGTGCATATCTGAAGTCATGCCACGTCCTGGGGGATGTACACAATCCAGGCTATGACTAGTAGTGACAAAGCCTTGCCATGGAGGTGCTGCTCTCCAAATTCTCTCTTCTTAAGGTTGGCCCACATCTATCTCTTAAACTTTAGACTTTTTTCTCAAAAACAAAAGCCTGGGTGGAGGTTGCCTTTGTGTAATTGCCAATTTGTTTGTGGCCAGCTAGTAACAAGTTGATAATAGCTATTTGAAGAAAAAGACCTCATAACTCAAAAAACAAAACACAATTTTGGGGGAATGTGAGAGAGGAAATACCTCCCTTTTTTTTCTGACCTTTTCAGCAAGGAGATAATGCAACACTCTCCCAATATGTTAGCTGACCCTTTTCTGATAACCTCTTTAGTGCAGCACTTTATTAGCATGCCAGTAGAGCTTACAACATAATTTCTAATTTTTTAAAATCAAATTTCCAGGTAGTTCCCCTCTTCAATATCTTAAAGTTGAGAAAATTGAAGTGCAGAGACTTTTAGTGGTTTACCAATGTCCACAAAACTAGTATATGATGGAACAAATATTTAAGCACTCTTTTTTGAATGCATCCCATTATGTTCCCATCAGAGAACCATCATGCCCATCATCCTTTTAATGTAACATTTAATGCAGATGTATCAGTGGAAGTTTCAGATTACCTCAGGTGTGAGACTTTTAGATTTATTTTGACTGAAACCTTATAGTCAGAAGCTTGAAAATACACCCTCACTAGTTTTATCAGACTTCACTTTAAAGCAGTGGTTCTCAACCTTCCTAATGCCGCAACCCTTTAATACAGTTCCTCATGTTGTGGTGACCCCCAATTTCATTGTTACAAATTGAATATAATTAAAGCATAGTGATTAATCATAAAAACAATATGTAATTATATTTTTTCCCGATGGTCTTAGGCGACCCCTGTGAAAGGGTCGTTCGACCCCCAAAGGGGTCGCGACCCACAGGTTGAGAACCTCTGCTTTAAACAATATGACCATAATATATTAGAGGGCAGTGTAATTGAAAGAAAGAAAAATAAATAGAAAATGGTCTGTCTTTTCTAAAATAGTTTTTTAGCATCTCCTAAGGAGTGGCTAAATGACTTACAAATGAAGAGTGTATCTATCAAGACCACAAATGTATGTTTAATTGTCCTTTGTTGAAATAGCCCGCCTATGATATGTTCTTGTACAGTTGTTATGCTATTCTTACTTATGACTTGGTTTGCCATACATTGTATGTAACATTGGTGTGTTGGTCTAATGTCTGATGAGTATATCTTCAGTGATCCAGATTTTTTACATAGGGTTCTGTGATCACTCTAGATCAGTGGTTCTCAACCTTCTGGCCCTTTAAATACAGTTCTTCATGTTGTGACCCAACCATAAAATTATTTTCGTTGCTACTTCATAACTGTAATGTTGCTACTGTTATGAATCGTAATGTAAATATCTGATATGCAGGATGGTCTTAGGCGACCCCTGTGAAAGGATCATTCAAACCGCCAAAGAGGTCACGACCCACAGGTTGAGAACCGCTGCTCTAGATGGTAGGACCTACATACAGGTATAAGTACTATTGAAAAGACTGTAATTAGGGTTCCTAGTTTGTAAACATAGGTCTACTACCAGGTGATATTACATTAGATAAATTATAAAATATTCCTTAGCCTCAATTTCATAAACTTTAAGGTTATGGTAATAATATCAACTCCGTAGAATTGTGTAAGGGCCAGATTAGTAGCAAATGTAATTGATGTGGGCCAGCATGATTATTATATGTTTGCTATGAAAAAAAGGAACAAAGCACTTATCACAGCCATTCCATCAAAGCCCTAAATCCCTATAGCAATTTACCTGATCAGGAATCTTCTTTTCTTTAGGCTTATACCCTCAGTTTTAGTTCAGCTTTCTGTCCTTTCAGGAGACTGCCCTAGATATAGCTCTTCCTTAGAGCTCTATATGGAATGTAGACTTATTGGTTTCTCAAAAATCATGTGTAAAAAGAAGACCTGTTTTCACTACAAAGGTGACATCTTGTTCATCCTGGAGTGAACTTTGTGTAATACTCAAGGGTCCTTGACTTGTCTTTCCTAACACTTTAGATGTACTGTATTGTCTTCAAACCTTGATTAAAAGATTATAAAGCCCCCCCCCCAAAAAAAAGAACAAAAAAACCACCTAATTTTAAGGCTCTCCTGAAGCTGTCATTTTTTTTTTTCTTGATTTTTAGTTCATGCCAGAGAGGCACTGGGGTTCATTATGCAAATTAAAATGACTTATGCACAACCCAAATTACTTTAGCTTATACTAATGAGTGCTAGATAAGACAGAATGAACATAAAATTGCATCAAGGGTATTTAGGAATAACTGCCCAACTGAAAGAATAATTAGGTAAATTGTAAGGAAAGCTATGGAGAGGTTGTTAAAATAATACATCACAACTTCAATCTTTTTTACAAATATATTCCCCAGCTAATATATAGTACATTTGAACTGTATATGTGAGCAAGAAACCTTTCAGAATATTAAGCAACTGTGAGCTTGCTAAGGTGTGGTCTTGACTAGAAGAGGGGATTTTGTCTTCTACGGCCCCAGTCTTCAGGGCAAGAGTCCCATTCTACCACCAAAGCCTACAAAACTGGTGACTAGATGTCAGTGAAATGTACCTAACAGAGTTAGAATCTCCTTAAAGCATTGACTCTTCCAGAAACATATAACTCTTTATCAAACACATGAGTCACCCAAGCCATATGGGAATTCAGACCTAAATGAAAGTGCCAAGGACCCCCAAAAGCAGAAGAAGCATATGCTAGAGTTATAACCAAAGAACACAGAGGTTTTGTAGAAGCATGCCCCTCCCTTCAGGAATTCTCAGTTTGGAGGCCTGGTTTGATGACCCTTTCAGAGCATATTAGGAAGGGTTCATTTTCTAAGAAAAGAATCCATTTCAGATACTTTAAGGAGAAAGACATTTTATTTTTTGATGAGGTTTGTGCAGAAATGGTTTCAGGTGACTTAAAACTAGTTCAGAGAAGAAGGAAACAAATTCTAGGCTAAGGTTCCAGGAATGACTCCCAAGCCACATTGAAAACTGAGGCACCAGTTGCTACTGCTTCTACCACAACCAGAAATGTGTAGACCAGAAAAGTGTCAGGAAAGGTTCTGGATCTAGGAAGACACAGTATCTGCTACAGTCCACTCTCAATGCATGCCCCCAACTCCTGTCTCTTTAAAATTTGACTCCTTAAAATACAGGACTCAAGGAGAGAATCTGATTGGCAGGCCCTGAAGCACATCTGAGAACCCTAGCTACAGGAGTATTGAACATAGAATTTTTAGCTTGTCAGGTTCTGTGTACTAGAAGGCCATGACAATGCATATTGAATAAGCATGTTTATAGTATCTGCCAAAATGCCATTGAAAATCCCAGGTGATCCTGATCTTATGGAGTATGAGTCCAAGAAACAAAGGAGTAAACCTGCATCTCTTTTTTTATTATTATTGTTCTTTGTGGTTTAAAGTATTACATATAGTATGACATATGTCTCCTTTTTCCCTCATTGACCTTTCCCTGGCCACCATCACCCCTGAGCACATGCCCTCACCACCCTGGTTCTGTGTCCATTGGTTATCCTTATATGCATGCACACAAGTCCTTTGGTTGATCTCTTACCCCTCCGTTCCTCCCCTGCCTTCCCTCTGAAATTTAGTTGTCAGTTCAATGCGTCTCTGACTCTGGATCTATTTTGGTTCATCAGTTTATGTTGTTCATTATATTCCACAAATGAGTAAGATCATGTGATATTTATATTTCTCCAACTGGCTTATTTCACTTATCATAATGCTCTCTAGGTCCATCTATGCTGTTGCAAATGGTAAGAGTTCCTTCTTTTTTACAGCAGCCTAATATTCCGTCTGTTTTTAATCCACTCATCTGCTGATAGGCACTTAAGCTTTTTCCAGATCTTAGCTATTTTATAAATTGTGTTGCTATGAACATAGGAGTGCATATATCCTTTCTGATTGGTGTTTTTGGTTTCTTGGGATATATTCCTAGAAGTGGGATCACTGGGTCAAATGGAAGTTTAATTTTTGAGGAAATCCATGCTGTTCTCCACAGTGGCTGCACCAGTCTGCATTCCCATCAGCAATGCACAAGGGTTCCTTTTTCTCCACATCCTTGCTGGCACTTGATTTGTTGATGATAGGTGTGAGATGGTCTCACTGTCTTTTTGATTTGCATATCTTGGAAGATTAGTGCCTTTGAACATGTTTTCATTTATCTCTCAGCCTTCTGTATGTCCTCTTTCAAAAAGAGTCTATTTATGTCCTTTGCCCATTTTTTTTTTATTGGATTGCTTATCTTCCTTATGTTAAGTTGTATGAGTTCTCTGTAAATTTTGAAGATTAAATCCTTATTGGAAACAACATTGGCAAATATGCTCTCCCATGCAGTGGGCTTTCTTCTTGTTTTGTTGGTGGTTTCTTTTGCTGCACAGAAGCTTTTTATTTTGATACTAGGGGCCCGGTGCATGAAATTCGTGCACTGGGGGGGGGGGGGAGAGTGTCCCTCAGCCCAGCCTGCCCCCTCTCACATACTGGGAGCCCTCAGGCATTGACCCCCATCACCCTCCAATTGCAGGATCGGCCCCTTGCCCGGGCCTGACGCCTCTGGCCTAGGCGTCCGGCCCGGGCAGCGGGGACCCACAGCTGCAGCGGCCCCGCGATTGTGGGCTCCGCTTTAGGCCCAGGCAAGGGACCCCTAGCTCCTGGGACTGCCAGCTTTGACCGTGCCCAGCTCCCATCACTGGCTCCACCCCTACTTCCTGCTATCACTGGCCAGGGCGGAAAAGGCACCTGATTCTCCGATCATGGCTGTCCCCCAGCTCTTAGCTCCCCCCAGGGTTTCCAATCACTGTCAGTGGCAGGGGGCTTCTTCCTGCTTTCCCTTTCGCCTCCCTGCATTGTGCCTACATATGCAAATTAACCGCCATCTTGTTGGCAGTTAACTGCCAATCTTAGTTGGCAGTTAACTGCCAATCTTAGTTGGCAGTTAATTTGCATATAGCCCTGATTAGCCAATGAAAAGGGTAGCTTGTACGCCAATTACCATTTTTCTCTTTTATTAGTGTAGATAGTCCCATTTGTTTATTTTGTCCTTCGTCTCCATTGTCCTAGAAGCTGTATCAGTAAAGATATTGCTATGACATGTACAATATTTTTCTGCCTGTGGATTCTTCTAAAATTTTTATGGTTTCCCATCTTACGTTTAAGTCCTTTACCATTTTGAGTTTATTTTTGTGTATGGTGTAAGTTGGTGGATTAGTTCCATTTTTTGCATGTATCCATCCAATTTTCCCAACACCATTTATTGAAGAGACTGTCTTGACTCCATTGTATGCTCTTGCCTCCTTTGTCAAATATTAATTGAGCATAATGGCTTGGGTTGATTTCTGGATTCTCTGGTTTGTTCCGTCACTTTATTTATCTGTTCTTGTGCCAGTCAGTACCAGGCATTTTTTATAATAGTGGCTTTGTAATATAGCTTTATATCTGATATTGTGATCCCAACTTTGTTCTTCTTTCTCAAGATTGCTGCAGCAATTCGGGGTCTTTTTTATTCCATATGAATTTTTGGAGAGTTGGTTCTACATCTGTGAAATATGTCATTGGTATTTTAATGGGGATTACATTGAATCTATAGATTTTTGGGGGTAGTATGGACATTTTAATGATGTTGATTCTACCAATCTACGAACACGGTATATTCTTCAATTTGTTTATGTCTTCCTCTATCTCTTTTTTCAATGTCCTGTCATTTTCTGAGTACAGGTATTTTACCTCCTTAGTTAAGTTTATTCCTAGGTATCTTAATTTTGTTGTTGTTGCATGGTAAATGGGATTTTTTGTTTGTTTCTCTTTCTGTGAATTCATTATTGGTGTATAAAAAAGCCATAGATTTCTGGTGTTAATTCTGTATCCTGCTACATTGTGAAATTCATTTGTTAAGTCTAGTAGGTTTTTGAGGGAGTCTTTGGGGTTTTCTTTGTACAATATCATGTCATCTGCGAATAATGACAGTTTTACTTCTTCTTTTCAAATTTGGATACCTTTAATTTCTTCTTCTTGTCTGATTGCTATGGCTATCAGACTACTATGTCAAACATGAATGGTCAGAGTGGGCATCCCTGTATTGTTCCTGTTCTTAGGGGAAATGGTCTTAGTTTTTGCCCATTGAGTACGATGTTGGCTGTAGGTTTGTCATATAAGGCTTTTATTATGTTGAGGTATGATCCATCTATTCCCACTTTGCTGAGAGTTTTAATCAAGAAAGTGTGTTGGATTTTGTCAAATGCTTTTTCTGCTTCAATTGAGATCATTATGTTATTTTTATCTCTCAATTTCTTTATTTGATATATCATGTTTATTGATTTGTGGATATTGTACCATCTTTGCATCCCCAGAATAAATCTCACTTGGTCATGTTATATGATCTTTCTAATGTAATGCTGGATCTTATTTGCTAGAATTTTGTTGAGGATTTTAGCATCTATGTTCATCAGGTATATTGACCTGTAATTCTCTTTCTTTGTAGTGTCTTTATCTGGTTTTGGGATGAGGGTAATGCTGGCTTCATAGAAAAAGCTTGGCAGTGTTCCTCCCTCTTAAATTTTTTGGAATAGTCTGAGGAGGATTGGTTTTTAGTTTATCTTTGTTTGGTAAAACTCCCCTGTGAAGCCATCTGGCCCAGGGCTCTTGTTTGCGGTAACTTTATTGATGACTGCATAAATTTCTTCCATAGTTATTGGCCTAGTCAGACTTTTATATTCTTCCTGATTGAGTTTTGGAAGGTTGTATTTTTTCTAGGAATATGTCCATTTCTTCTAGGTTGATCAGTTGTTGGAATCGAGTTGTTCATAGTATATTTTTCAAAATCCTTTGCATTTCTGTGGGGTCTATTGTTATTCCACCTCTTTCATTTCTGATTTTGTTTATTTGGGTCCTCTCTCTTTGCTTCTTGATGAAGTTGGCCAGAGTTTCATCAATCTTGTTTATCCTTTCAAAGAACTAGCTTTTGGTTTTATTGATCTTTTGTATTGTTTTGTTTTTGTGTTTGTGTTTTTTGTTTTTCGGTGTCTATGTCATTTATTTCCCCTCTGATCTTTATTATTTCCTTCCTTCTTCTCTCTCTGGGATTTTATTGTTGCTCTCTTTCTAATTCTTTAAGTTTTAAAGTTAGATAATTTATTACCAGTTTTTCTTGTGTATTTTTGTTTGTTTGTTTGTTTTTTGAGGTAGGCCTATAATGCTATGAACATCCCTCTCAGGACTACTTTCACTGTATCCCATAACTTTTGGATTGTTGTGATTTCATTGTCATTTGTTTCTAGGATGTTTTTTTATTTCTTCTTTGGTTTCTTTGGTAACCCAATCATCCTATATAATAAAAGCTTAATATGCTAAGTGTCCAATCATCTAGTTGTCCAACCAATCAAAGCATAATATGCTAATGATATGCTAAGGCAGCTCAACTGCTCACTGTGACGTGCACTGACCACCAGGGGGCAGACAGTCAACTGGTCAACCAGTCATTATGATGTGCACTGCCCACTAGGGGGCAGATGATCCAACTGATAGGTTAGCTTGCTGCTGGGGTCTGGCCAGTCGGGACTGAGTGAGATGGCCAGACACTCCCTGGAGCCCTCCACGGTCCCTCCCTGGCTGGCCTTCCGGAAGCCGGTCCATCCTTGCTGCTTGACACAGTCGCTGCAGGATAGAAACATCTGCACAGCATATGTTTCAAGGGACCTGGTGTATATAGCATACTTTTCTTAATATGTTTGCTCCCCTTAGTGCTGTGTGTTTTAACCAAGGTCACCTCTCTGAGAAAGGTTGTTTCCCCAGGTAGGGATTTTTCCCTGAAGTTAGGGAGGGATGAAACTCCTTAACTAAATGCCAGGCGGGTAGTTAATCACTTTAACTACAAACAATCATGCTTAAGCTACATAATCTTTACTCCCTGGAATGGAGATAAGAAATGCCCTAACCTTTGTAATAGAAATTGACAGGATTAAAATCAACTGGTATAAATACGGATGTAACAAGACAATAAACAGCAGAACCTCTCTGGAGATCCAGACCAGAACTTGGCTGGAGATCCTGGCTGGAGATCCTGGCTAGGCTGCTGACCAGCTGAACACTGTCTCCGTGTCCTTCCTTCTTCGCCGACTCCGTCTATGCCTTTGGGAACCCCTGCACCTGCTGGGGTTGGACCCCGGCACTGGCCAACCTCCTGCATCCCTCCATGGCCCTGATTGTGTACCAGTGGGGTCCCTGGACCTGGCCTGAGCCATCTTGGAATCTGGGACCCCTCAGGGTTGGTCAGAGAGATGGTTTCTGCCCGATCCAGCAGGCCAGGCCAAGGGACCCCACTGGTGCACAAATTCATGCACTGGACCTCTAGTTGTTTAATAACATGCTATTTAGTCTCCAAGTGCTTGAATATTTTTATTGCTTTTATTGTAGTTTATTTCTAATATTATGCCATTTGTGATCTGAGGAGATGCTTGATATGATATTCTTGAATTTGAAGAGACTTTGCCTGTGTCCCAATATGTGGTCTGTCTTTGAAAATGCCGCATGTGCAACTGAGAAGAATGTATATTCTGTAGCTTTGTGGTTAAATGTTCTGAAGATGTCTATTAAGTCCACCTGATCTAGTCATTTAGGATTGCTTTTTCTTTTCTGATTTTTGGACTAGAGGATTTGTCCAGTGATGTCAATGGGTATTAAAGTCCCCTACTATGATTATATTGCTGTTGATCTCTCTGTTGATATCTTCCAGAAAATTTTGTTGTTCTTGTTGTTTTTTGTTTGTTTGTTTGTTTTTAATGTATTTGGGTGCTCCTGCATTGGATGCATATACATTTACCAGAGTTATATCCTCTTGTTCTATAGATCCCTTTAGTATTATGAAGTGGCCTTCCTTATCCTTTTTTATGGCCTTCACTTTGAGATCTATTTTGTCAGATATAAATATTGCTATGCCAGCTGTTTTTTGTTGTTGTTGTTGTTGTTGTTTTCTTTTTATTTCCATTTGCCTGAAAGATATTTTTCCATCCCTTCACTTTCAGTCTTGTGTGACTCTTTTGTTCTGAAATGGGTCTCTTGTAGACAGCAGATATATGGGTCATGTTTTCTAATCTATTCAGCCACTTGATGTCTTTTGGTTGGAGCCTTTATTCTATTTACATTGAATGTTATTATAGATGTGTGCCCCAGTGCATGGATTCGTGCACATGGAAGGAAATTAATTAGAAGGTGGCTGGAAGGGCAGGACTGGGAAAGATGGGCCAGACATGCCCTGGAGCCAACCACCCACAGTCACTCCCTGGTCAACTGCATCTGGGGCGACACCATGGACCGAGTGGTGTCTGTGGGGGAGCAGGGTCCCTCCGGCAGGTGGGATCCCTCGGCCTGGCCTGTGGGATTGAGCCAAAACCAGCTTTCCTAGATCTTCCAAAAGGTCTCAGATTGTGAGAAGATGGTTCTTGAGTGATGCACCCCAGAATCGGGCCCCCTACTCTCTGGTTCCAGGGTGTGTCACACAAGCTGCTCAGCAGCTCCTGTGTTGATCATCTGCCCCCTGGTGGTCATTTTGCATCATAGCTACTGGTCGGATGATCGCTTAGCCTTTTAGATAGATAGATAGATAATAGATAGATAGATGATAGATAGATAGATAGATAGATAGATAGATAGATAGATAGATAGATGATAGATAGATAGAGAGAGATAGATAGATATGTATTTGTTTGTAGCCGATTTTCTGTGCCTCTGTTCCTTCTTCCCTTTCTATTTCTTCTTTTTACAATAGTCCCTTTAGCATTTTTGGCATTGCTGGCTTGGTAGTGATAAATTCCCTTAGCCCTTTTCTATCTGGGAAGCTCCTGATTTCCCCTTCCATTTTGAATGATAGCCTTGCTGGATAGAGTATTCTTGGATTCAGTCCCTTGCTTTGCATAATTTTTTATACTTCCTTCTATTCCTTTCTGTCCTGATGTGTTTCTGTTGAGAAATCATTTGATAATCTAATTGGAGATCCCTTGTAGGTAACTCTCTGTCTCTCTCTTGCAGCCTATAAGATTCTGTCTTTGTCATTAACATTTGCCATTGTAATTGTAATGTGTCTTGGTGTGTCTTTTTGGTTTATCTTGTTGGGACTCTCTGTGCTTGTGTGATTTTTTCTTCCCCAAATTAGATAAATTTTCTGTCATTATTTTTTCAAATAGGTTTTCTAATACTTTCTCCTCTTCTTGTCATTCTGGCACCCCTATTCTGGAACCCATATTATAATTCATTTCATGTTGTCTCAAAGCTCCCTTAAGCTCTCTTCTTTTTAATTTTTTTCTCCAATTGCTGTTCAGATTGGGTGTTTTTTTCTTCCCTGTCTTCTAATTTGCTAATTCTGTCCTCAGCTTATTCTAGTCTACTGTTGAAACAGTCCATGGTGTTTTTTATTGTAGTTATATCTTTCTTTATTTTCTCTTGATTCTTACATAAGTTGTTGATTTTCTCATCCAGCCAGTTGAGTAACTTTATGACCCTTACTCTGAATTCTTTTTCTGACATATGTTATGCCTTCATTTCAGTTAGTATTTTTTCTGGCAACTTCTCCTTTTCTTTCCTTTGGGGGTTATTTCTTTGTCTACCCATTTTTGCTCTCACGAAAGCATTTAGGTTCCATGTTGTGTGGGGCCTGTGGCTGCAATGGCAAGCTTGGCAGAAGGGTTGAGCTCTCTGAAACTCCTTGGAGGGCCAAGGTGCCAGGATGCACTGGGCCTTGGGTTAAAGCAGCGGGCATGGCAGGCTGGTCATGCAGTTGCAGATCGCAGGGCCAAAGAGTCAGGCTGGTGGGAGGGGAGCATACTCCGGAACTCACAGTATCCTGTGGCTGGGGAGGCTGGAGTCTCAGTGTCCATGAGTCTGCAGCTGAGGTAGCAGGTCTTTTGCTAGAGTGGCTATAGGTTCTGGGGTGGTGTCTAATGCCATTCTGGGTGGTGATGAGGCTGGGCTCCTAGTCACAGCAGCTTTCCCTTCAAATGGCATGGTTACTGTGTCAAAGCCAATCCAGGAGTGATTGCAGTAGTAGCAGGGGCTCCCCATCTACACACACCACACACGTCCACACACTCGCCTTTCATTCCCTTGTTCACACACTCTCTCCCTCACTCCCATCCTGCCAGCTGCCATCTTCTGTTGCCCCCAAACCAGCATACTTTGAGGGAAGGAAATAGTATGGGGGAAAGTAGACCCATCCACATTTGAGGGGAAGGTATCTCTCTTTGTTAGTATCTGCATAGTACTTCTCTCTGAGTTTGTCGTATTTCCAATTTAGTGGTGGTATTTGGTAAAAATGAATTTCACTTCCATCCCTACTAACAATGGCTTTTTTTTTGCCATGCCAATGTTCATAAAGTCGTCTTTATAAGGGGTTCTTTCAGAGGTTTTTAAAGGGAAGCATACTTGGGCACACAAAGAAGGGGTAAGGGGAGGCATTAAGAATAACCACTACAACCATATAAGGTTTTCTAATTATTTTAATATTAAATATGACTAGTCAACCTTATAATAGAGTTAAAGAGCATCAAATAAGCTTGTTGATTATAATAAGAATAGCTAATATTTTAAACAATTGAATAGTAGAGAAACATGAGAGTTCCATTCTAAAATTGGCTCATAAAGTTACAGTTATGTATAGTCAAATTAATCTTGAAATTTTTCAAATCACCTATAAACTGCTGTATAGTGTATGACATACGTGTTTGTATGTAGGCCTACAGTGGAGTTCTAAGATTAGTATCAACTGAACTAAATAAAAGAAGACATAAAAGGAAAATCTTCACTGAGATGTCTGGGAATCAAACTAATGTCCTTTGGAAAATAATAAAATTCTAAAAAGTGACTGCAAGTTGGATAAATAACTTTAAAGTGTTCCTATTTGCCTGAAGGGATTACTCATTTTTTTATTAAGAACAATAATTGCAATATATGTGACTATGTGTTGTTATGAGTATTAATTCATATACATTGTTACATCTTAGAAAGAGCACAAAATCAGCCCTGAAATTATTGTGTGCCATGGAAATATACAACTACTTGCAATGAAGATAGAACTTAAAAAGTTTGAATATTATTTCTGATTCTATCATTAATAATAACCTTACAACATGACATTCCCAATACTTTTCCTTATCACAGTTTTCCTTTTGCAAAATGGGGTCATAACCACAGCCTCCATCACCTCTAATAACCTCTGTGTTATTAGAGTGAATTTTCTAATCCACCTGCCTGTAAGACCTTCTGCAACATGGCCATTTCACAAAGCAGTTTCTATCCCTTATTATTTAGCTCAGTAATCACTTCTTCAGGTGATCTATCATCTGAAATGATCCTGTAGAATACATTATAATTACATCTATTAAAGTTTGAACTATTTATTTTAATTGTTTACTTGCTTATCTTTAGTCTAGAAAGTTCATTGTGATTATTTTCTATTCAGTTCTTATTACAATGCTTGGTTAATATAAATGCTTAGTAAAGGTATTTTCAAAAAGTGGAAGAGAAATCAATAGAATCTTAGGAAAGAAAGGAAAAAAAATTAAATTTCTGATTTAGTCCTGGAATTGCTTTATAATATTATTGATATATGGATTTCAGGTTTTTCTATTTAATAAAATGAAAGTCCATATTCTTTTAAAAAATGTAATCCTCACCTGAGGGGAGATATATATATATTTCAGAGAGAAAGGAAAGGGGAGGGGAAGAGAGAGAAAGGGAGAGAGAGACATTGATGTAAGAGAGAAACATCAATCTGTTGTCTCCCATATAGGCCTCGACTAGTGATTGAACCCATAACCTAGGTATGTACCCTTGATGAGGAATCAAACCTGCAACCTTTCAGTGTAAAGACAATGCTTCAACCAACTGAGCCACCCGGTCAGGGCAAAAATGCATATTCATGTACAACTTCTATCATTACATCTTCCTTAAATTAAATGAATGGTACCTCACTCTAATTTCAAAAAGTACTATATAGTGAAGAAAATTAGATTGGGCATATTTTAGTTCCATTTTAGTTAACCTAAGACCTCATCTTTGAGGTCAAGAAGCTCTTAAGTTAGTAGAGAAAACAGGCAGGAAGACAAGTAAGGATAAGATTTATGTTTACCAAGCATGTTATGATTTAAAAGTGAAGGTCTTTTCTATGAGTACAAGGGGTTGCTTCAATATATCATTTCCATGGTACCCTGAGTGATGACTAGTAGATTATGTAGAAACTTTTACCAGATGGCACCCCAGATGTATCACATAAGAATAACAATAACAGCATGTTTATTATATGATAGGCACTATTATAAGCAATTTATACCATTGAATTATTTACACGGAGATAGCACAGTGAGGTTGGTACTGAGACACTAGCATGCAGCAGGGCCAGAGTTTCCAGGGTGGCAGTCTGGCACTTGAGTTTGCATGCTTAGTCACCATGTCACACTGCACGAGAGAAGCCCTTTCCAATGAGAGCATCATAAAAAAGAAAATGTCATTTGCTTGGATTCTGCTGCTAGTTTAAGCCAAAAGAAAGTAGGGAAACAATATCTGGAACCAGATAAATACCGATTTTATATGTTGGAAGTTTGAACAATTATATGAATACAGAAGTTCTCTGGAAGAAGATGATCCTTGAGTGGAGGGGTGACCATTTAACGCTATTGTCAATGTAAGACCACACAGAAGATAAACTGAAATAGAATCCAACTGATGGAAGAAGAAACCCTGCACAGAAAGGACCACACACAGTCACCATAAGTTACATCTATCAAATGGTTGTGTCGGTTGATTGGTGGAGACAAAGTAGGGTACATTACACACAAACACACACAGTATATAGAGATTACATCCACTGCCCTAAAAATATGCATTGAATGTTTCCACAACATTAATAATAGCCATGGAAACGCCAGCATCAAAGAATGATAGTTTTTTAGTAGCAGTCAAGATTCTGGGACCCAGAAGGGACAGATCAAGTAAGCAGCACATCTCATTAACTGATGCTTGTACATAGTGTTCCTTCCCACATGGTGTGTGACACATTGTGACACCACATATCACACTCTGTTTGTATGATGTTATGGAAACAGAAGGCAAAGGCCACTGGGAGCTTCACAGAAAATCAATGCATTCTTCTCATGATGGGCCTTCAGATATTCATCTTCCTGAGGCCTTTCTTCTCCAGCTTAATTATTCTCTTGTCATACAGGTTTATCCTTGACAGACATGAATTCCTGGCTCTTACTATTCTATTCATATCCTCTTAATATGGTCTCATTGGCAATTTCTCCCTTCAAACAACCCAGAATTGAATGCAATCCTGCCCATGTATCCGTGCGATATACAAAAAGCTGATTTATTCTCTGACCTGGAATTCCTTACCCAGTTCTATTATTGTAGCCCAAGTTGGCATTCGCTATTGTGATCTGTTGCATTTCCTGTTACAGTATATTGACCTTTTAGACATTTTCATATGAATCAATATTAATTTAGGTCTCCTCCATTCTGGAACTTATTTCATCTTGTCAGGGGTCATCCTATCTTTCTGATTCAGGATAATTATAGGAGTTCGGCTGGTATCTATAGTAAATCAAACTGGTAGCCTCAGTTTTCAATCATTCATAAATTTACTAAGCAGATCTTTATTAACAGTAAAGTTGTTACTAAAAATGTCAAACCTGTGGTAATTATTATAAACATTCTTTGAAACATTTAGAGGAAAACTCATAAGTAAAAGACATATTTTAGTGTATTTACATTTAATGTTATTATTAATATGGTGGTGTTAAATCTATCTTATTGTATTCTCATTGTTCTCTGATATCTGTTCATTTATTCTTTATTCTTCTGCTTTATTTTGGTTTATCAAATATCTTTTGGTAATTTAGTCCAATTTCTCTACTTGTTTTTTTATCCAAACTACTTTGTATAATTTTTTTAACCTAGTTTCTTTGGAAATACAGTATATATGTTGATGCTAATATTATACTACTTAGTGATTAATGTAAGAATTTTATAACATGGAATTACATTTATATCCCTTCCTTCCTTTATTATACTCTTGTTTATATGTCCATATATTCATCATTAATCTGTAGATTAATTAATGTATTTATCATAGTTGTTTAAAAAAAATCCCCTGCATGCTAATGCATATGTATTTTACTTCTGGAGGTCTATTTTTACAAACTAATTTTTCTCCTTATATATCTTCTTTGAAAAAAATATGATTTATATCTTGTTGAGATTCTGTATTCTATTATCCTACTCTGAAAAAATTTTATTCCAGTACACAGTTACGTTGCTGCAAATCAAATTAGACTGGTAGAAGTTTGGTTTTTAAACTTTGTTAAGGGGGATTTGTTTTAGTTTTGTCCTTAATCTTGAATACCTTAGTCCTTGGGTATTACTTTTATCACTTTTGGGGTTTGAATGAAAAGCCAAAAATATGTACCAACCCTCTCTAATTTGATGAGACCTGAATTCTTAATTCAGTCTTCTATGTGATATCCAGTTGCTAAAACCCCTGTCAGCTCTTTCAGCGCTGAACTTCTGTCATCCTCCTGAGCTCCTAGTGTCTTGCCTCACACAAACACCATTCAAAGTCTGAAGTATTTGAAGGGAGTTTATATGCCAAGTTTATATGAAGTATTTGAGGGAGCTTCTACTTCAGCGGTTCTATTCTTTTGGGGATTCCCCTACTTCTCAGTTTCTAGCTACTCTGCATCCCCAGACTCTGTCCTTTTGTACGCTAGGCTAATCAAGCTGTGTCTTCCTGCTTGATTTCATCTACCCCTGGAAAAACTAGAGATTTCCTGTAGAAAAAAAACAAACATACAATAGTCCCCCTTATCTGTGATTTTGCTTTCCATGGTTTGTTTCCTGTAGTCAAGTGCGGTATGAAATCTTTAATGAAAAATTTTACAAACAAACAGTTCATAAGTTTCAAATTGTGCACTGTTCTGAGTAGTATGATGAAATCTCACTCAGTCCTGCTTGGTCCCACCTGAGATATGAATCCCTTTGCCCAGTATCTACATGTTGTGTTCGTTTTCTACCCTTTAGTCACTTAATCACTCACTAGGTTATCAGATCAGCTGTTGGAATATCACAGTGCTTGTGTTCAAGTAACACTTCAAAAAATTTTTTTAATTGATTGATTTTTAGAGAGAGAGAGAAGGGAGGGAGGGAGAGAGAGAAATACCAGTTTGTTGTTCCACTTATTTATGCATTTATTGGTTGATACTTGTATGTGCCCTGACCAAGGATCAAACCCCCAACCTTGATATATAGGGTGAATATTCTAACCAACTGAGCCAGGACCTCAACTAACTCTTATAGTAGCCTAATGGTACATCACAATGCCTACGTCACTTACCTCACTTCATCTCATCCCATAGGCATTGTATCATCATACATCATCACAAAAAGAAGGGTGAGTACAGCATAATAGGATATTTTGGGATAGACCGCATTCACATAACTTTTATTACAGTATATTGTATTCATTCTATTCTATTATTTATTATTGTTCATCTCTAATAGTACCTAATTTATAAATTAAACTTTATTATAGGTTAGTATATGTAGGCAAATTATAGTAAATATAAGGTTTGGTACCACCTACAGTTTCAGACATCCACTAGGGGATATTGGGATGTATCCCTGTGGATAGGGGGACTACTGTATTACATAGGTCTCACCCACTGTGGTTTTCCTTCCATTAAGAATTGAACCCCCTCTAGTTTCACTCTCTAGTGCCTTCAAACACCTTTTTAAATATATTTGTTATCAGCAAAAGAACTGGCCTAATGCATACTATTCTTCAGTTACTGAAAATCAGAACCCCATGATATATTTAAAATATGAATTAATACTTATCTAAAAGAATGAATTATATTTGTAAAGGAAGTAGATACAGTAGAAAGATTTGGCTCTGAATCACTGTTCTAACTTGGATTACATTTGTGACTGCAGGAAAGTTGCTTCGTCTGTAAACTTTGTTTTCTCTCTAAATATAGTCCTTTTCTCAAAAGAAAAAAAAAATAGTTTCTTATCCCCTCCCTCAAATACCAGGCAGAGAAGAGCTCTAAGAGTTAATACAGTTCCTCAGGTTGCCAAAAGGATGTGAGAAATGAATATATACTGTAAGAATCTGATTCATTAAGTTCTACAAATAATAATGTATAACCTTACTTATTTTTCATTCTTGCTCTTGACTTTGCCTCCTTCCTGGGAGGGGGGTTGAGGGCGGGAGAAATCAAGGTGCTAGTTGCCTTCCCTAATAATTTTTAACCGTAAGTAGAGGCGATGCTGCTGCTATATCTGCTCGCATTTTCATTAAATCCTCTTTAAGGAAAAGTTAGAGAAACAGAAAGTGATGGTTTTTTTTGGGGGGGGGGAACATAAGCTACAAAGTTATGATAGCAACATGTTTAGAAGGAGAATGATTTTTCTGTTTAGAATATTGTGGAGAAGGATTGGTACCTTAACAGAGGATAATAAGTCATGTCCGTGTGACTCCTCCAGAAGTTACTTTCCAACCTGTGTACTGTGGTAATTTGTAGTCCTCCTAATTTATTCTCTGTATAAATAATACTAGTTTATACAAGTTATATTTATTATTAGGATAAATTACTTGTGAAATGTTGGGTATTGAATCTTATAAACCAGAATTTAAATTTGTGATAAATTTATATTTCTAAAATTTTGAGCTTCCCTATTCCATGATTTTTTTTGTCCATCTTTACACAAACTAAGCAGAAAACTAAAATTAAGAACTAAATTGGGAACAAAGATTGTGATTTCCTAAACTTACACTTAGGATTTATATGCCTCAGTTTGGGCAGGAAGAGGTAAGAGGGCCATAATGGAGAGCCCTAGAATGATAACACTACAACACTACAAGGAGGACTTCCCTCTTTCATTAGAGAAAAGAAAAGCAATGATACCTCTCAAAACTCTTTTTCAGATACATTTATATATTAAATAAATTATTTTGAATATAGGGTAAAAAGGAAGGTACTTCAGTCAGGAGAAACCTACTTGTGCAAAAAAATAGACATGGAGAGAAAAAGAGAGGGAAGGAGGGGAAAGTAACAAAGAACAGAGAACACTGGAATGATAAAACTACTGAAATACCAAGAAGATAAAATGTTATTGTATCATGAAACAAAGTTATGTCAAAGAAAAACAGTAATCAGAGAGTTGGGTGTGAATCTTGAATTTGCCTAATTCTTCATGTAATCATGGAAATTACTTTTTTAGTTGTAACTTTTTCATCAGTAAAAATAAGAATATATTTAAAAATCTCTCTCTCTCTCTCTCTCTCTCTCTCTCTCTCTCTCTATATATATATATATATATATATACATATATATATATATATATCCTATATAATAAAAACCTAATATGCTAAGTGTCCAGTTGTCCATTCAACCAATCAAAGCATAATATGCTAATGATATGCTAAGGCTGCTCAACAGCGCACTATGACGTGCGCTTACCACGGGTCATACTGTTGACTGGTCAACCAGTAGCTATAACATACACTGACCACCAGGGGGAAGACGCTCCAACTGGTAGGTTAGCTTGCTGCTGGGTTCCAGCCGATTGGGACTGAGCGAGACAGGCCAGACATACCCTGGAGCCCTCCTGCAGTCCCTCCCCAGCTGGCCAACCTCCTGCTTCCCTCCCTGGCACTGATTGTGCACCTGTGGGGTCCCTCAGCCTGGCTTGTGCCCTCTTGCAATCTAGGCTGTGGGACCCCCTCCCCCGAGTGCACAAATTTCGTGCACCGGGCCTCTAGTGAGTGTGTGTGTGTGTATATATATATGTGTGTGTGTATATATATATATATATATATATATATATATATATATATATATATATATATACTAGTGGCCCAGTGCATGAAATTCGTGCATGGGGGGGATATCCCTCAGCCCAGCCTGCACCCTCTCCCATCTGGGACCCCTGGAACGATGTCCTACTGCCGGTTTACAGGGATCAGGCCTAAACTGGCAGTCAGACATCCCTCTCGCAATCTGGGACTGCTGGCTCCTAACTGCTCACCTGCCTGCCTGCCTGATTGCCCCTAACCACTCTGCCTGTCAGCCTGCTCGCCCCCAACTGCCCCCCACTGACAGCCTGCTTGCCCCCAAATGCTCCCCTCTGCCAGCCTGATCACCCCCAACTGCCCCCTGTGCCACTGTGCTTGCCCCCAACTGCCCCCCCCTGCCAGCCTGCTCATCCCCAACTCCCCCCCTGCTGGTCTGCTTGCCCCCACCTCCCTTCCCCACTGGCCTGCTCAACTGCCCCCCTGCTGGCCTGCTCACTCCAAATTGCCCCCCCACAATCCTGATCACCTCCAACTGACCCCCTCTGATGGCCTGCTCACCCCCAACTGGCCCCCCTGCTGTTCTGCTCAGCCCCAACTGCCCACCTCCCACCAGCCTGATCTCCTCAATGCCCCCCACCACCGGCCTGATCACCCACAACTGCCCTCCCCTCTTGACCTCTAACAGCCTCTACCTCGGCCCTGCCACCATGGCTTTGTCCAGAAGAATGTCTGAAAGGTCTCCTGGAAGGCCTCTCAGTCTAATTAGCATATTACCCTTTTATTAATATAGAGGCCTGGTACATGGGTGGGGGCTGCCTGGTTTGCCCTGAAGGCTGTCCCAGCTCAGTATGGGGAGTTCCCTTGGGGCATGGGGTGGCCTGGGTGAGGGTCCTGTGGTGGTTTTCAGGCCAGCCACACCCCCATGGGGTGAGGGTCCCCGCTGGGGGGCGTGGCAGCCTGGGTGAGGGGCTGAGGGCTGTTTTCAAGATGGCCACAACCCCTTCAGGGTGGGGTTCCCCACTGGGGTGCCTGGCCAGCCTGAGTGAGGGGCTGATGGCTGTTTGCAGGCTGGCCACGCCCCCCAGTGGGGACCCTCACGCCATGGGGATGTGGCAAGCCTTGGTGAGGGGCTGAGGGCTGTTTTCTGGCTGGTCACACCCCCTTCAGGGTGGGGGTCCTGCTGGGGTGCCTGGCCAGCCTAGGTGAGGGGCTGAGGGCCATTTTCAGCTGACCAGGCCCCCTAGCGACCCAGGTCCTCCAGCCCCTCCTTGAGCGGAGCCCAGGCCCCCAGCCACTCCTTCAGCAGCAGCCAGGTCAGGCAGGAAGCTTGGCTTCCTCCATCACCGGAGGCTAACACAAGCCTCCTGCTTGCTCCAGGTCCATGGCCGCTGCCATCTTTGTTAGGTTATTTTGCCTACTCAGCCTGATTGGCTGGTAGGTGTAGTGGAGGGATGGTCAATTTGCATGTTTCTCTTTTATTAGTGTAGATGTTATTATAGAGATTAAATTAGTTAACCATTGTGAAAATATATGCCACAATATCATATGGGACAATTTCAATAGGTAGAATGCAGATGAGTTAATGAAATCAATAAGCTAAACTTCCAAATTCATTGTTGTTTTGACATATGCTTTTGCTAGTTTTTTTGAGACAGGAAGAATATGTATTTGTCTCCACTGTCAATATAAGTTGTTTTTGTCCAATATATAATTATCCCACATAATACAGTTCTATCACTAAAGTTATTTTAGCATTTTGTGTCTTCCAATAAAAATATAGTATTTTATTTTCTGAATTTTAAACAGTAAGTTGAACACCTACTGCTGCAAAATATATTTTTGAAATTATGTATTTTGAAAAAGGTCAGAGCTAAAGAGATGGCTACAGTTGTTAGTGTTCAAATCCTAAGTGATGTTCCGGGTGTTAAAACAGTACATGAGCTAATTAATTCACTTATCCCTTTGATCAAAGCACTGGAAGGTTTAGCAGCAATGTTCACTTGATCTGACCTCCTGAAGACTGAAGCTACTAGTTTCATCCCTTCTTTATCTGCATTTTACTGAAAATGTATTGACCTAAACCATTTTATACAACTCTGTCAACAACCTTCTAAGGTGGGAACTATTTTCTCTTCACCAAAATGGTAGCTGAGGTTCAGTAACTTTTCTCAAAGTTACAAAGCCAGCAAGAGGCAGAGCTGGATACAAAATCTACCGCTTGAGGATCAGAGCTCCATTATTGCATACACCCACTTCAAGTGGGTGGTCATGGAAATTTCAATGGTTTCTATATTGGGTAAGGAAATCAGAGAAACACACACTGTGTTTGTTCTAACCCTCCCAACCTGGCCCTTTCAGAGTTTTGTAAGTTGGAAATGTGTGAAACAGAACACAGAAGGATGAGAAAGTAAGCCACAAAGTGGAAGACCTGTGAGTGAGTGACTGTGTACGTGCCATCATCTGTGTAAATCAGAAGGACTTCCAACATAGAAGCCCCAACTTCTCTTCCCTCAATTGCTTCCTGAACACATTGACTGAAAACCCTGAGTCTCCGCCCAGTTCCCTAATGTTAGCAGTGTGTGTGGCCTCAGATTACCCAGTGTAAGAAGTTCTCTTGAATATGTTAACCAAACAAAAGTTTTGCGCACATTATTAAACAGATTATTTCACAGAAGTACAGGCAGTTAATGGTTGGAATAAATACCAGGTCAGTTTTTCAGAGGAAAGAGGGATTTCTATTTAAATGTGGGGTAAATATTGCCTATGTAGATGAGTATATTTTGGCTTGTATTTTACCCTTAACCTTTCAGGAGGTTATTACCTACCCATATTTTGGTACCCCACTCAGCCCCCTGTATTTTTATGTCATCTAATATAATAGTGAAACCAAAGTAATCCTGGGTGCCTCCATAAGGTTGTCAGCAACTAGGTTTTCATAAATGCAGATTGGGGTGGATGAAACTGAGTAAGTTGCCAAAGACCTCACAGGAAAACCATGAAGGACTAAGTTAAGGATTAAGGATTTCTAGTTAATTATTTACTCTATGTAGTGATCCAGTTTCATCCATTAATGGCTCAATAAAATATTTGTTGAGGATAAAATAGTAAATAAAATGATACAGCTTTGTCCTCTCAAAAGGAGTAGAGTCAAGTGACTATGCAAATACAGTACATAGGATATGATCCTTAATAATACAACATGCTTTGATAGCCCATAGAGGGACAGCTGTCTTGAGAAGGATACAGTGGACTTTTGGTGGAGTTGGTGATGAAAATGGGCTTTAATAGAAAAATAGGGGATTTACTGAGAAAGAACCGATGGGAAGAAACACTATGAAGAGAAGAACATGAGTTCTGCTAGCACTTGCTCTCTAAGAGTATCTCAAATACAAACTATTGATAGCTTACATTTCCACTGAGTGCTGATAATATGTCAGACAAGTTTCCAATGTTGTCTCCAGTGCCCTTAGCAGCACAGCAGTAGGTATTTTTTCTTTCTTTTTACAAGGAGATTGAAGTAAATATTTGTGAATCATCAGTGTGCTGGTAGTAATTAAAGCCATAGAGGATTTGATGTAGAAAGTGAAAAAAGAAGAGGGTTTATGGAAGGTTCTGAGAAATATTACAAAATAGGCAGAGAATGAATAAGTGAAAAGATGTAAGGAAAGCACCATATAATGGAAATAAAGGAAAAGTTCACATGAACATGGGAGTGGTCACCAGGCCAGAAGTCAGTGACTAGGAAGACTGAGTCTCTGGACAGGGAGTGAGTGCCATCTTTCAGGGAGCTGAAGAACAAAAAAGAAAAAAAAACCAGAAAATAAAAAAGTAGAGACAGTAAGAAGAACAAAATTCATTCAAATACCCGGCGGAGAACAGAGATAGCAGTATAAAAGTGCAATGTGGGCTTGGCAGTTTTGTTAAATTGTAGGCAATATATTTATTGTAAGATGCCTAGGGGAGCTGAAGAGGCTAGACTAGAAACTGAATCCAAGCCGGCATTGGCTTGGGCTGGGCTGAGGGATATCTATCTATCTATCTATCTATCTATCTATCTATCTATCTATCTATCTATCTATCATCTATCTATCTATCTATCATCTATCTATCTATAGCTAAGTGTTTGTCCAACCATCCGACCGGTAGCTATGACACACAATGACCACCAGGGGGCAGACGCTCTGACTGGTAGCTATGATGCACACAGACCACCAGGGAACAGATGCTCAACACAGGAGCTGCCAAACTACAGTGACTTGGAAGTGGTTGTTCTCGGGTGACACACCCGGGAACCAGGGAGGAGGGAGCCTGATTCTGGGTATGTCACCCGAGAACCACCCTCTCACAATCCGAGACCCCTCAGGGGATGTCGGAGAGCCATTTTAAGCCTGATCCCCACAGGCCAGGCCGAGGGACCCCACCTGCCAGAGGGACCCCACTCACTCAGCAGACACCCTTTGAGCCATGGCGCCACCCCAGGTGAGGCCAGCTGGAAAGGGACTGGGGGAGGTTGGCTCCAGGGTGTGTCTGGCCCATCTTGCCCAGTCCTGCCCCGCCAGTCACCTTCTAATTAATTTCCTTTCAATGTGCATGAATCCATGCACTGAAGCACTGGTTTCTTTATAACAGCAGGAAGGAAGGAAAGGTTTGCTGTGGATATGGGTAGGTGTATATACTCGACATCCTCTGTCATAAATCCTACTCTTCATGAGTACTGTATAACAACATTCGGTCAAGTAATGAATTAGTCAGCCACATCCACCCCAAATCAATTGAAATTCATGGAGACATTGAGTTGTGTTTACTTGCTTCATGTTTACAGTCAGTCACATACTGGTTAGTATTTACTTTCAGTTGTAAGGAGCATTTTTTAAAATCAAGAGTGAGCGTAAAATTAACATATTCCACCAGCTCATTTATTCATATTTCCTATTTGGTCACTGTTCTTAAACAATGGGAAATGCCATTAGGATTTCCTACCAATGTTAGTGTGTTGAATTCAGAGGCAGATGGAGAAGTTGGGTGACTTAGAAATAGCTTCAAAGCAATCACATGTACACCATTTTGGTTCATATATTGGAATCCGTTTTGTTCAGCATTGCCACTGAAGTTATTTTTGGAACATCATATGGATTTTTTATTGAAACATCTTTGTTAACTTTTATTATCCCTCGTCTGCTTTGTAATTTTGGAAACAGATATAAAGAACGAGCAACCCAAAGCACAGTAATATAGTGGGAAGCATCCTTCATAAGTCAATTGAGGAATTTAATAATCTCTTTAGAAATAAGCTCTGCAGCTATGAGAAAAATGTGTGGGTTAAAGGCCTTCCAATTAAGAGAGGTTTCTCTGTGGATTTATAGGCTGGTGGTTCACTCTTCCTGTTCATGTTTCCATAGCAACTGTCAGGTAGATTTTCTGCTACTTGCTAGGAAGTTGGAAATGTTGAGTCTGGTTGAGCCTTTTCAATTCAGTGAAGCTTAAATGAAATTCTTTTCAAGGAACTGGCATTTAGCTTGGGTCATTTATTCATATCTAGAAGAAGAAAAAATCAATTAAATAATCAAATGTGCAAATTTTTATTGAGATTATTTTTGGTACATATTTTGTGCTGTAATCTATTCTTAATGCGAGGGTACTAAAGGTTTGAAGGGCTGCAGCTGGCCTCTTCACCATCTGATGGCTTGTGGCTTTAATTACAGCTCAAGACATAGGAAGGCATGCCTTTTTCTGCTCTACTTTTGCAAGCTATAATCACCCCTGGTGATATTCAGATGCAAACTAGGATTCAGGAGACTCATTAGGTTGAGACACCTACACTGCATGAAATACAATTCACAACCTTTTATTCTTTTATTTTTCCTGTCCTATTGGTTATTAGAATTACAGCATTGTAAATACATAATTTATATATCATTATTTAAATCTCTTGGGAGTACAGTATCTTCATTTTCCCTTGAGATTAAGCCCACTTGGTGTCACTCACTATAGTTTATTTCAACCCACATTGACTGATGTCTGACAGCTCTATGTAGGATGGTGGCCTTTAATTCTTAAAAATATATCAAGCATGTAGGTGGGCAAAGTGAGCACTCATTCCATTATTCTTTATGTAACATACAGTATATGCTACATGAAGGACAGACATCTAAGGGGCATTGCTTAATGGGTTCTTTTGTTAGCATTGTTGCTCACTGGCACAGAAAGAACAGCCTCTACACAAAATAAGGCATAGTTCTTATTTCACACTGTGGTTCTATTTATATACCAGCTCCCCTATGGACATTTTTATAAGACATATTATTTGCAACAATGGCTTTGAATCCAGATTTCAGTTCATTTTGTTCTATCTCTCTTCTTTTCCCTTGTCATTTGTAGGTCATACCTTTACCTATTATAGTGATGCTTCATATTATCTATAATTGATCATTGGTAAAAATACAAATAAAACAAAGAAAGGAGAGGAGGAGGAAGAAGAGGGGGAGAGAGAAAGAGAGAGAGAAAGGAGGGAGGAGGGGACTAGGGGGGAGAGGGGAGAAGGGGGGAGAGATTTCTTTTTTAAAAAGTCAGAGTTGAAATGTCTTTTACTTACTTGTCTTGCCTTGTCTTATTTTCTCCCTCTTTGGTCTAGAAGCTGTGCTTTCTTCTATTAAGTTAAATAAAAACTTTCTGAGAAGAGCAATTGAAGCTGAAGGAAGCTCACTCTTCAGTCATTATACTAGGAAGTAGAAATGAAGTCTCTCAGCCCTGCTCTCAACTTTATTTACTCTAAACAGGGGACAATTTTCTCTTAGAATAAATCGTACTTAGAGTTGCACAGCTCCATCGGGAGATGCACCTATTCCCCCGGAGCAGAGAGACAGAAAAAAGTGAGATTCTGAATGTTTGCTGGGATTTAGAGAACTTGCTTAATTTTAGAAATATTCTAAAATATGTAAATGCATAAAGGAATAAATTGTTTGACCACAGAGATCATTCTGACTCTTTCTTTGACACTTGTAAACAGAGGCATTCTAGGTAAAATGATGGAGAGGCATTATTGCTTTGGGAGGAACAGCAATAATTAAATTTTGGCTGCTACTACTTAGGGTACAAAGAGAAGCTAACTCTGCTTCTGGCATTTAGACATTGGATCAGAGCTTTCCTCTACCTTCTCCTCCAAGTCAGGAGAGAAGGAGGAGGTGGAGGAAATCAGCCCATGTGGTCCAGCATGTAACCAGGCTGAGGACAAACAGTTGAGAGGGTCACTTCTCCAACCTCATTGCTGTTCCTTAGATGACTATGGATTTAGTTCAGTAGATGGGCCCTCCCAGGTCCTCCTTGTCCTTGAATTTACGTCCCTATGCCTAGTCCTCGAGGCCATGGATCCTACTAGTAGCTCTAGTCTAGTCTGAGTCTCTGGTTCCAGAACTTTGTTCCTGAAAAAAAAAAATTGAGTTTTTTTTTTCTGAGTGGGCCTCAGATACACTTCTTGGGTTTCACAGTAAGACAACTTCCCCAGCACTTCCTCTCTCCTCTAGCTCCAGCTGATGGCAAGTGCCTTACTTAGCACTGCTGATCTGTCACTTAATGGACTAAGACACTTTATTCCTCCTTCTCACCTCTCCACTCCCCTATCTTCATCTCCATTATTCTATCCTGATTTTTCTTGCCTCCTTTTAATTGAAGGCTGTTGCCCCAGTCCTTCTGCTCTGGGCTAGCTCATTCTTCACTTTTTCTCCTAACATCAGTCAAGTGTCCATTCTCAGATCATCACCACCCCTTACTCCACACCCCTCCACGCACACACACTAAGGCTCTGCTTACATACCCATTAAGTGTTAGTAAGAGCTCTCTTTAGCCCAGGCAAGCTTCCCTCTGATGTATGCTTTTTTTCAGAATTCTGCACACTCAATTATTAGTTATGAGGTCTTAGGCAAATTACTTAACTTCTCTAAGTCTCAGTTCCTGCATCTCTGGAATGGATACTGTTGTACCCATAAATCATATAATTGCTGTGGAAATTAAATTAGTTGATTCATGTAAACTCTGTAGAACAGTGTGTGGCTCCAGAAAGTACTTAATAAATATTAACTTTTATTATTGTGTAGGTGGGAATTTTGGGTTGCAAAGAACTCACACTTTGCATTCATAGATATGTGTTTGAATCTCCTCTCTGCCATTTACTGCCTATATTACCTTAAGCACATTTTTAAAATTTACTGAACATGTTTCCCTTCCAGTAGAATGAGGAAAATTATAGCTCCCTCCTACAACTATTAGGGGCATTAACTGAGCAGGGGGAGTCGGGGGGGTTGATATCCAGATGTAATGTTCATCTCAAAGTAATAATTTTCCTCCTTAAGCATGTTGATTTTCTAAAACTTTAATTAATTATTACTTTTATCTAGTGTGCCTAAAACAATAACTCATAACCTTTCTCCATCTTTCTCATTTCTTAAAAATGATCCGTCTTTCTTCTCTCATCCTTAGGGAAATCTATTTCCTCAAGGTCACAGATCTTAGAATATCAAAAGGCAGGCAATCTGACCTCCAGCTCCTTCCCCCTTACAAAGCTGGATGAATATTTTTACTAGTAAGAGGCCTCTTCTAAAAGCAAAGGAGCATTTCTCCTCACTGGGGTAGGATGGCAAGCCATGCAGAAGGTTTGCTTTACCAGAGGGAGGGAAGTGGAGATTCAGAGCACCCCGTCTTCTGAGCACCCCCAACCCCATGGAGCCTACTCCTGACTCCAAATATGAAGTTATCCTACTGTCAGAGCTGTGAAGCCTGAGGGGTAGTCTATGCCCCATTCTTGGTATCCTTATCTCAGTTTTACATTTTAGTTTTTTCAATTATTTCATCAATCCCGGATGTGGTCCTAATTCCCTTGTTAGGCTTGCAGTCTCTGTGAGTGCAAACTTTGAAATTATTCTCGTCAAATCTGCCCTTTCCAGATTTGCTAACTGGAAGATCAGAGCTTTCTGCAGAAGAAAAGACTTCCTGGCTCAATGTGTCAGCTCCTTTTCATGTAGCCGGGTCTTTCAATTTGTAGCAGAACCCCTGCAGCACTATAGAGAAAAGACGGTATGTCTGAAACTCTGAACTGCGGTCACCCCTGTCTTCCATTATGTTTCCACAGTCTTTCTATAAAAAGTTGCAAAACCAAGGGTCTGAGATCTGACACCTGAAATGGTTACAATCACTCAAAGGCTCCCCTTTTCCTGTCTCTTGCCGATTGACCCCATCCCGTTGTGCTTTCAGTACACAGCCCACGACTCTATATTTAGGGTGATGACCAGCCATAGACCAGGTATACAGGCTCCAAACACTGCTCACTCCTCTCTTGGACAGCTTCCCCTGTGAGTTTGACGTTAGGCTCAGAACTATATTCCTATCTCAGTTAGGCCACTTGTTCTATGATATTATACACTTTCCTGGCGCTTTCTGAGGTTTCATGCCCTACAAAATAATAAACAATAGTGACAGCTAATATCATTGAGTCCTTGCTGTCTGCCAGATATTACTCTATGTATTTTCTCTGTGAATGTGTGGGTACACCAATGCCTTTAAACCTCACCACAGTCTTATGAATGAGGTCCTTTAGTAAGACAGGAAATTGAAGGCCAAACTCTCGTAGGTGGTAAATGGTAGAGTTCCAATGCCAAGTCGGATGGTCTTGCTCCAGAGCCCATGTGTTCAATCATAAGCTACTTATTTGAAATATATACAACTATGGTTGAGTCTCATTATCCACAGTGGTTATGGTCTGTAAAGACACCCTGAACATTGTCCCAAATATCCGCCTAACTCAGAAGCTCATGACTCTCCAAACTGGACCATCATCAAGTATCAGAAGATTCAGTGCAAATTCCTTACTTTTTCACCTACACCCTCTTTCTCCCATTTGCTAATTCTGTTGAATAATAGCAAGTAGTAGTCACTGCTCTATTTCACAGACTCTTGGTAAGGATCAGGTTAGAAAGTGACAATGTATTTTCAGAAGCATAAAATGCTATGCAAAGGTAAAAAAATTTATTTGCTGTTACTACCATGGATAACTCATAGTACTCATGCTCTAAAAATCAGCAATTTACTAATGCATAGGGGAATAAATATGTATATGTTCATTTTCAGACAGAAAAAGGTTTTTGGTATAATGAGTATCATATTTCTATAATCACCAGTTGGAGTCTATAGAATCGGATCACATCTTGTAGCCATTTGGATATTGATCTTTGACAGTAACTCCAAGACAACTGGAACAGACAGAAAGACATCCTAGTCTGAGGTTTTTGAGATTCACTGAACGTGCGTGGATCATTTTTAATGGAAATGTCATACTTGATATTTACAAAACCATCACAGAGACTAGCTACTGCTCTTAAATGCCTCTTTTCTTTGCAAAGCACAAGTGGTCATCACATTAAACAGCCAATCATGCAGTCCAACCCTGCACACACAGCAATATATTTTTCAAGCATATAAGAAGGCTGTAAGAGATAACTTTAACTCTCTCAGATTCAGAATCTGTTCTTTTTTTCTTTTCTTTCAAAAATTAAGTAAGACATGTGTCATTCAGGAGGCCATTTTCTAAATAGATACTGAACATTTCATCCCTCAAGTACTCATATGAACACTTAACCTATATTGGTTAATGACCAGAGCGATTCCCCATGCCTAAGTGATTTCCTAGTGGTAAGTGAGGTGTTGGTGGGGCATACGTATTCATCTGAGCCATTAGAATTCAATTTACTGCCTTCCTGCTCCTAGAGCAGACTGTAACCAGCATAGCTGGCCATGTCTGCCCCGACGCTAAATGGCACCCAATGGAATGAAGGAGTGATGGAATGTGCTTCCCTGAGAGAAGAACAGGCTAGCAAACAGTGAGTTCATCAAGGGAATAACAGAACCTAGGGGTTGTCCTTTTCCTCTTTCCCTAATACTCCAAATATCCTTTTTCAGTTAATGCCATGTGGTTCTGGGGCTCAGTGTCCCCACCCAGCATCTGATTCTTCCACCTGGGAAGGCTGGTGTACACAGAAATAGCATCCTGAAACTGCTCTCCTCTGCTACTCCAGGAACAGGAAGATAGCTTTTGATGACATTCTTCCTCCCTTTTTCAGATTTTGCACTGCTTTTTGTTCCAGAGCTCTGTGTTTTCTCTTTGTTTTAAGTTTGATTCAAAATGGGTTGTCTAGTAAAAACTAGAAAAATGTATGTCTAGAAAAACATATCCTTTTCATTTGAAAAGAGTTGGCAGAAAGTTATAACAGAAGTAATGATATCACATTAATAGATTGCACTGCCTGATAATTAAGCCTATCAAGAGGTTGGCCTTCTCTACTCAGGGAAGTTTGATGCCAGGTACTGAGGATTCAAAGATGGTAACAACCTGTTCCTCATCGTAGGATGGTTCCATAGACTGAAGGCAAAGGGCAGATTCCATAGGGTGGTGAGTGCTTTTGTAAAGGTTAGTAGCAATCACTGCAGAAGCAAAGAGAAAGGGAACCAGCCTGGAGTTCAGGGAGACTTCCTGGAAGAGAGATTGCCTGCCCACATATTGAAAGGGTGAGTAGGAATTCATCAGGCAAAGGATGTGAGAAGGGAAATTCCAGGAAAGAGGAATTGCACAAGGGAAGGTACAGAGTTATGAAGAACATTTATGTACAGTGAATGCCAAGCAACTTAGAATCACTAGAGAACAGTAGCATTTTGGAGAATGAAGGAAAGTGAAGGTGCAGGGGGAAGCAGCAGCCAGGTAAAGGTTATGTGCAGGTGTTTCACTTTATTTTTAGTCAATGGGAGCTGCTTAAGAGGTTTTGGTGAAGAAATGAGAGAATAGAAGTTTGGTGTTAAAGTCAGTGCTACCCTGCCATCGCTCTGAAGTAGCCAAGACCAGAGGAGGAAGAGTGGGGGTAGGTGGGAGGGAGAGAGAGAAGTGAGGAAACTAACATAGTCATGCAAATAGGAGGGGATGAGGGGTTATCTAGGAAAGTTATAGTCAGAAAGAAGATAAACAACAGGTTCCAGAAATAATTAGGAGGCAAAACCATCATCAGTTAAGACAGTGGTTCTCAACCTTCCTAATGCCGCGACCCTTTAATACAGTTCCTCATGTTGTGGTGACCCCTAACCATAAAATTATTTTTGTTGCTACTTCATAACTGTAATTTTGCTACTGTTATGAATCGTAATGTAAATATCTGATATGCAGGATGTATTTTCATTGTTACAAATTGAACATAATTAAATCATAGTGATTAATCACAAAAACAATATGTAATTCTATATGTGTTTTCCTATGGTCTTAGGCGACCTCTGTGAAAGGGTCATTTGAGCCCCAAAGGGTCAAGACCCACAAGTTGAGAACCGCTGAGTCAGGAGTTTATTGGTTGGTGTTAAGTGAGTCCTGAAGGAGAGGTATAAAATGGTCATGGTGTTCCTGGTTTCTCTGGGTGGCTTGTACTGCCATTTATGGGAATAAGCTAGGAAAAAAAGTCCTTAGGGCTGATTGGAGAGCATAACTTCAGCTGCAGAGCATGTGCAACATCCAAATAGAGTTGAATATTCAGATGAAATTCTATGTCTAAAGCTCAAGAGAAATGCATAGAATCCAATTTTAGTACGTTTTTTTAGCACAGTAATGCTTGGTGACTCTAAAGTTATGATCTGCATGTTTCAATCCAATATTTAAAGAACTACCTTAAATTCTCCATTAATCACTATAATAATGGTATGGTTATCATTTCAATAGCTGTAATTCTTCTGGCTTCTTGAGGATTACTTTCCTGTTTTCTTTAATGGTAAATATTTTTTGCAATGAGAGAATTTCTGGCTATTGATTTCTTATTTGCTTAAAAATGTAAGATGTGCTCATTTGTGACTGGAAATTATATATTAAAAAAAGGAAAGCGTCCAGCATGCAAAAGATAATGTGCATATTTCTAAGTTTCTGATATTGTTCCCTTAAAATAAATCTGACTTCCCTTTCAGATTCAAATAACAAAAACAAAATATTATTCATTCTACACTAGAAAGTTTCATATTATTTAGAAATATATGGCAGTTGATTTTTTTTGTGAATAGTTCAATGACATTTTATTAAGAATTTTCAATTCCCATTTGATCATATTCTTTCAAATATCTTAGATGATTATAAAAATATTCTTCCAGACATTGATGCAAAAGTTTATTATAAAATATATCTGCTTTTTTTTTCTATGATAAAAATAAGTGAATCTGTAACTGTTGTTGCTATGGTAACTAACATTTTTATACATTGAGAAAGAACATAATGCTTTTCTATTCTTCTGATATTTGTCTCTATATATACAAGAGCATATACTTGGGGTGAATTTAAGTCAAGCAGACTTTGGAACAGGCCCTCTTGTAGCTATTGTGTACCATCATCCTTACATAGAGACAGATGCCATCAGAACTGGGTCTTATTTAGTTTGGTGAACATGAATTGTACATTATGCAAGAAAGGAATTGATCACTGTTTTTTATTTTTTAAATATATTTTATTGATTTTTTTACAGAGAGGAAGAGAGAGGGACAGTTAGAAACATCGATGAGAGAGCGACATTGATCAGCTGCCTCCTGCACACCTCCTACTAGGGATGTGCCCACAACCAAGTTACATGCCCATGACCAGAATCAAACCTGGGACCCTTCAGTCCACAGGCCGATGCTCTATCCACTGAGCCAAACCGGTTAGGGCCATGGTTGGTAAACTGCGGCTTGTGAGCTACATGCAGCTCTTTGGCCCCTTGAGTGTGGCTCTTCCTAAGCCTTAGGAGTACCCTAATTAAGTTAATAACAATGTACCTACCTATATAGTTTAAGTTTAAAAAATTTGGCTCTCAAAATAAATTTCAATCGTTGCACTGTTGATATTTGGCTCTGTTGACTAATGAGTTTGCCGACCACTGGTAGGGCAATCACTGTTATTTTTAAAGAAGATTGGAAAGCATTCCTAATAAGATATTTATGCTTTAACTGTTTGAAGAATTCTATAAATATCTCAAAGTTGCTTTTTAAATACGTTTCAAGTCTGAAAAACAAATCTGAATCACCTATCTGCCTGAGTCCTAGGTTGACACTAAATCAGGCACATTGCACATATATTCATTCATTAACAAATACTTATGACAACTTTCTAAGTATAGAATCCCAGCTAGATTAGTAATTTAGAGAAAGTAATAGTTACATACCATATAATTATACAAACTATTCAAAATGATATGTGCCAGGATGTCCTGTTCCTCATCGTAGAATACAAAGGACATTATAGGAATGGATGAGGGTCAACTAAATTACCCTGAAGTCATCAAGGAAGATGTGGGACAGATTAGGGAAGGGAATGCATGAATAACATCCTATCTAAAAAAAGAGAAACATGGTAATTAGCCATACCTCCGCTACCCTTCCCATTGGCTAATCAGGGCAATATGCAAATTAATTGCCAGCTAAGATGGTGGCCGGCAGCCAGGCAGCTTGAAGCGAACATGAGGCTTGCTTGCTTCAGTGATGGAGGAAGCCAACATTCCCCGTTTCCCACCTACCACTGCCGGCCTCTGAGCTTGCAGTTTGAAACATTGTTACAAATATAGAATCAAAACAAACTCCAGAAACCTGCTTTCAGCCAGCCAGGATCTCAGAGCTGGAATTGAAACACTGTTTCAATTATAGAACCCAAACAAACAAGATACCTGCTTTCAGCAGCCGAGGTCTCAGAGCTGGAACCAAGCCTCAGAGCTAAAGCTGGCCCAGAATTAAAAAAAAGAGAAAAAAAGGAGCAGTTGGGAGCTTCAGTCACCCGCCAGCCTGAAAAGAGCCCTCAGCCCTCACCCAGACTGGCCAGGCACCCCAGTGGGGACCCCCACCCTGAAGGGTGTGTGACCAGCTGCAAACAGCCATCATCCCCTCACCCAGGCTGGCCAGGCACCCCAGTGGGGACCCCCACCCTGATCCAGGACACCCTTCAGGGCAAACCAGCCGGCCCCCACCTGTGCACCAGGCCTCTATCCTATATAGTAAAAGGGTAATATGCCTCCCAGCACCGGGATCAGCACAGCCACGAGGCCTCCAGGCACCGGGATCAGCCTGACAGGGGGCAGCGCCCAAACCCCCTGATCAACCTGCAGCTCTGTGTGTGACAGGGGGTGGGGCCACAACCTCCCTATCCACCCTGCTCTGTTCATGACAGGGGAACGCACCCCAACCCCCTGATCAGCCCTGCTCTGTGCCTGATAGGAGGGAGCTTCCCAACCCCCTGATCACCCTGCGGCTCTGTGTGTGACAGGGTGCGGTGCCCCAACCCCCTGATCCACCCTGCTCTGTGTGTGACAGGGAGCCGTGCCCCAACCCCCTGATCGACCCTGCTCTGTGGGTGACAGGGTACGGAGCCCCAACCCCCCTGATGGGCCTGCTCTGTGCATGACAGGGGGCAGCGCCCCAACCCCCTGATCAGCCCTGTTCTGTGCATGACAGGGAGTGGCGCTGCAACCTCCCCATCGACCCTGCTTTGAGTGTGACAGGGGACGGTGCCCCAACCCCCCAATCGGCCCTACCCTGAGCGTGACTGGGGGTGGCATCGCAACCTTCTGATCTGCCCTGCTCTGTGCATGACAGGGGGCAGCACCCCAACTCCCCAATCAGCCCTGCTCTGAGCCTGACCAGGGGCTACACCTAGGGATTGGGCCTGCCCTCTGCCACCTGGGAGCAGGCCTAAGCCAGCAGGTTGTTATCTCCTGAGGGGTCCCAGACTGCGAGAGGGCACAGGCCAGGCTGTGCACTGGGCCTCTAGTCCATATATATATATAGGCTAAGCAACTGGCCAACCGGCTGGTAGGTATGATGTGCACTGACCACCAGGGGGGCAGATACTCAATGCAGGAGCTGCAGAGCGACAGTAACTTTGCAGTGTGCCCTTTTGCACTCAGGTACCCCTCAGGGGATGTCGGATTGCCAGTTTTGGCCCAATCCCCACAGGCCAGGCAGTGGGACCCCACCTGCCAGAGGGAACCCACACTCACTCCACAGATGCCCTTTGAGTCCCAGTGCCACCCAGGTGTGGCCGGCCGGGAGGGACCGCTGGAGGTTGGCTCCAGGTCATGTCTGGCCCATCTTGCCCAGTCCCACCCTGCCAGCCACCTTCTAATTAATTTCCTTTCAATGTGCATAAATCCGTGCACCGGGCTCTGGTTTTAAATAATGTCTTACCCTGTGGGACATTTTTTTAAATTATTAAATTTATTAGGGTAATATCAGTTAACAAAATTAACCAATAAGATATTTGTGTCTAAGAAAATGAATGCTTATGTAGACAACCAAGCTAACATTTAACAAATACAACAAAGAATATTCATTACTAGCATGTACTTACAAACTAATTTGTGTGTGTATTTGTGTAGGAAAAAAACAAACCAAAGCAGTTCAGTTTGGCTATATTTATTGAGCTTGTATTATGTATCTGACCCTGGCTGGATTCAGTGATGACTCCCAAGGTGTTCAGTTTTGTGACACTTAAACATCCTTACTAAGGTTTGATGTAGTAGTTCCAGCTCTTGGAACATATCTATTTAAATACAGTGGGGCCTTGTCTTACAAGTTTAATTCGTTCTGAGACCGAGCTCGTTAAGGAGCTCATTAACTCAAATTACTCTATCAACTCAATGCAAAAAATCGGCTAAGAGACAGGTGGTATCTCAAAAAAACTTGTTAGTCAGGACACTCGTAAGTCAAGGCCCCACTGTAGTTAATAATCATGAATGTGTACATAGATACAGTAACTAGGGTTTTTAATGGAACACTATTAGTAAAAGTGAAAAAACACCATTAACCAAATGTCCCAGAATGGTGATTGATTGAATCTATAAATATAAAAGCCTAAGTGACCAAACGACTTGACCGGTCGCTATGATACATACTGGTTGACCGGTCGCTATGATACTCAATGCAGGAGCTGTCCCCTGGTGGTCAGTGCTCTCCCACAGCAGGAGTCCCACTCAGCTGACCAATAGGCACCAGACGCAGGGCTCATAGCTGCCACCACAGCCTGGAGACCACAGCGGAGCGGCAGTGAGCCTACCAAGCAGCAGCGGGGCTGGGATGAGCAGGATTGGCAGGCAGAAGCGGCAGGTGGCATTGGACTGCCAGTTCTGGCCCGATCCCCGCAGGCTATGCCAAGGGATCCCACCAGTGCACGAATCCGTGCACCAGGCCTCTAGTAAATTATAATATACATTGTGTATTTGTTGTTGTGAAATAAAATTTTTATTTATTACATAATTTTCATTAAAATATTTATTAATATTTATTCTCATGAAATATTTTCATCAAAAGTTTTAGTAAACTAATCATAGTCAATAGGTACAGTGTGCCTATAATTTTGAATGTCCTAAGTTCTCTGCTACTCTGAAATAACTCATAGTGATATTGCATATATTGTATTTTGTTCTTTTAAAATACATTTTGTTTGTAAAACTAAATTGAAATATAGAGGCTAAAAACATGTGAAGGAGAGGACAAAAACATTTGAACATGTGGCCTATTAGGAAAGATTTAGCAGTGGGTAACAAGTCTCTTAGAAAAGAAGAATTCAGCTTGTATGATATTGTTATAAAACTGGCATAAGAAAACTAGAATAAGTTATAAAGAATTAGAATAAATTGGCATATAGTCTAAGAAACTAAGAAACGTGGCAGAAGGAAAAGAACAAGATATGAAGACACAGGAGATTAGTACTTTGATTATTAATCTAAGATTTCTGGCTTTGATAGTCAGCCAGGAGATAGAAAAACTAATCAGGAGAACAAAGGGGGGCTCAGGCAGAGAGGAAAAGGCTTTCTGAGGAAGTGAAAACAGAGTGCTGTTGGGCCTCTAAAACAGTGGTGGGTAAACTATGGCCTGCCAGTTTGTAGAAGACATGAGATAAGAAATTTTAAGTGGTTAGAAAAAAATCCAAGGAATATTATTTCTTCATATGTGAAAATATGAGATGCAAATTTCAGTGTCAATAAATAGTTTTATTGGCACACTGCCATGCTTATTGTTTAAATATTACCATGGATACTTTGCACCACAAGGCAGAGTTAATCAGTTGCAACACATCACCCGTAAGCTTTAAAATATGTACTATCTGGTTCTCTGAAGGAAGTTTTCTGACCCCTGACCTAAAGACTAAAAGAGACAAGAAAGAACAAGAAAATATTTAAGAGGGAAAATAAATGAGGATGGCTTGCTTGAAGTCACACATAAAGGAGAATTGTAAAAGTTAATTAATTGCTATTCATGATTTAGAAGGTATGGAAGATTAGAACCTTGATTCCACACACAGCCTTATTACCCATTGGCTCCTCACCAGCTCCCGTGATCCCTGAAGTCATACTCAATCCCACACTGTATCAAGGGTCTTCTGTTCAGTCTAACCTATTAATCTCTAGTATAATCAAGGCTCTTTTGATTTTAAGAAACAGAACTCTTTCCTAATTATCTCTAATGAAAAGACAAATTTGTGTCTAGTCATATGGAAGCTCAAGAAAATGAAGTTCAATTTGGAACATGAAAACCACAAGGTTCTAAGGTCCTAGTTTATTTATCCCTTTCCCTCAGGGTCCTGTATTTTTTATTTTATTTTTTTATTTTTCAAAGGAAAGTTTATGAATCAAGGAAGTTCCAACTGAGAAAATGTGAGCATTCAGGATGCCTCAAATCCACTTGCTTACTGGACTGAGTTAGGGTTGTTGTTTTTTTTTTTAAGATTGTAAAGGGGAATAGAACAGGGAGTTAGGGTGAATTTCTATGTAAAAGAAAGGGGAAGCTGACAAAGTGCCCTTAGATTGGGATTAAACTACTGCCAATTAGACAGAGCAACCCTGAGTCAGGAATTCCAAAATTCCCATCAGCAGGAAGAAAGCTTAGACAGTAGGGAAGGTCTTTCACAGCAGGTGTGATTTAAAGCAGGTAAGATTTTTTTAATATATATATTTCAGAGAGGAAGCAAGAGGATAAGAGAGATAGAAATATCAATGATGAGAGAGAATCATTGATCAGCTGCCTTCTTGCATGCCCCACACTGGGGATCAGACACACAACCCAGGCATGTGCCCTGACCAGTAATTGAATCATAACCTCCTTGTTCATAGGTTGATGCCTATGAGCCATGCTGGTTGGGCTAAAGCAGGTAAGATTTAAGAAGCATGGATACTGAGAGCCTGTCCCTCCACAAACCAATGAATAGACTCTCAAAATGGTCACAGAAAGTTCAGAACTCTTGAAGCTAACGAAGTGCTCACTGTAACCACAAAGATTTTCAATCAACAAAAAATATACATTAAAAAATTGTGAACTACACAAAGTTTGTGGTTCCTTTACTTGGGCCCATCCCCTGCTTCCCAGCTTAGAGGTGCCTTGAAGAAAGCAGACCACACTCAGGAACAGGTCACTGCTACTGTAGGGAGCTAAAAGTACCTTATTACCCAATCCTTGTGGTTGCCTGTGTTGACCTGTCTGGTGATACCCTGAAGGACCAACTAAGGGACTTGTCTTTATTCACCTCCCTTTGATGTTTCCTAGCACTCAGGCAGCTATCTGGGGGCTTTTAGCCCATAATATGTCTGCTGGTAAATATGTATATTGCCAGCAGAGAAAATAAGTCAGCATTGAGGCAAACAAACCAGTTGCCAAAACCTTTGGTGGAAGACTGAAAACAAAGATTTGCAGCAATTCAGGGAGCCATGGATTCAAGAAAAGTGGCTGAATCTCAGTGAGGGTGTAACTATTCCCCTGCAGCTGAGCCCTCACCTTTAATTGCTATCACACACACCCTTTAGGACTAGTTGTGCCTTAGCTTGTTTAACCTGTTTGTTCTGTTGTAACCCAAAGTTGATTAATATTCTAAACTTAAGACTCAATAAGTTTGCAACTGGAATCAATAACCTGTTACCTGCCACTCAACAATCTCAATAAAACTATAAATAACGTCTTAGCACAATGTCTTTGTCCTTCCTCATAGAAAATAAAGAGAAAAGGATCAGGGGCCATGATTTACAGAAGAGGGTAGAAACCAAGACCACCCCTATAGGTATGCATGTGACCATCATTAGACTGTGTTTCCAAGTGTGCATGGTGAGGTTTCCTCAAAGAACTGTACTTTCTCTGCCTTTACTCATTGAAGACTGACTTTCCCTGCTTATTCTCTAATTTTCATATGCCTAAAGATGGCATCCAACTCATTGTCTCGAGGTAACATGTCTACCTTAGAATCTAGCATCAAAACTGGACTGTCCTTCTGCACCCCTCCTCTTTCAGATTACTTGGGGGAAAACTAAGGAAGGGCTTTCCGCCTTTCTTTTGCCTTTTTCTTTAGTGTGTTGATATGGTGCATGGTATTATTTAATTTCCAGCCCTTTCAATTCTCCTTTGCATTTCTGGTTTAAATACCACTTAATCAGGACGTATCATCATTTTAGGCACTGCTAGTTTGAACTTACTGATATGTTGTTAAGAATTTGTGTGTCTATGTTCATTGGGTATAAGGGTCCATATATGCATCAGGGAAATGACCTTATAGAATGAGTTGTGAACTGTTTCCTCTTTTACTTCCTGGAAGGGTTTGTACAGAGTTGGTGCTATTTCTTTCTTTATAAAAATTTACTTTATTGTTGAAAGTATTACAGATGTCTCCTTTTTCCCCCATTGACCCCTTCCTTCCCACTCTTAACCCCTCCTCCAGCCTTATGTCCGTCAGGTGATTAACACTAGAAAGACTGAAACTTAGTATATACCTATATTGCCCAAAAGCAGTCAAAATGACTGCATTGTGAAAGAATAATATCGGAGCACTCTTCACTTATGTTCCTTAGCTTTTCCAATAACTCACTTCTATTCGACATTTCTTTCATGAATTTAGGGCGCAAAAGAAATAAAATAAACAGCTTATTAGAACAAGTATCACTGCATAAAGATTCGAATAACAAGTACTAGTTTAGCTTATTGAGCAACTGCAACTTACCAAGTATCGACAATTTATCATGTACTTGTATGTTATCATGTGACTGTAATCGAAAAGAAATGAAAACTGTTATTTCAATACAGAGCCGAACTGGTCATATAAGAAATTTACTCAATTCAATAATAAGAGTCATTTGATTATTTAAAATTTCCCAAGCAGTCAAAATGACTGCTTTTGGGCAATATAGGTATAATATATATATATATATATATATATATATATATATATATATATATATATATATATATACCAGAAATGAAGGAGGGGGGAGGTAACTACAATTATTAATAAACGCATTTATATGTTGTACAAAAAGTCACAAAATTCTAAGACATTGTGTCCTTATATAAATAATTGTTTTTCTAATTGAAATTAAAAAGCAGTCAAAATGACTTCCTTGGGCAATCTAGTGTTAATTGCATTGGTGAAGGTGTGACCTCTCAACTAATCAACAGTAGTGGGGCTGGTGAGTTACAAAGCCCCCACACACACTTAGTAGGGTCTTGCTTTGGGTAGACAATGATAACTAAGGGAAGAAAATGGTAAAATGCATATTACATACATAGAGGGAAACCTTTCCTTCAAACTTCAGCTCAATGCACCTCTTCTGAAAAGCCTTCACTTATTATACAGTCTTATTTAAATGCCTTTTCTCTGCACTTCCAGAACACCTTGGTCATACCTTAAGGGTAAAGTTCATCTTTATCATTTGGGTCACTCCCACATTTCCAAAACACAATATGCAATTAATAAAAGCAACTGAAAGGATTAGTTCATATACAAATAGATAACAAGCACTGTGTGAACAAATTCAGGCAAGGTGGATTGAGATAGGATTAGACATTTTTGAGGATGTTCAAATTTAATTAATCAATTGTGAGCTACACTTTATAAACCGTAAGTATATATTATTTTAGAAAAAAAAAACTTGTGTGAAGGATAAAAATAATTTTCGTAGGTTAAATTATTGCATTTAAGTGTAAGGCTGATTCAATATTCAAAATTTAATCAATGTAATTTACCATAATAACAGACTTAAGAGAAAAAAAAAAACAATGATCATAGTAACTTTCAAAATCTTTTAGCAGATCAGAAGTAAAAGGGAATTTTCTCCACCTGATAAAAAGCATCTATTTTAAAAATTCTGTTGTTAACAAAAGGAAATACGGAATAATTTTCCCTAAGACCAGGGACAAGACAAAAATGTCCTCTTAACACTCCTATTCAAAATCATACTGGCAGTCCCAGGCAGTGTAAAAAGGCATATTAAAAACTTCTAAAAGAGTCTTTAAAAACACTCTGAGAACTAATAAGTCATTTTGAAAAAGTCACAAGATACAAGGTCAATATATATTTTTATATACTAGTATTAGCATACTAGTAAATAACATTTATAATAGCATCAAATAAAGCAATAATTAGGTATAAAGCTAAAAAATAAATGAAGCATCTGCATGCTGACAACTAAAGCAATTAAAGATATCAAAGATCTAAATAATTAGATAGTGATACCTTGTTTAAGGAATAGAAGTATCAATATTGTTAACATGTCAATTCTTACCAAATTGAACAATAGGTTTAACCCAATCCCAGTCAAAATTTCATCAGAATTTTGGTGACTGTCACGAACTAATTCTAAAATTTATATAGAAAGGCAAAGCAAATAAAATAGTGAAAACAACTTCTGACAAAGAACTTCTATCCAGAATACATTTAAAAAAAAATTCTCTATTGGTGTATAGAAATGCCTCAGATTTCTTGGGGTTAATTTTGTATCCTGCTACATTGCCAAATTCATGTATTAAGTCTAGTAGCTTTTTGATGGAATCTCTAGGGTTTTGTATGTATAATATCATGTCGTCTGCAAATAAGGACAGTTTTACTTCCTCTTTTCCAATTTGGATGCCTTTTATTTCTTCTTCTTGCCGAATTGCAATGGCTAACACTTCCAGTACTATGTTGAACAGGAGTGGTGAGAGGGGGCATCCCTGTCTTGTTCCTGTTCTTAGGGGAAATGGTGTTAGTTTTTGTCCGTTGAGTATGATGTTGGCTGTGGGCCTGTCATATATGGCTTTTATTATGTTGAGGTATGATCCTTCTACTCCCACCTTGCTGAGAGTTTTTATCAAAAATGGGTGTTGAATTTTGTCAAATGCTTTTTCTGCATCAATTGATATGACCATGTGGTTTTTTTCTTTCAATTTGTTTATGTGATGTATCACGTTTATTGATTTGCGGATATTGTACCATCCTTGCATCCCTGGGATAAATCCTACTTGGTCATGGTGTATGATCTTTCTGATGTACTGCTGGATCCGATTTGCTAAGATTTTGTTGAGGATTTTGGCATCTATGTTCATGAGGGATATTGGCCTGTAATTCTCTTTCATTGTGTTGTCTTTACCTGGTTTTGGTATTAGGGTGATGCTGGCTTCATAGAATGAGCTTGGAAGTGTTCCTTCCTCTTGAATTTTTTGTAGTAGTCTGAGGAGGATAGGTTTTAGTTCTTCCTTGAATGTTTGGTAAAACTCCCCTGTGAAGCCGTCTGGTCCTGGGCTTTTGTTTGATGGAAGCTTTTTGATGACTGCTTCAATTTCTTCCATAGTTATTGGCCTGTTGAGATTTTTAGATTCTTCCTGATTGAGTTTTGGAATGCTGTATTTTTCTAGGAATTTGTCCATTTCCTCCAGGTTGTCTAGTTTGTTGGAGTAAAGCTGTCCATAGTATTTTTTAACAATCATTTGTATTTCTGTGGGGTCTGTTGTTATTTCGCCTCTATCGTTTCTGATTTTATTTATTTGGGTCCTCTCTCTCTGCTTCTTGGTGAGTCTGGCTAGAGGTTTATCAATCTTGTTTATCTTTTCAAAGAACCAGCTCTTGGTTTCATTGATTTTCTGTATTGTTTTTTTGGTCTCTATGTCATTTATTTCTGCTCTAATCTTTATTATCTCCTTCCTTCTGCTCACTCTGGGGTTTTCTTGTTGCTCTCTTTCTAATTCTTTGAGTTGTAGAGTTAGATGATTTACTACCCTAGTGAACTTTCAGAAAGAGAGATTATAAAAACAATCCCGTTTACCATTGCACCGAAAAAACTAAGCTACCTAGGAATAAACTTAACTAAAGAGGTAAAAGACCTCTACTCAGAAAACTACAGGACGTTGAAAAAAGACATAGAGGAAGACATAAACAGATGGAAGAACATACCGTGTTCATGGACTGGTAGAATCAACATCATTAAAATGTCCATACTACCCAAAGCAATCTATAAATTCAACGCACTTCCCATTAAAGTACCAACAGCATACTTCAGAGATCTAGAACGAACTTTCCAAAAATTCATCTGGAATAAAAAAAGACCCCGAATAGCTGCAGCAATCCTGAAAAAGAACAAAGTAGGTGGGATCTCAATACCAGATATCAAGTTGTATTACAAAGCCACTGTTCTCAAAACTGCCTGGTACTGGCACAAGAATAGGCATATAGATCAATGGAATAGAATAGAGAGCCCAGAAATCGGCCCGAACCAATATGCTCAATTAATATTTGACAAAGGAGGCAAGAACATACAATGGAGCCAAGATAGTCTCTTCAATAAATGGTGTTGGGAAAATTGGACAGATATATGCAAGAAAATGAAACTAGACCACCAACTTACACCATACACAAAAATAAACTCAAAATGGATAAAGGACTTAAATGTACGACAGGAAACCATAAAAATTCTAGAAGAATCCAAAGGCAAGAAAATCTCAGACATATGCCGAAGCAATTTCTTCACTGATACAGCTCCTAGGGCACTTGAAACTAAAGAAAAAATGAACAAATGGGACTACATCAAAATAAAAAGCTTCTGCACAGCAAAAGAAACCATCAACAAAACAACGAGAAAACCCACTGCGTGGGAAAACATATTTGCCAATGTCATGTCTGATAAGGGCCTAATCTCCAAAATTTATAGGGAACTCATACAACTTAACAAAAGGAAGATAAACAATCCAATCAAAAAATGGGCAAAGGACCTAAATAGACACCTTTCAAAAGAGGACATTCAGAAAGCCAAGAGACCTATGAAAATATGCTCAAAGTCACTAATCATCCGAGAGATGCAAATCAAAACAGCAATGAGGTACCATCTCACACCTGTCAGACTGGCTATCATCAACAAATCAACAAACGACAAGTGCTGGAGAGGATGTGGAGAAAAAGGAACACTTGTGCACTGCTGGTGGGAATGCAGACTGGTGCAGCCACTATGGAAGACAGTATGGAGTTTCCTTAAAAAACTGAAAATGGAACTCCCATTTGACCCTGTGATCCCACTTCTAGGAATATATCCCAAGAAACCAGAAACACCAATCAGAAAGGATATATGCACCCCTATGTTCATAGCAGCACAATTCACCATAGCTAAGATCTGGAAACAGCCTAAGTGCCCATCAGTAGATGAATGGATTAGAAAACTGTGGTACATCTACACGATGGAATACTATGCTGCTGTAAAAAGGAAGGAACTCTTACCATTTGCAACGTCATGGATGGAACTGGAGAGCATTATGCTAAGTGAAATAAGCCAGTCAATAAAGGAAAAGTACCACATGATCTCACTCATTCGTGGACAATAGAGACCATTATAAACTTTTGAACAATAATAGATACAGAGGCAGAGCTGCCTTAAACAGATTGTTGAGCTGCAGCGGGAAGGCCGGGGAGGGTTGGGGGGCAGGAGGTAGGGGGGTAAGAGATCAACGAAAGGACTTGTATGCATGCATATAAGCATAACCAATGGACATAAGACACTGGGTGATAGGGGAGGCTAGGGGACTGTCTAGGGCGGGGGGATAAAATGGATACATATGTAATACCCTTTGTAATACTTTAAGCAATAAAAAAAAAATTAAAAAAAAAATAAAGATAAAAAAAAGTAAAAAAAAAAAAAAAATTCTCAAAACTCAACAGAAAAACAGCACCCAAGCAAAAATCTCAATTTAAAAAAGTGGGAAAAATATTTGAACAGATACTTAACCACAAGAGATATACAGATGGTAAATGAGCACATGAAACAGATGCTCAAAGCCATTCGTCATTTGGGAAATGCACATTAAACCACAATGAGATACCATTATAAATATATCAAAATGGCTATTATCAGTACTAATATGCTGACAATACCAAATGCTGGCAAAGATTTGGAACAAGTGGAATTCTCATACACTACTTGTGATAATGCAAATTGGTACTGCAACTTTAGAAAACATTTTGGCCAGACTCATAGATACAGAGACGATTTAACAACTGCCAATAGCAGGGGAGTTGAGGGGATGGGTGAAACAGGTGAAGGGATTAGGAGAACAGATTGGTAGTCACTGAATAGTCATGGAATGTAAAGTACAGCGTAAGTAATCCTATATAATAATAGAGGAATATGCAAATTTTCTTTTACACCATAATGTCACCGCCCTCTACTCAGACAGCTGCAAGGCCCGGGGCAGGATAGGGTACAATAGGAGAGAATAAGAAAGGAGAGGGAGAGGAAGGCAGGCCTGCATGCAGACAGACCGAGAGAAGAAACAGAAATATAGAAAGGGAATAAGGAAAAGACGCAGAATGGAAAAGGGAAGGAAATGTGGGTCTGCACATGGGAGGGGGTGGTGGCTGCAGGGGGCGGAGCAGATGCGCCTGGCAAGGGGTGGTACACAGGCAGCATAGAGCGGGGAGCCCCTCCCAGATGCTGGAGGAGGGCAGTGGCCTCCTGTGCAGGCCATTGGCAGGTCCCAGGACAGAGGGGGTGGATGGTCCTAGGCCTTCCGGGCGGAGGTGCTCCTGCTTCATGGCAGCAGTGCCCAGGCTGCACAGGTCTCAACCACCCTCACTGGGCTGGGCATCCCAGGCAGGGAATGGGAGCAGGATGGCAGTAGGGAGGCGGGGGTAGGGGGCAGTGAACACCTGGCTGGGGCTGAGCTCTGGGCTGGGGGTTAATGCCCGCCCCCCCAACGGAAACTTTAAAAAGGGAAGGAGGGAGGGAAGAACTTTATAAAGGAGTCAGTAGAGAGCAGAGTAAAGAAGGAAAGAGGATGTATGAGTGAACTGTAGGAGCTATAATGAAAATCAAGTATAGTTGTGTACTCGGGACAGATTTTAAAAGAGTCAGAAAAGAAAAAAGATAAATGATAGTGAATGATTAGGCAGGTAGATATTAAAACAATGGAAATAGAGAAGAATGTATGGGAGAGGTAGGATGAGAGAGAAAGAAGGAAGGAAGAAACGTTTTAAAGGGGAGCTGGCAGAGCTTAAAAGGAGAATGGGAAGAAGGAGGACATGGGGGAGGGAGCAAAGCAGGTTCGAGGGAGGAAGTGAAGAAAAAAATTAAGGTGGGAGGGAAGGAAAAGGGGAGGGAGGGCAGGGGTAAAGGTAAAGGAAAGAAGTACTGTGGGGAAGGAGGGAGGGTAGGAGAAAGATGAGAAGAAGGATGATGGAACAGAAGTGGGAAATAAGGAGGAAAGAAAAGTTTATAAATGATGCGTCAGTAGGAAAAAAGTGTTACATAAAGGAGAGAGAAAAATTGTGTGACAGGGAGAAGCCAATAAGGAAGTCAAATACAATTGTGTGTGAACGGGATAAGATTTTTTTAAAAAAGTTAATAGGGGCAACCAGGCCGGCAGGGGAGGGCAATTAGGGGTGACCAGGCTGGCAGGGCAGGGGGGATCAGGCAGGCAGGCAGAGTGGTTAGGGCAGGCAGTCAGGTGAGTGGTTAGGAGCTAGAGGTCCTAGATTGTGAGAGAGATGTCCAACTGCCAGTTGGACATTCCCCAAGGGCTCCCAGATTGGAGAGGGTGCAGGTTGGGCTGAGGGACACCCCTCCCATGCACAAATTTTGTGCACCAGGTCTCTCGTATAGTCAATAATATTGTAATAACTGTATGGTGTCAGATGGGTACTAGATTTATCAGGGTGGTCACTTTCTAAGTTATATAAATGTATAATCACTATGTTGTTCACTTGAAACTAATATAATATTGTACACCAACTATAATTGAAAAAGAAAAAAAGAAAAGAAAACATTTTGGCAATTTCTTATAAAGCTAAATAGATACTTACCATATGATTTAGCAATCCTATCCCTTAATATTTACCCTAGCAAAGAGAAAACAAACATTCTCACACAAAAAAATGTCAATGTGAGGTCAGCATCACTCAGAGCATGATAATTTGTCAATGTTTAAATTTGATCAGAATAAAGAAAGTATATAAAGAAATAATTAAATTGATAGAAAAAAATAGTTGACTACAAATTTTCCTTAAAATAGTTAAGATGTAAATTTTATGTGTGTATTTTATCACAATTAAAAATTCAAAACAACATGTAAAGATAACAATATTAAAACACCAAAATCCCCCCAAAATTTTTAATTTAAAATTAGAAATTATGAGCATTAAAATAAAAATAAATATGTGCTAATTTATCCTTACGTAGCATAGCAGAAAACAAAGTTAATTGTTTGGGCCAGTAATTTAGATAACTATCATTGGTAGAGTAGATTTGAGTTCATTTTTTAAATTCCCAATCTTTTTTTTTTTAAATATATTTTATTGATTTTTTACAGAGAGGAAGGGAGAGAGATAGAGAGTTAGAAACATCGATGAGAGAGAAACATCGATCAGCTGCCTCCTGCACACTCCCCACTGGGGATATGCCCGCAACCCAGGTACATGCCCCTGACCGGAATCGAACCTGGGACCTTTCAGTCCGCAAGCCGACGCTCTATCCACTGAGCCAAACCGGTTTCGGCCCCAATCTTTTTTTAAAAATAGTTTTATTTAAGACGCCGCATTTTCCACTTTACAATACAGTTATAAAGTGCATTATATTTCCTTTCCCTGTGCACAGTCTGTATTCAAGTATCAAGAAGGCCCAGTTATTTACTATACAGCAGCTCAACTTTTAAAACTGCCATGGAATTTGGTACAAATTTGGGTCCTTCAATGTTTTGTGTGGAACAATGCTAGATCTACGCTCAAAGCTGGCTAAATTAATCTCTTCAATGGTGGGCCCAGAGGAGGCACCACCAGATGAAGGGGCTCTTCCACCAGGGAAACCCCCAGGCATTCCTCCTGGCATGCCTCCTGCACTCTGGTACAGCTTGGTAATGATGGGGTTGCAGACTTTTCCCAACTCTTTCTGCTGATGTTCAAATTCTTTCTTTTCTTCAGTATGGTTCTTCTCAAGCCAGTTGATGATTTCATTGCTCTTGTCAAGAATCTTCTGTTTGTCCTCATCATTGATCTTGCCTTGGAGTTTTTCATCTTCAACAGTGGCTTTTATGTTGAATACATAGGACTCAAGTGAATTCTTGGAAGACACGTTGTCCCACTGCTTCTCATCTTCAGCTTTGTACTTCTCAGCTTCCTGGACCATGGGCTCAATGTCTTCCTAGCTCAGACGACCCTTGTCGTTAGTGATGGTAATCTTGTTCTCTTTTCCTGTACTCTTATCCACAGCAGAGACATTGAGGATGCCATTGGCATCAATATCAAATGTGACTTCAATCTGAGGAACACCACGAGGTGCAGGAGGTATGCCTGTGAGTTCAAACTTGCCAAGCAGGTTGTTTATCCTTGGTCATGGCACGCTCACCTTCATAAAACTGGATGAGCACACCCGGCTGGTTGTCGGAGTAGGTGGTGAAGATCTGCGTCTGCTTGGTGGGGATGGTGGTGTTGCGCTTGATCAGCACCAGCAATAGTTCCAGCATCTTTGGTGGCCTGATGCTGAGAGTCACTGAAGTAAGCAGGTACTGTGACAACCGCATTGGTAACAGTCTTCCCAAGGTAGGCTTCTGCGATTTCCTTCATCTTTGTCAAAACCATGGATGACACCTCTTCTGGATAAAAGCTCTTTGTCTCTCCCTTGCATTCTACTTGGACCTTGGGCCTGCCAGCATCATTCACCACCAGGAAAGGCCAATGCTTCATGTCAGACTGGACAACAGCATCGTCAAACCTACGTCCAATCAAGCGCTTGGCATCAAAGACTGTGTTGGTCGGATTCATTGCTATTTGATTCTTTGCAGCATCACCGATCAATCGCTCAGTATCAGTAAAAGCAACATAACTCGAGGTGGTTTGGTTTCCCTGATCGTTGGCAATTATTTCCACATTTCCATGCTGGAATACACACACACAAGAGTAGGTGGTGACAAGATCAATGCCAACTGCAGGTCCCTTAGACATGGTTGCTGGTGTGTGCGCTCGGCTGATGCAGACCGACCTCAACTGGAGTCCCTGCGTTCAATCAATTCCCAATCTTTTTTTTTTTTTAAAAAATAAATCTTTATTGTTGAAAGTATTACATACATTCCTTTTTTTCCTTCACTGCCCTCTTCCATCCCCCACCTTCACAAGCCTTCACCACTCTATTGTCTGTGTCTATGGGTTTTGAATATATGCATATGAGTTCATTGGTTGATCTCTTCCCTCCCTCCACCCTCCCTTGCCTTTCCTCTGAGGTTTGTCAGTCTGTTCAATGTTTTTATGTCTCTGGGTCTATTTTTGTTCATCGGTTTAGGTTGTTCATTAGATTCCACATATGAGGTAGGTCATGTGATACTGATCTTTCTCTGACTGGCTGATTTTGCTTAGCATAATGCTCTCTAGGTCCATCCAATCTCTCACATCAATCATATCATGAAATTGTGAGGATTGCCTACTGTATATTTCATGAACAAATAAGCTAAGAGTTTGGTCATTATTATAGAAATGTGCACCGATTGAGACATTTTTGGCCCTGCCCTTGTAAAGACTTTTACGAATGCTTTGAACTGCACCCTGCTGGTTTTTGCAGAACTGAGTATGTTCCACCTGCTTAGTATGCTCAGGAGGTTACCATGGTGGTCTGCTTTATGGATTACCAGCCTATCATTAGGGTTGATAAGGCTAATATTCCACCATGGGTTTGTTTTGTGGGTTTGTTTGGTTTTGTTTTTTTACTGTCCTCATTTTATAATGAAGTTCAGCAGATTTTAGAAGTTTAAACCTGCTGGTACAGTTAATATTTTTTTTTCCAGTTACAAAGCTAACTAGATAAAAATTCCCAAGACCCTACCCAGATTCCGACAAAGCAGTAAGTTGGGAATTTGCCTGTTTTCCTTCCCTGTGTCTAATGCTTTTGTCCTCTTGAATGGTACAACTATCCTGTGCACTATTTTTCTATTTTTAGCCCAGGCAATTTAACTCCAGGCAGGTGGTTCTATTGAAAGATAAACAAACCCCCACTGGTTTGTAAATGGCTAACTGTGCTGACATGACAGGTTGTAGGTGACTGAACCCATCCAGGGATGTTGGTCATTTACTACAGGGCTGCGGACCCCACAGCGCCTTTGGCCAAGGAACAGCTGGTGCTCTCAGCATTTTTATCTCTTAACAAAACTCAAAATCAATGGTCATACAAATTGGTTTACAGCATCAGGTGGGGTTTCATCTAATATACCAAACTCCAAAAAAATATCACTTATACTCCCTTTGCCTAATGTGCTTATCGATTGCTGTGGGTCTTTTAGAAGATTTTGCTGAACACCCTTCCCTTTGAAAATATGATTTTGTCCAGCTGGAGTGACCTCAGCGGTCTCAGAGACACAGGCCTCCTCACTTCTTATTGCTTGCTTTTCTGTCTGCCCACCACTGTGTATTATATGAAAGAAGCAGATACAGGTTGACAAGAAGTCCTCTCTCAGGAATGTATTTCTGCATGCTCTTTTTCAATTTTTCATTTCCATCTATGGTTTCATTTTATCTTTTTACCACCCAAATTCATGAACTGACATTTGATCATCTTACCTCCTGATTAAGTGAACCACTACAATATGAGCTATTTTTGTGGCCGCTAATGCATTCTTCACCATTATGTTTTGGCTATTTTCATTGGAGGCTTCTCCTCTTGTTTATGCAAATATCAAGAATGTCTACTGGCAAGTAGCATCTTTCCAATGTATGCCCGAGTCCAGTGCACAGATAGCTACGGTTCATCAAGGAAATGGGGACACTGCCCTTGAAAAGCATAAACGGGAAATAAGTACACAATTAATTACAATATAGTTGGTATATATGGATGTGGCACAGAAATGATACTTTGTAGTATTGAATGCATTTTTAGAGGTGAAAGGGATAAATTCTGGCAGCAGATGTTTTAAGTGCCAAAACACAGAGGAATTTACAGAATGATGGTGGAGCCTCTGGGAAAAAACAAAACAAAAAACAGGATCACCTGAATTTTATTTTAAGAGAACATTCTAGTAGAAGTATGGAGGCTGAGTTTGAGACAGAGGAGAACTCAGGCCAATAATATGATCTACTGTGTTGCATTCATTATTCAAGAGAGAGACTAGGCCAAGAGCAGTGGATATAGTAAGATGTACCTGAAAGCTTTTAAGAAGCATTTTTTAAAATCCTAGGTTTTCAGCTCTGAAGTCAGTGTAGGTAGGTAACAGACAGGCACAAGTTCCAGAACAAAATCTATCATTTTATTTGTGCTTAATACTTAATATTATAATGAGATGATAGAAGACAGGTTAGCAACGGTATTCAAGCACGAAGTGAAAATAGCATGAATACTACTCAGTTGTTGAGCTAGTGTAGTTCACAACAGGAGAAATTTAGGAAGGATATAAGATTTAAGATTGGATAAAACTTTCTTAACTTTTAACTACTAATATTCTTGAGCAGTAAGTTGTAGACATATATAGGCACATTATTTCTTACCTATCAGAATGTCTTCCATTTAGACTTTTATGAATAATGGACAGCAAAACCTATCAAGTCTGCTTTACTATCTTTTGAAAGAAAAGGAAATGAGTTACATGTTTTCTAAAGAGAAATTTTGTTATATACACTTCTCTTATTTTCCAGAGAGTAAGCTTATTTATTAAATATATACTAGAGGCCTGGTGCACGAAATTTGTTACTGGGGGGCGGGGTGTCTCTCAGCCCAGCCTGCACCCTCTCTAATCTGGGACCCCTCGGGGGATGTCCAACTGCTGTGGGATCAGGCCTAAACTGGCAGTTGGACATCCCTCTCACAATCCAGGACTGCTGGCTCCCAACTGCTCACCTGCCTGCCTGCCTGATCACCCCCTAACCCGGGGTGGGCAAACTTTTTGACTCGAGGGCCACAATGGGTTCTTAAACTGGACCGGAGGGCCGGAACAAAAGCATGGATGGAGTGTTTGTGTGAACTAATATAAATTCAAAGTAAACATAATTACATAAAAGGGTACGGTCTTTTTTTTTTAGTTTTATTCATTTCAAACCGGCCGGATCCGGCCCGCGGGCCGTAGTTTGCCCACGGCTGCCCTAACCACTCCCCTGCCAGCCTGATCACCCCCAACTGCCCTCCCCTGCTGGCCTGGTCCCTCCCCTGCAGGCTTGGTCGCCCCCAACTGCCCTCTCCTGTTGTCCTGGTCCCCCCCAACTGCCCTCCCCTGCTCACCCACAACTGCCCTCCCCTACCGGCCATCTTATGACCACATGGGGGCATCCATCTTGTATGAGTGTGTGATGGTCAATTTGCATATTACCTCTTTATTATATAGGATATATTACTTTATTGAATTTATTGGGGCGACATTGGTTAATAAACTTACATAGGGGTCAGTTATACAATTCTATAATACATCATCTGTATATTGTATTGTGTGTTCACTGACACAAGTTAAGTCTCCTTTCATCACCATTTATCGTCCCTTTACCCTCTTCTACCTCCCCAACCCCCCTTTCCCTCTTGTAATCCCCATACTGTTGTCTGTGTCTATGAGTTTTGTTTTGTTTTGTCTTTACTTTCCTTAATCCCTTCACCATTTTCATCCAGCCTCCAACCTCCTTTCTCTCTCACAGCTGACAGCCTGTTCTCTGTATTCATGAGTCTGTTTCTATTTAGTTTGTTAATTTATTTTGTTCATTTGACTCCAAATAAAGTGAGATCATATGGTACTTGTCTCTCTCTGATTGGCTTATTTCACTTAGCATAATATGTTCCAGGTCCATTCATGCTGTGGAAAAGGGCAAGATTTCCTTCTTTTCATGGCTGAGTAGTATTCCATTGTGTAAATGTACCACAGCTCTTTTATCCACTAATCTATTGATGGGCACTTGGGCTGTTTCCAAATCTTAGCTATAGTAAATAACACTGCAATGAACATAGGAGTACATATATTCTTTTGATTTAGTATTTCATCTTTCTTTAAAAATATTCCAAGAAATGTAATGTTGCCATAAGGCAGTTCAATTTGTAATCTTTTGAGGTAACTCCATACTGTTTTCCACAGTGGTTGCACCAATCTGCATTCCCACTAAGAGTGACCTAGGGTTCCCTTTTCTCCACATCCTTGACAACACTTGTTATTTGTTGATTTATTGATAATCGTTGTGAGGTGATATCTCATTGTTGTTTTAGTTTGCATTTCTCTGGTGATTAGTGACATTATATATTTGGGGTATTAAGCCCTTATCAGATGTATTGGTGAATATCTTTTTCCATTCAGTGGGTTGTCTTTTCATTTTGTTCATAGTTTCCTTTTCTGTGCAAACACTTTTAAGTTTGATGTAGTCCCATTTGTTTATTTTTTTCTCTTGTTTCTCTTTCCTGAGGTGATATATCAGGAAAAAATATATTACTACAAAAGATGTTCCAGATTTTACTGCCTATGTTTTCTAGAATTTTTATGGTTTCTAGTCCAACATTTTTTTTTAATTCACTTTGAGTTTACTCTTGTGTATAGTTTAACAAAGTTGTCTAGTTTCTTTCTTTCTTTCCTTCTTTCTTTCTTTCTTTCTTTCTTTCTTTCTTTCTTTCTTTCTTTCTTTCTTTCTTTCTTTCTTTTTTTTCACATATCTTTCCAATTATTCTGAACACCATTTATTGAATAGACCATCTTTTCCCCATCATCAAATACTAATTGTCTATGAAACCATGGGTTTATTTCTGGGCTCTCTATTCTGGTCTTTGATCTATATTTCTGTTTTTATGCCAGTACCATGCTGTTTTTATTACTATGGCCTTGTAGTATAGTTTGATGTCAAGTGGTATCATTTCTCCAGCTTTGTTCTTTCTCAAGATTTTTGTGGCTATTCAGAGATTTTTTTTGTGGTTGCATATACACTTTTGGAATATTTGTTTGAGTTCTGTGAAATAATCCCTGGGATTTACATTGAATCTATACATTGTTTGGGGTAATATGGACATTTTAATGTTAATTCTTCCTATTCATGAGCATGATATATACTTCTACTTACTTGTATCTTCTTCAATTTCTTCAGCGTCTTATGCTTTTCTGAGTACAGGTCTTTTACATGCTTGGTTAAATTTATTCCTAGGTATTTTATTCTTTTTGAAGCAGTTGTGAATGGGATTGTTTTCTTAGTTTCCCCTTCTGATAGTTCATTATTGGTGTATAAAAATGCAACTGATTTTTGGATATTTATTTTGTATCCTTCTACTTTACTAAATTTGTCAGTTCTAGTAGTTTTGTGGTATAATCTTTAGGGTCCTCTTTATACATTATCATGCCATCTGAATATAATTACAGTTTTACTTTTTCCTTTCTAATCTTATGTTCCATGTTAAATTTACATTGTCCTAGTTTCCTGTGTCATGGTAGCCAGCTACAATCTTTAACAAAACAAAAAAAAAAAGAAAAAGAAAAAAAAAAGTAAAACCATAAACCTTATATCTGAAGGTTTCATGGGATAAGTTATGACACTACAAAGCCATGATTGGCAGTCATCATATTCTTCCACTATTATCCATTCCAGTTTGCTCTCACTATCTGTTATACTTCTCCAGGTCTAAGCTGTTTGTCCCGTCAGGTAACCTGGAATCATTTCTGAAGGATCTGAGTTAATGTACACTCCTTGAGTTGTAGTTGGTTCAGATGGCCATTCATACCTACCACCAGGGAGGGAAGCGCCAGGAAGTGCCCAGTAACTCCTATGAGTTCTAGACATTCTTCTACCTGCCTTCATTATATAGGAACTTGTTCCCCGGTGCACAAAATTCATGCACATTAAAAGGAAATTAATTAGAGGAAATATTTTAACATTGCTATTTGCCCTTTCTCTATAATAGAAGTGTCAGAGATGAAAAAAAATAGTAAAATGTATATGAAAATCGCCCTCCTGTCAGAGTCTGGGGCACGCCGCAGGACCCAGAGTCAAGTCCTCGCCTGCCTGTGCATGCCTTGAAATCACATGAGACCCAGACCCGCTGGCCCCACCCCCGTCAAGCCCTGCAGGGAGGGGGGCACAGCCTTAGGTCCCCCATCAAGTCCCACCAGGCAGGGGGCATGGCCTCATGTCCCCCATCAAGCCCTGCCAGGCGGGGGGTGTGGCCTCAGGTCCACCAGTTCCTGTGCAGGGGTGGGGGTCGTGGCCTCAGGTCCCCCAGCCCAGCCTCAGGTCCCCTGGCCTGGGTGCAAGGGTGCAAGGGCTCAAGGGCATGAGGATGTGAGGGCATGATGGCCATTTGCATATTAGCTCTTTATTATATAGGATAACCTTATATCTTTATGATAACAAGGGTCAATTTCTCTTGCCAACACAGGAATTTTTTATAACTGTTGGAATACTGACATGAGGAGCCTAAAATGACCATGTGGCAGTTATTGATGTAGGTTTATTGGAATCCTTTTTGTGTCTCCTGAAATAAATCCCTTTCTACCACAACTGATTTATATTAATGAGGAGTATATTAATTAGGTGACTTTTAGAAAACTCCTAAGGTTGAGGGCTGGTTGCCAGGAGAGTCAACCATGTGTTTAGAGTGTTGGAATTTTCAGTTCTACACCCGTCTTCCAGAGGGGGAAAGGGGTTGGAGGTTGAATCAATCACCAAAGGCTAATGATTTAATCAAGCGTGGCTTAGTGGTGAAACTTCCAAAAAACCCGAAAGGGTGACATCTGGGAGCTTCCTAGTTGGTGAGCACATGCAAATGAAAACTCCATGCCCTTTCCCCATCCCTTGCCTTTTGCATCTCTTCCATCTGGCTGTTTCTCACTTATATCCTTTTATAATAAATCAGTGATCTAGTAAGTAAAACATTTCTCTGAGTTCTGTGAGCTTCTCTAGCAAATCAATCAAAACCAAAGAGCAGGTTGTGAGAACCTGTGATCTATAGGCAGTCTGTCAGAAATATACATGATAACATGGGCTTGCCATTGGCATCTGTAGTCTCCAGGCAGATCGTGTGAGAACAAAGTTTAATTCTTGGACACTCAGAGCTGGGGTCTGAGGATTGTTGATTGTGGGGAAAACCCACCCCCACAAACATTGAAATTGGTTTCAGATCACCTTTTAATTAGACAGAATTATCCAAAGATAATCAAATACATCTAATAATCAGATCTGGTTATACCCCTTTCCTTATTATGCTCTGTTAAATGGCCTTAGGGAAGGAATGGGAAGTACAATTTTACTATGTATTCTTTCTGTTACATTTCAGAGCCCTTCTGTTGGGGGCTCAAGTTCTTTTTCAATAAATGGGCTCTGGGTCTGAGAAATTTTCTCATTTCTGGAGTGAAAGGAATGGATCATGATTTTCCATTGCAACAAGTGACATCTGCCTTCTCCTTCCTTGCTCTTGATTTCTTGTTATTGTTCTTATAAATTCCAGTGGGACCCTTGTTGTTAGCTTACCTATCACACACAAGTGTCTTCAAGTCAAGACCCCCTGGTTGCCATTCTGATTTTGCTGCATGTTACAGTAATTATATTAATTCTGACTCTAATGGTTAAATGCTGTCACTTGGCCTTGAAATATCCTAGAATCCTTTTATATCAAAGACACTAAGAAGCTCAATATCAAATCAGCCTCTCCACTCTCAAGCCTGAATTACAAGGTATAGTCACCATTGAACTTTCTCCACATATAAAATAAGATTGAGATTAAAAAGAGATATATCAATGTTTATTTTATAAAGACAAGAGTAGAGCACTTGACTGAGTGTGGAGAAAGCTCATCTCTGGAATGAGAGGAAGAAATGTTGATTTGGAAGTGATTCTTATCCATGTCTGACATAAGTAAGAGAAAGGTCCTTAACATATTCCTCCCTACTGACAGTGTGAAGAAGTTCTTGCTATCTCTCTTCATTTGCTAGCTAAAGAATTACATTTTCCTCTCCAAGTAACATCTAACTGGTAGAATATATGGTGATAAAATTGGTTAGATATGGAGTGTGAAGGCAATTTTAATATTGAATTTATTTAGTTCAGAACAGTTCTTTTTGTACATATAAGGGCAACGTAAGCAAATCAATTCCATCTGATTAAGCTCACTTTACATGGTTAATGTACCATGGAACACTCTTTCTCCTCTTGTGCTTTTCCCAAAGATCACAGGAAGCGCATTTAGATGTTCAGTTTGCATGTCACCCGGATGCATACAAAGTCCAATAGATTCAAAAGAAACATTGCATTAAATTATTTCAGCTTCAAGTTCAAAGGCTTATCATGTATGATAAACAAAACCAAATGAAATGATAAGATGCAGTGTCACATTTTATTTAACATCTAAATCCACTCACAACAAGTTAATATCTAATTCATTGTAGCCTGACTGTATACTCATATGGCATAGCTCCTTAGGGAAAGAACAAAAAGCTCGAAGAACCTGGAGGTGACAACTGTAATAGGAAGTTACAAATGATTAAGAGCAGTGATTCTCAACCTGGGTTATATTTTATAATCACCTGGGGAGCTAGCAAAATTCCCAATTCCCTGGCCTTACCCCAAATTAATTAATTCAGACTTTCTGGGGTTAGGACCCAGCCATCAATATTTTTTAAAGCTCCCCAGGTAATTCCAATGTATAAGCAAATTTGAGATCCTATGACTTAGAGAGTAGTTCTTACACACACTTCAAATCACGTAGAAGGCTAGTTAGAACTCTGATTACTGGGCCCCATGCCCAGGGTTTCTCAATCATTAGGTGAAGAATTTGCATTTCAAAAAAGTTCCAAGGTGCTGTTCTTGCTGCTGATTCAGGGACTACACTTTGAGAACTGCTGCTTTAGAACTCATGAACCTCAGATAAGAAGTGAATCCTATGAGGTTGCCATTGATATGGTGCTGGAAAGATGAAAAAAGCATACCTCTCAGTAATTCTAATGGGAGAAGGAAACAAAATCCTCTACTACACTGGAGTTCTGTAGGAGCCAGATAAACTGACCTAAATAAATAAATGTCCCAGTAATAGAAACCTGAAGTGTTATAGAAGAAAAAACTCAAAAAGTATGAGAACTTAAGTATGGATATAGGGCTGGAGAGGACAGAGGAATATATTTGTGCTCTAAAATATTTGGACCAAATAAGGAAGGAACAAAAATCTAAATCTAAGTCTTTATTAGTTAGGCAAACTCGAACAAATTATTTTACAGGTGGCTTTCATTGCCGCATTAATGGAACAAAATGAACTAGGAAATATATATATATATGAAACCCTAAGCAAGTGTTCAACCATGCGATCATTCGACTGGTAGCTATGATGTGCACTGACCAGCAAGGGCAGACACTCAATGCACAAGCATGAAATGGAACAGGTTGATGAATTTCAGAGAGAAGGGAGTAGGAGGAAGGTGGTAAAAGATTAACCAAAGATCTTATATGCCTACCAGAGGCCCTTGACCTAACCTGAGGGGATCAGGCCAAAACTGGCAGTCCAACATTCCCTGAGGGGTCCCAGATTGTGAGAGGGCACAGGCCAGGCTGAGGGATTCATGCACCGGGCTCTAGTCTCTAATAATGATGATAATGATTTTATATTTGAACTAGAGGCCTGGTGCCAAGTTCGTGCACAGGAGGGCAGGGGGTCCCTCAGCCAGGCCTGACCTTCTCACAATCTGGGACCCCTCAGTGGAAGTCCACAGAATTCCTAAACCAGCAGTCAGACTCCCCTGTCACAATCCAGGACCGCTGGCCTGCCTGCAGCCTGATCACCCTTAACCCCTCTGACTGACTGCCTGATTGCCCCTACCCACTTGCCTGCCTGCCTGATCACCCCTAACCACTCGCCTGCCTGCCTGATCACCCCTAAACGCCTCTGCCTTGGCCCCCGCCACCATGGCTTTGTCCAGAATGATGACTGGAAGGTTGTTTAGCTGTCTGGTCTAATTAGTATATTATGCTTTTATTTTTATAAATTGGTCTTGGAATATATTTCACATAGTATATTATTATTTACATTTTTATGTTCTGAAAATTTGAAATTTTTCTTAAAACGTAACTAAGGTTCACACAGAGAAGGATCTATTTCAATTTCTACTCCTGCCCTCTGCTGATAACAAGATTGGATAAAATCGCAGTATGGTGCCTATACAGAGTGTCCCAAAAAATGTATAACCACTTTAACAGCTGATAGCTCAATTTTGAAAATGAAATGTTTTTCAATAAACACTGCCTTTATAATTATCCAAAGTGGTCTTTTTATTGTGTCTGTAGTTTTGCCTCTTCCAAAATGACATATAATTGAAATCATATACTAGTACAGTGTAGCCTTTTCAGATTGACTTCTTTCATTTAGTAATATGCATTTAAGGTTCCTTCATGTCTTTCAATGGCTTGAAAGTTCATTTCATTTTTAGTGCTGAATAATCTATTGTCTTTATGTACAACCTTTTATTTATCCATTCACCTAGTTAAGGATATTTTTATTGCTTTCATGTTTTGGCAATTATAAATAAAGTTGCTACAAATATTCACGAACAGGTTTTTATGTGGACGTAAGTTTTCAAATTCTCTTGGTAAATACTATGAAGTGCCATTTTAAAATTTTATGGTACTAATATTTTTAGTTTTGTAAAAAAATACCAAATTGTCTTTCAAATTGGTTATACCATTTTGCATTCCCACCAGCAATGCATGAGAGTTCCTGTTGCTCCATATTCTTGCCAGCATTTGGTGTTGACAATGTACTGGATTTTGGCCACTGTAACAGGTGTATAGTGATATGTCATTATTGTTTTATTTTATTTTTCAATTTCATTTGACATTCAATATTATTTTATATTAGTTTTAGTTGTATAGTATAGTGGTTAGATAATCATAATTTACAAAGCGATCCCCCTGATATTTCAGGTACACACCTGGCACTATACTTATTACAATATTATTGACTATATTCTCTATGCTGTATTTTATGTCTTGTGAATACTTCATAAATACCAATTTGTACTTATTCCATTATTTACCTCTTTCACCCAGCTATCCCCCAACCCTCCCCTCTGGCAACCATTGGTTAGTTTTCTATATCTGTGAATCTTTTTCTGCTTTGTTTTTTCATTTATTTTTTTGTAATTTAAATTTCACATGTAAGTGAAATCTTATAGTATTTACCTAAATCTGTCTGACTTATTTCACTTAGGATATTATCCCCTAGGTTCATACATGCTGTTAGAAATGGTAAGATTTCTTTTTTTTTAATGGCCTTCTGATATCCCATTGTATATATGTACCACCAATTTTTTGTTCACTTCTCTGTTGATGGGTACTACTTGGTTGCTTCTATACCTGGGCTATCTAATCTAATAAAAGACAAACATGCAAATTGATCATACCTTCACTATGCCTTAAGCCATGCCCACCAGCCAATGAGAGCAACTATATGCAAATTAATGCAACCAAGATGGCAGCCGGCAGCCACAGAGCTGAAGCAAGCAGGAGGCGTGGTTGCTCCAGAGATGGAGGAAGCCAAGCTTCCTGGCCAGTTCTGAGCTCCACTGAAGGCAGCAAAGTTTCAATTATAGAAGATAAATAAACCCCAGATACCTGCTTTCAGCCAGCCATGGCCATGGAGCTGGAGCGAGCAGGAGCCGGCTCTGAGCTCCACTGAAGGCAACAAAGTTTCAGTTATAGAAGGTAAATAAATCCCAGAATAAAAAAAAAAAAGAAAGAAAGAAAAAAGGTGAGGCTAGGAGCTTCCGTCACCAGGGGGCGTTGGCCAACCTGAAAACGGCCCTCAGCCCCTCACCCATACTGGCCAGGCACCCCAGTGGGGAACCCCCACCCTAAAGGGGGTGTGGCCAGCCTGAAAACAGCCACCAGCCCCTCACCCAGGCTGGCCAAACCTCCATGGGGAGAGGGTCCCCATTGGGGGGGGGGGGCTTGACCAGCCTTCAAACAGCCATCAGCCCCTCACCCAGGCTTGCCAGGCACCCCAGTGGGGACCCCCACCCTGAAGGGGGTGTGACCAGCCTGCAAACAGCCAACAGCCCCTCACCCAGGCTGGCCAGGCATCCCAGTGGGACCCCCACCTGATCCGGGACACCCTTCAGGGCAAACCAGCCGCCCCCCACCTGTGCACTAGGCCTCTATCCTATATAATAAAAGGGTAATATGCAAACTGACCCTAACAGCAGAATGACTGGGAATGACTGGTCACTATAACACACACTGACCACCAGGGGGAAGACCCTCAATGCAGGAGCTGCCCCCTGGTGGTCAGTGCACTCCCACAGGGGGAGCTCTGCTTAGCCACAAGCCAGGCTGACAGCTGCCAGCACAGTGGTGGTGGTAGGAGCCTCTCCCACCTTCTCAGCAGCGCTAAGGACGTCCGACTGCAGCTTAGGCCTACTCCCCACTGGCAAGTGGACATCCCCCAAGGGCTCCCATGCTGCCAGAGTGATGTCTGACTGCTAGCTTAGGCCCAATTTCCCAGGGAGCGGGCCTAAACCAGCAGGTGGTCATCCCCCAAGTGGTCCCAGACTGCGAGAGGGCACAGGCCAGGCTGAGGGACCCTCTTGAGTGCACAAATTTTTGTGCACCGGGCTTCTAGTTGTAAATAACACTGCAATAGACATAGGAATGCATCTATTCTTTCAAATCAGTGCTTTGGGTTTCTTCAGATATATACCCAGAAGTGGAATTGCTAAGTCATAAGGTAGTTATACTTTTAATTTTTTTTGAGGAACCTATATAGTGTTTTCCATCATGATTCCACCACCAATTAGCAATCCCATCAACCATCAACTGTGCAGGAGGGTTCCCTTTTCTCTACATTCTCACCAATATTTGTTGTTTATTTATTGATGAGAGCCATTCTGACAGGTGTGAGGTGATATCTTGTTGTGGTTTTAATTTGCATTGCTCTGATGATTAGTGACATTGAGTACCTTTTCATATATCTGTCTATTGGTCATCTGTGTGTCCTCTTTGGAGAAGTGTCTATTTATGTCACTATTGTTTTAATTTGCATTCCCTGATGACATATGATGTAGAACATCTTTTCATATGCTGATTTGCAATCTGTTTATCTTCTGTGATAAGGTGTAATTTAAGATCTTTAGCCCATTGTTTTTTATTGAGGTTGTTTTCTTATTATTAAGTTTTGTGTTCTTTGTATTTTTTGGATAACAGTCCTTTATCAGGTGTGTGTTCTGCAAATTTCTCCCAGGATGTGGTATGTCATCTCATTCTCTTCATGTTGCATCTTCCAAGAAGAATTTTTTATTTATTTTTATTTTTTTTTATTATTTTTTTATATTTTTTTATTGATTTTTTTTTTACAGAGAGGAAGGGAGAGAGACAGAGAGTCAGAAACATCGATGAGAGAGAAACATCGATCAGCTGCCTCCTGCATATCTCCCACTGGGGATGTGCCCACAACCCAGGTACATGCCCTTGACCGGAATCGAACCTGGGACCTTTCAGTCCACAGGCCGATGCTCTATCCACTGAGCCAAACCAGTTTTGGCATATTTTTATTTTTTTATGGATATGCCTTTGGTGTTGTATCTGAAAAGTTATCACCATACCCAAGGCCACCTAGATTTTCTCCCATTTATCTTCTAGAAATTTTATAGTTTCATGTTTTACATGTAGGTCTGTGATCCAATTTGAGTAAATTTTTGTGAAGGGTGAAAGGTTTGTGTCTAGATTTGTTTATCTGTTTTTTGCATATTGATGTCCAGTTGTTCCAGCAATACTTGTTATAGAGACTATCTTTTCTCCATTGTATTACCTCTGCTACTTAGTCAAGGATCAGTTGACTATTTTTAAGGATCTATATCTGCACTCTATTCTTTACTATTGCTCTATTTGTGTGTATTTTTCCCTTCAATACCACACTGTCTTGAGTACTGTAGCTATAGAGTAGGTCTTGAAGTCAGATATTGTCAGTCCTTTAACTTTGTTCATCTTCTTTAGCACCCCATGGGCTGTTCTGGGAATTTTTCCTCCTCATATAGAATCAGTTTGTCAATATCTACAAAATAACTTGGGACTTGATTGTAAATGACTTAAATCTAAAAATCAAGCTATGGAGAACTGACATCTTTCTATCCATTAGCATGTTACATATATATTCATTAATCTATTTATTTTTATTATCAGAGTCTTATAATTTTTCTTTGCTTTTAGTACTGTTTCTAAAGTTGGGGGTCACTCAGAACTGAAACAAATCCTAAAAGTTACAATGATGGGGAATAAGTTCTGTATTTCTAAATTTGGTTTCTAGGAGGATGTTGATTGTATGAATATAATATATAAGAATATAACAATTAGGGTATGGCTTTTGGAGGAGAGGTAAACAATTTATGGAAATTTCTGAAGTCCTGTGAAGACTCTGAGGATGCTATGACTGTTAACAAAACAAAAAATATAAATAAATTAATAAATTAATAAATAAATAAGTAATCAATCAATAAATAAATAAATGTTGCTGATATCATGAGAGAGTAAGTTAGAAATACCCGTATTAGAGCTGTGTTCCAGATGCATGAAGTGAATTACAACTCTCTCTACATTAAACAAGTTACTTTAATTTCTTAAAAGACCAGAAAATTAGTACAGTATGAAGGAACCTACTTCCCAGTGAAAATACATTTAATTAGTATAACTTTAAAAGTTGCTTTTCTCATATTAATTATTCAATTTGTAGCTTTCTGAACAGTCATTATAACATCTTAACAAGAATGTACAGAAGAAAACAATAAACTGAAAATTCAATGTAGTATAATATGACTAAACTTGAAAATATTATGCAATATACCATATACTGAGCTAATTCTACTAGAGTTTTTCTTGTAACTATAATCCCCTTTAATGCTATAGTAAAGTCCTAAGATAATGTAACTTCATTTTAAAATGAAGTCATTTCTGTACAGCAGGGAGTGATCCCTTGAGGAAACATGATCTCAAGTTTTCCTTTCCTTTCCTTTCCTTTCCTTTCCTTTCCTTTCCTTTCCTTTCCTTTCCTTTCCTTTCCTTTCCTTTCCTTTCCTTTCCTTTCCTTCCCTTTCCTTTCCTTTCCTTTCCTTTCCTTTCCTTTCCTTTCCTTTCCTTTCCTTTCCCCTCCTCTCCTCTCCTCTCCTCTCCTCTCCTCTCCTCTCCTCTCCTCTCCTCTCCTCTCCTCTCCTCTCCTCTCTTCTCCTCTCCTTTTCTTTCTTTCTTCCTTCCTTTCTTTCTTTCTTTCTTTCTTTCTTTCTTTCTTTCTTTCTTTCTTTCTTTCTCTCTCTCTCTCTCTCTCTCTCTCTCTCTCTCTCTCTCTCTCTCTCTCTTTTTCTTCTTTCTTTCTTTTCTTTCTTTCTTTCTTTCTTTCTTTCTTTCTTTCTTTCTTTCTTTCTTTCTTTCTGTCTTTCTTTCAGCAAAATTATGCCAGGTAAAGTATAGATAATGTTTTAAAAATCACAACTCATCCACAGTGAAGTCTCTGTGTTAAATTGAGAAATAGTTGAAGCATAAAAAAAGAAAAAATACAGCAGGGTTCCTTTAGATTAGTAAACAGGTTATGCAATTCTGAAATTATTCTGAAGTATGTAATGTATAGATTTCCCATTTCTTTGAAAAAGAGAAATCTCTTGAATTTGGTGGAGAAGGGTTCATTTTTTTCTTTGTATTTAGGAGTTGTCAAATTTAATTTGCCTCTAAAATAATCATGTATCCTAATTTAATTTATGGATGACTCTGAGTAACTGGGAACTCAAATGCTCTTAATTACAAGCCATTTCCTTCTTATCCTATATAATAAAAGGGTTATATGCAAATTAACCGTCACTCCATCACAAAGATGGTGGTGACCATAGCCACAAGATGGCGCTCCCAGTCCCCTCAGCCCTGCTGGAATCCCCCAGTCCTGGGGGGTGGGGCAGCCATTGAGAGCAGGCAGTGTGAGCAGCCTGGCGGAATGCATGTTTTGTCACCACAGCGATGAGGCAAGCTTTCTGCCACTGCTGCGGAGGGCTCTGGGCAGCAGAGGGCCTTTGGGCAGTGGGTGCATAGCGGCTGGGATGAGACGCTTGCTTCATCACTGTGGCAACTAGGCAAGTGTCCTGCCCCAGCTGCAGAGGACCCCTGGGCAGTGTGTGTGGAGTGGCAGGGGTGGGACACTTGCTTTGTTGCCACTGCAATGAGGCAAGCATGCCACCCCAGCCGCAGAGAGCCTCTGGGAAGCGGGAGTGGAGCAACCAGGTCCCAGAGAGAGCAGAGAACCACAGGGAGTGGGCATAATCCATCGGGGCTTTCGGATTGGAGAGGGCTACTCTGAGGGCTCCCAGATTGAAGAGGGTGCAGGTCAGGCTGAGGGATCCACCCCCCATGCACGAATTTCATGCACTGGGACTCTAGTGTTAAGAAAATATCGAACTATTCTATTCAAAATGCACAACTGTTTGCAAATTACCCTAGCCACTAATAGTCCCGTGCAGTGTATCTCAGGGTTGCCCAGTGCCACTCAGCACTGTTTTCCTAAACATGAAGTGGGGAAGAGAAGCCAGAGTTCTCCAGGCTCATCTACTAGGAAAAGTCAGGAACTACAGTAGCTGTTCCTTCTTTTGGAACTGGCATCAGAGAATGCAGGGGGGCAACATACACAATACATGGCATACAGTTGTCTCAGAATGTCATCATCACTGAGTCTTTAATAAGTCAGGCAAGCAATAACATCTGGAAGCTGGGTTCTGGCAAAGAGAACCAGAAGAAGAAGTGTGCACAATGTAAAATATGCAGTTATTTCAAATTGTAGTTATTGCTGGAAACATTCAGAAGTGTGGCTTGTGTGGTTCAGAGTTAGGGGTAGTTTCTCAAGATCGGGAAAGAACAAGACAACAAAGCTGTTAAGAGACAGGTGTTCTTAGGCAGGCTATCAGGCAGGTACTCTGGAACAGGGACAAGGATGGATTCTTGCTTAAACTTAAATGATTCAAGTTGAAGAATTCTACTCCAAAAATGCCAAAATAAAACTTGAAGTCAGCTTTGGCTGGGAAGCACTGAAGGAGTCCACTGGGAACTGAATTCTGAGAAATAGAACTAAATCTGAAAACATAGTGATTATGATAAGGCCTCAAAAACAATAATACAGGAAGAAAGTAGAGAAGGGAGAAGGAAGAGGAGGATGGAGTAGAAGAATAGAATGAGAAAGGGGGAAATATTTTGTGATCCTTTATTCTATACTAGGAACTGTTGTAAGCATTTTATCTACATTCACTCATTGACTCCTCCCAATTCTATTGTAGTGAGTTGGATGGTGGACCCTCGAAAGCTATGTTCTTTACCCCTGAACAGTGAACGTTATCTGATTTTTGTGGGGGAAAAGGTCTTTATAGATATAATTAAGTTAAGGATATTGAGATGAGATCAACCTGGATTGCCCAGTATGTCCTAAGTCATTTAAGGGAGATACAGAAAAGGCAGAGAGAAGAGGAGGAGAGAGTATAACACTGGAGGTGGAGACTGGAGTGATGCAGCCACAAGCCAAGGCATGCCAACAACTACCAGAAGAGTAAAGTAACGTAATCTCCCCTAGAGCATTTGGAGGAAGTGTATACCTTCTGAAGCCTGGAATTTGGACTTCTTACCTTGGCAACTGTGAACAGTTGAATTTCTATAGTTTTAAGTAGAAATTTGTTACAGCAGATGCAGAAAAGTAACACACCCATGAAGTAGATTCCACCATTGTCCATATTTTACAGATGAGGAAGCTCAGCCTCAGAAAGTATGAGAGAGATGCTCAAGATTACCTGGTTATCAGGTGGCTGGGCAAGTACTGGAATCCAAGCAATCTAGCTTTAGAGCCAATATCCTCCATCCCTACACTGCATTATCAATTTACAAAACCATGAGAATTACTTAGTACATGATCATATAAGGAGGCTGGAGCTGCTTTCCAGCTTTCATCAAAGGTCAGAAAACAGTAAAGGTTAAAACTTGCAAGTTATAGTGACTAGCTATGGAAAACTGGGGAGATAGGAGATGAGGAAATGATGTAGGGGGTAAAACTGCTCTAATAATTAAAAATCTGTTGAGTGCTCTTATTGGGCTCACATAATCAACAAAGATTTAAAACCATTAAGCATAGTTTAAAAAATATAATACAAATCCAGGAAATGATCAAAAATATTAATCCAATGGAAAGTTCTTAAATATCATTAACACATGTAGTTGTAGAGATTTATCATCTCTTGTATAAAAAAAACAAAAACAAAACAAAAAAACAAAACAGTTTCCTTAACATTACTAAATTGGCTCAGGAAGGGTTAAAATATCTGTGTTATTAAAATAAAAATTACAAATAAGATGTTTTAGTGGAACTTAAACAGTTGGACCTGAATTTATGGACCACTAAGAGCACAAATCTAAAGATCTGATTCCAAGATTCAGGAGTCAAGAAATGAAGTATAGAGTGAAGTTATAAAATGTACATGCAACCTAGCTTTCATCAGGGGTTACCTGGTCCCTTGAAAATTTGTTTTCCTCTACTTTATTTGCCAAAATGCTCTATGCCACCTAATTTGCCACTTTATGTCTTTAAATTTTTGCATATGAGCTGGGGGAATGGGCAGTGGTTAATGGTAAATATTTAACAACCATCTTTCCACAAAAATACCTTATTTTATAGCACTTGCCAGTGTCTATGTATGCTGTACTTTCATCATGGTTAATTTCAAGCTACCAGAATGCCATCACTAAATCTGGAGAAGGGAAGAGATACACAGTCACACACCATTATGTTGTATTTCTACCATACTGATGGCAGTAGACATAATGAACATCAAGTACTCTTAATAGGTAATAGAATGATTAGCAGATGATGTTTTGAGTATTTATTATTTCTGTCTTTAATACAATTAATTTAGTTATGTTTGTCATTTACTTTTTAATAATGGCTATATTTAAGAAGAATCTCTGAAAATTTAATAATTAATTCTCTTGAACCAATGCAACCTGGCTCTGGCACACACTGGGACTAGGATATGTGTTTCTAATCATCTTTGTCTTTGAATTACTATTTCTGCTTGGCTTAGATTTTGGATTAGTTCACCATTCCATACCTACTGTCCCTGTGTAACCTCACTCAAAACTCACTCTGAACCCTACTATTTCAAGTTGTTATTCTCTAAAATATGATTGATAAATGCTATATGATTAATAGGTATTTACAAATATTTGGTCATGATTGGGGTTTTTATATTAGAATAACTTATACAACTAAAATTTAATGTTAGCATATTTTCAGTCATAAAAGTTATGTAACTACCCTGAGCCATGTAATTTCCTCTAATGACCTATCTTTATAGACTTCTCCTTTCTTCTCCTTGATTTGTAGACAACTTCCCTTTTTTGCCCTCTTGTTTATTCCTAACTAAAAATCCTGTTAATTTATTGTACAAGGTATATTTTTTAGCACTCTTACCTAGTCACTTTCCAAGACATTCCCCACAAACCTCAACATTTTATATTTGAAGAAATTTATCAAGGTATTGTTTAACGTAAGTGGTTCTCAGTCTAAGAGGAATCATGGAGCTATTTGGTAAAATAATATTGCTGATGCTTGCCACATCAATCAGCGAGAGTAAGAACCACTTCATCATCAGGAACCACGATAAGGTGGGTCCTCAGAGACTTTGGTGGTCACAAGAACAGAAAAGATATTCAGAACTAGCAGATGCCAGGGAAAATCAGTGGAAGGAAGGCAGAGCAGAAAGTGGTTGAGTTCACACAGGCATCAGGAGTCCATAGGCCATCCTCAGATGAAGACAAGATTCTCACTCAGGAAAGCACTTGTAATATGCTTCCTGTTTCATCACAAAATATATGCAACCCAGCCTACAGAGATGCAAAAATCAGAGAGCAGAAAACTGTTTGGCCTTTGAAAAGAGAAATGGTAATCTGTCTCTACATGTTCATTATATGCTTCTAGAGTAGACCAAGCAATGTTATTATCTTCATGTCACCCATACTACTCAGCACAGATTACTTAATAACTCTAGACTTTAATTTATGAATAAAGTAGTTCAAGCAAACATTCAGTATACCTGTGGACACCACAAAGGTGCTGCATTGCCCACCTTCAGGCAATGCTATTTACACAGTCATTATGAATGACAATTCCAGGCAGGCTGCCATTCTTCCTATTAGAAACTTATAAAACCCTAAATTAACAACATGTGTAATCTCTATTGCCTTAACTATAATATATAACTAAGTCTCTGTTACATAAATAATAATATTTCTGATGTCAGAGAGTATAAGAAACATAGAATAATCCTTTACTATATGAAAGTAGCCCATCAATTTCAGTTTGTCCCAAATTCTTGTTTTCCCTATTATAATTTCAACACATGTATCTTATGTCATTGAGATAATTCCATTTTTTATATAAAAATAAATTAGTAGTCCTTAAGACATGAATGTATATTTCTGTAATCACAGAGTATTACAGAATATAAGCACATTACCTGACTTCTGTGAAAATAATCCTGTCTTATTGCATCTCATATAAGAGAAGAACACGCTATATTAGACATGGCATAATAGGCATATTAGTTTGAAATCCATTTCAGGTAAAATTTCCATTTTCCAAAGCTTCGTTGGATATCAGAACTGCAACAGTGCAGTCAGACATCAAAATAAAAGTTTGTTTCTAAGGCATACAAAGGGAGACTCTATTGGGTCTTTTCTTAATTGTTTACATAGAGCAGATGTTTAATGCACATTCCCTTTACAAATAATATACTTTTCTTTTGCTTTTTATGCCAAGAGGGGCATATTGTGGACTTATCAACTCTATTTCCTACGAGTAAAATGTATTTGTACCTGTATGGACCTAATTTTCTCTATTTGCATTTGAATGTAACATGAGAGGTTCTTAATGACATTTAATGGTATCTAAAATGCACTCTTGGTGGTAAGTGTGCTTCTTAAATGTGCCCATTATTTAAATTTGTTCTTATGAAGCCTGCTTCCCATATTTGGCTCTAGGTTGTGAGCTTTTTGAAGGTATGAATGCATACTATTGTTTTTTGTATATAATCAGATATAAACATTTAATAGATGTTCATAAATATTTGTTGAATGAATAGGATTGCAATAAGTCTACACATGAGCCCAAATGGCAGAGCTATTTAACCTATTTAACAGAAAACTAAAAAATTTGATAGGACTGCAAAGTCAAAATCAACAGCTGAATGTGAGAAAGTTGGTACAGAGGAAAAGAATAACACAGATTCTCTTCCCACAGGTAGTACTCTGATGCAAAAGAAAAAAGAAAAATGAAAGGGAGGAAGAAATGAAGGGAGCGAGGAAAGGAAAGGAGGAAGAAAGGGAAGTAGGGGAGAAAGAGAGGGAGGAAAAGAAAATAAGTATTTATATTTTATTCCTGCTAAAAGACAAAGTTTGGGGGAAAGTCTAAATGTGAAGACTTATTTATATCTTATTGTGAGAACACATATAAATATAACTTTATATGTAGAAATAATATAAGACAAATTCTTACATTTATCCTCTTGCTTAATGGTCAGAAATTTATGAACACATTAATTCAATAAAATTTTTATTTAATCTTATAACATGCCACCTCTTTAGAAATATGATGCTATTAGTTTTTTGCTCAGACACAATACCCATAGTTTAGGAGGCAAAAAATTGAATGTCACTTACAGAATTAATTCTATATGAATTGTCATGCATTGTTGAAACATGGATAGTTAAGCAAAAGATTTTTAAATTCCCAAATTTCTTGCCCACCTTAAATATAAGCAAAGATGTTTTATATCTTTAACTAAAGGCCTGCGGGATTGGGCTGAAACTGGCTCTCCGACATCCCCTGAGGGGTCCCAGATTGAGAGAGGGTACAAGGCAGGCCGAGGGACCCCACAGATGCGCTATCGCACTGACAAGGCAGGGAGGGATACAGGAGGTTGGCCAGCCAGGGAGGGACCACGGGAGGGCTCCAGGGCTTGTCCAGCCTGTCTTGCTCAGTCCCAATCGGCTGGACCCCAGCAGCAAGCTAACCTATCAGTTGGAGCATCTGCCCCCTGGTGATTAGTGCACTTCATGGCAAGTGGTTGAGCGGCCTTAGCATATCATTAACATATTGTGCTTTGATCAGTTGAACAGCCGTCTGGTCAACCGACACTTAGCATATTAGGCTTTTATTATATAGTACTGGTTTTTTAATTGCAATTTTTGATCATGGGGTAGATTCAGTAATTTTTCTTCTTAATTATAAAAATAAAAAATATAGACTAGCTCTTGAGACCTCATCTTAAATTAAATATCACTTTCATCCATATTATGTAGTCCAAGCATGTCAAACTCATGGCCCACGGGCCCCATGCCACATTTATTTGGCCCATGTTAGCCTCTGAGTTTGACATGCTTGATGTAATCCATTCAATACCCATATATTCAAGTTTAAATTTGGGAAGGGAGCTTAGCATGAGAGGTACAGAGATGAGAGATGTGGTTCCTGACTTGGATTAACCTATAGTCTAATGAGGAAAACAAAGTAACAAAAACAAAGATCACAGCCTAAAGAAATTAGGGAACATTTCCTGGGAAGAGAACTTGATTTTTCAGCTGCAGGAAGTGTAATTAGCCAACTTCTTCTAGCTGCAATGTCTTTTTAATTTTTATTGTATTTATTGGGGTGACATTGGCTAATAAATTTTATAGGTTTCAAGTGTACAGTTCCGTAATACATCATCTGTATATTGTATTGTGTGTTCTCCACCAAAATCAAGTTTTTCCCCCATCACCATTTATCCCCATTTACCAGTACTCTCTTCTACCTGCCTCCACCCCCCTTTCCCTCTGGTAATCACCAAACTGTCATTTGTGAGGATTTTTTCCCCTTCATGGTCGGTAATAGTGTTTGAATTGAGAGCATACTTATCCCGAATAGCCCCAACCAGAGACTGACAAGGCTATAGCAATAGGCTTTGGTCATTTCTGCCCAACATGGGATTTTTCTGATAGTCAGTCTCCAGTGCTGAGTTCCCTGCTGGGTTGATTTAGATTCTGTAAGTATGAAATAATACTTCACTGTGGCTTTTATTTGCATTACCCTGATAATTAATGATATTGTGTACATTTTATATACCTGCTGGCCATCTGTATGTCTTCTTTGGGAAAATATCTATTCAGATCTTTTGACCATTTTTTTAATTAGCTGGGTTTATTTTTTCTATCAAGTTGTTTGAAGTTTTTTAAAAATACGTTTTGGATATTAACCCCTTACTAAATATGTGATCTTCAAACATTTTCTTCTACTCAGTAGGTTGCCTTTTTATTTTATTGATGTTTCCTTTGATGTATAGAAGCTTTTTAGTTTTATGTAGTCATACTTAATGATTTTTGCCTTTGTTGGCTTTGCTTTTGGTGTCAAAACCAAAACAAACAAAAAAAAATCACCAAGACCAACGTCAAAGAACTTATTGCCTATATTTTCATCTAAATGCTTTTTTAAAAAAATGTTTCTATCTATTTTAGAGAGAGAGGAAGAGAAACATCAATCAGTTGCCTTACTCTGGGCATGTGCCCTGGCCAGGAATCAAACCAGCAACATTTTGGTGCACTGGACAATGCTCAACCAACTGAGCCACACAAGCCAGGGCTCTTATTAGGAGGTTTATGGTTCAGGTCTTACATTTAACTCTCAAATCCATTTTGAGATAATTTTTGTATATGGAAAAAGATAGTGGTCTTGTTTCATTTCTTTGCATGTGACTCCAGTTTTTCCAACACGATCATTTAAGAAACTGTTCTTTCCCTATTGTATATTGTTGCTACTTTTTCATATATTAATTGACTATGTATGCATGGGTTTATTTCTTGGCTCTCTATTCTGTTCCATTGGTCTATGTGTCTGTTTTTATGTCAATAGTATACTGTTTTGATTACTGAAGCTCTGCAATATAGTCTGAAATCAGGGTGCATGATGCCTCCAGCTTTGTTCTTCTTTCTCATGATTGCTTTGGCTATTTAGGGATTTTTTTGGTTCCATAAAAGTTTTTAAATTTGTTCTATTTAGGTACAAAATTCTATTGAAATTTTGATAGCAATTACATTAAACTATAGATTTCTTTGAGTAGTATTACATTTAAATAATATTAATTCTCCCAACCCATTATTACAGAATATATTTTTCAATTTCTTTCAATGTCTTGTAGTTTCAGTGTAAAAATCTTCCACTCATTTGTTTATTTATTACCAGATATTTTATTTTCTGATTCAGTTATAAATGGAATTGTCTTCTTAATTTCTCTCGTTAGTTATTTGTTATTAGTGTATAGAAATGCAACTAATCTTATATATGAATTTTTGTATTCTACAACTTTCCTGAATTATCTGTTCTAAAGTGTTTTGATAAAGTCTTTCAAATGTTCTATATGTAAAAGACATGAAAGGGAGGAGAAACCAAGATGGCGGCATAGGTTAATGCCGGAGATTGCTGCCTCGAACAACCAATCAAAAATACACCTAAAAGACGGAATGGACATCATCTAGAACCACAGGAAGGCTGGCTGAGTGGAAATTCTACAACTAGGAGGAAAGAGAATATCATACCCAGACTCAGAGGAGGCGCAGTGCTGAAGTGAAATACTCAGGTGCGGAGTGCGCGCACGGAACGGGCTGGCGGCAGAGGGAGCGGTTGTTGTTTTCAATCTGGAGGGAGTTTCAGACTCTGAGCTCCAGAGCCGGGCGAGTCTCTAGGGACCCAGACTCAAATGGGAGAAGCGGGACTGTCTGGCTTTGGTCGGGACTCAAAGGCAGCTTTCTCTCCAAGGTTTGCAGTGGTTACTGGGACTCTGTGAGGCAGAGCCCCTAGGGACGGAACTGAGAGCAGCCATAACTGCTCTCTCTGGCCCGTCCTATAGATCCCTTGGACCCGCCCCGCACAAGCCCTGCACAGAGGCATTTTTGGGATAGCCTCAGGCAAATGCTAGATTAGCACCGCACTAGAGATCCAGCACAGAAGCTCTCCCACTGCAGACACAGCTGAATCTCACAGCCAGTTAGCCTGGAGGTCAAATCACCCCCCGGTATTGCCAACAACAATCAAGGCTTAACTACAACAAGACTGCGCACAGAGACCACTAGGGGGTGCACCAAGAAAGCATAAAAAATGCAGAGACAAAGAAACGGGACAAAACTGTCAATGGAGGGTATTGAGTTCAGAACCACACTTTTAAGGTCTCTCAAGAACTGTCTAGAAGCCGCCGATAAATGTAGTGAGATCCTCAAGAAATCTAATGAGACCCTCGATGTTGTGATAAAGAACCAACTAGAAATTAAGCATACACTGACTGAAATAAAGAATATTACACAGACACCCAACAGCAGACCAGAGGAGTGCAAGAATCAAGTCAAAGATTCAAAATGCGAAGAAGCAAAAACCACCCAACTGGAAAAGCAAAATGAAAAAAGAATCTGAAAATATGAAGATAGTGTAAGGAGCCTCTGGGACAGCTTCAAGTGTACCAACATCAGAATTATAGGGGTGTCAGAAGATGAGAGAGAGCAAGATATTGAAAACCTATTTGAAAAAATAATGACAGAAAACTTCCCCCACCTGGTGAAAGAAATAGACTTACAGGTCCAGGAAGCACAGAGAACCCCAAACAAAAGGAATCCAAAGAGGACCACACCAAGACACATCATAATTAAAATGCCAAGAGCAAAAGACAAAGAGAGAATCTTAAAAGCAGCAAGAGAAAGAAACTCAGTTACCTACAAGGGAATACCCATACGACTGTCTGCTGATTTCTCAACAGAAACTTTGCAGGCCAGAAGGGAATGGCAAGAAATATTCAAAGTGATGAATACCAAGGACCTACAACCAAGATTACTTTATCCAGCAAAGCTATCATTCAGAACGGAAGGTCAGATAAAGAGCTTCACAGATAAGGAAAAGCTAAAGGAGTTCATCACCACCAAACCAGTATTATATGAAATGCTGAAAGGTATCCTTTAATTAGAGGAAGAAGAAGAAAAAGGTAAAGATACAAATTATGAACAACAAACATGCATCTATCAACAAGTGAGTCTAAGAATCAAGTGAATAAATAATCTGGTGATCATAATAGAATCAGGGACATAGATAGGGAATGGACTGACTATTCTTGGTCGGGGAAAGGGGTGTGGGAGATGCGGGAAGAGACTGGACAAAAATCATGCACCTATGGATGAGGACAGTGGGTGGGGAGTGAGGGCGGAGGGTGGGGTGGGAACTGGGAGGAGGGGAGATATGGGGGGGGAAAAAGAGGAACAAATGTAATAATCTGAACAATAAAGATTTGATTAAAAAAAAAAAACACCAATGTTCTATATGTATATGTCACCTGCCAATAGAGACCATTTTGCTTTTTCCTTTCTAATTTGAACACTTTTTTTTTTTTTTTTTTTTTTTTTTTTTGCCTAACTGCTCTAACGAGGATGGCCAAAGCTATGTGGTGAAAGTGGGCAGGCATCCTTGACTTGTAACTGGTATTAGAGGAAAACCTTTCAGCTTTCATCATTGTATATGATGTTAGCTCTGTGGGCTTGTTATATAGGGCCTTTGTTATATTCAGAAATGTTCCATATTTACCCTCTATACCCTCTTTGATGATATTTTTATTATAGATTGATGTTATAAGATCATATTTTTTAAACCCTCTTTTAGAACACATGACATAACAATTTTGTTACTTTTATGGGTGTCTATAGATAGCCTAGAAAAGGCAGTGAGTATGACAACATGTTGGGGTTTTGTGATATTTTAACTTTTAATAGAATAATTAAGTAGGATATTTGGATTGAAGCCTATCCCTAAAGTAAATGATTGTCTTAAGTATGGGAACTATTCACTATCAACAACGCTATAATACTAAATTGTTTTATGTGAATAAATGTAAAGCCCAGGTAAACATAGACATAAAATTCATATCATTGAAAGCCAGTGAATAATATAAAAAAACACTAGTGGCAGAAAATAAAGACTTTCATGTTGTTCAAATAGCATACATATTCCTTTCAAGTTAGCCCCATGTTTATTCATATGCCAAACTTGGATGACTTTTTAGTGTATATATAATTTAAATATAATTTAGCATTTATAACCTCTGCATCACGTTAGTTCAGAGAGTAGGAACATGAATAGTTCAAATGAAAAATTATTATATATTTTGAATGAAATATTATATCTATTTAGAAATCAGTCTGTGTTATAGATTGTTTCCCTCTGACATCTGGAGGCATCAAGTTCATTCTTATATGTAATTTCATGTCAGTACAGGTTGCTAAATTTGCAACTTAGTTGAACTAGTATCATTGCAAAGCAATTCCACTGTGATGGTTTTAACAACTATAATAATATTTCATCCACAGTTGGCTCATAGAAATGATAACTGATAGTAACTGGCTGAAATTCCCACCCAGTGCTAAAATTCTTTGGCAATTGGCCATTCAGATTCCATTTGAATTCAGTGATGGAGACCTCACTACCTGATGAGGTGGTGCCTTTATGGTTTGACAGCTCCAGATTTTAAGCAATGCTATAGCATTTAAATATTCACAAAGTCCAGCATATTTCTTGGCAGTTAACTTATGGCAGAAATAAAGTGATTGATAAGAATAAAATAATAATAGTTTATATTAATGCCCTTTGCACATAGTATGAATTTTACAATAGAACATAAGCTGTATGAACAAAGGTTACACTGTGCGTCTCATTAGGAAAGACAAAGCACCCAAGAATTAAAACTAGCATAAAGTGCCTTTTCTACCCTAGTACAAGGATCCATGCTTAAATCTCAAAAGTTCACACAGACTGAAACTGAAGGGATGGAAAAATATCTTTCAGGCAAATGGAAACGAAAAAAAAAGCTGGGGTAGCAATACTTATATCTGACAAAATAGACCTCAAAGTGAAGGCCATAACAAGAGATAAGGGTGGCTACTTCATAATACTAAAGGGATTGATACAACAAGAGGATATAACCCTGATAAACATATATGCACCCAATGCAGGAGCACCCAAATATATATATTAAAAAAAAAACCTCCTGGAAGATATCAAGGGAGAGATCAACAACAATAGAATCATAGTAGGGACTTTAATACCCCACTGACATCACTGGATAAATCCTTTAGACAAAAATATCAGCAGAGAGACACCAATCCTAAATGACTCACTAGATCACATGGACTTAATTAACATCTTCAGAACATTTTACCCCAAAGCCACGGAATATACATTCATCTCAAGTGCGCATGGCACATTTTCAAAGATAGACCATATATTGGGTCATGAGCAAAGTCTCTCCAAATTCAAGAAGATTGAAATCATATCAAGCATCTTCTCAGACCACAATCGCATAATATTAGAAATAAACTACAATAAAAACAATCAAAAAAATTCAAACACTTGGAAGCTGAATAGCATGCTATTAAACAATGATTGGGTTACCAAAGAGATCAAAGAAGAAACTAAAAATATCCTGGAAATAAATGACAATGAAAATAAAAGAATCCAAAATCTATGGGAAACAATGAAAGCAGTCCTGAGAGGAAATTTTATAGCTCTACAGGCCTACCTCAAGAAATAAGAAAAAATGGTAGTAAATCATCTAACTCTACAACTTAAAGAATTAGAAAGAGAGCAAAAAGAAAAGCCCAGAGTTAGCAGAAAGAAATCATAAAGATCAGAGCAGAAATAAATGACATAGAGACCAAAACCAAACAAAAATACAAAATATTAATGAAACCAAGAGCTGGTCCTTTGAAAGGATAAGCAAGATTGATGAACCTCTAGCCAGGCACACCAAAAAGCAAAGAGAGAGGACCCAAATAAGCAAAATAATAAATGAGAGAGGTGAAATATCAACAGACCCCACAGAAATACAAAGGATTGTTAAAAAAAATACTATGAACAACTCTATTCCAACAAACTAGACAACATGGAGGAAATGGACATATTCCTAGAAAAATACAACCTTCCCAAACTCAATCAGGAAGAATCTAAAAATCTCAATAGGATTATAACTATGGAGAAATTGAAGCAGTCCTCAAAAAGCTTCCAGCAAACCAAAGCCCAGGGCCAGATGGCTTCAGAGTGGAGTTTTACCAAACATTCAAGGAAGAACTAAAACCTATCCTCCTCAGAGTATTCCAAAAAATTTGAGAGGAAGGGATACTTCCAAGCTCATTCTTTAAATCCAGCATTACCCTAATACCAAAACCAGATAAAGACAACAAATTAAAGAGAATTACAGGCCAATAAGCCTCATGAACATAGATTCCAAAATTCTCAACAAAAGTCTAGCAAATCAAATCCAGAGTTACATCAGAAAGATCACACATCAAGATCAAGTAGAATTAATACCAGGGATGCAAGGATGGTACAATACCTGCAAATCAATAAACGTTATACATCACATAAACAAATTGAGAGATAAAAATCATATAGTCATATCAATTGATGCAAAAAAGGCATTTGACTAAATCCAACACCATTTCTTAATAAAAACCCTCAGCAAAATGGGAATAGAGGGATCATACCTCAACATAATAAAAGCCTTATATGACCAACCTACAGCCAATAGCATACTCAATGGGCAAAAACTAAAATCATTTCACCTAAATACAGGAATGAGACAGGTGATTCCCACTTTAACCACTCCTCTTTGACATAGTTGTGGAAGTGCTAGCCATAGCAATTAGACAAGAATAAGAAATAAAAAATATCCAAATTGGAGAAGAAGACATAAAACTGTCATTATTCACAGATGACATGATACTATACATAGAAAACCCTAAAGACTCCATCAAAAAATTATTAGACTTAATAAATGAATTTGGCAATGTAGCAGGATACAAAATTAACGCCAAGAAATCTATGGCATTTCTGTACACCAATAGTGAACTTACAAAAAGAGAGACTAAAATAACAATGCCATTTACCATCGCACCAAAAAAATTAAGATACCTAGAAATAAACTTAACTAAGGAGGTAAAAGACCCATACTTGGAAAACTACAGGACACTGAAAAAAGGGATAGAGGAAGACATAAACAGATGGAAGAACATACCGTGTCCATGGATTGGTAGAATCAACATCATTAAAATGTCCATACTACCCAAAGCAATCTATAAATTCAATGCACTCCCCATTAAAATACCAGTGGCATATTTCACAGACCTAGAATGAACTCTACAAAAATTCATCTGAAATAAAAAAGACCCCAAATAGCTGCAGCAATCCTGAGAAAGAAGAACAAAGTAGGAGGGATCTAGATACCAGATATCAAGCTGTATTACAAAGCCTCTGTTCCCAATACTGCCTGGTACTGGCACAAGAACAGACATATAGATCAATGGAATATACCAGAGAATGCAGAAATCAACCCAAACCACTATGCTCAATTAATATTTGACCAATGAGGCAAGATTATACAATGGAGTCAAGGCAGCCTCTTAAATGGTGTTGGGAAAACTGGACAGATACATGCAAAAAAAAAGAAAAGAAAAGAAAAGAAAAGAAAAGAAAAGAAAAGAAAAGAAAAGAAAAGAAAAGAAAGAAACTAGACCACCAAATTACACCATACACAAAAATAAACTAAAAATGGATAAAGGACTTAAATGTAAGATGGGAAACCATAAAAATACTAGAGGAATCCACAGGCATATGCCAAAGCAATTTCATAAAACTGTCATTATTCGCAGATGACATGATATCGTACATAGAAAACCCAAAGGACTATGTCGAACAGGAATGGTGAAAGCGGGCATCCCTATCTCATTCCTGTTCTTAGGTGAAATGGTTTTAGTTTCTGCCCATTGAGTATGATGTTGGCTGTAGGTTTGTCATATAAGGCTTTTATTATATTGAGGTATGATCCCTGTATTTCCATTTTGCTGATGGTTTTTCATCAAGAAAGGGTGTGGGATTTTGACATATGCTGAAGCAATTTCTTCACTTTACAGCTCCCAGGGCAATAGAAACTAAAGAGAAAATAAACAAATGGGACTACATCAAAATAAAAAGCTTTTGCACAGCAAAGGAAACCATCAACAAAATAACAAGAAAGCCCACTGCTTGGGAGAACATATTTGCCAATGTTATCACTGATAAGGGTTTAATCTCCAACATTTACAGGGAACTCATACAACTTAAAAAAAGGAAGATAAACAACCCAATCAAAAAATGGACAACGGACCTAAATAGATACTTTTCAAAAGAAGACATAAGGAAGGCCAAGAGACATATGAAAACATTAGTTCAAATTCACTAATCATCTGAGAGATGCAAATCAATACAACAATGCAGCACCATCTCACACCTGTCAGAATGGCTATCATCAACAAATGAACAAACGACAAGTGCTGGCAAGGATGCGGAGAAAAAGGAATCCTCCTGCACTGCTGGTGAGAATATAGCCGCTGTGAAGAACAGTATGGAGTTTCCTCCAAAAACTGAAAATGGAACTCCCATTTGACCCAGTGATCCCACTTCTAGGAATATATCCCAAGAAACTAGAAACACCAATCAGAAAGGATATATGCACCTTTATGTTCATAGCAGCACAATTCACCATAGCTAAGATTTGGAATCAGCCTAAGTGCCCATCAGTAGATGAGTGGATTAAAAACTATGGTACATCTACACATTGGAATACTATGCTGTGGTAAAAAAGAAGGAATTCTTACCATTTGCAACAGCATGGATGGAACTGGAGAGCATTATGCTAAGTGAAATAAGCCAGTCAGAGAAAGATAAATATCACATGATCTCACTCACTTATGGAATTTAAAGAAAAACATAAACTGATGAACAAAAACAGATCCAGAGACAGAGAAGCATCGATCAGACCGTCAAACCTCAGAGGGAAGGTATAGGAGGGTGGGGATAAGGGTGAGAGATCAAGCAAAAGACTTTTATGCATGCATATAGCCTAACCAATGGACACAGACACCAGGAGGGTGAGGGCATGAGTGGAGGGGGTGGGGGGCAATGGGGCGATAACAACACATAGATAATACCTTAATCAATAAAGAAAAAAATAAATCTCAAAAGTTCTAGCAATTAGCTACTTATGTTCTTGCCCCTAAACACTCAACTGCTATTTGCCACCCCACACCCTTGTCCCCAGTTGGTAGTATGACCTCTTTTGGATTGTTCTTATTTAAGGATTCAAATATACCATCTTGACATTATAATGATTCCTGATTTTGATTGATCGAACTCCTGGTTCTGCATGAGAGACTCAAGGCTCTCTGCTAACCACCTTTGTAGGTAGCCTATTAATGAGAAAAACTATATGGAAATATTTAGCAAGGATAATGAGGGGGGAAAAAATAGAAGGATAGAAACATTAAATCAACTGATGAACTACGTGAACCATAACTAAAGATGAGTGACGATAGAGAGCCGAATCTCAGTGTTTACATCTAAAATTACCACTTTTCTCCTTAGGTGAGCCAACTTTGGATTGAAATTATGTAGTAGAAGAAAGTGACATATCTGGACAATAATGTGTGCTTGTCATGTTAATTGGATATCCTTAATATTTCTTATCTGGAATTTCAGCCTCAGAAATAAAGTTCAAGCACATAGCCATTGCATGATGTTCCACTGAGACATGGGTGGCCCTGATGTAGGTGGGTGTCTCAGGAGATCATTATCTGGCTGGAAGTGCTTTAAGAAGAATGTCTGTGGCAGAGATCTGAGGAGCTCACAAAATTTAGAGCAGAGAGTTTGGATCTGTAATTCAAAAACTTTTGACAAATTCTTCAAGGTGTGGAGGGAAGAATAACAAAGATTCCAGTTCCCAGTTTCCCGTGTTCCCCTGCAGAGTTTCCATTGATTTCAAGGACGTGCCAGGCTTGCATCAACTCTGTGGGGCATGAACCCAGGTGAGAAATGGACCAAAGACAGGAAAAAGGAAAGGCTGAACTAGAGAAAAGAAAAGTTCTGTGGATAAATTTTACTACAAAAGAGTGCCCCTTTTTTCTGACCCACCTGAGTGCTAATGCAACAGATATAAGCATCCATCATATATTTATAAAGCATGTTTATAATATAAACCAGATCATATATAAGGTATAGCTATGCATGTTTATAGAGCATATACAGAATAAAGAAAATGCCTATGTCTTTTTTTTTCTCTGAGAAATTTAACCTGAAAGAAAGTGGGCTAGGAGCAGTAAGGATATTAGAGAATGCCACAATAAATCCTTGTGTTTTTTCTTACCAATTAACCACTGTTGCCTATTTTTTCATCAGTGAGTTAATAATGAGAGATACCACATTATTCAAATTGATTTAGGGCCTGAGTAATAAAAGCTTAAAGAGTGAGAGGTTAGCTGGGGAAAATGTATTTTTATATGAAGGCTTTGTAGAACAGGTATATCTGTTAAGTCTTAAATTGTAGCATTTATTTGTGTGCATTTTGTGGCATGGGAATTTATTTTTTAAATTTTATTCAGGTAACAATTTATCCCAAATTGTTTATGAAATGACGTTCTTTTCCCAGTAATGCAGAGTGGTATCTCTCTCATGTTCAGTTCCCATATATGCTTGGGTCCATTTCTGGCTCTTCACTGAGTGTCATTTGTCTACTTTCTACTCTTATGCTAATGACAAACTATTCTAATTGTCATAACTTCAAAATAAATATTGAAATATTGTGGTGACCCAAACGTAGACACACATCTCTTCTTTAAAACTGGTTGGTATTTGTTTTGTCAAGTAAATTTAAGATCACATGGCCAAATTCCACTAAAACTTTATAGGTAGTTTACCTTAAAGTACATTTAGATTATATAATAATTTGAGTTCATATCTAGTATGTACTATTTAGTTTTCATACTGATTAACATATAATCAGAAGAGAATTTCCATAGATTCCAAAGAGCACATCTACTTGGCTACCAATGTTGGCATCACCACACTCTATATGTTGCTGTAGATGAACTATTCTTCTCCTCTGAAACCAATACTACCCATTTTGTACTCTTTTGCCTTATCAAGCACATCTCTCCAGCAATTCTATTCTCTTTTTTTTTACATCTCTCCAGACTTTTTCCCATTAAGATGCCATTTCTGCCATCTTAAAAAAATACCTCCTTTTGACCTCATTTCTTCCTCCAGTTCCCTATTTGCATATGACATAAAATTATTCACGAGCATAGTTTTGAATAACTCTAATTCCTCTCCTTATAATCACCCTAAAACTCATTTAAATGAAAATTTCTCACCAATCCATTAAAACTGTTCTTGTCAGTATGGTCATATTCAGTTGAGGTTCAATTTTTCTAGGAAATTTTCAAATATATTAGCATATAATAATTTGTTATAGAATTATATAATCTTTTAAATGTTGCTAACATATGTAGAGTGATTTTGTCTATTATTTCCACCATGTTCCTCTGTTTTTTCCCTTTCTTTCTAAATAATGAATATTTTTCTAAATTGATGATTTAAAATCAATTTTTACTCTTACCTTTAACATTTTTCTTTGTTGTTTTACTTTCTTTGGACTCATTTTGCTAATATTTTTTTTCTACAGATTCAAACTTAATTTTGTCATTTTAAATATTTTTTTCTAATAAAAATATTTCTTTTTCTAAAAATTTTACTTGGGGTAATTTATTACCATTAGTTTCAAAATATTTTCTAATTTTCAATATTTTTTCTGTCGCTTATGAGCTACTTTGACATGTACTGTATCTCTAATTTTCAAAAATAAAATTATCTATTATCCTTTAAATTTTTACTTTATTGCCTGGAGGTCAGATAATATGCTCTATCTTGTTAAACTCCTTTGAAATGTGTTATAATCTATACAATTAAAAGCCTAGGTGGTCCTTGTGTGTGACGTCATCACAAGATGGCCACCATAAAGATGGCCACCACAAATGGCTGCCACAAGATGTCCACGCACTCTGCAGAGGCAGGGCCCGGCGGCCATTCCACATGGTGAGGCCTGGGGGTCCTGCGGCTCTGGCAGCATGGAGGAGGCCAGTCCCGGCGGAGGCAAGTCGCAGCAGGGGAGGGCAGTTGGGGGTGATTGGGATGGCAGGGGAGCAGTTAGGTGTCAATCAGGCCAGCAGGGGAGTGGTTAGGGGGTGATCAGGCTGGCAGGCAGAAGTAGTTAGGGCAATCAGGCAGGCAGGTAGGTGAGCAGTTAGGAGCCAGTGGTCCCAGATTGTGAGAGGGATGTCCAACTGCCAGGGATGTCCGACTGGCAGTTGGACATCCTGACTGGCAGTCGGACATCCCCCGAGGAGTCCTGGATTGGAGAGGTGCAGGCTGGGCTGAGGGGACCCACCCAACCCCCTGTATACATTCCATGCACCAGGCCACTAGTTTGCTTTATAATCTAGCATATGATCAAATTCTTTACATCTTTTATGTGAACTTCAAATGAATGTATATTGTGCAGTATTAGAGTGCAGAACTTTATGTAAGTCACTAGACAAAGTTTGATAATTATGATGTTCAAATATTCTACATTCTTCATTATTTTTTGCTTAATTATTCTGTCAATTACTAAGATAATTTTGTTAGAATCTCCATTTGTGAGATTCCATGTAACAAATAAGAAAAAGATAAATGAAAGAAATACTGTGGGATTGATTGGAAATGTATTGACTTTATAGATTAATTTGGGAAGAATTTCAAATATTGAGTCTGCCAATCTACAAACATGGTACTCAAGGTAATTATTTAGATTTTAAAAAAAAAAAAACAGCATTCATTTAAATCTCCACCAAATGCTAACTTGACCTTGATGTGACTGATGCTGATTGTTCAGAGGAGTATTAGGAGGAGGGCAGAACAGAAAGGCAGGAGACTATTTCTTTCACCAGGTAGGGGAAGTTTTCTGTCATTATTTCTTCAAATAGGTTTTCAATAACTTACACGTCCAGGAAGCGCAGAGAACCCCAAACAAAAGGAATCCAAAGAGGACCACACCAAGACACATCATAATTAAAATGCCAAGAGCAAAAGACAAAGAGAGAATCTTAAAAGCAGCAAGAGAAAAACAGTCAGTTACCTACAAGGGAGTACCCATATGACTGTCAGCTGATTTCTCAACAGAAACTTTGCAGGCCAGAAGGGAGTGGCAAGAAATATTCAAAGTGATGAATACCAAGAACCTACAACCCAGATTACTTTATCCAGCAAAGCTATCATTCAGAATTGATGGTCAGATAAAGAGCTTCACAGATAAGAAAAAGCTAAAGGAGTTCATCACCACCAAACCAGTATTATATGAAATGCTGAAAGGTATCCTTTAAGAAGAGGAATAAGAAAAAGATAAAGATACAAATTTTGAACAACAAATACACATCTACCAACAAGTGAATCTGAAAATCAAGTGAATAATATGATGAACAGAATGAACTGGTGATTATAATAGAATCAGGGGCATAGAAAGGGAGTGGACTGACTATTCTTAGGGGGGGAAAGGGTGAGGGGGATGCAGGAAGAAACTGGATAAAAATCGTGTACCTATAGATGAGGACAGTGGGTGGGGAATGAGGGAGGAGGGTGGGGTGGGAACTGGGTGGAGGGGAGTTATGGGGGGAAAAATAGGAACAACTGTAATAATCTGAACAGTAAAGATTTAATAATAATAATAATAATAAAAGGCAGGAGAGTGTTACTTTTCTAAACTGTGGTTCCCTAAGCTCTCACTATTTAGACCCTAAGCCTCATCTAAGAGGACAGTGAGGGGTGAGATTCTTTTCTTAATAGTTATTTACTTGGCCATTATAGAGTCTTCTGTTTTTTTTTTCCAACTTTCATTTCTAATTTTTATTGAATTTATTGGGGTGACATTGGTTAATAAAATTATGTTGGTTTCAGATATACAGTTCTATAATTGAACTCAGTAACTGCAATTTTAGCCAAAAGTCTTTGCACATATTTTAGGTTTATTTTATGTTTATTTAAGCTATCAAAGTTTTAATCTTTAAAAAATTATTCTTTTTTGTTTTTCTGATATGTAAAAATATAATTAATTTTTTATATAAGCCTTGTATCCAAAAACCTTGGTAATTTTAATTATTAATCTTAATATTTCATTTGTAGATCTTTGTGTTTTTAACATATACAATTTTACAATGTGCAAAACTATTATATTCTCCTTTCCCCATCCTTACAATTTTATTTCTCTTTACTTGCTGAGACTAGAATGTAATGATAAATAAAGCTGGTGAGAAAGGCTATCTTTGTCTCATTCCCAACCACAGGAAAGTCTCTACAATATTTCACTATTTTTTATTTTCTTTATAGATTAAAGTATTACATACGTGTCCTTCCCCGCCCCCCCCCCCTTGCCTCCCCGCTCCCTCGCTCATGCTCTCACCCCACAGGAGTCTGTGTTCATTGGTTATGCTTATATGCATGCATACAAGTCCTTTGGTTGATCTCTCCCCCTTACCCCCACCCTCCCCTACCTTCCCTTTGAGGTTTGACAGTCTGATGGATGCTTCTCATAATTACATGCTTGCTGTAGGATTTTTCTAGATTCTCTCCATCATATTAAGGTACTCTGCTTCTATTACTGGTTTGGTAAGAGGTTTTTGGCCTAAATTAATGTAGTGTTCTATCAAAGGCTTTTTCTTCATATATTGGAATGATCATATGATTTTTTTTCTTTGTTTTCCTTCTTGTCTATGTGGTAAATTACATTATCTGTTTTCAAATGTTAAACAATTAACTGCAAATACCTGACATAAACTCAACTTGGTTAAGATGTAGCTCCACTGCATATTGCTAGAATATATCTTTTAATATTTTATTAGGATTTTTGTATCTACACTCAAGAGGTGATGGCTTGTGATAGTGCTTTCTTATAATGTCGTTTTCAAATTTTAGGTTTTTTTAAATTCTCACCTGAGGATTTTTTTTCATTGATTTTTTTTTTTAAGAGAGTGGAAAGGACAGGGAAAAGGGAGAAAGAGAGAAGCATTGATGTGAGAGAGACACATCGATTGATTGCCTCCCACATACACCCTGACCAGCTGGAGATACTTATTTTTCAACTACAGTAACTAAAATACAGGTTGCTATTGGGAAAAGGATAGAAACTAGACAAATGGAACAGAACAGAGAGTTCACAGGCAGACAAACATTTGATTTATGGCCAAGTTGATAGTGCAGTGTGGTGCAGAAAGCATTATCTAGTAATAAGTATGTGGGTGAATAGGGCATCTTTGTGGAAAAAAAATATTATGAGCCCTACCTTCTATCATATACAAAATATCAGTTCCAGATGCACTATACACCTAAATGTGAAAGGTAAAATATATATCAAAATTCTAGAGAATATGGGGCAATCTATTCTTGATCCTGAGGTAGGCAAAAATTTATTAAATAGGATATATAAAGCATCAACTATAAAGGAAAACTTTGATAAATTGGAATCTATTAAAATTAAGAGCTTCTATTCAAAAAGACAACAATAAGAGAGTAAATAGCAAACTACAGAGTGAGTAGTCAATCCTCATTTTTCCTAGATTTCACACTTGTGACTTTGCTTAATACCGTTTTTCACTTGCAACCCCAGAATCAATACTCCCAGTGCTTTCGTGGTCATATACAGACATGTGCAGAGTCGCAACATTTTGAGTCACTCAAAGTGCACATTCCCAGCTGAGGCCAAACAAAGTGACTCTACCTTCTTGTTTCAGCTCTCATAATGTAATGAAGTGTCCTTTTCCCAGGATATTTAGTTCATATTTTTTTTTTGCGTTTTGAGGGGGCTTTTGTTTTTTATTTTGCTGTTTCAAATGTCCCTGAAGCAGAGTGTCAAATTGCTGCTTATTGTTCAAAGTTCAAGAATGCTGTTCTGTGCATTATTTATAAAATGCATGTTAGACAAGCTTCATAGACATGAGTTATAGTACTGTTGGCCTTGAGTTTAATGTTTCATTCTGTTTGTTAATCCTCACTGGATGATACTGAGAGAGAAAGATAGAGAGAAGAACATTGAAGACAGACAGAAACATTGATTGTGTGCCTCCTGTACGTGCCCGACAAGGAATCAAACCTGCCACCTTTTGTGTACAGGATAATGCTCCAACTAACTGAGCCACCCTGCCAGGGTGGCCAAGAGTTTAATGATAATAAATCAACAATATATATCAAAAGAAATATATTTACACAGGAAACACATAGAATAATGTGATATATCAATCAGTTGACAAAAACGTTGTGACCAGAGGCTTGCAGGAACCTAACCCTGTATTTCATATAGAAGTTCATTATTCATTAACTCCGTCTTCATGATGACTTTATAGAACATAATTATTGCAAATAACAAGAATTCACTGTATGTGTAATACACAGGTTTTATAAAAACTCATTTTCCTAATATATAACAAAGTCTTATAAAACAATAAGAAAATAATAGGCATCCTAATATAAACATAGGCAAACCACTGTACAGATATTTCATGGAAATGAATACCCAAGTGAGGAATGTCCTTATGGAATGGTGGACTCTAAAGTATATGCCTTACCTATTCCCTGTCCCTCAGTTTCACTCAGAAAAATGATAATCTATAATTTGGATAATATAAAGTTATTTTAAAATAACGATTTGAGCTTGGTGGGTTTTTAATGCAAACATATTGTACTATCTTTACAGCAGTATGTTCTATGAACAATGGAAGAGCCATGCCTATGGGTCTTCGCTCATGGATTTCCCTGCATTCCTTGGCTTGCTGCAGTACTAACCCTAATTCACTGCCCAGCTTAAGTCTCAACTGATATGATGAAAGATTAACCATGTGACTATAATTATTCAGTCAATCAAATATCACTTGAGTTCTATAATCTATTTGCAGAGCTTAAAAAGTGTCTGAAATAATATTTGCTGAAATTCATATAATAATTAAATGTATAGGGTTTTAATTCATGGTTTTAGTATTTTTCTAAGAAAACTAGAGGCCCGGTGCATGAAAATTCATGCACTGGAGGGGGGGGGGGGTCCCTCAGCCCAGCCTGCCCCCTCTCATAGTCCAGGAGCCCTCAGGGGTGGGAGGCAACCTGGCAATCAGGGGAAGGCAAAATCCCCATCACACCTCTGCTGCTGCCACTGCCAGCAGTGCAAGCCTTGGCTGGTCCTGGTTACCTGAGCCTTGGGCAGCCCTGGGCAGCTGGGCAGCTGACATCCAAGACTTGCCTGTGCCTTGGGCGTCAGCTGGGCAGCTGACATCTAAGACTTGCCTGTGCCTTGTGTGTCAGCTGGGCAGCGGACATCTGAGGCTTGCCTGTACCTCGGGCCAGCCCTGGGCAGCTGGGGGGCGAAGGGCAGGTCCAGCCACACCTGTGGCTATGAGTGCTGCCATCTTTGTGATAGTGTGATGGTCAAATTGCATATTCTTTCTTTATTAGATAGGATAATGGGAATTATAAAATTCAATTCTTGTGCAAAATCATAAATAAATAAAAGATTTTATCAAATTATACCCAGACAGGTTTGTCAGGGCCTCTTTTTTAAAATAGATCTTTGCTCATTTCAGAGAGGAAAAAAGAAGGAGAGGGGGAGGGGGAGGAGGAGGAGGAAAGGGAGGAGGAGAGGGAGAGGGAGCGAGAGAGGGAGATGATGATGAGGAATAATCAATTGACTGCCTCCTGCACCACCCCTACTGGGGATCAAGCCTGCAACCCTGGTATGTGCCCTGACCTGGCATTAAATTGTGACTTCCTGGTTCATCTGTCAACCACTCAACCACTGAGCCACTCTGGCTGAGTTGTCAGGGCCTCTTTGAAACTGCTATTTGCTTTGCCGTTGCTCGATCTTTGCTCATGGATTTCCCCACATTCCTCTGCTTGCTGCAGTACTAACCCTAACTCACTGCCCAGCTGAAAATGTTACTACTCTTTGCTCTTTTCTGGTATACCTAGGAGTAATTTCTTCTGCTTCTTAGCTTCCATTGTACATTTCAGACTTTTAGCCCTTTCCTTTCAGTTTGGCAAAATATACATAATTATTTATGTGTAATCCCTGTAGTTCCAATCTCACATAGAGACATAAAACTTGAGAAGTATTCAATAAGTACATAACAATTTAAAGAAAAATTACTTGCTCTATAAAATAAGTTTTGCCCTAGCCGGTTTGGCTCACTGGATAGAGCGTCAGCCTGGGGACTAAAGGGTCCCAGGTTCGATTCTGGTCAAGGGCATGCACCTTGGTTGCCGGCACATCCCCAGTAGGGGGTGTGGAGGATGCAGCTGATCGATGCTTCTCTCTCATCAATGTTTCTAACTCTCTATCCCTCTCCCTTCCTCTCTGTAAAAAATCAATAAAATATATTAAAAAATAAAATAAAATAAGTTTTAATCATAGTTTTCTAGGGAATGAAAAATCTCCCAAAGAATATAGGGAATAATAGAGCAAAAACAAAGAAAATTCTCAACAACAAAAGAAAATAAGCAGTGCAAAGTAGACAAAAGCAGTTACGGACAATGTGTGATCAGGTAAAATAAGTTCCTTTTCATTGTACCTTTTCCCTCTATATCCATCTCTTCCTAGTTTTCCTGTTACTGGATTTCCTTGCTCGGCTTCCACCTTTCACTCTGCCTTTGATTTCTGAGTTCCTTTTCCCCACCCACCTGGCTTAGGCTCATGCCAGTAAGAGCTAAGACTGACCGTGACCATAGCCAGGCCTCTGGAGATCTGTGATTTCATCACTTGCAGTTTCCCTACCCCACACACTATGAAGTTTAGTGTCATGTGAGCTCCAAGAGCACCTGACCAGTGTGACATGAGACAAAAAAACAAAACAAAAAACATTTTCCTGCCTACCTTTAATGAAGCAGCATTTCCTACCCCCTCCCCAAATTTTCATAGACAGTTGACTGAAAAACAATTTCACATACCACTGATGAAACTTTCTAATGTAAGGAAGTCAGTCGATTGTTTACCGGTAAGAACAGTGTCTCTGAAAAACCATTAATCACTCAGAGCAATTTGAATCAAATTTCTTATATTTATCCCAATAGATTAATACTTTCATTTTCTGCACACATAAATAAACATATTATTGGAAGTTTTAAGTTTTAAATTGGATGGGTCACTGGTCTGCTGGAATAGAGAGAGAATAAATAAATAACACAGCACCTCACGGAGTGCCTGAGGCAAAAGCTGATTAACGTTAGTGGATGATGATGTTTAAAGCAATATTTTCTTTCCCCTTGGTTTTGAGAGAATGCACCATCCTAATGCTCTGGAGACAGCTGTTTTTTCTCATGGCAACAGCTGGAGCTACGGTACCCTGTGGGCAGCATCAGATCACTTCATGGACCATGTATTTCCCAGGAGAGACTAGTTAGAGTCTCACTGCAAACAAAGGACACATCAAAGGAAATGACACAGCAGGGCAAATAATCTAATGGAGCCATCCAACTTGTTTTAAGCCAACCTCGGGAAAAACCCTGCCTTGCCTAAATTCTATCACACTGATAGTATACACATCTGATTAAAGATCCATCCCCATCAGTGCCATAATTACAACCGTCATCAAAGACCTGGAATGAATAGCTACAGAGCCAGGGCCAGGTGGTGGGCTCAGGGGACACACAGAGGATGAGACACACACCCAGCCTTCTTCCCTGGAGCTCCAGATCCACACTTCTTTTTTTTTTTTTTAATATATGTTATTGATTTTTTACAGAGAGGAAGGGAGAGGGATAGAGAGTTAGAAACATCGATGAGAGAGAAACATCGATCAGCTGCCTCATGCACACTCCCCACTGGGGATGTGCCCGCAACCAAGGTACATGCCCTTGACTGGAATCAAACCTGGAACCCTTGAGTCTGCAGGCCGACGCTCTATCCGCTGAGCCAAACTGGTTAGGGGGAGATCCACACTTCTGATCACCTGCTGGGCAGTTGCCTCAGATGATCCTACAAATACAAATGTGCAAAAATTTAACTTAAAACGTCTAAAACAAACTTTTCTCTTTAAATTTTCACACAGCTTCTCTGCTTCCTATTCCATTCCTTTCCCTGTTAATGGCACCAGCATTCACCAAGGTAATCAAGGTACAAATGTGGGCATGATTAGATGCTTGCCCCACACCTCTCATTCACCAGCTTCTTTAGTTATGTCACCTAAGTAGTTCTTTATAACCAATTGCCACCTCCTTAGTCATTTCTTATTCAATTTACTGCAAATGTACCATGTGTTAACACATTCAGGCTGCTTTAACCTAAAGCAGGCTTAAATAACAAACATTTATCTCTCACAATTCTGGAGGCTCGGTAGTCCAAGATCAACCCCCCAGCAGATGCTGTGTTTGGGGAAGACCCACTTCCTAGTTCATAGACATCATTTTGCTGTGTCCTTCTATGGCATACAGGGTAAGAGAGCTCTTGGGTACAATTTATAAAGTCATAATCCCATTCGTGAGGGCTCCACCCTCAAGACCTAATTACCTCCTAATACCACCATCTTGGAATCTATGATTCCAACGTATGAATTTGGGGGAGGACACAAACATTCATTCCACAGCATTCACCTTCATTCTCATCCTCCTGCAATCCATTTTTTTATGCTGCACCAAAAATTAATACTTTCTATTGCTCACTTGCACAAACCATTGCATAACTTCCTTTGGCCTTAGGATAAAAATCCAAGCTCTTTAGCATAATAGACAAAACCCTTAATCATCTGAGTCCAAGACTTATCTCCTACTGATCGCCACCATTTTAAATCGTATGCTCTACTGGTACTGAACTACTTTCATTCTCCAAATGCGTCAGATATTACATGTTTCAGTCTTTTTCACATGCTTGCCTTCTGCCTGAAATACAATTATCCTTTCCCTCTCCCTACTCTTCACTAAGACACATCAATATTTCCCTAGCTTATCACAGATGTCACATGTCCAAGGACCATTTCCTACACCTCTTCCTTTAGCCCTTCTACCTGTTCCTTTGGCCTTACTTCAGTGGTTGTTCTTATTCTACTCAGCTTGGAAAGAATGCCAGCCTCCTTATCTATATATTAAACTGTTTAATGGAATCCAGGGACCATGTCTTGGATATTATCCTTGGCACCTCACACAGTCCCTGACGTGTAATAGGTACAGAATAAATATTTTAAACTGAGTGGAATTGAATTGATCTGAATTACAATCTTATGGCTAAGGGAGTGCATGCAAATAAAAGATTCAAATGCAAAGTGCCAAACAAGGGCTCATAGCTGCTCAAAAGAGTGAGTGGGCCAGGGGGAGTGGATGAGATAGGACATTTGATACTATCAGTGTTGCATTCATGGGCTCTTATGTTCATTCATTTTGGCCTCCACAGAGATACTGTAAGTGTGGAAGTGAATGATAACAAAATGCAGAGATAGTAGCAGCAGGCCCCTCTTCTAATATGTAATGTGTTCTTTAAAGGACTTGGAAAGTTAGGCAACAGAGGTGTCTGTGTGTGTCTGTTGGGGACAGAAGGGGAATTTTATTTCCACAAAGGTAGGAAACTAGAACTTCTCACATTTATTTTTCTTCTGTTGTGACAACCACTGCTGCATCCCCCATCATGGAACATAGTTTTACAGGTATAAACAAATAATTACTATCCCAATCTGAAGTACATTCCTGTGGGTCACTTTGCCAATATCCAGCATTAATCTAAGGACAATACATGGAAACTCATCTTGCATTATCTGCCCACGAGGGTGGACCAGAGACACTTCTGTCAGATCCAAGAGTCAGCCTGTAAAACAGATGGCCACTTTTGTCCATAGAGCATTAAGAGACACCTTTATGGCAGTTTTGGAAAAACATTTTGTCCCTTCTTCCAGCCTTCACCTTTTCAATAATGATGAGTTCCAATTGTGAACATCCTATTGCAAAATAAAGAATTTTAATTGTCAAAACAAAAAAATGAATATTTACATTTCTGGTTTATTTACTTATTCTTTTTAAATATTTTTATTGATTTAATAGAAGAAGAAAGAGAGAGCTAGAAACATCAATGATGAGATGCAGCCACACAATGGAGACCGAGATCACAACCCAGGCAAGTGTCCTGACCGGGAATGGAACCATGACCTCCTGGTTCATAGGTCGATGCTCAACCGTTGAGCTACGCTGGCCAGGCTATTTACTTATTCTTTAACCAGAAAGCTAAATACTGGATAGCCTCATGCAAAATTTGACACCTGTCAATCTATAGTGTTAGTTTGTTCAGGAACCACTTCTCTTTAAACCCAGGCAACCCTTCATCTAAGTAAAAATGTCACAGATGTCAACCAGAGTAGGAGAGTACTCTAGCTATCCCAGAAAACTAGGGATTCTGAGTATCTTGCACAGACTCCCTGCCCTTCCTTCCCCTGATGGCTTCTAATTTTTGAACCTGTCTCAAGGGAGCTCACCAGTTCCTAGAATATAAGTGGGAACTGTCTTTCTTGGTCATAATTAATTGTTGGCTGGGGCCATAATGGCTGAATTTCCTACATGCTCTTGAATAAACAAATGAATGGCTGCCTGAGTGAAGGGCCCCAACTCTTTCTTCCCTTATCACAGGGCTGTGACTGGAAGAGGAGGTAGGAAGACATGAACCTTTTGTGAGGAGAGGAAGTTGCCTCTCACCAAAAGAAAACTGCTACAGAACACAACTTGTGATTAAGCCAGCTCCAGACTTATGGGTTTAATTTAGAGGCCATCACCTTTCAGAACTTGCCCATGTCCACACTTTGTCTCCTGCAACCCTCAGAGCCAGGACTCAGCTTGGTTTAAACAAAACAAACAAACAAACAAATAAACAAATACAACACAACACAACATTGCCCTGTTGACTGAAGCTCAGCTTTCCTCCCATAAAGAACTTCTCTTGCGCAGAGCTCCGTTAGAAGGCCTGAAATGTTCATTCTTCCATGAGCCCTAATAACTAAATCCTGCAAAAGAAAGGTAGTATAAGTGTGTCAGTACCTATTGTATGAAGTTGGAAGTTGTGGAAAGTTGAAAGTGTGACAGCCACAGGCACTGTGCATATAGTTTTGTTGAGAAAATTTCCTCTAATTTGAAAAAAAACACGTCGTGTCAGCCTTCCTGAGCATGGAAAGCCATTTCCTTTTCTGCCAGGAAATTCAGTCTTGCAGTTCTGACCTGAGGAGATGGTGTTATTTCTTTACTGAAGCTAGAACCTGCTTAGTGATTATTTGTTCACTGGAGGCCTTGCAAGATGATATAGGAAAGAGTCACCATCCTATACCCAAATACAACCCACTGTTCTAGTCTTGTTTAGACTACATACAAACCATATTCAATGGAAGTACACAGACTTTTTTAGTCAACAGTTAAGTAGGGTCAAATATTTGTCTTTATCAGAAGGCCAGAGGGGGGGAAGGAGAGGCCTGGGTCTAGGTGGGTAAAGGGGGGAGGGACATCTGTAATAGTGTAATAAATAAATACATTAATTAATACATTTTATCAGATAAAGAAACAAATGAAAAAATATCAGGAATACACACACAAAATGGATTATTTACCCTGTCATCAGGAAGCAAACCACTATCTTGTTCAGTAAATGGTGCTTTCACAAATTATCCTATGAAGAGGTTCCTCATCTTTAAAGTATCTCCTTGAGGAACTGAGGACATGGGTTGTATTTTCTCCAAGTTAAAAAAGAAGTTCTTCAAGGTTGAACATTTTTCATTGCAAATGTAGCATTGAACTTATGGTTGTGAAATTGGACCCTAGCGTCACGGTGACTAACATAATTTTATCACAGAATCTTAACAAAATCTAGACTCAGAAATATTCCATGAAATTCTACAGCTGTTCTAATACCAGGTGGCTCACCTTCGCCTTTTATTTCCAGTTATTTATTGTTAAAATGTTTTGCAAATTACTTTCATTAGTGACCAAATGAATACACAAGTAAATGAAAAATTAGATTAGTGGTTTAAAACCGATGCCCTAACACATTTATTCATTGATTTAATAGATGTTCACTGAATATATTTCATGTTCAAACTCTATATCAGGGTGATGGCAGTGTGTTGAAGGGTTCAGGAGGAAGCAAAGGGAATAAGATAACAGTCCTGCTTGCTAGGTTCTTGCACCATAGTAGAGGGAATTACAGTGGAATGCAAAGAATTAAGTATGAGGCAGAATGTCAGATGTACTATGAGAAATGCACCCAAAATGCCAGGGTGAGGATAGAGAATGGGTCATCCATATCCAGTTAGTGAGAGTAAAGAAGACAACGCAGAATATCACATTTGAATTAGATCTCACAATGTTACCTGGGATATGATGAAAGAATGTAAATCATAGAATAGTATGAAAAAGGCTGTCAAATCAGAAAAGTGCAGGGTAATTCCATAGACCCTCAGAGAGTTTACATACTTACCCTATAAAATTCAGTGTGTAATTCCTCCGTAGAGAGGATCCCCAGCTTTCATCAAAATCACGAAGGACGTATTTGGTTTTATTTGAACATTAAGATTATACAGTGTCATCTACATAAAATTCATGTTTTTCTCTTTGGTGAAACAGCAACAGCAAAGTTCACATAAGTTCATGTTTATGAACCCTCTAGTGCAGATCTTAGAATAGCAAGATATTTGAGTTATTTAATGTGCAACACACATGTTACCCTATGAACAGTTAAGGTATAAAATCAACAATCGCCAAAAAGGAAACATTTGCAACCCCTTCATTTTTAAATCAAGAAAAAGGGACTTTGAGAGGTGATGGGTGATCAAAATCACCCGGGCTTATTAATAGACTAGATAGAAGTAAGGCTAATTTTTATAGAACCCTTATTAAAAATATGTGAAGAATAGATTTGTATTTACTAGGCAGCCTGAAGTAATTAAACTGTTTTTGGACAATGAGTGTGTATAAATATGTCTGGCAGAACTCTTAGTTTTATTGGAGAGGGCAGAACCTAGACTCAAGAAGGCCAATTGAAAATATATTGCAATGGCTCACATAGAACTAAATATGATCTAAATCAGAATGATGGCAGAGCAAATGAAAAGGAGGTAGTAGATTCAAAACACTTAATGCTGGTGAACTCCGCAACATTTAGAATGGAATAGATATGGAATGGCAAAGAAGAGGCAGATGCCCCAGATGACTTAGAGATTTCACTCTTGTAAACTGAGAGAAAATCTTTTTAAATTTTTTCAATTATAGTTTATATTCAACATTATTTTATATTACTTTCAGGGGTATAGCATAGTGGTTAAACAATAATATACTTTACAAAGTATTCCTCCGATATTTCCAGTACTCTTGAAGTATGTAACCCGTGAGAGAGTCAATTTCAGGAGGAAGTGAAATTTAGTTTGGGTATGCACGGTTTGATTAACAAAATGAATTTGCCAACTTTGTAACACCATTTATGGCTCTACAGTTAGTTTTCAATAGAGAAATGGCACCAGTCCAATAAAGAAATGGCAACAGCCCAGTTTCATGATCAGAGCTGACATCCATTTATTAGTCTCATACTGACTTCCTACTAGGGTAACAGCATCATGTGAAAATAATAGAATGCAGTTAACTGAGTATGTCTTGTGGTCATTATATGGAATAGTAGATGTAGAAAAAATCAGAAGAAATTTTATATTGCATATAGTTTATGAGTATTTATTATTATAGCTACATCAATCTGTACAACTTATAAAAATCATGATACTGACTCATTTACATATTTAATAAGCTCCTCTGATATACCAATGACTGTAATAGGTGTTTTTAAGGGAGAGTGCAAAAAATAGTAAGACATAATTCTGAACTTTAAGTGACAGGTAGTTTAGTTAGAATTGTCAGAAATAAATGCACTTATTTCATATTGGTGCCATATTGTTTAAATCCAAAGTGCTGGAAGCCTTGTAAAATATGCATATTCCTTTTGCTCTTCCCTTTAAAAGAATTTCCTTCTATTAGAATTTGAAGGCTGGTGAAGATCAGCTGAAAAGCCAAAAACAAACCTTGTCACTATATGATAAAAAGAAACACATGCGGTCTTGTTCCTTCAGCTTTGCGCTTCTCCATGAAGTTGATGGTGGCCTTTGGCTGTAAGAGTAAAATACTCTAGTTTCAGTCTACAGGTATGTGTTCTGAGTTCCAACTGTGATCCAATATGGACTGTCTTAGTATCTGATTATTCTTAGTTCAATGTCTGGGCAAACACATGAGACTCAACACATCACTCCACCTTAAACTCTCTAATTTCTGTCCTGTATGAGAGGTGTACTTCTTCATTATTCTTGAATTTCTACTTTAAGCGTCTCTCTCTGTTCACTCAACTTTTTTTTTTTTTTTTACTTTTCTATCCTATTGACTATACAAGTTTTACTTTTCTTTCAGTTACACTTTCTTAAGGTCAGAGTAAAACTAAGGGACTAAGAATTAAACAGTAAAACCAGGATGGGCGCTATTGTCTGACTCTCCTCCCACCATGCCTTTTGTCCTACTGCAAGCTGCAGGTTTCTCTGAAGAGATTCCATCATTTGTTTGAAACCCTAGAGCTCTGGACCAACAGCTGGCATATGTCATAATTACTGTAGAGTTGAACTATTCTGAAAGCATTGAAACATAATGAGATTTGCCTGAAAAATTATTAGCACATCTTAAAGACTTAGATCAAGTTTTGCCTGTTCTTATTCAAAAGTGTTAAATATGTTAATGGTGTGGCTTGAGACAAGAATACTCTTCCTGCAAGTGTGAATGGCACAGAAATCAATTTGTGGAAGTAAGAACATCTGAACTGTAAATACCAGTATATGTGGTGCTGTTGTCAGCAAGTGGAGTTGTTTAGAGAGCAGTAATAACCTCTCCCTGATGGTTGGACTGACAATAAAAGGGCATGTCTCAGGGGACTAAATGAGCTTCAAATGATAATCATACCTGAAACTGTGTATCTTAACCCCTTTATTTCAATACCCCATCTTACTGAGGCTTCCAGCAGTTAAGGCTTTCCTTCATAGGAGCAGATGGCCTCCTGGAAAGTAGCTTTGCCTATCTGAAGGCAGTAGACTATAATTACTAAAAAGTTAGTGATCCGGAGTGAGATGATTTTATCTTGAATTAAATTTCACTTGTCACTTACTAGTTGCTTGACCCTAAGCATTATTTAAACCAAGATGTCCTCATCTGTATAATGAGGGTAACAATAAGCTTTGCTTTAGAAGGTTTATGACAATTAGATACATTTAAATTGCTTAGCAAAGTGCCTGGCTCTTTTCTTTTTTATTGCTTAAAGTATTACAAAGGGTATTACATATGTGTCCATTTTTCCCCCCGCCCTAGACAGTCCCCTAGCCTCCCCTATCCCCCAGTGTCTTATGTCCATTGGTTATGCTTATATGCATGCATACAAGTCCTTTGGTTGATCTCTTACCCTCCTGCCTCCTGCCCCCCAACCCTCCCCAGCCTTCCCACTGCAGTTTGACAATCTGTTTGAGGCAGCTCTGCCTCTGTATCTATTATTGTTCAAAAGTTTATAATGGTCCCTATTATCCATGAATGAGTGAGATCATGTGGTATTTTTCCTTCATTGACTGGCTTATTTCACTTAGCATAATGCTCTCCAGTTCCATCCATGCCCTTGCAAATGGTAGGAGTTCCTTCCTTTTTAGAGCAGCATAGTATTCCATCGTGTAGATGTACCACTGTTTTCTAATCCATTCATCTACTGATGGGCACTTAGGCTGTTTCCAGATCTTAGCTATGGTGAATTGTGCTGCTATGAACATAGGGGTGCATATATCCTTTCTGATTGGTGTTTCTGGTTTCTTGGGGTATATTCCTAGAAGTGGGATCACAGGGTCAAATGGGAGTTCCATTTGTAGTTTTTTGAGGAAACTCCATACTGTCTTCCATGGTGGCTGCACCAGTCTGCATTCCCACCAGCAGTGCACAAGTGTTCCTTTTTCTCCACATCCTCTCCAGCACTTGTCGTTTGTTGATTTGTTGATGATAGCCAGTCTGAAAGGTGTGAGATGGTACCTCATTGTTGTTTTGATTTGCATCTCTCAGATGATTAGTGACTTTGAGCATGTTTTCATATGTCTCTTGGCTTTCTGGATGTCCTCTTTTGAAAGGTGTCTATTTAGGTCCTTTGCCCATTTTTTGATTGGATTGTTTATCTTCCTTTTGTTAAGTTGTATGAGTTCCCTATAAATTTTGGAGATTAGGCCCTTATCAGATATGACATTGGCAAATATGTTTTCCCACGCAGTGGGTTTTCTCGTTGTTTTGTTGATAGTTTCTTTTGCTGTGCAGAAGCTTTTTATTTTGATGTAGTCCCATTTGTTCATTTTCTCTTTAGTTTCAAGTGTCCTAGGAGCTGTATCAGTGAAGAAATTGCTTCGGCATATGTCTGAGATTTTCTTGCCTTTGGATTCTTCTAGAATTTTTATGGTTTCTTGTCGTACATTTAAGTCCTTTATCCATTTTGAGTTTATTTTTGTGTATGGTGTAAGTTGGTGGTCTAGTTTCATTTTCTTGCATATATCTGTCCAATTTTCCCAACACCATTTATTGAAGAGACTATCCTTGGCTCCATTGTATGTTCTTGCCTCCTTTGTCAAATATTAATTGAGCATATTGGTTCGGGCCAATTTCTGGGCTCTCTATTCTATTCCATTGATCTATATGCCTATTCTTGTGCCAGTACCAGGCAGTTTTGAGAACAGTGGCTTGGTAATACATCTTGATATCTGGTATTGAGATCCCACCTACTTTGTTCTTTTTCAGGATTGCTGCAGCTATTCGGGGTCTTTTTTTATTCCAGATGAATTTTTGGAGAGTTCGTTCTATATCTATGAAGTATGCCATTGGTATTTTAATGGGAAGTGCGTTGAATTTTTAGATTGCTTTGGGTAGTATGGGCATTTTAATGATGTTGATTCTACCAATCCATGAACACGGTATGTTCTTCCATCTGTTTATGTCTTCCTCTATATCTTTTTTCAACGTCCTATAGTTTTCTGAGTAGAGGTCTTTCAAACAAAAGCCCAGGCCCAGACGGCTTCACAGGGGAGTTTTACCAAACATTCAAGGAAGAACTAAAACCTATCCTCCTCAGACTACTACAAAAAATTCAAGAGGAAGGAACACTTCCAAGCTCATTCTATGAAGCCAGCATCACCCTAATACCAAAACCAGGTAAAGACAACAGAATTAAAGAGAATTACAGGCCAATATCCCTCATGAACATAGATGCCAAAATCCTCAACAAAATCTTAGCAAATCGGAAGCAGCAGTGCATCAGAAAGATCATACACCATGACCAAGTTGGATTTATCCCAGGGATGCAAGGATGGTACAATATCCGCAAATCAATAAACGTGATACATCACATAAACAAATTGAAAGAAAAAAACCACATGGTCATATCAATTGATGCAGAAAAAGCATTTGACAAAATTCAACACCCATTTTTGATAAAAACTCTCAGTAAGGCGGGAGTAGAAGGATCATACCTCAACATAATAAAAGCCATATATGACAGGCCCACAGCCAACATCATACTCAACGGACAAAAACTAACATCATTTCCCCTAAGAACAGGAACAAGACAGGGATGCCCCCTCTCACCACTCCTGTTCAACATAGTACTGGAAGTGTTAGCCACTGCAATTAGGCAAGAAGAAGAAATAAAAGGCATCCAAATTGGAAAAGAGGAAGTAAAACTGTCCTTATTTGCAGACGACATGATATTATACATACAAAACCCTAGAGACTCCATCAAAAAGCTACTAGACTTAATACATGAATTTGGCGATGTAGCAGGATACAAAATTAACCCCAAGAAATCTGAGGCATTTCTATACACCAATAGTGAACTTTCAGAAAGAGAGATTATAAAAACAATCCCGTTTACCATCGCACCAAAAAAATTAAGCTACCTAGGAATAAACTTAACTAAAGAGGTAAAAGTGCCTGGCTCTTAACAAATACTCAATACTATTGATATTGTTATTATTATTAATTTTCATTATTCATCCTAAATTTCTTATAGAGTATTAAGCCATCTATCCATGAAACATCTCCCCTAGTGACTCATTTCAGTAACCCTTCTGACATATTGATGTATCTTCCTTCTCCAAGACTTTGCTTCTGTGTGTTGATCTACAGTCTTGTGCCACTCCACTCATACCTACTTGAATCCTGCTACCACGACTGTGTAACATGAAATTTGTGGCAACTGATGGACTCACCCTCTTTTTCTATTTCTGACATTTGGTTATGTCTAACTCAGAGTTGTATCTTTTCTAGCATCACCTTCTTAAACAGTATCAATGTGTGCATGTGCTTTACCCTGCCAACAGGAATGATTACATTCTATGTCACCCTCATACTTTATTAATTTGAAACCAACTAAGGAAATGAAATTAGACTTTTAGAAGTATAATTGGAAAATGAAATCTTCCACAAAGACAGTACTTTGAAACATAATTAATTTTTCAGTTTAAGGACATAGTTTGCTATTTAGACTTACAGAAGGAAAAGAAAAACGTTTTAATGATTCCTACTTTTTAAAAAAAGGAAAAGGGATTTGCTAAAGTCAATGTATAGGTCCATAAAGGTGAATCATTATCCCTAAAGTTGGATCATGGAAGTAACAGTTTGTTAATCTATTTTTAATATGGATTCCTCCCTAAGAAATATATAGTCTAGCAAGAGAAATCATGTGTATGTAAACATAACATAAGGCAGAAAATTGGGTATAGAAGATGTTTAAGATAAAGTGTTAAGGGAGCTCTGAGGAGAAAAAACAAATTTCCCACTACAAAATCAGAATAGGCTTAGAAATTGAGCTGGGTCTAGAAGAATTAGGTTATGTGATTATGTCTTGCATATTTGTTGAGTACATTACACAAGTGTAGTGTATACAGTCAGTGAGTTTGTCTGTGGTTAACTGTCAAGCTCCCTGTCATCCTATCATGCAATTTCTATTTTATCTTTCTACCCTAAATATTCCTAAATCAACTAATGGTATCCTGAATATTTGGTTGCCTTATTTTTCTATATAATAAAGAGCCAGATAGTAAATATTTTAGCCTTTGCAGTCCATACAATAGCAGCTACTCAGTTCTGATGTAGTGTAAAAGAAGCCATAAACAACATGTAAGTGATGTGCATGGTTGTTTTCAAACAAAACTATGTTTACAAAAACAGATGCCAAGCCAGATTTGGCCTGTGGAGGGGGGTGGGAGGTGATAGTTACTAATCTCTGGTCTAAAACATAGGCTTACTGATCAGTCCAAATGAAATATTTCTGTTATCTGATATTCATGAAAATGAAACTACAGCAAATAGGGAATCAGCACTCCCACTAGCCCGAGAACCTAGCTGTCAGTAACAGTAAAGGTCCTGGCACTGTACTCTAATTGCAAGTGCATACTTTAGCCCAGTGGTCGGCAAACCGCGGCTCGCGAGCCACAGGTGGCTCTTTGGCCCCTGGAGTGTGGCTCTTCCACAAAACACCACGTGCGGGCGCGCACGTACAGTGCGATTGAAACTTCGTGGCCCGTGCGCAGAAGTTGGTTTTCGGCCTGGGCGAGTCTATTTTGAGGAAGTGGCGTTAGAAGAAGTGGGGGGGGTGTTGGTCGGTCAGACAATAGGAGATGCAGCACAGGTGGGCCGCGGGATATGCAGCGCAGGGGAGGTACATTGTTTTGAGGTACATTCCCTGAGGTCGACCCCTTCCAACTCTCCCATCCACACCCGTCTATCTGAAACAAGTATACAAGACGAGTGTGGATGGGAGAGTTGGAAGGGGTCGACCTCAGCAAACGTACCTCAATCAGATTGAGGACGTTTTTAGCAAAGGCCAGCTTAGGGGTACCCTAATTAAGTTAATAACAATGTACCTACCTATATACTTTAAGTTTAAAAACTTTGGCTCTCAAAAGAAATTTCAATCGTTGTACTGTTGATATTTGGCTGCCTTGACTAATGAGTTTGCCGACCACAGCTTTAGCCTGACACATTTTTAAGGATATTGGTGTAAGACACAAGATTTCTGGGTCAGAAACAAAGGAAAATTTATTACTAACAGTCATTGCAGAGTCAGAGCATCAATATTTCTTGTTCCACTTCCCCACATCTTAATTCTCACATGGCATCACAAAAAGAGCTAGGTAATAACTGTACACAAGGAAAAGAAAACCAGAGTTTAGAGAACACGAATCTTTTATAATGAGCAATAAGCCTGCCTGACATTTTCCCCAGTGAGATACGTTAACTTTATTACACTCAGCAGTAACTATGTCTGCCCTTTGCTCTGGAGGGAGATACCATCCCTATTTTTCAAATATGTTTATCATACATGTATTCTTGAATAGATAATGCAGAACAAAAGTTGATAGCACTTCTATCTGTGAGTCATGCAACTTCCAAAGAGTCATGGAGAATTGTCTGCTATCCCAGCATCCCAAATTATCCCCATGCTTTTGCAGGTCTTGAATCCTTTAATAGAAATGCAGGGTTAAATGAGACACACTTCAATTTAAATCTCCCAGAACTTACCAAAACAAGTATGTAAAAATGTAGAAAACGGGCAGAAGCATGCTGGACCTTTTTAATTTAAGACCCAAGCTCTTTTTCTATCCCATCCCTGGAACTATATTTCTTCAAATGGTATTACATTAAGGAGATCCAAGATGATGGCAGAGTAAATGGAATCTACACAAACCCCCCTCAGGACCAAACTGGAATTATAACTAAATTACAGAAAAATAATTCTAAGTAACCAATTGAAGATTAGTTGGAGAGAAGAATTATAACCAAGGACTTACAGAAGAAACCACATGGAGACTGGTAGGAAATGCAGAAGTTCGAGAGAGCTGTCCAAACTCTCATAGATGGAACTGAAGGTTTGGAAGGATATGTCAGCTGTTGGATGTTCCCCGTGAGCAGTGTTCCCCTGAAGCAGTGTTTGCTTCAAGGAGAAGGAGAAGGAGAAGGAGAAAAAGAACAGAGGAACATAGTTAAAAAAAATAAAATGGCAATAAATACAAACCTATCAATAATCACTTTAAATGTAAGTGGCTTAAATGCTCTAATCAAAAGACATAGGGTTGCTGAATGGATGTAAAACAAGATCCACAGATATACTGTCTTCAAGAGACCCAAGTCAGAATGAAAGATACACATAAACTAAAAGTAAAGGGATGGAAAAATAAACTTCATGCAAATGGGGAAAAAAAGCTGGGTTAGCAATACTTATATGTGACAAAATAGACTTTATAACCTAGACTATAGTAAGAGACAAAAAAGAGGAAACTACAACGGCAAAGAAAGCAATCCAACAACAGTATATAATCCTTATAAACATGTATGCACTCAACATAGGAGCACCTAAATAGGTCATGCAAATCTTGATGGACATAAAGTGAGAGATTGACTGTATTGCAGTCATTGTAGAGATTTTAATATCCCATTTATGTCAATGGGTAGATCTTCCAGGAAGAAAATCATAAAGGAGACAGTGGCCTTAAATGACACAAGAGATCAAATGGATTTATTTGATATCTTCATATCATTCACTCCAAAGAAGCAGAATATGTATTCTGTTCAAGTACACATGGAATGTTTTCTAAGTTGGACCACATAGTCAAACATAAATAAGTCTCAGTAAATTTCAGAAGATTGAAATCATACCAAGCATCTTCTCTTAACATAATTCTATGAAAGTAGAAATAAATCACAAGAAGAAAGCTGAAAACACAGCAAAATATTGAGGCTATATAATAAGTTACTAAACAATGAATGGGTTAACAATGAGATCAAAGAAGAAATCACAACTACCAGAAAACAAAGGAAAGTGAACATACAACAACCCCAAATCTGTGGAACACAGAAAAAGCACTCGTAAGACAGAAATTTATAGCATTAGAGGCCTATATCAAGAAATAAGGTAAAGCTCAAGTATCCAATCTAATTTTGCACTTAAAGGAACTTAAAACAGAACAACAAACAAAGCTCAAAGTGAGTAGAAGGAAAGAAATAATAAACATCAGAACAGAAATAAACAAAACAAAGTATTAAAAAAACGCTAAAGTTAAATGAAACCAAGAGCTGGTTCTTTGAAAAGATAAACAAGATCGACAAAACTTTAAACTCATCAAAGGTGTGTGTGTGTGTGTGTGTGTGTGTGTGTGTGTGTGTGTGTGTGTGTGTGTGAGAGAGAGAGAGAGAGAGAGAGAGAGAGAGAGAGAGAGAGAGAGAGGAGAGAGAGAGAGGAGAGAGAGGATCTTCCCTATTCAGAAACCTTAGCTGATTGTAGCATCATCCCATGCACCAAAAAGGTATGGGTTCACATCCCTGTCAGAGCACATACCTACCTTTCAGGTTAGATCCCCATTCAGGGCATGAATGGGAGGCAACCAATCAATGTTTCTCACTCACATCAATATTTCTTTATCTCTCTCACGCATCCCCTTTCTCTCTCTCTAAAATTACTAAACATATCCTTGGGTAAGAATTTTTTTTAAAAAGAGGATTCAAATAAATAAAATCAGAAATGAAAGAGAAGTAACAAATGATACTAAAAAAAAATACAAAAGATTGTAACAAAATATTATGAACAACTATATGCCAACAAATTGAATAACCTGGATTCAATTGGATAAATTCCTAGAAACATACAATCTCCCAAAACTGAATCAGGAAGAATAAGAAAATCTGAATAGACAGATTACAACTTGTGAAATTGAAACAGTAATAAAATAAAACTCCCATCAAACAAAAGCCCTGGCCCACATGGCTTCACAGATGAATTTTACCAAATTTTCAAAGAACTAACATCTATATTCTTAAACTATTCCAACAAATTCAAGAGGAAGGAAGACTCCCATGCTCACTTGATGACACTAACATCATCCTATTTCCAAAACCAGATAAAGAATCTACTATTTGCGTGCCACTTATTTAACAAAGAAAGAAAATTATAGGCCAATATCCCTGATGAATATAGATGCTAAAATCCTCAATAAAATATTAGAAAACCAAATCCAGTAATAAATTAAAAAGATCATACACAATGATCAAGTGGGAATTCTTTCAGGGAGGCAAGGTTTGTGTAATATCCTCACATCAATAAATGTGATGCACCATGTAAACAAAATGAAGGCTAAAAACTACATGATCATATCAATAGATGCAGAAAAAGCATTTGATAAAATCCAGCACCCATTTATGATAAAAACTCTCAGAAAAGTGGGAATAGAGGAAATATACCCCAATGTAATAAAGGGCATATATGACAAAAACCATAGCCATCATCATACTTGATGGGCAAAAACTATAAGCATTCCCCTTAAGACTGTTACCAAGACAGGGATATCTGCTTTCACCACTATTATTGAACACTAGAGGCCCGGTGCATGAAATCATGCACAGGTACGGTCACTAGGCCTAGCCTGTGATCAGGACCATCTTGCTGCCACCCACCCTGGTTTCCTATTTCCCATAGGAGCCTGCAGGCGGGGGTTGGGGAGGGACCAAGAGGTCAGCCGTTCTGCCCACGTGGCAGTCCCGTCCCCTCACAACCATGGTTCTCCATTCGCCATCTGACAATGGGAGCCTGATGGCTGGGGGAGGGACCAAGAGGTCGGCCATTGCTGCCGGCTTTCCAGACCCCTCCTGGCCACAGGTTGCCCTCTGTGTGTGGGCAAATGGCAGGGTGGGGGCCTTGGCCTGGCGCCACCCATATCACCCGCCACCCACCCCGGTTCCCATTTGCCATTGGCAATAGGAGCCTGCGGGCTGGGGAAAGGGACCAAAAGGTGGTCAGTGCACCTCATAGTGACTGGTCAAGTGGTCATTCTGGTTATTCTGCTATTATGGTTACTGGGCTTTTATTATATAGGATAGAATAGCACTGGAAATACTAGCCACAGCAATCAGACAAGAAGAAGTTTGCAGGTAACATGATACTGTACAGATAGAACCCTAAAGATTCTATCAAAAACTACTCTGATTGATAAATGAATTAAGCTAAGCAGCAGGATACAAAATAAATATCCAGAAATCAGTTGCATTGTTTAAAAAAATAATAATGAACTATCAGAAAGTAAAACAAAAAAAGTAATCCCATTTACAATCGCTTCAAAAAGGATAAAATACGTAAGAATAAACTTACCAAGGATGTAAAAGTCCTGTACTGAGAAAATTATAATACACTGAAGAAAGAAATTGAAGAAGATACAAATAAGTGGGAACATATCTGTGTTCATGGATAGGAAGAATTAACATCATTAAAATGTCCATACTACCCAAAGCAATCTATAGATTCAATGCAATTCCTATCAAGATTCCACTGGCATATTTCACAGAACTAGATCAAATACCCCAAAAATGTATATGGAAATAGAAAAGACCCCAAATAGCGATAGCAGTTTTGAGAAAAAAGAGCAAGTTTGGAGAATCATGCAACCTAATAAACTGTACTACACGGCCACAGCAATTTAAACAGCATGGTACTGGCATAAAAACAGACAGATCAATGGAACAGAATAGACACCAGAAACAAGCCCATGACTTTATAGTCAATTAATATTTGGTAAAAGAGGAAAAAAATACAATGGGATAAATACAGTCTATTTAATAAATAGTGTTGGGAAAATTGGACATATATATGCAAAAATATGAAACTAGACTACTTTCTTACACCACACATAAGAATAAACGCAAATGGATTATAAACTTAAATGTTAGACTCAAAACCATAAAAATTCTAGAAGAAAATATAGACAGTAAAATCTCAAACATTCCTCATAGAAATATTTTTTTCTGATATATCTACTTGGGCAAGGGGAAAAAAAAGAAAAACCTCAAATGGGACTACATCAAACTAAAAAGTTTTTGCATAGCAAAGGAAACCATCAACAGAATGAAAAGACAACCCACTGAATGGGAGTATATATTTGCCAATACATCTGATAAGGGCTTAATATAAAAAATGTATAAAGAACTAATAAAACTCAACACCAAAAAACAAACAATCCAATTAAAAAAATGGGCAAAGGACCTGAGTAGTAACTTATCCAAGAGGACATACGGATGGCCAATAGACATATGAAAAGATGCTCAACATCACTAATCATCAGAGAAATACAAATTAAAACCACTATGAGATATCACCTCACACCTGTCAAAATGGTTATCACCAATAAATCATCAAACAACAAGTGTTGGTGAGGATGTGGAGAAAAGGGAACCCTAGTGCACTGTGGTGGGAATGCTGATTGGTGCAGCTACTGTGGGAAGTAGTACAGAGTTTCCTCAAAAAATTAAAAGTGGATCTGCCTTATGACCCAGCAATTCCATTTCTGGAAATATATCCAAAGAATTCTAAAACACTAATTCAAAAGAATATATGCACTGCTATGTTCATTGCAGCATCATTTACAATAGCCAAGATTGGAAGGAGCCCAAGTGCCTTTCGGTAGGTGAGTGGATAAAAAAGCTGTGGTACATTTACACAATGGAATACTACTCATCAGTAAAAAGGAGAAAATTTCATCCTTTGTGACAGTATAGATCAAGGGTCCTCAAACTTTTTAAACAGGGGGCCAGTCCACTGTCCCTCAGACCGTTGGAGGGCCAGACTATACTTTAACAAAACACTATGAACAAATTCCTATGCACGCTGCACATATCTTATTTTGAAGTAAAAAACAAAACGGGAACAAATACAATATTTGTATTTGCATGTGGCCCGTGGGCCGTAGTTTGAGGACCCCTGGTATAGATGGACCTGAAGAGTATTATGCTAAGTGAATAAGCCAATCAGAGAAAGACAAGTACTGCATGACTTCACTCATATGTGGAATCTAATGAACAAACTGAATTAAGAAGCAAAATTGAGACAGACTCAAAAATAGAGAGCATGCTGACAATTGGGGGCAGGGGTTGGGTGGAGGGATTGAGCAAAAAAGAAAAAAAAGAGAAATAACTCACAGACATGAACAACAGTGTGGTGACTGCTGGAGGAGGGAGGTGGGGTCAGTTGGAAGAGGGTGTAGGGGGGATTAGTGGTGATTTCAAAAAATAAAATAAAAAATAAGGAATAGATATCTACACATAAAGAGATTACATTAAAATCAAACTATTTAAATGCCACTTATTTAACTACTAGAGGCCTGGTACACAAAAATTTGTGCACTCGGGCGGGGGGAATCCTTCAGCCCAGCCTGCGCCCATTTGCAGTCCAGGAGCCCTTGGGGGATGTCCACCTGTTAACTTAGACCCACTCCCCAGGGGATCAGGCCTAAGCTTGCAGTCAAACATCCTTCTGGCACCCAGGGACCCCTCAGGGGATGTCCAACTAAAGGCATAGGCCCCCAAGGGATTGGGCCTAAACCATTAGTTGGACATTCTTAGTGCTGCCACGGAGGTGGGAGAGGCTCCTGCCACCACCTCTGTGCTGGCCAAACATGAGCCAGCTTCTGGCTGAGTGGCACTCCCCATATGGAAGTGCACTGACCACCAGGGGGCAGCTCTTGCATTGAGCATCTTCCCCCTGGTGGCCAGTGCGCATCATAGCAACTGGTCATTCTGCCATTCAGTCAATGTGCATATTAGCCTTTCATTATTATTATTATTATTATTATTATTATTATTATTATTATTATTTATTATTATATAGGATATCCCTATTTCCCCCCTTTTGCCCCCTCTACCCAGCTCTTGCCCCCCACTTCTCTCTGGCCATCACCATATTGTTGTCTGTGTCCATGGGTTGTGCATATATTTTATTTGGCTAATCCCTTCTTTAAATTCACTTCTTTAAATTTTTATTTTCAGATAAGTGCTTATAACTGCACTGTTATATATTTTCTATTATATCATTTAAAATTAAGATATTTTTTAATTGAACCCTTGTAAATTTTAGCACAATTTAATAAATTCTGCTAGAAGCAATTAGGAGATTTTTCACGTAATGCAGATACATTTCAATTAATACTTTATTAATTTTTAAGTTTTTAATATTTTAATTTGAAATAATCTCATACATGTAAAAAAAAACCCTATAAAATACTACAGCATATTATATGTACCCTTCACCCAATTTCTTAGGTGTTAAGAATTTAAACATAACCATTATACAACTAACGAAATTTGGAATATATTTTTCTTATAATCTCTTTAATGTTACTTACTCCATTTACTTTGTTTTGGTTAATCTTCATCCAATGATATTTTTCCATTGAATTTTAGAGAGAGTGAAGGGAAAGGGAGAGACACATTGATTGGCTGCCTCCTACACATGCTCTGATAGGGACTGGGGATCAAGCTAGCAACTGAGGTACATACCCTTGACTGGAATCGAACCTGGGAACCTTCAGTCCAAGGGCTAATGCTCTATCCACTGAGCAAAACAGGCTGCAGCTTAATTCATTTACTTTTAATATATATGTGTCCTTATATTTAAGTGGGTTTTGTTTTTGAGTCACCCTCATAATCTGACTTTTAATTGGTGCATTTATGCCACTGACTTTCAGAGTCCTTACTGATAGAGTTACTGCCATATCTGGTGGCTCCTGGGGCTTATGGGGCCGGAGTGCCTGCAGCCCGGGACCAGATCCAGTCCCGGCCGGCAAGCAAGTGGCTTCTGGTGTCACCCACGGGGGCATGGATGGCAGCTGGCGCTGGCGGCTCGCACTGTCCCACCCTGCCTGCAGTATGCAAATTAGCTGCCATCTTTGTTGGCGGTTAATTTGTATATCTCGCTGATTAGCCTATGGGAGGTGTAGCGATGGCATGGTCAATTATCATTTTTGGCTATTATTAGATAGGATGGTTTTATACATGTGTATATAGGTTTGTATATGTGTATACATATATGTAAAAGTGTCCTTTTTGTACTTATCAGACTTTACTGGAAAAATGAAATGAAACTGAAAATAAGTTAAAATGCCTCAAATTTTAAGTAAACTAACTAGGATTTCAAATTTTTTTTATAAGAGACACCTTCTTAGAATGTTTAAATTTAAATTAGAATCTCTATAATCACAGTGCTTGGTAAGAGATGACCTATACTTTTCACAATTTGCAATACTGGGAAATAGCGATAGATGTGCATAGAACTAAGCTGACCAGGGACAATAGACAGAATTAAAACATTTCTTAATTTTAAATTTTATTTCTTTTCCAAGCAAAATATCTCACATATTTATTACTGAACCAGTCTACCAACAAAGAGGCTTTGAAATAAATTAAAAAGCCATTATTTTCTCAGTAAAACATATTCAGATAGTGGTGGCTGTTTCAATTTGGTATAGCAAGATGTTAATGACCTTGATGCAGCATAAACATATGAACCATTCCTTAGAGACCTACCTTGGCTCTTCTCCAATGTCTATTTCTGAATTGTACTTGATTTTATCACCCGTTTTTCATAAAAATCCATAAGAAGAAATGCAAAATCCTGCTTCCGTTTCTTGGCCAGGAATTGCTTGTGAGAAGACAGGTGAGGAAGAAAGCCAACCAGTCATGGAGGGGGCCCATTACTGCAGAGAAAGGGAGGGGTGTTCAATAATGTTTTAACAGAGTACATTTTGAAACACAATGCCAAGGATATTTTATAGAAATGAACAATGTGTGAATTTTGCTCTCGTAGTCACTCTTTAGGCCTTTGCACGTTGCTATGACAGTATACTACATTCTATGGAGGAAGCAGGGTGTAGGATTACGACCAGTCCTTGCAAAAGGCACTATGCACCATCAGGACGCATACCCCATACACATGGATAAGCAGAATGCATAAACATGAGAGCAGCCTGGTCCATGACAAGCAGAACGCTAATGACTGGGAACTGAGAGAAAAGGTGCCTTGTGCTCCTCTGCTCCCTTCCAAGAACACATTTGTTTCTACTTTAAACAGTTCACGGAATACGAGGAGAAATGTGCATGTGTGCAAAGGGCAAAATGATGTCGGTGTTTTCACTTCTAACGACTATCCTCCTTACCCCACTGACTCTTTGGGAAACATATACATAGTTACTGTGAAACTTCAGCCATTTTTAGCTTGAACTAAAGACAACTGATTCATTTGACAGATATTGAATCATGTCGTTCCTGTGTATAGGAATTCTTCAAGTATGTCCCTGTTTATAGGTATGGACATCAAGATTCCCACAAAATGCTATTGATGTGTCACTGTCACGCATCATGGAAATGCTAGAGAGGATTTGGTGATGAGAAAACACAACTGTGGCAGGCACCAGGTTTTAAGTTTTACTTTCACCATGCTTGCACTTTGTTCTGCTTTTAGAAGCAGCATGATGTCAATCACATTTAAATCAGATGAAAACCTGAATTTTCATATTAATTAAAGTTCAATGGATTCTTTATAAAGAATACATGAAAAGATTAGTAGTGATGGAGACAGAGGCAAGTCACGTGGGGTGGATTTTCTGCAGATTAACTGTGGCTGAGTTGAACTTCCTCCTGGGTTTTTTGGACTGGTTCCAAATTTAGAAAGAGATTGACAAACAATGTTACTTTATTCTGCCTGTGTTTTGTTGTTGTTGTTGTTTTGTTGTTTTTTTCTCTTGTGAAGAGGAGCACAAACTAAGGGAGAAGAAATGCTTCCAATGAGTAATGATGTAGACAAGTTCCTGTGTGTGTGTGTGTGTGTGTGTGTGTGTGTGTGTGTGTACTATGGTTCTCCCATGAAATAACAAATATTTGAGGGGGGGAAAAAGCTGCTCTGTGTGCATGTATCTCTAGCAGCATAAGACAAGAAACATTATAGTCTACCCCCCACCCCCAAAATTCCCTATTTCAGCTATTAACAGGTGCCTGTGACTGACGCCTGAGGATTCCATTAAAGCAGAACCTGCCCAAGTTCCTATATCATCACCAGGTAATCAGCTAAATCCATCTGCATTTAATTATTAATTTTCTAACTCATAAATCAAAATTGTTAAAACTGTATTTGGGATACAGAGGGGTAGATAAAAAATAAATCAATACTATGTAGGTGTGTATAGTCTTACTAAAATCTAAGTTTGAACTCAAAAGAAATTCAAATTATGTCTCCAATGGACTGCCTGTTACCAATTCTAAAGATTTATAGAATCTGTCACTCTGAGTGGGTGAGTTAGCTTTTGTTCTTTTTCTGTCCTCCTTGGGTTCCACCTGTCCCCATCCTGTCAGCTGTCTTCTTCCCATATGGTTTCCAGAAAGATCCTGACTATAGAATGTACAGAGATTCTCTGTGCCCTTATGAGCATCAGATTTCTAATGCCTAGGGCTTTCCACTTTCACAATCACTGCTGCTATAGTTACTGCTAGTTATTACTATTAATGTGCCTACTTTATCTATCTGTCTCTTTGTATTTGGACTGCTCATTACAATACAATGGTCTCTAGTTAGGAAAACCTAAATTATGCTTTTAATCTTTCACACTTTGCTCTTGGTGCACCAATCTGTGATGGCCCCTCTTTCCCCACATTGAATTAATTCCTCTTGTGATCCTGTTTAAATCTCCTTTCTCAAGGCTTTGCTAGCTGTTTGATCAGTTGGCATAATCAAAGTGGAGTTTAAGATATTCTGTCCTTAGGAAAAAATATATTTCTTGACAGTGATTCTCCAATTATAGAGCAAGAACTGGTAATAGTACATAAAAATAAACCAGGTATTACGGAATTTACAAAGTCATTAGTGAGGCATTAACAAAAATCACATAAATATAAAATTGTGTTAACATTTTAAAAAAGGAAAAGCAAAAGCTTAGGTTTTTATCATGGTAGAACTGAGATTCTTTTATGTGGTGATTGGTTAAAATAAGACCTGTAAATGTTATGAACTATAGCTCTGGTCACTGAGCAATGTGATTCCACTAGACGCATCTGCCTTCCTTACCATCATCTCCTCACATTGTAATTGTACCTCTATTGCTATATAACACAAAAAACATTGTACCCTGTCCTTGTGTTTTTGATAAGAATGAATTGAATGGTTTCCAAGGACAGTGCCTCTCTGAAATGCTTCTCCCCAGAAAACCATTGAAATTTATCACTGCTGTTTGTTACTATTTTTTTTAAATGCCCCAAACATCAAGGCAATGGAACAATGAGTAACATGTCCATGTAAATATGTATTTGAAGAACTGACATAATAACAAAAATTGTCTTTTAAATATTTTACTATTTTATGCTTCTATCTATATAATGAAAGTCTAAATGACCATTACAGTGGAATGACCAGAACGACTGGTCACCATGATGCTCACTGACCACTAGGGGGCAGACGCTCAATGCAGGAGCTTCCCCCTGATGGTCAATGCACTCCCACAATGGGAGCGCCATTCAGCCAGAAGCCAGGCTCATCGTTGGTGAGCACAGTGGTGGTGGCAGGAGCCTCTCTCACCTCTGTGGCAGCGCTAAGGAGCAGCTAGCCAAGCAGTAAAAAGCAGCAAGCAGGCAGGCGATAAGGAGCAAGGGGTCCCATACTGCAAGAAGGCGCAGGCCAGGCTGAGGGCCCCCATTGCACAAATTTTGTGCACCAGGCCTCTAGTATTATAATAACACTAGAGGCCCGGTGCACAAAATTCATGCACTGGGGGGATGTCCCTCAGCCCAGCCTGCAGCCTTCCAATCTGGGAACCCTCGGGGGATATCCGACTGCTGGTTTAGGATATCGGCAGCCAGATATCCCTCTCACACTCTGGGACTGCTGGCTCCTAAGGACTTCTGCCTGTCAGCCTGATCACCCACTAATGGCTCCCCTGCTGGCCTGATTAACACCCAACTGCTCCCCTGCCGACCCGATTGCCCCCAATTGTCCTCTGCTGCCAGTCTGATCACATCCCCAACTGCCATCCCCTGAAGGCCCAATCCCCCCCACAACTGCCCTCCTCTGCTAGCCAATTTGGTTCTGATTGCTCGGTTTCCATGCCAGTAAGCATCAAAATCTCTGCCTCCTATGCAGCCATTGGCTCCTCACACTTCACCCAGATTTGGTTCTGATTGGTCAGTTTCTATGCCAGTCAGCATCACTGGGCCTATCAACGAGGCCTGATCAGAAAGGTGGGGCTAATCAGCAGCCCTGGTGGATGCCTGGAGAAAAATGGAGGCACGGCTGCTGGCCAGACCAGGAGAGAAAGAGAGAGGCAAGTGCTGATCAACAGATGCCACAGAGGCTATGGATCAGACTCTGCTTCTCTCTTCAGGCCTCTCACTGGGCCTGATCTGTAGCCCCCTCAGCAGTCAGTGCTGGATCACCACGCCCACTGCCATAGCTGTCAGTGCTGGGTCACCACGGCGACCCAGTGCTGACTACAGGACTGACTTCTGGTTTGTTGAGCCTCTGGTTATGACGGACCCACGGTTTTTATATACTAGGATATCATTGAATTGCCATAAGCAAATAAGACAACTGCTGGTTGGGTTTAAAGAAGCATAGTATTATCTACAGAACTCTAAATCATTGGAGTAGACAGGGACTTTTAAAAAACTAAAAAAAAAAAATGATCTAATGATCTATAAGTTAAAAAATAAGAAACAAAGACAGGAAAAGAGCAATAAAATAGGAAGGGAGCTTGGTAGGCTATATGAAGTAGAAATGAGCAGCATTAAACTTTCAATCATGCAATTTGGTTGCAATTTTTTAAAGTCCAGTAAATAATTTATCTGATATAAAATCTGGTACACTAAATAATTAGAAAAAATAAAGTTTCATGATATTTTATCAGTGGTATTTATTACTTGAGAAATAATATAAACCCATTTTGTTCTCCCTCTCGATTGCATCTAACTTGTTTAGCACTTAGTGAAGCAAACAAGTAAATAATCCTAACTGAGACAGATGATAAATTCTGTAGAGATAAAATGTTTTTTTCAAATACTAAAGGTCAAAAAATGTATTTATAGCATAAGAGTAAATCTAACTCAAAGGAAAATAATTTTGAGTGGTAATTATGTGCCTGTCATTATTCTCAACTGGTATGCCCTTAGTTAGCAAAATTAGAGTTAACTCTCTAAAAAATAGTAAAATCAAAATATGTGAAGAATGGATATTTATAGTGAATGTTTGAGCTTTTAAAAATCATGATGGTTTGGCTATAGATGGTTTGGCTAGTGGATAGAAAGTCAGTCAATGAACTGAAGAGTCATGGGTTTGATTTTGAACAAGGGCACATACCTGGGTTGTAGGCTCAATCCCTGAGGTTGAGGGTCAGGTGCATGAGGGAGGCAGCCAATTGATGTGTCTCTCTCACATCAATGTATATATTTCTCTCTCTGTCTCTCCCCCTCCCTTCCACTCTCTCTAAAAATCAATGGAAAAATATCCATATAATAAGAAATAAAACATTGGTTTTCAAAGTTGTTTTTTAATACTCAATGATAAATTTGAATAAAACCAGCCACCATGAATCTTCTGTACTCACTCTGAATCATCATAAACAGGGCACTTATGCCTTCCTTGCCTTTAATAGTAAAAGACATGAGGGAAATGTTTTATTTGATAATAATTGAAAACCTTGGTATTGAGCAAATTTATTTCCTACCATTATACTTTTTTATGGATTGAGTGCAATACATTTTCTAATCCATCATTCAAAGGCTATGTTCATTAATCAATTTAGAATGTACTTTTCTTTCTAGCATTGCTTTTTTTTGTAAGAAAAAAGAGAATAGAAAAATCTTTAAAATTACATATGTATTTTCTATTTTCTGATTATTTAACCAAAAGAAAGTATGGTTTTATATTGTTGTTTCTTTGAGAGAGGGAGAAAAGCTAACTATTTCTATCTTGTCTCTTTCATCCTATAGAATGAATGTTTGTGTCCCCTCAAAATTCACAGGTTGAAACTTAACCTCCAATATGATGGTATTAGGAGGTTGGGCATTTGGGAGGTTATTAGGTCATCAGTATAGAATCCTCATGGTGGGATTAGTGCCCTTATAAAAGAGATACTACAGAGCCCCTGGGCCCTTTCCACAAGGTAAGGACATAATGAATATAGTATTCTATGAACCTGGAAGCAGGCTCCTATCAGATAGGAATCTGTCAGAGCCTTAATCTTGAATTTTTAGCCTCCATAACTGTGAGAAATAAATTTCTGTTGTTTATAAGCCAGCCAGTCTATGATATTCTTTTAGTAGCCTCAGTGGACTAAGATAGTGTCTGATATAATATACTAGAGGCCCGGTGCATGAATTCGTGCATGGGTGGGGTCCCTAGGCCTGGCCAGCAATCTGGTCAATCAAGTCCGGGCCAATCAGGGCCTGCCGGCCAGGGGAAGGGTCAAGGCACAGGAGTTTGGCCGCCAGCCCTGAGAAGGAAGCAGGTCCTTGGCCGCCCTAGGAAAGGGGTCACATCCACTGCCACCCACTCCCAGTTCCCTGTCCCAGTGTGGGGCCCAAAGGCCCCACTGGGATTGGAAGAGGAGGCAAAGGTTTCCAAACCGGGCACAGAAAGAATGGACGCAGCATGTTGACACTGGCGCCATACCACCTCACGGTTTCCTGCCTCCTCTCCTCCTTCCCTCATCTTCACAAGGCAACCACAGCAGGCAGGCAGCAGGGCAATAGGGGCCTGCTGGTTGCGGGGAGGAACAGGGCTTGGGAGGTTGGCCATTGGCCCCAAGGAAAGAGCCGGCCCTCAACACCACTGGGAAAGAGGCCGCGTCTACCACCACCCACTCCCGGTTATCAGTCCCAGCCTGGGCTGAAGGCCCCAGTGGGGTAGGGAGAGGAGGCAATAGTTACCAGGATGGGGGCTGACACCGCCGGCTGGCCAGCCATGGGAGATTGGATGTGGGAGCACACTGACTACCAGGGGCAGCTCCTACATTGTGTGTCTGCCCCCCTGGTGGTCAGTGTGCATCATAGCAACTGGTCAACCAGTCATTCTGGTCTCTTGTTTGTAATGGTTGCTTAGGAATTTATATATATACTAGAGGCCTGGTGCACAAAAATGTGTGCACTGGCGGGGGGGGGGGGGTGTCCCTCAGCCCCACTTGTGACCTCTCACAGTCTGGGACCCCTCGGGAGATAACGCCCTGCTGGCTTAGGCCCACTCCCAGGTGGCAGAGGGCAGGCCCAATCCCTAGGTGCAGCCCCTGGTGGGGCTCAGAGCAGGGTCGATTGGGGAGTTGGGGCACCTCCCCCTGTCATGCACAGAGCAGGCGGACCGGGAGGTTGCGATGTCACCCCCAGTCATGCTCAGGGTAGGGCTGATTGGGGGGTTGGGGCGCCGCCCCCAGTCACACTCAAGGCAGGGTCAATGGGGAGGTTGCGGTGCCCCCCCCCATCATGCACAGAGCAGGGCCCATCAGGGGGTTGGGGCGCTGCCCCCTGTCACCCACAGAGTAGGGCCGATAGGGGAGTTGGGGCACTGCCCCCTGTCACAGAAGCAGGGCCGATCAGGGGGTTGGGACACTCCCCCCCCCGTCACACTCAGGGCAGGGTCGATGGGGGGTTGGGACGCCTTCCCCTGTCACTAACCAAGCAGGGCGGATAGGGAGGTTGTGTCCCCGCCCCCTGTCACACACAGAGCCGCAGGGCAATCAGGGGGTTTGGGCCCTGCCCCGTCATGCTGCTCCAGGGGCCAGGAGGCCTTGCGGCTCTACTGATCCCAGTGCTGGGAGGCCTCTCGGCTCCGCTTAACACCAGGGCAGTGAGGCCTCCCTGCTCAGCTGATCCCAGTGCCAGGAGGCCTCGCGGCTCCGCTGATCCTGGTGCTGGGAGGCATATTATCCTTTTACTATATAGGATAGAGGCCTGGTGCATGGGTGGGGGCCGGCTGGTTTTCCCTGAAGGGTGTCCTGGATCAGGGTGGGGGTCCCGCTTGGGTGCCTTGCCAGCCTGGATGAGGGGATGATGGCTGTTTGCAGCTGGTCACATCCCCTTCAGGGTGAGGGTCCCCACTGGGGTGCCTGGCCAGTCTGGGTGAGGGGCTGATGGCCATTTTCAGGCTGGCGGGTGACTGAAGCTCCCAACCTCTCCTTTTTTTCTTTTTTTTTTTTATTCTGGGATTTATTTTCCTTCTATGGCTGTCACTGGAGCTGAGAGCCGGCTTTAGCTCTGAGGCTCGGCTCCAGCTCTGAGGCCTCGGCTGCTGAAGGCAGGTATCTGGGTTTGTTTGGCTTCTTTAATTGAAACATTGTTGCAACTCCAGCTCTGCCGGCTGGCTGAAAGCATGGGTTTTTTTTAGCTCAGGGGTGGGCAAACTTTTTGACTCAAGGGCCACAATGGGTTCTTAAACTGGACCGGAGGGCCGGAACAAAAGCATGGATGGAGTGTTTGTGTGAACTAATACATGTTAACAATGATGCTGGTGAAGGAGTGGAGGGGAGAGCAAGAGAACCCTCCGCTCTTTCGGCTCCGCGGGCCAGATAGAACAGCCAAACGGGCCGGATCCAGCCCATGGGCCGTAGTTTGCCCACGGCTGGTTTAGCTTCTATAATTGCAACATTGTTTCTTAGAGTGCAAGCTCAGATCCCAGCAGCGGCAGGCAGGGAACCTTGGCTTCCTCCTTCACTGGAGCAAGCAAGCCTCCTGTTCGCTTCAGCTGCCTGGCTGCCGGCCGCCATCTTGGTTGGCAGTTAATTTGCATATCACCCTGATTAGCCAATGGGAAGCATGTCAGAGGTATGGTTAATTACCATGTTTGTCTATTATTAAATAGGATATTTTAGTGGCCCGGTGCACAAAATTTGTGCATGGGAGGGAGGGTGTCCCTCAGCCCAGCCTGTACCCTCTCCAATCTGGGACCCCTCAGGGGATGTCCAACTGCCAGTTTAGCAGGCTGGCAGGAGGCCAGTTGGGGCCCGATCATACCTAAACCAGCAATGGGACATCTCTCTCACAATCCGGGACTGCTGGCTCCTAACTGCTCACCTGCCTGCCTGCCTGATCACCCCTAACCACTCTGCCTGCCAGCCTGATCACCCCTAACTGCCCCCCCACTTGCTGGCCTGCTTGCCCCCAACTGCCCCCTCTGCCAGCCTGATCACCCCTGACTGCCCCCCTGCCAGTCTTCTTAACCCCAACTGCCCCCCCTGCCAGCCTCACCTCCAAGTGCCCCCCTGCCAGCCTGATTCCCCCCCAACTGTCCCCCCGCTGGCCTGCTCACCTCCAACTCCCCCCCTGCCAGCGAGCTCGCCCCCAACTGATCCCCCTTCTGGCCTGATCGCCCCCAACTGCCCCCACTACCAGCCAGCTCACCCCAACTGCTCCCCGCCGGCCTGTTCACCCGCAACTGCCCTCCCTTCTGGCCTGCTTTCCTCTAACTACCCCCCCATGCCAGCCAGCTTGCCCAGATCTGCCCTTCTGCCAACCTGCTTGACCCCAACTGCCCCCCTCTGCCGGCCTGATCACCCCACCTGCTCCCCCTGCTGGTCTGCTCGCCTCCAACTGCCCCCCCTGTTGACCAGCTCACCTCCAACTGCACCCCCTGCCAGCCTGATCACCCCTAACTGCCTCTGTCTTGGCCCCACCATCATGGCTTTGTCCAGAAAGATGTCCGGAAGGTCTCCTGGTCTTTTATTAGTACAGATAGATATGTAGTAATAGAAGGTCAAAACAAATAATAAATAGAATATTAACAAAGTATGTTATTAAAAGAATACCAAGTATTTAGTTAATTTTTAGTAATTCTCTACAGGAAATTGGAAGATTGGAGCCTCTGGGTTAAGCCTTATTTAGTATCACAGCTTTAAGGACTCCATTTCTTTGCAGCTTCTGCTCTCAGAGTGGAGGATAAGCATAATAAGACTTGTGCTCATATGCAAATCACTCATTCAAGGAAAATATTTTGGAAAGGAGAAAAACTTTTCTTCCATTTTCGCTGAAGGAGTGATGCTCTTGCATATCAATAATGGAATAAACCCTGATTATTTTTTTCATTTTGATTTGCCTGAAATATATTTTTCTATCCCTTCACTTTTAGTCTCTGTGAGTCTCTTGTTCTGAGGTGGGTCTCTTGTAGACTGCATACATATGGGTCATGTTTTCTTATCCATTCAGCCACTCAGCTCCTTTTGATTGAAGCACTTAGTCCATTTACATTTAAAGTTATTCTTGATAGGTATTTGTTTGTAGTCATTTTTATTTTTTGTGCCTGTGTTCTTTCTCCCCCTCCCCCCTTTTTTTATTCTTTTTAAACAATCCCTTTAGCATTTCTTTCATTGCTGGCTTGGTAGTGATAAACTTCCTTAGCCTTTTTTTTTTTTTATCTGTGAAGCTACTGATTTCCCCTTCAATTTTGAATGATAGCTTGCTGGATAGAGTATTTTTGGATACAGTCCCTTGCATCACTTTGTATACTTCCTTCCATTTCTTTCCTGCCTGATGTGTTTCTGTTGAGAAATCATTTGATAATTTAATGGGAGATCCCTTGTAGGTAACTTTCTGTCTCTCTCTTGCAGCCTTTAATATTCTCTCTTTGTCATTAACATTTGCCATTTTAATTATGATGTGTCTTGGTGTGGGTCTTTTGGGTTCACCTTCTTTGGGACTCTCCTTGCTTGTGTACTTTTTTTCTTCCCCAAATCAGGGAATTTTTCTGACATTATATCTTCAAATAGGTTTTCTAAACCTTGCTCCTCTTCTTTTCATACCAGCGCCCCTATGATGCATATGTTGCTTTATTTCATGTTGTCCCAAAGCTCCTTCAAGTTCTCCTCCTGTCTTTTGCTTTTTTTCCCACAATTGCAGTTCAGATTGGGTGAGTTTTGCTTCCCTGTTTTCTAATTCGCTAATTTGGTCCTCCACTTCCCTAATCTCTACTGTCTAAAGATTCCATAGTGGTTTTTATTGTAGCTATATCACTCTTTATGTCCTCCTGATTCTTACATACATTGCTGATTTTCTCATCCATCTGGTTTATGAACAGTATGACCCTAATTCTGAATTCCTTTTCTGACATATTGCATGCCTCTATTTTATTTAGTTCATTTTCTGGCGAGTCCTCCTTTTCTTTGTCTCCCCATTTTGCTCTCTTTCTGGCCCTGGACTACCTGCTTTGTGTCCAAGGGGTCAACGCCCCTCACAGTCCAATGGTTCTGGATGCGATAGCCCTGGGGGTTATGTCAAAAATTCATCTGGAATAAAGCCCCTGAATAGCCATAGCAATCTTGAGAAAGAAGAACAAAGTTGGAGGGATCACAATACCAGATATTAAGCTATACTACAAAGGCACTGTTCTCGAAACTGCCTGGTACTTGCATAAGAACAGACATATAGACCAATGTAACAGAACAGAGAACCCATAACTTGACCCAAGCCATTATGTTCAATTAATATTTGACAAGAGCATATAATTGAGTCAAGACAGTCTCACCAATAAATGGTGTTGGGAAAAGTGGACAGACACATGCAAAAAAATGAAACTAGACCACCAATTTACACCATACACAAAACTAAACTCAAAATGGATAAAGGACTTAAACATAAGATGGGAAATCATAAATATCTTAGAAGAAGCCATGGGTAGCAAAATAGCAGACATTTGTCATAGCAATATCTTTACTAATACAGCTACTAGGGCACTGGAAACTAAAAAGAAAATAAACAAATGGGACTACATCAAAATAAAAAGCTTCTGCACAGCAAAAGAAAACATCAACAAAACAACAAGAAAGCCCATTGCATGGGAGAACATATGTTATCTCCGATAAGTGTTTAATCTCTAAAATTTATAGGAAACTCATACAACTTAACAAAAGAAACATAACAATCCAATAAAAAAAATAGGCAAATGACCTAAATAGACACTTTTTGAAAGTGGAAATACAGAAGGCCAAGAGACATATGAAAAAATCCTCAAAGTCACTAATAATCTGAGAGATACAAATCAAAACGACAATGAAGTATCATTTCACACCTGTCAGAATGGATATCATCAACAAATCAACAAACGACAAGTGCTGGAGAGGATCAGAGAAAAAGAAACCTTCTTACACTGCTGGTGGGAATGCAGACTGGTGCAGCCACTGTGGAAAACAGTATGGCATTTCCTCAAAAATTAAAAATGGAACTTCCATTTGACCCAATAATCCCACTTCTCGGAATCTATCCCAAGAAAACAGAAACACCAATCAGAAAGGAAATATGCACCCCTATATTCATAGCAGCACAATTCACCATAGCTAAGATTTGGAAATAGCCCAAGTTCCCATCCACAGATGAGTGGATTAGAAAATTGTGGTACATCTACACAATGGACTACTACACTGTTATAAAAAATAAAAGAACTCTTACCATTTGCAACAGCATGGATGGAACTGGAGAGCATTATGCTAAATGAAATAAGCCAGTCAGAGAAAGATAAATATCACATGATCTCACTCATTTGTGGAATATAATGAACAACATAAACTGATGAACAAAACTAGAACCAGAGTCATAGAAGCATCAGACTGTGCAACCTGTGAGGGGAGGCGGGGTTGAAGGGGTAAGAGATCAACCATAGTACTTGTAGGCATGCATATAAGCATAACCAATGGGCACAGACTTGGCAGGGGTGGGGGTGAGGGCATATGCTGGAGGATGGGGGCAGCCAGGAAGAAGTCAATGGTGGGGGGAGGAGACTTATGTAATACTTTAAACAATAAAGCATTTATATAAAAAATTTAAAAAGAATGGAATGAACCAATTAATTTATGAAAACTTTTGTGCAGACCAAAGATAATTGAGGACACTAGTGAATAATAATAGCAGTTGTTTCTTTACTGTCTACTTTGTATCTACTGTTTTGTGTCCTTATCTTTAATTCTGCAATCATTTTCCAGCCAAATTTTAATGAGCAAAATAAGATTTAAAGAGGTTAATGATGCAGACAAAGACAAAGAATTAGTAATTTTTAAAGCTAGACTTCAACAGAGCTGGGTTTTTCTCTTCTACAAATAAGAACTATAAAAGCGCCTTTATAAATAAATATACTAGAAGCCCGGGTGAAATATCATGGCCCTGCCCACCCATGTGGCCTAATTGTGCTCACAGCCCCTCCCACCCATGCACGCACCACCCACCCACCTGCCACCCTGCTGTCCTTGCAGCCCCGCCCATCCATGCTTGTATTTGGTGGTTATGGCATTAGGGCCACAGGCTTTTTATATATATAGATTTCATTAATAAATATATATATTAATATTTAGTTTGTAAGTGATAGGACTTGCTTATACAAAAAGGGAGAGAGTTTATTTTTAAAATAGTCCAATATATTGTGGAATTAAAAAAAAAGAGAAATAGAGTTGGGCTCAGGAAAAACCAGAAGCATAAATGATATCAAAACTCTCTCTTCATTTTAATGTTTTTGCTCCTTTTTAATTTTTCCTCTTTCCCTTCCTCTCTCTCTCTCTCTCTCTCTCTCTCTCTCTCTCTCTCTCTCTCTCTCTCTCATTGATGATATACTACCTTTCATTTTCTAATCCAGATTACAATATTCAGAATGATCTGTAATGTCAAAGCTGTTTTTCTTACAGACATCATCTGAGTTCTAAATTCACCTGACCCCTGATGGGGTTAGCTTGGATGAATTCTAAATCTACCTACCTCCTGAAAGGGCTAAGCTGGAGCCAGCATGAGTCTTATACCTTCTTCTGAACGAATTAGCTATATCAGTGAGCATAGGGTTATATATACAAAAGAGATCACAATGGCACTAATGTGAATAATGGTTGTAAATCCCAAAATTGAGGTATAGATCTCTAGGTGTAAAAGCTTATAAATGTCACAATTCTATACATTTAAATTACTTCTACATTGTCAGTTGTGAATAGTAGTCTCATTAACTTATCCATCTGCTCTTCAAGACCTTAAGGCATATAGGCCAGTCCTACTTGACTCACCACAAATCAACGATAAGTTTAAGATGTTTTCAGAGTTTGGACTCATGAAGCATTTCCACTGTATTTGGCATGACTTATTGAGTACACTGATAGAAGCTGCCAAAATGTGCAGAGTGTCTTTGGCAGAAGAAAAAAACAGATGGTCCCATCAAATGGATCACGTACATGGGCATTAAATTAGATTTGAAGAGAAAAGAGTGATATCTACCTAGGGAATATGTTTTAAAGGGTTAAGTAGCTCTGTTATCATAAGCTCAATCATAAACCTTCAAGAGACTGGTTATGAATTTGAGCATATAGGCTGGATTCCAGATATTGAGAAAATGACAGGAAAGAATGTTTCATGATTAGAAACACTACAACAGAGCTGCTGGGGGCTACGAAGTGGATGACATATCACACTGGAAAAGGGCGTCAGACATGAGCAAGCAATTTTATAGGCTTCAATCAAATGCTTTAGAGACTTTATACTATAAAGCAGTGGTTCTCAACCTTCCTAATGCCACGACCCTTTAATACAGTTCCTCGTGTTGTGGTGACCCCCAACCATAAAATTATTTTCGTTGCTATTTCACAACTGTAATTTTGCTACTGTTTTGAATCGTAATGTAAATATCTGATATGCAGGATGTATTTAGGAGACCCCTGTGAAAGGGTCGTTCGACCCCCAAAGGGGTCGCGACCCACAGGTTGAGAACCGCTGCTTTATAGCATAAAGTGAACTTTTAGATCCTTCAGTCTGAACCCTTCGTTTTGCAGTGAGGAAACTGATGTCAAAAGGGGCAAGTGTTCAGTGGCAGTTCTCTTAATGACAAGGATTGTGCTCTTCTTTCTAGTATTAAACAGGAACTTGGAGTTAATAATCAAAAAGGAAAATAATCTGCTGGGTAAGACTACCTTCATATGAATTCATCCAGCACTGCTTTGCCTAATAGCCACTTTGCTTCTCGCATGCCCTCCTGGTTTAGTCATTCACGTCATAAACGCAGGAGTACTGTTCTAATTTTGGGACAGGACTAAGTCCAAAATCCAAGTTATGGTTTAAAGAAGCGGATAAAAACTCATGTGTGAGACGACACTTAATAAAGAAACACAGTGACCTGAGCATTAAAGGACAGAGCTTCCCAATTACTGTGGCCCAGTGGTTGAGTGTCGACCTATGGGCCAGGAGGTCACAGTTCAACTCCTGGTAGGAGCACATGCCTGGGTTTTGGGCTTCATCCCTGGTAGGAGGGAATGTGGAAGGCAGCCGATTGATAATTCCTCTGATCGTTAATGTTTTTGTCCCTCTCTCCCTCCCTTTTCCTCTCTGAAATCAATCTATATGTGAAAGCCTAAGTGACCATTTGACTGTTTGACCATTCAACCATTCAACTGGCAGCTATGACGTGCACTGACCACCAGGGGGCAAAAGCTCAATGCACAGGCATGGAAACATGGAACAGACTGATGAATCTCAGAGGGAAGGGGAGAGGGGGAGGGAAGGAAGAGATTAACCAAAGATCTTATATGCATACTAGAGGCCTGGTGCAGGGGTTTGTGCACTGGTGGGGTTCCTGGGCCTGGTCTGTAGGAATTGTGCCCAAACTGGTCCAGTGTAGGGTCCCTCATGCATCGGTAGGGTCCCTTGGCCTGGCCAGTGGGGATCGGGCAGAAACTGGCAGTCCAACATCCCCCGAAGGATCCTGGATTGTGAGAGGGTGCAGACCAGGTTGAGGACCCCACTGGTACACAAATATCATGCACTGGACCTCTAGTATATAATAAAGGACAGGGCTAACACAAGCCTCCTACTATTAATTGATATATCAGATGGGTCAGAGTTGATTGTTGACATCCATACTTCTCCTCCACAGCACAAAGTCACCCTGAAGAGTAACTGTCCCTTCAGGGACTGCATTTCCCAGCTGTCCTTATATTATGACCAGAATGAGAACAGACGTGATGCACGTACTATCTCTAGCCAAGAGGATTAAGAAGCAGTATACTCTTTCTTGCTGTCTATTGGCTGGAATCCGAGGCCTCTAGAGCCCTGAAATATGATGGAGCTACAAGTGGGAAAGAGCATAGGTCCCTATATAACAGCATGGAGGACAGTTTTCCAGAATCCAAGAAGATCCATATTCCATTGTTACTTTTGCAAGAAATAAACCTCAGCATGACTACATTACTGAAAGTTTGTGGTTATTTGTTAAAGCAGCTAAAATTACTGCAATTGATAAAATAGACTATTTCCTTATGTGGATGCTGTGTTGGATATGTCTGACAATGCATGATAATTGGCCACGTATTTGAATAAAGTAGGCCTATGAGAAATGTATAATGTGGTGGAATTACAGACCTGAGCATCTTGTTAGTTTTCCAGCATTTCTTTGGAGCTTCAGAGCTGATCTGTCTTTGTATATCAGAAAATAAAGCTTTACACTACAATGACAGAATTTGATGTCATTGTTTGAGTCAAAGAATATTATTAGAGTGAGATTTCCAAAGAACTATTGGAGATTACATAAACTTGAAGAATTTTTAACATGCTTCTCTGGGTCTTCCCCTTTGTTAGGGTCAAAATAGCCTCATTTGTTTGTGACCAAAAAAAAAAAAAAATCTCAAAAAAGATGATCAAGGCACTTAAGCATCCCAACAAGTAGAACACAGCCTCAAATGGTATTAAGATAGTAAAAGGCATACAGAATATCTTATCAAGACAGCAGCCTGGAGTCATATTGCCTTCATTTTACATAGGAGAAAACTGGCTTTACTTTGTAATGTCACTCAGCTAACAAATGACTGAAAAATTTTGAAACCCCTGACATTTACCTTAAAATGAGAGTTTTCCACTATGAAACACTATATCTAGTTTGAATTTATCACAAATTCTTATTTTCTTTTAGTTATCTCTTCTCTCCTTTATGTCTCAGACTAGTTTCTTTCACTGACTTATGTACATGGGGGGCTTATGCATACCTAATACAGATCTTTTCTAAGTACATAAGCTTTATATAACAACTAGAGGCCCGGTGCACAAAATTCGTGCACTTGGGGGGTGTCCCTCAGCCCGGCCTGAGCCTCTCACAGGCCGGGAGCCCTTGGGGGATGTCCAACTGATGGCTTAGGCCTGCTCCCTGCCATCAGTTGGACATCCTTAGTGCTGCCACGGAGGCAGAAGAGGCTCTTGCCACTGCTATTGCACTCACCAGCCGTAAGCCAAACTTTTGGCTCAGTGGCACTCCCCCTGTGGGAACGCACTGACCGCCAGGGGGCAGCTCCTGTGTTGAGTGTCTTCCCCCTGGTGGTCAGTGCATGTCATAGCAACTGGTTGTTCCATCATTTGGTCAATTTGCATATTAGCCTTTTATTACATAGGACTAGAAGCCCGGTGCATGACATTCATGTCAGGGTTCCCTCAGCTCAGTCTGCCCCCTCTCACAGTCCAGGACCCCTTTGGGGATGTCTGCCTGCTGGCTCAGGACAGCTCAACATCCCTGAGGGGTCCTTAGCACTGACACAAAGGCAGGAGAGGCTCCCGCCACTACCGCTGCACTCTCCAGCTGTGAGCCCGGCTTCTGGCTGAGTGACACTCCCCCTGTGGGATCCCACTGACCACCAGAGGGAAGTTCCTACATTGAGCCTGTACCAACTGGTATTCAGTGGGCATCATAGCAACCGGTTGTTCCAACATTTGGTTGATTTGCATATTAGGGTTTTATTATATAGGATGTTTACTTCTTAGTTTTTCAAAGCTGTTATAGAGAAGTATACTTTTCCTTGCCACCAAATATTCCTTTGAATAATGTAAAAGTATAACTTTAGTATGTCCATATTAAACCAGGAAAAACTTTAATGGTACACAAGAATGTTGGAGGAACTTCTCCAAGTTCCTTCTAATATCCATTCTATGAGAGATGGGATGACTTGCACAAAAACTTCTCCAAACTGGCACTGATACCTGAAATTCTTGATTTTGTGTCTTGTACTTAGTTTCTTAAGTTAGAAGGAACAGTAGTATGTCATCCATATCATCCAGTATTTTGTTGTTGTTGTTGTTGTTGTTAAATAGAGTGTGTTTGAAAATTGACATTGTCACCTTTTGCATAATGAAGGCACATGATGAGTTGTGGAGAAAAAAAATATTCAGTTTTGTTTTACTTCTAAAGTGAAAGATATCATGTTCTTAATAACATGATCTCAAGTAGAAGTAAGGAAAGTAAGAGTTATGCTTAAGTTATAAAGTGAGAAGATGCATGGATTCCTGAGCTTTAGCAATGACTTAGCTGTTGCCAAGAGCCTGGAAGCCACTACACTGAAATATTGTAAACAAACAAGAGGAAAATAGACATGTGATGGATCCATGAATGTAGGAGCAATCTAAACCTACCAAAAGGAGAGACACTCAACAACTAGATAGACAGTGTTTGTGGATGAACATCAGGCAGGCCCTATCATTGACCATCTCCTATCCTTGTATAATTAGCTCATAAGTGGAGAATTAATGACCAAAATGGAGGCTATGCATGAGCCCACTGATTCTTTTTTAATTAAATTTATTGAAGTGACACCTATATATATAAAAGCCTAAGTAACTGAATGACTGAACAACCGGTCACTATGATGCACACTGACCACCAGGGGGCAGACGCTCAATGTAGGAGCTGTCCCCTGGTGGTCAGTGCGCTCCCACAGTGGGAGCACCACTCAGCTGACCAAGGGGCATCAGATGCAGTGCTCACGGCTGGTGAGTGCTGCTGTGGCAGCGCAAGCCTCTCCTGATCAGGACTGATGATGCGAGCCCGTGGCAGGCACAGCAGGGCCATGATGAGCAGGAGCCGCAGGCATGAGCGGCAGGTGGCATTGGACTGCAGTTTTGGCCCGATTCCCGCTGGCCATTGGGGATCAGGCCAATACTGGCAGTCCGACATACCCCGAGGGGTCCCGGATTGCGAGAGGGTGCAAGCTGAGTGACACCACCAGTTCACAAATCCGTGCACCGGGCCTCTAGTTGATTAATAAAATTATATAAGTTTCAGGTGTACAATTCTATAGTGCAGCATCTATACATTGTATTGTATGTTCACCACCCCAAGTAAAGTCTCCTTCCATCACCATTTATCCCCCTTTACCCTCTTCTACCTGTCCCTACCCTCTTTCCTTCTGGTAATTACCATACTGTTGTCTGTGTCTATGGTTTTTTGTTTATTTGCTTAATCCCTTCAAGTTTTCACCCAGCCCACTGATTCTTTTTCACCAAGGCTCTTTCTCACAAATGCTTGACTATCTTTGCTGTTCTGAAATACCCAATCCTGTCAGCAGCAAAGCCCAAACCTCAGCCCTCAATATGGTACCCTCATGCAAGAAGGGCAGCCAATCATGGGATAAAATCTATTACATTAGACACCTCCTATCCCAGGACTGATAATCAGCATATTGATTTTCCTTATGTACTCTCAGTGTAAGGAAACTGAGTTATATAACACTGAGCTTTCCAATTCATGAACATTTATCTATTTACTTATTTAGATTTTTTGTATCCGCTCTCAATAAAATCTCATTCGGCTTTATTCTTATCATGCACAAAATTAGATTTATTTCTTTTTCCAGATTCATTTACAAATATCCTATTGTTGATAATAATTAATAAATAGATTGGTTTTCATTTTCTTCACACACAATCATGTCTTCTGTAATAAGAGAATTTCTCATTCTTACACCTCTGCATCTACTTTATTTTCAATTCATAGGGTCTACGGCATCCAATACAAAGCAAAAACAACATGGTGATATTAGATATTTCTTAGGGACTTTTTAAAAAGGTTTTTACCATTAAGAAAGGCTTTGGGGTGGGAGGAGAGGTCAATGGGGAAAAGGGGAACATATGTAATACTTTCAACAATAAAGGTTAAAAAATTGAATGATATTTTTAGGCTATCCTTTATTAAATAGACATGCCCTAGTTTTCTAAGAATATAAATAAGAACTGGTGTTAAAATTAGTTTAGTTTTACATTTATTAAGTTGATCATATAGATATCTTTAAGTGTATTAATAGGATGATTACATTATATATGCATATATACATATATGTAAACTTGGTCTGTTTCATACAATATGGGATTATACTGTTTTAAGATGTTTTGGATATATGTTCACAATTGAGACTGGATTCAGAAATTTTCTGGTCTCATGTAATGAGTTGGAGAGTATTTTCACTTTCTACCATTTTCTAGAAGAAGTAGAATAAAGTGAAATGATCTTTCCTTCAAAATTTTGTAGAATTTACTGTGAAAATTGACACTAGTCTGTATGGATGGATGGATGTATTTCCACACTCTCTGTTTTGTTGCATTAATCACTTTCTCTATCCTTGGGCAAATACCACACTGTCTACTGCTTAATAATAGGTTTTTACACCTTGTAAAACAACACTATGCAAATATACATATTTTATCCTTAATTAGAAATTTTTAAAATTTTTGTTAAGAATCATTTGAGCTGTGTGACCTTTATGGGAAGTTTCATGAGATTATATATTTTAATCCTCACCAGAGCATATGTTTATTGATTTTGAGATAGAGAGAGAGAGAGAAAGAGAGACTGATGTGAAAGAGAAACACTGATGGGTTGCTTCGTGTTTGAGGCCCAATCAGGAATTGAACCCACAATCTAGGTGTGTACCCTGACTGACAATGGAACCTGCAACCCTTTGGTGTATGCGTTGACACTCCAACTAACTAAGCCACCTGGCCAAGGCCTCATGAGATTATCTTTAATAGTAATTTTATTGCTGTGGTTATAATAAAACTATGTTTCCTATTTATTCTTGAGCATTCTGCAATAACTTATTTTTTTTCTAAGAATTAGTCTATTTGGTCCAAGTTTTCCAATTTAATGGCGCCAAATTGTTCATGATATTCTCTAATTATATTTTCAATCTCCTGTTTCTAATTATGTCCCCTTTTGTTGCTAATATTGTTCATTTAACAAGCAGTTTGTCGGTTTCATTATCCTTTTGAAGAAACAATTATTAAGTTTTTGAACAGCTGGTATCTATCTTTATGTTCTACCAGTATGTCATTGTTTCTAATCTTTGGTTTATTTATTGCCCTTTTATATTTCTTTTTACTTTAATTATCCCCAAATATAAACATTCATGATATTCAACTTCCCTCAGTTTACTATTATTACTGCATTCAGAATGTATTGGTTTATAATTTTAATTTATTTCATTATACTTTTATTTTACTAAATTCTAATCCTATATAATAAGAGCCCTAATATGCTAAGTGTCCAGTTGTCCAGTTGGTCGTTCAACTAATCAAAGTGTAATATGCTAATGATATGCTAAGGCAGCTCAACCACTCACTATATGTAAACTGGCCACCAGGGGGCAGACAGTTGAAGAGTCAAACAGTCGTTATGACGTGCACTGACCACCAGGGAGCAGATGCTCTGACTGGTAGGTTAGCTTGCTGCTGGGATCTGGCCGATTGAGACTGAGCGAGACAGGCCGGACATGCCATGGAGCCCTCCCACATTACCTCCCCTGTTGGCCAACCTCTTGTGTCCCTCCCTGGCCCCAATCATGCACTGGTGGGATCCCTCAGCCTGGCCAGCTCCCTCTTGCAATCCAGGACCCTTCAGGGGCTGCCAGAGAGCCAGTTTCAGCCCAATCCCATAGGTCAGACCGAGGGACCCCACTGGTGCACAAATGCATGCACTGGGCCTCCAATTATTTATAAATTTTATTGTGATTTTTAAATTAAAATATGAGTTACTTAGTGTATATTTAATTTGAAAATATAAAAACATGAAAATTATCATATAATCTTACGATAACAAGATATTTCAATCTGATAAAGAAAAAAGGAACAAAACTGATAGAATTTAATAGTTCAAACCTCTACATTTCTTAATAAAAATGTAAACTTGTCTAGAAGGACACTTAAGTTTGAAAACTTGAAATAATATTCACAAAATATAAAGTTCAATATCTTTAATATATGAAAGCTCTCACTAGTTAATAAGAACATGAGCTGAAACCGGTTTGGCTCAGTGGATAGAGCATCGGCCTGCGGACTGAAAGGTCCCAGGTTCGATTCCGGTCAAGGGCATGTACCTGGGTTGCGGGCATATCCCCAGTAGGAGATGTGCAGGAGGCAGCTGATCGATGTTTCTCTCTCATCGATGTTTCTAACTCTCTATCTCTCTCCCTTCCTCTCTGTAAAAAATCAATAAAATATATTTAAAAAAAAAAAAAAGAACGTATCAAAACAGAAAGTTAGGAAAAACATGAAAACAAACTCCCAACAAGATATATAAATGACTAATATCAATGAAAAAAGTTCTTTAAATAATCTAGAAACAAATTGAATAAAAATATATGTAATTGTAATTTATCAAATTAATAAAGCCTTTAAAAATAAAGAATTCTAATATGTCAATATTTTATTGTAAATTAGTTTAATTTTCTTGGAAGGAAATTTAGTCTATTTGGTTTTGACATGTAATATATGTCAAAACCTTGAGAATTGTGTATATCTTTTGCCTTATAAATTTAACTAAGGCAAAAATAATAATAATGAGAGAAGATCTTACTGGCAAGAATGTTCATTTTACCATATTTTTAAATATATTTTTATTAATTTTAGAGAGGAAGGGAGAGGGAGAGAGAGATAGAAACATCAATGATGAGAGAGAATCATTGATTGGCTGCCTTCTGCATGTCCCCCACTGAGAATTGAACCCACACCTGGGCATGTGCCCTTGACTAGAATCGAACTTGGGATCCTTTAGTCCACAGGCCAATGCTCTATCCACTGAGAAAACCAGCTCGGGCCATTTTACCATATTTTTAAAACAATATGGTAATTTATGCATCACATTAATATTAAAAATATTAAAATAGTGGATAATATAAATTCACCCAAGCTAGGGCTCAAGGTCATGTCTAAATGACCTCATCAACATTTATTCACTGTTAGCATGGACTGGACCTCAAAAATAATTCCATTTATTTGTGTATTATATGTTTGGGCCTACTTTAAAATGCATGGAAGTTTGCAAATTATAACTTCTAGGTGAATAGTAGGTTTTATTATTATCTAGTGATCCTCTCTATCCTCAATATATTGTGTCTTAAAGTACATTTTTATATGAATATACCCATTTATCTTTATCTTACTTTCTGTTTTCTCTATGTATCTTTTTCTATCTTTTTCCTTTCAGCTTTTTCATTTTATATGATACCGTTTAAAGCTATAGCTTTTGAAATTTCATTGAAAAATCTTTTTTTAATAACTTTAGCTCATCCACATTTATTATAATTACTAGAGGCCTGGTGCACAAAAATTTGTGCACTCGGGGGGGAGGGGGGTCCCTCAGCCCGGCTTGTGCCCTCTAGCAGTCTGGAACCCCTCGGGAGATAACGACCTGCTGGCTTAGGCCTGCTCCTGGGTGGCAGAGAGCAGGCCCAATTCCTAGGTGCAGCCCCTGGTCGGGCTCAGAGCAGGGCCGATTGGGGGGTTGGGGCACCACCCCCTGTCACACTCAAGGCAGGGTCGATGGGGAGGTTGCGGAGCCACCCCCTGTCACACACAGAGCAGGGCGCATCAGGGGGGTTGGGGCTCCGTACCCTGTCATGCACAGAGCAGGGCCCATCAGGGGGTTGAGGAGCTCCCCCCTGTCACTCACAGAGTAGGGCCAATAGGGGAGTTGGGGCACCGTACCCTGTCACTCACAGAGCAGGGCGGATCAGGGGGTTGGGGCGCTGCCCCCTGTCATTCTGATCCCGGTGCTGGGAGGCCTCTCGGCTCTGCTGATCCTGGTGCTGGGAGGCATATTACCCTTTTACTATATAGGATAGAGGCCTGGTGCATGGGTGGGTGCCAGCTCGTTTGCCCTGAAGGGTGTCCTGGATCAGGGTGGGGGTCCCCACTGGGGTGCCTGGCCCGCCTGGGTGAGGGGATGATGGCTGTTTGCAGCTGGTCACACACCCTTCAGGGTGGGGGTCCCCACTGGGGTGCCTGGCCATCTGGGTGAGGGGCTGAGGGCTGTTTTCAGGCTGGGGGTGACTGAAGCTCCTAACCACTCCTTTTTTCCTTTTTTTTTTTTTTTTTAATTCTGGTCCAGCTTTAGCTTGAGGCTTGGCTCCAGCTCTTAGGCCGCCTCTGCTGCTAAAAGTAGGTTTCTGGCCTTTGCATACAATGTTGCGATCCTGCTGGCTGAAGTTGGGCGGTGTTTGTTACAGTGTTTGAAACTGCCAGCTCAGAGGCCTGCAGCGGCAGGCGGGGAACGTTGGTTTCCTCCGTCACTGAGGCAACCAAGCCTCATGTTAGTTTCAAGCTGCCTGGCTGCCGGCCGCCATCTTGGCTGACAGTTAATTTGCATATCTCGCTGATTAGCCAATGAAAAGGGTAGCGGTCGTACGCCAATTACCATGTTTCTCTTTTATTAGTGTAGATTATTTTGGAATTCCTTCCATTGCAATCTTTTAAACTTCTTTTTCTCACTTTTTTGGGGATGAACAAGATATTGATTCTAATAATGGACTTTGTAGCCTCGTCCTGAATCTGCTACTTAGTAGCTTTAAGAAATTACATGTCACACTCACTTGATCTATAAAATGAGGATAGTGGTAAAGGCATAAAGTTGTGTTGAAGGATTCAGTGAATTATAATGTGTAAAGTGATTAGGCTGTGCCTGGGTTGTACAATTACAATTCTTTCTCTTTTATAACTTTTTCATTTTGTTTGTTTGCCTATTTTATTTTCCATATTTCCCGCTACTGATTTAAAATTTAAGCTCCCTAAATCAATTTTTTAGTGACTGCCTCTAAAATTTTCCATAGATGTTTAACTTAATAAATTTAAAAAACAAATAAACCCTTTCTAGTTTGTTTATTTTTACTGCTAACTAGTATTTCATTGTATGAATCACCAAAATTTGATTATACATAATCTATTAAACATATTCTTATTTTAGTTTTTGGTTATTGTGAATAAGTCAATTATTAACATCAAGTATAATTGTTTTGAGGATATGTATTTTCTTTATCTTAGTAAAATTTCTGAGTGTGGAATTGCAGAGCAATTGGGTAGGCACATATTTATGTCATAAAATATTTCAGACTGTACATTTTTTCTTGTAATGTCTATGTCAGGCTTTGTTATTACAGTCATGATAGCTTCATAAAATTAATTGAGGAGTGTCCTGTTCTCCCCCATTTTGAAAACATTTGTGTAAAAATGGACATTATTCATTTGATAGGGTTCAGTAAGTGTATCTCAGTCTGGATATTTTTTTTTCAGAAAGATATAGTATTATAATTATGCTAATATTTTTAATAATAAAGACTTGCTGGTTTCTATTTCTCCCAGTGTCTGGTTAATATAATTTTTTCAAAGCCTTTGTAAGTTATCTGATTTCTTACTGACATTAGTTTTAGATATTTTCTTATTCTTACAAGGTCTATAAAATGTGTTATAATACTGCTAATTTTTTTCTATATTTTTTAATCTTTTGAAATGCACTAAGTCTTGTTTAAAGCCCAGGATTCAGTATATCAGTGACTGTTTCATGTACCCTTAAAAAAAAGTTTTTTTAAAACGTATCCTTCAGTTACTGGGTGTAATGTTCCGATCTTCTATATCCTTATTGATTTCTTGTCTGCTTGGTCAAACCATTCCTGAGAGAAGAGTCAAAATCTCTAATTCCAGCTTTAAATTTGGTCTATTTCTCTCTGTAGTTCTATGAGCTGTGCTTCATATTTTTTGACCTTGATTTGTATTTTGGCACATACACATTTAGGATTGTATGTTTACCTGTTGAGTTTAACTTTTTATCTGTATAACATATCCCCTTCTATCTCTGCCAATACTTCTTATCTGGAAATATACTTAGTTTGCAGCACATTTAGCACTTTGTATGCTTTCATAAATTTCATTATTTTCATATGCTTAATGTTTTCATAGTAGTAGAATATACCTTAGTTTTTCTGTTACTTTAAACCTAGTTGTATCTTATTTTAAAGCAAGTCTCATAGATTGCATTTTGTTGCTTCTTACTTTTTTAGTCCAATAATCTCTAATCTTTAATCAGAGTGTTTGATTCATTTACATTTAATGTAGTTATTGATATATTTTGGATTAATTCTACAATCTTTCTACTTGTTTAATCTCTGTCCTATCCATTGTTGCTCAGTTGTTTGTATCGTATGCCTTCTTTTGGGTTAAATAAATGGACATATTTATTTTCTTGCCTGTTATAATTTCTACAGAATATGCAAGGATGCTGGTTAGTATGGGTAATCAGTTATAATAAGTCGGGTTAATGTCTTTTTTTTAAAGAATGTTGAATTTTGTTAAAACACAAAGTTAATTTTTTGGCATCATTACTCAATTTTGTTGTAGCTTACTTTTAGGCTTTGTTAAGAAATATTACAGTAAATTTTGGGGCATCATTGTTACCCCTAAGGTATAACCATGCTGGTATTATCAGCTGAATTCTGAAGGTGTTAACAAGGTCCTTCCATTAAAATTGGGTCAGAGTACCAGCATTTCCTAGAACTGTGCAATGTCTCGGTTCCACTCTCAAAATTTTCGCAGCCACTCTCTGCTAGGCAATGCAGAATTTCACCCTCGCCTTAAGCAAGCAACTCATGAGATTCTCTCTTCATTGCTTCCTCCTCCTGGCAACCTGTCCTGCAAATTTCAGCTGTTTCAGTAGCTTTGAACTATGTTCTCAGCCTTCTCATGCCTGTGAGACCATGATGCCCTGCTTTAGCTCTACTTTTTTTGCATTTGGGAGTCTCTCCCTCGGCAGAGAGTTGAGGTGAATATGGTGCTCACTACATGTGTTCCCTTCTCTCTGGGATAACAGTCCCGAGTTGCCTATAGTTTAATGTTTGAAAACAGTTTTTTCAGACATTCTACTGTTTCATAACTGTTCATGGAAGGAAGTTTACTACAACAGTTAGTTCTTGAATCATGGATGGAAGTTGAAGCCTCCTTTAAAAATATTTTCGCTTTAAAAAAATATTTTCTTTTTGTCTTCATTTTGTATCATTATAAATTTTTAAATTCATTTTATTTGGGTGCTTCCTGAAGCTGTGGTTTTATATTTTTCATCATGAAATAGCTGGAAAATGTTCATATATTATTCCTTCAAATATTGCCCTTCATTGATTCTCTCTATTCTTACCAGGGACTCTTATAGTATACTAGAGGCCCAGTGCACAAAAATTTGTGCACTCTCGGGTTGGGGTGGTGTCCCTCAGCCCGGCCTGTGCCCTCTCGCAGTCTGAGACCCTTTGAGGGATGTTCACCTGCTGGCTTAGGCCTGCTCCCCAGGGGATTGGGCCTAAGCTAGCAGCCAGACATCCCTCTGGCATCCCGGGAGCCCTCAGAGGATGTCCACTTGCCAGCGGAGATCAGGCCTAAGCTGCAGTCGGACATCCTTAGTGCTGCTGAGGAGGCAGGAGAGGCTTCTGCCACCACCGCTGTGCTGGCAGCCATCAGCCTGGCTTGTGGCTGAGCAGAGCTCCCCCTTTGGGAGCGCACTGACCACCAGGGGGCAGCTCCTGCATTGAGTGTCTGCCCCCTAGTGGTAAGTGCGTCAAAGTGACCAGTCATTCCCAGTAGTTCTGCTGTTAGGATCAATTTGCATATTACCCTTTTATTATATAGGATAGAGGCCTGGTGCACGGTTGGGGGCCAGATGGTTTGCCCTGTAGGGTGTCCAAGATCAGTGTGGGGGTCCTGATGGGGTGCCTGGCCAGCATGGGTGAGGGGCTGATGGCCGTTTTCAGGCTGGCCACACCCCCCAGTGACCCAAGCTCCCATCCTCTCCTTTTTTTCTTTTTTTTCCTGGAATTTATTTATTGTCTATAATTGAAACTTTGTATCCTTGAGCAGAAGCCAGGCCACTGGAAGCAGGTATCTGGGATTTATTTATCTTTTATAATTGAAACTTTGTAGCCTTGAGCGGAGGAGAGACCCGGCCAGGGCAGGCGGGAAGCTTGACTTCCTCCATCGCCAGAGGCAACCCAAGCCGTCTGCTCATTCCAGCTCCATGGCTGCCGCCATCTTAGTTGGATTAATTTGCATACTCGCTCCTGATTGGCTTCTGGGTGTGGCTTTGGCATAGCGGAGGGATGGTTAATTTGCATGTTTCCCTTTTATTATATAGGATTATGTTAAAATTTCCTTTTCTCATCCAATATTTCAGCTGATTTAAGTTGCTTGCCAGGTCAGCAATACCAATACTTTTTCATTCCTGAGGGATCTGGAGCTTTTGTTGTCTTGCTCTTATCTTGCCGTGGTTGCTGTGATTGCCTGCTTACTCTATTGTGGGCATGAAAGTACATGCTTATGAGACTTGATCCTGTAAGCCAACAATATAGTCCTCGGTGTATAGTGTTTAAAAACTAAGAGAAGTATGTAGCAGGGAACATGTGCTTCTTATCACAGCAAAATAACAGAAATGTGGAACAGATAATAGATGGCATTGAAACCAAAATCAAAAATCTAGAAACAACCCAAATACTTTTCAATGGGAGATTAGACAAACAATTATGTTATATGAACAATGAAATATTCTATATGAGTGCCTATGCATTATCTAGAGCTATAATGTTTGCATGCTTATTGGATAGTTAATACTAAGTGAAACAACAAATTTCAGAAGGCCCAATACAGCTTAGTATCATTTATATAAAGCTCAAAAATAAGCAGAAATAACATTATATTTTGGGAAGGATAGGTTGTAGGTGTTCACAGCACAACAACCCTCCCATTGAGAAGAATGTGAAGATTCAGATACGCAATACACATAAAACACTTAAATATGCCATAGAGCTGTAGAAGCAATAAGAACTAAAGAGAGTCAAATTCTAAAGAAGAGACCATCTTTCAGGAGTGGAATGAGGAGCTGGGCTAGCTGTGGAGTCCATTTTCAATCCTGGGCATGTGTCAGGTACTAAGAATCTGAACTGGACCCAGACAAAGCACTACCCTGGGAAGAGGAAAATATGCAGAGATTTTATTGTGAATGATATTCTTATATTTTCTTATACTACTCTATAGTTTTCAATATATTCATTTAAATGTTTATTACATAGTACTCTTTCTAAATAAATTTTGATAGTTTTAAAACTATTAGTCTTGATCATTTTACTTTGTCTATTAACAGACTCATTTTGTTTTCCCCTTAATTCACTTAAATATGAAGAAATTTTTAAATATTCTAAATTCATTTGAGTAAAGTTGTCCATTCCTTTGTTCCCTTTGAATGTGACAATTCTATTTCCATTTCCCTAATTTCTTCTTTACTTATTTTCTTTTTTCTCTTAAGGATATCACTTCTTCTTGGAAGCCATCTCTAATCCCTCAAGTCTTAGTTGGAACTATACTTTCTTTGTCTTCCTATATTGTGCTACTAGAGGCCCAGTGCTCAAAAATTTGTGCACTCTGGGGGGGGGGGCGGGGGGGCGGGGGTGTCCTTCAGCCCAGCCTGCACCCATTCACAGTCCAGGAGCCCTTGGGGGATGTCCACCTGTCGACTTAGGCTCACTCTCCGGGGGATCAGGCCTAAGTTTGCAGTCGGACATCCTTCTGGCAGCCAGGGAGGCCTAGGGGCATGTCCAACTAAAGGCTTAGGCCCCCAAGGGATCGGGTCTAAACCGTTAGTTGGACATTTTTAGTGCTGCCATGGAGGTGGGAGAGGCTCCTGCCATCACCACTGCGCTGGCCAGCCATGAGCCAGCTTCTGGTTGAGTGGCACTCCCCATATGGAAGTGCATTGACCACCAGGGGGCAGCTCCTGCATTGAGTGTCTGCCCCCTGGTGGCCAGTGAGCATCATGGCAACCGGTAATTCTGCCATTCAGTCAATTTGCATATTAGCCTTTTATTATGATTATATAGGATGTCCCTATTTTCCCCCTTTTGCCCCCTCTACCCAGCTCTTGCCCCCCACTTCTCTCTGGCCATCACCCTGTGTCCATGGGGTTGTGCAAATATTTTCTTTGGCTAATCCCTTCTTTAAATAAACTTCTTTAAATTTTTATTTTCAGATAAGTGCTTATAACTGCACTATTATATATTTTCTATTATATCATTTAGAATTAAGATATTTTTTAATTGAACCCTTGTAAATTTTAGCACAATTTAATAAATTCTGCTAGAAGCAATTAGGAGATTTTTCATGTAATGCAGATACATTTCAATTAATATTTTATTAATTTTTAAGTTTCTAATATTTTAATTTGAAATAATCTCATACATGTAAAAAAATCTATAAAATACTATAGCTTATTATATTACCCTTCACCCAATTTCTTAGGTGTTAATAATTTAAACATAACCATTATACAACTAACAAAATTTGGAATATATTTTTCTTATAATCTCTTTAATGTTTCTAACTCCATTTACTTTATTTTTGTTAATCTTCACCCAATGATATTTTTCCACTGAATTTTAGAGAGAGTGAAAGGAAAGGAAGAGACACATTGATTGGTTGCCTCCTGCACATGCTCTGATAGGGACTGGGGATCAAGCTAGCAACTGAGGTACATGCCCTTGACTGGAATCGAACCGGGGACCCTTCAGTCCATGGAAAAATGTTCTATCCACTGAGAAAAACAGGCTGCAGCTTAATTCATTTACATTTAATCTATATGTGTCCTTATATTTAAAGTGGGTTTTGTTTTTGATTCACCCTCATAATCTGTCTTTTAATTGGTGCATTTATGCCACTGACTTTCAGAGTGCTTACTGATAGAGTTACTACCATATCAGGCGGCTGCTGGGGGCTTCTGGGGCGGGCGTGCCTTGCCGCCCTGGGACCCGCCAATGGGGTCCCCAGCAGCCGGCCTGCCCTGCCTGTAGTATGTAAATTAGCCACCTTCTTTGTTGGAGGTTAATTTGCATATCACGCTTATTAGCCAATGGGCGGCGTAGCGAAGATACAGTCAATTACCATGTTTGTCTATCATTAGATAGGATACTTTCCCCATTATTACACTCACTATCACAATTGTCTGTTACCTTGTCTTCATGCCATTAGCCTGTGAGCAAATATTGAGTCTTGTTCTCAGTTGTATTTTTAGTGACTAAGAAGGTGCCTGGCACAAATTGTGTGCTTGATATTTGTTTAATTGATTTGTTAATTGCTGTTTTCCTTGCTTGTTTTAGGGCTGAGGTGAAGCATTTGATTATTCATTTTTCCATGTAAAATGGTAATCACTTGCACTTTGAAGTAAGGTTTGGCCCACGTATGACCAAAATCAGGCCCAGTGAATATAAAATATAAATGTTTGTGTCGAGAAAGTTGTTTAATACAACATTCTGGGAGGTCTCCATGAGAATCTATGAGAGAAATGCCTTTCCAATTTCCCACCTCAAAGATCTGTATTTCTGCTAAACAACTGTTTTTTTTCTCGTCTTAGGAAGAGTATGACACAGGAAGCTGTGTTTTCTGCTTCACCTTTTTTGGGGAAGCTTAAATCCAATTGCAGAGTACCTCCACCAAAAGTACAACTTATATTATCATTGTGTTTATTAATTTAATTGCTGTTTTTCTTTTGTATTTGTACCCTTATTTTTCCCTCTTGTCCATATCTTTACATTGTATTTTACATTGTCGAAACATTGTATGTTTCCCTCAAAACTACCTTAAATCCCTTTTAACCATGCAAGGTAAATTATCATCAGGGTAGTATAGTATTATTGACGAAATTCCCAGCACTTCAACCTATTTTAAATGCTGCTAGCAGATTTGTCTTTCAGTAATACTTATACAATGATGTCTTGATTCTGCTTAATATACTTCAGTGATTTCCCCTTGCTTCTGAGACACTAGCTTCTTAAGAAGTTGCACTTGGATCTTCATGGCATCATTACTCCATGCACTTTTGATATGTGATAATTTAAGCACATCATGTCATTTGACAGAACAATTTGGAAAATAAAATATACAAATAAATTTTTATGACAATATACTGGTTTATCTTTCCACCAAAATTATAAAGTAAAACATTTTCCTTTCACAATAGTGAGCTTAGGCATAGCTATTCTTGTTTGTTTATTTTGTGTGTTTGTTTTTCAACAATGATATATATTGAACTGTGTTTGGCAAGAAGTGGAAATTCTAGAAAGTTTATCCGATGGTGCTCAAAACAGGGAGCAAGAGAGAGCATGAAGATATAACCATCAATTATTCAACTGATCATTTTAACATGCTACTCCTTATATATGTAAGTTGAGTCCTGGAAAACTACACCTGCAATCCCCAAGTTTGAAGCCCTTTAAATGAAAGAAAAGTGTTAAATTATTCCAGAAAAAAAATTAATATTTTCAGGACTTAAGTCTAATCTTTTCTACTGTGTCACCCCCTTTCTTTTTCTTCCTACATTTAAAACAAAAACTGTGTCACTTCTGGTAATTACAGAAAATCATGGCTTGAGAAAAATAACTCTGTTCTTCTCACTAGTGGCTTGAAAAGAAATTATGAGTTTTGTTATAAATTGTTATATCCCTACATCAAAGTGACAAATTCATTTGATTCTGCCTGACTAATAGAATCAGAAAATAGATGTGAAAGAGCATTTTGCAGAGCAACTTTTGGATGGGAGGATTCAACTTCCTTATAAGTCAGTTATAAAGATCTTAATTTGAGAAAAATCATAAGCTACAATAGGTCTGAAACAAGGGTAGAATAATCCCAGTTCAGATCAGTATGAAATTACATAGTACCATATGATCGCACTTATATGATCTCACTTATATGTGGAATTTAATGAATAAAATAAACTGACGAACAAAATAGAAACAGAGGCATGGATACATGAAACAGACAGCTGTCAGAGGGAAGAGGTGTCTGTGTGTGTGTGTGTGTTTGTGTGTATGTATGTGCATGTGTGTATGTCTGTGTGTGTGTGTGTGTGTGTGTGTGTGTGTGTGTGTGTGTGTGTAGGGGGACTGAATAAGAGAAGGTGATGAGATTAGCCAAAGAACATAACCCATAGACAACAGTGTGGTGATGGCCAGAGGGAAGGGAGGGTGGAGGCTGGGAGGAGGTGAGGGAATGGGATGGGGGAGTGAGGACATCTGTAATAGTGTCAACAATAAAAATAAAGTTTAAAAAAAGAAAATATAGTGCACCATTTGAAACAACATCATACATTTACACTGTGATTTCTAAGATATTTATTTAAATATAAGGTACATTAAAGTGCACTTCATGTATATATATTTGCTTAGCCAACAAACATTTTCTCAGACTATTAGGTGTGCCATAAAATTGTCTCCTTTGAAATGACACACATATATAGTACCTGCCAAATTGAATGCCATATGTTGGTAAGAGATACTTATAAATGCATTTATGTACATTTGTTATCTTCTCTGCCATATCAAAGTTTTCTCTACATGATACAGAAAGATTTCTAACATAAAGCTTAAAATTCAATTGTATATATTCCAAATAGATTGGAAGTAGGGACCTTTAAGTCTAGTTTTTCATATCCCTGATTTACCTACTTAAAACCTAAACTCAACTGCATTGCCAGATAGGACTGCAGGAAGGTGGTAAATAAGTTCTAATTAAATTAAAGTGTGTGTTTTTAACTCCATGAAATGTTGCCCTTTTTTCACCCATGCCATCTGGCAGTTGACACCACCACTACAATGAAATTGCTTTGCGAATAGCCTTCAACTTGCTATTTCTGTTTCTTTCTTTTTTAACATATATTTTCTTTTAATAATTATTTATTGTTGAAAGTATTACATATGTACCCTCGTTTTCCCCCATTGACCCCTTCCAGCTTGCCACCACTACACCCCACCCCTCACCCCCTGCCCCAGGCCTTCATCACCCTATTGTCTGTGTCTATGGGTTATGTATATATGCATAGAAGGTCTTTGGTTGGTTACCTCCCATCCACCCACCCTCCCCCACCTTCCCTCTGAGATTCTGCACTCTGTTCTATGCTTACATGTCTCTGGATCCACTCTGTTCATCAGCTTATTTTATTACTTAGATTCCACATGTGAGTGAGATCATGTGATACTTTCTCTGACTGACTTATTTCACTTAGCATGATACTCTCCAGGTCCCTCCATGCTGTCACAAAGGGTAAGAGATTTTTCTTTTATATTGCTGCATAGTATTCATGGTATAAATGTACCACAGCATTTTTATCCACTCATTTCCTGATGGGCACTTAGGTTGTTTCCAGATCTTAGCTGTTATAAATTGTGCTGCTATGAACATAGGGGTGCATACATTCTTGTTGATTGGTGCTTTGGGTTTCTTAGGATATATTCCTTGAAGTGGGATCACTGAGTCAAATGGCAGTTCCATATTTAACTTTTTGAGGAAACTCCATACTGTTTTCCATAATGGTTTCACCATTCTACATTCCCACCAGCAGTGTACTAGGGTTCCCTTTGCTCCACATCCTCACCAGAAATTATTTTTGCTAATTTGTTGATGGTAGCCATTCTGACAGGTGTGAGGTGATACCTCATTGATGTTTTAATTTGCATTTCTCTGATGATTTGCATCCTTTTGAGGATTTGATTTTATATGTCTCTTGGCCATCTGTATGACCTCTTTGGAGAAGTGTCTATTTAGGTCCTTTGCCCATTTTTTAATTGTATTGTTTGTATTCCTTTTATTAAGTTGTATGAATTCCTTATATATTTTGGATATTAACCCTTTATCAGATATATCATTGCCAAATATGTTCTTCCATACAGTGGGCTCTCTTATCATTTTGTTGATCGTCTCTTTTGCTGTACAGAAGGTTTTTTTTTTATTTTGATGTAGTTCCATTTATTTATTTTCTCCTTAGTTTCTTTTAGTAGATGTATCTGTAAACATATTGCTATGAGAGATGTCTGCCAATGGTTTCTTCTAGGATTTTTTTTTTTTTGGTTTCACAACTTATATTTAAGTCTTTTATCTATTTTGAGTTCATTCTTGTGTATGGTGTAAGTTAGTAGTCTAGTTTCATTTTTTTTTTTTTTGCTTGTATCTGTCCAATTTTCTCAACACCATTTATTGAAGAGACTGTCTTGACTCCATTGTATGTTCTTGTATCCTTTGTCAAATATTAATTGAGTGTAATGGCTTGGGTCGATTTCTGGGTTCCCTGTTCTGTTCCATTGATCTATAAGCCTGTTCTTGTGCCAGCAACAGGCTGTCTTCATTACAGTGGCTTTGTATTATAGCCTGAAATCTGGTATAGTGATTTCTCCAAATCTGGTATAGTGATTTGTTTTTCTTTCTCAAAATTGCTGCAGATACAACTTAAAGAAATAGAAAGAGAACAACAAGAATATACCAGAGTCAGTAGAAGGAAAGAAATAGTAAAGATTAGAGCAGAAATAAATAATAAAGAGACTTAAAAAAATACAAAAAGTCAAAGCAACCAAGAACTGTTCTTTGAAAAGACAAACAAAATTGATAAACCGTTAACCAAACTCATCAAGAAACAAAGAGAGAGGGCTCAAATAAATAAATGAAATCAGAAATGAAAGTGGAGAAGTAACCACTGACATCACAGAAATACAAAGGATTGTAAGAAAATACTATGAACAGCTATATGCCAACAAGCTGGGCAATGTGGATGTAATGAAAAAATTCCTAGAAAAATACAACCTCCCAAAACTTAATCAGGAGGAATCAGAAAGCCTGAATAGGCCAATAACAACTGATAAAATAGGAGCAGTAATAAAAGTCGCTAAGCAAGCAAAAGCCCAAGTCCCGATGGCTTGACAGGGGAGTTTTACCAAACATTCAAAGAAGAACTAACACTTATACTCCTCAAACTTCTTCAAAAAATTGAAGAGGATGGAACACTTCCAAACTCTTTTTATGAAGCCAGCATTATCCTAATTCCAAAACCAGATAAAGACACTACAAAAAAAGAGAATTGCAGGCCAATATCCCTGATGAACATAGGTGCTAAAATCCTCAACACCATATTAGCAAATCGCATCCAGCAATATATTAAAAATATCATACACGTGACCAAGTGGGATTTATTCCAGGATGAAAGGCTGGTACAATATTTGCAAACAAATAAATGTGATACATCACATAAACAAATTGAAAGACAAAAATCACATAATCATATCAATAGATGCAAACAAGCATTGGACAAAATCCAACACCCTTTTTTGATAAAAACTCTCAGTAAAGTGGGAATAGAGGGAGTATGTCTCCAAATGATAAAGGCCATATATGACAAACCTCCAGCCAAAATCATACTCAATGGGCAAAAACAAACACTATTTCCTCTAAGACAGGAACAAGACAGGGATGTCTGCTTTCACCACTCTTATTCAACATAGCACTGGAAGTCCTAGCCACAGTGATCATACAAGAAGAATAAATAAAAGGCATCCAAACTGTAAAGGAGGGAGTAAAACTGTGATTATTCACAGATGACATATTGACATAGAAAACACTAAATACTCCACCAAAAATCTACTAAATTTAATAAATTAATTTGGCAATGTAGCAGGATACAAAATCAACACCCAAAAAACAATGGCTTTTTTATACACCAATAATGATTCTCAGAAAGAGAAACTAAACAAGCAATTCCATTTACCATGACAACAAAAAAATTAAGATACTTAGGAATAAACTTAACTACGGAGGTAAAAGACCTATACTCAGAAAGCTACAGGATGTTGAAAAAAGAGATAGAAGAAGATATATACTAGTGAAAGAATATACCGTGTTCATGGATTGGTAGGATCAACATCATTAAAATGTCCATACCACCCAAGGCAATCTACAGATTCAATGCAGTCCATATTAAAATAGCAATGGCATATTTCACAGAGCTAGGACAAATACTCCAAAAAATTATATGGAATAAAAAAATACCCCAAATACTTGCTATTTTGTATTAATATTGTCTAGTCTATTCCAGTTCCGATTATAAATATTTGCAATCTTTGCAGAATTGGATGTCCTCAAGTAATCCAAATCATCTTGCTTAAATTCTTTTATCCCACTTTGTTCCATATTCCTTCTTGCTGCTGGTTTCATTGCTCAATCTGTCACTTGAGTTCCTCCTCCTTTGCCATCCCAGGAATCCTTCTCTGATTTCCTGGCATTCTCTTGAAGATCTCATTATGTGCTTTCTGTTACAGGCTCATGATTTTCATCACTATGTTTCTCCACTGCTCACTTACCTGAGAGCTAAACCCAGAGAAATTGGCCATCTTCCCTACTCTTTCCAACCAAGTTTCTGTTTAAACATGTTCCAAGTGGCCTTGCTATCTCCCTGACTATGCTAAACTTGAAGCTCCCTGCAGCCCCCACAGAATGAATAGCGCTGCTAGCCACCTCTTATCTAAGTGAGAAGTCACCGCTCCTCTTTGGCACCAAATGGTTCTGATACTATTCAAAGAGCTCCATGTCATTCTGTTCTGTCCTTGGTTGGTATAGGGATTGTAGTTTCCTTGGGCTTTTACTTTCACTTAACTTTCTCAAACTACAATGTCTTATAACTGATTTGTAAGGAATTTGCATTGCTTCTTTCCAATATGCTCTGCAAAGTTCTAGCAGCCAGTTTAACCAGGTGATGCACTTTTCTATAAAATCTTCTAGTTCTTTACATATGTCTCAAACTCAGGTATTTTCATTTACATTTTCCATGGCTTACATTGTTCTCTGGTTATATATTGTTTGTTATTATACCTATTAGAGGAGTAATGTATACTTTCAGTTTAGAAATAGAAATTAATAGTTTCCCATTATAAAATGACAATGACTTTGTACATCACCTGTTCCCAGCACCTCTATTAAAGGGACCATGATGTTTAATGATTTGAGCCCACTCTCATATGGGCTGCCTTTCTCTTCGGAATAGAATTCACTCTGAAAGTGTAGTCCATTTGTAGTATGTTTTCTTGTCTATAAGTGCCCATCTGCAGATGAGTGGATTAAAAAATTGTGGTACATCTACACAATGGAATACTACACTGCAGTTAAAAAAGAAGGAATTCTTACCATTCAAAATAGCATGGATGGAACTGGAGAACATTATGCTAAGGGAAATAAGCCAGTCAGAGAAAGATAAATATCTCATGATCTCATTCATTTATGGAATATAATTAACAACATAAACAGATGAACAAAAACAGATCCAGAGACAGAAGCATCAATCAGATGCTCAAACCTCAGAGGGAAGGTAGGGTGGGGGTAAAGGGGAAAGATCAACCAAAGGACTTGGATGCATGCATATAAGAATAACCAATGGACACAGACACCAGGGGGGTGAGGGCATGAGTGGGGGGTGAGGGGGCAATGGGGGGATAAGGACACATATGTAATAACTTAATCAATAAAGAAATTAAAAAATAAATAAAAGAAAAAGAGATTTTTAAATTAAAAAAAAAGAATGTGGCAGGCAACAAGATAGACATGACCAATGGAAGTTTAAAATATTCTTCTGGTATTTGTTCTATCCTAGGCTAAATATCAATTTCTGAGATGATCTGATTGTAATTTACACTAGAGGCCCAGTGCACAAAATTCGTGCACTGGGGTGGGGGTGGGGTCCCTCAGGCAGCCTGCATCCTCTCCAATCTGGGACCCCTTGAGGGATGTCTGACTGCCGGTTTAGGCCCGATCCCTGGGATCAGGCCTAACCAGCAGTTGGACATCCCTCTCACAATCTGGGACTACTGACTCCCAACTGCTCACTTGCCTGCCTGCCTGATCACCCCCTAACCGCTCCCCTGCCAGCCTGATCGATGCCTTACTGCTCCCCTGCCAGCCTGATTACCCCCAAATGCCCTCTTGCTAGCCTGGTCACCCCCAACTGCCCTCCCCTTCTGTCCCGGTCACCCCTAACTACCCTCCCCTGCTGACCCGGTTGCCCCTAACTGCCCTCCCCTGCAGTTCTGGTCACCCTCAACTACCCTCCCCTGCTGGCCATCTTGTGGCTGTGGGCGCCACCATCTTTGAGGCCATGACAGTTAATTAGCATATTCCCTCCTTATTGGCTGTGGGTGTTGCCATATTTGTAACAGCATGAGGTCAATTAGCATATTCCCCTCTTTATTAGATAGGATACCCAGACTATACTGTCCACAACCCTGTGTGTACTTGTTCCCAAAGAAAATGATTGTGAAAATCTCTTAATATCTGGAAGTCTATGTGTGTGCATTTTTTATTGATTTTTAAAGAGGGAGGGAAAGAGAGATTGAAGAAGAAGCAGAAGAAGCAGGAGGGAGGGGGAGAGAGAGAGAGAGAGAGAGAGAGAGAGAGAGAGAGAGAGAGAGAGAAAGAGAGACATCTATGTGAGAGAGAATATCGATTGGTTGCCTTCCATATGTGCCCTATAGGTATAGAACCTACAACCTAAGTATGTGCCTTGACCTAGAACCAAACCCAACATCTTCTGGTACACAGTGATGCTCCAACCATGAGACATACCAGCTAGGGCTGTGTGTGTATTTTTAAAAACTGAAATTAATTTTTTTTCATAAATTTAATAAAATTAATTTAACAATGGAAATATTATTCAAAAGATAACCGAAGAGTAGTAAACCATTTTTATGACAGTGGTAAGATATTTTTCTGGTTTTTTAATCAGATTAAAGGGATTAATAATGACAGCGATGTGTTAGAATAAATGTGAGCATTTTCTCAGAATTCTATTGAAATTAACAAAAACATTATTCATTGACTGTTATAGTCATTAAGACATCAGGGTCACAATATAACATCCATTAGTCAGTGTTTTGCAGCCCCAAAGACAAAATAATAAAATCACACTGAACATAGTTGATTTAGAATGAGGGAGACATTTACCAAAAAACAATAAAAATAATTTAAAAATATTCAATAAGTTTGAGAAACATTTCATTGTCAATTATAACACAAAAGGTAAAATGTATTATACTTAAAAAATCAACTAGCATTACCCACGCTGATGTTAAGTTTCTCTGAGCACAAACATTTACTAAAGACTATTCCTTCTCTAAAATTCAGTGTCAGGACTTTTTATTTGATTAAGACTAATATTCTGTTAATTGTAATTAGCAATGAGAACCATAAAAATATTTTTTCATCTTCATTTAAAATAGATATTTTCAGCCCAGCTGTTGTGGCCCAGTTGTTGACCATCAACCTATTAACAATGAAGTCACAGTTTGATTCCTGGTCAGGGCACATGCCCAGGTTGTGAGCTTGATCCCCAGTGGGGGCTTGCAGAAAAAAGCCAATCAGTAATTCTCTCTCATGACTGATGTTTCTATTTCTCTCTCCATTTCTCTTCCTCTCTGAAATCAATACAAATATTTAAATTAAATAAAATAAAACAGATTTCCAGAATATAGACCAACATGCACTGCTCTGTGCATATTTGTATAGTATCTAAAACTAGAGGCCCTGTGCATGAAATTCATGCACTCAGCAGAGGAGGGGTCCCTAGCCAGGCCTGTGCCCTCTCACACTCCAGGGGAATGTCTGATTGCCGGCTTAGGCCTGGGAGCAGGCCTAAGCCGGCAGTCAGACATACTTAGCGCTTCCATAGAGAGGCTCCCACCACTGCCACTGTGCTCGCCAGCCATGAGCCTGGCTTAGGGCTTCTGGCTGAGCGGTACTGCCCCTGTGGGAGCGGACTGACCACCAGGGGGCAATTCCTGCATTGAGTGTTTGTATCCTGGTGGTCAGTGTGTGTCATAGCAACCAGTTGTTCCACTGTTCAGTCGATTTTCATATTATCCTTTCATTATTTACTAGAGGCCTGGTGCAAAAAATTTGTGCACTAGGGGGGTCCCTCAGCCCAGCCTGTGCCCTCTTGCAGTCTGGGATCCCTCAGGGGATGTCCACCTGCTGGCTTAGGCCCGCTCCCCGGGAGATCAGGCCTAAGCTGGCAGTCAGACATCCCTCTGGCAGCCCGGGAACCCTCAGGGGATGTCCACTTGCCAGTGGGGAGCAGGCCTAAGCTCCAGTCGGACATCCTTAGCGCTGCTGAGGAGGCGGGAGAGGCTCCCACAACCAACACTGCGCTGGCATCCGTCAGTCTGGCTTGTGGCTGAGCAGAGCTCCCCCTGTGGGAGCACACTGACCACCAGTGGGCAGTTCCTGCGTTGAGCTTCTGCCCCCTGGTGGTCAGTGTGTGTCATAGTGATTAGTCATTTCCAGTTATTCTGCTGTTAGGGTCAATTTGCAGATTACCCTTTTATTATATAGGGTAGAGGCCTGGTGCACGGGTGGGCGCCGGCTGGTTTGCCCTGAAGGGTGTCCCAGATCAGGGTGGGGGTTCCCGCTGGGGTGCCTGGCCAGCCTGGGTGAGGGGCTGAGGGCCGTTTTCAGACTGGCCACACCCCCTTCAGGGTGGGGGTCCCTGCTGGGGTTCCTGGCCAGCCTGGGTGAGGGGCTGAGGGCCGTTTTCAGGCTGGCCATGCCCCCAGGCAACCCAAGCTCCCAGCCTCTCCTTTTGGGCTGGAAGCAGGTATCTGGGATTTATTTACCTTCTATAATTGAAACTTTGTAGCCTTGAATGGAGCCAGGGCCAGCCAGGGCAGGCAGGAAGCTTGGCTTCCTCCATCAACGGGGGCAACCCAGGCCTCCTGCTTGCTCCAGTTCCGTGGCCGCCGCCAACTTAGTTGGGTTAATTTGCATACTTGCTCCTGATTGGCTGGTGGGCATGGCTTATGGGTGTGGCAGCATGGTGGAGTGATGGTTAATTTGCATGTTTCTCTTTTATTAGTGTAGGCTAGAGCCTGATGCACATCATTCGTGCACAGGTGGGGTCCCTAGGCTTGGCCGGAGATCAGGGACTATTTGGGCCGTCTCACCAAGTCTCAATTGGTGCCAGGCTGGCTGGGGCCTGCCAGCTGCTGGATGGGCTCTGCCTATCAGGGCCTGACAGATTGGGGGAGCGACAGGGAGAGGCCATGGGAGGTTTGCCGGCTTTTGGGAGGCACTGGTGGAGGTTGGCTGGCCATGGGAGGTTGTCTATGGGAGCAAACTTACCACCTGGGGAAGCTCCTGTGTTTTGCGTCTGCCCCCTAGTGGTCAGTGAACACCATAGCAACTGGTTTACTGGCTGTTTCACTAATTCCAATCATTCTGGTTGTTCAGTCGTAATGGTTGCTTAGGCTTTTATACATAGAGAGAATATTATTTAAGTGTTATGTTACAATGATACCAAATTATTTAATACTAACATCCTATATAATAAAAGCCTAATATGTTAAGTGCCCGGTTGTCCAGTCATCTGTTTGATCAATCAAAGCATAATATGCTAATGATATGCTAAGGCTGCTTAACCGCTCACTATGACATGCACTGACCACCAGGGGGCAGACACTTTGGTAGGTTAACTTGCTGTTGGGATCCAGCTGATTGGGACTGAGCAAGATGGGTTGGACATGCCCTGGAGCCTTCCTATGCTCCCTTCTTGGCTGGCCAACTTCCCACATCCCTCCCAGGCCCCAATCGTGAATCAGTGGGGTCCCTTGGCCTGGCCTGTGCCCTCTTGCAATCTGGGAACCCCTCGGGGGATATCAGAGAGCTGGTTTTGACCCGATTCCAGAGGCCAGGCCGAGAGACCCCACTGGTGCACAAATTTGTTCACCAGGCCTCTAGTATTAGTCATAAAAATTTGTAACTATAAAGTGAGATACCAGTTTAAAAGAACCATTATCATTTTTTTCAGCTCTATGTATTTTTTCTTCTCTATAATTTTTTCTTCTACATATTTTCAGCTCTACATATCTTTCTGGCCCTCTTTTTTAAAAGAAAACTATTGAGAAAATGTCACGTGAAATTACAGAATGCTTCAGGAAAATAAAATCTCTTTTCAATTAAATCTTTTGAAAAATATACACATCACACTTTCCAAGTCAAGGCATGAGTTGGTTTTATTGCATTTTATGCTGTGACAAAGTACCATAATTAGTACGTTGGTGTAATTTACCACTGCTTCATTAAAGCTGATTGCCTAACTACCTGGGAAGTTAACACGGCTTCTTGAGTACTTGACCTACCTTATATTTCTACCCTACCCTACAGCTGTTTGTGGGAGTTCAACAAAGGCATTTGTTGCAGAAAAAGAAATAATCCAGATAAAGGTTTTAATACAAGAAAAATATGTCCTTTTGTTATTTGCTTCCGTGGTTCTTTCAATTTTTAGTGGGTTTGATTTTATGATGAGACCTCAATGACTACATAGAGATCTGGTACTCTGTTAATTTTTTACCCATTTATGAAACTAACTCATGTATATTTAATTTATATTATTAATCATTTCTCTTCTTAAAAATCTGACTTAAAATAAAAATTAAAAAAAAGAAAAAAAAATCCCCCCCACCAATGTTCATGTCCCAACCCCTGAATCCTATGAATATATTACCTTATATGACAAAAGGCGCTTTGCTGTAACTCACCTTATCTCAGGTAAATTGGGTCAAGCATATCAGAAGTAACATATGACAGTAAGTTCACATTGTTTCATTTATCTAATCCAGTGGTCAACAAACTGCGGCTCGCGAGCCACATGCGGCACTTTGGCCCCTTGAGTGTGGCTCTTCCACAAAATACCACGTGTGGGCGTGCATGTACAGTGCGATTGAAACTTCGTGGCCCATGCGCAGAAGTCGGTATTTTGTGGAAGAACCACACTCAAGGGGCCAAAGAGCCGCATGTGCCTCACGAGCCACAGTTTGCCGACCACTGATCTAACCAGTAAAATAGGAGATTCTAAATATATTTATAAAGTTCATTAAAGTCCATTAAGTCATACCCATTCTTGATTTTCAGGGTTCTACAAGTTATGCAGAAATAGTGAAGTTCATTTAAATGGCTTGAGGTAGGGATAAGAAAATTTTTTAAAAAATATAAAAACTAAGAGACAAAAGTAGATTAAATGCTGTTGTGTCAATAAGAGTAACTTTCATGATTTCTTCCGTTGCAAAGAACCATGTGCATTTTGTCTTTTACTCTCCAATCACCCCACCCCTCAACTAAGTGACAGGAAATATCCATCAGCATGGAACTCATGGTAAAGCATTAGAAGGATCTAGCAAAAATCCAAATCTTAATAGGAGAACCAATGCTATGTACCATTACAGAATCAGTGCTTCAGATCAGGAGGCAAACCTATAGAAAGCGCATACTACTTGCACGCTTGAAATAACGTCAGTACCAATGTAGTCTATAACAGCCTCATCTGAAATGAACATTTAGAAAACAACCAAAAAAACTCATTGTAAATTCTGGGTAAGCGATTTACATTCTGACAGAAGGGTGGGCTGTATGGTGTGCTGCACATTAAGGAACAGTTTTACGTTTGTTGCTAAAATTAAAGTGGATTTCTATTGGACTCACCTGATGTTAAATTGGCAAAGTAGACCACATTTATCTATATGATTTTTAGATCTTTCTCCAAATCATAAATATGAAAATGAACACTTTGGATTTGGTTGCAAAGGCTATTTGCATTAATATTTGATCCTTCTGGGAAGTTTCTGGTGTTATGGAATCTTCTTTCTAGGCCCTCTATCCCTTGACTAATTCTCAACACTACATGCTCAAAAAAGAGATATCAAAGGAGAAGTAAAATCCCTGGTAATATTGACATTCCCATCATTCCTGGAAATTTCAGTGTTTATGAATTAAAGGAAAAGTCAGGAGACAATGTGTCTTGGAAGAGAGGACAGGACAGTAAGGAATGCAACGGACAGCAGTAAGCAGGGAACAATAGCAAACATACAAATAATAATAATAACTGTAATTATTATTCAGCTTTAGAAAAAGACAAAAACAAAAGGAAAAACACCCAACCACTAATCAGACCCCATTACCACGAGCTGTGGTGAAGCAATTAAAATGGAAGGGAATTACATGCAGATGCTTCAAATAGAAAATGTAGAATACCTTTCCACTGATGATTTTTAGTTTTCAGGACAAGTGAGACCCAAGCTGCAGACAGAATGGTCCCAGCATGCTTGTTGCCTTTTTTTGTTTGCACAGTAGCTGTCAATTCCAGGCTTGCAGGTAGTGGAACCCAGCAGGAAGAAGGGGCGGGACCCAACGATGCAGACTGAACTGAGAGCAAATTTAAATTACTGAGCCTTTTTCCCCCTTTTTTATTTTTCTACTCTGCGACAAACTGAAAAGATTCCAGCACGCTAATTTAACCACCCTGCTTCTTCTTCTTTACTTTCCCCCCACCCCTGCTTCCAGGATAATTAAAAGAGAAACCTGTAAAGGCAACATTCCTGTGAGCGAGTTGGTGCTGCAACGTGCTGGTAAGAAAATGAATTTAATTTTTAAAAATCTTTTCTTTTGCTTTTTGCTTTTTATTTTTTTAAAAGAGCTGAAGGCTTTGTCTGTCTAATGCAGTCATAAGCGTGGCTTCCCTGCCGTGAGGGGTTAGCATGTAATGAAAAGGTGTAATTGCCTGATATGTGACCTTCGCGTCATACTTATAATGGGTGATAACAGCATTCCTGTGTTCCCTGATGATGCTTCTCTCTGTGAATTGACTAGCTGCCCAGTTGCAACAGGGCTAAGATTGTCACACTGTGGCAATTTGTTGATCTTTTAGGGTTGTCGTTTCAGTGTCCTGTCAGGGAGAATTCTTGAGTTATCTAAGTTACTTCCTTGCAGGGGTGTTATGGGTTTTAATAGGTGTGTGAGAGACCGTAACTGTTTTGTTGTTTACTTATCAAACAGGAAGTGTAATGATGGAACTTTTTTTAAGTTACACTGTATTGTCCAAGACTTCCTGAGTACAGATAATGAAACAGACTAAAGTGAGCGCTGAGTAAAGGTATTTTAATACCTTTCATCTGGAACTAGCCGGGAGTTGATTAGGCAGTCAACTGTGGAGATCCTAGATCATTAGGGACTTTGAACTTGAGATACTAACTTTATTCTTTAAAAGGACTAATTTTAATTCAACCCAGTTAAATCCAACAAGTATTTCTGTACACTCTGCTTGGCACCGGTACTGACAGAGTTCATGCCTGTTGTTCTGTTATGAAGAGAAACTGAAGCTAGATGGTGTAAATTTTCAGAAACTAGCTATTTTTACTACTGTTAAAGCTGATCAAGCCATTTAAGAAACACTTCAAAATGCATGACTGTTGACTATGAGATTAAGTTCAGCAGGTTAAGTCTCTTACCATCTACTCCTTTTGTGCATGTAAATTTTGTTGATGTCAATTTGCAACTATGGTCAGTGAATTTTCGGCTGCGTTATAATATTATAAAGAAGAAAACAGGAATCTTCTCTTTCTTGCAAACCAAACATGTCATTTGAGAATATATCCATGTGGCAAACTTTTTTTGAGATTACCCAGATTCTATCTTCATAAGCTAGTAGACACATGGAAAGATTTAGACTTGTCAATAAGTTTGCTTGGATTTGTGTCAAGAATCTTAGGAACAGCCTGGCCAATGTAGACTTATGAACCAGGTCACAGTTAGATTCCTGGTCAAGGCACATGCCTGGGTTGTAGGCTGAGTCCCCAGTAGGAGGCAGCTGATCAATGATTCTCTCTCAGCATTGATGTTTCAATCTCTCTCTCCCTCTCCCTTCTCCTCTTAAATAAATAAAAATAGATTTAAGAAATGAACCTTGGAAACAAAGATTCTTTCTCTCTCTCTCTTTCTCTCTCTCTCTCTCTCCCTTTAAAAACACATAAAATGTCAAGGGATATTTTCTGTTGTTCTCCAGTGTTTATAAACTATGATAGTTTGGTGTTTCTTTTTAATAGATAATTAAAAATGTAATGGGAGAGCATAAAAAAATGAAGGTACTAATTGTCCATCAGCAATGTTTTCTGAAGAAAAAGCCTCCTGTGAATGTGGGAAGATTGGATGCCATTTGCATCTGATCGAGAATGTGGCATTCCATACACTGGTAAAATCTGACTGCTAGACTCTGTAGCTATTCTAATTGTGTCATTTTTACACTTAACAGCTCTGCACTGTGCTCTCCTCCCCTGAGTCCTCACCAATGCTCCCAGATCGCTTTAAATGTCTAAAAAGACCTTGGAACATTAGAAAGTGTCAATTGTTAGAATAATTTCTGTCTCATACAACAAGAGATAATACTATGGATTTAATAGTTCATTTTTTAAAATCTGTTTTTAGCTACCAGTAACTGTCTACTAGGGACATTTCAGTTATAATTGGAATAAATGGTTGCCCAGTAACAAGCAAGTAACTCTGAAGCTACTTTCCATAGAATCAGTGACTAGAAATAGCTACAAAGAGCTAAATGCAAGTCAAATCACAGCACGTTGCTTTAATTTTTTAAAGAGTCATTCCAATTTTACCTTTCTACTTAAACTCTTAAATGTTCTACTCATTTTCTAATTGACCAAAATCTCATGTGTGAATAATAAAGGCCAATAAACCTTTGGGGGAGGGTGTCTTCCTGCTTCAAAATAAGAATGAGTGAGGATAAGCAGAACCTCTCAGAAAAGGAGTGGTAACAAGATTCCAGGCTAGCAATACCATTAAATGTGAAGAACTGCCATCATCTCTTACAGAATGTAATGTGAAATTATGGGTTTCACTGTAGGACTCTGTCATTTGAACCAGTAATCAATCCATAATACTATAGATTGCCGCAGTTATATTCTTTCCCCATTAATAAATATTGAATAACACCAAAGTTACTTTCGTTAGATTTTACCCTGTTTTTTTTCAATAGAAAAGGAACCAGGAATAACCGCAGATTCTGATATCTCAGCATAAAGAATATCAGATTATCGTTTCTTCTTCCCTCGCTGAAGTGCTCTGACATTACAATCTGAAGAGCAAAATTCTTTCATAGTAGTTCTGCATTTGTCATTGAGCCCTTGTGGCGCTGGGGACTAGTTTTCACCTTCTAATTGCACCGGTGTTGAAACAGAGTATACCTTATGGAGAGAGTAAACAGTTATTTTACACAGACATACAAACAGACAAAATTGCACATGATGCCAGAATGAAAATACAAAGTCACCATAAAAATACAAGTAATGCTTTCTGAAAATATGACACTGAATATTTGCTCAATTTATTATAAATGTATACTGAGTGTCAATCATGTTAACCTATGGGAAACTGAAAAATGAAAAAGCCATATATTGCCCATCAAGAGAATGACCATGTAGTAGATATTCAACTGGTAAATTAGAAAGTGTGCTTTAATTAAGTAGCCCATGATGAACATAGTATTGTTTTAGGCTCTCTGGATCATGAGAAATTAAAACATATTGCTTCTAACCTCTCAGAACTGGCATATTCTTTACTTCCCACCTTTGCTTCAGTTCTTTTTCAATGGCATATGTATTTTCTATTTTTTTTTTAAATATCATTGTACAGAGTGTTAGTATCTGTATTTTTTTAATATAAAAGAAAAGAAGCAAGAGGCATTTGCTTCAATATCGGTATATATCCATCCTAATCCCTAATTATCCACGGATATGTTGCTTAATCTTCTTAGGCCTCTGTCTCCTCATCTTTTCAAAGAGGAAGTGGCCCCATCCAACAGTAAAATGTTTTTATTCCATCTAGCTGAACATGGGTGACTTTAAAGGAAGATAAAGAGTATGTTACTTATGTGGCTTAGTGGTTTAAACAAAGTACAAGGGAATTATCAATGAATGAACTACAAGTCCTAGCCTCTGCATTTGTGCAGTTGATATGTGCTTATGCCAGTCCTTGATTTCACTACCTATTCTCTCTATGCTGACGTGGTCATGCTCACAAGACCAGAGAGAAACATTGCAATGGAACAATAATGTATATAAAGAATGAAAATGCTTCCACATGTGACCCAAGAAAATAAAAATAATCTCTCTCTCCTTAAAACTAAAATGTATAGCAATGCTTTTCTTTTTTAATTTATGTAACACTAGAGGCCTGGTGCATGAAATTTGTACACAGGTAGAGTCCCTAAGCCTGGCCAGCAATCAGGACTAATCAGGTTCCCTGCATCCCAGCCTCCCCGCCTCCTCTTTCCCTCACTCCCTTAGCACCCCGCCATTGCCGCTGGTCACCCACCATGTTCCACACTGCCCTTGGTGTTTAGCACACATCATAGCAAGCAATTACACTCCCAATCTCCCGCTCAAACTCCCGAGGGGACACTTTGCATATATTAGCCTTTTATATATATATACACTAGAAGCCCGGTGCACAAAATCTGTGCACTGGAGGGGGGTGTGTCCCTCAGCCCAGCCTGCACACTCTTTAATCTGGAACCCCTCAAGGAATGTCTGACTGCCCGTTTAGTCAGACATCCCTCTCACAATTCAGGACTGCTGGCTCCCAATCGCTCGCCTGCCAACCTGCCTGATTGCCCCTAATCGCTTCTGCCTGCCAGCTTGATCACCCCGTAACCACTCCCCTGCCAGCCTGATTGATGCCTAACTGTTCCCCTGCTGGTCCAATCGCCTCCAACTGCCCTCCACTGCTGGCCCAGTAACCCCCAACTGCCCTATCCTGCTGGCCTGGTCGCCCACAACTGCCCTCCCCTGCAGGCCATCTTGTGGCAGCCATCTTTTTTTTTAAAAATATATTTTATTGATTTTTTTTAGTGAGAGAAAGGGAGAGGGATAGAGAGAGGGAGAGGGATTGTGGGTTTGATCCTGAAACATCCTGAAACATCAATGAGATGTTTCATAGGGATAGAAACTGATATCTATCCTAGGGATAGAAACATCAATGAGGGAGAGACACATTGATCAGCTGCCTCCTGCACACCCCCTAATGGGGATCTGCCCGCAACCAAGGTACATGCCCTTGACCGGAATCGAACCTTGGACCCTTCAGTCTGCAGGCCAACACTCTATCCACTGAGCCAAACCAGTTAGGTCTGTGGCAGCCATCTTATGGCCACATGGGGGTGGCCATCTTTGAACACATGGGGGCGGCTATCTTGTGTGTTGAAGTGATGGTCAATTTGCATACTGGTCATGACTACTTAGCATATCAGAGCTGATTAGCATATCCTTCTCTTATTGTGTTGGAGTGATGGTCAGTTTGCATACTGGTCATGACTAATTAGCATATCTGGTCATGACTGTGAGGACATCAGGACCAATTTGCATATTACCCTTTTATTAGTATAGACTAGTGGCCCAGTGCACAAAATTCATGCACAGGGTGGCGGGGTGCCCCTCAGCACAGCCTGCACCTGCTCCAATCTGGGACCCCACAGGGATCGGGCCTAAACTGACAGTCATACATTCCTCTCGCAATCCAGGACCACTGGCTCCTAACCGCTCATCTGCCTGCCTGCCTGATCACCCCTAACCACTCTGCATGCTAGCCTTCTTGCCCCCAACTTCCATACCCCCCCACCCCCCACTGGCCTGCTCGCCTCCAACTGCCACCCCTCTGCTGGCCTGTTTGCCCAAAACTGCCCACACCTTCTGACCTGATCATCCCTAACCACCTCTGCCTTGGCCCTGCCACCATGGCTTTGACTGGAAGGACATCCAGAAGGTCTCCAGGTCTAATTAGCATATTACCCTTTTATTAGTTCAGATATAAATTGGTTAATAACATTATATAAATTCTAGGTATACAATATTATAATTTGACTAGAGGCCTGGTGCATGACATTCGTGCTTAGGGGTTTGGTCCCTCAGGCCAACCTGCACCCTCTCCAATCTGGGACATCCCTCTTGCAATCCGGGACTGCTGGCTCCTAACCACTCACCTGCCTGCCTGCCTGATCACCCCTAACCCCTCTACCTGCCACTCTGATCACTCCTAACCTCCCTCCCTTGCTGGCCTGGTCACCCCTAACTGCCTCTGCCTCAGACCCTGCCACCATGGCTTTTTCTGGAAGGAGGACCAGATGACTGGAAGATGTCTGGTCAACCTGGTCTAATTAGCATATTACCCTTTTTTTAGTATAGATATCAGTATACTCTATTTTGTTCTCACCACCAAAAGTCTACTTTCCATCCATTACCATAAATTTTATCCCCTTTCCCATTTCGCCCTCTCCCCACATCCTTTCCTTTCTGGTAACCACCATTCTGTGATATCTATGAATTTGTTTTGTTTATTTGTTATCTTTATTAATCTATATTTTTAATGATTTCAGACAAGAAGGGAGTAGGAGAGAGAAACATCAATTATAAAAGAGAATCATTGATCAGCTATCTCCTGCATGCCCTACACTGGTGATCAAACCCACAACCTGGGCATATGCCCTGACCTGGAATGGAACCATGACCTCCTGGTTAATAGATCAACACACAACCACTGAGCAATACCAGCCAGGCTATTTGTTACTTTTTTGTTTTATATTCCACATATAAGTTAAATTATGTTTTTGTCCCTTTTTCTTTGTCTGAGTTATTACACTTAGCATAATACCCTCAGGATACATCTTATGTTGTTGCAAATGGAAATATTTTATCTTTTTTTATGGCAGGGTAGTATTCCAAGCAATGCTTTGCTTCAAGACATAAAATATTCTTAGGTGTATATTAATACCTATTTCTGACACTTTAGTGAAATATTTTTAAAGTCAGTTTACAGCCTATCCTATCTAATAATAGATAAACATGGTAATTAACTGTACCTCCAACACACTTCCCATTGGCTAATCAGGGAGATATGCAAATTAACTTCCAACCAAGATGGCGGCTAGCAGCCAGGCAGCTGAAGCAAACAGGAGGCTTACTTGCTCCAGTGATGGAGGAAGCCAAGGTTCCCTGCCTGCCGCTGCCGGCCTCTGAGCTGCACTCTGAGAAACAATGTTGCAATTATAGAAGCTAAACAAACCCCAGAAACCTGCTTTCAGCCAGCCAGCCTTGGAGCTGGAGCTGCAACAGTGTTTCAATTATAGACACCAAACAAACCAGATACCTGCTTTCAGCAGCCAAGGTCTCAGAGCTGGATCCAAGCCTCAGACCTAAAGCTGGCTCTCAGTTCCAGTGACAGCTATAGAAGGTAAATAAATCCCAGAATAAAAAAAAAAGGTAAAAAGGAGAGGTTGGGAGCTTCAGTCACCCGCCAGCCTGAAAATGGCCCTCAGCCCCTCATCCAGGCTGGCCAGGCACCCCAGTGGGGACCCCCACCCTGAAGTGGGTGTGATCAGCTGCAAACAGCCATCATCCCCTCATCCAGGCTGGCAAGGCACCCAAGCGGGACCCCCACCCTGATCCGGGACACCCTTCAGGGCAACCAGCTGGCCTCCACCTGTACACCAGGTCTCTATCCTATATAGTAAAAGGGTAATATGCAAACTGACCCTAACAGCAGAAGGACTGGGAATGACTGGTCACTATGACACACACTGACCACCATGGGGAAGACGCTCAACACAGGAGCTGCCCGCTGGTGGTCAGGGCACTCTCACATGGGAGGAGCTCTGCTCAGCCACAAGCCAGGCTGATGGCTGCCAGTACAGCAGTGGTGGTGGGAGCCTCTCCTGCCTCCTCAACAACGCTATGGATGTCTAACTGCAGTTTAGGCCTGCTCCCCACTGGCAAGTGGACATCCCCCGAGGGCTGCCAGGCTGCCAGAGGGATGTCTGATTGCCATCTTACGCCCAATCTCCCGGGGAACAGGCCTAAGCCAGCAGGTGGTCATCTCCCGAGGGGTCCCAGACTGCAAGAGGGCACAGGCCGGGCTGAGGGACCTCCTCCACCCTGAGTGCACAAATTTTTGTGCACCGGGCCTCTAGTACATTAATAATATAAAATATATGATAAATATAAATTTAGATTATTTCTAATGCCTATTTCTAAAAATTTTGTAAATTATATATATATATATATATATATATATATATATATATATATATATAATTATTCGAGTAAATATAAAACTGCTTAGTTATACTGTATCTCCTAATCCTACCTCCCTGGTTTCCTTTTATTCTATGCATATGAGAAACTAGTTTACATCTTTTTCTTTATTCCCGTTCACATAGTAATTAATCTTTAAGAATACCAGGTCGATGGGAGGATGTGGAGGAGACATTAGTTGCTCTTACATTTTTTCTGTGAGAAGACCAGCAAGACTGAAGGACTTGTGATTTCTTCATTGGTTCATTTATTTATTCATTCAAAATTTGTTCTTAAGTGTCAGTTCTGTAAAAGGCACTAATATACCCTCATTAAAGAAAAAGACATAGTTCCTGTCCTCAAGAAGCTTGAACTGTAAGACAATTTTCAACAAATGACCACAAAATTTATAGTTATGAGTGGTATTAAGTACTATTAAGGAAAAATTCAAATACTGATGGCTGGGAGTAGGGAAAGATGTTCTAACCCAAAAGTATAGATGTACATTCTTTCTAAAGTTAAAAAAAATACACATTGTGCGCCCATCACCCCAAGTGAAGTATCTTTCCATTCCCATTCCCTAAACCCTTTACCTCCTCCACTTATCCTCCAACCCCCTTCCCCTCTGGCTATCACCACACTATTGTCTGCTTCTATGTGTAATACATTTGGACAGAAAAACTGTGGTACATGTGCACAATCCTGTCTAATAATAGACAAACATGGTAATTGACCGTACCTTCGCTAAGCCTCCCATTGGCTAATCAGCACAATATGCTAATTAACTTTCAACAAAGATGGCGGCTAATTTGCATACTGCAGGCAGGGCGGGACAGCACCATCCCACCTGTCCTGCTACCATCTGGGCCTGCTATTTGTGACCCGGGGCAATGGGATGGGACAGCACCACCCTGCCTGCCCTGCCGCCATCCGGGCCTACTATCTGCCACCCGGGGCGGCGGGCGTTCTTGTGCAAGCCGACCTGAACCACCGGATTGGCCCTGCTGTGTGCGCGACCTGGGGAGGTGGGGCAGGCACCGAGGGATCGGGCCTGCCATCTGCCACCCAGGGAGCGGGCCTAAGCCAGCTGGTGGTTATCCCCCGAGGAGTCCCAGACTGTGAGAGGGCACAAGTGGGGCTGAGGGACACCGCCCCCACTCCCTCCCCGGCCAGTGCAAAAATTTTTGTGCACCAGGCGTCTACTAGAATATAATAAAATAGGAAATCTTACCTTTTGCAACAACATGGATAGACCTGGAGATTATTATGTTAAGTGAAATAAGCCCATCAGAGAAAGACAGATACTGTAAGATCTCACTTAGATGTGAAATATAATGAATAAAATAAATTGATGAACAAAATAGAATCAGAGACATGGTTACATGGAACAGTCTGCTGTCAGAGGGTAAAGGGTTTGGGGGGCTGGATGAAAGAGGTGAAGGGATTGCCCCAACCTCTTTTTAATACAGCACCATGAGTGGTCCATTAGAAATAGAAGTCAGATTATGTCACTCCTCTAGTCAAAACACTGACATAAAGATACCTAGACTCCCATTTGACCCAGTGATCCCACTTCTAGGAATATATCCCAAGAAATCAGAAACACCAGTCAGAAAGGACATATGTACCCCTATGTTCATAGCAGCACAATTTACCATAGCTAAGATTTGGAAACAACCTAAGTGTCCATCAGAAGATGAGTGGATTAAAAAACTGTGGTACATCTACATAATGAAATACTATGCTGCTATATAAAAAAAAAGAAGGAATGCTTATCATTTGCAACAGCATGGATGGACCTGGAGAGCATTATGCTAAGCAAAATAAACCAGTCAGAGAAAGAAAAATATCACGTGATCTCACTCATTTGTGGAATATAATGAACAACATAAACTCATGAACAAAAATAGATCCAGAGACATAGAAGCATTGAACAGATCATCCAACCTCAGAGGGAAGGCAATGGGGGGAGGGAGTTGTAAGAGATCAACCAAAAGACTTGTATGCATGCATATAAGCATAACCAATGGACACAGACACTAGGGAAGTGAGGGCACATGCTGTGGTGGTGGTGGTGGTGGTGGTGGTGGTGGGGGTGGGGGAACGGCCAGGAAGAGGTAATGGGGTTAAAAGGAGACATATGTAATACTTCAAACAATAAAGAATTTTTTTAAAAAAATGTAATTAAATAAAAGGATAGTTAGATACTAATAGCAATGGTTGCTTGGAGGAAGGGAAATGGGATTCCTGGTGCTCAGGGGTGAGAGAAAGGGCTTGCATTTACTCTATATACTTCTATACGCTTTTGCACCTTTGAAACTGAAGATATCCATGCACTACCAACTTGATTAAATACATGATTTTAATTAAACTGATATTTTACAAAAATATCTCCAATGCTTTCCATCATAGAGTAAAAGTCTGATTTATAAAGGTCTTTAAGGTCTATGTTAGAGTGAGTGTATGATTTTTCATTTAAATCAGAGCACTTTTGAGAGTGAAAAGTGATAATATTAATAATTACCATTGGACAACCAGCATAATGCAGAGGTGTCCAGGGCCAACATATACCAAGGCCTGTATATCGCCTTAACTCTCTTGCCTGATTTGTAAGACCCCCTGTACTACAGCCACATTCACCCGTGCTGATGAAGACAGAGGCAGTGAACACATGATAAAATCAGAGGTGATAAGATGCAAGGAGTGGATTTCATAAAAGAGATGGCAAGTGAGGACGGTAATGGAAAGATTTCTGATGTTCTATTTGTGTAAAAAATCTACTAGATTGTGGGCTGGCTCATCTGGAATAAGTTAGATCTTTCTTAACCTGTAACTCTGGCTTCACTCGGATTTCTGGATGACTTTCTTAGGGAACTAGTTGACTTGAATAGTCACTAGCTGATCTAACAAGTGATAGTCATCTGAAACTAAATAACATTCAAAGGAACTGGGAAACATTTTACTAAAGTTTTTATAACCACATCGTACAATGTGTCATTTTCTATATATATCTATATTTTTATTGTTGACATATTACGGGCATCCCCCTCCCGCCATTGTTTTTCTTCCCTCTACCCCTCTCTGCCAAGCCTCTACCTCCCCAAGGTTTTCACCACACTCTATGTATTTTTTAAAGTAGCTTTTGAGCAATACATTTAGCATTCCTGAGAATCTACTAGTTACAGGATGATGTGAGCAGGGCATGGAGAAATGAACAAACGTTCTTTTGTTCATCTCTGATTCTATAATATTTCTATGTAAAAACAGCACTTTGTTTTAAAGACTATGTTAAAGAGAGATAATACACTCTAAATAGTCATCTTCTGTAAAGGTTATTAGAAGAAAATAAGGGTGTGGTGACATGCTTTTCTGGTAAAGAGATACTTCTTGATATTTTTATTATGCTGAGCCTATTATTTATCTGACCTATTTAGTGAGTGGTTGAGAGTGAATAAAAAAAATCTGCCTTAATTTTGAAAGATATTTGGAAAGGGCTTTAATCAATTAAATTGATTTGTAATTTACATACAATATGCTATACCCATAAGTGTACTGTTTGATGAGCTTTCATTAGCATGTCCACCCTTGAAACCACTACAGCAATAGGTACAGACATTCCACCCATAGGATTGCAATCAAGCCTATCCTTCACACATTGCCTTTAGGCAACCACTTATTTGCTGTCAGAATAGATTAATTTTGCATTTTATAAACTTATGTGTAAATGCAATCATACAGTATATACTCTTTTGTGTCTGGCATCTTTCATTTAAAATAATGCCTTTGAGATTTATATGTTATGTACATCAGTAGATCTTTTATTGCTGAGTTACATTCCATTGTGTGGATATGCCATAATTTCTTTATCTATTCACATCTGAGTAGTTTCCATTTGGGAGATATGAGCAAAGTTGTATGAACCTTTATATTCAAATCTTTATGTGGCCATAGGTGTTTGTTTCTCTCAGGTAAATTCCTAAAAGTGAAAATGCTGAGTCTTATGATAGGTGTATGTTGACTTTATTAGGAAAAACCAAGCAGTTTTTCAAAGTGTGTAAAAGGAATACAAGAGAGTTCCAACTGCTGCACATCTTTGCTAACATTCTAATGGGTATGTGGTGATATCTCACTGTGGTTTTAATCAGCATTCTCCTGAGAAGTAATGATATGGAGCATCTTTTCAGATATCCATTCGTTTACTGTGAAGTGTCCAAATTTTTTGTCCACTTTTTATTGTACTGTGTGTTCTCTTTCTATCGAGTTGTAGTTCTTTGCATATTTTTTATGGTTCATATGTTTTGTGTTCTCTCTAAAAAAGAAAATAACAAAGATTGTTTTACCCATGTTTTCCTCTATAAGTTTTATAATTTTAGTTTTTATTATAATTGCTATCTTTGGTATGAAATAAAAATAAGTTTTATTTTTTATACAAACATCCAATTACTTTAGCATCATTACTGGAAAACTTACTGTGTCCCCCATTTAATTACATTGGACCATTTGCTAAAATCAATTGATCATATATATGTTGGCCATTTTCTGGAATCCCTATTCTGTACTATTTAGTTACTTATCTATGTTTTCACTGCACTGTACTGACTGATTACCCTAGCTAGTAATCTTGAAAACAGGTAGAGTAAGTTCTCCAATTTTGTTTTTCTTTTTCAAAATTTCCTTGGCTATTCTAAGTTGTTTTCATTTCCATATAAATGTTAGAATTACCTTGCATTTTTTGCCAAATAAAAAGACTGCTGAAATTTTTATTCGAGTTGCATTAAATATATAGTTCAATTTATAAAACTGACATTTTAACTAAATTGAGTCTTCAGTCTATAAACATTTATTAGTTGATCTTCATTTATTTATTCTTTAGTCTTAGAAATGGGTTGTAATTTTGAGTATTTTTGTTAAATTTATTCTTAAATATGTGTAATATTTTTGTTAAATATATTCCTAAATATGTGATTTTGGGGATGTTAATTAAGCAGAATTGTGTTTTTTATTTCATCTTCAAACTTTTGTTGCTGTTATATGTAAATACTATTGGTTTTTGTATACACACCTCCTGGATAGATATTTTAACAAATGCATTTATTAGTTTTGGTGGGTGTTTTTTACATATATATTTCTTAGGATTTTATAAATACCCTCTCAACTCTTTGATCAAAACCACTCATCTTTTCTAATCTGTATTTATTTTATTTATTTTCTTAACTGATTAAAATAGCTAGGTTTGCAGTAATATATCGAATAGAAGTAGAGTGAACATATTTGAGTTATTTTCAATTTTAGGGGAAAACACATTCAGTTTTGTTTTTTTTCCAGAGTATGGTTTTAATTGAGGGCTTTTTACGTATACCCTGGATCACATAAGAAAGTTCCTTTCTATTTCTAGTTTGCTAAGAGTTTGTACAATAAAAGAGTATTGTCATTTTATATACTGAGAATTTGATTTGCTAATATTTTATTGAGGATTTTTGTGTTTCTGTATATGAGGGATACTGGTTGGCACCTTTATTTTCTTGTAATGTCTTTGTCTAGTGTGCTCTCAGAGTAATACTGATCTCATAAAATAGGTTTGGAAATATTTCTTCCTCCTTAATTTTATGGAAGATTTTGTGTAGAATTAGTAGTTTTTGTCTTAAATGTATGATAGACTATAGCTATCTGGGCCTGAAGTTTTCTTTGTAGAAAGACTTTTAGTTACAAATTCAATTTCATTTATTTAAATTTTCTGTTTCCTTTTATATTAGCTTTGGTAATTTATGTTATTTAAAGATATTTGTATATTTCATTTGAGTTATCACAATCCTATATAATAAAAGCCCAGCGACCATAACGGTGTAACAACCAGAATGACCGCTCGACCAGTCACTATGAGGTGCATTGACCACCTCTCAGTCCCTCCCGCCGGCCTGCAAGCTCCGATCACAGCATGGCAAACGGGGAACCATGGGGAACTGGGTGGGTGGCAGCGGGATGGGACTGGGGACTGGCAAGTGGACAGAAGATGGCCCTGATCACAGGCTAGGCCTAGGGACCCTACCCATGCATGATTTTGTGCACTGGGCCTCTAGTTACATAAAATGTTCATGCCCCCTTATCCTCTGAATGTTGTAGGATCTGTGGTAGTATCTACTTTTTCTTAATATTAGTACTTTCTCTTTTCTATCTCTTTAAAAACATCAATCTATTAGTTTTCTACTTCTACTATAGCAAATTGCCACAAACAGTGTTTTAAACAATATAAGTTTATTTCTTTATTAGAGGCCCGATGCATGAAATTTGTGCAAGAGTAGGCCTTCCTTCGCCCAGCTGCTGGCACCAGCTTCCCTCTGGCACCCGGGACCAGGCTTCCCTCCAGCTGCTGGCAGGCACCCGGGATCTGGGCTTCTCTCACAGCCCCGGCTTCATCCGGAAGCTCATCCGGTCTAATTAGCATATCACACTTTTATTATTATAGACTAGAGGCCCAGTGCACAAATTCACGCACAGGTAGGTCCCTTGGTGGCCTGCAGGCATCGGACCAAAACCCACAGTCCAACGCCACCTGCAGCTCCTACCTGCCACTCGCACTCATCCTGGCTCTACGGTGCCTGCCACAGGCTTGCACCCAATCGTTCCCAATCGGGAGATGCTCGCGCCACCACAGTAGCGCTCACCAGCCATGAGCCCTGCATCTGGAGGCCTCCTGAGTGGAGTGGCCTGCAGGATCGGGCTGAAACCAGCTCTCTGACATTGCCCGAGGGGTTCCCGATTGCGAGAGGGCACTGTCCAGGCCAAGGGACCCCACCATTGCATGATCGGGGCCGGAGAGGGACTGCAGGAGGGCTCCAGGGCATGTCCAGCTCATCTTGCTCAGTCCTGATCAGTTGGACCCCAGCAGCAAGGTAACCTACCGGTTGCAGTGTCTGCCCTGGTGATCAGTGCACATAATAGTGACTGGTCAACCGATTTACTGTCTGCCCCCTGGTGGTAGTGCATGTCATAGCGAGTGGTTGAGTGGCCTAGCATATCATTAGCATATTACGCTTGGTTGAACAGTCGACTCATCACCGGATGACTGGACACTTAGCATATTAAGCTTTTATTATATAGGATAGTTTATTATAAGTCTGACAGCAATTTCACAAGACTCAAGTCAAAGTGTCAGCAGAGCCACATTTATTTCAGGACACTCTAGTGGAGGATCCCTTTTCTCATTCATTTGGATTGTTGGCAAAACTGAATTCCTTGTTGTAGGAATGAGATTCCCATTTCTTTGTTGGTTATAATGGACAGTCATTTCCAGCTTCTAAAAATCATTTACATTCTTTAGCTTTTGGGTTCCTTTCTCAATCTTCAAGCCAGCAATGATGGGTCAGGTCCATCTTACACTTCAAATCTCTCTTCCTTCTTCTTCTATCTCACCTCCTAACCTAACTGGAAAAGATTCTTCACTTTTAGGGACCCAGTGTAATGATACTGGGCTGACCTAGATAGTTCAAGATAATCTCCCCTTTCCAAGTTTCATACTATTATTCACATGTGCCATCTAAAGTCACATATAGGGTGGGTCAAAGTGGGTTTACAGTTGTGAATACATGAAACAGTTTAATCTTGTATTATTATTTATAAATGATTGTATTATTTTTCATGTGAACATGTAAACCTACCTTTGCCCACCCTGTTTTTATAGGTTCTAGGGATTAATGAATAAAATCTTTGGGGGTCCCCTCCAGAAGCTTTCATATTGATTTGAGCTTTTCCTTTTTTTCTTAATATATATTTTTAAAGCTATAAATTTCCTCCTAACTACCACATTAGCCATATCTCACAAAAATTTAATTACTTTTATTGATTATTATTATTTTATTCTAAATAATTTTAATTTTTTATTGCTTCTTTTCCTATTTTTTAAGTGTGTTTAATTTTTAGATATTTGGATCTTTTCTACATGTATTGTTTTTGCTGATTTCTAGTTTAGTTCCCTTCTGGTCAGGGAACTTAATATAATTTTAAATGTATGTCCTAACATATGGCTTACTTTGGTGAAAATTTCAAATATTTATTAAAAGAATGTGTATTCTACAGTAGTGTTCTATAATTACCATTTAGATTAGAAGTGTCCTTCTGATCTTATCGTTTCTTTCTGGGTTTTTTTGTTTGCTTTATCAGTTACTGAGAGTCAGATAAAGTCTTCATTCATGCTAGTAGATTTTTCTATTTCTCCTCTTAGTTTTCTTGGAGTTTGCTCCATGTATTTTGAATCTTTATTAGGTTTATATGCATTTATAGTATAGTTGTTATAGGTTATTGTTGTATTGTCTTTTTCATTATAAAGTCTCCTCTTTTTTCCTATAGAAGTACTTTATTTTTATTAACTTCTCCTTTCTTTGGTGTTAATCAGATGTTTTAAAATTTTTATTTTAATGTATTTATTGTCTTACTAGTTATATCTCTCTGAATTTTACCCTATGATTGCTTAGGAATTATAATATTCATTTTCAACATAATATTGTTGATTTTTCAACACTATATTTAACTTTTTAGCTATTGTTGTCATACACTGCATTTCCATTTACATACAGTATGAACTCATTAATAAGTTGTATGGGTTTTTTTGCTTTAAACAATCATTTTTCTTTTAAAGAGATTTAGAGAAAGGCATACGTTTATATAACTTAAACATCTTACTTTTCATTATTTGTAATATAATTTTTCTGGTACTTTATTTATCTGATCCCCAACTGGACCCCAGCAGAAAGCTAACCTACTGGTCAGAGTGTCTGCCCCCTGGTGGTCAGTGCATATCATAGCAACTGGTCGAAGGGTCAAACACTTAGCATATTAGGCTTTTATTATATAGGATTTAGGGTTCACCCTTTCTATAGTTTCTTTACTTCTAAGAATTTCTTCTAAATAAAGCTTCTGTGGCATATCCTTAGGATTTCACTTTTGACACTCCAAATCCCTGAGGCTTCAGCTTTCTAATGCTGTGTTTCATGCAACTGGAAAATGTATTCAGCTTAAAAAGCAGCAAAATTATATATCTTGACCCATGCTTCTTTTATCTTTCAAAAGTTGATTCTTTTCTGACCTCTTCCTGCTTTGTTACCAGGCCCCACAGTATTTGCCCTCACCATGCACAGTTTATCTTCTGTCACCAGACACTATGGACTTTTTGGTTTCATTCCTCTACAGTTATCTTGCTCTTGCTCTAAAGACTTTTTTTTTCCATTTCAAGTGCTTTTCCAGCCCTGATTTCAAAAAATTTGCTGACCAGTCTGCATATTTCAACCACCATTTTCCTCTGCTCTAGCCAGGGGTTGGGAAATAAACAATACGTATGCTCTATAATTATGTGTGTGTATGTGTTTTTTTCAAGAATAAATTCTCTCAAACTTTTGTCTATAATTGGATACATCCCAGTATCTTTAAACACATAGCTATGGCCAATGTGGCTCAGTTGGTTGGAGTTTTGTCCCATACACTGAAAGGTTGGATTCCCAGTCAGAGCACATACCTAGGTTTTGGGTTCGATCCCAGGTCAGGGTGTGTACAGGAGGCACCCAATCAATGTTTCTCTCTCTCATTCTCCTTCATCCTTCCTCTTTCTCTAAAATCAATTAAAAAAACAACAACAACATATTCTTGGGTAAGAATTTTTTAAAAATTGACATGACTATAAGTGCCTTTTGTAGGCATATTTGTGAATTCTCTGTGTTTGATTTGTCACAAGGGTTCTTTAAAATGTAGGAAATAAACTATACAAAGAGGGATTTTTTAAACTTTTTCAAGTATGTCAATTTTAAACATGCCCTTTTGTCATTATACTCTGTTATTAAATAGTTAATATGCTCACATATCACTCATTTTAAGAATTGGAAGCCTTAAATTTCATAAAAAGCTCTGCGAATTAACAGCATTGTGAGATCTTTGCCATTGTACTTTTGGGTACTGCTGCGGGTTGTATTGTGTTTCCCTCCCCGCCACCCCCCCCCCAAATAAGATAAGTTGAAGTCTTAATTCCCAGTACCTCACCTTGTGACCTCATTGGAAATAGAGTCATTGCAGATGGAATTGGTAAAGTTAAAATGAAGTCATCCTAGTGTAAGATGGGCTCTTAATCTGGTATAACCAGTGTCCTTATAAATATAGTGATGTTAAGACAGAGATTAGAGTTATGTAGCTGCAAATCAAGGAACATCAGGGATGGCTGGCAAACCACCAGAAGTTAGAAAGAGGCAAGAAAGGATTCATTCGTTTGTAGGTTTCAGGAGGAGCATAGCCTTGCTAACACCTTGATTTTGAACTTCTAGCCTAGCCTCCAGCACTGTGAGACAATACCTTTCTGTTGGTTTAAGCCACCCAGTTTGTGGTACTTTTTTACAACAACTCTCAACCCTAGGAAAATAATGAAGGTGCTATTGCTAGGTATGCATTTTGCAGATTTTAGTAAACATAGACACTTTTCTAAGGAAAAGTCTTAAGAGTGAAATCCCGGTGAGGATGATATATGCCATAATGTGTTGCAGAGATGTTTGGTTGTTCTTGCTGTTCTTGAGGCATTATTTTAATGCAATGGTTATATGCCTATATTTACCTATCATATTTATTATGCAACTCAAGGGGAATACTCATTAAGTCACTGAAGATAAAACTGAGTGAGGCTCCTTATGCTAAACTCTTTGTCCAGAGCCACATACTAAGCCCTTGTAAGAGCTTAAAAAAGGAGAAGCATGTCATTTTTCACTCTCAATTTGTCCTCTAATCTACATCGGAGTCATTGAACATCAAATATCTGATATGTAACACTGATTTTTAACAACTAAAATACTTAACATCTAAAATGGAAAGAGTTTGAATTCAAACAAACTAGGAATTATATCTTTGAAAATTATTGTGTGTATTTTTAATTTTATCACCATGCTATTTTCTGTAAGATTGTCAAGGAAGATCTCTCAGGGAAAGGTAACATATTCTAGAGTGATGAGAGACAGGAAGTCAGAGGATATCTCAGAGCCAAAGGAAACAGCATATAAAATAGCAGTGTGGCAAGAACACGCATAAAAGAGTAAGCTATCAGCACGACTGGAGCAGAATAGCAATGAGAAGAGTGGTAGGAAAGGACAGGGGTCAGACCCTGTGGGTAGAGGTTTGCTAACTTTTTCTTTAAAAAAACTAGATAGTAAACATTTTAGGCTTTGCAGGCCATACTGTCTATGTAGCAGCAACTCAACTCTGCACTGTAGTTGAATGAAAGCAAACATGGGCAATATGTAAATGAATAAACATGGCTGTGTTTCAATAAAAGTTTAGTTATTGACACAGAAATTTAAATTGTATATAATGTTCATGTGACAACCATTTAAAAATTTGAAAACCATTCTTAGCTCATGAGCTGTAGAAAAAACAAAACACAAAAACCAATATTTGCCATCCTGTCCTGTGGGGTGTTGTAGGACATGGTGAGGATTTAGGATAAAATTCTCTGCATGAGAAGAAATCATCGGGAGTGTTTTGAACTGAAAAGTGACAAGATACAATATTTATTTTTAAAGGATTACAGTGTATGTTGTATGGTGGAGTATAGCCTGTTGAAGAAAGACACATGGCAGTAAACAGAATAGTTAGGTTAGTTCTGTAAAGATGATGAGGCCCTGGAGGTGGTCAAAACAGGGAAGCCTTAAGACATAATTCAAAAGTATCTCAGAGGGAAGGCAGGGTGTGGAGAGATTAATCTGGGAATTTATATGCACATATGCATTGCCCATGGACACAGACAATAGTGTGGTAAAGGCCTGGGAGGGGCGGGTGCAGGGTAGAGGGGATCAGTAAAGATAAAAATTTTAAAAAAGTAGATCTGAAAGATTTTGCTCATGAATAGGGAAGGTGCCCCCAACACAGGAAATATGAAGAAGAGGAGAACTAAGATGTCAAGGTCAGAACATCCAAAGTGGTATTCCAGAAAATAGTTTAGGAGCTATCTGATTGGAAACAATACTTATGAGCAATATTTTGAACAACTCCCTAAAGTTACATTTCTAAAGCACTTTTCTATAAACACAATAATGCCTTCCCTGTACATCTCTCTGATAGGATAGGGCATTTATTATTATAACCACTCTAAAAATGAAGCTGCTGGGCACAAGGGATTACAGAAATTTTTCAGAAGCATGCAGTAGGTGCCTATTGTCCTCTGGTTTCATGTTCTCAGACACCATGACCACAGCCTTTTTTATCACATTTGTCTGCCTCTGCCTCACTCAGATAGATGTAGATGTTCAAAAAGGCAATGGCATTGAGTTATCAATGTCCCAAGTCAGGTATTGGCAGAATTACTCAAGCTCTTGTGCTTGGCCACTCAGAGAAAAAAAACAATAGAAAAACAATTTTCTCTTTTTACTTCCAGATCAACTTTTCAGGGTGGCATTATCATGTAGAAAGAAACAAAAATGCAATTATATAAGTTGACAGCCTTTTTGTGGGGAACAAGTGTAATTCAAATCATTGGTTAAAAAGAACATAGAACCCATAATGTAAAAATTGAAATATTTCCCCCCCTAACTCATATGCTCAATATATATTGTTCTTATAGGTAATTTAAGTCTAACAAAAAAAATGTTTCTGGTTACTTGTAAACACTTCATTCAGACAATCTCTGTATATTTTATGAATAAAAGCTAACATTTAAATTATTAGCCCTTAAACTTCCAATTTTGTATAATTAAGATAATGGAGTTCATTTTTCTGAGTGAGCAGACATTTTCTTTTCTTCTTTGTATATAGTATTCCACTTTTAAGCGATTTAGGTTCTCTTTTGTAAGGGTTTTGATAATTATTTTTTATTTTGTATACTATCACTTCTGAGTGACTGTGGTACTTGGTTCTACTACAGTTTGCTGCTTTCCAATACTAAGATCATCGGGTTCTTGTGCTCTAATACCTATTCTGAGACAGAGAGTTGGTTATCAGAGATTAGTAAGAAGCAATTGAAAAATAACTTAAAAATTTTTCTCAACTCAAGAATGTCCATGGCAAAATCCCATGATTTCAACTTGCTTCACTGTCATACTATTCATGTTTATAAAGGAGGTTGTTGTTTGTAATTACTCTGCAGCTCTACTTTCTTATATAACTTTAATCAAGCCCATGAGTTCCTTGGTATGTTCCCAGAAGAGTTGAAAACCTGACCACACAAAAACCTGCACACTGATGTTTATAGCAGCTTGATTCATAATTGCCAAAGCAACCAAGATGTCCCTTACTAGGTGAATGGATAAATTGTGGTATATCCAGCAATGTGAAAGAAGCCAATCTGAAAAGGCTGCATACTGTATGATTCCAACCATATAACATTCTGGGAAAGACAAAACTAGAGAGATAGTAAAAATATTAGTTGTTTCTAGAGGTTTGAGGGTAAGCAATGATTAGGCAGAGCACAGAAAGTTTTAGGACTGTGAAACTACTCTGTATGATGCTATAATGGTGGATACATATCATTGAATATTTGTCCAAACCCATAGAATCAACAAACATCGAGAATGAATTTGAGTATGAACTACTAGAGGCCCCTCAGGGGATGTAGCAGTGTGCCAAGTGGCAGGTGGTGAGGGAGGAGCCTGAATCAGGGCTGGGAGCTGCTTGCGCTCATCCCAGCCACTGAGGAACCCGGCTTCTGGCTGAGTGGCGCTCCCCCTGTAAGAGTGCACTTGACCACCAGGGGGAAGCTCCCATGTTGAGCATCTGCCCCCTGGTCATCAGTGTGCATCATAGCGACCCGTCATTCTGGTTGTTCCACCCGTTACGGCCACTTAAGCTTTTATTATATAGACTAGAAGCCTGGTACATGAATATGTGCACCAGTGGGGTCCCTCGGTCTGGCCTGTGTGATTGGGCCAAAACCAGCTCTCTGACATCCCTCAAGAGGTCCTGGATTGCAAGAGGGTGCAGGCCAGGCTGAGGGACCCCACCAGTGCAAGATCAGGGCCAGGGAGGGATGCAGGAGGACTCCAGGGCATGTCTGGCCTGTCTCACTCAGTCCTGGTTGGCCAGACCCCAGCAGCAAGCTAACCTACTGGTCGGAGTGTCTGCCCCTTGGTGGTCAGTGCACATCATAGCGACTGGTTGACCAGTTGACTGTCCCCTGGTGGTCAGTGCACGTCATAACGAACAGTTAAGTGGCCTTAGCATATCATTAACATATTACGCTTTGATTGGTTGAATGGCCGACCAGTCGACAGGACACGTAGCATATTAGGCTTTTATTATATAGGATGGACACTATGTAATGATGATGTATCAATGTAGGTTCATTGATTATAACATACATACCACTCTGGTGGGGGGTGGTGATAGTGGGTCAGGGAGGCTATGCAAGTTTGTGTGGGTGGACAGGAAGTATAGGAAAAATTACGCTTCCTTCTTTTCAATTTTTCTGTGAACTAAAACTGCTCTAAAAAATTTGAGTCTTTAAAAGTGTAAGATTATTGGAGATAATGGATAATTAAAATTACTGTTCTGTCCCCCCTATATTGGTGCTGCTTTTGATGCAGAGGGTTTTTGCATGACTGCTGAAATATAATGAGTTGGCCCAGAAATGTTTTATCTCTCTGGTTTGCCCAAGTCATATTCATAACTAAGTAGGTAGAGAAAATGGAAATACCTGTTGAGCATTCAGACATCCAAAATTATGGAGGTAATCCTTTGTTAATTAAAAGCCTGGTCAATCCATGTCCTACCTTCGTGCCTCAATACTTTTCTTGGCAGAGCATTATCATTATATAATATTCCTAAAAAGTAAACATGATTAACAGACCCTTCAGCTGAAAATGTTTCTATATTGTTAAGGGTTGTAAAGAGAAAGCAAGACAGAGGGGAAAAAAGGAAGGAGCTTGATAGGGAGGAAAGAGGAGAGAGAGAAATATGAAACAGAAAATGTATTCCCATAGAGCCTAGAATAGTTATAATCTGGCTCTTGAGAGACAAACTTTACCAATTTATAAATTAAAGAATTCATAAATTTATTCTTTATAAATTAAAGTATTTTAAACTCTATACATAGAATACTTCAATAACTTACATTATTTTAGTAAGAATATTAATGCATGTTAACCAAGAAAAATAAACTTTGCATATAATGTGGCAGGTTATTTATGTCCTGAGAATAGCTGTAATGCAATTATTGCTATGAGCATAAGACTCTTTTACAGGTGTTTTGATTCAATATTCTTATTATTGAATCACTGCCAAGCATCAATTAAATATCACACAAACTAGTTTCCATAAGAGCAGTTTTCCTACATAGAAAAGCATGGCCTTCAAGAAAAAACATGGCCATCAGTTTATCTATCTTTTGTCTGATAGAAGATTATGTTCTGCAGCACGTAAATTGCTTTTGTCAGCAGGTAAGCCAAAATGTGGATGGGAAAAACTTTGGATGCCAATACTATTTATTTCTCTATTACCTTATAGGATTCCACCTACAAAAAGTTGAAATCTGGCCAACATTAGGCTGTTTTTAATTTTTGAAGCTTACAACTGCAGTTATACTTTTTTATTATAAAATAATATATTGCATGTTTTGTACATTTGATTTGTGTTTACTGAGATTCAAACATTTATCAGAAAATTCCTAATTGTGAAAGAAGAACCTAATGTACACATTTCTCTTTACAGCATCTAATGCAGTTTAGGCATCTATGTATATAAAAGGCTAAGCTACTGTCCAACCATCCAGCTGGTAGCTATGACATGCAATGACCTCCAGGGGGCAGATGCTCTGACTAGTAGCTATGATGTGCACTGACCACCAAGGGGCAGATGTTCAATTCAGGAGCTGCCGAGCTGCAGTGACTTGGCAATGGCGGTTCTTGGGTGATGCACCCCAGAACCAGAGAGGAGGAAGCCCGATTCCTGGGTGTGACACCTGAGAACTGCCCTCTCTCAAGCTGGGACCCCTCGGGGGATGTCAGAGAGCCGGTTTTGGCCTGATCCCCACAGGCCAGGCCGAGGGACCCCATCTGCCGGAGGGACCCCACTCACTCTGCAGGTGCCCTTCCAGCTGCAGCACTGCCCCAGGTGTGGCCGCCCTGGGAGGGACCACGGGAGGTTGGCTACAGGGCGTGTCTGCCCGTCTTGCCCAGTCCCTCCCCACCAGCCACCTTCTAATTAATTTCCTTTCAATGTGCATGAATCCATGCACTGGGGCACTAGTTGTTATTATATCTAATTTTAGATTTAAAAAACAGAGAAGTTAAATCCCTCTTTAAATTTGTCCAAAACTAAAAAAGAGAATTATATAATAATTAGAGGAAAATATATTTTTGAGTTTTATTTGGATTCATCAGGAATATAATGCATGAGAGAGAATTCTAAATAAATTATTAAATCTGAATAACATTGCAGGGTCTGTGGTTATAAGATTTAGTAGCTCATGCTTTTCTTTAGCCCCACACATTTCTGGAAGCAGACCTCCATCACTTCTGTCTGGAACAATTTTAGCTGTAAAAGCATTCACAATAAAGTGCAAATTACTAACAGCAGTTGAATATTTTATCTGGTTTGGGAACAACCAGAGGGTAAAAGCATAAAGAATTGGTTAAAGTAATTGGTTTCCTTTGATATGGTTTGATAAAACTGGACAATTTCTTCATGTCTTTTTAAAATATATATTTATTGTCCCATTTTACCTGGAAATATTCCCTCCCCAGGCCTTCCCAGCACTATTTTCTGTCCATGGGTTATGCATATATGCATGTAAGTTCATTGGTTAATCTCTTCTTGCCCCCCCCCCCCCCCCCGCGCCACTTCTCTCTGAATTGTGTCAGTCTGTTGCATGCTTCAATATCTCTGGATCTACTTTATTCATAAGATTATTTTGTTCATTAGATTCCACATATGAGTGAGATCATGTGACACTTGTCTTTCTATGACTGGCTTATTGTTCATGTTCCAGTATCTCATTGGCAAACAACTTGTACATCCCTGATTTCTTATACCACTTCCTTTATCCTCAAGCAAGGACTGCCTTTCACATTCTGCAACAGGTGGAGGAGTAAAAGGGTGCCATCTTTCTACATTTCCCTCAGTATTTATTAGTAATAGTTCATCTGGATTGATATGCAAACTGCATAAAAGTTATGATGGAAAAGAGTTAAGTATCATGACTACTTCATCAACTTGTCTATACTTCTCCCTACTAAAAACAGGCCCTACTTGTTCTGAGATGAGATCTTGTAGGTTGTGATTAAGAACATGATCTATGGGATCCAACCAATCCAGGTTAAATCTCAGGTCTGCCGGTGGACCTTGGGCCACTTATTTAATATTTCCAACCTTCAGCTTAATCGCTTTGAAAATTAAAATATTAACACTTCCTCAAAGATTCATTGTTCAGAATAAATGACATAAAGTGTTCAGTCCTGTAACTTAATGGCTTCTTAATAAAAGGAAATAATAATTATTATTCACATTTTAACCTTGTTCACCTTTTTCTGTGCAAAGAAAGCTTAACTGAGCATTAAAAATATTAACCAAGCATTATTAAGCTTGACCTAAAGATTTGGTCTGGGTCCCAGGATCTCACTTTTCATTTCTAGTGTCTAGAATTTTTGTGGACTCTGGGCCTTGCCTGGGCCATGGAGGTATAGTTCTCAGCTCTTTCTTCACTGAATAGTTCAATGGTGTGTAATTTTTTAATAAACAGAGCATTTTTCCAAGTGAAATTATATATATAAGCCCAATATATAAAAGTCAAAAGAAGAGTTACTCTAGTTTCACCCTACAGGCCTCAGAGTAATGTTGCAAGGACCCCAGACTTTCATCAATCCCTTTAGAAAACCCCTGGTTGGCAAATCCCCTTGACCTTAGTTCATTGTTGAAGTTCACTAAAGAACAAGCTTTCCCACTTTCTAACTCAATTCCTTTCTTTGCATGCAGATACCTACAGCTTAAGTTCTACTGGCCCAGCCTAGTGCTCCTTCAGTTTGAGGTTAAGTCATAGCAATACTGGGATATACTCCTTATTGGAATCACTAGAGGTACAGATGAGATATTTGTATTTTAACTAGTTTCCCAAGTGAGTCTGAGGCTCCCTCATTTGAGAATCATTGCTATAAAGGACAAGAAGGTCAAGATTTCCTAACTCCCAAATTAAAGGAAATTAAAGGCATTTTGTATGGAGCTTAAGCATTTGAAGATGGTTGTTTAACAACTACTTCAAAGAGTCATCTATATTCCAATAAATCCTTCTTTTCTAAACATTCCATTAGCTTATTTTTATCTCCAAATACCATTAATCATGTTTTGTTATTTACACATCAATATTATTCAGATGATGAGGAATCTTGCCCAGTGTATTTTGAAAGGAGAAATATTTTAATGGAACGCTATATCCTGGTTTTTTTTCTTTTCATTCAGTTCAGTCATCTCCTTAGAGATTTCTTCCTTGACTGCTGATTTCATAGCAGCAAATAAGACATTCACCTCCACATCAACATTTTTATTTTCTGTATATCATATTTTGCTATGTATTTCATGTTTACTTACTTATGACCTTAATTGTGTATTTTCTTACTAGAGGCCTGTTGCACAAAGAGATTTGTGCAATAGGCCTTCCCTTCCTCTGGCTGTCGGCACTGGTTTTCCTCTGGCACCCAGGACCCAGGCCTTTGCTCTGGCCGGAGCCTTCAGTCTTCACTGCTCTGGCCAGAGCCCCCTTCAGTCTTCAAGGCTCCAGTCGGAGCCACCTTCAGTCTTCGCTCTGCCGCTTTGTGCCTATGTATGCAAATTAACCGCCATCTTTGTTGGGTTAATTTGCATACTCTCCTGATTGGCTGGTGAGTGTAGCGGAGGGATGGTTAATTTACATGTTTGTCTATTATTAGGTAAGATTGGTTGTTACCAGTGTTAGACTTTGCTCTGTGAGCACTGGGACTTTGTCTTCCACCAAGTGCCTGGCTATTTGGGCTCATAATAAGTATTTATTGAATGAAGAATGAATTCATAAACTAGTGAAGTGAGCTTTTGCTTTTAACTACCATAAAAAGAATCTGGGGCAGGGGGCAGGAGTGAGGGAGGAGTCAGAAATGCATGACAAAGAAAAAATTCTCTCAGTAACAATTTAACTCTGAAGCTGAGGTAATGGACTTCCTTACTCTCCATTTTCCCCTTTTGAGTTGGGTCATTTTAGACTCGGAGATATCATCCCATTAACAGATATTCTGGAAGGGCTAAGATATTGTCAGTACTTTTCCATTTGGATTACATATGATGCTATTGGAAAATTTATAATTGGGTCAGTGAGACTTGAGAAGATGATGAAGGACAACAATATCATTTCTTTCTTTGAAGAGCTCAAGATTTGATGGGATGATTTTTTTTCCCTTTTAATAGTAAATTGTTGACTCATTTCTATAGTATAGAGGAAATCATGCAAATGTTATGCCTCATTTTCCTTCTAATAACTCAAAATAATTATTCCCTGGCACAAGTGTGGGCTTAGTGGCACATGAAATAATACAGTATCAGGTCTCATTGCATATGGAAAAGGTCCAATTTAGGCAAAAGTTATTTCTAGCAATGCATGATTCTGAATCCTCAATTGCCATGTTTTGGATCTTCTTAAACTTATTAATGCTAAGAATTGTTTTTCCTATATCTTTAAGCACATATAGGAATTAGCATTGTAGGAACTGCTGTAAGTGGGTGAACAATAATTATTTACACATGTACTCTGAAAAAGAACTGCAAGTTGTTTGCACATTAAATGTCTTTGAGAAGATTATTCCATTTTAGAAACTGGTGATTGTATTTATACCTTTCATTTCATGAAGAAAACCTCTGTTTAGAAAGATAACTGTTCCCAAATATCACAATGCATATATTAATTTTTGAAGCATAAATTATTATGAATACACAGAGTATGTGAAATGTGTGTTATGATTAATGTGCAACAAAAGATTTATAAAACCCACAGAATTTAAAATATGAAAAAGTTGGTTTAAAATATATGGTTTTGTAAGATTATTGTTCTGCTAAATATCAATAGGTGTTGGTTGCATAGGCCAATCAATGTAAGAAATTTTGGGTTAAACACTATTAAGAAGGCTGGAGCTCCAGTGGTGCAATCGGTTAGCGCGCGGTACTTATAAGAAGGTTACTTTACTGTAGAATATCATATAAACTTAAATATGCTAATAGGCATTGTGAATATTCAAGACAGCAATAAAGTTTGTATTATTTGTCAAATTCACACTAAAGAAAATTTTCTTTTTCAAACAATACTTTTAAATTGTCTATAATTTATGATGCTTTGACATCTTGGGGGGCCTTGCTAATTCTTGACAGACTGCTCTTCCCAGGACTCTAATTCTTCCTTTTTTTTAATCCTCACCCAAGGATATGTTTTTATTGATTTTTGGAGAGAGAGAAAGGGGGAGAGAGAGAGAGAGAGAGAGAGAGAGAGAGAGAGAGAGAAGAACATGGATCAGTTGTCTCCCTTATACACCCTGACCAGGGATCGAACCGAAAGGTTTTGATGTATGGAAGATGCTCCTACCAACTGACCCTCCCAGCCAGGGCCTAGCTAATTCTTGAAGACAGTAAATCTTCTGGCCATCTTAGCCCATTTGGGCTGCTATAATAAAATATTGTGGACTGTGTGGCTTATAGCCAACAAAAATGTATAGCTCGCATTTCTGGAGGCTGGAAGTCCAAAATCAATCATGGTCTTGTTATGGTGAGGATCCTCTTCCCAGTTCACAGCTTACACCTTCCTCCCTTTGTCCTCATGTGGCAGAAGGCGCTAGGGACCTCTCTGGGGTCCCTTCCACTAATTCCATTCATGAGGGCTCTGCTCACACAGCCTCAGCATCTCCCAAAGGCCCCACCTCTTAATGCCATCACATTGGAGGTTAGGATTTCAACATATTAATTTGAGGTAAACACAGACACTCAGACCATCACGCCTGCCAACTTCTGCAAAAACATATACAAACCAAGCAATCACCAGTCCACCCTCCAACTACCTCCCTTTTCTAATTCTCACACATTGGGCCAATATTTCCCCTGTTCCAAATCACCCCAGAACTAGGTACTAGACAACCAGGGGCCAATGTTATGGCCCACTGAAATTATTTAAACTATCCAATCCTATGCTGTGCTAGCCTTCCTTGCACCTTCCTTCCTGTGGAACAAAATATAGGCTCTGAGACTTGCATTCCTGTCACTCCTTCTGCCTTCTGACAAAGCCTGGTGCTTTCCCCTCCATGTCCTGGTGCGCCCTCTTCTCTTGGAAACTGTAAGTGATAAAAACTCCCTCCAATGGCATTGACCTCTCTGTCATCACTCAGCCACCTACAAGTGAAGTAAGTTTTACATTAGCCAATTTTACCCTCACAATATGAAGAAGACATATTTATTTGCCCATAAATAAAATCAACCAGTTTGACCAAGTTCAAGATTGCTCACTGTCTTTGGTTTTGCTTCACCTTAGTTAGTGAAATGAAAAGAGAAGTCAGGTCTTCCTAAGATTAGTTTCATTTTATATCCATTCCATCTACCAGCCTAGTCTAAAGACTTCAGTTTGTCCAATGAGAAAATGAAAGGAGGACTCCAAAAAGGCAATTCAAAGCATTGTATATAGAAAATGTTTACTCCTGAACTTTACAAGTTATAAAATTGTATTTCTCAAGAGAGCTGTCAATAGTATACTTGTGATCTTTTGTTGGGTTAGGAATATGAGATATTCTCCTATCTATATGCAACTAGCCATTGTTGGCTCATTTTAATGATCAAAAAAAAGTAACTTTGCCCTAACCGGTTTGGCTCAGTGGATAGAGCATCGGCCTGCGGACTCAAGGGTCCCAGGTTCGATTCCAACCAAGGGCATGTACCTTGGTTGCGGGCACATCCCCAGTGGGGAGTGTGCAGGAGGCAGCTGATCAATGCTTCTCTCTCATCAATGTTTCTAACTCCTTATTCCTCTCCCTTCCTCTCTGTAAAAAATAAATAAAATATATTTTTTAAAAAAGTAACTTGACTTCCATCATGTGAAGAGTCTAAAAATTAAACATACCAAATAAAACACTGACATAAATCATATGTCATTCTTAATTAGTACACCTAATAATTAGGCAGGGAGTATATGTGCTTTTCTGGATATGGGTTTTGGTTTGTAATTGTGCATTCCCAATTAGTCATAAGGAAGAGGGAATATTCCAGTAGAGTTATGAGTCCTTTGTTTAATTGTTCTTTTTAGATAGCTTCTTGATGGTGCTTCATGGTCATATCTCTTTATGTACTCCTTCGGATGCTACCAGGAATTGCCCTCAAGAGACACTATAACATTTCACTGGGGCATTAGAGTAATAATTTTCACGCGGTCTGTTAAAGTGATTGGCCTCACATGAGAGTCAATTCTACATCTCTTTATTCAGTCATTGATAATAGATTTAATTACGTGGTCTTCCATTTATTAGCCTCATTGCTAAAATAAAATTCACGCTGTTACAGCATAATCTTTATTAAAATGTTAAGAGCAATGATGAGTAATGCAAAGGACCTGCACTTGTAAGGCATGACTGTCCAGAGCTGACGTATTCATTTTCTTGTTCAACAGATGCTCTACCCTTTATATTTCAATATACCATAGGAATCTCTTCCCATGGGGTTTGCAGTGGGAAGTCCCTGCATATGTATACACTTATAAGCTTGGGATATTTATTTTCCTCTGAACAAGTCTTCAGGTGACATTTGTGAGTGATCAGACAAATACATATAAGCTGGCATGCACAAAGCAATCCAGTGAATCATTCCCCTTAAGAAATGTGAGGGAAAAGTTGTCACTCTTCGTGCAGTGAAAGAAAATCATCTCTGTTCTATTTGTGGCACTGGCAGCTTTGTTCTAACAATGTTCACAGCACACCCACCTCATGAGATGGTATGTGGATGAATACAACCTTCTTTGCAGCGTGCTTTGTGTTTATAAAGCACCCCTTCCCAGAATCCTCCCAGGGGCGGTGCAACAATTGTCACTGAAATTAACTGTCTCTTTCCTGACATTTCTGACAGAGGCATAACAGTGAAAAGCCAAATTTCAGAACCTTAGGATAATCAAGATGAATAGGAAGCTTGTTTGTGTTAAAAAAAAAAAAATCTGGAGATTGCAATGTAGGGAAATACAGGAGAGCAAATGAGATCACCCATATAATTGTCAGTGTTTATGATCAGAAACTTTCCTTGCTATACTTGGCAGTGATGTGAAGAAAGACACCATTTTAAAATGAGTTAATTGCTTTTATTGGAGCAGAGTAGAATTAGAATTATAGAATTGGAAAGTAGTAGCATCTGGAAATTGAAGAAACCTTATAGCTTCTGCAGGATTATCCTCTTAATTCTCCTGAAAGGTCAGAGAGCCTCCAAGAGTGTGTGGATGAGCTGAGAGTGGGGAAATTAGGGTTCTAATCTTCTTGCTGCCAAATTTGGACTAGACAGAGCAATAAGAAAGACAATGAACAGATACTGTGAACACAGAAGGAAAGAACCCAGACCGTTCCTGTTCTGACTGATTCATTAAGCATACCCCGACACGCAAACACATACACACTCACAGGAAAGCTTAGATGCTGGCCTCTGCGATGGCTTCTTAATACCATGATTTAGTTATTTGTGATTTAGAGACAGCAACTGCTAAACATCAGAGCTAAAATGAGTCTTTCATAATAAAGTGTATTTTTTGTCTTCTGTACAAAAGCAGCATACACATTTCACGCCACTGAATACTATTTTATTGAAGGTTTACTATCTTTATAGTGTATTCTATAAAATATTCTTTAAAAATAATTGTGGTAAACATGCCCGGGTTAGTTCCTCTGGGGTTTCTGCATGAATTTAGGAAGCTGTTGCCAGGAGGTTTAGAGCAGATCCCACAGCGATGAGGAAGAATTAGCTGAAGGTCAGAAAATGGAAAAGGGTCCTGAAAGCACTTATAAAGAACTCAAGGCGGCAAGTTGGTAAGTAGGTTGACTACGTTTTCTGTCCCTTCCTCCCTTACTTTCCCCCAATAGGAAATAAAATTTCCCTTTCTGTAGTATATGCATAGGGATGTTTATCATTTGACTAGAGGATGTATAAGCATTTTCGACTTGAGTCGTGGGGTGAGGCTGTTTCAGAAGTGGAGAGGATTTCTTCTATGGTTTCTGGAATGGCTCTCAGAGAGCAACATGTGGCTGCTGCAATGTTTTATTTTGCTCTTTCCAGACACCTCTTCTTGGTTTGTATTTTCAATTTTTTAAAATTATTATTACACATGAGTTGCCAGTGTCTCACTCCCAGCACAGATGTAAAGGGCCAAGTCACCATGTGAGAAGTCAGGGCCACATTAAGGCTGGGTGGTTATTGTCAAAAGCTTCCTTCTCTTATGTCTCAGCTTTTGAAAAGCCAAACTGCTTATTTCTTCTGAATGGTTTGTCTCATGGATTGGAGTGGATCTGAAGGTTTGTATTTTACCTCCATAAATTTCAGTATAAACATACCAAAGTACATTTGTTTGTGTTTTTAACTGTGGGTAGTTTTAGACTGGATTTTTTTCATGATTTCTATGGTCCCACCTTTCTATTGGATATTACGCTACTGTATCTACATTCTGAAGAAAGGGAACTGCTTTGGTTCTTTCTTTAACTTTGGCTATTATATAAAGAAACAAAACATTTTACTTTGATGTGTGTTTGAGAAGCTATTGAAATAACAATAGTCTATTTAACTGGTAAATTACAATGAATCATTTAGAAATTATACATTATATCCACATTTATATTAAATTAATACATCATGATTAAAGGTCTTATAATGAATACCAAATGAATTAGTAATGATGGTTTTCATGCACAACCATTTAAATAATACAAAAATATTTGTAGCAAAATAAGAATTGGAAATTGAAGTAAGGTAAGTTGTATTTGTAATACAACAGTCACAAACTTTTATTTATGACTTTTTTAGGTCCCTGTTTTTGCTTTAAAATTTTTCATTGAATGATTTCTTTTATATAATAATGAAAGCCAGTGTATTATTTATTACATAAGCAAATCCCAATAAATAGTTTGTGGGGAGACAAACATCCCCAAAGTAGAAATAAACCAGTTATAGTCTACTGCTATGAAACATTCATTTTAGTAAGCCAACATGATTTATTATTTATTTTTAAAAGCATTTGATAGGAGCATTTTCTTATTATATTACCTAACAACTCAGTAAAGTGGAGTCATTAATCCTAGTCTTCATACTGAAAGAAACATACAGCCACCAAAACAAATGACTGAACTAGTTAAATATTTGAAAAACATGGGCATAGAGTCAAACTATCCAGATTCTAGAAGTTATTCATTCAGTGTATGACTTGGTCAGATTATCTAACTTTCTGGTCCTCAGTTTTATCATCTGTAAGAATGGAACTAAAAATACTTACCGCATAGATTTATGTTCAGAAGCAAATTAGATGGTTTCTGGAGAGTGTTTTGCCTGGTGCCTGGTACCTAGATTTATTAAATCTTATTGAGTACTTGGCCATAGATCGTTATGTGCTACATATGCACTTTACATGTATTTTGTCATTTAATCATCACACAGTTACAAATATTCCCATTTTATAGATACTAAAACACAAAGAGATTAACTGCTCGATAAATGACAGGTCATATTACTATTATGATAGTGTGTCTACATTTTTATCATTGTATCCACTGTCTCTCAACATAAAGATTTATCTCTATGGGAATCTGTATATATAAAAAGAGGTAATATGCAAATTAGCCAAGAGGCCGTAACAGTCAGGACGGGTCAGGAGAAGGCTGCGGGCACAGGCGAGGCCCAGAGTGGAGACAGAGACAGGGGGCCTGCCCAAGCTGCTGTGCTGCTGCGCCGGCTCGAGCAGTCCCGGAGGGCACACAGGAAGCGGGGCACGGGGGGCCTGGGGCTGGCCGAGCTGCCCTGCCGGCTTGGGCAACCCTGCAGCGGACACAGGCAGGGGGGCAGGAGGGGCCTGAGGCAGCAGTCAGGCCTGGGTCCATGGTGGCTGGCGCTGCAGCAAGTCAGGCCCAGGTCCCGGCTGCCTGCAGCACCAGTCAGGTCTGACTTCTGCAACGGCCTTAGAAGTAGGCAGAGGTCAGACCACTGAGGGTCTTATATACCATAGCAGGGAGCTTAGATTTTATTCCACAGAAGGAGGAAAAGTGAAGAATGTTAAGCATGGGAGCATCCTGGTCTTGCTTTCATTTTAAGTGAACCATTCTGGTGGCTGTGGGAAGGATCAATTTAGACAGCTGCAGTGTTTGGGGGCCCAAGAAAAAGAGAGACTGATGTTGGGGACTAGGACTAGACAGAGGCAGTGGATCAGAGACATATTTATGAGGAAACCTGATGGAACTATTTGGCTGATTACATAGGGATGAAACCAAACAAAGCAAATGGTATTAGCCCAGGTTTTCCAGTTTGGGCAACTTCGTTAAATGAGCGATTCTAATTATTGGGAGAAGGTATAGAGGAAAAAGAACAGTGTAAGGGAGCTTGCTTAGTTCAGCAATAGCCAAACAATTAGGACAGGAGATAGACTTAGTGCTCTTTCTTTGCTGCAACGTTTGTTTTTCTGCCTTCAGCCACCACCATGTAAGGCTAATGTGCCGTCTTTTCTCCTAATCTAGGATATTATCTATCTACTACACATTACTATCAGCTAAACTAGCTTACCTGCATGATCCCTTAAAATTCTTACCAAAGTCATTCAATGCTCTGTGAGTATGGGGAGTTTCAAGATGTGGAAACATTATGAGTCTACATAGATTGATAAAGAGATATTGGGTGCTCAATTTTTAACAAGAAAAATCAGATACTGAATGTGGGCCTGCCAGAGACATAATTTTAATGAGCCAATGTCTCTTTACTTAAGTGTCACACTTCAAAAGAGATCCTCGCAAATAATACAATGCATAACACTCATCTGGGTTGCCTGTTAAAATGTAGGACCACACCTTGAAAAACATTCCTTCTAGAGCTCATTTTGGTGGATAAATCTTCCTCCAAGTAAAGCAATCCTATATAATAAAAGTGTAGTATGCAAATCGACCAAATGGCAGAACAACTGGTCAGTGGGGGGCAGGGCCGGTGAGCAGGTGTCACCAGGCCAGCTAAGGTGCATGCCAGTAGGCATAGGGAGGGGACGGCAATGGGGTGGGGGAGCAGCGGCAAAGGGCGATGGGGGCTGGTGCCATCCCCTGATCGCACACCTGGACACCTCCTGCAGAGGGAGGCCATGGGTGGCAGCAGCGGTGGGGCAATTCGGGGCAGGGCTGCCCAACACCATCCCCAGATAGGTCTGCTGGGGTTGCCTCCCGCAGAGGGAGACCACCAGTGGCCATGGGGCAATTGGGGGTGGGGCCGGCTGCTCACTGCCTGCGCCATCACAATCGGCCCGCTTGTCACCTCCTGCAGAGGGAGGCCAGACTGTGGCTTAGGTCTGCTCCCCGCTCCCCTAAGTCATCAGTAGGACGTCCCCTGAGGGATCCCAGACTGTGAGAGGGAGCAGACTGAGCTGAGGGACCCACCTACCCAGTGCACAAATTTTGTGCACCAGGCCTCTAGTACAGTATAAAGAAATTAAACAGATGTATTCTTAGAAATTGATAATAATTTGAACCAGCAAATTACTGTAGGTTCCATTCTTTTTCTTTAGGGAAAAACAATCACATAGAGAATAGGTGTTTTTGTTCAAAATCCTCAGCAAAGACAGAGATGATATACTTGAACATTCTCCCCAACTGAAAGTGGCAACATTGTGAGTGGGGGAGTGGTGATGGTAGCTAAATTAACTTCCAAGAAAAGCCATGGGAGTCCCTGTCAAATCTTCATTAAATCATCAGAGAACACAGTTCCACATGGACCTTAAACACCCAGTCCTGCAAAATGCCTCTGGGAGCACCATTACATCTCACGTATGAGTAACGTATTTTCAAACCAACTTTTTCACTAAAAATCCCCTTCATGTAATCCACACTGTGCAGAACATAAATATTGAAGGATAATAATTTAACCTAATAAGAATGACACCTCAGCTCTGTAAAGTACCTCTCTTACAAAGAGTCAAAACATGTTAGTCCTGCCACAGCCTTTACCCAGAGTGACAACCAGCCCCTGGATTAAAAAAATTTAATTAGAAAAGTCTATGTATACTGACAGTGCACTGAGATTCCTCACCTCTGACCATGTAGAAACTAGACACATTTTTCTGTGTCAGCTCAGCCTAGCATTCATTATTTTGATAGCATCCAATCATGTTGTGTTTTTCATGTATCTTCTCTCATTTGTTAATTTACATTATTTAATCATTTCAGTTAGGGCCCCCCAAATAGTCACATAATTAAATGAGTATGCAGCACTCAATTTCATTAAACTTGGATTTCTATATAAGCCAGTCAAGTAAAAATAACAATTGTAGTTAAAGATTACCATCTAGACATCACATACCAAAACATTTTGCCACTTTTAGGGCAATACTTGGGATTTTCAATATGCTGAAGAAATTTTATCATAAAGTAGACCATGGATTATTTGAAAGCAATTAAAATTTAAATGTGAGAAAAGTGACTAAAATGGCAAGATTTCAGGAGTAAAGTTGATTATTTCAATTCAATAACTTCATAAACTCTATAATTTCAGCAACATAATTCGTTTTCCATTTGTTTTCTTTTTTTATTGTTGACACTATTAACAGATGTCCCCTATCTCTCTTCCTATGCCCTCTTCAGCCAACCCTCCCCCCGCCCCCCACCGGCCTTCACCAACTGTTGTCTGTGTCCAATTTTTAATCTACATGAGTATATCCCAGATTAGGGGGAAAGTGTGGCAGATTTATATTTATACATGCATACCAGGCACATTATTTAGAACAAACTTCCAGTTTTGTAACAATTTGGTGCAGAGGTTCAGAGTATTCAGAGCTTCTAGGGTTCCATGGCAGAGTACAGAGTGTTTTATGGCATGATAATTCTTTGTTAGTTATCTGAAAAATCACATTTGATGATCCTTCCAATAAAATTCCCTGGCATGGCATGTCATGAGGAAACACATCACTCTTGCCATATTGTCATGAAATAAAAATACTAAAATACTTGAATTTTAATAAATTGTTCATCATTTTTGAGAATAATATCCATTTGATATTAAGACATGGGTAATATGAGCCTTTGATTTGCCTGATTACAGATAGCAAAATAGGTCAGTTTTGTCCAAATTGGAAACAATCCTATCGTTAAAAATTATTGGGGGAGGGGGGCAGAGACTGTAGTTGGAAATTTCAGTTTTAAAACTTGCAAAACTGCTGTGAGCAGAAATCACTTTTATCCTTTATCACATGACATCTGCCAGTTCGCCTAGTAGGACTATTCTCTGGAAAATGTCCTTCTCTGAACCATAAAGTTTTACTGAGGTGACTTTTTGGACTTCGTTCAGTCAGACACACTAATGACTACTCATTAAAGTCAAGCCTATCTTTAATGATTTTGGAGAAGAAAATATATTTTTAAAGAAATGGAAGTACCTTCTTGTGATAATGTCTGTTCAGAGAGAGAGCACATACACAATAATTTTGAAATTATTCATGCATACACTCATATACAATAATGTAAAAATATAGATAAGTGATAGATAAATAGATAGATAATTAGAATAAAAAATAAAGAAAATGAGGCAGAAGTGAAGGATGTAGGAATGTGTGGGTAAGTTATGAATTAATATAAGGATCTGGACTGAGAACGATCCTCTTGTTCTTATGAAGTAAATTGGATTGTCATCATGTGGAAACCATAAATCTGAAATTGATACAAGTTACCCAAGGAAATTAGTAAAGAAAGGCTATGTGGAACTGAAGATAAACCTTCATACGAAAAGGAAAGTCTTAGAATGGGAGATATTTCACCTCCAAAAGATGACCTCCCAAGCTGAAAATAAGAAGGTCATATAAAAATACAGCATTATTTGGGTAGATGATATGAAGTTTTTACAAAATTAATCATTATTTGCTCTCCTGTGACTATTATAAACAAAAAGAAAAAGAAAATAAATACTATTTAAATGTCTATGGGGGCAAGCTAAAGAATACTTAAATCTCATCACAATTAGAAAACCTCTTGATTCTGCCTGCACTGAGGCAGTTTATCTCCCAAGATCAAGGTTAGAGAAACTTGCTTGGCAAGAAAATTTCCCCAAGAATAATCAAATGAGTTTAGATACTTCAATCCAGCCCCTTCCCTAACATTAACATCTATTCAATGCATTGTATTCAGTGTGCTTCAAAAACTCCATCCAGACATATTCAATAAAGGCAGAATTGTCTTGCACAGAAATTACCCTTGTTTGCATTGCATATCCACTCTAAAATATGACTAAATGAAGTTTCCAGCAGCATCTCCAGTAGAAATAGTTTTAATTCACTTGGTACTCTTTTGTTCTTTCTCTTCAATATCTTCAGAAGATAATCTTCCTTCTAATTTCTCTTAAAAACATAAGAAGAGGGCCCTATGTTTCCCCAACTATGAGTGGCAACTCGACTGTATTTCTAATCTTAGGATTTTCTCAGCCAAACTCAACTGTTTATGGTAAGTTTCTTGCTTTCGTGAAAGAGTATTTGTGAATCATTTTGGAATGTGTATTCCTATCTCCAGTCTCTGAAACAAAAGTGTCTTTTACATTCACACACAAAACCAGTGAGCTCTTTTTGCTCTGTTAAACAGGCAATTCAGTTAAACCAAATGATCAAAGTGATTGAACTACCTGGACTTTTCTAGAACTACCTCATTCTTATTTGATAAACATTTATACCTCCCTCATCTCTTGCTTTGTCCACCATTTCTCAAATACATCTAAATAAAATAATAAAAAAATTTATGTTGCATATAAACCCATATGGTCATGTTTTCATGAATATATACATCAGATCAGTTTCTTTGGTCTTTTTTCTTTTTTCCTTGGATTTTCATATTCCACTCTCTCCTCTTCCTTTTCTCATCCCTTTCTCTCTCCCTCTCACTGCTTGTGCTATTCCATTCTCCACCCCTTCTGAGGTAATATAGTGACTAAGAATTTATTCTTTCCTTAATTTCCCTCATGGCAAGGACTATTATCAGTAATACCACTATGGCATAACTTCATTAAGCACTTGATTGCACCTCTCAAAAAATAAATCTCTGCAACTTATCATCTATTTTTTATTGAATTTATTGGAGTGACATTGGTTAATCAAATTATATAGGTTTCAAGTGTATAACTCTGTAATACATCATGTGTATATTGTGTTGTTCACCATTCAAAGTCAAGTCTCCTTCCATCACCATTTATCTCCTCTTTATACTCTTTAACCTCCCTTATACCCCATTCCCTCATACTATTCTTATCCACACAGGACCAGCCTTAGTTTACATCTTTCTCATCTCTAAACTGGTTACATGACAGCCTACTTCCAGCCTTCCCACGTCTTATCCATTTTCCACACAGCAGGAAGACAGTGAACTCTCTAAACCAAACTACTCAGTCTCTCTCCCTAGCTTAAAATCCTGTAATATCAAGCCTTGTTTGGGCATGTAAAACTGTAGCTACTGTGGAAAGCCATATGGCAGTTCCTCAAAAAATTAAACATAGAATTACAGTATCATCCATCAATTTCACTTTTTATGTTTTTAAATAATAGAGCTTTCTCAAAGACTGTTACCACCAAATGCCTCTGGAAATGGGGAGGAGACATTTTTGTTGTTAATCTGCACCCTAGGCTATTTTTCCATTGATTCTTTTTTTAGCGAGAGTGCAAGGGAGGGGGAGAAACACAGAGAAACATCAATGTGAGAGACACACAGCGATTGGTTGCCTCCCACAAGCACCCCTATCAGAGCCAGGATGGAACCTGCAACTGAGGTACTTGCCCTTGACCTGATTTGAACCCTCCCCACTCCCAGACCATGAAGTCTGAGAGCCAATACTTCATCCACTGAGCCAAACCAGCCAGGGCAGCAATTTTACTTTTGAGTACATATCCAAAGGAAACAAAATCACTATTCTAAAGAAATACCCATACCCCCATGTTCATAGTAGCATTACTCACAATACCCAAAAGATGAAAGCAACCCAAGTTCATCCACTGGAGAATGAATAAAGTGTGGTACATACATATAGTGAATATTAGTCACTATTAAACAGGAGGGAGCCTGGCCCAGGGTGTCTCAGTGGTTGAGCATCATCCTATGAACCAGGAGGTCATGATTTGATTCCCGGTCAGGGCACATACCTGGTTGCCAGATTGATCCTCAGTAGGGGGCCTGCAGGAGGCAGCTGATCAATGATTCTCTCATCACTGATGTTTCTATCTCTCTGAAATAAAAAAAAATATATTAAATAAAAATAAAGGAAATTCTGATACATGATACAACATTGGTGAATCTTGAAGACATTGTACTGAGTGAAATAGCCAGTCATAAAAAAAACAAATATTGTATGATTCCAATTATATGAAGAAACTAAAGTAGTCAAATTCATAGAGAAAACAAAGTAAAATGTTGCTTGCCAGGGGCTAGAGTAAGGGAGAAATGGAGATTTATTATTTAATAGGCAAAGAGTTTCAGTTTTGCAAGAAGGAAAAAGTTCTGGAGAAGGATGGTAGTGATAGTTGCACATCAAGGTGAATGTGCTTAATGCCACCAAATGTACAGTTAAAAATCATTAAAGCAATAAATTTTGTTATATATTTTACCACAATGAGTTCAATCTCATGGCAGTTAGTACACAGCTCAAATGTCTTAATAAGCCATTGCCTTCTCTGTGCCCACATTGCTTCAAGTTCTGCTGCTGATGCTTCTTCTGCCTAAAAAGTGCCACTTTGCCAACCTACCTCTGGCCTTATCCTGACAACATGAAGCAGCGTATATGCCCACCCCTTGAGGACCCAATGGTTCCTTCTTCTCAGGGCCCTACAGCATGACTACAGTGAAATCCCTGAGGTTTATGCTAATATCTCCCACAAGAGAGGGTGAATGCTGAAAAGTAGAGCAGTCTTTGCCAGCACAGAGCCTGGGCTTCATAAACATTGAGTGAGTGAATGAATTTTAATCTTGTACTATCTAGACCGTTCTGTAAGAATCACCATATGTCCAGTTGACTACTTTTCCTTTAAAAAGGCACTAAAAGACAGTTGCCACAAGATAAATAGAAGTAGATTTTGAAATATTAATAATGTTTTCCTTTAAAGTCAAATTGGATTGATATAAGCACTTCCATTCCTAAGGCTATATGGACATTTTGTTACTGATCGATAAAATGTGAAAAGTGAGTAACCCAATGTCTTTGACAATTCCCAAAGAAATGGCATTGAAATACCACAGTATATTCCAAATTCTCTTAATATTGGAGTCATTCATTTTCCATAACTCATCTTACAAATGGGAAAATTGATGCATACAAAATCTAATTGATTTGTTCTAATTAGTTTAAAAAAGCAATAGGTACATTATTGGAAGATTTGACATTTTCTTCTTCAGCTTATTATTTTATTTATATGTAAAAGTTACTCACCATGATGTTCTATAGTAAAGTTCTCATAAACACTAAACAAATCAATAAGGGTTTATTGAACATCTATTATGTATTCAGCCCAGTACTTGACATAAGAGAGTGAGTGGAGGGAGATTATGTAAAAGGCATAGTTCATGTTCCCAAAATGTTTATTATCTCCATGTTACAATCATTATCAAAGACCTGTATGAGAGGTATAATATGATTAAACTCTGGACTTTTGATATCTCAGACAAGCATTCTATTTGCTGTATTCTTCAATGGCTCCTTCCGTCCCAGCAGAGCAAACTCACTAGTTAGACTTGATCCACTCTCTGAGGACTAGAGACATTTTCTCTTTGTATCCACATTTCCCAGGAAATAGTGTATACAATCTAATTGAAATAAAAGTATTTATTTCTATTAAATAAGTGATATTTCAATTTGTCACTCTTTAAGTAGTTATATTTAACATTTATTATCATGTAAATAGTAGTAATATATTGGTCATTTAGTACCAGTAACAATGTTTAATAACCATGGTAATATATTGATCATTTAGTTCATGCTAGACCTTACTAATTGCTTACATGCATTTCCTTATTTAATCTTTGAAACAAAACCTATGAGGTGGGTTTTGCCCATATCTCTATTTTATACAGAAGGAAACTGAGGCTTGGAGAGTTAAGTAATTTGCCCAAAGCCATACAGTTAATAAACAGAAGAGTTTAGAGGAATTCAAACAGATCTGTACAGCTCCAAATCCTGATTTTTTTTTAATAAGCCACTCCTTTCTTTTATGGCAAATAAAGTTGCTTCATTTATTCAGTAAATACCATTGAAAGATGATTCTATGTAAGCCTTTTATCTCTCTCACATCTGTCTACTTATTTCCATCAATACCACCCCTCCTTTGGAAGGTACCTATTTCTTACCTACACTCTGATAGTGGTATCCTAGTTAATTGTTTTTTTTTCTTAGCTGTGTCCTTGAAACCTGGTTGCTCTTAATGCTCTTTCTATTTTTACCTCATGTTCCCAAAGCCCTAGCACAGGACCTGGCACACAGTGGGTACTCACTAAGCATCTGTTGCTGAATACTTGTTTGGATGGATACATACATGAATAGTGATGGTTCTTGCCCCAAAGCAGGTTGACAGACAAAAGGAAAGAAAACATATATTTATTCCTATAACACAAGATAGAAACTGAAGGTCTTTATGATAAACAAGACTGAAATCATCCCTCAGTGAATGCTACCTGCTCATTTGTGCCTCTCGCCCTCCAGGATCTGGAGTGTGTAACACCCCTAACTACAGTCAAAGGTCTGTGATAAATGCAACAGGGAAGGCGGGGTGACCACGAATTGGAGGCAGGGATCAATGGTGAAGGAAGATGGGGTGGTAAAAGAAAGGAAGGGGAAAAAGAGGAGACGAGAGCACCAAGGCGGAACTCTTGGGGACATACCTGCATTTATGAAGCAGAGGGCCAAGAACAAGAGAACATAAACAAACGGAGTCAGAAATGGAGAGACACAGGTTTATGGTAGGGTTGGCAGCTCATTTATGAAAGTGTTAAGTTTGAAAGGCCAATGACCTATCCAAAGGCAGATTATGACTAGACAGCTTGCAGCCCCGTATTAATGAGAACCAGGGGAGGGCAGCATTATTGAAACTGGGAAAGGAGGTGGGTGGTCAGGCCAAAAGTGGCAGATTGGCTAACAATGGGGAAACAGGGCCAAGTCTCTTGGATGATTAAGAGAGAACACTTGGAGCTCAACTACTCTGACTGCCAGTGGTTGCGAAATGAGTAAGAGGTGAGGAAGAAAAATGTGCCGCATAAGAAGATTGCAGTTAGATGAGCGGGACTAGACACATACTGTGCATGATGCCTTCTAAGTTCATGAGACAATGCCTTTTGGAGAAGCTTTATTTGGCTGAGTGTAGTCAAGCTTCCCCTTCCTCTACCCTCTTGTCCATCACAGAGCTAATAGCTAATGCAGAGCCACGCTGCTGGAAGGCGCTGTGTAACAACAACAAGCCATGTGAGTGAGAGTGTTAAATCCATGAAAAATTAGGGAGTAGGGATTTGCATCTAAACTTTGATTACCCCATTTCATTAAAAAGGTCATTTGCACACAAACTAATGTAACACAATTAATGGTCTCATTAAACTATTTACTTACAAATTAGAGAAGGACCAAAAGGAGATGGGAGAGAGTTGCAGGCAGAAGAAAGGGCAGGAGAAACATATAACTTTGGCATTTTTCTAGCCCTCCCGGTTCTCTTTCACTGAAATCCAGATGTGAAAAGTCAAAGAGAGACTACATTTTCTCTTTCCTACTCTTTTACAACCACTACCCACCTATGAACAACTGGGTCTCCCCAAAGCATTCTACCAATAGGAGAGTAATTTAAATTAATTTTGTTTCTTTAAAAAGAAACACATCCAGAAGGAGGGGTAAACTTACTAGTAACTTGCACCTGATTATATACTGCTCTAGTTTCTTCGCTTGGTAACTTGGATGGGCAGGTTACATTGGGGCAAGGATGGGAAAGGAAGGAAAGAGTGCTAATGCAGGCCTTTAAAATGGAAGCAGGCTGGGATGAGATTGCACATAATGGTAATCCCGCACCATTAATGGTGATTTCAGGCACCAGAAACCATGACTAGGGCAAGAGTGGGACATATGTGGAGGTAGGCAAAGTCAGTTTACGTTTCACTTTTGCTAACTGTAAGTTCCATGAAACATGAGGGTAAACTTCAGCCTCACCATATAAGCTAGAACAAAGAACAGTGTTTCCATAACATTTACTTGAGGCATGGGAACTGCAACCTGTAAATTGAAGCTTCTGACTATTTCAAATCTCGTTTGTGCATTAAATAATAATGATGTGGCATTTCGGGGTAAGATCTATTTTACTTTGTTGCCTGGAACATTATTACTTAGTGTATTCTCTTAGTTTTTTATTGTTGAATTGGACTTTTAATTGATATTGTTGTAGATTCATGTACAGCTATAAGACATAATACAGAGAGATCGCATCTATTTTTTAATTTATCTTTATTTGTGAAAATATAACAGATGTCGCCCTTCCCCCCCCCCCATTAACCCCCTCCCCCTGCTGAATTCTAACTCCTAATATTTTATTAAGGATTTTTGTATTATTTCATGAGGAAAATTGGTCTTCAGTTTTCTTTCTGTGAACTGTCTTTGTCCAATTTTGATAATACTAGCTTCATGAAAAGAATTGGGAAATGTTTCCTGTTATTCTGTTTTTTGGTTTTGTTTTTTGGGGGAAGAGATAGTGTAGAATTGATATTAATTAATTTTTATGTATTTGGTTTTGATATCAGGGTCCCAAATTCTCTTGTGAAATCATCAGGGCCTGGAAATTGTCTTTAGAGAATTTTAAATTACAAAATAATTTAAAATATAACTTAATAGTTATACAGCTATACAAACTTTTCATGTTGGCTGAATTGTGGTTATTTGTTTGTTTGTTTAGGAAGTGGTCCATTTCATCAAAGTTTTCCAATATATTTGTGTGTAAAGTTTTTTGCAGTATTTTCCTATTGTTCTTTTCATGTCTGTAGGTTGTGTATTTATGTCTCCTGTTTCATTCCTGATATTAGTAATTTAAATACTCTTTTTTTCATCCTTGCTAGATATTTGACAGTTTATTTTTAAAATGCTATATTATTTACCTACTTTTTCTTTCAATGTTTTATGTTCTTTATTATTTCCTTCCTTTTTTTTTTACTTGCTTTGAGTTTATTTGGCTCTGCTATTGATAGGTCTTTGAGGTGAAAATATAGCTTATTGATTTGAGACTTTACTTCTTTTCTAATTATGCATTTAATGTGCTAAAAATTTCTCTCCCCACACTGTTCTGTGTCCCATAAATTTTGATATGCAGTGCATCAATTATTATTCAGTACAATTTTTAGTATTTCCTTTGATATTTCCCCATGGCCTATGGATTATTTAGAAGTAGGCTGTTTAGTTTTAATAAGTTTAGATATTTTTATTATCTTTCCAAAATTCATTCTAGTTTGATTACATTATTATTGGAGAGCACACTGTATAATTTCAGTGCTGTGATTGATGGTATTGTTAAATTCTTCTACATCTTTGCAGACTTTCTGCCTAGTTGTTCTATCAGTGTCTTCTCATATTTGTTTTATACATAATACCCAGGGACTCCAGCAGGAGGAATAAGGAAAAGTACATCTATTCCATCTATCTGGAAGAAGTCAGTATTCACTTATACTTAAAAATTGTTTTACTTTGAATCAATTGTTAAACCTCTTGCAACAGTAAAATCAAGAAGAAAAATTTCTGGGTGGTGGGCATATGGTGCAATATATGTATCTTGTGACATAGAAACCCTCACCTGAAACCTATATGATCATCTCGACCAATGTCACCCCAATAAATTTAATTTTAAAAATTTTTTAAAAAGAAAATACAAAGAATCAAATTATATTTTAATAACAAGGCATGTATTTAAAATAATTCATACCCAACACTAGAATTAATAAAATGTACCACTCTATGTTAAAAAAAAGAAGACAAACTTCTTTAGGGTGTCCATTTTAGTAGGAAATTATCAGTTCTTTATACTTGAGTCCTGTACTCTTTTACTTTTCACCCACCTCTCATCAAATTCTCAGAATGATTATGTTGGGCGTGTGCAGCCTTGTATGTGTGTGTGTGTATGTGTGTGTGTGTGTGCACGCGCATGCCCACACATATGTATGTCTAGTGATAAATAATCCAATTCATACTGAATCTATACTGCCAACTGGTTTTGCAGTGAGTAGGGCTCTTAAAGGCCTCTTCAGATAGTATCAAATGCTTCTCAAATATTCGTTTCTCTTCCAATAATGCCAAAGTAGCATACCAGAAATCATTTGGTAGAACTTGAATTCCAGAGACAGCCACCATACTGACCCACCCATTCCCTACCCCACTCTAGTTTCCATTAAGAAAGAGAGAAGGTCCAGGACTTGACAAAATTTAAGGAAGAGAAGAGACTTCAGAACTTAACATTGGGAAACAGTTCTAACCCAGGGCTATGGGAGAATACATACATGGAGCACCTATCATTTGCCACACCACTCCATGTCCCGTGCATATTAAAATCATCTTCCATAGCGGAGATTCGGACAAGGGCTATACTTTAACCAGATGGTGGATATTTGGGGGTGTTTGGTATTCAGATTATACGTTTGGTCATAAGCAATTCACTTTCTTACCTCAGCTGCTCCTGCCTCAAGTTTTAAGGACTTCAACATTACATTAAAGTGACCCCTTTTTTCTTTCTTCTTATTTTTTCAGTAGCCTGACTGTAGTTATTTCCTGATTCTATAGCATCTAAGTCCAAAACATGAAAGGAAGCATCTAATCCTACCTCTATTAACATCTAGAAATACTTCAAGGAAACAACAATTTTGAAAAGCAAAATACCTAACAGCATTTGTACCAATTTGTGGAATATCTGACACTACCGCCAATTTCAAAGGCCTATTTGTTTTATTTATTTTTCCTTCAAAGCTGCATTGTGCTAAGTGATGGAATCACTTTACCCTCCCCACCCCACCCCTTTTGGGAGGGAGAGCATGGCAACCATTTGCCAAAATGCACGGGCTAGAGGTTGAATATTTTCCAGGTCCCACTTTACAATTGCCAACATGAAAGGGAATAAGTAGCTACTTCATCTTCCTAAATAAATCCTTGTCCCTGCAATGACACCACATTATTAGAAAAAGCAGGGCATACCTGGTTATCATTTTTTGGCACATTTAAACTCTGAGTATAAATGAAATAAATAAAACAAGCTGGAGAAACCAATAAACCCTGTGCCTATTTGGAAAATACTGTTCTCAAATCTCAAGAGGCCAGCTGCAACTGCAAAAAAAAACCAACACACACACACACACACACACACACACACACACACACACACACACACAAAACACCAGTACAAATATTAGGAATTAGTCCTGGGATTAATCATAACCATATAATTCAGAGGATATGGTATTCCTCAGCATAATCCCATGCAGTTAAGTTAGTGGGTAGGGAGGAAGTGGTAATTAAAAAAATTGCCAAATAAGTGCATCACCAAAACTGCATTGAAAATTCATGGCAATTGGGATGGGAAACAGAGGAAGTTGTGGCAAGAGCAGGATGTGTAATATCATGTGGCAGTCATCTGAATGTCTTTAAATTTCAGTTTCCTTTATCCAAATGAAGGCTGGCACTATCTAACCACATTTGGGGGAGAAAGGTATAAGGGAGAATGGTGCTAAAAACTTGAGATCAGATATAATCATTAATATTAAAAGTCCTCAAATTTAGCAGAAGTTTGAAGGAGTAAAGCCCTATTCCAGAAGTACCATTTAATTTCATCTGTAGCTTTCTCAATCAATAGTAGACTGGTGATAAAATAAAGCGAAATAACCAGCTTTACATAGTGTTTACCTTTAGTTTTATGTATTACATAAGGCACCAGGGGAAAGAGCACTTAGAAAAAAAATAAAATTAAAAAGCCATAACAACTTGGGAATACTACCTAAGGCTTACACTGGTCCAAACTGGAACTCTTAGAAGGTGTCTGTGCTGTCTCACACAGAAAAATTAAAAATTCATGTGTTTTGCAATTGGCAGCCAAATTGTGCATCCTGCCTCCAGCAGATAAGCCCTGAGGGTTGCGCAATGCTGTCTAGCAGGTAAAAGGAAAGCCACTGACCCCACTGAGCTACTCGCAGTCCTACTCGCACATGAAAATACCAGATGGATTGAAAGTGACAGACCTAATAAGCAACTTCCCCAATCTGCATGAACCTAATTGCAGAAAATCCTTAGTGCAGCTGCTTCCATTTGCTTTCTCAAATCCTTAAGCCAAATAACCTAGATCAGAGAGCCTCAGCATGCACTTGAACTGCTCAAGCCATCTTTAATGTGCTGTCGGTCGGATTTCTCTGAACCATGGCCCCAATTAGGAATTATTCAAGGAGGTTTTCCAATATTCCACAGAAAGGAATGTCAGTAATACTGGTTAAGTCTGTATCTAATTGCTTATCATTTCAATACTTTCTTCACCCAAATTTCATAAAAGAAAGAGAAGCACATTTTCTATTAATGAAATAATAATGATCAAATGTCTTAAATCCTAAGGTGGCTGTATAGTTGGGCAAGCTGAGAACATTCTTTCACTGAGAAATATGTAGTTTTTTTCAGAATTAGACACGCTCGGGGATAAAGACTTTATTTAACTTTATTCCCTACTGTTGTGTTAATTCCCCTTATATAAATGACTTGAGGTACTGGAAGAATTAGAGGTGGCTGCAGTGAGATGGGACATGATGGATTCATGGAGTCTTCTTTGAGTAAATTGTCCTATTTCCATCACGTCTACTTGTGACATTCTACTACAGAAATATTCCCAGCCTGTCCCAGGAGGAAAACCTTCATTTAGAGAATAATCTCTGAGACTTTCCTGCCATTCTTTGGCAGATTTTCTTCACGATTAACCATATGTCCCGCCAACACACTATTTTAGCTTTGGTGCAGTCTTAGAAAAGTGGGACAGTGACCACTGCACCCCACTTCAGGAAATCTCCATGATACCTTAACACATTCCTGGAGGACTCAAAGAATTAGGTGTTTTCAGTTGCCCTATCAACATGCACAACAGTGAGGTAGAAGGTGGAATGGACACCAGTGACTCTGCATCGATCTGGCCAATGAACTTGATTTGTGCTATGTCAGCAACCAAGGTGAAACACCTGCACAGGCATTTCTACACGACCAAGGAAGAGTTCGGCTTCTGAACCTGTGTGTCCTTGCCCATGCATAACACTACTAGATGCTTTCCCCCTTTTCTAGAAAATAAGTTAAAATTATATTGCCATTAATATTAATTTATTAGTGATTTCTTGGTTGAGTATTCATTTTAGTGATGATCCCTCTACATGCACACTGCATCATGATAGTCACGTTTATTCACAAACGTCGAAATGCTGTTAGCCTGAATGAAAAGTTGACATTTTCACTGATGAAAAGTCAGCCATTAATAGTTGATTCAGAAAGGCTCCTAGCTCCTCCTGCACCTACCTACCTAGAAAAATACATTCTCAGCAGAGCTTCTTTTAGGTTGTACAATTCAGAGATGTGGTACTGGAAACAGGAGAACGAGGAGAGTTGTATATAAAATATCAAAATCTTTTAAACTTATTTTTACCTGACAAAATGTTTATCTTCCCTGGAGTGATGTTTTATCAGGTTTTTTTTTTTTAATTTAGTCATTCATTTATTTACCAAATACTTATAGGAACTGATACTGTATGGGGCTGTGTTCTTGTCACTGGGGTGGTAGCAGTGAACAAAATGGATTTAATACAGCTCTACTTAGGATTTATGTTCTAGTAGAAGTTTTACAGACAGTGAACAAATACATAAATGATGAATTTTTAGATAGTGATAGCATCAAAAAAGAAAGTAACAGCAGTAAGAAAATGTGTGGGCGAGGTGATGGGATGACCATTGTAGATCTTATCCAAGAAGGTAGTATCTGAGCAGAGATCTTAATAAGAAAGGAGTGAGCCATGCACAGAGCTCAGGTACAAATCTTCTAGATAAAAGAAATAGCAAATGCATAGGGATTGAAGAGAGAATGAGCATGGGATGTTTCCAGAATAGAAAGGCCAGGGAACTAAGGGGTGATGGATAAGGGAGAGGAGGAGCTCAGAAGGACATGGAGGCCCTGTAGGCCTGTGAGGGAGTATGGATGAAGTTGTGCATTAGACAGATAGCGATTCAAGGGTTTTAACCCATATCTGTTTCTAAAAACATTATTATTCTGACTGTTTGCAAAATAGTATGTCACTATATGTATATAATCCTATATACTAAAAGCCCAGCGACTGAACGGTGGAACGACCAGAATGACTGGTCAACCAGTCACTATGATGCACACTGACCACCAGGGGGCAGATGCTCAATGCAGGAGCTGCCCCCTAGTGGTCAGTGTGCTACCACCGTGGGAGCACCACTTGGCTGACTGGGATAAGCGGCCCGCGAACCCCCAGCCCACGGGTAGGAACCTTGCCTCCTTCCCCCAGGCTTCTCCTCCTCGCTCCCTGCTGCCTCCTCCAGAAGCTCGCAGGCCATGCAGAGCTGCCGCCGGGCTTGCAGAGCTGACCCCAGAGGCTGGGAGATGGGTTTGTGGCCACAGCAGAACTGAGGCCTACTCTGCTGCTTCTCAGTGCTAATGTCCCTGGGCCCGCCCCTACAGGGTCCCCTGGAGAGGTGAGTGGTCCGGCTTCACTGAAAATGCCGGACCAGGGAGCAGCTGCTCAGAGGGTAGGTCCACAGCTGCTTGGCTGACCTGGATGAGCAGTGCTCCCACCACAGGCTGATCCCCACAGGCCATGCCTGGTCTCCCCTCCCCCTCCAGTGCATGAATCCCATGCACTGGGCCTCTAGTAAGTAAATAAACTCAACATTTGAAGCCCCCCTAACATGGGGCTTTTTGTCTGGGGGACAGCGTGTGTGTGTATGATATGTGTGTGTGTGTGTGTGTGTGTGTGTCTGTGTGTGTGTCTGTGTGTGTGTCTGTGTGTCTGTGTAGTGGTAATCAATACAGACCTGCAACTGCTCTCCTGAGCTGGGACATGAGTTCTACCATGATACCTTGGATAAGTTATATCAACCTGTCTGTGCTTCAGTTTCCTCATCTATACATGAAAAATAAAATCACCTACTTCAAGGGTTGTTGTAAGAATTAAAGGAGTAAATATAAACCACTTAGAACAGCCTATAACCCACAATAAGGACCATAAAAAGGCTTACTATAATTTTTTAATTGTTTTATTGCTTAAAGTATTACAAAGAGTATTAGATATGTCTCCTTTTTTTCCTGCCCTTGACAATACCCTGGCCTCTGCTACCCCCCAGTGTCTTATGTCCATTGGTTATGCTTATATGCATGCATACAAGTCCTTCAGTTGATCTCTTACTCTCCCCTCCTGCCCCCCAACCCTCCCCGGCCTTCCCACTGTAGTTTGACAGTCTGTTCAAGGCTGTTCTGCCTCTGTATCTATTTTTGTTCATCAATTTATAATGGTTTCTATTGTCCATAAATGAGTGAGATCATGTTGTATTTTTCCTTCATTGACTGGCTTATTTCACTTAGCATAATGCTCTCCAGTTCCATCCATGCCGTTGCAAATGGTAAGACTTCCTTCTTTTTTACAGCAGCATAGTATTCCATCGTGTAGATGTACCACAGTTTTCTAATCCATTCATCTACTGATGGACACTTAAGCTGTTTCCAGATCTTAGCTATGGTGAATTGTTCTGCTATGAACATAGGGGTGCCATATATATCCTTATAATTTTTTTTCTTTATTGAGGTCAATGCTTTGCAATCATGGTTTCTCTTTCAAATTGATTAAAATATTTTTCAATGCAAGAATTGTGTATTTTTCCTCTAACTTGTTTTTATAGAACCAACAAGAGATTGCAATTATTAGACCTTGAATAGATAGGTATCTGCTGAATTAAATTATTGTAACCTTAAAACATATGTGTATTGAAACAGATATATTCCTAAAGGACCATGAGAGTCTGTCAAAGTTACCCTAATTTTTCTTTCTGGTTATTCAATTTTTATAAACTAAGTAGCTCTTTGTATCAAGGTAGAAATAAAGTAAACAATTTAGAAATTTTCTGTCATCAATCAGCATGCCTCCCCTTCGTTTTATCTTCCTACAGTTGGAACTCAGTAAATATTTGTGTTTCTGATGGCAAAATCTATAGTGACAGGACTTAGAATTCAGGACACCATGTGTCAATAGTTCCATACCATTACATCAGGAAAAAATGATTTCTTTACTATCATGCATATAAGGTCCTTCTTCTGGAAGGTTCAGTGAAGATACTTCTGGGAACTCTAAAGAGGATCAATTAAAGACATTTTGGTTTCTGCTTCTTGGAAGCTCCTGCCCTCTTGTTAAACCCACAGTCAACTCTTTAGTTTCTTCTTGGAATTTTCTTTGTCATCAGAAGATGGAAAGATCAGCTATTATTCTTAGTGGGAAGACAAGTCAACACTCTTGCTTCTATAGCAAACTTAAATACTCTTCTGATAATTTTAGCCTATTTCTTTTCTAAGAAGCTACATGTTGCTTAAAAGGGAGGCTCAACCATTCAGTAGTGCACCTGACACAGTGAAAAGGATGTGAAGGTGGTTGTTTTCTAGAGATACATAAGGTCCTCTGGGACACCCACTCTTTTGTTTACAGATTATGGCACAATGATAATAATCAGTGTCCATTAAGAGATTCAAGCTAAGCGTGAATAATGGACCAAATGGTGGGAACCTTAATACCTGAACAGTTCAGGAGGCACTGGGGATTTTTGTCCCTTTCTTCTTATGAGTTTGCTATGCCATACTTAAGAAAGGACATTACCCTACCAACTCTAGCTATCAAAGGGCCATGATGTCACAACCATATCACCCTCACACCAGTCCTGATTTGTTGAAAGGGCAGCATTTCCTTTATCCTTCTATATCAACTTGTTAAGGTCAGAATATTTTCCCCTTTTTTCTATTTAAAAGCTTTATAAGAAGAAGATGAAATCTATCAACTCATAGGAGTAAATGCTTTTGTCAAATTAAATAAAATTCTTCTTCATTCAGTATAAAGTAGGAGAGAGAAATGCCAAAAAACAGAGTAATACAGAAAACTGTGTTCATCCTATGATCTCAGGATTGTTTTAGCAGAGCCTCCCACTCATAATAGTTCAAATTACAGTAACATAGCCAAGATGTTAGCATCATTTCATCTAAAAGATATAACATAAGTTTGTTACAAAGCATCTACTTTCTTTAAAGACTTTTAATTTTTAAAAATACAAACATTCAAAATCCAATTTGCTACAGACCCTCCCGACCTCCAAATTAACTCCAAAGAAAGGGCAAAAGTAATGTATGAAAGCAAAGCCTGGGTTCCTTCTCTAAACAAAAGCCTAGCTGCTTCCTCTTGCCAGCAGACCTCCCACCATCCATCACCTACTCAAACACCCTAAAGCCATCCAGTCCTTATGGTTGCCTCCTGACAGGCTCATTCACATTCTGTGCAAAGTACACAGAACCCCTCAAGGCTTTAGAAGATGTTATCCCCAGGTCCTCAGGGAATGTTTGCAAATATAAAGTTTTTGATGTCAAATATTCTGGAATGAGAGACGGTAAAACTCAGTTTGGAATAGTGGAAAGGAAGAAATTTATTGAGAGAAATGGCCCTAGACTAGCTATAGACTCATCCATTCATGGGATTGGTTTTCAATCATTTGGTTAAGAACACAACTGGCCTACTGATGGGTGATAATTAACTGAATCAAATATGGATTTTGTTATGAGTAATAGTCATATGTTCATAAAAATCCAGTTGAAGTATAAAATAAAGTAAAATAACGTAAAATAAAATAAAATAAAAAAGACATGGCCCCTCCTACTCCACAGTAACCCACTGAAAGAACACTAACACATGAGACAACAAGCACAAGGCAGATAAGATGATCAAGTGCCAGAAGCTTCATGGTCCAGAAAGTGTCCTAAGGGGAGTGCCATGTGTCCTGGCTGAGAGCAGAGGCTTAAGATGAGGCAGGAAGAGTCAGTAAGCTTGTGGATTCGCTACCTGGTGAGGAGAGCAGCTGGTGTGATTGAAAATAGTTGGGGGTCTGAGATAGCCGCATTGGCAAGAGAGATGCTTTTTAGATCATGTTCCAAAGGAAACAAGTAGCCAAAGATTGTTTAATCCTTGGCTTTAAACGTAGAACTAAGGAATCAAGAACGTGCATGAGTGCTAATTCCTGAAACTGCCATTGTCACCATTTGGTGCGATTCAAATTATTGCTCCCAATAAATTGTACCCTCCATTCCCTCATCAGCAAAATCAGGATGACCTCTGGATGCTTTGCAAAGCACAGCTATTTGGCATTGATGAAAAAGAAGGAATTACATAAGAGATAATATACATGTGTAATAGCAGCAAGGACCAAAATGCTTTGCCTGTGGCATTTTGACTTGAAAGGAGATATGAAAATATCGACAATAGTGTGGTGAAGGCCTAGGGCAGGGGGCAGGGGTAGGCGAGAAGAGGTTAATGGGGGGAAAGGGGACATATGTAAAAATTTCAACAATAAAGATTTTGAAAATAAATAAATAGGCAATTAAACAAAATAATAAAACAAAAACCTCCAAGTATGGTGAGAGGGTACTGAACACATGAAACACCCTCTGAACTGTCTGTACACAGCTGGACTCTACACAGTATCTGATCACGTTTTATACACATCATGCCAAGTCTTCACTACTAATTCCATATATGTAATGAAGCTGGCATGCACTAGCTGTGTAAACTCATGAAATCACAGAGTTATGCTGTGTATTAAAATCAGCCATATTTATACAATGAGATCATCCCAAATCCTCCTTGAAGTCATATCATGTATTGTCTTAATTGCTTTCACTAAAAGTCATTAATTTGAGCTGAAATCTCTCCTCCTACTGCATAATTTTCAAACACTAATATATAGTACTTAAACATTTATATTTAATAATTAGGAAAAATGAACCTCATTCCATCTGGTAAAAGAGAAATCAAGTGACCTTGAAAGGGGCCAGCAGGATTATTTGAATTCAAAACATTCCTTTTAGCCCAGTATCCCACTGTGCCTTGCTATTACTCTATTATCATCATTGTTAACTTCATGTTAAACAAAGGGAAAAAAGGTAGCACGAAGGGAATTTGTGACTACTCAAGGTCACAACGCCAAGTTAGAAAGATCTTGGGAGCTTCTATGTAAACTTTTTTTTTTACTTTTTTTCTTTATTGATTAAGATATTACACATGTGTCCTATGTAAACTTTGATCAGTCACTACAGTAGTTTTCTCCTCTGAAAAGCAGTGATTACATATTTCATAGATTCTAAGATCAGATTTTTTTTCCCCATTGAACATCTCTGCAACAGGGAAAAATCCTAACAACTACTGGTGTAGCATATTGCAGTGGACAGTACTTTTTCTTGCTTAGTGGTAAATGAAATAATGCTGGGTCTTAAAAACCATGCATGTTAGATTTGGTAAGAGACAATAATAATAACCAGCTCTGGTGAGAATACGTGAGAGGGCTATAAATGTGAAGAATATGAATATACAAATGATGAGACTGAGAAGGCTACTCCAACAAAGGAAACTTATTCAGTGGCTGGAATTTGCTACGTGGATGAAAAATTAACTTAAAAAAGTCCTCACATCTTGGTCTAGCACCAACTTTTGGAACGTCTGACTGACACCTTTAAAATACCTGGCCACAAGTAAGGAATAAGCATTGCTCAGTCAGTGCAAAAAAAAACAATCAGAAACTTCACAGAATATATCTGAAGTCTATTATTTAAATCCAAATTCCACATTAGCTTGTCATGATGATATGTTTGACAAGTGCATGTGAGGATTCTGACACCAAGGAAGTTCCCAATATACTTTTACTCTATGAAAAAATAAATGTAAAATACATAAATGTGTTTCTAAATTGCCACTGTTTATTTTGAGAAATAAAACATTCATCATCTTCAAATTCTGTACTTCTGTACACTGATTGCTATGTAGTAAGGGTGAGGGTAGCAGCAAATTATAGTCAACTCGGCAGCCCAGATAAACTGCAGCTGTTTCCAGTTCTGTTTCTGCAACATCCGTAGTGGAATTCAGAATTTACTGAGAGCTGGCTTTTCTCATTTTCCTGGCAAAGGAATTGCTGGCTTAATTACCCTTGGGGGTCCTGTGTAAATTATGTCCCTAGATGTGGAGAGAGAAGATGGCAGAAAATAAATATTCAGCAGCATTAAGGGAGAGAGAGAGAGAGAGAGAGAGAGAGAGAGAGAGAGAGAGAGAGAGAGAGAGAGAGAGAGAGAGAACAGAAAAATTCATCTCTGCTGAGTTTGCATTTCCTCCCTCGACTCCTCTGGAGCTTGGAAGGGGACATGTTCCCTCTAGTACTGGATAAAATCATCATTTCTGCCACAGCCCACTCAGCCCAGGAGCATCTTTCTCAGCCTGGTATCTACATGCACCATGATCAAACAAGCCTGGCCTTGTGTGGCTGTGTTGAACTCCATTTATCTGACACAGGCCGGCATTCCCACCCTTTGAGGGACCCCCATGATCTTGTACATGGCCTCACTCGTCGTTGAAAGCTAAAACTGCTAGAGAGATGCATGAAAAATTCACAAATTAATTAAGATGTGGATGTATTAATTTCTGCCATGAAATATCCACCAGGGACATAATAATATCTAACATTCGTTGAAGTTTGCTCTCTGCCATTTATCTCATCTGAGCTTCAGTCACCGTGGCCATCCGCAGGCATTATTGGGAGTACCCTTCACTCGGTGGCTGGACTTTGGAACAACTGGAGGAGAATTGAAATAAGATACGGGCATCCCAGTCTGGGTGGTAACTGCCCTGAAGGAGAAAGAGGTGGAGCCAGTTTTCATCCAAACCCAGGCTGTCTGCCCTTGAGTTCACTCTTTTAGCCAATGTATGCATGTTTTGCCTTCCAGGTATGAGAATTCTGGGTATGAAGAAGGACATGAGAGTAGAGTGAGAAAAGTGGGGAGGCTGTCAACCCTTCATAATCCTGACCTTGGTCAGCTCAGCTCATATAGTAAGAAATACAGTGGGGCCTTGACTTACGAGTTTAATTCGTTCCGAGACTGAGCGCGTTAAGGAGCTCGTTAACTCAAATTACTCTGTCAACTCAAAGCAAAAAATCGGTGAGAGACAGATGGTATCTCAAAAACTCGTTAGTCGGGACACTTGTAAGTCAAGGCCCCACTGTACGATGTTTTGACATGTGACTCTCTCCTGGAGTTCAGGCTGACACTCAGAGCCCGTATTTCACCTTTGAAGCCTGAATACGTTAGTCAAGTGCATTGAAGACATCAGCAAGTGCTAATGTCAGACATCACAAGAAATGAGCCCAGTTTTAGGGAGCAATTTTGATTGGCAGCACTAAAAAGGGAGACGAAGGGAGCAGGATGAGGGCGTAGTCTCAGTAGGTGCTGAAGTGCTGCCATAACTCTCCACAAGAGCTCTGACGCTCTTCCAGAAGCAATCCCACTCTGGCAATTATGTGGGAGAGGGCTGTGCTTTGCACAGAGCGTGCGATCCTGCTGAGGAATTATGCAGTTAATGTGCTAGAAAATCTTTTATAAAATGGCATTTCCTTCACTGGCTTTCTAGCCGCCCACACCTGGGGTGTGCCAGTTTTTCGTACAAATACAATGGCCTCGCTAGCATTATTGTATTTCATTTCCATTGAAAAGGTGACAAGTCGTGTCATAACCACCCACTATCTTCTTGAAACCCACCCAGCTATCTGGACACCCCAATCACACTTAGCATCTCCTTCTGTCATTAATAGACCAGGGCAGTCTCTCAGCAACAACACCTAGCCCATCTTCTACTCTCACAGGAAAATGATGCTTCCCTTTTTGTCACTTCTTTATCTTTCTCTCTGATCTTAATTGAAATTGTTGTGAGCAGGTGTGAGAAGGTGATTCTTTCCCTAGGTCCAGAACTATACTTAGAAATGGCCCTAAGACAAACATTGAACTTACACCAGCCCAGATTTCACACAAACATGTGTACATTAATTGTGTCTGATGGGAACGACTGTGATAAAGGAAAAATACAATACAAAACAGGATATATGTGCCCGGAATTTGGTCTGCCACTGTGTGTGTGACCTTGGAGAAGGGACTTAATCTCTCTGGGCTCTAGTTTTCTCTTAGATGTTGGGAGAGGACTATACTGGAGAATGTTTATGAACTCTTTGAATGTAACGGTCCTGTAATTCCAAACACTACAAGAGGAGGAGTTCTCTCTTACCTTGAACTGAAAAGTATTAATCAAAACTCATTAAAATTCTTAATTAAGTACTAAGTGGTGATGCACAGAACCTGAAAGAAGCTAAATATTTGAACCCAGTGTTGGTACATACCTTTACCTGATGGATGTCAGAGTAGATATAGCACATCACAAGGTGGCAAGAGACACAAAAGGCAGCATACTCAAGGACCATCCTATCAGTGACCCAGGCCCCAGAGGTGCAGAAGAGGACAGAGAAGCTGAGAGGCTACCATCTAAGATTGATTTCCCCAGGTGGATAGGGAAGCACTTTGCTGGGAGCCAGACACATGCGGTGAGGCCGACCGAGCTTTCCAAGTGGACAAAAATTTGTCAGGAGTTCAATCCAAAAGGAGTCAGGAGGGGGATAAATAAGAGCCAAGCTTTAGTAAAAAAATAGCAGAAGTGCACTAAGTCAACAAAAAAGTAAAACAACATCAAATAGAATGATCTGAGGCTCAATATGAATACAGGGCTAAGGGAAGCCTGGCATAGATATTGGGGAGATAGGCCAACTAGCAAACTAGAAACAGAATTTAGCCTAAGGGGAGTTGCTAAAGTATCAGAATAGGAGTTGGGCAAGTTACTTGGCTGTTTGGGGGCAGGTTCCATGTATTTATGAAGCAGAATCTCTTCTCTACTGATCTCTAGAAACAATTATTTAAAGGGTCAGGCTCAGGAAATCCTGTTAAAACAGAGACATATGAATACTTTGGATAAATCTTCTAAGCAAATAAATGTGGCTAATATTAGGCTAAATAAAAAAATAATAATTCAGACTATGAGTGAATGAATTGGAACTTTAATAAATGAAATGACCACATTACTTTTGACAGCTTTTGTTATCACATGTTAGATGTGTCTGCATTTGTACCATTTAGGATAACATTGCAGAAGCATTGGAACTTCACAAGTCAATAGCTAATTTGACTTCCTTGTAGTAGAAAAAGAAAAGAAAAATAACCCTGACAGATGTATTCCATGAAAGCAAAGTGCTGAAAATTAAAGAATGCCTGTAATGCTCCTGTCAGGTCCCATTCTCCTCAAGAAAGCTTTCTTATAGGTGAACAAATGCAGTTTTTTCCATTGATAAAAACCACCTCCCACATGCTGAGCTAGGCCAGGCTGTAAGGCCTGTCCTGTCTTCACAGCCTAAGGAGAACATGGAGTTAGACCTGGTTAAACCAGCAAACATTCAGTTCTGGAGACACCTATGAGACACAGGTGAATCGGTGAGGCTCTCTGCCTCCTAGTTACTCCAGAGTGACAGATGTGTCTTTGTAGCCCAAGGGATATAAGGAGGCCTCCAGTATAGATGAGCCCAGGAAATTCTGGCTGGTTAAGCAGGAGAGGGGTCCCATGCCCTTAGCCCACCTCCCTCCCCTTATTACTAGCTGAGGAAATCCACACCACAGTTACTAACTTCACTGCTCTGTATTTCACTTCAGAATTGGGTCTACTAAATCTTTCAGTGCATCGGGTCAGGCAATAGACAAAATATTTGAATGCGCTTCACATTTTAAAAACTATATGACAACATTAGACTGTCCCCTGACAACTGTATAAGCATGTATTTAAAGATCTATGGAGAAGCCCAATATTTCTCCCAATTTTCAGGGCAGTGGGAAAGGACCAGGAGAGCTGGTATGGAAGCCCTTTCATACCTGACACTCTGTCCAACTGTCACAAAAATCAACCAACGTTATTACTAAAAACTCCAGATTACCCAGACCATGGCCAAACGACAAGCCTGCTGGGTCAGTGTAGGTCAACTTTCCAGAACATGCTTGAATACTTTAAAATTTTTGCCAAGCACTATATACCACAAGAGCCAAATATTCTTATTCTCCAGCACTTGAGAGCTTGTCCTCAAGCTTTCACCCAGCTAGCGATTCTATGGAAAGCAAAACCCACGCTGAGTTTTAAGCTGCCAGGAGAAAATGACATGCAGAGGGAAAATGAGGGCACAGTGCTGAAGGCAAGGGTAAGGGAATAGGGCACGTGTGATATGGGGACAGAGCCGGAAAGCCAAAGCACAATACGAGATGCAACTAGCAAGAGAAACAAAGGGCAGCTAGACAATATTTCACAAATACATTAGGAACAAGACAAAGGAGAATGTAGACCCACTAATTAGGAGGGAGGGAAAACAAATAGCAGATGCATGAGAAGGCTTGAGCTTTTAATACCTATTATGCTCCAGGCTTCACAAAATGGTTAGCTATCATCAGAAGCTGAATATAAACCACAGTAATGAGCACATGGGGGGAAAAAGAAGTTTAAATGGAAACCAAACAGATTAGTAACTACTTAGTCAAGCTCCATGGTTTCAAATCTGGCCCTGACAAGAGCCAGAGTGCTTTAGTAATAAAACTAGCTTCTGAAATTCAAGTTCTTGTAAAAAATTCTGTTGAAGGAGTGGGAAGATTTCAGGTGGCTAAGTCTGAGGCAAATGCATGGTCAGCATTGAGCAAGAGGAAATGAGAGGTGGCTGGAAACAAAAGCAATGACCCCGGAAAGGGGCATGAGTGTCCCTACTGAGTGACACTCAAAGTTAGTTAAATAGATAGACTTATCTACCCCAGACCAAGCACAGAAGTGAGGGAATCTCAACTGGCCAGGGTACCATGGTAGACAAGACCTTGAGGTGAGGCCCTGGAAGTGCCACACTTCAAAATAGAGTCACCATGTCTTCATGTAAATGTCAGACACTTGGCCAAAGAAGGCAAAAGTGGGAGCCTAAAATGGCTCTGGGAACCTCAGATGGAGAGCATAATTGGGGGCTGGGGGAGGAGATCAAGCCTGGTAAGCTGAGTTAAGTACCTTTCATTTTCAGATCAATATACTTGAAATAGCTTGCATCCCTACTCTGTGTCATGCCTTGCACTGTGCTAATTACTTCATATGTATTTTTTAACTGAATATTCTCAATAACCCAATAAGATAGGCACTGTTGTAATTTATATTTTATAAACTCTAAACATCACTGGGTATCAGATCCTTCATGTAAATGATCTAAAGATCGGTGTAAGAAAGTGGTTGCATTTATCTGTCTATTTGCTCACTCTAAGCTGCATATTCTATACAGCCTCTTTGATTTGTTAACTAAAGCAAAGTATGTGTAATTCAGTTTATTATATTATTTTGCCATCTACATGTAATTCCCAGGGTTTCTTCAAGATGTTAATGCTATTTTTTTATATAATTCTATTTATTTCAGAAAGGTAGAGGGAGAGATAAATAGAAATATCAATGATGAGAGAGAATCATTGACTAGCTGCCTTCTGCATGCCCCCCACTGGAGATCGAGCCCGCAACCTGGGCATGTGCCCTTGACCAGAATAAAACCTTCAATCCACAGGGTGACTTTCTATACACGGAGCCAAACCAGCTAGGGCTGCTACTTAAAAAAAACACACAAAACAAAACAAAACAAAACAAAAAACATAAGCAGATGTGTTACTTTTAACAAAAAATATGAAGCAGAATTATCACATCCTTTCCCAACTACCAGATAATGAAGAAGAAATGAACAGGGGTAACCAGGCAGTGATGGTCTATATTGGCTGCAGTTAATGAAAGAAAATGGCCACAGTTCTGCAAGGACCTTCCAAGTGGCAGCATCTTGGGGAGGTCACTCTTATCTGAGGGCAAGGATGACAAAAATAAGCAAGCCCCTCACATTTGCTGTACCCTTGACAAATGTTGTGAAATAATTATAGCACTCTCTCTCTTGGAGTCCATGGGCCCCTAAAGTTCTTTTCTGCATACAAGATTCTGTTTGCTAAAATACAAGTACCTTATAGAGTAATTCTTCTTGGTATCAAGGTATCTTGGGCATCAAATGAACTGTCAGGATGTTTGATGAACATGGACTCAGGAAATAAAATTCCTGGCTTGATTTTTTAAAATTTATTTATTCAACAAACACTGGTAAATGTTGAGCTCAAACAGGCACATGGATTTCTTTACCATAGCACTTCTCAATCTTTAACATGCTGATTTGAATTGTAAGTCTACTTAAATTGGACATAGCATACAGAATTTCCCAAACTTGGAGACCACTGGGACCATCTTCCCACAAAGCTTGTAACATCCTATAGGGAACTCCACAGTTCATATTTTTGAAAGGTCAATAGCATATTCCTGTCAGGGAACCAAAGGTTATTGTTAATTATACTCAGTGTGATTCTTGCTTGGATGACATTAGCACAATGGTCAGACTAAGATAAGTTTAAAACAGAGTCAGGCAAACAGAAAAGATGCTCAATGCTGAGGTCCAGACTAAAGGGTTGGAACTCTTTCAATCTCTCCTGCTGAGAATGGGGCCACCCTATGGAAAGGCAAAGCAGTCCATCTCTGGGAGATGAATTGGGCAGGATCTGGCAGCCAACAATGACTCAATGGATAAACCCTGATGGATTACTATTGTCCAATTTTCCTTTTTATGTGCATGATGCAGTTACTTCAGGCCCTTGAGTTGTAATGCAGTTTATTGGATCACAACACTCTTTAGTAACATTCCATTCTTGCTTGAGTATACATATGTCTTTCAATGTGTTTATAGGAGCATTTTAGATACTTTAGCTGAAGGCACTTTAAACCATTTCTCAGAGTGGGTTAGTCTGCAGATGCCCACTTATAGCCATTGTACTTCAACTTCTATTAATTGTCAAAGATGACTTGTGCCCTGATTCTGGAGGCATCTTATTTAGAGTGATGCATACACTCAACAATATGTTGCTGGGGATCTAGTGAAACTTTGTTAACTTAGTATAAAACCAACATAGAAGACCCCGTTAGTGTGCACCACCAAAGCTGTCATTTCCCAGTGTCAAAATAAAAAAAATCCATCCTTGTGGTTGGGCTAGGGTCATCATACATCCATCCAGTGTCCACTCAGCATTCATTCGTTTGTCAAATATTTATTGAGCACAATTCTTCATTAATACTAGAGATGCAACAGGCAAAACAGATATAGTCTGTGTCCTCACAGAGCTGATGGTCTTGTGCAAAGTCAGCAGTGGAGCTGTGCAAGAGTGAGGACAGAGCCTCCAATGCTGGAGCCCAGGATTACCCAGTTTCCATTGCATATGTGAATTATTTCATACTTCAGTCTGGTTGGTCTCACAAAACATGAGATCATCTTAAACCTTAGAACATCACCATCTAGTTTCCAATGCAAGTCCTGCGGCCAGCAAAGTTACTACAACCCTTAATTTCTGTACATAAACTGTGTTAATGATTAATGCAGGTTTAAATTCAATTTTGCACACACAAGTAGATATGTAATTTCTATTTATATCTATTTATCCGGAAGGATTTTCAATGAATGAAACCTATAGATAGTTGGTACTTAATAAGAAATGTGAAAAGATGTAAAAAAATAAAATAAAATGAGAGGAATAAGAAAAAACTAGAGTGGCAAAGTATGTGGGGACTTTTAAGAGACCTTTTGCTCTTGGGATAATGTATTTTTCAGAGGGTAGAGTTCATTAGAAAAGTTTGAAAGACTGTCTCATGCGTGTGTGTGTGTGTGTGTGTGTGTGCATTCCTGGATGTGTTTGCATAAATCCAAAGGAAAAATAATCTTCTCCAAGGAGGTTCAGAGGCCTTGAGGCTCAATCAGTTTCTGCTTTATGTGAACACAAGATGAACAGACTCTTGAAAAAAATGCTCAAGCATTATTAACACAGGATTGAGATTTGGTTACTGCCACCGCCATTCGCATACACACAAAATTACACTGAAGGCAATTCATGACCTAAATTTTAAGTTGATTCAAAGGAAAATTTACTTTCAAGAATAATGATTTGGGAGATTGTCCTTAGGAATGACAGAATTTCTCTCTGGAATACCTTTAGGAATGGGTAAATGGCTTTCTTAAGAGATTGCAAACACTATCTTCTATTTCCTATCACAGCATAATTTAAATGATGCCTCACACTCTGAGAATGTGAGCATATACTTTTGAGCTAATAAATTACCAAGGTAGTTTTATAACTTTGGATGTAACTTAAGAGCTTTTGTTTAGAAGTACAGGCTGTGTATTTCTTGAGAAGAGGAACAGTATCTACTACTTATTTAGATAAGTACCTGAAGGACTAGAAAAATCTCTTATAGGCAGTGAAAGTTAAGTCCTTGTGTATGTGAATATATGCATATATTTCTGATAACATCATTGCCCTAGACCTAACAATAGAGGGTTCTGAAGTGGTGCTATATTTCTAAGTTGCTCAGCTCTTTAAAAAAATAGCTGTTAAAATTTTGCTTAATGAATATGTTATATATTGTATCTGGTTATAATCTAATTATACACATCCATTTCTTCTCTCACTATAAGCATATTAGAAAATATAAAATAAAAACTTTAACATGGCAAACAATATTCTCATAAAACTCACTGTAATTCAATACATAAATTCCCCTAAATATCTCTTTTCTGGAATTACAACTTCAGATAAAGTTATATGGAGAAACATCACAAGTAATGTCACAAAAGAGCACATGGGACTGGCCTTCTTGCCTGTCTGATGACTTCTTTAGTCAGCTCCTCTGTACACATTCAACTGTTACTGTTTGATGGGCTTCCCTCTATCATCATTACTTGCCAGCCCCATAAGTTTTCAGGGTGACTTCATACACAGCCGATGCTGATGGCTTCTAAACCAGTTATCAGGTCCAAACATGCATATCCAGGTGCCTGCTGGACTGCTCCACCGGACAACCAGCAGACACAAACTCCACAAGTCCATGCTGAGCTCATCACCCATCACCTGATCTCTTAGCCACTTTCTGTTCTTCTTTTATGGAATAAATGTTTGTTGAATAAATGAATTAAGGATTTTTAACAGTTACTAAATGAATGTCATATAGAAGACAAGTATTTATATAATGAGACGAGCTGGTTGGAATATTTTTAAACAGAGTTGGTTCTTCTACAATCTCTGGAAACCACAGGTTAGTTAAATGCCTTAAAACTGAACTTCTAGTCAACTGAGCAAAGAAACAAATTGCAGGCTAGGACCAGAGGAGACCACAGTTCATATAAACTATTTATGGCATTTTCTTTTGAACCATCCAAGAAAAGTGTTATCGTTTCATTACAAGCCAGACAAAATCTAGTTGTGTTTCTTTACACACACACTTTCTTATGTTTACTTACATAAAAGTAAAACAAGTCAGTTAATAGTTGGCTGAGGATCTTCCACCACTGCAGTATTAATGATGTCACACCCCAGTGATGTCTGAAGCCATGAATCTGGACTACTCTTTGTTAACCAACCTACAGGGTAGAATATTGTGTTAATGCATGATGCTCCTTTTAAGATAATATACACCACAGAGTATGTGGAGCTATTTGCTTTTCCAAGTAACTCCAAGAGTTGAGTTTTTCTAAATGATGCTCGTATTTCTTTTATGAGTCTTTAACTTCTTACTTAGCGGGAACTCCAGAGGGCTTTCTGGCTAACATCCAAGGAATCTCAACCAGTGATTGAGGAAACAATTATTGCTTCCAGTGTGAGACAATAGTTCTTTACAGGAAGAAAGGGACTGTTGTTCGCATAGCTTTTTTTTCCTCTGGGGTTTTGACACTGTCACGAGTATGTGCATGGACAGAGCCAAACTGTCATGAAGGAGTCACTGCAAAGAGTCCAAAGTGGCCAACACTCCTTGACTTGTCTCTGTAACCTCATTCAAGAAAAGCTTTCATTTCAGGAAGGGCAGCAAATTGACTCTATGACAGGTATGCAGAGCTTTTACTTTTAGTTTTTTTTAAAATATGCTTTGTATTTATTTCAGAGAGGAAGAGAGATGGAGAGAGAGAGTTGGAAACATCAATGATGAGAAAGAATCATTGATCAGCTGCCTCCTGCATGTCCCCTATGGGGAACCAAGCCTGCAACCTGGACAAGTGCCCTGACTGGGAATCGAATCATGACTTCCTGGTTCATAGGTCGATGCTCAACCACTGAGCCACTCCTGACAGGCTTTCTTTTAGTTTTGATAAGATTTTTTCCTACATTATATCCTTCTGTCCCTAAATAAATTAAACAATTTACCCCAAGATCAGTTAACGGATGCCCTCAAATTAGAGCCCAGGCCATCACATGTCTAGCTCATTGTGCAACATCCCTAAACAAACCACCCCACTGGATTTAATTTTAATTCACAGATTCTTGAATTTTCACACTTTGCGATATACCCCTTTTCTTTATTATCACAAAACAAATGTACCTGGAAGGGATAAGTAGTATCACCAAACTCTCTGGCAGTAGATGATGATAAGATGAAAGACATAGAGAATAAAAGGCAGTTTGCCAGAAGGGCAAAAGGAAGGCATGTGAAGGCTTAGAAATGTGATCCTAGGACAGCAGACACCTGTGGTCTTCCTCACTATCATGTTTGTAGCCATTGACATTGACATTTAATATTATTATTGAAGATTTTCTGTGAAACAAACACTATTTAAATAACATTACAAGAGAGGCCTCAAGCTAGAGGACTGACTCTTGAACCTAAGAAATTAGTATACTAATCCATCTTCCTAAATCGGCAGAAGACTTTGGGAGTAACTAATCCTATAGCATGGACCCCACACGGGAGTCTGTCTGCGATGCAGGAATGTATCAATGCTGAATTGATGTTCAGCCCACACCTGTTGTAATCCATTTTTCTCCACTTTCTTCAATTACTATGGTACTCACACTCCTGAAAAGAGCCTTTGTGCTATTGCACATGGAAATGTTTGTTTAAGTTCCTTTATCACCAAGCAAATGAGACAAAAGTGCAAATGGGGCCTTAATTAAAGAAGTGTATTTTGATCTTAAAAGGAGAATTTTGTCCTGAAAAACAGTATTCCTATTATTAGTAGTAGTTTTATTTTGACACTAGCTTTATCCAGAAAAATCTATCACAGCATAGCCAAGAATGGTAATTGAATGTGAAATTGATTTTTATTATATCTAATAAAAAGCAACTCTTACTATTATTACAAATTGCCCATAATTATAATTGTCTAGAGACTTCTTTATCAGTCTGAGTGGGATAGACATAAGCTACATGTACAATAGCACTTCCTATCTATGAGTTAAATATGTACACTCATTACTGGCAATATAAATTAGCATTATAGAGAATATAGTCTATTTCACTCTCCTGGACAGAGTCTAATACTGCTGATGAGAGATATTTAGTAGGCAAGTCATTTATTTCTGTTCTGTAACATCCAGAGGTGCATAAATGGTGGCACTGGTATATTCTTTCTAGTTAATGGAGATCCTGTCAGCCTTTCACATCAGAGCTTGGTTCATAAAATATTAGGCAGCTGTCATGCTCTTTGTGTACATCAGTCTTAAAGATTAGTAAACTATTTACTAGCCATATTTTGGAGAGCACTTATTTTATGAACATGTCATCCAGCCACCTTCACATCCAGTTCCTTGGTGGACAGCTAATGTAGATTAAATCTACCCCATCTCAGTTAAGAACACTAACGAATTCCAATGTAAAGACAACAAAAACACTCTATTCCAGAGTGTTCATCATCAACTCTGAACCAGATCCCAAGGCAGTGCCAGCATCTCCAAGCTGTGGCTTAGCAAGTACTTAAGGACTATTGTCCATCATCAACACAATATCCAAGCTTTGTAGGAGATGATCAATTTCTAGAGTTATTTTGCTACCTTCATGGGAGATGAGATGGATGTTTATGTTCTTTTCCTATTCAAGTCCCTCCCCAGCCACTACACACACACACACACACACACACACAAGCACTGATACCCAGGGGCACTCTGTTTCAGTGTCTAGAAGCCCTCCTCTGCCTGCCAGATTGAGGATGCAGGGAAGGTTAAGCCATCTGGGGAAGGGACCATTCTTAATTGCTATGTAACTATCACTTATTGAGGCCTGGTTATTTACAAAGTTGTTTGAAAACAGTGAGTGCTGGGATGGGATGGGTGTTTTGAATGAGGAAAATTTTCTGAAGCAGCAAATGTAGCAAGCTATTCACTAATTCTTACTAAAAAACTATTTTCAGTGTTGAGTTGCTACTATTCTTTTATCCCAGGTGCAGAAGAATGGTCTCTTTAATGTCATGTCTTCAAATTACATAGGAGTAAGCCAGGGGGTCGACCTACACCTGGAGCTGATGATTGCACATAGTATTTATAATGCAAAGCAGCTAATTAAGATGATGGTCAAGTGGTAGTTTTCTGGTGGTATTAGCGCAGAAAATCAGGGTTGTGTCTCTATTTTCTTTTATGCTGTACAGTATCAGCAAGCTAAAAGCTAATGATTAATTTCAGCACCAGAAATTTAAAAAATGAGCTAGCCACATCTAAGAAATGCATTTGCATTTACCTATCATCTCAGTCTAAACTGGTGTTCTTACACCACCGTCTCTCAAAGTAGGACGTGAGGATCTCGTATACCAGAATCCACTGGAGACATTTGTAAAATACAGATTCCTTTATCTCACTCTGAACTTATTGAGTTAGGTTCCAGGAATCTGCATGTTACCAGTGTCTCCCAGGTGATTTTGATGGACACCATGTGTAAAAAATCACTCTCTAAGGTAATTGACCAGAGTATTATAGTGCCTTCATAATAACAAAATAACCAGCATCAAGAGTCCTAAAAAGGAAAATACTGTTTACCAGGCTCTGATACCTGACTGCATGCTCCAGATCCAGGCCTCAGATCCTATTCCTGATCACTCTTTCAGGCACCTCTTTAGGCAACTTTGAACTCTGACATCAACCCTGCATCTCCCGCGCTGAACCAGCTCTGCCCAGGCCAGGGGCGCTAGGCAAGGCACTCTGTTCACTTAGGGCTGAAATGTCCTTACCTGTGAATTCTGCAGGAGGAGGCTGCTGTTTACATTCTCTATGTTCTATTTCATTTTCACTTCTTTTTAAATAAATTGTGAATCATAATTAATTGCCTGTACTAAAATTTCCTTGAAAACACTGTTTAATTGGAAAGATGGCAGTTAGCACTCTTTAGTCCAGTGGAGGCCCCCAGCATGCCACAGCACTCCAACCCCACTGACAGTACTGCCGTCGCAGTAATGGCTGCATCTACTCCACCCAAAGGGGAAAGTAGGCAAGCAGAGAGCTGAGCATCGCTAGGTGAAGATGGTTGAGAGAGAAGAAAATACACAATATTTTAAGTCTTAAGTATTCTGAATATGCCTAACAGTCAATGCAGTAAAATGTCCTCAAGGTCCTCAAAAGACAGGCAACATCTTTTCAGTCCCCATTGTCACCATTGTGGTTAAGTGTTAGAGTGGACAGGTCTTTTTAAAAAGTTCAGTTGAACCCTAGCTGTTTTGTCTCAGTGGATAGAGCATCAGCCTGCCAACTGGGGAGTGGTCCCTGGTTTTATTTCAGTCAAGGGCACATGCCTGGGTTGCAGGCTCGATCCCCCATAAGGGGCATGCAGGAGGCAGCTGGTCAATGATTCTTTCTCGTCATTGATGTTTCTGTCTCTCTCTCCCTTTCTCTTTCTCTCTGAAATCAATAAAAATATATGAAAAAAAAGTTCAGTTGAGCCCCTGCCAGTGTGGCTCAGTTGGTTGGAGTGCTGGCCTGTGCACTGAAAAGCCGTGGGTTCCTGGTCAGGGCACACGTCCAGGTTTCATGTTTCATCCCTGGTGGGGCTGAGCGGCATTTGGTTGATGTATCTCCCTCTGTCTCACCTCTCTTCCCCCCCTATTCTCCCTCTAAAACCAATGAAAATACTTTTTAAAAAAAGTTCAGTTGATACTATTATAAAACGCCTTAGTCATACATTTGGAAAGTCTTTAGTAATCATTTATTCCAATAATTTAATTAAAATTTAAACACACATCTGTTTGAAAACATATCTGCAGAGATAGAGGGGCTTGTTCTTGGGATGGTGATTGACAGGGAGAAGCAGATTGACTTGGCATGTATGTAGAACTCATTAATCTTCTTCAAGTACATTCCGGGAAACATGGAGTTCTCTCCACAAGCTGTTACCAAAACAGCACATTTATTCGCACAGTTGGAATTCTAATAGTTTAAGTGGAAGTTACAAGTTAAGGGAGAGAGGGATACTCTCATGTGATTAAGTTTCCCATGATTATACAACCTAATGCTGTAAACAGGGCACCACATGTTAAATAATATCACAGTGTTTTCCCAGTTGCTGCGGTTTTAGTATCTAATAGGCTATAGTTGATTGTAAGGTCAGTCTTAGATGCCATTTGATAGATGTTGATCCTTGCATGTTAGAGTATTTTGTAAATCCTTTAGGTATCAATATGTGTATTTCAAAAAAATCATTTAATCACTAGAGATCTGGGAGCTTTCTGAGTTATCTGAGTATATCATTGGGAGATTAGATGCTACAATGATACAAGAGGGAAAAAATTAAAATGTAGCTATCATTTTGTTGAAGAAGGAAATCAGTCAATCTGAAACAAATGTAGAGCAGCTGCCCTCAAATAGACGTCCTCCAATATATTGGCGGGAGGTTTGGGCTGATGGAATTTTCATGAACTTAGCTTTCTGGCTTTCTCTGAATGCTGTCTCTGCAGATTTAAATCCATCTTACTTCAGAATGCTGGGTTTATAACTGAGAAGAAATAGTGCAGATGGCTAAATTATCCTTGCTTGTTCAAAACCATGACAACTTACTATAATATAGCTTTAAGCACCTGAATTTAATTAGACTACATTTGAATGTGGAAAGTATGATTTACAATATGTGCTTCAATATGGAGACATGTTTTGATTTCAGGTTGTCATTTATTATTTTAGCTATAAATGTTGATCAAACAGACTTTGTTTTGTCTTTTAATGAAGACTGTCTTAAGGGGCAGTGGGAATGGGGTGTACTGCCCAATATTTAAAGTATATAAATTTTGGAAGAGCCAGAACAAATTTTTCTTATAATCATGACACAAATCTTTACTGATTATTGTGGGAATGTCGGAAGACACACTAACAATTTTGAAATACTTATGAAGGGTCACTAGTTTCTTTAGCGTTATTACATTTTTTAAAATGTCAGGTATATTGAGGTTTAATTTACATAAACAAAAATCATTCATTTTTTTATGTATCTTCCAATGATTTCTTTCTTTTTAAATTACAGTTGACATTCAATATTATTTTATATTAGTTTCAGGTGTTCAGGTGTACAGCATAGTGGTTAAATATTTATATAATTATTTTAATGCTTGGGAGTCATTTTATATTTTTAATTTTTTAAAATAATTCTTTTTATTGAAAGTATTACATATGTTCCCTTCCCCCCCATTCACTCCCTCCAGACTGCAACCTGCCCCTCACCCCAGGCCTTCACCTCCCTATTGTCTGTTTCCACTGGTTATGCAAATATGCATACAAGGTTCTTGGCTGATTACCTCCCATCCCCCCACCTTCCCTCTGAGATTCTGCATTCTTAGCCATGCTTCCATGTTTCTGAATCCACTCCATACATCAGTTTATTTTGTTAATTAGACTCCACATATGAGTAAGATCATGTGATGCTTATCTTTTTCTGACTGACTTCTTTCACTTAGCATGATACTCTCCAGGTACCTCCATGCTGTCTTAAAGAGTAAGTACATATAAACATACCACAGCTTTTTTATCCACTCATCTACTGATGGACACTTGGTTTGTTTCCAGATCTTAGCTATTTAAATTGTGCCACTATGAACATAGGGGTGCATACATTCTTTCTAATTAGTGTTTCAGGTTTCTGAGGATGTATTCCTAGAAGTGGGGTCACTGGGTCAAATGGCAGTTCCATTTTTAGTTTTTGAGGAAACTCCATACTGTTTTCCACAGAGGCTGCACCAGTCTGCATTCCCACCAGCAGTATATGAAGGTTCCCTTTTATCCACATCCTTGCCAGCACTTATCATTTATTGATTTCTTGATGATAGCCTTTCTGATAGGTGTGAGGTAATATCTCATTGCCATTTTAATTTGCATCTCTGATGATCAGTGACATTTTTTTCTTATGTCTCTTGGCTATCTGTATATCCACTTTGGAGAAGTATCTATTTAGATACTTTGCCCATTTTTTATTTGGATTGTTTGTCTTTCTTTTGTTAAGTTGTATGAGTTTCTTACATATTTTGAATACTAACACTTTATCAGGTATATCATTGCTAAATATGTTCTTCCATACAGTAGGCTCCCTTTTCATTTTGTTGATGGTTTCTCTTGCTGTGAAGAAGTTTTTTATTTAGATGTAGGATTTTTATGGTTTCACAACTTACATTTAAGTCTTCTTTCCATTTTGAGTTTATTATTGTGTATTGTGTAAGTTGGTGGTCTAGTTTCATTTTTCCCATGTATCTGTCCAATTTTACCAACACCATTTATTGAAGAGACTCTCTTGATTCCATTGCATTCTCTTGCCTCCTTTGTCAAATATTAATTGAGCCATAATACCTTGGGTCGATTTCTGGGTTCTCTGTTTTATTCTATTGATCAATATGCCTGTTCTTGTGCCAGTACCAGGCTGTTTTGATTATAGTGGCTTTGTAGTATAACTTGAAATCTAATATGGTGATTCCTTCAACTTTGTTGTTCTTTCTCAAGATTGCTGCAGCTGTTCAGGGTCTTTTTTGGCTCCATATGAATTTTTCAAATATTTGTTCTAGATCTGTGAAATATGCTGTTGGTATTTTAATAGGGATTGCATTGAATCTGTACATTGCCTTGGGTAGTATGGACATTTTAATGATGTTGTTTCTACAAATCCATGAACACAGTATATTCTTCCACTTGTTTATATCTTCTTCTATCTCTTTTTTCAACATCCTGTAGTTTTACGAGTACAAATCTTTTGCCTCCTTGTTAAGTCTATTTCTAAGTATCTTAATTTATTTGTTGCATTGATAATTGGGATTGCTTGTTTAGTTTTTCTTTCTGTGAGTTCATTATTGGTTTATAAAAATGCCACCACTTTTTGGGTGTTGATTTTGTATCCTACTACATTGCCAAACTCATTTATTAAATCTAGTAGTTTTTTGCTGGTGTCTTTAGTGTTTTCTATGGACAATATCATGTCATCTGAGAATAATGACAGTTTTACCTATCCTCCTTTCCAATCTGGATGCCATTTATTTCTTCTTGCCTGATCGCCCTTGGCTAGCACTTCTAATACTATATTGAACAAGAGTGGTGAAACAGGACATCCCTATCTTGTTCCTGTTTTTAGAGGAAATGGTTTTAGTTTTTTCCCATTGAGTATGATGTTCACTGTAGGTTTGTCATATATGGCATTTATCATGTTGGGATATACTTCCTCTATTATCACTTTTCTGAGAGTTTTTATCCAAAATGGATGCTGAATTTAGTCAAATGCTTTTTCTGTGTCTATTACTATGATCATGTGATTTTTGTCTTTCAGTTTATTTATGTGATGTATCATGTTTATTGATTTGCAAATATTGTACCAGCCTTGCATCCCTGGAATAAATCTCACTTAGTCATGGTGTATGATCTCTTTAATATATTGCTGGATCTGATTTGCTAATATTTTGTTGAGGATTTTAGCATCTGTGTTCATCAGGGATATTGGCCTTAATTCTCCTTCTTTGTAATGTCTTCATCTGGTTTTGCAATTAGGGTAATGCTGGCTTCATAGAAAGAGCTTGGAAGTGTTCCTGCCTCTTGTATTTTTTGGAATAGTTTGAGAAGTATAGGTGTTAGTTCTTCTTTGAATGTTTGGTAAAACTCCCCTATGAAGCCATCCAGACCTGGGCTTTTGTTTGCTGAAAGTTTTGTATTACTGATTCTATTTCATCAGATATTATTGGCCTATTCAGGTTTTCTGATTCCTCCTGATTCTGTTTTGGGAGATTGTATTTTTCTAGGAATTTGTCCATTTCATCCACATTGTCCAGCTTGTTGCCATATAGCTGTTCATAGTATTTTCTTACAATCCTTTGTATTTCTGTGGTGTCAGTGGTTACTTCTCCACTTTCATTTCTGATTTTATTTATTTGGGTCCTCTCTGTTTCTTGGTGAGTCTGGCTAACAGTTCATCTATTTTGTTTATCCTTTAAGGAACCAGTTCTTGTTTTCATTTATTTTTTTGCATCCTTTTTTTAGTCTCTATGTATTTATTTCTGTTCTAATATTTATTATATCCTTCCTTCCACTTACTCTGGGCTTTTATTGTTGTTCTCTTTCTACTTCTTTAAGTGGTGGGGTTAAATAGTTTATTGTTTATTTTGCTTGTTTTTTGAGGTAGGTCTATAGTGCTATGCACTTCCCTCTCAAGATTGCTTTTGCTGTGTCCCAAAGATTTTGGGTTGTTGTGTGTTCATGTGATTTTTCATTTGTTTCCAGGAAGATTTTTATTTCTATCTTGATCTCATGGATAACCCATTTATTGTTTAATAACATGCTACTTAGTCTCCATGTGTTTGAATTGTTTGGGTGTTTTATTGTAATTGATTTCTAATTTCATTCCACTGTGATCTGAGAAGATGCTTGATATGATTTCAATCTTCTTGAACTTGTAGAGACTTGTTTTGTGGCCTAATATGTGGTCTATCTTCATGAATGATCCATGTGCACTTGAGAAGAATCTATATTCTTCAGCTTGGGGGTGAAATATTCTATAAATGTCAATAAAATCTATCTGATCCAGTGTGTCCTCTTAAGGAGGACTGTTTCCTTGTCACTGTTCACTGTTTCCTTGTCAAGTTTTTGTCTGGATGATCCATTCATTGAAGTCAGCAGGGTGTTAAAGTACCCTATTATGACTGTACTAGTAGCTTGGTACAAAAATTCATGCACATTGAAAGGAAATTAATTAGAAGAAATATTTTAATATCGCTATTCACCCTTTCTCAAATTCATGATCAACAATGACAAATCAAAACACATGCATGCAATTGCGCCAGTGAGAGCTTTATATGTATTGCACATGCATAAGTCAACTTAGCCTTTTATAGATATAGAAAAAAAAACTTGCTTAATAAGACCTGCTTTCTGATTTAGCTAAACTTTTTCCAGCTCCATGAAGCACCCCAACTTCTCTTTCAAGTAATTGTCAGCAACACAGCAGTAAATATCAACACGAAGCAGATTATTATTGTAGATCATGCAGGGAGAACAAAGGGTAAAATATTTAACTGTAGCATTGTTTGACTATATTATGAACAGTGAGAAAACCTGAAGTCATTTTCAAGATCCACCATTTCTTAGTTCTTCTCATTCGGGTCAAGTTTCAAAACTTTCTAAATCTTCGTTTTTCGACCAATGAAAAGAAAATAAGATTCAACTGAGTCCTATGTAACTACTCTGAGACTTTTGTGAGGATCAAATGAGATGAGGCAAGGGAAAACGCTTCACAGACATTTGGTTAAAGTGTAAAATGTTTATACCTAGCTATAAAGCAAGTCATGTTCCTGGGCTGAAGAAACTCCAAGGAGGCTAGTCGGTAGGGAGAGGAAGCCGGACATTGCTACATGATGTCATTACCTGGTGCCCACAACCACTGTTTCTGGGCTGGGATGGGCTGGGCTGTGCCGCATTTTGCACCACGGGGTCTTGGCAGAGTAGGCTACGTTTGGTGGGGTGCTGCTCTGGGGTGGTGGCATGGCCTGTGTCCCACTTGGGGGAAGCCAAGTGTTGCTTTATGGGCGCCAAGTCTGTGATGCCATTTCTCTGTAAATGGTCGGTGTGCGTCACAGCAGCTCCTACATTGAGCATCTGCCTCCTGGTGGTTAGTGTGTACTATAGCAACCAGTCAGATAGATACAACATATTAGACTCTTATATATATAGATTATTGTCCATCTCTCCTTTGAAGTCCTCTAGAAGGTTTTGTTATTTTTTGTTTTTTAATTTAGATGCTCCTCTATTGGAAGCATTTAAGTTTGCTAGGGTTATATACTCTTATTGTATTTATCCCTTTAGTATTTTGTAGTGACCTTTGCTGTCTCTTATGATGGCCTTCATTTGAAGTCTATTTTGTCAGATATGAGTATTGCTATGCCAGCTTTTTTTCTTTTCCATTTGAATGGAAAAATATTTTTCATCCCTTCACTCTCATCCTATGTGTCTTTTGTTCTGAGGTGGGTCTCTTGTAGACAGCATATAATTGGGTCATGTTTTTGTATCCATTCAGCTACCCTATTCCTTTTGATTGTAGCACTTAATCCATTTACATTTAGGATTATTATTAACTAGAGGCCCGGTGCACAAAAATTTGTGCACTCGGGGGGGGGGGGGTGGTTTCCCTCAGCCCGGCCTGTGCCCTCTCGCAGTCTGGGACCCCTCAAGGGATAACCACCTGCTGGCTTAGGCCCGCTCCCCAGGGGATTGGGCCTAAGATGGCAATCAGACATCCCTCTGGCAGCCCGGCAGCCCTCAGGGGATGTCCACTTGCCAGCGGGGAGCAGGCCTAAACTTCAGTCGGACATCTTTAGCGCTGATGAGGAGGCAGGAGAGGCTCCCACCACCACCGCTGTACAGGCAGCCATCAGTCTGACTTGTGGCTGAGCAGAGCTCCTCCCATGTGAGAGCGCCTAGACCACCAGAGGGCAGCTTCTGCATTGAGCATCTGCCCCCTGGTGGTCAGTGTGTGTCATAGTGACCAGTCATTCCCAGTCCTTCTGCTGTTAGGGTCAGTTTGCATATTACCGGTTTACTATATAGGATAGAGGCCTGGTGCATAGGTGGGGACCAGCTGGTTTACCCTGAAGGGTGTCCCGGATCAGGGTGGGGGTCCCGCTTGGGTGCCTGGCCAGCCTGGATGAGGGGATGATGGCTATTTGCAGCTGGTCACACCCCCTTCAGGGTGCGGGTCCCCACTGGGGTGCCTGGCCAGTCTGGGTGATGGGCTGAGGGCTGTTCAGGCTGGTGGGCGACTGAAGCTCCCAGCCTCTCCTTTTTTCTTTTTTTTTTATTCTGGGATTAATTTGCCTTCTATAGCTGTCACTGGAGCTGAGAGCAAGCTCTAGCTCTGAGGCCGTTCCTGGCTGAAAGCAGGTACCTGGGTTTGTTTAGAGTCTATAATTGAAACTCTGTTGCCATCACTGGCTGCTCTAAGCTCTGAGGTCGTGCTGGCTGAAAGCAGGTTTCTGGGGTTTGTTTAGGTTCTATAATTGCAACATTGTTTCATCCGGAGCTCTGAGCTGAGCTGCGGCAGGTGGGAATGTTGACTTCCTCCATCACTGGAGTAAGCAAGCCTTATGTTCATGTTCGCTTCAGCTGCCTGGCTGCTGGCTGCCATCTTGGCTGGCAGTTAATTTGCATATCTCGCTGATTAGCCAATGGGGAGGGCAGCGAAGTTATGGTTAATTACCATGTTTCTCTATTATTAGATAGGATAGGTACTTATTTATTATCATTTTTATTATGTATGTCTAAGTTTTTCTTTCTATTTCTTTTTCTCAGTACAGCAATCCCTTTAGCACAGTGATTCTCAACCTTCTGGCCCTTTAAATACAGTTCCTCATGTTGTGACCCAACCATAAAATTATTTTCGTTGCCACTTCATAGCTGTAATGTTGCTACTGTTATGAATCATAATGTAAATATCTGATATGCAGGATGGTCTTAGGCGACCCCTGTGAAAGGGTCGTTCGACTGCCAAGGGGGTCGCGATCCACAGGTTGAGAACCACTGTTAGCATTTCTTGTAATGTTGGTTTGGTGGTGATGTACTCCTTTAGCCTTTTTGTTTTGTTTTGTTTTGTTGTTGTTGTTGTTGTCTGGGAATCTCTTTATTTGACTATTTTGAATGATAGCCTTGCTGGATATAGTAATTTTGGTTTCAGATCCTTGCTTTCCATTGCCTTGCATAATTCATGCCATTCTCTTCTAGCCTGTAGAATTTCTGATGAGAAATCAGGTGTCAAGATTATTGGAGCTCCTTTGTAGATAACAATTTTCTTTTCTCTTGCTGCCTTTAAGATCCTCTCTTTTGAGGGTGTGGGTCAATTGGGGAAAAAAGAGACATATGTAATACTTAAACAATAAAAAAAAAAACGATTCTCTTTATGTCTTTAATTTTTGACAATTTTATTATGATGTGTCTGGGCGTGGGGCTGTTTGGGTTCTTCTTGCTTGGGGTTCTCTGTGCCTCCTGGACTTATGTGACTTTTTCTTTTACCAGTTGGGGAAGTTTTCTGCCATTATTTCTTCAAACACTTCTTTTATCCCTTCCTCCTTTTCTGCCTCTTCTGCCACACTTGCTATTCAAATATTGTTACATTTCATGTTGTCCCACAGCTCTCTTAATCTGTTCTCCTGTTTGTTTGTTTGTGTGTGTGTGTGTGTGTTTTGTTTTCTAATTGAGTGATTTTTTCAACCCTGTCTTCTAATTCACTGATTTGATCCCCAGCTTCCCCTAATCTGCTGTGTATTCCTTCCACTGTGTTCTTTATTTTTGCTATGTCATTCTTTATTTCTGTTTTAATATTACTATACCTTTTCTCATGTTGTTGAGCATCTTTATCATCATTACTCTGAATTCTTGTTACAGATAAATTTCTTATCTCAGTTTCATTTATCTCTTCTTCTGAAGAATTCTCTTGTTCTTTCATGTGGGGCTTGTTTCTTTGTTTCCTTATTTTGACTGCCTGGTTGGTTTTGTGACTATGTATTAGATAGATCTGCTATGTCTCTCAATTTCTAGTTAGGACAGTGTTGAACACTGTTTCTGACTAATTAGATCAGGCAAAGACTCAAATACTCCAGAGACTGCCTCTGCCTACAGACTGATATGATTCCAACTTGAATTGCCCTCAGGCAATTGTCCTCAGGTGTGGTGAGAGTTTTTTCAATAGGGTGGGGCAGTTGCTTCTGCCTGGAGGCTAATTGTTGTTTTTAGTCTCTTAAGTGGCCTCAGGAACTCCACACTGGGGCAAGGTATTTTCCAATGGTGTGGGTCAGCTGTTTTCCCCTAAGGCCACCTGTATAGAAAATGTCTGTGTGGGAAAGATGTCCTCGGCTGCATGAGGGAATGACAGAGCATAGGAAACCTGGTGTCTACCTCCTGAGCTCTAACCCCAAAGCCCCCAATCCTGACTTATACTTGCACAGCTCCAGTCCACTCTTCCCTCTCTCTGCTGGAGCACAAGGTGGGTAGCTCCACAGAGAATTTTGTGAATTGGCCCTTTAAGAGTGTGCCTGAATTTCCTGCTATCTCTCCCTGGCAGACAGCAAACTCACTGCTTTTAACAGCCAGATATTATGTGGGTACCATTCTCAGTTCTGGTGCTCTCTGCTGGGGGACCCAACTTAGGGGTTAGACTACAGAGTTCTCAGTGACAACCCCCCACAGCTGAGATATCTCTCCAGAACTTCAGTTGCTAACCGTGAGCACCTGGCCAGCCCTTTTGTGCCCCCGCCTGTTCTATCAATCTCTATGGGGTCTCCATTTTCGGTCATTAGGAATCAGGGTTCTCTCTAGTGAGTCTTCTGTTGATTATTCAGGAAGTTTTTCTGTATTTTAGTTGCAATTCCAGTGTGTTTCTAGGTGCATGTCCCTGAAGCATCCACTTACTCCACCACCATTTTTAATCTCCTGACATTTATATAATTTATGAACCAATCCCCTAGTACTTACCTGATATCATACATAGTTATTACAATATTATTGACTACATCTCCTATGCTGTGCTTTATATCCTATGACTGTGTTGGAACCATCAATTTGTACTTCTTAATCCCTTAACCTTTGTACCTAGAACCCAACCCCCACCTTCTTATCTGGCAACCATCAGTTTGTTCTCTGTATCTATGGGTCATTAATTTTTTTATGATAGCATTTCCAAAACTTTATTAAGGCCCTTTAAAAACTGAAACTAGACCTTATGAATTTCTTCACCTTTGAGTAACTTATTAGAGAAAAAGCATAGTGTGTAGTGCAGTCAGACAAATTCTGTTTTGAATCTTGACTCCACAACTTACTAGCTGTATAACCTTGGGCAAATGGCTTAACCACTCTGACAGAGAGGGATTATTCACAAATGATGGAGAAATAGAATCAGAGATAATGGGGCACAGATTATGCTCAGACAGGGCAGTCTCTTAGAGGAAATAACTAATTAGTTAGCATCTATGTATGTTGAATCTGAGATGCTGGTGCACCATTCAGGAAAAGGTATATGACAGGCAGTGAGGAATCGGGGTCCAGGAGAAAGCAGGAGTATACAGATGTGTACTTGGAAATTACTGGCAGATAATATTTGAATTTATGGAAGTGAATGAAATCACTAAAGGAAATAATATAAAGAAAAAAAGAATAATTAAAGATATCCTTGGAAAATTGAAAGGTCACTAGCAATGAAAGAAACCAAGAAAGGACAATCTGAACATAGGAAGAAGTTCAAGATACTACCATTTCATGTGGTGTTTGAATGGAAGATAGTAGACCACAAGATCAAATGCTTTCAAGTGGTCAAAAAACAGACTGGAAAAATAAAAGGCAAGGGGTTAGCAGTAAGTATAGTAAGAAAAAGCAGGAACTAAGTATAGACAGCTTTTAAGAAGTTTTGAGTTAAAGGAGAGGTGACAAATAGCAATATGGTTTGAAGCAATTCAGAGAAGCTCTTTTAAAGTTTGGAGACCAGAGTATGTTTGTTGATGGGCAAAGGACTAGAGAGAAAGAGAAATTGATTGAGAGTTGCCAATGAACCAAGAAAGAAATAAGGTGAGGGACAAAGAGTTTGGGTAACCTTGGAAAAGAGAGACTCCTCTCTGAGCCAGAGAGAGGAAGGATGAAGAGAGATACCGATAAATGCTATGACAGTTCACTAAATTGAATTTCTCTCCCCTCACTTCTCTGTTGTTCTGTGCCCTGTCATTCTATCCCCCTTCTAAATACACACACACACACACTCACACCCCAGATATTAAGAAAAATTCTATTTTTGAGAAGAACAGAATGTGTTAATTTTTAAGAAATGGTTAACTTCAGGCCCTTGAGGTATTTCTGTGAAAGAAAACCAGAGGTCATCCTAGTACATCTGTGGCCTGAAAACACTGATAAACTTTGATAAAGGGAACAATGTAATTCTTTCCCCTAGTAGTTTGTGCCCTGCACCTATGAGGCTGGCCAGTGTAGAAGGTGACCCTTTGCTGGACCAACTTTAGAGGGAAAATGTATGGATTTCAAAGAACAAAGACTCTCCCTCTCTGTGCTACTTTCGGATTTCACTCATCACCATTGCAGCAAGAGGAGAAGTTGGGAGAGGTATTTCACTCCTACTATCCAGGTAGAAAGTCAAGACACAGAAAGAAACTTGCTCTAAACTAGGGCCGCATGATGCCTGGCTGCTGGAGCTACACATAAAACTCTGAACTCCAACTCCTAAGTGATTAATTTTATTTCTACACTGTGTCACTGCTTTTACTCAGCTTGCATTGAGAATGCCTCCCAGATAGAAATTTTACCACTGGGCATTAGAACCATGTGCAAAGTCCATCACTGAAAAAGGCTGAGGCATAATAGAACACATTTGAAATAGCTCAGCAAATACACATGTTCAGTTACAGAAGCTTTCAAAGTAAATGACTTGGCTACTTGAAGCAGAAAGTAAGAAAATAAGCCAGGCTAAATAAGGAAGTTCTTTCTAGATTTTTATTTCTCTCCCCTTGGGTAGTCAGGGAAGATTGCCAGGTGTAGTTCTAGCAAATTGAGGAAACAGATTACTGCAACAGAGGTAAAGGGAGAACTGGACTTTTCTGACTCCCTTGTTTGTTTGTGTGTGTGTGTGTGTGTGTGTGTGTGTGTGTGTGTGTGTGTGTGTGTGTGTGTGTGTTGTTGTTGTTGTTGTTGTTTTTTAATATTTATACTCCAATTATCTCCAAACAACATCAACAGAGTAGTAATTCCTCTTACTCCAGTGTCTCAATTTTGAAAATCAGTGCTGCTGTTAAGAGCCCTGCAACTTCTCAGCTTTTCTTGCTGGAGGCAACCTTCCTGGGTTAGGTAAAGGACTTCAAGATGAAGTTTTAATTCTGTGTCACGGTCCAAGGTGTTTCATTGCAAAGTCTGGAAGCATGCATGTCAGCACATACAAGACACCAATAAACAGAGGTCTGGGTTCAACTTAATGTGATACAATGGCCTGCATGCTCCTGGCTTTCAATGCTACTTTATTCTTATCTCCTGCACACAATTCTGGGCTTCAGGCTCTGACACTGAGATCTTCCCAGGAACTTTTTGGTTCGGGAGTTTTTCACAGTAGTCTTTAAGAAAAATCACATGGATTGCCTATTTTCCAGCCAGATATTTAAACTGAACTTGCCTTTTGACAGAGCAAAAGGGATCTTTTTAATTCCTAAGTTTTAGAAGGTCTGCCAACCGACACAGTGATTCATGACTGAACAGGAGGACGTTGCAGAACAGCAGGGAAAGAGAGTTTGATCCTTTAGTCCAAACCAGGGAATATTACCAATGATAAATTCTTCAGATAACTTCCTGATGGACATAAATGAAAAATCTGCACGGAGAGCACAGGATACCTTTCAGGGAAGGGGCCCATCTATTTCCACTAATAATTAAAACACATGAGGTGACAGGACTGAGTCCAATGTGAAAATCCTGGCCAGGTTAAGTGGTAGATTTCATGATGCTGGTGTCTATTCTCCTGCATCCTCCCTAATGACCCATATACACCCTGAAGAACTGAGTGTCTTCTTACTATTCTCAACCCTACAAAGTTCATTTGATGCCCACTGAAGTTCCTACTCACCTCACAACCCAAAAGACCCATACACGTATGTAAAGCCTTCTTAAGCCTTCGTGATATCAAATTTCAGAATTCTTCCTAGATTAGTTAATAATATTATATACTAATTCAAATGAATTTGTGAATAAATGTCAACAGTTTCAAGTGCTGCCTTTCCTAGATAGAATTTACATATTGTAGATCTTATACCTGATAATTTAGGTCAAAGGAAGGAATCAGAGGACAATGGACTTAATTGTAACAGGGCTGGTAAAAAATAATTACCACTAGAACCTAGAATAGATAGTGTTCTAGATGTTTAATGGATATCATGTCACCTAACTTGCATCTACCTTATTATGCAATTCCAGTTATCATCCCCATTTATAGATAAGGAAACTGACACACAGAGGGTTAAGTAACCTACCAAAGGCTACACAGCCAGCAAGTGTAGAGAACTGTATTCAAAGACAAGTAGGTGTGGGTCTGTAGCCCCATACCTAATTGCTATATAGCACAATGGGAAAAGAACATTTGGTGATGTGCAAATAAATGAAGAGGAAGCCAATGAAAATAGAAAAAGGCTATTTATTGAGCTGTTATTAAATATCAATATCTATATCAATTGATAGAATATATATATATATATATATATATATATATATATATATATATATATATATATCCCTAATGTGCAAATAGACTGAACGATGGAACAACCAAACAACTAAACAACTGAACAACCAGTCACTATGATGTACGCTGACCACCAGGGGGTGCGTACAGAACACGGCGGATGTCTGCAGCAGGTGGCAGAGCACGGAACATGGCAGGTGTTGATGCGGCGGGAAGGTGGAGCAGGTGAAAAGAGATGCCATACCAAGGCGGGGCACCAGTAGCTGTCATCGGACTGAGCCTCTGGTGGTTACTGAAAATTCTTTGCTCCAGCACACTGTGGTCCCACCTGACACTCACACCTGCTGCTGGTGCTGGAGCTACCACTCGCACCCACTGCCTGCTCCTGGAGCCAGCCTCAATTGCTCAGCGCTGTCAGTGGGTGCAAGCAGTGGCTGCCAGCCCCAATCACCCCTCAGGGCTTCTCCACCTCCCCCTACTCCTGAGGAGTGATTGGGGCTGGCAGCCACCGCTCACACCCACTGCCAGTGCTAGCCCCGCTCACACCTGAAGCCAGCACCAGAGCCGCTGCTCACACCCACTGCTGGTGCCTGGTGCCGGTCCCGATCACTCGGTGTGAGCAGTAGCTGCTGGCCCTGATTGCCCCTGAAGGCTTCTCCACCTCCCCCTCCTCCTGAGGGATGATCCCACCCGCTGAAAGTGCCAGCCCCAATTGCTCCACACCATCAGCGGATGTGAGTGGGGCCTGGAGTGGGGCTGCTGGCAAACAGGTGACTGGGGGAGAGGGGTGGCGCAGCAGGTGGGGGGCGCGGAGGATGGGCTGTGCCCACTGCAGCCTGGTGGCCCACAGTTCCTTTCAATGCGCATGAATTCGTGCACTTGGCCCCTAGTATTTATATAAATATATATGTAAAAAGAGCAGGTCAATGTCTTTTGTGTTTTGGCCCAGACTCAAAGGCAGGGAGAGAAGTAAGAGGGCTTTATAGAGGAAAAGTAGGAAGGCTCCAGGGATGCACTGATTGGAGGCTGTTGGTACAGGGAATCTGTAGGTGGGCTAACTAGAAGTGAACTTCCTATGTGATTAGTTAGAGGTGCATACTTGTCTTTTTCTGGTTAGTCCTAAGTTGGAAACAGATACAAAAATTAGGAAAGCTATCACTTATTGATCAAGCCCTGATCGTTTTAGGTCAATTGTTATAAGGGTTCGTGGGCTCGTGTTTAACTTCCTGGACTATGTTCTGGAAATAGTAGTATGACTCCTTACAAGTCTGACTTGGAAGGTAGCTTCCTGAGCTGGTTACTGAAGATAAGGGGTTGGTTTCTTGGACTGATTGCTGCAGATAGTAAGTCATAGTTCTATTTTTATATGTAATCTGGTCATTGTCACTCTGTATTTTCAATCTCTCATGCCGAAGAGTCCGCTGGACTCATTCATTTGCCTCCAGCATGGAAGGAGGCCTCCTGCTGGAAAGGGATCTTCAGCTAGCAGCAGGGTTTTTTACTGAAGCAGGTTGGTGAATTAGGTTGAAGTCTTGATTTCTGACAAAAAGATATCTATTGTGTTTCTTTGTGCTGATCTCTCCTATGCTGCTTAATATTTGCCTGGCAGAGAAATTGTTATTTCTAATCATGCCCCCAAAGTTAACGTCAAAGGCTGGCCAAGGTCCTAGCTGGTAAAGAAGGAAGGAAGAACATTCTCTCTCCATCTCCTCTGCATAAGCTAAAACGCAAATCTCAAAATTATCGCACAAGTGAGTTCAGCCGTTGGTCACCTGCACAGCAGCCTCTAACCTTTCATTAAGTTAGCAGATGGTTCTGTTTGCAAGAGGACCAAGCATATCCCAGAGAACCTCAAATATAAGTAATACAGGCAGGCAGTAAATGTGTCCTGAGCACATACTCTGTGTTCATTGTGATAAAGGAAGTAGAATATAATGCCTTTGCTTCAGAGGGCCCTACAGCTTTTATGTGTGATGCCATTTTTCATTGACTAGAGCAAATGATAAACAAATTCAACACTAAGCATCCAGTGAGTTTTGCCTTGAGAAATACATGAGCCCCTAATGAGATATGGCTCTAGCTGTGATTTTATTGCCTCTTTCTAACACGAAGTTAATATGAAAGTGCTTGCATTTGGGGACATGAATCAATTACATACCCACAACAACTACAGATGTATGTGACATTAAAGGTATGCCAGCATGCTATCTATTATAAGTGTTCTGATGTAACAAATGCCAGGGACTAGTGTTAAAATCGGATTCTCATACAAAATAAACAATGGATCCTTCTAGCCACCAGGGGAGCACAAACCCAGAGAAGTACATTCCCCATTGGCAGTGTAGGTGAAATGCTGGTGAAGGCATGAGGTGATTGGTCAAGGCCATGGTCTTACTCCCCTGGGCAGGGAGCAATTTGGGACCAGGGGAAGGATCACAGGAGAGCAGATGTAAAGACTATTTTGTTACATAATGTGCAGTTTGACTAACCTGGGTTCTAACCTGATTCAGTTACTACTTAGTGGAGTGACTTTGGGAAAATTGCTTCCCTTTTGGGGCTTCAATGGACATTATACCTGACAGAGCTACCTTGGTAATATATGTGTGATATTTTTTATAGATTTGTGCAGAGGCATGTAAAGTGTTTTAAATAAAAATAATCCATGTAGAAAACTATTAGTATAATAGTACTAGTATACATTAAAATGATGGCTACATAGAAGAAAAAATGAGTGGAAGATTAAAGGAAGAAAAGGACAAGCCTAGAATTTTGCAACTCTTTCTCACCATTAACTATGGACACAGAGATAACAGAGAAGAGAATTTTCCTTTTATAAGCCACAAAGGTAACAGAAAAAGGAGTGTAAGAGATCACTCTCTAACCAGTGTTGAAACCAAGTTGGACATTCCTTCCAGTAGCACATATAAAAAATAATACCCTGATTTGATGTTCTGCTGGTGAAAAGTGGTGACATAACCTCAGTCCAGTCTTTCAGGGACACTTGAATGAATGTCTAGGTGTCTACATGTGAAAGAAAAGATTTTGACCAGCTATCCTTTTTATTCTTATGCCTGAAGTGCCTGGCTTCCTAATAACTGTAATACACAGATCTCAATGGGTATTCTGCTTCTCTTTGATGGACACATAGAACTAAGCAGTCAGCCCTGGCAACTTGTCAGCTCTTCATGATCACTTGATGCATAAAATGAGAGACCACAATAACACCTGCAAGATTGTGCTTTCTATTTTTAATGTAAGGATTCCCATTGCTACCTTAAAACATTCATTTGTGATTTATTTTGAAAGCTATACATGATCTGTGAGATACATGTGGGCAGTTGCGAGTGTGTGTGTGTGTATGTGTGTGTGTGTAAAGATATGCAATTACACAACACATCCCTGCTCAGGTTATAGAGGTTTCTCTCAGATATAAATATTCCACTTAAATGTGGTATGGCTTGTAATCCTGTAATCAGATTAACTCGATATCTGCCTACAGTCAAAAGAAACCCAAACAAGGTCCACTACAAAAGAAATGGCACCAAGTATGTTTCTCTAAATAAGAAAAAAGATGTTTTAATTAATGAAAAATTATGTCCTGTCTTATAACCAATTAGTGGGTCACCCACTGCATTATGCTTAACAATGAGCCTGAAAAAAAAATAAAATACAAAGCCACAAATAAAGTGATGCTTTTGTTACATTTCTTGACTTCTAATCATAATTTCTTATTGGGTTGATATTATCCTAATAATAGAAATAGATATATAATCTTTTTATGGTAAGAAAGAGTAAACTTTCAAACAGAAGACAATTATTTTTAAAAAGAGAGAGAAGTTCAATATTTTCAGTATGAACAAGATAGCAAAGCCACTGAAGGAGGCTTTTGGCAGTGCACTAAGAAATAATAGCAGTGTGCCCTGGCAGGTGTAGCTCAGTTGGTTGGAGTGTCATCCCATGCACCAAAGGGTCACAGATTTGATTGCCAGTCAGGACACATACCAGGTTGTGGGTTTGATCTCAGGTCGGGATGCATGCAAGAGGCAACCAATCAATACTTCTCTCTCACATCAATGTTTATCTCTCTCTCCCTTACTCTTTCTCTAAAATCAATTAAAGAATCCAATTGAAAAATGAGCAAAGGACCTAAATAGGTACTTCTCCAAAGTGGACATACAGATAGCCAAGAGACATATAAAAATGCTCAAAATCACAGATCTTTAGAGAGATGCAAAATAAAACGATAATAAGGTATCACCTCATACCTGTCAGGATGGCTACCATCAACAAATCAACAAATGGCAAGTGCTGGCAAGGATGTGGAAAAAAGAGAACCCTAGTACACTGCTGCTGGGAATGCAGACTGGTGCAGCCACTGTGGAGAACAATATAGAGTTTCTGTAAAAAATAAAAATGGCACGGTCATTTGACCCAATGATCCCACTTCTAGGAATATATCCTAAGAAACCCGAAACACCAATCAGAAAGAATGTATGCACCCCTATGTTCATAGTGGCACAATTTATAATAGCGAAGATCTGGAAACAACCCAAGTGTCCATCAGTAGATGAGTGGATAAAAAACTGTGATATGTTTATACATACTTATCCTTTAAGACAGCATGGAGGGACCTGGAGAGTATCATGCTAAGTGAAATAAGTCAATCAGAGAAAGACAAATATCACATAATCTCACCCATATATGGAATCTAAGTAACAAAATAAACTGATGAACAGTGTGGATCCAGAGACATGGAAGCATGGAACAGAGTGCAGAATCTCAGAGGGAAAGCAGGGAAGGGTGGGTGGATGGGAGATAATCAACCAAAGACCTTGTATGCATATATGCATAACCCGTGGACACAGACAGGAGGTGGTGAAGGCCTGGGGCGGTGGGCAGGGGCAGGCTGGAGAGGGTAAGTGGGGGGAAAAGAGGACATATGTAATGCTTTCAAAAATAAAGATTTATTAACAAAAGGAAAAAAACAAACATATCCTTGGATGAGGATTAAGGAAAATAAAAGAAATCATTCCAGCAGATGCATGAGTTCTGGCTGAAGCAGTCCTTAAATGAAGAGTGTATCAAAATAAGGCATGTCTATGGTTAAAGGCACTGAGACAAGTGGGAATATGCCCCCAGAGGAGGAGTGTAATGTTGGCTATATTCCTAGAGAATGGTATCAATCAATTCAATGAGAGGTTCCAATAGCAGACTCTGTACTGAGAACCCTCAGGATATAGGATGACTCTGAGAAGAGTCAGGGAAAGAAATTTGACAAGCACTTCAAAAAATTATTCATATCTAAGCTACCTGGTACCAATAATCCACTCAAAATAGCTTTAGAAGTGCTGGGGCTATATATCCAATGGTGGTTATCTGCAAAATTGCTGCTAAACACTTAATACCATTGCTATAGATTGCCATACAATGGGTGTTATGCAAATTCACACAGTGCAGGGTAATGTGGCACTCATCACCAAATGATCTCTATATTGATAATTTTACCCACCAAATTTTGATAAAGAACCTATAAAGAATAGAACATGTGCTTTTGTTCACAGAGTGCAGACATCTTTTTCAAGAGATATTAATTTGGACTAGATCGATGCAGATTATGGGGAGAGAGTTTTCATGGTCATTGGTGAATTTAAGTCCAGGACACTTGGTTAGATGAACTTTATACTTTTAATGGTTAAACTGACCACATCTATAGTAATAAAAGGGTAATGTGCTAATTAGACTGGACATCATTCTGGCCATCCTTCCTGACAAAGCCAGAGCTGGAAGGAAGCAGCCCAGGTCCTGGGTGCCAGTGGGAAGCTGGTGCTGGCAGCTGGGGAAAGGAAGGCCTCTATTTATAAATAAACTTCTTGTAAGTGTTTTCATGCTTCGGGCCTCTATTTATAAATAAACTGGTTGTAAGTGTTTGAGTGAGTCAAAGCATGTTCCACTTCTACTCTGATGGCCATGTACTGAGGGGCAAGGAGCCAGCTCATCCAGATAATTACATGCCATAATTACTCTCTGGTTAAGAACACAATATATTACAATGGATTTATAAGTTGTAGGTACATTATTTTCCTGACTTATGTTTTTAAAAAGTACTTAACACAAACCTTACGCACACACACACACACACACAAGAGGAGAAAGGGAATGCAAGTACCTAATGTACATTTTCCCCCCATAATTGTTCCTTGAAAATTTATTTTCAAGGAAGCAACTATGAATGAAATGATTTTATATGTATGTTGGAGAGTGGGGATGTTAGGAGAGACAAGTGTTTTTAACTTGACCCCACTCAAAACTTGCCTATCAAGAATTATCCATTATAACATCCTGGCTGATGTGGCTCATCTGGTTGGAGTTTCATCCCATACACCAAAAGGTGGCAGGTTCAATTCCTGGTGAGGGCACATACCTGGTTGTGAGTTCAATGATCCCTAGTCAAGGCCCATATGGGAGGCAACCAATCAATGTTTTTTTTTATTGTTTCTCTCTCTCTCTCTCTCTCTCTCTCTCTCTCTCTCTCTCTCTCTCTCTCTCTCTCTCTCCCTTCTTCTCTCTCTCAAATCAATAAAAACATATCCTTGGTAAGGATTAAAAATAATAATAAAATAAGAAATATCCATTATAAGCTTTTTATTGTTTTACCTGAGCAGCAATCCACCTGAGACCATCTGACCAGCCAAGCTGTAAACTGAGTTGCCACACCACACAGTAATTACCTTAATTGGTTCTACAATGGTAAGAAATATGTTTTGGACAGCAGGGGATTTTATTTCCACTGACTTTCTCCTTCAACAAAAAGTTAACAAATAAATGTTGGCTTGCCTCCCAAATGTATACAATAGGACATTCAAAAGCAAAGCACAGAAACAGGAGGTCCTATGTCTTTTAGCTCAGTGTCTTTTGAAGATGCAACTTCTTCTTTAAGTGTATAGAGCAGTTGCCTCTTTTTCACAGGGAGTCACCCATGTGAGAGCCACTTGGTCTCTGTGGAAATCTTATCACTGTTGGGCCCTTCTCCCAAAAAATATCATTGCCTTTGTTCTTAAAACACCACAGAATACAAGTAGCCTGACAGTGCAATAATTTTTTTCACCTCAGTAAAAAATTCTATTTTAATGTCTATTTTTCTGAATAGCTTATTCATCAAATCTGTAAAATTATTAGGTCTATTGTTCTCTAACCTTTTCTATTGAGCAAGTTTTGCTTTATTCTATATAAAATATTTATGATTCCACTCTTTAAGAGCTAACATTTTATCATGTGACATAGAATAAAAGCATATGCACAAATTATCACATTTACATGCAGAGATAAATATCATTCATAAAAGGTGTGGCTCTATTTAAAAGCTTATTTTGGAGTTTACCTTCTATAGAAAGAATAGGCAGCAAGTTGCTTGTGCTATTGCTCTGGGGATTTTTTAATTATTAAAAAAAACAACTTTGCATGGCAAGAAAAAAAAAGAAAGAAGGTAACAAATAAACGGGAGCAAGTTATAGGGCATAGAACCCTGGATGATCAGCCAGGGGCTATTGGTTCCAGCCCTGACTCCAGCACTAATGAGCTTATGACCGTGGGACATCATTTAATCTTTCTTGGCCCCAGTTCCCTCATCTATTAAATGGGCTAGAGTCTCCAAAGTCCCTCCCACCCTAACATACAATCCAAAATCATTCATTGTCAACCTCCCTATTTATAATTACTATTGCAAGCATGCATTTGCTAGTTCTTATTGCATCTTCCTGAAGGGGATTTGTTATAATCTCAGCTTCAGATTTCAACCTTCCACTGCCTAAACACCAAGGTAATCATTCAGCCTTTCCAAGTACAGAGAGTAATTCTAATTGGCGAGACAAAGCTTTAAGTGATTCTAATAAGGATTTATTTTTAATTATGTATATTCTAATCAATATCCCGAGAGTAGAAATACTTCAGTACATTTGACATATTTGAACTTTAACAACTTGACCAGAAGCATCATTATTTTATGGTTATGGGAATCACAGTATTTTTAAAAATTATATACAAACTGGTGGCCCGGTGCATGGATTTGTGCACATTGAAAGGAAACTAATTAGAAGAAATATTTTAATATTGCTATTCACCCTTTCTCTATAATAGACGTGTCAACCAAATTCATGATCAACAATGACAGATTGAAACACACATGTGCAATTGGTGCCAGTGAGAGCTTTATATGTATCGCACTTGTGAGAGTCAACTTAGCCTTTTATACATATAAAATAAACTTGCTTAATAAGATCTGCTTTCTGATTTAGCTAAACTTTTTCCAGCCCAGTGAAGCACCCCAACTTCTCTTTCAGGTAATTGTCAGCAACACAGCAGTAAATATCAACATGAAGCAGATTATTGTTGTAGATCACGCAGGGAGAACAAAGGGTAAAATATTTAACTGTAGCAGTGTTTGACTATATTCTGCACAGTGAGAAAACCTGAAGTCATTTTCAAGGTCCACCATTTCTTACTTCTTTTCAGTCAGATCAAGTTTCTAAGCTTTCTAAATCTCCATTTTTCAACCAATGAAAAGAAAATAAGATTCAACTGAGTCTCCTATGTAACTACTCTGAGACTTCTGTGAGGATCAAATGAGATGAGGCATGGGAAAGCGCTTCACAGACATTTGGTTAAAGTGTAAAATGTTTATACCTAGCTATAAAGCAAGTCATGTTCCTGGGCTGAAGAAACTCCAAGGAGGCTAGTCGCTGGGGAGAGGAAGCCAGGCATTGCTACATGATATCATTACCTGGTGCCCACAGCCACTGTTTCTGGGCTGGGCTGGGCTGTGAGCTGCATTTTGTGCCATGGGGTCTGGCAGCATCGGCTGCAATTTGGTGGGGTGTCGCTCTGGGGTGGTGGTGGGGCCTGTGTCCCACTTGGGGGAAGCCGAGTGTTGCTTCATGGGTGCCAAGTCTGTAGTGCCGTTTCTCTGTGAATGGCCGGTGCACATCATGGTAGGTCCTGTGTTGAGTGTCTTCCCCCTGGTGGTCAGTGTGCATCATAGTGACCGGTTGGGCAGACACTTAGCATATTAGCTATATATATATATAGTTTTTATCTTCCAGGTTGGATCAAGAATATTCCCTGGGCTAAGATTAGATCATGATTGCTTATTTCTTAGAAAAGTGATCAAAGTTGTTCAAAGTTGTCTTAATGTCTCTTTTGAGATTGGGTTTAAGCTATTTTAGTTTTTCTAAGTAAATGCCTATTGTATATCTTGTACTTCTTTTTCATGCCATATAGTACCTTGAATTGTATAAGTTTGTATAAGTATGTTTAGTGTGGAGAAATATGCTATTTTAATGATTAATAAAGTAAATAAAAAGCAATTTGTGACTTCTTCCTCTTGATCAACCCCAATTACAAAAAAAAACTTCATTCTGGACAAAGATTAAATAAGATTGAATGTGAATTTGTTTCTTAGAATCTTGTTGGGCGGTTAACAGTTGTTACAAAGGGATCAGCAGATGGCAGTAGGAAGTTTAGATTTCATCTCATGGAGCAGAAAGACATGGACTTTGGGTCAGGACTTTTTGTATTCTGGCTCTGTCAGCTTATACCAAACTAGAGGCCCAGTGCCTGACATTCGTGCATGACAGGGGGTGGTCCCTCAGCCCAACCTGCATATTCTCCAATCTGGGAGCCCGCGGGAGATGTCCAACTGCCAGTTTAGATATAAAATAAACTTAGGGATCAGGCCTAAACTGGCAGTTGGACATCCATCTCGCAATCTGGGACCTCTGGCTCCTAACCGTTCACCTGCCTGCCTGCCCTAACCACTCTGCCTGCCTGCCTGATCCCCCTAACTGCCCTGCCCTGCTGGCCTGATCCCCCTAACTGCCCTCCCCTGTTGGCCTGTTCATCCCTAACTGCTCTCCCCCGTTGGCCTGGTCACCCGTAACTGCCCTACCCTGTTGGCCTGGTTGCCCCTATTAACTTTTTTTTTTAATCTTATCCCGTTCACACACAATTGTATTTGACTTCCTTATTGGCTTCTTCTTGTCACACAATTTTTCTCTCTCCTTTATGTAACACTTTTTCCTATTCATTCATCATTTATAAACTTTTCTTTCCTCCTTATTTCCTACTTCTGTTCCATCATCCTTCTTCCCATCTTTCTCCTACCCTCCCCTCCCTCCCCACATTCCTTCTTTCCTTTATCTTTACCCTGCCCTCCCTCCCCTTTTCCTTCCTTCCCACCTTAATTTTTTTCTTCACTTCCTCCCTCAGACCTGCTTTACTCCCTCCCCCATTTCTTCCATCTTCCCATTCTCCTTTTAAGCTCTACCAGCTCTTCTTTAAAACTTCTCATCTTGCCATAACCGGTTTGGCTCAGTGAATAGAGCGTCGGCCTGCAGACTGAAAGGTTCCAGGTTTGATTCTGGTCCAGGGCATGTACCTTGGTTGTGGGCACATCCCCAGTAGCGGGTGTGCAGGAGGCAGCTGATTGATGTTTCTCCCTCATAGATGTTTCTAACTCTCTATCCCTCTCCTTTCCTCTCTGTAGAAAATCAATAAAATATATTTTAAAAAAAAAACAAGCTTTTCTTCCCTCCCTCTTTCTCTCACATCCACATTCCTCTCTACTTACTTCCACTGTTTTAATATTCATCTACCTGCCTAATCATTCACTATCATTTATCCTTTTTTCTTTTCTGACTCTTACTTTTAAAATCTGTCTCCAGTACACAACTATACTTGATTTTCATTATAGCTCCTACAGTTCACTCACACATCCTCTTTTCTTCTTTAACTCTGCTGTCTACTGACTCCTTTATAAAGTTCTTCTCTTCCTCCTTCCCTTCTTAAGGCTTCCATTGGCGTGGGGGAGGGGGGCATTAACCCCCAGACCAGGGCTCAGCCCTGGCCAGGTATTCACTGCTCCCCTGTTTCCCAGCCTCCCCACCGCTGTCCTGCTCCCATTACCTGCCCAGGATACCTGGCCCAGAGGGTGGCCAAGGCCCGCATGGCCTGGGCACTGCTGCTGCGAAGCAGGAGGGCTCCCCCAGGAAGGCCTTGGACCATCCTTCACTCTCTCCCAGACCCATGGGCACTTCCCTGCCATAGGCCACCACTGCCCTCCTCCTGCATCTGGGCGGGGCTCTCTGCTCTGCAGCACCTGCCCCTCACCTGGGTTCACCTGCTCCGCCCCCTTTGGTCACCACCCCCCTTCCCCATGCAGTTTCCTTCCCCTCCTATAGTATCCTATCCTACCCTGGGCCTTGCAGCTGCCTGAGCAGAGGCGGGAGACGTAGCCTGCTTATACGGTCATGACATGATGCTGTAATGGACAAATTTGCATATTCCTCTATTATTAGATTAGATGTTTTGTGTCTCTGACCCTCAGATTCTCATTTATAAAATGGAGAGACAGGAGCAGTTAGAGAAGATGTCTTGGGTAGTATATTAGTTTGGTAGGGCTTCCAGAACAACATTTTGTTTTTTCATGGTTCTGGAGGCTAGAAGTCCAAGACCCAGGTGTGGGCAGGATTACCTCCTTTTGAGGCTTCCCTCCTAGGCTTGGGGATGGCTGCCTTCCCTCTGTGTTGTCACCACTGTCCCGCTGTGTGCATGTGTCTGATATCATTCTCTCTTTGTCCACAATTTCCCTTCTCAGGACTCAGTTCTGTTGGATTAGGACCCACCTTAAAGACCTCACTTTTACTTCATTACCTATTTAAAGATTTTATCTTCAAATACAGTCACATTTTGGGAGGTGAAGACTTCAACATATGAATTTGGGGGGGAACAGAGTTTTTGGGAAACATTCTGAGATGCTATCTACATGCAGCAGATTTATGGTGCAGGGATGGGAAATCTCAGAAACAAAAAGCAAAAAGAAGTGAGGGAAGCAAGAGTGGGCAGTGGGAGAATTTGAACCACGATAGAGTCGTAACAAAGGTCTGCATTGATTCCACATCGAGCTTTGGAGCTAGGATGGCCCTTGCGAGTTATCCTGAGTTGGGCAAGGGGGCGGGGTCTTTGCACCTTGACTTTAACGTCAAGGAAAGGCACACCCTCCAAGGGAGGAAAGGAGGAGTATCCTTGGGCCAGGAAACTTCCCTCATTTGAAGGTTATTTGTCTAAGCCTTCAGCTTGCTTTGGTCTTGAAAGAGGAAAGCAGGGTGGTGTGCACAAGTCCATTAAAGAGCTAAATGCCAATTTGACCATCGTATAGAAATGTGATGAGGACTTGCTGAGGCAAGTATAATCCTTGGCAGGTGGTGGGATCGCTATTGACATCATTTCCCTTCCGTGGACCCAATCTTCCCGTTCCACAAGCCCCTTCCTTAACAGCAAGATCCTCAATCATCGGGAAATCCTGGCCTCCCACACACCTCTACTTAATGTGTTTCTGCTGAATAGGGACAGAGTCCCAGGGAGCTGGTTTTCAGGGACTTTCTAGTGTTGATATTTAACTTCCCTTCCCTCTGACCTCCCTTCTGTCATCCAGATAGATCAAATCCACAATCCATAAACTCTCTGAACTCTTTATAAAAGGAGCTCTTCAGGGAGCTGCATGCTGCTCCCATACAAAGCTCAGTAATTTTCAGGGTGTTTTTTTATTATGATGATTATTTTTAATAATACCCTACATTTAACATTTCCCATTTGCAGAGCCATGGAGAAGAGCCTGTGGAACATGAAGCGCAGTGAGCACAGGAGGAAAACAAAAGAGGAGTGGGTGGGTTCAGACAAAGAGGTTGCCTTGTATCTCTGACACAAGGCTTTGTGGCGGATGTTGATCAGTGCAAATGAAAATCCAACGGGGAGAGCCACGTGCCTCTCCAAACTGTGAAATAATGCTTCATGGCAGTGAGTCCTTGGGAGGAGGAACAGTTAGGCTTAGAGAGAAGCTAGATGGCAGCCCATTGTTACAGGAGATGTAACCTAGCAATGAATGGATGGGGAGAAAGAAGTGACTTTAAATAAAGAAAGGCTATGTGTGGACGTGAAAGAAACACATAGCATCCTTCTTTTCTCAGCTTTTCCTAATGGAAACTAGCAGGGCATAAATGGAGATTTGCTCCATGTATTTGTTCTCCCAAGGACAAGACCTCCTGTGGCCTGTACTTCAATACTACCTGGACATGGATGCTATTTCCAGGTGTTAACTCACACTCACAACATAAAGTAGGATAAAAAAGCAAAATGGTTCAAGCCATGAAAGGAAACAGTTTGTTCTGACCTCCCATGAGCCTCCTGCGTGGTGAGGGGGTGGCAGGAGAGAGTTATTTCCTTGTAATGGACAAATGGGAGAAAAGGCTCTTTCACATTAAGTGACTCGGGGATCAGAGACACTCCCAAGGCAGCATTCGGCTTATTGGGCCACCATTTCCCTTCTGACATTGTTCACTAATTCCTCATTTAATTAGTCAGCTCAGGCTTCCGTAACAAAATACCACAGACTTAAAAAAACAGACATTTATTTCTCCCAGCCTCAGAGCCTGGGATTCCAAAACCCAGGTACCATCAGATTCTGTTCCTCATTGAGCTTCTCTATCCAGATTTCGCATAGCTGCCTTCTCACTGAGTCCTTGCAAAAGTTAAAAGAGGGAGAAAGGCAGTAAGCACCCTGGTGTCTTTTATTTTAAGGGCACTAATCCTATCAAGAGAGTCCCACCTCAGGACCTTATCTAACCCTAATTACCCCCCAAAGGTCCCACCTCCTGATTCCATCCCATTGGGGAGGGAGGGAGGGCTTCAACACCTGAAAATGGTGAGGGCCAAGATTCAGTCCAAGCACCCTTTATGCTAGAGAGAAGGAGAAAGTGGGGATACTCCCTGAGAGATAACATAGTTAGGAAAGTAAAAAACTTCCCCAAAGACTTGACTTAGCCAGAATCTGAGAGATGAGCAGAGGACAACTAGGAAAGAGCATTTGAGGCAACTGAGCAGTATGAGCAGAGGCCCCAGGAGGGAAACAAGGCATGTTCAAAGCCTGAAGAAGGCATTGCATCTGGAGCAGAAAGCTCAGGAAAGTGAAATGGGCAAAGGGTTGTTGGGGGCCAGACCTGGCACGGCCTTACCAGGCCTGCTAAGGAGCTGTCATTGCCCAGCACAATGTGAATCCTCCGAAAAAAATTGCACATTCAAAGTTTCCCATCTGCAGAGCTCTGGAGAAGAGCATGTGATCGTATTTACCGTTTGAGATTGTCCTGCCTCCATTGTGAAGAAGAAACTAAAAAGTGACCTGAGTTGGAAAGATACTGGTATACAGCTGGGAATAATTGCAATAATCCATGCAGGAGATGGCGATGACTCGGACGAGAATAGTGATGGTAGGAAAGATGTGTGAACTGACCCAGGAGTTATTGAAGAGGCAAAGGAGGGGACATGGTTTGGCAATAAATTAGATACTGAGGACAATGGGGAGGGAATTAGAGATTAGATCCCTGGCTGGTTAGTTCAGGCTCGGTTGGTTAGAGTGTTGTCTCAAGACACCAAGGTTGTGGGTTTGATCTCCAGTCAGGACATATAGAAGAAGCAAAATCTCTCTCTCTCTATCTCTATCTATCTATTTATCTATCTGTCTCTATCAATCTCTGTCAAATCAATAAATAAAAAATAAAGATCTCAATATCCTTGACACCTGACAGAAGAATCTGGCCCAGATGTGTGCATTCGGTACATTTCAGATCTTATACCCCTCAATCTTCATGTGGAGCCCCAGGGCATACCTCCCATAATTAGAAAGCACATTATTTCCTGTGGCCTTGGCAAGTCCTGGCCAGTTTGCTCTCAGACCTCCTCTTGACCCTCCTCCTGCTCTGCTCTACATGCAGAGAGATTGGCTCTGCAGTCTTGGTTTTCCAGGCTCACTCCTGGACGCTTTTGGCCACTGGGAGGCCCTCTAGAGCAGTGGTTCTCAACCTTGGCTGCACATTAGAATCACCTGGGAATCTTTTTAAAGTCCTGATTTCTGGGCCTCATCCTCCGGAAATTCTGTTTCTTTGTTACTAATGTTGTGGCCCCACCCCATAACAAAGAAACAGAATTTCCAAAGGATGAGGCCCAGAAATCAGGATTTTAAAAAAGATTCCCAGGTGATTCTAATGTGCAGCCAAGGTTGAGAACCACTGCTATAGAGTACAGTGGGGCCTTGACTTACAAGTGTCCCGACTAACGAGTTTTTTGAGATACCAGCTGTCTCTCGGTCGATTTTTTGCATTGAGTTGATAGAGTAATTTGAGTTAACGAGCTCCTTAACAAGCTCGGTCTCGGAACGAATTAAACTCGTAAGTCAAGACCCCACTGTATAGGGCAGGAAGAAGAAAAACGTGGATACATCTCTAAGTCTCAGGAAGTATCTATCCTCTGGGATTCCAGCTCCTACAGAACAGGTCTGCCTTGATAGTCTGGCCTTCTACTCCCAGGACACTACTTTTCCTTATTGTGCCCCAGACTAAGAGTCATAGTGATTTTCTGCAGTTACCAATCTCCAGGTGATTTCACTCTCCCCTATTTGGCTTCTCAACTCTTTCATTGCTTATATAACTATTTCCCCGAATTAGCATCCATCTGTTTGCCAGGTTTGACCTTATTTTATGCAGTTCTGAAAGTCACTAAGACCAGAAATACAACTCTTCCAACCACTTATCAATGCCTGAAATTCATTTGTTTCCTCCTCTATGAAATAGAAGACTTAAGAAGCAAATAATCTGAGGAGACTTTACAAATTGAATTACTCACAGGACATGGTATTCCTCCCCCCATAGATCAGTATATATTTGGTATAAGTAAACAACAGTCTGCAGTGGGGTAGGGTAGAGGAGTGCTAACAAGAATCACAGGGAGAAGGACAAGGACTAAGGAAGGTAGAAAAAAAAAAGTGTAACATGCTAAAGATTTACTTATTTCAAAATTTGCCACAGGCAAGCCACAGGGTGACACCATTGCTGAACATATATTGGAAAGAATGACACCCAAGTGTTAGGTGAGTTAACAATTAAACAAATAAATGTAGGATCTCAAGAGGAAAGTTATAAAGCTCCATTAGCAAAGAGAAGCGTATGAGACCAAATGTCTCTTCTGTTTATTTTTTAACTTTATCTATGGTCAAGTTAAAATAATTTCCATCTGAAGTCTATATATACCAAGCTATGATAGCCAATCAGTCTCCATTCTATACTGTTCTATACTGAATGTCATTTACAAAAGAACATGTGTTTATATAGTCTACATGTCACTAGTAGACACATGCCTAACATACTGGGGCAGGGAACTAAAGCATGAATCCAGGGTATTTTTGTTCAGAGCTTTTTATACTCATGAGGATAATTCTAGTGTAATACAAAATTGGATTTGCTTCGTTGTAAATATAACCTGTGTTTTAGTGATCTGTGGTATGAATGACTCAGGTTGTGGCTTTTACTATTTTTTATTGAATTTTTTGGGGTGACCCTGGTTAACAAAATTATACAGGTTTTGGATGCACACACACAATAAAGTCCACAGATGATGTGTTGTGGCTTTTAGAAATAGCTCACATTTATTATATCACTTGGTACATTGAACAAGCCAAATTCTGCAACCCCTGCACCTCCCTTTATGACTTCTCTCTCTCTCTCTCTCTCTCTCTCTCTCTCTCTCTCTCTCGCTCTCTCTTCCATCTTATAAACACTGTTAATGCAAGATGTTATAGTAAAGTTCAGTAAACTACAACACATGCCTTGCATACATGAATGAGAGCCTCACCTGGCTCTCAGTTGCCATGACCCTCGCTGTTCCATATTCGGACTCTTCAGGATTTATGTGATTGTAGACAATCCCTCATCACTCTCATAGTGAAATGAGAGATAGAAGAAAAATGAGACAGAGATGTGTATATATGTACTTTATTACATATATACATAGTAGTTTATTGAACTTCACAAAGCTTTCTGACCACATCATTGATGATTTGGGAAATGCAACATTTCCTCTGGGAGATGTGAAGTGTAGGAAAATAAAATGAGATTGGTAGTCTGTACTTAAATGTGTCAAGTAAAAGCTCTTAATAAAAAAATGTTTAGACCATACACTTTTTAATGGATCACATCAATTATAATACAGGTTTCCATATATTTATTTCTGTATCAGTTTTTATTTTTATTGACTCATTCCTTCATAAAGTATTCAGATGCCAAGTATGAATTGGTAACCTCCTGTGTCATTGTGCTCAGTGCCAGTCTTCACGTCCACAGCACCTACAGTCTGTATCTGTGCTGTCTGAGACAGCAGTCACCGGCCACCTATGGCTACTGAGCACTTTCAGTGTCGCTAGTCTGAATTGAGAAGTGCAGTAGTGTAAAATGCACATTGGATTTCTTTGAGATTTAGTATAAAAATTAAGTAAAATAGTTCATAAATAATTTTTAATTGGTTTTCTTTTTTTCTATATTGATGATAGTATTACATATGTGTCCTTATCGCTCCATTGTCCCCCCTCCCCCACTCATGCCCTCACCAAGTCCTTGGGTTGATCTCTCCCCCTTATCCCCACCCTCCCCTACATTCCCTCTGAGGTTTGATGGTCTGATCAATGCTTCTCTGTTTCTGGATCTGTTTTCATGAATAATTTTTATGTTGCTTACATGTTGAAGTAATTACATAGATTACATATACTTATAACTGTTAAAAATATATGTTGAAATTTAATTTTAAATGTTTATTTTTATCTTTTTAATGTGGCTACTAGTAAACTAAAAAACTACACATGCTGCTAAGGGAAGTTTAAAAAATAATCACTAGCTGATGACAGGTTATAATAAGCACTATGAAATTCAAACCCCTTCCACCACGAACATGAAGCATGTCTGACCACATCATTGGTGATTTGGGAAATACAACATTTCCTCTGGGTGATGTGAAGTATAGTAAAATAAAATGAGATTGGTAGCCAGAGAAATGTGACTTTGAATCTAGTACTCACTAGCTCTGTGGCCCTCAAAAAGTTATTAAGTTTTCTGAATCTTAATTGACTCATCAGTTAAACACCCCACAGGATTGGAGACATAGTTAGGATAATGAATGTAAAGTACCTAGTTCAGTGCTTGACATATACTAGCTGCTCAAAAATAATACCAATTATTTTGCTTGTTTTTCTTTAATTAAGTATGTAGGGGGGACAAGTGGGTAACACAGGACTGATTTTGCAATAGTGTCATCAACTCAAGCAGCCTCAAAGGCCCTGATACACAGTGGAAATCATATACTGATGCATATTGAGGGAAATGCCCCACTAGCAAAGTATTACTTGGTTAGGGCTCACTTCACCCTTTGTTAATTTCAAAACATATAAATTTCCAACCCATTCAAATGTCCTACCTGGGAATTACAAGGTAGCATTTATGCCAATGGCATAATAAGAGACATGAGCAAGGTCCAAGTCCCTCTGCTCAGAGGTAGACTTAATACTTTCACCTGCCAGCCACATTCTGCCCATGTGACTAAGGCCTCCATAACCTTAGCCATGATCTTTGGTGAGCCGCTCTAGAAGTATAACAATATGTGCTGAAATTATTATTGAATGCAAATATACCATTCTATGAAGATTTAGAAGTCTGTGATAGTTCTCTGTATTTCTAAAAAAACATACTACAAGGCCATCTACATACTGCTTTAAGTTAGATTACCAAACAATTAACCAAGTAAAAGAGGAAATCTTGAATGAAGGCTCAGTGTCAGAAAATCGTCAATCTGATTTATATCTATTGTGACTCTGGGCAGGTTTCCCAAAACTCAGGTCAACTTTCCAAGAATAGCTGTCATTTAATAGTAAGCTACAGTCTATCCAAAAGGGAATTTGAATCTGAATCCATTCTTTCTAAGGTATGTAGCTCTCCTCTTCCTTTTTCTTACCCCAGGAGAAGGGTAGCTAGGCATAAATCAAAAATAGGCATTCTAAAAAATGCATGCTATCATTGCTTGAAACACAGAATTTATTTTCCACATTGCTACAATATTTTGTATGCCTCTGGAGCATACTGAAGTGTTACTAATAGAGAACCTAATGCTCTACTATTTCTGTGGGGAAATCAGTCCACCATCTAACCTTAGTCAACCATACACTCCTTTGTACACTGATGGGATCAGGAATATAATTATCTCACCTGCCACACCCTTCTTTGATTCTCTCACTTATTTCTTCCACCTGTAAAGAAATTTTTAGCTTTTTCTCTCTCCTACACACCCATGTCCAATTGCTCTTTCCCCATCCTGGTTATCCTGCAACCTGAAAGTAGAAGACTTGCTTATATGATTGGTTAGCATTCCAGGACATTTATCAGGGTATTATCACTTGCATGGATTACTATTTTTTAAGAGGTATCCAGACATGTTCCATATTTTTTTTCTTCAACCTCTTTCATTCAACAGATATTTTAGTGCCTACGCCATTCCAGGTACTGTTTTAGTTGCTGAGATAAATTAATGAACAAGACAAACCAAAATCCCTTTCTTAATGGAATTTGTATTTTAGTTCTGAATGATCTTTAATCAACAAGCTCAATAACTTAAAAATTAAATACCTCAGATAATGATCAGTGCTAAAGAGAAAAATAATGCAGAGAAATGAGAGGGTTGTAGGAGTTTCATTTTAAGTCAGAACAGATGAGTACAATATCACCTAGAGGCGGCTTTTTGACCTAGAATCTAGGTATAGGAACAGACACTTTGCTCCTTCCTTCTCCTTGACTTCATTCCTTCATGTGGCTGGCTAGAGAGTGGTGTAACCTCAAGATTAAATTCTGCAATAAAATTCTAAACTGTGTGCTCCAATTCCAGCATCTACCAGAGGGCTTCATATCTACTAACATGACTAATCAACCCTGTCCATTGCCTAGTATTCCCTTGGGAATTTCCCCAATGTTAGCAGGGCAGGATTTTAGAAGTGCTGGCGTTTCAGCTATAATAGCTACAAAATACACTAACAACACTCTCACACTCTGGCATCATTCTCTCTCCAGCTCGTTGGGTAGGGAGGGAGAGCAGAATCCCAATATATAACTGTGAATGATGACTTCTGGAGCCAGGCCTGAGTTTCTAGTTCAGTGAAGAATGAAAAGGAGTGGTTCTGTGCAATTTCAGATAAACAAACATAAGCACTCACTTTGTATCACTGATAACTGATGTTTTATTGACAGTCCTACATTTTAACACTTTTCTAAAAAAATTGCATCTATCATTTTATTTTATCTTCATGAAAATTTTGTTACATGTGTATAATTATCCACTTCTCTCATTTTTTAAAATTTTTTTTATTGATTAAGGTATTACAAATGTGTCTTTATCCCCCCCATTGTCCCCTCATCTCCTAGTCTTGCCCTCACCTTCACCCCCTGTTGTCTGCGTCCATCACTTATGCTTATATGCATGCATACAAGTCTTTTGGTTGATCTCTCTCTCTTACCCCCAACTTCCCCTACTTTCCCTCTGAGGTTTGAGCATCTGATCAATGCTTCTCTGGCTCTGGATCTGTTTTTGTTCATCAGTTTATGTTGTTCATTATAATCCACAAATGAGTAAGATCATGTGATATTTATCTTTCTCTGACTGACTTATTTCACTTAGCATAATGCTCTCCAGCTCCATCCATGCTGTTGCAAATGATAGGAGTTCCTTCCTTTTTACTGGGGCATAGTATTCCATTGCATAGATGTGCCAAAGTTTTTTAATCCACTCATCTGCTGATGGGCACTTAGGCTGATTTCAAATCTTAGCTATTGTTAATTGTGCTGCTAAGAATATAGGGGTGCATATATCCTTTCTGATTGGTGTTTATGGTTTCTTGGGATATATTCGTAGAAGTGGGATCACTGGGTCAAATGGGAGTTCCATTTTTAGTTTTTTGGGGAAACTCCATACTGTTCTCCACAGTGGCTGCACCAGTCTGCATTCCCACCAGCAGTGCACAAGCGTTCCTTTTTCTCCGCATCCTCGCCAGCATTTGTCATTTGTTGATGATAGCCATTCTGACAGGTGTGAGATGGTACCTCTTTGTTGTTTTGATTTGCATCTCTTGGATGATTAGTGACTTTGAGCATGTTTTCATATGTCTCTTGGCATTCCGTATGTCCTCTTTCCAAAAGTATCTATTTAGAACTGTTGCCCATTTTTTGATTGGGTTGTTTGTCTTCCTTCTGTTAAGTTGCATAAGTTCCCTGTAAATGTTGGAGATTAAACCCTTATCAGAGATATCGTTGACAGATATGTTCTCCCATGCAGTGGGTTTTCTTGTTGTTTATTGATGGTTTCTTTTTCCACTTCTCTCATTTGAAGAAGCTAGAGCATAGAGAAGTTGAGGAACTTGTAGATGGTAATGGCAGATCTAAGACGCTCACCTAAGCCATCTGGCTTCAGGGCATTCATTTAGAGACCATGCAGTATTGGCCCTGAAATACCAAATGTGGTGGCTTCAAAGGAAAGGCTCTCACTGGTGAAGTTACCCACACAAGCTTTAATTCCTCAAGGTTCTATGGAATTCATTGTTCCTCTCTCTCCCTTCTCTCTTCCCTTTCCTTCCCTTTAATTTCTTCCTAATTCCTTCCAGTTAAGGATACTTTCCCTCTCAGGATCTCCAAAGACGAATAGCTCTTTCCTCTACGCAGCACAAAACCTTTGGGAACTCTTTCTAATGCTTTTTCTAAACACTAGTAACAAAGATAAAGAGACAGAAAGTAGATATTTTTTCCAGAACACTTCCTCCTTACCACCTCTCTCTTCTCTCTTACATTCTCCTGAGAATGACAGTTAACACTGTAGGGAAGGGAGGACTGTGTGTTTTATTCCCTTCTATCCTCTGAGGTTCTCCAGTGGAGGCCCTATAAATTGGACTGAAAAAAAGACAGAATAAGAGAAAAACAAACAGAAATTTAACATGAGCATCATGCATTTACATGGGATACCCAGTGATGAGTAGTCAAAGGGAGTGAAGATGTATAGTCTAGGCACCTAACTTAGTGGAGAAAGGGAGGAGAGAAAGGCCCTTATGGAAAAGCAAATGATTTTTGGAAAGATAAGGCCCTTAGGAGAATAGATTGGAGACCTAGTAATTTGTGACAATGTCTGGACGTGATGCCAGAAGAGGTTAGAATTGTCTGAGGAAGGGATTTATGACAATTGAGTTCTTCAGTGGAGGTTCTGCTTTTAGGCAGATAGGGATTTCAGGAACTCAGATGTCTCAAAATCATTCTTATGTCAAAGTGGCATAAATTTGGGGGATGGCATGTCCTGATCTCCTTCACAATGTAAACAAATGTTTGGGAAGTGCCTTCTTTCCAAAAACCCGGGTATGTGGCCCACAGTGTCTCTGGATGAGGGGGGAAGAGTTGGATGAAGAGTCTGTTGGCCACTGGGAGAGAGAAAGGCTTACCCTTCTAGCTTTTAAACCCTTGTTCTTTGTCTCTTCCAAGGCTTCTATCAACAGCCCTACCTAGATGGCACCCAATCTGAAACGGTCTTGGGTGAGAGATAAGGTGCTAGGATAAAAAACTGTGATAATGAAAGGGAGAAGAGAGCACCTAAAAAATTACTGATCCTTGGTTATAAGTCATTCTTAAATCACTATTCAAATAGAGGACACATACTAAGACTGTGTAATCTATGAATGAACATTCTGTAGGGTGTGTATTCTGTTAGCTTGGGGTCATACAAAGGTGACAAAGCTCAGCTTTCCCCTTTAAAGATCTCCAATACAGATAAAACTAATTAATTTCCTTAAAAAATATTTAACATTCTCATTGTTGAGGTTGTTGAGAGGTGATTAAAAGTGTTGATTTCGATAGAAATGTATCATTATTACACTCTGTTCAACAGACAGGAGTGTTGCTCAAGGCTTGTAGCTTGATGCTAGGCATTTTGGGTGTTTTTTCTATTAAAAATTGCAAGCAGAAGTGTAACATATCAGGCTAGTTTATCTGCATTAAAAATAAAATCTTTCTCTTTTCCATCCTTTTCCTCCCCACGTTTTGCCTCCAATATCTCTGTGTGAATATGAACCACTTCCAAACAAGTTAAACTTGAAGATCTACTTAGTTTCTCGGGCTCATTACCAAGGATTTAAAACCTCTCTATTCATTCACCAACAATGGTTTCCATGGCAATTACTGCAACACATGACATCCCCTGCAGCTCTGCTTAAAAATGCACCAGCAGAAATGGCTACACATCAACACATTCATAGGAAAAGCTAGGCTAGGCAGGTCTCCTCACTGGCACTGAGCATAAGAAATTAATTTTTATTTTAAAAGATAAATCAATCATTTTGATTTCTTTGTGTAATATTGATTTTCTCCTCTTTTTATTTCAACCTATCACACATGTGAAGATATGATTTTATAGCAAATCACTTTAATTGCATTTATGTGAAAGTGACCAAAGATGAAGACAAAGTGTTTACCATAATGTCCATAACCCTTTACCCTCTTCATCTGTTTCTGACTCTAGTCATTACTCCTAGCCCTTTCCCCTTCCAAGAGAGACGTAAATTCTAAAAGAATAAGTAAAATGCCAAAGTAGAAGCACAAATCTAGCAGAGAATCATGATTTATACAATCTGTCCACCCTTTCTATCTTCAACCAAGAAACCATAGTAAAAGCTCTGCATGAATCATTTCATCGCATGCATATGAGATTTATATTTTTACCATTGTACAAATTAAAAAAATGCATGTTCAGAAAGATAAAGAAATTGAGTCAGAATTGATATTTTTTAAACCCAATTGGCCCAGCTCCAGAACCCATGCTCTTGAATTAATTGATAAAGAGACTTATTCTCTCACTCAGGTTTCAGTGAAGATAAAGTGGCGAGAGGAGTGCAGTCAAGAGATCTAGGCTATTATCTGAGCTCTTGAGAGTCCCTATATACCGTTTGGGATCATCTTAAACAAGTAACTGCAGCATTACTCCTTCATTTTTCTGAGAAATGTTAATAGTGATGTTGACCTGCTTTCCTGGGTCATGTAACAAGGGACTGTGCAATAAACAATAGGTGAGAGTTTTGAAATGTTAAGTAATGAAGGTGACCAGAAACTTTCAGAGATAGACCTACGCACAGGGAAGACAGAGAGGAAATGTACACAATATAAATGATTTAAAATGAATAGGAAAAAGGGGCTTGCCCAAAGAGAATGCATAGTGTAATTTAATTACCTTCATTCTATCAAGTCCTAAACAGATGTGCTGGATGAGAAATCATGTCCAGATTCTGATTTCTGTGAGACCTGGCTCTAGAGATGTAAAGGTGCCTCATGAGGAGACTATCTAAGTCATTTCTGGCTGTTTCTGGTCCAAGAATATATAAGTATATAAAACCCTGGAAAACTTTATGTGTGTGCATTAATTTCTCTGCAAGGAAGAATTTTTGACTTGGAGGTTTTCTTTTTAGCAAGCATCAGTTATTTTCAGCTTGGGAGCCTGAGTGCATAATCATTAAGTAAGGAGCTATATTAGTTTCATATTAAGGTAATAGTTAGGCTTATCTAATTTTGCATTTGCTTTACTTAGGTTCAGTCCTTAATGATGTATAATACCTTTAATTAAGGGTCAGCAATTAATGAGGCAGTTGAGGTTACCATACTTGACTTTACACTTTAGTTAGCAGAAACTAGTCATGATGGTAACTTTGCATCATTTTCTCCTTTTCTTGCACTTTGGAGATTATCTAAAAGATAGCTTTGGAAATAGCACAGAACTGTGTCTCGACACATACTCACCTATATATTTATGTCACAAGCATTTATTCAGTAACTAAGGATACAAAACAAGAGTCCTGCATGGTCCTTACATTCAAGGAAGTAGGGGTCTAGGCATAACCATAACAGATATTAACAGGCATCATTTAAAAAGAACTATCGTCGATGTGATGAAGCTGGGGCCCAAAGACTTGAGGATTTTACTTATATGGAAAATGTGTAGAAAAAATGTGTCTCAATTGCCAATGATTCTTCCAAGCTCTATCAAGACAGTATCAAATAAAGGCACTTAGGAATTTTAATTTTCAGAAAAAACATTAAGCAATCACATTTTACAAACTTTTAGATTGGTCATTTTTGTCCATAGCTTACATAAATGGATTATAACTGAATTTTACAGTGGGTCTAAATGACTAGATTTTTGCTATTTGGGGATATTTTAAAAAAACACTTTAGGAAATTGGTTTAGCTTCTTGGAAATAAATAACTCTTCTAGAATGTGTTTCTTATACATAGGTCTACTTAAATGTTTATGTTTTTGCAGATTATACAAGCTATAGTCAAAACACATGAATGGCATTTTGGCTTTCAGAGACATTCCTGTTTAAATGTAAATATGCATCAGTATACATATTTAAATATTGGTCACATCTGCTACTAAAAGTGAAGAGGGTCATTACAAAGAGGAGAGTGGTCATTTAGAGAATATAATCTTGACATACAAAAGGCTAAAACTTCCAGATCAATTTATTCTAAACTAAATAATAGATATAACTAAATTTGATGAGTCAAATAAACATCTATAATAATACAAGGATAATATGCTAATTAGACCAGACAACCTTCCAGATGAAGCCGGGGCCGAGGGAAGCCCAGGTCCTGGGTGCCTGCAGGCGGCCGGAGGGAAGCTAGCCCAGGTCCCCGGTGCCAGAGGAAAGCCAGTACCAGCAGCTGGGGGAAGGAAAGCCTACTCTTGCACAGATTTCGTGCATCGGGCCTCCAGTTCCCTATATTGCTCAATTCAGTTTTAATGTTACAAGAACTGAAGAGAGACACTAAGGGAAAGTTTATCTTAAAACTAAAGAATCATGTAAGATTTCCAACAAACACATAAGGAAAAGTGCATTGACTATAATTCAGAAGACCTTGGATTGAATCCCAAGTTGTCATTTATAGTGGTTTCCTCCTATCCTCAGAGGATATATTTCACTGACAGTGGATGCCTGAAACCATGGATAGTACTGAAATATATATATACACACTAGGTTTACCTATACCTATGAGAAAGTTTAATATATAACTCAGGCACAGAAGAGATTAAGAACAACTAATAATAAAATTAAACAATTATAACAATAAGTGTTACTTGAATGCAAGCACTGTGATATCATAACAGTCCATCTGATAATGCAGATGACTACTAAATGACTGACAAGTAGCGAGTTTATGTAGCACGCATATATTAGACAAGGGATGATTAACATTCTGGACAGGACAGAGTGGGATAGCACATATTTTTATCACACTGCTTAGAAGAGCGATTCTCAAGCTGTGGGTCGCGACCCCTTTGGCGGTCGAATGACCCTTTCACAGGGGTCGCCTAAGACCATCCTGCATATCAGATATTTACATTATGATTCATAACAGTAGCAACATTACAGTTACGAAGTAGCAACGAAAATAATTTTATGGTTGGGTCACAACATGAGGAACTGTATTTAAAGGGCCAGAAGGTTGAGAACCACTGGCTTAGAATAATATATAAGTTAAAATGTAGAATTGTTTGTTTCTGAGATTTTCCATTTAGTATTTTTGGACTTCAGTTAACCATGAGTAATTGAAACCATAAAAAGTAAAATTGCAGATAAGGGAGGGAGTACTGTATAGATCAAGTCAGCCTTGGTAAGTGTTAAAGTTGAGTTCCCTGGAGAAGCCAACTCTAAAGCAGAGATTAACCTAGAGGAGCTTTAGTTAGGGGTGCAGTTGGGAACAACATCCAGAGAAAGGAAAGGAAGAAAAGGGATAGAAGCAAAATTGGGCAGAGAGAGTAGAGCTTTTCTGCTGTTTCAATAGAGGCTTCCGTTGGCTCTACTAGAAACTCTGAAGCTGGGATGGCCCTTCAAAATGGTCTTGAGTTTAGGTGAGGGACCAGGCTTCATAACTCCCACACTGATTATTCATTGGATGGGGCCTCCCTGGAGGGGGCCCTGACTTTGGGCATTGTGTCTCCCTTCAGCAAAGGCAAAAGCAAAGATCCACCTGCCATAGCTGCAAGAGGATAAAGTGTCAAAAAGGGTCAGATTTTTTCTTAAGTTTTTTTGCAAGGTAGTGAGTAGAGAGAAAGGGAAGGGTGAATTAGGAGAAAATGGATAAATGAACAAGCAAGTTTCCTGTCAAGGATTAGCAAACTAGAGCCCTCAGTTCAACCCCGCATCTGTTTTTGTAAATAAAGTTTTACACATCCATGCCCACTTGGTTACTTATTGTGTATGGCTGATTTCACACTACAACTTGAATACTTGTGATAGAGAATTTATGTCCCACAAAGCCTAAATGTTTTACTACCTGGACCTCTAAAATAAAAGTCTGCTGACCCTGGTTTAGAGGAAGCAAGATGGAATGGGATACAGTGTAGATCTGAAAAGAGCAGGTGCCCTTTGGGGGATATAATGTGAAAGAAGATATACAGACAGGTAGGTTTGTGGATTTGAGGATGTGGAAGAGAAAAATGTTCCATTTCAGTAGCTTTTAATTTCTAAGTGACAAATAAGAGTGTGAGGGGAGGAGTTCGGAAATGTTGAAAAGAGAATGGAGGTTTTGAAGTTCTTGGTTTGGAGAGTAAAAAGTTAATTTTATCCAGAAGTGAAGTAGAATCAAAAGAGGTGGTATTGAGTACCCAGTTGGAGCGGGTAGCCATAAATTTAAAGTTATAAATTTATGCTTTCCCATTACTTGCTACTCAGTTGGAACCCAGGCTCCAGAAAGAGGGTCTCTACCTCACTTGCACTTTCCAAATCTACCATGGATGTACTTCACTGGTTGAATCTAAATCACATTTGGGAAAGAGTTTACAGCCTCACCTGATAAAAGGAAGAAGAAATGGCAGGTGGGGAAACCAATCTGATATGCACCATGATGAGATGCCAAATGTGAAAAGGTTGCTGACCTGAGAACTATGAGTCTGTTGGGTTGTCAAGGAGAAGAGAAAGACCCCAGCGGCAGAAAGTGAATCAAATCACCTTCTGGATCAATGGTCTGTTGAGCCCTAAAACACCATTGTAAGACTTGTTTCTAAGTTTCACACCCAAGAAGCAGTGGGGAGGCAACTGTTAGATTAGAATTAGTGACAAGAAAGTGAGAAACAGAGAATAAAAAAACTTCAATTCAAAATTAACCTAGCAACCTAAATTTATTCTACAAAAGTTAGCAACAAGCTCAGCAATTGGAACACAAATTCACTGCTGGTGAAATTAACTATGTGTTGAGAATATTCCAAAGATAAATGAGTGAATAGTAACTTTAAAAGTATAATAATTTTTAAAAGAAAATTGACTAAAAGTAGATGGAAGTAAAAGAGGTCCACTTAAAAACTATGAATTAAAAATATGATTACTATTTTCTTTTAAATCCACAGAAGCCATAAATACAAAAATAGCATAGTTAAGTAGAGAATTAGTAAATTGGAACTCATACTGAGAAAATCACCAAGTATACTAGTAGAATGTAAACAAGGAGCTAGAAGTTGTAGAATATACCTTGAGAGGCTTTTTTTTTTAAATATATATTTTATTGATTTTTTACAGAGAGGAAGGGAGAGAGATAGAGAGTTAGAAACATCGATGAGAGAGAAACATTGATCAGCTGCCCCCCGCACACCTCCCACTGGGGATGTGCTGCAACCCAAGCACATGCCCCTGACCGGAATCGAACCTGGGACCTTTCAGTCCACAGGCCGACGCTCCATCCACTGAGCCAAACCGGTTTCAGCTAGCTTGAGAGGCTTTTATATTAGAAGTAGAGAATGCAGGAATAATGGCAAAACAACATTTGGAGACTTCTGAAATTTTTGCAAAAAGTAAAAAGATAAGTAGCTGTTCATAGATGGAATGTGCACTGTGGATACAAAGTTCAAATAAAATGAACCCACACTGAGATGAGTTGTAATTAAATAAAAGCACATCAAGAATAACGTTAACATCTTAAGAGCTTTTAGAGAGAAAATGACGATGACTTAAAAGAAACAGACAAGTACACTACTATCAGAATTATTATAAACGGTAACATAATGTTTTCAGCAGTAAAGGCCACGCTAACTTCAGAGAACTGAAGAAAAACATAAATGGCAACAAGAATCCTGTGTCTAGATTGACTAGAATTTTTTTAATGACAGCAAAACAAAATATCCAGACATTTAAAAACAGAGTTTTTACCACCATAAACCTTTACTAAAACTATTACTGAAGAATGCACTGCAAAAGAATAAAAAGTGGATATATAGTTGGCATGGGATAAAAGAAAAAGTGCACTGAGACATGGATTTAAATGTTGATAAATATTAATCACTGTTGACAGTAAAAAGAAAAGGTAAATTCAGTCACCCAGAAAATATAATTTTTCTCCAAAATCTATGTATTTTAAACAGCTCAAGAGTTGACAGAAAAAGTGTAAATAGTTGGGCTTTTATCACATGAATTCAAGAGCAGGAGAGATAGGTAAGATTGTTGTGTACCAGGGAGTAGAAATGATGGTGGGCTATGAGTTGTAAATGGAGTTACAAAGAAAGTGAAGGCATCTCAGCAATGGTAAATAAGCCAAATGGTGGGATCATTAGGAGTTCTCAGTGTGGTCAAGGAAATGTTGCAGTCAGGATGCTTGTAGGATAGGATTTAAGTCTGGGTCAAAGAGTGGATCTTTATAGTGTATTTCAGAAGTATTGTTCTGAGGGGTGGCCATGGGTATGAGTCATAAAGTGAGGCAAAAAAATAATTAAAAATGAGGTATAGAGAGTGACAGAGTTCTATCATTCTTTAGAATGAATGGGAGAAGGAATGGAGGAGAAGGCAGAGGATCAAGTCTCTGATGAGTAAATAGAGTAACAATGTGATCTGTACATGACAGCAATAAGGAGGAGGAGAAGGAATAGCCTGATGGAGTAGGGTGTTGAAAGAACCTGGGTATTGCCATGAGGAGAAGTTCTTAAATGGGGTGATGTTTAAATTTGCTCTGTAGAATGAGTCTTTCAAGGGTTCCTACTTGCAAGGCTTAAACTAGATGTAGAGGAAGTGAAAACATTCATTTTTTTATTGTTAAGGACAGTTTAAGGACTACTGAGTTCCCTTGCTCTTTCTAGATGTTACTAGATTAAACCTTATGACAATTTCAGAATACTTTGATGGGATTTTATGCCTTGTTTGCATTATTTTACAATTCCATGAGTATCCAAGGGTATGGAATTATATATTATTCATTGGGGAAGTAATCTCCACCAAAAGAGATTCAGAATTTTTTCATCAAGGAATTTACAGTCCAATTAATAGCAAAAAATACATCACTATGAGTGCATGCACTTGTATTTTTATTTTTTTATCGATTATATGCTTATCCTATATAATAAAAGCCTAATATGCAAATAGACAGAATGGCAGAACAACTGAACAACCAAACAACCAGTTGCTATGATGTGCGCTGACCACCAGGGGGCAGGCACGGGACATGGTGGGTGTTGGCAGCAGGCAGCAGAGTGCGGAACATGGCAGGTATTGACTGTGATGGGATGGTGAAGTAAGTGAGCAGAGGTGCCAGACCAAAGTGAGGAGCTGGTCACTGTCATCAGGGCGAGCCTCTGGTGGTTACTGAAAATTCTTTGCTCCTGTACCCAGTGATGGTGCCAGAGCTGTCACTGGCACCTGCTGCTGGCTCCCAGCACCAGTCCCAATTGCTCAGCACCGTCAGTGGGTGTGAGCAGTGGCTGCCAGCTCCCATTACTCCTGAGGGCTTCTCCACCTCCCCCAGCTCCTGAGGGATGATAGGGGCAGCAGCCACCACTCGCACCTGCTGATGGTGCTGGCCCTGCCTGCACCCACTGTTGGCGCTAGCCCCAATCGCTCCGCACTGTCAGCAGATGCGTGCAGGGCTGGTGCCGTCAGCACGTGTGAGTGGCGGCAGCAGGAGCAGGGCTGCCAGTATACAGAGGACTGGGGGCCATGTTGGGAGCGGCTAGGCGGGGGCTCAGAGGATGGGCTGAGACCTGCCCCTGTGCCTACTGCAGCCCCACAGCCCACAGTTCGTTACAAGGTGCACGAATTTGTGCACAGGGCCCCTAGTTATAAATAAAACTAGAAGCCCAATGCATGAAATTCATATGGGGGGGTGGCGTCCCTCAGGCTGGCCTGTGCCCTCTCGCAACCTGGGACCCCTCGCTCCTAACTGCCTGTCTGCTCACTCCTTACCTCTTGGCTTGCAGCTCCTTAGCACTGCCACAAAGGCAGGAGAGGCTTCCACCGCCGCTGCTGCACTTGCCAGCCATGAGTCGGCTTCTGACTGAGTGGCGATTCTGCTGTGGGAGCACACTGACCACCAAGGAGTAGCTCTTGCATTGAGCATCTGCCTCCTGGTGGTCAGTGTGCATCCTAGTGACCAGTCTTTTTGGTTGTTCAGCAATAAGGCTCATTGGGCTTTTATTATATAGACTAGAGGCCTGGTGCAGAAAATTCGTGCACTAGAGTGGGGTCCCTCAGCCTGGCCTGTGTCCTCTTGCAGTCCGGAGCCCTGCAATTGATTGCCCCACAGAGGGAGGCCCCCTCCAACCCACCGCAGTTCGCCAATCTGTGACCCCCCGATTGATCACCCTGCTGATGGTGGCCTGGACCTCCCTCTGTGGGGCAATTGTGAGGCAATGGCAGAGCCCTCCGACCAATTGCATTGCACCCGCTTGGCTGGCCTGCTGCCATTGCGTTTCATAGTGTGGTTGTCCAGATGTTCATTCTGCTGTTCGGCCGTTTGGTTGATTTGCATATTACACTTTTATTAGTATAGATATGCAAACATTTCATATGTAGATGAAATATGTTAATAATATAAATTTAAATCTGTAATTTAAGGCTCAGATTAAACAAGGTATAGCACATTCTGATTAATCAAGTATTTTAGGTTAACATGATTAAAAATAGTCAAGCAAAACTATTTATTGAGGTCCTTTCATATGTAGAGTAATGTTTTCAGTGTCATAGGTGAAAAAAAAGTTTAAGACAATGTCCCTGCTTCCAGAATTTTAGTTTACATATTTTAAATATATATAATCCTATCAAATAATAGACAAACATGGTAATTAACCATACCTCCGACATGCTTCCCATTGGCTAATCAGGATGATATGCAAATTAACTGACAACCAAGATGGCGGCCTGCAGCCAGGCAGCTGAAGCGAACAGGAGGCTTGCTTGCTCCAGTGATGGAGGAAGCCAAGGTTCCCCACCTGCTGCCGCCCAGCTCTGAGCTGCAGTCTAAGCAACTATGTTGCAGTTATAGAAGCTAAACAATCCCCAGAAACCTGCTTTCAGCAGCTGAGGTCTCAGAGCTGGAGCGGAGCCTCAGAGCTAAAGCCAGCTCTCAGCTCCAGTAACAGCCATAGAAGGTAAATAAATCCCAGAATAAAAAAAAAGAAAAAAAGGAGAAGTTGGGAGCTTCAGTCACCTGCCAGCCTGAAAACAGCCCTCAGCCCCTCACCCAGACTGGCCAGGCACCCCAGTGGGGACCCGCACCCTGAAGGGGGTGTGACCAGCTGCAAACAGACATCATCCCATCATCCAGGCTGGCCAGGCACCCAAGTGGGACCCCCACCCTGATCCGGGACACCCTTCAGGGCAAACCAGCCGGCCCCCACCCATGCACCAGGCCTCTATGCTATATAGTAACAGGATAATAAGCAAACTGACCCTAACAGTAGAAAGACTGGGAATGACTGGTCACTATGACACACACTGACCACCGGGGGGCAGATGCTCAATGCAGAAGCTGCCCTCTGGTGGTCAGGACGCTCTCACATGGGAGGAGCTCTGTTCAGCCACAAGCCAGGCTGATGGCTGCCAGCACAGTGGTGGTGGTGGGAGCCTCTCCTGCCTCCTCAGCAGTGCTAAGGATGTCCAACTGCAGTTTAGGCCTGCTCCCCGCTGGCAAGTGGACATCCCCCGGGGGCTGCTGGGCTGCCAGAGGGATGTCTGATTGCCATCTTAGGCCCAATCCCCCGGGGAGCAGGCCTAAGCCAGCAGGTGGTCATCCCCTTAGGGGTCCCAGATTGCGTGAGGGCACAGGCCGGGCTGAGGGACCCCCCCTCCCACCGATTGCACAAATTTTTGTGCACCGGGCCTCTAGTATTTTATAAAAGCCAATACACATTATATTCTAAATCAGCCATGGGCAAACTATGGCCCGTGGGCCTGATCCAGCCCCTTTGAAATGAATAAAACTAAAAAAAAAAAAAAAAAAAAAAAAAAAAAAGTACCCTTTTATGTAATGATGTTTACTTTGAATTTATATTAGTTCACACAAACACTCCATCCATGCTTTTGTTCCGGCCCTCCAGTCCAGTTTAAGAACCCATTGTAGCCCTCGAGTCAAAAAGTTTGCCCACCTGTTCTAAATAGAAGTATTATTCAGATTATTTTTAGAATTTCTCTGGCTGTTCAGAGTAGAAAAGGGTAAATATGGTCAGAGCTGGTCAAAGAGAACTTCAGAGAAGTATTTTAAAGAGGAATTGCAAAGTTAAAAATGGATTGATTACAAATTTGGAAAAAGATATGCGGAAGACATTTCATAGAACAAACATTCTTAAATAAAGGGTCTTTGTATGGGAATAATGGGAAATATAGATTATATGGTAAAAGGCTTTGAATATCAAGAACATTAACCCCAAAATATTTGGTGCTAACGAAAGGCTTTGGGGCAGATAAATAACATTGTGGAGGCAGCAGTGTAGGACCAGTTACTGGTGACAACATACAACAAGGATTGTGTAAGGGAGACATGAAGCTCTGTTAGTGGCATAGTGCAGTGCTCAGCATGGAGAGATATAGGCCTAATCCTGAGGTAAGGAAAAAAGTGAAAAATAGGTTGTGGGAACCACACCAGGTCCCCAGATGGTCAAGGCCAATGGGAGCACAGAGGCCTTGTTATCAATACACCAGAATGGCCAAAGGCCATTCTCAGCATGAGCTTAATCAGGATGTCCAAGGACTATAAGCCTGGGAACCATAATCAGGCCAATTGGTATAGTCGGCAGGATCCAGATGATGTACAGATGTGCAGATTGGACTAAGTTCCTAACAGTTAATACAGTGGGCAAGGTTCAAGAAAGAACCAGCCTTGGCATAGTCGGAAAGAATTTAGAAGAATATAATGGACTCAGAGCCACTCAGAGCAGTAGTGCTGAGCAATGATCCTGCTGGTCCTGACAGTGGTTGAATACAAAAGGCATTATGATCAAACAGCAGACTTTGTTACTAATTATTAGCAATGAAGTCACAACAAAGAATAAATCAGGGACTCAAAAGAGTCCAAGAAGAGTTAAGTTTAAGCAAGAAAATTATGGTATTTTTCATGAAAATAGTGGGAAATAGGAAAGAAAGCTATTTGAGCTTAAACTAAGTATTCTTATATTGTGAAGAATAATAGCTACAAACAACCCTAAAATGAGTAGCTAACGGTGTGTATATTAATGTTTTATCTCAAGCAAATAGCTTTTTAGTTTGTTAATATTAGAAATGCTAATTGCATCTAATAACTTAAAAAACAGCTTTAATGGTGGATAAACAAATAGAAGAACAATTTATCACCATGCCAGACAAAATGTTTCACTGAGTCAGTTGTTCATAATCACAGCAAAAAATGAATTAACAAATAGCCATTACTTCTTAGTTCATTCTTGATGGACACCAGATACTAAGAAAATAAGAACATATAAAAAAAAAAACCAATATAGCCCTGGCTGGGTGGCTCAGTTGGCTGGAATGTTGTCCCAAACACAAAAAGGTGGTGGGTTCAGTTCTTGGTCAGGGCACATACCTATGTTGTGGGTTCAATCTCTATTCAGAGTGTGTGTGGGAGGCAACCAATCAATGTTTCTCTTTCACATTGAGGTTCCTCTCTCTCCAAAAATCAATGAAATGTTTAAAAAGTTCAATGTAGAATAAGATCCAAATCATGAAGGAAATCTTAGCAAATCCATTCTGTGTGTTCAGTTTATACTTATTATTTTGCTTTATTAACAAAAGTTGTTGGCCCTGGTTAATTGGTATTTTATATGAAGTACTGACCAAAGTTGCTTCATGTTGGAGATTTATTCTTGTAAAGAAATTTTCATTTGCAAATTATCTGATCCAGACAGGTTTTTCTTTTGTCGACTGTGTTTTATGTGCTATGTCAGGATTTTTTTCTCCCAATGCAGGATCCATTCTACCACCATGCAAAATCACTCTGTGATTTCTCTGTCTGACCGAACATCAAATAGCAACAGTGTGTTCCGAGAATTAAAAGCTTAGTTTTCCTCTGACTACTAAGGTCATGTCTTTAATTTTTTAGGTCAATACACCCAATTAAAACAGGTTCAGTAGAGAATAGCCAATGAAAGGGGAAAGGCTTGCAATGGACAAGATATTCACTTGTCTTAAGTTATAGAAATAAGAGGAAAATAAAATTTATTAGTTGCTCTGCTGTGAGTGTTGGGCACTCTAAGTAAAATTCAATGATTCAAAAAACAATTTTCAAGATAGCATCAAAGGAATTCTGTGGCCCCTGGCAAGGTCAAGAATAATAAACAGACATTATCTCCAGATTTGGAGGAGGAAATCATATCAAAGTGATTTTAAATCAAATCAGAGTGGACGTCTTATCAGTCTCATGGACTAATATAAAAGGTTCTGCATTTTTAACCCTTCACAAAACCTGAAAAACTCAACAGTTATAGCATCCGGCATCCCGCTGCTTTGTTATCTGGCTAGGCCTTTAGCCCAGAGTTTCTCTGTTTCTCCCATGCCCAGAACTCCAAGAGCCCTGTGACATCCTTGTAGGGAGATAGAAACCACATCAGGGCTTCAGGCTGAAAGAGAAGTTAAAGAACATTTCAGAAGGGTCAGATGACTGGGTTGAACTGACTAAAAGTTTCCTTCCATTGCCCCTTCCTCTATGTTCATAGTTAACATGGCACAGGAGATTGCCCTGATTAAATTTTTTAGTTGTTTTTTGTTTTTTTTTTAACAAGTTGCACAATGAACAAAACATTTTCTTTCTTGGACCCATGTTTGGACATTTTATACACCCATGCAAGAAGACATCAATCCCAGAAAAGGCTTCTTATTCTCTTAATCAGCTAGTTGGTACATTATTACTATGAATTCCCCAGTGGATGGGTTAGGGAGATGTGTCTTGGTTCTGCTACTTATAAATGTGTGAAATCAAGCAAATTTTTTAAACACCATAGGTCTTAGTTCCTCATCTGTAAAAATAGTGTTTGCTCCAAAGAGCTGTGAAAATGAAATTGGAGCTAACACATATAATACATTTAGTCCAGTGGTTCTCCCCCTTCAAGTGCTCAATAAATGTCAGTTGTTATTATGTGGTTACTCTGTGAGCCTACTTTAATTCACAATGAAAACTTGATAGTATCAAAATAATACTCTACTTTTGTGCAATTGCCTTAATTTCCCTGGGATGACTATACATAGACATAAATTGACTATGTATTGCCAATATTGTGCCTTTACTCATGCTATTTTCCTCTTTTTTGGAATATGCATTAACCATCCCTCCACCAAACTATAAAACTTGGCATACTATTTATCTCATTCAGGATGCTTTCTCTGGCTCATGCAATTCTATCTACTCTGATCCTTTCTCTCATGCCTCATCTATTTAATAGTTATTTATGCAATGTATGCTACATTATCCTGAATAACCTACATAAAATAAACTAACATTGGAGTTACTCCTGCCATTAGCATATTTAATTGTGTAGTAAAGGAAATATAGTGTTGCTTATGCATGTGTGAGTGAGAAATCAGTTTTCATTTTAGAAAACAAACAGGAAGAGGCTACTCTATCCCCAAAGGGGTTTACAGATCTATTTCCATTACCACAGCAAGAAGGAAATCTCTAATCACACAAGGAGAAGGCATCTATCAAAGCAGAGATCTCAGATCATAGCAGAGAGAAACTCAGACGCAGAATACTGTACTTTGAACAAGTGCGTAAACAAAGCCTAAATAGGGGCCTCAAGCAAGAAGAAAACTGCCTTTGACCTTTAGTAATGATGGGAATATGACAGGACACAGGGAAGATGGTCTAGACCAGCAGTTCTCAACCTGTGGGTCGCGACCTCTTTGGTGGTCGAACGACCCTTTCACAAGGGTCACCTAAGACCATCCTGCATATCAGATATTTACATTATGATTCATAACAGTAGCCACATTACAGTTATGAAGTAGCAATGAAAATAATTTTATGGTTGGGTCAAAACATGAGAAAAGGGCCAGAAGGTTGAGAACCACTTGTCTAGACTGTCTCAGATCTGCTCGCTGACCTCCATGCTGTGGGTTATACAGGGTGTCCCAATAAATGTACACACAATGTCTGTAGATTCTTACACTTTGAAAATGAAATGAATTTTAATAAACACTGCCTTTATAATTATTCAAAGTGTGCATACATTTTTTGGATACCCTATATGTCCTAGTGGAAAGGAGCTGGAGGTACAGAAATTACTTCAGCCGTGGGCAAACTACGGCCTGAGGGCCGGATCCGGCCTGTTTGAAATGAATAAAACTAAAAAAAAAAGACCGTACCCTTTTATGTAATGATGTTTACTTTGAATTTATATTAGTTCACACAAACACTCCATCCATGCTTTTGTTCCGGCCCTCCAGTCCAGTTTAAGAACCCATTATGGCCCTCAAGTCAAAAAGTTTGCCCACCCCTGACTTAGCTCTTCAGGTGTTTTTAGTAGGAGTAAACATCTATTTTGTTCTTATTGTGAAATTTGTCCATTTATTCTCAACAAAACAATTTATCAGTTTTCATGAAGTCTTTAATTTTCATGCATCAGAGAAATAATCTAATGTGTGCAAATATTTAGGGTTTGTCCTATAGGACTATTTCAAGTGGAATATTGATTTAAAAAGTGGGCAAGGTACCCTACGATCATACTCAAACCACAATATAATTGTCCTAACCAGATATGCTTCTCTCTGAATTCTTTCAATGCAATTGCATTTTTCATTACAAAGACTTAAGTTGTTCATGTTTCATATATTTATTTGGTCCTTTCATGGGTTCAGACACTCCTTAGGCATTCAAATATTCATGTTAATTTCTTCCTATAAAACCTAAGACTAACTTTATTTTACATTGGTCATTTTAACACTCAGTATTTTCATATGTTGTTAAGATTAATAACTTTTACAACCATTAGCTGTTTATCTTGTACCTATCTTGGCTCTTCAATGACATTGCTATGGCTAGGTCTCAGACATAGGAATTCTTTTTCCTGCTTTTGAAAATTTCAAAATGATTGGCAGTTCTCTATTCATAGTAGAACATATATTTTTGTTTAATAAACAATCAAAGAAACAAATGTATAAAAGAACAAATAAGCATTGTAAGATGAAAACAGGGTTTTTATTTTTTGGAATTTCAAACTGGACATCTAGAAAAACAGAAATCCCATCAAAATTCTTCAGGGGAGTGTTATAAATTTAGTGTTTGTGAATCAATAAGGATGAAAATGTGTGATTTAAATTCATTGGGGAACATGCATGTAAGAGCTGTTTTATTCATTGTCTTTCAATGTTCTTCATGTCACTGTCTTTCTTCAGGGGACAGAGGAAGCCTCATTTTGGCTTTGACTATTTCCTCAAGGATCAGTATAGATGGTATGATGGTTACTTCAGATGACTTTTTCATTGTGTTGAATTTGTTACTGGCCTTAGAACTTCTGTTCTAAGTTTTGGACATTGAACCTTCGTTCTAAGCTTCCCACACTGGACCTAGACTATTGCATAGTTTTGGTATTAAGAGAAAAAGAAAAAGAAAACATATAACCTAGAATAAACTCTTCCTACCACCTTGAAAAGGCGGCATCTTTGAGAGAGGGTAAATATAGGCAATATCTTAACATGGCAATGCTGCTCTAGAATAATAAGAATATTCAGCCTTTGGCACCATACTATTCCCTTCAGAATACATTTGAGGGATTTTTCATCACTTTTGGGAAACATTCATTATTAGATACTACAGAATACTTAAAAGATCCAAATACTTAGAAAATAAAATTGTTTTCGAGTGTTATCTGCAAAGCAAAAAAGATATGGCCAGAACACATTGAGGTGTTGATGGAATGTCTTATAAATAGAATACAGATGCGGGGGGGGGAGAGATTTTAATTGTAGGAAAATATAAATAAAAAGGGTAGATATGGATTGACATCTGGGGATTCAAGAACATTTTGGAAAGGGTTTTCATAATTTATGCTCTCCTGCTACACAACAATGATAGTTACCACACAAGGAAAATGCATTTAAAACTTTGTCCTTAAAAGAAGGAAAAATGCATCACAAGTGTGTTTTCATATAAAATTTACAATGAGAGAATGAGTTGGCAAGGTCAAGCCATTTGAGAAGCTGGTAGTCACTCTTGATTTCATCAATAGAGGGAAGACTTTATGCAGAGGAAAGGCGAGAAGGAGGAGGGAGCGATTCTTTTCCCAGAGTCATTCTGTGCACTTTGCAAGGATTAGTTTATTTAATATTGCTGGTCCTAAAGCTCTGACTTCAATAAATTAGTACAAGGCACCGATCATAATACATGCAAAAAATAGACTCTAGATCATTGTATTTCACAGTTTCCAAGCTTATTCTTCTTGGCAATTAGGCCTCCTGAGAATCAAAGACAAAGCAATGGAAATGGCTGAACATGCTGCATTCTGTTGGATTGGTAAATATTTACTGTATTACTGAGTCAATGGTGAATTGATCTTATAGTGACTGCATAAACCATGTAGAAATCAATAGAATTGTCTGAATGCAAACAGTAGAAAATAATTTCCATTTATAAATTATTCTTCCTTGTGGTAATGTCTATGGGAAGGTTCTAGTTTTAGGGAAATAGATTTTTTTTTTAAGTCACAATTGCACCTCCATAGTTATAGCTTTTTGGTGGTCCTTGTGGCTTAGGGTGGTCATTACTGTCTGCACGTTAGAGATAATGTGTTTTTAGTTATAAAATATTGGTGAATTATGCATATTTTAATCTCCTGACAAAGATGTCAGTATGTGCACATAATGATGTTCTGAAAGATACACGGCATTTACAAGCTAATGGGTAGCATTCACTGAACAAAGGAGTTGGCCCTATTCATTCAATTTGGTTATACTTGCTCCCCAAATATTAGTTGAATATTAGTCTAAGTATAATTTTAGCTGTAATTTGTGTATTTAAAGCAGTTCTAGAAGTTGCCAATCATCTTAGTCAAGAAACAATCTATGAAAGCCAAGTTGGAAATAGGGCCAATTTTGATCCATTCCCTGTCAAGAGGACACCTTGATGGAGAAGCCCGAAGCCCTGGAACTTGGATTGGCCATTGCAAATAGGAGATGACAGTCAAGATGAAAAATGACGAGATGACTTTGGCAGGGATGGAAATTACGTCAATAGTACTCAGAAAAGCTGACACACTGACACGAGTAACAGAAAAAACTACTCTGTCACCCTTCCCTACCTCACATGTTCATGCAGACATTTTAGTCACATGTGGTTTCAACAAGAATGACTGAGAAGGAGACAGAAATTGGCAACCACTACCATGATCATCGCAGGAGACGAATTCTATAAAACCATACTCAAATTCTTTTAAAAAATCAAGAAAATATCTAGTCTAAAGATTTGGTAATTATTAAGACACCTTCCCATACTTAAGTTAAAGATAAAAGAGTCACATGTTCCAACCAGTAGGAGCAAGATGAACTCATTCTTGAAAACATTTCCCTGGTTCTCTCTATAACCCCATAAAGATTCTTTTCCAATCAAACTTAATTTCTACTTGACCCAATTTTATTGCAAGCTACCATGTGTTTGTGAATCCCAACTTGGTGTTAAGATAGGTATTTTAACTAGTTGATGTAATGTTTCTTCAGCAAATCCCTTACGAGACTTTAAAGGTTGCATCAAAACTTAAATATATCGATGAAACTAGTTGTTAAATAGCTTTTGATTATGTGTCTTTGGTGAGGCTTTTAATCATTTTTAAGTAACCAGCATATTAGAAAGGTTGCTGGTATTTTTGTTAATGCCTGACATTGCTTCTTACAATTCAAATATTTTTTTCATAGAAATATATAAATTAAGCATAGGCAGGAATCTTAGTGATTATGGAGTTCAGGCTTCTTACTTTAGTGATGAACATATTCTTCATTACCCAGAATTTTCTCCTAACCAGCTCTCCTAATCCTTTCCAATTCCAGTGAACAATCATGTTATTATATTTGTTTATTTTGTAATTTCTTTAGTCATACACATTCTCTCAGACTTTCAAGCAATCAATAAGCACTTTGTTGCGTACTCATAATATTCTTTGAACTATGTTAGCTGACCTAAGGATTGCAGATGAACTATTTACTAAATAGTTATTTTTTTGATATTTTCCTAAAATCATTATAATCTGAGAAATCGAGGTAAAATAAATGAAGGAATGGAGACCACTGGGTTACAAGCTTCTCCTATATTTTGTCAGTTTCTGCCTTCAACAAAAAGTGGTGGTGACAGCACAGATTTGTGTTACTAAATCTATAAGACTTACAAAGAAGGAAGTAATGGTTTCATTCTATTCAAAGGTGATTAAACCACATCTGGAATAAAATGTTCAGTCTTGGACTCCTCAATTTAGGAGGAGTTAGGCAAGCCACAATGTGTTAAGAGGCTAAAGAACAATTCTAATATTATGTAGCATAAAGAAAGATTGAAGGATAATATGCACTTTAGCCTAAAGAAGAAGGGATATAGGAGGATAATGAAAGATGTCTTCAAATATTTTGCAGTGCAATTGTGTGAAAGAGAATTAAGCTCCTACAGATATGTGTAACCTGAATGTCTCTAAAATCATCAACCCAGAAGTATAAATAAGGTCCCATCGATACCAGGACTATATTTTTCTGACACACCTACTGCAGGGTTTTACCCCACACCTCAGATTTATTTCTGTTTATGCATGTGTATCCTCAGAGTATTTTATAATTTGTCACCATTTGCCCCCTCATGTTTTTTCCTGCTCTTCCCTCCATTGTCCGTTAACCTCACAATGGAAGTACTTCACATCTACCAATGCTGCCAGTAGAAACACTATTTCTCTACCAAGGATGTGTTCTCTTGATGCCCCAAAGCTTCAAAAATGTTCAAATGCAAAAATATATGAGCAGCTGAAGTTGCTTCTGTGTTGATCTAAATGAGGAGATAATCCCCCCTCCCAATAAAGCACAAGACCTGGAATCTGGGGCAAAACTGGAGACCAGATTCTCTCCCATCACACCCAAGGCAGCTCACCAAAAATTTCTCTTTTCTGAAAGCCTTCCATAAAATCTATTCATAGATCACAGCACCTGAATAAGAGGACGAAGGCAAGCATGAGCTCCTCACACCCAGTTATGATCGAGCTTGGACCAGAGAAAGCTAGGACTGATGAGAGGAAGCTTCTGGGAGATGCTTCAGTATAAGGGAAGACTAGTCCATAATTGGGGGTTTTAGCAGATCTAGTGTGCTACCTTGAGAGAATTTTCCCCACCACTACTTCTGTTCCAGTATATATTCAGGAGCACCATTGGCAAGTTGTCTGGAGAGGATCCAAGCAGCAAATGAGTGTTTGGACTAGATAACCTTGAAGATTCCTTCTGACTCCAAGACTGTAGGAGTCTAAAGTTGTCTACTCACCTTGTACAATGAGCTAGGATGTTGGTGATGGAGATCCATCAGTAGGGCAATGATAACACATCATCACCACAGGCCTAAAAACAAATGAACACAAGGTGTCAGGATGTTTTCATGCCCTCTTCTATGTGTTAGCCTTAGTGCTGTTTCTCCAAGCATGATGTGTAGACCTTGCAGCAGAATCACCTGCTAAGCTTATTAGAAATTTAGATTCTTGGGGTGAAAGCTTAGGAGCCACTCTTTAAAGCCACACTATCCAATAGAACTTTCTGTAATGATGAAAATGTTTCATCACCTTCAATCCAGTAACCACAAACCACAGGAATATGTTGAGCATTTCAGATGTGGCTGGTGTGATTAAGGAACTGCATTTTTAAGTTTAGTTCATTTTAATCAATTTAAATTTGAATAGCTATGTGTGGCTAGCAGCTACCATGTTGAACAGGGTAGTTCCAAAGTCTTAGAAGAAGAAAGCTTAGAGAAAACTAAGTTTGTGATATATAGGAATAAAGGTGGGCAATTGAAGGAAAACATGAGCTCAGATCAAGGTTGCAGCAAATATTAAACAAATAACAGGACAGGACCTTATATATCATCTAATACAATTTCCCACACCCCTTTACTATGGTTCTGGAACCCTTTGAGAATTATTGCAAGCAATAGATATTCACAGTCAGTAATATATGCTCATTCTAATTCATATGATAAATTTATATGAGGTTTTGGAGCAGGAGAGTTAGAGAATCCTTAAAACTCTTCCATTGTCCCCTTTCCAAACCACAAATCCCTGACTAGAAATTCCTGATGTAGTAAAATACCCCTCTGTCTATAGACAGAAAACTAAAACACAGAGTTTCAGGATTAGCCCAAAGTCATTCATTTATCATTAAACTTGGATTCTATTGTCTCCCTCTCCTGTCTTCTGTACATCTTCTTTACTATAGGTCATGTAAACTTCACATTTTTATATGAATAGCAGAACTAGCTAAGATTTATACACAAAAAAAAATCAGCTGGGTTCAGCTGGGTGTGTTGGAATGAGCACACTTGGATTTATTTGGAAGTGCAGTGTTTTTTGCAACACTAATGCTCTCCTGTTTTGGGAAATGAAGTTACCTTTAGCTCAATAGTCCAACTGCAGGAAGAACAACGAAGTGCTTTTGATTATCTTTCCTTTCTCTTATAAAAATAAAATGTGGTTAAAATGAATCAATAAAGAGAAGTCTTGCTCCTCAGTGTTTGATTAGGGGAGCCTTTATCCAATTGATTTTCTAAGCTCTTAGTCATATTGCAGAAAGGTCCCCGTACATTTCAGGAGTATTAACTGTTAAAAATAGTTTTCAGTTGCTGGGAAAATACCAATTTGCAGCAATAGGAAAGAAAAATTTAGCATGACTGTTTACATATATTGAAAGAGAATGTTAACATCACCTTGAGCTATCTGTTGTTTGCTTGTATGTGTGAAGAGAGAAAAACCAATGCTTAAATTAATACATCACTTGGAAGTAACTAGCATTTGCTATTGTATGTTCATAAATATTAATCTAGAGAGATAATTAGCTCTTTAAATTTTACAATTAGCCTTTCCGAAAAGAAGTGGATTCTAATAAAAATAAGGCATGCTTTTAAGCTTCTCCACTGCAAATGTTTTCACTAACAACTCAGAGGCAGGGACTGTCTTTTTTTAATTTTTTCCTGAAATAGTCATGCTTTACACTTATTTCATCTCTCCCTTGAGATCATAACCTTGCAACAGGGAAAATAGGTTTTCTATTCTTAAATCTAGTTACCATATATTTTAAAAAATCTTTTTCTTTCTTTTTTCTCTGAAATACCCTGGGATAACAAAAAGGTCATAGTTCACTTTATAGAAGATTGCTCCAATTCAGGCCATCTGAACGCTACAAAAGTTTGTCACCCAGGTGAAATCAATATGTTTGTGTTTGCATGCTTTTCTGCATGTAGTGATTTTAACTAATACTCTAGTCCTTAAATCTGAGCCTTAAGTCCTACAATTTAATGTTAGTCACAAACTGGGAAGATGTCAGTCCCAAAGACATTGTCAGTACTCTCTTTTATAAATTAAGAAGAGTAGTGAGAAAACTATTCAACTGGAAGTCAGCAGTGATGAATTCTAGTTTAATGAGTTAACTAGTATAAACTTGAACAAATTGCATAAATCTTTTCTTTGAAATTAAGTGTCAGCTTGATTAGTGGATTCCTTATCTGTCTGTACATTTGAATCTATTGAATACAGATTCCTGGGCCCCTCTCTAGCACTACTAGAGAATTTATTTAAGTTAGAATTTCCAAAGAGTGGGGCCCATGAAATTTTTGTTGTTGAAAACAAGTTCACCTAATAGTTCTCAGATACCCAAAGGAACCAAATGAATTGTATATGGCAGCTAATGAACCCAATGGCTTTTACTGTTCCTTCCTGTTCTAAACATCTGTGATTGAAATATTCCCAGGAACTGGTGCAGGGGACAGGGCTCTGGAAGAAAGAGGTTGCTAGTTGGGTCACACAAATAAAATACAAAATATGAGTAGGACCAGAGGTGGGCTGCAGCCTTTCCTATTTACTCATGGCTGTTCCTTTTTTAAAAAATATATATATTTTATTGATTTTTTACAGAGAGGAAGGGAGAGGGACAGAGAGTTAGAAACATCGATGAGAGAGAAATATCAATCAGCTGCCTCCTGCACACCCCCTACTGGGGATGTGCCCGCAACCAAGGTACATGCCCCTGACTCCTGACGGGAATCGAACCTGGGACTCTTCAGTCCCCAGGCCGACGCTCTATCCAGTGAGCCAAACCAGCCAGGGCTGTTTCTTATCTATATAATGAAAATGGTTGTAAGACTGGTCAAACATTTTATGGAGGCAGCCTACAAAATTCCCAAGTTGGGGAACAATTCCTTTGTGTCATATAAACTATAACTGATTAGTGGTGAAGCCTAGAACCCCATGTTAAGAAGAACAGTAAAGGTAAGTCGAGAGCCAGCTGAGAAAGATCACCAAGATGTATAGTTAATGGAGTAGTTACATTAGCATTATATGCTTTCCTTTTAGACACTGCAAGAGGTCTGAAACCCACAGACTTCAAAGTCAGCCTAGATTCAAATCTAAGCCTTATGATCCATGGCCATGGCCTATGGAGGTCTGCTCCCCTCTCTTCACATTCATTAAAAAATAGGGGTAATAAAACTTACAAAGTAGTTTGAGGAATACATCAATAATGTTTCAAAAGTTCATAACATAGCTAGCACCTAAAAGGTAAAAACATATTCTTCACTCTCCACTTCCCTCAAGCAAAGGATTCATTATCTGCCCCATCGACATAGCTCCCAGTGAAGCCAGTACAATATAATACCTGGAACATGAGAGATACTTGGATAATACAAATGGATGGTGAATGGATAATAACAGTATTATTTTCTCTATGTCTTTCGCTTCTAAAATACTGACTAAGGCTCTGGACCTCTCTTGGACACTAGGATCAGTGTCTCAGGACATGTGAGGCCACTAAACTGATGTTCATTCACCTCCAGGGTGATGAAACCACTATTTGACCTGAAGTGTAGGACACTGGGACACAGGCAAACACACACACACACACACACACACACACACACACACACACACACACACCCTGCTGTAACCTCTCTCTATTTGGAGTGGAGGAGTGGGGAGATAAAGCTTCTTAAAGTGAGTTCTGTGGGGCTTTATTTATTTATTTGTTTATTTATTTATTTATTTATTTATTTGGCAACTGGGGTCAAGGAAAGATCGGTTATTTGGAATTCAGAGATAATCTTTAACCCTTGATTTTAGCCTTAATTTTTTAACATTTCACAGAGTAACTTATGAGCAAACTCACCCTAGAGCAAGAGAAACCAAAAACCAGAACAAATTACAAATGGAGTTATCAGACTCAACTGGATAGTAAGTTATATGATAAAGGGAAAATTATCAGCCCCAGATCAAGAATAAGTGCATAGTGACAGGCAGAATGTCACCAGGCTATTTTCATCTCTGCTTTTCTTTTGGTCAATTTCTTGCACTTTTACTACCAGCAACACTAAAGGAGCCCAGGGCTTTCTTGTGCCATCTTCAGCCTCTCTCAATATCCCACATGGCAGCCCAAACATGCCTGCTCTTCACAGCAAAGCCCTGCCACATCCCTGGCTCTCCATTAAATCCACCTGCCAAACTTTTAGGAAATACCAATGTCTGGTCCCTCTATAATCAGTTAAATCAAACCTTCGTAAGTTCTTCAGCTGACTCTGCCGTGCAGCTATGTTTAGGCTCTGGACATTTCTTTCTTTCCTTGTCTTTTTTCACCAGAACTTGTTTGTCTGTGTACCATTCTTTCAAGCCCTATTTCCTTCTAAGGAAAAATACACAACTAGGGACTATGGGAGCAGGAAAATAAACTTGTTTATCTCTACTAAGAGCAAAAGAAATGCAAATTAGAACAATGAGAGAGACCTCTTCACTTGTCACATTGACAATTTCTTAGAGTATTTAATTCCTAGTATGCACAAGAATATGATAAAACATGCAATCTCATATACCTTTAAGTGAGTATATTAAATGTTCTGAGAAAAAGGAAAAGTATGTCCTTCCTGCATAGCTCAGTGATTGAGCGTCGACCTATGAACCAGGAAGTCACAGTTCCAATCCTGGTCAATGCCCAGCTTACAAGCTCAATTCCCAGTGTGGGGCATGCAGGAGGCAGCCAATCAATGATCCTCTCTCATCATTGATGTTTCGAACTCTCTCTCCCTCTCCCTTCCTCTCTGAAATCAATAAAAATATATTTTAAAAAGAAAAAGCATCACATAATCAGAAAAACAAACATGTATTTTTATTACAAATTGCTATAGAACTGGAAGTTTAATCTGTTCCATATTAAACTTATTTACAGATAACATATTTTCACTTTTTCAGGAACCTGACTTTCATTAGGACAGAGGGTTTCCATGAGTTAAGTCTGTAGCAGTTCAGAGAGAGAAGATAATTCTGCAGAGAAGGCATTTCCCAGCCTCTCCACTACCACTGCCAGGAGCAGCTTTCTTCACCAGCAGCTGGAACACAAATGCTCTCCTGCACTCACTGTCAGACATGGGATTCTGGCTTAGCACACACACACACACACACACACACACACACACACACACACACGCGCGCACGCGCCCTCTTGTAATTGTATATATATTTGTTACATTAAATTCACCCAGTCAGCAGTTTCTGCTCTAAACAGTCCCTGGGGTCTAAAGAAAAAAAAGTCTGTAATCAACATACTACTTTCAAGTACAGCATACCAACCTATCTATAAAAGAAAATTAAGTAAAACCGGTAATTATAACTAGAGTACAACCTTTCAACATAGTCAATGAGAAATTCAATTTGCTTAAAATAATGAGCTACTCTGGCAGGAACAATCTGTTCGTGCGCTGTTCCCAAGAGCCTCGGGAGGGAAACAGGCCCTGCCTGACATTTGATACTATCTGTCAGTTTATCAACTCTGTCTCAGGGTGAATTTTGCCATGTTGCTAGGAGGTTTGGGATGGAGACAAAAAGAAAGAAATCTCTTGTCTCTCTTCTACCAGTCACAGGAAAGCGGTTAGAAAATGAATTCAGATTTCTATTTTGAACACATGAGCAAGTTAAGTAATCTCCCTCTGACCTATTTAGGGTGGGTTTAAGTTAATTGCCTTCCACTCTTCTGCACCATCATCCAAACCAAAGGGTTAACATCTCTGAGATATATGCTAGCTCACAGCCCTCTTTGCCTAAAGTTCATTTGATGTTTTCTTGTTGAGTTCATATCTTATTGAGGTAAGATGAAAACATATAAAAGTTGAATTAAAGAATGTCCACACAAGCTACTATCTACTAATTTGGGTGCCTTTCCCTAGGTAAATACAGCCTACCTTCAGATTTTCTCCCTTCCTTCCTTCCTTCTTTCCTTCCTTCCTTCTTCCTTTCCTTCCTTCCTTCCTTCCTTCCTTCCTTCCTTCCTTCCTTCCTTCCTTCCTTCCTTTATTCATTCATTTATTCACTCAAGTTTTACTGGCTACTATTAAGTGTCAGCCACTCTGCTAGATGTTGGCAGAAAATAAAAAAAAGAGTGAACAAAATATAGACCATGTCTTCAGAAACCCCAGTGTCTACCAGGGGAGTAGACCCATAAACAGACCATTCTAAAATTATTTTGAAGCATGGTGATAGGAGTTTTTGAGAATGGTTAGAAGAGGTGCCTACCTAACACAGCCACATAGAGAAGGGTTAAGAGAAAGTGTCAAAAAGGAAATAAAAAGATAAAATTGAAACCACAGCTATATAACACAATGACTCAGTATTTGTATATATTGCAAAATGATCATCACAATAAATCTAGTTAACACCCATCACCACACATAGTTAAAAATTTATTTCTTGTGATGAGAAATTTTAAGTTCTACTCTCTTAAAAACTTTCAAATATACAATAGATTATTATTAACTACTAGTGCCCTAGTGCACGGATTAGTGCACATTGAGAGATAATTAATTAGAAGGTAGTCAGCAAGGCAGGACTGGTTGAGAAGGGCTGGACACGCCCTCCCTGGCTTGCTGCACCTGGGGCGGCATCTGTGGAGTGAGCGGGGTCCCTCCAGCAGGTGGGGTCCTTTGGCCTGGCCTGCATGGATTGGGCCAAAACTGGCTCTCTGACATCCCCCAAGGGGTCCCGGATTGCAAGAGGGCGGTTCTCAGGTGATGCACCCTGGAATCAGGCTCCCTCCTCTCTGGTTCCGGGTGCATCACCTGAGAACTGCAGCTGCCAAGTCACCTCAGCTCAGCAGCTCCTGCATTGAGCATTTGCTCCCTAGTGGTCATTGCGTATCATAGCTTCCAGTCGAATGGTTGGAAAATCAGATGGTCGCTTAGACTTTTATATATATAGATAGTCATTGTGTTATAAATTATATCACCAGGACTTACTTAGTTTATAAGTAGAAGTTTGTGCCTTTTGATCCCCTTCACCCATTTTTGCCCCCTCTCGACTCCCCACGTCTGGGTACCACTGATTGATTCTCTGAATCTACAAGCTCAGTTTATTAGTGTTTTTATTTAACCCATATAAACGAGATCAGACAGGATCTGTCTTTCTCTATTTGTCTGTCTTATTTCACTTAGCATAATACACTTAAGGTCCATCCATGTTAGCAAGATTATATATATGATGTCACACTTTATTCATTCATCCAATGAAGGATACTTACGTTGTTTCTATAACTTGCCTATTGTAAATAATGCTCAGTGAACAAAATTGTGTATATATCTTTTTGAGTTAGTGTTTTCATCTTTTTGGAAAAATTACACAGAAGTGAAATTTCTGGATCTTATGGTAGTTCTATTTTTAATTTTTCGAGGACCCTCCATACTGTTTTGCATAATGGCTGCACCAATTTTCATTCCTACCAACAGTGCACAAGAGTTGTTTTTTTCCCCTACATCCTTGCCAACAGTTGCTATTTCTTATCTTTATGATAATATTCATTCTAACAGGTGTGAAGTGCTATTTTATTGTGGTTTTGTTTTGCATTTCTTTCATGAATAGTGATATTGAGCAACTTTCTATGTTCCTCTTTCCCATCTGTATGCCTTTTTTGGAAAAAAAATGTTTATTCAGATCATGTGCCCATTTTTTAGTGGATTGTGTTTTGTTGCTATTGAGTTAAATTAGTTCTTTATATATTTTTTTATATTAACCCTTTATCAGATATATAATTTACAAATATTTTCTCCTGTTTAGTAGGTTGCATTTTCATTTTATTGATGGCTTTCATTGCTATGCAGAAGTGTTTTAGCTTTATGTAGTCCCATTTGTTTATTTTTGCTTTTGTTGCATTTGCTTTTGGTGTCAAATCTGAAAATCATTACCAAAACCAATGTCAAGGAGACCACCTATGTTTTCTTCTAGGAGTTTAATGGTGTCAAGTCTGACATTCAAGTTTTTAATCTATTTTGAATTAGTTTTTGTGAATGGTGTAAGATAATGTTCCAGTTACATTCATTTGCATGTAGCCATCCAGTTTTGCCAACATCATTTATTTCCCCACTGTATATTCTTGGCTTCTTTGTTACAATTAAATTTATTACATATTCATTTGTATTTGTATGTGGGCTCTCATTCTGTTCCATTGATCTGTGTGCCTATTTTTATGTAAATACTATATTGTTTTGATTACTATAACTTTGTAATATAGTTTGAAATCAGGGAGCATGATGTCTCCAGCTTTGTTCTTCCTTCTTAATTAAGATTGCTTTGATTATTTGGGGTCTTGCATTTTTATACAAATTTTAGAATTGTTCTATTTCTGTTAAAAATGCTATTGGAATTTTGATAGGGATTGCTTTGAATCTGTAAATTGCTTGGTTATTAACACTATTGATTCTTCCATTTCACGAGCACAGAATATCTTTCCAATTATTTGTGTCTTTAATTTCTTTCATCAATGTCTTACAGTGTTCAGTATACATTATTAATGAACAGAAATGCAACATATTTTTGTATATTGATTTTGTATCCTGCAACTTTACTGAATTTATTTATTGGTTCTAACAGTTTTGAGGGGGTGTAGTTGGTCGAGTCTTTAGGGTTTTCTATATATAATATCATGCCATCTTCAACTAGTGACAGTTTTAGTTCTTCCTTTCTGATTGGATGACTTCTATTTCTTTCTCTTGCCTAATTGTGCTGACTAGAACTTTCAATACTATGTTGTTTAAAAGTGGACAGAGTAGCCATCTTTGTCTTGTTCCTGATCTTAGAGGAAAAGCTCTCAGCTTTTCATCACTGAGTATGATGTTAGTTATGGACTTTTCATATTTATATTTTATTTATATTTTAAGGAGACAAACCAGAAAAACTATGACTTCAGAGAAATCATCAACTCTGTGATAGAAGTTCATTCTCTGAAGATAGACTGACCTGAATTATTATTTTGTTGCCACTGCATTCTAAATATGTGACTTTGAGCAAGTTCCTTGACCTCTGCAAGCCTCAGTTTTTCCATCTACCCACTGGAGATAATGACAACAAATTCCTATCCTGTAGGGTTTTAGTGAGTTTTATATGAGATAAGACATATGAAGCACTTCAGCATAGTCTAAAGCTTGTGACAAGCACCCATTAAGCATTAGCCATCATTACTATTTATTATTATTGATTTGAGGAGTAGTTAGAACCCAGATACACAATTTCAGGTTAGAGATGACAAAAGCCAGAAATTGGCAATAGTAGTTGAGGCAGAAAAGAGAGGATAGATTTGAGAAATATTAGGGGTTACCATTGGAATAAAAAGGATATTGACTGTATGTAGAACTCTAAAAAGAAGGAAGATCCAAGAGAAATCTGCAGATTTTCTAGCCTAGGTTGCTGAGTACACTGCTACTAATTAATATAGCTAATATAGGAGGGAAAGCTTATTTTCTAAGGAAAAAATGACGAGTTGTATGTGAGGTGAGTTGGAGATGCCTGTGGCAGTCTAGGCAGTTGGGCATCCATTGGACAGATACTGTGAGTTTAGGTTCAAGCCTACATGTACCCAGTCATACAGTATGGAGGGGGGAAAAACAGCCTCTAGCTTTAAATTCTAACTATGATTGCAGGTAAAGGGTCAGCTTTTTAGAGGAGAATAGAACCTATTTCTTTATAAAACTCAAGCCCTAATAAGCAAATGTAGGTGGCTGGAATTCCTTGTCTTGTTCAGTGTAATTTAACTGACTTCAGTTTCCCTAAAAATAAGACAGAGCTTACCTTGTCATCCAATCATAGGTTTCCATTGGAAGGGGCTAAATTAGGGGAAATGTTCTTAAGCAGATAAGACCAAAATGAGGGAAGGGAAGCAGATACCTGTGGAAGAGGGAGAGGATTTTGCCTTCTATAAGAGGGAACAGCTATTCAAGACTGCTCAAAACAAGGGCACTGCAGATTTCCAATCAAGTGATGAGACTCAAGAGTCATGAGGCAGGACATAAAGAAAACTACAGCTTTGCTTAAGAATTGTAGAGCTTTTACTGGAAGAGTGTTGAGTACCAAGTCATTTTTTTTAGGAATTCTCTGAACCCTAATTCTCAGAACTCTGGGACATCTAGAAGAACTCCATCTGTTTCTCTGGTGGAGGCCATAGAGTCTTCTAGGCAGAAGAGATTTCAGAGGGTAGACTAGTTGCCCTCCTTTGATATCTTGAAGATTTTCTCCAGACAGCATAATGGAAGTGGCCAGTACCTCTGGCCTTGGCATTGGACAAACAAAATAGTTTTCAGACATGCTAGTGTATAGGGCAAAGGATCTGGAAATAGTGACCCACTAGGTCATTAGTTCTTAAACTGATGAAAACCAGGGACCTCCTCACCAATAAAAATTCACGTTCACATACAATTACCCATACAATTTCAGTGCTTGCAAAAGATGCTTAAGGGCAAACCAAGGAAAACCTGAGGATCAGAGGATCAAAAGCTAACAACCTGACACAGAAAGGGGGTTGGAGGGAGCACACAATTTACCAGATAATTGAGTCCTGATTTGGAAGAGTTGTGCAGGAAATAGATCAGGACAAGGATATGCAAGAAATGAACAATTTCACTATGATGATAGCTGGAATGACTGAGAGATTTAATAATGACATGCTGAAAGTAGTTAATGAAAACTATCATTACTGCTCCATTTTGGTATTATGAGTACTGAAGCTAATGGGATTGAGCTTGGTGAAAAAAAATAAGGATTTTTGGAATTTGAGAAAGGATTCCAACTTCTATCTGTACAAAAATTAGCAATACCAAATTCAAGTCTGTATTGCTTTGAAAGAGGAAGAAAGTTAATTTTCACTTTTGGGAGGGTTTCCATTATCATTACAGGGTAGTCCTCCCACTCTGTGCATTTGTCTCAAATTTGCACGTGGCTCGGTGTCCTTCCAGGGAACATTGTGTGCATGAGGCTTGGGTTTGCTTTGCTGTGGTGGGTGGGCAGCAATCTGTGCAGCAGGAGACCCAGTTGCTACTGCAAAGAGCGTAGGTGTCCCAATAGCATCAGACAGTTCTGTGTACAAAGCAAATTGGAGCCTAGAGGACACAGTTTAAGTCCTCTCGGGATACTTCACAACTTCCAGCTTTAATTAAGAGTTTGAAGTTCTCTGGTGTGGGCTCCTGTTCAGCACACCCATGTGTATTTTTTTGTTTTGTTTTGTTAATCCTCACCTGAGGATAATTTTTCATTGATTTTTAGGGAGAGAGAGAGAGAGACAGAGAGAAACTGAACCCTTATGAGAGGGTGTAGATATCCTCTTCCTGAGCTACCTCTCTGACTTCTCTCAGATTCTCCCAATGTGAGAAAAACATCAGTTGGTTGCTTCCTGCACAACCCCCAACCAGGGTCTGGGCCAGGGAGGAGCCTACAACCCAGGTATGTGCCCTTGACCAGAATCGAACCCGGGACCCTTTGGTCCACAGGCTGACACCCTATACACTAAGCCACTGGTCAGCAAACCATGGCTCGCGAGCCACATGTGGCTCTTTGGCCCCTTGAGTGTGGCTCTTCCACAAAATACCACGTGCGGGCACGTACATACAGTGTGATTGACACTTTGTGGCCCATGCGCAGAAGTCGGTTTTCGGAAAGGAGATAGATAAACAAGTATACAAGACGAGTGTGGATGGGAGAGTTGGAAGGGGACGACCTCAGCGAACGTACCTCAATCAGTTTGAGGACGATTTTAGCAAAGGCCAGCTTAGGAGTACCCTAATTAGGTTAATAACAGTGTACCTACCTATATAGTTTAAGTTTAAAAAATTTGGCTCTCAAAAGAAATTTCAATCGTTGTACTGTTGATATTTGGCTCTGTTGACTAATGACTTTGCCGACCACTGCACTAAGCCAAACCAGCTAGGGCTTTAAAGGGGATATAAGCCATGGTCTCATTGCTCTTTCTTCCTCTTGTTGAGCATTTTCCATCTTTTCCTCTCTTCAGGTTGAATTATAGGTTTGAAATGTGTGAGGATTGCACGAAATTCAGACAGAAGGGTTCAGCCTCACTGTGAGTGTAGATATCCTCTTCCTGAGCTACCTCTCTGACTTCTCTCAGATTCTCCCACTGAACTTCCTCCTCCACGGCCCACTGAAATACAGCCATTCCTCAAAGCTCACACAAGAGACCAACACCTCTCAGGCATCCACTACTACCAAAACACCAAAGCTATGTCCAAAGCCTGCCCATGTTGTGGTCACCTGTTGGATTACCCCAGAGCATCCTCTCTTCAGGTTAGAAGACTATAAAACTGAATCCCTCTCCTCCTGTCAAACCAAATCTGAGTTTCTTAAGTGTGTTAATGGAGGATAGAAAGAGACATGCTTCCAGTAACTTAAATGTTGGAAGGAGATAGAGATGATTCAATCTAAGAGAAGGAGGCACCCAATAAGTTAGACAAGTTGCATGTGGAAATGCAGTGAACTGTAGTTGTCCATATTGAACTCTGAATGAGGGTGCATCTGCAAATGCCATTCTGAACAATGGGAATATTTTCAAATAAGACTTGAGAGTATAATTTCTTTTTGTCTTATACCAAAATCTTCTAGAAAGTTAACTGAAGCAGTACATCTGACCCTGCTGTGGATATCGGACTGCCAGTTTTGGCCCGATCACTGAAGGCCAGGCCGAGGGACCCTGCTCCCTCCGCAGAAACCCTTAGAGCCCTGGCACTGCCCCAGGTGCTGCTGGCCCGGGACGGACCATGGGAGGTTGGCTCCAGGGCAGGTCTGGCCCATCTTGCCCAGTCCCGCCCCACCTGCCACCTTCTCATTAATTTATTTTCAATGCACAGGAATCTGTGCACTGGGCCTCTAGGTAGTAATGATGATAAGCCACACTCCTAAATCCTTTCCAGGCAGGCACAAATGTGACATAGACAAATCAACTCTAATGAACAAGAGGACATTTTGGATAATAACCTTTTGATATTACATAGTAATTATAATTAACTTCAAAGGACTAGTGTGTGATATACAGTCCTTTCAAAAATCCTTGTAGTGGAGTCCAAGTTAATGGTAAGATTGGACAAATTAATGCAATTAAGTGGCACAACATTAACAAAAATCACATTTCAAGTGCTCTGATCCCTAGGCCTCTTCTACCACAAAGCTCAATGTTTTTCAATCTTTCTCAAGTGCTTATTCTAATGACTCAGACACACTTGACTATAGATTGAGCAACATATTGTCCAAGTAAATATTTTCTCTTAAATATTCCCTTGTGTATTAAAAAAGAAAATGGTTTCTAAGATTAACACATATATATCACTTCTCAATGAAATCCAGGTATGAGCCCTTTATTTTATTGAACGTAGTTTAAGGAGACACCTTTTATGCAAAGAGGATATCACTTATCAATACAGTGCTCTCTGGTGAAAGGGTACCCCTTGGTGCCTGGACTAAAAAGCTTTTTGAATAATACTTTCTCTTAAACTGATAGAAGTGTTGAGTCCTGAGAGGATTGGAGTCCTAATGAATGGAACACTTCTACAGCATTTTATTTCAAATCTCATATTCCACCTGAATATTTAGTGTGAGACGCTGATATGCCCAGTGATGGTGTTTTGGAATCTCAGAAAGGCATGAATAAAATATGAACATATCTATTACATGTGGTCTCAGTCTCCCCTCATGAAAGACCCTTTATAGATTAATGTCACTCATCATCCTTTCAGAGGAGCTTTTTAAACTTTTACTGCAGTTCTTTAGGGACTTGGCAGTGGGTTATGTAAAATGGCTGTGACTCATGTTGGACAGCTGTGATAATCAATACTGAGATGTGAAACCCAAACACTGCAGCAAATGCCTTGTGTCATGCAGCTGTGGTGTGGGAAGCAGCTGGGGTCTCTGACCTGACAGCACGTGGGTCAGGGGCCACTGATCTCATTTACAGAGTCACAGTACATACACATTTGGTTGGGAGGGTATTCAGATCTGTAAAAAATGTTGTGAATGTATGCAGGTATTCAGAGCACACTATTTAGATGAACTCAACTAAAGCTAAAAATCTTAGGCATGATGAACAATCTGGAGGACTTTGTCAACTTTTGAAAATCAGGGCTGATTTTCTAAATTGTGCACAATTCAGCATTTTGCTTCTCTTCCTTCCCCATGCCCACTTCTGGGATTGATTTTTAAGCCGACTGGTATACTGGATGAAAATAATTAACTAATATGAAATTTGAAGAATAGTTTATATGGTCTGAATAATTGTGCCCCACAAATTTCATATGTTGAAATTTTCAACCCCAAAGGATAGTATTTAGAGGTGGAGCCTTTGGAGGGTAGATCCCTCATTAATGGGTTCAGTGCCCTTATTTTTTTTTAAAAAAAAGACCTCCCTAGCCTCCTCCACAGTGTGAGAATACAGTGAGAAGTTGGCGGTCTGCATTGGGAAGAGGGCTCTCACCAGAATACAACCAGGCCAGCACCCTGATCTTGGACTTTCAGACCCCAGAACTGTGAGCAATACATTGTGCTGTTCATAAGACACACAGTATGTGGCATTAGGTCATAGCAGCCCCATTAGGACAAAACAACAGCATAGAAAAGTCATTAAGAACAATGGCTTTGAATGAGATTTTAATTGAAATTTTGGCACTGCCCTTTTATACACTGACATGAACCTGTCATAGTCTCTTAAACGGATCATGAGAATTCTTGTGTTTTCCATTCTTAGGCTTGTGGCCAATCACGAGAATTCTTTTTTTTAAAAAATATATTTTATTGATTTTTTACAGAGAGGAAGGGAGAGAGATAGAGAGTTAGAAACATCGATGAGAGAGAAACATCGATCAGCTGCCTCCTGCACATCTCCTCCTGGGGATGTGCCCACAACCCAGGTACATGCCCTTGACCGGAATCGAACCTGGGACCTTTCAGTCCGCAGGCCGACGCTCTATCCCCTGAGCCAAACCGGTTTCGGCACGAGAATTCTTTAAAAAGAGATTAGCTTGTAAGAATATGTAATAAATAACTTCAAAATGCAATGGGTATTTAATTTTAAAGCATGCCTTTAACATTTATGTAAAACTTTTTTTGTACTCTTTCAATAGAAACTCATCTGGCCACTGGGTAAAGCTAGCAACAAAACTACTGGTACACAATGTGTTAACTTCTCTGAGATTCAAGTTTCTTACCTGTAAAATCCCTCTTGAGTTACTAAGAGGATTAAATGAGATGATTCACTAAAAGCACTAAGCACTGTGCTTGGCTCCAAATATCTACTTAATACATATTAGCAATCTCTGACGTTTACTGACAGTAGACAAAGTCATATTATTCTGTTTCTGAATTCCAGTTGACATCATTAAGTGTGCCCATCAAAACTGTAAAACTATGGGAAGTTGACATTAGCTTTGAAGCTAGCAGGCGTGCAAAGGAGAAAATAGAATGCATGCCGTAAAAGGGTGAAAAGATTATCACTGTGCTCTTTGCTGCCAAACCACCTGTGACATGTTTTTTAATTTTTTTTCTGTTTTCTGAATTGTTTAGTCTCTGCCCCCTTTCTTTCTCTGCCTTTATGCTGACCTCCTGCACAAATGCGCTATGACGTTCTTAACAGTTATTATCAGTTGATGTGATGGGGTCTAATGGACACTGGCTACTCTGTCATCAGGAGAATGCAGAGTAATCCGTGCATCCCAAGAGGGGGGCTCGAGGAAAGAGAAAGCTGGTTTATGATTTGAAGATCTAGACTCTGCAGAGTAAGCCTTCATTTAAGGGTAATTTTCTCAATTGGCATTCATAGGGAGTCAATTACCAAAATCTATTTTGAAAACTTGTTAATAGGAGCCTGGTCCGTCTCTGAAGTCCTTTGGATGACCACAGCATGTAACATGTCCAGTTGTCATTCTCTTTAGTATTCTTGTAATTGAAAGGATTAAAATGATTTTTGCTTATAGTTGTTGTTTTTTAAATAAAAGATTTGTATAAAAACAGAAACATGGAAGTTGCGTGCATGGTGATGCTATCTGTAGCCATGGAAACAAATAAAATCCCAAAGTAGAAAAGGAAGCATGAAATCTGGGTGCAGACCTTTGGGGAAAGCCTTCGTTCAGATGATGGATAGAGGAAGAGGAGACAAACCTAATAGTCTAAGACAGAGAAAAATCAATATATTTATAATTGACACATAATACAGAGGAAGGGACAACATTTGAACAGCGATTTTCAAATATTTTTTTAGACACAGATCCTTCTCCTCAAAGGATTTTACACAGAGTTCGATAAATAAACTAACAAGAACAAAATGGTAGGACTTACTATGTGGCATTTTGAAGCACTCATTATCAAGTCACTTATTTAAATGTGCAACCTATAAAATAGGTACTTTATTACTTTGTTATATTTGCTTATTTTACAGATAAGCAAACTGAAGCACAAAGAAATGAAATAATCTGTCCAAAGTCGCACAGTCTTTAAGGGGTAAATACAGAATTTGGATCCAGAATGACTGACTCAGGGTGAGAAAAAGATATGGAGGAGGAGAAATGGGTCTTAAAGAGGCCAGAGCAGCAGCCAGACCAGGATAAATGGGGAACAATAGAGAAGAGTAATCTCTTAACTCCAAGAAGTTCAGCCAGTATCTTAGCTATTAGAACTCCCTTATCTCCTCATTGTTCACAACCAAATGCAATGTTAATATCCCTGCTGAAGATAGTCCCAGTCTCCAGCCTCTCTGTAGTGGTTCAACCCAAATCTAAAAAAAAAAAAAAAAAAAAAAGTTTCCAGGGGGAATGGAAGGAAATGGAGAGAAAATCACTTTAAATCATTGTTATTTTGACAGGGAGAGCAGAGAAGGGGAGTAACAGTTGAGAAAATGAGAGGATGGTGCTATAAAGTTTGTAGTATGTCTCTAATCAGGTTGGTAGTATTTAATAAGGAAGCACAAAGAACTTTGATAGCCCCAACCCACACTGCACACCAAAAAACCTGCACGTAAGGGGAAAACAGACCCTACTCCTTAAAATTTGGCCCAGGAAAGCACATAGTGAATGAGGATCATTTAAACTGCACTTGGTTTCTCTTCAAAACATTCTTTCTCTAACCTTTTAAATGTCAAACTTACTGCATTGTAAATCTAAGGAATGGCCCATCTGTGCTCTATTCCCTCTTTCAAACAAAAAACAAACTTAGCTCCTAAATTTGCATTGTCTTAATATCAGTTAGGCTTAAGCATCTGGTTTCTTAATTCCTGGAGGTGGCGGCTGCACCCACTGTGACAGGCTGTGTACATGGGTTTTCCCTGAATTTCCCAAGGCTTTGCTGACCTTGCACAGTTTTACAAAGTCACTGAAACCTGGCTTCAAATCTGGGCTCCTTAAATACAGACACTCACTCTTACTCATGTCTGTTCACACCCCTCCCCCCCACAAAAAAAAAAAGCCACTACAGGTTCATGCACAAAGTTGATACTCAATCACTTTTTAAAAATAGAACTGGCTCAGTGGTTGAGAGTCAGCCTATGAACCAATAGGTCAGGATTCAATTCCTGGTCAGGATGCATGCCCAGGTTGTGGGTTCCATCCCTAGGAGGGGCCATGCAGGAGGCATACAATCGATTATTCGTTCTTACCATTGATATTTTTTTTAATATTTTTCCCTTTATTGAATAAGATATTACAAATGTGTCCTTATCCCCCCAATGTCCCCTCATCCCCCTAATTCTGCCCTCATCTCCATTGATATTTCTATCTCTCCCTCCTTCCTTCCTCTCTCTGAAATCAATTAAAAAAATAGAACTGAATTGCCTAAAGTAATATTAAAAAGCAGCAGGTACTGTGACTTGAAAATCCTTTATATTTAGGTAAATTCATTTCCATTTCACAAATATTTTACTGTCTACTGTATACCAAATTTTAGATTTGGTAATGAGGTTTTCAAAATTAATAAAAATGTTTTAATTTGGGCAATGATTTTTTTTCTCCCCAAAGCTGGAGGAAGATAAGAGAGTTTTATTTCCTAACATGATGTTCAGCTGTTTTTTGATTGATTGACACTTGGTGAGCACACATCCATTTATAAAACACAGGCAGGCATCACAAAAATATCTGTGATGGCACCAGGGAGCTGGTGTTTTGTTTTTGTCAACTCGTCACAAATGAGCCACAAAATGGATAAACCATAGGCGGATAATTTACAGATAATGTTTCCTGTATTTTCCTGACTGATATAGTTTGGGGGATTTAGAATTGCCCCTAACACATGAGACTGTGCATAGCAAAGAGAAACACAAAGAGGGAATATACATTTACATTTAAACATATTTGGGAACTCAAATGCATCTTTGCCAAGTAGTCATAAAGCTGCTCTTACACCAGCATTTTTATCATCACACCATAACCATAAATCCTTAATTCCATTTTTTATTAATTCTCACTAAAAGATGAGTCATATAAATGTATGCAGATTGAAGCACCTAGTAGATCTCTAATAGTGCCCTGCTCTATTGGATGGAGAATTGGAATTTCAGTCTTGTAAGGAGACTTAACTTTGTTTTAAAGCAATGTTAAGTGTACTAGGAAGGCCCAAAGAGTTCCATGTAGCTCCAAAATGAGAAAAATAGCCAAGAGGACAATGAACTGGAGGTAGAATTATTTTCCATATATTTTGCAAATCTAGGAAATGCATTCTCCATTCAAACCACAAAATGAATGGGCAGCTAAGGGAGCAAGCCAGAGATGAAAGCTCAAATTGCTTTTACCTTGGGGCCACTGTCTTCTGCCTCTCAGGATGCATTTCAATCTAAATTCTCTGTTTATTTTGGGAGAGTGGGGAGGAAAGGAGGCTAATTGTCACAAAGTGGATTTCATTGCTAATCTTATCACCAGAACTAAACATTGAACTTAAATAAAACTTGAAATATTTTATTGTAAAAATATCCACTTTCTGAATAAAATAAGGATAGACCTCTTTTCTCAAATAGTCTCCTGATAAACCTCTAAGCCTTTAATATTTCTGTAGAAAGTGGTCAAATCCCTTACTGCCTAGAGACAAAGTAAGGAAGCAATGTCTTGGATATTTTCACACACACAGATACACAAATCAGCCTCACAAAGAAAGCCTTTAACTTATAAATTAATAATATATTTCATCATATAAATGATAAAGGGTGGAACACTTCAGAGAGGGATAAAATTAAGAGGTTGTTTAGGAGATTTACAAGTAAAAGCTAACTCTCATAATTAAACAAATTAGCTTAAGGCTCTATATATTTAGCATTTTTTTCTTGTGGTTGACTAGAAATTAATGAAAACAAAGGTTCTGGTCAAAGAGAAGTTTGGTGGCTACAAAGTCTTGGCAAAAAGGATAAAAATTGTTGAAATATTAGATTTAGTGGGTTTACTTCCTATGAACTGAGTAAAATGACCTCTAAGATTCTTCATAGTAGAAGTAATAATAATAATTCACTGATTCATTATGTAAGTTATGGTAAGTAAGCCAGGGAACAAACATAAGTGCTTAGGAAAATTTACAAAATTTTTCTTTCTCTCAAGAGCTACTCCACTAGATTTGACTAGAATTATCTACCTACCCTAGCCAGCATCCAATCAGTTAGCAACACAGAAGTCACAAACAGATAAGGAGTAAAATAGTCAGATAAGCATATCTAACTTCACTTTTGTTAACAAATGTTTTATTTAAATTAATAATTACTGATGAGGATACCTTTATCCTTGTATTGAGAATAGAAATATTTTATGTTTATCCTTTAAATGTGTGTATTTTATGACACTATTCTATTACTTTCTTTCTAAGAATAATGTTAGAAATAAAAATACAGAATTCCAACTACAGAATGAAGTTTTGGATTTTCCACGTGATCAAGAAAACCTCTGCCTTTACAGTTGAACCACCCCTAATATGATTACTCCTTTGGCTGGCTTATTGGTCAAATCAGAGGGCATGGCTGATTCTGTGGTTTACCACAGCGTCAAAGCTAAAGTCAGCAGAGAGCATTGACTGAACCGCACCATGGCCAATTTGAGCACACTAGGCAAGCATGTTTACTTTGAGAAGAGTCCAGGAAATAAAGATTGTGTGGGTTTGCAAAATGTTCTGTAAAACTCCAGGCAAGAACATAGGGTCACCTTAGCCACATGAGAAAGAGAAAAGTGATATAGCAAGTGGAAGGCTTGCTTTTGGAAGTTTTGCTTTAATCAGTCCAAAGGACTTAGTACAGAAAGAAAATACAATGAATTATTTGGAACGTCACTAGAGCCTCATCAATTGCTAGCCTGTAAATGTGAGCCAAAAAGCCTTTGCATCATGTGCCTGAAATGCATGATCTATGCTGAATGTTCTGCCAATATCTTCAGGGCTATAAGTCATTTTACAACCCGTCATGTGACTCAGAGAGTTGGAAAGCACTGGTGTTCTGTTGTGCTCGATGCTCTTTCCCATTCCCCTCCCATTCCTTTCTGTCCCAACCTTTCTTTCCCCTTTAAACTGAGTAGAACGGGCCTTGGATTTCAGAGATTTACCAAGGGGCTGCTACAATTCACCAGCTGTGTTGGGTTCTGCACGTTAAGACACATTTAATGGAATATCTGCAGCACCAAGATATCTTGGCCGGTTTCACTCCTCCAGGGGTGCTTGGGAGGTTTTAGACTGTGATGGAAAATTCCCTGGACAGAGAATTAAAGACCTGAATTTTAGTCCCAGTCCTAAAATGAAAGGCAATTACATAATTTTTGAGCATAAATTTCCTTTATAAATCAACATATTGCTACTGATTCATGGTTAGTTGAGGATGAGATTTCAATTGGACATGATTTACTAATGATAAATTGAGGAGAAGCAGGTACCATAGCCACTCTTTGGCTAATGGCACATATTTTCACAAGTTACAGGTGTCTATTATGGCATTGTATGGGGTTCCAATCAACAAACTGGGCTCCTTGTAACATGTTCTAACCAACTGACATTTTATGAAATAAGTTATATTGGTCTCTTTTTGAGCTGTACCTCGAATCACTTTGGAGTAGCTAGAGTAAAAATAGAATACTGAAATAATAATTTATTTGATAAAATTGGAATGGGCTAGCTCTGATAAAGACTGGAAACACCTTGTTTCTCATTTATCTAGAGCTACCTGGATTTGTGGAAGGATGTCAAAACTGAAAGATAACAGATTAGGATTTTAGACAGGATCTGTTAAGAATAAACTGTGTAAACTAGGGAAAGGTTATACCCATGTTATTCTCAAGTTCTTTCTAGATCTGAAATTCATGATTATTTTAATCAAAGGAGATATGGAGGGAAAATGTCACTGATACTGTCTTTAAACACCCTTATGGGATTCCATGTTCCCCAAAGATATTTAAAAGCTATTTAATGCTAGAGGGTGACCCTTGACCTAGAGCAATTTTACTTCCTTACTCAGTTCATAACCTTAGTAATATTCCTAACACTGAAATATTCAGTGAAGATCGCTCATCAGCCAACCGCTTGGAATGAGTAATGTGAGTGCCCTTTGGTACACTCATCATGTGTTTTTGTTCAGGTGCTTCATTTTCCACAGTGTTACATTTTATTTATGTAAAGGGAATGTTAAAAATAGGAAACGGCAGCGAAATGAGCTACCTGACAGCCTAACAAAATGCCTGCCACAGGAATTGTGACTTCCATTTGTAACTGGTGGGCTTAAGCTACAAGTACTGAAATGACAGGTTATTTCTTTGATAGATCGCAAAGCCAACCATGGGTAGAATCCCGTCCTGAAAAAGCAGCAGGTGTTTTCCCCTCATCCTGATGGGGAGCCCCCGAAATACAAAGGTATCAATAAAAAAAAACACATTGTAAAGAAAGGCAGTTAAATACTGTTTCTCTGTTCATTTTACACCAAGACCACTAGGTAAATGTTCTTTCTCAGATGCAAGATGGCAGGGAAGAAGTAAAATTTTAAAACCTAGTGAGTGACTCATTTTCAATCAGGCTCAATTCCCTCCCCATGATCACTGAAAATGAGAGTCCAGGCATTTTAAAGTGACATAGATTCTGTTTCTTGGACACCAACAAAGGAAAGGTCTAAATAGTCGAATAAGGAAAAGCATATGTTATAACTTTGTTACATCCTGGAAATCCATAGAATTACACAAAAGATATTTGGTTTGGGGATTTCCAGCTTAAAGTAGCCATTTGATTTAGATGAGAGAGAGAATTTTTGAATACCAGATGTATTTACATTCAGACATTTACATTCAGATTAATACTGGCCAGGAGACCCAAAATCATTCATCCTTAGCAACTGTCCATTACTTGAGGGAGAGAGAAAAAACATCCTGGACTTAGTGCATCCCACAGGATACTTAATTAGTTCCAAAGACAAAATCAGACACTAGTGATGCCTCTGCGATTTCATCTGAGAGTTTGAGGGGTTGAATGGATCTGGGAGCCAGACTATTTCATCATCTTTAATGAGTGTTCTTTAGGGCAAGATTAAAATTCTATCCAGGTTGAATTGGAGGCAAGGGAAAACAATCTGGATGAAATCAAAGCAAATGAGGCCTGACCTCATAGACAGCGCTCAACTCTTGTTCTACCAGCAATACTTTCCCAGGTCTCCAAACTCTCTCCAGCCCAACCACTTGCCTAATGTGTAGGTCCAGAATCACACTGAGACCAAAGAGATGGCATGAGTTAAGGAGTCTCAGAGAAGTTCTGACCTTGCCAATATCGTCTCCACTTTCTGGAATTCCTCAGTGTATAGGCAGTAATTCTGAACTAAAAACAACTATCTAGAAATACCTATCACAAACGCCGGCTGAGTCAAAGGGCCCCCTGAGTATCTATATGTATAGATACTCAGCAGGCTTACATTAGAAATTTTAAATGCCCTGGAGATGGGCATGACTGTGATTTATGAGTTGAGAACATTAGCCTACATAGGCAAGGACTAAAAAGCAGTCTTCTTGCAAATGTGATCTCCACTGAGAGAGTCACTGATCTTGCCCACCTTAAATGAACAATTTCCATCACATTCTCCTATAATTTTGAAGTCAGCTCAGTCTGAGTGTTCATGTAGTCTACTCTGTTCTGCCTATATTCCAGGTGAGGGAACTAAATCCAGAGGGGGGAAAAAACATGTATTAACCAAATCACACAGATTTAGAGACAATAGCCAAAGCCAGAAGCCAGTTATTTTGTTTCTGATTCAGTAAGCATTCTACTTTGCTACCACCTGCACTGCCATTGTCAATTTGTTTATGTAGCATCCATCATGTATGTCAGTGGTTCTCAACCTGTGGGTTGCGAACAATGAAAATACATCCTGCATATCAGATATTTACATTACGATTCACAACAGTAGCAAAATTACAGTTATGAAGTAGCAACGAAAATAATTTTATGGTTGGAGTCACCACAACATGAGGAACTGTATTAAAGGGCCGCGGCATTAGGAAGGTTGAGAACCACTGATGTATGTCATGAAATATGGTCCCACTCCAATAAGTGGTAGTGAAGCTGGAATGAGAAAGTGGTACCCAGAGCTGCATTTAGAACAGAGGAAAAGGTTAATAGATGTGTCCTTTACCAAGGATCTTTTATCCCCTGAGTATCTGTACCACTCTCTTTGTGTCACAAGTAAAGGCTTTGAATAGCTGATGAGAATATTGTGGTTGCATGGGAAGTGGGTAATCAAGAGGAGTGGGTGCATGGAGGAATAAGAAGTGCAGGAGTGGGGAAGTTTAAGCAAACTTTCCTGGGGCCAGCTCTATCCCTACTAATAGAATCAACAGACTCTTCTGACAAAAGAACAGATAATTGGCTCTTAAAGACTTTTTAAAGAACAGATGGGAGGTAGGAGTTGAGAACTCTATTCTGGGATTGCAGTAATCACTGTAGATGCTGTGGTTTTTGCCAAATCATCCAACTGGCTTGTGACTCAGTTCTCTCCATCTGCTAATGTGCTAAAACCATCTTCTGCACCTACTTGCCTCATAGATATGCTTTGAGGAACAACATTTCAAAGCCTCTCAGAGACTTTGGATTAATTTAAATTAATCCTCAAGGTACAAGAAACCCAACTCATCACTATTGTGAAAGGGGAAATTAGTTTTAACTTTTGGAGTCAATGAGTTTCTGAGGTCCTTTCAAAAGGTAAATATTATTTTCAAAAGGACAATTGATCTTTGACCAATTCCTGTGGATCAATACATTTTTCTGTGCATCATATCAATTAAAATAACTAGTATAGGTTGAAATATTCTTTAATATTTTGATCAAAACTAAAAGGCAGCAACAATATGAACCTTGTTTTTTTTCGGTCAGTTAAATAAGATCTATCACAATGAATATGCTAGGAGCTTGATTGAATGTGTCACTACACTCAGCATTACTAATTAGAGCTGCATCTTTAAGATATTCATTGTTTTAAAAAATGAAAATATTCTTTCTGTACCACTGATGATACATCTTCACATTCCTCCTCCCTCAATGCTGCCTTAAAATGATGCCAAACAAAATTTTTCATTCTACATTTCGAGCATGTGTGAAAATGATTTTATTCTGTGAGTGGATGGTAACATTTTTTTAGAGTTGACATTATTTGACAGTTCATTTAAAATGATTATTGCTCCTAGTTGTTTTTGCTAATGTGAGATAACTTCAAAATCTTAAATTTCCCTTTAGACAAGCTTATACACTTTTTGAGATAGAAGTTAGAAGTTTAAAGAAAGAAAATTTCCTTGATTGAACTCCTCTTAACTTACAGAAAATTTTTCTTTTGTGCTAATAAAGGTTTGTGTTTACGTGATATCAAAACAGCAAACAGTGGATTCAGAAAGGTTAAGAAAAATACTTTGGGATAGAGAAAACCAGGTAACTCTCTCAGCGTCTCACATTTAGACCACCGACAGTGGTTCAGTGAAAGAAAATGGTAGAATTCTGGGTAAAGAAAAGAAAAATGAAGTTGATGACAGAGCCAGCAGACATTTTTGAAAGTCAATATTGGTACAAAGAAAGAAAGCCAGGAACTAAAAGACCACAGAGCTTCATAGGACTGAATTACTTTCTGTCTCTCAGGGATGAGATAGCAGAGGTAAGATGATGAGTTTGGAGGGGGCATTTCCACATGTGCCACTGTGTTGTACTATAGTCCAACTAGTATGCTGTGAGTTGAAAGGAGAGGCTGGAATTACCCTCTGGTGTCATGAAGTCAGGTGTGTTACTCTGTTCCCCCTGAGTAACTATGTGTGGGAGGAAGGCACTGTCACAGGCCTGGTGTAGATATGCCAGAGCCAAGAAGGCAGCCAGAGGCCTGTGCACCCCAGTTTACTGCATGGAGTCTAGGAGACCTCTGTAGCTGGTGAGTCCTTCTAAGGCTGGTCCTATAGTCAGACATAGAGTCCCATTGGGAGATAGCTCAGCAAGCAGTTGTTCTAACTTCCTTCACTGAGTTACTTTAAGAGAACTTTGCATGTTTCTGCATCATCTCATTTGACCTTGCTTCTTTGAGATGTAAGGATGCCACTTCCAGCTTACTTACCTTGGCAAAGCATGGCACCATGGTTACATTAGTAATGCCTTCTAGAACCCCAAAATCACCAACACTTGAAATGAAGATACAGTTGGAATAAGCCATTTTTATAAAATACGTAACTGAGATCACTTCCAATTACTGCCCCTAAAAATCCAATGTAGCATCCTTTCCTTAAATGAATCCTGAAAATCAGTGTCATTTCTGTCCATGTCTAATTGGATTTCCTGATTTGGTTAGAGATTAATGATAATGATGCCAGACACACATGAGGCCCTTTAATTATATACAAATAATCAAAAGTTCATGTGCATGCATATATACATACATAATATTATATATACATATATAATCACTTTTTATAATTCTATTTTATCACCCAACTGTCTTAAAAAGGCAAGCTATTTGTGAGAAGGAAGACCAGGCAGGAATTTAGTATAGCCCATCACAACTGGGGAGGGGCAGGAAGCAGGGGTTCTGTATTCATTTGTACATTACCTAAACATTAATTCCTGACTCGAAAGAGAGCTGTTATTTCAGTGTAATGCTAATTTGAGGGGAGGAAAGAAGCACCCTATCTACTTATGATGGTATTGTGTAGCAGAAACAATCAGTCAGAAAAATGAAAATGTCCCTTCCAGTACAATTGTTGCAATACTAGGTAGCCCCACCCATAAAAATATGGCAGTGCTTCTATCCAAAGTATGGCCAGTGTGATTCTCATAAAAGAAATAACTTTTAAAAGGCCTCATTATACTAACTGTAAGATTCCAGCTATGTTACATTCTTGAAAAGGCAAAACTATGGAGACAGTGAAAAAAAAATTAGTGTTTGCCAGGGGATGGGAGGTGGGAGGGATGAATTGAATGGAGCACAGAGGACTTTTAGGGCAGTGAAACTACTTTGTATGATACTATAATGGTAGATACATGTCATTATCCAGCGGTTCTCAACCTGTGGGTCGTGACCCCTTTGACAGTCTAACGACCCTTTCACAGGGGTCGCCTAAGACCATCCTACATATCAGATATTTACATTACGATTTATAACAGTAGCAACATTACAGTTATGAAGTAGCAACAAAAATAATTTTATGGTTGGGTCACAACATGAGGAACTGTATTTAAAGGGCCAGAAGGTTGAGAACCACTGCTACGTTTGTCTAAACCCATAGAATGAACCCAAGAGTGAACCCAAAGATAAACTGTGGACTTGGGGTGAATAGATGTGTCAATGTAGGTTCATCAGTTATAACAAATACATCACTCTGGTGGGGTTATATGTCAAACCTCTGTACTTCTGCTCGATTTTGCTGTGAACCTAAAACTGCATTGAAAAGTCTACTGTTTGGGGGCCCCATTGGAAGAAAAATGCCCGTTTGCCTTATGGATTAACAAATCCAGTTGTACATTTCATCGTCCTTGGTTACTTTCCCCAGAAAATAATAAAATGGTAAGCTTTGCTATGGATTGTGTGAAGAGGAGGAAGTACGAAGTAATAGGCAAAACACACACACGTACATACATGTGAGTTCTACCATCAGATCTGTTCCTAATTAGCTATGTGACCTTAAGCATCCCATCACCAAACAATTACTAAGAATTCTATGTGCTAAGAATTCTGCTAGATGCAGGGACATAGAAGCCAGAGGGAGAAAAGGGCAAATAAATCATTCTGATTAACAGAAGCAAGTGACTTACTCTTCCTGAACAGAGGGAACACTATTTGCAATGATATTAAAGTTCTGCAGCACAAGATACTAATAGGATGATAGAAGGAGGGTGAGCCATAATGAGCAAGCCTTTTAATTCCCCCAGATCTCAGTTACACATCTCTTTTAAAGTAATTGATTTGTACTGGACACCCTTTTTTCTGCTAACCCTATGATACCCTTTGTTACTCCAATTTGGAGCCACCACATCTAATCAATTTACATGAACTTTCAAAGCCAGAATCATTTATTGGGTTTTCTTGACTTGGCAAAGGTGACTGATAACTCTATTCTGACAAAAAGCCTTGTTTTCTACAAATAGGAAGGTCTTGTTAATGTTTGAGTTCCAAGGACAGTCCTAGCTGGACACTGCAATCAACAGTCATATAAGAGCAATTGTTTTAATTACCCAATTAACATGAAGTGATGGGTTTATGGAAAAATACAATAGCATGAGAAGAAGCAAAACAGTGTAATGAAGCCTGTATCAATGTCAAAAATAACAAAGTCTTAACTTTTAAAAAGCAGATTTTTTTGGTATTTCTTTTTTCACAAATCATGAAACAAATCTCAAATAGAATGACAAAGAGTGTTCTCTCTCTCAGTAGTAAAAATGAGGGTGGGCCATGTGGGGGAAAGGAATATTACTGTTGCTTGACAACATTAAGCTCAGAAAATATCAAAAAGCAAAGAGAGTTTAAAATGGGTATTTACATATAATATCCATGCATATTTACACTTAATATTATATTGGATTTAATTTTATTACTTTCTAGAAGGCAATTTGGAGAAAAATAAACACAGTGGAATGTTATCTCATTGCCATGCAGAATCAATATAATCACATGGCTGATATAAACTCATAAGAAAATGCTTCTGACATTTCATCGGAGCTTCTTAATTTAGTATTTACAATGCCTGTGTGAAATGATATAGTAATTTTATTGTTTAATTATGGAGATGGCAGAATGTAGCCGATTCCTGACTTTCCCCCCTTAATTACTATTAGCCTACTCTCAAACTGTTGAATGTAGAAGGATATGTTGGTCTCCTGTTAGGGTTGCTATTGCTCAGATTTAAAATAATTTGTGATTCTCCATGAAACTGCTCTTTAAAAAAAGCTTTTTCTCTCCAATATGTGGACTTTTATTATGAGCAATAATGGAACACAGGGGTATAATTATGGTGAAATAATCACAGTGCAAAATAAAAATGATGCTTTGGAGCACCATAACCTGCCTGAAATGATTCTTCATCTTGCTGATGTCCCTTAGATTTATTGCTCCTTCCTGTTAGGTGATCAGGTCTTTGGGAAATGGGGTCTGAATTTTTGTTATTACACTCCATGTGCATAATTTTTAATGACATCATTTGCACCAGCAAATATATCATAAAGGATAAGTCAATATGAGGGGACAAACAAATGCCTTGGACCTCTCCCCAACTAATATAGAATGCATGAACATGGGCCGTAACCCAGAGTAATGAATGTGGAAAGGAGACAGGGCTTGTGTTTCTAAAGTAATTTGGATTTGAGTATCTGGGTTAACTGAACCCTAGGGTTGATGAGGTTGGCCAGATATCGCCTTTTCCCTCCATTGCTCCTTAGGTAATTTTAGCAATTCTTATTATGCCCTTGAATTTAGCACCAGTTAGATGTCCATTAGCACTTCTACACTACTAGAGTAATAGAAGCATTACTTCCCACACCCCACCCCTGCATTTCTCTCCAAATAAGCAATTATTCCCATTCCTGGGACACAGGCCCCACTCAGAAGCCAGTGTGAAATATAAGGCTCTCCCCCAGCAGCAATTTCCATAAGGCAATCTCCGCAGAAGTTGTTATTCTGATGTTAAAGGCAGATTTGTCTTATGGCAAATGGCTCCATTTAAACAAAACAAAACAATAGTAATAAAATTCCACTGTCTCCAGAACTGATAGTGAGTGATTAACATTCCCCACAAATTCACAGTGGCTGCCACAAGGAACTCAGCAAGGGGGGAATGATTGAGTCGCTTATTCAAAAATAAAAATGAACAGGGTGTCAGGTTGACAGGGAGAGATATGAGTCCAGCCTTATCTTCATGTTATTGCCCTTGCCAGTTGCTATCACACTATTAAGATAAATCAAGTTATCCGGGTTTATAAGCTACTGATTGGAAGTTGGATAGTGAATTCAGGATTTTTCTCTCTGAGTATTGGCCTAGCCCAGTCAAAGATGAGTCGGTAAATGAAAAATCTATTCTCTAGGAAACAGACATAAGGAAAAAAACTAAAGCACTTAGGTAGCTACTCAGAATTTTTACCATAAAATGGTGGGTAGTGAGTGATCATGTGATGGGAACTGGTGAAGAGGGGAACTCTGAAGGGTTTGATGGTATCTATAGACATAATTAAATAAGGGTTCAATTTAGTCACTGTGGCTACTATTCCCCAGCCCCTAGGAACCATCTTCCCATCAATAAATGAGGTCTAGTAAGTTCTAGTCCTTGTTATCCATGCGGCCTTTTGTTGTAATTTCTGAAACCATGAAGTGGAGATAAAAATACTTAATGCAATTATTGGAGAGACAAGATATGTATCTAAATATAGTTGTTCCCATTCTTTGTTGATTCTATGTTGTCAATTGGCCTACTCACTAAAATTATTTGTAACCCTCAAATCAATAGTTTGTAGTCATTTATTAACACGTATAGAACAGCAAAAAATTTTGAGTTACCAGATGTACATGTTCCAAGCTGTGCCTTCTTGTCTTAGTTCCCATAATGTAAATAAGTATTCTCTTCCAGGTCTATTGTATGCCTTGTTTTCTGCATTTTTGTGCTTTGTGTTGGTAATGTTGCTGTTTAAAATGGCCCCCAAGCATAAAGTTCTGAAGTGCAAGAAGTCTGTAATATTCCTTACAGAGAAAACATGCATTAGGGTAGATCAGCTTCATTCAGGTGCAAGTTATAGTGCTGTTGGCCAAGAGTTTGATGTTAATGAATCAACAATGTATATAGTAAATGGAGTGTCATCAAACAGAAACACGGGTGTCTTTAAATTTTAAACACATAAACAAGGTTATGTATTGGTTGGTTGATGAAAATGTGACCAGAGTTTCCCCCACAAACTCTAACCAGCTTGACTCTGCCCAGGTCCCTCAGACCTTTTTTTTTTTTTTTTTTTTTTTGCTTAAAGTATTACAAAGGGTATTACATATGTGTCCTTTTTTTTTTTTCCGCCCTTGACAATCCCCTGGCCTCCCCTGCCCCCCAGTGTCTTATGTCCATTGGTTATGCTTATATGCATGCATACCAGTCCTTTGGTTGATCTCTTACCCCCCTCCCTCCTGCCCCCCAACCCTCCCCGGCCTTCCTGCTGCAGTTTGACAATCTGTTTGAGGCAGCTCTGCCTCTGTATCTATTATTGTTCAAAAGTTTATAATGGTCTCTATTATCCATGAACTAGGGGCCCGGTGCACAAAATTCGTGCACTGGGTGTGTGTGTGTGTGTGTGTGTGTCGGGGGGAGTGTCCCTCAGCCCAGCCTGCCCCCTCTCACATACTGGGAGCCCTCAGGCGTTGACCCCCATCACCCTCCAATCGCAGGATCAGCCCCTTGCCCAGGCCTGACACCTCTGGCCTAGGTGTCCGGCCCGGGCAGCGGGGACCCGCAGCTGCAGCAGCCCTGCGATTGTGGGCTCTGCTTTAGGCCCAGGCAAGGGACCCCTAGCTCCTGGGACTGCCAGCTTCGACTGTGCCCAGCTCCCATCACTGGTTCCACCCCTACTTCCTGCTATCACTGGCCAGGGCGGAAAAGGCACCTGATTCTCCGATCATGGCTGGGGGGCAGGGCAAAGGCGGCCCCAGGGCCACCTTTGCCCTGCCCCCCAGCTCTTAGCTCCCCCCTGGGTTTCGGATCACTGTCAGTGGCAGGGGGCTTCTTCCTGCTTTCCCTTTCGCCTCCCTGCATTGTGCCTACATATGCAAATTAACCGCCATCTTGTTGGCAGTTAACTGCCAATCTTAGTTGGCAGTTAACTGCCAATCTTAGTTGGCAGTTAATTTGCATATAGCCCTGATTAGCCAATGAAAAGGGTAGCTCGTACGCCAATTACCATTTTTCTCTTTTATTAGTGTTGATGAGTGAGATCATGTGGTATTTTTCCTTCATTGACTGGCTTATTTCACTTAGCATAATGCTCTCCAGTTCCATCCATGCCGTTGCAAATGGTAAGAGTTCCTTCTTTTTTACAGCAGCATAGTATTCCATCGTGTAGATGTACCACAGTTTTCTAATCCATTCATCTGCTGATGGGCACTTAGGCTGTTTCCAGATCTTAGCTATGGTGAACTTTGCTGCTATGAACATAGGGGTGCATATATCCTTTCTGATTGGTGTTTCTGGTTTCTTGGGATATATTCCTAGAAGTGGGATCACAGGGTCAAATGGGAGTTCCATTTTTAGTTTTTTGAGGAAACTCCATACTGTCTTCCATAGTGGCTGCACCAGTCTGCATTCCCACCAGCAGTGCACGAGTGTTCCTTTTTCTCCACATCCTCTCCAGCACTTGTCGTTTGTTGATGTGTTGATGATAGCCAGTCTGACAGGTGTGAGATGGTACCTCATTGTTGTTTTGATTTGCATCTCTCGGATGATTAGTGACTTTGAGTATGTTTTCATATGTCTCTTGGCTTTCTGAATGTCCTCTTTTGAAAGGTGTCTATTTAGGTCCTTTGCCCATTTTTTGCTTGGATTGTTTATCTTCCTTTTGTTAAGTTGTATGAGTTCCCTATAAATTTTGGAGATTAGGCCCTTATCAGATATGTCATTGGCAAATATGTTTTCCCACACAGTGGGTTTTCTCATTGTTTTGTTGATGGTTTCCTTTGCTGTGCAGAAGCTTTTTATTTTGATGTAGTCCCATTTGTTCATTTTTTCTTTAGTTTCAAGTGCCCTAACAGCTGTATCAGTGAAGAAATTGCTTCGGCATATGTTTGAGATTTTGTGCCTTTGGATTCTTCTAGAATTTTTATGGTTTCCTGTCGTACATTTAAGTCCTTTATCCATTTTGAGTTTAGAGTTTATTTTTGTGTATGGTGTAAGTTGGTGGTCTAGTTTCATTTTCTTGCATGTATCTGTCCAATTTTCCCAACACCATTTATTGAAGAGACTATCCTGGCTCCATTGTATGTTCTTGCCTCCTTTGTCAAATATTAATTGAGCATATTGGTTTGGGCCTATTTCTGGGCTCTCTATTCTATTCCATTGATCTATATGTCTGTTCTTGTGCCAGTACCAGGCAGTTTTGAGAACAGTGGCTTTGTAATACAGCTTGATATCTGGTATTGAGATCCCACCTACTTTGTTCTTTCTCAGGATTGCTGCAGCTATTCAGGGTATTTTTTTATTCCAGATGAATTTTTGGAGTGTTCGTTCTAGATCTGTGAAGTATGTCGTTGGTATTTTAATGGGAAGTGCGTTGAATTTATAGATTGCTTTGGGTAGTATGGACATTTTAATTATATTGATTCTACCAATCCATGAACACGATATGTTCTTCCATTTGTTTATGTCTTCCTCTATCTCTTTTTTCAACGTCCTGTAGTTTTCTGAGTAGAGGTCTTTTACCTCTTTAGCTAAGTTTATTCCTAGGTAGCTTAATTTTTTTTGTTGCGATGGTAAATGGGATTGTTTTTATAATCTCTCTTTCTGAAAGTTCACTATTGGTGTATAGAAATGCCTCAGATTTCTTGGGGTTAATTTTGTATCCTGCTACATTGCCAAATTCCTGTATTAAGTCTAGTAGTTTTTTGATGGAGTCTCTAGGGTTTTGTATGTATAATATCATGTTGTCTGCAAATAAGGAAAGTTTTACTTCCTCTTTTCCAATTTGGATGCCTTTTATTTCTTCTTCTTGTCTAATTGCAATGGCTAATACTTCCAGTACTATGTTGAACAGGAGTGGTGAGAGTGGGCATCCCTGTCTTGTTCCTGTTCTTAGGGGAAATGGTGTTAGTTTTTGTCCATTGAGTATGATGTTGGCTGTGGGCCCCTCAGACCTTTTTTTTTTTTTTTTTTTTTTTTTTAGCTACCACCATCTCATGCCTGAATTACTGCTACATCCTACTCTAGTCCCTAGAATTGAATCTTTTCAACTAATTATCTAAAATCAAGCTTAATGGATCTTTTCAAAGTATAATGTTGATACTTAAAACCATTCAATGTCCCTAGAAATAAACCCATTTCAAAATGCCTAATGAATTGGGCCATTCTTTCTACCCAAACTCTTCTTCAATTTCCCCACTTTGGTTCAATGTCCTATATTTTCCTTAAAAAGGGGTATGCTACCTATCACCTCAGGTCCTTTGCACTTCCTAGACTATGGCTTTCTGGCTCAATATAAAATTTGCCTCATGGAACCCCATTTGTCTTTTGCATATCTAATGTGCATCATCCAGGAAGTTGCCCCATATTGGATTGGGTTCAGTCTTCTGCCATGGGAGTAAAAAGCACCCCAAACAATCCCCATCACATGGTTTCTCACAGTGCACTGTACCAACCCCCATCAGACTACAAGTTTCTTGAGGACAGGAACTTCCCTTTGTCTGAAACAGTATCTCCAAGGCCCACCACAAGGTGTGGCATATAGTAAGTAGGATTTCAATAAGTATTTGTTAAAGTACTCTGCCCCTTACCAGCTGTAGAGAAAAACACTGGGACTTGAGTATCAGTTTCAAATGTGTAAATTCATGCCCACAAATCCTACCACACATCTTGCACTGGTAATCATTGGGCTAACTTTAGTCTGTCGGTTTATTGAGCAAATGCACACAGTGTTGTTTTTAAAGATCAATGTGAATTCCTCAGGGAGAGCATGCCTTTCCAGTTCACCCCCACCCCCCACCCCCGCATTTGCCCCTCCCTGTAGTCTGACCTTCCTGGCTCTGCCTGTTCTTGAGGGCATTATAGTTTTTGACCACTGACTTAGAGGATTGTTTGAGATGAAAGAAACGTAATGAGGCAGAGAACATTGTATTATCTAAACAGTTAGCACTAGAATCCCTTTTAGTAGGAAAATTGTTTCTGCTTGGAAAAACATTTTCACAAGAGTTTGGAGTAGAAATTGAGACCCCAGGGACTCAGGTACCATCTGATGCCAAGGTTCTGGAGGAAAGGAAAGAATTTCTCTGTATAGGAAGAAAAGAGAATTTAGAGTTATTAGTGATGACAGAGATGAGGAATAGGATTGACAAAAGGACTAAAAGAGAAGGAAGAAAAAACCCACAAGATATCAAAAGGGCCCTAACCGGTTTGGCTCAGTGGATAGAGCATTGGCCTGTGGACTGAAGGGTCCTGGGTTTGATTCCGGTCAAGGGCATGTACCTGGGTTGCGGGCTCATCCCCAGTAGCGGGTGTGCAGGAGGCAGCTGATCGATGTTTCTCTCTCATCAATGCTTCTAACTCTCTATCCCTCTCCCTTCCTCTCTAAAAAAATCAATAAAATATACTTTTTTTAAAAAAAGAAGAAATATTACTAAAAAAAAATAGATATCAAAAGGAATACTTTAGGGAAAAGGTGGCAATTTTGACCCAGCAGCCAGATTCATTTTTTGTTTATGTTATTGAAGCTGTATTGAACACAGCCATGATCTGTTTGCATATCATCTACAGCTGCTTTCCTGCTATAAGGGAAGGTCTGAGTGGTTGTGATAGAGACCATATGGTCCACAAAGCCTAAAATAGTTCCGCTTTGGCCCTACACTGATGTTTGCTGAGCCTTGATCTAGGGAAATAGCCAATAGGCAAACCCTTCACTTGTTAGAGTGGCTAAACAAAAGTTTTTCAATCAAAAAGGCCCAATGTGCAGTTATTGAGTGTGCAATGTAAACATCCTCTACCTCCTTAATTCTTTGGGAAGAGCTAGTTTGTACATGAAGCTTTTATAGATAAGACTTTGTATGGCAAGTTTGAAGAAAAGTTGAATTTTACATTCAGGACAAAGGAGCCTATTCTTATAAATGGAAACAGTTTATGTGGCCATGAAAGCTATGACTTCTGCTCATAATGCTCTAGAAATATCTCTCAGGAATTGAGTAGGCTATAGAGGATTGTAGAGGAGGCGTGCTAAATTCAAATCCTCCCCCCAGCCGCCCCCCCCCCCCCCCCCGCTCTCCTGTCTCCTGAGGGAGGAAAGGATGACTGACATGAGTTACATGTGTAAATGCTCAGTACAGTGCCTGGTGCATAAGGGCATTCAAAACACAGCAGGAGCCCTGGCCAAGTTGCTCAGTTTGTTAGAGCATCTTCCCAATATGCCAAGGTTGCAGGTTCAATCCCCAGTCAAGGCACATAGAAGAATCAACCAATGAATACATAAATAAGTGGGACAACAAATCAGTCTCTCTCCCCCTCCCCTACTTTCTCTCCTTCTCTCTCTAAAATCAATAAAATAAAACCCAGCAGGAATTATTATTATTATCATTATTTAGCTCATTTTGCCATTTATTTTAAAGTTGAGAAAATTGGATGACAAAAACAAGAAGCAACTCCACAAAGAATCTGAAAAAACTCACAATGAAATACACCATTAGTTGACCCTTGAACAATGAAGGGGTTAGTAGCACCGAGTCCCCCTCTCTACACAGTCAAAAATCCTTGTATAATTTTTGACTCCCCCAAACCTTAAATACTAATATACTACTATTGACCAGAAACATAAACAGTCAATTAACACGTATTTTGTATGTTATATACATTATATACTATATTCTCACAATAAAGTAAGTTACAGAAAAGAAAATGTTATTAAGAAAATCATAAGGAAAAGAACATATATTTACAGTGTTCATTGAAATAATAATTCATGTATAAGTGGACTTGTGCAGTTCAAACCCATGTTAAAGGGTCAACTGTATCACACAAATATTTATGCGTGATATTAAGATTAAATCCAAAAAGAAGGGCTCAAGTACACTTGCTATGAGAACAAAGATGGCCACTCTGATTGAACCTTAAATTGACTCTAAACTTTCTTATACTCAGGATATATAAGAAATATAGTATATTATAAGAATCTCTCTCTTCTTAGGAGAAGAAAGATGAGTCATTACTAGAAAAATAAAGTTTCCTCAGCCTTAAATTCTCAGAGGAGTTTCTCACATTGGACCTTCGGAGTACTTGGAGCAGCAGAATGGAAAGCAGAGTGGTTCCCAGGCTGCCTACACTGTGAGCCATGTGAAGTTTTCCAAAAGTGTCCATCCCTAGGCTTGCACCTACCTATTCGCCATCTCTAGGGCTGAGACCCAGATGTCCCTGATAAAATCACCATGGGTGACTCTTAGGTAAGCCAGGAAAGTCCATTTTCTGATTTAGAAAATTATAGAAGCAGATTTCAAATGAATATATTTTTGGGTAAGAGACATCTTTAACATTTAAAATTTTTTTTCAATTTATTTTTTAATTACAGTTGATATCCAAAATTATATTGCTTTCAGGTACACAACATAGTGATTAGATATTTACATAACTTGTAAACAATCACTCTAACAAGTCTAGTATTCATCTTTCAGCATACACAGTTGTGACAATATTATTGACTATATTCCCCACGTGGTACTTTACATCTCCATGACTGTTTTTGTTACTGACAATTTGCACTTTAACTTTTTCATCCATCCTCCAGCCCCCCTCCCATCTGGTGACTATAAATTTGTTCTCTGTATCTATGAGTCTGTTTCTGTTTTGTTTGTTAATTTATTTTATATTTAGATTCCACATATAAATAAAATCACATGGTATTTGTCTTTCTCTCTCTCGCTTATTTTACTTAGTATAATACCCACTAGGTCCATCCATGTTGTTGCTAATGGCACCATTACTTTTATGGCTGAGTAGTATTCCATTGTATATATGCACCACATCTTCTTTATCCATTCATGTATCCATGGACACTTAGGTTACTTCCATATCTTGGCCATTGTCAGTTATGCTGCAATAAAGATAGGGGTGCATATATATATTTTCAGATTAGTGTTTTGAATTTTTTTCAGCTAAATACCTAGAAGTATAATTTCTGGGTCATTATGGTAGTTCTATTTTTAATTTTTTTGAGGAACATCTATACTATTTTTCATAGTGCCTTCCCCAGTTAACAGCCCCATCAGCAGTGAACAAGTGTTCCCTATTCTCCACATCTTCATCAACACTGTTAATTTATTGATGATAGCCATTCTAAAAGGTGTAAGGTGGTATCTCATTATGGTTTTAATTTGGATTTCTCTGATAATTAGTGATATTGAGCATCTTTTTCATATGTCTGTTGACCATCTGTGTGTCCTCTAAAGGAATATTTATTCAGGTCCTCTGCCCATGTTTTAGAAGGTTTGTTTCTTTAAAGATATGTTTCTATTGATTTTAGAGAGAGGAAGGGAGAGGGAGAGAGATAGAAACATCAATAATGAGAGAGAATCATTAATCCTGCATGCCCTCTACTGGAACAGAGCTGGAAACCTAGGCATGTGCCCTGACTGGGAATCGAACCATGACCTCCTGGTTCATGGGTCAACCCTCAACCACTGAGCCACACCGGCTGGACAGATTGTTTCTTTTTGTTATTGTTAAGTTGTATGAGTCCCTTACATATTTTGGATATTAAACCCTTATCAGATGTATCATTGGTGAGTATCTTCTCCCGTTTAATAGGTTGCCTATTTGTTTTGTTGATTGTTTCCTTTGCTTTTTTAAAAAAAATTTAGTTTGATATAGTTCCATTTGTTTATTTTTTTCTCTTCTTTCCCTTGCTTGAGGAGACATAGCCAAAAAATAAAATATTGCTAAAAGCCATGTCAAGTAGTTTACTGCCTATGTTTTCTTCTATGAGTTTTATGGTTTCAGATTAAACCTCTGAAAGGCGGAGTGATTCTTTAAAAATGCTCGGGTTGCTGCCATGGATTGGGGAAAGAACTGAGCATTTTAAAGTTGAGATAAAGATTAGTAATTGGACTAAGGAGTGGACTCCAGCAAGGATGTATGTTTGTGTACCTGGTTTCAAAATAGTGCCTGGAGCCCTCTTTACAACCATAAGCAACCTTGTTTTAAACAATTTGATGAAATGTTTTCATTCAGCTGGGAGATGCAGCCTGTGGAATCTGCTTCTATAAATTATAGCACGGCCATCTCTAATTCAAAACTTCTCTGCAGAGAGCATCTAGGGTTCTTCTTATCTCCAGAGGGCAGCAAATGTGGGTAATCTGTGTCATAAACACACACCAGAAATAGCTCCATATTTTGTTTTACTAAAAGTAGAAGGGTAGTTTGCAAGTAGATTGTAGAGTAATCATTTAATTTCCTCTGCGTTATCTCTACCAAAACTGTATTCTAATTCTGCAAAGATGCGAATTTTAGCAGTGGGAAATTATGTCATGTTGGCAGTATTCTAATGGCATCACGCCTCTTTCCCTTGGGCAGAGTTGGCTATCACTGCATTTTCCTGAGCCAGGATGTAACCAAAGGCCACTGCAAAAGGAAGGTCCCTGGAAACAGCATCCCAGCCTGGATCTGAGGGGAAGCCTATCAGAGCTTTAGTATTAAGAAGTGGGAGGAGCCAACAGGAACCAGAGATAATGAAGGGGAAAGGCAGCCTGAAATAATGAGGATGATGAGGATAAGAGAAAGTTTATATTTATTGAGGATTTATAATGTGTCTGATGCTGTAGTAAGTGCTTTATTTCATCAAATGCCTAACACAACTCTATGAGAAAGGGTCTATTATATCAAATTTACTGATCAGGAAGTTGAGATGCAGGGAAGTTAAGTGGACTGCCAAGTGTCAGCCAATGAGTAAAGTTGGCACAGTTGGCCTAGAACCCAGGCAATTTGACTATAGAGTGATGTACTTAACCCCACACCCAAGAAGGTAGAGAGCCCATCTGATCTGTTAAGTCTGATAAAACTGGACACGAGCCTTTCTGGATTGAACTGTCATTTCTCCATTTCTATTGGTTATTTATTCAGTGTTTTTTCTTTACATGTCTCTGACTTGGAATGAGAAAGAACAGAGTGTTCTAGGCAGCACTAGTGTTGTGCACTCTTGGTCCCCGTGTTTCCCATGGGCAACAAACAGATCCCTTTATCCATGGCCTTTGCTTCATTTTCAGCATCTCCTCTATTTCAGTGACTGTTGGCATGGTTCATAGCTGAGCTTGTGTACAAACTTCTACAAATACCAGAAATCTGCGCTGTGACAATTTCTAAACAGAAAGTCCTTTTAGCACCTTTAACCTTTCACCTTTGATCCAGTACATATGCACTGCACTGGAACAAAGTCACTGCACATACATAATCACTCTGTAATACATTATATTATTCTAGTCACCTAAAAGATTTGGTCTGCATTTACACAATCAAAATGATTGTCATTTCAGTACAATCAATTAGTAAATCTAGCTACCTTAATCAGTTCACATCACACTGGAATAATTTTGTCAATCGATGCATAATGGCTTGTAAAAATGACCCCAATTAATGCCGCACCATGTTTTCAGCATATAAACCTAGTTGTGATGTTATTACATATGTTGACTGCAGAAAACCCTTAGAAATAGTTTCAAATACCAATAGGTCTAAAAATCTGTGAATAACATACTATACTCAGGTGTCTTCCTGGATTCTGACAAATTAAGACAATCATACTGAGCACTGAGATTTTTGAGAGATTACTGCACCACTAAAATAACTATCTATAATAATAAAAGTGTAATATTCTAATTAGACCAGATATCCTTCTGGATGTCCTTTCAAATGAAGCCGGGGCTGCGAGGGAAGCCTGGGTCCCAGGTGCCAGAGGGAAGCTGGTGCTGGCAGCCAAGAGAAGGAAGGCATACTCTTGCATGAATCTTGTGCACCAGGTCTCTAGTCAGATAATAATCTCCCTCCAGGGAATGAGGGAGAAAGTGCAAATGCAGGATCATAAGGAGGCAGAAGGCAGGAGGAAAGGTCCTGGTTCTACAGCTTCTGTTAACAATAAAATAAGATGTCACACAGACACCTATATTCTTGGCTAATGGCTTTTACCCACAGAACCATTACCAAGTCTAAGTGGTTGAGAATATTTATTTGAGTTTACCCCCCAAATATAATACACAATAGAATAAACAAAGTAACTAAAAAAATTCAGTCTTTGGACTGCAATTCTGTGACTTCATTTTCCCCTTAAAGTTTTCAATGTTTAGTTTTCAGTTTAATTTTATAGCAACTGAGTCATAAGGAGGTGGGAGATTTTCCCTAATCATGTAGGTATAGTGTTGATAGAAGAGACAAATAAAAAATGTCCCCCATGTGGCCTTTAATCCACTTGCTGTGTTATCATTTGCCTGCCTTCTAAGTGTCATGGTGGGCAATCTTTCTATGGAAATATGGCCATAATAACCAGAAGAACAGCAGCTATAGTTCATTGACCTTGTACTATGTGAGGCTGCATTGTGAATTAATTCATTTAATGTTCATGGTAAGCTTTTCTAAGGTACTTTAGGGGATATTAATATCAATCCCATTTTACACAGGAGGCAACTTTGCATAAGTTGGAAGCACGATAATAATGTCTTATATTCTCATGGAACAAAAAGCATCATGCTTTGCTGGATCAGCTGGAAATGGCGTAAATTTCAAAACTTCAAATCTTGATGCTCTGAACAGCTAAGTTTCCTCATAATGAAATAACCTAAGGGCCAAAGTAAAAACCTGCCATTTGATCATTTGTGACTCAGGCTGGGTTTAGAAAGTGTCCTTGTAGGGCCAGCTTCCTTGAGCTTCCCTTTCTTCCTTGCAGCTTTCCCTTCAATCCACAGCCTGAGCTCTCTCTCTACATTTGGGCTTTTCATCCATTCTCTCTTGAAGAAATGAGAAGGCACAAGGCACACGCAGTATCCTCCTGAGCTCCAGAGGATCCAAGTGTTCACATGTCACTGAGCCGGCAGCATTTGGTTCATTCTCTGCAATTCATTTTTCTTTTAAAGCTCTAGCCGTTGCATCTATTTCATGTGGTATTTTTTCTCTAAAAATACCAAGTTGTCTGCTAACAAGAGTCAAGCCTGTGACAGTGCAGTTACATCTGGTTTCACTTTCCACCAGAGTCCTGCTTTCACCTAGAAAGAGAACATTTTGGTATTTTCTCTCAACTGGAACCAAAATAAAAAGCTCACGTAGACTTGAATTTATTTTCATTAAACTTGTGTACTTGCATGCTTGCACCAACTTGTGAAGTATGTTGGTTGCTTTATTGATTTACAGTACATTCCAGGTTTGAAGCTTCAGAATCACACCTTCTCCAAACTGCTCAGGAATTACATCAGGGTTGTCATTCATATGAAAGGGAAGGGTTATTGTCAAGGCAAGACTTACTAATATGTATTCAAGTGAAAATGAATTTGTATTAGTAATCAGTATGGATTAAATGAAGTAAGACTGATCCAGGGTAGTAAATCTGCCAGATTTAAGTGAGTTTCATATGCAGTTAACATCATGTAAATTTCCTAAATGTGATTAACAGCCTCATGCATGTGAGACCGACCCATCAGCTACTGACAAAGCTTTCATCAGTGAATGAAAAAAAGAAAAAAAATAGGTCACAAATAAACAGATTTTCTTGAATTCTACCTCTAGGGTTTTGTTTTTGTGCTATAGATTTTTATTCTTTATATTTTTTCTCTTATTTTAGAGCTTAAGGTGTAATGCTTTTAAGGGTGGCTATATTATGCAGTGGAAACAGAATGACTTTTCAACTTGGTAGCTCCCATACAAGGCAGCAGTATATTTTCTATTTGGGGTACTTCATTGACAGCTTATTAAAATATGCTGTCTCTTATGTATATTAATTGTGGAGTCCACAAATCCTGAAAAGAAATCAATCTCTAATCAATTACTTGTTTGCAATATAATTATTATTGACTAAAGGCCTGGTGCACAAAATTCCTTCACAGGTAGGGTCTCTAGGCCTGACCAGCAATCAGGGCCAATCTGTGGGGTGACTGGAGGGGCATTCAGGGGGGCCCCCACCTTGGCTGGCCTGGGCCCTGTGGGCTGGGGGCAGCTCCTGCATTGAGCGTCTGCCCCCTGGTGGTCAATGCACATCATAGCGACCAGTTGTTCCGCCAGTCATTCCACCTTCGATTAGACTTTTATTATATAGGATTTTTTTAGAGAGGATGGGAGAGGGAGAGAAAGAGAGAGAAACATTGATCTGAGAAAGAGAAACATTGATCAATTGCCTCCTGATTGGAGATCAAAACCTAAACCTAGGCATATGCCCTGATCAGGAATTGAACTGACGACCTTTCAGTGTATGGGAAAATGCTCTGCCAACTGAGCCATACCAACCAGGGCTGCAATAGAATTTTAAGATGCTGAGTATTTTTCTCTGTCATCACCACATGTGTACTAATTTCCTATAAAGTATTACAGGACTCAGGGGCCTTGGATTATTTGATGGGTTTGGGGTTTGTTTTTTTTTGTTTGTTTGTTTTTTTTACTTGTTAGTTTGTATATACCTTTGGAGGGAAAGGGTAGAGTGCAGATTTTGGTGAGTTCTTTAGGGATGATTAGAATTCAGATACTTATGTCTAAATGTCACTGCTTGTTGACTAATATTAAATAAGTGAGTGGTCTCAGTACTGCCTCCCAGGGTCCTCCCTGGGCCCAGGGAGTTGATATCTGAGAGTAGAGCAAGGATAAATACTACAGGAGGTCAGAGTTCCCTAGAGTGCAGGCCTGCAGAGGGCTGAGGCAGAGCCCTAAATTATTAAAGTGCCTCTTTTCTGTCTAGCATGATATATATTCCAAAACTCTTTCACATGTTTTTCTCATGCGTGCTTCACCACCTGACTGTAGGCAACTGATGGTCTCAGTGGACAGTGACACTGGGTAGCATGCAGCATGAGGAAGGAGTGAACGTGTGTGATGCAAATCAGACCCCACCCTGAACCGAGCAGACCCAGCACTTGTTCTGGTTTCCAGGGTCTCTGAAGGTCTCAAACACTTCAGCACCTTCCCTTTGAAGGAAACTTTCTACATGACCTCTAAAAAATTGGATTCTTTTTTATTTTCTACTAGAGGCCTGGTACACAAAAATTTGTGCATTCGGGGAGAGGGCCCCTCAGCCCAGCCTGTGCCCTCTCATAGTCAGGGACCCCTTAGGGGATGTCTACCTGCTGGCTTAGGCCTGCTCCCTGGGGGATCAGGCCTAAACTGGCAGTCAGACATCCCTCTGGCAGCCTGGGAGCCCTCAGGGGATGTCCACTTACCAGTAGGGAGAAAGCCTAAGCTGCAGTCAGACATCCTTAGCGCTGCTGAGGAGGTGGGAGAGGCTCCCGCCACCACCACTGTGCTGGCAGCCATCAGCCTGGCTTGTGGCTGAGCAGAGCTCTGCCTGTGGGAGCGCACTGACCACCAGGGGGCAGCTCCTGCATTGAGCATCTGCCCCCCGGTGGTCAGTGTGTGTCATAGTGACCAGTCATTCCCAGTCATTCTGCTGTTAGGGTCAATTTGCATATTACCCTTTTATTATATAGGATAGAGGCCTGGTGCATGGGTGAGGGCCAGCTGGTTTGCCCTGAAGGATGTGCTGGATCAGGGCGGGGGTCCCGCTGGGGTGACTGGCCAGCCTGGGTGAGGGGCTGAGGCCGTTTTCAGACTGGCCACACCTCCTTTAGGGTGAGGGTCCCCACTGGGGTGCCTGGCCAGCCTGGGTGAGAGGCTGATGGCTGTTTGGAGGCTGGCCAAGCCCCCCAGCAGGGACCCTCACCCCATGGGGGTGTGGCCAGCCTGGGTGAGGGGCTGATGGCCATTTTCAGGCTGGCCACACCCCCAGCGATCCAAGCTCCCAGCCTCTCCATTTTTTTTCTTTCTTTTTTTTTTTTATTTTTTTTCGGCGGGCTGGAAGCAGGTATCTGGGATTTATTTATCTTCTATAATTGAAACTTTGTAGCCTTGAGCAGAGCCCAGGGCCAGCCAGGACAGGTGGGAAGTTTGGCTTCCTCCATTGCCGGGGGCAACCTAAACCTCCTGCTGGCTCCAGCTCCGTGGCTAATGCCATCTTAGTTGGGTTAATTTGCAAACTCACTCCTGATTGGCTGGTGGGTGTGGCTTGTGGGTGTAGCGGAGTGGCAGAGTGATGGTTAATTTTCATGTTTCTCTTTTTTAGTGTAGATTTGAAAGTAAGCTTCAGAGCAGTAGGACCATTTATATACAAATTCTTCATCGCTACATTCCAAGTGTTTAATATATTTGGATGCTGTGGATGCCTAATTCTTATTTAACCCTCTTAAAAACAATACCACATGCAATTTCAAACTTTTTATCAAGATCAGGTGTTATAGAGCCAAATATATTACTATTATGTAGATTAAGCTGTTCCCATTCCAGTAAAGAAAGCAGAGGAAAAGAGGGAAAGAATCTCATTTACAGAGCACCTACCATATGCCAGCTACTCTGCTAGATCCTTTCTGTGTGTGTGTGTTCCACCAATCCTTCCAAAAAGTATATGAAGTGAGGAGGATAAGCTCCACTTTAGAAATGAAATAAATCAAGTGCCAGAGGTATTAAGTAGCTTATCCAAGTCTCTGAGCTAAAAGTGGTGACACCAATACTTACATGTTTGACTATGAAACTTTTCTCTCTACCAGTCTGCCTTCCCATAAATTTGTGTCTATAGAAAAAAATGATCCCCAGAAAAGGAACATGACTATATATAAGAATATCATGTTCTAATATCAAGACCCTAAAGCTTCTAAAGTGTAGAGAGTATCCACATTTTTAATCCAATGCATTAATTAACTGTGCTGCAAAGATGAGGTATTCCATTCTTCCTAGAAAGGTGGTTAATGCACAGTCTCCCACTTCCTGGACTCTGGTCAGTAATTGTCCCAAACTCCTCCAGCACCCTGACCTTACACCTCTGCTCCAAACATTTCTTGGTTCTGATCTTCTTTGTCCTCTTGCTCTTTGGTTCATTCTCCTATCCTCTGATAGTAGCCTCAAGTCAATACCCCCCCCCCTTTTTTTAGAAGAAAACTGTGAAAGGCACTCCTATTCCTGGAATCCAGGTTACAATTTATTGAACTAATGTGTGCATTTGCTTTTTAATGTTAGGGTCTTTATATTCCCTAGAAATCTCCATACTGTTTTTAGCCTTCATTTTAAAATTTGATTTCCTTAAGTTTAATTAAGGCTCCCTTTACATCATCTTAGATAAACATATAACTATCATGCTTTCTGCAACATAAATTTCAAAAATAATAATTATTTGAGCTACATTCTTTTTGGATTACATGAACCAATATACTTTGGGAATAGCAATCTCTCCAACAAAGGAATTGGTGTGCTTAAAGATAGTAAGATTCTTCCAATGAAATACTTTCTAGTGAAAATGTTGGAGTGCCCATGTACTCCATTTCAAATTACTAATTGGAGATATTTGTTTTAAGAATCTGGACACATTGCACATGATGTCATGTTATGCAGTTGCTCTTTGCATAAGTGAACCTTTACAAAGCACAAATGAAGACAAAATATCAAGCTTTTGTAAAGCTATTAAACAATAGCCTATTAGTTGTCTTGGCCCTGAAGGAGTTTTACCTAATGTTTTATTTCTTACAAATCTGTACCTACTATTATTCTATGTGCTCCCATTTCAGAAGATAGATAATGAAAGAATAATGGAATAATTTCTTGCCAAGCAAGACACTCCATCTGCTTTTATTTGTTACTTTTTCCCAACTCATCTCCCACATTCCCCAAATGCTTCCTCTAATGCAATAATTTGCCTTTAACACAGACCTATGATTTTAATCAGCCCATCTGCATGGCTCTGTCTGGGGGAAGGGATTGAGGAATTAGCATTTGTCCATTTCATATTCTGAATGTAAGGGCACTCAAAGTACACAGTTGCCTTATGAGACTCAGAATTAGCAATTGTAGACACCATCCAACAGTCTGCAATCCTCATCCACTTTTTATTTTGCTCAGTCAGGGGTTGTTCTAAATATTAAGCAAAGGATTGTGTATCATCTTGGGAAGAGAGATAATTCTTACAACTCACTGTCTGTATTGGACACCACTCAGATTCAATAGTGACTGGTCCCCTAGCTATAAAAGGAATCCAAAATCATGAGTAAATGTGACAGCACTCTAGTGATTAGTTGAAACCAGACCCACTAGGTACAGATTGTCATTGTAGCTATTCAACCAACAGTTGGTAAAATGAGTGAGATTTAAATAGGAGTAAACATGGAAACTGTTAACTGTTAACAGATCTTAACCCATAAGATCTTATGGGTTAGAAGGGAAATTAATGAGTGGGAGAAATGAAATATGAAAAGAAATTGACTGATATCACTAAGCACTTATGGCATATGCAATACATTTGAATTACTGAAATTATAAAAACTGCAAAAAATATAATTGCAAATAAAACAACTGCATATATTAAACATTATAGCTAAGACTTCAAAGAGATGACTCCCACTCTCCTCTTATCTCTAATTCCCCTACCCAAAGAGGACATTTTAATACCTCATTAGATAAAACGTGATGTCACAGAGTGATAGTTGCCAGGGAGCTCTAATTTGAAATTGCCAATATTATATACCTTAAGATTCTCAACTGTAAGGCAGCATTAAAACCCTTCTTCCTGAATTTCCTTAATAAAAAACACAGCTGTGAGCATTCACTCAAATATGTACTTATCGTGTTTTATTCCGATGAGTAATCACTTCCAGATTCAGCCTGGCATTTGGAACTTTGTTTCTAAATGGAAGACTTTAGAATGAACAAAGCCACCTTTCCTCATTAGAAACAAATCCAAAGTCATGGTGAATTTGAACAAACTATGCTGAAGCTAACAAAAAAAGCTAGTTAGGAAGCATGTACACGTGTTTGGAAATTATAATTTGGACCTGATACTCTTCTATTTGTTCACAAAAGTAACTAAAAGCCTCGACACAAACCTACCATATCCATCCCAGAAATGTTCTTCACATCTGTCTCTATGTCATGCCAATCGGAAAGATGTCAGCTTTAGAAAAATTTAGAATCTCCCAAAAAGCAGGGATAAAGAACAGGCATCCCAACATAAACTAGTATACTAATGACTTAAAACTTGAAAATAAAAGTACCTAAGATACTTAAAAATAAGAAATATCTAATTTTACTTTTTGTTAGGGAAAGATGAGGGAAGCTGTATATTCCTGAAATGTGAATGAATTAAGGTTTTAGTGAATCGCCATACCTTTTCTTTCTTGTAAGAACATCACATTTGACGTTCTGCTCCTCTTTTGAGTTCTTAGTATCAAAATTTTCCCCAGTATAGGTGAAATTCTATTTATGAAGGAAGATTGGTATTCTACAAAATGGAGATAAGAAAATGGGAAAGCATTGAACGAAAATGCCAACTAATGTTCAAAGCTGTGATGCAAGACAAAGTGGATTGGCAACTTGGTTTGCCTCTTACCAACTACATCAAATGATTGTGATGATACATACCTCTTAGTGTTATGAAGAATAAATGAAATATCTATGTGAAATGCTTAGCACAGTGCTCACCACACATTCTTTTGGCTCCCACATACCAACCCATTCTCATTCCAGCTCTCCCTTTCTGCTTTCAAATGCCAAAATGTCTTAGACTATAGTCTCATAACTAAAAACAAATTGGAGAAGTTATTATTTCTGAATTTATTTCAAGACATAAGTCTGATCCATACCTTCACACACTAGAGCAAGGCAGATGTTTCATTCGTTTTTCTTAGAAATATAGATACAAAGGGTGGGGTGCGGTGAGGGATGAAATGGGTATCATATTCATTGTTCAACCTTGTAAGTAATCACCTGGCTCATCCAGTGATTTCTCTGATGTTCACACCTAGTTCTAGAAACCTCACATTGTATATTCAGTAAGCACAATTTTCTTTCTAATTTCCCCTAAAAGTTAAAAAAAAAGTACAAGATTCTAGTATATGAAAGAGGAAATAATCTAGGAAAGGTGAGAGTAAAGTGGAGGTGCTCTGTCATCTGGCAATCGGATTATTGTAACAACCAACCCTAAAGTCAAATTTGTCTGTTACAGTTCTATTAAAATTGCTAACACTTAGTAAACCTGAACTCTTCATAAGAACCCTAAACCTCCTTTTTGTTTATTATTTGTGTCTGCCAATCTTGTTTTAAATATTTATTTTAATCATTTTAATAGAGGATAACTATGAAATTCACAAGACAGAAAGGAAGTCTTCTTCCTACCTCTTGTACTAAAGGTAACCATTATTGCCAAGAATCTACAATATTTTTTCAGACTAATACTATGCACACAAAAAGGCACAAATATAAACATCAATGTGAGCATGAGATAAACATTGTTCTGCACCTAAACCTTGTAATTTTTATTTAACAATATACCTTGTAGCTTGCTCCAAATTAGTCGTAGAGAGATGCCTCATACTTTATCAAGGCTGCATAGTATTCCATTGTATGGATGCAACAACCTTTTTTTTAAACCTAGTTCTCTATTTATAATCATTAAAGTCATATCCTAATATATAAAAGGCCAGGGTTGTAACAACTGATCACAACCCGGAAGTCCTTCAGTCAGTGCTGGGTTGCCTGGTGACCCAGCACTGACTTTCCAGGGGGATGATACCCAGAGAGAGAGGCAGGGTCTGATCCACAGCCTCAGTGGCAGCTATTGATAAGTACTTGCCTCTCTATTTCTCTTCCTCTTTCTTTCTGAGCTTGGCCAGCAGCCAGGCTTTTCTTTCTCTCGTGGCCTCCACCTGTAGGCTGCTGTTCAGCCCCACCTCTTTAATCAGGTTCAGAGATAGGCTCAGAGATGCTGACTGGCATAGGAACCGACCAATCATAACCAAATGTGAGTGCTGTGAAGAACCAGTGGTTGCCTAGGAGGTGAAGTGGAGCTTCTGAAGCTGACTGGCATTGAAACTGACCAATCAGAACCAAATCTGGGTGCTGTGGGGAGCCAATGGCTGCTTAGGAGGTGGAGCTTTGGATGCTGGCATAGAAACCGACCAATCAGAACCAAATTGGCCAGCAGAGGAGGGCAGTTGGGGGCAAGATCAGGCCAGCAAGAGAGGGCAGTTGGGGGCAACCAGGCTGGCAAGGGAGGGCAGTGCAGTTAGGGGTGATCAGGCAGGCAGGCAGAGGCAGTTAGGGGCAACCAGGCTGGCAGGGGAGGTCAGTTAAGGGTCATCTGGCTGATAGGCAGAGTGGTTAGGGGCAATCAGGCAGGCAGGCAGGTGAGCAGTTAGGAGCCAACAGTTCCAGATTGCAAGAAGGATGTCCGACTGCCAGTTTAGGCCCGATCCCTGGCCTATGGGATCGGGCCTAAACCGGCAGTTGGACATCCCCCAAAGGGTCCCCAATTGGAGAGGGTGCAGGCTGGGCTGAGAGAACCCCCCCTCCATGCATTAATTTTTTGCACTGGGCCTCTAGGTTCTATCATAATCATCATCATCATTAATTATTACAGAAACTATTTGAGGGGCTATATTTGTGTCTAACTCATTGAACATTTGAATATAACTGTAAGACAAATTTACAGAAATTAAATTAGTGGTTCAAAGACAATGGAAATTTTTTTTGAAAGGTAGATACTTACCAAATTACTTCCACAAAGGCTTTGTCAGTTATACCATCAGAAATACAGGAAAGTTTCTATTTCCCTATATCTTATCAACATTGTTTATAGGTTGTTTTGATTTTTGTTAATCTATGAAAATAATCTCTCAGTGTAATGTTTGCTTGCTTGGTATCTTTTTGTATGTTTCTATTCCCTTGTATGTGCTTTCTTTTACATCCATTGCTCATGTTTCTATTGGCTTGTTAGTGTTTATATTGATTTATATCTTTTTATATTAAAAATAATAACTTCATCATATGAATTACAACTATCTTTTAAGACTTTGCTATTAACCTTTAGTATTTGATACTTTTGACCACATAGAAAATGTTTTTATTTTTATGTACCTAAGTTTTTTATTTTCACCTTCTACATCTTCTGGACTTTGTGTCACATTGGTAATACCTTTCCTACTCTGAGATTATTAGTTTTTTTTAGTAGTATTTTAAGTTTTTTAATATTTAAAAAAGTTGACTTTTCTACTATGTATATTTGTGTAAAGAGTGAGGTAGAGGTGTCATATTTTCAAAATATATATCCATTTTTATTTAATAAAGGTTACATCTTTTACCACTGATTTAAAATACTGTTTTTTATCATATATTAAATCCTTGTATGTATTGGGCTTATTCCTAAATATCTACTCTGTTCCAATTGTCTGTCTGACTATTCAAGTACTAGAATCACCAGTTTTTATTATTGTAGCTTTATAATATACTAGAGGCCCAGTGCACGAATTCATGCACCAGTGGGGACCCTCGGCCAGGCATGCGGGATCGGGCCAAAACTGGCTCTCCAAAACCCCCAAGGGGTCCCGGATTGTGAAAGGGTGCAGGCCAGGCCAAGGGACTCCACGGGGCATGATCAGGGCCAGGGAGAGATGCAGGAGGTTGGCACGCCGACGAGGGACCCCGGGAGGATTCCAAGGCGTAACCAGCCCATCTCGCTCAGTCCCAATCAGCCAGACCCCTGCAGCAGGCTAACCTAACAGTTGGAGGGTCTGCCTCCTGGTGGTCAGTGCATGTCATAGCAACCACTTGACTGACTGCCCCCTGGTGGTCAGTGCACATCATAGTGAGCGGTTGAGTGGCCTTAGCATATCATTAGCATATTACGCTTTGGTTGAATGGCCGACCGGTGGAACAGACACCTAGCATATTGGGCTTTTATTATATAGGATTTTAGTAAGTAATAAGGTAGTCTACTCCCTATTTCTCTGTTCAATTTCCCAAGAAGTTGTGCTTTTCATTTAACTGTATGCATTCTGAAATAACTTTGTCTTGATATTTTAATAAAACCACATGAAATGTACAAATTAATGTAGAAAATTCTTAAATCTTTATAATGCCATGTCCTGAATCCAAGAACATTACATGCTTTTATATTCATTCAAGTTTTCTTTTGAGTTTTTTACTAATGTTTAAAAATTTCCTTTATGTGTATTATGCACATCTTATTAATTTTATTCCTAGGTATGTTCTCAATTTGGGGGTGTGTCTATAAATAGAGATTTTAATTATATCATACTTTTATATTTATTGTTGGTTGTATGTATGAAGACTATTCATTTCTGTATATTAATTTTTCACCATTTTATTGAATATCATATTGTTTGTGTTAGTTTGTCAGCTGATTTCTTGTGGTAAGTAAGTAATATACCAAAAGTAAATATGTCTTCTTAATTTGCTTATTAGTTTCTATTAATCAGAATATGGTAGGTTATGAAGCAATTCTTACCATCCCCAAATTCTTAGAGGTTTAGCACAAGTTTATTTCGTATCCAACCAAAGTGTGCTGTGGGTCCAGGTAATTCTCCAGGACAGCAATCCTCTATGTGTTGGCTTGGCATTCCAGTTGGCATGAAACGTATAGCACCTTCATATTAACACATGATTCCATGGAGACTATGCAGCTGAAGAGATGGACAACAGGCTGGGTATCAGCAGTCAAACCCAGTAGGCGATGTGTCACTTCTGAGTACATTTCATTGCTCAAAGCAAGTGACAGGCTACACTCAAATCTAAGGGACAGGGAAGGGTTACCTTACTTCACACCTGGAAGTGGAGGCAATTAGGATACAATGCAAGGCCCCTTCTCCCTTAATTCTGTTGTCCATCTTAACAAATTTTCCAGTTGTCCTCAGCAGAATTAGGTCCTTAATGTATTTGTCATCCTATAAGTAAAACATTTACATGTGAATGTTTCAAAATTTTACTTCAAATCTTGCTGAAAGGAATTCTTATTAAAGTTTAAATGTACCTGAGGAATGATTCCAAGCCCATCTCCCTTTCTCTGTGGAAGGTCCCATGTATCAGTCTACCTGTGTTTCTTCCAGGGTCTCTCCCACATTCTGATCTTATCCCACTGTAAGGTTTGCCTCCTTGACTTTTTCTTCCATGTTTTATCCCTTTAATTCTAGATAAAGTCTCTTCCCCAGGGAGGCAGGGGTAATGAGGGGAGAGATTCTATTATTTTACGTACTGTGCATTAGATAAAATCTTTTGTATAAAATGTGTGTAGGAAGGAAATGTATGTGTGTATACATACATGTATATTTGCCTTCTCTATCTGTTCTCCTCAGAATCCACAACATAAAAAATAAACATATTCAAGTGTCTCTAAACTATTAGCAAAATAAATAATGTTGGCATAGGAGAGGAGTGATATTACATGCGTATGAAAAGATTTTTAGGCATTTTCTTTAATTTCTATCTATAAACAAGGTATTCACTTGATTGGTAAATAGATACTATCAGTAGGACCTTTAGGTTCTTTCTTTTCAGTGGTTGGCATGGTGACTATCTGTCATAATAAGAGTGTAATATGCTAATTAGACTGGATGTCCTTCTGGATGACCTTCCAGACAAAGCCGGGTCAGCGAGGGAAGCCTAGGTCCCGGGTGCCAGAGGGAAGCCAGTGCCGGCAGCGAGGTGAAGGAAGGCCTACTCTTGCATGAATTTCGTACATCGGGCCTCTAGTCATAATATAATTTCTGACAACTAATTTTTTTAAGAATGCCTATTATCTATTAGAGAAACTCCTTTTTTGTCATACCCATTTGGGTCTATCTAAACAGAAATGTATGTGACAAACATCCTAAAGACAAGGTTATTGGGCAAAAATTGTTTTTTACATAAGCAATATATCAGAGAACCTAAAGGAATACAATTTTAACACTTCTAAAATACTATCTTAATGACCAATTAGTCAAAGTTTATATTTGCATTATTTCCTTCTGATCAATAACATATTCACAAGAAAATATCTTTTTTAAATCTCTACATGATCAAAACAATATATAATTGCTACTTTACTTGACTTCCTTTGGAACAGAGCTAATATTTGGCTTTTCAACCTGTAATAAATACTTTCCTCTCTATTCTCTTCTGATTGTGTGATAATTAACACCAAGGAAGGACAAGTTTAACTATATATGACAGATATTTATTTAAAATACCTTCTGCTGCATATATTAACATTTTTCTTTCTTCTTTTTAAAGTAGCCTTGAGTTCAACAATAAAATGAGATTCACATTTCTGTTATGTTAATAGCCCCATGCCAGGGCAGAATATATTATATCAGAGGAAGTCAGTGAGAAGCATCACAATAGTGTGTTTACTGCATTGGGCAATTTAAGTAGAGAAGATGCTATGGAAATATGGCATCCTCAATCTCCCCTGCTGTCACCAGGTTCAAATGTGGAAGTTATATCCAAGCCAACTAACAGTAATCCATTAGATCAGTGCTCAATATTCAGTTTGTTTCTAATTTCTGAATTAGAAATTAGAAATGCCCACCTCTTGAGAATCTCCACCCTAATATCATTGGGCTCAATAATTTAAGTATGTCTATTGTCAAAAAGACCTTCCATGTGAAGTTAATCTGTACAAAAGATGATGGGGAGTGTCTCACCAAATTCTGGAAACCTAGACTTATGAAACACATGCATGCTTCACAGTGAAATTATTAGGATAAAGAAAAACAAGTGTTGTTTGCATGTTAGGATATATGTTTTAAAATGTATCTCTTCCTAGGGAAAATATATAGGTGGAACACTCCATCAATTCTACAAGCAAAAAATGTTCAAGGTGATATCATGATGAATGTATGAATGAGGGAACTGGGGTTCAGAGAGTTCTGATAGCCACATGGCTTGTAGGCAGTGGCACATCAATTGGAGCCCACTGCCCTCACCCACCCACACCCATTTTTTCCCATTCTACCTCATGAGTGAACAACCCCTGGTAAGTTATTATAGGAAAACTACAGGTGTTGGAGTAAAGCCTGTATCCTGTAGGGATTTACTGTGCCCACTCACAACATACTGTGGTGTCCAAAAAGCCAGGCACAGCGACAGGAAGATAATTTATTTTTTTGTTTTGTTTCAGCACTAGGTTTGGGACTAGAACCTGAGTTTTCTCAGATCCCAGACCAGAGCAGTTTCCCCAGCACTGGATAGTCTTCCTTTCCACACAGAAAGAGTACATCCCACAGCCATTGCCTTTGAGCTTGTTTTTTCTCAGAGCAGGGAAACATTCTGGACAGCATTGGCTCTGATAAGAGGTGGTCAGAGAAGAACCTGGTTCCATCATTCAAAAGTTAGAGAACATAGTGTTTTCAGAACTCTGACGCATCATCATCTCAATACCGCAAAGCAGGAAACTCCCAGCAAATGTAACTGTGGGAAAACCACTCTATTTCAGTGGGCCTGTGATCACAGCAGCTATGTGAAACAATCTGATTTCACCTCTCAAATCAATAGTGAGCCTCAAATGACTTGAACTTGTCCTAGGATCTCTGCTCTGCTCACATTAACTTGAATAGAACATTGTTGGCCCCTTTTGGTCCTTTGCATCAAATCTTCATGGTTGCAGCTGCACTAAATTCCACATCCTGAATAGGTTTAAGTAGACTTTCTGATGTCCTAAAAAGAAGCATCTTATTTACAAGGTTCAATAATAATTAACAATTATACTTATTTTTTTAAAAAAGAAAAGAACAATCATAAGGTTATTATTTACTAGAGGCCCAGTGCATGAAATTTGTATGGGGGGGGGGGGCCCTCAGTCCGGCTTGCACCCTCTTGCAATCCAGGACCACTGGCTCCTAACCACTCTCCTGCCTGCCTGTCTGATTGCTCCTAACCACTCTACCTGCCTGCCTAATTGCCCCTAACCATTCTGCCTGCCTGCCTGATCACCACTAACCACATTGCCTGCCTGCCTGATCGCCACTAACCACTCTGCCTGCCTGCCTGATCATCTCTAACCACCTCTGCCTTGGCCCCTGCTGCTGCAGCTTCACCTGAAAAGACATCCAGAATGACGTCCAGAAGGTCATTTAGCTGTCTGGTCTAATTAGCATAGTATTCTTTTATTATTATAGATGGTTTCCCCTTTAGTTCAGTTGTTGAATAGTTCATAAAAAAAGAGAATCTTGAGAAATATTTTGTTTAATTAAGGGCACTAACAAGGATAAAGTGAAGTATCTTTAAATATTGTAAGCAGTGTTGCCAGCGTCTTTCTGGTACATAGAATATAACACCTACTGAGCTGTTTGGTTGTTTGTTTTTTTTTTTCACTTATATAAATTAATGCAACCAGATAAGCATCATTGACACTTATTACTAAAGGGCCTCAACTTATATAAATGGATCCTTTCAGCTTGTGTATCCTCTGCTGCAAGCCTATAGTTAATTTTACCATCAAAGGCTCCATTCATTAATTAATACCTTCCTGAACCCATTGATTCACTCATCCGTCCATCCATTCATTCAGTCATCAATGAGGGAGAAATTGGCACATAAAAAGAGCTTGGAACTGTGAAATAATCTGTATAATATCTACTGGAAGGTCATGAATATCATGAATAAGGTTAATTTCAGATTCTCTGTTTGAGACATGAATGGAAAGAAACATAGCATTTGCTCCTCTAAGATTAGACTTTTTTTCCTAAAAATTTTAATTTAAAATTGTTAATTAAAATATAGCAGACATATAACATTTTATTAGTTTCAGATAATTTGATATTTGTATATATTATGAAATGATCACCACAATAAGTTTGGTTAAACCCTTATCATATATAGTTACAATATTTTCTTAAGTGAATTTTTAATCAACTTAATATCATATAATCTCACTCATTTGTGGATAATAATGAGCAACATAAACTGATGAACAAAAACAGATCCAGAGACAGAAGCATCTATCAGATGCTCAAACCTCAGAGGGAAGGTAGGGAAGGCTGAGGGTAAGGAGGAGAGATCAACCAAAGGACTTATATGTATTTATATAAGCATAACCAATGGTCACAGACACCAGGGGGTGAGGGAATGAACGGGTTTGGGGGGGTGGGCAATGGGAGGATAAGGACACATATGTAATACCTTAATCAATAAAGAAAAAAATATCATTTTTAATTGAATTTATTGGGGTGACATTGGTTAATGAAATTATACAGGTTTCAGGTATACAATTCTGTGATACATCATATGTATATTGTGTGTTTACCACTCCAAGTCAAGTCTCCTTCCATCACCATTTATTCCCCCCTTTTCTTTCTTCTACTCCCCACATCCCCTCCCTCTGATAATGACTATACTGCTGTCTGTGTCCATGAGTATTTTTTTTAATTCTTTATTGTGTAAAGTACTACATACATTATTACATATGTCTCCTTTTTCCCCCATTGACTTCTCCCCAGCCACACCCATCCCCCAGTGCATGCCCTCACCACCCTAGTGTCTGTGTCCATTGGTGAGGCTTATATGCATGCACACAAGTCCTTTAGTTGATCTTTTACCGGCCCCTCACCCCTGTCTTCCCTTTGACATTTGATGGTCTGTTCAATGCTCCTAGATCTATTTTTGTTCATCAGCTAATGTTTTGCATTATATTACACAAATGAGTGAGATCCTGTGATATTTATCTTTCTCCTACTGGCTTATTTCGCTTAACATAATGCAATCCAGTTCCATCCATGCTGTTGCAAATGGTAAGAGTTCTTTCTTTTTATAGCAGCGTAGTATTCCATTGTGTAGATGTACCACCATTTTTTAATGCATTCATCTGCTGATGGGCGCTTAGGCTGTTTCCAAATCTTAGCTAATGTATATTGTGCTGCTATGAACATAGGGGTGCATATTTCCTTTCTGATTGGTGTTTCTGGTTTCTTGGGATATAGTCCTAAAAGTGGGATTACTGGGTCAAATGGGAGTTCCATTTTAGTTTTTTTAGGAAACTCCATGTTGTTTTCCACAGTGGCTGCACCAGTCTGCATTCCCACCAGTAGTACACGAAGTTTCCCTTTTCTCCACATCCTCGTCAGCACTTGTCATTTGTCCATTTGTTGTTGTTTGATAACCATTCTGTCTGGTGTGAGATGTTATCTCATTGTTGTTTTGATTTGTGTCTCCCGGGTGATTAGTGACTTTGAGCATGTTTTCATATGTCTCTTGGCCTTCTGTATGTTTACTTTCCAAAACTGTCCTTTTAAGTCCTTTTCCCATTTTTGATTGGATTGTTTATCTTCCTTTTGTTAAGTTGTATGAGTTCCCTATAAATTTTGGAGATTAGCCCCTTATCTGATATAACATTGGCAAATATGCTCTCCCATGCAGTGAGCTTTCTTGTTGTTTTGTTGATGGTTTCTGTTGCTGTGCAGAAGCTTTTTATTTTGATGCAGTCCCATTTGTTTATTTTCTCCTTAATTTCCATTGTCCTGGGAGCTGTATCAGTAAAGATATATTGCTACAACATATGTCTGATATTTTTCTTCCTATGGATTCTTCTTAGATTTTTATGGATTCCCATCTAACATTTTTAAGTCTTTTATCCATTTTGAGTTTATTTTTGTGTATGGTGTAAGTTGGTGGTCTTGACTCCATTGTATGCTATTGCCTCCTTTGTCAAATATTATTGAAAATAATGGCTTGGGTCGATTTATGGGTTCTGTTATGTTCCATTGATCTATATGCCTGTTCTTGTGCCAATACCAGGCTGTTCTGAATACAGTGGATTTGTGGTATAACTTGAGATATGGTATGGTGATTCCTCCAACTTTGTTCTTTCTCAACTTTGCTGCTGCTATTTATAATATTAATTATAGTCACCATGCTGTACATTACATTCCCAGGATTTATTTATTTTATAATGGGAAATTTCTACATTTTGACCACTTTCACCCCCACCCCCACCCTACCTCTGGCAACCACCAATCCATTCTCTGTATCTATGAGTGAGGTGTGTGGTTTTTTTAATTCCACATATAAGTGAGCTCCCATGGTATTTGTCTTATTTCACTTAGAATAATGCCCTCAAGGTCCATCTATGTTGTTACAAATGGCAGGATTTCCTTCTTTTCATCGCTGAAAAAAAATACCACTGTGTACATGTACCACATTTTTTTTATCCATTCATCCATCGATGAACTCTTAGGTTGCATCCATGTCTTGGCTATTGTAAATAATGCTGAGATGACCATGAAAGGTGCAAATATCTTTTCAAGTTAGGATTTGATTTTGTTTGTTTTTGCTAAAATCCAAAGAAAAACTTTTAATATCAGACTGGCTACCACTTTATGATCATAAAAAAGCTAAGATATAGCCTAGAAAAATGTGCAGTTGTTCTGGATTGTATGATTAACATGGGCATTGTGAAATTCTTCCTAAGTAATTGAATACTCTAAGTGTTTTGAGCATTTTCAATAGCTAATATTATTGTTAACCTGTGGCATATGGTGCTTCTAATTATGACAAAAGAAATATTTTCCAATCTAGACTATTCCAAAAATTGCACTATATCTTTTGAGAAAATTATCTCTTTGGATACTGGAATAGTTGTTGCAATTTATAGTACTTGTACCGTTTTGCAAATGTTCTTTTTTAAATTAAATATTTAATGAAAAACATGTTTGGTTTATTTTTAAATTTTGGAGGACATATCTACTCTCACAAATTATTGATGCAAATGAGTTTATTCTTTTATTTTTACTATTTCCACTTAGACTTTGTTTAAACTGTATTTGTAAAAGAGTTCACAATAAATAAATTTTAATTGTTCTGACAATATCTTTAAATTTTTTCAAAAATATTATTGGAATAATGAACGAGCTCAAGGCAGTCCCCAGTTGACATTTGATAATGTGTTTTCTTTAGTGTAGTTTCTTGTTGGGGCAGATAATTGCCAAGAGTTAAATTCCAAAAGTGAGGACTTCCCTGTTGTCTATACCAAGCAAATAAGATTCACTAGGGGCAGTAAATGAAAGTAAGACTGTGGGAGGAGATGTTATCAAGGCCAGACTCCTTTCTTATTATTCCTCCTATGTATGCCCTGCTTCAGCCACAGGAATAGCTTCCATTCCTGGAATAGGTCACAACTTCCTGTCTTTGTGCAAACTCTTCTTTCTACCTGCAACACCATCTTCCAATCCTGTCGATTAACAAAAGCTTGCTCATCAAGCAAGCTGCATTTCAAATGTTATCTCTTCCAAAAGACTTTCCTGATTCCTTAATTAATTATCCCTTCCAGACTCTCAGCATGCTATTTTCACCCTGATTTAACACTATTTTCATTATACATTTATTTTCCTTTATTTGTGACATTATTTATATATGTCTCTCCAATGTGATCTTAAATATGCTAAAAATAAAAACCTTATTCTCTCTTTGTATCATTGTGCCCCTAAACAATGTTTTGACCATATTAGGTGTTCAGTAAACGATTGGCTTCAATCATTTGTGCAGTTATGTGAAGACATTATTTCTCCCCTTTATGTCTTTGTCCATGCTGTTGTTCCTTCTGCCTGGGATACCTTCTTTCAAGCCCTACACCCTTCTCTACCTAACTCTCACTCAGGACCTCCCGGATTATCATGCCCCTGTATTAACCTTTTTGGATTTTTACCTTCTCCTGCACTGTCAGGAAAGATCTGAGTCTTTCTTCTACACTTCCATAGAAATCTATGATTCCTCAATCATATCAGGAAATGCCTGATTTAAAAAGTGGCTTTTTAAATGGCTTATTTAAAAAGTGGTCTTAGTCAATAATCTTGTGATTTCCTTGCAAACAGAAATCATTTCTAGCATGTTTGAATTTTTAAGCCCAGCATAGTAGGCACTCAATAAATATTTGCTAAATGAAATAGATGGATGGATGGACCCAGTTGTGGCAGTGGGTGGCACACCTCACAGACTTCTTTGTTTTCTTCCATACTTTCCTTAACACTCAATTCTACCTACTTGGCTTTAAGGAACAGAGAGATTCTAATGGCTAGAAGTCAATTATATGAGTACTAGGGGCCCAGTGCACAAATTTGTGCACCTTGAAAGGAACTGTGGGCTATGAGGCTGCAGTGGGCACAGGGGCAGGTCTTGGCCCATCCTCCATGCCCCTGCTTGACCCCTCCCACCGTGGCCCCTGGTCCCCTCTCTTCTGGCAGCCCTACTCCTGCCACCCCTGCTCCCACCCACTGACAGACTAGTCCCTTTCACACCCGTTGATGGCACAGAGCGATGAGGGCTGGTGCCATCAGCAGGTGCGAGGGGCAGCTGCTGCCCCAATCACATCTCAGGAGCAGGGGGAGGTGCAGAAGCCCCCAGGGGTGATTGGGGCCGGCAGCCGTTGCTTGCACCTGCTGAAAGTGCCGAGTGATCGATACCAGTGCTGGCAGCAGGTACAAGTGGGGCCATCACCGGCAGCAGGTGAGAGAGATGGCTGCCAGCCCTGATCGGCCCTCAGGAGCAGGGAGAGCTGGAGAAGACAGTGACTGGCACCCCGCTTTGGTCTGGTGCCCCCACTCACGTGCTCCACCATACCGCCATGGCCAACGCCCGCCATGTTCTGCGTGCGCCCCCTAGTGGTCAGCACACATCATAGCCACTGTTTGTTCAGTTGTTCGGTTGTTCCGCCATTCAGTCTATTTGCATATTAGGGTTTTATGTATATGATATACCTTCATTAAGGAAAAAAGAAATGTTTTAAAATCTGACTGGCCCAGCTGATATGTCTCAGTGGTTGAGCACTGACCTATGAACCAAGAGGTCACGGTTTGATTCCCAGTCAGGGCACATGCCCAGGTTGCCGGCTTGATCGTCAGTGGGAGACATGCAGAAGGCAGTCAATCAATGATTATCTCTCATCATTGATGTTTCTATCTCTCTCTCCCTCCCCCTTCCTCTATGAAATAAATAAAAATATGTATGTTAAAAATATCTGACTGGAATATAAGCTACACTACATCAACCTTAATTATATGTTACTGGAAATCCTGGATAAATACAAAATTTTACCAATTTCTCATAGTCTGAGCTCATCAACAACAATAATATTTTCATTTGGAAGGCAGCAGGTAGTTGTATAAAAAATTACAGACTTTGTATACAGGCAAATCAAGTTTTAAGTTGTATACATTCACTTCCTAACAGACCTTAAGCAAGTTACTTAGTCTCAATTTATTCATCTGTACAATGGTAATAATGTAGTACTTTGTCATATTGTTCTTAGGAAGTAAACATATATGTCTATACTTGGCACAGTGTCTAGAACATGCTAAGTATTATTTTTCTTCTCAGTAGCAATAAAGTGTTAAAGAGTTTTAAAAACAGATATTTCATTATCTATGCTGTCTCACATTTCTCACCCAACTTTCTATTATCATTTTTAGATTGAAATGGGCTGAAATAAATATCAATATTAAACTCAATAAACCTCAGGCAGTATCAGGTCTCCCTCCTTGTTTTCCTGACATATCGTGCATTTTCTGCTGTTGTATCATTTTTCATGCTGTTTATTTTAATAAGCCTCCAAACCAGATCAAAACCCCTTGAGAAGAAGGACACAGCTTTTATTTCTGATTCCGAGTGCCTAGTAAAGGCCTGACAGTAAATGGTCAGTAAGTGATTGATTCACTCATTCATTTATTCAATAGCCAATCAAGATCATCCTAGAATAAAAAAAGAAAACAGGAATTCTGGTACACATAGACAGAAGAGCTGAAACAGGTGATTCCCTTTGCCTTGGAAAGGATATTCATAAGAGTCCCAGAATTGTCCACTTAAAAAAAAAAATTATCTGAGGCAAGTTTTCCTCCCTCTCACACCACTATTGCCCCATACCTTGCCACAATAGTGGCGGAGCAAAAAGGACTTTGGACAGGTCACACCAACTATCCTACTCTGAAACACTTCTCCAGGAAGGTCCCAAAGCCAAACTCAGATTACCTTAAAAACCTGCATTACCCTACAGACAGGAGAGTTGCATGGTTGTTGCATTAATAATGATGTCACAGCCAGACTAAGGATGTCTTTCTAGCAAAGAGCAAACGGGAAAATGAAACAACTAGGGAGAGAAAGTGTTTATTGAAATGCAAATGAATCCTTTGTGCAAGTGCCTTAGAGCTCCTCAAAAAGAAAATCTGTTAGGAGATAGCATTTGTGTTTCTCCCTCCCTTGCTTATCTCTACAGTGTTATAGGGAACAAATAATATGAAAATATATAAATTCTGGAGACAGAATATTTATTTTAAAAACGCATACTTCCTCTAAAATTAGCAATATATATATAGTAAAGGTTCCCAGAAGAGTAATTTAATGTTGGTTCAAAATCATTCTTTTTCCCAATGGGTCCTTGGACAGCAGGAGTGCAGGTAGAGCCGGCCCCTTCCCAGAAGCCATTGGTGGGAGTGCCTGTTGACATCCCCAGGCCTGTCAGGCCATCTGAACTCCGTGCTGTCACTCCGCATGGGTTGCTTCTCAGACAGCCTGGCAGCTTCTTCCCAGGCTCAGAGAGCAAGGACAGGCCTCATCTTCACTCTGGTAAACAGCAGTTGTGAGAATTGGAGCTGGCACAGCCCTTTGAGTTCTGCAGATGAGAAAGTTCTCTTGAAATGTAAAATATTAAAAACTGTTTTAAGATCATGAGGTGACAGTCACTGGGAGGCTGATGGGGCCAGCAGAAGAGATGTGTGTTTCTTCATCCCGGTCCAGTGAGACCTTTTCAGGCTCATATTTCTGACAATTATTTAATTTTTGTCAATGTGAGTTTTGGAGAAGTTGGAGCACAGAGTTTTAAATATTTTCTCGGTCTATACTGGACTCTGTTATCAAATGCTCTCTTTTATTTGTCATGGACCCTATGGACCAACATCTAAATATTGTGCCCGCTACGGAAGAAACCATCTGGGCTTTTCCATCAATCTAACCCCACTTCTCCTAGAACTGAAATGGAATATCGCTTGTTTACTTTCTGTTTTTATGTACCCTCTGAAATTCTAGATTCTTTAGTCATAAGCGGCAATTTCTTAATCTCCATTGGCATTTTGAACATCTGACATGGTTACAATTAAATCGTTTATAAATAGTAAACTCATGTAGTCCCTAGTCAGAAATAAGCACTTTCTCTCCATCTTCCAAAAGATAACTTCTTGGATATTGTCTTAGCCCTGAGGTAAAATGCAAGATTATGGACATCCTTCCATTCTGTCCCCCACGCCCCAACTTTGCTTTGTTTTTGATTAGGGACCAAGAGGTTTTACCCTATGGCTAATAAGATGCTATTGCAATTTAGGCTTCTTCACAAACTCATGTCTTCTCTCTACCACCCCATGATAAATAGGATCTGTACTGCCTGACACTGGTGAACAATGGGTGGAATGGATATTAGAAAAATCTCATTTATCTTCTGCTTTGTTTCTTGATAGGGGTCCTTGTCACTGGAGCTATTGTGTGGCCAGCTCTGGAAAGGGCAACTCATTAGTTTTTCTTATCAAGATAGCAAGGTCGTTTTAAGCAGCAAAGCACTTACATTTTAGATTCAATTAGGAAACTGCGTTGTGTGTGTGTGTGTGTGTGTGTGTGTGTGTGTGTGTGTGTGTGCGCGCGCGCATTCACTTCAGAGCCACTGCTTTGAGATGGAGTAGTGTCTCACAGATTCGGTGTTCACCGCAGTTGGAACCAGTGGACCACCCACTTGAACTCCTTGACCACCTCCATGGGGGATGGGCTGGCTGGTCAGCACACTGTCATCGGGTCCCATTGTTTTATAGGAAACAGAGTCCATCTGAGCAGGTACAGGAAGCAGAAGGCCATAGGCATATTGAGGGATGCTCATGGATTTCTTTTCTGAGGTAGTTTGACTCAAAATTAAACAAAAGCCCTTTTTCTGAAGCTTCCCCTTGGTTTCCTCAGTCCCCTCTCACACCCGGGGCTCTCTTGACAAGTGTGCTTTTCAGAATGCCTCACAGTTGCCACCTGGACAACAGGGAGAATGTCAACAAATCAGCAGTATTTCTAATATGTCAGATGGAATTCAACTTTTTCACACCATTTCGAAAATCATAGTGACAGGTGAAATGGGACAACTGCGTCAGGCCACTAGTTGGTAAATGTAGCCGACACACTAAGAGAGAGCTCCTCTCCTCCAGCAGCTGAGAAAACAAACCAAAGTGGAAACATCCTGCCAGGGTTGTGAGTGATCTCCTGGGGATACTGCCTCTTCTGAAAACACAGTGATTTCTTTCAGAACAGTAGGATGCCATGTAGCTCACTTGTTGAGTGGCTATGGTAAGTAATTGGCTAGCAAGGTAGAATCCCCTCTTATGGAATGCTGTTGAACTCCCTCTTGTCATTCACTTTCCTTGGAATAGTCACCACTCATGACTCATACTCTTCACAGTTATGATGAAGAAATGATTTGCTTGATGGTGGATAGGCTCTCAGAGTGCTGGATGAGTGTTGTTCATTGAGTACCCCTATGTCTGGCAGATGTCTGATGGAAAAAAGGCACTCAGGACATTTCTTTGTGAATGGACTAATGTCTGCATACAAAGATGTTCCTGTCTAAACTTTATTTCCCTTTTTGAAGAAACTCCAGTCTGACATTCTATGGGACTGCCGTGTAGGGTGACTGAATCCAGCTTCTGGCTTTGTGGACTGATATCAGGGCTCTAGCTTCCTGGGGCCTCAGTTTATTCTCATATGATAAGTAGTGTTAACTCAAGCTTTCCCAGATGTTCTAATCCTAGTCCCTCAGGGAGCTTGACAGTTTACACTTATCTGAATGTGCAAATTCTCAAAAAACGGTTAGTACATAAGTTTGCTAACAATTTATTATGTTGTGTTGGTCCTATTTTTTTCTTTCAGTCAGGGCATCTGAGACCACCTAAGGACCACAAAGAGTCAGGGGTCTTGAGTAAAAAAAGAAAGGGAGGTAGAAAAATCACCCAAACCAAAACTCACCTACTTCACTAGTTTCCCAATTACCCATCAGTAAACACCCACAAATAAAGGCAGAGTACATTCCTGGTAAGCATGAAATCCAACAAACCCATGCAAATGAAAGCCATACCTAATGGATACTAATACCACAATTTTTCCATAAAACATAGGTCTGTCATGAGTCGCCTCATACGAGTGCTTGGTTCCCCGCACATCGTTATTTGACCCCTTACTTTGCTCCCACATTATTTCACCAAGTACCTTCCATCGCTACAGCACTTGACAATGTTCAATATTAGAGTAGTCACATCCATGTTCATGCATAATTAAGAAATGGATTAGATACTCCGAAAATTGAAATAACTGCTACAACTTCCAAGGCTAGAAAAATTACCCAAATCCAGTATTACTTGCTGGGTTTTGTTTCATGGAATATTTATGACAAGCGCTGATAAAATATTAAACCAGGCTGTTCTGACTAGAAACAGGTGTCACTGAGGTGGAGCTTGCTTGGCATTTGTTTGCAAGAGCTCTTCTCTGATACATGGGCCTGGCTTTGCACTTGCCTTATCAGCTCTGCTATTTTAATGCTAAGAATGAAGAAATGGGCCCCAGAAGGGTGAGTGGCTTGCTCCGCATTAATGAATTATCCCTACTTTTCAGTCAGCTGTACACATCCTGCCCATTGTATTTGCCGTCAAGCCCCCTCATTGGTGTGAATAAAGATGAAGGGAGGAATATATCATATTTCCTGCCATCAGATATCTCCATGATCTTATAAATATGGTCATGGGAACATAATTGATTTCCCCTTCATCTTGGATTCAGCCCTGAAATCTGAGTTTGATGACCTGGCTCCATTCCATAATGCACAGTCCATCCCTTGCACCCTCCCTCACTTCACACCCAACTCCTCTTGTCTCATTTCTCTTCCAAACTAAACCCTAAGCCTCCTACAGGGCTTGACTGAAGCATCACCAACTGTAAGATATTCTTGCTAACCTGGTCCCTGAGGTTTCCTGCCCATTGAACCCACTCCCACACTGCCCCATGTGTTGGAGTACACAAATATCACTGCCTGTTCCTAACAACTGTTTTTCAAATTGATCTCAACTCTTCTGTGTGTTTTTAACCAATAAAGAATAAGTTTTGAATGCAAACATAAATGTGGCTCAGGTTTTGCCATCAAATTCCAAAGCCATTTTCTCTATAGCTGACGTGTAGCTCTTGCTTGGTGAAGATTTAGATGACTTATCAATAAATGATGAATGCAAATCAAGACCACCATTTGAATAGACCCTGCTTTTTATCCAGTGACTCCATAGCCAGCACTTCTCAAGAGTTTCCCCCCCCTGACACAGTGGATGTACCCATCCCTAGGATTTTGGGATATACACTGAAAATACAGACAACATAAAACATTTTAAGCCTCTTGCTTTGTTTTAAAACTTTGCCGAAACCGGTTTGGCTCAGTGGATAGAGCGTCGGCCTGCGGACTGAAGGGTCCCAGGTTCGATTCCGGTCAGGGGCATGTACCTGGGTTGCGGGCACATCCCCAGTAGGAGATGTGCAGGAGGCAGCTGATCGATGTTTCTCTCTCATTGATGTTTCTGACTCTCTATCTCTCTCCCTTCCTCTCTGTAAAAAATCAATAAAATATATTTTTTAAAAAAAACTTCATGTGAACATTTTATCTTTCATGATTAACCTTCTCATTTTCAATTTTTAAATGTTTTAAATTACTCACCATTAAGTAAAAAGACCAGTCTAAAAAAAAAAAAGATCTCATGGGTCTACAATACCAGATTGAAAAACATGTCGTTGAACATAACCCTTTTCACCTTTCAGTAAAAGAGGCGAGACATTTGTTCTTAACTCCTTGTTATAGGAGAGAAAATAGATCCTCAGTTTGATTCACTTCCCTGAGTGACAGATTAGTGACATGTCAGGATTCAAACCCAAATGTGGGAACTCCAAACCTCCTGCAAAAATGTATTTGCCCTTTAAGAAGTTTTCCTGTGCCACTGGCCTAATCTTATATGACAGTGTGTCTTTTACCTACCACTGGCTACCTAGAAGCAGAGCAGTGAAAGACAATGCCCACTGCCCTGCACTACTGTCCCCATGCTCAGGCTGGCTCACTCCACTGGAAACCACACACCCAGCTCTCAGTCTGGTCCCTTCGGCAGCCCCATCCCTCATCCAAACTAGAAACCCTGGGGAAACTCTACAGACTCTCTCTCTATTCCCATCTCATAGCTCCCTGGAGCACATTATTGGCCTCGTTATTATCATGCCTCTGTGTTTTTTGTTTGTTTGTTTTGTTTTGTTTTTTTATAAATAAGCTATAAAGCCTTTGGTCATAGTAATAAGATCTTCTGCACCTTAGTGCCATTCCTCTCAGCTCAGTGTCTGGCTTTTTGTAACGCTCTTCTCTTTGTGTTTATCAAATGAATGAGCTAGCTTCCTCATTTCCCAAGACTGGGCAGGGAGAGTTGGAGTGGGTTTAAAAAAAAAACAAAAAAAAAACAACAAAACAAACAAACAAAAAAACAACAACAAAAAAAAACCATGAACCATTTACCCAAAAGCCAAAGCTGAAAATAACTGCAACAACGAATCACAGCGCAGTGTCACTCCAACCCAGGCCACAGCTTTCCCTCTCACTGTAGGTAATGACATACAGCATTCTTAAAGGACTAATGGTTTATATCCTAAATGAGCCAGGTATGTACTCTGATTTCCTCTTACTGGTGAAAACTATTTTACAGTTTTGTAATTTTGCTTCTTAATATCCAAGATGATTGACCATACCACCCAGCAGCCTGAAGGAAGACATCCTTACATGTCATGATTATTTATCCCAAAATATCAGAACAATTGTATTTGAAATTTGATTTTCTCAAAAATATTCCTATAACTGCCTTCCCTTTGATTGAATGACTGGAATAGGAGGGAGGGACAGGCTGCTTCCAGGCCTGTCGCTTTCCCATCACTCTGCTTCTCCCCCACCCCCAAGAGAGCCATGGAATTGAAATGTTGCATGTCCCTCATCTTTTCTTATGATATATTGTAACTTCTCAAGGCTTGAGATTTCAATCCTGGATTTTCAGCTGATAGGCGAAAACTGATTTCCTATATATTCCACTTTGAAAGAGGTGCTATGTCTGAAGAAACCATTATCCTCTGATATTTTTACTCTGGTGAAACCATGGATCCTCGCAGATAATCCTACACATACTTACACACTCTTCAACGCCAAGAATGGCGAGGCTTTCATTTTTCTAAATGACCTAATAAATCAAAGGTAACTGCATTTTCTGAATATACTCGCCTTCACAAGCAGGTCTATTTTTCTATAGGGAAGGTTGGAAATTGTTATAAATGGTTGGGGAATGCATCTTCTCTTTCATAATTTGCTTTTATATTTTCTTGTATGTTATTCAGGTCAATTTCTTCTGGGGCGGGGGACACGGGGGGGGGGGGGATGAGCTGGACCATCCCCCAAGGTGGTGTTTATATGTTTCACATGTGGATACATACTATAGAGAGGCAAATAGCATCAGAGGCCACACAGTTGTCTTAGAGGACAGTTTTAACTCACAGGCATCACCTGTGTGTAATAAAAGACTTGCGGAGCAGATTCTAAGTTGAATCTGGAGGTGTAACGATTCACAATTCTAGAAGGAACAAGCAGATTCCCATAGCCCCAGATATCTCTGGAGTTCCCAAAACTCTGGGTCCTGACTGCACACTTGCCAGCATGGGAAAGACCCAGCCTGCAGTGTACATAAACTGAAAATCTCTAGCCAGGCCCACTTGCTTTTAGGGGATACTCTGTCGCCTGAGAGTCTGCACTCAGATCCCCTGGATTGTGGCAGCCCTCCTGCCCACTTCTGCCACCTCCACATTGATCTCTGGGGAGGGGGGGGTGATTTAAGTGGCCATTTAGATCAATTCCTGAGACAGCCCAACAAAGATACCCACCCTGCCATAATCTGCTCATTCTCCATGGAGTGGCGTGGGCTTAGCTCCTGGAACGCCAATCGCACTGCAATCTGCTGAAAACATCTACACTGTTGAACATCCACACTGTTCCCACAAATGTGGAATCCAAGGAATAATAAAAAGCAATGCAAAGTACAGTGTCCCTTAGTAGTATTTTATTAAAGCCTCAATTTGAGGCAATAAAAGGTAATTGAAAATAAAAAATCAAACAAAGAAAGCACTGTGCCACACCAGCACGACCAAGGGTGATCCTGAGTTGGGGGGTGGGGGGGTGGGGGTGTGTGAAAGGATTAAGGAAAGACAGATAAGAGAATAATAGCTGGGTCTCGCTGGGACGCTGCTCCCTGATGAGGAGACAACGACAGTGCCCACAAGCCGTGTCTTTATTTTATAGCAGATGCCAGGAGGCAAAGTAGGGGCCTGATCAAGTTGTTTACAGCATTCTCGTGAGTTTCAACCTCACTTAACTGCATGCACCCGAACTCTATCACAAGGCACGTGGGGCTACGTGTTTGGACCATAGGGTCAAGCTTACAACCACAGCTGTTGGCTATAATTGTGCTGGGAGGGCCCTGCCCTCCAGCTGGGACTTGCACGTGTCAATGAGAGGACCCTGTCCTTTCATTAGTCCGAGGCTTGAACCTGGCCAAAACACTGTAACTACGCCTCACAAAGCACAACCAAAAGCCCCTTGGATGTATTGTGAGTATTCTATCAAAGCGTTCACTTCTATAAAAAGAACCCACAAAGAGCAAGATATCTTAATAAGGGAATAAAATTATTTTCATTGAGCATATTCACACTTCAGCTATCCATTTTCTACTCATTTGACTCAAATTCTTTGTTAAAAATTAATTAGCATAATTTTTCAAAAAGTTGAAGATATGCATATCCTGAATATATTCCTAAAGGTGCACAGAGAGGCCTACATAAAAATATACATACAGCATTATTTTAAGAGGAAAAAGAAGAAATAACCTAAGTATCCCCTAATAGGAGAATGAATTTTATTAAAACAAATTGAAATACTAAACGGGATTTAAAAATGAAATAGCATCACAAGATACTGTTTCACATTCTCTGGGATAGCTATGATAAAAAAGACAGAAAGTAATACATGTTGGCAAGGATGTGGCGAAATTGGAATCCTCATATATTGTTGATAGGAATGGAAAATAGTGCAGCCACTTTAGAAAATCAGCTTGGGAGTTCCAAAAAATGTTTAACATAGAGTTACCATCTGACCCAGCAGTTCCACTCGTGGGTATATGATACCATATGTCCACTCAAAAACTTATACATGAATGTTCATAGCAACATTATACAGATAGTGAAAAATGGAAGCCATCCAAATATCCATCAACTGATGAATGGATATATAAAAGTGGTATAAGCATACAATGGAATATTATTTAGACATGAAAAGAAATAAATTACTGATGCATGCTGCAACATGGATGAACCTTGAAAATGTTACATGAAGGAAACTAGACACATAAGGCCAAATGATGTATAAGTTCATTTATTTGAAACTAGGGGCCCAGTGCACGAAATTCTTGCACAGAGAGGGGTTCCTCAGCTGGCCTGCACCCTCTCCAATCTGGGACCCCTCGGGATCGGGCCTAAACTAGCAGACAGACATCCCTCTCACAATCTGGGATGACTGGCTGCTAACCATTCACCTGCCTGCCTGCCTGATTGCCCCTAACCCCTTTGCTTGCCAGCCTGATTGTCCCTACCTTGCCCCCCTGCCTGCCTGACTGATCACCCCTAACCTCTCTGCCTGCCTGCCTGATTGCCCCTAACTGGGTCAGTGGTGCCTGCCGGGCTGTCTCAGAGGATGTGGCTTAGGTTAGGTCCTGTCCTTTGGCGACTTTAGGAGGGGAGGCCATGTCCTCCACTCCCCACTTTGACTCAGGGACGGAAGTTCTCCTTGCTCTCTGGCCTCATAACTCAGTGGATCATGGTGGGATGCGGCAGGCAGGTGGCTTCTGGGGTCACACACAGGGGCCTGGATGGTGGCTCGTGCCAGCTCATGCTGTCCCACCCTGCCTACAGTATGCAAATTAGCCACCATCTTTGTTGGAAGTTAATTTGCGTATCATGCTGATTAGCCAATGGGAGGCATAGCAAAGGTATGGTCAATTACCATGTTTGTCTATTATTAGATAGGATAGAATTGCTTAAAGTGGGGGAGTTTTTTTCAGCAGGAGGAGATGCTCTTGGCAGACAAAAACACATAATTCCTATATCTGGACTGATAGCCAGCCATATGCACTATACTGCCAAACCAATCATTAAAAACTTGAATCATTTTCCTATACCTTACACCAAACAGTTGTTGCCTTTAAAACCCTCCTCAGCCCCCACCTTAGGTTCTGCCTTCACAGTTCACCCAGAGTAGGTTCTGATTGGTAGGTTTCTATGCCAGTCAGTGTCAAAAGCTCCACCTCCTAGGCAGCCATTGGCTCCTCACAATTCACCCAGATTTGGTTCTGATTGGTTGGTTCCTTTGCCAGTCAGCATCTCTAGGCCTATCTCTGGGCCTGATCATAGAGGCGGGGCTGATCAGCAGTAGCCCTAGGCTGTTGGCCAGTGGGCTGAACTGCTGACCTCTGGGAGAGAGAGAGAGGCTTGGCTGCTGGCGAGGCCTGGAGAGAGAAGCAGGTCCGATCACCCTGCTGGTCTGATCACCCTGCTTCTCTGATCACCCTGCTTCTCTGATCACCCTGCTTCTCTCTCCGGGCCTTGCCAGCAGCCACTGGCATGGCTGATCAGCTCTACCTCTCTCTCCCTCTGAGAGGTCAACTGTTCAGCTTGCTCGCCTGCTGTGTTCGCAGCCTGGCATTCGGTTGAGCTTTTGTTCATTGTGGATGTTATGGACCCTGGGTTTTTATATATACTAGGATATCTAGAAGATGCAAATCTACACAGACAAAAAGTAACTTGGGTGATGTGCAGCTTTGTGAGGAGGAGGAGTGATTGCTAATGGGTACAGAATTTATTTTAGGGAGGCATGAAAATGTTCTAAGATTCAATTGTGATGATGGTTGCACATCCCTGTGATTATATGTTAAAAAATTGAATTGTATTCTTTAAATGGGTGAATTGTATGATGTATTAATTACATCTCAATAAAGCTACTTTTTAAGTTACAAAGGAAAAAATGTTATCAACATGATTAATTCCTACAACATAATGTTGAGTAATAAATGAAAAAGGCTGCATATAATATAACTAGAGACCCAGTGCATGAATTCGTGCACAGGTGGGGTCCCTTGGCCTGGCTTGTGATTGAGGCCTATTGGAGGGCTGGCTGGCTAGGGGGTGGGCCCGCAAGAGGTTGACCAGCCAGGGGGAGGGACCATGGGAGATTAGCCAACCAGTCCCCCAGTTGGGGCCATCAGGGGTGCTAGCCAGCAGGAGGGAGGAACTACAGGAGGTTGGCCTGCTGTCCCCTCTCATCAGGGCCTAGGGGGAGAGACCACAGGAGGTTGCTCAGCTGGCCCCCAATTGGGGCCTATGGGGAAGCCAGCAGGCCAGGGGCAGGGAGGGACCACAGGTGGTTGGCTGGCCGGCCAAAGGGGGAGGGCCCATGGGAGGTTGACTGGCTCAGGGAAGGAGCCGTTGGAGGTTGGCCAGTGGGGGGTAAGGGCTGTGGGAGGTTGGCTGGCCATGGGGGGGAAGAGGCCATGGGAGGTTGGCCAGCCAGGGGAAGGGGCTGCAGGAGGTTGGCTAGCTGGCTGAAGACGGGGAGGGGCCATAGGAGTTCGGCTTGGGGAGTGCACTGACCTCCAGGGGGCAGCTCCCACATAGTGACCAGTCGTTCTGGTCATTCCCTTCATTTGGTCATAAAGGTCACTTAGGCTTTTATATATATATGCCTAAGCAACCATCCAACCATCAACTGTTCAACTGTTTGACCATTTGACCAGTAGCTATGATGCACATTGACCACCAGGGGGCCAATGCTCAATGCATAGACATGGGAACATGGAACAGACTGATGAATCTCAGATGGAAGGGGGAAGAGGGGAGGGCGGTAAGAGATTAACTAAAGATCTTATATGCATACTAGAGGCCCGGTGCACAGATCTGTGCATTGGTGGGGTCCCTCGGCTTGGCCTACAGGGATCAGGCTGAAACCAGCCCAGTGCACATATTAATAAACCAGTGGGGTCCCTCGCCTGGCCTGTGGGGATCAGGCTAAAACCAGCAGTCCGACATCCCCCGAGGGGTCCTGCATTGCGAGAGGGTGCAGGCCAGGCCGAGGGACTCCACCAGTGCACAAATCCATGCACTGGGCCTCTAGTATTTATATAAAATATAAATATATGCCAAACAATACTACATTAGTATTAGGTATGTATATGCATATATAATAAAGGGGAGAAAAGAGGAGGAAGAAGGAGAAGCTATTCTTAGAGAGTTCGTACACAAGGTTTCCAATTCCATTGGTAGTATCTTATTTCTTAAGTTTGGTTGAGGATACAAGATATTCATTATAGTGTCCTTTATGCATTTTAATTTTTAAGCAATATTATAACAGAAATAATAATAATTACTAATAAGCACAATCATCCAGAAAGGGCAGCTGTATTTTATCAGAACCTTCTTTGCCCTATTATTAGTTTTCTGCTCCCATTAGGTTTATATTGAGTTGTAAAATCAAAGAAAAGTTAAATTTCCTATTATTTTTTTGGCTGCAACTTTAATATCCCATTATACTAGCAAAACTCAAAGGAAATTAGCAAATATATCCCCACATTTGCCTTATAAAATGTCAAGGCTTTAAGGTTTTTTTTTTTTGCTATTTCCCTGTTGAAAATGGTTACTAATAATTTTCTATCTGATTCTCTCTTCTAAAATCCAAATTCCAAACTTTAAAATTGTGGGCCACTGGGATCATTGTGCCTCCCTCACCCCCTCATTTGCTTATCTCAATCTTCTGCTGTTTGACCTTAAGAGTGGTGAAGTATATGGTTCAACATAGATTGTCAAACAATTGCTTAATCATTCTTCTTTAGACCACTTCTACACTCTTTGAGATATTTAATTTTAAATCTGGAATCCAGAATAATATTGAATTGTTATAAGAAGGATCATCCTTTCGCTATTTAATGACTGTTTTGTTTTTATTAAGAAAATTTGCACATGCTGGGTCTGGGACCAAATCGACTACAGACTGTCTAAGCAACTTTGTGCATTCATCTGATAGGAAACCCAAATCTTGGCCTGGTTGCCAATTTATATGAATGCTTTTATCATTAAGGTATTTTAAGCCTATTATGTATCTTTCAAAATTTTTGCTATAGATAAAGACTTACATTCAGGAAGTTTAAACATAAAATATATTCCATGTTGTTACAGTTTCTGAATATATGAGCATATTCTATATAGATCATTCATGTTTCTTTTCCAAATCAAGTATTTAACATTTTAACTGGGCTGATAGATTTTCCTCTTTACAGAGTCTAGATGATTGGAACTTGCCATGTTCTATGACTTTGTCCATCTTGCCTGAATAATACAGAGAAAATGTTGAGGTCTCTTGGAGATTGTAGAACCTTCTAGCAAGATGAAGGAGCATTTTCTGTAGTTTGAGGAGCATCTATAGTGTTTTACCTAGCGGCGATATTGAACTCATAAATGCATCTGCATAACTGAGATGCTAAGAAAATAAATGCTTAAAAATTGTTTGACTTCTGATTATTAGAAAAAGCAAGCATAAGCTATCTAGTTTCTTGCTTAAAAAAAATGCTGTTCAAATTATTTTGTTGAATATAAAATGACCTTAAGAGCTTGATTATAAGGGTTTTTGTTCTTTAATGTTTTCTTGACCTGTCTAATACCTCAATTCATAAAGAAAACAATAGCCTGATTAAGGAGATTGTTCCCTATATACAAATAATTGGTCACTGTTTTCATAGTGAGAGAATCTTCTTCCAATCAGGTTAGTCAGTGAATTGTTTGCTCTTTAATTAAATATATATGTTTTTAAGTCTAAAATGCACTCAGTGTTGTAATATTTTTAAAAATTTCAAAGTGAATACAGTCATGCACCCCATAATAATGTTTTGGTCAATGACAGACAATATATATGATGGTTGCATAAGAATAAAATGGAGTTGAAAAATTCATATTACCTAGTGACTTTGTAGCACAGTACATTATTCAGATGTTTGGGGTGATGCTGATGTAAACAAACCTACCTCACCTCCAGGCCTATAAAAGTATAGCACTTATAATTATGTACAATATATATTGCTTGATAATGACAATAAACTGCTATGTTACTGGTTTATGTACTTACTATACTACACTTTATATCATTATTTTAGAATGTATTCTTTCTACTTGTTAAAAAGGTTTGCTGTAAAATAATATGCTGTATATGCAGCAGCTTCATACATCTCCTTTACCATGTCTATTGATTGCATCATTTTCTCTTGTGCTTGATTTAATCTTGTGTAGTTTTTTTTCATCATGGCCTGTAAGACTATAAAATCCACTGCTAACATTGCCAGTAAGAGGCCATTGAGTGATTGACCTGGAAGTGAAATTAAAACTGCTTAAGGATTACGAAGGGGGTGACAAGGATGCTCATTCATTTCAGGCATGTCCTATTTCGCCATAGCTATGATTGTGAAGAACAACAGTGATGAAAGCTGTTAAAGAAGTTGCTTCGTTGAGGGCAAAGAGACTGATATAAGTTTGAAGTGTGCCTTTATCAGACATGGAGAAACTTCTAGTGACCTGGATTAAAGACCAGACACAGAAACTATCCTTCTCAGCACCATGATGATCATGGCCAAAACAAAAATATTTTTTAACATGTTAAAAATAAAAGACTAGGCCTGACTACAACGTTGCATTTACTGCTAGCTCTGGGTGGTTTAAATGATTCAAGCGTTATTATTCATTACATAATGTGAAAGTGAGTGGTGAGCTGAGTGCTGATGTGAAGGCAGCTGAAGAATTTTTGGAAACTCTAGATAAGCTGATTGTGGAAGAAAATTACTTGAAAGAGCAAATATTCAACATGAATGACACCTCCCTTTTCTGGAAACGATGCCTGAAAGGACCTTCATCCTTAAGGAGGCTAAATCAATGCCAGGTTTCAAGGCATTTAAGGACAGGATAACAGTTTTTCCTGGTTACAGGCTACAAATTGAAACCGTTTGTGATCTGGCACCGTGAGAACCCCGGGGCCTTTAAGCATATCAATACGCACACGCTGCCAGGGGACTACAAATAATCCTGTAAAAGTTACTTTCCTTTAGTGACTTACCTGTTCTGTCAAAACTCCTGAAAAAAGAAATCCACGCTCTCCCTCCCCTTGTCCTTCTCTTGTTCTTCTTGTCTTCAATCTCTTCCCTTATTATGGTGTTTAAGGATGAAATCCATCTTGGACAAGACTAAGAAACTGGTGAAATTTCTAGTTTCACCTGGTCCATTGAAATGACTTCAAGGTTGTGGCCTCCCCTCCAGTTCCCAGATCCTTCCTGGTCACTCTCCACCCTAACCAGAATCAGCTCCCCGAGCACAGATCTAAGCTTATCAGTGTGAGGCTCCTTTGGTGTCTTTGGGTCTGGTGCCCTTTCAATGGTATACAAGATTTTTTTTTCTTGGCCTCAACCAGCCTTTTGTTTGGTCCGTCCCACCAACTTTACCTTTCAACTATTCAGAATCTCCGAAATGGTCTCAGGGTAACTTACACCTTTATTCTGTGGTAGGCTGCATAACGCCCTTCCCCAGGAATGTGCACATCAACTCCCCAAACCCTGGAATATATTACTGTACATGTTAATGGGAATTTTGCAACAGTGATTAAGTTAAGGATCTTGAGATGGGGAAATCTTCCTGGCCTGAGTGTCCTCAATGGTATCACAGGGCCTTTAAAGAATGAGGTAGGAGGGTCTGAGGGAAAGTAGGCCATGTGATGGCAAAAGAAGAACATAGGTGATGTGACAATGAAAGCAGAGGTCAAAGGTTGAGACTTGAAGATGCTGCACTGCTGCCTCTAAAGATGGAGGAAGGGTCTAGAAGACAAGTAGTGCAGGCAGCTCCTAGGAACTGGAGACGATAAGGAAACGGACTTGATTTTGACCCCCAAAATCAAACTTTTCCAGTAATCTTTGCTATTATCCTGAGTTGCTAATCTGATAAAGCATAATTTTAATGGATGATCATGACTTAGATATATCACCTTTCCCAGAAAATAATAATAGTGAGGGATGATGTTATAGCAACACTGCAAGGTTGATATTATCCCAAATTAGAAATTATGAGGAGGAGGCTGAAGAGGAATAAGAAAACTGGCCAAAGTGAGAGTATGTTGCAGCAAAGGTGCTAACTGATTTTCCTAAATCCAGAATCCTCAAACTTTAACAGTACCACACTGTCTCTTGTGGTTTACTAACACCTTGGGTGTCCTAGCACAAGCATCACTTTCTTTAGCAAGCTTGTCCTAGTATCCCAGATGGATTTTTCTATCCTTCTCAGTTCAGCATCTGCTGTGCCCAGTACAGTACTTACTTCTACCACAAGTCTTTTATCTCCATAATTATTACAATCAGTTCCTTCAACACATTCTTTGAGGCTGAGAAAATGTCTTATTTTTCTTTATATTTCTGGCATCTTTCAGGACTTGCAATGCTGTTAAGTAAACCACAAATGTTGGCTGGAAGAAAATGAATGAATGATGGGACTTTTTATATTTTTGCAAATTGTCATCAAAGAATATGACCTATTGCTTTTTAAAAGCAATCTAGAGAATCAATTCTCTCTCTCTCTCTCTTTCTCTCTCTCTCTCTCTCTCTCTCTCTCTCTCTATCTCTATCTCTATCTCTCTCTCTCAACCTAAAATAAATTTGAGCCCAAGTGGAACACTCAACACTCTATAGAATACGTAAATGCAGAGGGATGCTAAAATATTGCAACCAAACACTTTGATCTGTCTTTGAGCTAACTTCCTCATAGTTTCTGTTCAACACAAGTTTATGATCAAAATAAAACTCAGAAAATGATGTTTCTCCCATGTACTTTTTTAAATTGAAGGATAATTTACATACAGTGAAAGGGGCAGATTTTCATTGTGTTCTCCCATCAGTTGTAATGAATGCAAATCAGCAAATTATTTCTATCACCCTAGAAATCCTACCTGCCCCCTTCCAGTCACTTCCATGCCTTCCTGTGAAGTAATCACTGATCTCACTTCTGTCACTTGGGATTGGTTTTGTCTATTTCAGACATCCATTTAAATTGAACCAAATGGTGTGCACTTCCTTGTGTCTGCCTTCTTTCACTCACCACAGTAATTTTGAGATTCACCTATGCTGTTGCATGGGTCGGCAGTTCATTTTCTTTATTGCTGAGTTGTATCCCATTTTAGGAACACAGCACAGTTTACATTTCCTTTCTTCAGTTGATGGGCATCTGGGTTGTTTTGAGGTTTTGGCTTTTATGAATAAATCTACTGTGACTATTCTTGTGCAGCACATATGTTTTCATCTCTCTTGGATAAATACCTAGGGATAGAATTGCTGGTTTACACTGTAAACATATATTTGCATTTTGCCAGAGGGAGTATATCCATCTACATTTTAAGATGTTCAAGGACAATGTAAATTATTATAATTGTCCTATAACTGTTAGTGCCTTGCAATAGTAGAATTATTTACCATGTATCTCGTTCCCGTGCAGTGGAGGCAGAGACTGGGATTCTTATGGAGGTGATATATTGAGAGACTGCTTGTGGAACAAAACCGAAAGGGAGTGAGGGAAGCAAGGGAGGGGAGGGAAGACGATAAGCAAAGAGGTGGTTTTTGCTGAAGCCCAACCATAACCTTATCCCATTGAAAGCTCTGGAGCATCTCATCTTATGGTAGGAGAGCTGGGACCTTTGTACCTCACACTACAGCTGGTTGTTTGTTGAAGACAGCCCCCTCCAGGTGGGTGAAATTTGCATGTGGGAAGAAACCTCCCAGGCATCTCTTGGCTTGAGAGACTTCTGTGGGGATCAAGAGCAATTCATTGAAGAAGGGAGCAGTTGGGAGACCTAATAACTCACAGCAACTGGGGAATGGGAACACAGCCTGATAAAGGGGATCTAGGTGGGGCTCTAAGAGCACCCACTCTACCAGGTCAGTAACTAGAATACATAAATTCTCTCCATGCCACAATTTACCTGCACTTGTTAAGGATATTACTATCACACACACACAAAAAAAATCACTCAGACATTAATTTGAAAGACTCACCTCCATGGTCCAGATCATGTAGTTCTAGATGACAGATATCTGTCCAGGCTTAGTGCATACCTCAAAACCTGCATGGCTTCTCAAGGAGTAAAAAGCCAACCGTGGCCGCCACCCTTTGAACTTCTACCTGGTGACTTGCACTTCAAGGATGACTGCCCTGAAATCTTTTAGCACTGACCTAGCTCCTAGTATCCTGGCGCTTTAGTCACCATTTAATATTGCAGATTTGTAGGTCTAGCAGGCTTGGCAAGCATATGAGGAAGGATATGACTTGTGATCTGAAAGAAATGTATGTGCCCAAGAAGTTTCATCTTGCAGCACTAAAACTGACTCCTCCTCTATAGACCTGTCTTTGGAGCAAGTGGTGTCTTTCTGTGAGAGATATGTGAATCCTAAATCACATATAAAAGTAAAGAACAAAAGGTCACAAAATGGCAAAAATAAATAATGTATCTTCTTTTTAGTCAAACCTGTAATAGTGAAGGGGTCCATAGGCAAAGGGGACTTAGAAACCACCCGATGATCTTTGACCCTGTAGCATCGCTTTCTGATGTGTTAATTGGAGTGAACATGAAGCACTTGCTAAAAAGAGAGGAATGTCACTACAGCATCGTAATGCTTCCATGGCAACTCAATGTCAAGATGTCATTCCATGATCCTGTGGCACTCTGTAAGAAGAAAAGCTCATCCCAGCTTCTCAATCTCACTGCTATTCTGGAGGGCCTTACTGACAGCAATATAAGGAGCTATTGTTCCACTTCTTAGAAATGAGATAGTGGTAGGAACAAGAGCTGTTATTGAAAACTCATCATAGTTTATTATTTCCATCAAAGAAAAGAAGGAAGTCCTCAGGCAGGCCTAGCTGAAATATTACAGGGGCTAAAGGTGAACTTGAAAAACCTTTCATTTTAAGCTTGCAGCTGCTGTGTACACTTAAAATACTGTGAGGAAGAACTTGCCTGAGAACAACAACTATGAAATTGAGCAACATTTATTAATCCTTGGTTATTTCTCTGTAGTTGTTCAAGAGCAAGCAGCCACAAGTTAATATTTAGGGCCATTTAAGTGGAATAGTCTCATAAGTTGGGACTTCTCTCCAGTTTACCCAAAAGAATAAAAGCATAGGAAAAAATGTAGGATATTCACACACTGAATAACAAGAAGTGATCTTTAGGAAGTCACACATATTATTGAAATTTTGGTCATTCTCAAATTTCTATGACATTGATTTTGGCTAATAAAGCTGTCCAATCCATTTGATAACTGTGGCCCAAAGAATGTCTATGTCAGCAACTGAACCAAGGGGAAAACAGGCAAGAAGATATACCTAAAGTTTGTTATTTATCATTTAATGCCCGATTGTTAGAAAAAAAAAGAGTAAGACAGTTTGTAGATACAGGAAATTACATGGTAAGACGATAAGAAAAGCCTCAGATGCTTGGCCCATTGAGAAGTCTCTTAAGACTGACTTATTGTTTGAAATAACTGATTAGTGATATCAGAGACTCATGTCCCTGGCCCTGGATATCTATCCCTTCCCTGAGAGATGAATCATAGCATGTAGCAGAAATATTATTATATTTCTAACTCAAAGGTAGTGACATGTGATGGAATGATAGCACAAATAGATTCTTCAGTGTGTCATCTTCAGTTTAGTACCAGTAGTTAACCTATTGGAACAAAAACAATCCATATTGTTATAAGTGGCATTTTGAAAGAGATATCGACTTTGAAAATTCACATTTATTTAGCCTTATGGAGCTTATCTCAAAGAACTTTGAACTCTCAAAACAAATTAGTTTAAGAATAAAAACCATTGAAGATATATGCATATTAACATCCTTACAATTAAAAAAATCATGAGTTCATTCAAAATCTGGATCAAAGACAGGTAGACAAAAGTACAAAAGCACAGTTTTGATGGTCTAGCAGATCACAAGCTAAAGATAAATTTTTAGCAACTAAAATGGTAGACATATTGATATAATAATGTTAACAACAACAGTATGGATTCAGAATGAGATGAGTCAGGAAGAAAACCACTACTTGCTTTCAATATTCATTGTAACACTCTTTATTGCAACCATTTTGGGGCACAAACTTTTAAAAAATGGATATTGAAATATAAACACAAAGGGGAATGAGACACACTCCGTGACAAAAGGTTAATGATAATGGAGGTGTTTTAACTTGGAAAAGTAAAGCTAAAAAACTAACCTCACAGCCACCCTTGGATATTTGAAGCAATAGTACAGAGAAGATATACAGAGAATTTTCTTTATTTTTGCTAAGAATAAGCCAAAGAGAAAGTGCAGAAGCAGACTGGCTAGAAATTGCTGCACATACTTTTTCATTTTAATACTGGGATGAGCTATCAGGGGAAATTTTGGGATCCTAGAGATCTTTAAAAATAGCTAGATAGAAAACATACCAGGATAGAAAACCTTCTGAACGATTTGCCTTCAGTTCTGCAAAGCACACAATAAACTGAAGAGGAATTTTGTGTTCATCTTCATGGTACTAACCCCAAGTGTGTGGTTTAGGAGAATCTGTCTTCATATGCATAACTTGTACTTGAATTCTTTCTCTCAGAAAGTTGGATATGAGTCGTGTAAAAATTTACTGAAATAGTTATGACATTTTTTGCAACTGCAGGGAGAGATTCACATTAACTACATAAATGAAAGTCATTCTAAAAAATCAAATATACCCAAGGAAAACAACAATACCAACAAATGAAGCCAGTGTGAAGCCACTCAGCACTGTGGTACTGGATTAATCACATTGCTCTTTGAGAATTTAAAGCTTTTAATCATGTAGTGCTGCAGTCTTTGGTTAAAATTCATGGGCATTTTATGGGTTTATTTTGACCCTCAGGATCCATGTATTGCACACTAAGTACAATGAAAACCAGTTAAGAATAAAGAATAAAAATTAATGTCAAACTGAATAAAGGAGCTGAAAAGGTCAAAACTTGTTCCTGGGGTCAAGGAATATGCTTGCCTGTGGAAAAGACCACAGTAATCAAAATTAAATAGAGAGCTTATATCTATAAATCTGTGGAAATAGCAAAATTACCTGCAAATCAGATTTCAATAGCTCAGTGGTACAAACACATAGAATATATTATGGATATATGTTAACATGTGTAGAATCAAGAAAGACATTTCTATTTTTTCTTGGAACCCAAATACCTTGAAATATCTCTTTGATTATCAATCCTCAAGAAGACGGAGAATAGGACCCCTCAGAAGACCCATGTCTACCTTAAATGTAGAAACCTACCAGCAGGCATTAAAATTTTATTATCTTATGATCTACGGGGTACTTATTTTATAATTGAAAATACACATAAAACTTATATAATAGAGAATATATGATTATATTTATTTAATCCAAATGTCAATCCATTGCAAATTAGTTTTAAAAGAAGGGGGATTCTATAATTTCACAAATCATCCTATATAATAAAGATGTAATATGCAAATGGTTGTTATGCCCTGAAGCATAAGGACTGACTGCATAACAACCAGATCATGGATCAGCAGGAGGGTGGGGAAGTGAGCTACAAGCAGGCGGTGGAGAGCTACAGGAGGGGGCAAGGCAGCAAGCTATGAGGTGGGGGTGGGGCAGAGCAAGCTTCAGGAGGGTGGGGCAGTGGGTGGAGAGCTATTGGCGAGCTACTGGGGCATGGATTCATGATCAGGGCTACTAGTTTATTAATAAACACTAGGATTCAGGATTGCTCAGGGAGGTAGGATTGGATACATCAACATCTTGCAAATTATTCCTAAATGTTAATGTCCACCAATAAAGTCATTTTGTGGAAAAATTCTAAGGAAAAAGGAAAAAAAAAGTTCTACATAGACTATTTGTTCAAGTTTATTCCACACAATCACAAGCAGTTGAAGATCCACAAATGAAGCCAAGTCTGTGCCTAAATTAAGGGTGTTGTCTATCCTGCCATACCCATGTGACTCTGATGGTTGGGGTCCTTCTCAGCAGGCTTCATCCTTCTCCCTGCTTGAAAAGGGCAGAGTATTCTTCCATTGGTTTTGTCACCACCCTGGCTAGGTTCTAGGCATCTTAGCTTTCCTTTCTTTCATAGTCATTGTCTGTGTTTCCAAATCTGTTCTTCAACCTGACAGTGCAAGTTTATTCTTTCCATTCAGGACCCTCAGAGCTTTAACATTTGCCTATTCCAGATGAAAAGAACCAGCCAAGCACCAGTGACTACCTGTGTTCTATTGTAGATTCCACTAGTCAAACCAGTTCCTGGTGGAAGGACCTCCATTGGCTTGGTGTTTCCCCAGGGAAAATGAGTCAGGGGAGGGCAGTTCACTGGTAGGTATCCAGCCCAGCCCCCAGGTAGCCAAACACTGGTGTAGCTCTGCTTTCAACCTCTTCATCCCCACCATGACCTCCAGCAATCCCCACCATGTTTGTCCCTTTAGCATAGTAGGAGGAAACAGGATGGTCCTCAAATGGTAATGGGAGTAGCAGATGAAGAGGAAGGAAAGCCTTTAAATGATTTGTCTCAGAAACAGCCAAGATCCCCACCTGAGGAGGACGGCTGTGTGCCATCAAGAAAGAAGTTAGTTCGCCTTGTACCCTATTTGAGAATGTGTTTGCTTGATTGCTTGTTTATTTTTAGCACACATATGCATACACACACACACACACACACACACACACACATCACCATACATTTATAAGCCAGGGGCGCTCCAATAAATTAGATGGGTATGTGATGAAGGTGGAATAATAGAAGGGAAAATGAATATGCATTCTGGGCAATCCAAATGAATCCATTTCATTTGAAGACATTTTTAAGATGGCAGGTTGAAAGGCACCATTGCTATTTAAGTGAATTGGTCATCTGGCATCTGGCAGATGCAGTTATGGTTACTATTTCTCAAACAGCTGACCTAAAAATATGCAATAGAATCAAGAAAAATGTCAGGGGTCAGGTTCTTATTTTAGTAACTGCCTATATCAGTGTATTTTGTGAAAATCAATGAAGCATTTGTTTTAGAAGAAGGAACATATTCAAAATGTATTCCTGAATTTAGCTCCTTCCAAGTGACTGAAAGAAGAGTCTGTGTTAGTGACGGCGGGCTAATGTTCTCAGGTGTCCACATGTTGAAATGGAGGTGCTTTGAAGCCCAAAAAGCCACAGGAATAGTTACCAATCTAATCACAACTATAAATTGGTGTTTATTGGTGAAATATTTCTTATACCTTAAAGATCATGTAATCTGGAGTTATTGAGTATGTTCCCCACATTTCAAGGAGCCTTTTTATTTTTATCTGCAGGAATAATGTTATACTTATTGATGGATCTTTTAAGCACTCTGCAGTGTGTGGGCTTATGCAAATCAATTTTTCAAAGGTGCCTCTGTGAGTGCACATGCATTAGCCCCCAATCTACTGGAACACCTGGAATAAGTGCACAGGTGAAATCAAATGAAGGTCAGATTGAAACAAAATTGAGCCTTTCTGCTCGCTCAGGGCATAGCTTATACCATTTTTCAGTCAGGAGTATTCTGGGCATCTTAGAATAACAGTTCTGTTTAGCTTTTTACCCTTAAAACTAACCCCATGATTCTCTGCACACCCTTGCTATGAGCACAACCCTTTTGACCACATTAGCTGCTCAAATTATGTCCCTCAATAGGGCACAGATTCACAAAAGCAGCCATGCCAGTCCTTCAGTTTTATTTACTGTTCAAAAGGATGAAATGGACTTTCAGGCAAAACAGCAGCTTAAAGGGAAAGACTGAGGTACCTGGAGCTTGAGAATGAGCATCTCTATAGTTTTGCAAATTGCTTTCAACATTCACATTTTAAAAGTTATATTGCAGCATAGCTAACATTCATTAAACTGTGCATATTTAAAATGTACAATTTGGTAAATTTTATTTTACCCCTGAGACCATGACCACAGTCAACAGAACATGGCACTTTCTCTCGGGGTTTCTTTTTAAATGTTTTAAAACATTTTTATTGATTTCAGAGAGGAAGGGAGAGGAAGAAATAGAAGCATCAATGATGAGAGAGAATCACTGATCAGCTGCTTCCTACATGCCATAAACTGGGGATTAAACCAGCCACCCACGCACACGCCCTAACCATAAACTGAACAGTGGCCTCCTGGTTTTTAGGTTGACATTCAACCACTGAACCACACTGGCTGGGCTCTTGGGGTTTCTTTTTTATCCTGCCCTCCCACCACTCACTGCACTCTCCAACCCCATTCCACAATTTACAACCTTAATCTGCTATAAACAGAACACCTGCTGGAACACCCCACCTTCTGGATTGGACGGATTGCTTCTTCTTGGTGACATTTACTGGATCCCTCTATAGCTCACATTTCCTATACAGTGGAAGGTATATCTGAAGGTCTGGTGAAGACACATTATGCGTTGTGAGCTGAAAAGAGCATGTGTATTTTATGAGGCATCACATCAAACACACTTAATATCTGGTTGGCCCAACGATTTCTATATAACTTTCTCTGCTACCAGTTTTTATTTGCTGTTGTACTTTTGTTCTTTGCTTTTAAGGATGTTTTTTGTTTCAAGTTGCATGCAAACAAATCTAGCCACATGAATGTGAATATTGTTTGGGTTATACTTAAGGGAGTTTTAATGTTGCCTCTATTACGAAAGATTTTTCTATGCACCCTATGCACTCCGCACTGTGAGAAGAGGAAGACAAGTAGGGAGCTGGTGGCAGTAGACGTGAATTGCGGCTCTCTCGTGGAAAGCAATGTGGCCTTTGGACAATTTACATGTTTCCCTCTGAGCTTCGGTGTCTCACCTGCAAAATAGAGATTAAAATGTCGGCCCCAAATACCTGAAAGGTTTGTTATACAAACCAAAATAGATAATACATGGGTTGATGTTTTGTGAGGAGTAAAGTCCTAATCAAATAATATTTTTATTTTGCTGATGTTCCTTTGAGATAAAGAGGAATTCTAAGTATTATATTGCACAGGCAGATAAATAGAAATACAGAGAGAACAAGTGACTACAAACCCAGAGAACAGAATGGTATCTTCTTGGATCCCACCACTATAATGGATACTGATTTGAAATTAGTGATGCCTTAGTACAGTGGTTCTCAACCTTGGCTGCAAATTCTTTCATGAATTTGGCTCCTGACTCCTACTAGGCAGTGGTTCTCAACCTTGGCTGCACATTAGAATCACCTGGGAATCTTTTGAAAATCCTGATTTCTGGGCCTCATCCTCCGGAAATTCTTTTTCTTTTTTATGGGGTGGGGCCACAACATTAGTAACAAAGAAACAGAATTTCCGGAGGATGAGGCCCAGAAATCAGGATTTTCAAAAGATTCCCAGGTGATTCTAATGTGCAACCAAGGCTGAGAACCACTGCCTTAGTAGGAGTCAGGAGCCAAATTCATGAAAGGACAATAGTCTACAGCTGTATCATCTGCTCTCCCTTCAAAAAATGCAGTCTACAGATCACCCAAACCGGATTATGTATTTTCTCAACACACCCTTGCTTAACTGCCATTGCTAATGCCACCTCTTCCATGATATCATTTATCCTCACAAGATATAATTTCCTTTCCTGCTGAACCATAGACAATTTAAACTGAACTACACATTTTTCATAGTATCATTGCTACTGATTGAAGATTGCATGCCTCTTGGAAATAAGGACTGACTTATACACATGCCTTACACAGAGCATATACTCAACATATATTTATTAAATTAAATTAAATTGACTTTCAATCCCAGACTGAGTTTCCAGTGAGAGTACTAACATCCTTACTTGCTGGCCAGCCCAGTTGTGACCATTGAAAAACAAACACATCACTTACCAAATAACAAAATTATGATTAAAAATTGATAAAAAGTAAAATAGGTTGTTTATAGTTTAGCTCTTACAGTTTTAATAACTAGGAATGCCAAATTTAAATTAGGGGAATTAAATTGACACTGCATAATTAATCATTATTCTAAGGGCTGGATGAGCTAAATACTTAACCTTTAATTGCCTCCATTTATTAACAATATAAAGTCTGTTAGTATGGTCAAAAAAATTAAAAAGCAGACCAGTTTGGGCCAGCTGCTCACGGTTTTATTGGACAGCTGTAAGGTAATGACAACTGTGGCGAGGCAAGATCTGGGGGGAAAACCTGCCAAGATTATTCTCTAGGGACACTAGTGTATCCATTTTCATGATGTTACTAAAGTACTTTGGAGAGTCACATCAAGATATCCTCAAAATTATATAAAAACTAAGTAGGTGCCATTTATACAATGGCCAAGGGAGCCTTAGCTTGTGGACAGAGCCACGAGGTGCAACTTCTCTACTGAGTCATAGAGTGTGTGCTTGCTAAAATGTTCTGGCATTAAGCACATGAATATATGGTGACAATAGAAACCAACAGCCCTTTCAGAAGCCTAGAAGCAGTTCTGTTTGAGCTACGGGACAAAGAAACTTAGTGTTTCTCTAAGGTTCTTGGAGACCAGCTGTATCAGAATGACTTAGGTACTTATTGAAAATGTAGCCGAAACCGGTTTGGCTCAGTGGATAGAGCGTCGGCCTGCGGACTGAAGGGTCCCAGGTTCGATTCCGGTCAGGGGCATGTACCTGGGTTGCGGGCACATCCCCAGTGGGGGATGTGCAGGAGGCAGCTGATAGATGTTTCTCTCTCATCGATGTTTCTGACTCTCTATCTCTCTCCCTTCCTCTCTGTAAAAAATCAATAAAAAATATATTTAAAAAAAAAAGAAAATGTGTACCCCTGAGGCCCCAACACAACATACTGACTAAATCTCTCTGGAGTGGAACCCAGGACTCAGAGCTTCTACACAAGTTCTTTTAAATGATTGTCACACATAATGACATTTGAGAACTGCCCTTTGTGTGTTCCAGCTCTGCCTGCAGCAGTATGTGGTGTGTTCTCTACGACCATATTCTTTACTTGGAAGCAGCCTGGTGGTTAGTACTTTAAATGCCCCAAATGTAGCCACCACAGGCTTTGGAGGATCCTAACTGGTATATGCTAAACAATGAAACCAGTTGCCACAGGGTCAATTTGATTGAGTTGTTCAGTTGGCCAGAACAAGCCAGTAATCAATGAACAGCCTGATTATTTAGGGCCACATGAACAGTAGAATCAGGTGAAGCCAGGTACTGCAATTACCAGGAATTGACTTGTGACAGTCAATCCAGGTGACTTGAAAAAGGCAGTCATGCTATAAGACGACCCAGTGAGTTTCTGCCTTCGGTCTACATGTATCCCTCCATCTGTCTGAGCGGACCACTGATGGAGGGAGGTCTATGGCAAAATGCTGCTTCTTTAGCATACTTTCACTCTTCTACTCAGCTGGTTACCAGCCATCTTCATCATCTTTTTTCCTTTGTGACCTATAGTTATATTATTTTATAGGAGATACCCTTCCCCCAACATCTAGCAAAGATGTTTCCAAACTGGGTTGACTTGTAGGTTATTAGTAAAGGTCAATAAATTCCATCTGATACCTTAAAGAAGTTAAATGAATACTTAAAATTATTTCACATTACTGTGACCGTATTACAAGATCTCGATTTTGGAGCTTCCAGCTCTGTCAGACATTAAGCAATGGCAATTGCAAAAGAAGTTCAACGACCTGGCAGTTAGGAAACAAGCTTTGTCTGAGCTGCTCTTCCTACATAGAGATGATGGTGGTCTTTCTGTGTGTGTTGTGTAGACATGAAATGACGGCACAAAGACCAGACACTGAGCCTGAAAAGATCTCTTTGGGTGCAAGGGACCGACGGTTAATGGGTTCAAATCCTCCTTATAGTCAACCAATGTAAAATTGTTTACTGAGGCACACATTAGTCCCAGAACTGAGAGAAGTGCTGAAAAGGGAAGAGAAATCACAGTTCCCACTGTGGAGGAAATTACAGTCACTGTTCTGAGCATATGTAACTCTCCTAGGTAGTGGAGGTTTGGAGGTCATTGACTCTAAACTTTACAGGCAGGGTTCATTTTGCTGCAACCTAGTCATAAAAGAGACATCACATTCACTGTTCCAAGAGATACATGGAAGCAATGGAACAGAATTCCTAATACGGTGGAAGATAACAATCAATGTTTTATCACACAACCATGACAATTGTGATCATAATCTTGGAATAACTAAGTGAGTTATTCCTTCATGAAAAATAGGTAATAGTTCTTGAGCAATGAAACCAAAGACAAAATAGCAATCATTTGTGTAGCTGAATACATTGCTACACTGGATCCTGTGTGTGTGCGTTTGTGTGTGTGTGGGGGGGGGGGGAGAGGGCGTTATTTAAAGTAATGTACCCTGTGGAGAGTTTTTTTTTCTCTTTTTTAAATAGTGAGATATTATAAATTCGCAATTATACATAAATGCATATATACAGATTAAAAAGAATTATATATTAATATCTATTTAACCACTATCAGGTGAAGAAATATAATATTGCTACCACCCTAGAAATCACATGTTATGCCAGCACCCAACCTTGGTAACCACTACCATGATTTTTGTGATGTGTGTGTATGTATGTATGTGCAGATTCAAATAAGAAATGTATATACACTGCATTTTTTTCAGAGGTCTCCAAGACTACCCTCACTTATCACACCAGTTGCAAGTTAGGAGTTCCCTAAAACCAGCTTCTGTTTCTATAACTTCCTGGAAGAACTCACAGACTTCATCAAAGCTGTTATGCTCACAATTATGTTTTATTACAAGGAAAAGGAAGAGATTGAAATCAGCCAGCCCATGGAGCAGGCTCCAGAGGGTTCCAAGAGCAAAACTTTAGTGGTCCCTCCCGTTGAAGTTGTGTGGACAGTGCTTACCTCTCCCAGAAATGATGTGCAACAGTTTGTACTGACAACCATAGCCTATCCAAACCTTGGTGTCCAGAGTTTTATTTGAGGTTCAGTCACAAAAACATTGTTGGCTATTTACAGGGCTGACCTTGTAAATATCTCCAGAAGTCAAGTTGATACAGTTTGGTCCAAGGCCCCATCTAGGGGTCATACATCCCATTGGTGGCATATATTATCTGGTATAGCCAAGATCTCCAGGTAAATGACATTCTTATCAGACAAGATATTCTAAGGGTTTAAAAATTATCTCCCAAGAGCCAAGAACAAAGACTAGACCTTTCTTTGAGCAAAGTTAAGTCTTCACTAAAAAATATGGTTGGGTTGTGCCTGATTTTGATCTTCATATAAATGCTTACGTATTATATGCATTATATGCATACTTCAAATAAATATGTAAACCTTTTGGACTTCATATAAATTATTTCATGTGTACTTATATATTGTTTTGCTTCTTTCAAGAATTGTTCTCATTCCATGTCGAGTAAATGTTCTAGACATTCTTATCAAATATTAAGGAGAATCTTGAAGTCTTATTATAAAATAAAAAGGAGATTTGCTGTAACTATAGTACAGCAATGAAACCACTCTAGAACTTGCTGCACAAATAGCCAAGTACTCCATTTATTCATTAGTGTCCCCCTTATGAATTTTAGTGAGCAATCTAAATGACTCCAGAATGAAATGCAGTCCTTTTTAATGGCCTGAAAAGCTATTGCTGACCTGCCTATATGATCAGCTTAAGTTATTATTATCTCATCACTTTACCTCTCAATACCCACAAGGAAGATAAAATCAACTATAGCCTAAGACAGGGGTCAATACATTTTCCTTCAAAGACAAAGTAGTACATATTTTAAGATTTGAAGGTCATATTCTGTGTTATAACCTAACCTCTGCCATTGTGGATAAGAGCAACCATACACAACATATAAATTGTGTCTTATGTTCCTATAAAACTTTATTTATGAACACCTAAATTTAAATTTTGTGTAATTTTCACATGCTATGAAATATTATTTTTCTTTTGATTTTTTCAATTGTTTAATAAGGGAAAAACCATTCTTTGAGTCATACAAAAAAAGGTAGCAGACTGGATATAGTCCCCAAGCTCTAGTTTGTCAACCCCTGGTTAGGCCAATGGATTTGAGGATTCTAGATTGGAGTTCAAGATTTCCATTTATAATAGAATATTCTTCCCTGCTCCTCATTTGTCAATCTTACTCCACTGACAACCACAAAATTAATTGTAAGTCATTGAAAACATTTTAGACCCACTTTGTATTGCTTGGCAAAAACAATTTTTACAATAAGCAATTTTACAATAAAGCATTGGACCAGAACAACTAGCTAATATTCTAGATTTTGCCACATAAATAAAACAAACTAAGCAGATTCTCATAATAATCTTCTGACATTAAGTTCCTAGATAACATTTCTGTGGCAGAAAAAGGGCATTCATTTTCATCCTTTCACACAATTCAATTGATATAGATAAAATAAAAGGTATACACCAGGTATCAAAAATTCCAAGTTAACATAATAGACAAACCCTAGTCAAACTCTCACTGGCATGGATGTGATAACAATCATAAATCAATAATAGAGCATTATCATTTTACTCTGATAAGAACTGAACAAGTCCCCACTACTAAATTTCACTCCTGCCTTCACATTAGGTCAATGAGCATAATGAGTAATTTGCAAGAGCAAATAAAAGAATATTCCTCTCATTTGCTAAATTGTTATACTTTTAATTCCTACTTTTTCTTTAACAAAAATTATTTTTAAAAATTATGTTAGCCTAGAATATCTTTCTCAAATTAATGGACTTAACTTAATTACTTCTACTTTTTTCATCTTTAGGGCTACAGAACTAGAGAAGAAGTGATCCAGCCAAGCAGGTAGGAGCTTGCTTCTTTTGCAGACTTACTGTGGAATACCTACTAAAAGGTAGAGATGGTGGTTAACTCATGTGGATAGATTTTCTGTCGTTTATGGTTTATGCTTTCTGGTAAATAAGCATGTCTAATGTTTCCCTTTGGGTTTTTCTCTCCTGGATTTTGTTTATTGTTGAGTGTGATTCACTGTCTCTTTGGATCACATTGTTGGATATTGGCATTTCTGTATGACCATTTGATTTCACATTCCAAATACTTTTGTTTTATTGTGTTTATCCAAAACATTGGCTTCTTTTAAAAATATATTTTTTAATAAGGTTATTGGAAGATTGTTTAGAAAATTAGGTCTATGGGTATGGTTAGAAGCAATATACTATATGCCAGTCCCGTCATTCCTCAACTGATTAAAGGGCACCTATTCCCAGTGACTCTCTGAGTCACCTATTGCCTGTTCATAATACTCAGAAGGACTCTATGGAAAGAGATCATATTTTATTTTTTTCTTTTCTGTGACTTTGAATATAAAAATAGCAATACTTAAATTAAAGGAATAATTAATTCTCCTTCTTAAATAATTTAATACAGGGGCACTTTCCCCAGTGTAATATTTCTATAGCTAGACTTGATAAAGATTTATGCACTGCCCATTTTTCAAGACAGCCGGGAAAATGCACACAAACTAATCAACCATTTTAAGTCATCCTCACCGATAGGCTTTTCAGAATGTTTTTTCTTCTCTTAGGTTTTTAAATGTCATTGCAATTGAATTTTGAGGACCACAAACTCTGGAATATTGTTACTTATAAATGACTCCTATGAATAGCAATTTCATTCATTCGAGTTTTTACAGTTATTTTGGTTTTGTTGATTTTCATGCTTGTATTTTTTTTATTTTTTCAAAACATTCCACTTTTCTGTTTCTTTCAATGTTTTTAATCCAATTACCAGCCCTGTAAATAAGCATTTGTCACATCTACAGTAGGTGCACTGAACTGTGAGTAGAAGTGATTTTTGATTACAGACAGGCTAATTTTCAAGGGACAAGAGGAACAAAATGCAGTGAACTGCATAAAAGAATAATGGTAAATACCTTGTTAGGTGACATATGGCACAGAGTTAGAGCACAGATGGGAAAGGAAAAAGTTACTTAATCCAAAAATACATATGTATTGCATGGATAGGAATTGCTATCTGGCTCTTTTATGATCTGCTTGGTTATAAAAAGAAAAATATTTTATACATTTTATTGCTCAAGGGTGTTTTTTAATATTAGGATTAGCCTCTCTAATTGACAGGGTGAAAAAAAGCAATTTAGATTCTTTAAAACCCTAGAGTTTTGTCAACCAGGCCAATGGCAAAACCATTAGGCAAGAGTGTTTCCAGGATTTTGGCATTTTCAATTTCTTATCCTTGTTCTTATTTCTCAGTCCCCTTTCTTCACCTATTTTTAGAATTTGTAGTCTCTACTTACACACACACATGCACACACACTCACATGCATACAACTGTGCATGCACACACAAATCTCACATGCTTCCTACATTTTGAGGTATGATTACTAATGTCTTAGTGAGTTATTTTTATTACAGCCTCATATATTATCTGGCATTTATGCCTTATGATAAAGGGAGGAGCCAACAGATTAGCCAATATTCTCGGGAGTCCGGGGACCATCATGGATCCCCTGAAATCATGGGGTCTCACTGCAAAGTGGGTTGCTCCTTCATCAGTGTGAAAGCTGACCAAGATTGGAGGCAGAGTCAAAACAAAGCGAGTGTGCAACACTAGATGGCACTGGTTTTATGGGCCCATTCTTACCTAGGATGAGTGAGAGGTATGGGGGAAGGGATGGAAAGCCCTTACCATTGGCAGAGGACTCAGTCAAAATAATATGAAAAATAACAAGAGCTTTGTCAGATTAGGCCGCTCCCATCACAATAAGAGAATGTCCTGTTCTGAAGCTTCTAAATCAGAGTAACAAGGTTTATAGGCTACAGTCTTCAAGGGAACCAGCAAGTACCTAATAGTCATAACACTAGAAATGATTTCACTGTTCCTCAATCATTGCGAGCTAAGATTCCTACATAATGATGAATTCTCAGCAAAGCTAACAAAGACAGGAGATTTAAGCACAAATAACCACCAGAGATCAAAATATCAGTTTCTTAGAAGAAAAGAAGAACTTTCAAGGATTGTCAGAGCAAGTTAAGTGCAATGAATGGAAAGCGGGTAAACTTAATTTTCTATGTGCACAGTGTGGACTTGATGAGCCTCTGGGAATGAGCAGCCAGGGGTATATAGATCAGCTCAAACTTGGACCCTGTCCTCCTCTTTTCAGAGGCCAAAGGAAACTGCATCAAACATCTACCTTCGGCTGGTTTCATACAGCATAAACTGACTGTACTAAGTAATGCAGCTTAACACTTTTTTAGTTCTTTAGGCAAACATTAAATCATAGAACTTTGAACAGTATTTAAGAGACATTTAGCTGCCAAAGGATGAATAAAATGAGTGATTTAGACACTGAAATCTAAAGCTTGGTGCCACTTTTATTATCTCATTTCATTATATATTATAAAATAGAGAGCTTATAATGACAATTACACACACTGTATTTTGTGAATTCACTTCTAAGACTAGCAGGATGCATTTTAGACAGACTATATAGTATGTATACATGTAGACCATGGGACTTTTGACTTTGGTATCAACGGTTTTACATAATGTCTCAGTGGCCTAGAGCTAAAGAGTCAGGAGATGTTCATTTAAATTGGACTTAATTTGGGGCTGACTTATATCCTAGAACCCCTGTTGATAAATAAGACTGTTGAGGATATGGGTGTGAAGCAGTCTGTTTCCTTATAGACTAAGGGCACTTGTGTGAGCTAGGGAAAGAGAGGGAACACAAGTAAGACTTCAGTAAATAGAAACTGACATTTAGAAGGTGCATAATCTAATTTGGTTTTCTACATTGGTCAAATTAATTGAATAATTGCTGAGCAGGCCTCTTCCTTTACTTGAGGGGTCAGAGGAAAGAGGCCAGTTCAGAATGGTAATGGTGGGGCAAGGGCTGGGCTGCCCTCTGTGGTTCTCAGTCACAGCAGCTCCGCAAGCCATGGCTCCGTATTTAGGCCCCTGCTGCATGACAGGGAGTCTTAATTACAATTCCTCTGTCAACATGGTGACAATTTTGTAAGAAGCTGGACTTCATTGTTGGCACATAGTATCAGAGTCTTTTCATTTGCTGCTAAGGTGGAGGAGTGTTTTGCTTTGCATGGCCCTATGCTTTTTGCAGATTAGCTGGAAAGGAGTTTGAAGTTATCACCAGGGAAGTCTAAATCAGGTAGCTTTAACAGGAAATTTAATTGCTGAAAAAAATAACACCTTAACTGTGTGTGTGTGTGTGTGTGTGTGTGTGTGTGTGTGTGTGTGTGTTTCACACCTCTTGTTCACTCATCCCTTTTGCGGTCAAGCAGGGCAAACTTCCCGTCATATCCTCAGGTTGGTCTACCTCCAATGCTCCAATGACTGGTGCTGTGATGTGGCTTTTTCATCTGTATTTGGGAGACTGAGTTTGCCTTGATTTTACATTCTTGATTACACCTTAAATAATAGTTCTTCTACCTAAATTTCCGACCTCTTGTAATTATGTACTACTTAACCCTTATTTCAGCCCTTATTTCAGGAAACTAGCCCTCACCTCTAATGTATTGTGGTTCTCTTCCTAGGCCTGGTTTATGCCCAAGGACCACTGTCCCTTTTCTGTCCTCAGGTCTATAAAAACATGCTATGCTTAAACCCAGGGGCCCTTTTTCCATTTTAGTGTTTCACAGAAGAGTCTCTTGTAGAATCACTGCTCAGATGGGCATAGTTACAAAGTACTAATACTGTGCTTCTGGGCTGTTTTTTTAATGGATGCCTGCAGTCTATGCCCAAAAGGACTACCATGGAAATACTAAAGGTTAACTTGCCTCCACCTCAGACTTACTACTGAAATTAGAGAGCTCATTTGAGAGATAAATTTGTTCTTTAAAAATTTATTTTCTCTGCATTCATTTTCTCTTTCTATAAATGGGAACCTGGGATCTCATAAAACTGAATTAAAATTATCAAATACTATTGAACCAACCTAATGAAAATTTTAACCAAAAGTCATTGTAAATTAGGTATGTGCTATACTGAGAACACAAGTCTTTTTAAAGTAGATATTGTTCCTATCTAAACTCATGAATGGGGACTTTCTTGAATAAATTACTTCTTAATAACATCAGAGAGTCATTGGCTGGGTAAATATCTCCCTAGAGTATTCACTGAGGTTCTTGAATTTAAATGTTCAATAGAATTTCATATTTGTCACCTTTACTAACGAGTTTTCCTTTATGAAATCATTATTAGCATGAGAAAGTTAAATTTTTTGTCCAGTTTTTAGAATTAATGCAGTCTAAAAGATCTTGAGGGATTAGAATTTTTCCTCTGGGAATGCAATATTTACATAATTTCTACTGCCCCAACATTTACTTTCCCCAGTCCACTGTCAATTTACTACCTGAGGCAGGAGGGAAAAAATGATCAGAACCACAAAGTGTCTGGGAATTTCTGCTAGGAGGAGGAATGGGCCCTCTCAAAGAACCAGAAAACAAAATCATGTCTTCCATTCTAACATGTGCTTTAAGCATCTAAAACCTTTACTGTTGTCCTTTCTAGCCACATATGCCCAGCAAGGGCTATGGTGGCTGCTACATATATAACACTAGGTTCGATTCCCCGAATTTTAAGAACCAGCTTGGTTATGCTTATTCTGGAGTTTTTTGGGTTTGTTTTTTTGTTTGTTTTTTTAATGTAGGATTTTAGCTGATTTTATTTCAACATGGCAGCACATGCATTAAATGTTCTCATATCAAGATAAGAGTTTTAGGTCCTGTAATTTCAGCTCAGAATTACCTAGATACCCCATTCTGCAGAACCCTGTGAGGTAGAAGATTAAATGCTTGCTTATAAACAGACCTGAACTGTTTCTTTCACATAGGGCATAGCAGGGCTATGCTGTGAGATTTCACAGAGGCCACTCCCATGACCACTCAAAAGAAAGATGCAAACAGATTGTCATCACTGTTCTCCTGTGCTGCCCAAATTCTACCCAAGCTCCTCCTGTTTGGGGCTAACTATATTCTCTCATTTACAGGTGACTTATACCACAATGGGCAAGGTCAATAGGGTTTTTGCTGCATGCATATGTCAGGGAAAGTCCTGGGTGCAACATGGGACCTTCCATGCATTGCTCCCTGACCACTAAGTATTTATAGCACCTTTATAAGGTTTACAGCATTTAGCTTTCCTGAAAATGGAATCAGCACCTTAACACTAATCCATGATGTCTTTTAATTAGATTTCTATTGATTTTTAGAGAGAGAGAGCAAGGAACAGGGAGAGAGAGAAATATCTACCAACTGCCTCCTGCGTGCCCTCTACTAGGGATGGAACTCACCACCTGGGCATGTGCCCTGACCAGGAATGGAACCAGCAACCTTTTGGTACAGGTGATGACATAAAACCAACTGAGCCACACCGGACAGGGCTAATTCATGATGATTTGATTGGAAGGGAGAAAAATTGATACCCTTCTAAGTGCCATATTTTTATCACCTTTGTAGTATATAAGGTCAAAAAACATTTATTTTGTATATTTAAGAAAACCATAACATGAATAATTAAAACTAGCATTTGAACATACTTAATATTACTATAAAAATTTTAACAGATAGACTAATGATATTAACAGCAGTTACTCAAAGATGGTTTTATGTGAGTGAATTTGCTCCTAAGAAAACATTCAAGAAGGCATACAGATTACTATGGCACAGGTTTTCAAAGAACCCAGATTAGCGAATAGTTGAGTGTGTACCCCAACCTCCACAAAGAAAACTCTATATTCAGCCAAAGATTTTAAACAGAAGTGGAAGTTGTTTCCACATTATGCTACAGATTCATTGAAATACATATATTCTAACAAAATTCTATATATATACAGAACATTTTTCTACTGAATTTCAAATCAAATCAAGTCAAATCTGACTGAAATCAAATATAAATCCCCATAGAAAATATTTCCCAGGTTGAGTCATTCAACAAGTATAAGTTGAGAACAATCTAAGCACCAGACAGATTTTAGTGGCAGGAGTCAGAGTAGAGGAATTGAAAATGAGGTTTAAACAGTGAGTGGCTCAGGGCAGCAGAGTTGGACATGCACACAAGGTTGCTGGGTACTACAGTCTATGGTCAATACTGTGGTTTCTCTTTGTATCATTTCTACAAACTTGAACTCTCTCCTCTTCTTCATTATCTTCCAAGACTGTAGGGATTTCCAGAAGATCCTCTGACCTCATATTTGAAATTTCTTTTGATTGTTTGCTTACAATATCTGTGTTTCTGCTGTCAATCTTGATGTAGAATGTTGACCAGTACAAAATTCCCTTATGTTTGAGGCTTGAGTTATACAAAACAAGTATGTTTCCTGTCTATCGATTCTTTATAATTAAAATAGTCAATTTATCTTATTTAATGAATTATTCATATCTATGACAAAGCAGTATCCTATATAAAATGCTGATTTCCCAAAATAAAAGTAACAAACTAAATCAAGAATGTCTACTGCTCCCATCAGTGTATACCCTATATTGGTTGGCAGTAGTGATAGTATACCAGAATGCAAAATCCAAGATCAACCTCCTTGAAGCTACATGTCCTTAGGGAAATTTTATTTTCTTGTCTCAGTTTCCTTTGTAAAAAAAAAAAAAAAGAAAAAGGAGAATCACAGTATTTTCTATCTCATAGTATGGTTTTGTGGATTAGATAATAAAGTACATTTAAGATGCTTGGTATCATCACTGAGACATATTGTTATTATGACATCCTGCCTTAGAACACAGCAAAAGAAGTAGCTATCAACTTGAAGCAAGAATCCTGTAGAGTTCTGCGGGAAGTTGAATACAAAACCTGATGGTAGAGCATAATAAATAGCAAGATGGGAACACCAACAAGGCCTGGGAATCTCCAACATGGTAGTGTTTTTTATGCAGGATGTTTACAAGAGCACAGAGGTGTATAGAATTGGTGATAAACTAACAAACAGCTCTTGGATGACAGCTGTTCATTGCAAATAAGGAGGACCACAGAAAACCCATCTCTCACTAAGAGTGCTCCCAAGCAATGCTTAGGGCAGGTGTAAGAACTGGGAGTTGTATAGACAGACAAACTCTCTAGCTATCTGTGAGGGGTGGTGCGGCAACCTCAAGCCCCAGCATAGTACCAGTCATTTCATTTCATAGATCCTAGAAATTTGTCTAATATGACAGTGAACCTATGGTGTAACATTCATTTTAACTGGAAGATGTCTAGGAAAATATCTTAAGCCAGTGGAATTATTCATGGAGCTCAGAATGGTAGAACGGTTCTGCAAATCAGGCTACACCTGTTACGTCATTCAAATTAACTGACTTCCTCACTATACCATATCAGTAACAGTACCTCCATTTCTTAAGGTGTGGGGAGGGTTAAATGACAAAGATAAAACCTGAAAGTAATTCATGCAAAATAAATATACACACGTGTAACATTGTTTTCTTTGTTTTTCATCATTCCATCTACTTAAAAAAAGGAGAAACCCTATGGTTTTGCAGAATTACTTACCCATTAGTTCTCAGGATAACCCATCCAGACCATGTAGCAGCCCTCTCAGTAAACCACAGGTCTGGGGCTCTAGTCCAACAACGTGCTTGTGCCACAAATGCATTTTGAGCTCACTGCTCCCGACTGATTTCTGTTTTATTCTATCTCACTTTACAGAAGAGGTAGCAATGAAAGGTTTCCCATTGCATCCATCTATTTATTATTAAAGAAAACAGCAAAAGATTGTGCTAAAATTAAAGAGCCATTTTCACACATGCCAACACAGAAAGTAGTGTGGTCTGAAGTCAGTCTTTTCAACAGCATCCACATAGCGCTAGCTCTATTTTAAGCATCACTCTTGATTATAAAATTCAGCAGTGAATTCTGTCTTTGCAACTAACATGCAGTGTGGTTTTAAGTAAATATATATATAATATGCTGGTAAATTTTTATATATAACACAATATCTATAATGTATATTTAGCATATAAGTAGAATACACTAGTAAAATAGTATATATACAGTATATATACGTATATATTACATCTACTTTATATTATATATACTGTATACATATCTACTATAAACTCTAGTTTATAAAAGGTATCTTCTATACTATATTAAGTATCTATAGTAAATATCTGTTACATATTTGACCTCTTATAAGATATCTATATACATTTTAATTTCTTCATAATAAAATTTCCTTACTTACCTCACAGATTTTTTATGCAAATATCATAGAAGATGAAAAAGATCCTTTAAAAAATTAAATATTATCCCAATTATGCTGCACATTTCTTTGTGTATAAATATGCACACATACTTATCAAACTTACCAAAAAAATACTGTGTGTTTTTAAGACAATTCAGTTTAAGTTACTTCCTTTCTGGTCAATAAATTAACTATAATAATAATTATCAATCAGAACAGAAGGAAATTTCTACAAAACTTTTTAGAGCTCCAGTATAATTTGTCAGTCCTGTACATAAGTTGGTTGATATTATAAGTACTTCTTATTGAAGGCCCTGGGCCAGGCAGTATGCTAGAGAAGGGGATGTCAATGATGAGTGATTCATATGCAGTCCTTGTCCTTGTGGAGATGGGTACTTACACGTTTGGTAAATAATGGCACAAACAGATGTAAATTCCAAACTGTCTCAGCGCTGTAATGGGTACGAATAGAGCACGTAACGAGGGGATGGGTCCCAATCATCAAAGCATTCCCTGAGGAAGTGACATTTGCTCCAACATCTGAGGGGTGATTTGATGGGACATTGGGGCCCAGAATGCACGGAAGTAGGCGGGGGGGGGGGGGCGGGGGAAGGGCTGCCTTTCCAGGCAGAGGGAGCATCAGGCATCACTTCTGAGGAGATGGTTGCTTGAAGCAAAATGGTTGCATGGTGGATGAACTGGAATGATAAACTGATTCTGGCTTTCAATTGGAGTGAAGAGATCTGTGTTTTCTAAATGGCAGCTCTGGTGAGTGATTGTGAAGAATAGAATGCTATCTTCAAATATTTTCCAGAGTTCACATTTTCACCTTCATCTTAGGGGAAACTAGTCTTAAATATATAGAAAAGGCACCTAAATAATTAAATGTTGACATTTCAATAATTCTGGGGAAAAAAAACTCAACCTTACCTTAAACTGAAATTATGGTCCCTGCTAGATATCTGATATTCCAGACAAGAGGTCTACTCCTTTGGCTTTAAGGCTTTGTTCCTGGGGCAGGCTAAAAGGAGTTACTTGGGGCAGGGGGAAGGGGGACATATATAATACTTTCAACAATAAAGATTTAATTTAAAAATAACATTAAGAATAAAATACTAGAAATAAAGAACTAAAGTTTTTAAAAGGTAGCACATAAACCTCATCTGTCAATTATGCTTTATTAAGGATCACTGACTCCTTCCATGGAAAGAGGTTTTCTTTAGGAAGAGACAGAATAAAAACCAAATATAGAAAGATGGGTAGGGTGGAATGAGTAACAGCTGGAGAAGAGAAAAGAAGAAAATGAGAACGTCCAAAAACAAAATACACAGACTGTAGTGTTCATTCTGATCACCAACCACCCTGTGTGTGGAAAGCTTGCAAGAAGCTTCCAAACTCCAAGTTCTGGCATCAATATTCCTTCTGTTGTATCTCAACTCAAAGATCCAATCTGGGCTTCTCCCTTTTTCCTACCGTAATGAATAACAACTCTGAAACCTAAGCTAAGATTTATCAGGGGCACTCAGATATAGCAACTCATTAAAGCTCAAAGTAGTCTCTGCCTTTTTCCTGGAATAGAAAAGGGAGGAGGGCATTTGTGAGCCTCGTGAGCAGACGAGAGCTGCTTCCGACCTGCTCAGAAGGATTAGACAGACAAAACCTAAACACAGAGGAAGATGCAAATGTCCCCAGGAACTGGGACACATATGAGTCTCAGCTCCAAATGTCAATTACTGGAAGTCTCCAGAGCCTGGTTAAAAATAGATATGCAGGTTTCTTTGTTCACATGTCAGAAAGGGGCATCCCATCAAGTCAGATTCCCATCACCTTCTTTTTACCCAATAGCTGAGGTGTCAACCATTTGCAACTGTGAATCTTGGTTACAGTGCTGTCACAGGGTCTAAATTAGCATGTGCCCTTTCAATTATATCCAGATACCAGCATCTCCAGGTTTTCACAGAATGTGCATGATACGGGACACACAGAGACATAATATGTGTAAACTTTGTTATAACTAGCCCTCCACCCACCCACCCAAATAGACTCCATTTGGTTTGTGCAGAGAGAGAGAGTAGGGGCAGAGAGCAGTTACAATTGCTGTCAGGCAAGTTAGGCAAACCAGGAGGCAGGACCGGGTGGAGATGGGAGAGAGAGCCACATCTCATGTTCTATTTCTGCTGCCACCTCACTAAGGGACCTTAGAAAGTCCCTCACACTGCATTTTCCCTCTTCTCCATACTTAGGTGAATCCGTAGATACCCACCTTTGTCCAACAAGTATTGTACAAATGAATGAGGCTTAGACTGAAGGACTCATGAACTTCTCCTGCTAACTGTGCTTAAATTTGCAGTCAACTCCAAATTAGACTTGGTAATTGAAGGAGCTGCATACAGATATCCCCAAATAACAGACAATTTAAAAGTTGTTTTTGACTTGATTCCAGTTGGCAATGTTTGATTTTTGAGGGGAGCTGAGGATTTGCTTCCCTAATTACTTTTAGCTTAATCCAGTATTAAACTTGTATGTGTTCTATTTTGTGAGCCCTGCCTTGCTTGAAACAGAAAGATATGGAATAGGAAGGAGATGCCCAAAATGTAAATTCACCACTAAAAGGGGAAATATACAACAAATTAACAAGTTACAAATTGTCCATAAATATAGGTTTAGCTTTAGAGAGAGCAATGTGGTGGTATGTTTAATTTGTTATTTTTGCCAGAAGTTTCATTGTCACTTAATGGACTCCTTTATGTGTTCCTCAACAATAAGCCTTTGAAATGGACCCGTGCTGAAAGGTAAACACCCACCCTCACTAGCTCAAATGAAGCACTCTGGTTTGGGGACACCTTCACCAACATTATTACATCTCTGCAGTAGTTCCACAGATGAGCAAGCATTTTTAAGAACTCATCTTCCCTCTCTAAACCATTCCAGATCCACTTTTGGTGGTGAATAGAATTCATTAGAGTAATTTTATTCCCCTGTCCATTTTCTAACATAAATGTTCTTCCCCCAAATATGTACAAAATAAAAGATCTACTAAAACTGACTCCTTTTCAAACCATGCCTGGTGTTTACCCAGAAGGACTGCCCTTTTCCTCCTGAGAGCGCCAGCAATTCTGCTGTCTCCTGGGGACCCAGCCAATCTTCTCAGAACCTACAGGCATTGTAAAGCACTACCTTTGGCCTCCTCTGTCCTGCCCTTCGGATTCGTTTGAAGAACAGCTAGCAAGTTTACAGTTCTTGCCAAGTGCTGAGAACCGAACCCTTCATGTAGATTAACTCAGTTAATCACAACTCTGTAGATCCTTTTATTATGGGAATTTTACAGAAGGAGAAAACTGAGTATTGGGTGAGACATTAAAGTAAATTTCAGTACAGAGCACAGCTAGGATGGGATAGAGTGAGAAGTCACACCCAGCATGCTGATTCCAAGGCTCATGCTTCTACTCTATACCTCCACCTAACAGTGAGACCATCCCTACCTTGTCCTGGAATCTACACTGATCCTCACTACTGTGGCCCAACTAAGGACCCAGATTACAATATTAAAGATTCAGCCCAAAACACAGCTTTTCATGGGTCCTTTAAACTATCAGTGATCTTGCAATGGCTCGCAATCCTTATTTACAGCAGAATGTCTGCAGATGGGGAATGGTGAGGTCTCTTCTGCTTCAAAAGACCCATGATTGCAGAGGGAAAAATATTATGCTAACACTAAATGGCAACCAGCAGATGGGTTAAACTATCTTCTTATCTTAGTTCCTCACCCTGCATTTGCAGAAGAACTTCCATGGTTCTCAGTTCAGTACTCTGTAAGTCAGATAATTATTTGAAACCCTCTGCAGTCCCAAAGCTATCTCTGCACAAAGATTTAATGCCTGAGTTCCATAGTGAGATTTCTGATTACCCAGACTTCATTATCTTTATGAAACAAGCAACAATCCATTTACTGGTGTACAGGAAAGTTTTATCATAAACTGTTAAGTCTAAACTACCATTGTCAAAACAAATGGATAAAGTATATTGTGTGATTTATTTTTCTTGATTTTTTCTGTCTGTTTGCCTACCCATTCATCTACAAAATTTGGTAATTCACAATGGGGCTCTCTGTCATTAGTCTGAATTAGTAAGTTTCTACTACATTTTAGAAATCAAATTGAAGTCCTCAGGAGGTTGAAATGCTTGAAATTATCTAAATGATTTTCATTACCAGACCTCAGATTTTATTAAACATGTTATTACTTTTCAGAAATAATGAGTTATAATATAATAATTAATAATCAAATATCAAGGAGTACTATATTTCCTACTACAGAGTTAAATGGTGATGGTCAGCAGCATGGCAGTGGAGTCCACTCTCAGGTTTCTGTAGTCTGAACTTGATGGAGAATTTGGGCTGAGTTAATTCCCCGGCTAGCATCCTACTATCTCCCTCATCCTGCGGATGTCCTGGCACTTTGTGTCTATTGGGTCTCAGCACAGGCTCTTAACCATGAAATAGAAGTTTCAACAATGTTCATAGTATTTAATGCTAAGAAACTGCCACTGTTCCCTTTAAAATGCCCTCCTGACCATTCCAGAAGACATGAAGAAGCTTATATAAGAATTCATGTCGCCCTGGCCAGTTTGGCTCAGTGGATAGAGTGTCTGCCTGCAGACTGAAGGGTCCCAGGTTCAATTCTGGTCAAGGGCATGTACCTTGCTTGCGGGCACATGCCCAGTAGGGAGTGTGCAGGAGGCAGCTGATCAATGTTTCTCTCTCATCGATGTTTCTAACTCTCTATCCCTCTCCTTTCCTCTCTGTAAAAAATCAATAAAATATATGGAAAAAAAGAATTCATGTCTTTATTCTTCCCTCTTATCCATCCAACCCCACTTCCCTTCCAGATTCTTCCATGAATGAACATAAAGTTACAGAATAGATTGTGACGCTCTCTAACTGTGCGGATATGTGCAACCCATTTTCTTCTCCTTTCTCCTCTTGCTCCGCATCTCTAAAGGAAACTCCTCCATATCAATGGAGTAACTCTCCAAAGCATTTGTTTTTCCTGCTACAAAATGAAAGGCTATATTTGAACTTCAAGGTGGGGGTAGGTGCAGTCAGTAATGGTAGTGCTGGGTAAAAATCATATACACAAAAATCTAACATGGAGCCTCAAACTTCTTGCTTACTCACTTAGCACTTTGGAGGTTAGAAAAAGGCTATATTGCCGAAACCGGTTTGGCTCGGTGGATAGAGCGTCGGCCTGCGGACTGAAAGGTCCCAGGTTCGATTCCGGTCAAGGGCATGTACCTGAGTTGTGGGCACATCCCCAGTAGGAGATGTGCAGGAGGCAGCTGATGGATGTTTCTCTCTCATCTATGTTTCTAACTCTCTATCTCTCTCCCTTCCTCTCTGAAAAAAATCAATAAAATATATAAAAAAAAAAGAAAGAAAAAGGCTATGAGTTTGGCTCAGATCTTTCCTGCAAAGCACCTTGGACTATGTTTTGCTCCCCTGCTGAAATCTTTTAACTGTTTTAATTTGCCAATTATTCTAGGTGTTGTCTCTTCCGTTCCTCCTGTCCCCCATTGGTATTTTGGCCTCATCGGGCTTCATACTCTCACTCTTCCTCCATGAAGCCAAGCCTGGGCTGGGGTCCCTTCTTAGTGCACATCTCCCAGTGGTACTTGATGAGTCCTGGTGCTTTGATGGTATCATCCATGTGGGCCATAAACTCTGAGGGCAGGAACCATATTTGATTGCTTGTCTTTATCCTTAGTACCTAACATAATACTCATCAAATTTTTGTTTCATGAAAGTGGGTAAACGAATAGATGGATGACAGTGATGCAGGGAAAGTTTGAATGATTTCCTCTCTCTGTTCATACCACTACCCCTGGTCCAGATATCCCTGCAGCCCTTCTCATCCTGCTGGAGCCTTCAATCAATATCCTCCACTTATATTATCTTAACTCAGAGTGTTTTCTATGAAGTGAAGCCTCCAGCCTTCAGAACACTCAAGGATGGGAAGGGAAAGCATGTGCAGAAATAGAAAGAATCTATCCAATAGGAGACTATTGTAAAATTCATGGGACCCTCTGTAAAATGGGGAGCAGGACTCCAGGTTTTTCAAGGAGCCAGATGTCAGAATCAAATACTAAAAATGATATTGGTTGCAGGGGTGGGGGTATAAAGTAAGGGGAAGTAGCCCATGGAATTATGGAATCAAGTGAATTTAGTGACACTGACTATAGATATAAAAAATTTTGACAAAATTAGAAAATATTATTAAAAATATGTTTTAAAAATATGTATTAAAAACTTTAGTGACACTGACTATAGATATAAAAAATTGACCAAATTAGAAAATATGTATTAAAAACAAATTAGAAAATATGTATTAATTATAACACAAATTGAATTAATTTGCATAAATTGCTTATAAATTTTGCCTAAACATGATGCTGTAAAATAATAATTTTATTTTACAAAATATACAAGTCAATGTTTACCCTTGTGGTCAGCCTTTTATTAGTGGAATGACAAACCCAACACATACATTTTTTTCTTCTTCAATTATCTGTGAATTTAGCTTGGTCAACTCTCACAACTTTAAAAATCTATGGAGAACTCTATCTATGCATATGTTGAATTTTGCACCATTAAATGTTTTAAATAATGAAATTAGCTTTATCTAAATGGTTTGTCCATTTGGGAATAAAGTGGTAGCAACTGACAAACCTTTTTCATCAGAACCTACCTTTAACTTGTCTAAATTTAATTCAACCAAAATAAATTACAACTTCTAATGTAACCAATTTTATAAATGACAAAGAGAGAACTTTTGTCAAATCTCCTACCCCAGCTAGATCTTTTAGGGAAACCAAGCCCAAAATTAGCTAGGGCTAATCACATAACCAACCCATCATCAACAGCAACTCACCACCCTCATACTAGAGACTCACATCATTTAGAGCACACTCCCTTTTTCAGCTTGTACCTTTACAGTAATAAAAGTCATGGGCATCAGTTTGGTATGGAAGGAAGGTACCTGAATTATAAGTACTATTTAATAAGATATCAACCAAATACAACTGAACTTTTAGTCATTCCTGATAATGGGGATCAAGTGAGCACATGTATTAAAATTCTCAAGTAGTTCATAATCCTTCCTTGAGTACAGTGGGGCCTTGACTTACGAGTTTAATTTGTTCCGAGACCGAGCTCGTTAAGGAGCTCGTTAGCTCAAGTTAACTCTGTCAACTCAATGCAAAAAATTGGCCAAGAGACAGCTGGTATCTCAAAAAACTCGTTAGTCAGGACACTCATAAGTCAAGGCCCCACTGTATATTTCTGTTGAGCATGAATGAATCTTAAAGATATCCACCTAGATTAGTGGTGGGCAAACTCATTAGTCAACAGAGCCAAATATCAACAGTACTTCTTCAAAATAGACTCGCCCAGGCCGAAAACCGACTTCTGTGCATGGGCCACGAAGTGTCAATCACACTGTACGTGCACCTGCATATGGTATTTTGTGGAAGAGCCACACTCAAGGGGCCAAAGAACAGCATGTGGCTCGCGAGCCACAGTTTGCCGACCACGGACCTAGATGATTCTCTCAGATTAGGTATTAGGAAACTAAGATCCAAAGAACTCAAGTGAATTGTCAAAGCTCACAGAAGCAGATAGTGGCAGTCAAGAATAATACTCAAGTCTCCCGATACATAGTCCAGTGACCTTTCACCGCCTAGATTTTACAATGTTAAGCTTTATAGTTTCACCAAAACTTTAGGCAGAGAGATTTGCCAGCCATATAAAGATTTCCTCAGTCTTCTACTGATTTGAATGAAAGAATTATTGATAAAGCAGATGAAAATATCAAAGAGAAAACTCAAAATTTTACAAGTAAGAGAGCAACTAGTTCATCAAGACTGACCTACAAGTCAGATTTTAATCTTCCAAAAACAAGCCAGTTTTACAATCAAGTTTAATCCTGGAATCAAAACTAAAATCATGAGTTCTGACTTTTGGGTTGATTGACTCTTCTCCCATATATCAATTTTGGTTAAATATTCAAAATCATTGGAAATACTGGCTGTTTGATTATAATGCTATGGTTGAAATATAAAAAATAACTCTACTTTAGGGCATAATTACAGAAGCCAGACTCTATAATCAGTGCACAATTTGATCTAGAAATCCTCCAATGAAGTATGTATCCTCTGTCTAGATGTTTTATTTAATGTCAGCAAAATCCTAGACATCTGATTTAAGTAGGGTCTTTTGATTATGTCACATAGGGTGAAAATAAATTTCTTTCTTTTATTTAAGGTAGGAAAAATTGTTCAACCAAATGAGGTTAATGTTGGATAATTTAAATGATAGTTGTCATTAAATACTTGTATGGTGAGAATGTTAGATGAATTTCTTGTTAATGTAGAGGCAAAAATAGTTTAAAAGATGGCTGAAATACAGGGAGATAAATTTTTGGTTCATGTGGAAAACACAATCCCTCCTTCTAAGAACTGATCAACAATATAAATGGCCAGCCATTAGAATCTGTGAGCAACTAGCCACTGCAGAAGCAGAAGCAGAAGCAGAAGCAGAAGCATACTGGATGACCACCTGTGAAGATGGTGTAAATGGGATTCCTGCATTGGGTGGTTGGATTGAGCAAAATGATCTCCTTTTCACTTATTCCCTTCTAATAGCAGGCATTATACAATTCAGCTTCCATCCATTGATTTAAGTAAGGTTTGGAGTATTAGTTTAATCAACCATTACTAAGCAGCTAAATTTGTACTTTGCTAGACATTGTAGAGAGAGCTTCAGGGACATGGACTTAATCCTTACAAACTTAGATATATGTACACAAACATTGAGATAGGTCTGAGTTCACATTCTATGCTTTGGGGATCATCTAAGGAAAGGAAATCATGAAAACTTTGAGTGTTTGAAGCCGGGAGCAAAATCAAATGCCATAGAAAAAGAAATATCGTTGTATTGTTAAATAAAGTTTTCCTGTTGCACAATATCTCGTAACACTGGCTTGGTCCACAAGCCAAGAAACATAGGGTCATATTTAGATACTATAATGGACATATGTTATAAATAAATACACAGGTAAAATCTCATAGGTAGAACAAACTCCAGAATCCCATCATCTTTCTTTATAGATGAGGAAATTAAGACTCAAGAAGGTGAATGACTTCCCTACCATCTCATGGGATTATTATGGTGCTGAAGGACTGAGTCCTGTTTCTAGCCAAACTAATTAGCTTATGTAAAGGCTAATGTCCTGAGACATAAGACAATGGCATTAAGTGGTTCTGAAGAAGGAAAAGCAAACAAATGACTTGGCATGCATAAAATACCTCCAAATTAAAACATAACAAAAATCATGTCAGTGCACAAAGCTCATAAGAAAGAAGAAAATGTTATAGAGCTTCATGATAAGAAAACTCAGTGACTCAAGAAAGAAGAGGAAATCATAGGGAAGAAGTTATAGATTATTTCATTTTAGAGCTATTTCTCTTGTTTTTCTCTTTTTGTTAACTCTTTGTGAGATCATTCCTTAGAATCTTATATAAATGGAATTATTGAGATAAGAATTAAATCTAACACACAGGATTAAAATGATATTTAGGTTAAGAAATAATAATTCTGTTAGCATATCGGTATTCACCTTGAACCTTACACACACACACACACACACACACACACACACACACGCTAAATTTTTGTCTAAAAATGAAGTCATCATTACATAAACTCCATAAAGGCAAAGGTTATTCCTGTCCTGTGGTCTTTAAACTGCCTGCCCTGCAAGGTGTTATATACATAATATATGTTTAATAAATACTCATATATGAAAAGGATGGTGATGATAATAACCTTTGCCAAATGCCAATTACAGGACATCCAGTCAAAGCTTCATGGATCAATACATCAGCAGAAAGAAAGCAGCAAATGGAATTAAAATAATGTATCTGTTTGTTCATTGTTAATGGCTGCTATGAATTTGAATTAGGCCAGTAATTGCTTCCCTGATATGAGAGCAAAATGCCAAGGTAAAGACTGTAATTAAAATTCAGAAAGAATGTAGGCCCAGAGTATGGGGACGCCTTAGAAAAGAAATATCATTTCCTCTGTCCCTTTTCCAAATCTTTTCCTAATTTCTTAGAATTCTTTGCTCTCAAAATTCTTTATTTAATTTTTTTATCTCTCTCTTCCCATTACTTTATCTATTTATCAGCTATTATCCCCAATTATGAAGCCAGTGAAATTCTTGTGTTTAAAGAATGCAACTTCTTTTCTGAGAAAAGTTAGGAAATAGGAAGTGTTAAAAAAATTCAGCTAAGTAAATTTGAAGTTCTAATTGCTTTATTCAGTGATTCATGAGTCAGGCTGCATCCTAGCTAACAAATATAAAGGTGCTCCCAAGAGCTGTAGAAAAGCAAAGGCTTTTATAAAGGCAGAGAAGGAGAGGGACAAGGATGTTTTCTACCAAAAAGCAGATTGTTTCAGGCTTATGTCACTTTCCTATAGGGGGTAGGAGTCAGTCAGGCACTTTACCTCACTTTTGTGAGTCAGGTGACTCCAAATTGACTGGTTAAAGGTTACATTACTGGGAAAGTCTGGAACTGAAATTAGGTATTAAGCTTTGGTTTGCTGATATGAGGCTTAGCACCAGCAACTCCAGGTTGGGCCTATTACTTCTCTTCCAACTGCCCCACCAGCAATAAAAGGAGTCCTGATGAGGACAGTGTGGAAAGACCTCTGAGATACTCAATTTTTAAAATAAGACTTACTATGCCAGCTCCTCTGAATCCAAGGGGAGACAAGTTGCCTGTGTCATATCTGATCACTGCTTAACAGGGAAGGCAAGAATATGGCTGACCATTTTATGTCCTAAGGAAACCAACTGACACAGCTGCATCCATCAAGAAATAAATAATAGTAATTATAACAAATTTTGAAATCAAACACTCAGATTTTTCTGATTCCAATTAGTTGAGCTCAATCTGTGACATCTTACTGCTTTTACTAGCTTAAAATATGATTGGTTGATATATCTTAGAACGTCCTCAATTCCCTCTCAAAATCACAGGATTCCACAAGGAAAATAAGTGTCCTCAAAGGAAGCTGATGGCTTGGGGTTTGGTGAATAATGCTAAGAGTATTTGCTTTGTTCATTGCTTCCCTCATGACTGCTAGCTCTTTGCTGGATCCTACCACCCTGTAATAATGTTTTGACTGGGACTCCACAATGTGTCATGAAAACTCACAGCGTCCAACCTGCCCCTTTGCAAGGACTCAAACCCTAGTAGCACTAAAAGAATGCTTTAAATAGCAAAGGGAAAACAGTCTTCCACCCCAAGGTATGGGGCACAGGAACAGTACATTTGAAACAGAATAGTGGCCTTAACTGGTTTGGCTCAGTGGATAGAGCGTCAGCCTGCAGACTCAAGGGTCCCAGGTTTGATTCCGGACAAGGGCATGTACCTCGGTTATGGGCACATATCCATTAGGGAGTGTACAGGAGGCAGCCGATCGATGTTTCTAACTCTCTATCCCTTTCCCTTCCTCTCTGTAAAAAAATCAATAAAATATATTTTTTTAAAAAAAAGAAACAGAATCGTGGCTGGACAAATGCATTTCTCAAAGTAAAATCTTCAGGCAGGTTGTGGTTGTTACAATAATAAAGTGGAGTATAGAAATATATTTGAAAAAGGCTTCATTGTCTAGGGATAATTAATGTCCCAGGCAAAAATTTTCTAAGACTATCATTTCATATTTAATTACAAATAACTAGAGGTCGGGTGCATGAATTCGTGCATGGGTGGGGTCCCAAAGGTGTGTGTGTTGGGGGGGAGGAGGGGAGGGAGGAACCAGGATGAGCTTGCCTACTTGGGATCCAGATCTGTCCCACTGAAGTTCTCACTGGTTGTCAGGAGCCACCTGGTGGCTGCTGTTATATCCTTTCTTCCTTGCGGAGCATCTAAGGAGGGGAAGCGGATGTGGTGCCTGAGGCCAACTTCCAGAAGTATGGTGCTGTGGGGATTATGCCCGTGGTGCTGGCCCATTGGTGCCTGACCCATTCTTCGGAGATTGGCCTGCAGGCCTACTGAGGGAGTGAGTGGCTACCTCCAGTCTGGTGGGCCACCGGGTTGGATCTATCAGCTGAGCAGCACTCCCACTGTGGGAGTGCACAGACCACCAGGGTGCAGCTTCTGCATTGAGCGTCTGCCCTCTGGTGGTCAGTGCTTGTCACAGTGACCGGTCTACCAGTCATAAGGGTCACTTAGGCTTTTATATAGAGAGATTACAAGGACACGGGAAGCACAGTTTTATTGGAGAGCATCACATATTTAGAAGCATCTATTAAGCATATGCTGCATGTATAGCACTTTCTTATACGTATAACCGAGTCCAACAGAAGTATGTTTCTGATCTTGTATATGATTAAGGAAAGAACTGTTTGGTTGAAAATCAATTGCATTGGATACCTACTACCTGGTGAGCTTTAAATCTGAATTTGATTATGGGGTTTTTTTGTGTGTTTCTTTTTAGAATGACTTTAAAATGTCAAATTTTATCTCAGGAGCAGAAGGGGTTTTTTGTTTGTTTGTTTATTTGTTTGTTTTAATTTATCTTTATTGTTCAAAATATTACAGATGTCCTTTTTTTTTCCATTGACCTCCCTCTTCTCCCCATTACCATCCCTCCCCAGCCTTCACCCCACTATTGTCTGTGTCCATGGGTTATGCATATTTGCATATAAGTTCTTTGATTGATCTTTTCGCTCCCCTCTCTACCTCCTTCCCTCTGAAGATCCCCAGTCTGTTGCATGCTTCTATGACTCTAGATCTATTTTGTTTTTATTAGCAATATCAGTGACACAAAAACTTCACAATAAATGCTAAAGTGCATTAATGGAATCGATAGTAAGCTATCGGCACCTCTGTGTACTTCCCATGGAACAGCTTTCCCATTTTCTTTTTACAAATGTGAAACCAATAGCATAAATTTGAGGCATTGGTATTGTTAGGTTCAGGTATTACAGTTGAGAAAATGAGCTAACAGGATGGTACTCTCCATCCATTTTAAAATTAAGACTAATTCTAAAAATTAAGTATGATTTTTAGTTTTCTTTATGTCAGAGTTTTCAACCTTGACATTATTGGCATTTGGCATCAGATACTTCTTTGCTGTGGGGCACTGTCCTGTAGGTTGTAGGAGAGTTAGCGATATCCTGACCTCTACCCTCAAAATGCCACAGCAGTCCCTCCAGTGACAACCAAAACTGCCTCTGTCTCCAGACATGGCCAACTATCCTCTGGAAGCACCATCCCTTCCCCATTAAGAACCTCTGCTGTATTTTGATGTCTAATTGTTTAAGTCACTATTGCCCATAAGAGAAAATATTGAATTCAATACATCACCTTTGCTGTAAGCTTAACCAAGAAATCTCATAGACAGGGAGCTATAACTTTATGGAATTTATACTGTTATTGACCCACAGGCTTCTTTTCCTAAGAAAAGGATGAAAGGCATTGAGTGTGCTCGTGCCAGGGTTGCCTTTCTGAGTCACAGTGGATGCCAGGTCCAGCACTAACCTTCCCTGAGCAGAGATAACCTGGAGCAGTTGCTCTAATCTGCACACCTGGGGGTAGTTATAATGACTAACCATTTTACCATGAAAATAAAGGGGTAAGTGAGTGTCTTTAGTCTACAGCCGGTTTTCCTGATTGGAGGATGCCAACCTGTTTACCTCTGGATTTCCAAGGAAGTGAATGTGATAGGTGTACTGAGTTTAAGCAGTCCTCAACTTTTCTAGGCCTTCATTTTCCTGTTTATAAAACGTTTGGTGGCCCTAAATTCTCTGACTTTTCTCATTTCAAAGGTTTTTAGCATGTCTCTATAGTTTAGCAAGTTCCCTGGAGATTGGTAAGATATAACTACAAAGAACTGGAATCTAACAGGACAGGGAAAGTGCAATGCTTTTGGTGAGCGGGTCTGCTGATACTCAGGCTTACATTATAGATCAACCCCTAGATAAATCATTAGATAAGATTTGCATTCTCACAAAATATAAGAATTTTTGAAGTGAACAGTTCTTACTTAACATTTCAGCACTTGTCATGATTGAGGGAGTATACTCTTCTCTAATCATTTTATTCTCTTGACTTCTATGATCTACATTTGCCTGGTTTTCCTACTATACAACAGGCCCTTTTCTCCTAAGCTCCTTGACTGGATTTTTCTTTCTACAAAACCTATAAATATTTCAGGGTTTGCAGGACTCTGCCCTCAGGCCTCCTCTCCTTATATCCACTCCTCCTGTGTGATCTTATCCAGTCCCATGGTTTCAAATTCAACCCATATAACAGTGATTTACTTCCCCAGCCTAGACCACTCACTGAGGTCTGTCCTTTTTTATCCAACTCCTACATGACATCTTCATCTAAATAACTAGTGGGCATCTCCAGCTCAAGGTGCAAGAGTTAATTTTTCGTATGCACTACTATCTTCTAGTCCACTCACACTCCAGTGTTCTCAAAAATCTACAAGTCCTTTTTTTTTTGCTTCACACTCATATGGAGCTCTCCAAAATATATTCCTAACCCAACCACTGCTGGCCTTGTACACTCTTATACCTCAGTGCAAACCTCTGGCACCGCTCCTCTGGGTCAAGGCTATAGTCTTTGAAACTATTGCTCTGTCAACAGAGTATTTCTAAAGCTTTAAATCCTTTGTGTTTCCCATTATACTTGGAATGAAATCCAACCCTTACTAAAATATGCAAAGCCTCCAAAACCTGCCCCCACCTCTCCCATCTCTCCCTTCCCCTCACTTACAACACAGTTGTTACACTGACCTTGCTTCTGGCACACACACAACACATCTGGTTTTGATCACAAGGTCTTTTTGCCTGATGTTCCTCATGTTTGTGACACTCATTCCCCAAATCCTTGTAAGGTGCCCTCTTCTCATCATTAAAGTCTCAACTGGAGTGGGCCCTCCTCAAAAGCCTTTCCACCTGTTAAAGCAGCTCCCACCTCCATCCAAGCAGAACACTCACCTTTTATCTTATTCATAGTATGTATTCTTGAAATTATCTTTTTATTTGGTCCCATGTCTATTGTCTACTCTCATGTAGAATACATGCCCCTTGCTGGCAGTGAATATATTTTTTCAGTTTTTTCAATGCTATATACCTGTAGCCTATAACAGTGCCTGGCATATAGAAAGGTTAAATAAACACTTGTGGGATGACTATCTAGAAAGTTAAATGCTGTCTAATAAGCCGACTGCTTGGCTCTATCACATGACTACCTACCTACCGCCAGACTACATTTGTCCATTTGAGACCTGAAGATAATCCTGAATTTCCCTTCAGTCATTTTAAGACCCATATATTAACTAATCAGGTAAACTCCTGTTTTCAGATAGCTTGCTTCAAATGCTGGTGTGTCATGCAATCCTGCTTTCATAATTTTTCTTACTTCTAAGACCCAGTGATGCTGGTCTTATGCAATTTAATCAAGAATGAGTCATCGTGAATTAATCGAACTAGCACCAAAAGAAAATATGGGTATAGATACTTTGAGAGCAAAGAGATCAACCAAAGACTACTTTCAGACAATGTTTAGATGGTGATTAAAAATGTAAACCAGAGAAACCAAGATGGCGGCATAGGTTAACGCCGGAGATTGCTACCTTGAACAACCACTTCAAAAAACAACTAAACGACGGAACGGACATCATCCAGAACCACAGGAAGGCTGGCTGAGTGGAAATTCTACTACTAGGAGGAAAGAGAATATCATACCCAGACTCAGAGGAGGCGCAGTGCTGAAGTGAAATACTCAGGTGCGGAGTACGCGTGGAGCGGGCTGGCGGCGGAGGGCACGGTTGTTGTTTTCAATCGGGAGGGAGTTTCAGACTCTGAGCTCTAGATCTGGGCGAGTCTCTAGGGACCCAGACTCAAACGGGAGAAGTGAGACTGTCTGGCTTCGGTCAGAACTCCAAGGCAGCTTTCTCTCCGAGGTTTGCAGCGGTTGCTGGGACTCTGTGAGGCAGAGCCCCTAGGGATGGAACTGAGAGCAGCCATAACTGCTCACTCCAGCCCGCCCTGTAGATACCCGGGGACCCGCCCCACTCAAGCCCTACGCAGAGCCATTTGCCAGATAGCCTCAGGCAAACGCTAGATTAGCACCACCCTAGAGATCCAGCACAGAAGCTCTCCCACTGCAGACACAGTGGACTCTCATAGCCAGTTAGCCTGGAGGTCAAATCACCCCCGGTATTGACGACAACAATCAAGGCTTAACTACAACAAGACAGCGCACAAAGACCACTAGGGGGTGCACCAAGAAAGCATAAAAAATGCGGAGACAAAGAAACAGGACAAAACTGTCAATGGAGGATATTGAGTTCAGAACCACACTTTTAAGGTCTCTTAAAAACTGACTAGAAGCCGCTGATAAATGTAGTGAGATCCTCAAGAAATCTAATGAGACCCTCGATGTTATGATAAAGAACCAACTAGAAATTAAGCATACACGGACTGAAATAACGAATACTATACAGACTCCCAACAGCAGACCAGAGGAGTGCAAGGATCAAGGCAAAGATTTGAAATGCAAAGAAGCAAAAAACACCCAACCAGAAAAGCAAAATGAAAAAAGAATTCGAAAATACGAAGATAGTGTAAGGATCCTCTGGGACAGCTTCAAGCGTACCAACATCAGAATTATAGGGGTGCCAGAAGAAGAGAGAGAGCAAGATATTGAAAACCTATTGAAGAAATAATGACAGAAAACTTCCCCCACCTGGTGAAAGAAATAGACTTACAGGTCCAGGAAGTGCAGAGAACCCCAAACAAAAGGAATCCAAAGAGGACCACACCAAGACACATCATAATTAAAATGCCAAGAGCAAAAGACAAAGAGAGAATCTTAAAAGCAGCAAGAGAAAGAAACTCAGTTACCTACAAGGGAATAACCATATGACTGTCAGCTGATTTCTCAACAGAAACTTTGCAGGCCAGAAGGGAATGGCAAGAAATATTCAAAGTGATGAATACCAAGAACCTACAACCAAGATTACTTTATCCAGCAAAGCTATCATTCAGAACTGAAGGTCAGATAAAGAGCTTCACAGATAAGGAAAAGCTAAAGGAGTTCATCACCACCAAACCAGTATTATATGAAATGCTGAAAAGTACCCTTTAAGAAGGGGAAGAAGAAGAAAAAAGGTGAAGATACAAATTATGAACAACAAACATGCATCTATCAACAAGTGAATCTAATAATCAAGTGAACAAATAATCTGGTGATCATAATAGAATCAGGGACATAGAAAGGGAATGGACTGACTATTCTTGGGGGGGAAAGGGGTGTGGGAGATGCGGAAAGAGACTGGACAAAAATCGTGCACCTATGGATGAGGACAGTGGGTAGGGAGTGAGGGCGGAGGGTGGGGCGGGAACTGGGAGGAGGGGAGTTATGGGGGGAAAAAAGAGGAACAAATGTAATAATCTGAACAATAAAGATTTAATTTTAAAAAATGTAAACCCTCCCCCCAACATCAAATATTTTTGGACCACTAGAAAATATGAAATTTCCTTTAAGAGCAGCCTTTAAATTGAAGCTCATTTTTTACATTTATATCGATGTCATTATGTCTCTAGTTATTTCATTATCAACAACGTCATCAGCATTATTGTTGTTAAAAGAAATTTTGAACTGGGAAAACAAAGAAAGTATGTTGCAGAGTTGCCAATAATGACCTGAAATGTAAAAATGAGATGGTAGCTAAATTATAACTAATTAAAGACTAGCCATCAGAATTAGGATGCCCTGTTGGTTAGGCATGTTCAATTTCAAGAAGAAAAGAAAGTGTGAACTAGGGGGGGGGAAATCACATAATCTTCCTTGCATCTTTCTACAGTTTGGCAAGTAAATGAAATTCACACCAATTGAGATCAAGGATGCCTGTAGGCTGACACAATAAAGGAAGGTTTTATATGCCCATATGACACATTGACAGAATTACAATCATTTCAGTACTAGAAGGAAAGGGAATTTTTGATGAGTTCCTTACAAGGAATATCTTTTAACCATAGGGAAAATAACTTCTCAAAAATATGAAAGTGGGCATGTTAAAATGTTTTCTTTTTTATCCACATGCTTATATTTTAATTGGCAAATAATTATGTTAGCTTAGATCTACAATGCGCTCTTCCTCTTTTATCCCCATACCATATAAACAAAGACATTTTAAAACTCACAGATTCAAAAAAGCCCAACTTATTGAAAATACTTATATTACTATCAGAGGAACAAATTTTTCTCTACTGTCGAGGTTCATCTGGCTGGTCTAATACTCAAATAGACATGAGACAGATTAGTAAAAGAAAATAACCAAATTTAGTGTATACATATGTATGGGAACCCTGCATACATGAAAGAGTCAAAGACCCCACATGTAGGAGAGGTTCAGAGATAGAAAAGGGGATGGAGGTATATAAGACATCTGAGCTAGAGATGAGGTAATGCACTTTGAGGGCTTCAAAGGGTAACTGCAGGATTATAAGAAGAGCAGATATCTATAATATATATATATATATATATATATATATATATATATATATATATATATATATATATATATATATGCCTAAGCAACTGTTAACGACCTAACGACTGGAACAACCAGTTGCTATGATGCACACTGACCACCAGGGGGCAGATGCACAATGCAAGAGCTGCCCCCTTTCAGTCAGTGCGCTCCCACAGCCAACCTCCTGTGGCCCCTCTTCCCTGCCGGCCACCCCTCACCCTCCTGATAAGCCCCAATTGGGGGGCCAGCTGGCCAACCTCCTGTGGTACCCCCCCCCTGTGGATGGCCGGCCCCCTCCCTCCTGATAGGCCAGGCTGAGGGACCCCCCACCTATGCACAAATTCATGAACCAGGACTCTAGTTTAGTAAATAAAAGTTTGCCCTGCCATACAAGTGGGTTGGAAAAGTTATTTCTGATAATCTTCTATGAGCAAGGCCTCTAATTCTAATTCTTTCAGGCAGTTAAGGGTGGGTGCACAGAAGTTTCTCCTGAGTATGGGTTTAAATTTGTGTTTAGCTCAAACCAGTCTGCATACTGCAGAGGCAAAAGTTGGAGTAACTTGTTCTGAAATCCCCACATTACAAAAGGGTTTTATTCCTTCCATGTAAAAGATTCATCTCTGGATGACTTATAAGAAGCTTTCCTGTGTTTTTAAGTGTTCAGTTGGAGATTATGACTGAACCTAGATGACAGGAGGAAATTTAAAGTTCACATTCTAGGAGGCATAACCAATTGAAGAGCTCTCAAAAATAAAAATAAAGCACCTCCAAAATCATTAAACATGTCAATGAGAAAGTAAGTTAACATTTTAAAAACTTCATAGATCATTTTTTAAAATGATATAAAAAAAGGACATTGGTAGTTCATCAAATACTAGGAAGCAGAGAAAATAGACCCTCTGCTTCCTCAGAAACTGGTAACAAAAAAAACCACGTATTTTTTCATACTATGTCCATAGAATTTTCAACACTTCAGCCTCCAATACATAAGCCAGACAATCAAATTGCATATCTAAAATAATAAAAGGGTAATATGCTAATTAGACCAGACATCATTCCAGACATCCTTCCGGATGAAGCTGGAACAGGAGGGAAACCCAGATCCCAGGTGCCAGAGGGAAGCAGGTGCCAGCAGCCATAGGAAGGAAGGCCTACTCTTGCACAAATTTCATGCATCAGGACTCTAGTATGAAATAAGTTTTCACATATCAAGACTCTTTGGCTCGGTGTTCAGTAATCTCCTTTTACTATTTTAAAATTTATCTTTGACCCCCCTTAACTCCACATGTGCCCCCTCCTCCAAGACTAAACATTATTATTGGCCAGAGATTACTTTTCACTGTTTTATTAAAGCATATTTTTCAATATTTACCATTAACTACCTTTATAATTAAAACTTCAAAATCCTAGTTACCTTTATTAATTTGTTTCATAAAATTGTGGGTTTGGATAGTTGGTATAAATCACTATAGCACTGTTCTATGAAACCAAACATACCTGACACATTTGTCAAAAACTCTGCTAGAAGAGCTGGTGACCAGGATTGAATTTGACTCCCATTACATAACCATCATTTCCTCAGCAGTAAAATAACTCATCTATCAGTTTTCCTGATAGAGTTACTATAATAATCAGGTGGACTGAGATATCTAGAAACTCTCTGAGAAGCATAAATAGCTATACATAAAGCTAGGAGAAATAATGGCATCTAACACTGATATTGGATTTACATTTATAAGCAACAGATGATTAGAAAGTCCTTCCATGGAGTCCATGAAAGATTGATCTTCCTCATTTGTGGTGATGGCTCACTATCTCTGCCACGTGACTTGTTCTTTTGAAACCGTTAATAGAGTCCAACTATGATTTGCTCTGTATCTTAAAAACAAAATTCATTCTTCATTAGTTAGAAAAATTCTATTTGAACATCATGAGAAACCATGTGGAAGGAAATAAGAAGGTATTTAGCTGATTTTCCTCGATGGCCCGTGGATCTGAGCATGGATAGAAATTCTATTACTACTAGCACTTAAGAGCAATTTTTATCAATTATATTTTTCTATTAGTATTCAAAAGATGCAGATCAGAATTCATGAAAGTTTTATAGTATATGCACTTTCTGTTTTGAAAACCCATTGACAGCAATTATTTAAAAAACAATTCCTTCAAGGTTTTGCTTTTTTCATTGAGACAGGTCAAGTTCTCTTCTCTGTTTTTATTTTAAGCCCAGGTAGTCACCATACTGAATGTCACAGATCAAAGTGGTCCGTTCCAACTAAAACACTAGCAAAGAGGATCTATTGTTGGAACTTTCCTCATTCCTGCAGTATTTGGGTTTTTGTTTGATTTTTGCTTTTATTACCATGCCCAAAGTTCATACCTAAATCTCATGACCCAAATGCTTTAATTATGCTTGCCATAACTAATCAATATCAGTGAGATGGTTCCATAACTTGATAAAGCAGAGAAAGCATGGATGTCTATAATCAGGATAAACCATGGGGGCATGTGAATCAGTTTTTATCAGAGACTCAGTGGGACCATAATGTATTCTTTCAATCTGTACAAAGGTGGTAGCAGGAAGCTATTTTATAGATTTCTTGGTAATCTGAGCTGATGTTATACTTGTTACAGGACTTTTCCAATAAAATAAAAACACAGCAGGATAAAAAAGATACAATTGGTGATTTTATAACAGTCAATAAAAGCATGACTCTATAGTAATGGAAAATTTGTTCATGAATCGTGAAGTATCAGTGCTCAGTTGGTGGGGTAATAAAATAATTTGTGTCCTGCCACTGGAACTTTTTTTACTGTGCTAGCATGTACCTTTAATTTACTGTGTTTTTTTTTTCTTCCCTTTGAGAGAGGAGTTACCAAAGGCAATGAAACTTATTAAGAAAATAATGTATCTTAGTCAAACACAGACACCTAATCAAAACAGCCTCTTAAATGGCTTTTTAAACTACTTTATAAGCCATTACTTTTATTCATGAAAGAAATTTTCAGCCCATTATGTGAAAAATAAATTTATATTTAGTTCTTTCATGTAAATGAGAATGAACCATTTTATGTATAAAATAGTTAACCTCGTGCCTCCCAAATTAAGAGCTTTCATTACCTTTTAAGTCACATGTTAAATGCAAAAAGAATGAATCACCATTTTATGTGAGCATTTAAATGAAAGCAAAAAAAAAAAAAAAGTGAAGACAAAGGAACCAGGGTCATTTGGGGGAAGATGGCAGAAATAATATGATATTCTATTTGAACCATCAAAGTATGTTCTATCCAAAAGGTTTATTCCCAACCCTTTCCAAAGGGAATGCTATTATGCAGGTTTCTGTGAGTGTCTTTGTGGATATTAATTTGCTAGGAAAACTTGCTTCTCCCTGACCTTACCCCAGGGTTACCAATTATTACAAATAATTAAAATAATGGAAGAATCCTGTTTCCTAGTGAGGCGATACTGTCAATTTTATAAATTGTGATTATTCTCCCTCGGTGACCAGATGCATTTATTTAAATTGTGACTTTATATTTGCTATTAAAGACAGGGAGAGAAGATAATTTTTAACTCTAGAATACAGGAAATAAAATCTGGAAGGGAGCAGAAGCCTCTTATAAATGCTTTCTTGCCTGAAAACTAATCCAATTTTCTTTTAATTTCTAAGGTTTTAAATAAACAAATCTGAGAGCCATAATTGAAAAGATGGGTGCTATCTTGTTCTTAACAGGAACCAAGAGAACACTAGCAAATTTGAATTAAAGACACCTTTATTCTGTCTACTCTTTTGCCCTGACATTCCTACCCATGAGTATAGTATGTCTTACCAATCATTTTTATGTGATGGAAAAGCTTTAAAGTGCCCAGCAGCATAGATCATGAGGATGTTACCATAAAACTCCACTACACTGTGTGGTGCTAATCAATATCACAGTCCTGGTCAGTTGTTCTGCTTAGCTCACCTTCCTTCATATTGGTCTGTCTCCCTCCTCCTCTGGGCTGATTGCAGACTAGCCAGACCAAGGGGACAAGACAGAAGCAATATCAAAACTCCTGCAATCCAGCTGGCAGTATTTGCAGGACCCTCGGAAGTAGAGTAGGAGCAGCTCTGCTGACTGTGTTTGCTCAATTAACACAATGTTAAATGTGCAAACAGAGCTGGAGTGCAGACAACATGCTGCTGCAAACAATCATGGTCACACAAGAACTGAGTGGTGCCTTGCTCAAGGCAGCTGTAGGGTTAGTTTTCCCACTCTCGACTCACTTTTGAAAAAACAGCTGTATGGGAGGCTCACCAGACTCCTGCTGAAGAGTGTCGCTGAAACCTAGGTGTCACTAGGAAGTCTCCTCCAAAAAGCCAACCAAAGTTAGGCCACCAAAGACTATGCCCTGTGCAGCTCTTGTATCCTCCTCACACAGAGGAAAAGGCCAGAGCAGCAGGTTTCCTATAAATACCAGTGAACCTGTCACCCTGGGTTAGGGAACCAGATTGCCCTCTATACCAACTCCCCAGATTTCTTTAGCCTGAATATTTGAAGATTTTTGTAATTTAAATTTTTAAAAAGTATTAAAATGACTATTTAAATATTCCCATTGATTCTAAGGGAGCCTGTCTAACTTCTTTCCAGAATAATGAATTATTGGAACCTTTATATTGCTTTTGTGTGTTGTATGACAGTGGCCAAGAGCTCCCTTCAAGTCTATGAACTGAAGTATGACACCAGAGCCAAATTTTCTGAGCTCCTTTCCAGATAGTTTTATTATCTAGCTGTGTGACCTTAACATCTCTTAGTGTCATGTATCTGAAGAGGAGGAATTTAAGTAGTCCCTACTCCATAGGGTGCTTAAAAAGATGGATAGAGGTAAAATTGTTAGCATGGCATGAATCAGCATACAGTGAGCACTCAATAAATGTTAGCTATTGTGCCGGGGTCCAGCCCCAGCGGGTCCAGGGGTCCCCAAAGGTGTGGACGGAGTCGGCGAAGAAGGAATGACACGGAGACAGCGTTCAGTTGATCAGCAGCCTAGCCAGGATCTCTAGCCAGGATCCCCAGCCAAGTTCTGGTCTGGATCTCCAGCCAGGTGCTGTGTCCATGTTCTCTTGCTAGGTTCTCCAGCCAGGTTCAGTCACCAGGTTCTGTAGCGGGGTTCTCCAGCTAAGTTCTGGTTCGGATCTCCAGCCAGGTTCTGTGTCCATGTTCTCTTGCTAGGTTCTCCAGCCAGGTTCCGTAGCCATGTTCCCTCGCTAGGTTCTCCAGCCAGGTTCTGTCACCAGGTTCTAGTCAGGTTCTCTTGCCAATTTCTGTAGTCAGGTTCAGTCCAGGATCTTTTGCCATGTTCTCTCGCTAGGTTCTGTCTCTAGGTTCTGAGGCCAGTTTCTGTCCAGGATCTTTTGCCATGTTCTTTCCAGCAAAGTTCTTCTGTCTCTAGGCTCTGTGTAGGTTCTGTCTTCTGAGTTCTGTCTTGTTACATCTGTATTTATACCAGTTGATTCCAATCCTATCAATCTCTATTCCAAAGGTTAGGGCGTTTCTTATCTCCATTCCAGGAAGTAAAGATTATGTAGCTTAAGCATGATTGTTCGTAGTTAAAGTGATTAATTACCCGCCTGGCACTTAGTTAAGAGGTTTTATTCCCTCCCTAACTTCAGGGGAAAATCCCTACCTGGGGAAACAACCTTTCTCAGAGACCTTGGTTAAAACACATAGTGCCAAGAAGGTGAGCAAACATATTAAGAACAATATGACATATATGCCAGGTCCCTTGAAACAGCAAGCATGGACTGGCTCCCGGCACTATTGATTCTGATTTGGGGCATTATAGCAATCCATAATCTAATCTTAAAAGGACAGGAGCAGTTATTTGCAATCTAGTGACAGCCATCCAGTTAGTCACAGTTATGGGCTTATCATTAGCCCCTTCATCTGCCTGAATTTCATCATCTTAGGGGATCTTGTTCAAACTTATGATACAATTTAGCCGAGTGGAGTGATTCAATCAGTCTTCTTTTCATTAAATCTGACAGGAAAATGTGATGGTGAATACTGGGCTTTGGGCAGTCAGAGGCCCTGGGACTCTAGGTTTGGCTTAACCACTAGGAAGAACACGTGGCAAGTAACTCATTTATGAACAGAGATAGCAGTAATCCCACTTATCTTATAGGTTTAGTTTATTAAACAAAAATTTAATGCATGATTATATTAACTATAGAATATTGGACATAAAGGACTGTTACCTTATTCAGTAGCATACTGCCTGCCTACCACTAATTTGCCTGCTTCCTCCCTGCTTTTAAAACTGTCCTCAACATCCAATGTCTTGAGATGTCTTCACTGCCTGCACCACTCTTGGAAACCCTACTAAACCATAGTACAAATGATTGCATGAGATCACTTTTGTAAAACAACTAACAAATAATAGGACAGCATCTTCAGATACTAGATCCCTTCCCTAATTCACTTGTCCACCTATATCTGTATCCCTTCCTTGGGAGGAACAATGGTACAGAATCTGGAGCACACAGATTTTGAGAAGACAGGGGCAATGCCAAGGATCAGATTATCATAGCATGTAGTGTTGTTGACTGGGTAGTCTTGGTTAAAAAAATAATAAAAACATCTGAAGATAATATGAGAAGCTGAAGAGCACCATTGAGGTCTCTAAATTGATTCCTGGATTCAATTCCAAGGAGGGGAGTGAAGGAGTGGTTTCTCCACACATCTACAAACACTCCCCAGATCAGCATGGTATCCAAGAATTCAACTATATCCTAACACTATCTACCCTGAGATAGACTCAGTTTCCACAGGGTAAGGGTTTAGTCCTATAAGACTGTCCCTTCCTCCCCAACACACCCACACAAGCACAGTTCAGACTTTGGTTGCAAGTCCAGGCTCTTATCTGTGCTTCTGGCTATCAATTGAGGATTCCCACAATCCTCTCTACTTGAGTTCAATTAACTTGCCAGAATCGCTCACAGAACTCAATAAAACTCATTTACTGATTAAATTACCATTTATTACAAAGGATATTAAAGCATACAAATCAGCAGCCAGATGAAGAAATACATAGGTACATAAGATAGGTTCCAAACAAAGGAGTTTCTGTCCTCATGGAGCTTGGGCCCCAGACAGTGGTACATGAAAGTGTTTTGGTTCCCCAACACAGAATCTCTCCAAAACCCTTTCTTTTGGGTTTCATGGAGGTTTCATTACATAGGCATGATTTGATAAACTCATTGGCCAGTAATGATTGATTCAACCTTCAGCCCCTCCACTTCCTTGGAGGTGGGGGTGAGGGGATGGGACTGAAAGATCCAACCCTCTAATCACATGGTTGGTTCCCCTGGCACCCAGCCCCCAATCCTTAGGTACTTTCCAAAACTCACATCATTAACATAAAAAACTACCTTGATTATTTTCAACACTTAGGAAATTTCAAACTGTGAGACAGGAATTGTAGACAAAGACCAAATATACATGAGAAATATATTTTGGTCATCTGAATGAATAAATAACAAATCACCCAATATAAATATCTTTATTCAAAGTAGCCCTTGTTAATCCTGAGTTCAGTCATCATTTAATCTGGACTCAAGTAATCTTTATTTATTTATTGAGAGCCTACCATGAGCCATGCGCCAGAAGACTCTTTGCATATCATGTTTCTCACCCTCACAACCACACTTGGGATTATATATTGTCCCTGGTCTATAGAAGAGGAAACAAGGTTTAGAGAGGTACAATAGGCCCCAAGCTCACACAGGGGTTGAATGGCAGAGTCTGTATTCAAACTGTGGGCACAGACACCCAACCTCTTCCCCTATTCCACAGTCTTCACTGTGGGGCAGAGATGTTGGGCCCAAGTCACCTTGATGAGCAACTGTTGCCAAACGACAATAAAATAAGAGAAATAAAATTTTATGAAAGCCAGTTGCAGGGGTGGGGGGAGAATTCATGCAAATCCTAAAACTATCGTGTAAAACCCCTCTGGATGGTCCTAGCCAGTTTGGCTCAGTAGATAGAGCATTGGCCTATGGACTGAAGGGTCCTGGGTTTGATTTCAGTCAAGGGCACATGCCTGGGTTGCAGGCTCAACCCCTGTAGGGGGAGTGCAGGAGACAGCTGATCAATGATTTTCTCTCATCATTGATGTTTCTATCTCTCTCTCCCTTTCTCTCTGAAATCAATAAAATATATATTTTTTAAAATAATAATATTAAAAAAAATCCCCACTGGAAGTAAAACAAAATGTTCTTCATGGTAACAGATTAATAAAATAATTAAGCCATGTTAATCAGGTAATGTTTTTGTCAATTTAGTGTGAGTAAAGCATTCTAGCACAGATTGCAATTTCTGCTTAGAGACTATAAACATTTGCATTTTATGAGTTTTTAAAAGCATTTCTTATTTCAAATTCAAGGCCTTAATGTCACATACAACTGCATTTGACAAAAAGTTATTCCTGTGCTATTTGGAAAGAAAACCCAAATACTAGATTTTGGCAGAGGTTTTGAGTAGGGTGAGATCAATCTGTAAAAGTAGCCAAATAGATCTAGCTTGAAATATTAATCATTTATGTACCCCTACTTAATATATTTTACCCCGAGTTAAAATGCACTAAAATCTCACTTGGAATTTTACAGCAATCTATACTCAGCCATCAAATATTTAGTGTCTGTTTAGGAAAAGTAATTGGTAGAACGCAAAGCTACTATTTATTCTGTTTGATTAATGTTTACCAAGTGGAAGTTTTGGAACAAAATACATCAGTGTTCCACACTCACTGATGGTCTTTCTACTTATCAGTACCTTATCTCCTGATGCTGCTTTCCATAATCCTTTGACAATGGAGCACAATGATTATTTTCTTGAATTAATTTTTAATTTCTGTAAAGAATTTGCATTGCCACTGAACAACAGATGTATCACCTTTCAAAATCCACTCTAGATTAACATATCCTCTTCTCACTGCATTTGCCTTCTCCTCACAACCACTGGGGACAGTCAGCTGTAACAGAGAGCAGCATTCCTCCTTTCCTGATGCCTCTCTTTGCATTACTTCAGGTGAATGCTATAATCTCTGGGGGCAGCCAAGCACCTCGCACATGCTATAGGTTCAGGATTTGATGACTGAATTAATGAGCTTCCTTATATGATAATGGAGTCCATCCTGCTGATTAAACAGGTGGTTTCAATGATTAAACAAGGCATAGTGTAGGCATGACACCTGATCTGCCATGACCAGTCATCCTATGATGACCAGAAAAGTTAAGAATAACTTGTGTGAGTTAATTGAATGTCCTCACTCTATTTCCAGAAGCAAGTGTTAGCATTTTCTTTTGCAATACCTTTGATTATCTAGGCTTGGGCAAGGTGACGGCCGTAGTGAGGTTTAGGGACAAACTAAAATATAATAAAGCAAGGCCTTTTCTGTCCTGACAAAGAAATGATACTTCTCTTCTTCAATTTTGGGTGTTGATATTAATCTTATTTTGATTCTTCTAAAAGGAAAATCTGAAGTCTTAACTGTACTGTGCAATTGATTCCTTCCTCATAAATGTTCATGTACTATGATGACCATGTGTTTTGCCTTTTCTCTGTATTTTAATTGAATGTTGTCTAAGAGGAACAATATTTTTTGACTCAGTTGATGTCAATTGGGAAGACTAATCAGCCCTAGATTGATCTTTTTTTTTTTCTTTTTTAATGTGACTCTGTACCTGGTTCATGCTTTCCTTGGGACAGTTGTTCTTGTTGTTGTTTTCATGGGAAGCATTACATGATGAATATATTAAAGTGAGTATAGCTCTTTCAAAAATAAAAAGGTCCAATATTCCTTGACTTTTGGGAACCTGAGACAAGAGAGCTCCTGGTCCAAAAGATTTTCTAAGTCATGTCTCTGCCATCCTAGAAGGGAAATTCTCAGTGGCTACCCAAACAGATCTGATGAAAGAGAGATTCTATATCAGAGATTGGTAAGGACTCCTCAGCATTTTGCAAATGTGTCTTCAGTCCTTAGTTAATTATCTTTTGAATAATGTTTGAGTTGCTGGAAATTGTTCCAGAAATTCCAAACAGTTCACCAATTAGCATGTACCTTAAAATGTGAAACAGTTTTTAGGAACATGTTTAAGCCATCTAGAGTGTCCTACATCTTACATAATCCGGGTTTTTAAAGCACAAAACCACACTATCTATATGAAAAAGAGAATGGGGGATGCTAGGGAGAAAAAGTGAACAAAGCACAGAGAGACCCTGGAAAGGACCTGTGTGCCATCTGGGAAAAGAGAGAGCGAATTCTAGAGGAGAAAACTAAGAGCACTAGTGTATATTTCAAGAACAGCCAAGGCATTTGCAAATGACTAGTTACATTTGTTTAAAACCACATCTCATTGGCAGTATTCTTCACTTCTTGGTCAGATAGTTGCTCTAAATATTATTTTAAGATAGTAAGAAGATGAAGACAAGGGTTTGTTGTTTTTTTTCCTCTTAAAGCAAGCATGATACTTGATCTTTAAAGAGCCAGTAACATTATATGTCAATCTATTAAGACAAAGCAATCTAGAATTAACATGTTGATATATTCAGTAAATGAACATTTGAGCTCCTCTCACTTTTGTCCCAAGCCAAGGACTATGATGGCTGACTTAGGGCTGCAGAGACATCCAGCCCCACCCTTTAACTTTACAACCGCAGTAAATCACCTCATCTCTGTATTAAAAAAAAAAAAAAGTTATCTTCCTTTTATTTTGAGTGAAAACAAATCAAAAACAAAGATATAAACACATGGATAGTGATTGTGACACGTTTTTACTCTGCTGCCATCTCTCTAAAATTCTTGCCTCCTGTGAATGTTTCTAGCCCAGCAGTTTCTATATAAGTGGCTCACAGTGGCCCCATGGAATTGACTTAATGGTTGTGTCTTTTGGGATATGTATAAGAGACATTAATTTTGACATAGATGTAGAAAGCTCAGGAAGATGTATAATTTTTAGCTTAATCCTAAAATGCACAGCTCTACTTAAAACAGTTTGTCCTGACTAACAGAACTACTTCTCAACCCCGGTGTTATGCTGCTTTGAAAACCTGTTCAATCTCAGCACTAACTTTTGTGAATTATTCTTTGGTGTACTGTTGCTTTTACCAGAAGTCCAATCCTTAGTTCAATTATTGACTGTAATTTCCCTAAGGGTAGCTTTCTTTCTGTATTACTGAAAAATCAATGTTTTTGTTCCTGAATATGAATCAAAAAGTGACTCTAATTAGCCACCACTAACAGGGATAATAATAACTACATTGTAAGTGCTTACATTTATATGGGATATTATTTGTATCAAAGGAGGATAGAGTCCATCTCTTGTTTGACAGGGTGATAAACAAACCCGATCACAGTGATGGATTCAAGCTCCTGGAGTGAAATGTAGTAGCTACTAAATAGTCCACAGCAGTACAAGATTGAAGGGTAAAGAACAAAAAAGATTTATTTATTGCCTCATGGAATGTATACCCACTGCTGGTGGTCCCTCTTAGCCTGCCAGAAAAAAATACCAATTTGCTTGTAACAGGATTCACCTCTAGTCACTTGTGTTTCCACGTTGGATGCAGTGTTGGAACGTGTGTTCAAATGAGACAATCACAGGCTTAGAGCCAGAAGAACCGGCTCTCTAACTCCACTTCTTCCACTTACGAGCTCATCAACTTGGGCCCAGAATACAACCTCCGTGAGCAGCATTGCAGCATTGTCCCTGTGGGGTAAACGCAAGATGAGATGATGACTGTCTTGGCGGGATGTTATGAGTTTTAAGTGATGTTCAATATTTGGGCTGCCTGGTCTGTATTTTAATACTCCACATGTGATCATTCCTGAGGGAGGACAGTAAGGAATTGGCATTCAGGATTGAGAGTGGAGCTGTGACTCTTTTCCATTGTATTGGCTGGTTACTGTCTACAAGTTTTTTTCTCTTGCCAATTTGCCCCTTTCCTGGTCTTTTGGCTAGAGAACAGATCTTTCTTCTGACAATTTTGGGGGGAAAAAATTCTGAAGTATTCGCCTTGATTTCTACCTTTATAAGCATCTCATATAAAACATAAGTTGATCTTTTAATAATTACAAATAATGCTATATTGTCCGTCATAACTGCACAGTAGAGTAGGTACAGATGCAGTCGGGGATTAGCTCCCACTGTAAGTTGAATCCAAAATATTATTTCAGACAAAAAATATAGTTTCCTGCAGGAGTTAAATCTGTTTGCTTGCATTTTCCTATGCCACTTTTGTTTTTCTATGCAGCCACTTATTCTAACATTATTAGAGGATTTTATACCTCCTTCCCAATCCTTCCCACATTGTTCCTAAACCACTCCACTATGTAGTAATATTGAACTAACCTCCTAGCTGGCTTTATAAATCCTCATCAGCAAAATCACAGAACACCTTGATTGCTTTATAAAGAAAAACAAGGTGCAATCTTAAAGGTTGCTTTATGGTTTACAATAACTTTGTCAAATAGAGAATATTTTCTATTTAATCTAATTCATTTTTATGGGACACTACAATAAGCCAGGCACTGAGCTGCTAGGGACACCAAGATGAATAAGATCCTCCCCCAAGTTGTCTGCAGAGGACTGAGGAGGAGGTCACACACACTTAAGGCCAGGTGAAGGCAGCATGACTAATGCTGGCCTGGGTTGGGAGAAGGGGGTTGGGAGAGCCTCAGAGTAGAGGTGACCTTTAATCTGGATCTAGAAATATGAGGAGGATTTTTATTTTGTTTCAGAGGAATAAAGGGCTAGAGAGAAAAAAATACATGCATGAGCACAGGGACAGGAAAGCACCCAGAGAAGCTCAGGGCTTGGCACAGTGCCTGCTGCTTCGGAGATTCTCAGCAGGTCTTCACAGAGTTATCGATTACGGTTGCATGGTGAATAGGAGAGGGTAGGACATAGTTAAAGAATTTCGTAAAACGTTTCTTCTTTGTCTTTTTATACTTAAGCACCTTTACTGTGTTCTTTCTTTTCACCTGCCTCAGGTAAGTAGTCATAGGATATGCACACTGCAAACTGCACAAAGTGAGAATTTACTCTCTTAGGAAAGCAGACTATAAGCAGGTTTTATTTCTCTCTTTTTTTAAGTCATAAGAACTGAACTGGTTAAATTATTTTGTCGCTTCTAAATGTGGAATATAGTTGAGTTCTGGAGGGGAAAAGAATTGATTGCCATAACAAGGTCTACTGCTAAACTGAACATATGTTGCTCATAATGTCACTTTCTAAATCAATGAAATTATCATTATAGAACATGTCGACAAATTAGACATGTAAAGTGCCGGCTGTATGTGGGAGAGATGTAATTTGGCTCCATAAAAAGAAAATTAAACAATAAAATATCATTGACAGATGTAGTTAGCTAAAGGTTTTGAGGTTTAAATACCAATTTGTGGGGGAAAATTATGCAGACAAACTGAGAGTACTAGATAAAAATACCAGTCTTCACAGGAGAGGAAAATTCAGTCTTTTGACCAGATGTTCTAAGACTTTCACTGTGGCCTTTTTTAACAGATGGGTATGCTGACAGTTCCTAACTTTTTCAAAGCCAAATAAAGTAGGTTAGTGATGATAAAAGAATAAAGCCAATTAAATATATAGTTCATGTCTCTCATTTGGAAGAGTAGATTCGGTTAGATTAGGAAGGCCAGGTCCTTCCTCACAGGGCTTCTTCAAGCAGAATTTGTCTTGTGTTTCTCTCCTTAGAATGCAACATGCCAAAAAGCCACAGGTTTCTACATTTTTGTAGTTGTGGTTACTTATTCCTAATAATAGTAGCACCATGACATTATATGAGAGTCTTAAAGATAGTATGAAAATTAAGCAACACCATTATTGATGGTAAGCTGATTGCTATTACTATGAAAGCTGTGTATGAGACATTACTTGGATAGTAAAACAAGTGAAAGTTAATCTTCTTTTATACTCCACTACAAAGGTTATTCCTCGTGAGTTTCAGATTTATAACAGCCTTAGCTTGAAAAATAGGTGCACCCACGCTTTTCTCAGTGTTGAAGGCTGAGACCGAGCAATGGAATAGAAGGAGTAGAAAACACTTGGTGGTGGCTTTGACAAAATAGTCAGCGTCACCTGTAGAGTAAGATGGTAAACATGACATATACTGAGATGATAGAAACAGTATGAGAACATTTTAGCATCAATGAGATTTATTAAGGGACTTCTTCCATCTTTTCAATGCCCTCTGCTTTTATTTTTCTCCACTATGCCCACTAATCCTGGGAAGCAATAGTGGGTTCATCCTTTGTCCTCTAGCACTCAGCACAGTAACTTGCACATACCAGGTAGTAGTAACTAAATGAACACATGTTGAAGTAACTTACAGATGGATAGGGGCAGAGAAGAAAGAAGATTAAAATATTTCCCAAAATATTTTCTACTCCTTATATTCCTGTTTATAAAATAATTCTGCCTTGCATGTTCCAGGCACTTGGGAGGGTTGTAATTCTGACCCCCATATAGTTGATAGGAGCTGCATGAGCAGGACTTCTACCAAGCAGTTGTGAGGGGAAGTGCCCCGAGTCACTTCTAGGCTGTACTCTCTAGTTACTGGTGTGAGACCCAGCAGAATGTTCTTTCCCTTTCTCGGTGCTCTTGCTAGTTGCTCTGTCAACCTGAATCCCAGGTTAAGTAAGCCCAAGCTAACATATGGGTGGACACAATGCATTAGTGAGAAATAACTGTTTGTCCCTGAGATGATGCTGGGTGGTCAATAGGCAACGATAGAGTGGCCACTAATATTTCCCAGGAAACATTGCTTCTCCTATTAAAATGCCACATGAGCCTGGCCAGTGTGGCTTAGCTGGTTGAGCCTTGTCCCAGGCACCAGAAGGAAACCAGTTCAATTCCCAGTGTGGGCACATGTCCGGGTTGCAGGCTGGATTCCCCTCAGGGGACGTACATGTAGGAAGCAGCCGATTGATGTTTCTGCATCTCTCTCCCTCTCTCTTCCTCTCACTGAAATCAATTTTAAAACTTTTTTTTTAAATGCCACATCTTTGAAAATATCTTACCCTCACTCCCAATCTCCATCCTATTTCCAAAAGAGCAGAGTTAATTGAATGTTAAATATTGCAGTAGTCCATACCTCAAGATTTTTGTCCCATGAAAAAATTCTTTCCAAAGTGGGCTATATGCTAATGAGACAAGGATGATTCTGCAGAAGATTACACATACTCACAGACACACACTACATCCTAAGTAACTTTATTCGCTCTTCTTAGCCAAAAGAGAAAAACATGCTGATATAAATAGCGGGATGATCATGGTCATTCAGGTAGATACTATTTTCTTGAGTTTCCATGACTAATGGAAATTGATGGTTACATTACATTTCACACAACATAATTAATAGCAAAAAAATGACAAAATTACATAAGTGGGAAGAAATGAGGATTTAACATAAATGACATTGCCATCTGAAAGTTGTGGGTAGAAAACTTCTCCCAGCATCTGTTACAGAAATATGGAAATTGATATTTTTAAATGCAGTGTGAAATGTGAAAAAAGAGATAAAATGTGGTTAGTCCATATTTGAGGATTCTTGCTTGTCAAAAATAACATGTCCAAAAAGAAAACCACCTAAAAAGGTTACCCCTCAGAATACTGCCACCAATATGCATTTTCAATAAATGGTGTATTTCATTTTTCCATGCAACATTCAGCATTACAAACCTAATGCCCCAAGACAACCCAAAAAGAACAGAGAAGGAATGTACCAGTACATTCCTCCAGACTGTGTGAAAGAAGCCATATTTCAGCAGGCAGGTCAGGACCAGGGAGTCTATACCCAAAATCCCAATAAAGATAAAGAACTTATAACAGGGGTCATTTCACCAGCAATGGAAATTAAGAATGAAACATCAAGCAATGAGGAATGTGATGTAGCATAGAATAAGGATGACCCCTGAACAGCACAGGGTCAGGGCACCAACCCCCAATATAGTCAAAAATCTGTGTATAACTTTTGTGTCCCCAAAAACTTAGTCACTTATAGTTTACTGTAGACTGGAAGCCTTGCCAATAACAAACAGTCCATTAACACTTATTTTTGTATTATATATACTATATGCTATATTCTTATAATAAACCGAAATCCCAGGTTAATTAAGCCCAAGCTAACACATGGGTGGGCACAATGCATTAGTGAGAAGCTAGAGAAAAGAAAATGTGAAGAAAATCATAAAGAAGAGAAAATCCATTTATAGTACTATAGGTATTTCTTTTTAAATCCTTATCTAAATGAACCCTCACAGTTGGAACCCATGTTGTTCATGAGCCAACTACAATTATCTCCTAAAAGTTAACTATAGGACCATTATTTTTAATATCAAAACAGCATCAGAGTGTAATCCAATAACAATTAACCAAAGGATGGAGACCACACTCCTCAGGGGAAAAGAGGGAGTTTGAAGAATGTTTAAGCCCCTATGTCTGTTTGCCCAAGGTGAAGTATATACCTAAGCCTATTTTGCCTGTCAATATATAAGCCAGTCAGAGAAAGGCAAGTATCACATGATCTCACTCATATGTGGAATCTAATGGGCAAAACAAACTGATGAACAAAATACATCCAGAGACATGGAAGCATAAAGCAGACTTGAATCTCAGAAGGAAGGCAGATGGGTGGGTGGGTGGAAAGATATCAACCAAAGAACTTGTAAGCATATATGCATAATCCATGGACACGGACAATAGGGTGGTGAAGGCCTGAGGTGGGGAGTAGAGGCAGGCTAGAAGAGATCAATGAGGGGGGGAAAGGGGACATATATAATACTTCCAACAATAAAACAACAATAAATTTTAAAAAATAAAATAAAATACACCCCATAAAAATAAATTTGCTATTCTTGTCTAGATCTGCATGTAGCAGATCCATAATTTATATTTTTCCTTCAAACTTTTCCTCCTTCTATCTGTCAATAAAGATACATGTTTCCACTTCAGTCTTCAAAGAAACAAACTTTGAGTATGTAAGGAATTAGGAAGTGTGGCCAGGTGAGCAGCAGGAAGCAGACATAGCCCATGGAAAACATCTCACCTGAGACCCAGGTCATCCAGGGACATCCAGGGATGCTTCTAGGTTTTGCGAGGCCTAAAATTTAAAGTTGGTAGACCCTCTTTTAGAATAATATAAAATGACAAAAATAAAATAACTTAAAAGTGTCTATTTAGAAAGAGAAATCATAGGAGATTTAAAAAATTTAAATATTAAAAACCCAGAAAGATATCATACGTGTATTTATTTGTAACTGTTTCACAACTACACTAATAAAAGAAAAAAATGGTAATTGGCATACGACGCTACCCTTTTCATTGGCTAATCAGGGCTATATGCAAATTAACTGCCAACTAAGATTGGCAGTTAACTGCCAACAAGATGGCGGTTAATTTGCATATGTAGGCACAATGCAGGGAGGTGAAAGGGAAAGCAGGAAGAAGCCCCTGTCACTGACAGTGATCGGAAACCCAGGGGGGAGCTAAGAGCTGGGGGGCAGGGCAAAGGCGGCCCCCGGGCCACCTTTGCCCTGCCCCCCAGCCATGATCGGAGAATCAGGTGCCTTTGCTGCCCTGGCCAGTGATAGCAGGAAGTAGGGGTGGAGCCAGCAATGGGAGCTGGGCACGGTCGAAGCTGGCAATCCCAGGAGCTAGGGGTCCCTTGCCTGGGCCTAAAACGAAGCCCATGATCGCGGGGCCGCTGCAGCTGCGGGTCCCCACTGCCCGGGCCGGACGCCTAGGCCAGAGGCATCAGGCCTGGGCAAGGGGCCGATCCTGTGATTTGGAGGGTGATGGGGGTCAACGCCTGAGGGCTCCCAGTATGTGAGAGGGGGCAGGCTGGGCTGAGGGACACTCCCCCCCGCCCCACACCCAGTGCACAAATTTCGTGCACCGGGCCCCTAGTATCTCAATAAAACCATTTCCCCAGTATGATTTTTTTGCCTTCATAGTCTTTGATCACTTTTTGATATGATAATAACCTTGTGTTCTTTTTTATGAAGAAAATGGAAAGGTATCCAGTCTTCCAGGATGACTGATCAGAAACTGGTGGGGATTATTATTGCTAATGTGAGTTCTTCCAGGCTCACAACTTGTCATTGGTAACAGCAGGTACATATTTAGGATTGTAATTAAATTTGGGAGAACCTCTTCAATTTTCTTTTCTAATGAGGTGTAAGACTTGGAAGAATTTTCTACAGCAGAGTCTCTGGATCTGCACATTTCACATCCTGTTTTTCCTCCAGTTCCCACATATGTTGGATGCAGGGTGCTGTTAAGAAATAGTTATGGCCAAAACCGGTTTGGCTCGGTGGATAGAGCGTCAGCCTGCGGACTGAGAGGTTCCGGGTTCGATTCCGGTCAAGGGCATGTACCTGGGTTGCGGGCACATCCCTGGTGGGGGATGTGCAAGAGGCAGCTGATCGATGTTTCTCTCTCGTCGATGTTTCTAACTCTCTCTATCTCTCTCCCTTCCTCTCTGTGAAAAATCAATAAAATATATTTAAAAAAAAAAAAGAAATAGTTATGTCCTGATTGGACCTCTGTCCATGCATCAGTAGGTTGCAGCGTGAGATGGGTTGGCCAAGCAGGCATAGGAGCAGTCCTGGGAACCTTTCCTAATCTGGTATTGTTGGCAAATTAATTGTGCACATAAGTAACTAACTGTGAACCACATAAACACAGTACATCCCTCTAATTGCAGCTCAGCCTCCTTTTCACTAGAACCCAAAAGTACATGGGGCTATCCCAGCAATACAAGAGTGGGTAAGACAAAAGTAAAGGACATCTGAGTGGGAAAAGGTAACTCTCTTAATCATCGTCACCATAATATCTCATTTAAAAAAATGTTTTTAAATGTTTCTCTTTTTTAATGTTTTTATTTATTTATTTAGAGAGAGAGAGAGAGAGGTGCATAGAAACATCAATGTGAGAAACATCCATCAGTTGCCTCCCACATGTACTCAGACCTCAGATTGAACCTGCACCCCTCATATCTGTCCTGACCGGGAATCCAACTGGCAACCTTTCAGTGCATGAGACAACGTTAAACCAACTGAGCCACACTGGCAAGGGCTCATTTAAATAAAATTTTACAAACATATGATCCTGTATAATAGGGTAGCCAATCATCTCAGTTTGCCAGGACAGTCCCAGTTTTATTACTGAAAGTCCTGCATCCAAAAACCCTTTAGTCCCAGGCAAAGAAGAACAATTGGTCACCCTATTTTGTGAACACATTTCCAGGGCACTGTGATGCAAGAAGATGGTTGGTATTATTTCAATCTTCTTGAATTTGTTAAGACTTATTTTGTGTCTTAACATGTGGTCTGTCTTTGAGAATGTTCCATGTGCACTTAAGAAGAATGTATATTCTGCTGCTTTGGGATGAAATGTTCTGTAAATATTAATTGAATTCATCTGATCTAGTATGTCATTTAAGGTTGCTGTTTACTTGTTGATATGATGTCTGGAAGATCTATCAAGTGAAGTCTGTGGGATGTTAAAGTCCCCTGCTATGATTGTATTGCTATCAATCTCTCCTTTAAATCTCTCCTATACATATGGTCCTATATTGGGTGCATATGTGTTTACAGGGGTCATATTTTCTTGTTGGATCAATCCCTTTAGTATTATGTAGTGACCTTGTCTCCTTTTATGGACTTTGTTTTGAAGTCTATTTTGTCATATCTGAGTTTTTGCTATCCCAGTTTTATTATTGTTTCCATTTGCATGATTTTTTTTTCAGCCCTTCACTTTCAATCTGTGTGAATCTTTTGTCCTGAGGTAAGTCTCTTGTACACAGCATGTATATGGGTTTTCTTATCCATTCAGCCACCCTATGTCTTTTGATTGGAGCATTTAGTACACTAAATTTAAGGTTATTATTGATAGGTACTTACTTATTGCCATTTCTTTTCTTTATGCCTTTGTACCTTTCTTTCTATATTTCTTCTTCTTCTTCTTCTTCTTAAAACAGTCTCTTTAATATTTCTTGAAATGCTAGTTTGGTGGTAATATACTGCTTTATTCTTCCTTTTTCTCAGAAGCTCTTTATTTCACTTTCAAGTTTAAATGATAGCATTGTTGGATAGAATAGTCTCAGATTTAGGTCCTTGCTTTTCATTACTTTGAATACTTCAAGTCAATCCCTTCTGGCCTGAAGGGTTTCTGTTGAGAAATAAGCTAACAATCTAATGGGAACTCCCTTGTAGGTAACTTTCTGTCACTCTCTTGCTGCCTTTAAAATTCTGTCTTTGTCTTTACCATTTGTGATTTTAAATATAATGTGTTTTGGTATAGGTCTCATTGGGTTAATCTTGATTGAGACTTTCTGTGCTTTCTGTACTTCTGTGACATTTTCCTTCACCAGGTTAGAGAAGTTTTTTGTCATTATTTTATTATACAGGTTCTGTATTTATTGCTCACTTTCTTCTCATTCTGGTACCCCTTGATGAAGATGTACTTACATTTCATTTTGTACAAAATTTCCCTTCAACTATCATCCTGCTTTTCAATTCTTTTTTTTTAAACTATATTTTATTGATATTTTACAGAGAGGAAGGGAGAGCGATAGAGAGTTAGAAACATCGATGAGAGATAAGCATTGATCAGCTGCCTCCTGCACACCCCCCACTGGGGATGTGCCTGCAACCAAGGCACATGCCCTTGGCCGGAATCGAACCTGGGACCCCTCAGTCTGCAGTCCGACGCGCTATTAAGTGAGCCAAACAGCTAGGGGTCTTTTTTCTTTTTGTTTCTCTAGTTGAGCTGTTTCTCTGCCTTGTCTTCTAATATGCTGATTTGATCCTCTGCTTCATACAATCTACTTTTAATTCCTTCCAGAGTATTGTTGGTGTCAGATAAGGTATTTTTTATTTCCGACTGGTTCTTATTCATGATTTCTATTTTATTTTTCATGCAGTTGTAGTTCCCACTAATTTCCTTGTAATTCCCACTAAATTAATTGAGCACCCTTATAACCATTACTTTGAACTCTATATCTGATAAATTCCTTGCCTCCATTTCATTTAGCTCTTTTCTGGAACTTCCTCCTTTTCTTTCATTTGGGGGTTGTTTCTTTGTCTTCCCATTTTTACTATCTCATTGTGTTTGTTTTTACGTATTAGATAGGACTGCTATACCTCCCAGTCTTCAAGGGCTGGCATTATGTAGTAAGTATCCTTGAGACCCAGTGGTGCAGTCTCTTTGATCTCCTGAGCTGGATGCTCTAAGAATGTCTCATGTGTAGGTTACTGGGTAATTAGGTCTAAATTGTTGTTGTCCCATTCATGGGTGAGATCTCCCTTCAGGCTGGCTGACACTGAGGCTCAACCCTGACCACATCATGCAAACTACTATGCAGGTGTTTTGAAGTTTTTTTTGTGTATGAGGGGATCTATCTTGCATGTTGTGATGAATGCAAACCTAGAATTCATAGAAAGCAACATTTGTAACCTGTCCCATTATATACAGATGTCAGGTAGATTCTGAATAGTCAGTAATTCTCTAAATCACAGAAGAGAAATCTACATTCTCTCCCAACGCTTTGATGTACAGTTCCACTTCACTTCTATATTTCCATTTCCTTTGTCTTGGCAATTATTATTACAGTCGATTAATAACCTCAGGATCCAACTGACTTCCATGAATATATGACTTCAATATTTTATTTTATTTTATTTTATTTTTTAAAAAATATATTTTATTGAGTTTTTACAGAGGGGAAAGGAGAGGGATAGAGAGTTAGAAACATCGATGAGAGAGAAACATCGATCAGCTGCCTCGTGCACACCTCCCACTGGGGATGTGCCAGCAACCAAGGTACATGCCCTTGACTGGAATCGAACCTGGGACCTTTCAGTCCGCAGGCTGATGCTCTATCCACTGAGCCAAACCAGTTAGGGCATGACTTCAATATTTTAGTGTGAAGTCAATAGTAAAAAAATTTTAAAAGTTAAATTCTGAGTTTAACTTTACAGTAAACTTTTCAGAATCTTATCTGTGTGATAGTTCATGAACTATTCCTATGTAGCAGTATTTTGTGGTAAAAATGCCAATATAAATACAGAAACACAAGAGCTAAATTATTTTTATGAAATTTATCACCTCAGAGAGAGTGACCATGATATCTTTTATATCAAAAACAACCTTGTAACTAAAAACCTTGGAATTAATAGTTTGAAAGGGACCTCATGATGTACACAATTAATAATTTTCAAGAAAACTAGAGTTGAAGATGCTATATATTTCACTTTATACTATCAACAAATACCCTTGATCATTTCAATGCTTAATACCATGCCATCCAAGAAGTTGTTTCTTATTTTTAACTAAACTTTATTCTGCTGTAACATGAACCCATTTGTATTGCTTGAATCCCAACAGTGATAATAAATGGTCAACAACTTCCTCAGAATATTTCATACCCTTGTGGACAATTATTGCCCTATTACCTGTCCTAGTCTAAATGTAACAATATTATCTTTTCGATATTTATGAGAGAAGCAGGGTGACAGACTGAATATAAGCTGTATGATGGCTCACTTGCCACTATCTTTGATGTGCCTTAAATTCAATAATATTCGCTATATACCCAATGTAAAGCCAATAAACACCTGCTAAATGAATAAGCCTGCCAAAAGTTCAATGTATGAATTAAGTCACCAAACCAAAATAGGATTAATCATTCTCATTCCTTTGAAATAAAGGAATTACATTAAATTTTCTTGAACACCTTTTCCTATCCTGAAGTTCTGCCATTTTAGAATCTTTATTTATTTTTTTTTCATTCTTTGTCCTGGATTATTTCTGGACAGCCCAAACAAAATACAAAACCCTAAGAAAAGGACCCAGTCCAATGTACTGACAGGGCTTTATCCTTGCCTCTTGTGTTATTTTATTAAAAGGTCATTAAAGCCTACTTGCTTTTAAAATAAAAGTGCTGGGGATGTAGTCCACTGTGTAGTTCAGAATTTCTTTCTCTAAAATTAGTTTGTTTTTTCTTTTGCAAATCTCCTGTTTTGCATTCTCTGTTTACAGAGATGTATCAAGCATGTTAAATTGACAAAATCTGAAATTCTGTAAATCAACATCTGATAAAAATAATCCATAGTAATCAACACTAATAAAAGAGAAAAATGGTAATTGGCGTACGAGCTACCCTTTTCATTGGCTAATCAGGGCTATATGCAAATTAACTGCCAACTAAGATTGGCAGTTAACTGACAACTAAGATTGGCAGTTAACTGAGAACTAAGATTGGCAGTTAACTGCCAACAAGATGGCGGTTAATTTGCATATGTAGGCACAATGCAGGAAGGCGAAAGGGAAAGCAGGAAGAAGCCCCCTGCCACTGACAGTGATTGGAAACCCAGGGGGGAGCTAAGAGCTGGGGGGCAGGGCAAAGGCGGCCCCAGGGCCACCTTTGCCCTGCCCCCCAGCCATGATCGGAGAATCAGGTGCCTTTTCCGCCCTGGCCAGTGATTGCAGGAAGTAGGGGTGGAGCCAGCGATGGGAGCTGGGCACGGTCGAAGCTGGCAGTCCCAGGAGCTAGGGGTCCCTTGCCTGGGCCTAAAGCGAAGCCCATGATCGTGGGGCCGCTGCAGCTGCGGGTCCCCACTGCCCGGGCCGGATGCCTCAGCCAGAGGCGTCAGGCCTGGGCAAGGGGCCGATCCTGCGATTGGAGGGTGATGGGGGTCAACGCCTGAGGGCTCCCAGTATGTGAGAGGGGGCAGGCTGGGCTGAGGGACACTCCCCCACACACACACCCAGTGCACGAATTTCGTGCACCGGGCCCCTAGTAAATAATAACAAGAGAGAGAGATTGCGTTTCTGTTTTTGTGTTTGTTTGTTTGACTGCTTGTTTTGGCTCACAAAGTCATCCCTGTACAGTGAGATGATTTATTTGGAGGAAAAGAAAGAGAAATAACCTTAAGCCCAGTCTTTTTTTGTTGAATTTATAGGGATCACATTGGTTAATAAAATTATATGGGTTAAAGATGTATAGTTCTCAATCTTTTCAGTAGCCAAAATATGTAGGATTCAGTTAATAAGATGATTTAATCATTTTTTTAAAAAGAAACCACCCAAATCAATCTGTTTAATAGTTTCATATGAGCTCTGACTAATAATTTTGAGCAGGATGATGCAGTACCTGGCACACAAGTTTCTAATACTCTAGGGATGTAAGGAGTCTGTGCCGAGGGAATTGAGAATAAGCTGAATTGCCATTGGACAGGTGAGACACGAGACTACCCGTGCTGAGCTAGAGGTCAAAGATTCATTCCAAGGAGGTTCTAAAAATATCAGCTCTAACCTGCCAGGTGACCTAGCCATGGAAAACCTCATTGGAGCCTCACTAGATCTGACCATAACTGGAGCTCTTAAAAACTTTTCCCATCAGAAAGTATCAAGAATGAAAATAAGATATATACCTACCACTTCAAGTAAGTTCCTGTACCTGCAACAGTTTTTCAGATGAGCTAGTTTCTTTGATCATCAAGCAGTAATATTAATGCTACCAACACAAATGAGGAAAATGTATAAATCAATGTTTTTCACATTATGTATCATAAAATTGAGTCACAATAAACATTTTTAAGACAAAATAAAATATCAAATATAAAAAGTAAGTCAATGTGCCTTTCAAATGGCACAACTGAATCCCACAGAGAAAATTACTCTTGGTATGAGCTGCCCCTATCTGTGTAATTATAAATTATAAATAAGTAATTAAAGATTAATTCCAAATCTCAGTAGGCCCTCTGACAGATTGGCCATCTGGTTGTTCCTGCGATGTTTAAAGAACCTTGGTACTTATATGTCCCAAGACCTTTTAAAGAGAAAAAGTGCAAGAAGTTTTAGCATTTTATTCTTTAATGTATTTATTTGTCCCATCTAACTATTGCCTAGTCAGAGTTTTCTGATGAGCCTGTTTAATGTTTAATGGCTCATGTAATAATATAATTCTCTTTAATCATATATATGTATATATATATATATATATATATATATATATATATATATAGAGAGAGAGAGAGAGAGAGAGAGAGAGAGAGAGAGAGAGAGAGAGAGAATTCAGGAGGTTCCAGTACTTTATATTATTCCTTTGTCACCCCAAGTGTGATAAATATCTTTGCATGAAGAATTACTAAGTCACATCAAAAGATAGATCTAGTATCTCACACAGAATTATCTCTGAACAGCTCTTTCCGATGCTTTTTTTATGTTCTCCTTATCCTCTGTAATGTATTTCTGCCAGGATTCAAAACTAGCAGAAAACTGTCAGCTGTCTGAATGTTGTTACTTTTATCTCCCTATTGCTCCTCATGTCAAGGTGGGACGCTATGTATAGCAGGCAAGGTTACATTCATTAGCAGTCATTCAGACAGCCTTCAGCAGTACAGAGGGTCTTCCCGTTCGTTCGTTGCCCCTTCCCTTCCCATCACCCAACTCCCTCCCTCAGAATAAATACTTTTAGCACTTCCTCTTCTCTTTCCAGTCCTACATTCTGCGTTTCCCCCACTTGATAGCAAGTTAAAGTGGTGTAAGAAAGAATGGAATGTCATATGCATGTTACCTTTTTATTTTGATGACCTTGAGCCAAGCTTAAAAGAGAAACACCCAGCCATAATCTAACAGCCCATTTTAAGACATGGCACATATCACATTAAGGAGCTCGGCTCTCTCCTCTGTTAGGAAGCTTCCAATGGCCTTCTATTACACTGAGAATAAAAGGTAAACTCTTTGCACACCCTACACAATTGGGCCTCTATCCATCCACCACTCCAACATTATCTTGCATCATGCATATCATGCTCAATCACTCCAGCTACACAAAAGTTATGTAGAGAAATGGCATGCTCTCACTGTTACATGTTTGCTGCTGAGACTATGGTTTGCCATAGATATTCTGGAGATCCATTTTATACTATGCATCAAAAGCCTCGCTCTTCATATACTATGACCAACAATTCATTTCTTGTTTTTTTATTTGTTTTTTATCCAAAAGAAATAATCAGTGATACATTCAGAAATAAATATTCTAGGTTAGAATGTACTGCAAGGTTTTTTAAAGTAATTAAACATTTAAATCCCTCTACATATCTACCTAAAAAGAAATTATTTAACTAAACTGCAATACACTAATAATTCTGAAACCATTAAAATTAAACTGTATCCTTAAGTGTGAAATGTGCATAGTGACTTCCTTCCAAAAAGTACCATATGAAAAAATGGGGAAATGTGTAATTTTTACAGTGAAGAAGCCTGATGAACAATATCCAGGTGGTCAATGTCAATACCTACATGTTGACATGAACCATGTTGGTAATATGTACTCTTGATATGTTATGAGAATGGCAATTTACTTCTGTGGTCTTCCTCCAATATAACATTATTCCAATCTTATCAAGAAAGTATCAAATTCTAATAGAGGGATTTCCTACAACATACCTGACTAGTAATTCTCAAAGCTGTCACATTCATGAAAGGTAAACAAAGTCTGAGAAACTGTCACAGTCTACAGCAGCGGTTCTCAACCTGTGGGTCGCGACCCCTTTGGGAGTCGAATGACCCTCTCACAGGGGTAGCCTAAGACCATCAGAAAACACATATATAATTACATATTGTTTTGTGATTAATCACTATGCTTTAATTATGTTCAATTTATAACAATGAAAATACATCCTAAATATCAGACATTTATATTACGATTCATAACAGTAGCAAAATGACAGTTATGAAGCAGCAACGAAAATAATTTTGTAGTTGGGGGTCACCACAACATGAGGAACTGTATTAAAGGGTCGTGGCATTAGGAAGGTTGAGAACCACTGGTCTAGAGGAACCTGAGGAGACACAATAAGTAAATGTAATGAGGAATCCTGGAGGGGATCTAGAAACAGAAAAAGGAAATTAGGCTAAATTTTTTAAATCTAAATAAGGTATGGACTTTACTTAGTAATAATGTATTAATATTGGTTCATTAACTGTGACAGATGTACCATACTAATGTAAAATGTTAATAGTAGGAAAACTGGGTATGGTATATGAGAATTCTTTGAATTCTATTCTCATTTTTTCCATAAATCTAAAACCCTTTTAGAAATTAAGGCCTGTTTTTATAATTTATCTTTTAATTACAATTTATCTTTTTTTTAAAATATATTTTATTGATTTTTTACAGAGAGAAAGGGAGAGAGATAGAGAGTTAGAAACATCGATGAGAGAGAAACATCAATCAGCTGCCTCCCGCACACGTCCCACTGGGGATGTGCCTGCAACCCAGGTACATGCCCTTGACCGGAATCGAACCCGGGACCCCTCAGTCCGCAGGCCGACACTCTATCCACTGAGCCAAACCGGTTTCGGCTACAATTTATCTTTTAATAAAATAATATTATATTAATATTAGGTGTAAAACAGTGTGATTAGACTTCTATAAGACTTATGAAGTGATCATCCCAATAACCCTTGTACCCATCGACACCATACATAATTATTACAGTATTATTGACCATATTCCCTGTGCTGTACTCTATATCTCTGTAACTGTATTTATAACTGGATATCTGTACTTCTTTAGAAAAAGTATTTCTTTTCCCCTATTTATATATTTATATTGCTATGAACTTGTGCCATTCTATGGGTTATTATCCAATACTGTTGCTCAAATTGTTCCAGACTTTGCCATTAGGAACACTTTGGTTTGACTCCTTTGTTTAATTGACATACTTCCATCAGTTCTGCAGCAATTGCTTACTTATGGCACCACAAGATGTTCCAGGCTCCTCTTATATTTCTCTGCTCCAACCCGGAAATCACCTACCTCTCCAAGGCACTCTGGTTTCTTTTATTGTAAAATAGTGTTTAGAAACCAAAATCTAGACTCAAGATAGTGCAATTAATATTGGAAAATCATTGCTTCTAGGACCTCTAAACATAGGAAATATATATGAGCTCACATGTACACACAAATATCTATAGTTCTATACCATATAGTTGTGCAGATAGATAGATAGATAAAAATATAACACCACAGATTTATTTCACCTTTCTTGCTTATAACCTTTCTCCAACAGTGAAAAAAGTAGTCTTTGTTATCCACAGTTTATTCACTTATTTATCCAATCCTGATGTATATGTAAAGTAGTTTCAGAACTGCTAACAAATATAACAAATTTAATTATTGAAATGTGTATGCTTTGTTTTGGCCCTTTAGTTTTACAGAATGCAATCAAAGTTTTTTTCCAAAATGACTTTTGTTGTTTCTTTTCTTCCTCATCCCCTTCAGTATGGTTCTGTTATCAATTTATAACACATTTTCAGATTCACTTGTTATTACTAATATTTCATTTTGGGTTTTCCACACATTTTGGTTTATTTATTTATTTATTTATCTATTTTTGTTCCTTGGGTATGTGAACCAACACTGTGGTTCTAAGAGTCAGAGGTATTCAAGAGGTACACTCAGAAGCATCAGTCCCTCCTCATCAAACTGTCCATTCCCATTCTCCCTCCACCTTTCCCACCCAGTCTGATTTGGGAAACCAATCTCTTTACTTCCTGGTTTATCTCTACTGTAATTTTCAGTAGAGCCAATACTTGTGTATTTTTTTATATCTCTCTCTTTTTTACATGAAGGTAGCATACTATAGATTCTCTTTTATACTTTGCTCTTTTCTCTTAACAGTATATTCTGGAAATTTTCTATCAGTTCAGAAAAATCCCCCTCAATCTTTTTTGTATATTAGTACAGTTCTTCATCGTGTGGTTATACAATACTTTATTCAATTATTCTCTGATATATGGGTATATAGATTGCTTCTGATATTTTGCAATTATGAACAATTCTATAAGAAATAACCATAGGCCTATATATTTCCATATTGTTGTAGGTAATCTCCAGAGTAAATTCCTAGAAAGTGGGACTTCCAGGTCAAATGATGAATGCATACCCCATGTTCATTGCAGCATTATTTACAATAGCCAATATTTTGATGTAGCCCAAGTGCCCATTAGTAGATGAGTGGCTAAAAAAGCTGTAGTACATTTACACCATGGAATACTACACACCTATAAAAACGAAGGGAATCTTAGCTTTTGCAACAGCATGTCTATATGGTTTTATTCTTACATTTAGATCCATATTCAAGTTAAAGTTTATTCCAATGTATGGCCACACATGCCTTTTCCAGCATCTCATAAGAACATGTTCACTCAAGTGAAATCACCTTTGAATAAATCTGGTTAGGGAAAGGTGTAGCATTGCATTAGCTATGGAGAGAACGAAATTGTTAGAGGCAAAGCCAGTGCTTACTACAATTCACAGTATGGTTGAGTCTCTACCTGCCTCTCAGCCTCTTTTCTATAAAAACAGGGCCATTTCCCTCCCCTGGCCAGGGTCTTGTGCCTCACTGTAAATGTACATTATGGCAAGACTTCTGATCTCTATTAGCAAATAAGGAGAGTGGCAGCTTCCTGCAAAGGAGAGATTCAAGTTGATGTTCTTTGACCTGAGGTTGGAATCTTAACTTTGTGGTGAAACATTATGAAAGTTATTCACTAGGTATTTCTGTCTTTGCTCTTATGGAATCTACTATTACATTAATTAATCCTTGATTTAAATACTTTTATTTAAGACTGTTTCAGTTTCTAGGTAAGTGGTGAAGGAAACAATCTTGCCTCCCATGGGATTTGCCTCTTAGTTCAAAAGATATTTTTTCACAGTTCCTAGATTCCTGGGATCTCTTAGTAGTCTCAGTCTTACTCCCCCAAAAGTTCCTCCAAACTTGGAAAGTACCCAGGGATGCCCACTGGGATTAGTGTGAGTGCAGTGACAGCCTCCCTTGGAATATTTAGAGGCAAAGCACACTTCTTTAGGCTGGAAGAAATTGGAGCACTTTTTTCTGGGGGGAAAAAAAAGACAACTTATAGGTATATACAGTAATACAGTTTTTTATGTAAAGTGTTCCATGGTGTGCAGCCAGATAGAGGACTGCCCTTTGAGGAACTGAGACTAGCTCTGATCTCTAAATGGCTACATATAGTTGGCCCATTATCACCCTGATGAGAAGACACCATCTGCCCAAACTCACATTTGAGGATCCCCTCACTGACAGGCAACTTCCAAATGCAATGAATTTTTTATTGGAAAACACTATTGTTCCATTTTGTCTCTTTCCCACTCATTTAATGTACAAGCAGTAACTTTGTCTGCGTGATGTTCTACTCCTGTTGTTTATCCCACACCTGAAGTCTTAATTCTGTTTGTGACATTTTAACCCATAAGCAGTTGCTATGGAAATGATTAGAATGTCATACACAAAGGATTATTACCTTTGGCTGTGTACCTTCCAGACAGGGTACCCAACCCGGAGCACATTATTTAAGGCAAATATTCTAATAAGAAATTAGAGAGAAAATAGATTTGTAGAATCATAAGTATATTGATATAAGTAAAATGCTCCTGTCCAGTATTGTTGGTTAGCTCTGATAATCCTAAGGTGTGACATACAGAGGTGCAATTTTTCTTAGTAAATCCTTTTCCTTATTCACATTAATTGTGTTCTATCCAGTTTTTTAAATGTTTATAGGTTGCTGTTTTTTCTAAAAAATTCAGATAAGATAGTTTTACAAATATCTGCTACAGTGAAAATGACCCAAAGCTACTCAAAGATACTCTAAAATCTCAAGCTCATATAAGCACCTACAAATATTATCAGCTCAATGCACCACCTACATATTGAAAATAGTATTAGAAGCTGCACTCTCTTCTAAATACATTTATTCTCTTTGAGGTTAAAAATATCAGTGTTATTTTACATCCTGAATCATTCAAATGCATATAATTTCAGTGCCTGAAAACGTTAGGTGTAATTATTCACATTTGCAAGAGACAAGAAGAAATCTGTTGGTCATAAATTAGCAGTAATCGGATATGCAATTTAGCACTTATTTATTTTAGTGCATTTCCAAAGTGTTTAAAGACTACTTTTCAAAGCAACTCTCCATGATATTTACTCTTTCCCAATTAAGGGAAAGTTGGCACAGTGATTATATTTTCATAATCCCTACCCACCATCTCTAGCCATTAAATACCACTGTGGGTGGCACACATATCTCATCCCATCCATCCAGCACCTCACCCTCCATGTCAATTCCCAAAAGCCTATGCAATGAGATGTTGCATTTTTTTTACTTCAAAATCTGCATTTATATATGTGCCTGTTGTGCTGGTAAAAATGATCCTATTTATCAGCTACTTATTGAGTACTTACTAAGAGTTAGGTCCTTTGTAGTCTGACATTTAGCTGGCCAATACAGTGTTAATTTTTGTCCCTCATGCTCTGACTTACAAGTGATTTGTAAGCCAGAGTGGGCCTCAGTGAAGAGGAAGGATCTTTTCCTACCTAAACCCTCCCTCTACCTAAATTGGAAGCCAATTAGCAACTTTACTGCTTTCAGATTACCAACATTTCCTGGTATATGGTTCATACATTGTTCTCAAAATGCTCCACTCATCTCCAGACATGACCACAGACAGCATCAGGGCTCAGGAAAGCCAGTGCAGAGACGGGAATATTAGTTTATTCCTGTGGGAGAAGCTTCTCCATAAAAGATATGTGGAATGTGTTTGCTGTCAAATCCGTCAAAAGTATGCCATGTGAAGCTATAGGAGGAAAAAATACTCTGATAGGAACTGAAGAGACATTTGCAAAGAGGCCTGTTTTGCAGACATGGCCTACTTGTGATTTTTTTTTCCCTTATCATCACTGAGCAAGCGAGCAGAAAAGTTACAGAACTGGGGTTCAAACTCATGTGCAAAATAACACTATAATGGTCAAAACTGCTGCTTCATCTCCTTGATGTCTTGCTAAATTATTTCCCCTATTTTACTTATATCTCTTTGTATAGTTTTCAAATTTCTAGCCCATGTGAATTTGTTCAATCTCTGCTCCTAGATCCATGTAAACATTTTCACATGTTCATCCAAATTCTTCTTTGTCTACACCCTTACTGAGCTCTCTTTGATGTGGAGAACTTGGCAGATCCTTCCCAGCAAAGCAGCATGCTTCCTCCTGGGGGGTTGAGTGGTGTGTGTGTGTGTGTGTGTGTGTGTGTGTGTGTGTGTGTGTGTGTGTGTGTGTGTATTTAACCTCCTCCTAACTGGCCTGCTTGCCAAAACTTAGTATAATTTTAAACCAGTTTCATTTCCCTCCAGTGAATATATTTCAAAGACCACCTATCTTGGTTCTGCTTCACTGTTGATGGATTTTTTTCTGCTGGCCTCTGTTGAATGGAGAAACACTCCTCTAAAATGACTATGGAACAGTCCCCCGAACATCAATGCTCCCTGTCTTTGACCTGGATGTAGGTATCTTTGGGTAAGTCTCATAACCCTTGGTAACTTCCCAATATTTTTATGCTTGAACAGGGATGATATTCTGGTCATCCCATCTATTTTATGCTAAAGGAGGGCAAAATATTTTTTAATGTTGCCTGCAGCATGTTGATATTTCCTACCTGTCATTCAGATTGGGTGACATAGACATGGAAATGAATATTCTTAAAGATAGTGTCCCTATTTTGCATTAGTGCCTGATTATTAATTCCCCAAACTGCTTAGCATCTGCCTGTGCCATTTCTCATTTTAATTAGAGGGCCAGTCCAGGGCATAAATCCTTTTGTCACCTAAATTTTAGCCATTCATCTAAGGCAAATCAGCGCCTTGCCTTTTGCTGCTTTCTTTCACTGTCTACTTTTCAATCTTGTTGCAGCAGGATTGGTTATTATGAAAACTGAATAATCTGTGTTCTTGAAGGGCAACAAAGAAATCTACAGAAAACCCAATAACTGAGAATATGGTGAATATTGACACAGACTTTAGAAATAAGGTATTTATATTCAGTTATACATTTATTTGGTAAAACGTGTTATAATCATCCTGCTTGCATGTGAAAAATACCAGAATATGACTAGTGCTGGCAGCCTCTTGGAAAGACGCTGCGTCAAAAAGCTCAGCCAAGGCCCTGGCCCGGGAGGGTAGCTCAGCTGGTTAGAGCATCGTTCCGATACCCCAAATTGTGGGTTTGACCCCCAGTCAAAGCACATACAAAAAGCAACCAATGTATGCATAAATAAGTGGGACAACAAATCAATGTTTCTTTCTCCCTTTATCTCTATCTGTAGAATCAATTAAAAAAATACTTATCCAAAAATGGGACCTAGCTATATGATTAATTAGCCATCCTATACAGCTTTCTAATTCAAAAAATTTAAAACAGTTTAAGTGAATTATTTTAACTTTAACCAAACCTGAAAAATAAGTTTCAGTGCATGTTGTAAGAGAATTCTCATTATGCTTCTGATGATGTTATGTCTCTTTGTTCAGAACTGAATAGAAAGCAACAATCACTGTGAAGCATTTTTCTTTTTAATTTTCAAAACCTGTTACTCAATCTCTTAGACCTCAAAATTGGGGATTGGGATGATATTGATTTTAGAGTTGCTATTCTTAATAAAAATAAAGTAATTATATTATTCAAGTAGTGGAATCATAATGTAAATATCTCACACACATAAAAAATAGATAACTGTCATATTACCACTGAACCATGTTCCTTAACAGTTTTACAAGTAGAGCCTTAGCTTCCTGGTATCACCATGCATGAAGCAGATAAATGTAAGAGAAGTAAATGATTGTGTCAACCTCTGAGTGAGAGCTGGGTGGCATCAGAGTGCAGCGCCTCCATAAGCTATGGCTATCTTGAAGTGCTTAGAAACTATATTAATTTATTAAATGGTAATCACTTTTTTCGGGAGAGAATGTTTTTAGGGAACTTTGAAAAAATACTGGAATGATTCCTATGGCTGTCCAACTAGGAAAAGATCCATCTTTCAGAGCCTGTCAGCAGGTACCTATAGATGGCTTGTTCTAAGGTATCACTCCAGCAACAAATATTATTGAAAGGTCTCCTACATGCCATGTACTGTGCTAGGCATTCAATAAAACACCATAAATAAAATAGATACTATGGCCCCTTAGAGTTTTCAGTCATGTGAGGGAGACAACGAATAAATAAGTAAATCAATAAGTGTATTTACAAAGTATGGTAAGTGCAGTGAAGAAAATGAAAAGGGTACATTGATAGAGTGATGGGTGTTGTAGAAGTGGCATACTGAAATATGAGAAGGATCATCTTTGTCAAGGGTAACAGTGAAGGGGGAGACACTGAGCAAAAAGGATAGCCTATCAGTGGTTGGCAAACTATGGCTTGTGAGCCACATGCGGCTCTTTGACCCCTTGAGTGTGGCTCTTCCTAAGCCTTAGGAGTACCCTAATTAAGTTAATAAGAGTGTACCTACCTATATAGTTTAAGTTTAAAAAATTTGGCTCTCAAAAGAAATTTCAATTGTTGTACTGTTGATATTTGGCTCTGTTGACTAATGAGTTTGCTGACCACTGGCCCAGGTGATGCTCTGAGAAGGATACTAAAGGGCCTGTGTGCAAATCAGGTAGTGCCTTATAAGCCATGGTAAGGAGTCTGAGATTGTGTTTTATTAAAAATGCTAAGTGAACAGGTCAGTATTGTATTGTCTTCAAAAGAGGAGGGGCATGAGCCTCTCCCTGGAAGAGGCCAATAGTGGAGATGGGAAGTTCAGAAAGAAGGACTCACCAGTGAACTGATGATGGTGCCTTGGGTCAGGGGGTAGCTGTGGTGATGAAAAAAGTGGATGGATTGGAAGTGATTCTGTACAGAAAGCAACAGGACTTCCAAGTGATAGAGATAACAGTGTTAGGGATGATTCCCAGTTTTCTGCTTTGACAAAATGTGTGAACTGTGGCCCAATTTGCTAAATTGGGGAGGAGGGAAAGAGACAGGTGATTTTTTTGTTTATTTTATGGGAGATTCATGGCAGTTATTAAGAGTTCAGTATGTGGGTGTGCTAAGTTTGAGATGCCTGTAAGATAATCAAGTAAAATGTCAAATAGACCCTTGGATATTCAGTTTACAAATAGTTATTTAATAACGACTTCGTGTCATACAATGTTCAATTATGAGGAAGACGATTTTGCATGTAGGAGAAGTTTGGGCTTGATAAACAATCAACTGAGCCCTGCCTATGTGTCTCAGTTGGTTGGAGCATCATCTTGTGCATCAAAGTGTCGCAGGTTCAATTCCCACCCAGGGCACATACTCTGGTTATGGGTTCAATCCCCAGTTGGGGCACAGGTAGGAAGCGACCAATCAATGTTAACTCTCTCACATTGATGTTTCTCAATCTCCCCCTTTCTCTCTCTCTAAAATTCAATAAAAACATATCCTTGGGTGAGGATTAAAAAAATAAAATCAATTTAGAGATGCTTAATGCTGGCTTCATTAGAAGTATACATGGCTTTTCTGCTGCCCCTCTAATAGGCTATGACATGAGACCTGTCATGACTAGCTAAAAGTTACTAAATACTCCTGAAGAAGGAGATAAATTACAGCTTTATATACTACCCATCAAACTGTGGATTAAATGGCACCTGAGTGACTAGAGCCAGTCAACTCAATGTGCAAAGAATATTATCACTTATTTATAATAGCAAAATATTGATACAATCTAAATATGTAGCACAGAAGGAAAGATTAAGTAGGGTATCCTATATAATAAAAGGCTAATATGCAAATAGACTGAACAGGGGAACAACCAACCTGTTGCTATGACATGCCCTGACCACCAGGGGGCGTGCGCAGAACATGGTGGACTTTGGCAGCAGGTGGCAGAACGTGGAACATGGTGGGCATTGGCCATGGCGGGATGGTGGAGTAGGTGAGCAGGGGTGCCAGACCAAGGCAGGGCGCCAGTTGCTGTCATTGGGGCAAGCCTCTGGTGGTTACTGAAAATTCTTTGCTCCTGCATGCCATGGTCCGCCCTGGTGCTCGCACCTGCTGCCGGTGCTGGCCCTGCTCACACCCATTGCCGGCACCCAGTGCCAGCCCCGATCACTCGTGCCCTCAGCGGGTGCCAGTGGCAACTGCCAACCTCAATTGCTCCATAGGGCTTCTCCACCTCCCCCTGCTCCTGAGGGGCGATCAGGGCAGCAGCCCCCATTAGAATCTGCTGACAGTGCCGGCTCTGCTTGCACCCACTGCTGGTAACAACCCCAATTGCTCCATGCCATCAGCAGGTGTGAGCGGGGCTGGTACAGTCAACACATGGGAGCAGCAGCAGCGGGAAAGGAGCTGCCAGCAGACAGGGGGTGGGGGAGGAGGGACACAGCAGGAGGGGCCAGGTGGGGGCATGGAGGATGGGCCGAGACCCGCCCCCATGCCCACCACAGCCTCTTGGTCCACAGTTCCTTTCAAGGTTCACAAATCCGTGCCCTGGGCCCCTAGTATGTATTCCTATAAAAGAATGTTAATCCCAGCTGGTGTGACTCAGTGGTTCAGTGTTGACCTATGAACCAGGAGATCACAGTTGGATTCCCAGTCAGGGCACATGCCTGGTTTCAAGGGTTGATACCAGTGGGGGTGTGCAGGACACAGTCAATCAATGATTCTTTCTCATCATTGATGTTTCTCTCTCTCTTCCTCTCTCTTCTTCTTTGAAATTAATAAAGATATATTTAAAAAATAAAATAATGTTAAGCACTCATAATATATTTGGAAAAATATTTAATGAGACAAGATAAAATATTTAATAGCATGAAGTAATATTTTAAATATTTAAATGAAAAGTAGGCTAGTAAGTCACATCTATAATGTGATTTTAGCTTCCTTTAAAGACAAAGTAATATATGCATAGGAAAAAGATGAAGGAAATGAGTAAAAATGTCAGTTATAGTTATCAATAGCTGGTGAGATTTAAAATGAGTTTCGTATTTTCTCTATGCTTTTGAGTATTTTCAAAATGTTTTATAATGAAACTATTTTACAGTTCTAAGTGGAAGGTGTTGGTGTTTATTTAAGAGAAAAGAAAACCATGATAGGAACTTTAGGAAACAGAAGGAACAAGTCAATACGACTCCTATCGTAAGTTACATGAATAGACTAGATCTGTGAAAAACAGGTCTATTATTTCCTCTTACGTTACTTAAGGGATCAGCACTTCTGTATATTATAGCCAGGATATCATATGGAGAGGCATTGTAGGGAAAGTATAATAGAGAGATATTTTCCATAAGAGCAGGAAAACAAGATAACATGTGAAATTGTTATCATTAATTAACATTTATTGTGCACTTATGTATCAGGCACTCTTTTTACATATTTTGCATTTAAGAAAGAAAATTGGAGAATGTTAAATGTACACTAAATTAATTTGTATTAAACACCATTCCTTTACTTGCTCTGATGTAAAAAAAAATGGAAAAGTTTAATTATTAAACTAGTACATACATACAATATATGTGTGTTCCATCTACATATTAAGTAATTAAGACAAAGTTAAAATTTAATTTAAAATGTTGTCACTAATTCTAACTGCAACGATAAGCTGGAAGAATATAATGGTTGTCACCTGCCTGTCTGTTGATTTATCATTAATTAAAGCCCAGGTGGTAAAGATGTCCTTGAAACTGAAGCAGTGAGACAAGGCTCCAATGTAGTTGCCATGGGTGCAAAGAGTGAGGTCCCTAGAGTCTTTAAATTTGTTCCATTCTCATTCCAACTTAGACACTAGATTTATAAAATCCAAGTCCCTTTGTTAAAGCATATATGAAGACCTACAAAAATAACAAACATCACTTTTCAAAATAATTGTTTCAGAATTCAGAAACATTTCAGTGATATCTAGAAATCCCTGAATATTTATTGGCTTTTTACAGAACCTAGCAGGCTTATGATCCCACTAGAAGCCCGGTGCACGAGTTTGTGCACGGGTGGGGTCCCTCAGCCTGACCTGTGATTGGGCCTATCAGGGCTGGTCAGCCAGGGAGAGGGACTGCAGGAGGTTGGCTTTGGGAGCACACTGACCACCAGGGGAAACTCCTGTATTGAGCATCTGACCTCTGGTGGTCAGTGTGTGTCATAGCTACTGACCTGTTATCTGGTCTTAATAGTCACTTAGGCTTTTATATATATAGACTAGAGGCCTGGTGCACAAAAATTTGTGCACTCAGGGGGGAAGGGGGGGCCCCTCAGCCTGGCCTGTGCCCTCTCGCAGTCTGGGACCCCTCGGGAGATAATGCCCTGCTGGCTTAGGCCTGCTCCCTGGTGGCAGAGGGCAGGCCCAATCCCTAGGTGCAGCCCCTGGTCAGGCTCAGAGCAGGGCCGATTGGGGAGTTGGGGCGCCGCCCCCTGTCATGCACAGAGCAGGGCGGATTGGGAGGTTGTGATGCCACCCTCAGTCACGCACAGAGCAGGGCCAATCAGGAGGTTGAGGAGCTCCCCCCGTCACTCACAGAGTAGGGCCAATAGGGGAGTTGGGGCACCGCCCCCTGTCACACACAGAGCTGGGCCCATCAGGGGGTTGGGGTGCCACACCCTGTCACACACAGAGCAGGGCCGATCAGGGGGTTGGGGCGCCGCTCCCTGTCACAAACAGAGCAGGGCAGATAGGGAGGTTGTGGCCCTGCCCCCTGTCACACACAGAGCCACAGGGCGATCACGGGGTTTGGGCGCTGCCCTCTGTCACGCTGATCCTGGTGCCGGGAGGTCTTGCGGCTCCACTTATCCCAGTGCTGGGAGGCATATTACCCTTTTACTATATAGGATAGAGGCCTGGTGCATGGGTGGGGCCAGCTGGTTTGCCCTGAAGGGTGTCCTGGACCAGGGTGGGGGTCCCCACTGGGGTGCCTGGCCAGTCTGAGTGAGGGGATGATGGCTGTTTGCAGCTGGTCACACACCCTTCAGGGCGGGGGTCTCCACTGGGGTGCCTGGCCAGCCTGGATGAGGGTATGATGGCTGTTTGCAGCTGGTCACACACCCTTCAGGATGGGGGTCCCCACTGGGGTGCCTGGCCAGTCTGGGTGAGGGGCTGAGGGCTGTTTTCAGGCTCGCGGTTGACTGAAGCTCCCAACTGCTCCTTTCTTTCTTTCTTTTTTTTTTTTATTCTGGGCCAGCTTTAGCTCTGGCTCCAGCTCTGAGGCCTCTCTCTGCTGCTGAAAGCAGGTATCTGGTTTGTTTGGGTTCTATAATCGAAACAATGTATAACTCCAGTTCTGAGATCCTGGCTCGCTGAAAGCAGGTTTCTGGGGTTTTGTTTAGCTTCTATATTTGTTACAATGTTTCAAACTGCAGACTCAGAGGCTGGCAAGGCAGGCAGGGAACGTTGGTTTCCTCTGTCACTGAAGCAAGCAAGCCTCATGTTAGTTTCAAGCTGCCTGGCTGCCGGTCGCCATCTTGGCTGGCAGTTAATTTGCATATTGCCCTGATTAGCCAATGGGAAGGGTAGCGGTTGTACGCTAATTACCATGTTTCTCTTTTATTAGATAGGATATAGTGCTAGGAATATCTTCATCACAAGGAAATAGTGGTGTGTCGAGTTTGTAGGGAATTTTTATGTAATCTTATAATACTGTTTTAGGGTCTATTTATAAATCAGATTTTCTGAGAGCCTCCCCCCCTATTCTTTTGTTAAAAAATAAGTGTCCTATAAGTGGGATCACTGGGTCAAATGGCAGTTCCATATTTAATTTTTTGAGAAAACTCTATACTGTTTTCCATCATGACTATACAAGTCTGCATTCCCACAGCAGTGAACTAGGTTTCCCCTTTCTCAACATTCTCACCAGCACTTGTTTGTTGATTTGTTGATGGTAGCCATTCTGGTAGGTGATACTTCATTGTGGTTTTACTTTGCATCTCTATAATGATTAATAACTTTTTTTCATATGACCCTTGGCCATCTGTATGTCTTCCTTCAAGATTGTCTATTTAGGACCTAAGAACCCTTGACACCAATTAGAAAGAATATATGCACCCATATATTCATAGCAGTGCTATTTACAGTAGCTAAGGTCTGGAAACATCCCAAGTGCCCCTCAGTAGATGAATGGATGAAAAAGCTGTGGTACATTTATACCATGGAATACCATGCAGCTGAAAGAAAGAAGGATCTCTTACCCTTTGAGACAGCATGGAGGACCTGGAGAGTATTATGCTAAGTCAGAGAAAGACAAGATCACATGATCTCACTCATATGTTGAATCTAATGAACAAAATAAATTGATAAACAAAATAGATCCAGAGTCATGGAAGCGTGGAGCAGACCAAAGAATCTTAGAGGGAGGCAGGGAGACTGGCATTGGGAAGATATTAACCAAAGAACATATATGCATAAGCCATAGACACAGACAATAGTGCGGTGAAGGCCTGGAGAGGGGGAGGGGCTGGGGGAAAGGGCTCCATGGGAGTAAAAGGGGGACATCTGTAATACTTTCCACCATAAAGATCAATTTAAAACAGAAAGTGTCACTGCCTTATGAACAATTGCACCAAATGGAGAGACTGCTTTCAGAGGACATTTGCTTTAAAGCAAGGCCTGCTCGAGGTGGAGTAGTGAACATTCTAAAAACTAAAAGAACATAATTCCAATTCAGTTATAAATCCATGTCTGAGATGGAATCAAGCTTGCATCTGAGAGGAACAGAATTAAAATATAACCCCCTCAGAGGCAAACTAGACCACCACAGACAGAGCCCCTCCGTATCAGCCATCTTGGAACTCTGCCCAGAGGGTGCCTTTTGCCTTTCTCTCCCACAGCCCTTTTGAGAAGATCTTCATGGTGATGAGGCAAAGCATTGAATTCTCTCTCAGTACTGATCAAAGTACCTCCCTTTCAGAGCTAACATTTCAGGACTAAGCTTTATTAATTTTGACACCCTGCTCAGAGAGGAATACAATGAAAATAAATCAGCACAAATGTTGCACTGATTTTGAAAAAATTAGCTTAATATTTTACTTCAATGAGTCCAAATTAGGTGTGTTGGAGAAAGAATAATATTTCCAATTTACGAGAGAAATTTTGTAATTGAGTGAGAAATTAAATACTCAAGTGTGGTTTCCGGTACTTATGTATTCTTATGTTGCTCTTCTGACCTCATTTTCTTTTATTAAAGTTTGAAATATATTCCTAAATCAAATATACCAATATCATTACTGAGAAAAGATGTGCCAGTAACAACAAATTATAACCGCCTTAGGTCATTGAACTGACAAAGGTGAGGTTTTACCTAACCCACTGGTGCTCTAACTGAAAACACTCAAGTGGTTGCAGGGACATGTTAATATCAGCATTTGAAACAATAGGGCATATACCAAATCCAAACACTGTTCCATTTGACTTGTTCTCCTCTTGGGAGAGACTCTGGCTGTAACCCAACCCATGAATACCCCTGGATGTTATCTGTCACTATCAACACTGCTAATCTATCCTTCACATTGTGGAATACTCCTGCTCTAAGATGCCACTAGGAGCAAGGGGACAGCTGGAGTTTTAAATAAAGTTGGTTCTAGAAATAGGACATGGCAGGAATGAGATCCTTCATTGTTTCTGTATATGTCAAGATATTTCTGGAGATCTAAAAGAATTCGGGCTAACTAATTTACTGGTATTACCCAGGGAAGGAAAAAGTGCTGGTAGTAAAATATTTCCACAACGATAGGCATTAAAAATGAAATACTGAGCCTCAAAATTATCCTATTGGTAATTCCTGGATTAGAAGACTCTTGGTTCACATATAAACAAACCAACATTACATATTTACATACATTACAGTTGACCACAAACATAATATATTGTACCTAAAGACGGTGTTTTACAATTGATGTGATCCATTAGCAAGTTGTGAAATCAATGTTGTGAGCTGAAACTTTTCCCTTTTTATTTTTAAATAGATTTATAGAATTAAAATGTATCTGAGTGCATTTTATATTAAAAAAGTAAATATGGCTTAATAAAATGCTCGTTTCCGTGTGTATGTATTGGGTAGGTATGTATATTATATTACAATGTGAAATAAAATTTAAAGCCACTATCATAGGAAATTTATGTTTCTGTGATAATAATGAGTCACAGTTTAAAAATTTCTCTCTAAAATTGAATTCTAACTTCCAAAGCTCCCTGTATATGCCTGTGTGTGAGAGAGATTATGCAATAGAAAGTCAAAAACACAAAAATATGTTACCATGGAGTTCCAATTATTTCCATATCATTTCCAGCCCTCTCAGAACTAGCAGAATATCCTCTTCTCTGGTAGTATTATGGAAATCTGCTAATGAACAGTGTTTTATGAAGAGTGAACCCATTCCAATCTACACAGCAATAGAAATCAATAAAATAACAAGAGTGCCCACTCCATGGGAGAACATATTTGCCAATGATATATCCAGTAAGGGGTTAACCTCCAAAATCTACAAGAAACTCATAGTGCGATGATAAAGCTAACAAAAGGAAGATAAACAATCCAATTAAAAAATGGGCAAAGGAGCTCAATAGACACTTCTCCAAAATGGACATATAGAAGGCCAAAAGACATATGAAAAAGTGCTCAAAGTCACTGATCACCTGAGAGATGCAAACCAAATGACAATGAGGTACCACCTCACACCTGTAAGAATGGTTATCATTAATAAATCAACAAACAACAAGTGCTGGTGAGGATGTGGAAAAAAGGAAATGTGTGCACTGCTGATAGGAATGCAGACTAGTGCAGCCACTGTAGAAAACAATTTGGAGTTTCCTCAAAAAATTAAAAATGGAACTTGCATTTGACCCAGGGATCCAACTTCTAGGAATATATCCCAAGAACTCAGAAACAGCAATCAGAAAGGATATATGCACCCCTATGTTCATAGCAGCACAATTTACCATAGCTAAGCTTTGGAAACAGCCTAAGTGCCCAACAGCAGATGAGTGGATTAAAAAACTATTGTACATCTATACAATGGAATACTATCCTATATAATAAGAAAGGAATATGCTAATTATCCATTACACCATAATGTCACAACCCATCTATAAGTGGTGGAGAGCTACAGGAGGGTGGGACAGCAAGCTATGAGCAGAGAGCTACCAGTGGTGGTGGGCAGGTGGCCAGCTGAGGCAAGCAGCAGCAAGCTACTCATGCACAGATTCATGCACAGGGCTACTAGTGTAGCTGTAAAAAAGAAAGAACTCTTACCATTTGCAACAGCATGGATGGACCTAGAAAGCATCATGCTAAGCAAAATAAGCCAGTCAGAGAAAGATAAGCATCACATTATCTCACCCATATGTGCAATCTAATGACCAACATATACTGATGGACAAAATAGACCGTGAGACATGGAAACATCAAACAGACTGTCAAACCTCAGAGGGAAGGCAAGGGAAGTTAGAAGAGGGAAGAGATCAATCAATGAACTCATATGCATAATATGCATAACCCAAGGACACAGACAGTGGGCGGTGAAGGCTTGGAGGAAACGGGGAGGGAGAGGGCAATGGTGGGGAGGGGAGATATGTAACACTTTCAACAATAAAAATTTATTTTAAAAAAAGAAAAGTGGGGAGAACCAAGATGGCGGCATAGGTTAACGCCGGAGTTTGCTGCTTTGAACAACTACTTCAAAAGTGAAACTAAAAGACGGAACGGACATCACCCAGAACCACAGGAACGCTGGCTGAGTGGAAGTCCTACAACTAGGAGGAAAGAGAAACACATACGGACACTCAGAGGAGGCGCAGTGCTGAAGTCAAATTCTGAGGTGCGGAGTGCACGGAGCAGGCTGGCGGCGGAGGGCGCGGTTGGCGTTTTCAATCGGGAGGGAGTCGCAGACTCTGAGCTCCAGATACAGGTGAGTCTTTAGGGACCCAGACTCAAACAGGAGAAGCGGGACTGTCTGGCTTCGGTCAGAGCGAGTGCAGCTTTCTCTCCCAGCTTTGCAGCGGGTGCTGGGACTCAGAGAGGCAGAGCCCCTGGGGACAGGACTGAGAGCCGCCATAACTGCTCTCTCTGGCCCACCCTGTTGATCCTGTTCGACCCGCCCTGCCCAAGCCCTGCACAGAGGCATTTGCCGGATAGCCTCAGGCAAAGGCTAGATTAGCACCTCCCTAGAGGACAGAAGTTCTCTCACTGCTGACACAGCTGATTCTCATAGCCACTTGGCCTGGAGGTCAAACCCTCCCTGGTATTAGCTACAATAATCAAGGTTTAACTATAAGACTGCGAATAAAGACCACTAGGGGGTGCACCAAGGAAGCATAACAAAATGCGGAGACAAAGAAACAGGACAAAATTGTCAATGGAAGATATAGAGTTCAGAACCACACTTTTAAGGTCTCTCAAGAACTGTTTAGAAGCCGCCGATAAACTTAATGAGATCTACAAGGAAACTAATGAGACCCTCGATGTTATATTGGGGAACCAACTAGAAATTAAGCATACATGGACTGAAATAATGAATATTATACAGACTCCCGACAGCAGACCAGAGGAGCACAAGAATCAAGTCAATGATTTGAAATGCGAGGAAGCAAAAAAACACCCAACAGGAAAAGCAAAATGAAAAAAGAATCCAAAAATGCAAGGATAGTGTAAGGAGCCTCTGGGACAGCTTCAAGCATACCAACATCAGAATTATAGGGGTGCCAGAAGATGAGAGAGAGCAAGATATTGAAAACCTATTTGAAGAAATAATGACAGAAAACTTCCCCCACCTGGTGAAAAAAATGGACTTACAGGTCCAAGTAGCGCGGAGAACACCAAACAAAAGGAATCCAAAGAGGACCACACCAAGACACATCATAATTAAAATGCCAAGAGCAAAAGATAAAGAGAGAATCTTAAAAACAGCAAGAGAAAGAAACTCAGTTACCTACAAGGGAATACCCATACGACTGTCAGCTGATTTCTCAACAGAAACTTTGCAGGCCAGAAGGGAGTGGCAAGAAATATTCAAAGTGATGAATGCCAAGAACCTACAACCAAGATTACTTTATCCAGCAAAGCTATCATTCAGAATTGAAGGTCAGATAAAGAGCTTCACAGATAAGGAAAAGCTAAAGGAGTTCATCACCACCAAACCAGTATTATATGAAATGCTGAAAGGTATCCTTTAAGAAGAGGAAGAGGAAGAAAAAGGTAAAGATACAAATTATGAACAACAAATATGCATCTATCAACAAGTGAATCTAAGAATCAAGTGAATAAATAATCTGATGAACAGAATGAACTGGTGATTATAATAGAATCAGGGACATAGAAAGGGAATGGACTGACTATTCTTGGGGGGGAAAGGGGTGTGGGAGATGCGGGAAGAGACTGGACAGAAATCGTGCACCTATGGATGAGGACAGTGGGTGGGGAGTGAGGGCGGAGGGTGGGGCGGGAACTGGGAAGAGGGGAGTTATGGGGGGGAAAAAGAAAAAAAAAGAAAAAAAAAAAAGAAAAGTGAACCCACTCCCAAAAAAGAAATATGGTGAAGAGAAACACAACACCATGTTAATTGATTGATTGGCACTTTATTCATGAGGCAACTAAACAAGAGTAGCATTTCTGTTTCTTATATAAAGACATTCAGAATTTTTTTGGAAGAACTTATCGGATGAGCAGTTGATTTTATAAACTGTAAAAAAAATTTGTGAGGTCCCTACATTGAGGAGGCAGTCACATGCCCCTGACTTCCCAAATTAAAACTAAAGTTATGCAATAGACAATGCAAAGACATAGGGCCTTCCTGAGGTTATGTACATAGTTCCAGGGAAAAATGTATGACATCTAGAAACAGGCCTCATCGCTTAACATAGAAGTTTAATTTGAATGTTCGATAAATACTTATAGTAAGGGTTTATTATAAATAAGCTGTTCATCAGATTAAATGCATGGATTTAATTAAATTGCTGCTTGTTGAGACATGTTTTATTGCTGTTACTATAAGTAAATAACACATAAAGTTTGTTTGGAGAATTGTGCTTTTTTAAACATTTGACTTGAAAAGCATTTTAAATGAACCATTTAAATTATAAAGTAGAATCATTATTCTTCATCTTCTTTAAGATACTAGAGGAGAAATGAGGACACCAGACCAGCCTCTAGTGATGGACATGAGTAAGCAGGATAATAAATAAATGGCTTTGGAGTGAATTCTGCTGTCTTAGGATTTGATGAGATAAGGGGTGCTTAGTCACAGGTCTATTTTTGTTGTTCATGGGTTCTTTAGATCTTTTTCAATAGGCGTCAACCATTTTTGCCAAACTTAGTCTCCTGCTACATTCTAGCCCAAGCCCTCCTTGCAGATCTGAACTCTTACTTGTTCTTTGAAGCCCCTAGTCTCTCTGCCACTCTCACACCTCTCCTGATTACCAAAGGCGTAAGTGATAAGATCCTCTGGAATTCCTGAGCCATGAATTATCTACTTCAATCACTTGACAATAGGAATATACTTTGTGTATTGTGCTAGTTATTACTGATTTTTAAAACTTAGATACTTTGTTTCCCTAAATGGATTAAATGCTTCCTTTGAGCAGTCACCATCTTTAGTGAATTCAAAGATAATACTAATCAGTAACATTAAATTTATTCCAAGTTCATGTCAACAAAAGACAAACTCTGGGATGAAAACTGGAAATAGAAACAAAGAAAACATAAGGAGTGATAAAATGTGGGTTTATAATCTCAAAATGTCATTAAAATATTCACATTAGGATATCTGGAGAATTAGTAGGTAATTAGCAGATAATGAATGTAACCTTTTATCATTTTATGCCAGATATTTGGGGTTAGAGTAAGAGTATGTGTTTCTTCCATTCTCATATGTATCTTCTATTGCCTCTTTTTCATCATATGCTAATATTCCAGTTACTTTGGAATTATTTAGGATGACTCTGGTTGCAAGTAATAGAAATTGGTGCCAACAATAAAGGCATTCACTGGCTTAAAGCACTGGCAATACAGAAGTAGGACAGGTTTCGATTTGCCTTAATCTACTGACTTTGTAGATTTTCCTGTGATTCATTTGGTTCTGCCATCCTGTGTCTGATGACTTTCCGTCAGATTGGTCATAAGATAGTGGCAATAGTTCCATGGCCAGTATTTTCACATGACAAGTTGTTCAAAGGGAAAAGAAAATGGGACACTTTTATCATCTTTCCCAGAACAACAGGGTAGAACTTTCCTAAGATGATCCTGCATGTGATATCCCAGTGCAAGTTATATCATGTGACACCTCCTAGGAACTTAACCAGACCAATCACACCCACTCTTGCAGCTGTGAGTGGGCCATGATTCACCTAAGAGACCTGAGCTGAGTGGAAAATAAGAAGATACTTTAACAAAACTGGGTTCTCTTGAAAAAAAAAAAATGAAAAAAAAAGATGCTGAAAGGCAACCAAAAAATATCCCCACTCCAATTTTTCAGAAAGTCTTTTCTTTACAAAAAGAACCTGAACATACTGTTCTAATGATCACCTCTCTGTTTCTCAGTGTATGTGTTGGCTTTGTTAAATATAAATGCTTCCTGTATTTCCCACAATAATCTCACAGACATATCCTTGGGTAAAACTAATAAATATTTAATTATTTTGGAGGAACCCATCCTATCTAATAATAGACAAACATGGTAAATGACCATACCTTCACTACACCTCTCATTGGATAATCAGCAAGGTATGCAAATTAACCCAACCAAGATGGCGGCCGGCAGCCACACAGCTGGAACGAGCAGGAGGCTTGCTTGCTCCAGTGATGGAGGAAGCCAAGGTTCCCCTCCTGCTGCGGCCCAGCTCTGAGCTCTGAAAGCAACAAAGTTTCAATTATAGAAGTAAACAAACCCCAGATACCTGCTTTCAGCAGGCCGTGGCCTCAGAGGTGGAGCGAGCAGGAGCCCGGCCCTCATCTCCAGTGATGGCAACAAAGTTTCAATTATAGAAGGTAAGTAAATTCCAGAATAAAAAAGAAAGAAAAAAAGGAGAGGCTGGGAGCTTTAGTCTCTGGCCAGCCTGAAAACGGCCCTCAGCCCCTCACCCAGACTGGCCAGGCACCCCAGTGGGGACCCCCACCCTAAAGGGGGTGTGACCAGCTGCAAACAGCCATCAGCCCCTCACCCAGGCTGGCCAGGCACCCCAGCAGGACCCCCACCCTGATCCGGGACACCCTTCAGGGAAAACCAGCCGGCCCCCACCCGTGCACCAGGCCTCTATCCTATATAGTAAAAGGGTAATATGCAAACTGACCCTAACATCAGAACGACTGGGAATGACTGGTCACTATGACACACACTGACCACCAGGAGGCAGACGATCAACACAGGAGCTGCCCTCTGGTGGTCTGTGTACTCCCACATGGGGGAGCTCTGCTCAGTCACAAGCCAGGCTGATGGCTGCCAGTACAGCGGTGGTGGTGGAAGCCTCTCCTGCCTCCTCAGCAGTGCTAAGAATGTCCTACTGCAGCTTAGGTCTTCTCCCCGCTGGCAAGTGGACATCCCTCGAGGGCTGCCGGGCTGCCAGAGGGATGTCTGATTGCCAGCTTAGGCCCAATCCCCTGGGGAGCAGGCCTAAACCAGCAGGTGGTCATTCCCTGAGGGGTCCCAGACTGTGAGAGGGCACAGGCTGGGCTGAGGGATCCCCTCCTCCCCAGTGCACAAATTTTTGTGCACCCGGCCTCTAGTTTCATATAACATCACTAATAACATTTCCTTTGTATTCAGCATACCTAAATCACCAGGAACATGGTGATTCACCAAAAATGCTGATGCTATTTCTTTCCGTTCATATGTATTTTCTTTTAGAAAAATGTTATACTTTACAAATCATTTACTATTTTGATGCAGCAACCCTATAAAAGTTGCTCAGCCTATGTTAAAAGTGTTTAAGAGCCATAACTGGTTTAGCTCAGTGGATAGAGTGTCGGCCTGTGGAGTGAAGGGTCCCAGGTTCAATTCCCGCCAAGGGCATGTAGTTGCGGGCACATCCCCAGTAGGCAGTGTGCAGGAGACAGCTGATTGATGTTTCTCTCTCATCGATGTTTCCAACTCTCTATCCCTCTCCTTTCCTCTCTGTAAAAAATCAATAAGATTTTTTTTTTAAAAAAAAAAGTGTTTAAGAACATTTAGTTCATTGATTACTAATGATGAAAGTAACCTCTCACTATTGCAATGATAGTTTTTCGTAGTAAGGAAATTTCATTTTCATCTCTTCATGTATAAGGGATAAAGTAAGAAAATACCACCCTGGCTGGTTATCTCAGTGGTTAGAGCGCCAGCCTGCCAAGCAATGGGTCTTAGGTTCAATTCCCAGTCAAGGGCATGTATTTCATTTGCAGGCTTGATCCCGGGCCCCAGTCATGGCATATGTGGGAGGCAACCAGTCAATATGTCTTTCTCACATCAATGTTTTTCTCTCTGTCTCTCCCCTCCATTCCACTCTCCCTAAAAAATGGGAAAAAAATATCCTCAGGTGAGGATTAATAACAAAGACAAAAGAAAACCCTATGCTTATAAGCATTAGCCCATAATATCAAATAGTCTCGTTATTAGATATTTAATATAGAATTATGATGTTTAGAATACAGTATTTTTCTCCTGAAAATAAAAGCACACTCACAATTTTTAACTAGAGATTTTATTTTCACTTCTCCTAAATTAATATTATATTACATCTTGATTTATAAAGCATATATTATATTACATAAATTTATGTTATATATGTTTAGTAATTTTTTAGTGAACATCAGAGGTACTTCACAGGAAGTAAATTTCTAGTGAATATATCTCTCTGATATGTTGACTTTTAATGGCTCAGTGGTATTGATTCAAATTAAATTAACTGGTGATAATATTTTTATTGATTATTTCATTTTTTTCTTGAATTATCATTTTAATAAATTTCATTTTTGATTAGTAATTTTCTAGGAATCATTGTCCTAGAACAGTATGAATATCAAGATCCTATAAATCAGACTAACTAAAAAGAATCAATAGGTTTTGTTAATCACTAGACAAAACGCCAATATACATAATAATAAAAAAACTATTAATTCATTGAAGTCAGCAATGGCAACAACAAATACATATACATACTAGGACACATGTTCATATATGCATGCATGTCTGTCTGTCTGTCTATCTTTATGTATGTAAATGAAAGGAGATAAAACCAAATGAAAAAGAAAAAGGAATGATTAAGAAATATATGAAAAGAGATTCAACATCCTATATAAATAAGCTACATGATTGAATATATACCAGTGATATAACACAGTAATGCATAATGGCAAATTACTTTTCTACTATAAATTGAAAGCAATGTAGAGAGAAATAGAAGGCACAGTTCTTGCCCTTGTTATCCTGCCACTGAATCTGTTATAAGACCATTTTATTTTATATAGTTTAAAATGTGTAAAGAATTTTGAGGAAGCAAAGTTTGTAAACAAGGCCCCTTGTAGGCACAAATTGTTTGAGCCCCAGGACTTTCCATTTATTGATGGGTTCAGATGCCTGCACTCTTCCTACAGGCGTCACAAATAAAGTGTTGTTAACAGTTGAATGATATTGACAGAGCTATCAGCAATTTGTGGATTTTCATTTTGAACTGTGGCATCCAGAATAAGTTGAAGCAGAAATAATATCTCTGTGCTGAAAGATTTCAAACTCCTTTTATTGATAGGTGAAATACTGGGCTAGAAATAAGTGACTGAAGAACGCTTTGAGAGGGCAAAATAACAACTGGATGGCTAACTACAGTTGTGGAAGGGAAAAACAAGAGGAAGGAAAAAGAAAATAGCCTTGTATTGGTGTATTAAGCTTCAATCCACCTTAGGCTCTTTATCTACTTTCATCAGGTTTGCCTCTCTGCTTTATTCTCTTCAGAACTCTAGAAGGAATTATCAGCAACTCAACCCTTTGGCAACACTTAGTGAGAAATGCTAGGAGGTTAGCGAGATGAACCAGTGTAATGACATCTTCCTGCCTGGAACAAAGATACCATTCATCATCGTTTAAGTAGACACACAATGTTGCTGGACAAAACCTCAGCCATGAATGACATCAATGTCCCACAGTGAGTTGACCCTTGTCCCAATGTCTACATGGAGTGGGGATCTCAGGGCTGGATAGTGTGATCCTTGCTAGAATTTCTGGGAAAATTAATGAGCTAAATTAGTTGGTTAATTATCTGTATCATTGAACTTGGTGCCTTAATGGGAAAAGATAGTTCAGACATGGCATGGCTGTAAGCAAGGAATGATAATGTGGCATATATGCCATAACTGACAGACTTGAGTGCACTTAAATAATGTGGAATGAAATAATCCATCCACTCCAAAATAAGTGTCTCCATTTTCTTCCTTTATTTCATACATTTCCTGTTCCGACTTATGCCTCACTCAGTTTCCTTAAAATCTATACAGCTTTCCTTCTAACTTCATTTGTCTTTTGATTGATACTGTCTTTGTTGAATAAAGCTACTCAGAAAGCTTCCTCTATCCCCTACGTGTCAGATAGTGCTCTGAATGTTTATACCCTTACCAAAAGCTGAAGTTCTCCTCAGTTTGCATGGGTCTTTGCTTCACAGTGACATGGGAATCTAATTGTTGACTGCTTCGTAACATGGTTTTGCCATGCATTCTCTGAGCCTGAGCATAACATACAATTCATCATTAAAGCCAAATCCCAAAGGCATAGTACTCAATGAAACAAGAACATAAAATGCTAAGCCTGACACACACACCCCTACAATAAAGCAGATATCAGTGAGTATTGAGTAAACTCAGTCACCACACTTGACAGCTACCATGGCTCACACTGGGCTTCACCCCCAACTGAAGTCACATGGCTTTAGCAACATATAGGAGGAGAATTACCATTATCATAGAAGGTTCTGTTACTGTAGACAGTCAGGGAACACTGGGGAGTCTCCCCCACTGGCCAAGATGGTGCAGGGGGAGGTGATTACACTGAGCAGGGAAATAGCTAGAAAAACAGAGCCCCAATGAACCGAAGCTAGAAAGATGAATGGATGGGGCCCCAGTGCATCAAAAGCTAGCAAGATAATAGGATAGGAAAAAAAAAACCCACATCTCCCTATTCCTATAAGAACCTCGGGCTTGAGCAAGAAGGTGAGATGGTCTTTGAGACCAGAGTCCACCATTCTCCCAGGTCACAGTACTTGAATACACCTCTTCCTTTTGCATCAGCACCTGTCTCATGAGTTGGCTTTCATTGAGATAGGCAGCCAAACATGCATTTTTGGTTACAGTTCTTCCAGTAGTTTACAAGTCTAACAATTTATTATCTCTTCTTCATGAAAAGTAAAAGTATTCAATATGAGATGCCATGTTTTTCCTAAATATATGCCTCTTGGAAACCCACACAGAGCAAACATTATATTCTTGAAAAGACGTGCTATTTCAAATAGAAATAGTAGCTAAAATAGCCAAGTTTTTATCAGCTTTACCATTGTTCACCTGACCCTTACCCTTTCTGACCTGGCACATCAGAATTCCTCCTATTCCCTGAGAACATGGGACTATAGGTATCATATGCTATTGCCCTTTGATCCTCCACATGATCCAGACTGATGAATGGGGAAGAGATTCAGCTACTATTACTTGGTTTGGTATTTGAATGTACAGGAAGAACCAGACATTTAATTGGCTCATTCATTCACTTACAAAATTATTATTAATTTATTTACCAAATGGTGCATACCTTGTATAAGCCCTGCTTAATTTAAAAGATGCAAATAATTTAGACGGATAAAACTTATGGTATGGTATGGGAGAATGACATTAGGGCATTAAATGTAATTACAAAAGCAGTAAATTAATGATGCCAACAATTAGAGCTGTAATGGGGAAGCAGGGGTGCTGTGAGTCTGGGAATACAGGAACTCAGGAAGACTTCCCAAGGGAAGTGACATATCATATGAGTCCTGAAAGTTGTATAGAACTTTTCCAGGCAAAGGCAGTAAAAGGCCAAGAGCGTTTTTATCAGAAAGAACTGTCTGTAACAGTGTTGAGGAGAGAAAGAACCCAGTGTGTGGGAGGAACTGAGAAAAAACTCCCAGCCAAGCATGGAGAATGAGAAAGATCAAGATAAGGCTAATGATATTGGCAAAGGTCACATCATGCAAGGCTTTCTCCTACTCCTGAAGGAGTGTGGATTTATCTTAAGAGCAATAAGAAGTCATTGAAGAATTTTAGGTTAAGTGGTAAACCTATAAAATAAAAGGCTAATATGCAAATTGACCAAATGGAGGGATGACCAGTTGCTATGACAACCACTGACCACCAGAGGGCATACACTCAAAGGAGGAGCTGCCCCTTGGTGGTCAGTGCACTCCCAGAGTGGGAGTACAACTCACCCAGAAGCCCTGAGCCAGGCTCAAGGCTGAAGAGCACAGCAGCAGTGGAAGGACCCTCTTCTGTCTCCATGGCAGCATGAAGGATGTCCAACTGATGGCTTAGGCCAGTGATGGCGAACCTTTTGAGCTCGGCGTGTCAGCATTTTGAAAAACCCTAACTTAACTCTGGTGCTGTGTCACATATAGAAATTTTTTGATATTTGCAACCATAGTAAAACAAAGACATATTTTTGATATGTATTGTATATATCTAAATGCCATTTAACAAAGAAAAATCAACCAAAAAAATGAGTTCGCGTCTCACTTCTGACATGCGTGTCATAGGTTCTCCATCACTGGCTTAGGCCCTGTGGGGAGCAGGCCTAAGCCATCAGTTGGACATCCCCCGAGGGCTTCTGGACTGCGAGAGGGCAAAGGCTGGGCTGAGGGACTTCCCCGAGTGCATAAATTTCATGCACTGGGCCTTTAGTATGATATAATGAGCATTTTAAAAGATCACTCAGTGCTTTATGCAGCATGGGCTTTGGTGGTTACAATTAAAAGTCTGCAAATCAGTTTAATCAAGTGTCTTAATATGATGACCTGAATTAAGTAACAATATACATGGAAAGAAGTAAACAGCTGCAATAAATACCTAAGAATTGCAATTGGCTGAAACTGACGATTTGGGGAATGTGGGGAAAGGGAGGCAGAAAGGAAGATAATGGCAGGTGAAACTAAAACATATAGCATTTTTGTCTTTTGAGCCATTTTTGCAGTTGTGTGGTTATTCAAACTATGGAGCTGTTTTAAATAGAATTAAGCTTAAGCATGGGAATAGAGGCTCAATGTATTCTCACTAGACAGACATATAAAATCCAGTTGGAAAAAGACTGTTAGGACATAGAGAAAGGGGGAGGAAGATTAAAAATGCAAAACAGAAGGAAACTGTCTCCTTTCATATTTATTTGTGACAGGTGAGGCAGTCCATCAAATCACCTGAACCGTGGAGAATTGTGCTATTGTATTAATTACTCTCTTTAGTGACTCTCTGAGCTTTGGACTATTTAAGTTCCAGGATGAGAAAGCACTAATGGATATGGCATTGTAGAAGTAATGAATTAGTATTTCATGCTGTGCTGCTGTCTGAGAGTTTTAAATGGTAACCCACAGACTAGCAGCATCCCATGCTTTTAGTGTTCATTCAGCCATTCACTCCTATTAGTAACAGAGCAACTCTGGGCTCATGTAAAAATTCAAAAAGAAAGAAAAGGAAAGTAGATGTCAGTGGGACACTTCAGGAAGATTAACATGCTTTTCTGTGAGGCTGTTTATGATTCACTGTATTGTGTACATTGACAATAAAACTCCAATAGTTCATATTTGAAAGGGAAGTCATGGGTCCTTTGAAAATTCCAAAACAAAGCTGCTTTGAATGAGTTGTTTTAAGAGGTGTACTTTCCACAAAAAAATCCATTTGGCAAATTGGCACTGGCCACATACTGTGCCTTCACACTCAACCATTTCTATTGGCCTAACCTGGGCTTCCATGTACATCACAAGTATAAACAAACATGCTTATAGCAGAATATTTTGGAGCTCCAACACAATTGTTCATGAAAACCTAATCAAACAATAGAGGAGCTCTGTGCTCCACACAAAGTGACTTCTGATAAGAGGCAAGGCCAAGTGCTTCAAGAACAGGAAGGAGGCTGAAGATCACCGAGAAAGGCACTGGGCTTATGTTAACGTCAGAAAAAGCACATATAAAATGCTTCGCTTGTCTCATTATCTGACTTTTCCATTCCCTCTATTGATCCTTTATAATGTTATAAATTATTGTGCCAATACTGCTTTAAACTGTCCTGAATTGGGAGACCCAGTCAGGAAGAAAAAGGCATCCCCCACTTTTCAGTCATGTCTGTCTCACCCCCACTGCCTGTGAGTCATCTGCTTCTAGATCTTCTGTACAAGCTAAATATCTGTTTCAGATCTCTGAATCGTTTCTTCCATTCTGCCTTGGCTGTGCTCCCCCAGAAAGCAAAGCCTGAGGCAAAAGCTTATGTGTAGTATTTTATTAGGGAGTGTGATCCCAGGAAGGCAGGATTGATAAGAAAAGAGAAGTGACAAGGGAAGGTGAGACTCAATACAAGAACAGGTGATCATTACCCAGCTGTCCACCTTTGGGGATTGAGTGTCACTGATGGCTTGATCTTATAGGACTGGTGTCCAAGGAGTCATATGATCAACTGTAACTTCAGACCCTGTGTCTGGGGGAGGAGGAAGGAAACATTTATCTGCCAGCTCTCACTTCCCACTGGTCAGTGTTCACTTCATGGGATAACCACCCCATACTTCTGATTTGCACAAGGGTAGTACTAAGAAGATCTCAAAAACTCTCTTGCTTCAGTTTTTACAAAAATAAAAGGCCCAGGGCAGGAGGCTAGAATGCTTGGTGCAATGATGGAAGGTGCTTTTTGGTTATTCCTGCATGAAATTGGCCAGAATCCCAGGAAGGCTGATTATATAAGAGCAGGTAAGCCAGAGCCAGTGGCTTGGGCCCTGGAGTTAGGGAGTCTGTCAGACTTTTCCAGGCCCTTGCCTTTTATTGACTTCCCTGTTACAATGTGGGCTTCATTGCTAGAAGAACAAGATGCCCTGAGAGTACATATGAAACCAATCAAGGCAGCAGCCAGCCTCAATCTCTGAGGACCTGAAGTTAAAAAGTAGGTGAAGCAAACTACAGTCCTCACTCCTGCACTTGGCCTGGAGGCAATGACTGATCACCCCCCACCAACCATTCTACATTGCCCTTCTGCTCAGCCAGCACGGAGACTTCTCCGTGTGGCTTACCTAGAGGACTGACCCACACTTCTGTCTTTTCCCTGTCAGGCAATTGTCCATTTTTCATCACCATCACTCATCATCAAAGTACAAGAGATACTCCAGTGAATCTTGGATTCCAGATATATTTCCCCTGCCTCATTGTGCAGCAGCCCTCCTAGATCCTCTTAAAAGATAGAACTACAAATTTACAGTAACTACTATATTGGCCTCTGACACACTGACCTGAGAAACCAAGTGCCCTGTGGAAGTGTCCCAACCACCAATCCTAGAAACAGGAACTTCTAACCTGGTAGAAGTTAAGATTGCAGGGCGGCAAACGTCAATTATACAGTTTGGTCATTGGGTAATGGTAAGAGGGGCCAATTCTATTTCTGCCCCTTTGGTTCCAGTAATCATATATTCTAACTGCTGAGAACACAATATATATGACACCGGTTAGTATGAACTGCATGTATACTAATGTATATAGGATCACACACTGACCTGTAGGGTGTTTCCCTAAACTGGTGCCTTAATTGAGCCTTTAATAGGCCAGTCCTATAAGGCCAGCTCTTTGAGGTGATGAGTCACAGAATAGCAAGAAGATTATCTTGCTGTGTGTCCATCATTATACTTCTTTTGCCATAAAATGTGTCTGAGATGACCTTGTATGGGACTGGTCAATAGGTTGAGGCCTTGAGAAGAGGGATGGTGAACCAGATATGGAGAATATATGGGTTCTCAGAAGGGCAAACTGCTGTCTTCATCAGAATGAAAGGGTCTGGTGTAAGAGACTGCCCCATTGTGCAATAGTCCTCCTAGCTCCTCTTATAAGATGAAGCTATAAATTTACAATCATCTAATAGGGCTCCTTGAGAAATGGTGCATGTGAGATCTCAGCATCAGTCCCTGCTGCTGGAAGGCTGAGTATCCAGCAGTAGCAATAGCTAGATCAGTCTTGGTGAGGTACCCCATGCCATCAGACTCATGTTTAATCTTCATTCCTAACACCATGGCCACTCTGTTCATGGCCAAGGCCCATTACACCTTCACTGGGGTTGCCAAAGATTCAGATTCTGGATGACATCACAGAAGGAGTCATCCTGTCCCCTGATTTTTGAGATGCTGCCCCATGGGCATGACCATGAGACACAAACATCTGCATATTTTGTGCCCACACACATATGTCCATCCACATGTGTCTTCCCTAGAACCTCATGTCCCTGATCCTCCAATCTTTTTTCTTCTAAGCCCCTGACTAATCAACCAATTCATCTGCCTTTCCCAATGATATATATATATATATATATATATATATATATATATATATATATATATATATATATATTCCATATCTCAGACCATTTCTCCATCAGTACAACAGGAGTAACTAAGTGTATTGCATAAAGTTCTGTACAGTGAGGGTATCTCCCTTCATCATTGTGTTTTTGGGTTATGCTTGATTGGCACTGAAATGTAAAACTATTCTAATTTTTGCTAACACCAATATATCCTGCTGACATAGCAGTAAACTGTAAATTACTTTCAACACATTTAGTTGATCATAAGCACCCACCAACATCACCACCACCATAATGCTGGAGGTGTACATAGAAGGACAGGTATCAGTACTTCAGAAGTAAATGACAAGATAGAATGGTCCACCTCTTCATGTAATTCACGTTTTCTGGATCTGCTTAGGCCTGATCCCAAATCTAGAGTTTCTAAAATACCATCATGAGGGTATTTAAGGGCCACACCTGGCACCAACTATCTCATCCTAGGTCCCCCAGAAAGTATAGCCTGGGGTTAAAGCAATAATAATTAAATATAAGCTTATATGTCACTGCTTTAATAGGAAGTACAATGCAAGGGAAATAGAGGGAGTGAAGCAGAGAAAAAGAGAGCGCCTACCTAGAGTGTGTTAATCACCAGACCATTGTTCGGTGTTCCGTATAATTGATTTCTCAGTCTCATAAGTTTCATCTTCAGACAACCCATCTGTGGGTTTATCTGTCAGCTCCCATATCCAATTGCTCAAAGCAGTTGCTTCCAGTCCTCTGGGGTTGCACATGCGTGGGTCCTGGATGCATGTGATCATCTTACACCTCAGTCCCAGGGTGGAGGATAAGAGGTAACATGGTTGGAACATGAGGCAGAGTTCTAACAAGTTGAAGCTCCATGAATTTGATTGGAGCTCATAAAGAGTTTTCTGAAGCAGCTACTGGGCAGGAATAAGTGGCCAAAGGCTCTGGGAACCAGTAAGGTCAAGGGGAACTGACAACTCTGGCTGTCTGATACAGGATTTTTTTTTTATTTTTTTTTACCTTTTTCATTTTCCTTCTCTAGATCCCACTTTTATTCCCCTCCAAGCCCCACCCTGATTTCTTATAGATCTATATCCCTACAAATCACTGTTATCTACAGTGATAATACTGTACTCTTCCCTCAATCCTTCCTTCTACCCTCAAATATATGCTCTACTGTACACAAAATTATAAAATAAGCAAAGGGAGTTTTTGTCTTCTCACTTCTTAATTTTTCTGTGTTCTTTTCATTCTTTTGGTATTGTCTTGCCAATATATCTACAGTTCAATACAATATATATATATATATATATGTGTGTGTGTGTGTGTGTGTGTGTGTGTGTGTGTGTGTGTGTGTGTGTTTATTACAAGCTTGGCATTTGTACGGTGGAATAAGAATATAGAGATTAAAGATGTGGGCCTTGTCCTGATCAGTTTACAGTCTATGAGGAGAAACACTAGAAAAGTGGGACATTTCTCCTAACCTCGAGGACTAACCAATGTTTCCTGGAAAAGGTGACTTTCTGAGCTGAATCTTAAAGGAGGAATAGGAATTGATCCAGAAAAGAACAATGAAAATGCATTCCAAGGTCAGAGGGTCACCTGACCAAGTCACAGAGGCTAGCACAAGGTCAGAAAAAACTGGAATCAGTTCTATGTTACTTGCACATAAAATATGATACAGTGACTGGCTAATGGGTAGTAGATCATGAGGGATCTTTCATATCATAATAAGGAACCATGTATTTATTCAGTAAGTGATGCCAATCCACTGTTAAATTTTAAACAGAAAGGGTAACAGTCAGAATTAACTGGCTGAGGAGTAGAGGATCAACTTATAGCAGCATCAGGGAGACAAATTGTAGAGGTAATACAATTTCCCAAGCAAAGGATAATGAAGGTCAGAACTAGTAATGAGGTTACAGAGGGTTAGAGAGAAAGAATGAGGTTAGATAGAGATATGTTTAAGTAGTAATATCAGCAAAGTTTTATAAGCAATTAGATATAGAGATTGAGGAGAACAGAGGTATTTTGGGTAGTTCAAAGGTTTCTGAGTTGGGTTCCTAAGTGGATGTGATATAGGTTTGTCAGAAAAGATGCAATTAGTTCTGGATTTGTTAAGATTGATATGCCCATGGGATATCCAAATGAATGTCTAGAAGCAAGCCATGCTGGAAATATTTGGGAACCATCAATATGAATTTGGTGGTTAAAATGTAAAAATATTGAGATCACCCAAAAAAAGGGAGTATTAGAAGGGAGGAGATGAATGGGTCATAATTATATTTTATAATTATATTTTATGTATAAAGAGTGGACAGGAAAAAAGCTACCCACAAAAAGAAAGAGTGGGAATGTGAAGAGAGATAAAACAGGACCCAAGGAAGAGTTTATTTTTTATTATTTTTTACTAGAGGCCCGGTACATGAATTCATGCAACACTGCGGTCCCTTGGCCTGGCCTGCAGGGATCAGGCTGAAACCAGCTCTCCAACATCCCCTGAGGGGTCCCGGATTGCGAGGGGGCACTCTGCAAAGTTGTTGTCACTCAACAGCTCCTGCCCCCGGGTGGTCATTGTGTGTCATAGCTACTGGCTGGTCGGCTGGTTGCTTAAGCTTTTATATATATAGATTGATTTCAGAGAGGAAGGGAGAAGGAGAGAGAGATGATAAGAGAGAATCATTGATCGACCTGGGCATGTACTCTTGACTGGAATCAAACCAAGGACCCTTCAGTCTGCAGGCTGACATTCTATCCACTGAGCTAAACCAGCTAGGGCTCAAGGAAGAGTTTTGAAGAGAGTAGAGAGGCCAGCCATGAACAAGCAGAGGAAAGCTTCACTCTCTGAGAATAGAGAAAGATAAGTGGGAATTCAAGCCTACATGCAGATAAATTTGATATTAGAGTTGGCAATTTGGATGGCCCCAGTTTTCTGGGGAATGAAGGATATGATGGGCATGGGGGTTGAGTGGGTAGCTTCATTAGAACAGGGCAGGTATGGCTAGTCTCTGATGGTAATGAGGTAAAGTGATAGCATGATAAATCGAAGGTTTGTGGGCAGCCTTGAGGACAAGCTGATCATATACACCATCAATTTTGTGGAGTGTCTTCACACAAAATTCTCAACAGTAAACAGCAGCTGGTAAGCAGGCGGAAATAAAGCAAAATATGGGAATGATGGAGGACTGAGGTCTAGTGAGCTAGGGCACTAGTAGAATGAGGTTACAAAGTGGTTCAAGCAGCTCTATGCTCTAGCCTAGTAGGGGAAGAGATTGAGAAAAAAATTAAGAAAATCATGAACTAGAAGAATGAGACTAAAGAGAAGTTATAATAAAATGAGAATGTGGAAAAGCTGAGAATGTAGAATAGATTATGGTCAGAAAATGAAATATGAGTTTTAAATCATCCTTAACTAGAGAGGGCCCTGCTGTAATTCTATGTTTCACCTCTCTACCCCACATCATATACCCCATTAGTGCCAGCCCCAATTCATTTCTTCTTCATCAAATTGTATTTATCCTGTATTTCATGCTTTTAAAATCCAGCTAAAAGAACTAATCTGTTGAACTAATTCATGATAATATATTGATTGTTGATGAATGCTTGCTATTTAGCCATTCCAGAAAATACACTCCCAATGATAATGTTTTAAAACAGTGTTCCATAACTAGAGATGGAGCAGAGAGTCCTTTTTGGGACTGTTTTATTAATACACTACTTCCCCATCCTGGGCTCCATCCTAAGAAATTCTGATTCCGTTGCTCTGGGATCAGAACTAGACATAAGAATTTTTGCAAGCGCCTCCAATAAAGAGGTAGGTCAATGGAAAAGCAACTGGGTTGTAGATGAACTTTTCTCCAGCTCCTCAAATCAATAACTTGTATATGTACTTGACTTTGGTAGTTACTGTTCTTGTCTCTTCATGAAGCTTTTCTATGCCCCCTCCTCTGGTTTTTATCTTCCCCTGACCCAATTTGCAGTAGCCTAGGACCATGGTTGGCAAACTGCGGCTCGTGAGCCACATGCAGCTCTTTGGCCGCTTGAGTGTGGCTCTTCCTAAGCCTTAGGAGTACCCTTAGGAGTATCCTAATGTACCTACCTATATAGTTTAAGTTTTAAAAAAAATGGACTCTCAAAAGAAATTTCAATCGTACTGTTGATATTTGGCTCTATTGACTAATGAGTTTGCCGACCACTGGCCCTAGGAAACTTTGGTATCGTTTTCTCTGGATACAATGAGACATACTGACCAAACAGAGTCAGTCAGGTTTTCTTTGGGGGGGGGGGGTTAGATTCAGAAATAGATTTGGAAGTCATTCTTTACAGTTGTGTTGTTAATCTAGCTAATCTAGTATAAATCTCAGGCCACTTTCCCAGATGTTAGTAGTAGTCTGTCTATGGAAGGAAGCCAAGCAGAGGTAAGTACAATTACATGAGTCGCTAATCTTGGCCCTGGTTGTGGTTCTTGAAGTTCTTCCTTTAATCCTGTGTGCTGTCCCAATATTCTCCCCACTTATGGGAGCCAAAAGTATCAATTTTAGGCACTTGCAACCAAAAAAGCCCTGATTAATACATATAGGTAAGGCAGACCCTTCCTAAGCACACCATTGCCATTCACTTCTCTGGGTTCCTTTAGCTGTGTGGACAGGAAGACTTTTACAATTACAAATCCTATTAGAGCAGAAAGAGTAGACCCTCATTATTGTGACTAACCAACAAGAATGGAAATTAGGAAAAAGTTCTAGATTGTAGAAAAGATTTTATGAAAGGTAATATTACATTCAAGAACAAAAACAGCCTTGGCCAGGTACCTCTGTTGGTTAGAGAATCACTATAATACACTAAGGTTGCAGGTTCGATCCCAATCAGGGCACATATAAGAATCAACCAATTAATACATAAATAAGAGGAACAACAAATTGATGTTTTTTTTCTCTCTCTCCCCCTTTGAGAGAGAGAGAGAGAGAGAGAGAGAGAGAGAGAGAGAGAGAGAGAGAGATGATATAGAGATAGAGATAGAGATAGAGATAGAGATAGAGATAGAGATAGAGATAGATAGAGATAGAGATAGATAGAGATAGAGATGTGTGTGTGTGTGTGTGTGTGTGTGTGTGTGTGCGCGCGCACTTTACAGGTGATAGCTCAATTGATGTTTCTTTCTTTTCAGATTTAACCCACTGGAATTACTAATTATTCAAAGTGTGTATGCATTTTTGGAGGACGCCCTGTATATATAGAGTAAAAACAACTAGAACTAGCACAAGAGTTTCCTGAGGACCTGTTTTTAGTGGATAAATAGAAAGATAGTGTGGCATAGAAGTGACTTTGGAAATTTGCTTTCTGATCTTAATTTTGCTGTAATCCAGTTAAATAATATTGGGTAAATCTTTTGAGCTCTCTATTCTTATTTCAACTGTAAAATGTAAATTATGTGAGTCTACATTTTTTTTATCAGTTTTTTTTTCTTTTTTTTTTAAATATATTTTATTGATTTTTTACAGAGAGGAAGGGAGAGAGATAGAGAGTTAGAAACATTGATGAGAGAGAAACATCAATCAGCTGCCTCCTGCACATCTCCTATTAGGGATGTGCCCGCAACCAAGATACATGCCCTTGACCGGAATCGAACCCGGGACCTTTCAGTATGCAGGCCGACACTCTTTCCACTGAGCCAAACCGGTCTCGGCATCAGTTTTAACTTATTAAATATAAAATACATAAATAGAAACATTAAATAATTTTGTGTTTAAAGTTGCATAAGACTAGTTTGGTTTTCCCTCTTTTATCTTTTTTTTGTTTTTTACTTATTCTTTGTTAATCCTCACCTGTGGCCATTTTTCCATTGATTTTTAGAGAAAGAAACATCAATGTGAGAGAAACTCACCTATTAGTTGCCTCCAAAAAGCATTCCAACTGGGCCGGGGATCAAGGAATCAAACTCGGGACCCTTCAGTCCACGGGCCAAAGCGCTATCCACTGAGCAACACTATGTAGGACTCTTTTATCTTTTTATATTCTATTAATTTGCTAAGCAAATGTTTGTGATACTCATGCAGTATATGTCAGCCTAGTCCCAAACTGAACATTCACAAATTAGAGTCTGAATCAACGAACTTGGGATGTACCCAAGTGAACAGGTGGAATTAGTGCTATCACAGAGGGAACTGTGAGAAATCTCTATCAGTGGCCAAAAGCTATAAACTCACCATTGCTTCTTATTTCTCCTTAAGGCAGAGCTATAGTGGAGATGCTCTGGATTTCCCTTTAAATGGTCCCCATGAGATAATTAAACACAGATCCTTTATTTCCTAGGAAGTCTCCCACATGGGTAAAAGATGTGAAAGATCAAGGCAACATGTGTGAAAATGTGTCAAGTAAAAGGAAAACTCACTTATTTGAACATCTTAAATAATCAAGATTAAAAAAAAGAGAGAGAATACCCAGGGAGTCATGAAAAGTTAGCTCTAGGCCAGAGAAATGTTGCTTTTAATTTCTATACAGTAGAGAAAAATTTAGCACATGAATACCATTTCATTAAAAGGTATACCTTTAAAGATTTATATTATCAAACTAGGGGCCCAGTGCACAAATTCGTGCACCTTGAAAGGAACTGTGGGCCATGAGGCTGCGGTGGGCACAGGGGTGGGTCTTGGCCCTTCCTCCATGTCCCCTCCCAGGCCCTCCCACTGGTGACCCCCTGGTCCCCTGTCTGCCAGCAGTCCTGCTCCCGCCACCATTGCCCCCATGTGCTGACAGCACCTGCCCAGCTTCCACCCACTGATGGTTCAGAGTGATTGGGGCCAGTGCCAGCAGTGGGTGCAAGTGGTGGCTGCTGCCCCAATCACCCCTCAGGAGCAGGGGGAGGTGGAGAAGCCCTCAGGGACGATCAGGGCCTGCAGCCACCGCTTGCACTTGCTGAAGGTGCCAAGTGATCAGGACCAGCGCCAGGTGCCAGCAGCAATTGTGAGCGGCAGCTCTGGTGTCCGCTGAGGGTGTGAGCAGGGCCAGTGCTGGCAGAAGGTGCAAGCTCTGGGGGGGACCATGACATGTGGGAGCAAAGAATTTTCAGTAACCGCCAGAGGCTCACCCCAATGACAGTGACTGGTGCCCTACCTTAATCTGGTGCCCCCACTCACCTGCTTCACCATCACACCATGGATGACACCCACCATGTTCCATGCCCACACCCTGGTGGTCAGAACACATCATAGCGACCAGTTGTTTGGATGTTCAGTTGTTTGGTTGTTCGGTTGTTCAGTTGTTCCGCCATTCAGTCTATTTGCATATTAGGGTTTTATATGTATAGATTTGAATGAGGAAGATAGCATTAAGTAGTTTAAATTGTCTGACATATGCTAATTTAGCATTTATTTGCTAAATAGTATCTTTCACTTGCTGTAAAAATATATAGAACATCTCATTAAACACAAATATGGTGTAGATTTCAAAAGACTATGAAACAAAGAAGGGAAAAATAACCCCACCTTTATTTTGCCCACTTTTTAAGACTATTCTCAGTCACATGGCTCACTGTGTCCCTTGTGCTCACACAAGTCTCTCTAAGGAGCCCATCACTGCAGGCATTATTACAAGCATAAACAAAGGTATGAAAATTGAAAGTGAGAAATTCTGCTACAGCTTTTCATACTGAAACACAAACTGGAAGGCTTTGGCTTCATTTTGTAGTTCAGGCTCCAGCATTATTTTTGCTGGTTTGGTTTAGTTATGACATTGAAAATTCCTATAGGCATTTTTACCCATATGGGCTTATTCCTTTGATTTAAAGCTTAGCATATTGCATCAGTAAAAATAAGCCATTAGAACAACTTAAGGCTCACTATTTGAGCAGAATGCTGGGATTTAACTTGGTCAACCTGATACATTTGTTCCTTGACTTCAGTGGTTTTCCAAACCTAGCTGCATATTAGAATTGAGTAAGGCACAGACATCAATGTTTCTTAAAACCCAGACCCCCATCCTGCCATTCTGTGATTCTTCATCCTTGGCTTTGACCTTTCCCCTATCAATAAGTGCTCTCCTCTCTTCACTTCCTCCCCTACCTGACCCAGACCCCACTGCCCATCTTTTCCATCACTTTCCTCCCAAGAATTACCATAAACCTACATTTCCAGTTCAGTCCCACACTCACAATTTTCTATTCCTATGGACAGAATGAGCTGAGATCCGTGCTGCCAGTGAGTCACAGTCCCATAAACGGGGCCTTCAATACTGCCTGGAAACTTTTTAAAAGTTATCTTTATGTGTTTCTTCCACTTTTCAATCAACCAAGAAATGTTCATTGAACATATACTTGACATTGTTTTCGATGCTGAAAATATAATTTTGAACACCACAGGGGAGCTTATATTTCATGAAGGAACATGTAACAAATATAGACAAATAAACAAATTGCTTATACAGAGGGCTGATGCACACTATGAAGAAACTAAAATTGTATCATGTGGTAAGAGGGTGACAGTGGATTGTATTTGGTGGTGTGTCTCCGCATTGCTCAGAGAAGACTTTCCGGTGAGGGGACTTTTGAGTTAAGACATGAAATATGAGGAGACAGGCCTAAAAGTATCTGGAGAAGAGCACTTCAGGCCAAAGACAAGCAAATGCAAAGACCCTAGAATAGCTATGAGCTTGGTATGTTTGAAGGGCAGAAAGGAGGCCCCTGTGGTAACAGGGTGGTCAAGTGATAAAGTAGGGAAATGGCGTCACAGAGATAGACAAGGGACAGATCGCGGGGACCTGTTAGCTCATGGGGAAAATGTCTGATTTTATTCAAGTGCATTGGGAGGTTCAGGGGGCTTTTAAGCAGGGGCCCCACATGATCAGATGATGGCTTCTTTATGTCCCATTCACTCATTGGCCTCTGGCTCTTGTTCCATCATTCTTCTCACAATAATTTGGCAAAGGCCACTGTATCCTTCTTGTGGCTAAGTCTACTGCATTCTCTTCACTTCTACTCCATGGCATTGGTCCCTGTCACCTTCGTCCTGAAACCTTCATTGGCCTTCGTCCTGAAACCTTTCTCCTGTGACTTCCACAACACCACCCTCTCCAGAATTTAATTCATCCATTCTATCCACTGTCCGACTTCTCTGTCTCCTTTGTGGAGTTCTCTTTTCTAGTTACCCTTAATGGTTAGTATTCCTCAGTATTATGTCCTGGGCTCTGATTTTGACTTACTTCAATTTTTTTCTATTCCACAGGTTTTAAATACATCTCTGAGTATTAGCTTCAGCCCAGATCTCTCTCCCAGGATCTGGGCCAGTGTATACAATCGGTCTCTCTGCATCCTCACATGGATGTCTCCAGCATTACATTTTCATATTCTAAACTAAATTCATAAGTGTCTCTTCATTGCAGAGCCTCCTTCTACACTTCCTTAAAGAATGCCACTTCATTTAACAAGTTTCTCAGGCTGGAATTAAATATGCATTATCTGAGTCCTCTCTCTCCCTCACCCTTAACATCTGATGAGTTCCTTAGTTCAGTCTGATACTACCTTCATAGCAACTTTCTATTCAACCTAATTTCCTCCTCCACACTGCCTCAATTCAGATCCTCTCTTATCTCTTGCCTTGTCAACCCCATACTCCCTGTATGGTCTTCCTGCCTCAAGTCTCATGCACCGGGCCTCTAGTATGTATATACATTCTTTGGTTAATCTCTTTCCCCCCTCCACCTCCTGCCCCAAGAAATGTTAGTCTGTTCCATGCCTCCATGCCTCTGCACCTATTTTGTTTGTCAGTTTATTGTGTTCATTAGACTGCTCTGGCCATTTTTAATCAGAGGGCAGACACCCAAAGCTTCTCAGTGTTATCAGGTCAGCAATCCAGCTCAGTTACTCTAGAGATCTGTCCCTTCAGACCTAAGAAAGTCGTTTGATAATGGAGGGAAACACTTGGAAAGCCAAGGAGCCCAAACATCTGTGGCTATATTTGCAAGGGTTTCTGTGCATGACAACATTATCTAGAATCCTACACATCAATACAACTCTTATTAGTTTAACTTGTCAATGGGTTTATTACAGACTCTGAATAACTGTTCCACTTGGGGCTCAGCAGGTTTCAAAAAGCAATACACCTTGTTGAGGAAACATTCTACTCCTCTTGAGTCATCACAGAAACACTAAGAAATCAAGTAATTCCATCAATGAAAGCATTTTGAGAAAAAGAACCCACATACCAAACAGCTAGTGTCCAGTGTCCTCTCCCTTGCCAGTAAACAGTACCGACCGAAGCACATAAAATGGTAACAGTTTTTTGTTCTTTTTTCCTCAGTATCTCATCTTGAAAGCTCCACTTTGTGAGGAAGAACATACTCACCTTCCTTTGCCTTCTTGGAGCCCTTAATTGATTTTGGGAGAACAATAGATATAGGTGGAGTTGGATGCCTGAACTTCAACCAAGGATAGCCCCCTCTTATTAATTTTGTGGCCTCGAGTGTTTAAACAACTCTCTGATTTACAATTTATTTAGTAAATCTAAAGGTCTGGGAAGACTGGGAAGTAGAGTTTCTATGAATGTTATAAGCTTTAAAATCATATACACATTTAAGGTATAGTCTTATCTATTTCTTTTCCAGAAAAATAAGGAATTTCCTCTCTCTAGGGCTTTTTGCAATTTCTTGCTTATGATAATTTCTTGCAGTTGGCATAACGTATTTGTTATTGGTTGAATTGTGTCCCCCCAAAAATATTAAATCCCTACACCCTAGAACCTATGGACATAGGTTCTTTGTAGGTTATTCCATTAAGATAAGATCATTAGGAAGAGGCTTAATCTAATATGCCTGTGTCCTAATCAAAGGGGGAAATTTGAATGTAGAGATGGAGAAACATGAAGAAAGGAGATGGCCATCTACAAGCTAGAAATGCGGGAGGCAAACAGAAGCTGGGAGGGAAGCCTGAAACAGATTCTCCCTCTCAGCCCTAGAAAGAACCAACCTTGCTGATACTTTGATCTTGAACTTATAGTCCCCAGATGTGAGATAATAAATTGATGTTGTTTAAGCCACTCAGTTTGTGGTATTTTGTTATGGGAGCTTCGGGAAATGAATTCCTACTAATTTTCAGAAGGCTGACAGGCCATACAGCGGAAGTTCTTGGTGACAATCTTTTCAGTCTTCCACAGAGCTATTCCAAAGCAAAATAAGAACTGAAGGTCATGATCTCACACTGGCTGCCTTGGGGCCATGTCTCTGGGGTTTAGATGGCTTAAGATATTTAGCTGCACACACCTAGACCCATTTCATCTGCCTTCCAGTACCCTCACTGCCTCCGCCAGATGTCATATTGGCAGGCTTGGATCTGTGAATACCCACAACCAAACCTCAGTGTTTAGTTACATAATTTTAAGTTTTTCAAGCAGAATTCCACTGCATTTGAATACTGAAACCATTACAAAGCATTACTGTAAAATATAAAATTTAGATTCATGAAAATTCCCAGTGCCCTTGACTCAAGTGTGAATTATAGCCTGTCCTCATCTTGACTCCTTGTGGTGGGCAATGAAGTCCATGTGGCACAGTGTTATCAACCCAGCCACACATTAGCGTTACCTGGAAGTTTTAAAAAATACTAATGCTTGGATGGTACCACCCTCCGAAATTCTATTCCAGTTTCATCTGGAGGGTGTCCTGCTGTTGGTATGATAAAGTTCTGAGCCAAGGTTGAGAACCCCTGATGAAGGGTGGGTTTTGTGGTCAGTCGCAGATGAGTTTGAACCACTGCTGCGCTGTTTAATGCATTTTGGGCTTGCTCCCATTCCCCAATATGTGAAACAAGGGCAATAATAGTACATACCTCATAGTGCTTATGTGTGCATAAAAAGAGGTAACGCATATAAAATTATTGGCCCATATTAAGTGTTATCAAGAATAAACATTCCCCCTTTAAACTGTCTACAAGTGGATTTGTGGTCATGCTGGGAATTTAGAGAGGCAGTAAAAATGATCCTAGGCAACCACATCACAAAGGCACACAGTTGGCCAATCATAAAACTTAGGTCTGGATGATGTCTTTTATTATTAGTATTGATTTCAGAGAGGAAGGGAAAGGGAGAGAGAAATAGAAACATCAATGATGAAAAAGAATCATTGATTGGCTGCCTCCTACACGCCCCACATTGGGGATAGAGCCTGCAACCCTGGCATGTGCCCTGACCGGAATTGAACCATGACCTCCTGGTTCATAGGTTGACTCTCAACCACTGAGCCATCCAGCTGGGCAAAGATGGAATGTCTTCAATCATTCCTTATGACTCACCTGGAAAATAAATTCCTACAATGGGTTAATTCTTTTAAAAGGAAATTAGAGAGTAGAAACCCTGGAACCATTGCTATATTTCTCCATTGGCTATACCAAGTTTTCTATACTCTGTGATTCAACTCAAAGAATGGAAAGCAAGTTAACAGAACACATTTGTTTTCTGACCTCATTTGGAGGAGGTCACAGGGAAGTAAGAAGAGGATTGGGGAGATACATGTCCATACTGGTCAGATGGTCTGCCATCTCACCTGAAAAGTGATTGGGAGTAGGAAGCAATCAATAATGAAGCAAAGTTTCAATGATAAACATAGTGAATTTAACCTCTCTGCACCCTCTGCCACTTCAGGAAATATTTACCTCTATTCCTTTCCATCTTTATTTTCCTTTAAGGATTGTATTATTAAAATGCATTAAAGGAAAGGCTATAGAGTAATCTATCCCCACTTTCATAGCAAACTCATCATCTCAGAAAACTATTTTCAAATTTTAAAGTGAGAAATTTTTATATACATACTTTGTAGAAAGAAAGCATGAGCATAACGGGGCAAGAAGTACATTATGTGGTTTGTGTTATAACTTTAATATGCGTTAAGTATTCAGTTATAAAAAGTTCCTCCTTGCATTTGTAATTATAAACTGACATACTCATTTAAACATTGTCAACAAGATATCAGAATTCTCACTTTTGAATGCTTCAGTGGGAAGAAAGCCCTCAAGGTTTGATATCACACATAAAAAAAAAGTTTTCTCATTTTAAAGGTTATATCAAGCCTTTCTTTGAAAATGAATTACACTATGTCCTGGTCCAATGACGTCATCCTAATAGCTAGGATACACTTGTTTTGATGCTGTGCTAATTTGAACATTTTTTTCTTTTTACTCAATACTTTTAAAAACATAATATGCTTCCAGTAAAATAGAGGAATTAGAAAAAAAATAGCTAAAAATGAAAGCCAGATTTTTCTCTCTGTTTTTCCAGTTTTTCTAACACACCAGCTTTATAAACAAGAGAAATGGTCCAACCATCTTGTTTCTAAGAAGCCTCACCCTTTATTTTTTTTTTTAATATATTTTATTGATTTTTCACAGAGAGGAAGGGAGAGAGATAGAGAGCTAGAAACATCAATGAGAGAGAAACATCGATCAGCTGCCTCCTGCACATCTCCCACTGGGGATGTGCCCGCAACCCAGGTACATGCCCTTGACTGGAATCGAACCTGGGACCCTTCAGTCCACAGGCTGACGCTCTATCCACTGAGACAAACCGGTTTCGGCATGCCTCACCCTTTAAACATAAGACACCCGGAGGGGGAGGTGCATAAAGATTATTGTATGTGTGCAGTAGTGATTCTGTAATTAATTTGTTGTGAGCTTTGTCAAAAGCATTCTTTGTCCTTACAGACAGGGAGGACTTTGTAGTTTTTGCCAGTTATTTTATCATAACCCTCAATCGGCTGAGCCTATTACATTCTTTCTTTTCTAGATTTAGTACTATACTTGTGACTGCATTCCTTTCTCCTTTTTTAAACCCCTTTTGTAGGGTGACTATCCAGAGAAGCCTGTGTCTGAGAGATGGCATGACAGTGCCAATTAAACCTTAAAGCTTTCTATTCTCTCAAAGCCACGCCTATCCAAACACTTAGGGGATGTTCTAATATTTTAAATAAAGGACACTTTGGCCAGTGAACTGCTAAAATTGTACCAGCAATGGAGTCTAGTACTAGAATAAAAAAATTTCTTAATATCACCTAGCTATAATTGGAAGGGTAGATAGGATTTAAAGGACAAAAGAAAAATGCAGATGAAATTAGGGCAAGATGATTAGGTTATGTCTCAAGGGAGTAAAAAAATAAGATAAATGTTTAAACCCTTGTTTTCTAAAGAAGCTTCTGACAGCTTAGAAATAATGATTTCATAAATAATAACATGATCTATAACTATGTAGAAATGTGGACATATTTAGAAATATAAGATCAGAGACAAACTGCAGAAAAGGACCCTTCATATTTTAAAAAACAACTTTATATCTCCTAAGAGGATTAATAAATAGAAAAAATAATATGATAATAGAAAAAATAATATGATAATAGGTCACACTTTTCTGTTTATAAAAAGAAATAGATGGAAAGAACTTAGAAAACAGAAAAAGTATAAAGAAAATGAAGTTAAAATGATTGAAATTATGTAATATTGTATTATTTTTGTATTTCATTGCCAGTCATTTTTGCATTCATACACGTAAGTGTGAATGGTGGAAGTCACAAATTTGAAGCCCCTTGATGTGCTTTGTTTTGTCTTCACAGTATGTACAGGGTGTCCCAAAAATTCTATACGCACTCTAACAGCTGACAGCTCAATTTTGAAAATGAAATGTATTTTAATAAACACTGCCTTTGTAATTATTCAAAGTGTGTTTATACATTTGTGAGGACACCCTCTATATACACCTTTTAGATAGGATGGTGATGATAGATGATAGACAGATGATAGATAGATAGATAGTCAGATATAAAATGTTGAGTCAACAATTAAAAATTAGAATTTACGCCCTAGCCTGTTTGGCTCAGTGGATAGAGCATCGGCCCTCAAACTGGAGGGTGCTGGGTTTGATTCCAGTCAAGGGCAGGTACCTAGGTTGCAGGCTCAATCTCAGGCCCTGGTCAGGGTGCATACGGGAGGCAACCAATCCATGTGTCTCTCACACATCCATGTTTCTCTCTCTGTCTCTCTCCCCCTCCCTTCAACTCTCTAAAAAAATAAAATAAAATAAATGGAAAAACATCCTCAGGTGAGGATTAACAAAACAAAAAATTAGAATTCACATAAAAAAATAAGATTTATGTCATCTCTGAATCAAGTGCAGATTTGGCCACACTGCCATGACAAGAACAGGTGAGAACTAGATAGGGTACCTGTCCTCAGGGGCCTCCTTCTCCAGGAAGCCCCACTCCTACCTCTGCATCCTAGTCCTTAATCTGATGCTGAATTCTCATTGCCAGTGATTATTCTTTCTTGCAGTAAAGAGAAAAGTTGAGTGAGGGGTGGGGGGGGACAAAGATAATTGTAAAAGGGAAAGCTAGGCAAAGAAGGCTGAATGTTTCTTGAAAAACTGGAGAAAGGAAGATTATTGAATTTTAAAAGGCATCTTCCCTGCCAGCATTACTCACTATGATACCAATGTGGACTCTTGGCAATTGAGTTTACAACCCTGGTAGCAATGCCAAATATTGATAATGCATCATATCCAACATGCTATGACCTGCTTTTTTCACTTATTTTATTGTGAACATCTTTCAAACTTATTCCACCAAAACATGGTTTTCAAGGCTTCATAATATCCCAATTGTATACAGACATATTTTTTAATGCACCTTTAATTGTTGGATTTTTAAGTTGCCTCTAATAGCTCATTAATGGAATTAGTACTGCAATAAATTGTCTTCTATATAAATCTTAAAAACAAAAATTTTTAAAGTATAATTTCATTATCAAATGGAAGAAATGTTTAAACTTTTTAAATACATACCATCAAATTGCTTTCTGGACAGCATTTAAACATTCATATATGAATGGACACATTTAATCATATCTCATTCTGCCATTAAATATAATCTTCTAAAAGTGTTCATTAATTCAAAAGGTAAAACACTGTATATAACTCATTTAAAACTTTTATTTCTAGGATTCTTATAGAGATATTACATACATGTTTTTATTTGAATTTCTCCTGTATATTATTGTTGTTGGCATTTGCCCACAATTTTCTAGTATTACATCCACAGAGTTTGGCTCCATTATACATGCATATGTTTCTTAATTTGTTTTTCATATTTCAATGTTATGTATGTTTTGACAAATGGAATTTTATGTAGTAAAATGTAAAACTTTTCTTCATGTTTTTAATATTTGCTCTTATTTAAAAATTGTCTTTATAATTTATTTTACTTAAAAAGCAGAGAAATTTATTATGACAAAGGCTTGCCTCCCGTAGATTATCCTCTAATTTTCTGTAACAGTTTTTACATTTAGTTCCTCAATTTATCTACTATTTTTGTTTGTTTGTTTCTAATACGAATTGAGAGCCTAATATTTTTACCTCCATGTAGTCTCCACATTTTTTCAAATGATATTAGTTGAGTCATTATTCTAGTTCTTCTATTATATGTCCTTTCATTATTTTTCTATTCATGGAAAAGTATAAATACTGTGTTTAATTTTGCACCAATAGAGTCCTGTGATAATTATTGTCTGGGTATGTCTTCTTTCCTTTTTTCCTCTTGGAAATATCTCCTTCACAATTGTACTTACATGCATATAGTTTTGTTTGTTTGTTTTTATTTTTACTAGAGGCCGGGTGCACAAGATTTGTGCACAGGGGGGCGGGTGGGGGGGCCCCTCAGGCCGGCCCACACCCTCTTGCAGTCTGGGAGCCCTCAGGGGATGTCCAACTGATCCAACTGATGGCTTAGGTCCGCTCCCAAGCAGTCAGTTGTACAGCCTTAGCACTGCCATGGAGGTGGGAGAGGCTCCTGCCACCGCTGCGCTTGCCAGCCATGCTGGCTTCTGGCTGAGTGGCATTCCCCCTGTGGGAGCGCACTGACCACCAGGGGGCAGCTCCTGTGTTGATTGTATGCCTCCTGGTGGTCAGTCCACATCATAGCAACTGGTTATTGTGCCGTTAGGTCGATTTGCATATTACCCTTTTATTATATAGAACTAGAGGCCCATGCACAAATTTGTGCACCAATGACCTACGGGATTGGGCCGAAATCGGCTCTCTAACATCCCCCACGGGGTCCCGGATTACGAGAGGGTGCAGGCCAGGCCGAGGGACCCCACTGATGTATGATTGAGACTGCGGAGGGACGCGGGAGACTGGCCAGCCGGGCAGGGATCATAGGAGGGCTCCAGGGCGTGTCCAGCCCATCTCGCTCAGTTCCAATCGGCTGGACCCCAGAAGCAAGCTAACCTACCAGTCGGAGCATCTGTCCCCTGGTGGTCAGTACATGTCATAGAGTGGTTGAGTGGCTTTATCATATCATTAGCATATTACACTTTGATTGGTTGAACGGATGACCAGACACTTAGTATATTAGGCTTTTATTATATAGGATTTTTAAGAGTACTACAGACGTAAGTTTTAGTTTTTATGGTGAATAATAATTTCCCTCTGAGCACCTGAAGAGCTGTATGACTTTTGTTGCCAACACACTCAAAGACTTTGATCCTTTGTAAGCTTTGGTAGAGTATGTATAAATCATACAGAGATGATAATTAGAGGGGATATTGTTTTCTCCTTTAAATGAACAATTAGGGATGGATGTTTACAAAGGAAAGTATGAAGGAAAATGAGTAGTCATCATCCTATATATTAAAAAGCTGATATGCAAATAGACCAAATGGCGGAACAACCTAACAACCAGTCACTATGATGTGCGTTGACCACGAGGAGGCGTGTGCGGAATATGGCGGGCATTGGCAGCAGGCGGCAGAGTGCGGAACATGGTGGGCACTGGTTGTTGTCATCAGGACAAGCCTCTGGTGGTTACTGAAAATTCTTCACTCCCGCACGCTGTGGTCCTGCCCAGTGCTTGCACCCACTGCTGGCGACAGCCCCGCTCACACCCACAGCCAGCACCAGAGCCACCACTCACACCAGCTGCCAGCTTCTGGCACTGGTCCCAATCACTTGGCACCATCATCAGGTGTGAGCAGCTGCTGGCCCTGATCACCCCTGAGGGCTTCTTCACGTCCCCTTGTTCCTGAGGGGTGATCGGAATAGCTGCAGCCACTCACACCCATTGCTGGCGCTGGCCCTAATCACTCTGCACTGTCAGCGGGTGTGAGCGGGGCTGGCACCATCAGTGCATGGAAGCAGTGGCTGTGGGAGCAGGGCTGCCAGCAGACAGGGGACTGGGAGCCAAAGTGGGAGGGGCTGGGCAGGGGCGCGGAGGATGGGCTGAGACCCACTCCTGTGCTCAATGCAGTCTCGCGGCCCGCAGTTTCTTTCAAGGTGCACGAGTTCATGCACTGGACCCTACTATTACTATAGTTACCTAACTCGGAAAAGACAATTTTAAAGGGAGGTGAATAGATAATCAATACATCTTCAGTATCTAAAAAAATAAACACAGGGGTTTGCCTTCTGCCTTGATATGTTCATGGTCAAGTTTTATTTAAATTGTGATGCTCATTAATTGAATTCTCCAGTGGAATTGCATTTATGATATTAAAAATGCTTTCCCCTTCTTTCTGATTGCCCATGAGAGGATGCCCCTTGTGTGTGCATGAGAGTGTGACTCTAAAGCCAGACTGCTGAGTTTCAGATCATGCCACCTCCTCACTACGAAAATCATTTACCCTCTTTGTACTTTAGTTCCTCATCTGTAAAATAAAAATAGAGTGTGCATCATAGGTTGCTATGAGGATTATGTAAGTTCATTTCTGTAAAGCCTTTAAACAGTTCCTGATACATAGTAATTGCCATGTGTTTGTTAAATCAATGAAATTTCCCTCTATTTTCATGTCTAGGCCCTTCTATTTACAAAACTGTGTCTCAATTGTTTAGTGATAGTGATCTAAAAAGATGCTTATGTACACTAGAGAAAATTAATAGGAGCCCTCCAAAATATTTTGTAATCTAAATGGTTTTTCGGGAAAAATACATTTGGACTTTTACCTAGTGAGATATTTTAAATTGTGGCAAGCTGCAGTTTTGCTTTCCTTTCTCTAATGTAGAAGAGGAATCAGTAAATAAAATAGAAATGAGAGGAACCAGTTGGAGCTATGTCACACTTACTAATTACCACTTTACCAGTCAACAAAGAAGTATTTTCAATGAACTCAAGTTCCAATTTAATAAATGACTTAAAAATTTCTCATTAAATGGTGACTTTAGGATTGTTGAACATCAGGTGGCTTTTAAGTTCATTTATCTTAATTTTTCATTATTTACTAAAATAGTGTGTATTTTTTTCTTTCTTATCAACAATACAAATGGATATAGTTCCTATTCACCTTGGCTCATGTAAGCCTTAGTTCAATACAGATCCTAAAACTAGTCTTTAAACGACTCAATAAATTGTTTTCTTATTATTGTTGGATACTTTTCATCAGTACTCCTTAAAGCAGTGATGGCGAACCTTTTGAGCTCGGCATGTCAGAATTTTGAAAAACCCTAACTTAACTCTGGTGCTGTGTCACATATAGAAATTTTTTGATATTTGCAACTATAGTAAAACAAAGACTTACATTTTTGATATTTATTTTATATATTTAAATGCCATTTAACAAAGAAAAATCAATCCAAAAAATGAGTTCGCGTGTCACCTCTGACACGCGTGTCATAGGTTCGCCATCACTGCCTTAGAGTCTGGAAAGCAGACCAATGCTGGTCTGTGGATTGTTTGTTTATAATAAATTATAACAAATTTGTAACAATTAGGAGTAAGAGTTTAGACACATAACAATTTTATGGAATAATTTTATGTCTTAATAGTCAAATAATTTAAAAAATTGGGCCCTGGCTGGTGTGGCTTGTTGATTGGGCATCGTCTCATGCACCAAAAGGTTGCCAGTTAGATTCCTGGTCAGGCATGTAGGAGGCATAGATCAATGTTTCACACTCTCTCTATCCCTCTCTCTCTAAAAATAAATTTTTAAAAATAATAAAAATAACTAAAAATTGGGGGTTACACATAAATTTGTAATTCAATTTTATTGTATTTTGCAAAAGTATTGATAAGCAACATATTGGAAATTAAAAAAAAAAAGAAACCTGATCATTCATTATGGTGAGAGGCACTGCCTTACCTATTAGACTAATTGGAAAATGCTTTGACATGTTAGTGGAGCATTTGATTGCCAAATAAACACTTTATACAGTCAATCCATAATCAATATTTTTGTTTGTTGTGGTTACCACTGAATTAAATGAACAAGTCATTAAGTATTTAAATCTGTGTCTTCAAGTGAATTTGTTTCACTCTTTAATTCCACTTAGGTCTGCTGGTTTTTCCTTCAAGGGTAACAATGGAAAGCTTATCTATTTCATTTAGTGATTCAGGATTTGTGGTTAGGCAGTCCTTCCCCATGAGCAGATGTTGACATTGCTGCATTGACTGGAGACTTGGCAACACTGATTTTGCTCTAAAACTCAGATTTCCCTCTTAAAACCCTGTGAGGAGTCCTGTCTTTAGGCACACAAACACCCAAGTAATCTGAAACTGCCATTTAAAGAAAACAAAACAAAAAACGATTATAAAATCAATGTTGCAGGTTTTATTCCCTGGCCTGGGATATGGGACTGTCTGAACAATGCATCTTCCTTCTGGCCATTCCTTTGTCCCTCTTGGTAGAAGCCCTGAGTGCTAACAAAAACAGACTGGATATTAAAAGAAGGACATTACTCAGCTTTTAAAAATCTCATCTTCCTTGGCAGTACAGGAGTTAAAGCTCTATTTTATTTCCACTGTATGTACCAAATTTGGCCTGTGATTCCTTTGAATGGCATGAAAAGCAGCAGGCTGGGTGTGAGTCTTCTCTCCTCTCTTCCTTTCTCACTTTTAAAATATGCCTGGCAGAGGCTCAGCACTCCCCCTCCCCCAGCTCCAATCCATTTTGCCCTCCTGCTCAGCTGACTAGGACTCAATGAAAGACACATTCCTTCTCAATTGTTAGGAGGGCCTTGGCCTGGTGGAAAATATTTCATACATATGTAGACGCTGAATAACAGCACATTTGGTCTTTCCCCGCGCTTAGCAGGTTTTGTAGCTGTCTCTTTAGAGACCCTGAAGATTTTTTAAAATTTCCATAATAGCATTTTTTTTTAGTATCCCATAATAGCAATTCTCAACTCATTGACAAAGCACCTAAATACAGACCTTTGCTCATAGCGTTTTCATCGTATCGGTTCTTGTGCGTCAAACAGGAAAGCACTTGAAATCCCATTAAAGTTATAAGTGAATGCATTTATTTTAAAAGGAGAGGAAAAACACCATCTTTGGAAGTGTGTCTCTATAGACATCCTTAAAGTGAAAATATGTACAGTGCACATTCTATGTAACCGAAGATGAATGATTAACCGTTCAGGTGCAAATTTCTTATGGTAGGAGCTGATGCTTGGTTCAAAAACAAGAAAACACAGCAGCTGAGTTAACTGCCAAGCCACTGTATAAAGTAAACAGAGAGATGCTCCCAAATTTCATAAAACAGGAGCTTCAGTGCTTCTGAACACATCAATCTTATCAACACTTAAAATGCAATCCGCTAGCCAGTCTAAAAACAAGAAGGCTGTGTGTCATTTCCTTATTTCCAATATTGGAAGACAGACATGTTTTAATCATATCACTGCTTTGTTGAAAAAGCAACCTGAAGTAGGGCTTTTTATGTTTGGCTTATCACAGCTAATACAATTTTTATAAAGCTTTAAGAACCTTTAAATAAATGTATTTTGATGCCTAGTTAACGACATTGGAACACCTTTACAAAAATCCATAAAAGAAAAATGATAATCACAGTGATGTTGCCATTTTTATTTAAAAGTCAGTCGAGCATCAGGTTGCCAGATTTGGCAAGTAAAAACACAAGACATGGGGTTAAAGTTGAAGTTCAGATAGTATACAAATGATTGGGTTTTGTTGGGGTTTTTTTTTTACTGTAAATGTGTTCCATTCAATATTTGGGGCATACTTACACTAAGAATGACCTCCTTGTTTTTCTGAAATCCCACTTTAACAGAGGGTGCTGCACTTTATCTGGCAACCCGTGTTTATCAGCCTCGCCACTCCATGGTGTGCTATGAAAAGCATGCAAAGCTGGATCCTATTTCGAGGGTCAAGAACAAGCGCTGGAGTTTCTGAGCTCACTCCATCTGCCAACTTTAAAACTCTGGCACATCCGAAGACCAGGAACACTTCTTTAACAGAAGTAGAATGCATTTCCAATTAGACATTTCCGTTTCTTAAAGGGAGAGAGAGACCCTACCCACTTGAGGAAAAGGTTCCAAGCTGGCAAGGAAGAAAAAGAAAAATCTGGAACAAGTGGGAGGGGAAATTTTATCAGGAAGTAACTGAGTTGGGAACAAATAAGTTTGAAGCAAGAAAATGAAACACTTAGCTTAATCAGATTCCTAGGAATCAGGAATTGGAGATGAAGAGAGAGAAAATGAAAATAGGACATAAAGAAACATTTTCCATTTTTCCCTAGGAAGGGTGTGTGTTTTTTTGTTTTTTTGTTTTTGTTTTGTTTTTGTTTTTTGTTTTTTAATTCCTGATGATCAGAAAGTTAGACATTTGCCCTGACCGGTTTGGCTCAGTGGATAAAGCGTCAGCCTGCGGACTCAAGGGTCCCAGGTTCGATTCCGGTCAAGGGCATGTACCTTGGTTGCGGGCACATTCCCAGTAGGGAGTGTGCAGGAGGCAGCTGATCAATGTTTCTCTCTCATCGATGTTTCTAACTCTCTATCCCTCTCCCTTCCTCTCTGTAAAAAATCAATGAAATATATATATATATATATATATAAAGAAAGACATTTTATTGGAGAGAAATTTCCTGAGACATCATCCCTCTCTTTCTGAAGCTCTAATATTTAATAGTTCGGCCAACAGAAACCAATAGTTTTCCTTCTTCCTTCTGCTAATTCATACCTCCAGGTGCTTCCTGCTCCTCTGTATCCTATAAGATGAGTTCCCACAGATCCACACCTCTGACTCCAATGATATTGCCCACAATCATATGGAAGCCCACCTGGGATGCTGCATGACCAGGGTAGATTTTCTGCTTGCTAGCTCTGTCTTAGCATTTCCCAGGGTGCTCTGTGAGTGCCTGTGTCTGCTAGGAAATGCAGATGCCTTGGCTCCTGCTGGTGTCTCCTCTGAGATTCTGCATTTCAATTTGTGTCCTGGTGACTCTAATCCCAATACATGTGGAATTCACAGGCTCATAGGGTTTGTGGCTCAGGGCATGGGGTGTTGTTTGTTTGGATGAAAGAGGTATAAACAGTGGGTTGCTTTTGGTTTGGATTTGGATTTTGGTTTGGGATTCTGTATTTGAGGAAAAGGATGGGTATCACAGATTTTATTTATATGAAAAGGAGAATTATAAGTCTTGCTGATGGTAATAGTAGGACAATCATGAATGTTGCTTTAAATGGATTGATTCACTTTTTTTTTTTTAACACATTGGGACCATTCAGAAAAGCCAAGTATTGAAGAGCCATTATAAGCAACAACAAAATTAGATTTTAAAAGGGGTAAATTTGTCAAAATGTAAGAAAAAGAAGATAAAGGAAATGAAATTTTGTAATTCATATCACAACACAGAGGAAAATCTGTTTCTGAAGGTTAGTCCTAACCTTTGAGTTTTATGTATAGAAAGTTTATTACTGCTTTTCCTGAGTTACAGATAAATAGTTGGCCCCATTTTTGGATGGGGCAGTCTTTGTTTGTTTGTTTGTTTGTTTGTTTTTAGTGATCACCCTCATAGTTGAAGGTGAGTGGTGAATCACTCTGATTGTCTTTTTCTTGGTAAGAAATGGATCCATTTGATCTGAAGCTGTTCAGAATCAGGGAATGCTTAGGGGAATAGGAGAAGGAAACCTGCAAGCTATACAGCCTGGAATTAATCTAAGCCTATAAAGAAAACACTTGATCTTCAAAATTAAGAAAGAGACGAGCAAATTCAGCCCATTTAATACAACCTTTAAAAGATCATTTAACTCCCTCACATCAAATACGTTTAGGAAGTGGATTTCAAAGTGCGTCCTCCTTAGGAGTGAAAGCACAAGATTCATGCAATCTTTCTTACTCACCCTTAACCTGATCCCAATCCCAGTCCTACCCCCAAACAGATGCACTCACTCTGCTTCAATATTTCTGCAGTGGTAGCTCCAATGAGGTCCCAGAGACACACCTTCTAGGACCCACATACACCCTGCGCATGACTACCTCAGACCAGTTGCTTTCTTCTACATGTGCAAAGGTCCTAATGTGTGTTAACAAAATAGGGGTGCTCCTGGTAACTCACCCCATTAACAAATTAGTTATTAGGACAGAAACAGTTAACACACCCAAAGAAATTAGAACAGTGCCTAGTACCTGGTAATAAACTTTCACTATTATTTGTTTCTGTTCTTGGACTGGGTACAAGATTTTACTCAAGGGAAAGTTTCTACTGCCTTTAAAAAGTTTTTGGAAGGCCTACTGCTTCGAAACAGTATTTCATAATTTATGAGCATGCTTTTGTCCTTTTGTCCTTTGGCTGAAAGCTAAGTCCCTCCCCCTTTCATCCATTAACCCTGAACTCCAAGGGTTAAAGACATATCCCCTTCCTTTCCCAGATGTGGGCTCAGGGGTGTGGTGGTTAATGATATAAGGATGATGTCATTACAGTACCAGAAACTATTGCATTATAATCTGTTGTTTTTCTCTTGCTAGCTTTTTAAAGGGAGAAACATTTTATTCATTATCTAAGCTTTCAGAACCCTTTGGAGGTACACTCTGCACAAATGCTGTTATTATCACCCACACTCGGTGAAGTACTTGGGGATTAGAAGCGTTATGTAAATGTTTACACATTATTACACTGTGGCCCAAGATCCACAGTGGGACAGCAAAGACAGCCGGGAAAGAAGCAAGAAGACCCAGAAAGTCAATGGTTTTTGTAAAAGGTATGAAATTCTCTTTAATTTTAGCATAAAAATAGTTGCATTTCTGAAGAGTAATTTTATAGCCATTAAGGAAAGTGCATATGGCTGTATAAGAAAAAACATCTAAACGGAGGATTTGCTGCATACTTTAAGGATAGGGTTCTTAGAGAAAAGGCTACTAGGGACTGGATTTAAAATGCTGGGAGGGGCATTTGGAATTGACTGGAAGAACTTCCTGGCAATAAAAGCATGTTTCCCGAAGCTGTCACCACCTCTTTCCCTATGGAAGGAACAGATTCTCTTACTCGGTAGGTTCCGCCTGAAGGCAAAAACTTGGAACCCTGACTCCCAGCTGACGATTTTAATTAGTAAGGTCATTACAGAACATTGAATCACACCATGTTCTCTTCAAATCTTTCCTCTTCCTCCTGGGGAAAGCCTCGGGTTAGTGCAAGGGTGTCCTGAACACCCCTAACACTCGCTAGACTCTTTTTAACCAAGGGAAGCAAAGATCAGTGTCTTTACCTGGTCCGCGTGTCTAGGTAAATCATAATTGTTGTGTTAGGCCAGTGAAGCTGACTTTCCATGTATGGTAATGATCTTAAAAATTCCTTTTAAAGTAAGTGTGAGAAAAAGAGGAATCTGTTATCAAGAGACACTACCAGATCAAGTACAGCGCCTATGGCATGGCATGTAATGAAAATCTTGATGACCTGAGGAACCAAGGTCTGGCTGTGCCTGGACTAGTTGATTTCACAGTCTTCAGGATCCTGCGAGGACAAGGGAAGCGCCCGGGCTGTGGAGTCTTAGGTAGGGCCCCGGAAAGCACAGGCAGTGCCCATGACAATAAGAAATCCATACACTCAGGAAGGATCTACATCAGCACGGGCAGCACTGTGGGCACTGAAGACAAACAGTCCTGCTCTTGATGCTTAAAACATATCTGCTATGAACCGCTTCAGATGATTACCGAAAGGACGTTCAGTTTTAAATAAAGGGCAAAAGATACACAAGTCGAAGGAGAAAAGCCATGCCCCTTTTTCTCAATGTTTAGAAAGATTCTACACCCTCCCCCCTTCATGTTATTTAAAAGCACAAGAAAAAGAGAAGGAGGGGAGAAAAGCAGTGTAGCAAAATCTCTGCCAGAAAACACAGTAAATTCTAGCTTGTTAGCAGCCCAGTTCCAAATTATTTTTAAAAAACAAATCCTAACAGTCATGTAGTTACAGCTTCTGAGGGAAGCTCTAAGCCCAAGGCTGGTGTCCCAGAAACACACACACACACACACACACACACACACAGAAACCTAACCAGTCTTCTGACAGGAATCTGAAAGCAAACTCTCCGAGGCAGCAGCAATGCCCCAGAGGACGAGAGGGCTGCAGCTTGCAGTAATCTGTAAATGATTGCGGGTAAAGTCTGGAGGCTTCAGGCTTGATCTGTGTTTGTTCCAAAAGAAAGCCAAGGAGGACGGTGTTAATAAAGAGAGCTTTAACGGAGAGCTGTGCTTGGAATAAAGTGGGCTACAAAAAGGTCAAATTTGATCAGTTGGAGCAGATTACAAGGGCTTTAAACGGTGGTGTGGAGAAATGAGCCAGGGCTGGGAAGGAATATAGCACAAGATTGATTTGGGGGGTGGAGAAAAGCCAGGACAAGTGCTTATCAATCCTAGAAGTAAGAAGAGCTGTGCTGGGCGCCCCATGGCTCTGGCCTGAGCCAAGAAGCAGGCTGGCTGGTTTCTCCCCCTGCACCCACCCCTTCTCCCCTCCTCTCGGATTGGATTCGCCTTCAGCTGCCTCTTAGACAATGGTTTCCTTAATCTCTGACTTGGATCCACTCAAAGACTGGAAAGTTTTAAGGTAGGCCTGCTTTCTTTCTCTCCCATCGCTGTTGCAGTTCAGGGCCAAGTTCCTCCCCACCCCACCCCACCCCAATTAAGGAGCGCTGGATGAGAAGCGAAATGCCTGTGGTGGCTTTCAGTGACCACCGGATCTGCGTGGAGGAACACTCCTTTTCCTCAGGGCCACAACCCCAGCAGTTGTGCAAAGCGAGGTGTGAGAAGTCCTCAGTCTCACTCTGAGAGGGGAATGCGGTGCATTTTAATGAGCGTGTGCGCAGTCTTACTGAAATGATTTCTGACACCAGCTCAGTCCCAGGAACCTGTTCTCATATTTATTATTGTGTTTCATGGGGCCCTGACGAGATGAGAGGGGATGCAGCAAACTTTTTGGGACTTCAGATTAAAAAAAAAAAAAAGGCAAACTATTTCCAGAAAGCATTATTTATTCCTGCTCTTCTTTTTACAATCTGTGGAAATATGTTCCTCCTAGGTCCTCTCCTTCTCCCCAGGTCAAATTTGGAAAAGCTAGAAAAACTCAGCTGACCTTAACACTGAATGAGTAGAACTTATAAAATGAGGTCTTTCTCTGAATGCTCCTAAAAATGTGAACTCTGATCTTGGCATCTCTCAGTGGCCCAGGAAAATTAAAACCAAGGAGCTCAATGTGGCAACAGTCATGTATGTATTCCCTCCACCTGAGTCTCAGCCTACGCTTTTTGCAGAGTTCACAATGAATTCAAAGGTTTAGCATAACACCAAATGGTATTTCCCAGGAAAAAGAACTCATGGCAAGTTTTAATATATAAAAAAGTAAAATTAAGGGATTTTTATCAAAAGTGATTCTATAAAATATCAAATTGTTCTAAATATCTACCCCAAAACATGGTTCCATTGGAACTAAATATAGAATTAGAAGTATGTGTGTTTGTGGGATCTCTTTTTCCTGACATTTATCTTGAACTAGAGGCCCGGTGCACAAATTTGTGCACAGTTGTGGTCCCTGGGGGTAGCCTGCAGAGATTGGACCCCAGCTTGAACGTCCAGCCTCGCAGCTCCACCTGGAACCCTGCCTTGGCCTGGCCCCACCCTCTCACCTGTTCCACCATCCCACCTGCGGGGCGATCAATCCAGGCCGGGCGCTCCACCTGGCTCCCTTAGCACCTGGGAGCTGGGCAGCAGCTCTACCCCCTGCCACTGATGGTCGCTGTCTGTGGGGCAATCAGCGGGGCAATTGGGCCCCCGCTTGCACCGGCCTTGGCCTGGCGCCACCCACTCACCTGCTCCACCATCCCATCACAGTTCTGCTTTCATCGGGGCCCATTGGGGCTGGCAGTGCCTCCACTGTTGCCCGGTTAGGCTCTTATTATGTAGGACTAGAGGCCCGGTGCACAAAAATTTGTGCACTCAGGGGGGGAGGGGGGGCCCCTCAGCCTGGCCTGTGCCCTCTCGCAGTCTGGGACCCCTCGGGAGATAACGCCCTGCTGGCTTAGGCCTGCTCCCAGGTGGCAGAGGGCAGGCCCAATCCCTAAGTGCAGCCCCTGGTCGGGCTCAGAGCAGGGCCAATTGGGGAGTTGGGGCGCCGCCCCCTGTCATGCACAGAGCAGGGCGGATTGGGAGGTTGCGATGCCACCCCCAGTCACGCTCAGGGTAGGGCCGATTGGGGGGTTGGGGCACTGCCCCCTGTCACACTGAAGGCAGGGTCAGTGGGGAGGTTGTGGCACCACCCCGTGTCACGCACAGAGCAGGGCCAATCCGGGGGTTGGGGTGCTGCCCCCTGTCACATACAGAGCAGGGCCCATTAGGGGGGTTGGGGCTCCATACCCTGTCATGCACAGAGCAGGGTTGATCAGGGGATTGGGGAGCTCCCCCCTGTCACTCACAGAGTAGGGCTGATAGGGGAGTTGGGGCACTGCCCCCTGTCACACACAGAGCAGAGCGGATCAGGGGGCTGGGGCGCCGCCCTCTATCACCCACAGAGCAGGGCCGATCAGGGGGTTGGGGCACCACCACTGTCACACTCAGGGCAGGGCTGATGGGGAGATTATGGCTCTACCCCATCACACACAGAGCAGGGCCTGTGGGGGGGGGGTTGGGGCGCCGCCCTCTATCACCCACAGAACAGGGCCAATCAGGGGGTTGGGGTGCTGCCACTCTCACGCTCAGGGCAGGGCTGATGGGGAGGTTATGGCTCTACCCTGTCACACACAGAGCAGGGCCTGTGGGGGGTGGAGGGGTTGGGGCGCCGCACCCTGTCAGGAACAGAGCAGGGTCAATAGGGAGCTTGTGGCCCCGCCCCCTGTCACACACAGAGCCACAGGGCGATCAGGGGGTTTGGGCGCTGTCCCCTGTCACGCTGATCCCAGTGCCGGGAGGCCTCTCGGCTCCGCTGATCCCAGTGCTGGGAGGCATATTACCCTTTTACTATATAGGGTAGAGGCCTGGTGCACATGCAGGGGCCAGCTGGTTTGCCCTGAAGGGTGCCCTGGATCAGGGTGGGGGTCCCCACTGGGGTGCCTGGCCAGCCTAGGTGAGGGGATGATGACTGTTTGCAGCTGGTCACACACCCTTCAGGGTGGGGGTCCCCACTGGGGTGCCTGGACAATCTGGGTGAGGGGCTGAGGGCTGTTTTCAGGCTGGCGGGTGACTGAAGCTCCCAACTGCTCCTTTTTTTTTTTTTTTTTTTTATTCTGGGCCAGCTTTAGCTCTGAGGCTCCAGCTCTTAGGCCTCCACTCCTGAAAGCAGGTATCTGGTTTGTTTCGGTTCTATAATCAAAACTCTGTATCAACTCCAGCTCTGAGATCGTTGGGCTCACTGAAAGCAGGTTTCTGGGGTTTTGTTTAGCTTCTATATTCGTTACAATGTTTCTTAAACTGCAGGCTTGGAGGCCGGCAAGGCAGGCGGGGAACGTTGGAGTCCTCCGCCACTGAAGCAAGCAAGCCTCATGTTAGTTTCAAGCTGCCTGGCTGCTGGCCGCCATCTTGGCTGGCAGTTAATTTACATATCTCACTCATTAGCCAATGGGAAGGGTAGCGGTCATACGCCAATTACCATGTTTCTCTTTTATTAGGTAGGATTACTTAGCTATAACTTATTTCCCCCTCATTAAGTCTGCCTTTTTGTTTGTTTACTGTTTTTTTAAGCAACAATATTATACAAAAGAGCAAATAGAAAAGAAAATACCCAATATCCATCTTAATGATTTTCTTGCTTTCTAGAACTCTTTTTGTACTAGTATATGTGTTGTAGATCATATTGTATGTGCTATTTTATAATCTGCTTAGTTTTTCCAGATAAATATCAAACATATTTTCGTGTTTCTGTTTACCATTCATAACCATGATTTTAATGGCTAAATAAAGCACCATAATGTTGGTGTACATTATTTACTAAATTATCATTTATTGAAAATTTGGATTGGCTCCAGTCCTTGATTTGTATTAACAACAACACAGTGAACATCTTTATGCATATAGATTTTTTGCTTTCATTAAATAATTCCAAGGATTTCTAGGTGGAAAGGCACAGTTTTCTGGGTCTGCCAGTGATGTGTTTTTTTTTTTTCTGTTTATAGATTTAAATTTTATTTGTAACTGAGAGATGGTAAAGTACTTCTACAAATGTTCTTACAATGCTGCTTTAGAATGAATTTCATTCTCTTTTCCTTTAACTGGATTAGTAGTCTATTTCTAACATTAAAATATTTCTTAACAATGCTTTTTAAAAATCATTTTTGGTGATTGCCTTATTAATATTATTGCACAAGTAGATAAGGTTGGCCCTAGCTCTAAGAATGTGTGGGACAGCCCTAACTGGTTTGGCTCAGTGGATAGAGTGTCGGCCTGTGGACTGAAGGGTCGCAAATTCAATTCCGGTCAAGGGCATGTACCTTGGTTGCGGGCACATCCCCATTAGGGGGTGTGCAGGAGGCAGCTGATTAATGTTTCTCTCTCATCAATGTTTCTAACTCTCTATCCCTCTCCCTTCCTCTCTGTAAAAAAAAAAATCTATAAAATATATTTTTTAAAAATTTGTGGGACAATACAACTTTTGATGATGCAGCCCTTAAAAGTCCTTTTTGGATGATGATCCCAATTCTTAACCCATTTAAATATCAGTCATAATGTTGCCTTTTCCCTAATGTGTCCCTAACATAAGTGAAATTTACTTTATGGCTACAGTAAGTAAAGCTTCCCAAACTTGGATTGGCAAGACCTGGCAAAGATATAAATTTTTGCATTGACCACTTTGGGTATGCCAGGCTCATTGTCTTCACCTCTTCTTGGCAAGCACAATTTTATCATCCTTTTAACTGTGTGTAATGCTTTCCAGAAGTAAAGGGGATAGTATTTATGAATTGCATTTTATATTCCTTAATTGTTTACAATGAGGAATTTTGTTTGGCTGACTCTGATTCATTGAACCAGTCAGTCACTGACAATGAGTCTCTGTCATCATATGTGAGAGAATCAAAGATAGAACATGGCCTTATAAATGGGACAACTAGCCGGAGAATGAAGATGTGTGTGCTGATGCCATACAGGGTTGTATGTGATATGACTTACATCAATAAAATGCTTTAGACATCCCAGAGGGGAGAGACCCCATTCCGGTCAGGAAAAGGAGCAGTGTTACTGCCCTTGTCTGATTAATAAATGAGCAGAATGCTTAATTTATGACAGTGGAAAGGTTTCAAACCTGGAATGTTTTCCGATGTTGCCTCCAGGTATGCAGCCTGGAATTCTGCCAAACCTGTTGCTCTTGAAAAGTGATCGCAAGGAACAACTTTTTAAATCTGCTGACACCATAATTTAGTGTTTTAAGATATGATCTGCTGCTGGGCTACAAGTTCAGGTCATAAACCTTTCTCAGGAACTGTATATGTCATTCTAGGTATATTTTGTCAAATGGAAAAATCAAGGCAGTGAGTCATGCTCTTGGCTGTTTTAATGTAATGTCTATGTTAAGGGGCATTAAAGAAATCTAACTTCCATCTGAAAACATGCCAATAATTTTCAACAGTAAGACTCCCCTCTTGACCATTGAGAAAGGACAAACACAAAAGTTTCACTCAAAGAAAACATTCAAAATCAGCTAAATCAATAAAAAGTATTCTTAGTGCACAGAAGAAATAGGAAATGACAATTTAGTAGACCTCAGATTAAAAGAATTAAGAAATAAAACACCCTGGCAATATGATTAATACAAGATTGAATGTTTACGAGTGTTACTTGAGGGGAACATAGTTGACAGTGAGGGAGAGTTAACAGGGGGTGAACCTCTGAATTCCTGGCCTTTGCTATATGCTTCTAGCCCCTGCATCACTTTGTTGGAAGAGTCTAGAAAACCCCAAATCTAGTTTAACTCTACCATTTAGAGAAGAAGGCATTGAGCATAGACTAGATGAGGTCACAGAATTCATTAACGGAACAAATTGCTGCTACACCCTTCTCTTGAACTCCATCATGTTGGCTGAGGGATTTTATTCACTTTCTCTTCCCTTCCCATCTCTCCTCCTGCAATTTAAGACAGCTCAACCCAGGCTTCTCCTCTGAGTTCCTAGACTTCTCAGTACAGCCAATGGTATGTCTTAAAGATGACTTGAGCTCAACAGGCTGTGAACTATATATACAATCTCCCCCAAGACCTGATTCCTTTCTGGTGCTCACAAGCTAGAGTCACACAGCTATCCAGCCAAGTACTCAAATTGGAAAGCTAGGAATCTTCCATGAGCCCCCACGTTCTCACTTAATTGCATCCACACTGTCACCATCTCCTGTTGATTTCAACTCCTAAACATCTACAGGCTCTTCACTTGTCTCCATCTTTCCTTGCTATCATCTTGTTGTTCAGAACTCCGTACGACTTCCTAACACATCTCCCTGCTTCAGTTCTTGCTCTCACAGTCTATTTTCCACACAAGAGGAATGAAAAAAACTTCAAAAGACATAAATCATATGGTGTGGCTTTTCTATTTAAAAGCCTCCCATTACTATTCAAATAAAAGCCAGTATCCTTATTCTAACCTGCAAAACTCCATCTGACTTAGCCCTGACTATCTCTCCAGCCTTATCTCCTCCCTCTCCCCACAGACCATGTTGCTCCAGCCACTTTGGTCTTCTGTCTCTTCCTCAGACAAGTCAAGGTTATGTTGGACTTAGGATATTTTTACAAGCTACTCCCCTCCCTACCTGGAAATCTTTGCTATTGGCAGGGCAGAATGCTGCTTATCATACAAATCGTAGCTCAGATGTCACCTCCTCAGTGAAGTCGTCCCAGACCCCACAATTAAAGTCATTCAAAAGCTACTCTCTAGCATGTCTCCCTGATAGGTTGAACCATATACAATTGCCAATATTCAACCATTTTGACCCATTTAAAAAAACACCTCAATCTCACATGATTTAATTAGCATTCTCCTCATAGCACTTACCAGTACCTACCATTTTCACATGTACTTATTTATTATCTCTCTGTCTCATTAGAGTATATGGTTTGTGTGGTTAATTGGATATACCCAGTACCTAAAATATTTCTGGCACATAACAGATAATGAATGAGTGAGTGAATGAATGAAGCACTCACTATTTGTCTCTCTCATCAACTTTACCTTCCCTAAGGCCAGAGGCTTTGCCTATTTTGTTCACACTCTAATGCCAGTATTTACTGCAGTAGTGGTGGTATGTTATGTGTAATGAATGAATGAATGAATAACTCACTTCTAACTCCCAGCTTACTATTTCTATCTCCAAGTCCTCATTTCCATTCCAATAAGTAAAGTGTCTGAATTTGATAACATGGAAAAATTTTAAATTGTCTGATAGAAATCTATTATTCAAGCAGAATTCATTCCTTCTACACAAGAGAATGATCTAGATTGGGATTATTCTTCTATAAAGGCAAGATAGTAAATACTTGATAAACTTCTTCTATAAAGGCAAGATAGTAAATACTTAGTTTTTGGTGGCCACAGAATTTCTATTGCAATGATTCACCCAGTCTGCCCATTAAAGTGAAAGTAGCCACAATATGTAAGTAACTAAGCTTAGGTGCAACTCAATAAAACTTTATTTACAAAAATAGGCAGTGGGCTGGACATGGCCCATGTGCCACTGTCTACCACTCATCTATATATTATCTAGGCTAAAGATCTGACCAACGAGAAAATAGAAGTGTTTTTTGGTGTATAATTGGAAAGAAGTTTTTGATTTCACATGACTAAGTACATTTCATAAATTTGCCTTTTATTGGGGAAAAAGATTTTTAAAGATCTTGGTAATTTTTCAAAGCTCAAACATGTTTTAGGTCATGAATATTTAAACTCCCAAAGATGATTATAGCCTGGATAAAATGTACAGCTTACTATATCCCTGAAATTTTTGGATGAGCCTTCATGCTGTATAACAAAACACACTTTGCTTTCTTCCCTTTCTGGGTGCGCAAGAAACTCCCATTAATGAGAACAGCACATGGTGATTGAGAAAATAGACCAGACGCTGACATGGTTGGCCTTCTTTCTTTGTTTTTCATTGCTTTCTCTAGATCATTTAGGGGACATTTCCCTTTCACATGCCTGATAAATCTCCCAAGATAAATTCCAAATTCACAGAGGAAAGCGTGCTGTGTACTTTTGAATGAATGCCATGTGTAGAGACTCTTCAGCTCACATTGCATGACAACTTGGAGATATTTGGAGTAAGGAGAGGTTATGTGGAAGCTCTGTTGGTGTCCACGGAGGGAAGGCTACACTCTGACGTTCAGGTGTTAGTCTTCCTAGAGGATGAGATAATAATTATGAATGCTTTCTATATGCCAGGTATTATGCTAAGTGCTTTATATTTTTAATATGTCATTTAATCTTTGCAACAACCCTATGAAGTAGGTGCTCCATTTTGTCACAATGTGAACTTGGTCTTTACTGAGCTAGAGCACTTAAAAATGATGCTATATACTGTCCTGACATAGCACCTTTCCTTGGTACATTGGAAACTTGACAACACATGTTGCCTTAACTATGCCTCAGGTAGGAAAAATTTGCACCACATTATTCTTCCTTTTCCCACAGGAAAGTCTGAAGAATCATGACCTACTTAGCACAGGGTATTTAAAAAAAAAAAAACCTTTGGGAGAGCAGGAGGAATTAGACTATGAGAATATAGAGAAGATTCTATAATAATTCTCTAGGTAGACTGAATTACAGTATATGTTTATGAAAGTGAATACAAGATCTGGGTCTCTTAAATAATTTATTATATTAGAGAATAATCTATTTTTCACAAAGCATAAGTAATGTAGCACATGATATAACCAATAATGACAAAGATTTTATAAAATCACATAAAAATGCCATTGCATTTTCATCTCATTCTAAAAAAAAAAAAAATGCCCTCATGAGTTATTTTTGCTTCATTGACACAAATAATCACTAGAAAAATATTCACTTGACAATTACCTTTTCCCCTTCTGACTGGGTCTCTTTCCCTAGTGGGCTGAACCAGCACAGTATCAAGGACAATATCACCAAATTCAGATCATTTGACTTCTCTGTTAAAAGAAAAAAAGTAAGAAATTCCTCGTGTTATCAGTAAATATCTCCCAAAGGTCATAGACCACAGTGAAGCTATTTTCCCAAAACAGAGGAGAACCACCTAACACTTTTATTCCACCATTTGGGAATAAAAAAAAAATCAGAATGTGTCACTTACTTCCCTACACTCTCCAAGTATGTGCTCAGGCTCAAAGTCCCAGAACACTAGAATCATATGCTACAGATAGTGTGTGCTGTAGGAGAGGACTCTGTGTGCACATTTTCTGTCTGTTCTCATGCAGAGCCTCTTTGTTTACCTGCACTCTGTATTTTAATGCAACAGGATGAGGTACATCAAGAGCTCAACTAATCCACTCTCCTTTCTTCAATTCTATTTTTAAAAAATCTCTACTCCCCACACCACTAGTTTTTCATGAAGACATGGACTGTCTTTTTTATCACTGTGTCTCCAGCAGTGTCTAGTCCTGATCCAGGTTTGTTACTTCCTAATTTAAGCTGAGAACTTTCCACTAAACCTTCCTTGCTGCTATCCCACCTTCTAAAAGAGAGACATCCTTCCCCTGAATGCTTAGAGCTCTGAATCTAAACCTGAGATCTTCAAATGCAAGTGCATATTTTCTCCTTTGTAATACATATATAGATACAGATGTAGATATAGATAAATATATAGATACAAATATAGATATAGGTACAGGTATAAATATATAGCTATAGATATAGATATAGATATCCTATATAATAAAAGAGTAATATGCAAATCAACTGAACAGCAAAATGAGTGGTCACTATGACTCTCACTGATCACCAAGGGGCGGGCAGACAATGCAAGAGCTGTCCTCTGGTGGCCAGTGCACTCCCACATGGGGAGTGACACTTAGCCAGAAGCCTGGCTGATGGCTGGCAAAAGCAGCAGCAGTAGTGGGAGCCTCTCCCACCTCTGCAACAGCGCTAAGGATGTCAACTGCCATCTTAGGCCTGCTGTCAGTCAGACATCTCCCGAGGGCTCTGAGACTGTGAAAGGGCACAGGCTGGGCTGAAAGACACCCCCCCTCCCCACCCCACCCCTGTGGAGTGCACGAATGTCATGCACTGGGCCTCTAGTAGATATATATCTTTGTTCCATTAGTATGCTGTAAACTCTCTGAAGATAGATAAGGTCCATATCCAATTCATCATTGTGTCCACTTGCATCCTTCATATCACTAGACACTGCATTTTGCCCAGCCAGTACTTGAATGGATATCAGTACATTCCTCATTATAAGATGAGAGATTGAACCAGATTATATATCTAAGGAGCTCCATTCATAAAATTATACGATCAGTGAGATAGAACAAAGAAGCATTCTCCCACAGATCCTGAGTCCCACCTCTGAGCCATACCATGAAACCTTTGCCCATACTGTAGGGTTTTTCTGGAAGCCAAGCAATTCTCTTTATATTGATCCTCATTTTCCTTCAAAGATCTTTTATTCCAAATCTTTCTGTAGAATTGATAGACTGAACTATAAACCTGTTTTCAGATGTTTTATCTCTGAGCTAGGGCTATAATGTAAATCAGCTGTTGCAGGGATGCGTTCTGCTGACACCTACTGACATTAGCAGTCATGTGACTATCCCTATGGGCTGAGTATTACAGTCTAACCAGATTGCAGGTGTTATCCTTAACCATGTCTTTGGAATTATATTTTGTTTTTCATGGCACTAGTTTTTCATTCTTATAGAGACACAAATACCTAAGCCAGAAAGAATTGTTAAAGGCCCATGGAAACCACAATGTTATATATTTTATCATGTTTCCTGGTGGATAAGTGAAAGATTTTGTAAACTGGAAAATTGTTGTCCTCATTTAAGTTTGGCATTTATGAATGGAGCCTCATGCTTCTTCTGAGCCTTGGAAAATGACTTCCCACCATCATTATCTTCATTATTGACCATAACAGCCATTAATAAATGTTCAAAAGCTGGAATACTCTTCCCTTCTTCTCCATGAAAACACATGTTTAAAACGTCTGTTCTAACCTGAGCTCCTCGGTGTAACTTTGCCTAACAATCCTATTCAAATTGGCCACTTGCCTCCTTGTAACTTCCTCAACACTTAGTTATCACTCTCCAGAGATGTAGCTGAAGTAACTATTTGAAATGTGGATTTTTTTCAGATATAATTAATATATGACGTTATCTTAGTTTCAGGTATAGAACATAATGATTCAATATTTGTATATCTTGGGAAATGAGCACCACAATAAATCCAGTTAACATCCATTACCACATACTTAAAATTTGTTTTCTTGTGATGAGAATGTGTAAAAGAAGGAATTCTTACCATTTGCAACAGCATGGATGGAACTGGAAAGCATTATGCTAAATGAAATAAGCCAGTCAATGAAAGAAAAATACCACATGATATCACTCATTTATGGATAATTAAGACCATTATAAACTGATGAACAAAAATAGATACAGAGGCAGAGCAGCATAGAACAGACTGTCAAACTACAGCGGATAGGCTAGGGAGGGTTGGGGGCAGGGGTAAGAGATCAGCCAAAGGACTTGTATGCATGCATATAAGCATAACCAATGGACACAAGACACTGGGGGGTATGGGAGGCTAGGGGAAGGTCAAGGGGAGAAAAAAAAAGGGGGACATATATAATACTCTTTGGAATACTTTAAGCAATAAAACAATTAAAAATTAAATTAAATTAAATTTTTTAAAAAAAGAATGTTTAAAACTTACTCCTATCAATTTTCAAATATATAACATGGTATCATTAACTATAGTCACCAGGCTGTACACATCCCTAGGACTTACTCATTTTATAATGAGAAGTTTGTACCTTTTGACCCTCTTTTCCCATTTCAATCCCCCATCTCTGGCTACCACTAACTAGTCTGTTCTCTATATCCATGAACCTAAAAGCTCAATTTGTTTTTTATGTTGTTTTTAGATTCAACATATAAATGAGATAATATAGTATTTTCCTTTTTCTGTCTGACTTATTTAATTTGGCATAATGCCTTCAAGTTCCATCTATGTTGTTGCAAATGGCAAGAATTAATTCTTTTTTATGGCTAAATGATATTCTACTGTGTATTTAAACCACATCTTCTTTATCCATTTATCTACCGATGGATACTTATGTTGTCTTCATATCTTGACAATCTATACTAATAAAAAGGTAATATGCTAATTAGACCAGATTGACCAGATATCTTCCAGACATCCACCATCCTTCTGGACAAAGCCAGAGTGGTGGGGGCCAAGGCAGAGGTGGTTAGGGGAAATCAGGCTGGCAGGGGAGCAAGCAGTTAGGGGCATGATCAAGCTGGTGGGTGAGCAAGCAATTAGGGGCAAGATCAGGTCAGCAGGGGAGGAGTTAGGGGCATCAGGCCGGCAGGCAGAGGCAATTAGGGGCCAGCAGTCCCGGGTTGCGAAAGGGATGTCCAAGGGGCCCCAGATTGGAGAGGGTGCAGGCCAGGCTGAGGGACACCCTCCTCCCCAACCTCCATGCATGAATTTCATGCACTGGGCCTCAGGTTGTAAATAATGCTGCAATAAACATGGGGGTGCAAATACCGTTTTGAGTTAGTGTTGTCATTATTTTCATTATTTTGGTTATATACCCAGAGCATATTACTGAGTTATATATATAATGGGCCTATTTTTAATTTTTTGAGGTACCTCCATACCGTTTTCCATGGCTGCACCAATTTTCAATCCCACCAACAATGCTCAAGAGTTCCATTTTATCCATATCCTTACCAACACTTGTTTTTCTTTCTGATAATGGACATTCTAACAAGTATGAGGTGCTATCTCATTGTGGTTTTGATTTGTATTTCCCTAATGGCTAGTGATGGTGAGCACTTCTTTATGTACCTGCTGGCCATCTGTATGTCTTCTTTGGAGAAATGTCTATTCAAATTATCTGCCCATTTTTATTTTAAAAAAATATATATTTTTATTTATTTCAGAAAGGAAGGGAAAGGGAGAAAGAGACAGAAACATCAATGATGACAGAGAATCATTGATCAGCTGCCTCCTACACCTCCCCCCACATACACACACACACACTAGGGATTGAACCCACAACTTAGTTATGTACCCTGCCTGGGAATAGAACTGTGAACTCCTGGTTCATAGGTTGATGATCAACCACTGAGCCACACCAGATGGGCTAATCTGCCCATTTTTAAATTGGATTATTTGTTGTTGTTGTTTGTTTGTTTTTTGTATTGGGTTGAGTTCTTTATATATTTTGGATATATATTATTATATATATATATATGATTTTCAAACACTTTCTGCCATTTGGTCAGTACCCCTTTCATCTTGTTGATAGTTTCCTTTGTAGTACAAAATTGAATGTGTTTTTTATTTACTTATCTATTTCTTTGGGTTACAGAGTAACTTCCATGAAAGCAGAAACTACATTAGAATGCCACTCTGGTAGAGTGTTTATGAAATATGCACATTTGCAAAACATAAAAAATATAATTCTTTTACACAGAGATGGAAAAAGTAAGATTGGGTACTATTAAATGGTTAAATGGCATTTTGCTTAGGAATCAAAGAATATTTGGGTCCTGAGGTAGACCCCTCATGTACAAATTTCCAGAGGGACTCAGGATAGAGGGACCAAGATGGGGCCCATCAGTTTCTTAACTGAGGATTCTGAAAAACATTTGTTGAAACTTTCTATAATACTTAGCCAGCCTTCTCTGCTGCCAGTTTTGCCAAACCCTGACTCTCATGGCCAAAGAGAAACAATGGAAAATTGAGAAGTAGTAGTGTATAATTAAATGTGCATTGGTTCAAAACGCCAATATATATAAATTGAATGAGTTGGGCTGGACTATTAGGACACTCATTTTCCCCTTACTAATCTAGATGGTCCCAAATGATTTCTGCTCCGTTTTACGCTGAAACCTCAGTCTATTAGTTAGGAATGTTTCAGTTGTATGTAACCAAACATTGAATATTTCAGGTCCATTTTACAGTGATCTGAACCAAGGGATGGCAAATTTTCTCTATGAAGGACCAGTTAGTAAATATGTTTGGCTTTGCTGACAAACCATATGGTCTCTGTCACAACTACTTAACTCTGCCATTGTAGCACAAAAGCAGCCAGAGGCAATATATAAATTAATGGGCAAGATGGGATTCCAATAAAATTCTACTTAAAAAAACAGGCAGAGGTCTGGATTTGGCCCACAGGCCACTTTGCTGACTACTAGGTTAGCCAATGAACCATATATGCTCCATTGAGATTTAGACCTTTCAGAGCCAAACAGCCAGGTCAGCAAGAGGGAAATTAGACCAGAGAAATCAGCAGAGAAAATGTTCCGTATGTGTTATGTACTGATCTGACCTGAACTGCACTGGGCTTTAGCCCCTGGGAAGAAGAGAGTGTCCAAAGAGTGAGGGAGGGAGAGTTGGACTTTCTGTGACCCAGGATCACCTTTCACTTTGGCTATATGGAGGCAAGAGCACACTGCCTTTTAAGGAAGAGCCAACCCTTGTAACCCATCTGACCTTGACAATGACCTGGAATCTCATCAAGGCATATCAGGAACTCCTCCCACTGGGGAAGGGGACAGATTTTGAAAAGAGGGAGGGAAGAAAACAGGATCCTTGAAAAACCTGGCCTAAGAGGATTATAGGAGTTGTGGAAGGAAGGCAGCTGGGATAATTTATTGTCCAATGCCCTGGAGGGCCAAAAAATGACTTCTGAGGAAATAAAACTTGACTCTCCATGCCTTTGGTCTGTATCCACAATTGCTGTCTTCATTACCACAAAATCAACCTCTTCTTTAGGATGTGGTTAGGCATTTTATTATTAAAGAAAAAGAAAGCTCATTCCAGGATTGAATGCTAGATTGAAAACATGCATGATCATAACAAGCAAAGATGTTTGCATCTCATAAAAGCCTCCTATTCTGTTTATAACAGGTACCTCTTTGCCCCCATGGTGATGGGTCATTCATCATAATCACCACAGAACAAAAATGGAATTTTTAAAGATATGTAGGATTACCAACTGCCCCTGGCCAAATGAAGTAACATGGCATTTCCAACTTCCTTGTACTTTAGAAGGTTCTTCAGAGAAATCTATCATTTATAAGCTTCCTATGAATTTAAACCAACATAATTTGACATCAGGGAACTTACATTTTAAGACTTACTTCTAGTGTAGAGAGGGGAGGGCGGGGAGCAGAAGGATGCAGGGATCAGAAGCTTGATGAGGCCTCCTCTGACCCATAGGTTCTACCTTGAAGGACTGAGTCAGGAATACTCAGGTGTGAGCCAAGTTCCTGTGTGTGTGTGTGTGTGTGTGTGTGTGTGTGAGAGAGAGAGAGAGAGAGAGAGGGAGAGAGAGAGAGAGAGAGCACAAGTTTGAGAGCTTTCTCTACTCTTGAATCTTAATCAATTACCACTTTACAATAAATTACCCTTAAATTACTAGATCAAAAGAGTCGGTGTTCTTTATCAAAGAACTAGAATTATATAAAAAAGGACTTTAAGAAAATCCCTGAAGAGGGAAGTGGTTTGAGGCAGAATTTCTTTCTTAAAGACTTTAATTTCATGACATCATCCTCCCAAATGGCAAAAACCCTCTTGAGCACCTGCCCTGGCCCAGATGCCACTCAGGTCCCCTCCTGACTGTGGCCTTTGTCCTCCTCCTCCTCCTTCCCCTCCCCCTCCTGGAGCAGGAGGCAGGTTTCAGCTCTGGGCACTGGCATTGTGATGAGGGACAGGTAGTGGCAGGATGGAGCAGTGCTGCATAAGGCATAGTTTTCTCAATATTTCTGTAGGAAAGGAAGGGTCCTTATTTTCATCTTCCATCTTAAGTGGAGTGAGTGTGTTTGAGGAACACAGCTCTTGAGGACATGGATTTTGTAAAGCCTGGGTCCCCAGCCTGAAGGAGTATTTGCATCACTATCTTCTCATTACCCAAGGCGTTTAAGGCGTTTTTCATTTATTGAACGTATCTTGGGCAGAGCTCTTTTTTTTTTTTTTTTTTTTTACAGATAGGGATAGAGAGTTAGAAACATCGATTAGAGAGAAACATCGATCAGCTGCCTCCTGCACACTCCCTACTGGGGATGTGCCTGCAACCAAGGTACATGCCCTTGACTGGAATCGAACCTGGGACCTTTCAGTCTTCAGGCTGATGCTCTATCCATTGAGCCAAACCAGTAGGGCTTGGGCAGAGCTCTTATAACGGAACTAGTTTGTGATGCTTTTGAAACCTGGTTTTGAGCTCTGTCCACAATCAGGCAGAGCTCTCTAGAGGAGAAAGCTATGTTAAGCTTTACTTCTCTAGTAAATTTTTTTGTTTGTTTGCTGCTGTGAAACTGGTTTCCTCGTCTTTGCTTATTCTCTGCAGGTCACCATTCAGTATGTCAGCAGCATCACCAGCACTCTCAAACAGCCCATTAGATGGGAGTCAGAGAGAAATATTTTGCATATAAGCTTCCAACATCATCAAGTGGAAAAAGTGGAGTAAGAGGATTTGAAGTTCTGAACTCTATTCCATAGCTTGGGTTTTTCTCCCCGGTAATTGGCTTTAAATCCCTTTTGATCATTATTTCTAGCTCTTTTGCCAATGTTTTTTTCTTTATAAAAACAGTGAATGTTCTTTTAACTTGTGGTCACAGCATCCTCCCCCATAGATCTTTTACTTTCATTGACCCCTGCAACTGTATTTGCTCAGAACTTTAATCTCGCAACCATAAAATAAAAGCTTAAACCACATCTTGAGGCAGTAGGTTTCTGCTTTTGCCATTCGTACACTTGTAGGCTTTTGTTACTGAGAATTCAGATGAGGAAAAAACAGGAAAGATGCCCCAATGTTCCACAAATCTATTGATTTACATTTTGACTTCTCTTTATATGTGATTTAAAAACTAATCGAAGGCAAATTTAGTTAATTTTGTGTTATAAGATGATTCTGAAAGCTGCCTCTCTGCTTATGACTTTAAAGAAATCTCTGTTTAAAAATATATTTGCTGAAAACTTAATCTACCTGATTATAGCAATCAGGATGTTTCAGGTATAGAGAGTGTATTTTTGCAAATGCACGGTCTAATTATGATATTCTCTGTGTCCCCTTTTCTTATCGTTATTTTTCCCTGCATTATGCACATACTGAATAGCCAAAGAGCTATCTGTAAGGGGGAAATGAATAAGTGGAAAATTAAATGTCCAGCTCAGTAGTGACAAGCCTCTGTACAGATATTGAAAACAAGTCATATCTTAAAAACACAGCCCATTCTTCCGAGGGACCTTGAATAAACAAACTTAGTATTAGTCAAGCTAATCATAAGGTACTAATTTGCTGCCTCGCTTTTCCATTAAAGTCTCCCTAGGTGATTCTATATAACAATTGGGTTTGGTGTATTCCAAATTTTAAGCAATGGATTAAAGTTAAGCAGATATTCTTTTAAAAAGACAGCATGTGACAAGAGTCTGTACTAGAATTTTCAACATGAAAACCTTTAGTATGGAAAAGATAAAAAATGTTAATATGCACTACTCTGGCCCTGCCTTAAGAAAGGAAGTTGGGAGTTGGAAAAAGAAATTGAAGCCTGTAGGTCAGAGTTATGTGGTGTCAGCAATTCAGACAGGTGACTTGGAAAGTGGTTCTGGAAGTTTCTAAATGGCACACAACAAACATGGCAGTCATTGGTGAGGCAGAGATTGGTGAGGAAAATTGATGCTTCTCATGAGTTAGAGCGTGTGGACATATCTGTCTGGCTTTTTTTGTCCTGAATTTTGGGCATTGACACTATTATGTAGTAAAATAATGTTAATGAACCTGCTCCCTTTTTCAGCATTACTTATCCTAATTTGCTCCTGAAGCCTACTATGTGGAGGGAGAGTGGGCTTCAGAGCAAGATGAACCAGAATTCAGATCCAGTCTGTCACTTAATAGCTCTGTGACCTGAGGCAAGAATTGATCTGAGGTGGCCTACCTTGGACACGTGCTGTTAACTCACAGGTGATCTTTATAAAACCCCTGGCACACTGTTCTCACTCACTCACTCACTCAATAAACAAGCTAGTAGTTCCGTCAATATTACTTATACATAAAATCAAACACTTCTGATATTCCTGGGGTTTACTTTGGAGTAAATAACATTGTTCTGGCAGCATCTTTTCGGAAACTGTATTTTGAGGCTACCAAGCAAAATGTCAAGAGGTAATCATATGCCATTAGTTTTGTGTCAGTAAACAGCCCTGAGACCTGTAGGTACACATTCAGTGACCCTGACATCTGACCTGCCCAGAATGAGATCGCCAAGTTGCAGACACGGGCATAGCGATTCCATGTAGCAGCTACCAAGCAGATCCCACTTCCCAGCCCCTCAAATCGTATATCTAAAAGAAGGGCTTTCTCACTAGAGATGAGGTTCAGCTTCCAATAAAGACATAACCATAGAAACTACTTACTTGCAGGGACAGATAATAAAAAAGCAGTCAGCCTATCTCCTGTAGTCTGAAGAAGGTCCCAACTTTCAGAGCTCCAATAAGCAGCATGACTTTTTCCAGGTGGGGAGTTGAACTTCTGAACTATGGTCTGCTGGGCTTGCTCTGTGTCCATAAGGGTGGCTTGGGGGGCAGGGGAGGGGAGGGGAGTATTTCCTTTGGTAGAGGTGTGTTTGGTTGATATTGGTAATAGCATGCCACCAAGTAGACTAACCAGGAAGGTTCCAGATCAGCAATATGGGAGGAGCCCAGATTGGCCCTAATTATGGTTGGAGCATTTAACTGGTTGTGTGATCCTTGATAAATCCATGACCTCCCTGAGCTTTTTACTCTTACCTATAAAAAGGAGACAATACTTATTCTATGTACTACTCCAGGTAATTGGATATTCAAATTATAGTAATATGAAGCATATTCAAAATAACAATTGCTTTGATTTTATTTTAGTTGTATTTTAAATTTTATTTTTAGAACTACATTAACCCTTTTCGGTCCAACCTGGAGGCCGATTCGACAGACCAGGCGCTAGGAGCAGGTCCAATGTTGAGCAATAAGAACATTAAAAAGTTCAACATTCAATCCCATCAATTAATTTGGACCAGACTGTTTGAATTCCAAAAATAACATTGGACTGCAAAAGGTTAAAGGAGAATGTGAAACCCTAGCTGGTTTGGCTCAGTAGATAGAGCATCAGCCTGCAGCTGAAGGGTCCCAGGTTTGATTCCAGTCAAGGGTTTGATGCCTAGGTTTCGGGCTTGATCCTCAGTAGGGGACATGCAGGAGGCACCCGATCAATTATTCTCTCATCATTGATGTTTCTATCTCTCTTTCCCTCTCTGAAATAAATATAAATATATTTTTTAAAAAGGAAAATGTGAAATATTTATGTTTAGTAAAAGGGACTTGAGTAAAATAAGATAAGAAACAGTGCTCTGTGGTAACTGGATATGTAGAAAAAGTGCCAAAATCAGCCTGACTCAAAACTGAAAACTGGATTTTAGTTTGAGTTTAGCATGAAACTGCTTTTGCTGAATCCTAATGGCCAAATCCGTGGCCCAATTTTAATCCTCATTGTACTTGAACTCTTCAGAAGCATTAACACTTTTGATTCACCCCTTTTTCCTTAAAGCAGTGGTTCTCAACCTTCCTAATGCTGCGACCCTTTAATACAGTTCCTCATATTGTTGTGACCCCCAACCATAAAATTATTTTCATTGCTACTTCATAACTGTAATTTTGCTACTGTTATGAATCATCATGTAAATATCTGATATGCAGGATGTATTTTCATTGTTACAAATTGAACATAATTAAAGCATAGTGATTAATCACAAAAACAATATGTAATTATATATGTTTTCCAATGGTCTTAGGCAACCCCTGTGAAAGGGTCGTTCGACCCCCAAAAGAGGTCCCGACCCACAGGTCGAGAACCGCTGCCTTAAAGAGTTCCCTGTCTTGGCTTCTAAGAGATTACCCTCCTTCAGTCTCTCTTCTATGATCATTATTTCTTCCTCTCCTTCACAAGCTGCTCCTCTATATATCTAGGCTTTATCTTTGACTTTATTTTCCTTCATTCACCTTGATGTCAATCAGTTCTCCAAGAGGCTGAATGGAATTTGCAGAAGTGTTTTGTTTTGCTGCTAGGATGTTTTGTTTTAATCTGATTCTGCATACCTTACAGCAGAGCACACATTCTCCAGTTCACACCTACAGCCACTTGCCTCCTACTTCATTATTTCACATGCACCTTTTCTGGGTGGTCCCTGGAGGCATTTGAGCTTGCAATTTTTCTCTGTACCTGCCCTCTTAGCACTGCAAAGTTTCAAGTACATGTGCACAATGACTCCCAGTTTCAACTTCTCTCTGAAAGTATTTTGAATATTCTACCACCTACCTGGGTATTCTATGGAGATCTGAAAATAAAATCTAACCATGTCCCAAACTGAATTCATCTGCCCAACTTTTCACATTGTCCAACTCTCTTCTCTACTTTGATCAACAACTTTATCCATCTCCTTGTTCTTCCTCATTAGAAACCATGGGCTTGTTCATTTAGTCTGTGTTTTTACTCAAGCATTTATTGAGCGCCTACCAGGCTATGTGTTAGAGAATTCAGTGGTGATCATAAAGACCTGGCCCCTGCATCATGGCATTTACCATTGTTAGGGTCACCGAAGGAGGAATACATGAGGTCAAAGTGGTAAAGGATTATGAATTTATTAGATCATCTGCAAACCAGATGGGCTGAGCCCCAAAATGGCATCAGCACCCAAAGATGGGGAGTCAGAGTTGTTTTAAAGGACATTGGCATTTTTCTGGGTGGAGAATTCTCTGTGCAGGTCCAGATCCTGGGAAGGTCCAGAGGGGAAAGATAATGATCTTAGCAAGTGGAATGTTGTCTAAGCCAGTGGTCGGCAAACTCATTAGTCAACAGAGCCAAATATCAACAGTACAACAATTGAAATTTCTTTTGAGAGCCAAATTTTTTAAACTTAAACTATATAGGTAGGTACATTGTTATTAACTTAATTAGGGTACTCCTAAGGTTTAGGAAGAGCCACACTCAAGGGGCCAAAGAGCAGCATGTGGCTCGCGAGTCGCAGTTTGCTGACCACGGGACTCTAAGCGAAAGGGAATGTCCATTGTGAAGTGGCCTAAAGGTCAGTTCCCAGGTTATGGGTATTGATTTAATTATTTTATCAAACCTGACAACCATCTAGTCAGAAACAAAAACATTTATGAGATAATATAAAAATAAATGCAAAATTGTACCTGTGCTAAGGGGTAAATAATAGGTTTATCAGTTAATATTGCAGATTTTTTTCAATAGATGGAGTTACACATACGTTGATATATATGTGATTTGATATGTATGCTATTTTGTTGTATTGACAGCAAACTTCAAAACTTCATATGTCAAATTTGCTGAAGGTGTTAACATCATAGATATTTTTACACTTAAAAATGTCAAATTATGTGCCCAAAAAAGCATTTGCAGGAAGTTTTAATTCATTACTTTATTTTGAAGAAAAAGTTATTGTATACTTCAAGAAGCTTAGGGTAAACATGTTCCATCTCAAGATACTTGTGAACACTGGTTTAAACACTTTAAAAGTAATGATTTCAGTGTAAAAGACAAAGAGCATCCAGGTCAACCAAAAAAGTTTGAAGACCAACAATTACAAGCATTATTGGATGAAGATGCATGTCAAACTCAAAAACAACTTGCAGAAAGATTAAATGTTGCTCAGAAAACAGTTTTCGATCATTTACAGGCAATGGGAAAGATTTTAAAGGAAGGAAAATGGGTACCACATCAACTGAACTAAAGACAAATGGAAAATTGAAAAGTCATCAGTAAAATGTTGCTTCAACGGCATGAAAGAACGTCTTTTTTGCATCGAATTGCGGCTGGCGATGAAAAGTGGATTTATTTTGAGAATCCCAAATGCACAAAATCATGGGTTGATCCAGGTTAACCGTCAACATCGACTGCAAGGCCAAATCGCTTCTGAAAGAAGACAATGCTCTGCGTTTGGTGGGATCAGGAAGGTGTGGTGCATTATGAGCTTCTAAAACCAGGTGAAACCATTAATACTAATCACTACCAACAACAAATAATGAATTTGAACCACGCTTTCATCAGGAAACCACCAGAGTGTTCCAGAAGACACAGCAAATAAATTTTGCTTCATGATGACGCACCATCACACACTTCAAAACCAGTTAAAGACACGTTAAAAGATCTTGCCTGAAAAGTATTAACCCACCCGTCATATTCACCAGACCTTGCTCCTTCAGATTAGCACTTGTTCCAATCGATGGCACACGCAGCTTCTGAGCAGCACTTCGAAACATACGAAGAAGTGGAAAATTGGGTCTCTGGTTTGCCTCAAAGCAAGAAAAGTTCTATTGGGATGGTATCCACAAATTACCTGAAAGATGGGGAAATGTGTAGCTAGCTATGGACATTACTTTGAATAAAGAACTTTTGATGTTTCTCTTGAAATTATCGTATTTTCTTTGATTACAAAACCTGCCATTATAAACCGATACACCTAGTAGAGACTACATAGTGCTATGAGAATTATGTATGGGCTTCCGACCCAGTTAGGGATGCAGGAAAGGCACTCCTATGGAAAACTAAGGTCAGAACATGATGTGGCACAAAGTGAAGGAGAAGATGTTAAGACACATTCTAGGCCACATTGAGGATTTTGTTCTTTCAGCCTAAGAACACTGGAAAGCACTCAAACAGTTATCAAAAGAAAGAGATGCTATGAAGAGGTTTATGTTTCTGAAAGTTCATTCCCACAGTAGTCGGGAGAGTGAGTACGGATGTGGGAGGAGCATTTTGGAGGCTATTGTGGATATCCAGGCCAGAGAAGATAGTAATTTGTGGTGGGACAAGAGCAAGGAGACTGGAGATAATGGACAGATTCAAATGAAACTTAAGAAATAAAATCTAAGGATTTTGAGTGATATTAGATATGAGAGTGAGAAAAAAAGAAAGTATCAAGGACACCACGTGGGTTTCTGGCATGGTCAAAATGTCATTCACTGAAATTGAATCCTGTAAGAGAATCAAATTGGGGTTGATTTTGGACATCTGAGTTTGAGGTACATCTAATATACCTAAGAAGACATTTCAAGCTGTGAGCTGAATGTATAGATCTGGAGTTCTAAGCAGATGGCTGGAGAAATCTACTTATAATTCATTTGTGTAGAAGAGGAAATAGAAGGTATATGTGATAGTTGGATGCATCTATGTGGCATTGGCATGGAAAGAGAAGAGGATCTAAGACAGAAGCCTGAAAAATGCCAATCACCAATGGCTTAGCTCCTGTCTCTCACCATGTATAATGGTCATTAATTCACTTTCTTGGAAGTACCTCCTAAGTTAAGGTTCTCGTCTTTCTTACTCCCCCTGCCATATGGAGGTCTTCATCGTTACTCTCAAATGCTGTTAGATTACAGCAGGGCTTATCCCAGACCTTCCAACACAGCTACCCAGCTCTTTTCTTAAAAGAATGGTGTGATCCTGTTTCTTCACTACTCAAAGTTTCTGGGGCTTCCCATGCTCTCGGAGCACACTATTTAAATATCTGTCCAGCAAGTGTCACATTGCACTATAGCTACTTATTCAGGAGCCTTTGTTTCCTCCCCAGCTGGAGTGCAACAAGCTCTCTAATAGAGGTGATTGGACATTACCCACCTTTGCATCTGCAAAGCCTGAAAAGGCATTTGGCATCTAAGAGGTGTGCAGTGATGCGAACTCTGCTGCCCTCTGACTCTGACCAAATAAAATCCTGTCATCTACTTCTGCCTTCATTTTCTTCTGTACAAACATAGATAACAGCTATTGGCTTTCTAACTGCTACCTCAGGGGCACATTTTGCTACCAGTTCAAGAGATCTCCCTGCCTAAAGGAGGGGAGTTATAGAAACATGCTTACAAGAAATAACAGTAACACATTTGCAATCACGCATTTTTAAGTCAATAGTTAAAGCTGCTTTACTAGTTTAGGCATGACACTATTTTTACTCAAAATAAAAGGCCTTCAAAACCCCATCGGATTAAATTCCACAGATGAATTATATGGGTTCAGTGAGAAAAAGTTCAAACTTCAATTTGAAGAACCTCAGGAGAAAGATTTTTTTTAAGCAATTAACTATCTGTACTGATGTGTAGAACCGATTTACTACTTCCCCCAATTTAGGTTCTTTCTCTATTCTCTTTTCATATGCAAGAGACATAACTAGAGATAGAGACACACAGAGGGATAAATAACATTTTAAAATATATTTTGAAGCCTAGTTGTCTGGAATAAAGTAATTCGGTTACTTACTTACTAAATATATTTATTTTTTATCTTGATTGGTAAAGAGCTGGTTGCCTAGGATTAATGCATTTGGAATAATCTACTTAGAAAGAAAATTTTTGTCCACTTCTAGGATTTGTGGGGCAATGATGGATACAGATAAATCCAAAATGGAATTTTAGAAAGTATTTACTTACTTGATAAGAGCTTAGATGTATTCAGGCTCTTGAAAATAAGATATTTTTTTAAGTTGGAACAAAAAGGCCCTTAAAAATGACACATGTAATTCTATTCTTGTTGTTTCCTTGAAGAAAAAATCACAATCAGATAGCACTTTTTAAAGCATATTTTTGGTACACAGAAACATAAAGAAAAAATAACATAGCCTGTATCCTCTAGAGTTCTAATTAAAAAGAAATGTATAATTAGACTATAGTTGAAATTACATATTATGTCAAAATTCAATATCTAAGCACTGCCTTAAAGCAGATCAGCTGTACTAATTTTGCACTCACAGACCTTTCTGGCAATCTTATGGGATGAGGAGGGAAGAGCAAGAATCAGAGCACTGGTAGGAATGGAATTGGCTTATAGGGCTAGAACCCCATCTGGGTTATAGAAATAAGGAGTCACAATTCACCTCATGCTATGACCTTCCAGATTTAAGATTTCCCTCTTCCGCTACACATAATGCATTTTAAACTATAGGCAAGAGAAATATAGATACTTTTTTAACTGAACTGTATGTGTGTATCTCTGTGTGTGTGTGCATAGTTTTCTGATTCGAAAATCAAATGTTTATGTGTGTGTTTTCCTACAGACAAAAGTGGAGTGACTGAGTTGTATTAAATATCTATAAAATCCATCAAAACCATTTTATGCATTTGAAAATACTAAGCTAAATATGGTGGAGATAATAATATTAATAATCAACACTTTATAATTGTAGTATCACCTGCCATTTAAATAATAACCACATGCTAAGCCCCGTTCTCCACACACACTTTAAATCTTTCATCTCAGCCCATCCAGAGTGGCTCAGTTGGTTGAGCATCCTCCCATGCACCAAAGGGTTGCTACCTGAGTTACTGATCCCTGATCAGGGAGCAGGAGCATGTGGAGGGCAGTTGATCAATGTCTCTCTCTCTCTCTCTCTCTCTCTCTCTCTCTCTCTCTGTCTCTCTGTCTCTCTCTCTCTCTCTCTCTCTCTCTCTCTCTCTCTCTCTCTCTCTCTTCCTGCCTCTCTCTGGGCATGTCCTTGCAACAACCCATGAAGCAGGTACCATCATCATCCCCATTTTATAGAGAAAAACAAAACTTGCCCAAACTCATACCATTAGTGTGTATGCTTATTTTATATCTTTTGATAAATGAACAATAACTACATTAAGCAATATATATATATATATATATATTATATGTACATATAATTGCGCATACACGCACCACACACACATGCACACACACACGGTGTTTTATGGCTGATAGAATTGAAACTCACCACACTGAGAGATTCTAGTTCATTTCCCTTCAAGTACTATTTAGAATTCATTTCTATAATACAAATAATCTTAGTTATTAAAGTTTAAAAGTATAAAGTCTAGCATATTAAAATCTATGTAAGAACTTTATAAAAACACTTTGTTTTATTATCTAAATAATGAGCTGTGTTATATGGGTAACCCATACTAAGGAATGTTATTAATACTAGTAGTGTATGCTTGTTTTTTATTTGGCTGACACAGACATAATTTCCCAGAATTTTCTTTTTCTCTCATCTCACAATATTTCTCACCTGTCAATTGTATCAACAGAACCCCAACATTCCAAATGCCTATCTGGAACCTGAGATACTTTGCCAAAACTCTGCAAAGAATAAAAGTAAACTAAACTTGAGAATGTGAAATTCTTGTCAAACCAGCCTTCACATCGCAGACATTCCTGCTTCCTTAGCCACCCATGCCTTGGGGATGGTTATTATGCAGTCTTTTACTGGAGCATTAACACTATTAATGTAAAGCCATACTTTTAGGAAGAATGTAAAGTGTAAAGCCACTTAAAATGACCATTTGCTCAAGCAATGTCAGAAATATTTAGTCTCTGTTGCAGAACAGACTTGTGAGCCAACCTCAGCCGAAGGAGGTCAGCTCAGATATGTGCCTGCACGTTCAAGCTGCCAAAAAACATAAGAAAATGTTTAGCACAATGAATCGCAAGTCGAAGGTTTCGGCTCTCATGGAAAGTTAACTCTCCAGCACTCACTCCCACCTCTGGTGATGAGGGAAAGTCGGGGAAATAGCATGGAACGGAGCCATCTAATGGAAATATTTCATCAGGCAGTGACCTTTCTGTTTGTCATTGTTTATCTTCGCTGCTTTCTTGGGCATACTGTTTTAATAAGCATTTGTAATTTTAATCTGCACAATCATTTTAATAGTTTCCAAAGAGACTCAGAGACTCATTTGAGCTGTTTCGCAATTGGAAAGTGGTGTTTATTTGGAGATGGCTCTAGTAGGATCATTAGCTTCCATCCCCCTGGTGTTCCCTGTATGATTTCAATGGGTCTTTTTTGGGAAGGATGCCAATGTTTTATGCTTCCAACCATGATATTAAGATTTCTGTGTTTCTATAAACTTTCATAACAGTACAGTTAATGTTTGCACACGTGTTTAAATAGGCCTGGTATTTTTACTTTGTAGGGGTCAATCCTTCAGGAGTTATGTCACCTATCTAGATACCTAGAGCATTAGTGTGCCTCTCCACACGGCTGCATGACATAGCAGTAAAGAGCACTGAGGGCACCAGCTGTGCATCTATCTGGCTAGGACACTTCCAATAAATCCCTTTTCTTCCCAGCCTCTGTTTTATCTGTAAAATGATCAACTTAAACCAAATCATCTCTCAGATCTGGAGCTCTGATTATATGATGCTTGTAAACTCATCGCCAAAGAATATAGTAAGGTTTTGGGGGTAGGTTGCTCATACAGAGATGTTTTAAGAATAATAATAATATTATTATCTTCCTCTAATGAGCATGTAGTCTGTACAGTCTCTAATATTAATCATTACTGATTTTGGATTAAGGGGCTTTATTAAACAAATGCCAAGGTAATTAAACCACAAGAGGTTTGGTTTCTGATAAATTAAAACCTCTCATTTGAGCATTAATTTATTATTAAAATTAAACAGTTTACTCCTACTTTCACAGAATAAATTTCATGTAAATATTTAACAAATATTAATTGGATGGGGAAAATCATTCATCTTTCCAGGGTCCCCATTTTTCTTGAGCCTGATCCTCCTTTGAGAAAGATCATCATTATTTCCACTGGACAGGTAAGGAAGCCAAGCAGCTTGGAGGCTGTGTAACCTGCTCAGTTACTCATCCACATGTGGCCAGGATGGGCTTCATACCCACAGGACTCATGCTCTCATGGTTATGAGATTTAGCAAAGAAAAATATAGGACATCCAGTTACATTTGAAATTCAGATTAGCAATAAATAATTTTTAGTATAAGTATGTCTCAAACATTGCATGGGAATACTTATGCTAAAAAATATTTGTCATTCATCTGAATTTCAAATTGAACTGGGCATCCTATGTCTTGACTGGGCAACCCGATCTATGACAGAATTCTCTGATGGAATCTGATCTCCAGGCTTTGGTAGATGCACTGGGGATGAACAGGAGGAGGCCCTATTTCTGGAAAGTTTGAAATCTGATTGATGAAACTGAAACAATAAATAGAGTGAATATGGAAGTATTCACAAGAGCATCTGAGTAGCCTTAGAAAATAAAGAATACTTGTGTACCTTAGGGCCTTCTTGCCTTTGGGGTCTAGAATTTGTACTGCCACAGACACCAGGGCGGTTTGTACAAAATAATCATGAGAAGCAGATTTATAGAATTTCAGTGTTGAGAAGTGAGTGGCCTCAAGAATCCATAGATTCAAATCCCTTATTTTATAGGTAAGGACACACTATACACAAAGTCAAAGCTAATTGGGACTGAAATACAAAGACCTGATTCCCTTCCCTAGAACCTTTCAGGGAATGGCAAGTGAAGGAATGTTCTAGGTGGCATGAGATTAATCAGATAGAACTATAATGGCATGGCTTCCTGGAAATGTTACTCTGATCAAACTGCTTTTGTAGGTAGTTAAGTAGGGAATTCTACTATCTTGACACAGATCCCTGGGCCACTTAAGGGCAGTTTTTCTTCATTTTGCAGATATTTTTATATTTTCCTGAACAGATACTACTGTCCACCCATGAATTTTCAGGAGCTAAATATCTAAATACCAGCAAAATAATATTTACCCAGATACTTTTGCCCTTCTTCCCTTATTTTACTAACATGCTAAGAATTATTTCATAGCCAATACTCCCTCTCAGTAATGTCTGCTTCAGAAAATAGGGGAAAAAGAAAACAAAAGTAAATCATTTGCAACCTTGAGAACAGACCACTTTGGAAAAGCATTAGGCAAGAGAAAGTGTTTAAAAATAGCTAAACAGGATTTATCCATAGATTTTACTAATTTATCATATCCTTGACCCTAGCTACCAAAGGTGGGTATACTAGCCCTACCTCTGGAAAAAGAAGTCATTTATGGTCGCTAGGGTACCACAGTGGAACTGAACTATGCTTGAGAATAATAGTTAGTTCTTAAGACATTTTTCAAAGGTACTCATGTGTCAGATCTAGTATTGATTTTATATTTCTCTATGCCAAGAATATTGTTACCCAAAAACATGTGTGTGTTTTAATGAATGTGTATGTGTTTATTACAAAGATGAAATGATGAAAGCAAAAAATGAAAATCATGAGTAGAAAAGTGTGAATTACAAATATCACTTGTCACTAGTGCAAATGTCTCTCCAGAGTATAATAAAACACCTTTGAAAAGAAAACTAATTTGGATTAGGGAAATATAAAACAAAACCACAAGATACTACCTCACACCCATTAGGATGGAATTATCAAAAGAATATGGGAAGTGTTGCCCAGGATGTGGAGAAATAAGAAACCTTGTACACTGCTATTGGGACTGTAAAATAGTGCAGCCACCATAGAAAACAGTATGGCAATTCTTCAAAAACTTAAAAATAGAATTACCAAACGATCCAACAATTCCACTCTGGTTTGCACCCAAAAGAACTGAAAGCAGGGACTGAAAGAGAAATTTCAATACGCATGTTCAAAGTAGCGTTGTTCACAATAGCCAAAAGTTGGAAGCAACCCAAGTATCCATCAAAAGATGAATGGATAAATAAAATGTAGTATATACATACAATAGATAGAATATCATTCAGCCTTGAAAAAAAAGGAATTTTTGACACATGCTACACTATGGGTGAACCTTGAAAGCATTATTCTGAGTGAAATAAGTCAGTCACAAAAAGACAAACATATGAAATACTTAGAATAGTCAATTTTATAGAGACAGAAATAGTAGGTGCAAGGGATGCAGGGCGAGGAGAATAGGGAGTTGTTTAATGGACATAGAGTTTTAGTTTTCTAAGATGAAAAGAGTTCTGGAGATTAGTTGTACAACAATGGGAATGAACTTAATGCTACTGAACTGTATATTAAAAGTGGTTAGGATAATGAATTTTATGTCATGTATATTTTATCATAATTAATACTAATCAAATAAGTAAATGGATAAATAAGTCTAATGTGGTCATTTACAAATTTACTGAACCAATATTTATTGAACATCTATCTATTATGTTCTAAACAATATTCTACACCAAGAATGTCCAGTACTAAGACTGATACTCTGAGGTTCAGTGGTGGGCATTTAGTCAATAATTGTGGAATGAAGTGAATGAATTAAATAACAAGTAAATACATAGGCTCACTGGAAATGATGCTGTGTTTATCATAGGCATAAAGAGAAAGGGAGGTTGAAGAAGTTCGGCAATTATTATGTATTTGCCTTCTATCAGAGTCCACTAAGTCACAAAATGCAAGGTAGCACCTGCCTCCCAGAAACTCCAAGTCTAGATGAGGAAGTAAAAATTGAAATCACAAGAAATTGTAATGTGAATTACAAGTTATGATCCTCAGAATTAACTCATAAAAATTATCTCTTATATAGAGGAATGGTTCATTATTATCAATCTCACCTTCTTATATTTGTTATCTTATCAGTGTATATGGACTAACATTTATCTTGAATATTGACTTTTCAACCTGCCCATGCTGTCCACTTTTGATTTGTTTATTTAAAAAATATATTTTATTAATTTCAGTGATGAAGAGAGAAAATCATCCATCAGTTGCCTCCTGCACACCCACTACTGCGATTTGAGCCCACAACCCAGGCATGTGCCCTGACCAGGAATCAAATCATGACCTTCTGGTTCATAGGTTGATTCTCAACCACTGAGCCACACTGGCCAGGCTGATTCTTTTTTAAAAATATATTTATTGATTTCAGAGAGGAAGGGAGAAAGACAGGGATATAGAAACATGATGAGAGAAGATCATTGATTGTCTGTCTCCTGCATTCCCCCTCCTAGGGATCAAACCTGCAACCCACGCATGTGCCCTTGGCCGGAATCAAACCTGGGACCCTTCAGTCCACAGGCTAATCCTCTATCCACTGAGCCAAGCTACCTAGGGCTGATTCATTTTTTATGAAGCTAAAATAAGCAAGAAAAGAATTATATGATTACAAAAACAGTCCTTGGTATTTGTTTATTAACAACAGAATTGTTTAAAAGTACTTTTTATTGAAAATCAGTTCCACCCTGGACAGTTTGGCTCGGTGGATAGAGCGTCGGCCTGCGGACTGAAGAGTCCCAGGTTCGATTCTGGTCAAGGGCATGTACCTTGGTTGTGGGCACATCCCTGGTAGGGGGTGTGCAGGAAGCAGCTGATCGATGTTTCTCTCTCATCGATGTTTCTAACTCTCTATCCCTCTCCCTTCCTCTCTGTAAAAAAATCAATAAAATATATTTTAAAAAAAAAAAGAAAAGAAAATCAGTTCCTAATTAAGGAGTCAGGAAACCTTTATCTTTGACTCTACCTAATTATTAACAAGTGGTAGACCTTGACTGGATATATCACATTTTCTCTGAGACTCATTTTATTTTTTTAACTATTTTTATTGCTGACAGTATTGCAGATGTCCCCATTTTCCCCACCTTTGCCCACCTGCACCCAGCTCCCAAACCCCCTCCCTCTGACCATCACCACACTGGGACACATTTTAGGATTCATCATGTTGTTAGACTTCTGGAGAAGGTTCTTTCCAGAAATGACTTTCTATTAGTTAATGAATTTGAAATTTTGGTTGCTTCTAAGCACTTTGTGCATAAGAGATTGGTATAGAGACAGAGACAGAGACAGAGATGATACATATATATTTTTTAAATCCCTAATCATTTTCTGGAATTTGGACTTAATATCTTCATTTCTAATCAGAAGTTAATCCAAAGGGATTGGCCCTGTCAGATTTATAGGTACAACAAGCTTTGGGATGTCAAGTACAAGATTTCTTCTGATTACCACTCTACTGAAATCTTTTAAAATGTACTTTTGCTTCTAAGCCTTGTACAGCCAACATTGCCAGAGGTTAAAAAAAAAAGGGGGGGTGGGGGGAGCGACTGAGGTGATTGGGACACAGGTGCACACAGAGACCCCGGCAGAGCTGAGATGGCTGACTATTGGCCCTGCAGAGGTTGACTTCCTGGGATGTGATGCATATGTTTGAATGGAGTCCCTCAACTTCCCATGTGGTTGGTTAATCTTTGGAACTAAGTAATATCGTTTTAATGTGCAATTGCCTTTTGTAAAATACAATCGGAGCAACCCATAACCCACTGGCCAAGTTCTAATTGTTTCTCCCCATCATGATTTCTGTCTTATTTACTTCTCTGCCTGCCTGGCATCAGTATAGAAAGGTTATTGAACGATAGCCAGACAAGGGTCAAGATATGGCAATTTTCACTGAGAAATTTTCTACGACTCCTTTCTTAAAACTGCATGGGTGATCTACAGTAATAGAAGTCTTCCCACTTGGATACATAAAAGCAATTGTTTAGTCTAGGCTGTGCAAAGGTTTCCAAAGGGTAATACAAATTGTGGGCTATTCAATGGCATGGATTTAAAAAAAAAAAGATCAACAGGAAGCTATTGTAGAATTACAATTATAATACAAACAGTATTTATTACAGGTTGTTGGAGTCTGAGTTGGGATGCAATCATAGCTATTTCATAGCAATAGTCTTTACTTCAATTCCATTTTATTTCCTGAAAGCTTTAAAAAATGTAACATAGTTCATATACTGTGTCACCCCATAATGAAGCCAAGTAAAATTGACTCCTCATTTTATGTTATTCTTCCTTGGGTCCTTGAAGGATTTTTTTTTAATTAATAGCTTACAGTCCACGCCTTTTCTTTTTACAGAACTTCCCACTCCTGATACCCTGTGGGAAAGATTAAGAAAAAGAATAAAGGGACTGTGGGAGAGAAGTCAGTCAAAAACAAGCCCTCTAAACTCAAGGGGCTTTATTCTTTTAAATATCTTTTTTTATTTTACATAAAGAATATTCACATAGAGAAATCAAGATTTATAATTTCCATTATTTGGCTAGAAGCACCACACAAGTACATACTTCCTGTGTGTTAGTCATTTTTCGTTGCCTAGCTGCAGAACACAAATATATTGCAAAACTATTTTATTTTCAACACAATTGTACCCATCTGTCAAAGAATCCACTCCCCTAACTTGTTTTTAATATGTTAAAAGCAATGAACGTCACCATATCAAATTCCAAATCCCTGATTGCTCCAACCTTGCTTAACTTTCTGTTTGATCCCTGATGTAGCTTAAATGTTGGGTTTCTCTGAGGCTGCATGAGAGAATTGCATAAAATAAACCTAAATACCTGGAAATGGGCAGTGGTGATATCCTGAAAGAACTCCCCTCCCCCCTCCTCCAGCACCCCCCGAAGCCAGTAGAACAAAGAAATAAACGTTCTTATATGCTGGGATGAATTAAATTCCCAATTGCAAATTTCAAGTATGTTAGCATTATTGTAGAACAAATTGCTCCAGTGTTGACTTCTGATGGTGTAATGAGTATTCTGAGATACTTGAATATGATCCCAGATTCCCCGGTGTTTACCTCCTCAGGGTTGGCTGAGGGTCATGGCTAACACAAAGGGCAGCAAAGGCGCTTCTGGAACAGGGTTCACAGAGCCACTCTGTCTTCCCTGTGCCACGTGGTGGGCACAGTTTCATGTACCCAGCTTCTTACAAGGTCCTGGGCCTGAAGACATGACTCAATAAATCCTAAAGTGCTGGACGAAGGAGGGGAATGTGACAACAAGCTCAGTTTTCTTGGACTTGTCCTGTCCACAGTGTAGGGGTATTGACAACTCTTTATTCTTCCCTGTACAAAGGGACCCAACTCACGAAGACGTTTTAGGGACCTGTGATGTTATACTCAAATACTCAAAGCTGACCTCTACCTAGATGACCTACCCCATAGCAATATCACCCAAGAAAATGAGTGCAGTGTCCCATGTGTTGGCTAAATGTACAATACTCTGGGGAACTTTGTACATATGGGTTCAAGACAAGAATTCTACAGCTACTCACAGATACATGTGAATGACCTCGGGGCTTCTTGTAATATTCCAGGCGTGAAGACAAAAGGGATCACCAGCAGCACAGTAATCATCTTTAAAAAGCCACAAAGTAGGTCCAGGATCTTCTTTTGCATGTTACATTGCACTCAACTACTTTACAAATGTCATTCTGACTAGAACAAAGGGGAGAGTAACCCTTTCTAAGAGTGAGCATAGCTTCGTGCCGGGCATGAAGGTGAATCAGTTCAGTAGAACAGTGGTGGCCAATTAATCAGTTGACTACATAGTCTATAATTCAGGGTCATGGACCCATCTTGATTTCAGGATCTTCTCCTTAGGGTCTTTGCTAATAGCCTCAAAGTTACTTCTTTCTTCCCCAGTGCCTTGTTTTTAAAGTGGAAATATTGTTAAAAACAAAAAATGAAAAACAATAAAAAAAAAACCCTTCTGCGAACATGCATCCATGGCACTAGAATTGGTGGGGAGAAAAGATGAAATGCAAATTCAGCCTATTACTTAAAAATAGTAAATAAGATGTCTGGCTTATAACAACTAGCTCTCTCAACTATCTAGGAATCATCCTAGGACACAATTTTAGAGTTCTCCATACCAGATATATTAACAACATATCCAATTTTGAAGTTTTTAGCCTAATATAAAAACAGTAGTGTATAAATAAATACTTTTAACATGAGTTCTGCAAAGAAGAAAAATAGAACAAAGAGAAAAAGTGAAGCCACTTCTTACCCTTCCGAGTTTTGAGGATCTACTTTCATGCATGATAATGCCTTATGTTTATGATTTGTCTTCTCTCCAAAAATCATTGTCTCTTCTGAATTATGGCAGGTAGCCCACTCTAATCAACCTGGTTAAATGTAAATGAAGCAATAGAAGACATAATTCAAAACCACAAATAATTTAAAAAGGCATTTATGCTTGATTCTGAAATATACATTGTATTTTTCCTTCCCAGTTGTGTTTATTAGACTGATGTTCAGTTTGAACTCCTCCATAGCACACAGCCACTGACTGTATAAAGAAGCTGCCAAGATATCTCCTATGGCCAGGATGGTGCCAAACCAAGATTAAGAACTTGCTGTAAATAAGCTACAAAATGGGTAATTAGGAGCAGATAGCATATCTCATTTGTTCTCACACTATCCCTTGAAACTAGGTAGAAATATAAGCAAGGATTTTGAATCACAAAGATCACCACAGAAAGTGTGGGAACAGACCTGAGTTAGAAAGAATGAAGAGTCAGTTGGATTTTAAATACACAAGGGCCATGGCCCTTCTGGACCCTGAGTATTACCTAATTTTAATTTTCACAGCAGCACAGAGTTCTTATCCCCATTTTAGAGAAGATTCCAAGAATTTGAGAGGTCAGTGACCATGCCAAGGATGTATATCCATATGGAGTGGCAGATCTGGAAATTATACCCAAGTTTTTACATGATCCCAAAGGCTTTCCTTTTTTTATAAGAACTAGGAAGCTCACCAAACATCTTAAATGTCAAATTTGGTTTTCTGTGATAAACAATAAAATTATAGAATTCATTAACAGCCCAAAAGGAAACCTGATATATTTATGATATAGTCCTAATCATCCCTATCAGATTCCCAATAGCCGAATAGTTCAGGGTGTTTTTATCCTGCTTTCCTTAAATTCTGTCTGCTTTACCTTCTTAATATCTCTCATGTTTGTGCTCTTTATATAAGTAGCTGGAATACAAGTCACTGGGCTATTGTATTAGCCTCCTAACTTTAGCTTTGCATCTTGGACTACCTATGCCTTGTGGCCAGATTAATTTTTACATGTTTAAGACCTTCCCATGCATCAGCCCCTGAATTTATATGTCATTTGGAAGCCCTATCCTTTTGGAGTTTATGATCTAGTGGGGCAAAGAGTCAAAATCATATAAACAAATATGTAATTATGTTAGCATTGAGATCTAAAGGATATAAATAGGATGTTGAGATAAAGAACAGTGAGAAACCTACTTAAATAAGGACGGCCAGGGAAGGCAACTCTGAAGTGGTGATATTTAAGCTCTGATGGAGCTGATCTTATAACAAGTCAAGAGTAAGTATTAAAGCCAACAACAGTGTGTGAAAAGCTCCAAGACAGAGATTATCTTGTCTGGCTGCATCTTGATGGACAAAGGGGAATGTATCATAACATGAGATAGAAAAAGTGAGCATGAGTTCAATCGTAAAAGGCCTTGTAGTTCATGTCAGAGTTTTGTGTTTTGTTCCATGTGAGATGGAAGTCATTGTCAGTTAGGGTTTCTGTATGATGAGACTTATGTTTTAGGTTCTGAAAGAAAGCTGGTGTGATTGAAGTATAAAGAGCAAGGGGAAATTCAAGCAAGATGAGGCCAGAGATGGTGATGGAACATTCTAGGCAGGGTACATTTTTCCTAGGAGCCACAGGCAGCCATAGACATATTTTAAATAGGAGATGACTTGACCAGATTTGTTATGGCAGAGGAAAAGGACTGAGGTAAATGAGAGAGAGGGTGTAAGGAGACCAGTTAGGAGACTGTTTTAAATGTTTATGCCAGAGATAACATAATGGCTTGGACTAGGGCAATGGAAAAGTGTGGACAAATTTAAGATGATTTAACAAGTTTTTTATTTACTTATTTTTTAAATATTTTTTTCTTTTGTAGTAAGAAAAAATAACATCTTCTCTCTAGCAAATTTTAAGTGTACAGTACAATATTAATAACTATATAGCCTATGTTGTACTTAATATATCTCCAGAACTTGTATATCCTGCATAACTGAAACTTTGTACCTTTTGGCAATACCTCTGCATTCTTCCCATACTCAGCCCCTAGTACCATTCTGCCCTTGATTTTATGATTTTGGCTATTTTAGTTTCCTCATATCAGTGGGATCATACAAGATTTGTCTTTCTGTGTCTGGGTGGTGAGGTAAAGGGCAGAATCAAGGATGATGCTCAGGTTTCTGTATAGAACTAGGAAGAGGGTAGTGCCATTTATGAAAATGTAGAATATTGGGAAACAATTTGAAGAGGAGGCGACCAAAAGACCAAAGCTGGAGTATTAAATTTGAGATAGCTCTTACATAACTCCTAGGCATCCACACAAAGGGTCATGTAGGCAACTGTATCTGTAAGAATGGAATTCAGAGAAGAATTCTGGGCTAGAGATATAAATTGTGGCATAAAAATCAAACATATAGAAATGAGCCATCCCACGGGAATGAATGAGGTCAACTAGGGAGAGAGTATAGAGAAAAAGAAGAAAACTAAGAGGGTGGACAAGAAGAACCCCATTATCTAAAGATTGGATATAGAAAGAAGATCAATCAAAGAAGAGTTGCCAGACAGATGAGGAGAAAATCAGGAAAGGGTGGTGTTACAGAAGCTAATAGAAAACATCGTTTCAGGGGGGAGCGATCAATAGCAGAGTGAAATGCTACTGAGGAACTGGAACTAAAACCAGAAGTGTGACTTATTAGAAATGACAACAGTGGGGTAGATAATTACCAGTGGAGAGGTGGCTGTGCAGAAGTCATTCTGGAAAGAATGGAGAGAAAAAAAGAGGAGACAGTGTGTACGGGCAAATCACTGCTTAACATTCTATTTAATCCTATTCTGTCACTTCTGTAGTGAGAAACTATAGATGGCTCCCTACTTACTGCCTGTACATAATATCCACATTCCCTAGCCTCATTTTGCACTTGCCTTCCATAAGAATACTACATTCTGGTTAAGCTGACTTAATCTTACTACTTTCTTTCCTCTCCACTTCTGCCCACAATAAATTCCTAACCCAGGAATTCCCGGCTCACTTCTGTGAGACCCAGCTCCTGCATGGAGTCTTTCATGATTGCCCTGATTGTTTTATCCCCTGAATTTTTATAGCACATTCTGTCTATAACCACTGTTGTGGCATTTATTTATGTTATCTTTCATGCCTTATCTTACCAAATGGTCAGATTACAATGCACATTACATTTATCATTTTCCCAACACAAAATATTACAATATTAGTACACAATATTAATTGTCTAAAAGGTGGTGGCATTTGCCACTCATCAACTCCTAATTTGGAGTCAATGTTATGGAAAACAGGAACTACCCATACACCTCCCAGATTCTGCCCAAGGAAAAATACTGCAAAAGTGACAAGATCCTGATCTGGTGACCATGTTCTGTTTTGTTTTGTTTTTAAATAAACTTTTTTTAAATCTTTAAAGTAGTTTTAAATTTATAAAAAAATTGCCAAGATAGTAGTAGAGTTTTCATATACACCATACCTAGTTTCCACTATTATTAACATCTTATATTAATATGAAACATTTGTTACAGTTAATAAGCCAATATTATTATGTATTATTATTTATTATTATTTATTATTATTATTATTACTAGAGGCCCGGTGCATAAAAATTTGTGCATTCGGGGTGGGGGGTGGTCCCTCAGCCCGACCTGTGCCCTCTCGCAGTCTGGGACCCCTCAAGGGATGACCACCTGCTGGCTTAGGCCTGCTCCCCGGGGGATTGGGCCTAAGCTAGCAATCAGACATCCCTCTGGCAGCCCAGCAGCCCTCGGGGCATGTCCACTTGCCAGAAGGGAGCAGACCTAAGCTGCAGTCGGACATCCTTAGCGCTGCTGAGGAGGCAGGAGAGGCTCCCACCACCACTGCTGTACTGGCAGCCATTAGCCTGGCTTGTGGCTGAGCAGAACTCCCCCATGTGGGAGCACACTGACCACCAGAGGGCAGCTCCTGCATTGAGCGTCTGCCCCCTGGTTGTCAGTGTGTGTCATAGTGACCAGTCATTCCTCATTCCCAGTCTTTCTGCTGTTAGGGTCAGTTTGCATATTACCCTTTTACTATATAGGAGAGAGGCCTGGTGCACGGGTGGGGGCCGGCTGGTTTTCCCTGAAAGGTGTCCCGGATCAGGGTGGGGGTCCTGCTTGGGTGCCTGGCGAGCCTGGGTGAGGGGCTGATGGCTGTTTGCAGCTGGTCACACCCCCTTTAGGGTGGGTGTCCCCACTGGGGTGCCTGGCCAGCCTGGATGAGGGGCTGAGGGTCATTTTCAGGCTGGCTGGAGACTGAAGCTCCCAGCCTCTCCTTTTTTCTTTTGTTTTTTTATTCTGAGATTTATTTACCTTCTATAATTGAAACTTTGTTGCTGTTACTGCTCTGAGGCCACAGCCTGCTGAAAGCAGGTATCTGGGGTTTGTTTAGCTTCTATAATTGAAACTTAGTTGCTTACAGAGCTCAGAGCTGGGCCACGGCAGGCGGGGAACCTTGGCTTCCCCCATCACTAGAGCAAGCAAGCCTCCTGCTCGCTTCAGCTGCATGGCTGCTGGCCACCATCTTGGTTGGCAGTTAATTTGCATACCGCCCTGATTAGCCAATGGGAAGCATAGTGGAGGTATGGTTAATTACCCTTTTTGTCTTTTATTAGATAGGATTATTACCTAATGTCCATACTTCATCCAGATTTCTTTAGGTTTTTGTTTGTTTTGTTTGTTTTATATTTTGTTTTGTTTGTGTGTTGTTTCCATGTTGTTGTTGTTTTTTACCCAATGTCTCTTTCCTCTTCCAAGATCCCACCCTGGATATCACATTACATTTAGTCATCAAGCCTCCTTAGTCTCCTCTTGACTGTGAAAGTTTCTCAGATTTTCTTGTTTTTGATGATATTGGCAGTTGTGAGGTATAGTTGTCAGGTATTTTGTAGAGTGACCCTATTAATTTGTCTAGTGTTTTTCTCATGATGAAACTGGGATTATGGGTTTTGGGGAAAAAGACTACATAGGCAAAATGCTACCATTATCATCACATCATATCAAGTGTACATACAATCTATAAAGTTTGTGACTGTTGATGTTGACCTTGATCACCTAGTGTTTGCCACATTTCTCCACTACAGATTTGTTCTTTTCCCCCTTTCTATACTGTGCTCTTTGGAAAGAAGTCAATGTGTAGCCCACACTTAAAGAGTAGAGAGTTATGCTCTACCTACTTGAGGGCAGTGTTATCTGCAAAATTATTTGGAATTCTTCTGCATGGGAGATTTGTCTCTCATTCTCCATTTATTAGTTATTAAACAATTTATATCATGGATATTTATTTTATACTCTGGATTATAACTCAATATGACTTTATTTTGTTGCTAAAATTGTTCCAACTTTGGCCACTGGGAGTTCTTTTAGTTGTCTCCTATGTCCTTTGAGAAATCTCCTTCTTTGCGTTTTATGTTTTGTTTTGTTGTTGTTGTATTTTGAATACTTCTTGTTCAAACACAAAATCTTCTATGTGTATTGTGTGTATTTCCAGCCCCAGTCCTATAATCAGCCATTTCCCTAAGGATTCCTGGTTCCATTTATGGGGGAATGGAATTAGAAAACAAGATCATGGTGCAAGGTATACTCATTGCTACTGTGTTGTCATCGCATCTAGGCCTCAGCTGACAGCAAAGAAATATGTGTATATCTTAACACATGCATATATTTTAATATATTTTAAATATATTTTTGTTGATAGTATTACAGATATCTTCAATTCCCCCACTTACCCCTCACCTCCCAGCTCCTAGCCCCCGCTCCAGGCCTTCACTTCCCTATTGCCCATGTCCATGGGCTATGCATATAAGTATATAAGTTCTTTGGTTTATCTCTAAATATTTCTATAGGTAACTATCTATAGCTCTACTAAGTTAAACATAAGTTCATGCTAATGTCTCCAGCTCTAATCTATTATCTTCTACCCTTGTTTATTTGCAAACTCCCACTCTATCAGTGAGACACCTGGCTCTCACCTTATGCCTTCCATTTACTTAAATGTCCAATTTCACATGTATAGTGGTTTCAGGATGTCAACCCATACTTATACTCTATTAGGAAACAACTATAGCAACTAGCGTACCATGCTTCTGTATAGGTCCTTTTGCCTTTAGTCTTGCAGATTCCACTCATTTGCATCATTTTTGTCACATTCTGAATTCCATCTGATATCCCTTTAACTCCTAAGTGATTTTTAAAATTTGCATAAATTAAAGTTCACTCTTTGTTTGCTGTAAATTTCTAAGGGTTTTGACCAATGCAGTGTCATGTATCCATCATTGCAACATCACGCATTATGGTTTGACCACCCCAAAATTTCCTCTGTGCTTCACCTAATCAACCTCCCACCACAATCCCTACAACTATTGATAGTTTACTATCTCCATATTTTTGGCTTTTCCAGAATGTTGTATACATAATATTATACATAATGTAGACTTTTCAGACTAGCTCCTTTCAATTCACAATATGCATTTAAGATTCATTCATGTATTTTCAAAGCAATTTGATAGCTCATTCTTTTTATTATTGAACAGTATGCCGGTACATAGATGTAGCTGTTGAAGGACATCTTAGTTGCTTCCAACTTTTGCCAATTATGAATAAAACTGCTACAAACCTTCATGTGGGCATAATTTTTGGATCAGTTGGGTAAATACCTAGGAGGATAGCTGGATCATAAGCTAAGACTGTGGTTAGCTTTGTAAAAAACTACCAAATTCTCTTAGAAAATGATTGTACCATTTTGTATTTCCACCAGCAATGAATGAGCATTTCTGTTGCTTCACATCTTCACCAACAATTAGAAATGTGTGTTCTTTGGATTTTAGTCATTCTAAAACATGTATAGTGGTATCTCATGTTCTTTAATTGGCATTTCCCAAATGATAATTATATTGGGTACTTACTTCCCATGTGTAGATATTTTTCAATGAGGTGTCTATTCAAATCTTCTGCTCTTTTGTAATTAAGTTGCCTATTTTATTGCTAAGTTGTAATAGTTCTTATATATTTGGATACAAGTCCTTTATCAGGTATATTTTACAAATATATTTTTCCAATCAGTGGCTTATCTTTTCATTCCCTTAATAGTATCTTTCTTAAAATAGAAGTTTTTAATTATAATCAAATCCAATTTTTTTTTCTTTCACGGGTGATTTTCATGTTTTATGTATTAAAAAATCCTCATCACCAAATCCAAAGTCATATAAATTTTCTCTTATGTTTTCTTCTAGAAGTGTTATAGTTTTGTTTTTTATATGAGTTGAGTTTTTGGAAGGTATAGGACTGGGTCTAGATTCATTTATGTGTAGATGGATATCCAGTTGTTCCAACACCATTTGTTGAAAAGAGAAGAGAGTCGTTCTGTATTAAATTCCCTTTGTACCTTAAAAATCTGTTGATATCTGTGTGGGTCTGTCTTAGCTTTCCATTTAGTTTCATTGATCTCTAATTCTTTTCTTCTACCACTACCATACTATCTTGATTATTGTAGCTTAATTATAAGCCTTAAAATTGGGTAATATGGATCCTCCAACTTTGTTTTTCCTATTTAATGCCATTTTGGCTCTTCTAGTTTTTTTGCATTTTGATATAAATTTTAGAAACAGTATATTGATAGTCCAAAATAACTTGCTGGGATTTTGATTGAGATTGCATTAAATCTATAGATCAAGTTGGGAGCATTTGCCATCTTAATATTGAGACTTTTAAACCATGGACTCAGACTGTCTCTGAACTTATTTAAAATTTCTTTCATCAGTGTGTTGTAGTTATCTGTATACATGTCCTGTTTTGTTAAACTATTGCATTTTTCTTGGTACTATTACAAATGTTTTTTATTTCAAATTTTAGTAGGTATATAGGAAAAAATGCTTTTTGTATATTGATCTTATATCTTACAATTTTGTTATATTTTCTTAGTTCCAGATTTTTTTTAGATTCCTTGTAATTTTCTACATAGACAATCATGTTGTCTATGAATAAGAATGGTTTTATTTCTTCCTTCTGATTTGTATACCTTTTATTTCTTTGTATTGTCTCTTTCTCCATTAGCTAGGACTTCCAGTATTATATTGAATTGAAATGATGTGAGAGAACATCCTTACTTTTTTCCTGATCTTAGGATGAAGGTGTCCAGTATTTCACTATTAAGAAGGATGTCAACTGCAGGGGTATTTTGCAGATGTACTTTATCGAGTTAAAAGTTTCTCAATATATATTTTCTTTTTCAAGAGAGTATTGTTTTTCAAAACATGAACCGGTGTTAGAATTTTGAAATGCTTTATACATAGAAACTGATATGATCATGTGATTTTTCTGTTTTAGCCTTTTATTATGGTATATTACATTGATTGATTTTTTAAATATTAAACCAGCCTTTAATAACTGAAATAAATCCATATGGTTATTGTGTATATTTTGACACATTGTTGGATTTCATCTGTTAATATTTTGATGAAGACTTTTGTATTTATTTTCATGACAGTTATTGATCTATAGTTATCTTTCTTATATTGTGTTTATCTGGCTTTGAGATTGGGATAATGCTGACCTCCTAGAATGAGGTAGGAAGTGTTTTCTCTGCTTTTATTTTCTGGAAAATAATGTGGAAAATTGGTATTATTTCTTTCATAAATGCTTGGTAGGATTCACCTATGAAGCCACTTGGACCTGATTTTTTAAAAAGATGATTAATAATGGGTTAAATTTCTTTAATAGATATAGAGCTATTTAGGGCATGTGTTTTTCATGTGAGTTTTAGTAACTTGTGTCTTTCAAGGAGTTGGTCCCGATAATCTAAGTAATCTTATTTGTAGCCATAGGGTTGTTTGAAATATTTCTTTATTATCCTTTTAATGTAAATGGAATCAGTAATGGTGATCCATCTTTTATTTCTGATATTGGCAATTTGTGTCCTCTGTCTTTTATTCTATTTTATTCCACCTGAAATAAATCCATTTGACTATGGTGTATATTTTTAATACATTGGTAAAATTAATATATATACTTAATAAAATAAATAATCTTATTTATTTTTTTCCAAAAGAAAACACAAAACAGCTTTTGGTGTTTTTTGTTGTTGGTGGTGGTGGGTTTTTGTTTGTTTTTTTGTTTGTTTATTTATTCATATTTTACATATTTTCTTTTTTATTAATAAATCTTTTTTTTTTAATATATTTTATTGATTTTTTACAGAGAGGAAGGGAGAGAGATAGAGAGTCAGAAACATCGATGAGAGAGAATCATCGATCAGCTGCCTCCCGCACATCTCCTACTGGGGATGTGCCCGCAACCCAGGTACATGCCCCTGACCGGAATCGAACCTGGGACCTCTCAGTCCGCAGGCCGACGCTCTATCCACTGAGCCAAACTGGTTTCGGCATTAATAAATCTTTATTGTTCAGATTGTTACAGATGTTCCTCTTTTTTCCCCCATTGCTCCCCTCCACCCAGTTCCCACCCCACCCCATGCCCTTACTCACCACCTACCACTGTCCTCGTCCATAGATGCAAGATTTTTCTCCAATCTCTTCCCACACTCCCTACACCCCCTTCCCCCTGAGAATTGTCAGTCCACTCCCTTTCTATGCCCCTGACTATTATATTCACCAGTTTATTCTGTTCATCAGATTTTTTATTCACTTGATTTTTAGACTCACTTGTTGAAAGATATGTATTTGTTGTCACTTTGTTGTGCATAATTGTTATCATAACCTTTTTCTTCTTCCTCTTCTTAAAGACTACCCTTCTTAAAGAATACTGGTTTGGTGGTGATGAATTCCTTTAGCTTTTTCTTGTCTGTGAAGCTCTTTATCTCATCTTCAATTCTAAATGATAGCTTTTCTGGGTAGAGTAATCTTGGTTGTAGGTTCTTGCTATTCATCACTTTGAATATTTCTTGCCACTCCCTTCTGGCCTGCATGGTTTCTGTTGAGAAATCAGCTGACAGTCGTATGGGTACTACCTTGTAGGTAACTAACTGTTTTTCTCTTGCTGTTTTTAAGATGCTCTCTTTGTCTTTTGCTCTTGACATTTTAATTATGATGTGTCTTGGTGTGGTCCTCTTTGGATTCCTTTTGTTTGGGATTCTCTGCACTTCCTGGACTTGTAAGTCTATTTCTTTCACCAGGTAGGGGAAGTTTTCTGTCATTATTTCTTCAAATAGGTTTTCAATATCTTGCCCTCTCTCTTCTTCTGGCACCCTCATAATTCAGATGTTGGTACACTTGAAGTTGTCCCAGAGGCTCCTTACACTATCTTCATATTTTTGGATTTTTTTTTTCTTTTTGCTTTTCCAGTTGGGTGTTTTTTGCTTCTTCATATTTCAAATCTTTGCCTTGATTTTTGGGATCCTCTAGTCTGCTGTTGGATCTCTATATAATATTCTTTATTTCAGTCAGTGTATGCTTAATTTCTGATTGGTCCTTTTTCATGTTCTTGAGGGTCTCAATAAATTTCTTGGAGGTTTCTAGAAGATTCTTGAGTAACCTTATAACCGTAGTTTTGAACTCTATATCCAGTATTTTGCTTTCACCCATTTCTTTCATTTGTGACTTGTTTCTTTGTCTCACATTTTGGCTGCTTCCCTGTGTTGATAGAGTGGCCTTGTGTGGTAGGTGTCCTATAGGGCCCAGTGGCTCAGCCTCCTTAATCACCTGAGGTGGACACACTTGGTGCACCCCTTTGTGGGCTGGGTGCACAATCCTGTTGTAGTTAAGCCTTGATTGTTATTGGTATCACTGGGAGGAATTGACCTCTAGGCCAATTGGCTGTGAGGATCAGCTGTATCTACAATGGAAGAACTGCTGTGCTGGAGACACTCTTATGGGGCAGGACTTGCTTCAGTGGGGCTTTGGTGCTCACTGAGTCTGCCCCTTGAGTGTGTGTCACTTATGGATGTGAAGAGTTGTAATCTGGTATGGTCTCACACTGACCATTAGGTACACTGGCTCTTGGATTTCCAAGGAGGTGCTAAGTCAGCCACTGCTTGAGGCCAACCAGCAGGAGCTACAGAGAGATCTGAAGATTCCTCCTCTTTGTTTGGGGTTTGGAAGTGCCCAATGAGGCCCAGCTGTGAAGCAAGGCAGGTTGCTGCTGCTGAGCCGTAGGCCTTCTTTTGGAAGCTTTGGAGCTCTCTGACCCAGCTGCAGTTTGTTAGGCTTTATGCTATGAAATGATGGGCCATTCATATGCAAAAGCTGCTGCGCACAGCTTGGGTGGGGTTGTAAATTGGGTGGGGCAAGGTCTCTGGGAATCACCGGTGTGGAGCAAGCTGCAATGGCTGCCAGTCGGCCCTGCATCGGAGAGGTCCCTGCGTCTCTGCAATCTGCACCCCCGAGCAGGAACAATGATTGCTGTGAACACCTCTATAGGAAAGCTGCCCTCATGTTCTGGCCCGATGCAAGACAGTCCAGTTTCTTCCCATATGAGTCTGGGTTCCCAGAATCTCGCCCAGAACTGGAGTTCAGATCAATCGGGAACTTGTATCTCCCTCCCGATTGAAAAAAACAACAAGAGCACACCCAGTTGCCAGACCGTTTTGCACGTGCCTCCGTACCTCTGCACCTCCTACCAGTCTCAATGCGCCTTTTTCTTTCTTTCTAGTTGTGGAACTTCCACTCAGCCAGCTTTCCCGTGGTTTTGGATGATCGATGTTTTGTCTTTTAGTTGTAGTTTTGATATGGCTGTGAGAGGCAGCAAGTACATGTTTTTACTTATGCTGCCATCTTGGTTCCTCTTCCAGCTTTTGGTTTTATTAATTTTCTTTATTGTTTTTCTATTTTCAATCTTTGATTTCTAGCCTAAATGTTTTAGTATTTCTTTTCTTCTGCTTGCTTTTATCTTGAATTGTTCGTCTTCCTTTAGTTTCATAAAGTGAAGTCAGTTATTATTTCAGATATTTCTTCTTTATTAATATATTCATTTAGTACTATAAATCTCCCTTTAAGGAATGCTTTTGCTGCATACCACAAAATTTTTTAATTTGTAAATTTATTTAAGTGAGATTACTTTAAGTATCTTAAGGCTGCTTATTCAACCCATGGCTTATTTAGAAGTGTGTTGTTTAATTTCCAAAAATTGGGGGATTTTATAGCTATCTTTTGGATATTGATTTAGTTTAATTCTATTGTAGTCTGAAAACATATTTTCTATGACTTTTATTCATCTAAATTTAAGATGTATGTTATGGCCCAGAATGTGGTCTATTTTGGTGAATGTTCCATATAAGTTTGGGAAGTGTATTCTGCTGTTTCTGGATGAAGTATTCTATAAATGTCAATTAGATCAAGTTGATGATAGTACTGTTCCAATCATCTATATATCTCTACTGATTTTCTGCTTGCTTGATCTATCACCTATTGACAGAAGGATATGAATCAATGACCATGTTTTGATATTTGAAACAAAATCACCCCTCTCCCAACACTGCAGATCCAATTTCTCCTTGGATCCAGTCAGTTGTCTTTCCGTGACTTATAAAAATTAATATCCTTGACAGGTGATGGTAGTCAATTCCTTGGCATAAGGGTTATGAAAAAAAATAGTTGAACATCCACTTGTGGAAGATACCGTGAAAGGGAATCATGAATCAGTTCAAAACTGAATTATGATTCCTAAGATCCCTCTCACTCTGGGATTCTGGATTCTCTTAGTGATATTTTTACTTGACTTTTCTACTTCTTTGTTCTCATTCTTGTTCCTGCTTCACAGTTTTTCTATTTTTTCTTCAGTAATAGAAGTTATCTGTTAAATGAAATCTAATATGAGACCTCTGACCAATATACAAGAGTACATTTATTGGGAGACCTAGTGTGTCAAATATTTTTCTATATGAGTGCCTGTCTGAAAACATTCAGAACAAGGGGAAAGCAAGCCATACCCTCCAGTGAGCCAGACAAAGTGGATAGTCTGTAAAAGTTGGAGAAAGGGAATGAGTCTTTATTAATACTTCTAGCCAAAACTGCTGCCTTGAGAGAGAGAGAGAGAGAGAGAGAGAGAGAGAGAGAGACTCCCTAAGACACCTGAACTTTTTATGTCAAAGATTCTGCTAAGTGGGGAGAAATAGTGCAGAGATGACTTGATCTACTGCTATTTGCACTTGTGTCCCCATAAAAATGAGAAGCCTGGGGAAACATTGACAGATGACTCCTTTATAATGTCCGCAAGTCAGTCATACAAATTAACAAATGCCTAATGGTAAAGACATTTCCTAAGCCTTTCCTCATTGAGTTTTCTTGGGATTCTCTGACTTTAGGAAATTTTAACTATGTCTTATGTCCACGAGGAAGAAGGGTTTGGTTAGGGTTAGCATAAAAATTTGTCACAAAGCCTGACATATGACCTGACAAAGGGAAATAAAATCTGCGATCAGAGTTGTCTTGGAAACTGAGGAAAGTACAGGTGCTATTTATTACTCACCTCTCTCTCCCACAAGGACTTCCTTTTGAGAAAGAGCCTTGTAACTATTCATTAGTTCTCAGAGCTTCATGTTAGATGGATGAATAACTAGAATTTTCATTCTGTTCTTGTAGACAAGAATGAGAAAGAGCAAGGTTTTAATTATTTGCTCAAGGATAGGACTGGTCTTCTAATTCCAGTTCCTGTTCACTGCCTAAGCAGTTTCATAGCCTGTAATATTTAAATTACTGCTTAAATGTTTTATTTAATGATGAGTGACTTTTGCCATCATAGATGGGAAATAGCTTTGGCCATTTTCTTGGTTGAATAACCAGAGTCTCTGAGAGGGTAGCCTTATTCTTCGAGGGCCTCAAATGAGAAATCTATTTTAAACATGTGTCCAAGTGCAAATTAGTTTTCTTAAAAGGAGAAAGAAAAAAAAACAGTCCTAGTTTCGAGTCCATTAGCCTTCAGCTATGGCTCCAAAGAAAATGGGAGTTGTTTTGCAAATAGCACCATATTATGGTGATATTATTTGTGGAAACTCTCTAAAACTTTAAAACAAGATATAATAATAAAACAAAACAAAATTATACACACACACACACACACACACACACAGTTGTGGCTAAAAGTCTGCCATGCGTTTCTGAGCGATATCTTCCAAGATAAATACTGTCTTGGGAAACTCTGTCAAAGAGGGATTCTAAAAGCAGAAGATGAAATTGGATACATCTAACCATTTGGTTCAGTGATGTGCAGTTCATTAATGCAATAGAGTGAGTCAAGATGTGTGTCTATGTACCTCAGTTTCCCCATCTGTAAATTTGTTTATTCTGATTTGGACAGCTCCTCCCATAGAAGCGGGCATTTCCTTTGACAAACCATTTTGAATACACAATGAAGAATCTGCTCTCCCCTCCACTTCTGCTAATACTGGGCATTTTCATGTAAACTCACACTTTGAACAATTATAAAGACTGTTTATTAAAATACATTTCATTTTCAAAATTGAGCTATCAGGTGTTAAAGTGTGTGTATATTTTGAGGGACACCCTGTATATAGTACAGCCTTCTTATATCCTGAGGTGTCAGTGCTGTGTCCCAGCTTCTTTGTGCTTTCCAGGACCTGACTGACAATGAAATCTTTCCACTTGCCACCCAGAGTCTTGCACAGATGTTCCCTGTATCAACAGAGCAGCAGCTGCTGCCTGGTCAGTGTGAGTCAAAGGAATTTGCTGGTGTCTTTTCATCTTGGCAAATACTGTTGGGATAAGCAAATACCATTCCAAAAATCCCAGAAGAATCTATGAATGTGGTCGTTTCCTTGTCACTTTCTGTTCAGGAACTTGTCTTCATTTTGATGTTTTTATCACCTGATCTAAAAGGGATCCAGAAATTGTGAGAAAAAGCAAAAATAGCCTTCAGAGTTGACTGTAATGTGCTAAGCCAGGCTGGGAGCCTGAATGGTCCAGATCTGTACTGGATGTTTCAGAATTGAGTTTAACGTTAACACAAAGCAGAAGGACACGCTTGTAGGTCTGCCTGCAAGCAGAGTGCGGTGCATATGAATCTTGAGATCAAGCTCTATTTTGCTGAAATGAGGTTAGAAAACAATCTAAAGAAAAGTTTTATTTTCCTAAAATAAAAATTGAGTTTGGGCGTCAAACTATTGTCCATGCTGTTTAAATAAGATTTGAGCACTTTCAAGTGATGGCAACTTTCAGGTTTCTCTTTGTAATTCCTTCTTGCAATTTCACTGTGCCTCCTCACCTAAGGTTACGAAAGCTACATCTAGTGTGATTTCTTTCATTGCCTACATATTTGATGTACAATTTTGATAACTAAGTCCATTATTAGTCTTGAAGAAGATAGTCTAAAAACACTAAGCAGTACCTTAATATTTTATTTGCAGGAGATACATACATATTATATATATAAACATGTATGTATATGTATAAACAAAAGTGGAAGATATAATATGTAGTAATATGTATATAAATATAATAATATATAGTATATATAATTATATAGAAGTATATATTATATATAAATAATTTTATATTTAAATTTATATATTTTTATAGGTAAAGAGAGGAAGAAAAAGCACTGCATTAGGTGCAAAGTAGACTATGCTAATCCTGTCATAAAGATAATTTTAAATGTCATTTCAATTCTCCCTCATCAGTCTGTAAAATAATGATGATACTGTATAACCTATGTGCATCATCAGCTCAAATGAGAAAATGTTTCAAGGAAAAATGTAAATGTGAAGCTTGGGTGGAACCTCCCCCCTTGATGTCCACCTGTGTGAAGAAATACACATGTTCCAGGGCAGGCACCTCTCTCTGTAAACCTTCACAGGATTTGAAGCAAATACAATATAAAGAAATTTCAGATTCACGTTTCTAAACGGGAGGGTGGCTTGTTGAAAAAAAAAGTGCCATTATAGAATGACTTTCACCATCAAGTTCTAGTGAAATTTGAAATGTTTCCATTTTCAGGAGCATATCTATTGTAGAAAGCAGAATGTATGTTTTAAAGCAGTAGTTCTTGTCCTTTGTTTTTCACAGAATCGCTTGGCCCCATCCCAGAAATTCTCAGTCACTGCATCTCAACTAAGACTCAGGTATGATGCAGTTTTAAGCTCCTTCGGGATTCTAATGGGCAGCCAGATTTCATAGCAGAATTATCTCTGAGTGGAAGATACAATATTTAACGCACATCCAGGGAAAAGTGACAACATTGAAATGACTACACTCAAGTCAATATTGTGAGCATCAAATTTTAACCAGCAGGAGACTATCACAGCACATACTACATAGGATGATCTCTCTCACTCTTTCTCTCTCTCTCTCCTCCTCCTCCTCCTCCTCCTCCTCCTCCTCCTCCTCCTCCTCCTCCTCCTCCTCCTCCTCTTCCTCTTCATCTCTCTCCTTTTCCCTCTCCCCCCTCCCTAACTCTTCATTCTTTCTCTACTTTTCCTTACCCTCCAGGTATGCAAGTCCGTCAGATAGCTGGAGATTATGATTTCCTGCTACATTGTGCATATCAGTTCATATTAAATCCTTTAGAGAAAATTTTATTTCTTTTTCCTATGGAACTGCCCTTTTAAACAAGTGCATTTTAGATAAAAGCTTTTCTATTTGATCTGTTGACTACCTCTTCATTGCAATAAAAATAGTATGGCTCTGAATAAGTTTGAATGCCCTCGAGTTAGGGAGTGGAACCATTTTGTACACCTAATGTTCATGCTGATTCCTTTCCCCTTTGTGTATTGCAAGCTTTAAAATTAGCAACAGTGACTTGAATGTTGCGATGAAATTATTTTATGTATCACACTTCTTAAGAGGATGACATGTGAAACTTTAAAAATTGCTAAAGATTAGGAATATTGTTTTTCAGAAGACACTTCTTGAGAAATTAAAGCTTGGCTTAAGTTTATGAATTAGATTAAGACAGAAGTCTTTAATTAAAGCAGTTTAGAGCCGCACATAACAGAAGGCTAGCTTTGGCAAGAGTTGTGTTTTCTCCCACCTTCTGGAAGGCTCCCATGGTGTTGTGGGATTTTGCTGGTCTCTTTTCTTCAGAGTAGGAGGGGGAGTGTTTGTTTTGGACTTCCTGTGGCCTGGGTCATCCTCCCAGGCTAGTGGGGGAGACAGAAAAGAGACATCAAAAAGGCCAGGTTCCTATTCCTGCCTCTATCAATCAAGTAAATTGAAAAGGCCATTTTATTTGTCTATCAAGTTTTGTCAACCATCTAGGAAATGGTGATTACAGCAATGAGCTTGAGAGGGAGTCTGAGAGGGGATGCCACAATGTTTAGCAGCTTAGCCCCATGTTTAAGGAGTCCCTCTCTTCCCCAGTCCATGTCTGTTGACTGCCCTCACATTGTCTCAGTAGAGATTGCCCAGGTGTGGGGGGTAAAGGGGACAAATCACCAGAATAACCTTCCTGTCTGCTATAGACTGAATGTCTGTGCACCCCCCCCTCCTCAAAATGTTGAAGCCCTAATCTCCAAGATGCTGGCTTTTGCAGGTGGGGCCTTGGGGAGGTAATTAGGATTAGCTGAGGTCAGGAAGGCGGTGCCCCCATGATGGGATTATCAACTTGACAGGAAGAGGAAGAACCAAAGTTTGTGCTCTCTCTACTATGTGAGGACACAGCAAGAAGGGAACCTTGAGAAGAAGAGGGATCTCACCAGACACCCAATCTGCAGGTGCTTTGCTCTTGGACTTCCAGCCCCCACAACTGTGAGAAGTAAATTTCTATTGTTTATTAGCCACCAGCCCATTTGTAGTAGCCTGAGCTGACTAAAACAGTCTTTATCCTTGACTCCTCGTTGTTCTTCTGTATTAGTAGAGTTCATAATCATAAACAAGAAAATCCAGTAGGGCTATTGTTCCCCCTTATTTTTTGTAATAACTTTAAACTTGTAGAAAAATCACAAGACTGGTACAAATAATATCATATGACTCCCAGATTTTCTATTTCTTAACATCTTGTCATATTTGCTTTATCACTCTTTCTATACATATACTTTTCTGAATCATTTGAGAATAAGTTACAAACCCAAATCCCTTTATTCCTAAGTTGTTCGGTGTATATTTACTAACAACACGAATATTTTGTTATATAGCCATAGTACAATTATCAAAATCAGGAAATTAATGTGAAACAGTACTATGAAACATTCTGCCTCATTCATAATTCTCCAGTTGTCTGAATAATGCCTCATATATAAAAAAGTGTTTTATCTATTATATGTGGCTAAAATATTTCTGTATTGGTATATATATATATATAAATATTTATGTCTAACAATATTGATATTTTTAAGCCACACACACAGCTTTTAAAAATTGGATAATTGAAGTGACAAGGGAAATTATTAAATAATAAGACAGTTTGATAATCTCCAAAAAGGACAGACAGCTATACTCTGAAGCTATAAAACTAGGGAAAAGAGCCCAAATGAGTGACAGAAAAAAACAATGCTTCACTGCTTGGCACCTATGCACTTGGGACTGAATTCTAGAATGCTGCTATGGCTACCCCGGAAGATGTTTGGAAGAGTGAATTGCTCATACATGGCCATCTGCTTTTATTGTTCACTTCTGAATTCAAGGCCTTGTAGCTATGCCTGATTGGTAAAAACTAAGACACAGGTCATTACCTCAGCTTTAAGAAGAGATGAGAATGCAAGTTTTCTGGCTTTTTCCTGTGATCTTATAATGTGGGAAATTATCAACAACATGTAGGAAGGGTGTTCAAAGATGCTGGGCTGTGACAAGGATAATAGTAGCAACACCAACTGCAAACAATAACACCTAACATAACTGGTCATGCCTTACACACTAGACATTCTTTGAAATATTTTGCTTTTTAAATGCAATGAATCCTCATAGCAACCCAATGAGGTGGGCAATATTATTGTCCCTAGTTTATCAATAAGGTAACTGAGGCACAGAGATATTTAGTATGTTGCCCCAAATTACTAAAAAGTAAGAAGCAGAAACCAAATTCATATAGGTTCTTAAGCCTCATAACTTCCTTTTGAAAACATGTACTACAAAATAGTTTGGCAGTTTTTCATAAATTCAGCAATTACATTCTTGGGCATCTATCCCAGAAGATGAAAACTTAACTTCCCACAACAAATGTTCATAGCAGGTTTTTGGTACCAGACTTGCCCTCCCACCATAAACAGCAAATGATGATAGAACAATTAGACATCCATATGCAAAAACTGATCTTTGATCCTCATGCCAAATTTTAAAAATGTATTCAAAATGATCACAGACCAAAATATGAAACTTAAAGCAATAAAACTCCTGGAAAAAAGGCATCAGAGAAAATCTTTATGGCTTTGTGCAGGCAAAGATTTCTTAGATATGACTCTAAAACCATAATCCAAAAGTTGATAAATTGGACTTCACTAAAATAAAGCATAACAACATTTAAAAAGTCTTATTTTTGAAAATTATCATTATGAGAAGGAAGAGACAAGCAACAGGATGGGAAAAAATATTTGCAGATTGTATCTTTGATAAAAGAATTATATCCTGATTATATAAAGAACTCTCAAGCCCTAACTGGTTTGGCTCAGTGGATAGAGCATCGGCCTGCGGACTGAAGGGTCCCAGGTTCGATTCCCGTCAAGGGCATGTACCTTGGTTGGGTGCACATCCCCAGTGGGGAGTGTGCAGAGGCAGCTGATCGATGTTTCTAACTCTCTATCCCTCTCCCTTCCTCTCTGTAAAAAATCAATAAAATATATTTTTTTAAAAAGAACTCTCAAAATGCAACAATAAGAAAACAAATTACCCAGTTTTTAAAAATAGACAAAAGATTTTAACAGGCACATCCCCAAAGAAATTATTCCCAACATCATAAGTCATTAGAAAATGCCAATTAAAACTAGAATGAACTACCCCTGCCACTTGTTAGAATGGCTACAATTAAACAACCATTTCAAGTGTTGGTGAGAATGTGAAGGACCTGGGATGCTCTTACACCACTGGTGGAAATGCAAAATGATACAGTAAATTAGAAAACAGTTTGGTAGTTTCTTAACAAGTTAAATATGCAGCTGCCATCTCGTGCAACCATCTACTCCCAAGTGCTAATGCAAGAGAAAAAAAAATTATATTTCCTTACAAAAATGTGTACTTGAATGTTCATAGCAGCGTCATCTGTAATAGCCAAAACTGGAAATAACTTGAATGTCTTTCAACGGGTGAATGTTTAAAGCAACTGTACTACATCCGTACCATGGACTCTACTATTCAGCAACAAAAAGAAATAGATTAGCTATTTATACAACAACTTGAATGAATATCAAGAGAATTATGCTGAACAACAACAAAAAGCCAGTTCCAAAGGTTATATGCTACATGATTCCATTAATATAAATTCTTGACAAAATTATAGAATTGGAGAACAGATTGGTGATTGCCACTCAGGGACAGGATGAGGCACAAGAAAGGTGTAAGATTATAAAGACCAACATGATAAATTCTTGTTGGATGGAACTGTTCTGTTTCTTGATTATAGTGATGAATACACAACCTTACATGTGTGATAATATTGCATAAAACTAAACATGCACACATAAATGAATGATAAAAACTGGGGAAATCTGAGTAAGATCCATGGATTGTATTGATGTCAATATCATAGCTGTGATATCATACTTAAGTTTTGCAAATGTTACCATTGGAGGAGGATGGTTAAAGGGGAAAAGATCTCTGTATTAATTCTTATAACTGGATATGAATCTATAATTATTTCAAAATGAAAATTTTCATTTAAAAAGCATATATATATATATATATATATATATATATATATATATATATATATATATATACAACAGCATGAAATGAAATACCTTTATTCAGGTCTTCAGTTTTCAGAAACTGACATTGGAAGCAAAATAGGAGACATACAGGTTATTTTTGTGTATTCTTTATTTAGAACATAGGATTAACATTTTAATTTTACTTGGATGCAGGACAATTTGTACATATATAATTCAACCATCAATCCTCATTTTCACTTTGGCTTTTACATCTTTATCAGTCTTAGATTCTTGGTTGCAATAAGAACAAGCGTAATTATCAGGCAAAACAGGATATTTAGTGAAAGGATCTGGTGAGCTCATAGAATCCTCTGGGAGGTGACAAAACCAGTTTTGGGAATTCTGAGCAGAAACAAAAGCAGTTCTGGAGATTGAGGAAACAGAACCTCATAAATACAGTGGTCTCCTGGTAGCTGGGTGGCAGGTAGGTGGGTGGCATGGTGGCTGGGAAGAATGCACTCCATGCATTTTAAGTAAAAACATCACTTACTCATGGTCAAAGTCTAGCAAAACATTCTTCCCATTGAAGGACCTCCATCACGTGCCCTCCTCCTGGCCACATAGAGACAGTGAGACCAAGGACCTGGCCCTCTTGGTCTTCTTAATGAGGTGGGTGCCAGACTTTACCACTGGGTATGAGGAGGGGTCGGTGGCTTCCCTAGAAACAATAGGAGGCAGTTGGAAAGGGGAAATGAATGCTGGCTGACCACGTGATGAAGAATGCCTGCTAACAAGGGTGTTAAAGGGGAGAACAAGATTTACACATACAGGCTAGGGCAAAAGTGTGTTTACAGTTATTCATATGGAAAATAATACAATAATTAACAAATAATACTCCAAGAATAAACTGTTTCAAATCATAGTTTATCACTGTAAACCTACTTTTGCTACTCCCTTATATAAAAGGAGTGTGGTATTTAAAGAATGCTAAAAGGCATCTTTTCTCTGCCCCAAATTCCTTCTTTGTGTAGTGTGATGTGACTACAAACACGATATTGTGCCAAACCTACAAATAGCTCCTTCTGAATGACCATTTACTCTAGAAATGAATATACAAGTACCAGTCAGCTAAAAGGCCACAGGTAAGAAATTGATTTGATTCAAACATAATCCAAATAAACCTCAGGGTCCACATAGCCTATTCTTGGCACAATAACTCATTCAAAGGAGCACCGTCCAGGAACTAAAAAGAATTACTGGAAAAATGATTCCAATTTTATTTGCATTTCCCTCAGAAAGATTAAGTGAATTGTGTTCAATTCATAACCCACAATATTTCCCCAAGCTCCTTTCCTCGTTTCTCTCCTCTCTACTTTTCCAGTACACAGCAAACCTGAGCACTCTTTCTCTAACTTTCAACTCTCAAATCCAAATCCATTTTCATCTCTCATCTCTCTGTCAACTGATTTCCCTCCTTTATATATAAACTAGAGGCCCAGTGCACAGATTCATGCATTGGTGGGGTCCCTCGGCCTGGCCTGTGAGGATCAGGCTGAAACTGGCTCTCCAACATCCCCTGGAATTGGGCTCCCTCCTCTCTGGTTCCGGGTGTGTCACCTGAGAACCCCAGCTGCCAAGTCACCACAGATCGGCAGCTCCTGCATTGAGCATCTGCCCCCTGGTGGTCATTGAGCATTATAGCTACCAGTCGGACAGTTGAACGGTCAGATGGTCACTTAGGCTTTTATATAGAGAGATATTAAACCATCTAAATGCAAATCAGTTACCACCACTGCTCACCTCATCACACCCGAATCCAGTAGGTGATTTGAGGGCCAAGGGCACTTGGGGAACAAGGAGAATGAAGAACCCTATTCACTCATAATAATTTTGGGTCCTCTTACATGAGGATTTAATCATATCTAAGTGGCAGAAGGTGGATCCCAGGTGAGGTATGTTAACAACAGAGTCCTCCTGTCAGGCAGGCAAGAGTAAGTCCACATCATCAACACAGTGAGGGTCAAACTCAGCCAAGTAGACAAAAGTCTTGTCAGACCTTTGCCCCCCAATAGGAAACTTCATCTTTGGGTCATAATTGTAGATCCTCCTGCCTCTTTCTGGTTCCTGAATTGTTACCACTTAGTGCAACTGGATTCCAGTCACAGTGAGAATCTGTGCACAACGCACAGGCTTTATATATTTTCACAGTGCTCACTTCGAGGGTCTCCAGGCCCCCTCTGCACGTCAAGATGTCCATTTGGCATCTCTTCTCCCAGTCACTTCCTCCACCTTGTGATTCAAAGGTGCTCTTGGCTTTCCCATCTGCAAGTGTGATCAGGTGTAAAAGAGGATGGGATACCAAAGTGACACTGCTGTCACCTAGGATGGACTTCCTGCAGCTGACATGTGTACACACAACAGCAAGGTACAGTCTGCTCATCTAAATCCATTGGCACCAGGGTGAGAGCCAAGAACAGGGACTCTGATAATTGGAAATATAGTGCCCTGTCATCAAAGACTAGCAGAGAATAAAAAGGTTTAATCCTTTCAATATCCCTGGCACATCATCCTACACAGATTGCGACTTTCAAAGGTTTAGCTACCAGACTTGGATACAGCCTGTTTCTGACACACACAAAGAAAGAAAGCTTCCCATTCATTGTGCTACAGAGGCTTTAAAAGAGAGGAAAAGAATCAAGGTAGTTAACTTTAACTCATTTATTGCCATGACAACAGTTCTCAAAATTTGTTTCATGGAATACTAGAATCCTTGGAGGTATTAACAGGCACTAATGTTCAGCATTAATTCCAACTTAGTATTTACCAAGTTCCTTTCCTATTATGTAGCAGGCATGATTCTAAGCTCAGGAGATCCATCAATGAACAAAAGAGATAAAAATAAGGAAAGATGATAAGGAAATCTCAGTTTGGGGAAACTGGATCTAAGAATAATTCCAGTAAGGGTATTTGGAGGATAAAAAAAAAAACAACTAAATTCATTAGACTTTTTTGGTGGATGGTATCTAATGTCTTCTCACTTAGTTAATCTTTCCAGAGAACTTAAAATTTATAAATGCAAGACACAAATATGTGAGCCAGGACTTCCACCGCCTAGGGAAGAGGAAAGAAGGAAGTTGGTATTTCAGTAACAAGCTATTGTTGACAAATTAATTATATTTTATTTAATCTTAACACTAACCCTATTTGTGGTATCAATCACATTTTATATACAAAATTGCATTGGTTTTCCAAACTAGAAAACAATAGAATGGTAATGTTTTATTTAGTTTTTTAAATATATTTTATTGATTTTTTTACAGAGAGGAAGGGAGAGGGATAGAGAGTTAGAAACATCGATGAAAGAGAAACATCGATCAGCTGCCTCCTGCACACTCCCTACTGGGGATGTGCCCGCAACCAAGGTACATGCCCTTGACCGGAATCAAACCTGGGACCCTCCAGTCCGCAGGCTGACGCTCCATCCACTGAGCAAAACCGGTGCTGGCAAATGTTTTATTTTTAAAAGCAACCAGTTGACCAGCATAAAACACAGAATTTCTCCACAATCATTCAAACATAGCATTTTTTTAAAATCTTTTATTTGATTCTTCTGAATATAGAGATACTCAAAAGAAAATTTCTGCATAGTAAAACAGAGAGATTAAATATTTAAAGGCTTATAATTGAGTAAGAAAAAATGATTCCATTTTTACCAAAGGTAAGGAACAAATGCTTTATTATAAAAGGTGGGACAAAAGAAGATTAACAGTTGTTTGTATAAAAAATAATACAATAATTAATAAATAATAATACAAGAATAAACACTGTGTTTTGTGTACTCACAACTGTAAATGTACTTTTGCCCAACCCTATATATGCTGTTTTGCTCACTCAAATAATTTGATCAAAGAATAAATAATGGAAATAGATTTTGTTACATATTATTTTTTTCTTTATTATTAATTTTACTTTATTATTAATTTTAATTAAATTTTACTTTTTTATTCTGACTTATTAGCACCTTTAACTCTGAGTTAATAGATAAAGTTACCATCCTCTTTATTAAATTCAACCCCTCTACTCATGTACTGCTTTATATCCATTTTTACATTTTCGAAGGATTTGGTTCCAAAATATCATTTCTTTCAAGTATTCCCAGATTTCCCTTCTTAATTGGATTATTCTCATTGGCATATGACATTACTATATTATCTTCCATTTTCAAATAAATAAATAATCTTCTGGATTTCCACTTGCATACTCAAAGAAAAATTAGTAATGGACTTGGCCTCCCATCATAAAGAGTTCGAAAATTGGACAAAATACGTAAATCAAATTTGTTTGGATATTGGACAACTGGCATCACAGGATTCTAATTCCTTAGAGAATGGAATCAAGTGAGGTAAGCCCCATGATCACCCAAGATTTCTGCCTGTAGGCACTTCCTGGACTGTGGCACTGGAAGGGGGACCCCAAGCAGGGAACAGCAGTCTCAATGAGTTGAGAAGACAAAGATTTGAGTTTGGAGACACGTAGGTAGCTGACATTTTAGGTGTAAAAAAATCCCACAAATATACAGAAAAGAAGGGGCTTTGCAGAGAAGGAGCTCCCAAAATTTATGAAATAGCCCAGAGTCTTTGGCTGAATGCTGAAATTCCCATATATTGGATGAATCTCCACAAGGCTGGGAAAAGGAAAACCAGGTATCCTATACGTTAAAAAATTTACAGAGTTCTTAGGAGGCTGGGAATGGTTTGAATTCCAACCAAATGGAATGGAGAGACTTTGTTGAACACCTGAACTATGCAAAAGATACCCCAAAAGGGCTACTTCTTAGTATTAGAACCAAATTAGTTTTGGAGTAAGAGCTACTGTTGATTCACCCTTATAATGCTAACTAACAAATCTCAAAGGATCAAGCAGGCCCACCAAAACACACTTTAAAGAAGGACAATCGAGTAACATTAAAAATGTCCTACATTCCATCAAAAGTTATTAAATGTACAAAGAGGCACAAAAATATAATCCATAGTCAAAAGAAAAATTAACCAATAGAAAAGGACCCAGGGAAGACAATGATGATAAAATTAACAGGAAAGGACTTTAAAAACATCTATTATAAGTACATTCAATAATTTAAAGGAAAAAATGACTGTAATAAGAAAAACAGAATATTTTAATTACAACCAAAGAGCATTTCTAGATTTGAAAAACACGCTTTCTAATTTAAAAAAAAAATCACTAAGTGGGCTTACTAGCAGATTAGAAACTATCAGAGAAAATATCAATGAATTTAAAGGCATAGAAATAGAAATTATCTAAAGTCAGATAGAAACTCAGAGAGAATAAATACTTGGGAAAAAAAGTGAACAGAGCTACACTGAGCTATGGACCAATTCTAGTGGCCTTAAATATAATTTGGAGTCAGAGTGAAGTAAGGGTAGAATAAATAGTTGGTGAAATAATGAGTGAAAAATTTCACAACAAACCCACAAAACCAAGAATGTCACAAATACCAAGCAGAGATGGGAAGGTTACCTTAGGCCTCTCTCTACGTGGTCTTTCATCATCCAGTAGACTATTCCTGGCTTGCTTAAATGGTAAAAGGTGTAAAGAGAGAGGGAAAATCCCAGTGTATGACTACTTTTTTATTGTTTAAAGTATTACAAATAATAGTACATATGTCTCCTTTTGTATGACTACTTATTAAGATAATGCTTGTGCCCCATTTTCTAGTGTTTCATTAGCACAGCAAGTCAGTCAAAGGCTAGAGAATATACTCTACCTTTTTATTATTTTGTTGTTGTTAATCCTCACCAAGGATATATTTTTCATTGATATTTTTTTTAGCAAAATTAGAAGGCAGAGTGGGAGGAGGGAGAGAGACATCGATTGGTTGCCTCCCTCCCATATGCTCCCTGACTGGGGCCAGGGATTGAACCTGAAACCCAGGTATGTGCCCTTGATCAGGAATCAAACCCATGACCCTTCAGAGTGTAGGCCAATGCTCCAACCACTGAGCAACACCAGCCAGGGCTATACTCTATATTTTGTTGAGAGAAACAGCAAAGTCACATTTCAAAGAGACAGGCATAATGAGATAGAAAGAGTAAATGGCTATCAGCAATCTACCAGCCACTCTTTCAGAGAAGCCTTCCAGACCATCGCATCTATGTTCCCTTCCACATCTCATCACACTTTATATTCTTGTTTTAGTTTCCTGACTCACACTTACAATTAATCAAAATTATATTAAATTTTAATTTATCTACTTTATTAGAATATAAAATCCATGATATTCTGTCTTTTCCAATACATTATTTCCAGTGCTGGCACATAGTCCATAGTCAACAAATAGTTGTTGGATGAATGAAAAAAATGCAGGAATATATATTCTAAGAAGTACATAGGATGTACAGTCTGTACTTTTCAAGAGGACACAAAATTATATCATCCCTTTTAAATCAATTAAATAATTTAGACTGCCAGGAGAGTTTAGAAACCTAAACTTAGGTTAGGACAATGTGGTCTATTTATTTATTTTACAATTTTATGTACCCACAAAAAAGCCTAATAACTAACAGATAATAATAAGTAAATGTTTATCTTTCTTTAAAGGACTGACTTTTTGAGAGAAAATTCAAAATCCTAAGCCAGCACTGTAAGAACTGAACTTTTTCAAAAAGTCTTATGACAAATATATGGGTTATTGTTACTTTTCTGTTATACTTAGTCACTCAATTTTGAAAACAAATGTGATTTTAAAGACCTAAAAGAAAGTCATCTATATATATAAAAGCCTAAGCAACTGAATGACCAAACGACTGGTCAACTGGTCAGTATCATGCACACTAACCACCAGGGGGCAAACACTCAATGCAGAAGCTGCCCCCTGGTGGTCAGTGTGCTCCCATAGCGGGAGCACTGCTCAGCTAACTGATGGGCACCTGAAGCAGGGCTCACAGCTGGCCACCGCAGCCTGGAGACCGCAGCGAGCCTACTGAGCAGAGGCAGCAGGCACAGCAGGGCCGGGATGAGCAAGAGCGGCAAGCAGGAGTGGCAGGCGGCATTGGACTGCTGGTTTCAGCCAGATCCCCCCAAGCTATGCCAAGGGACCCCACTGGTGCACCAATCCATGCACCAGGCCTCTAGTTAAACAATAAAAGAAAAAACAAATTATACATTTCCTTAAAAATTAACAGTCAGACCAAATATTGGCTGAGGGCTCAGGTTGGTCAGAGTGACTAATTTTCATTACCCTGATTAGATTCTAATTCCAGGATATCTTAATCAAAAGTGATTAAGTATTCTTATTTTGTCAGTGAAGAGGAAGGGACCAACGAAGTAAGTATTGACAATCTTTGGAACAGAAAGATCTCACCATTTTTCATTTTCCTCCTTTGCTAAGAAAACATGGAATTTATGACTAGCCACCATAGTATATGACTCTTACCTGGTCTGAAAAGAGAACGGGAGAGAAATTTAGAGAGAAGAGGACCTGATTCTTCAACTGATAGTGTTTCATATAGAAATTTTTTCTAGTTAATCTGCCATCCTGGCAAATAATCTCACAATACACACACACACACACACACACACACACACACACACACACACACACACACATCTTTTTATACTAGCCAGTCTTTGATTCAGAGAATTCAAAAAAACTCTATGTATGGCCTATCTCTGTTGATCAGTTAGGCCATATCTTACACAATAATGTTTCTTATTCTTACTAGAATTGTTGAGATCTGTAGCATACACACATTTAGACGTTTATCATTTCTATTTACATAGAAGTATAAATGTTACTAGTTATTATCAGTAAAATAATGTTATTCTCTAAGATAAATTTCTAACCAAGCAGTTCTCAAATGTTTTTAATCTTGGTCCTTTTTTTTTAATATATTTCATTGATTTTTTACAGAGAGGAAGGAAGAGGGATAGAGAGTTAGAAACATCGATGAGAGAGAAACATCGATCAGCTGCCTCCTGCACACCCCCTACTGGGGATGTGCCCGCAACCAAGGTACATGCCCTTGACTGGAATCGAACCTGGGACCCTTCAGTCCGCAGGCCGACACTCTATTCACTGAGCCAAACCAGTTACAGCCTTGGTCCTTTTTTACTTTTGAAAATTTTTGAGGATCCCAAAGAGTATTTGTTTGTTATGTCTGTCAATTTATACCTTATGAATTAAAACAGGAAATTTAAAAGGCTTTATGAATTCATTCAATATAATAATAAGTCCATTACATACTAATTTTTAAGAAAAGTATTATTTCTTGATACTTGTATAAAATAATTATATTTTTCAGAAAATAGTGTTTAAAGTGACATTATTTTACTGTCTTGGAAACCCTTTTTATATTTTATATAATAAGGCAACTGGGTCATCACATATAGTTCTGCATTCGCTCTGTTGCAATATCACACACCATGCAGCCTCTAGAAATCAGTGTGCTCATGACAGAATGATCTGAAAAACAGCAAATCAAATGTTAATATCACTATGAAAATAGTTTGACTTCATAAACATCCTAAAAGGGTATCTGAGACCCAAAGGCAACCTCTGGCCACACTTTCAGAATGTCTGTCCTAAACAGTTCAAAGAACTGTTTTCTTTGACGGTAATCTCCTGATGGCAATTATATGACTCATAAAAAAAACGGAATGAAATGTTATCAAAGGTATAAGAGAAAAAAGTAAACTTTATTATTTTGGTTTCTATGATAAATGTCAATTTTAATTCATTTGATAAAATTTATATGATGAGACTTGGTACATTTTTATAAACAAAAAATATATCTGCATGGTGTTGTGAAAGCTAATGGTCCCTGGGATATGTCTCAGCTTTTAAAGGTGCCGTAAGTAAGACTATCAGAAGAGTTAGCATCCAGCCACTTCAACCACCAACCAATAACTCTGTGCTTTCCCAATCCCCCTCCTTACCTGTATATTCCTAATATCTTCAAGAATTGGAACTTCCTCCTTTAGAAATTATAAAATTACTTTCTTCTAAAGTGAAAAGTGTTCAAGCTTTCTCTCTTAAAAATTCTGATTCTCCTAGGAGGCGTGTGCAAGGCAAATAAAAATTACTTTTTTTTGTGAAACTAAGACAGAGAAAATTAGTATGCTCAAAGGTAGGCAAAGGCTCTTGACTCCCTAACCATTATTAATTAGAAATAGTCTTTAAAACACAATAGGTCTAATGAAAGCAGTTGGCAGAGGGAACCTATTATTATTTTTATTCTCATTGTGTCCAGCTCTCCAAAATGCTTACAGTCAGGTTCTTGGGACATTTTAATGAAAATAAAGCTTCATATTAGCACATAATTTCTATCCCTGAGCATATACTTCTTTGGAAACATTCATATATAGTTTTTAAGACTATAAGTTAGACCAGATGACAATGAATAGAGGACATTTAAACATGCAGTGGCTCTAATATTCTGAGTTATGGTTACTAGTTGTGAACAAATTATCACCAAGCTTAGCATCTTAAAACAATGATTTTATTTTGCTCACAATTTTATAGGTGAGGAATTCAAGAAGGACTTGGCTATGTAGTTTTCACTGAGGGTCTTTCATGTTGGCTGAACTGTAACATGATCTGAAGGCTCAACTGGGGTAAAAAAAAAAAACAATTTGCTCACTCATCTGTTGATATTGATCAACTGGAACTCATCTAGGCTGTCAATCAGAATTGTCTATATGTGGACTTTCCAGTGTGACAGCTTCAAACTTCTTATGTACCCCTCCTCCTACCACCCACTAAAACAAGCATCTTAAGAGAACTAGGCAGAAGCTCCTTGGCTTTTTATGACCCAGCCTCAGAATTCACTTAGCATCACTTCCATAGTACTCTATTGGTTATAAGCAAGTCATTAAAGTCAACCCAGATTCAAGAGGAGGGTACAGACCCTACCTTTCAGTGAGAGGAATGCTTAATAGTTTGCAGACATGCTTTAAAAGCGATACACCATATAACGTTGAAAGTGCCCATCTTAATATTTTTAAGTTAACAGAAATATTTCCCATGAAGACTATGTAATGTAACATTCATTCTATCTTTATTGTAATTAAAAACATTTATGATCATATGAAAACAACTTATGCTCAAAATTCTTATTTCAATTCTGTTAAAAATGTTGTAGTCTATGTAAAGGAAGCAACCTTTTTCGGAAAACATTCTAAAGAAATCTTTTTTTTTCCCTAAAGTTAATTTGTTAAAAGCTGCAGATTATTAGGCTGTTGATAGAGTCACTGTTAAAGTAAGTATTATTGTGTTAACAATTGTTAAAATAAGCTCTGAGTCAGGAAACTTCTGAGGGAAGGATATTTCACTCTTCTAATTGATGAAAACATACACATGAAGGGAACATTTGTATATTGTCAACAAAAGGTTGACCAATATAGCCTCATTTTCATTATGGAAGTAAAAAGGGACAGCGAATAAAACATAAACACACACACACCAAAAAAAAAAAAAAAAAAAAACCTCTATGCAGAATTACAAGCACTCCAAATGTTGACAATAAATGTAAGCCAAAACAAAAAGTGAACATCACTTATGAGTTGAAAGACACTGTAAAGGCTTTGGAAACTGTGTTGTCCTAACGTTTCAGAGTTGAACCAGATCCAGGACAGATTCATGGTGGAGACAGAATTTAGGGTAAATTGAAATGAACTATTCTAATGTAGGACTGAGAATTAGAGCAAAGTTAAGTTGAAATTCATAGTAATTTATAGAGACAATATGCTACTTCTCTTTTATTTTAGATGCAGAAAATTTGTCATAAGGAAAAGCTTGAAAATAAATCCCCATGTCAATTTTTAGATCAAAAGTTCCCCTTTACCTTTTTTCTGGATTCTTGCCATCACTTCCTAACTATGCTCTATGATTTTTTACCCTGGGCAACAAAATTATTCTTTTCAAGCCTAAACCAGTGTCACAATTTTCCAGATAAAAGCAAGGGGCCTTAGGATGACCAGTGAGGCTCTTCATGAACAACCACAGCAATTTCAGTAGAACCTTCTACTGAAACCACCCACAGGGAGTGGTGTGTATACATATTATAACAAGAACAATATGTGAGTTAGTGTTACTTTTCTTCACCATTTTTCAGCTGTTCAGATGAACCCAAATAAGGAGAAAGAAGAAACTTTTCTATAGGTGGCATTTTCCATTGTCAAAGAACAAATAACACCAGCAAAGCCAATTGTATTAACTTTTCAGGCAAGAAAACATGTACCAGTGAAGAAATACTCTGAGTAGTTGGTTGGAAGAAAATGTCAGTAGTCTTTAAGTATTGGGAGTGGGACCATTCATAGTGATTATGTCAATTAAAAATTGAAAACTAGCACTCTAGAGAGAATTGAATTAATCCCTAGGTCTGTACAGGATTAATTTTAAAAGTTCTATTACTTACCAGTGGCCCAGTGCACGGATTCATGCACTTTGAAAGAAAAATAATTAGAAGAAACATTTTAATATTTAACATTTGATTTTGTATTCCCCATGGTCCATGTACCATATTTGATTTTACAATTTGAAAAAGTTGAGTACATTGGTCTTCATTTGGAATTTCTACCTTAACTATATGGTCAATGCCGTGTTCTGTTTGTCATTTGGATTCACTATCTAATATCAATAATATGTGAACGTGAGGCAGTCCATGTTTCTGAAATTCAGTGACATTAATTTTTGCTGTAACTTTGCTAAATAAATCGAATTTATATATATATATATATATATATATATATATATATATATATATATATATATATATCATTTAAAAGAGCATTCAGCTTAATATTAAAAATCCTGAGTACCAAGTCAGGTCTGTTTTCAACTTTTTGCCAGCATTGTAAATTATTTGTAATATCTGCCCATTTTTGGTTGCACATCATGGTTAGGAATAAATCGGGCTTGCCATACTTCATTACCATTGCCATAGCATCCTGATATCACTGCTGCATATTTCTGGAACTACCCTCAAAAGATGATGGAAGTATTATCATTTTACCAATCAGCACATTGTGATTTTCAGATCTAGATGTGAGATAATCCATCAAACCCCTATACTTTTCAACTCTCAACTTAGATTGGTTTGCTTTAATGAAATTTATCCTATTGGCTTCCATTTTTTAATATGAATGGACAATATACTGTTGAGTTAATTTTCCTGCATTTAAAATAGGATTGAACATGTCCCAGAAAGATGAAATCCATACTACTGCATTTGTGTGACTCAAGTCCTTACATTTTGTCTGGTATTATTGTCGACTACACTGTAGTCTCTGAGTCTTAATGCAATATTCGTTCCCCGGCCTTGTTCACCATGTGGAAAAAGAATAGGATATGTCATTGCATCTAATGTAGGAAACAGGATACTAATTTGTTTCATTTTAGTGGCATTCGGATTATTGGGATCTGGTTTACAATGAATGAGCAGGTCCCTTTCAAAAGGAGGTTCTCCATCTTCGTTTCTGAATATGACAGCAACCTTGGTTACATGGGGATAATTATATCTACCCAGATCAACTATTATGATTATATTTAATCACCATTGCTACTTCCATGGGTGCAATATCTTCTGCTGCTGCTTCAGATTGGGCTTCCTTTTCTACCTCAGGTAGCATCTTGTACCATTTTGTTAATTCATTTATTTCTTGCATGAGGTTGTTGATGTTGATCATGAGTCTTTCTGAGCAACCTTGGTTTTCTGGCATTGCTAATCTTTTACTCATTGCTTTGGCAGTGTCTAAAATGTAGAGTTGAGCAAACTTCTGAAAACACCACCTGAAGGATGTAAAGTTCCAGTATGGTGATAAACTTGACCATGTATTCTAAAACAGTATGGCCCATATCCTGATGGCGATGTAATATTTGCACCCATTGAAGCAAAAGAGCTATTTATAGGATGAATATTTTCCATAAATTTTTTACTGTCAGAGTCTTTGTTTATCATTAATTTTTTTAAAATATGCCAGGTATTCTGGAAATTTTATATCATTTGGACAAACTTTACCTTTGCTGCAACATTGAGTAAATTTTCCATCAGATGGTTTTTCAATGAAGAAATTTAGTGATAGGCAAAATTGACATGTAACAGTCATTCCACCACAACTATGTTCACTAATTGCATCTTCATTTACTTCATTTTTGCGGTGAAGGCAGTTCCTACCAGTATTGGTAGTACTTGTCGATGACAGTTTTTCAGACATATTCTGTTGACGATGACGCTTTCTTTCGGCTGCAAAGGTGCGTTGTGCCAATAGTTGGTCTTCAGACATTCCGGTGATGACACCAGCTTCTTTCAGCTGCAGAGGTACAATTTGAGTGGCCCAGCAAGGGAGTGAATGCGGGAGATTGGACTGCCTGGAAGGGACTACAGGAGGGCTTCAGGGTGTGTCCAGCCCCGTCTCACCCCTGCAGCCCAGCTTGCACCCCCAGCCTCACAGCCCTGCAGCCCCGCCTGGCACTCCACCTTGGCCTGGCGCCACCCACTCACCTGCTCCACCATCCCGCCGCAGTCCTGCTCTCATTGGGGCTTTTTGGGGCCAGCAGTGCCTCCACTGCCGCCCGCTGCCCAGCACCACATCTCTGACACCAGTCATGTTCCAAGCTGACCCCTGGTGGTCAGCGCATGTCATAGTGAGCAGTCCAACTCCCGGTCTCCTAGTCGAACTCCTGAGGGGACAAGTTGCATATTAGGCATATATATAGATTCGTCAGGAAAGAGATTTCAAGTAGATCCAGTAAAGTCTGCTGTTCTAGGTCACTCAAAATTTGTTGTCAGCTTCAGCTGTTAGAACCAGTTGTAATAAAGCACAGCACTGCATTTTGATACCTCCTAGGCAAGGGCTTTTGTAAGTAGGAAATTTTCCCTCTGGCCATGTAGAGGAGAAGAAAAGAGGGAAAGACAAGGAGAATGGTGCTGGTGCAGGACAATGGAATCTAAGATGACTTAACAGGAAAGTGATGACAAGAGGCTGAAAGAGAATGCACCCGTGTGTTGGGCAGTAGTTCTCTATCCATTTGAAGGACAATACCTTCCCAAAACAGTGATGTTTCAGGTATCTGGGTTTAAAGCCCAGCTCTGATTTTTCTAGCTATGGGACTTTGGGAAAATTTGCAAATCTCTCTCAACCTCAGTTTTCTCATCTGTCAAATGGAGCCAGGTGCTTGTGAGGATAAAGGTAGATACTCATGTAAACATTTATTATAGTAGTTAGCACACAATAAGGGGTCAATAAAAACTTGCTGAGTGATTGGAAAAGAAGTGTTTATTTATATAAATGCACACACACACACACACACACATATATACAATGCACACACACTCTTGTCTAGTATTCTGGCTCTGCCAACAACCACTTTTTTACTCTGGACAAATCACTTTAACATTTGGGCACAGTTTCTACACCCAATTGCCTATTAGATCTAAGAGAAGAACCAGTTTATGTCTTAGTCATTGCATTAGCACCTCACACATACTTCTGCCACAGTATTTATTGAAATCATGTATGCACTTCTTTCCCCTCTAGACTAAGCTATTGAGGGCAGAGACCATGTATCAATTAGCTCACGCTACCATATGTAAATACCACAGCCCAGCCGAGTTACTTAAACAACAGATGTTTATTTCTCATCGTCCTGGATGCTTTGAAGTCTAGGACTAAGGAGCCTTCAGATTCAGTTCCTAGGGAGAGCTTTCTTCCTAGCTTGCAGAGGGCTGCCTTCTCACTGTGTTCTAAAGAGAAAGTGAGAGAGTGAGTGGGCTCTGCCTTCTCCCTTTTGATGAGACACTAATCCCATCATGAGGGCCCCACCCTCAGGGCCTCATCTAACCTTAATGACCTCCCAAAGGCCCATCTTAAAATACCACCACATTGGGGGCTAGAACTTATGTATATGGACTTAGGGAGAAAATAAGCACTCCTCCCATAACAGACTAAATGTAATATTTATGTCCACGGGACTTCATGTGCCCTTTGTTCCCCAGGAGAAGCTTGTTGAAATTTTAAAGCCCCATATTTGTCCCTAAATTCTATCATCTAAAAGTAATGAAAAAATATATATTCACAATATGGTAGGTTCCCCTTATATAAAATAAAAGAACCTGGGGTATTTTCAAAATATCATAGTGTGGTGTTTTGATATAAGGAAGCTTAATTTGCTGTATCATTGCATATTCATTTAACAATTCCATTTTAATAAGTGCACTTGGAAGGAAAAAATTAGAAAAATTATTTTTCCCTGTTAGGTAATTTTCATTCACTAAACAGAGCAACCATTAAAACAGAATTTACCATGTGCCTCACTTTCATCTGTTCTCAATAGGAAATAAGGTCAGTTTCATACTGTATTCAAAAGAAAATATGGAAGGAAGGCTTCTGGTGACTAACATAACACCTGCTAATGTTTAATGGGATTATCACCTAAGCCACCTGATAAAGAATGTCACAAAACAGAGTTCAAGTGGTGTGGAGGTTTTGTTCATGCTTTTGTTCTGTCTCAAAATATCACCCTGCATCTCAACACCAAGTTATTACATATTCATCTCTTTTAATTCTCTCCAAAATAAAAAACACATTAATGTATTCCCATTTAATAGAAACAGAACAAGATAAAAGGCTTCTATTTTTAATGAAACCATCCAAATCTATATAAAAGTTCTGAGATGACTCAAATAGTTTTATTACCCATTATATTCACATCTAAGTCATTCTCAGTAAGTTTTTTAGCGCGTGAATGGAAAAAAATAATATAGTTTAGTGTACTAAATAACAGTTCAAAATCCCCAAGTTTGCCTGGCCTACCAGATAAAATTTTTGTGTCTTATTTCAAACCTACTAGGTTGAAATTCTCTGAGGATTATGTTTTCATTCATAGTCCTAGTAACATTTTCTTTCATCGTGATAACTCATTAATTTGTGTTACTATCCTAAAGCAAAATGAGGCAGAAAGAACAATGCAGGAATTATTTGAAAACTGAACTGAAAAAAAAAAAGCAAAAAGATGAGCTGGGAGGATGGGCCTGTCTGGCCTTCCACTATAATATACTAGCTACACTATTGGGCGAATAGGGGAGGTTAATACTAGTATTTTTTGAGCGATTGATTGATTTAGCATTCTTTTCAGTGCCAATATGATAATGTTTGAAAACTAAAGAAGGAAGGAATATGGACATTTTGGAGTGAATTTCAGGTCCTATGACTTCCAAGGAGCAGGGTTGGGCGATCAATTCCTCTTCACCACAGCTCGCTGAGAAGAGACCAAAGACAACCAGTTTTCCCCTCTTAAAATCATCTTCTCACAGTTCATCTTTTTTTCAATTCCACAGTTGCTACAGAACCTCCATCTTAAATGGAGTGAACTTTGCTTACTTCAGCTTGTTTTGTTGCCTTTTTCCTTCAGTCTTGGAATGTTCTGGCATAGGAAAGAGGGCAAAGTCTATCTTCACATGTAATAAATCATTTATGTTGAATCCAACAGTTGTGCTTTATGCAGCTAATAAAAGTGTGGTGAAATGATGTTCTACTCATGTCCTCTGCAGAATAAGGCATACATTAATAAAATATGTAACAAAATTAAATTCTCTTTCTTGGGGTAAACTGAGCATAGAGCAGGGGTGAGAAGTGGTGTGCTGAAAAATTAACAGCCCACTCTCTGGGCAACAAAAGCCCTGATGTGCAGTGTCTGCAGATTTCTGTGCTGTGAATGTACCACCATGGCCAATTTCAAGCTACCAAGGTGATGTCACTGATCACAGATAAAAAGAGAGATGCTCTCAATTAGCTCTCACAAGAGGATAGGAGCCAGCTCCAGCACACCACTGGACAAATAGATCTTCAGTTTAGCCCTCCATTGTGAATTACCTTCCCACCCAGGGATGTTTAAAAATTACTCACAAATAGCTGGTTTGGATTTTTAATTTATTAGTCTTTAAATATTATATAGGTAAAACACTTAATTCCTAGTAAGATTATAAATATCCAAACATATGAAAGAATTCAATAATATGGTATTTCTGTATCTCTCTAGAGACTTTCTCAGTCCTTTCTCTCACATAGCTCATCTTTTGACCTCTAATTTCTACACCTCCTTTTCATTCACTTCTTTTGTCAGGTCTCTTCTGGTTCCATTTCCTTTCCCTGCACAGGCTAAAATCCATGGTCCATTGCTTCAACTAATACCTACCAGAACCCACAACTATCTCATGCTCTCTTCCCTCCCCACCTACTCTTTAAAATTGCAATCAAGATCAGTCCACTCATATGATTTCTCTTTTCCTAACTGGAATAGCTGAGCACAGATTGGGAAAATCCCAACCCAAGGCAGATGGTTTTCTTGCAATTTATAACTTACAGTATCACCATGGCCTTCAAATATGTCAGTGAACTTTTGCTGGGTTCTGTTTTTAATTGCACATATGTGATACTCTAAATATTAATCCCCGTTTAAAACCCACTACCTTATCTTTGTCTCTTTCTTACCAAGCAATATTGCTCCCAAATTCTGTCTTCTCATTTCTCAATCATTCAATCTGTAAATGTATCCATAATCTTACTTGTTCTTGTCTCTTGTCTGCCTTCTTCTTGTCAAAGCCAAATTGTTCTATCTGTGTTTTGGTACTGGTTCCAGTTATCTGTTCCTGGTTAGTACACCACTCCAAATGTTAGTGGCTTTAAAATCATTTATTATCTCTTGTGGTTCTGTGGGCTGACTGAGGTCACATGGGCATTGCTCACTGGGCTCTCTCATGCAGGTGAAGTCAGATCTTGGCTGGGGCTATAGTCATCAGAGGTCTTGAATGAACTTGATATCCCAGATGGTACCTTCCATGGCTGGCAATTGATGCCGGCTGTAGGCTAGGAGCTCTGCTGGGGTTGTGACTAAAGCAACTCCATGTGTCCTTCCATGTGGCTCTGCTTCAGTGGTTTACGGAACACCAGTAAGTCACTGAGAAGCTGTAAGGAATTCATACATGAACCAACCCTGTGTGAACCATTCAGATCTTCTGGTTCCCAATGTAAAGCTGTTTCAACCTACATGTATATATGTGTGTATACATATGTGCATGTGTGTACATATATGTATGTATATTTTGTATTTATATATATGTATATGTATATATATATATATATACAGGGTGTCCCAAAAATGTACACACACTTTGACTAATTATTAATTCCAATGGTTTAAATCTCAAAAGAAAGAAATATCAATTGAGTTATCAGTTGTAAAGTGTGTATAAATTTTTTAGGGAATATATATATATATATATATATATATATGCCACATCTCAGAAGCAGAAGTTCCCAAATTAGCAAAATCCCTTCTACAAATCTTTGTTTCTTTTTATTTCCATTTTTTAAATTTCAACCTTAGATCCACGTCATCTTAACTCATCACCTGCCCAGCTAGGCATCAGTGTACATCTGCTGCATCCCAGGCAGAACCAGAGCAAAGTGCAGCCTGCCAGCCTGAAAACAGTCTCCACAGAGTGAAGAGTGATTTACTGCCTCTTTTTTGTCAATGCATCTTGGTTGCCTCCAGCCTCGTTGATTTTCTCTAGACATTACTGGACTTCGGAAAGCAGTGGCCCACAGTACACAGGAGGCAGAATGCACTTCACCCCACCCCCAGCTTGCGGGGGAGAGCAACTCCCTGCTATTGCACCATAAATAATTTAAAAATCTCTTCCAGGCAACACAGTCAAGATGCAGATTTAATTTATTCCCTGGGAGGACTAAAGGTGGATATATAGATCTGGTTCACAGTCAAGCTCAGTTGGGGACAGTAGTTTCTTTCAAAATGTGTCAAACTTACAGAGCTCATGCCCTCAGGTCTAGCGCTGGACTTCATTGCAAGAATGGTTGGGGGTTATTTTGCTTTGTTTTATTTTGTTCTCCCTGAGTGCTCGCCATTAGGGAAAGAAACCTTATTCTACAACAGAAAGGGAAATAAGACTGATAGAACTGTGTGGCATTTTGTTCACAGAAAAAAATGTATGCACGGATTCTAATGTGGTTGGTGACAATGGGATGGGGGTCGGATTAACTGGGGGTCAGGGACAAAGAATAATGGACACACAGCTAAAACACCCAAAAATACTTGGTTCACTATTAAATACAAAATTGAATGAGTTGATTTCTACACATTAACCTTCTATCAATGTTTTATGAAAAATATTTTGCATTTTAAAGAAGCATATATTTTAAAGATCTCTGACCTGCCTTCAAATTCCTCACTTTAGAAACTGCTTAATGGTTTTCATGTGAAGTATTTCCTTTTGGAAAGTATGCCTTTTACTCTTCCTCCCCCCCAGCCCCCCTCAGCATCCACTATGAGGGCATTTTCAAACTATGTAGAGTATGAATGGAGCCTTTTTGACAAGTACTTAATAATATCAAGCTTTTGTTTGCAAGGCTGGGTTGTTATGACTGTATTCCTAAGGAAGCTTGTTAAGTTTTGGAAAGACTATACAACTGGGACCTGTCCCTCTGACCTCTGAGGTGATTTGAGGAAGTGACTTCAACAAATTAACTTCTCAACTGTTTCAAAATGACTTTGAGATAGAGAGTTAAGGAAGTCACTGCAGAAGTTCAAAGTAGTGATGTTCGGCTGAACGCTTTACAAATTTTTAAGTACATTTTTCCAAGTCATGGAAAATCATTCCAAATAATGTCATCTGATTCACTCCACACAGCTCAGCTGTCAGCTGACTGCAAACATTTATGGTTCCCATTAAGACCTTAGAGGAATGAGATAAGAGGTACTTCTCCATCTACACTGATAAAAGTCTAAGGCTGTGTTGACTCTATTATAAACATGTAAAATAAACTCACAGAAACAACCAGCACAACAAAGAAGATAATTCTAACAACATTTTAAAAGCTCTTCCATAAACTCCTGGGCTTTTTGGCTTTCTGGGCACATAGCATGAGGAAAGGGGAGAATTTTGTCCTTTTGGTGAAACCTCTTGCCAGAGAGGACTTGTAACATGGAAAATTATGTTATTTATGGAATGATATGTGCTTTGTATTACACATACAGAATCTGGGGGAGAATGCACTTGGGAAGGACTCTGAGTTCCCCTTTACAAGGTGTTTATTCCAAGAATTTCTGGGTGACCCTTTTGGGTAGATAAAATAAAACACAAACTTAAACCACTTAAATTTCTCTCCCACTTGTACTGAGTCAGCTCTCCTAATTCAGTGTGCATTTGTGCAAATGTGCACACATCTATACACATTGCTGTATGTATACACATATATTGTACCAAGCTGGCCAATGCAATATTTATGCTTGTACTTTGAGCTGCCTAAGATTTTGTCATAAAATCTAAGCCTGCTGTAGGGGAGAGAGCACATAAAACTTTCATGACTAGTATAAAAAATACAAAATGTTATCATTAATATTTAATAAAATTTGCAGCACTCAATGAGCAAAATCAATGTTTTTTAATTAAGTTATTCATTTGTAATACGAGCTGTACATTGTTGTGTGTTAGCATGGAATTTAGTAGGTTGAACTTAAAATAAATAAATAAATCTAATGTTATAGCCCTTGGGGTGACGGTATTAGTAATAAAACTCTTAATTGGTTGCCTTGCTTTGATAAGCAAACAGGGTTTCTTCAGTGACAACATCTTGTATTCCAAGGTGCTATATGGGTCTGAAGTTGGATGCTGGCCAAGGTGTTTAAAAAGATGAATTGCAGCTCAGAGTATTTATAACAGGTATCTCCATGCTCCTAGCATATTGTCTGTTCGCATCAGGTCTCTTTAATAAGAAGTGGGGGCAGCTGAGGGGTGGAAGTTTATATAACATGAGTAGGTTTTTTAACCAAGGTTTTAGAGCCATCATATGTTAAAGAAATTAGAAATAAACCAAAGGCTTATTCATCTCTCCCCCTCTACCTTACTGTGTCACTCATTTTTCCCACCTGCTGTCTCTGTCCAGTTCTCCTTTCCTCATGGTTGATTTTCACACTCTCACTCCTTGGTCTGGCCTTCTTTCTGAGGGTGTAGAGGAAACAGTTTTCTAGAGCATTGTACTGGGTGGTACAATGTTTTTTCCTTATAACCATTCAAAATACAGGTTTGGTTGGCATGATTTTAACCCAGCCTCTGTATAGCCCCTAAACTAACTTGATTGAACAGCTCATGGATATGGCATATTCAAAACCATACCACTGTATTTAAAATACACTTTACCCATATTGCAGGGGAAAGAAAATACCTTCCCTGTACTATACAGTGGTGTCCTTACTAGTTGTTAAACATGAGTTGAAAACTGACTAAAGACTTCTGACACAGGCTTTTCAAGGGTTGAAGGAGGAAAGGGCATTTTATTCCATCAACCATAATTATTAGAAAAACACAAATTATTGGTATAATTTATAAATGCAAAAAATTTAGACCCATTTTATTATACACTAGAGGCCGGATGCATGAAATTCATGCAATGTTCTTGGCCCTGGTCCCCGCCTGCTGCCACTGCCATGGCCAGGGGGGCATCTGCCGCCTCTGCTGCAGCCCCTGCCTGCTGTAACTTTGTCTGGAAGGAAGGATGTCCAAAAGGACATCCAGTCTAATTAGCATATTACGCTTTTACCAGTATTATTATATATTAGTGTTAATTAAATATAAAATCTACCTAGTGGGGGCATTATGAAATCCCTGAAGGCTCAATGTGAACAAAATAACTTAGAATGAATAAAAAATAATATACATTGCTATGATGTGGTGTGTAGAATTTGGAATTAACTTCATAACTTCTAAGGAGTAAGCAAAATGGGACATGAATCTGGATAAATGCTCTAAATTCACTAATAATATGAAATTAAAGGTGTGAGGGACAATTTTGATTTATGAGGAAAGCCACAAAAAATTTTGGTTTGCTTTAAAAATCTCAAGAAATAAATATCAGATGAAAACTGGATTTAATTAGCATAGATCAAAGATGATTTCCTGATCAAAATGACCAAGAATAGTTAATATAGACCCTCAGAGGTTTAGGATAATGTGGGGAGAAAGTGTGCTAGCTTACAGTTTGATCAGCTTTTTTTGTTGTTTATTGAAATGTGTCAACTTTATTGCTAATGTTTCACTGAAGGTTTGTTCTTCATTTCTTCAATATAGAATTCAATTTAAAATAAAACCTGATATTCCATCTCAAAGTTTCAATTCCCACCAGCAGTATAATTCAACTAAGTTCCAAATATTTCTTTTAAAAATACAAAATAAAATCATTCTTTCTACATATGCTATTTCTGCTCAGCTCCAAAAGGATAAAAAACTGCGTTTGTTTAGTTTTGGTTCATCTATCACTTTGTACATTTTTATGGATTTTTATGTGTAATCACATTTTCAGAGGGGATTTTTATAAAGTCTGCTCCATTTCTGCAGTTATTATCTTTCAGCCTTAAAATTATAAAAATTGATACACAATCTTTGGTTTCTCTCTCCTTGGCAAAGTGATAGGTAGCCATTCATCATTCACTGTGACAAGGAAAACTCACTTTGTTTACTGTAGTGAAAGATGACTTTTACTCCTGCTTCCCCTCTTCTCCCTTCTTACTAACAATGGTGCTGATGATGATCGTAGTGGTTCTGATGTGTGTGTTGGAGTGGGAGGTTGGGGATAGCATCTTATTTCTAAGCCTCAGAAATAATCTGCATCTTTCTTCTAAAAGCTCAATAAAATGGGTCATTTTAAAGGAATTTATAAAAGAACTCAGACTTCCATCTGCCTCTCCTGTTGAGGCCACTCTCCATACATTTCTCCCACCTGCCTCTCTCTACCAATTTGCTCTTTACAAGATGATGGCTCTATCACACATAAAATTCTGCCTTTTTCACTTACCTATATGACAGCCGCTCTCTGTGGTTCTGGGGCAGATTTAATGGTGCATTTATATTCCTTTCAAACTTGAACACCGCAAGAGAAAACCTACCCACAGGGATCATAAGAACTGGTGGCATTTGTGGAGATCTGAAAGCTTTGCATATGGTGTTCTATTTACCGGAGCCATTCCAAAGTGTTATAATTAATACACAACTGTGCTTTCCAGGTGTCAGCTGGGCATGGGTGAGGTTAAGAATCATTTTCATGCTTTTGTTGAGGCTCATTTTAATCTCTGTCGGAGCAAAGGGCCATAAAAAAAAAACTTAACATATGGGGTGGACAAAAGTGGGTTTATAATTTAATACAATTAAATAATACAATAATTTGTAAATAATAAAGCAAGAATAAACTCTGTGTTTCATGTACTCACAACTGTAAACCTACTTTTGCCCACCAGTGAAGGGAGCGGAAGACACGGAGCAGACACTTCCTGTGGGTGCACCGGTCCCGTTAGTGAAACCTCGAGTCTCACCTCCTCTATCGTGCTGTCTGCTCGCCTTCGCAGCTCTGAGGTCCAGCCTTCTTTCCCCGCTTTGAGTCGATGGTACATGAAGATCTTTTTTTAAAAAATATATTTTATTGGTTTTTTACAGAGAGGAAGGGAGAGGGATAGAGAGTCAGAAACATCGATGACAGAGAAACATCGATCAGCTGCCTCCTGCACATCTCCCACTGGGGATGCGCCCGCAACCAAGGTGCATGCCCTTGGCCGGAATCGAACCTGGGACCTTTCAGTCCGCAGGCCGACGCTCTATCCACTGAGCCAAACCGGTTAGGGCGGTATATGAAGATCTTGTAGGCAAATGTCCAATGAGCCATCCTAGACCAGAGCCTTGCCCTAAAAGCACCTTCTGCAGTTGTACAGATGTACTCAATTTTGGTCGAGTGTCCTAAGGATGGCGGTGTGTGCTGACCAGGCTTTCCTTATCGCGGGTGAGTGGAGAATTTTCCGAGTAACAATACATAACCACTTGTGGAGGAGAAAGTGTCTGTTTCCAATTAGAATTGAAACGACATAATTGTTTAGGACAGAGAGCATGATTTCTTTTTCTACAAACACACAGATGAAAGCAGCTTTGTCCCAGCATCTCCTTGTCTCTTTCAAGCTCTAGGTGAAGATCAGGGTCAGGGGAAATGAAGAGCTACAACCACATTGCCGCTGAGTCCCTCAAACACATTGTCTGGAAAAATAAACAAAGATTTTTATCCTTTACTTTTCACATGTCTAACTCCCAGGCCTATCCCACATCCGTTTTGTTTTTGCAAGCATGCACCAGGGGCCATTAATTACTTGTTTCTCTATATCCAGGGGAATAACTGGGGAAATTGTACCCACAGGTAGATATCCGTTAGGTAATCAAATGAAAACAGTTAATTCTAAGCCTGCACAGTGATGTTCTTCCTTATAATGGAAGGTAAACACTGTGCCACTTTTCTCACACAGCTGAACATTTTGAAAAGAGGCTGGCAAATCCAACTCCATGCATCTATCAAGGACAGAAAAATGATGCTGGCTGCTCCTCTCTCTCCCCTAGTACCCACCCCTCAACTTTTTTCATTGCCGGGGTTCTTGTTCCAGCATTAAGAAGGGTTCAGCAATCTGGAAACGGGTTGTGTGTAACTTAATAAAGAGTCCAGAGACGAAATATAATTTTGAAAGGCATTTGGGGGTCAGAGGAGCCTAGTTAAAGAAACTAAGATCTCCTCGTCTCAGGACCCCATGCTTTTTATTAACACAGATTGTCCTGAGGCGAGGTGGAAATATACGCTTCAAAGGGTAGGGTTTCGTATACAGTGTCCATTGTCAGACTGGAAGAATCAGCCCAGGGCTGTTCAGGTGTTTGGCCAGTAGGAGGCAATAACATGTAGATTAAGATGCCCTGAGCTGTCTGGCAGCTAACAATCAATTTAATGCATCATTTTCAGGTTTGGGGAAATGACCTCAGCCATTCCCAACAGGTGACAACATATATGACTCAGCCCTTGTTGAGTCCCCAAGTTCCATCAACCTTTTGATGAAACTCTTGCAATTATGACATGCTAAAATTGGCTCCCAGCATTTCATATCTACAAAAGAAGCCATGCTACACACTGGCTAATGCTACCTAGTTAAACCCAAACTCAAACTAAACTGGAACTTCACTTTGGCCTATCCACTTAAAAAGGGGAATTAAATTGGATAGAGCTGAATTGTTGCAAATCTCCTTCTTGACATGGTTCTTACCATAGATTCTCAGCATTGTCCATAAAATATGGTATTGAATTTACCAATACTTTGCCAGGAAGCCCAGCATTGAAACCATCCTAAATGGATAGATGACAATTCTGTTTTTTAAAGTTCTCTAGGAAAAGGGTCCATGGGACAACTGTTTAAATCATTTGATACTGAGTTCAGGAATCTCTTCTTCTGCCTGATCTGAATTCCTTCCAATCAAACGAAATCCCCGCTATTTCATGTCCCATTCGGCCTTCTACATGCAAATAAATGCTGCTTCTCTCCAACTCTCCTTCAATATCTATAATCATTTTCCTAAGCCTTCTCTTCACCAGGTTGAATGTTTCCAATGTTTTCAAACAGTTGTTCTGCCCCCTCCCACCTGCCACCCCACCAACCCCACACATTTTGTGGACTCTCTTGTCTAGCCACAGAGATGACCATCTTCGTAATTAGAAAAACTGACATCTAACCTCCTGAGAAATCTGACACAGAATAAACTCAAGCAGTTCAATTTTCATTTTTAAATTCGTTTGGCAAATATTTATTCATCCTGCTAAGTAGAAGAAAATGTGCTCAATCTAATGGGAGTCAGGAAGGGTGAGATAAGGTTCCTATCTTCAAGGACCGTAAATCTTGAGTCTGTGAATAGCTAAATAAAAGAACATGGTCATGAGTCCAGCAGTAGCATAAGGAAAGGCAGGTCCCTGTTCATTGAAGAAAGATTGGTCTCTTATAAATTCCATGGAGACCTTCAGGGGCTGGGCATACTAGGGAGGATAAAGATGGGATTGTGGTTTGGGAAGAGTTATTTTCTTCCATGCCTACTGGTAATGGGACACAAGTTGTGGTTTATCTGGTCTTATCTTACAAGTAGGAGGAAAGGTGAGTGCACTTGCATTTTAGGCCTGCATAGTCCAAACAAAGAGACAATTGGGGTAATAGGTGTGCTCTAGAAATTCTTGAGTCTCATTTCTTAGGATGGCCAAATAAAGGAGGATTCCAAGGAGCACATCTCCTTATCCACATCCTTTTACAAACTGTGATTCTAACCTGAACCTGCACAGGACGGCCCAGTTTCTGAAGCATGAAGAGCAGACTGGGGGAAAATAAAGGAAGACCTGTAAGATTACACATCCCTGACATTACCATCTTCAGAGGAGCTGCAACCGGGCCAGAGCCAGCAGAAGTAGAAATAGGTCTCCGAGAGGGATGTGAGGGAACAGATGCCTTGGGAGAGGAGGAAATGACATTTGCTTCTGACCCCCCAGACGAGGATCTGAATAACACCTCCTGTCCAAACAAAGGGTGACTGCCAGGGAAGAAATGTGGACAAAGCAGCATGTCTTTGGGGCCTGACAGGGCTGTGTGGCTGGCTGTTCAGGACCCACAGAGGATTCTCGCACAATACCGGTTTAAGCACAGTACTTCTGATGTTTGCACTTAAATTGGGTGATGATTTTTGGTTTAAGATCTATAGACAGATTTTTTTTTTTTTGCATCGTGTTAAGGAAGATTACTTTTGATCCCCTTTTACCTACAGTTTTTTTTTTACACCTGTTTATGGAATCTCTGAATTAATAGATTACCAAATATATACATCCTTACCTCTTGGTGGCAAACCATACGAATTTCTTGAGTTATGATTCCTTTATTCTATATCAAGTGTGATTTCCTGTGACTTGACTTAGAATATTTTTACATCTCTCCTCATAAGGAAAATGTCTTTAATTTCCTTCCTTCTCTTTCAGATTTTGATAGTAGAATATGCTAATTTCACCAAATAAACTGGTTATATGTTACATTTTTCTATTTTTGGAACAAATTATATTGTAGGACTGATTGGTTCTTTTTTAAATAACTTTCTTTTTTTAATTTTGTGTTGAATTTATTGGAGTGATGTTGGTTAATACATTTATGTAGTTTCAAGTGTAGAATTCTATAATATATCATCTGTACATTGTATTGTGTGTTCACTACCCAAAGTCAAGTCTTCTTCCATCACCATTTATCCCCCCTTTTCTCTCTTCCACCTCCCCCCACCCCCTTTTGCTCTGGAAATCACCATACTGTTGTCTGTGTTTATGAATTTGTATGGTTTGTTGTGTTGTTTTGTTTTGTTTTTGCTTAACCCCTTCATCTTTTTCAGCCAACCCATCCCTCTCCTCTCTGAAAACTGTCATTCTGTTCTCTATATCTGTGGGTCTGTTTCTATTTTGTTTGCTTGTTTATTTTGTTCATTTGATTCCATTGGTTCTTAAAAGCTTGAGTTTGTTAAAAGGTGGAGCATTTAAGAAATAAAAACCTCACCAGTAAAACTGATATTTGAGTCTAGGAAGGATATTTTTCCTACTTATTTCTTGGTTTCATTCTTTTTTCAGCTCCACTGATGTAAAATTAACAAATACAATTGCAAGATATTTAAAGTGTACAATGTGGTGATTTGTTATACATATATATTGCAAAAGGGTTCCCCACATTGAATTATTTAATACAGCCATCACCTCACCTATTTCCTTTTTTAAATGCTAAATAATATACTTTTGTGTGTGTATATTACATCTCTTTTATCTATGTATCCATCAACAAACTCTTGGGGTGTTTCCGTACCTTGGATATTGTGAACAATGCTGCTATAACTGTGACAGTATAGATATCTTTTCGAGATAATGACTTTGTTTCCTTTGGATATGTACCCAGAGGTGGGATTGTCAGATCATATGATAGTTCCATTTTTAATTTTTTGAGGAACCTCCATAATGTTTTCCATAGTGATTATACCAGATTACATTCCTACCAACAGCACACCTTTTCTCTACATCCATGCCAGCATGTTATCTCATCTTTTGATAACAAAAATTTCAACAGGCATGAGCAATATCTCATTGTGGTTTTGATTAGCATTTTCCTGATGATTAGTAATGTTGAGCACTTTTGTATATACCTTTTGGTCATGTGTATGTCTTCTTTTGAAAAACATATCTATTTAGGTCCTCTGCTCATTTTTTATTGTTTTTATTTATTTATGTATTCATTTTGCCATCAAATTGTATGTGTTTCTTTATATTTTGGATAGTAAATCCTTACCAAATAAATAGTTTGCGAATATGTTCTCCTATTCTGTAGATTACCTTTCATTTGGTTTCCCTTGCTGTGTGGAAGCTTTTAAACTTAATGAAGCCCCTTTTGTTCATTTTTGCCTGTTGCCTTTGTTCTTGTCAAATTAAAAAAAAATATATTGCCAATCAAAGTCTCGAAGACCTTACCACCTGTTTCCTTCTAGGAGGTTTACAGTTAGCAGTCCTAAACTTAAGTTTTTAATCACTTTGAGTTGGATTTTGTGTTTGGTGTCAGATAGGGTCCAGTTTCATTCTTTTGCATGTGGCTACTAATGGTTTTCATTGCTGTGCAGAAGCTTTAGTTTGATGTAGTCCCATTTGTTGATTTTTGCTTTTGTTGCCTGTGTGCCTTTCTTGATTTGCTTTTCTTCCCCAAATAATCAGTTCATTGGTTTCTGAATTAATTTTTGTTTTTCCTTTCTATAATTATCTTTTATAGCCTTCTGTTTTATCATCTTTTTGTTACTCTCAGAGATGTAATGCTTATTTTCACTCATTATTTAATGAATCTACTCCATTTGCAAATTTTATATGTTCTTTTTAACACTTTTATTCTCTAATAGTTTGTAAATATTTTATCTTTAAGAATATTTAGTGGGGACATTTTGCATTGTTTTGTTTTAGATTTCCAACTGATTTGATGTTTGCTTAAATTAAATTTTTTATTATTTTCTGGTTTTATTACATTACAGGCAGAATCTATGACCTTTAAATTTTATTTTTTAAATGAATTTTAAATTTTTTGATAATGTATTTATTGGATCAAGGTTCTTGCTACAATTCCCTAATGGTTGCCTTATATAATATGAAGTTGAGTAGGTGTACTTATTCAATTCTATCTATTTTATGATATTTAAATCATATCTCCTTGCCTTTTTTTTTTATTCTTCACCTGACAAAAATTCTCTCAGAGAGATGTAATTTTCACAGAATTTTGTTTTTGTCCATTTCTCTTATTTCTAAGTTTTTTACTTATTGAGATGCTACCTGAATTGTCATCTGTGTGTTTGAAAATTTCTTTGAGGATTTTTAACTTTTAATAATGAAAATGAGGCTATTTCTTATTTAATGTTTTTTGTCCTGAGTTCAGATTTGGCTTGAAGTATTATTTTCACCTCTGCTTCTTTTTATTTGTGGATGCCTGGTATATATTAGCTCATCTTTCTTTTCTTTTTTTTTCTTTTAAACATTTATCTGTCCTTTTGTTTCCCTTAAAAGCAGTTTATTGTTGGATTTTGTTTTTAACAGATTCTCAGAGTCTTCATTTTTAAAGGGGATCTCAAATTTTGCTCAAAATTGATTTTCTGTCTGAAGCAAAATGTTTGAACAAACTTCTATTGTGTTATTTTATACATTCCATGTTCTTGTGCCTTATTCTTTCATAATTTTCTGCTTTTTTGCTTTTATTTTTTTTTCAGTGATAAGGGCGGTACATTACTGGAAGGTAGACAAGCTTTATTTACTATACTGGCATGATTCGGGAACTATTATTTTAGTTTCTTCCCATGTATAATGAGAAATTTATAGTGCTTTTTATTTTTCTCACTTTCTGGCTAATCTTTGTGGGATATAGAATTCCAGACCCTGATAATTACTCATTTATAACTTTTATTTTAAAATTGTTAATTGTTACAACAAATATATATTTTTTCTTTCAAAAATTATTATTTTTAAATTTATTTTTACAAAGGGAGGTAAAAAGAGGAAGAGACAAAGGGAAGCATTGATGTGAGAGCAAAACATCAATTGGCTACCTCCTGCACACCCGGTATCACGCATCAAGCCCACAGCCCAGGCATGTGCCCTGACCAGGAATCAAACTGGCAATCTTTCAGTGCACAGGACAATGCCCAACCAAGTGAGCCACACCAGCCAAGGCTCAAAAATTATTTTTAACATTCATACTTAATTTTGCAACTTTATAACTATTATTTCAATGTATTTAATGGGTTTAACTTGTTGAATTGCTCACCACAGTCTGTTCATACCTTGACTTTCCCATGCTGAATTTCTTGTCTTAGATTCATCTTACTTATAACTAGAATATATTTGCATAAATTTTTAGAACTGGTACATGGATGATATATTTTCAGAGACCTTGCATACCCAAGATGACTTACTATTACTTTAAAATCTGAAAGCCAACTGGCTATGTACAGAATTCATGAGTAACCACTTATCCCTTCAGAAAAAAAAGTTCTACTTTATTTTTTCCTAGAATTTGCATTTGAGAAAGAGAAATCTGAGCAAAAGAGGCTTTCTTTTATTAGAATAGCAAATATTCCAAACCACTGCCCAAATATTAGTTAAATTAGACAAAGGTAAGTCCATCATCCACATTAAATATAATTAAAATTTTTTATATATATTTTAGTTCTGTTTATTTTTTTAAGGAAGTAAAATGTTAAGAGTTAGATAAATTTTCAATATGATTTTTTATTGCAATATAATCTTTTAGTCTTGACATTCTATTTTTTGAAAACATATGTTTATTGATTTCAGAGAGGAAGGGAGAGGGAGAGAGAGATAGAAACATCAATAATGAAAATCATGATTGGCTGCCTCCTGCACGCCCCCTATTGCGGATCAAGCCTGCAACCTGGGCATGTGCCCTTGATCAGAATCAAACCTGGGACCCTTCAGTTCACAGGCCAAAGCTCTATGCAATGACCAAACCAGCTAGCCCTAGTCTTGACATTTTAAAAATTTCAGTATGTGTCCCTTTACCCTCAATATTCTTTTCTGGAACACAAATGAATATTTTTCTGTTGACTCATTTTTCTTAGTTCAAAAAAGTGTTAACCTAATTTTTTGGTCCATTTTAAGATGCCACAAAATGTAATATACATACATCATTGATTTATTCATATACTAGAGACCCGGTGCACGAAATTTGTGCACGGGGGTGGAGGGCGCCCCTCAGCCCAGCCTGCAATGACACAAGAGTTCCATGCCCGGCCTGGCCATAGGCCCTCCACAGCCTGGTGCAGAACACTTGCCTCGTTGGTGTGGCAATGAAGCAAGCATTCCGCCAGGCTGCTCACACTGCCTGCTCTCAGCAGCCGCCCCCCTGGGACTGGGGGACTCCAGTGGGGCTGAGAGGACTGGGCACCATCATCTTTGTGATGGAGTGACAGTTAATTTGCATATTGTCTTTTTATTAGATAGGCTAATTGAATTATGTGTATATCTAGTATACACACATAATATGTGATACATATATACTTGGGTGTGTGTGTATATCTATCTATCTATCTATCTATCTATATATATATGTGTGTGTGTGTGTATATATATATATATATATATATATATATATATATATACTAGTGGCCCAGTACATGAAATTTGTGCGGGGGGAGGGGGTTCCCTCAGCCCAGCCTGCACCCTCTCTAATCAGGGAACCCTTGGGGGATGTCCGACTGCTGGTTTAGGCTCGATCCCTGGGATCCCCCTAACTGGCAGCCGGACATCCCTCTTTCAATCTGGGACCACTGGCTCCTAACTGCTCACCTGCCTGCCGACCTGATCTCCCTAACTGCTCTCCCTGCTGGTCTGACCCCTCTAACCGCTCTCCCCTGCCAGCCTGATTGTCCTAACTGCTCTCCCCTGCCGGCTTGATCCCCCTAACTGCTCTCCCCTGCCGGCCTGATCACCCCTAACCACCTCTGCCTCGGCCCCGCCACCATGGCTTTGTCCAAAACGACATCCAGAAAGTTGTCTGGAAGTTGTTTGTTCTAATTAGCACATTACCCTTTTATTAGTAGAGATTGATTTCAGAGAGGGAGGGAGATAGAAACATCAATGATGAGAATCATTGACTGACTGCCTCCTGCACACCCCACACTGGGGATCAAACCCATAACCCAGGCATGTGCCCTGACCAGGAATTGAACTCTGGGCCCTTCAGTCCTCAGGCAGAGGCTCTATCCATTGAGCAACACTGGCCATGGATACACTTTCCCTTTCCACTGGGACGTGTTCTGTTTTCTGGAGCTGAAACACTGAAGCTGTCTCACTGGGGCAGAGTGGGGTGCAGTGGGTTGGAGTAGGTGAAGCCCCCTGAAAGCTGGAGAGGGGCCTTGTTTAACAGCCAGACTATTTCATGGCTGTGCTGCCTCGCAGTTGAATGGCCACACTGTTGGGCTGTGCTACTGTCAGTGGGAGTTTACACAACTGAACTGTCTGCATGGATAGCTTCCTCCTCACCACACCCCCAAGCTGGGGGTTCCTCTTAGGGTTGAAGTGACACCGACCACCCTTGGTTGGTAGCCCAATCGGTCACTTTGGAAAGAGAAGTGGGGAATCCTGATTTTATGTGAATGCTCCAATTTCTTAAGTTTGCAACTAATGCGAACTTCAGATGTTTGGGCCAAACCAGAGAGGTGGTCAGCTCTGGTGTCCAGGCCACTGGGCGGCACTGGGCTCAGCCCAGCTATAAAGGGACCCTAGGCGTCTGGGCAGGTGAAGGGGTTAGGGGTACGCTTGGGTAATTCCGATGTCACCCCACTTGGTTTTTGGTTTTTTTCCCCCACTGATGACAATTTATTATAATCTGTTGGCAGCATAGATAGATATTAGTTACCAGAACTATGTCTTCATAGAAGTGGACAGTATGTAGCCATTCTATGGGGAACTGTGTGCACTTAAGCATCAGCATGATCTTTCAGTTTCTTTTTTTTGTTGTTAATGAACATAAGCTTTATTACATCAAGTAATAAATACAAACAAAGATGCAAACACTATTAGTCACTGTCTTCCAGATGTTTGGATCCACTGATGGGAAAGGCGGGACTGAAATGTACATACACCCTTAGGGGAAATTTCAGGGGTCCTTGTCAGGCGAGGTTCAATAAATTGCTCTTTCTTCTGTATTTATAACTTGTGCATTTTAAAGATTGACTTCAAAGTACTAATAGTCATGCAAATGCTTAAGCAAAAAAAAGAAAGGTTACATTGAAAAGAATTTATACTGTGTGGTGAATGGGCACTGGCTACTAAAGCGCTGCCTCAGGACTCACTGAAACAAACCCTCAGAGTTGGATCAGCTCAGAAGAGAAACATAAAGAACCATGTGAGTAACAGAAATGTATCCAGAAGAGAAACCCGTATCTGGGAGGCCAACTACAGTTTGCTGTGATGGGTAACTGACATGCATCATCTGAATCAATGCTTAAAAAAAAACACACAAAATGCCCTGGGTAGTTCCTAACTAATATGTAAATCTAATAACTGCAAAAATCTCTTCTCCATCTCAGCGATGGGAGGTTCAGAGCCTGATGAACCACGGGAGGGGCACGGGGAGGAGAAACCAAGCTGTTACCATTTTGAAACCAAGTTTCATCTGAAGGGGGTGCAAGCATGAGCTGTCACTTCTTGGAAGAAGAGGGAAAGCCTTTCACGCTGACTGAGGGGCTAGTACCTGGTGTTCCGCTCCATCTCGTCCAAGCACTCCTGAACCAGCCCTGTTGTGTGGATGATGCCTCATTTCAGTCTCTCCATCACGCTCTTGCTGCCCGCTTATGTGAGTCAGATCTCCTTCCCTAGTTCTTCGATGATGACCAGCAGCTCAGCATATTTGCTCTGGGGCACCTAGCTGTTCTCTGTTCCCTGCGTGTTAGAGATGGTGGTCCTAGTCACTCAGCAGCTGGTGGTACTGGGAAGACGTTGCCATGCTGGTGGAAGGCGGGTGAACGCTCCCAGAGGCCTTGATGGAGGTGGCGGGCATGTGCATGGTCAAGTTCGGTTTGTAAGACATCCCCCCCGCCCCCCACCTCCTGCTGCAGGGCACAGGCAGGGGTCCAGGGGTGCCGGCTGGCCTGCACTGGGGCTCTCTCTGCCCCTGATCGCCACAGAGATCACTGGGTAGCAGGCCAGCCGGCACCCACAGCCCCGGGGAGTCCGGGGGTGCTGGCTGGCCTGCGCCAGGGCTCTCTCTGCCCCAATCGCCATGACCCCCAGGGGTGCCGGCTGGCCTGCGCCAGGGCACTCTCTGCCCCGATGCCATGGCGATCATGGGGAAGCAGCTCTCTCTGCCTCCAATCCACAATGCAATCATTGATCACCGGCCATCTTTGCCAGCCCCCCACCTCTTGCCTGCTGGCTGGGTTTCCGATCCTTTTCCCTTCCCAGCATTGCGGCTATGTATGCAAATTAACCACCATCTTTGTTGGTGGTTAACCGCCATCTTGGCTGGCAGTTAATTTGCATATCGCCCTGATTAGCCAATGGGAAGGGTAGCGGATGTACGGCTAATTACCATGTTTCTCTTTTATTAGATAGGATATATATATATATATATATATATATATATATATATATATATATATTAGAGGCCTGGTGCACAAAAATTTGTGCACTCGGTGGGGAGGGAGTCCCTCAGCCCAGCCTGTGCCCTCTCACAGTCTGGGACCGCTCAGGAGATGACCACCTGCTGGCTTAGGCCTGCTCCCCAGGGGATTGGGCCTAAGCTGGCAATAAGACATCCCTCTGGCAGCCCGGCAGCCTTCAGGGTATGTCCACTTGCCAGTGGGGAGCAGACCTAAGCTGCAGTCAGACATCCTTAGTGTTGCTCAGGAGGCAGGAGAGGCTCCCACCACCACCACCACTATACTGGCAGCCATCAGCCTGGCTTATGGCTGAGCAGAGCTCCTCCACATGGGAGCTCACTGACCACCAGAGGGCAGCTCCTGCATTGAGAGTCTGCCCCCTGGTGGTCAGTGTGTGTCATAGTGACCAGTCATTCCCAGTCTTTCTGCTGTTAGGGTTAGTTTGCATATTACCCTTTTACTATATAGGATAGAGACCTGGTGCACGGGTGGGGGCCGGCTGGTTTTCCCTGAAGAGTGTCCTGGATCAGGGTGGGGGTCCCGTTTGGGTGCCTGGCCAGCCTGGGTGAGGGGCTGATGGCTGTTTGCATCTAGTAGCACCACCTTTAGGGTGGGGGTCCCCACTGGGGTGCCTGGCCAGTCTGGGTGAGGAGCTGAGGGCTGTTTTCAGGCTGGCCGGTGACTGAAGCTCCCAGCCTCTCCTTTTTTTCTCTTTTTTTTAAAATCTGGGATTTATTTACCTTCTATTATTGAAACTTTGTTGCCATCACTGGAGCTGAGAGCTGGCTCTTGCTCACTCCACCTCTGAGGCCACGGCCTGCTGAAAGCAGGTATCTGGGGTTTGTTTAGCTTCTATAATTGAAAGTTAGTTGCTTTCAGAGCTCAGAGCTGGGCCGCGGCAGGCGGGGAACCTTGGCTTCCTCCATCACTGGAGCAAGCAAACCTCCTGCTCGCTTCAGCTGCATGGCTGCCTGCTGCCATCTTGATTGGCAGTTAATTTGCATATCTCGCTGATTAGCCAATGGGAAGCGTAGCGAAGGTACGGTCAATTACCCTCTTTGTCTTTTATTAGATAGGATATGTATATATGTATATATGACACATAAGAAGATAACCTCTACTTTAAGAACTATTAAAAAATCTATGTGGAAGAGGGGAAATTATCTTAGCATCACAAAGCTATGGCATTGCATATCTATTTTTTCTTTCTGTTTCTTGAGAATATGGAATTACTATTTATAGGATTACCAAGTTTTTGTATTTGATATTTTTCACTTAGTTGTTGCTTTCCTATAAATTATCTGTAATTTTTTTCTTAGCATCAGTGTGCTTTCCTACTCAGTCAATTCTGTTTGTTCATTGCCTTAAGTACACATTTTCATTTACTCTGGTATATGTGTTTATTTTTGTGCATGACTTTCTTCTCTCTCAGCTGCCTTTTCACACTTTGTCTAGATCCCTCCCCTTTAATATTTTAATGTCTTACTTTATAAACTGCATGCTTCCTTTAGTTCTATAGTGTATAGTTTTACATAATGATGATGATGATGACAATGAAAGCAAGCAATGGACACTTCCTTTGTGAAGAGCATTATGTATGTTAATTCATTTAATCTTTGTACCACGTGGTGATATTATGCTCTCCATTTCATAGATAAGAAATCTGAGTCCAAATAGATAAATAACTAATAGAAGAAAAAGCTAGAATATGAGACCAGAAATTTGGCATCCAACTCCCCACTTTTAACCATGAACCTATAGTATGAGTGCCACACTGTGTAATGCTTTCCACCTGTAGGACTATGCATTCTATTTTTTTATGCTAGCACTTTTTTTCATAGACCCCCCAACACACACACATTAAATATTTGTTTTGTTTTTGCATACTGATTCTCAAAGCAAGAAAGATGTGCCTACACCCAGTGTTTGTCTGCTGACAGATTTATGGTCCAGAGTCTACCTGGTGCTGCTAGAATCCCTTTTCCAGATCTGAAGCTTGATAGCCAGTTGTTGGGTACATGTTACACATCATTTTTGTGGCCTAATAGTTGTTTGTCCAATATGATCCTACTTCATTGAGTTTCCTAAGTCTAGGTATGACTAGATATTATTTCTTCTTCAATATGGTATACGTCTTTGGCAGTTTTGGATAATTGGTCCTAAAGATTAGTGATATTTTCAATTGATAGCTTTCTTTACTAGGGCTGCTGCACTTTTGCATCTTTTCATGTGCTTTGAAGGACTTGCAGAAAAAGCAGGCAAAAAGTGAATCTGGCACAGCTAGCAGATCACCATCATCAGTCTTGTTTCATAAAATAAAGCCATGAGCAAGAAAAGGAAAGAACACTCAATGAGAAGAAGGGGGAGAAAAGGTAGAAAGCACAGAATCTGTGGGTGACCATCATATTGCTTAAATTCCCATTGAATAGGGTAGTGGAAGTGTAGTTTCCCTCATAGTTTGTTTTCTTAATTTTACCTCCACTCTCATTACCTGACCACAAAGGAGAAGGGTTCCATTGTCACTACATTACTTGCCTGAGCAGGGAAGGTAGTTTATATTACTTTAATTTTCATTCATAGCTATGAAAATATGCCCTCTCTTTCTCATGAAATTCATTATTGCAGAATCCCACTGCTAACATGAACAAATTGAATGATTCCATTGGGTTTTATTGCTCCAGGAAGCAATTCCTTCAATTGATGAGAAAGGCTCTATAATATACTAAAAGAGAAAAATATAATTCTTAATGACAAGGATGCTCCCATGTGAATTTTCTCTCCAAAGGCTTTCTTGTAAATTGGGCCCTTAATATATAAAGTGTATTTTATTATTCTACACTTATTATTCTTTCATCATTCTATTATTCCAAATTTTAAAATACTGAATTAAAGTCATCACATTCTGGGTACAACACTAAACTTTGGACCATTCTCTTGTCCCTCAATATAATCTCAGGCTAAGTAGGCTCTGATATATGATCTTGTGACTATATGGTGAAGCTCATTTTACCTCTAGTTTATGAACTCTGGATATTGGAGGATGGCAAAAGTGCTTATTGTCATTCTCCCTGTTTTCTTTTAAATACTAGTTCCACGCTTTTTAATTAAGATAAGATAATACTGGGAGTAAAAAGTAGCTTACTTTCATTTTTATATTTTAACAGGCCATCTTAAGATATCCACCAATACACTCATTTTGCTAAAGAGTAACAGATACATTCACTCTTTCATGGATAGCATGCATACCTATGGCACTTACCTTCGGAAAGCTTTGCAAATTTAAATACCGACAAGAGGAGCAAATGTATATTAAAAATAACAAACTGCCAAGCAATACTAGTACATGAGACTGTATGTTAACAGAGTTTCGTGGTGTTTCTTTCTAGTTTCAAAATTCCTCATAGAAATTGGACATTAATAAATAAAATTTGAGAAGTACAGCATTTTTCATTTTCCCAAATTCCACTTTCTGCTTTATAAGGAAAAGAAAATGTTTATTCGGTGGCGATGTTGAGATGGCCCAAGAGGACCCTGTTTTAGATGAGTGTTCTGCATATGAGCTGGCACTCTTTGTTCTTTCCGACCCATTACCATCAGAGGGGCTGCTGCCCAGAAGAGCATTTTTAGGCACATCTGCAATGAACTGTGTGCTCCTCCTGTTGGGTCATTCACAGGAGTCCCGGGATGGGGGTGAGAGGGGAGGCTACTGTGACACTGCGATGGGAAGGTGGCCTGCTCGGTGCTGCCACATGCCCTGTCGCTGTGGTTGAGATGACACTGAGCCCAGAGGTGTCCAAAGGGGTTTTGTCTTGGTGGGAAGGAAGGAGGGGAGGAGAAGGATAGGTTAAACCAGATCAAATTGCTGATATTTGACCATTTTTACCTGCAAAGATGACTATTTCATACGGCTTAATACAGTCCCTGCTGCAGCCAGTATGAAAGAGATGACTTGGGCTAGGGCTCTCTAATCATGATTTCCCTCCTCCTCCTCCTCCTCCTCCTCCTCCTCCTCCTCCTCCTCCTCCTCCTCCTCCTCCTCCTCCTCCTCCTCCTCTTCCTCCTCCTCCTCCTCCTCCTCCCCCTCACCTTTTTTTTCTCTTGCTTCCTCTCATACCGCTCCCCTTCTTGTCATGGTTGTTTGTGAGTGTGATTTAGGAATTAGCAAGGAACCCCACAACTTTTACCTCTCTCTTTTTCCCCATTATATTTTGAAAACAAACAAACAGTGAAAATACAGCCAAGGCTGAAAAATAAGCAGTCATCTCCAGGGCCCTTCTCTGGTTTCACAGGTCTGTAACAGTGACTCCATGAAAAAGAACTACAACTAAGTGGGAGTTTGCTGAGAGCGGGAGCTGTGCTTCCCAGGGGCTGATGGGAAAGCAGCACCAGTGCATGCCTGCTGCTGGCAGTGAGGTTTGGCCATTTAGATGGTGACCAGTGATGTTTCTTACCCCAGTTCCTAACTTAACCACTGTCCATTGCTAATGCTGCAGTGTTTTTTTAAAAGGTCGAGGTCTCAGTGCACACAAATCTGAATGGCAGTGCACTTTCAGAATTCCCTACTTTTTAATTTTATTATGTTCAAAGTGAAGTCTATCTTCTTTAGTGTGATATTTAAAGCTATGAACAGAACTTATCCTACACTATCAACACACACACACACACACACACACACACACACTCACACACACACATTTCTTGACTCCTTGCCACTTCTAGAATATGTCTTTGTACTTAAATGACCACAACTCTTTATTCATGTTTTCCTGAAATTGAGAAAATCTAAATAAATTAGGGTACAGATGCAGTTCTGTCTTTACTTATACAGGGTAACACTGCATGCTACTTTTGGTCCCTTGGTCTTTGTTGTGTCAGGTGATTATCCATGTATATGCATGTATCTATAGGTTATTGACTGTTCCATTCTCGGCTCATGGGATAGGATCTGGCACATGGTAAGTGGTTTTTAACATTAAATAATAGATCTTTATAGATAATTAGAGGCCCTTGTGCACAAAAAATTGTGCACTCAGGGGAGGGGGGTCCCTCAGCCCGGCCATGCCTTCTCACTGTCTGGGACCCCTCAGGGAATGACCACCTGCTGGCTTAGGCCCGCTCCCCAGGGGATTGGGCCTAAGATGGCAATCAGACATCCCTCTGGCAGCCCGGCAGCTCTCGGGGGATGTCCACTTGCCAGCGGGGAGCAGGCCTAAACTGCAGTCGGACATCCTTAGCGCTGTTGAGGAGGCCGGAGAGGCTCCCACCACTACCACTCTACTGGCAGCCATCAGCTTGGCTTGTGGCTGAACAGAGCTCCTCCCATGTGAGAGCACCCTGACCACCAGAGGGCAGCTCCTGCATTGAGCGTCTGCCCCCTGGTGGTCAGTGTGTGTTATAGTGACCAGTCATTCTCAGTCCTTCTGCTGTTAGGGTCAGTTTGCATATTACCCTTTTACTATATAGGATAGAGGCCTGGTGCACGGGTGGGGGCCAGCTGGTTTGCCCTGAAGGGTGTCCCGGATCAGGCTGGGGGTCCTGCTTGGGTGCCTAGCCAGCCTGGATGAAGGGATGATGGCTGTTTGCAGCTGGTCATACCCCCTTCAGGGTGGGGGTCCCCACTGGGGTGCCTGGCCAGTCTGGGTGAGGGGCTGAGGGCCGTTTTCAGGTTGGCGGGTGACTGAAGCTCCCCACTTCTCCTTTTTTTCTTTTATTTTTTATTCTGGGATTTATTTACCTTCTATGGCTGTCACTGGAACTGAGAGCTGGCTTTAGCTCTGAGGCTTGGCTCCAGCTCTGAGACCTCGGCTGCTGAAAGCAGGTATCTGGTTTTGTTTGGCTTCTATAATTGAAACACTGTTGCAGCTCCAACTCTGAGTCCCGGCTGGCTGAAAGCAGGTTTCTGGGGTTTGTTTAGCTTCTATAATTGCAACATTGTTTCTTAGAGTGCAGCTAAGAGCCCAGCAGCGGCAGGCAGGGAACCTTGGCTTCCTCCATCACTGGAGCAAGCAAGCCTCCTGTTTGCTTCAACTGCCTAGCTGCCAGACACCATCTTGGTTGGCAGTTAATTTGCATATCACCCTGATTAGCCAATGGGAAGCATGCCGGAGGTACAGTTAATTACCATGTTTTTCTATTATTAGATAGGATATGTAGGTATTTGCTTTATACTAAGGCATATATTAAAGAAAAATGTTTTCTAGGAGTACTACCAAATGAAGCAAAACAAAGTTATCAGTGGTAGGTGATTGATCTTTAAAATTATATAAGAAATGTCAGAAGTACAGTTCCCATCTGAATCTGGAATCTAGGCTCCGGATTGACAGGAAACAAGCACAAGACAGAAATGTTATTGTGCTGAGGAATTTATATAGTTGAGAATCAGTTTCCTTTACCTTTCCAGCTTCTAGGGGCCTTTTGCATTCCTTGGCTCATGGCCCTTCCTCCATCTTCAAAGCTAGCAGAGGAGCATCTTCAAATCTCCTTTTCTGTCCAACCTCTCCTCTTCCCTGACAGAATTTCCTGCCCCCTTCTTTCCCTTGTAAGGATCCTTGTGATAATGTTGCACTTACTTGGATAATCCAGGATAAAGTCCCATCTCAGTATCCTCAATGTAATCACATCTTGAAGTCTCCTTTGCTGTGTAAAGTAACATAGTCACAGGCTCCAAGGATGAGGGCATGGGTATTTTGGGAGGGCTATTATCCTGAACCACATCTCATGACCTCAGAAAGAGCTCAGTCTTCCCAGGTATTCCAATGAATTGGGCAGATAGTCTTTTATGTTTGTAAATCAATGTTCTATCCAGGGTCATTTCCCCTTCCTTTCTTCTTCTTCTTTCCTTCCTTCCTTTCTCTCTTTCCTTCTTTCCTTTCTGCCTTCCTCCCTTTGCCCCCTTTCTGTAGACCCTATTGAATCCCTGCTGAGGAACAGGTACTGTTTTAATACTATCCGCAGAAGTCACTTGGCCAACTCCCCTTTGGCTGTCCCTTCAAGACAAAGCTATTAGGATTCAGATGCCACCCAACTTTGGAATTCCTTGTAGGAATTCCAAACAAGTTTGAGCATCATTGTGTTAGAGCACGTACTGAACACCTCAAAATCCAGAATTATGGCAAAGTGCTAACAGAGGGGCTGCCCTCCTGATACTTACACTTCTTGACAGATAAGACTGTTGCAAAGTGCTAATCAAAGACTAGTCTGACAACCAAACAAGCATCGAACATTGCCGTGCATTAAAAAAGTAAAGGAGGAACGTGTTGCTGTTATTTATAATCTGCTTGTGGCATGCCAACCAAGAAGCTGTCACAGGAATTGCATTTCTAGACAGGGTGGGATTTGCGGGTGGTGGCAGGACACAGATTTTTGTCTGGCTGTCACAGCTTCCTGAATTTGCAGTCTAGAATGGATGCCTCTGCAGCCTCTCTTAAGCCTTAAACTCCTGTCGCCAGGTCTAAAATAACTGAGGACTGGCAGAATCCTGGAGCTATTCCTTCCAGGATTTGTAGCGATATTATTTTTTCTAAACCCCACTTGTGGAATGCTGAATGCCAATCCAACTGGCAAAGGCATCTGATAAGAGCATATCATCCTGAAAGCATTTCTGACAGTCAGTGTCACTATGCATCTTTTTTATCACCCTCCTTTTTACAAGGTATCACAGATAGCACACGAAGTTCAACTGTGATTAATAGGACTCTCTCACCATTGACTTCACTGGGCTCCAGCCTATGAAAAAAAATGTGGCTGCTGATAAATCTCAGATGATAAGAGCTGTGTTATATAAGCAGTTTGGGCAGGCATTTCAGTACATATTATGACATGGTGGTAGTTTGCAACACTCAGTTGAATCGACAAGGCCTCTTGTTCCATTGATTTTGCTAAGCGTCTGTACAGGGAAGCTAAAAAGTACTTCTAGTATGAAACCCATGTATACACAATAGATATTAGACTATTTGGCTGCTGGTACATTGGTTTTTTGGAACCATTTCCTGAGTATTATATATACACTGAAAAGGTTTTTCTAGGTGTCCTTTTAATTTTTTTCTTAGCTATTATTAATATGTCAAAGCTTCTGGTGGAACACAAAGTTAAAAAATTAAAAATTGTCTAGGAAAGTCCTGGGAGCAAAGACAGATGCAGTTGTTCTGTTTCAACTTGCGATGTAGCAGGGGTGGTCTGGTTAGCATGTCAAGTTGTATATGTGCTTAAGATTTAAGGATGAAATGGCAAATTATTTAGGTTACTAAATTTCTAAATGACAAGAGGTTTAAGTGGTAGAAAAATATCACCTCGGATTTATGTGAGCATAAAGAAAACTCCTTCAAAGCATGACTTGTTTACTGGGAACATTCTGAAGGAAATTTAATTGTGCACACCGGGTATTACGGGGCACAGAGATGGCCTTCCAGAGAATTGAAGTCTGTTGTGGGGCAACTTGGAGGAGCAGTTTTCATCTCGAACCATAACTTCAAGCACAGGTAAAAATCATTTGGTTATAGAGCAGCATGTAATGATTAGGACCAGTTATGTAAATGAGTTCTGAGGTTTATGAACATAACACATGGAGAGCAGAGCCTTGTATTTGAAAGGCCTTCTCCAGCAGCTCTCACCTGTGTTCCATGAACCCAGGACTGAAGCCACACTAGAAAGACTACATGCCCCTCACTTGAACTTTTTCATGCTTCGTGCCTTTGCTAGAACCATTCCTTTGGACATCTATTTATATTTGAAGACCCAGAACAAAGACTTCATCCAAACTAGTGAGTATCCCTTTTCTGAAGTCCATTAGTGCATTGTACATACTTCTTTTATAAATTCATTGTTATTTATCTACAACACTAGAGGCCCAATGTACAAAATCCGTGCAAGAGTAGGCCTTCCTTCCCCCAGCTGCCGACACTGGCTTCCCTCTGGCACCCAGGACCCGGGCTTCCCTTGCAGTCCCAGCTTCATCCAGAAGAATGTCCAATCTAATTAGCATATTACACTTTTATTATTATAGGCTAGAGGCCCGGTGCACAAAAATTTGTGCACTTGGGGGGAAGGGGGGCCCCTCAGCCCGGCCTGTGCCCTCTCGCAGTCTGGGACCCCTCAGGAGATAACGACCTGCTGGCTTAGGCCTGCTCCCGGGTGGCAGAGGGCAGGCCCAATCCCTAGGTGCAGCCCCTGGTCGGGCTCAGAGCAGGGCCAATTGGGGAGTTGGGGCGCCGCCCCCTGTCATACACAGAGCAGGGCGATCAGGAGGTTGTGATTCCACCCTCAGTCACATCAGGGTAGGGCCGATTGGGGGGTTGGGGCACCATCCCCTGTCACACTCAAGGCAGGGTCAATGGGGAGGTTGCGGCACCACCCCCTGTCACGCACAGAGCAGGGCCAATCAGGGGGTTGGGGCATTTCCCCCTGTCACTCACAGAGCAGGGCCCATCAGGGGGGTTGGGGCTCTGTACCCTGTCACGCACAGAGCAGGGCCAATCAGGGGGTTGGGGTGCCGCCCTCTATCACCCACAGAGCAGGGCCGACCAGGGGGTTGGGGTGCCGCCACTCTCACACTCAGGGCAGGGCCGATGGGGAGGTTATAGCTCTACCCTGTCACACACAGAGCAGGGCCTGTGGGGGGAGGGGGGTTGGGGCACCGCACCCCGTCACACACAGAGCAGGGCCCGTGGGGTGGGGGGGTTGGGACGCCACACCCTGTCACACACAGAGCCGCAGGGTGATCAGGGGGTTGGGGAGCTCCCCCCTATCAGGCACAGAGCAGGGCCAATCAGGGGTTGGGGCACCTTCCCCTGTCAGGAACAGAGCAGGGCCGATAGGGAGGTTGTGGCCCCTCCCCCTGTCACACACAGAGCCGCAGGGCGATCAGGGGGGTTGGGCTCTGCCCCCTGTCACGCTGATCCCAGTGCCGGGAGGCCTCACAGCTCCACTGATCCCGGTGCTGGGAGGCATATTACCCTTTTACTATATAGGATAGAGGCCTGGTGCACGGGTGGGGGCCGGCTGGTTTGCCCTGAAGGGTGTCCTGGATCAGGGTGGGGGTCCCCACTGGGGTGCCTGGCCAGCCTGGGTGAGGGGATGATGGCTGTTTGAAGCTGGTCACACACCCTTCAGGGTGGGGGTCCCCACTGGGGTGCCTGGCCAGTCTGGGTGAGGAGCTGAGGGCTGTTTTCAGGCTGGGGGTGACTGAAGCTCCCAACCGCTCCTTTTTTTCTTTTTCTTTTTTATTCTGGGCCAGCTTTAGTTTTGAGGCTTGGCTCCAGCTCTTAGGCCTCCGCTGCTGAAAGTAGGTTTCTGGCCTTTGCTTACAATGTTGCAATCCTGCTGGCTGAAGCCCGGCAGGTTTCTGGGGTTTTGTTTAGCTTCTATGTTTGTTACATAGTTGCTTGCAGCTCAGAGGCCTGCAGCGGCAGGCAGGGAACGTTGGAGTCCTCCGTCACTGAAGCAAGCAAGCCTCATGTTAGTTTCAAGCTGCCTGGCTGCCGGCCACCATCTTGGCTGACAGTTAATTTGCATATTGCCCTGATTAGCCAATGGGAAGGGTAGCGATCGTACACCAATTACCATGTTTCTCTTTTATTAGATAGGATGATCTGTTCCCCACCTCCCTATCCTCATAGATTGTGTGTTTCTTGGGCCTTGATACCCCCGGCCCCCGTGACTTCACCTTTGTATTTCTGCCCTGCCCAAGCAAACCATAGACTCCTGGTGAGTGCTTATTCAGTGACAGAATGAATTTGGGGCCAGAGAAGAGACACCAGATCCTCAATGGGATAGCCCATCACCCTCCTTACATTTTTTATTTAGTCAAAGAATGTAAAACTATTATAATAAAATCTTCCCCGATGAAGAAAGCAGAAAAAGGTTGTAGAACTTAAAATCCTCTAATATAAAATGATCATGTGGACAGATCCAACAGAGAAGAAACTAAGCCTAGGGGATTTTCACTCTGAAATCCATGGATTTTCTTTCTTGTTGTTTTCACCTCTTTCCAGTAATTCCATGTGATGGAGACATTTTGCTGGGGTTAATCTACACGTAATGAAGTTTCAAAGAAATCATATACTGTACTCTCCTTATCAAGCCCCAGGGATTTTCCTTTCTGGGCAGCATGATACAAAACAGTGATAAATAAGCTGATGTTTATCACTGTTGGTAATACTTTCCTTTACTTTTCTTTTCCCATCCCCAAAACAAGCATGTATTCTTGAGAGTTGTTTCTTTATCAAAATTAGAGGTTTTGCACACATTCCGTCAAGACTGGAGAATTTTTGATAAACAGAAACATGAAAGATCCAGATCATAAATTTTATTTCAAAAGACCTCCCTTGGCTTCAAGCTCATGTCAATCTGACCTTTGCTTCCTAATACAAATAATGGGCAAATATCTGGGTCTAGCCTGAGCTTGAGCCCTGAGATCAAGAACTCAGCTCTGCTACCTCCACATACCTGCTGGCCCAGAAAGCATAAGCACCCTTCCCTCTGGAATTGCAGCAGAAGAGTGTAACACAGAGGGTCCTCCAAAGTACCAGGATTTCAAACCTGGTCCTGATTATAACAAAAGTGAATAGCCCACCTGGAATCCTCAGAAGTGCTTAGAGAATGTAGAGTCTCTTCCATGCTTGATAAATTTGGGGAAGTTACAGCAAGGAGAGTCCTACACAAATGCTGGTCAACGTTAAACTTGATCCTCCTAAAATCAGAAGAACACAGATTCCTGAGATGTAAAGAATGGGGTCAAAGTGATGAGAAGGAAGTTTGTTTCTGCCTAGTGTCAATTTTCCCCACAATCCCAAATGAAATATAAATGTGATTGGTTTTCATGACTTTTTTCTATCTGGTTTCAAGATTAAAGTAATATTCAAGATTAAAGAGTACTCAATCAACTATTATCCAGAATTCTGGAAATCGGTGGTATTCCCACATAGATTTATATCTAAATCTGGAATTCTCAGGGAGAATTGTCCACATCATGGGGATGAGGGATGGAGGAAGGAACCCAGATGTGGAGTTCGAGGACATAGAACTGCACGTCCCCTTTGCCACTCACTATCTGCAATGTACAAAAGCAATACACAAGCCTGGCTGAGATCCATAGGGTGTCTTGGAAAAAGTGTTTTGTGAACATAATATAAAAGTGCCCTGTAAGCATAATATAAAAGCATTCGATTGTTCATAATTACAACTAATCCTTAAACATGTAGCTTTATAATTGTACTGATTTTTCCAACCAATCTGATTAACACAAATGTGATTTTGTGTATTACTTACCCATTTGTTGAAAGAAAACACCTTTGAAGCCTAAGTACCTCTCTTTCTTGGAAGGTGGGATGTTTACTGAGAGAGGAGAGCTCTGCTTTTGGTTGCTCTGCACAACATTGTGCAAGATGGCACCTTTCATTTCCACCACAGAAAAGGGAGAAGAAAATGATGACAGAAAAGAGCACTGTGGGGAAGCTTGAGATTCAGAGTGATTTTCTCTTCTGTTTAAAAATATTTCCAGAAGATTAGACATACATACCTTAGTGTAAATCATTTTTGGATGGCCTGTTTAGGATTATTCATAGTGCTTTTCCTGTACATTAGTGAGAGCAACTAGGAATTAATTGTGGTGGTAACCCTTTCAGATAGAAGTCCCTAACCAAAGCAGGCAGGCCATTTGGGTGGGGAGCAAATAAGACTTACCTGACCCTGATAGCCAAACTCAAAGAGATTTGGAAATAGCTATTAGTGTTGGAGATTAAAACCTGAGACAAAATCTAAAAGCTTTTTCTTTCATCATTATCATCAATCTATGCTAATAAAAGGATAATATGCTAATTAGACCAGACATCTTCCAGGCGACCTTCCAGACATCCTTCCGGACAAAGCCATGGTGGTAGGGCCGAGGCAGAGGCAGTTAGGGGAGATCAGGCCAGCAGGGGAGAGCCGATAGGGCAGTGGTTCTCAACTTTCTGCCCCTTTAAATACAGTTCCTCATGTTGTGACCCAACCATAAAATTATTTTTGTTGCTACTTCATAACTGTAATGTTGCTACTGTTATGAATCATAATGTAAATATCTGATATGCAGGATGGTCTTAGGCGACCCCTGTGAAAGGGTCATTCGATTGCCAAAGGGGTCGCGACCCACAGGTTGAGAACTGCTATGTTAGGGGGGTCAGGCTGGCAGGGGATAGCAGTTAGGGGGATCAGGCTAGCAGAGAAGAACAGTTAGGGCGATCAGGCCAGCAGGCAGAGGCGATTAGGGGTGACCAGGCAGGCAGGCAGAGGTGGTTAGGGGCAATCAGGTAGGCAGGCAGAGTGGCCTCTAGTAATCTATAATAATAAAAGCATAATATGCTAATTAGACCAGACATTCCTTCCGTATGACCTTTCAGATATAGCTGGGGCTGCAAGGGAAGCACCGAGTCCCGGGTGCCAAGGGAAAGCCGATGCCAGCAGCCAGGAGAAGGAAGGCCTACTCTTGCATGAATTTCGTGCATCGGACCTCTAGTAATAACAATAATAATAATAATAATAATAATAATAACAACAACAGACAAATTTTACTAAATTTCTTCTATGTGCCAGATGCAGCCCCAGGTACTTTCATACATAAGCTCATGAAATTTCACCCTTACAACCCAGAGAGGTATGTATCATACTCTCCATTTTTCAAATGAACAAAGAGCAGCTCATGTTATTGATGTAATAACAATGACAGCTTTTGAAGAGACAGAGCTGGTACTTCAACCCAGATCCAACTTCAGGCCTCACTTTATTCCACTACTCCATGCTGCTTCAGTGTTTATTAGCTAGATGAGCTAGATGGGTGGATTTACACAGCTACAGGTCTTGAGGTCAAATAACCTCTGGCTTCACATCTCAGTTCTGTCACTTATTACCTCTGTGGTCTTGGAAGAGTCTCTTAATCGCTCTAAGCCTGTTGTTTCATTTGTAAAGTGTTGTTATTATTTGGCCTTCAATCCTCATGGGGTCACTGGGAGGGCCACATGACGCAATGTACAATGAGTGCAAGAAGATACAAGGTCTCCTTGTGAATCTTCCCTCACGGTGGTGTTGTTTGCAAGGCTTATTCTTAGAAATGCATTTTCTTAAAGATTTTGTATTATTCTAAGACATGGGCATTTATCAAGGAGTAGAAGCAATGATATACAGTAAAACCTTTATTTAATTAGAGCCTACATAAATAGGCACTCTTAATTATCTACACTTTTTTGTTGTGTTTTCCTTGAACTCATCTTTTGAGAGTAAGGACACAATTAGTAAGAAAATAAGTAAACAGTAGGGGTTTGCTAAAAATCCAAACAGCATCTCAGGTCTTTCTAGGGTCACAATCAGAGACTGTTAGGGCAGGCTGTTCCCCAGAGTCCACCGATGTCCAGTCACTGGTCCTATGTCTCTTCGCTGCCATGAAGCGTGAAAGCCAGGTTCCTGTGCGCTTTCTATCATGTCCCCCCATTTCTATCCCACCTCCTTGGCCGGATTGTAAGCCCGCACAGATGTTCAGAGTGACTGCGCTCCAGATCCACTCCATGCGCATGGGGAGGCGGAGGTTTCTGTTCCTGTAGAGTGTGCTTATTCGTGGTGACTTGCTTCATTGTATAAACACTTTCAACCACAGAGGCTGGAAATAGAAATCTAATTATCAAAATTTTCCATTATACAAACAGTTTCATTCATATTTCTTTTTAAAATTGTTGTTATTTGCCTTATAAATAATGGCAAAACAAGTTCACATGGTGGTTTGAACTGTCAGGGACACATAATGAACTGGAATTAGTCATTCTCACAATGCAATATTTGGCTCTGCATATTGCCCAAATTCACTAGAAAACTGCCAATCACACTACTACATTCTGTAGATCCATCCATCACAGAGGAAAGCATTGTGCAGGATTATAGAATATAAAAAAAGCACATGACGGTGATTTAATTGTTATTGTGTAAGGCAAACACAGAGAAATGTTGTGTTTGAAGAGGAGGATTAGGTCTAGTCATTCCTTACTTTCCAGTGGAGGGAATAGTCTTGAAAGAACAGAGCAAGGGCCAAAAAGAAGAATGGGGGTGTCATTTTTCCTGGTCCTTATTTTCTTATGATTGTTTCATCTTGATTATTTCCTTTCAAACACTGACTCCTTTGTGGCATCCTGGATAGCAGGAGAACAGAAGATTCTAACATTTTGTTTTGAAGCAAGGATTAGAATTAACTGCCCTTTAAATACAGTAACAAATTAATCCAGCCGAAGTCCCAATGAGAAAGTTCAGTCAAATTCTTATTTCCCAGATATGGGTATTTCACACAGAGATGCAAGAGAGGGTAAATTACTTGCTCAAGGACACACAGCAAGTTACCGAGCAGCTTGGAAGCAATTACACATACAGAACGATCTTAATTAGTTGAGCCCTACGATGATAGAAGTGTCATGATTTCTGAGGCATCCAGCAGTTCTCTGCGGCCCCAGCGGTTGCCATATCAACTGCCATGAGGATGGGAGCCACCAGTCTAAGCCGAGGAGTCGGACAGGAACAGAATGCAAGATTTATGAGGGCACTGAACCCCCACTACATTCTTGTCCACAGCTGCAGGACCTAAATGAAACTGTGGCCTTGGTCTACAACGCAAGGTTCCCAGAGCAAACCAAGGCTAGGAAAGTAAGCACTGAGTGCTCTTCATGTTTCTGGAATAAAAGCTCTTGGACCAGAGTGACCGTAGTAACTATAATGAATATGAATCAGAACCAAAGATAATTTCAGCAAAATACGTTTTTAACCTGATTCTCAGAGGGCGAAGAACGTCCAAGTGACAGATTTTTCATTTGGGGCCAAAAACAATTGAAGGTAACCCTGGAAGCTTAACTAACTTTTTGGGCCAGAGGCCAAAACTTGCAGCTCAAAAAAAGAGCATAATATGAGCTTTAAAATGGATTATAAAGAGTCAAATAGAATAAAAGTGGGGTCTGAGTATGAGTCAGTAGCATGTTACTGGGTTTCCTGAGATGAATCATCTGACCAGGTCAATAGCATCAACATGATATTTTTAATGTAATGTCTAAAATTGCTAAGCTTTGATATTGTAAGTAGCCTGAATACATAGTGAGAGTCTAAGAGTAACTTGATTTTGCTGGTATTGTTCTAAAGCGGATCCTCTTTATCAAAGCCACAGATACGTGGGGCAGTTTTAAAGATAATGTGAAAATTCCTCTAGCATAGGGACTTCACAGTTACCGGTTTATATCACCTTTCATTCATAATAGAAGTCTAGTTGATAGGCAGTTGGTTATAAAGGCTTGTCTGAACTTAGGAAAGAGGTGATTAACTAAAAATAGTAATCTACTTTGATGAAATATAAAGTTAGCTGCCTGAAAAAATATCTGTATTAAATATGGACAACCTATCAGGCACAATGTTGTTAAATGGTACTAAGTCAATTCCCACATTTATTCTGCTACCCTGTGGTGAATCCCCTGTCTTACCCCTGGTGAATCCACTCTGATGACCAACCCACTGGGAATCTAAGATGATTTCAAGTTCTCCCTTTAGAAGCTAGAAAATATTTGTCCATTGAGAAACCCAAAGTTGTATTTTTAAAGAATTTCTCCTACATTGCTCACATCTGTATTCTCTAGGCAATACCACAGAAGTAATCATAATGGCTAACATTTATTGAGAATTGAATGATGGTTGCTACGTGCCTAGCACTGTGCTGAGTTTATTAGCATATGATATCACATTGAATCCTCACAATAGTCCAGATTTACCTACGTTTTATGGATGAGGACACTGAGGTGGAAAGGGGAGAAAACTTGCCCAAGGTAACACAGCTGAGACAGAACCAAGATGTGAATCTAGGTGGTCAGACTCTTGACCATTATTGTGCCTCCTCCTAACATCCTTCATGGACTTTCCCTATAAAGCTATTTTCCTATGAAAGAAATATTAGTCATCTTGATGTGAACTTGACAGTGTTAGCTACGCTACACATTTTAATTTGAACTGTAATTGTGAAATTTAAAGCTTATTTTCCAATTAAAGACAAGATCGTAGGAGGATTTCTGCTTCTGACCAAGATGGAGTAACACGGACTAGATTTACCTTTCTGTCTGATGATGAAACAATTTTTAAAAGTACAAAGTATATTTCATAAAAATAGTAAAAATTAAATACATTTTTGAAAAAGAGAAACAGCGTGCAAGGCACAAGACGATGATCCTCAAGGAATGACAAACAAATGAGGTGACAGGATGAAATGGAGGAAGACTGATGGACTTCCCCGATCCCACAAGCAGGAAACGGGCTGATAGAACTACTCCACTACAAACATGCTCTATTCTTCCAGAAAATGGAAGAATAACACTGAGAATGCAGATACCTTTGCAAAGGGCAGAGCAGCAGACACAGAGGAGAGGCTAGTGAGCCTCCATGGGCTTCAGAGGTGGGTTCACAGGATCTCTGACAGCCCAAAGGAGGCAGGAGCTGGTTCAGCCTTCATGGGCCCAGAAGGTGGATCAAGCCTTAGAGAATTATTCTTAGGCCCTAAAACCTAATGGAACTTGCCCTAATGGATTGCAAACTTATCTAGACTAGTGGCCCCTGTTATTCCTTCATTTTTTCTCTCTCTTTCTCTCTCTCTCTCTCTCTCTCTCTCTCTCTCTCTCTCTCTCTCTCTCTTTTGAATGGGGAATGACTACCTTACACCTGTCCACCATTGTACTTTGAAAGCAGATAACTTATTTTCTAGTATCACAGATCCACACATGGATAGGAATCTCCCCAGAATGGATTATATCCAGAATCTCACCCATACCCAATTTATAGTATTTATATGATGCTATTTAGAACTTTTTTGAGGTGATGAGATTTTAAATTTAAAGTAAATTCTGGAATGGTTTAAGACTTTTGGGGTGTTAAAATGAGGTGAATGTATTTTGCAAGTGATATAGATATAAATTTGGGGGTCCAGAGGGCAGACTATACTGCATTGAAGAGTGTCCCCTCAAAATCATGTCTACCAGTAACCTCAGAATGTGGCTGTACTTGGAAATAGGGTATTTGAAGATATAACTAGTTACGATAAAATCACACTGGATTAGTGTGGGCCCTAAATCCAATATGACTTGTGTCCTTATAAAAAGAAGAGAGGCACTTTTGCCAGGTAGCTCTGTTGGTTGGAGCATCGTCCTGTACACCAAAATAGTGTGGGTTAGATTCCAGGTCAGGCATATACCTAGATTTGGGGTTCAACTTCCAGTCGGGCATGTACAGAAGGCAACTGATAAATGTTTCTCTCTTCTCTTTCTCTCTCTCTCCCCCTCTTCCCTCCTCTCTCTCTAAAAATCAATGAAAACATACCCTCAGGTAAGGATTTTTAAAAAAAATAAAAAGAAAGGAGGCAACACACAGGAAAGATGGACATGTGACAATAGAGGCATAGACTAGAATGATGCAAGCCAAGGTATACCAAGGATTATTAACAACTACAAGAAACTAGGAAGTTAAAAGGAAGAATTCTCCCCTAGAGTCTTCAGAGAGATCATGGCCCTGCTAACATCTTGATTTGGGGGCTTCTAGCCTTCAGAATTGTGAAAGAATATATTTCTGTTGTTTTGAGCCACACATTTTCTAGTATTTTGTTATATCACACCTGAAAACCAAATACACCATGATAATATTAATCAAAAGAAAGTTGGAATGGCTCTATCACTAGTATGAATACTACCAGAGATAAAGAAGGTCATTTGGTTATGATAAAGGGGTCAATTCATAATTGATTAAGAAGACATGCCAATCCTTAACTTTTATACATCTAATAACAGAGATTCAAAGTACATGAAGTAAAAATTGATAGGGGAAATAGATCCATACCACTCAGAGATTTCAATAATCCTCTCTCAAAATGGATAGAACAAATAGACATGAAATCAGTGACAGTGGAAGAGAAGTGAACAACACTTTAGGCAACTTGACCTAATCGACATTTATAGACCATTACACTCAACAACAAAATTCATATTCTTTTTAAATGCATCTGGAACATTTAACAAAACAGACCATTCTCTGGGCCATAAAATAGCTTTCAATGAGTTTAAAGTATTCAAGTGATAAAAAAAGTACACACTTTAACAAAATAGAATTTCATTAGAAATAACAGAAAATCTCCAAATATTTGAAATGAAAGTAATATACTTCTAAATAATCCAGGTGTCAAATAAATCAAAAGGAAAATTAGAAAATATTTTAAACTGAGTAAAAATAAAAACACAGCATATCAAAATTTGTGGGATGCCACTAAAACAGTATTATGGGGAACATTTTAGTGCTAAACGCCTATGTTAGAAACAAACAAAAAAAAGTCTTCAATCAATGACTATAATTTCCAGATTAAGAAATTATTTAAAAAAGCTAAGTAAGCACAAACTAAATAGAAGAAATGAAACAATAAAGATGAGAGTAAAATAGATACCAGAAAGACAGCAGAGAAAATCATTGAGACCAAATGCTGGTTTGTTTGAGATCAATAAAATTGCTAAACCTCTAGTTAGACTAATTATGGGGAAAATAATTTAATAATGATAAAAATGAAAGATATGACATAATTAAATTTCTATAGATACCTAACAGAAAAATAAGAGACACTATTAATAACTTAAAGTCAATATATTAAACATTTAGATTAGGGGCCAGCGAACTAGAAAAAGGCCACACAGTAAAAATTTTAGTCTTTGAAGGCCACATATGGTATATGTCACACATTTATTTTTCAATTGTTAAAAATGTAAAAACAAGTTCTTATTTTGCAGGCTGTAGGCCAACTGCTGACTTAGATGAAATAGACAAAGTCCTTGAAAGACAGATTACTCAAACTCAAGAAGAAATAAATAACCTGAATAGCCCCGTACATAATAAGAATTGAATTTATAGTTAAAAACTTTCTCACAAAGAAAACTCCAGACTCAGAAGGTTTACTGGTAAAATCTATCAGATATTTAAGGAAGAACCAATACAATTCTATACAAACTCTTCCAGAACATTAGAAAAGAGGGAATACTTTCCAATTTATTCTATAAGACCAGCATCACCCTAGTACCAAAACCAGATAAAGAAAATAAGAAAACTAAGATCAATATCTACTTGAACATAGATGCAAAAATGCTAAACCATATTTTAGCATATTGAATCCAATAATATGTAAAGAGGAAAATTCATGATGACCAAGTGGATTTTAAGCAAGGCTTGCAAATTTTAAAATAATTTCATGTAGCCCTGGCCGGTGTTCTCAGTGGTTAGAGTGTCAACTTGTGCACCCAAGGCTCACAGGTTCTATTCCAGGTCAAGGGCCTGTGTTGCCAGTCAGGGCAAGTGGGGAAGGCAACCAATCAATGTGTCTCACATCAATGTTTCTCTCTCTCCCCCTTTCTCCCCCTCCTTTTACTCTCTGAAAAGCAATGGAAAAAATATACTCAGGTGAGGATTAAAAGAAATAAAAACATTTTTTAAAGTAATTTAATGCAATTCACTGTATTGGCAAACTAAAAAAAAAGTATATGATCATCTAATAGGTACAGAAAACGTATTTGACAAAATTCAACATTTATTCCTGAAAGAAAAATAAAACAAAACTCTCAACACACTAGAAATAGATAGAAACTTCCTCAACCTCATATGCAAAAAATGCCCATTATTATCAGACTTAATAGTGAAAGACAATGATTTTCATCTAAGGTCAGGATCAAGACAATGATGTCTGCCTCTCCCTTTCTATTTCACATTATACTGGAGATTCTAACCAGTGCAATCAAGAAAACTCTACTATGGTCCAACCAGCTTGGCTCAGTGGTTAAGCACCGACCTATGGACTAGGAGGTCATAGTTTGATTCCCAGTCAGGGGTAGGGGGCTCAATCCCCAATCTCTCTCTCTCTCTCTCTCTCTCTCTCTCTCTCTCTCTCTCTCTCTCTCTCTCTCTCTCCCTCCCTCCCTCCTTCCCTCCCTCCCTCCCTCTCTCTTCCTCCCTGAAATCAATTAAAATATACTTTAGAAAAAAAGAAGAAAACTTTACTATGAAAGACAATATAAAGGACATGAGTATGAAAAAGGAAGAACTGAAATTGTCTTTTTAAAAGCAACATGATTGTCTATAGAATCTACAAAGAAGCTACTAAAACTAACAAATAAGCTTATAATTTGGCAGGATATAAGATTCACATGTGAAAGTAAATTGTATTTCTATGAACTACCCCATTTATGATACCACCAAAAATTTAAATGTTTGGGAATAAGTCCAACAAGAGAGATAAATATCTATACATTGAAAACCACAAAAATTGAGGAGAGAAATTAGAGAAGACCTAAATAAATGGAGAGAACATCAATTCATGGAACAGAAGACTCAATATTGTTATGGTGTCATTTCTCTCTGAATAAATCTATAAATGTATTGCAGAGCCAACCAAGTCCCAGGATAATTTTTTGGTAGAAAAATTGGCTGAAAATTATTTGGAATTGAAACAGGCCTAAAATAACCAAAATAACTTTGGGGAAAAAAAAGAACAAAGTTAAAAGGGCTAACACTACATGACTTCAAGGCGTATTATCAAACTTCAGTAATCAAAACAGTGTGAAATTGACACAAACATAGACAAATAGCTGAAGGGAACAGAAAAGAGAGCCCAGAAAGAGATCCGTACATATATAGACAACTGATTTTCAACAAAGGTGCAAAGACAACTTAGTGGCAAATGATGTTTTTCAATATATGATGCTGGACCAATTAGACATCCACATGTAAAAAGGAAATAAGCTTTGATCCTTGAACTACATAAAATAATTAATTCAAAAGTATCACAAGACTAAATATAAAACTTAAAACTATAGCACTTCTAAGAGAAAATATTGGAGAAAATCTTTGTGACTTTGGGTAGACAAAGATTTCTTAGGTATAATTCTAAAAAGAATGATCCAAAAGCTGGTAAATTAAAATTATTCTTTTTGAGAAAAACATTAAGAGACTGGGAAGATAAGTCACAGACTAGAAGAAAACCTTTGTAAATTATAATTTGAGAAAGAACACTGGACATTTAACAATAAGAAAGCAAACAAACCAATTTATAAAAAATTGGGCAAAAGATTTGAACAGGTAACTAACTTCTCCAAAGAAGATATACAGATGTCAAATAAACACATAAAAAGATTCTCAACATTATTAGTTACTAGAGGCCTGGTGCATGAATTTGGGCATGGGTGGGGTTCCTCAGGCTGGCCAGTGATCAGGGCCCATCGTGGCCAGGCTGGTCAGTGGGGAGGGGCCACAGGAGGTTGGCCACCGGCCCCCTCCATTGGGGCCAATAGGGGCTGGCCAGCTGTGGAGAGGTGCAGGGGAAGTTGGCTGTGGGAGCACACTGACCACCAGGGGGCAACTCCTGCATTGAGTGTCTGCCCTGGGTGGTCAGTGAGCATCATAGCAACCAGTCATTCAGTTCATTCATTCATAATGGTCACTTAGGCATATATATCTACACTAATAAAAGAGAAACATGGTAATTGGCATACGACCACTACCCTTCCCATTGGCTAATCAGCGAGATATGCAAATTAACTGACAGCCAAGATAGCCGCCGGCCGCCAGGCAGCTTGAAACTAACATGAGGCTTGCTTGCCTCAGTGACAGAGGAAACCAACGTTCCCCGCCTGCAGCTGCAGGCCTCTGAGCCTGCAGTTTAAGAAACTATGTAACAAATACCGCCAGACTTCAGCCAGCAGGATTGCAACATTGTAAGCAAAGGCCAGAAACCTACTTTCAGCAGCCAAGGCCTAAGAGCTGGAGCCAAGCCTCAAGCTAAAGCTGGCCCACAATAAAAAATAAAAAATAAATTAAAAAAAAAAAAGGAAAAAAGGAGCGGTTGGGAGCTTCAGTCACCCCCAGCCTGAAAACAGCCCTCAGCCCCTCACGCAGACTGGCCAGGCACCCCAATGGGGACCCCCACCCTGATCCAGGACACCCTTCAGGGCAAACCAGCCAGCACCCACCCGTGCACCAGGCCTCTATGCTATATAGTAAAAGGGTAATATGCCTCCCAGCACCGGGATCAGCAGAGCCACGAGGCCTCCCGGCACTGGGATCAGTGTGACAGGGGGCAGCACCCAAACCACCTGATCGGCCCTGCTCTGTGGGTGATAGAGGGCAGTGCCCCAACACTCCCCCCCGCCCCCCCACGGGCCCTGCTCTGTGTGTGACGGGGTAGAGCCATAACCTCCCCATCAGCCCTGCCCTGAGTTTGACAGTGGCAGTGCCCCAACCCCCTGATGGGCCCTGCTCTGTGTGTGACAGGGGGGAGCTCCCCAACCCCCTGATGGGCCTTGCTCTGTCCATGACAGGGTATGGAGCCCCAAACCCCGGATGGGCCCTGCTGTGTGCATGACAGGGGGCAGTGCCCCAACCCCCTGATTGGCCCTGCTCTGTGTGTGACGGGGGTGGCACCGCAACCTCCCCATTGACCCTGCCTTGAGTGTGACAGGGGGCGGTGCCCCAACCCCCCAATCGGCCCTACCCTGAGCGTGACTGAGGGTGGCATCGCAACCTCCCAATCCACCCTGCTCTGTGCATGACAGGGGGCAGCGCCCCAACTCCCCAATCGGCCCTGCTCTGAGCCCGACCAGGGGCTGCACCTAGGGATTGGGCCTGCCCTCTGCCACCCGGGAGCAGGCCTAAGCCAGCAGGTCGTTATCTCCTGAGGGGTCCCAGACTGCGAGAAGGCACAGGCCGGGCTGAGGGACCCCCCCCCCTCCCCCCCGAGTGCACAAATTTTTGTGCACCAGGCCTCTAGTCCTATATAATAAAAGGGTAATATGCAAATTGACTCTAACATCAGAATGACCACTGGACCATTCACTATAAGGCACACTGACACCCCTCTTGGTCCCTTTCCCTGGCCAGCAGGCTCTGATCACCTGATGGCCACCCACTGTGGGGGCAGAGCTAGCAAGCAGCCAACCTTTCAGTCCCTTCCCCCAGCCATCAGGCACCGATCACCCAATAGCGAACGGGAACCAGGGGATGGGTGGAGGTGGGGGGAGGGGATAGCTTGGGCAACTGGGGAATATGGCCCTGATCGCAGGCCAGGCCTAGGGACCATACCTACGTAAAATTTTGAATGCTGGGCCTCTAGTGTGTGTGTGTGTGTGTGTGTGTGTGTGTGTGTGTGTGTGTGTGTGTATATATATATATATATATATATATATATATATATATATATATATATTAGAGGTCCGGTGCATGAAATTTGTGCACCGGTGGGGGGGGGGGTCCCCTCAGCCCAGCCTGCACCCTCTCCAATCCAGGAGCCCATAGGGGATGTCCAACTGCCAGTTTAGGCCTGATCCCAGGCAGTCAGACAACCCTCTCACAATCCTAGACTGCTGACTCTTAACTTCTCACCTGCCTGCCAGTCTGTTTGTCCCTAACTGCACCCCTGCCAGCCAGATCACCTCAACTGCCCCCCTACCAACCAGGTTTTCCCTAACTTCCCCCTGCTGCCAGCCTAGTCACCCCTAACTGGCCCCCCTGCTGGCCAGATCACCCCTAACTGCCTCTGCCTGCTGTCCAGGTTGCCCCTAACTGCCCCCTACTTCCAGCCTGATCACCCCTCACTGCCCCCCCTGCTGGCCTGGTCACCCCAAACTGTCCCCCTCTGCCAGCCTGGTTGCCCCACGCAGCCTGCTGTTTGGTCATTTGGTCGTCCCTCACTATATATATATTAGGGAAATCCATATTAAATCTATAATGAACTATCACTATAACCTATTAGAATGGCTAAAATTTAAAGTCCTGATCATACCAAATTATGGTGAGAGGGGAAGTACTGGAACTGTCAGTCATATATCCCCATACACTGATGGTACAATGTGAAGTGTTATAGTCACTAAAAAACAGTCTGGCAATTTCTTAACAAGTTAAAATATACCTACCATATGATGCAGTCATTCCACTCCTAGATGTTTACCCAAGAGGAAGGAAATCATACAATGTTCATACAAAGATATGTACATGAATGTTTATAGCAGTTTTATTTGTAATAATTAAAAGATGGAAACAATCCACATGTCTATCAAGAAGAGAATGGATAAACAAACTGTGGCATATTCGTACAATGGAATGCTACTCATCAGTAAAACAGAATGTACTATTATTGATATAGGCTCAACATGTATGAATCTCAAAATGATTATGCTAAGTAGAAGAAGCCAGACAAAGAAAAGTAATATTGTATGATTCTATTTATATCAAATTCTAGGGAATGCAAACTAGTGTAGAGTGAGAGAAAGCAGGTCAGAGTTACTTGGGGGATGAGGCAGGCTGGAAGAGATTACAGCTGAAGCAAAAAGGAACTTTGGGGGTTGATGGGTACATTCATTAACTTGATTGTGGCAATAGTTTCATGGGTGTTTACATATGTTGAATCTGACCAAATCACATACTATAAGTATATGCAGGTTATTACATGTCAATTGTATGTTAAGAGGGCAGATCAGAACTCTTCCTAAAGTAAGAGAAGGTGGGGAGGAGGAGAGTAGAAAGGAGGGAGGGAAATTTCAGATCTCAGAGAAGCAGTTTGGGAGACTAGGTTAGTAAGAGGAAAGGGAGAATTTCCTTGAAGCTCCCCACCATCATTTCCTAATCTGACTATTCATATAAGCAAACTGACAGGTTCCACTGGAATGTTTGCTCAGATGGCTCCATTCAAATTTACTTTCTACAACTTTTCTGTGATATTTGTGAATCATCAGGGTTTTATCTATTCCAGATTGTTAGATGAAAAAATGAATGACTACATCTAGAACCCAGGCCACAACTGACATCTAGGATTTATTATTTTATTAGTATAAATTCTACCTTACTCTCTGCTGAACCCTGACTGTAGAGAATTGATTTTCAATAAGCAAACCTAATTTATGAAAATACAAATTTATAGAACAAGTAAGAGATTGATAACATTCATTACCAAAACAGTCCCCTAAGGGCTCCTTTAAATACAAAAGCTTCTTGGGGGCACCTAAAATTGGTTCAATATATTTTTAATGGATTTTCACAGGAAACTAGAAACTACATCTTTTTTGGGGTTCGGGGGGAGGGGGAGAGATGCTGTTATTTTTTTTTTAACAAGTGGTGTCCATACAGGTGCAGGGAGTTAAAATTAAAAGACATGAAAGCAGATTTTTTAAAAAATATATTATATCAGAGGCAGAAATGATCTGTCACAGATGATAATAATACTGGTTGTCTCTTCAAATCCATTACACACAGTACCTACATACTCTTAAACCAGCCCTACCAAGCAAAATGAAGTTTTGAATAAGCTATTTTGAGTGGGCCTCACCGGTCATAGGTCTCCAGCCTACATCTCCCCCCAAACTCCCGGCCTGGCAGCTCTTGGTGGAGGTGGACCTGGGAGTAGAGCTGCGCCCCTGCAGAGGGGCTTCTGGGGAGTTCCATAGCGCCCCAAGCGGACAGGAGGCCACTGCGCAGCTGTTGGGAGGGACCTGCTCACTGGCCTTGCCAGTGGTGCTGGTCCGCAGGCCGCTGCACACCCCAACACAATGAGCGACCGGCTTGGGCTGTGGCTGGACCTGGCTGGGCTGCGCGTGAGGTGAGTGTGTCCTCCCCAACCCCACAGGTGACTGTCACCAGGGGAAGGCAGGTTGCACACAGAGCACCTGCTGCCCCAGTGCCATCTTGGATCCCAGCCTGGGGAGGCCCTCCCCACCCTCACCCCACTCTGGGGAAACAAGAGAGAGGGTGGGTGCCCAGCTCCTGCTGCCCTTCCGAGAGAGAATGCAGTCAGCTGGTGCACCATAGTGAGCCCTGGCACCTCGTCCCGGAGCGCTGGGGGGCTCTGCTGCTGCCTGGAAGTGACACTCCACTCTCTGGGCCCTCAGGTTGGCTGAGCAGTCCTTTATAAAAACAAATTTTACATGTAAGACTAAAACTTTCTATGCCCGCCACCGGCCTTTCCTCAGAGGCTCTACTACCCACCTGCTGAATTTCCTTCCAGGCCGGTTTCTAGGCATTTCTCACTCAGATGAACCCCTGAAACACCTTGTTCTGCGATTGTTTTAAACATCAACCGCGTAAAACACACCGTATTATTCTAGAACTCATTCTTTTTATCATTCAGCAGGCCTGAGAATTCTATTCTATCCATGCCTGAGAATTCTGTTCGCTCTATCCATGCCTGAGAATTCTGTTCCCTCTATCCATGCCTGAGAATGTCTATCCACAGACAGCCACCTCATTCTTCCTAACTGCCCCATAGATATTGCAGTCTGCAGATGGCCCAGTTTATTTAGTCATTTCTTTACTTGTGGGCATTGAGATTGTTCCGTTACACACGGTGCTGTGATGAATGGCCATGCCATCCCTTCTTGTACATTTGGGTAAGGATGATACCAGAAGTAGTTTAAAATAACCCTAAGCCCTAGACTTGAGCCTGAGAAATGCCATTTGACCCCATTTCTGCTCTCAGTACCACCACTACATACAGATCTTTTTTATAGAAAGTATCTATGTCTGAGAACCACTTTGCTTACAGATCTATAAGTAAACTTAGGGCGTGGCATTTGTTTTCTTAGATCCTTGTTCCTCTTATTGTGGCTGTTAGAGTGCTATAGAAATCTACACAGATTATCATCCTATGCTTGATGTCTTTTGAACATGATTAGCCATGTGCTATTTTGTTTTCTTGTTTTAAGCATTCATTTTAGAGTTGGACAGGCCTGGATTCAAATATAGGTGATTTCTCTAAGTCTTAGTTTCCTTATCTGAAAAACAGGCATCATTATAACTAACAGTTGTGGAGAATGAAATAGAATTTATGTAAAGTACTAAGCAAAGTGATTAAAACATAGGAAGTAGTTAGTAATTGATGGGTGTTAGGGGATAAATGATAAATTTTTATAATATAAATTACATCCAAGTCTATTTTAGTATTTTGAATGCTGATGGTTTTTTCACAGGAGCAATTTCTCAGTGTATTAGCATCTTTAATACTAATGGATGGGATTGCACTTATACACCCCCAAACAACTACACTTGTCCTTTTAGGCTTATCCTCATTGTTTTTAAGATTTAGTCTAAGTGTGTTAAGCTATTCAATAATCTCAAGACTGTAAAGGAGTTTAGGAGATGATCTGTTCCAAACCCCTCCCCGCCCCCCACACACACACACACACTCCATTTCCAGGTGCACATCCTTTGTATAACAATTAATTTCCCAGGACAGCTAATTCAACCAGATAAGTGGTGAAAATATCCTTAATTTCCAGACTTGTATTACCCAATTTTCTTCTATCTTCAAAGTCAACTAGGTGATTAATTTTCAATTATTCCCAACATAAGTGGAACTGAAAAAAAAAACCCTCTACACCTATCCAATATATTCAATTTATTGAGCATTTTACAACTCTCTGTTCTGGGTGCTGGTGGCGGAGATGGACAAGAAGTCATCCCTGCCCTCAGGTACTTTACAGTCTTCCTGGGGAGACAATGGGGAAGTGGCACTGAGTCAGAGTCCAGATTATGAAAAGGTAGCATTTCACTGATCCTAAAAGTCTAATATTAACTGGGCACTTACTAAAGGAGAGACAGATTGGTCACAATCCAGGGACTTCTTAGTTTTTGTACTGTATAGTTTGGGCCCTGCATAAATATGTAGTAAGTAAACAAAGAGGCAGTGTTCTCTATTATAGAACTAGAGTACACACCTTTCTAACAAAAGCAGGATTGTTGTTTTCTTTGCCTAATCTTGAGCAAGAAAACATGCTCTACAAATACAGAATTCATTTTTTATTAAAAGATACCACACACGTATGCACACACACACGCATATACAACTAAAAGGGAAATTTTTTTATAGCTTGCAGTAGGCCTAGAGATTTAAATACTGAAACCTTCAATTTGTACCAATAATTCATATACAGCTACATGGGGTGAAAAAGGTTAATGATGAATTTTTTTAAATGTGTTCCATTGACTATAAATGGCAGATCTGACAGTTAAAACAAAAATTGTTCCTGAAGAAACTTTAGTCAAACTAATTATTGGAGACGTTATAAGGATGTATAATTATATTCTTCACCTTTAAAAAAAAGTTTTATTACAAATGTGCTTTTAAAGAACAAGTACAGAAATAAAAGCTGTAATTGTTCTTAATTATAGCTAACTGTAATTGCACTCAATTGCAATATGCTGAATATCACCAATGGCTCAAGAAATCCTGGCATACAGGCAGTGCACCCACTTTCATGAGATGAGGTATAGTTTTCTGAATATTCTGTTATGTATAATTTAGCTCTTTTACTGTTGATTTCATTTCTGTTGGTTTGATTGATTTATTTTTTTAGTGATTGTAGAGATAGAATTGTCATCTATGAATGTGTGAAAGGTTGGAGATTTCATCTGGGGTTGGTTCAAAATTCTCATTGACACAAAAATGACATATTGGCAATTGTTAAATGAGCAATATTGATAAGACCCACTATGGCTGAATATACAGATTTGAATTTTCAGAGGTAGTGATGAATAACACATTTAGTTTACCCAGCAGGGTCTAAGAAGTGACCTGGAAAATATGAAGGATCTAAAATGTCATTAACTACCCCTCTGTGGATAACGCTCGGAGTCATGGAATTTCAAATGGGTTAATTTAAGTAGGATGATGGCTTCTATGAATAGGAGCGTTTTTTTCACCTGACTCCCCTGTGCTAAGAACTCAAATTGAGTGCTATGTTTTGACCCATACCTCTGATGTTCCTGCCTATCTTTATGGTGAGAAAGTCTGTGCCTGAGTTCCTGACGTTTTAACAAAAACTCTTGCCCAGCCAGTGTTGCTCAGTGGTTGAGCATCAACCTATGAACCAGGAGATCACTGTTAAATTCCCAGTCAGGGCACATGCCCAGGTTGCAGGCTTGATCCCCTGCAGGGGGCATGCAGGAGGCAGCGGATCAGTGATTCTCTTTCATCATTGATGTTTCTCTTCCTCTCTGAAATCAATAAAAATTCTTGAACCTCATGGCAACCCACTTAACTCTTCTGTGAAATGAGGTAAAAGTAACCATCCTGTGTTTCACTGAGAACTGAGAAGGGTGGGTTTTAAAAAAAAAAAAACAAAAAAACAGTGAACACACTATTGTCGAAAAGAAGCAGCTTCTTCAACTTCAGGAGAAAGAAGCATTTTGTGATGTGTTTATAGCCACTTTTCTGAAAAGTGAAAAATAATGAACAAAAAAAACAATATTCCTCCATATCACATCAGAACAACCTTTATTACTGTTCCATTTCCATGGATGGCTGCTACGAGCTTTCAACCCCATAGCCAGTCAGCTTTGACATAATTTCTGGTGCATTTCTTAATTTAAAAACGGGGGGTACTCAGTGCCTTGGCCTGAACCCCATTCCTGGCTACAGGTTGGAAGTTGGGGCCTCATAGAGAGAAGCCCTCTGAGATGTCCTTTTGGCAGAGCTCATGGCTACACTACTCCCCAAATAGAAGCATCTATGTTCCTTCCTTTGGGTATCAGGTAGAAATAAACATGAGTCGGAAGTTCCAGCTTGTGTTTCTCAAAGCCCTACCGCACCCAGTGCTTGCAGGCTCTGCAGGTAGCTTCTGTGAATGGAGGGGAAGGAATCAGACTCAGCTAATATCAAACAGAACAGGAGTCTAGAGCTGGGGTAACCCGTCTCCATTTCTTTCATTGTCACCTCATCACATATGGAGTTTGATTGTGGCTGTCGGAAGCCACCTTCTTCTGCCTCATTCCTCCATGTGTCCTGGCCCACTACTCTCCTCCCCCAGGCCACACCCTATCCTGGAAAAGTGCAGAAAGTCCTGGAAGTACTCACATCTACTTCAAATTGGACAGTTTTTGCATTTTAGATTCTATAAGAAAAAACATCCTTCCTCTTGCTAAAATATGTTTATCAGTCATGACTTTGGCATTATTACACTATTGAAGTCTCTGGATTTGTTTTATTAAAAGCCTCTCCACTAGGGAATTGATCCTGGATGGGGTGGATAAAATCTCGCCCTGCTACCTCACTATTAGACATTCACTTGTGTAAGCCTTTGTTTGATGGCTTCCCCACCAAGATGCCCAACCTCCTGAAGGAGGAGTCTTTGTTTATTTATTCCCTGCTCAATCCCCAACACATGGAAACTGGCACATAGTAGGAGCTATAGAAATATTCATTGGGCAAATGAATAAATAAATGAACATTAGTGAATTCAATACCAATACTTCTCAGTTGATGGATTAGGCCATTAGTCAAACATTACATTGCAGGCTGGTATTTGCAAATCCCTCTTTGATCCAGAAATTATCTGGAATGAGGATGATTTTCTCTCATTAAAAGAACTTATTAGTGAGATTATGTCTCTGGGAGCTAATAGAGAAAAATTACTCTTTATAGCAAAATGGGCCTCCTTTTAAACTGATTTATCCAAGAAAAATTTTAATTTGATTAATGATTTTTGGAATATGTTCCCTTAAGAAGCCCACTTATGAATTGCAGGACAGCCTCCAGCACAATAATGAAGCCTTATTAAATGCAGAGTTCTTTTACAAACCTGGTACCCCTCCCCATGCAGAAACATAGTATTTGAAGAAAATACAGCTCTTTATTTTTATTTTTTGGAGAGATGTTTTGTTAACAATGCTTTGAAAAACCACGCACACACAGCCTTACATGTACATTGTCTGTTTTTTGGTTGATTTTGCCTTTTCTTTTCTGTCTCTGAGAGCACAAGTTGGTAAATAGGACGTAAGGTGCCATTTCTAGGGTCTGCAACTGTCCCTCAGGGCTAGTTACGTTCGCCATTGCTAAAGCCTAAATAAGTGAGTTTTAATGAGCAGGAATTGTTCCTATGGCTAAACTCAGGTCCTTCCTGGATCACATCATTGAACCGTGTTAGGTTCACAGAACATGAGTGTGGTGACTAATAGGTAAACTCAAGTGTTCATGGAGACGTACTCCTCTCTTCCTAATGCCACCAGCAGCGTCTCCTCTTCAGGTGCATTTCTGAGCTAAGTGTCAAGATGACATTTTTGAAAGAAAACAAAACACCACCTGGAAATGATGGGAAAGCAGTGCTATTTGAACAGTGGCCGCCTTCAGAGACGACAGTATGGCCTGTGGGCTGTTTTGCAGAATTAAGAGAAACCTTTGGCAATTGTATTTTCAAGGCAGTTGAGCACAAGAACACAAACAAAGACACATAATAGTGGTTGGTTTATATAAGGAATACTAAAATAATCTAAAGAAGTCTTAAGTCAAGTAAAAGCTTAGCAAGGACTCTGAAAGGACTATTCAGAAGGATGCTGGATACATGTGATTAGGTGACATTAATATTGGTGCAAAAAGTCTCCTGACACCCCAAATCCAAGGCAGGCCTGCTGCCTCATGTAGGTCACTAGTTCTAACCTTCCCTTCCCCCAGTACATTCCGGTTTCCTGAGGGACTTGGGACAAAAGTCCCATCTCCCCACAGTGGTGACCCTCAGCCTGAGCTAAATACCAAACGTGGTTTACAGATAAACATCACCTTATAGACTTAATTTTTTAGCTAAGGGATGTGGAAGGGTTAATCCCTGTGAACACAGGGTAGGCAGAGGGAACCTGGAGGGGTTCCTCTTGTGAAGTTGGTCTGCAGTCAGGATCAAGTCTGTGAATGCCCCTGGCTGGTAGCTCATTCATTTCCACAGAGGAGTGGATTTGAGAGGCTGGCCAGCCTCTGTAGTGATGTGAAAGATCTCTGTCTACACCTACAGTTTTCTAAGAGATGGGGGGAGTTTATCTGAGGGTCTTGTCTCCCCTTTTAGTTTGTCAGTGTTTTGAATGTACAGATCCAGACCTATCATTTTTTAAGCCACAGTAACACCTAGTACTGTCTGCTCCATGCAGTGGGTACTGGGTGAGTACTTGCTGAAGAGAAGAGTGAAGTGAAATAACGCAAAGGAGAGAATCAGCATGAGGTTTAAGGTGGGAGGAGTTCAGGTGTTTCATGCAGTCATGTGTTCACTGAGTCTCCTTATCCGAGAGCCCTTTCTGACGACCCTATAGAAAATAATAGCATCCTATGACTCCCACTATTCCATTCTAGCCCACCTAGTTTATTCTTCTTCCTAACATGTACTATGGAAGGTAGTGTCGATCTCCCCCTTCCAGATTGTAAAGTTCCTACTAGCAGGACCATCGCTTTTTGTGGGTTTTCACTGCTCTAGCACAGAACCCAGACAAATGAATGAATGTGTAACACATTCATTATATATGTAGCTTGTATGTACTTGGTATCAGTGTAGAATAGCTAGCAAAAGCGAGGGCTCTGCGGCCCGAAGGCCAGGGTTCAACCCTGGCTCCGTCTGTCCCTAGCTGTGTGGCTTTGGGAAGCAATTTAACATTTTTGTGTCGTGTTTTTCTCATCTCTATTGTGTTTTAATCATAGTGTTAACTCCATGAGGCTTTTATGAGAATTAAGTGAGTGAACACATGTAAATGGCTGGTATTAAGTAAGTACCCAGCAAGTGTGTGTGTGTGTGTGTGTGTGTGTGTGTGTGTGTGTGTACATGCCACCAGGTAATTGCTTGTATCTATATACAGACATACACACAGGTACACACACACACACACACACACACACACACTAATAGTGTACTCATATGAGTGAAAATTGAGGAAGGATAAAAGTGGGAGAGAAGAAATAAAGAACAGCCACAATAAAGAGAACATAGGGACTCATAAATGGGGGAGAGAAAGTGGGAGCAAGAGGAAGGAGCAGTGTCTGGGGCTTTCCTTATGTCAAAAGGAACTTCAGTCTCTGAGGTGTTTGGGATTTCCCAGAGCTAAGGTTCACCGTATATGACGTAGTCTGTCCTAAATTAATATATGGATTTGTAATGATGCCTTTAAGCTAGTCTTCTTGCCTTTGTATTATTTGGCATTAGATCCAACTTTAAAAGTCCACAATTTGCCCGAAGCCTGGTGACCAAAAAAAAAAAAAGAAAAGAAAGGAAAGAAAAAAATCTGCTTGATTGTAATATTTTACCCTTAATTAAGCTAAAGAAAATTTCAGTCTTTCTACAACCAGAATGTTAAATCATTTGCAGGACAGGCAAGAAAAAAACAATGCATCTTAACACTTTTTAAAAGTCTTTGTGCTTTTGGAAGACTGGAAGGTACCATTGGAGAGAAACACTCCAGGTCTTAAAAATATTTCTCAGGCTGACACACAATTAGCATGGGGGCTCATGTCCTCTGTTTTATACTTGTCAGCTAATTTTGGAAACTGGCAAGCTGCACAGAAATAGATGGTGTGCCCTTGCTTCAACACTTCCTAAAAAAAGAACTGTTTGAATAGTTCAGGAAAGGCAAGGAAAGGAGCAGTGGAGGAAGAAAACTATTTTGGACAGATGATCAAAACTGGCATCACTCTGCACTGGCAAACAGTCTACGCATTTAAAATTAAAGTTTTTTTAAGGAACTCTAAATCTACAAAAACTGTGTAGATACACATGGGACACTTGTCTGCTTTTAGAAAGACATTAGTCTCTACTGTTTTTTTAACTTCGATAAATTTAAATTTATAGCATAACTTCAAATATGCAGAGAACTTTCCTCTCTGTCCCCATTGATGGTTGACCCAACCACTATAGATCAAAGGTCAGCATTATTATTACAGTCTGGGACTTGGAGATCTGAGAGGCAGAAGGAATTGCCCAAGGATATGCAACCTATCAGAAGTGCACACCCTCCATCATTTTGGTCTGCTTCTTAGCCCCTAGGACAACTCTGTTTCTCAGAACATATAATTTCGCCTTGTCATTTTTTCATCATTGTTTTCATTCAATTTTTAGCATTCTGCTCTCCCCTTGAAATCAGATTATCTTGGCAATGATAACTAAGGAAAGGAAATTAGTGCAATTAAACTCGAATACTGCTATCACAACAGCAGGCACTTTTAAAAAAATGAATTGAAGAGATTGGAATTACCTTCAAGTAGAAAACGTTTCATGGTTCTATTGCACTTATATTTACTGAGTGTCTGGTGTGTGCCAGCCACTGAGTATTTAAGTTTTTAAATAAGATGTGGTCTTTGGCTTAGGGGAGCTTTCAGTTGTGGGAAAATAAAAAGTACTCACCACTTAATACCTTGCATAATATCCTTTACTGGGGTATAAACACTTGGAAAGAGGGTCAGGATCTGACTCATCTTGGTTCGCTTCAAAGCAACCAAGCATGGTGCGTGCTGAACATATTCGGAGAGCTCTGTGAGTATATCAGGTGACTAAGTATTAGTGATGAATATCATTTATGGTTAAAAACCAATGTTAATAGTGGACATTGGAGCCTATAAAAATTCATTGAAAAAAAAGCATGGTCTTATGGAACCTTCTTTTTTTTATATACTTCATTTTTTAGAGCAGTTTTAGGTTCACAGCAAAATTGAAAGGAAGGTAGAGAGATTTCCCACATACCCCCTGTCATGACATGTGTACAGCCTCCCCCACTATCAACATCCCCCATCAGAGTTGAACCCTTGTTAGAACTGATGAACCTATATTGACACAAAATTTTTAGCCAAAGTCCACAGTTGACATTAGGGTTCCCTCTTGGTGTTGTTCAGTCCATGTGTTTGGACAAATGTATAATGCCATGTATCTACCATTACATTATCATACAGAGTCATCTCACTGCCCTACAATTTTTTGTGTGGCACCTTCTGTAAGTCCTCTCAGTTGGGTTATGAAGGAGTTTTGTCTAGGTGAAGCATAGCACATTCTGCTAAATTTAGTCTCCTCAGGGCTTTTTTTTCTACAAAAGATATAAATTTATGAAAACGTGAATAATTCAGATTTGTTAGCAAGTGTAAACAGATAAAAGTGAATGATTCATCATTTTAAAAGCTGTAGTGTTTTGCTGATCTCAATAATACCTATTGGTTGGTGAATCCTAGCAGCTTTCTTTGTATTTTTTAAAAGCATGGGGCTACATGCTCCAATGGAATCACCACATTTTTAGCTAACATGTTATCACTTAAACTGTGTTCATCCATTCATTTATGCGAACAAATACTTACTTTTCCTATGAAGTAATGTCTACAACTCTAATGTAACTTTTTGAAAAATATGTTTGTCTTGATTTTTAGAGAGATGGGAAGGGAGAGAGATTGAGATATAGGAACATCAATGAAAGAGGAATATTATCGATTAGCTTCTCCTGCACAGCCCCAGTACTGGGGATTGAGCCCAAAGCCTGGGCACGTGTCCTGACCCAGAATCAAACCTGTGACCTATTGATTCAAGAACGAATGCTCTTGAACCACTGAGCAACACCAGCCAGGCTCTAATGTAACTTTTTGAGTACATGGTTGTTTGAAAGGTTTTCCCTCTGCTAGTGTTTACTGTATGAGAGCACACTTTCCCCACCATTTGTCTTTATTTGTCTTTTGCTATAAAGATCAGGCCAGCACTTTTCCTTTCCACGTGTGATCTACTGAATGGAGTTAGGCACTGTCTTTTGTGCATAAATCACACCCACAATTCATTATATAGGAATTTCTGACTTATTTGTGAAGAGGAACAAAAATCAAAAAGACGCTTGTCAAAATCTTTTCTTTCTTTCCCAGCATTTATAGCCTCTAGACCTAATTCAGCATCAGTTTTTCTTAAACAGATTTAAGAATCTTTCCAAAGAGTCCAACTTAGTTTTCAAAGAAACAACGTTTTTCAAATTCATAGTTTATCGGTTTTACATCATGTTTAATTAGATTTAAAAATTAGCATGAGTACCACTAACATAAATGGGTTGGGGAACAAACACAACATACTCCTTGTGAGCATGCAAACAAACGTAGGTGGCAGGAGCCACAGTGAGACCAGCATTCTTGAAAGGGCTGTCACTATGTTTTTCCATGGGCATGGAGAGTGTTGGTTAATCCGGTAAGGCTTAGAAACAGCAGTCAATTATGGATCCTAAATTTTATTGCTGTATTGCTGTGGTTCTCCATTACAGCAGTTTTGACCCTAGGAGATATGTGACATTGTATAGAGACATTTTGATTGTCACAAATGGAAAAGGAAGGGAGTAGATACTACTGTGGGTAGAGCCCAAGGATAATGCTAAACACCTTATAATGCACAGAACAGCCCCTCACAACAAAGGAATATCTGGCCCAAAATGCCAGCCTAGCACTAGTACCAGGTTGAGAAATGATATAAGTGGGCTTATGATAACGTATGTCCAAAATAGTTTTAAAAGATACCAAGAGGACTCATAATATTAAAATATGGATAATCTGGAAAGCAAAAATAAAGAGATTAAAGATTAGAAAGAAGGAAAGGTAATTATACCTCAACCCTAGGTTGTTGCTGTTACTATGATCAAGTTCTAAATGTAGATCTAGCCGAAACCGGTTTGGCTCAGTGGATAGAGCGTCGGCCTGCGGACTGAGGGGTCCCAGGTTCGATTCCGGTCAAGGGCATGTACCTGGGTTGCAGGCACATCCCCAGTGGGGGATGTGCAGGAGGCGGCTGATCGATGTTTCTCTCTCATCGATGTTTCTGACTCTCTATCTCTATCCCTTCCTCTCTGTAAAAAATCAATAAAATATATTTTAAAAAAAATAAATAAATAAATGTAGATCTAACATTCAAGGGCAACAGAAGGTCAGAAAAGTTCATGAATTCATTCCTAACAAATTGAACACAGATTTAATGAGTATTCACATATGTTGGTCTCAAGTGACAGAATGAGAAATAATAAAATTTAAAAGATAGTTCTGTTGTGATAAATGTCATAAAGGCAGACGAAAAGGAGGGGTGTCTCTTTAGCTAGGGTGTCCACAATTCCAGCCTTAAGCAGACACTGAATTCTTGGAAGAGATGAATACAGGTGAAACATTCAGCAGTTCAGTGGACAAATCTTTCAACTGTGGATTTTGCTGAATGAATGAATACTTTCTCTCAAAAGCCAGTTTCTATACCAATAAAAGCTGAAGGTTTAATATTGTATGATTATTTAGGAAAGAAGATTTCTATAAGAGCTGAACTTAGAATCACTCATTTATTTAAGGCAGGATGGCTCTACAGGAACCAGAATGTCCCTACAATACCCAGGTGCTATCACAAATAAATAGGAGAAAGTTCTAGAAGCCAGGAGGGCCCCAGACAGTTCATGAAGGGGGTCCTGTATTTGAATTGACAAGATGAATAAAGATAATGTGAGTTTAAAGCTGAGATTCCTGATCCATGGCTGGCATGTTTTCTTGGGGAGGTTCATACACCATCTACATTTGTACACCACATTTTGTGTGTGTATGAATGGGTATATTATTTTTTTCTAGGTAAATTTTTTTCTAGATATATTTTAATGAAATTTTTAAAGGGATCAAATGACCCAAAGAAGTGGTTTTACTATTGTTTCTAAGAATTATGCTTTTTTGATAATACAACCATCAAATATCATTTTTACTTTATTTTTTTACTACATTTATTAGCAGAAAAAAGGCTGTATTGTAAAGCTAAACATATTTACTGAAAGTGTGTCCATTCCATAATTAAACTTAACAGAGAGACAGTAGTATAGTATAGTATAGTATAGTATAGTATAGTATAGTATAGTATAGTATAGTCTGTATAGTCTTAGGCAGATATCCAGACAAATTGTTGGTAAATTTCTCTTCTATGTCTACAATTCTCTTGACACAAGAATGTGAAACAAAAATCTGAGACTCTAAGGCAATGTGAGCTGTGAATAGCACTCAGAGAAGGACAAGTCCAGGGGAAAAAAAGAGGGCTGTTGAGAAGCTGTGAAAAGAGAGATGAGCCTCAAATCTAAGAAACCAAATGATAACTTCATGAAAAGAGGATGGGGGAACCTCCTTGTTAGCAAATACTAAAAAAAAAAAATCATTATGAGTGCTTAAATAAATAGGGTCAGCATTCAGCAAAGAATGAAAGTCTCATCATCTCATATGTAAATTGAATAGTAGAAACTCAGTAAATATTAAAAGCTTTTCCTCATGTTACTTATGAACCACTGAGAGGCTTTTCTCTTCCTGGAAGTTTCATCAAAATGATAATCTCTTTCTGGAATTCTTCAAACTGTCATTTCTTACTAAGATTATAAGATTATGGTTGCCTGGTCAGTGTGCTCAGTGGTTAAGCATGCTCCCATGCACCAGGAGGTTTCGGGTTGGATCCCCTGTAGGGGGGCATGCAGGAGACAGATGATTGATGTTCCTATCTCTCCCTCTCCCATCCTCTCTCTGAAATCAATAAAAAACATATTTTTAAAAAAATATGTTACTAGTAATATCTAGGTGTCTAGGTTGTAAAAACCTAACATAAGTACCACTTAAGGTCAAAATACAAACATAAAGGTATTTTATTTTTTTTATTTTTTTATTTTTTTTAAATTAAATGTTTATTGTTCAGATTATTACATTTGTTCCTCTTTTTTCCCCCCATAACTCCCCTCCTCCCAGTTCCCACCCCACCCTCCGCCCTCACTGCCCACCCATTCTCCTCATCCATAGGTGCACGATTTTTGTCCAGTCTCCTCGCATCTCCCACACCCCTTTCCCCCCCAAGAATAGTCAGTCCATTCCCTTTCTATGTCCCTGATTCTATTATAATCACCAGTTCATTCTGTTCATCAGATTTATTCACTTGATTCTTAGATTCACTTGTTGATAGATGCGTATTTGTTGTTCATAATTTGTATCTTTACCTTTTTCTTCTTCTTCCTTTTCTTAAAGGATACCTTTCAGCATTTCATATAGTACTGGTTTGGTGGTGATGAACTCCTTTAGCTTTTCCTTATCTGTGAAGCTCTTTATCTGACCTTCAATTCTGAATGATAGCTTTGCTGGATAAAGTAATCTTGGTTGTAGGTTCTTGGTATTCATCACTTTGAATATTTCTTGCCACTCCCTTCAGGCTTGCAAAGTTTCTGTTGAGAAATCAGCTGACGTCGTATGGGTATTCCCTTGTAGGTAACTGAGTTTCTTTCTCTTGCTGCTTTTAAGATTCTCTCTTTGTCTTTTGCTCTTGGCATTTTAATTATGATGTGTCTTGGTGTGGCCCTCTTTGGATTCCTTTTGTTTGGGGTTCTCTGCGCTTCCTGGACTTGTAAGTCTATTTCTTTCACCAGGTAGGGGAAGTTTTCTGTCATTATTTCTTCAAATAGGTTTTCAATATCTTGCTCTCTCTCATCTTCTGGCACCCCTATAATTCGGATGTTGGTACGCTTGAAGCTGTCCCAGAGGCTCCTTACACTATCTTCGTATATTCAGATTCTTTTTTCATTTTGCTTTTCCAGTTGGGTGTTTTTTGCTTCTTCGCAATTTAAACCTTTGACTTGATTCTTATGTTCCTCTGGTCTGCTGTTAGGAGTCTGTATAATATTCTTTATTTTAGTCAGTGTATGCTTAATTTCTAGTTGGTCCTTTATCACAACATCGAGGGTCTCATTAGATTTCTTGAGGATCTCACTATATTTATCGGCGGTCTCATCAGTCTTTTCGAGGGCCTTACTAAGTTTTCGGCGGCTTCTAGACAGTTCTTGAGAGACCTTAAAAGTGTGGTTTTGAACTCTATATCCTCCATTTCTGTCAGTTGTGTCCTGTTTCTTTGTCTCCACATTTTTTATGCTTTCTTGGTGCACCTCCTTGTGGTCTTTTTGTGCAGTCTTGTTGTAGTTAAGCCTTGATTGTTATAGGTAATACTGGGGGTGATTTGACCTCCAGGCCAACTGGCTGTGAGAATCAGCTGTGTCTGCAGTGGGAGAACTTCTGTCCTCTAGGGAGGTGCTAATCTAGCCTCTGCCTGAGGCTAACCAGCAAATGCCTCCATGCAAGGCTTGGGCGGGGCAGATCCCAGAGGATCAACAGGGCGGGCAGAGCGAGCAGTTATGGCTGCTCTCAGTCCAGTCCCCAGAGGCTCTGCCTCTCAGAGTCCCAGCAACTGCTGCAAACCTCGGAGAGAAAGCTGCCCTCGAGTTCTGACCGATGCCAGACAGTCCCACTTCTCTCGTTTGAGTCTGGGTCCCCAGAGACTCACCTGGAACTGGAGCTCAGAGCCTGAGACTCCCTCCAGATTGAAACAGACAACAGCACCCTCAGCCGCCAGCCCGCTCCGCATGCACCTCCGCACCTTTGTATTTTCCGCACTGCGCCTCCTCTGAGTCTCGGTATGCTTTTCTCTTTCCTTCTAGTTGTAGAATTTCCCCTCAGCCAGCCTTCCTGTGGTTCTGGGTGATGTCCGTTGCGTCTTTTAGTTGTATTTTTGAAGTGGTTGTGCGAGGCAGCAATCTCCGGTGTTTACCTATGCTGCCATCTTGGTTTCTCTGTATTTTATTTTTTAAAAGAGAAAATATGTGTAATTAAATAAGTCTGTCTTCCAATATAAACTGACAATTAGTAATAGAAAAGTAATCATATAATCCTCCTCTTTATGATATAATTAACATTTTTCTAAAGTGAGTCTTGCATGGATTTTTCTCCTTGGAAATTATGACTTTTGCAATTCAACAGATGATACATTAAGTTTGAATATACTTTTTTCCCTACAGAATCCTCAAATTTTTCTCTGAAAATGGTTTTATGAAGAGAGATGTCAACAGTGCTAAATTGAAAGCCATTTCATTTGTTTTAATTTATACAAAACTGAATCATATTTTTGGCTCCCACTAAGTGGAAGGTCATTAGAGAGTAATTGTCCCATTAGTGACAGTCTGAAGATGTAGGCATAAAGCCATCAAGGATAAATTCATTTCCTTGATCCTGTGGGGTTTGTCTTAATGTCTCTTCTTCTGTTAGCTTTCCATAAATGTTGGACATTGTAGACAAAGATGAATTTATCTTCATTGAATGAAAATCAGTGAAGACTGGTCATACTCACAGTAAATTTAATTTTTTATCAGTTGGTTCCCAAGTGAATCATTAACAGGTGAGCAGTTTCATACTGATCATCGGAAGGTGATGTTCCTGCTTTGTTTTTGTTTCCCCCCCCCCCCCCATCTCTTTCCAAAGTCATTTCTGTCTATGTTAATAATTTAAGAAAAGGAATTAGAGGACACTTGATAAAATGCTTTTTGCTGAACTCCCTGAATAGTACTTTGTTTTTCTACTTGATTCTCACAAGGAAAAGAGTAAATAATGTGGAGGGATGTGAGCTTTGTAGCTGTGGGGTCACTGGAACAAGTGTGATCTGAGGATGAGCCTGATATGCACCATGCCGGATATGCTCAGCTTCCTGCTAAAAAAGTGGTTATTTATACATATGGGATACTTATACATATGGGCTATTTATACATATGGGTTTCTTATACATATGGGTTATTTATATATATGCATTATTTATACATATGGGTTAGTTATACATAGGTGGGTTTTTTTTGTTTTTTGATTTTTAAGAGAACAGAAATTTATTGCATCACAGTCCTATATCAAGGTATCAGAAGGGCCACCACCCTCTGAGACTCTGGGTAGAATTCTTTCTTCCTTGCATCGTCCTTCTCCTCTCTTGTGTATCTATTGTAGGTTTTTTGCTGTGTGGTTACTGGAGCTTATATAAAACTTCATCTAGATATAAAAGTCCATTTTACACTGACTACAACTTTGATTTTATACAATAACTTCCCTTTTATTTCCTCCCATTTATGTTCTTTTTTTTCTTCTGGAAATACACAGACATTTTTTAATGGGAGCAAAATGGGGCAATGGCGTCACAGCCAACGGGGATTGAGCTCAGGCGAGGCAGGGCCGGTGCTGTGCCCGGGTCATGGAAGCCACAGCAGCCTGGCGGCACGGGGGGGTGGGGGGGGCGGCCTGGCCATGGGGGGCCTGCGAGGAGCCCAGGCGGCCTGCTTCATCCCTGGGGAGGAGTGGAGGCTCTGGCCCAGCTGGTTCTGTGAAAACCTCAAGGGTGGGCACCTGGCAGCTCCGAGTGGCTCCTCAGCTTAATTACTTAATCACACCCCGCGAGTAATCAATCAACCCACGAGTATTTAATCATAGCACGCTAGAGTGAGCCTGCGAGCTGGAGGTGGGCCGGGTGCGAGCTGGAGGTGGGCCGGGTGCGGCGTGATTTTCATTTCTTTGTTACAGGAAGAAAGAATTCAAAATTGTACACAGTGTGATTTCACGTATGGAAAAATGCATATAGACATAAGCACATAGAAATAAATACTGAATGGTAATAAACTGAAATTCTTTCTATCTTATATAATTACAGGGGTTTTTTTATTTTGGGGGGTTTTTTGTATTTTCCAAATTTTTATCAAAAAAAAAAACCTATGGATTTCTATATAATTCAAAATCATATTTGGATATTGAAAAGTAATATAAACATTTAATTGCAAATGATATTTAGAGAGAGCTGCCCATGGAAAGTGAAGGGAATCCCCACTCTAGCTGTCTAGTGCTAAAGTCTTAATTCCTAGATGAGAGCAAATTCCCTTTCTAAACCCTGGGACTCTGTATGACTATAAAGATGATATAGAGAATTGCTCCTTCCACATTTTATTGTCCACAAGAAATGGCTTTTAGAAGACCTTTCACTGTTGTTTTCTTCTAAGAAGGTTTTTATAAGAAAAGTAAATGTCAACTTTATTTTGGATCTTAATATTTCCAGAATGCCTAAATTCCATCGGATATACAGCCTAAATCTCCTCTTTCTTCTCTTTATTTTCCTTTCCCATTTACTCCTCTTTACAGCTCTCCCTCCCTCCCTCTATCTCCTTTATAATGTCTAGGACGGTGTACCTCTTAAATACTGTCCTCAGACAAACATGGTAGCTCTTTCTTTGATTTCTTCTATACTTAGCATCATGTTCAGAATAGCACCCTCTATTCAAAGACAACTTACAAGTATCAAAACTACAACTCAATTTCAGTTGCACTTTTACTATGTTTTCAAGCACTGTAGGACAAAATTCTCTTTCTCTCCACACACACACACTCTCTCTCTCTCTCTCTCTCTCTCTCTCTCTCTCTCTCTCACACACACACACACACACACACACACACACACACACACACACACACACGAAAAACAGTATGTAAGAAGTCAACATGATATTGAGTCAAAAGAACATGTGTTGAACTCCTGCTTTCAGAGCAAATCCTCAGTCTATGTTGGGGCTGGAGCAGGAAGTAGAATCTGGCAATAGCCCACCACTAGAGAGGGGGCAAAAAGTGGTGGTAACTCATTAGCCATTTATTTCCCTTCTCTGTCTGTTAGTTTTGAGGACATCTGATGGAATAAACAACAAGAATAGCTATTCATGGATTGGGCAGTTGGGAAAGGTGTTCAGGGATGACACGAGGATGACCTTCACTGATAATGTTGATAATAAGTCATACACCGAACATTTTGTCAAAAACTTCCAAATAAAGATCTAGAGCTCCATGGAATATGAAAATGGAGTAACACCACCAGATGGTTGTACCTTTTTAATAGAAATCTCATTGGAAAAGTAAAACAAAAAATGCTAGACTTTATTGCTTGCAAGGAAGTGTCTGGAGAGTAACCAAAGTTGTATTCTTCCTGTTGAAATCTGAGTTTTATCTTCTTGTTTTGTCTAGAGGTCTCTTGACAAAAGGCATCCCTTAGTCATACACACCCAGGCCCCACCAAAGCAGTAAATCACCATCTGTCACTGTGTCACATGATTCACACCAGATTACTGGTTTATTATGAAAGACAGGACTCAACCAAATGGAAGAGATGCCTAAGACAAGGTATATGGAGTTTCCATGCTCTCTCCAAGCCCATCAGCCTCCAAGTTCAACCCAGAAGCCCTTGGAATTACACTTTAAATCCCTCCATCTAAAGTTGAGCCCACCTCCACTTTTAAAATATCTCAACATCAAGCTCTCCTCATCATCACTTCACATTGCTATCAAGAGCACATCTCTGATAGAAGGGCAAGATATTGATTAGGAAAAATTCAGTGTTTAAATTTGTGTCTGGTCTAGTGACTTGTCTTTTGTGCCATTTGCATTATCATAAGCATCTGTCTTCAATAATTCCAACTGGTAGGACATTGTAACAAAGACGTGAAAAGCAGTCATTTGCCACTAAAAGAATTGGATTTTGTGCTGTATTTGTTCTTTTACAAACCTCAGATGACAGCATTAACACAAAGACACAACCTTAAAAAAATATGTTCCTGAATGATTCTTGGAAAGAGAAGACAGATGATTTGTTTAACTGAAAAATATCTAAAAAGATAGTTTAGGATTCCCCCCCCCCCGCCGTTTCCTTCTATATGTTGTACATTTTTAAATTTTAATATTTTAAACTTAATTAAGTTCTACCACCAGGAAGCAGAGGAAGATATTTTGCATGTGTGTAAAATTTCCTTTGAAAATAACCATTGAAATATTTATGGGAATTAATCAGAAATGTGATTAATCAATATTGAATTCCTGAAGAGCTGCCTATACAGTATCTTTTGCACATATATGGTACTGCTATGCCTTGGAACATTATATTTTGGTTTTATTGAACACGTTTTTAGAATTTAACAAAATAAGCTCTTTATGTGTATCTTCTTTTTTCCCTCTAGAGAGACGACCACAGAGTTGGCTGGAAGCCTACCAAGGTGAGCAGATGTGCTGTGCTTATTCTGTGCCTGATCTCTGATGTTCCCATATAGAAGTGCCGCGTGCTCTTAGAGAGGACTTCTTAATTTTATCTCCCTCATATTGGATTTAAAACCTCATATTTCACTCTGTAAATGCCAAAAACTGTGTGTGAGTCACATAGAAGTGATATAACCAAGAAGTGATGAGGGTGATGTCCACATATGCCTTAGAGAAGTTCTCATTCCTTTAGAATAGATCCTGTACTTGGGGATGCGTAGATGAGCTATATTCTTCACAGGAATCATCAACATGCTTTTTCCTTTATTATATTCGTGGAATTGGATTTTTTCCTTCAGTATATCCATTATTGTTACTGTGTTCAAGGATTTATAGATTTATAAAAGAATCTTAAGCTTCCTCTAAAGCATTTACATCATAGTTTTGATGATAACATAGATATGTTTGTATTTCTTATCATCACTGAATTAAACACTTAGTAATACAGTGGGGCCTTGACTTACGAGTTTAATTCATTCCGTGATGGAGCTCGTAACTCAAATTACTCATATGTCAAATCAATTGTGAACGAGTAGACACGTGATGCTGGGCTGATGTTGTGGCGTTCACTGTGACATTCACTGCGCCAACTAGCGGTGGGGTATCTGAAGCTGGCTCGTAACCCGAATTTTAGCTCGCAACTCAAAGCAAAAAATTGGCCGAGAGACAGCTCGAAAAACTCATTAGTCGGGACACTCGTAAGTCAAGGCCCCACTGTATTATCTCACCAGGGAAAGAAATCAATATATAAATGGTCAGTCTACTTTATGTATTTTTTATATTTTGTCACTGTATGAAATAAGATATGATTAACAGGATGCAAATTATAGAGAGCTCTCTATAAAAAATGATTACCACTATTTATTAGAAGAAAAAAGAAAAAGAAGGGAGTGGCAATTCATTAAGAGATATTTTGCTGAGCATTGCATATAGCACCTAGCATCATGCCTTAGCTTTACAGGTGTTCAGTAACCATTTGTGAACAAATGAATAGGGCATAGGGTATTGGGAACTATTAGAAATGGAAAAACAAGAGAATCCTAAGAATAAGAAAAAGAAGTGTGAACAGACTATGATAATGAACAGGGAATAGGAACCGTACATATAGTCACCATCTGTTACAGGAGATAAGCACATTCGGTTGCTTTTTTATGTAAAGAAAATCTTTGCTTATAGGATCATGATTAATTATGGCCAAAAAATGGTTTCCTGTGATCCAAATATTTAAATTACTCCATGTCTTAATTCTTTGGATAACGTCCCAAAGAAACATTTCCACTGTGTGCTGGTTTGCGGGGTTAAAGCAGATGTGTGCTCTGGTGTATGTATCCCCTGTGTGTGTTTGTCATTGTGCCTTCCCTATGGAGAAGGTCCACTCTGAAGGCTTCAGCATCACATCATTTTCAGGGACAGAGAGTTGTGTATTTGCCCATGCCTGTGGTGAAGAAGTTAATCCCCAAATAAGGGAACAGAGAATGACTTTCAAACTCTCTAGAATGGCTAAGCAGCGGACCACCCTCAGATGAGACCCACACAGAGCTGGAACATGCAGATACAAATTACTCAGATGTCTGAAAAATCTGGTGTGCACCCTGAATTCTATTAAGCAACAATGCTTATTATTGTGAATACCAAGTGGCATTTCCTATATTCACTGCGAATTATCTCCTTTTGAAGCTAGTTTATTACTCCAGGGAGAGTTCTCTCTTTTCCTGAGTTTGGTGGGAGATATTTTAGTAATGAGCCTATTTTTTTTCATGAATTTTTGTTATTCTAATGTTGGATCATGTTGAAAATAAACATGACAATAATCCCATTCAAGCTGCAACTCTCAGTCGTGGTAATGGCATAGCAATAAGGGTGTGAGGAATATGTCAGTCAGTTATTTCTCAGTTGGCTTCTAATGGAACCTCAGGTATTCTTTTTACTTTCTCCACAGGCATTTTGGACATATTCATTCACAATTATGACCTTTCCTTACATTAACATAAAATAATACAATTATTTAATGATGAATACTTCTCTTGGCATTTGGAATATTTCTTTTGGTAGCATTTGTTTGTTTGTACACTCTTGTGGAATGCAATCAGTTATTTAGCTTTCAGCCTTTTTTTCCAATTTCTTCAGCCTGTCACTGGGAAAGTGCAAGTGAGCCCTGGAAAACCTTGGTGCTGTTAAGAACAAGGCACCTGTAGTTATTTGGTTTGTTATTTTGTAGTTAATGATTAGTGGAACATGACGCTGGGGGGTTTATCCTTTTAGTTCTAAAGTATGCTTATTATGTGACATCTAAGAAAAACAGAAAATTGCAATCCAGGCAACTGCTAACTGGTGATAGGAGGCTGGGAAGGAAGACAATGGCATTTTATAGCAGTTTTGTGGTTTGGTTTTCATTGGCCTTGACTGTCTTGAAATTTTCCGAAAGGCCATTTACAAATATTGCACAAGGGTGGAGTATTTCAACTTTAATTGCTTTACATAGCCTTAATTTAAAGTAGCTGGCCGCTGGTTGATAATATTCTGTGAAACTGTCCCAATCGTGTGGTGGATCGTGTCCGGTAGTTAAACATCTTTGAAGTTGAAATGAGATACGTGCACAAGGTGTATGAACAGGCAGCAGGTTTGCTTTCCATTACTAATGATAAGCTACAGTGTTTCGGAGTTCTTGCCATTGCTGAAATTAAAGCATAGTCATAATATGTCACCAGGAAAATTAGATTATATGAGCAACATGCACTAAGCATTGTACTTATAAATATTAAGACCAATGATCTTGTCGGGATTAAAACAAATATTTAACTGGCTGCAGATAGTACTCATGCTGTCCTCCTTATCGGGAAGCATGGCGGAAATGGGATGTATGCTTACATTTCTTGAACTGGGAAAAATATCACTTTCAATCTTACATGTGACTCCTCACTCCTGTTTTGCTGTGGCAAAGAACAATGTAGCCATCAGAACAATTGTTGTTGTGTATTCCCCATTAAAGCATGTTTTTCAAGAAGTTTTTTAATGGTGAGGAGTTTAGTTTAGGTAAATGTGTTTTAATTAAATGATGGTAATATCCCAATTGTTCAAAAGGAATGCAGGCATTAAATTCGTTATTATGAGCTTGGTTTTTAATGTAAATGGTGCCTATACAAAAATACAACTTTATTTTGGATAGCAGAGTAAATATTTAAACAAGGTTTATACTAACAGAGTTTTTAATGTGATCTGCAATATTAGTAGCTGTTTTTGAAAAAGAGAGAGCATTTTAATTCCTTGTTAATATAGTCTACTGTTTCTCGACCTAAACTAAACAGTATGGAAAATAAAGTGGCTTAATACACCTTAATAGAAGTAGCTTAAGTATTACGGCAGAGATCCACAAGCTGGTTCTTAAAGCACACCACTGAGAAGTCAGGGTAATTTTTGAAGAATATAAAGTATTGGTAAATGAAGCTTAAAATAATTAAGTGTATAAATCAGATGTCGTCTTTTACTAAATTTTAGCATAAAAAGTGGAGGCAGAGGCCAAAAAGTAAAGTTATGCAGGAAAAACTTAGCCTTTTTTTCTTGTATTTTAACCTAATAACTTGATCTCTTTTTCTATGCCTTCTTTGAGGGGTCTAAGGAATATAAGTACTCAGTATAAGAAGCAGAACTCCTAATTCCTAGACTACCACTATTCACCATAGGATTACTGTTTGAGACATATTCATATGCATATCTACCAAAAAGATATGAACTGCCTGCTTTGTGTGTCTATCAGAGACAAAAGTCATTCATTGCATTGCAGTTTCCAAAATGCAGTTTTTGTCTTAAATCATTGAACTTTGTTATCCAAAATTTGAACTGAACAGATTCCATGTAGTGGAAGGGCAAGAGTGAAGTTTCTGATTGACCACATTTCTCAGTCATGGATCTGGCTGGTCAGGTATCAGCAACAAGAAAAGGAGGAGAATCAAAGTAAGTTCTGCTAGTTCAACTCACCACTTATGGCTCTAGAGGGGTTTTAAATTAGATACTCTGTCTCCTGTGGAGGCCTTTAGTAGCTAACATAATCTCACATTTCTCATTGTCCTCAATACGAAGTGATGACTTCTGAAAGACCTTTAGAAATTAGAAGATAAAAATGTTAGTAACCAAAAGCAAAATAAGCAAGTGGGACTACATCAAGCTAAAAAACTGCTGCTCAGCAAAAAAAAAAAAAAAAAAAAAAAAAAAAAAGGGAACCTAATGAATGGGAGAAATATTTGCAAATCATATATCTTATATAATAAAAGGGTAATATGCAAATAGACCAAACTGCAAAACAACCGAACAACCAATCAAAACGTAATATGCTAATGATATGCTAAGGCTGCTCAACTGCTCGCTATGACAGGCACTGACAACCAGGGGGCAGACAGTCAACTGGTCAACCAGTTGCTATGACATGCCCTGACCACAAGGAGGCAGATGCTCCAACTGGTAGGTTAGCTTGCTGCTGGGGTCCAGCTGATCAGGACTGAGCCCTCCCACAGTCTCTCCCCTGCCCAATTATGCACCGGTGGGGTCCCTCAGCCTGGCCTGCACCCTCTCGCAATCCGGGACCCCTTGGGGGATGTTGGAGAGCTGGTTTTAGCCCAATCCCACAGGCCACTCCCCTTGGGAGGGCACCAGAGGCAGGGCTCATGGCTGGCAAGCGCTGCTGTGGCAGCGCAAGCCTCTCCTAATCGGGACTGATTGCAGCAGGCACAGTGGGGCCGGGATGAGCGGGAGCAGCAGGTAGGAGCTGCAGGCAGCATTGGACTGCAGGTTTCAGTCCAATCCCTGCAGGCCACCCAGAGGGACCCCATCCATGCATGAATTCATGCACTGGGTCTCTAATATATATATATAATAAAGGACTAATATCCAAAATATATGAGGAAATTAAACAGCTCCATAGCAAAAAAAAAAGCAAACAATCTGATTTAAAAGTGGGCAGAGGAGCTGAATAGATATTCTTCCAAAGAAGACATCCCAGATGGTCAACAGGTACATTAAAAGATGTTCAACATCACAAATCATCAGGGAGATGCAAAGCAAAACCACATGAAATGTCATCTCACACCTGTTAGAATGGCTATCATATAAAAGACAAAAGATAACAAATGTTGGCAAGGATGTGGAGAAAAGGGGACCATTGTGCACTATTGATAGGAATGAATTGGTGCAGCCACTATGGAAAACCGTATGAAAGTTCCTCAAAAATTAAAACTGGAAGTACTATGGGATCCAGCTTCTGGGTATATACCCAAAGAAAATGAAAACAGGTTATGGAAGAGATATATGCACTCCCATGTTCATGGCAGCATTATTCACAATAGCCAAAATATAGAAAAAAAAACCTGTCTGTCAGCAGATAAATGGATAAAGAAGATGTGGCAAATATATATACAATGGAGTATTAGCCTTGAGAAAGAAGGAATTCTGCCATGTGACAACATGGATGGACCTTGAATGCATTATGCTAAGTGAAATAAGCCGGACAGAGAAAGACAAGTACTGCATGATATAACTTATATGTGGAATCTTTCTTTTTTAAATATATTTCATTGATTTTTTACAGAGAGGAAGGGAGAGAGATAGAGAGTTAGAAACAGCTGCCTCCTGCACATCTCCTACTGGGCATATGCCCGCAACCCAGGTACATGCCCTTGACCGGAATCGAACCTGGGACCATTCAGTCCACAGGCCGATGCTCTATCCGCTGAGCCAAACCGGTTTCGGCTGGAATCTTAAAAAAAAAAAAAATTGGTAGTTCCAGGCCAATCTCTTACTAATTAATCTAGATCAGATGAACATTTCCTGTCTTCTTTATAACCCCTAATAAAGAACAGTTCCCTCTGGTTCAATATTTACAGAATTTATCATTTATTCATTAATTCAGCAAAGGTGCATGGAGCACTAGCTATATGCTAGAATGCTTGTAGGCTCTGTGGTAGATAACAAACAAAACATCAGCTCTTCCCCTAAATAGTTTGATCTAGTGTCGCAGATACAGACAATCATAGTGCTAGGTGGAACACTTAATGCCCTGAGTAGAAAGACATGTCAGTAAACTAAATGCACTAAGGGATTTCAGCAACAACGTGGGCCACTTCTGATTGGAGGAAGCCAGGACAGCATCATGAATCAACATTCTGAGCAGGACTGAGCAGATGGGTCAGGTTTAAATATGTGGCAGAGGAGGGAGCTGTGCACAGAGGGAATGTCATCATTAATGCCTAGTGGGGGTATGCAGGGAATGTGTGTAGGGAACAGAAAGTAGTACCATCTTGTTGGATGGAGTGCAGAAGCAGGAAGGAGAGCTTAGGGGATGATTGAATGATGTGAAGGGTTTAGACACCTGTGTGAGGAGCCATTATTCTCTTTGATATTGTTCATCCAGGGAATGTTCTAAGCTGCTCCTTAAGAAGAGTAATCTGGGCAAATCAATAGAATAGATTTGGAGAAAGAAAAAGACTTGAAGTTCTCCATATAGAATTTCATGGTACTCCTGGGCCTTACAATCCTCAGAGCCCCTCTCTCTCCAGTTTTACCACTTGGCTAATAATAAAATACAAGCCCTCTGGCTTAAGTGATTGGTTCCCAAACCTTACACCTTACACTCAATTCCCTGCTTCCAGCACCCAACCATCATATTGCATACTGATGCTGAGGCCACAGTCACAGTTGGTAAGATGTGACTGGTAAACAGGCCTGGTCAAGATCAGTAGCAGCCTTCATCTAGCTAAAATCAAAGGCCATTTATCTGTTCTCTTGTTTGGTTTCTCATTCAAGATAGGGACTTCTTCCTTCTCCATGAAATGCCTCTTTGATTTCTGGGATACCAAACTTCCATTTTCTTCCTCTCTCACTGGCTATCCTTTCTCAATCTTTCTGCCTGTCCTTCCACCCTGCCTAAACCCCACCTCCTAACTTTATACAATGCATCCTTCACTCGTGGTCAGTGACTGAATTCTTTCCTACATAAACCTTGTTCTAAATATATATATATTTCCTTTATTATTTTCTCAGGTTGAATCTATCTAAAAGGCACGGTAGCTATATCAAGCTGGAAAATGCAAATTGAGTTTGTAGCTATAGTTCAAGAGGTTGGAGAGGCCCAGTGTTAATTCAGCATCCTGGTGCAGTCCCTTGTTCTTCTCCGCCATCCTCAGCATGCTGGGCATGGTGTGCTTCAAGCTCACAGTATCATTGCAGCAGCTCCAGCTATCACATGGAGACCTGACCGCATCTAGTGAAGAAAGGCATCTCCTCTCAAGTATCTCTAGTTTAGGGAAGAATTTCCTGCCCATGTCTAAACTCTTAGAGAATGAAAATTGGACTTCTGGTATTTGAAGCCTTTATAATGAGATATATATTCTGCCATCAAGGAGGAAGGTAGGAATCTGGGTAGGGGGAAATGGCTTGTACATACTTGAGGAATGGTATCTGCCACAGTTCTCTTGTTTCTTTTTCTTCTCGGCCTATTCCAGCCAGACTTCTGACCCTTTGATTCTATTAAACAGGCCTGGTCAAGATCAGTAGCAGCCTTCATCTAGCTAAAAAATCAAAGGCCATTTATCTGTTCTCTTGTTTGGTTTCTCATTCAAGATAGGGACTTCTTCCTTCTCCATGAAATGCCTCCTTGATTTCTGGGATACCAAACTCCCATTTTCTTCCTCTCTCACTGACTATCCTTTCTCAATCTTTCTGCCTGTCTTTCCTCTTCTACTTGACTCTAAATGGTGAGGCAACCAGGTTTCCCTTGCCCACTTCTATCTTTAATTGTAGAGGGTTGTGGAGAGAGATTTCATCTAGTTCCATGGGTTTAAAGATCATCTTATATGGATAGTTTCCATTTTTATATCTCCAGCCCCAACTTCTTCCTTGAGCCTCAAATCTGAATATCCAGCTGTCCATTTAACATGAATACTTAGATATAATATCCTAAACTTGATGTGACCAAAAAAATAACTTTTGGAGGAACCAAGATGGCGGAGTAGGGAGTAGACCTGTGCGTGCTGCCTCCTACAACATCATTGAAACTACCAACTATAAGACAAACAACCACCATTCAGAACCATGGGGAAGTTGGCCCAGTGGGAGATCTACAACTGGAAGGAAAGAAAGAAGCGCAGTGAGACTGAGTAGGAGCTACAGAGGCGCCAAAAACAGAGGTACACAGTCACGCACCAGGCGGGCTGCAACTGGATGCACGGCTTTTTTTTCATTCAGAAGCGTTTACGAACCCTCGAATCCTCTGGGCTTGCTCGGGGCGGGTCTCTGAGGCCCCAGGCCCCACAGGGAGAGGCGGCACAGCCCTGCAGCGGTCTGAGAGTGGGGGAGGCTCTGGCGCGCAGCTGCTTGCCGGCATTGGGGGACGCGAAGTCCCGGTGTCCTGTAGAGGTGAGGAGCCATGGAAACGCCGCTTCCTGAGACCCAGCCCTAATCAATTTACATCCCCATCCAAGCTGTGCCAGGTGCACAAGAAGACCCACCTGTGCTTTTGCAGCCTAACCCAACAAATTGCAGACTTCAACTCCTCACACCCATGGGAGACGCACTCAAGAAGCAGACCCAGGAGAACCAGGATAGCGGCGTAAGGAAGAGACCTGTGCGTGCTGCCTCCCACAACAACATCGAGGCTACCAACTGTGGGACAAACAGCTATCATACGGAACCATGGGAAAGCTGGCCCAGTGGAGGCTCTACAACTGGAAGGAAAGAAGAGCATTGAGACTGAGTAGGATGTGCAGAGACACCAAGTACAGAGCCCAGCCCAACAAACTGCAGATTTCAACTCCTCGCATAGAAAGAAGAGCAATGAGACTGAGTAGAATGTGCAGAGACACCAAGTACACAGCCCAACCCAGCAGGCTGCAGATTTCGGCTCCTCACATCTGGGAGGGACGCACTCGGGGGGCGGAGTCAGGTTCGGGGCAGGCCAGGGCCGCGGGCTGGGCCTGTGATGTGGAACCGCTGTACCAGCAGGCGCACAAGCACGCCCACTGGGGGACAGCAGATGGGCAGTCTGTGCACTTGGTGGAGGGCGAAGTCTGAGCAGGCGTTCTGAATGTTCAGCCACCAGGAAAGCCTGGAGATTTTGTCTGGTGGGGAGCCGCCCGGCAGGAGACAGAGTGCCAAACTTCGTGTTTCCCCGGTGAGGTCGAAACAGCCCTGGTGAGGTCAGGATGGCCCCAGTGAGGTTGAAACGGCTCCGGTGAGGTTGGGACGGCCCCAGTGAGGCCGAAATGGCCCTGGTGAAGTCGGAATGGCCCTGGGGAGGTGGAGACGGCCCCGGTGAGGTCGGGACGGCCCTGGTGACATTGAAACGGCCCTGGTGATGCCGAAACGGTCCTGGTGAGGTCGGGACGGCCCCGGTGAGGTCAAGACGGCTCTGGTGAGGACGAAACAGCCCCGGTGAGACTGGGACGGCTCCAGTGAGATTGGGACAGATAATGGGGACCAGTATAGACTGATGAACAGGGGTAGATGCAGAGGCAGAGCAGCATTGAACAGACTGTCAAACTACAGTGGGAAGCCTGGGGAGGGTTTGGGGGGGGGGGGTTAAGAGATCAACCGAAGGACTTATATGCATGCATATAAGAATAACCAATGGACACAAGACACTCAGGGGTAGGGGCCAGGAGAATGTCAAGGTGGGGGTGGGGAATAACTTTTGGATCCTAGCCATACCCACATTACCACCATGCACCCAACTGCTCAAATGAGAAACCTAGAGTTACTTATATTGCCTTTCTTTTTCTCACACTTAGCAGACCATCCATCAGCAAAGCCTTTGGCTGAACCTCCAAAATTTATCTCTAATTTTTCTACTTTCCCCATCTCTCTCTAATCCATTGGTTCTCAACCTGTGTGTCGTGACCCTTTCAGGGGTCGCCTAAGACCACTGGAAAACACATATATAATTACATATTGTTTTGTGATTAATCACTATGCTTTAATTATGTTCAATTTGTAATAATGAAAATACATCCTGCATATCAGATATTTACATTACAATTCAAAACAGTAGCAAAATTACAGTTATGAAGTAGCAACGAAAATAATTTTATGATTGGGGGTCACCACAACATGAGGAACTATATTAAAGGGTCGCGGCATTAGGAAGGCTGAGAACCACTGCTCTAATCCATCATAAAGCCCCACTGTAACTATTAAAATGCCCCTCAACTGGTTCCTCATTTCCCTGTTGCAATGTAGTAGTCATCAATCAAACTCTCTGTTCTCTTCTTTTAAGGGCTTTAATCCCATAATGAGGAACTCCTCTTACAGCTTCATCTAAACCTAATCTCCCCCAAAGGCATTGGGGGTTAGAGCTTTAACATACAAATTTTGTGGAGGGAGGTTCACGCAAACATTCAGTCCATAACAGGGAAAGAGAGAGGGAGCTTTGAAGAAACTTTCTCCCACAGAGCCAGTGGTAGACCAGATATATGATTTCTGCCTTCTATCACCCTTCCCACTCTACTCACTGCTTTACATTCTTGGCACCCAAAAAAAAAAAAAACTCAACTTATTGGCTGAAAGCAATTAACCTAAATTTGTTACCAAGCTCTTTGGCTCCACTGTTGTTGAGTGTATATTGGTATAGAGGTTAAGGCATTGGGCTGTGGGCTCAGACACACTTGAATCTTGTGTCTGCCACTTCTTAGTCATGTGACTGTGAGCCAGTTAGTTAATATCTCTGTCTCCATGTTTCATTTGTGAATTTGGCAAAATTGTGATGCCCATCTTATAGTGCCACAATGAGAAGATAATCTATATAAAATATTTAGCTCAGAGCCTGGCAAACAACAAGCAAATTAATACAAGGTAGCTATTATAGTGGTTCATTCAAAGATAGCTTTATGCTACTTATTTTTATTAATACTTGGGTAGTGTCTATGTCCAAGACAAGACACCTGATTGCATTATAAGAAACAGCCTAGTGAATTGGTTCCACACATGTGCCCTGGAGCCTAATTCCAGCGTGTTTACATCTCAGTTTGGCCACTTACCTAGTTCTGTGACCTTTGTAAGTTTTTAACCTCTCTGTGCCTTGTTTTCTTTACCTATAAAATGAGGGGTAATACATGACCAAAAGTTCTGAGAATGAAATGAGATGATACATGTAAACTATGCAAAATAGTGCTTACTTTGTTATTTTAGTACTAGGGGCCCGGTGCACGAAATTCGTGCACTGGGTGTGGGGGGAGGGGGCGGGGGGAGTGTCCCTCAGCCCAGCCTGCCCCCTCTCACATACTGGGAAGCCCTCAGGCGTTGACCCCCATCACCCTCCAATCGCAGGATCAGCCCCTTGCCCAGGCCCGGGCAGCGGGGACCTGCAGTGGCAGCGGGGGGGCACCGCGATTGTGCGGGCTCCGCCCCTGCCCCTGCAGGAAGCCTCTGGCCTAGGCGTCCGGCCCGGGCAGCGGGGACTCACAGCTGCAGCGGCCCCGCGATCGTGGGCTTCGCTTTAGGCCCAGGCAAGGGACCCCTAGCTCCTGGGACTGCCAGCTTCGACCATGCCCAGCTCCCATCGCTGGCTCCACCCCTACTTCCTGCTATCACTGGCCAGGGCGGAAAAGGCACCTGATTCTCCGATCATGGCTGGGGGGCAGGGCAAAGGCGGCCCCAGGGCCGCCTTTGCCCTGCCCCCCAGCTCTTAGCTCCCCCCTGGGTTTCCAATCACTGTCAGTGGCAGGGGGCTTCTTCCTGCTTTCCCTTTCACCTCCCTGCATTGTGCCTACATATGCAAATTAACTGCCATCTTGTTGGCAGTTAACTGCCAATCTTAGTTGGCAGTTAACTGCCAATCTTAGTTGGCAGTTAATTTGCATATAGCCCTGATTAGCCAATGAAAAGGGTATCGTCGTACACCAATTACCATTTTTCTCATTTATTAGTATAGATAAGAAATTTGAGTTTTATACTAATTGAAATTTGAGATGGGCAATGAGGAGTGTCAAGCCATAGGCTATATGAACCTCTAATTCAGATATTAATTATTCAGTGGCTATATTTTTGCTTTGCTATGAATGATTATTGATTTAGAATAAAAATACCCAAACATTAAATATAAAATTCCCTTGACCTTGTTGTAATACATGAAAATGACAATTACCCAAAGAAAGTAAGTATGCAAATATTTCCCATCTATCATAGCCAGTTCTATCAGGAACATGATTTTCATTAATTCTCCAAATTACCTAAATCAAAACATTTCATTCTTTATAGATGTATATGAGTCCATAGTGACTGAATTAAATTACACTTGTTTTGTAATATAGTGTTCTGATGTGTAACAGACTATTAAAGGAACGATCTTTACAAGGAAAACTTTAGAATATTGTTAAGTTACTCACTGCGTGACCTATTTAAACTGCTCAGATTCTTCTTGTTGTAGACTGCATAATTAAATTTTAAATGGAACATGATAAAGAAATTATACTGGTGATCTCTAGAGATTTTGATACCCTGTTTTGCTCTTTTTAAGAGTATAGCAAAGGCAGACTTTAAAATTTAATAAAGGCCTGCCCTAATTTTTTTTCGTTTAGATTTTTCTCATTGGCTCAGTAATCCAAAGCTATGCTGTATTATCCACAAGTGCTACCTGAAATAAATGATCAAAATAAATATTCTACAAAGCACATTTATCCCAATTTTGAGAATTTCATTATTTGTGTGTAAGAGCATTTGTAGAGCAGTTAGACTCCTTTAAGATAAAACCTGCCATATCCTGAATGTGTTACTGTATAGAATTGGAGCTTTATTCATTCATTGTTTGTGGAAGTATTCATATCTTCAGAGTTTCTAGAGCAAGGGGGTAGAAGATGGTTTTCATGGAAGATGTAATTTTGGAATTAGAATTTCTTGTTTGCTATGTAAAAGTTGCACCTCTTGAGAGGATGCAAGGAAGCGCACACACACACACACACACACACACAAGTTGTGTGTACAACTTGCAGAAAGCAGAACCAATGGCAGAATAAAGGAGAATTCATGGCTTGAGCATTCTAACAGCCATTACAACCTCTTGGGTAATAATTTTGGGTCATATAACTTCCTTTCATTCTTTTTCCTTTGTATTTAAAGGGGCCCTGCCAAGATAAAATTCTGTGTCACATACAGCTATTTTATATTTACGTAATACCACTTTGTTGTATGAAAGCTTCTCTGGCCTCCTCAAAGGGATTCCGCTTTTGCTGTCCACTGAGCTTTGATAGCACCAGGTGGGAGAGCTCCTCTTCCTGTTCAGGGTCGGTTTGCTTTCTGCATTTGCCTCCATGGGTGTTTGGAATTGTCAAGCTACCAAGAGCATGTAAATTAATAACATTCATTCTCATTTATGCGTACTTAACTTTATACCTTGTAAACCTTTCTTTTCAGATTAGGTTTTGTAAATGTTTCTATTATGTATTTCCCTTTTCCCTCTTTCTGGCACATATACAGATTTCCTTTTGGGCCCAAATCACTCAAGCATCCTATGTTGTTTTCATTTTTCAAATAAGCAACATTAAACTCACATAGCACTTTATAAAACCAAACTGAAGCAGTGACACAGCCAACAGAGAAAATAAATTCACCATTTAGCCTGACTATTCATCCTTAGCCCTCTACAAGTATGGGTTCATCCCTATTCATCCCGAACCTACTAGATATAACTTTAAGGAGTATTCCTGAGCTATATAAAGGATTATAAAGAGCAATCTAGATTGGGAGCATTGTTATCCAGTGAATAAGTAGAAATTCTGTTTACTACCACAATACAGCATTTGAGACCCTCTCTCACCAGAATCAGACCTGTGGCTCTCAGGCTGGTATCTAGAAGTGTGTTACCTGGGGCTTACAATTCATTATAATGTATAGAGCTCTTCTTCCAAAGTAAAAGGAAATCATTCCCAAATTATACTTTTATTGAAATAGGTTTCTACAACTGGCTCACAACTAATTTAAATACTTAATGAATAATGAAGATGTATATGGACATAATAAATAATGAAACCTCAAAATAAATCTGTGGATATTAATGATATTATTACTAGTTGCATCTTTGAGAACCTATATGAACAAGGGAATATATGGAAGATACAAGGTACAATGATCCCTGTATTTAAGAACCAAAGATTCTAAAAGTAGAGATCTGATTTATAGTAAGAGAAAGTATGTTATTCCTTGGATCCCAGTGGAAGCACAGAGTCTGTCACATGATAAGGTGAAAACATTTTTATTGAGTACATTAAGTACTGTATAAATTGAGTAAATATTTAAGTTCACAGGAGAGAGAGAGAACATATTTTGTATGGCAATTAGAAAAATATTACAATGGGAGGTATAGATCTTCTGGGAAACGAAATAGCAGTAACAAAGCAAAGAGCAAGGACTATGGAGTGTCCAGAAGTGGAGATTCAGCCAGCTGGTTTCAACCAGATGATTTGTTGAGAGAATAATGAAATATGAAATTAATGAAGTCTATAGAAGCCAGCTTGTAAGCTTTAAAATGATAGAATAGCTTTGCTGTTGTTTTGCTTTGTTTTCTTTTCAGGAGGCCATTAGAGGCATTGAATATATTATTCAGAGGGTGTGTTGGCAAGGTTAATCAGATGGTGTCCTGCAGAATGCATTGCAATGGGAAGAGCTCCACCGGCCCAGAAACTCCCTGAGGACTAGGACCAAGTCCGTTTTGCTCACATTTTTATCCTAAATACCTAGCACAGAGCCTACAGCACAGAGTAGATGCTCAAATATTGGCCAAATGAATTAATGAGTAACTGGGAGATAAGGATTTTTCTAACAAGTCCAAATTAGGATAATGAATACATGAAGTAAACTGGTCACTGTAAAAAAAAAAAAGGCACTGGTTGATTACAGAAAATGGTGGGAAAACAAATCAATAAAACTTAGGTGATGAAGGAGAAAGCCAGTCCAAATGCTGGTCATGTTTCCAGTTTGGGAATCCTATATAATAAAAGCCTAAATGCTTAGTGTCTGGTCATCCAGTTGTCTGTTCAACCAATCAAATCATAATATGCTAATGATATGCTAAGGCCACTTAACCGCTTACTATGACGTGCACTGACCACCAAGGGGAAAATGCTCCGACCAGTTGGTTAGCTTGCTGCCGGCGTCCGGGCCAATCGGGACTGAGTGAGATGGGCTGGACATGCCCTGGAGCCCTCCCGCAGTCCTCCCTGGCCCTCTTGCAATCTGGGACCACTTGGGGGATGTTGGAGAGCCAGTTTCAGCCCGATCCCACAGGCCAGGCCAACGGACCCCACTGTTGCACAAATTCATGCATTGGGCCTCTAGTGTCATAATAATTCCACCACAAATCATGGAGGTCTGCCAGAAGAGCTTACTGGGAAATATGAGCCTAGAAAGCGGGTTGTTTTATATTGAATTAGAGGCAAAGGCCAGATATCTAGATGAACATTTCTGGTGGAGGTGAGGGGCACTGTGGACATGGAACTGAAGATTTGAGAGTCTGGTTATAAAGCATCTTGGAAGTAGTTTGCATGGAAGTTTTGTTGAAGACATTTTTCCACATAAATGGGTTTTGAAGTTGTCTTTTATGGTGGTATCCTTTGCCAAATTAGGCAAGATGCCAATTTGGAAGGGAATTCTTGAGGACAAATAATATTGAAGCAGTAATGAATGCAACACTCAAATAGCCTCTAATTCATTATGGCAATTTCTCAGGAGAATAAAAAAGGAGTTCTCTGGGGTAACATTTCCCCCTTTAAATGCCCTCCTCAGTGCTTGACTTTCACTATGAAAATTTGTACATGACCCTGATAGCAGAGTTCTGCTGGCAACAGAATTGTGTTTGCTGCCTGCTCTCATTTGGCCTTTCTCATATTGGCCTGGTGCTTCTTGGCTAATCCATCATGTCTGAAGTTTCATGTCTTCTGGGTTTTTGCCCAAAGCTCTGGCAGCTGACAGCATTCAGTTGAGAAAGTCCTATCCAAGTTCAACTTCCATGATGCAAGAGTCTCCCTTTAATACCAGGGTAAATTGAAACCCACGTTGAATGCAACATTTTAGCTCTTCAGTTTGCAGGCTAGTTCCAGTATTGCTTAAATATTATAAATGAAAGAGCAGGGATTATTTTGGGGATGATTTGGAACAATTTTCTGTGTAACAGTTAAGGAAAAATAGGTCATGAAGCAATACCTGGTAGCTTGTATAGCATTAGCTTAGGGGTGGTTGAGCCATGAATATTTTAGATTTTGTTGACAATCATACAGGGATGCTTGTAAGGATGAAAAGGTTATACTCCTGTTTCTAGATAGAATAAGGGACAATACTACTTTAGAATTAGAAAACGAGATCCTGTAAAGGTAACTGAGGCCTGGAGAACAAGATGAAGTCAAGGTGGTTGTCTTGAACTCTCATAAGCAGCAACTCTGCAAAGATTTCTCATACACTTCACTCCTCCCTTCCTCTTATTCTCTCATGGGAATCTCTCCCTTCTCTGATATGCATGTACATTGTAGCTGATATTTGTAAAGTAGAAAGAAGCAATAAAATCATTAGAAGGAACAAAGGTAAAGAAGTGGTTACTCTCACTCAATAAAAAACATAATGTAATAAATATTTTTAAATAAGTAAATGCTTTTCCTAAAAAAAAAAGAAAAAAAAAGAAAGAAAGAAAGAAAGAAAGAAAGAAAGAAAGAAAGAAAGAAAGAAAGAAATGGTTCCTCTCGGAGGAGTAATAATTACATTTTAACATAAAGGTTGTCCAAGAGCACAGTGTAATCTGCAGGAGAATTGTGCAAATATCCTTATGTGAATGTTCTACCCCCCATATACACCCGGATTTCTTTTTCGTATGTTGAACTTTAGAGCTAGATGGAACTTACATTGTATCATCATGTTTTACAGATGATTAGACTGAGCATGACAGACTCAAACGCAAGTCCTCAAACTATATTTGCTCTTGCTGGACAAGCTGATATTTGCTTGGTGTAGGTGGAGTCCAGTTATTATTTCAGGGCCTATTTTGAGGCCATAGAACCAGAAACCCTTTTAGCTACTTTCTGGTTGTCTGCACCTCCCCCCACCCCGTCCTTCTTTGGTAACTTCTGTCCTCCTTCCACACCTGCCCCCAGGGACAAAAACCTAATTTCCAGTATTCACACCAGAGCTTTGTTCTTGCTAAATGAAAGCAAAGTGCTGAAACAAGTGCTGATGTTAGATGTATGATGGTGTACACAATATTGTTTCTCAAATCTTAATGTGCATGTAAGTGGCCAGAGAATTTTGTTAAAATGAATGTTCTGATTCAGTTGGTCTGGGGTGTCACCCAAAATTCTCCATTTCTAGCAGCTCCCATAGGAGATCTGAGAATTCTGGTCTCTGGGCCACCCTATGAGCAAGAAAGGAACTGGGAAACCACCTGTCACATTTTGTTCAAAAGATGTAACAGTCGCTTTCCAAGTTCTACATCTATACCTTTAGGAATATGATGCTTTTATTTATATTATTTTTATTTATATTATTCTACCTTATATCTTTGGTTGGATTGTTGTTATTTACTTTTTCAGAAAATGCTACAAAGCATTTTGGAAACTGCCACTGCAGGAGTAATTTCTTTTCAAACTCTGAGTTATTGTAAACTTGCTGTAGACATCTGTGGATTGAAAAGAACTATATAAAGGCAATATTATGTTATTGAGTTGGTACAAGTTTAGAATACTGTATCAATCAAGGTTTGACTTCCTATTCTGATTTTATGATGAGTAGCTATCATTGAAGCAGAGACCACAGTTCGGCTATTAGGAAGCTTTATTTTACATATATGAAGTCTTATTTATGTCAAGTAATTTAGTTCCCAGGTGTCCTCATTCTGTATCTGTGACTGTAGACAGACAGTATATGTCTAGGTAGTATGAAAGTATGAATATGTATATATATATATATATATATATATATATATATATATATATAGTATTATATAAGTATATATTAATGCACATATATTATACATATATATGCATATTCAGGAATCAGCTTCAAAATTAAAAATTAAAGTCAGTTCACAGGCTATATAGCTGATTTGTGGAAACTGATATTTATGGACTACACAGATGTTAAAATTATCTTTGTTTTATTTATTCTGTAGGAAACTGAAAAGTGTTATAGAAGCAATTTTACTTCTCTCCTTTCACCTCTATTTCCATTTATCTCATCCTATCCCCTCTACTAAAGTAAACTGGGGTGTCTTGTTACAGCAATCTAATTTGGGATGACTCAAGAGATAGGAAGAGAGACAGGTAACATTGAATATTCAAAATTCAGTAATGAAAAATAATCACTTTAGTGAAAGGCCAGCTGTTCTTTGTTTTCTAATAGGCATGTGATATTGATGAAAAATAGTGTTCAAGTAAACTTTACCAAGTAGAATTCATTTGATTCAGGGTATTATATTATTTTGCAGAATAGGAAATATTATTTAGGTTTAACAAAAAGCTAAACAGTACAGCCAATTCAAAGACCCAAATAACAAAGGATTATCTTTACATTTAGAGAATGAAAAATGCTGGGGCATGATATTTATTAGTAAGACATTACATCATAATTCTTTCAAAAAAATATGCCTGTGTTTTCTACATTTTTCAAATTTCATTTGAATTAATGCTTTATGGATGTTTGTTAGTCTTAGAGGTATGTTAAAATGTCATTGCAAACAGGTCAGGCAACTTAGGTTTAGATGATTCTGGATTTAAATCCTCACATGCTTCTATTTTCTTAGTTGGGGGAAAAAATGGAGTTTTGTGACAATTTGGAGTTACTTTTCTATATCTCCCCAGTGAGTTTGCAAATTCAAGGAGCTTCCCCAAAAGCAGACTCTGAGACAAGGATTGGAGTCCAAGGACATGAGGGAGTGAGGAAGTGAGGCAGGGAGGGAGGGCAGCTAGGAAGCATATGTTCATGAGTAGGTTACTGCCTGGCAACAGGGACTGGAGCCCGCTGGGACCCTGCTCCACTGAGGGACAATAGATTTGATAATGCCGTATCCTTCCGTGGTTGACATCGCTCCAGGTGTGCTCGTTCTCGGGCAGTCTGTCTTCTCATGCTCAGGCCAGTCACTCCTAGGGCCAGAGAAAGCCCTCTCTAAAAGGCCGAAAGAGGCAAACACTCAGAGACTTTTAGGGAAGGATCTTCAGTTGACCTTCAGGGCAAATTCAGGGCATAAAAGCAGGGCGTTGATAGTATCTATTTTATCAGTGTGATCACATTGTATTCCCAGCAACTGGTATAGTGCCTGGTACCTAGCAGATGCTCAGTTAGTATTTATTTGGTGAATGAAGGAAAGAAGGATGGGAGAGAAGAAGGGAGAAAAAACGCAGGATTCCAATAGAATTGGAAAAGCCAGCATTGGCTTCCTATCAGCCAACAACTGTGTTAACCTCATAACTTATAGTCAAGGTGGTCTTTTGTTCCCTTTTCTGGGGCCTGAGTGATATTCTACAGAAATCACCCCAGAGGAGGAAGGGGGCCTGGGAAAGCAGCATCAAGTTTATAGAGTTTGACACTATCAAAGAGTTAATAAGTTAGAAATATGTGTTCCTTGCCAGAAATATGAGCAGAAAGAGCTTGCCAATGATTAGTTTCCTTTTTCCTGAAAGAGTAGAGAAATGTGCTACAGGGCCAACCTGGACCCAAAATACTGAAGTGTTTTCATGCCTAATGCTGTCTCTCTCCCTCAGCCTCCCGTGGCCCGGGCACTGGGTGGCAGACCAGTCACAGAGTGAGTGGGAATTCATCCACAAACACTTGCTTTCTTTAGCAGGACTCCTAGCTCCTCCTGACAATTTCCTCATACTGATTTATTGATTTAATTTTTTGTTGGCGATAGTGGTGGTTATAAAGTAAATTTACCCCAGAAAAAAAGGGATTTGGGGAATTCATTAAGGCTAACATTGCACTTGGATGCTAGACTCACTTTCCATCTGCCCAAAACAGCTACATAAAAGAAGCAAGTGACACCAAGCTAGTGACAATGAACTGTTTCCTCCTTTTATTCTGTTGGGAAGGTGAGAATAGAAGGATATGAGTGTTATTTTCCTCTTAATTGCTAACCTTGGAAATCAAAAGCCAAATGACCCTCACAAACACCATTTTTGTCCTCATGTTTGAATTTCAGCCATGTATTTCTCTTTTTTCAATTTGATTTAGGACTAAAAAGAAAAATTGTCTTGGATATATGTTTCCCTACTCTTGACCGTGCTTTTATGTAACAAATTATCCCAAAACTTAGCAGCTTAAAACAACAAACATTTGTTATCTCATTTTCTCTGGTTCAGGAATCTGGGTATGGCTTTGCTGAGGGCTTATTCTCCCAGGTCTTTCACAAAGCTACAATCAAGGATTAGGCTGGGACTGCAATCTCATTTGAAAACTCAACCGGGGAAGGATCCACTTTCCAACTCATACACATGATTGCTGGAAGGATTTAGTTTCTACCAACTATTGGACTGAGAGCCTCAGTTCCTGGTTTTCTGTGGACCAGGGCCTCCCCTACTTCCTTGCCATGTAGGCTTCTTCACAAGGAAGCTGGCTTTCATTGTAGCAAACAAGTAAGATGGCAGTCACAGTCTTTTTTAAACCTGATGTCCTAATGATATACACTAAATATTACTGTGTTCTCTTTGTCCTAAATGAGCCACAAGGTCCAACCCATACTCACAGAAAGGCTAATACAAGGACATGAGTAGGAGGTGTGAGGATTATTGGGGGTCATTACAGAGGTACTAGAGGCCCAGTGTACAGATTCATGCACTGGGGGGGTCGCTAGGCCTGGCCTGGGCCCTCTCACAACCCAGGACCCCTCAGGAGATGTTGGACTGCTGGTTTCGGCCCAATCCCCACAGGGCAGACTGAGGGACCCCACCAGTGCACAAATCGTGCAATGGGCCTCTAGTATGTATATAAGATCTTTGGTTAATCTCTTCCCACCCTACCCGCGTTCCTCTGAGATTCATCAGTCTATTCCGTTTCCATGCCTGTGCATTGAGCGTCTTCCCCCTGGTGGTCAGTGTGCATCAAAGCTACCCATCAAAGGGTAGGCTTTTATATATTATATACTAGAGGCCCAGTGCACAAAAATTTGTGCACTCAGGGGGGAGAGGGGGTCCCTCAGCCCGGCCTGTGCCCTCTCACATACTGGGAGCCCTCAGGCGTTGACCCCCATCACCCTCCAATCGCAGGATCGGCCCCTTGCCCAGGCCTGACGCCTCTGGCCTAGGCGTCCGGCCCGGGCAGCAGGGACATGCAGTGGCAGCTGGGGGCGCCGCTATTGCGCGGGCTCCACCCCTGCCCCTGCAGGATGCCTCTGGCTGAGGCGTCCGGCCCTGGCAGCAGGGACCCGCAGCTGCAGCAGCCCCGCGATCGTGGGCTTCGCTTTAGGCCCAGGCAAGGGACCCCTAGCTCCTGGGACTGCCAGCTTCGACCGTGCCCAGCTCCCATCGCTGGCTCCACCCCTACTTCCTGCTCTCACTGGCCAGGGTGGAAAAGGCACCTGATTCTCTGATCATGGCTGGGGGGCAGGGCAAAGGCGGCCCTGGGGCCGCCTTTGCCCTGCCCCCCAGCTCTTAGCTCCCCCCTGGGTTTCCGATCACTGTCAGTGGCAGGGGGCTTCTTCCTGCTTTCCCTTTCACCTCCCTGCATTGTGCCTACATATGCAAATTAACCGCCATCTTGTTGGCAGTTAATTTGCATATAGCCCTGATTAGCCAATGAAAAGGGTAGCTCGTACGCCAATTACCATTTTTCTCTTTTATTAGTGTTGATTAGTGTTGATATATACTAGAGGCCAAGTGCACAAAAATTTGGGCACTCGGAGGGGAGAGGGGGTCCCTCAGCCCGGCCTGTGCCCTCTCGCAGTCTGGGACCCCTCGGGAGATAACGACCTGCTGGCTTAGGCCTGCTCCCGGGTGGCAGAGGGCAGGCCCAATCCCTAGGTGCAGTCCCTGGTCAGGCTCAGAGCAGGGCTGATAGGGGAGTTGGGGCACCGCCCCCTGTCACACACAGAGCAGGGCAGATCAGGGGGTTGGGGCGCTGCACCCTGTCACACTCAGGGCAGGGCAAATGGGGAGGTTATGGCTCTACCCCGTGACACACAGAGCAGGGCCCGTGGGGGGCGGTTGGGGCACCACCCTCTATCACCCACAGAGCAGGGTCGATCAGGGGGTTGGGGCGCCACCACTGTGACACTCAGGGCAGGGCCGATGGGGAGGTTATGGCTCTACCGGCCACACACAGAGCAGGGCCCATGGGGAGTGCGGGGGGTGGGGGTGGGGGGTTGGGGAGCTGCACCCTGTCACACACAGAGCCGCAGGGTGATCAGGGAGTTTGGGCGCTGCCCTCTGTCATGCTGATCCCGGTGCCAGGAGGCCTCCTGGCTCTGCTGATCCCAGTGCTGGGAGGCATATTACCCTTTTACTATATAGGATAGAGGCCTGGTGCATGGGTGGGGGCTGGCTGGTTTGCCCTGAAGGGTGTCCTGGATCAGGGTGGGGGTCCCCACTGGGGTGCCTGGCCAGCCTGGGTGAGGGGCTGAGGGCTGTTTTAAGGCTGGCGGGTGACTGAAGCTCCCCACTGCTCCTTTTTTTCTTTCTTTTTTTTTTATTCTGGGCCAGCTTTAGCTCTGAGGCTTGGCTCCAGCTCTTAGGCCTTGGCTGCTGAAAGCAGGTATCTGGTTTGTTTGGGTTCTATAGTCGAAACACTGTTTCAACTCCAGCTCTGAGATCCCAGCTGGCTGAAAGCAGGTTTCTGGGGTTTTGTTTAGCTTCTATATTTGTAACAATGTTTCAAACTGCAAGCTCAGAGGCCAGCAGCGGCAGGTGGGGAACGTTGGAGTCCTCTGTCACTGAAGTAAGCAAGCCTCATGTTCACTTCAAGCTGCCTGGCTGCCGGCCTCGATCTTGGCTGGCAGTTAATTTGCATATAGCCCTGATTAGCCAATGGGAAGGGTAGCGGAGGTACGGCTAATTACCATGTTTCTCTTTTATTAGATAGGACTAGAGGTCCGGTCCACAAGGGTAAAGATGAAAAACCATAGGGTCACAAGCAATGTGGTAATTATTTCTTCAATAATGGAAAATCGTCCCACTTTGGCTAGGAAGGAACTGGAGTTGCAGCCCAAGATAGTCTCAGGGCAGGCCCCATAAATCTGCTCTTATGGGTAAGAAACAGGTATCACTATCAAACTACCTTGAGGGGCAGTGCTCTCACATGGGGCTGAAGGAAGAGTTGGTTAAACTTTGAAAGGAGTATGGCATTCAGATCTGGAACCTAGATGAGATCTCAGGAGCAGAAGCTGAAGTGTGCACTCCTTAGTAGAATGAGTGAATTATGATAAGGAACAAGGGTGTGACTGACATAGAACTGGACTTAGAAAGTGTGGGATACTCTGGTAGGACTCTAGAGCCTTGGGCAAAACACTTCTCAATGAACTAGTTCTCTTCCCTACCCAAGATGGCTCCTGAATGGACTCCATAACTTGACCCTCTGCGGGTAGGCTTAAAGGAAGTGCTCTTCCCACAAAGGAGAAGGGAAGCTCAGTCTATACTCACTATGGAACAACTGTCAGCCTGTCTTGGGCACATGTTGAACTGGTAAGTCAGGGTTCCTGTTCTAGCACTGGATTTATCTAGGTATGTGACTTGGAGCCTCTTCAGTCACTTTGCCTTATGGGGTATAGGTAGTTGATTTGCTAAATGAGAGATATGTCCCTTTCTCCCACCAATAAAATTTTACAAAGGTTGCCAGTGACCCAGGTGTAGCTAAATCTAATCCCATGTGTAGACATGTCAGTACATATATTGCTTAGTCTCTTGGTAGCATTTGATACCCTTGACCACTTCGGCAGCTCAGTAATTATAATCACTGAGGAGCAGTGCAAAGGTGTATCCAGGAGAAGTATTGACCTGAGAAGTAAGAAGGTAGCCAAATGGGAGTGGACTTAGACATGAGTAGTAAGTGAGCAAGCCTAGATGATTCATTTAAGAAGCTCAACTTCAAAGGGGATAAGAAAGAAGCAGTAGTGGCTGGTGACTTTGAGGAAGGATGTATCTTAAAGACAGAATAAACATACACATTTTTAAGTGCATACAAAACGACAATGTGGTACCATCTCACACCTGTCAGAATGGCTACCATCAACAAATCAACAAACAACAAGTGCTGGCGAGGATCCGGAGAAAAAGGAACCCTCATGCACTGCTGGTGGGAATGCAGTCTGGTGCAGCCACTATGAAAAACAGTATGGAGTTTCCTCAAAAAACTACAAATGGAACTCCCATTTGACCCAGTGATCCCACTTCTAGGAATATATCCCAAGAAACCATAAACACCAATCAGAAAGGATATATGCACCCCTATATTCTTAGCAGCACAATTAACAATAGCTAAGATTTGGAAACAGCCTAAGTGCCCATCAGCAGATGAATGGATTAGAAAACTGGTACATCTACACACTGGAATACTATGCTGTGGTAAAAAAGAAGGAATTCTTACCATTTGCAACAGCATGGATGGAACTGGAGTGCATTATGCTAAGTGAAATAAGCCAGTCAGAGAAAGATAAATATCACATGATCTCACTCATTTGTGGAATATAATGAACAACATAAACTGATGAATAAAAGAACAGATCTAGAAACAGAGAAACATCAATCCCTCCCTCCTACCTTGCCACCTGCACTTTAGCAGTAGGGTCATGTGCATGCAGGAGCACAGGCAAGAAGAGAGGAAGAGGGGAACTCTGTCTAATGTGGCCAGGAAGAGAGCAGTTAGAGCTGGCAAGTCGGAGACGGCTTCATGGAGGAGGTAGGACTTGTTGTGCTCTTTGGAAATACTCAGGACTTAGGTGTTCAGGGGACGGGGGAAAACAGGTAGCAGGTGCTGCAAAACGGCATCCTGCCAGACTCTGGCATATGCCACCTGTCCTCACCAGAGCCTTTTGTCAGAGAAGTGACAAGATCTGTCTGCGGTCTTTTGGCTGGTAAGAGGAGGGGCCAGCTCCAGACCTGAGGCCTGTGTAGCCTGGAGGACCATGGGCCAAATGAGAGCCATGTGTCCTGGACATAGCTGGGCTCCCCAGAACAGCTTCGATAGTGGTGAAATCTGTGCCTCGCTGACCCAATGGTGTCGGTAAGCCTGGGAGTGTCATTCCAGGGACACTGGAGGTGGTGCTGTCTTTGTGAACCTCCGTGTGCATCTGAGTGGCAAATGGTGTTCATGGCAGTCACTGTGGATGCTGCATAGCTAATGTCCAAGAGTTAGTGACAGCAAGGGACTGTCAGCAGTGTCAGCAGCTGTTCCAGGATAGAAGCCCAGGAAGGTGGCAGTTAACTATGTTGACAAATTTCTGATGGGGCTATTACGGTATGGTAATGTGCATTCTGGAACAATATGTTTCCATCTTCTCCCCTTTCCCCCTGCTGGTTTGATTGAGAAAACCATAGCGACCAAAAGTGCAAGATTTATACAGATCGCATAGCGGGGAATTGGGTTATGAGCAGGGGAGCCCCTTTGGGAGGAATTTACCTTTTAAAACTAGAGGGGGAACAGGTGCTCTGGAAAAGGCTTATAACTTCATGAGGGTGGGGGTGGCATTCCTGGAGGGAAAGGTTACTTAGATTAACAACACTCTGTTGAAAATGATGACATCCTGGCTCTGCCATTAAAACAGGTGGCTGTCATTATGGCTGCTCGCTCGTAATGGGAAGATAATACAGGCAGAGAGAGATTTATATAGGCCCCAGAAAGATGAAATTGCACATAAAGGAGGAAACAAGGCATAAAGAGGGCCAACTGGGGGGATCCCTCTGCCCACAGGACTGCATGTGATACTCGTTAATGGCGCAGCATTTGTGTCTCTCTATCCAGAGGCTTACATTCCTACAGAGCTTCCATTTATTTAGGTCTATTCAATTAGCATTTGGGAAATATTTTCTTCCTCTTTGGATGTTTTTCTTCCATTTAGTAGAGTAGTAAGTGTAAAATTTTACTGGATATGACAAAATTTGCCCCTCTTCTTTTCTGACAAATCGTGTTGGCTGGAAATTGGGTGTTGCCTCCGGATAATGATGAGGTCATCAAGGGTTCCCACACTAGGTGAGGCCATTGATGGGCTGTGTGGCCTATTTTTCTTTTTTTATATAAAAAGGTAAAGTTTAAAGAGGAAAAAAAAGGATGAAGTCTAAGAAATTATTTTCTATTTTAATAAACTCTTATATGGCGCTAATTATTGCCAGGTACTGTTCTAATCATTTCATAAATGTTAACTAATTTAACACTAACAAGAACACTTTTAAAGTAAATACTGTCATTGTCTTCATTTGCAGTGACATGTCCAAGGTCACACAGCCAGTGAGTTGGGTTCCAGCCCAGGCAGACTTGCTCCAGAGGCCATGTTCCCAACCCCTACAACACACTGGCTGCACTGTACATATTTTGTTCATTTTCAGTTTTAAGGGTCATTTAAACTATTCACCTGTCCTCTCTCTGAGTCTCTCTTCTGGTAAAAACACATTTTAAAATCTCGGCATGTTAGATATTGTTGCATTAGGGGCCGGTAAGATACCAGAGTTGCACTTTAGCTTGAGCAGACAATGGTGTTTTCATTTCATTGGGGCGTCTTTAAAATGTGCAGCACATGTCACATTGAGACCTTCAGAGCCCTGCTCTGCTTGCTTTGTGTACAGTCAGAGCAGGTGGACTAACCTTTTAAATCGATTAGGATTGCCCATGCTCTCTCTCAAACATAAAAGATCAACCTAAAGTTTCATATGTGCTCACACACTTACTACAGTCAGCTCCCTTCCTACTTTTATATGCACATTTGGGAGGATCTCTCTTTGGCCATCCTGAGCATATTTTTCCTGGAGATTTAAAGCTGAGTGGGCACAGATGGAAGCAGGGTAATTTACCCTTTTCCTCCCCCTCCCTATTCACCATTTGACACAAGACATGAACAACTCTTTCGCCTTACAAGGCCTAGCCAGATTGCCGAGTAATTACCTTGATTTATGAGGGTGGGAGTAGAAGGTAGCACAAAACATAATTGTTATCTGAGTATGGTTGGATTATCACTTCTGTAATTTGTAAGTTATTTCATGTTGTGTAAATTACTTCAAGCATATTGAAGAAGTAACAGTATCTTAATGTCTTTGTGGCCTCAGTGTCTAGAACAATGTCTGACTTTCAGTAGTTGTGGAATAAAGAAATTAATGAATAAATGAGTCCCTAGCAACTGAAGTCCTCCCTTCTAGAAAGATTTAAGAATACCTTTAACTTTCTGCTTTCAAGGTCATCTACATATATAAAAGTACTAGGGGCCCAGTGCACGAAATTCGTGCACTGGGTGTGTGTGTGGGGGGGAGTGTCCCTCAGCCCAGCCTGCCCCCTCTCACATACTGGGAGCCCTCAGGCGTTGACCCCCATCACCCTCCAATCGCAGGATCGGCCCCTTGCCAGGCCTGACGCCTCTGGCCTAGGCGTCCGGCCCCAGCAGCGGGGACCTGCAGCTGCAGTGGCCCCACGATCGTGGGCTTCGCTTTAGGCCCAGGCAAGGGACCCCTAGCTCCTGGGACTGCCAGCTTCGACCGTGCCCAGCTCCCATCGCTGGCTCCACCCCTACTTCCTGCTATCACTGGCCAGGGCGGAAAAGGCACCTGATTCTCTGATCATGGCTGGGGGGCAGGGCAAAGGCGGCCCCAGGGCCGCCTTTGCCCTGCCCCCCAGCTCTTAGCTCCCCCCTGGGTTTCCGATCACTGTCAGTGGCAGGGGGCTTCTTCCTGCTTTCCCTTTCGCCTCCCTGCATTGTGCCTACGTATGCAAATTAACCGCCATCTTGTTGGCAGTTAACTGCCAATCTTAGTTGGCAGTTAACTGCCAATCTTAGTTGGCAGTTAACTGCCAATCTTAGTTGGCAGTTAACTGCCAATCTTAGTTGGCAGTTAATTTGCATATAGCCCTGATTAGCCAATGAAAAGGGTAGCTCGTACGCCAATTACCATTTTTCTCTTTTATTAGTGTTGATAATATGCAAATCAACCAGACAGCAGAATGACAGATCGCTATGACATGCACTGACCACCAGGGGTCAGACGCTAAACGTAGGAGCTGCCTCTAGCCGCAGACCCTGATCACCCAATAGCGCCCCCCCGCACCCCCCCTCCCCCCATCCAGCAGGCTCCAATTGCTTGATGGGGGATGGGAAACTGGAGGTGGGTGGCGGTGAATGCAGGTGGCACCAGGCCAAGGCGGGTGTGAGCGAGCAGGGCCTCGATTGCCCCGCTGGTTGCCCCACACACAAAGGGCGACAGGCATTGGCGGAAGGCAGGGCTGGCTGCTGGAAGCTGGGGAAGATCAGCCCTGATCACAGGCCAGGCCTAGGGACCCTACCTGTGCATGAATTTCATGCACCAGGCCTCTAGTAGTGGTATAATAGGACAGAGATAGACATCTGAATCACAACTGTGCAAGACAAGTGCAGTGTGTTAGAAGAGATAGAAAATGCTTCCAGTTTGGAGCACTAAGCAAGCCTCATACAGAGAGAACTGGAGAGAGCTGGGAGAGGATGTCTGGGACTTAGAGCATGAGACAGGAAGGCTCAGAATGTAGTCAGAAGTTTGCACATCCTCTGTCAGAGAGTTAGATATGTACAGGTTATACAAGGGAATAATGAAGCTGGGGACAGGTTTTGACACATTGTAGGGTGTAGTGACTACAAACTGGGGCCCTTGTGTCTGGTACACTAGGCAACAGGAACAGTTGAAGATTTTGAATCCAGGATCACAGCTTGCTCTGGCATGTGGAGCTCAGAGGAGTCTGGAGTGAGGGGCAAGTCTGGGGATTGTGACCAGTTAGGGTGCTATCAGAGTTGTCCTGGGGAAGGGAAACTGCAAGGAAGAGGGTGGCTGTGGGAATGGGAAGAAGTCTCTGAGGCATAATTTATAAGAATTAAAATTATTTGGTTGAGAGCAACAATCCAAGGAAGATTGAGTTACAACTAAAAGTCTGAACCAGGGTAACTGGTGGTTAAGAAACAGAGTGGCGAAAAGGAAGAGAGAGAAGCCGTGGAGTTGAGTTTGGTGGGTGGGAAATAGGAAATCCTATCTTGCACTCTTGGAAGTTAGAGAGCAATGGGCCAAGAGTTACAGAGGCCACAGTCATCTCATCTCCATGGAAGTAGCAGTTGAGAAAATGACTCACAATCCTGTGGGGAAATAAGTGAGGTGAGGTTATGTGGGAATGAACTGTGCACAAGTCAGCCTTCCCATTAATGACTGCTATGAAAAATAGCAGTCATTAATATTTTGTGAGCACAAGGTGGCCAAGACCAGAAACTCGCATTTCTTCAGTGGTGACCAGAATCTACCCCCATCCTCCCCAGTAGGTCTGCAGAGCTGCTCAGCTCAGGGCAAATGTTCACACTGACTTCAGAATGACTCCAGGTGGGAGGTCAGGCCTGCCCATCCCCACTGTCTGGTGACCATAGTGACAGTTATTGGGTTATTGGAGTTCAACAATCCTCTAACTGGTTTAGCTTGCCTTTGCCCTGAGTTCCTTAGTCTCTTCCCAACATAGCAACAATAATAATGATGTTATTAAAAATTTAGACCACGTCACTCCTCCCCTCAGACTCACCAGACTAAAAGCCACAAGCACTCCTGAGCATTTCAGAGCCCTCTGCAGTCCAGCCAGAAAGCTTTGCCTCATCACCGGCTGGTCTCCCCTTGGTCACCCTACTCCAGCTTGGCCAGCCCCTCTGTCCTCCTTGCTCCTCTCTCCCTCCTGCCTTGGGGCTTTTACAATGGAATGATCTTTGCTCAAATAAACTCCTCTCTCCCATCTTCACCTCTTTGTAGGATTTTCCATGAAGCCCCTATTTAAAATCACACTGCCACCCTGACCCACCCAAGTATTTCTTTCTCCCCCTCCCCACCCCACTGACTCTTGCAATGACTTGCAGTGGTTCTCAACCTGTGGGTCGCGACCCCAGAAAATGCATCCTACATATCAGATATTTACATTACAATTCATAACAGTAGCAAAATTACAGTTATGAAGTAGCAACAAAAATAATTTTATGATTGGGGGTCACGACAACATGAGGAACTATATTAAAGGGTCGTGGCATTAGAAAGGTTGAGAACCACTGATAGAGCATGGACTCTGGCCTATACCGCACAGGGGGGAATCTTGGCTCTTCTGTTTCCCAGATGCATGATCTTGGGTTGGTGACATCAATCTCACAAGGCCTCAGTATTCTCATCCATAAAATGGGGCTATAATAATAATGTTTAGGGAGAACAGAATAGGTTCACATATATAAAGTGCTTAGAACACTGTCTGACACACAAAAGTTCTCTAGAAGAGGTAGCATTTATTATTCCATAGCATTTACCACCATTGGGCACACTACTAGTAAATACTTATGAGTTTATTTTTATTCATTGGTCTATCTCTTCCCACTAGAATGTTAGCACCACTAAAGCAGAAATTTTTATCTTTCAGCCATATTGCCAGGGCCTATAATGGGACCTGGCATATACTAAGTGCTCAATTAATATTTGTTGAATTAATAATCAACAAATATTGTGTCTGTTTGCTTGATGTTGTCTTTAGGAAAAATAGAATTCATAAGTTGACAAAATCAGTTGGTCTGGGTAAGGGTTTTGCTATTAGATTCTAACTAGCCATTGCAACACAATTCCTTCTCTGAGGGTCCTCCAGATACTGAACTGCTTCCCACTTCTCAAAACATGGTTCTATGTGTAATACAAAAGACCCTTTGCCATAAGTCTGCTCTGGTACTTTGATCATTGGGTCTGCTAGCTTCCCCAATGCCATGTCTCAGTTCCCAGTGCTTCCCAGAACCACTGTGAACCTTCTCATTCATTTGTTCATTCATGGGCCTGCCTCATGCCATAGGTGATGTCGCTGAGCTGGTTATCAATCATCTTTGACAATAACCTCTGAGCCCTCATGCAACAAATTGTTTCCCAGGGTTGGTAGGATGGGCCTGAGTATAGAGCAGAAGTAGATTCTGGATATGTGATACCTTTTGCATGTACTGTGTTCTCTACCATTCACTGAAGTGCCACAAAATTGACACATAGCTAAAGGTAGTTTCAAACATCCCCCTGTGGGACAATCCAGTACCTGATTAAGGTGCCATTACTCATGCTCCCTGAAAGTCCCTCTAAATCTAATATCTTGTCAGAGAACACAGGCACCTCCAAATAGTTCATTTTCCCAACTAGGTTCTCCACAAGAGGCTGAAAGGTGGCACAGGCCATGGGATCCACTGAGGCATCCTCTCTAGCTGGACAAATTCCACGTGCAGAGTGCTAGTCCATTCTCCTCATGCCTCTCTGCCCATCTCCCAACATGATGCAGAAGACCTGACTCTGCACTAAGCTTGGAACACAGTCTCACCACCACTGCTCTAGGCCTCACCAGCAGGGCGAGCTGGAAGGCAGTTCTCTTTGCTCCCAGCCTCCATCTGGCTTTAGCTGAAGGCACATGGGATATGCAGTGGAAGTAAGCCTGATGCTGATCACTGACTTGATACTTCTCACACTAAGCTAATGATCAGAAGGGACTGGACTTAGTATAGATCCAATATCCTGGCCTGCTACCACTAGGGTGTCCACTTCTCTCAGTTCCAGCTGGGGGTGAGCCTCTGCATGTTTTAAAAAAACACAGGAAAGTGGGCAAGTTAACACATATGGAAGGACTTTTGGGAACCACTTCCAGAGCACAGCCTGGCTCCAGCTTGTTTGCCCATGATCCTACAATGACATATTCCTGTGCAGGCCTGAGACAGCCCTCCCCCCCCCCCCGCCCCCCAGCAGAGCTCATGCTGCTTTCAGTTTGTCTACCCCCAGGAAGTTACTGCATTTACATCTTGCCATTACAAGGTGTACTGGTTAATAATGGCGGATTCTGTAATCAAAGAAAACATGATAATTTCAAGAGAGACATCGAAAGTGCTTTATTCAAAGTAATGTCCATCGCTAGCTACACATTTCCCCATCTTTCAGGTAATTTGTGGATACCGTCCCAATAGAACTTTTCTTGTTTTGAGGCAAACCATTCAGAGACCCAATTTTCCACTTCTTCATACGTTCTGAAGTGCTGCTCAGAAAGTGCGTGTGCCATCTATCGGAACAAGTGCTAATCTGAAGAAGCAAAGTCTGGTGAATACGGCGCGTGAGTAATATTTCCCAGGCAAGATCTCTTAACATGTCTTTAACTGGTTTTGAAGTGTGTGATGGTGTGTTATCATGAAGCAAAATTACTTTGCCATGTCTTCTGGCCCATTCTGGTTGTTTCACCATCAAAGCGTGGTTCAAATTGATTATTTGTTGTCAGTTGCGATCATAATACACCACACCTTCCTGATCCCACCAAACACAGAGCATTGTCATCTTTCCAAAGCAATTTGGCCTTGCAGTCGATGTTGATGGTGGATCTGGATCAACCCATGATTCTGTGCTTTTGGGATTCTCAAAATAAATCCACTTTTCATCGCCAGTCACAATTTGATGCAAAAAATACTTTCTTTTATACCATTGAAGCAACATTTTACTGATGACTTTTTGGTTTACCATTTGTCTTTTGTTCAGTTGATGTGGCACCCATTTTCCTTCCTTTAAAATCTTTCCCATTGCTTTTAAATGATCAGAAATTGTTTAATCTTTCTGCAAGTTGTTTAATCTTTCTGCAAATTGTTTGTAAGTTTGACATGCATCTTCATCCAATAATGCTTATAATTGTTGGTCTTCAAAATTCGACATTTTTAAGCGTAAAAATATCTATGATGTTAACACCTTGACATTTGACATTTGAAGTTTTGAAGCTTCCTGTCAATACATCAAGTAGCATACATGTCAAATAGTATATATATCAACATATGTGTAACTCTATCTATTGAAAAAAATCCACATTATTAACTGGTACACCTAGTAAATGTCCTGTCCAAAGTAGAAGCAGAACACAGAATAGCTTCAGAAGGATGCTCTGTAAATTAGGCCTAGACCTCTGTTCCCTTGAAGGAAACAGTCAGGTGATCCCTAAACTTGGGGGCTGCTGCCAGAACCTCACACTGTCTTGTGATGGCACCTTCTGTCTTGGCCATAAAACTTGGTATCCTGATGTTTTATCAACCTTTTTATGTGTGTGGGCTTCAACCCTTTCTTCCTTTGACTGAGTTAGCTGTTTTCAGAACATTTCAGAGGGTCTTAAGGATGTTCAGAGGCCAAGGCTAAGTCGGCCATCAGTTGGAGATTAGGGGCTTATTCTCTCCACTGGCGCCATAGCTTACTTTGCGGCCAATGGTCTGAACCTCTGAGCATGTCCCCTTCCCTTTAGACCTGGCCTTATCCCTCTTTAAGGCAAGCAAACTACCTTTCACAAGGCTGTCACATTTTACCTTCTCACTCATGGAACCTTTAAAATTCCCTATAATCCTTAATGTGATTAGACCCCTATTGAAACTCCTTCTGTTTCAGGCACTGGCTGGCTCTGGCTTCCTGCAAATGTTCTCAGTTGCCTCTATACTTACCTGAAATAGGGGGTAACCAAAAGGGGAGCAACTCCTTTATGTATTTCAACTACTGCTTATGCTACTGTTTAGTTCTTCAAATGAACATGCATACAGTAGGTAAAAACCAGTACTTATTCACAGAGAATCAGAGGGGCAGGAGGGACAATCTTCAAAGGGAGGAGAATGAAAGTTGGGGTGAAAAATATTTAATATGTCCTAAATATTTGTGTCCCACCCCCAAATTTGTGTGTTGAAATCCTAACCCCCAAAGGTGATGATATAGTGGGTGGGGCCTTTGGGAGGTGATTAGGTCATGCATGAGTGAGATTAGTGCCCTTATAAAAGAGCCTCCACCTCTTTCATAATGTGAGGACCGTGTAAAGGTGTCACCTAAGAGCCAGGAAGAGGGATTTTAAGAGCCCATGACCATGCTGGCACCTTGAACTTGGACTTCTCTCTCTCCAGAACTGTGAGAAATAAATTCCTGTTGCTTTTAAGCCACCCAACAAGTACCTGTGGCATTTTGTTACAGCAACCCAAACAGAGAAGGCTCCCCTCCCAGAATTTGAGGGTGCTCCATACAGGTGTTCCCTCCTTCTCTGAACCTACTTCATCCAACCTTCTTCAAATTCATCTCCTTTCCATATTCTTTCTCTCTTTTTTCATCTCTGTCCCATTCCCGAAGCTCCTACATTTTCTGGAACAACCTCTCAGTTCCGAATGAAGTGTGACGCTTAGGGAACTCTCCCTAACCTTGCTTCACCACTGTGGACAAGAGAGAGGGACACTGGGTGTAAAGTGGAGGACAGGATGGAGTGGACAGAGGATGGCAGGAGGCATCTCACTCGGGGGTGCGGACAGCTGTTCCTCTTCTTTTTAACCCCACCTGGAAATTCACTCTGTTCACACCACAAGGCTCACCTTCTGGCTGAAAGCACTTCTCTTGCCTACATAAGAGACTCACATTCTTCAGGTTGGCAGAACTTTGACTTTTTTATGCTGAAGTATCATTTCTCCTTTTTCCGACCCTGGGTTGCAAGAAGGGCTTCTCTGATGACCTTGACGATGCAGGGAGCCTGCCTCATCACTCCTGAGTTTATCCCCATCTGCAGCAGGGGGTTGGGGAAGGCCAGGGGTGGGCTGGTGGATATCCTTGTCTATCTTAATTCTTTTCAGGCTCCATTTGCCTCTGTGTTCTTGAACAGAGTGGAAGATTGAGCTGGGGAAGTGGCTTGATCTGAACGGTAAGAGCACTCTGTATCTTTGAATTGCTAGAGCCTCAGAGAACATTACTGAGGGAACACAGAGGCAACATATTGCAGGTGACAGCGTGGTGACTCCCAGCCCTTTAAGATCATCCGTTTCTGTCCATGGCGTCAGCAAACAGTGTATCCGAGTCACTGGGGCAAGAGGTTTCATTCAACCTGTAGAGATTTCAGATGGGGGCCTGGACAAAGGGCAGAACCATGTGATGTTCTCGTAAACAGTAGCAGCCTCAGGGGGAGATGCGTGTGGTTTGTAATATTCTGCTCAGTTTGTTTGGGAGTGGGGGGCATGTATGATTTCTTTAATACTAGTAGGCCACCAGGGACAGCCCTTTCCAGGGAAGTATGGCAGAATTGCAAGGCTCTCACAAGGGAGCTATAAAGAGAGACTGTTTCTATGCTTTCCCACTAATGCCATCTCTTTTGGAAATTGGATACCATTTATGTATTTATCATTTTTTATATAAAATTGCAACTTATGTAATTAAATTGCCTCAGGGCAGAAGTACAAACCATAAAAGTTCAGTTAAAGTATATAAGACAGAACAGCAGCAGCTATCAGCACATATTTAAATACCTACCTTCATAACAAGAAGGGTTATTATGAAGAGAGGTCACGCATGGCGTTCTACTGTGTAGGCCTGTTCCAAACAAAATAGAATTTCCGTGAACAGCTCCTCATAAGTCAAGTTTGAGAATAGTCATATTTTATCTTTGTGTTATGAGTATATAGCAGCAGTTATTATCTCACAATAGTATGATGGTAACTTGTAAAAATAGCTCATGTCCCATTGCTGACCTTCTGTATTCCTGATCTGCTATTTAGCCAGACCCTGGGTGCTTCTAAAAGCCAGTTACCACCCTAGCCGGTTTGGCTCAGTGGATAGAGGGTCGTCCTGCGGACTAAAGGGTCCCAGGTTCAATTCCAGTCAAGGGCACATGCACAGGTTGCAGGCTCCATCCCCAGTGGGAAGCATGCGAGGGGCAGCCAATCAATGATTCTCTCTCATCATTGACGTTTCTACCCCTCTCTCCCTCTTCCTTACTCTCTGAAATAAATAAAAATATATTTAAAAATAAAAAAATAAAAGCCAGTTACCAAAACCACCAGAAGAAATGCTTTAAGCCTATTGGCAGCTCACCTTCAGTGAGCTAAATAGTTCCAAATAGGTAGGCCCTAAATTTCTGCTCAGTGAACAGCCACCAGTGAAGGAGAATGGTGACTGGGTGGCGAGCGCAGCTTCATGCTGTTGTGCTCCTATGAGGATGTCAGTTTTAAAGGTTGAAACCACAGTCCTCCAATTCCATGCCTTCTGTTCAGTCTTTCCAGTTGAGCTGGTGTTTCCCCCATAAAGCCCACCCTTTTACCCTTGAGCACAGATGAAAGAAGGCAGCTTGTGCTTTTCCAATGAAATCACACTCTAGGGGCCTAGAGAGAGAAGAGAAAAAAAAGAGGTTGTCTTCTGTTGTCTCCCCGCCCGCCTCCCCACCACACCCGACCCTGCATCTCTTCCCTTTTGGCCCAGCAGCCCCGCTGTAATGAAGCCATGGCCAGGCAAACACTTGGAAAAGGCATGCTGTCTGCAGAGATGTCTGGGGCCAATCTCTAAAAGCCAGATTTCCCTTCGTCCTCCACACTTTGAGTTTCTGAAGTTGTCTTACTGGCCCAGGCTCCACCCGCAGAGTGGAGGGCAAATAGAGTCAGGATGGTACCAAATCGGAGCAGTTTTCCAGGTGTGTGGCTGCCCTCGGGCATGGGAACCAAGGCCCCAGAGCTGTTCTGTGGGAGTCCAAGGAGAATATCTGCGGGCATCTTCTCACATCAGGAAACAGCAACAAGGAGTACTGCATCCAAATTACTGTCTGGGCTGTACATTCCGAGGAAAGAGCCATGTCATAACAAACTCTTACTCCTTACCCGGCAGAGTTTTGCACCTATTATATACTTTTCTCATCACAGCTGTGCAATCCAGACCAACTCAGAAAAGAGCCAAACTCCCAGCCCTTTGAAAAATGAGGTGTTGGGCCAGACCCCAAATAAAGGAGCTACAGTTGCACGTGACTTTGAATATGGAGCCTCTTGAGGTGAAGAAGGCAACTGTTAGAGAAGGAAGACAGAGAGGGAAGAAGATAGACAGGAATTGGAAAGGTGGCGGGCAGAATCCCCTGGAAAGTGATATTCACTGGGGAGTCCCAGTCTCTGTTTATTGTTCCTTTCTCTACATAAATATTTTAACATTAATCACTGTCTAGCTACATCTATTTATTTATAAAGAATTAATGAGTGTGAGAAGGGCCAGGGAAAAAAGGGTTATAGTTATTTAAGTGGCTACTTTAAAGTTATTTTTAACCAGGCATTTATTTGTAAAATGTAATTATGGCCTATGGTTTAATGGGAGAAAAGTATAGTTTTAAGTTTTAAGCAAAGATAGAATGGAGAAGTGATGCCCTGATTGTTGTTCCCCATTTGATCTACAGGTAATAATTTTCCTCATTCTTCCAATAATCATGAATCTAGAATAATCTGTATACTTTTCCAGGGCCCAGGTTTGGTGGTGGTAAAAGATGGTGCTAAAGAAAAAAAAAAACAGATTGGTGAGTTGTTTCAGATGTCTACATGATAGAAAAACAGTAATAAAAATGCCATCATCTACATATTGTAGAAAGATAGAACGCAATGCTCATCACGGATGAATGGTTACTCTCATTCTGTCCTCGAGCCATAATCAATTGTATATCATTAACAAGACAGAAAATCTTTACTAATTAGCTTTTATGATGATATTGTTATTGCACTGAAGCATTTAAAGCATTGGAGATAGAGGAGATAGGATGCCCACAAAAAAAGGAATTAATCGAGAGAGGAGGAAATAATGGCCCATCACCCATATCATCTTCAGAAATTTTCACTCACTGTTACCATCTGTAATTTTTAATTCAATTCACAGTGAAGATTAATATTTTTAGTAAATGAGTGACAACTGTTGAAAAGAGGGAGAAGAATATTGAGCGTGCTTTCACACTACGAAAATGGAAAGACATTCAGCTGTTGAAGTTATATAACAAGAATAATTGTTCATTTTCTCTTTGCTTGAAATCTTCAAGGATGTCTTTTTCCTACCCTCCATATAACCCCTTATAAATTGTTTTTCTATAAATATATGAAATAGAATTCAGCCAATTAAAAAAGAGTTTGATCCATACCTTCCACCATTTTCAATGGATCAAAGATTTAAATGCAAAATATAAAACAATACATTTATCAGAAGAAGCCATGAAGAATTCTGGGTTGAAACAGCTTTTCATCAGAGTGAAAAGCTTTTTTAAAACCATGATTCAAAAACCAAAGCCATTTAAGAAATATGAGAAAAATTCAACTCCAAAAAAGAAAATTCTGCAAACTAACAAATACAGAACAAAATAGCAATAAGCAAAGTCAGAAATAAATGACAAGCTAGAAAAAAATATTTGCAATTCATATCACAGACCAAAGCCTGCTATCGCAAATATATAAAGAGCTGCTATAAATCAAAGTGACAAAGACCAACAAACCAATAGAAGCAGGAGGCAAGGGATATGAATAATCATTTCCCAGAAAAGGGTAGTCAGATTGTTCCAAAACATATGAAAATATGCACAATTGTTCACATAATAAGGTGAATGCAAATTAAACTACATGGAGATAGCACTTTTGATTATCAGATTGGCAAAGATCAGAAAGTTTGACAAGAGATCGTGTTGATAGGGGCATGAGAAACAGACTCATTGCTGATCTGAATATAAATTGGTACAAACTCTATGGAGAGTGGTTTGGCAATTTCTAACAAAATAACAAATGTATAAACCCTCTGATCCAGTAATTCCACTTCTAGGAATTTAACTCACAGAAACATTTGTGTAAAAAGATTTATTTAAAAGTTATCCATTCCTGCATTGTTTGTAAAAGAAAATGCTAGAAAACAACCTAAGTGCCCCTCAATGGGGACTGGTTAAATCATAAGACATCAATTCAGTGCAATAGTATGTTTCTGTAGAATAAAAATGAGTATCTTTATGTGCAGACTTGGAAAAACATCCCCAAGATACATTGTTAAGTTAAAAAAAAAATACAAAGGCAATATGTATTGAAGAGTACATAAATTAAATATGTTTTGTTCAAAAGGGGAAAAATACCATACAGGTATTCGTTGCTTTAAAAAGGCAACTAGAGCCCTAACCGGTTTGTCTCAGTGGATAGAGCTTCGGCCTGTGGACTGGAAGATCCCAGGTTTGATTCTGGTCAAGGGCATGTGTCTTGGTTGTGGGCACATCCCCAGTAGGAGTCAGCTGATGGATGTTTCTAACTCTCTATCCCTCTCCCTCCTTCTCTGTAAAAAATCAATAAAATATATTTTAGAAAAAAAATAAATAAAAAGGTAAATAGTAATTCATAGTTCTTAAAAGATTAACTCCCTGTTCCAAAGGCTCCAAATAGCCAGCATTTCTCCCATCTCTATTATCTTTCCTCTTGGCTTGATCAATCTATATAAGGATAAGTAGACATTATTAAAGCATCATTTGTTGATTGGCTGCTAGAGCTTTCATAGATCAACCTTAAGCTTCACAACGCTTTCAGAAAGATGGTATGATCTCCATTTTAGAGGTAAGAAAACTGAGACTCGGAGAAGACACATAACTTGCTCAAGGCCACATGGCTAAGCAATTGTGAAGCCTGTGTTTGAACCTAAGTCTGTCTGAGCCTAAAGCGTGTGTGCCTCTCACTCAACCATAGAGAGCAAGCGTGCCTTGCCTGTCTCCAAGGGCCCTTGTGCTCTGCAGAACTGGAGTTTTCGCTTCTGGCTGGTGGACATTGCAGCTTCTTAGGCCCTCGCCCAAATCTATTGATGGAACCCAGAACAGAGCCTTTAGAGTGGGCTTTTTCAAGCTCCTCGGATGAGCCTGATACAGGGCGGTCCAGAACCACTGTCACTCAGGAAGAATAATAATAGCACACGGTCACATTCAATCATTTATTCATCAGACAACCATGTGAATTAGCAACTACTGTCATAGATGCAGTAGCTCGCCCTTAGAGAGAGAGATTGGCCCGGCTGGTGTGGCTCAGTGGTTGAGCATCAACCTATGAACCAGGAGGTCACAGGTTCAATTCCTGGTCAGGGCACATGCCCGGGTTGTGAGTTTGATCCCTGGTAGGGGGCGTGTAGGAGGCAGTCAATCAATGATCCTCTCTCATCATTGATGTTTCTCTCTTTAACTCCCTCTCCCTGAAATATATATATATATCCATCCATCCCACGTTTAAAGGCTGTTAAATTGCGTTGTTTACCCATATCTTCAGAAAAAAATCACTTCTGTTGTGGTAAACAACCTACTTCCCTATTTATAATGGCCTGGCCCTCTAGCAACTTCAGCTCGAAATCATAGCTAATTTGCCTACAAACGTCAGGTGGTCATAATAATCTGGCCACTCAGTGTGTGTGTGTGTGTGTGTGTGTGTATATATATATATATATATATATATATATATATATATATATATATATATATATATATAAAAGAGAGAGATATTAAATATTTAGCCCTGGTCACATAGCTAGTAATGGGATGCAGGCTGAGACTTAAGGCCAAATAGTCTGAATCCCAGGCTGTTATCCATTATACTATATTCTTAGGCTCATGCCATGCTCCTATACAGTAATTGCATAAGATAAGACCTTGGGATATTGTTGTAGGGACATGCTGGTGTTCATGTGGGCTGAGGTAAAAGGACCCCAGGGGTTTCTTCCTGTTCCTCCTAAGGAAACCAGGCTCAGAGAGGCAAAGGGTGACAATAGTTTAAACACTTAACAGAACCCCCTGCGTCCTCCCAGGTCCATCACTGCAAATCAAGTCATCATTTGGAATTGTTCTGCCCTACGTTAGGAAAGATTACACTTGTTAGAAAGAAATGGGAAAGAAAGGGCAACGGAGAATCTATTTGCCCTGGCGTTTAAAGTTGTGTTCCGTGGATGGATCAGTTTACAGACATTTTTATAGCAACATCCTTCTTCCTTTTTTTCTGTGTTTGATGGGGAGCTTACCGAACGTCGATACGGAGTTATTTTACTTTATGGCTGCCACAAAACTGCTCTTAATAAGAACTGAAAGAAAGGGGAGTGAAAGCTTATGGTCTTTCCACTCTATTTCTTCAAGAGAGGCCCGTACTCAAAGTTTTAGGGTTTTAAGATTCTTTTTAGAGAAAATGCTTTGCTGTCACAAGTGCACAGTATTCCGGGCGCCATATGTACTTGCATATTTCTCTCCCTTTGTGGCAGTAATTTTCCCCTGGGTGGTGGCTGTTCAATGGGCCCAATCTTGGAAATAGCCCACACTTGGAACAAATCCTACCCCTGCCTCTTCTAAGCAGTGTTACCTGAAGCAATTGTCTTAACTTCTCTGAACTGTGGCTGTTAAACTTCTCTGCCATGATATTAAATACTATCTACAGGGCAGGGTGTGAGGCAGGCAGTTCAGTGGTCTGCCACGTGTCAAGCACCCACCAAAGCATTTTGTACATTGTATAGATGCCCCTTACATTTTAGATCCTCTTCTAATGACAAAAACTCAGTGACCAGCCCCAGCTCCATTCTCTGAGCACTCAGGGTTAAGTCTAGTCTTCCACAGGGCACTTTCCCAGTATTTAAAAGCAACCATCTTCTTCAAATTCTCTCTTTGCTTCAACCCTCTGGAGTTCTTGACTTTTTCCGTGTATGATAATTAGTCTCTTTATCACTTAACCAGCTTTCCCACTAATTCACACAAACTGGTTTATGTATTTAGCTGGTTAATTTATTGAAAGAAGTTTATTACTAGTTATGCTATAAGGTACTGGTTAATTTATTGAAAGAAGTTTATTACTAGTTATGCTACCTTAGGGCTGTGATAGAATTAGCATTCTTTTTGTGTGTATGTGTCCTCAGGGAGCTATTCACTCTCTGAAGGATGATCCCAGAATGCCTTTTGTTTGAATGTAAAAGGATGAATCGATTCACCTGTGAAGCAATGTGAGCTAAGGCCTGAGAAACCCCTTGGGATTAACCAGGTTGTACTTTAAGCAACCATTCAGGCCTAGTGGATTGTTGAATAGTGCTTGTTCTCTCTCTCTCTCTCTCTCTCTCTCTCTCTCTCTCTCTCTCTCTCTCTCTCTCTCCCTCCCTCCCTCCCTCCCTCCCTCCCTCTCCATCTCTCTTCTTCTCTGAAATCAATAAAAATATTTTTTTTAAATAGCCAGCTTAAAATAATCCATAGTCCAAAAAGGTATACAAACTCTATCCTCCCTTACCTCTTACCAGGAGACTACTCTAAATGATGACTTCTACTCTCCCACCTCATAGTAAAATGACAGGTAATTGCTCAAGTTGTACAGCTTTTATCTGTATGCAATACAGCTCTTCAAAAGAGTTTGTAGCTGAGGGACAGAAACCTTTTCCACACAAACTCAGTTTCTTCAACTTCCTAATTGGAAGATCATATCGGGATCACAGTTTTCTACTTCATTTACTTTGCACCATGGCATGGAGATATGATGAGACTAAACACGAGAATCACTTCAAATGGTTCAGAAGAAAGTCATTTTGTGAAGTATTGTTAGTGTCACTGTGCTCATTATGTGTTTCAGAGGAGTGTGGGGACTTCAGGAATGTTTATGAAGTGTTCAGCCGGCTGGGATGAAGTAGACAGATTAAATGTGAATGATTCTTTAGGAGTAACTCGTTGAGGCTGGCTGGAAGCTGTGCTTCATCAAAGAAATGTTTAGACAAAAATAAGCATGTATCTGTCTCTTTGTCCATCTGTCTAGAGAGCGGGGTGTTTATAGGGAATTTGAGCACGTTTCAACAAGAAAGAGAAGCTCGTTCAAGCATGAGGGAGATGTTTCACTGAAATCTGCTCCTGGCTTCTTCCCAGTTAGTGCTTTTCCCAGGCTTTGCAGCTGAATTCTCAGGGACCTCTCCTCAGAGGCACTCTGTGTACCAGTCCATCTGCTTCCAGAAAGAACCACATTTTAAAAGGGGAACACAGAACAAACAGTGGAGCCAGGGAGATGGAAGTGAGAAACCCAGCCATCTGCCTGAGATATTTGGCTCCCCAGCCTGAGGTTCTCCAGAGCAAGCACGTGGAACATGGAGCGTCCTGGCAAACCCGTGCCAGAGGGCCTCTGATTCCAAACTGCCCTGCCCTCCACTCCACTCTGAAGTGTCACCTCATTGCTCTGTGTTTCAAATATGCTAGAAAACAAGGAACAGGGCCACAATATCACTACAGTGCATGTAGGTACTGTGCTTCCGTGCATGTCAAAAACTGGGCCAAGACATTTTTCTAGTCCCAAGTAGTCCCAGATCCAGCTTAATATGCCATGGACTGCATGTGCACATCCCCCCAAAACTCACCTGTTGAAGTCCTAATCCCCAATATGGTGGTATTGGGAAGCAGGGCCTTTTGGAAGGTGATGAGGGTAGAGCCCCCGTTGAATAGGATTAGTATTCTTACAAGAAAAGAAAAGTGAGAGATGATCTATCTCCCTTATCCATGTGAGGACACAGTACAAAGACAGCCATCTGCAAACCAGGAAGAAGGCCCTCACTAAGGACCCAGCCCTGCTGGCAGCCTGATCGCAGACTTCTAGCCTCCAGAACTCAGAAATAAATGTCTGTGGTTTAAACCACCCTAACTGTGGTGACTGTGTTATAGAAGCCCAAATGAACCAAGACAAAGCCCTTTTGTGGCACTTCACAATGATGGCTTTCTGCATATCACTCATCAAGGCCATCCATTTTATTATGGCCCCCTAGTTCCTCTATGGTATTTTCCTTTAAATGGGAGATGGGAGGCGGTGATCAGCCTACAGGACCATTATGACCGGATGATCCGGCCGGTAACTATGACGTGCACTGACCACCAGGGGGAAGACGCTCAATACAGGAGCTGCCCCCTGGTGGTCAGTGCACTCCCATAGCCAACTTCTAGCAGCTGGCCAACCTCCTGCGGTCCATCTCCCCCACTCCCCACACTCCCTCCTGCCTGGCTGGCTGGCCTCGATCACCAGCCAGGCCAAGGGACCCCACCCCTACATGAATTCGTGCACTGGGCCTCTAGTCTTTCATAAATATTTACTGAACTTTTGAAATGCTTTGAGTTCTGCTCAGAAGAAAACAAATACTTTAAAAATAGTTATATGCATTTCACAAGGGAGACTGATAAGGCTCCAACTGGATGATTTGTCCAACGTGGAGAACCATGCTGGGATTCCAGGGGTGTTCTTAAAGTCCCAGCCTGTGCTGTTCAGTGCAGTTCTACCATCTTCCTAAGATTAAATATTACATCTTTCCTCCTTGGATATTTCTGGTCCATCTGCAGAAGGTGTTGTTATCACATCATTATTGTCTGGCCTTTTCAGAGACAGAGGATGACCCCATACCCCAGAGGGAGTTACCTTAGATTATTTTCCTTTGTAAGAAAATGTTTTTCAGTCTTCTGGATGAAAAAGCATGAGGTAGGCGCAAACTGTTACAGCATCGAATTATCGTTTTCCTTTTCAATTAGCACCAGTAGCTGTCACCTTGTGTGACCCAAACTGAAAAAAGGATTATCATCAACACGCTTTTATTCCAACACAGTGGCTACCTACATACACATGAAACTGTCAGGATTCCTGCTACCAGCTTCAAAACTCTCCAACCACTGCATTTTGGATTTTGCAGTGAGATAGTAAGCTTCTTAGACAACCTTTCAGCATGCACACACTCCTTCCCGGGGGGATACTGGAGGTCTAAAAGCAGAAGATGTTTGCAGCTGGAAGGCTCTCTGTTATGTGTGCTGCAGGAACAATGGTGGAAGAATGGAAAGCAACTCCTCACTTCATTCCTACCCAGCTTTAGTGTCTGAGTCTTCTTCTCTCAAATCTTTATATCACTCAAACCACTTGAAGCCAGTACTGTTTGAGGCACTGAACCAATGGACTGTAAAAATGCAAAGAAGAAAACCCAACTAACTGGTATTCCTGTTTTGTCAATTACCCATACAGCAGAAACAATATACTATTAAAGCAGTTGTTACAATATCCTGTCAAATAGAAACCTCTATTAATTGATATTACCATACTTCACTGGACATAGTGAAAACTGGGGATCATTATGGTGACCAGAAGGCAAGGAAACATTAGAAAATTTCTTCATCAGGGAAATATTCAAATAAGTTTAGCATTGTCTTAGTATTGAGTGTGTTTCATTGCATCCCACATCTTTCAAATTGGTAATGCATACCCAACACTTTTGGCAGTACCTTATGAAACGGAACGCTTGATTTGACCTCATGCCTCACTTCTTAGCAGAGCAGGATAGCAGAGACATCTTGCTGGTTATACTGCTCAAGGAAAAGTTAGGTCATTCTCCTTTGTTATAGGGAACCTAGTAGGTAAGAGTTAGAATCTGACTCCTTTTTCTTGTTAATTGGGCATTAGCTTTCTGATTTAAGTACACTAAGCATATTTTAGAGGGAGGTATTGTAACTGGTGTGCCCCCAGCCGGATGACTTCCTGCTTCTAAATTTCTCAAGGTATAGCATTCTCTTTGGCTAATGGTATTCAAGAGTACATAGCAAGGATGGGACTCCCTTTCATTGCTCCACCTCTGCCTGTTTCTGTAGCTCAGCCCCCAGATGCTCAATGGACTTTGAATCCCAATATGATCCTCTTGCAAGTAATTGTTTTAGGCCTGAGGAAGGCCGAAGAGTTAATTTGGAATTGAGAGACTCCTGTTCTTTTTAAAAAAAAAAAAAAAGTAAGTTTTTTAAGTAGGTGAGGGGATTGGAGTAGGGAGATAATGATCTCCAGTTTTAGAGGAGACCCAGAGGAAAGCTGACCTCATTTTATTGACAGAAGATTACACTGCGTATTTATAGTTTGAAATATTGACTTCTTGAAGAGAAAAAAAAACAACACAAAAAATACATTGTAAAGTGGTACCATATTAAAGACGGAGTGCCAGACATTTCCATCCAGGTAAATTTTTTCATTTGACTTATTTAACAGTGGTGCCCGTAACACTGAAGATTTAGTTTAGTTTTCTTTTTTAAAGATATTTGAAATTTTTTACATATCATTTAATTGGGGCTTTTTAAGTTCATCTTTAATGTCTTCCTGAATATACTTTTTCCTCTCCCTTCCCCCCACCCGGATCTTTTTTCCAATTCAAGTATGAATAAAATACAAAATCTAATAAAAAATTAGATAAGGCTCTTTCTTCTCTCCCATGTTTAACCCACAAGCCTCATGGCATGACATAGTGGAGACTTCAGATGAAACAAAATGGGGTGTGGGTATCAATCCCATAGCCCTGCTCTGTCCCCAGTCCCAGAGCTCTACTCTGAAGCGCTCTTGGAGCCACCGCTTGTTAGAGGAGAACACCATCATTCTGCCATAAGACGCTTTCTGCTTGAAGTAACAGAGAAAATAGAATGTCACAAGAAATCTCTTTTTCAACAACTAGAGTGAGAAAATGGAGGGAAGAGGAGAGAGGATAGGAGGCCTCGAAAAGTGAGCCAAACCCTTGGCTAATGCTGGAGTAGGTTCTGCCCTATTGTGTGGGTGTCCGAACCCTGTGTTTCAAGTGTCATGTCCTCATCAAATGTGAGATGCCATTTTGGTAAGTTAAGTGGATTACCCTCCTCTATAAGTAAATTCTGTTTTAGTCTACACAGAGAATTTCCTTCAGTTCCACACTTAAGGTTGTCCTTTAGCCTGTTTGCTTAATGGGGCCTTTAACATTTCCCACCAAGGGTTAGAGCTTTTCCTTGAAATTTGTCATAGTATATATACAAGCAATCCATGAAGCTGAACACTGGAGAAACTTATGTGAAGAATTGGAAGGGAGCCCTGGCTAGTGTGGCTCCGTTGGTTAGATTGTTGTCCCAGATACCAAAATGTTGCAGATCTGATTCCCAGTCAGGACACATACACAGGTTGCAGGTTTGATTACTGGTTGGGACACGTGCACGGGAGGCCAACTGATCTTTCACTCTCACATCAATGTTTTTCTCTCTCTCTCCCTCTCCCTTTCTCTCTCTCTAAAATCAATAGGAAAAGCATGTCCTCGGGTGAGGATTAAAAATAATAATAGCAATAAATTAATTTTTTTAAAGAATTGGAGGGGAGCACACACTGGCTAGCTTTTCCCAGACAGTGTGAAATCTCTACATAGTTCCTCTATATGTGGACATCTATTTATAAGGTTCATTGTATCATATATATAGGGTGACCCAAAAAATGTATACACACTTCAATGGTTATAAAGTCAGTATTTATTACCACACATTTCATTTTCAAAATTTAAAAGAATCTACAGAAATGAATTTTTTTTTGCAATGCCTGTTTTCAAACTGATGACCATCCTGGTCCAGGCACTGCTGATGACACAAAGCAATGGAATTGCAAACATCAAGAATAACTTCGTTTGGTATTTGTGCGTCCTCAATTCGTCAACCATTGCCAATTTTGTACTGTAAACTTTATCTTTTATCTATCCCCATGAAAAGGTCTAGTGGATGAATTTTCTTTGTTCGATGTTTAGTCTGACTTCACTCATTATTTCAAATCAATTAAATCTGTGTCCCCTCAAAAAAGTGTATACACATTTTGAATAATTATAAAGGCAGTGTTTGTACTTCAACTGCGTTTTCAAACTTCCAGTAGCATTTTAGGATGACTTTTCTTTCTTCAAAGCTTAGTCTGGCTGAAAAGAAAGAAGTATTAATTGAGCTATCAGCTGTTAAAGTGTGTATACATATTTTTGGGACACCGTGTGTGTGTGTGTGTGAGAGAGAGAGAGAGAGAGAGAGAGAGAGAGAGAGAGAGAGAATTATTACTCTTGGGAGTTTTTAATCATTGCTTTATTGGAAAATGATAAAGTAGCTCATGAGCTCGGACTTAATTTATGAATTTGGGGAAGAGTGCTGAATTGAAGTCAGAGTGAATGTCATATACAAAGATAAAGTGGATAAAGGTGCCCATCTAAGGTGAAGAGAGGGGTTTAGCTTTCTGAAGCTGTTACCCTGATCATGTTGATCCCAATTTAATGCAACAATTAATTTTCAGTTTTTCCTACTCCAATATATTCACCTATCCCCTAGACACTCCTCATGAACAAGGTTATTGAGTTCCTTCATATTCACAATTGTCTCTAAAAATTCAGAAAGATCCTCTTCTACACCGAAATCTAAATTCTAATAGAGACTGAAATCTAAATTCTAATGCCATATGCTCCCATTCAGCCTGAAAGCATAAATTAGAATCAAGGAGATACTAGACTAGATGTCTTCATTAGCATCATAATGCATGACCAGTAGAAAAGAAATAGCAACATTTGGATAATATTATTTTCAAGTATTGCACAAATTTATAATTAAAATCTTTGAAAGTCAAGGTGTTTCTTTAACTTGCTACAGAAATTCTAAAATCTTTTATTCAGGCTCCCTCGTCCCCATCCTAAATGCAGTGTTAATGGTGAATTTTATGTCTATAAAAGTGCTTTATGTTTATCAGAACCTAGTGCTAAAGAAATTGAAGCTATTTGGACTGATGTTATCAGTGATTAAGGGATAAACTGACCACTTTTTGAAGGTGATTTAACACTTTCAGAGCTTTAAGATGTCATTTACTACCTTGGAAATGGTAATTCAGTAAATGATACTTTTGTAACTTAAAAGAATTAATGACCACCCAAAGTGAGCACATTATTCCTTTTTTAGTTTTAGGATCAGGCTTATAGAGTTATATGTGAGGCCATCCACTTTTCAAAGGGGGTTGATTCTATCTCATTGCAGCAACTTAAAAAAAATATATCATCTTGAGAGTAAAAAAGCCTGGGGCTTTTGATTTGTCTGTTGGACATTTTCCGGACAAATCTACAGAAGGAATAAGAAAATCAATTTTTTTAAATTTGAATGTGAACATCCCCTTCTCCTATTGTCTTTTTAGAATCAACAAAATCATTCAGCCTCTCATGCAGAAAGACCAAACAATAATAATAACATATCTAACTTTCTTTCATTCAATGTTTCATTCAGTGTTCACAAAATGCTTTCACACCCCACCATCTCGCAGTGTCAATTATGAATTAGCTATGAAGAGCTTTTTCCTGGTCAATAAGAAAAGATTTTAGCTTAGCCCTGGCTGGTGTTAATCTATGGTCAGAGCGTTGGCTCACGCATGGAAGGGTCTCGGTTTAAATCCAGGTCAAGGGCACAAATCTGGTTTGCAGGTTCGTTCCCTGCACATTGATGTTTCTCTCTGTCTCTCTCTGTCGCTCCCTCTCTCTGGAAAGTCAGTGTGCTCCCGAAAAATGTGTCCAGTGAGAATTAACAAAAAAAAAAAGGAAGAAAAGATTTTAGTTAGGCAGGAAAAAGCTCTCTTAACTCTCACAGTGGTATAATACTGGCCAGGTTTCCTAAAAAAGGCTGTGGAGTCATTGTCTTTGATGATAAAAACAAAGCACATTTAGAAACACAATTAAATATACCTCAACCCAATTCTTGGGGTCCAGGGAAAATGGCACTAACCTCTTATTGATCATTTACTATAAGAACGTCTTGCCTTCCCATTGATACTGTTATAGAAATCTAGTTGTTATGAACAGGAAAGAGGTAAACAGAAGACTAGAAAATATAGGCATGTCATTTATACAGTTTTGCTAATTTAACATTTCCATGTCTGTTCCCCACTGATTGATAGGGAAGGGACTGAACAAAGGCAGTTTAGACGCATGCCCAGTGAGGTCTGAATGATATGGGCAGGTGTTTATCTGTCAGTCACACCTGGGAGTGCGTCGGTGGCCAGAATAGGATGGAAAATGTGACTATTTAAACTTCTGAACAAAGGAGTGCTCTCGCTCTCGCTGGAGCACCAGGTTCCTGGCTCCCTTGCACCCACGTGCCCCATCGCCTTGTGGGCTCCACACAATGGACTAATGGACTTTAATTAACTGATGCTGAACTAGACCCAGCTGCAACATGGAACGGAAACTGGACGCTGACCTTGCTTTTGGCTCTTCTAGAACTCCAGATGCCCCTCTTTCAGGACTGGGTTAAGGGGCATGGGACTTTGCAACCCAAGGATGTAACTCCATGCAAATAAAGCCTTTTACCACATTTCTCCTGTGGGGGCTTCTGAAAATGCTTATTTAATCAGTATCCCAAGAACTCCACTAGTGTTAGAGAAATTGGACCCTCAAATTTCTCCCACAACATCATCAATATTAATTATATATTTGTAAGGCAAATGTTGAATCATACCCAAACAGATATAACCCAATGAATATGGGGCTCTCTCTTGAATGTCCTGTGGTACTGTTTGATTTCCACAATTTTAACTATTTATGGTATATCAGTTTTCTGTTAATTTCGTGTGTGTGAGTTTCCCCAAATTGATGGAAAACTCTTAAAAGACGAGACTCATTCTTGGAGCTATTTTTGTACTCTCCATAAGGATTATGACAAATAGAACAGCTTTAATTGACTCATGATTGATCCAGTTTCTGGCCTAAAGATAGTAGATACATGAGATCAGTGGTTCCCAAACTTGAGCATGGATCAGAGGGCTTGTTGAAGCACAGTTCTGGGCCCCACCCTCAAAGATTCTGATTTAGGAAGTATGGAGTGGGGCGGATAATTTGTGTTTCTAATGATTCCCAGGTGATGCTAATGCTACTGGTTCTAAGACAACAATTTGAGAATCGTTGCATTAGATTCATGTTTAAGGTCTCCTTCAAATTTTACTTGATGATATTTAAGATTTGTGCCAACTTTTAATTGGTATTGAAGAGCACACAGCAACATTATTCATAAAACAAATGCACTTAAACCAGAAAGTTAAAAGTTAGGAACTTACTGCTAAATGCACAAGTTAAAAATCCTAAAAGAAATTAAGCTGGGCTTCAGATATAATAGGCTATGAATGAATAATTCTAACTGATTGATGATAATTTTCTAAATGAGGATGTATCCCACATCATTAGCTATTACCCAACTTATGAATAGATCATATTTCACAGTTTTTTGGGGGGGCCTGTTGTCTGAAACTCAAAATGTATTTTGCCACAGAAGAATTTTGATAAGCAATTGTACAGATGTCTCTCTGATTCAATTTACCCAAGCATAATAGTACTATGGTTCCTGATCCTGGATTTCTAAGGGGAAACTATAAGTTTTACAGGTTTATATCACCACCAACTAAATAGAGTAATGGATAGAAGACCAGGAAGGAAGGAGATTGAAGTTCCATTTTGAACAAACTAAGTCTGAGTTTCCTTTGCCACATCCAGGTGATGCCCACTATCTCCACCTCAGTGCAACAAACTGCTGGTTTCCTTTTGTCCTTCCCTTTTTGTCACCCAGACAGTGATGGGGAGCCTGATGGTGCCTTTTTCCATGGCTGGGTCAATGAGACTCCCATAGAGGGGTTGAAGAGTTCATAAACCACTGAGGACACCGCTCATCTTTTTCATAATCCCTCTATTTGCTTCCAAAGGACCAGTAATAGACAGGCCTACTTAGATATTTCAGCACAACTTACCTTTGACCCCTCTCTTACCTTCTCCATAGGCTTCCTACAAGACAATCCTTCCCTTTTTCTTTTCTTATTCATAGTTACAAAAGGACTTAGAGCAGATAAAGATGTGTTGGGGATACCCGTTCCCCTATAGTACAGGGGGAAACCACAGTCACCTGGATTTGAGCAGGTGCTCTACACTGAGAAGCAGCAGAATGTGTGGGATTAGATTGTTGAGGAATGTGACAGGACCAGGTGACCAGGGAAGGACCAGGATAGTTGCTGTGCATCAATGAGTTAGTATCAGTCCTATAGTCCTGTGTCATTGCATGAACCTCCTCAGAACTTAAACTGAATTCCAGGAAACACCGGTCTCTATCATTTTAGGATAATGGAAAAGAGTAGAAGAAAGGAATCCCTGTTGTCAAATCAGACACCTTATTCACATTACTTAGGGTGTACAGAATAGCTATTCAAATTGGCCATTTGTGAGCCAGGGAATTTCTGAGAAAACTCTCTCTCTCTCTCTCTCTCTCTCTCTCTCTCTCTCTCTCTCTCTCTCTCTCTCCTCTCTCTCCCTAATACTTGAATGGATTTCATTGATTACTAATTCATACTTTCCTATACCTGAGTTCAAGTAGAATTATAGACTGTATGAGTCTGGGTACTTTGAGAAGTAAGCACCAAGAGGGAAACAAACATGTAGGGATTTTATTAGGGGGAATACCAGTGTGAGAAAATGGAGAAGAAGCCAGAAAAGACTGAGTAGCCAGACTGCAATGCCAGACCCCTAGGGAAGGGAAGGTTGAAGGGAAGCATCTGAAACCCAAGTTCAGTCTGAGGAAGGTTCTTCAAGTCCTTGAGCAAACTTGACCACCAGAGCCATTGTGTGTCCCCCAGGAATGGGCCTGCCTTCATATATATCCCTTCTCTATCAATGGCTGTAGCAGCCAATGGAACACATGACCAAGAGCAAAAATGCGGATGGATTTCAGAGCACAGCTACTGGGGCCCTTATCTTTTTGCCTCCTACAGTGGGAGTTCTATGAGGTATGTGTCTTTCACATAGACCAATAGCCAAAGTGTCTTGGGTAAATGTAGAAATTGAGCTTTGCAATGGGGATGGTATGTTATTGATTACTAAAGGGAAAAAAAAAGATGTTTCATTATCTTTAGTACTTATAAAGAAGAAAGCGTAGGTCATTAAAATCTACCATTCTGAAAATTTTAGTTTAAGCCAACCTTAATATCTCTAGACTGGCATTAAGAGCTGGTTAAGAAGAGCAAAATGAACTGCCTTGGCCTCCACTTTCCCTCAGTGATTAATGAAAGGACACCAAAATGCCATAGAGTTTGAACCAAGAGGGAGGGGGTGAGCATGGGGGTAGGGGAGGGCTGGAAAAAGCACCAACTTTGTAATTGCTGCTTAATAATCAAGAATCGGCAGTGCATCTTTTTTCTTTTTTTTTTTTTTTGATTGCTAAAATTTTCACTCTTTTGATCCAGAAAAAAATCTTGGCCTTTAAATATGAAGCACCTAATTTTTCATTTTATAAATAATCTGTGTTCCGTTCCACTGGGTGGAATGCATAATGATGTTTAGAATACCAGCTGCCACCTAGCGATGTTCCCAAAGTGAAATATACATACATCCTGCTGGATTTTAAATTATGTAAATAATTTGCTTTCTGTCTCTTCTGATGTTGAAATGGAGAAATGAGGAGTAATGATTTCCAAAACCCAATGGGTAGTGTATATTTTATGCTGTTTGTAAGAGGTGGAGGTGCACGGGGAGTAGGATTCCTCTTGAGATAATTTTTGAAAAGCTTAACTAATGGGAAGGTCCCCGTGATGATGCATGTGCATCGTATTCTAACTGTATCACACTTCACCCTGTTCTTTTTCTTTTTTCCTCACTCTGTTCTTTTAGGCTTAAAATAATGTGGAACAAAAATGACAGCATATCAATGAATTTTGCTGAAAAAAGTGATAAATGACATTCAATCATCAGAGTGGGACAGTTGCCTAATGTTTAGTATTATTTGGGGGTCAGGGGGAAGAATACATACACGTCTAAGGACTGGAGTTGAAAATTAATGATAAGATAATGACTTAGAATAGAAGGCCTTTTTTTTCTTGTTCAGAATGAAAGTATATTAACCAGCTCTACTAATACACAAATGAGATTAACAAAGACTTTAGTTTTTCTGAGATGGAGAACAGCTAAGATAATGATAATTATTATGACAAAAATATCCAAGGACAGTTTCAACATGTGGGACTTATCAAAGCCCAAAAGCTTGGAGTGAGTTCCTATGGGTCTCAGGCTCCAGGTACAGTAAGCAGTGAGGTGTCTGGAAGAACTGGAACTAGGATGGGCTTCCAGTATTGCAGGAGGTTCATTTTCTCAGTGAAATGGAGATTTAGCCATTAATTGCCTGTAGATCAACCAGAATATACCCTTAATTTACGTAATAATGAGCACTTCCTCCCCTGGTCTCCCTACCTTTGGTGCAGGCAAGAGTACTCACTTCCGGGCACACACACACACTCATTTATGCAGCTATTGTATTAGAAGGAAGGTCCTGGCCACTGTGGCTCAGCTGGTTGGCGCATTGTCCTGTGCACCAAGGGGTCCAGGTTTTGATTCCCAGCTTGTGGGTTTGATCCCTGGTCTGGGCATGTATAGGGAGGCAACCAATTCATATTTCTCTCTTGCATCGAAGTTTCTCTCCTCCTCCACTCTGAAAATCAGTGAAAACATATCCTTGGGTGAGAATTTTTTTAAAAAAATTTAAAGCAAGGAATGGTCTCTATACCTCCTTGCCAATACTTATGAAATACAGTTAATACCACTGAACTAATGCATAGTTACTTGAGATTTATAAGCTTTTATAAGCTTTACTTAAGCTTTTCCCGCATGGAAGATGCTGAATTATCTGTGGCAATTAAAGAAATGTACATTTAATGGTCCTATTTTCAATAGGAAGTTGTCTGATACTGTCTTGCCACCTAACAATTGTTTAAATACTTGTTTGGGATGGGAACCAACTTTCCCCCGCTGTAGTCTAACAAGGAGGGGTCATCAAGCTGCTGAGTGGGGCAGCTTTCTGATTAAACCTGATTAAAACTATATCTTTAAAATGGAATAATTTCCATTTCTGTTATTATTTTTAATATGACTTTAGCTAAATGATTGAAGTGTAATGTTATAAAGGAAAACAGCTGAGGAGCTTCTGCTTATGCAGTTCGCTTAGAACAAAATGTTTTGCAGAAATGTCTTTTGAATATGTCCAAACCCCAACATTGACACTTTCTCCAAAAACAGGAAGTAGCTTTTGGATTGTTGCTTGGAATTGCACAGGCAAGAAAACCACTTTAAAAAATTGTCTTTAAAACTATCGCCCAAAATACTGATTAATTCATATCTTTAAGTGGCAAACAGTAGTCACTCAGAACAACTCTCATTTTCTTGTCTAGAAAGGATGTGATTTCAACAAAGTGAAAAACACTATTTTGTTCCGATCTACTCCACTCTTCTTGTTCAAGATTCTGGTTTTGCATATATTGCTTGACTCAACTCAGTTCAAGATTAGCAAAATGAACAACATGTACTCATAAGATTTTGGTTTGTTTTGGCTTGGCTTGTGTACTTATACTCTTCAATTCACCAAAATTTAATTATGTGTTTCTTTTTTCTTTTTACTAGAAAATTTGGGTTGTGAAACTTTAGATGTTGGGAATCCTATATAATAAAAGGGTAATATGCAAATAGACTGAATGGCAGAACAACTGAACAACCAATCAAGCAAAATATGCTAATGATATGCTAAGGCTGCTCAACTGTTCACTATGACATGCACTGACCACCAGGGGGTAGATGCTCCAACTGGTAGGTTAGCTTGCTGCTGGGTCTGCCTGTTCAGGACTGAGCGAGATGGGCCAGACATGCCCTGGAGCCCTCCCGCAGTCCCTCCCCCGCCCCATCCTGCATCGGTGAGGTCCCTCAGCCTGGCCTGCACCCTCTCACAATCCAGGACCCCTTGGGGGATGTCAGAGAGCTGGTTTCAGCCAAATCCTGCAGGCCACTCCCCTTGGGAGGGCACCAGAATCAGGGCTCATGGCTGGCAAGCGCTGCTGTGGCAGCATGAGTCTCTCCCAATTGGGAATGATTGGGTGCAAGCCTGCAGCAGGCACAGTGGGGCTGGGATGAGCGGGAGCAGCAGGTAGGAGCTATAAGCACCTTTGGACTGTGGGTTTCAGCCCCATCCCTGCAGGCCACCCAGAGGGACCCCACCCATGCACGAATTCATGCACTGGACCTCTAGTTAAATAATAATGATATGCTAAGAGCCCAAAATTACAAATGAACCCATGAATGATGTGTGTTGGTGTTAAGGATCCTGTAATCAATTAGACATCCTGTTCCATGGAACCACCTACATGCAATGAGAAAAGAATTGGCTAAAACTGAAAACTGCTTGGATTCTAGTCCCAAATGTCCTTGCGTGGACACACTCTTCTTTAGTGTTCCATACATTTTCTTCTGGCTCCTGTCCCTTTGCAGTGGCTTTCGTTTCCTGCTTAACTTTCTTCTCTGCTCCTTTGCTCCTTACAGGCCCGAGTCAAAGGCTACCTCTTGCAAGGAGCCTTAACAACGGCCCTCCCCACCCAATCAATCCTGAGCTCCTCCTCCTCTGTATTCTCATAGATCGGTACTTTATTTTCATGTGAACACTCCTCATAGTCCATCTTAACGTGGGATTCCTTCCCATATCTTCAATACCTTGCTCCAGCACTTCTCCCTTCTACCCTACTCTCTCACCCCTCATAATTTTGGCTTTTCTTTCTCTCTAATTTTTGTCTTTTCAGGCTATAAATTTGCACAAAGGTCTCTCATCCTGAAATGTCCTACTGATGCTACATCCTCTCTAATTCCTATCCTGTCTATCTTTCAAAACAATCTTTTGAAAGAGTAATCAACATGCACTGTTTTCACATCCTCACTTCTTATTTACTAGTCAGTCCTTTGTCACCTTGCCTCTGTCCTTACTGCTCCACTAAAAGTGCTCTGCTAGAGATAATCAGTGATGTGCTAATTGTTAAAATACAGTCCTTTATGAGTAAACATAGAGTGGATCTTTCTGTGGTACCAGTATCACAGACAATTTCTGGTTTAGGGAAACTCATGCTAGGTTTTCCCAAAGTATGGTCCAAGGAACATGAGTTTTGAGGGATAGGAATAGGTTTTATGTAAAATGAAGAGTTCTGTTGTCAGATAATTTTAGAAAGCTCTGCATATAATAATCGCCTTTAAAGATTTGCAATACAAATTAGCAAGCTAATTTTCCTTTAATTTGTAAAACTCATTATAAAACTAAGAATATCCTTTGGGAAATACTCTTCAAACTTGATTCCTTCATTTCTCTTCTCTCCTGGTCCTCTGATCCCTCTGATTGTCCTCCTAATTCTCCCCTTGTTATTGGTACTTCCCAGCATTCTACTTTGAGCTAGTACTCTCTTTCTATATATTTTCTCCTTGGGTGAGCTCATTCATTATCTATGGTTTTAATTATCTCCTAAATGTTGATAATTTCCAAACTATGTCTCCAGACTCACATATCCAGTTTTCTAACCATACGGCTCCACCTGGATGCTCCTCAGGCAATTCACACTCAACATGTCTCAGTTGATATGTCTATTTTCACTCCCCCTCCTCATTTTTTACCTATTTCTGCTCCTGAATATATGATATCAGTTAATGGTACTCAGAGAGTCACCCTCATCAGAAAACATGGGGGCACAGTTAATTTCTCCTGTGGCTTTATTCCCAATTCAGTCAACACTGCCAGGCTGTCACTACAAGGCGATCATGTGATCCATGGGAATATGGGAACAGAGAATGGAGAGTTTCTTTAATGCCAAAGGACAAAGCAGTGGAAAACAGAGCGTGCTTCCAGACGGGATGACTCCAGGGGCCCCAGCTCACCCTGACATGCCATCTCAGTAGAGTGCGCATTCCACTAAGTGTAAGAATTTAGCCCATGACATTTTAAAAGGGTATTGTAGCCTGGCACCCACCCACGCCCGGCTATTCTGGAGACCATCCTTATAAGCCTGCCTACTCACCATGTGGATAAAGCCTGGTGGGAGTGGGAAGATAAGCCACAGCTCCTTAGAGACAGGCTTGATATAAAATGATGACAGCTTGACCCAAGCTTTCTTCTTACGTCCCTGGGTTCCACTGCCATCCTGATTTGGGCTTTTGCTTTACAACTCCATTTTTGGTGCCTTCCCCACACTTCATTTTTATTTTCTCATCAGACATACAGTGATTATAGGACTTTGTAGACAAATGGAACCTCATCGACTTGGGGTCAGACACACTGGTGTTTATATCCCAGACCTCCCACTTCGGCTCATGTGACCTTGGACAGGGCATTTTGAATTCTCTGTAAATGAGGGAGCAGAGAGGATTGAAAGAGATAATTCATGTTACATGACAAGCACGTAGTGGTCACTCAGTACTTAGTGGTTTTATCACTTCTGTTAGATTCGCTTCCTGGACTGGGTCTTTTCTATATCCCTTCCTTCACCAGAACTGGCAGATCACACATGTAAGTAATATAGCTCATAATTCCCTCAAAATATTCTCATTGTACTTAAAAGTTTTCACATAATTTCCTCTCTACATGCTGGGAAGGTGTTAGAGACAGTAAGCCTGAAATTCAATACTTATATAAAGAAAACATACAAGGTATTTAGAGTCTCCATAAGATAAACCGGATTTGGGTTTTAAAGCCTTATTTGAGTCTCACACATAATAAAAATCTATGAAATGTAATTGATCAAACTCAAGGAGATGAAGAGTCATACAGACTCTGCTGGGATTTGAACTTGAGGTTTTAAACAGCCTCGGCATAGCAAACCTGAAGCTTAGTGCACTAAGCCATGCCCTCTGGCTATGATATTATATATAGAAAGTTAATGTCCATGAAAAGAGAAGAAGGCTTACTATAGTGATATTTCTCTAGTCCCACCTCTCAACTATGGTAGCTAAGCTGAAAATACCACTTTCAAGAAACACTGGGTCTTGTCTAGTGAAATTCTCATGAAGACGGAAGTTAATTTTCAGTTTATGCTGTAGAGTCAAGCTTCTGTTTTTACCATAAAGGCAAAATGTATGCTGATTTTGACATGTTCCAACTCAAAACTTTAGCTTCTCATATTGACAGGACACTATTTATCTGAAAATGAGTAAATGTCACTTGTAATTAACACAGGATTGAGGGTGAAGAAGAAAGCCAGCAAGTTTTAGTTTTCATGGATAGTAAAATGTATAGACAATGCTGTTTCTCAACTCCTTCCTAGCTGTGTGGCTTTGGAGACATTATTTAAGTGATTTCTTTTCCCTAGTGAAAAGATCCAGGGATCAGAAGTTTAAAGATCTAATTTCTAAGGTCAGGTCCACAGACTGACCACTCAATTTCAATTTGCCTTCCTTGGAGAATGGGAACAACATCTAACTCATGGAGATCTTAGGCTTGAATTTGTTATACTGAAAAACATGTGTAAGTGATTGATGAAAGGGAATTTGATTATCACTTGAAGCTAACATTTTCCCATACCTCCTAAATGCCACATGGACTTACGTATGGCAAACGACACGGCCACAGTTACACAGTTGGTCACGTACTGAGACATGTCTACAATGTGGATCTTCTGAGTACAATCTAATGCTTCTTCCAAGCATTTTAGAAGATAATATTGCACACAGAGTCCGTGCCTGCATTTATCTCCATGAAATGAATACGTCTTATGTCAGGTTTGGTGTTTCTTTCTATGTTAAGCTCTGTTACCCTTCCTCTTTTCCACACCCTTAGTTTCAGGAAGGGGAACTTGAAATCATCTTTAATTTCCCTCCCTTTTTCTCCCATTCCCTTTCTTGGGTTCAAGACCTATTTTCCAATCCAGGGTTCCTAATCGGCCCAATGACACAATGAAGCTAATGAGGCTTTGGAAATTGCAGAGTGCTTGTAGACATAAGGTATTGATCACCAGCACTGTGACTAATATTGTAATTATTGAATGTTACTTTCTCTCACCTTTTACAATCTGGCTTCTAGAAATTGCCCCTCTCTTCCCCCAAGGGAAATGCTGCTCATTTGCAACCCTGCTTCTCTCCTTGGGCCCCATCATGTACGTGTCAGTTCTCATCATTTACTGGGCGTTTTCCAGGTAGCTGTTCTTCCTGCCCTGCTCAGCCACAGTCTTTGCTGCTGTCCTTGTCACTGAGTTATTTTTGAGTGCAGCTTCCACCTACAGATCTGTGTCCTGGAAAGACACTAAAAAGTTCCTCCGGTTAATTTCCTTCTGTCAGGAGCATTGCCCTGATTTGGACCAACTCTTGACAGCTTCCCACAGGCAGACACCTGCAGAAACCCGCCTGTAGCCACAGGTGGATCCCAGGATCTGCACAAGCTCTAAAGCTCCTTTCAGACGTTTAAGTGAGGATGCAAACTCACCCATTCCTCTGAAATTGTTGTGGAAAATTGAGGGGAACTTTAGCCCCGCACAAGTCATTTTATTATTCAAAGGGAACAGCAGCAAAAGCCCAGGACATCTGTTGTTTCAGATGCATTGACACAGACACTTCGTGATGCAGCAGGTCCAATGGTGTTTGTGTAATTTTTCCAAAGACTGTATCAACAGGGAATATTTTTAGTCTCTGGTGAATATTGTGCATGGTAGACTTATCATTGACATCTGCCTGGTTCACATGGAACCACAGAGATTTTTTCAAAACAAAACTGTTGCAAAGGATATTTAAACCCAGAATGTCACTTGGGAATAAAATGTTCCCTTCTCTGACTGTCTTTCCTGGTGCGAAATGTACAAATTTTAAAGATTAGGAGAAAGTCCATTTAGATATTCTGAAGCACAGAAATGGAGAAAATGCATTTTTCTGAATGTCATCCCTCTCTGAAATTATGGGGGGAAACTTTGCAATTTTTCTTGAAGAAAAATGGAAGGATTTTATACATTGTCTTCCCTGGGCTTATTCAGGTACATCATTGCATACTTGGCAGTTCAATGTTGTATGCCCTGGAATGGATTAGACTCAAATTCTGCCTCCATTGCATCACAGGTATATGGCCTTGAACACAATGTCTAAATCCTCAAGGCTCAGATTCTGCCTCTGTAAAATGGAGATCTTGATAGTCCCCATCCCCTACAATTGCTGTGAGCAATAACGGTCTTACCTACAAAGAGTTAAAACCAGTGCCCTGGTATAGGAAATGCTCAATAAATGTTAGCTACTATTTTGCTATTACTCTGAAGTGAATATGCTAAAGAGGGTATAAGTCATTTTTTTTTCCTTCAGAGAAAGGTGGTTAACTATAGATAATATTTTGAAGTTGATAATAGATTTACAAAAATATTCCTATGCAATCATCATACTTAAAAGACTTCTGGAGACCCAGTTTTATATCATATTCAGTTCTTCAGGAAACAAATACCCAGTACTTAGCAAAATCCATCTGGCATAGTCGAACCATTTTATAACCTACTTGTAGCTTGATAATGTAAAATGTTGGGGGAAAGCATTCAAATGTTAATCAAACTTGATTTGCTTTTTTTTAACAAGCTACCTCAAGATATTTTGATTGTATTTATGTTTTTATTGAAGACATCGACTGGTGGCCAATTAGGGAGGCAAGGACTGAAGCATTCTGTATAGCCCTTAGGTCTCTGAGGTGCTTTGTATATTTTCAAGACACAAAGGTGATGGGCGACTGGCAATTACAAGTGAATCAGTGTCCAGAATAATTGTCTGAATTGGAACTCAAAAATTGTATTACACATGCCAAGAATGCAATAAAAACAATTTGGAATATTATAGTAGCTTATGAATGGAATACCAGAGCCATATCTAGCAATTGCCTAGGAAGAGTGGGACAGGCATAATTGGCAAGACGCAACACTTCCAATTTGTTGGAGGCTATTACCCTAAGCCTGGAAACTGAATATGAAGAGAGAAGAAAAAGAGTTATAAAAATAGAAAGGGACCATTTTAAAAGCTGCTGTCCAATAACATCAGTATTACTGATGCATAAGAGAAAACTTAACACAAACATTCATGAGCAAGGAGAGCCTTATGTAAGCATATTTGATGCCTTTTGAGAAGTCAGAAACTAGACAGTTTTGGCTCCTTGCCTGGATCAGTTCATGGTTTCCTCATGGCCCATTTCCAGGATTCCAGCCGTCTTATTTCCAAAAGCCTGAAAGCTAGACTCTAGCTCCAACTTCCACCAGTTTTCTGCCCTTGAAGTACTTCTGTTTACTCTTGGCTCCAGTTTGGTCACCATTTTCCAGGAGAAAGGTGACTGAAACACAGGGGAGATGGAGATGGAGAGTGCTTGAGTCCCTCAGGCACTCCCAGGTCTTTCACAAGTGAGGGTATCCTCTCTGTTCTCTTGGCTCTATGCATGTGCCTTCCAACCCTCTAGATAAGATCTGATTGACACACTTCAGATTGTCAACCCAAGAAGGCATGACAGGGGAGAGCCATGGGAATTGCTTAATAATCCTTATGGTAATAACAAGTATAATGAAAACCACATTGGATTATAATTTTACAACTTGCAAAGTGCTTCAGCTAAAAAGCAAATCAAGCTTTACGATGCTGGTAAGAGCAAGCAGAACATCAGAACATATCTGTTGAAACTTCTGAAATGGGGGATAATGGAGTATTGTTAATAAACTGGAAGAGGAAAACTCTATGATTGCAAAGATCTTAGTAACTATGTTTCTGTCCCTTTTTGATAAGAATAGATTATTTTTTATTAGCATGGTTGTTTTAAGAAAGTCAAAGGGCATCGTTTTCAGAGAAAATGTTGACAGCATTTGCCCAGGCAAAGCAGAAGGTGATAAATAAGGCAGTGTTAGGGAAGCACTCAGCAAGCCAGCACACTAGGCCCCATAATTCAACTAAAAGATATCTGACTTTTTTTCTAATAAGTTGATAAAAACAGATGGAAGAGAAAGGAATACAAGGAGAGAGAAAGAGAAATTGCAATAACTTCAAATGTCAAAGAACACAATAACAGCAGAGGAGCAATCAAAGATTGCCCTTAGATTTTCAAGTGTACAACAGAGCACTGTTAACTACAGACACAGTGTCAAACAGCTGATCACTAGAAGGTATTCATTTTGCATAACTGAAATTTTATACCCACTGATCAGCAACTCTCCATTTCCTCTTCCCCCCAGGGCCTGGCAACCACATTCTACTCTTTCCTTCTATGATTTTACTATTTAGATACCTCATATAAGTGGAATCATGCAAAATCTGTCCTTTTGTGACTGGCTTATTTCACTTAGCATTATGTCCTCAAAGTTGTTGATTCATGTTGGCACATATTGTAGAATTATTTTTTAAGGCTGAATAATATTTCTGTGTGTGTGTGTGTGTGTGCATATATTTTCTTTATCCATTTATCCATTAATAGCCATTTATGTTGTTTCCATGTCTTGACTATTATGAATAGTGAACATGGGAATGCTAATATCTCTTTGATATCCCGATTTCAATTTTTTTAAAAATCCTCACCCAAGGATATTTTTCTATTGATTTTTAGAGGGAGTAGAATAGAGAGGGAAAGACAGAGAGAAATATCAATGAGATAGAAACAAATCAATTGGTTGCCTTCTGCACAAGCTCCAACCAGAGCCCAGGCCAGGGAAGAGCCTGCAACTGAGATACATGCCCTTGACTGGAATCAAACCTGGGACCCTTCACTCTGTAGGCCGATGCTCTATCAACCAAGCCAAACCAGCTAGGGCTCAATTCTTTTTGATATATAAACCCAGAAGTGAGATTGCTGGATTGATCGTATGATAATTCTATTTTTAATTTTTTAGGATCCTCCATACTGTTTTTCATAGCAACAATGCCTTTTGGCACTCCCACCAATAGTGATCAAGGTTTAGAGTTTCTCCACATTCTTCCCTTTGCTTGTTGTCTTTTGGTTTTTTTATATAATAGCCATACTAACAGGTGGGAGGTGATATCTCATTGTGGTTTTGTTTTGCATTCCCCTGATGATTACTGATTTTGAGCATCTTGTCATGTACCCATTGACCATTTGTATACTTTCTTTAAAGAAATGACTATCTAAGTCATTAGTCCATTTTTAATCCAGCTGTTAGGTTTTTTGTGGGGTTTCTTTTGTTTGTTTGTTTGCTTGTTTGTTTTGCTATTGAGCAATAGGAGTTCCTTTTACATATTTACTAGAGGCCCAGTGCATGAAAATTCATGCACTGGAGGGGGGGGGGGGTCCTTCAGCCCAGCCTAACCCCCTCTCACAGTCCGGGAGCCCTCAGGGATGGGAGGCGACCCGGCAATCAGGGGAAGGTGATGCCCTATCACACATCTGCTGCTGCCACTGTAGGCAGCACAAGCCTTGGCCAGCTCTGGTTACCTGAGCCTCAGGTGGCCCTGGGCAGCTGGGCAGCCACCATCCAAGGCTTGCCTGAACTTTGGGCCAGCCCTGGGTGGCTGGGGGGCTGAGGGGACTGGAGGACTCCTGAGGCAGGCACGCAGAATGGCTGAACCTGCCTGGGGGCAGGCCTGGCCTTGCCGTGTGCCTGCTGCCCTGGCGGGGCTGAGGTGACTGGGCACTGCCATCTTGTGGCTGTGGGCGCCACCATCTTTGAGGGTGTGGCAGTCAATTAGCATATTCCCTCCTTATTGGCTGTGGGTGCTGCCATCTTTGTGATGGTGTGAGGGTCAATTAGCATATTCCCTCTTTATTAGATAGGATTGGAAGTTAACTTCTTATTAGATACATGGTTATAAAATATTTTTCTTCCATTCCATAGGTTACTTTTTCACTCTGTTGGTTGTTTCCTTGGCTGTGCAGAAGTTTTGGGACCTTTTTTTTTTTTTTTATCTTACAGCACACACAAAAGTCAATTTAAATGGCTTAAAGACCTAAACATAGCACCTGAAGTGGTGAAAGCATTGGGGGAAAGCTTCATGACATTGGTCTTGGCAGTGATTTCACGAATACCAGTATGACATCAAAAGCAGAGGCAACAAAAGCAAAAGTAGGCATATGGGACTATATCAAGCCTTGGTTGAATTTCACTTTCTACCTTTTCCAATGCTTATGCTCTATTGTGTTGCACATTAGTTTCCCTCCCCGTATTATAGAGTTTTATTTTTACAGATGTCATTGTTTATTTAAGAGAAGCTGGGGGTTTTATCCTCTTCCTTCCCAAGATGGGACCCATCATTTTTACAAGGATTATTATATTTATAAGTCCTTCTTGGATGTGAGACTCAGGTATATCTCTATTTTTACTGTGTCCTACAAAGTCTGCGTTCTCTGTGGCCCAGTTCTCTTACTTCCTGTGCTCTACCTAGCTGCCTCTGCTCGGCTGTGCTGGCCTCTGGCTGGTTCTCAGAAATCCCCAGCTCGTTCCTGCCTCAGGAGTCTTTACTTGCTCTTTCCCGTCACTGGAATGCTATTCCCATGGCTCCTGTGCTCTCCCCCAAACCCCCAACACCCTTGTCAGTCAAGTATCTGCTCTAATGTTACTCCTTCAGAAAGGCCTTCCTTTATCAGCATATATAAAATGCCCCTTAACCCACCCTCACTCCTCTCATCATTTATTCTCCTTTTCTCTTAATGCCACTTCTCATTCTTACCCATCAAGAGATCATATATTAATTGGTGTATATCAGAATCCTAATCTACTAGCTCGTGGGGGCTCTGGGTTGGTGGCACATCAGGGCCCCAGGATCTTCTGATATATTAACTGAATTTCCAGAGCTGGTATATATTAGATGCCTGAAAAATATTGTCACATGAAGGAATGTTTACCACTTATTTCATTCCCTTCTTTCACTTTATTATATAGACTTCTGTAGAATACCTGTAATCAGAGGTCTTTTTTCTTTAGGCAGTGTGCATGTGGGAATGGTGTGACTTGTTGAGAGGTCGAGTGGGAAATGAGCTCTCTAGACCATTGGTTCTCAACTTTCTGGCCCTTTAAATACAGTTCCTCATGTTGTGACCCAACCATAAAATTATTTTCGTTGCTACTTCGTAACTGTAATGTTGCTACTGTTATGAATCATAATGTAAATATCTGATATGCAGGATGGTCTTAGGCGACCCCTGTGAAAGGGTCGTTCGTCCACCAAAGGGGTTGCGACCCACAGGCTGAGAACCGATGCTCTAGACTATACCCACCTGTCAAAACATTCATTGGCTTTTACCACACACTCAGCAATACCCTACTGAAGCTGCATTTTGAGAGCACTGAAAAGTCGTAGCTGGAAGAAGTAAGGTGCATATAGTCTAATACATTCAAAGTTGGAGAATCTGCATCTACAGTAATTTGCACAAGTTAATAAGTGCTTCACAGGGTGGTGTCTATATTTTATTTAAATATATTTTTATTTAAAATATATATATGCACAATGGTCTGATGATATTCTTATAAAATGTAGGTATTTTGAACAATGCTGGCCATAGCTATTCCCCTTTCTAGGACTTTGCTAATTTTATTATATTCTACTAGTACACTAATCCTTTCCCACTGATTTATTGTAGAAATAAGAATAGTTAACATTTTGGGGTACTTTCTATGGGCCAGGCATTGTCACTCTTTTTATACATTTCCTCATTTAATCCTCTCTACTCTATTAGACAGGTAAAATTATATTATTCTCATCTTACTACTGAGAAAACTGGGACTTAGAGAAGCCACACGGTTACTCAGGATTTAAACCGTGGTCTGTCACATACCTAAGCCTCTGCTCCCAACTGTTTTGTGGACCACTTCCTCTACTTTCTGTCAACCTGGCAATCAAAATTCTTTGGCACGTGAAGTCACATAGAAATTACAGGTGGAGGTGTAAGAGGTCTTGTAATGACCCAGGACCACCCCCTCTACACACACACACACACACACACACACACATGCATGCCCCTCATGTTATATTTCTAAACTGACAAAAGAAAATCAGTTTCAAGAAAACTTAGAAATGAATCATTAGCTGCTACAGAAATTTCTGAACCTGGCTATGTTGGGGCCACAATTGAAGTTAATCAAGCAGCTGTGGGTGCCTGAATGGAACCCAACCCTGCCAGGCTCAAGGCCCAAGAATAAGGAGATGTGGCCAGAGCAAACAGGAATGAGGTCCCGGAAAGAGCGCCTCATCAGATCAGAGGATGTTCAGAAGTAATATATAACAGCCTATTACCCTGTACTTTCAGCTTTGATCTGAAGGGAAGAAGTTGGTTCTGTCTCCAGACTAGATTCATTTTTTCACCTGAGGCATATTCATTCAGGCAACCTGAGTGTTACATTTTCCCACAGCTATTTTAAAGCTAATTAATTTATCAAGCACATGCCAGTTTTTTCATTCTTGTTCACAACTACCTCGAATCTTCAATTTTTAAAATGATTTTGGTTTTGAAGTTTCTTTTATTTCTTATGGTCTGCTAGAGCTTTCCTCACTTTTTTCATGCCTGAAATTTTAGGGGAATACTGTACTTCTAGATTTATTCATTTAAATTGTGTCAAAAAGTGTGTTCTCAGGATTCTATGCTGAAGAAGTCCTTTACCCCAGCAGTTTGCTGTATTAATGGGGTTATTAACCCTTCACTGACTTCAGGGCTGCCTCTTAATTCAGCAGGTTAGCTGAGGTACTAATTTATTTTAAATCTTTACTAGAGGCCCGATGCATGAAATTTGTGCAAGAGCAGACCTTTGCAGCCCTGGCTGCTGCCTCGGCCCACACAGCCCTGGCTTCATCCGGAAGGTCATCCAGATGGTCGTTCTGCTGTTTTGCCATTTGGTCAATTTGCATATTACACTTTTATTATTATAGATTGTTGAAAGTATTACATGTGCCCCCTTTTTCTCCCACTGACCGCTTATAGCCCACCCCCAGCTCCCCCCCCCCCAGGCCTTCACCACCATACTATCTGTGTCCATGGGTTATGCATAGATGCATACAAGTTCTTTGGTTGATCTCTTCCCTGCCACCCACCCATCTTCCATGATTTAAGCCCTTTTTAAAATAATTTGTCCCAGTTTTTTCAGAAAGTAACTTCAGATACATGGGCTTGTACAAGATGGAACTCTTAAATAAAATTAGTGATACATTTGAACAATGTATTTTAAACATGTTCACTTAAGTACCACATGCAATACATGTACACATCATAGTACAAACTAAGGGTGTTTGGGAGATGCTATTCAGTAAGTAACCTGAGCCTAAGTTGATACATCCTCCCTAACTTAACGTTTACTTGGTTAACTTGATTGGGGACTCTTAAAAAATAAAATTAGCCTTAACAACCAAAGAGTAAATACATAGTATGGTTCTTCTTTGGACCCAACAATTCAATCTACAATGTTTACTGAGTGCCCTGTGTTGTGGTAGAAGCTATGGAGATACAAATTTTTTAATATAGATTTTTATTCTTGTGCTCAAGGACTTAAGACCAGCATTTCAATTTGCATGTATCTCTAACTTCAATTACTGAGCCATTACATTAAGAATGGAAAACTTGCCCTGGCCAGTATTGTTAAGTTGTTAGAGTGTCGACCTGTGTGCAGACTGAAGGGTCATGGTTTGGATTCCAATTAAGGGCATGTACCTGGGTTGCAAGCTCATTCCCCACCTTTTGGGAGGCAACCAATCGATATGTCTCTCTCACATCAATGTCTCTTTCTCTCTCTCACTCACTCTTTCTCCCTCTCTCTCCCCATCCCCGCCCTCCCCCCACCCCACACACAGATACACACACACTCTGTAAAAAAACAAAAAATCAATGGGAAAAAAATCAATGGGGAAAATATCCTTGGATGAGGATTAACAACAAAAACAATAAAAAGAATGAAAAACTCATCTATGTGAGTTTGCAGATGTTTTTAAGGCCTCAGGATTGGAGAGATCATGCAAAGGAACAATAACACTTATGAAGTATCTATTATGTGACAGGTTCTTGACAAATATTCCATTACTCTATCTTTGCAACCTTTATGTAAAGTATGCATTAGCCCCAATTTACAGATGAAACTTGCTCAGGGAAACTCAAAGGGTCAGTGAGTCAAAAATTGGCACCAAGCTCAAACTTACTCTGAAACCCTATTCTTTCCGGTGTACTTCACATTCAATCATAAAATATAAAATTAAAGATTAGATACCTGTTTAAGAGAATGAGTGCAAGTGGCCAAATAGAATAAGTAAGACTCTAAACTACTGTTTTGCTTTGACTATTTGGCTTCTTTAACTGACTACAGCTCCGAGATGAACAGATCATTGGAAAGTGCCTGAATTACCTTAGGTTATGTGGACATATGCCTGATGCCGTTTTATTCTGACTAATTATACTTAATTTTAGGTGTATAATAGCTCCTAGCTTAGTTGGTGTCCTAGAGGGGATGCTTCCAGTTGTGTGTGTTCACTAGTCCTTAGAACTGGACAGCTGTGCCCCCTTTAAAGAAACTCTGTTCAGCCCTAACCAGTTTGGCTCAGTGGATAGAGCCTCAGCCTGTGAACTGAAAGGTCCCATGTTCGATTCCAGTCAAGGGCATGTACCTTGGTTGCAGGCACATCCCCAGTAGGGGGTGTGCAGAAGGAAGCTGATTTATGTTTCTCTCTCATTGATGTTTCTAACTCTCTATCCCTCTCCCTTCCTCTCTGTAAAAAACCAACAAAATATATTTTTTAAAATTAATATAAATAAATAAATAAATAAATAAATAAAATGATTGTTCATGATGAAAAAAAGAAAAAGAAACTCTGTTTAGGAAAGTCAGGCTCATAGAACTATACTAGGAAATAATCATTTGCTGACAAAACCACTATTCTTTCTTAAAGGTAGTCACCCCAAATTTCATTTCATTAGTTGGATCCTCTAGTATATTTAAAATATTACTTTAGCATATGAATGTGAATTACACTTCTTTTTGGAAATATATCTGTTATTTCATATCTTCTAAAACTTTGGGAGGAAATGTAATATGTTGCCCATACTTCTTTTCCAACTTCTGAAGAACCATTTTGACTGGGAATTAGATAAAATTTATTTTATACATATTATACATGAAGGTGTTTAAACTGTAATTGTATGCTATTTGAAGGAAATGTTTTTTCAATAGAATGAAGATTGACCTACTCAGGAATATTAAAATGTATAGGGATTCACACTTTTATGATAATATTTTATCATTTTGAAACTTATTCTTAATAGACCCCCACATTACAATTCTGTAAAGTAGTTTCATTTTCTTTAACAACCATTAATAGCTAATAGAGGTAAAAAAAAAAAAAATAAGGCTTTAAATAGATCATTAAAGTACACTTAAGTAATTTAAAATTGACAATTAAGTCAGCATGGCAACGCATTATCATAAGTTTGATAGGTCTGCCTTTTTAAGAAGTACTGAGAAGAAAGGGCCCCTTTGTAAGACACCCCACTGCAGACTATTCTTGCATTTTAATTGATCACAAAGAGCACATTGTCTTCGTGTATGTGCTTGGTAATCATCTCTTACAAGTTTCCTTTTGTAAGGCTTTTTGATGCTGTGTGTGGGAGTTTGGTTCATGCTAGAAACAGTGTCCTTGGTGAGATTGGGAATGACCAGCAGCCAATTTTAAACCTTCCTCTTTGCCATTGTCATGATACTTAAAATAGTTAGAGCTTTACTCTTTGAAAGCCCAGATTCCTCATTTTCTCTTTCCTTCTCCTTTTCCTTCCTCTCTTTAAAGGCCAATGAATGTGTACTAAGGAGGCTACTTCTCAATGTTACCATGACGATGGCCACACTGATGGGGAATGGTCCATTCCTGAGCAGCCAATGGGCATTGCCCTTATCCTGTCAAATTATAAAAGAAGCTTGCAGACTATATTTGTTTGTTAGACTTGGACTCTTTTTCTTTGTCCTAGGATTGTGGATGTAGCATCTATAAATTATTATTAAAATAGTGCCTATCTTGAGGTCAAAATACAGAAGTATAACTCCATTTGAGAGGGAATTCTAATCATTCATATAGTTTTCTTCCTCAGGTGGAATTCTAAATATTTATTAGATAACTGATTAATTTGAACTTTTCTGTATTTCCTTATGCCATGCAACAACAATGGAATTATCCATTTAGTGTAAACCTTAAAAAACACAGAATTTATATTTCAAAGTATAAAAACAAAAAATTAAAAAGATTAATTTCCATATAATTTGCTACACTCTAAGATAGGTCAAAGTACCAATAGAGCTTATTCCCTCTAATATCTAAGAAAGATATTTTATAATATGGACATAGTCAAGTTTTATGTGAGGTTGACTACTTTTATAAAGATGTATCTGCTTTATTATATCTTCCTGCTATTAAGTAATGTATATATTTTATGAGTTTTAATGTGAGATAAATGCTTCACATTAAAGGTGGAAAGGATAATGGATTATTTTAAAGTAGTTTTTAAAATGTTGAAATTAGTTACATATTGATACCCAATCAGTATAAATTAAAATTTTGATTTAGCTAGAAAGGAGAAAGGAGTCTTGCATAATCAGAATAAGTATTTTATACTGTAGTGTAGTTCCATGCATACAACAGCTACTCGGTGACTTTATTTATTTTTTTAATCCTCCTGTGAGGATGTTTTTATTGATTTTAGAGAAGAGGGAGAAAGAGAGAGAGAGAGAGAAAGGAGAGAGAGAGAGAGAGAGAGAGAGAGAGAGAGAGAGAGAGAGAGAGAAAGATGGATGTGAGAGAACAACATCAATTGGCTGCCTCCCATGTGTGCTAGGCATGTGTCCTGAGACTTAGAATCAAACCCTCAAACTTTTTGGCATATAGGCCAACACTCCAACCATCTGAGCCACCAGCTGGGCTCAGTGATTTTTTTATTTTTTATTTTTTTTAAAATATATTTTATTGATTTTTTACAGAGAGGAAGGGAGAGAGATAGAGAGTTAGAAACATCGATGAGAGAGAAACATCGATCAGCTGCCTCCTGCACATCTCCCACTGGGGATATGCCCGCAACCCAGGTACATGCCCTTGACCGGAATCGAACCTGGGACCTTTCAGTCCGCAGGCCGACGCTCTATCCACTGAGCCAAACCGGTTTCGGCTCAGTGATTTTTTTAAATTAAATCGAATTAATGAATTTAAGAAGTTCAAACCACAGAGTGTAATTGGTAATTCAACAGACCTCCATGTCTACCTCACTGCAGTGAAGCCAGACTCGCTGACAGGAATGTGTGAAGTGTGAGCAGTGAGACTGCATGGTCACGTATTGCCATATAACACTGGTAATATGAGCCTATAAAAGGGGGGACACTGCACTCAGAGAAGGCCCTCGGGACTCTCAGCAGTAGTAGGAAGCTGCAAATCCATGGGGTAACTGATGAAAATGGTAACAGGATGCTTTAGGGGTGGATCAATGGTTTATTTCATGGGAAGAAGACAAAAGTCACTGAGAGATCTTCTGAAGGTCAGCCATGGACAGACTTCTTGGCGGAGGTGATCTTTAATTTTTAAGTCCCGCCATCTCAATTTGGTTCGACTGCTGAAATGTGCTTCAAGGTATTAATGAAGATTGGCAAGGTGTAGAGATGTTTGACTGCAAACAGGCAGCAGAATGGCTGAGCACTTTAAAATATCTGGTGTGTCAGTAGTAAAAACATTTTAACTGACCTTCAGAGATTTCTATTTTCCCATCTCTGATAGAGCACGAAAACCTCACTAATTCAAAACAGTTCTTCCTAAAACTGGAGAATTCCCCAAATCTAAACTATTTTTATAAATATTATAATAAACTAAGGCAAGCATATAGTACTTAGCTGAATTAAGTGTGTTAAATGAAAGCAGATATGGCAGAGCTATATCAACTGTGTTTCCTAAACTTTAACATTTCAAGTTACATAATTTACTTTTGAACATTTTACTCAAAAATAATAACAAGTCCTTTGGGATTTCCATTTAACATGGTGTTTTGTCTCTGGCCCTTGACATCATTCCAAGATAGAGCTCGTGTGGAGAATCATTCTCTATCACTATTTATGGTGTATACCAAGAATAAAATAATATTTTAGTTTTGGAAAAAGGTAATGCATCCATCACCTTACGAGGTCAATAAGAAAAAAATGACCTCAAAAGACACTCAATAAAATTCAACCCTTATTCCTAAAAGGGGGAAACCTCTTAGAAAATCAGGAATACAAAGGAACTTCCAACACGTAATAAAAGATAGCTATCTTAAACCAACCAGTGGATGAGAGATAAGCAAGGGTGCAAATTCTCATCATTCATTTAATTATGTCTGGAAGCTCTGGTTATAGCAATAAGATATGGAACTGAAATGACATATTCTCAGAGGAAACACAAAGATAAAAACTTGATCATTGCACATGATATGATAGAAACATGAAAAAAACAACAAAACAACCAACTAAAAATCTCTAAGAATGTAAGGAGTGTGTGATAAAAATGTTTTAGATTAGGCCTGGCCAGTGCGGTTCAGTTGCTCAGAGCATCCTGGGCACCAAAAGGCCACCAGTTCCATTCCTGGTTAGAGCACATGCTCAGGTTGCAGGCTCAATCCCTGGTAGGGGGTGTGCCCCAGGCAGCCGTCCTGCTCTCACATTAATGTTTCTCTCTCTCCAAAAAACAAGAAAATAGATTTTGAAATGTTTTAGATCAATAACTCTCCTTTAAATCAGTAGTAACAGATGTGGAAACTATTCGAAGAAAACGTTAAGTCCTCCTAGAAAGAGAAAGAAATTAAGATTTCAGTAAATTTAAGGCGTGTTTAAAAAATAAAAAGGGAAGTACTATAAAGATATTAAGTTTTCCCAAATAAATCCAAGGGCTCACTTCAAATACCAGTCACCAAAACATCTAGAATTTTTTTTGAATGGACAAGGTTATTCAAAACTTTAAGTTGTATTTCCTTTTGCAAGGGGAGAGTAATAATTAGGGTAACTTGCCATACTAGTTGTTATAAAACACAGCTGCCAAGTTTTTCTGTTTAAAACAGTGAGGCACCAACGTAACAAATGACAAGAGATTCAGTAGCACTGAGTCTAATGCATCAACATACACGTCACACACCAAAACCACGGGAAAGGAATGGATCACCTAGTAAACAGTACTGCCTACTTGTGAAAGAGGGAAATCTCAGGTTGGAGCTTTCTCTCCAAAATAATCTTAGATGAATGAAATAGTACAAATAAAAACCAACAAAATACAAAGGTAATGGTTAATCCAGTTTCAGGGTAGGTAAGACCTTTCTTTCATGTAAAAAAGAAAATTATAGGGGAAATTATGGAAATATTTAATTACATAGAAATTTTAAAACTCAGTACCAGAATAATTGTTTTAAATTAAAAATAAATGATGATCATGAAAAAAATGTATAAGTCCTTTTGTAAGCATTAAAATAAGAAATATATAGAACGGCTACAACTGAATTAAAAAATCACTAGTAATTGTCTAAGGCACATAAACTAGCCATTCATAAAGGAGACAGGCAAATAAATGACAGTAAACATTGAGGGAAATATTTATCTTCATTAGAAAGAAATGCAAATAAAATCTGAGATAGTAGCTTTCGTTCCTTACAGTTGCAAATATAAAATTAAGTTAAAGTCAGTATGTTTGAAAGCATGGCAAGTCACTCATTCTTATCCTGTGGGAGAGTGCCAGCCGGTGCCAATCTTCTGCAAAGCAGTATAGTAATATATGTTAAGACTCAGTTCACGTTACTTTCTTCTCTCAGAAGAAAATGTAAAGAATGAAATGTTACCTCACTATTTAATTTGCATTTCTTCCTAATGAAGATCAATATTTTTCCCAATGTTTATTGTCATTTGTTGCTGTTGTTTTTTATGAATGGTCAGTTTATGTACCACTATGCTGTGGACCTGAAACTAATACAAAATAATAATGCATGTAAACAGTAATTGAAAAATATACTTAAAGAATTTTCATCTCAATGTTACATATAAAAATGAAAATTTAGAAACATTGTTAATATATAATCTTAGGGAAGTAGTTAAATAAATTTTAGCACATCAATTAAATGAAATAACATGTAATCCTTGGAAAACATTTTTTCAAAAATAATTACTTATGGGAGAGAAATAGCTCATGATGTTTTTAAAAAGGGACTAAAAACTATAGGATCAACACAACACCAGTTTTATATAAACAGATGAAGTTTATTAATTGAAAATTACCTAAGGGAAATATATCGATAGTTGAATAATTTTTTCCCAGTCGGATTTAGGTAATAATAATCAACCGAAGGACTTGTATGCATGCATATAAGCATAACCAATGGACATAAGACACTGGGGGGTAGGGGAGGCCAGGGGATTGTCAAGGGCAGGGCGGAAAAAAAGGACACATATGTAATACCCTTTGTAATACTTTAAGCAATAAAACAATAAAAAATAATTTTTCTTTTTACTTATCTACATTTCCCAACAAAATTATGAATATGAATTGTTTTCATAGTCAGTACAAATACACCCTAACTGGTTTAGCTCAATGGATAGAATGTTGGCCTGCAGACTCAAGGGTCCCAGGTTCCATTTGGTCAAGGGCACATGCCTGGGTTGCGGGCTCAATCCCCAGTAGGGAGCATGCAAGAGGCAGGCGATCAATGATTCTCTCTCATCATTGATGTTTCTATCTCTCCCTCCCTATCCCTTCCTTTCTGAAATCAATAAAAAATAAATAAATGTTATTTTTAAAAAGGATCACAATCTGTGTCTATATTTTCACTAAATTTGAGTTAATAGCATCTAACTTAGGAACATTTTAATAGTAAAGGTTTAATAGTATGATATGTGCTCAGTGGGAATTCAGTATAGTATATTGATAAGTTATATTTGTAGAGAGATGCTAAATACAGGCTAAAAACAAGGCAATTATTTCCCATAAATATTTAGATAAATAATTGTCATAAGACAAGTTTTGTGTCAGCCTGAAACAGCCTGGAAACAGGGTTCAGCACATTGCTCACAAATACCCCAACTGGCACACGTTTCTATGTATGTCAACATGGTTTGGGTATCATTCAGGGTGGTTTATGTTCCCAGAGGTTTTGTTCAACCCGAATGGCTTTGCAGATGTTCAGCAATTGAGCCTCCATTTACAGATTCCTGGGAAATGCTCTTCTCATTTATAGAAGTGGGAATGAACAGGTGTTTACAGAATCTTTCTGAGGTGTGTGTGTGTGTGTGTGTGTGTGTGTGTGTGTGTGTGTGTGTGTTTTCTTATGAAATAATCCTTTTGAAGTTCAGAGCTTAGGCAGAGAAAGCATGAATTTGGTGGGTGTAACTTTCAAACAGCACCTTTAATCTCCTGTTATGATTAGCACCAAACAATATGCAAACTATTTTTTATTCTCCGAAACACAGTGGAATGTGTGTGCCTGTGGTATTGGATGTGCATGCATACACTTGTGTTGTTTGCTCAATGTAAGACAAAAGTTTGAAAAGTTCAACTGCAAACACTAATGAATTTGACATCCTTCAGGCTGTTTCTCAGGAGGAGCAATTCTCATGGCAGGTCCATGACACATGCTCCTCGGAAATGTGACAAGGGTCTCAGCTGGGAGGACTGCTGCTGAGGAGAACTGCTTTCATCTCCCAGGTGTTTTGCCCTGGATGCATAGACCTTTAGGGACCAGGCTAGGAGCTTCAGATACAGTGTCACACCACCCTTTCAACAACAGAGGATGAAAACGATCTGTGAGTCCAGGGGGCTATAAACCGACCACATCAGATTAGATGATTACAGAGACACAATCACCTGAAGGAAGAATAGGAATTCTTCCCAGGAATTTTGTTTTCTTAATATTTTCTGAAGGAGGTTCAGGGTTTTCAACTATTGTCATTTTCCCTAATATTATACATGGCTACAGACTGGCACTGCATCTTTTAATGCCAGCTGCTCCCAAAGACTCGTGCAAGTTTAGAGTAGGAAAAAAAATACTCTTTGAAGATGACTAGAGTAACATGGAAGCTCTGTGGCCTTTTGAACATTTGATCATCCTATCCTACATAATAAAAGGCTAATATGTAAATCTACCAAATGGCGGAAGGACCGGTTGCTATGACGCACACTGACCACCATAAGGCAGACGCTTAACACAGAAGCTGCCCCCTGGTGGTCAGTGCGCTCCCTGGGAGCGCCGCTCATCCAGAAGCCGGGCTCATGGCTGACAAGAGCAGCAGAGGTGGTGGGAGCCTCTCCCGCCTCCACTGCTGTGCTAAAGATGTCCGACTGACGGCTTAGGCCCGTCGGTCAGACATCACCCAAGGGCTCCTAGACTGTGAGAGGGTGCAGGCTGGGCTGAGGGACCTCCCCTAAGTGCACAAATTTTCTGCACTGGGCCTCTAGTCAGAAAATAAACGTCAGGTATTCTATTATATGATTGTGCATGGACCACATTCTGCTTATACTTGCTTCTAGACTTGCTCCCCTCATTCCCGCCTTATGCACCTCTGTCAGTTTCTTCTTCCTAACACCCCCTTGTGTGATGCCTCCCTCCATGTGGTCCTTTGATCATCTGGTCATTTGTTTATTCTAGTATGCAACAAACATCTATTTTTTTTATAGATTTTTTGTTGATATTTTATAGAGAGAGTAAAGAAGAAGGGGAGAGAGAGAAACATTGATGCAAAAGAGAAACATTGATCGGCTGTCTCCCCAGGTATGTGCCCTGACAGGGAATCAATCAACTGGACCACACTGGCCAGGGCTACAACAAACATTTATTGAACACATACTATGTATGTATTAGGCATCTTAGTAGGCATTAGAGAAATGGAAATCGTCACTGTGGTCCCTGGTCTCAAGGAGCCAACACTGGAAATCGGGCACAGTAAAGAAAAGTAATTTACTAGTCAGTTGCACAAATTTTCTGCACTGGGCCTCTAGTCAGAAAATAAACATCAGGTATTCTATTATATGATTATGCATGGACCACATTCTGCTTATACTTGCTTCTAGACTTGCTGCATACTACTTACTCAACAGTACAGTGGTTTGAAACAACACTTATTCTTACACTTGTGAGTCTGCGGGTCAATTGTGGTTTGGCAGATTAGGTTGGGAGGCTCTCTTTCAGGCTGAGTCAGCTGTGCTTGGCTCTGGAGGATGCGTTGGGCTCAGATCTTTTCTATGTGTGTTTGTTCTGAGGCCCTAGGGCATGCCTTTTTCATAGGAGATCACATAGTGTAAAAACCCAAACTAAACCACACAAGCACATTTAATATAATGCCTTCTAACTTTTTAAATATATATTTTTTTTATTGATTTCAGAGAGGAAGGCAGAGGGAGAGAATGATAGAAACATTAATGATGAGAGAAAGTCACAGATCAGCTCCCTCCTGAATGCCACCGACTGGGGATCGAGCTAGCAACCAGGGCATGTGCCATTGACCAGAATTGAACCTGGGTCCCTTCAGTCCAGAGGCCAATGCTCTGTCCACTGAGCCAAACCAGCTAGGGCATGTCTGCTAACTGTTTAACAGCTGAAGCAAGTCACATTGTCAAGCCTGATGTCAATGGAGTAGGGAAATATATTTCACCTATGCTAGTGCACTACAAGGTCAGATGATAGAGGCAGGGCATGAAGAATTGGCAAGATAATCTAATCTACCAAACAAATTATGACAATAAAGTATGATAAATGGTACAAGAGAATTATACTTAAGATTTGGAGAAAGTACAGAGACATATCTAAAAAGAGGAGTATATTAGGGTCAACCAGAGAAGCAGGGGCAGTAGGATAGACAGATGAATGATAGGTGGGTGGATAGATGAAAGGTAGGTAGGCAGATAGATAGATGATAGATAGATAGATAGATAGATAGATAGATAGATAGATAGATAGAAGATAGATGATGGATAGATAAATAGATAGATGATAGATGATAGATAGATAGTTGTTATAGGGATTTGACTTCACATAGTGGTGGCAATGGGTTAGGAAGCCTCTGTAAAGGTTTTTCCTCTGCATCTGATGCTGGAAGTTGATGCCCACAGGCCAAACAGTCAAGAAAAGAAGGTGGAAGTAAAGTGGGGGGAGGTCGAGGGCAGGCTATAATTCAGAAACGTGAGCTGGAACCCCTCAAAGATGGACTGAAACACATGTCAGGTCTTGTTGTCTCTGCCTTGGGGACCTTGGTGATAGGGGTTAACACTCACAACCTGGCTCAGAAATCAGAGACACTCAGGAAGGATCAGGGGAGGGTAGAGGAGTTGCAGGCCCAGCACATCAGAACAATGGCAATTGCTTCCCTTCTGTTCTTTACCTCTCCCAAGAATCTTCCTTGTGGCATACTCTCACCAGAAACATTAAAAAAAAAAAAAAAGAAAGCCCTGGCAGGTGTGGCTCTCTTGGTTGGAGTGTTGTCCCATGCACTGAAAGGTGTTGGGTTAAATTCCTGGTCAGGGGACATACCCAGGTTGCAGGTTGCAGGTTTGATCCTCGGTTGGGGTGTGTAGGGGAAGGGGGAGTAACAAATGATTGATATTTCTCTCTCTCTCCCTCTCCTTTCCTCTCTCTGTAAAATCAATAAAAACATATCCTCAGGTGAGGATCCTATCTAATAAAAGAGAAACATGGTAATTGGCATACGACCGCTACCCTTCCCATTGGCTAATCAGCGAGATATGCAAATTAACTGCCAGCCAAGATCGCGGCCGGCAGCCAGGCAGCTTGAAGTGAACATGAGGCTTGCTTGCTTCAGTGACGGAGGACTCCAACGTTCCCCGCCTGCCTTGCTGGCCTCTGAGCCTGCAGTTTAAGAAACATTGTAACAAATATAGAAGCTAAACAAAACCCCAGAAACCAGCTTTCAGCGAGCCGGGATCTCAGAGCTGGAGTTGATACGGAGTTTCGATTATAGAACCTAAACAAACCAGATACCTGCTTTCAGCAGCAGAGGCCTCAGAGCTGGAAGCAGAGCTAAAGCTGGCCCAGAATAAAAAAAAAAAAAAAAAAAAAAGAAAGAAAAGGAAAAAAGGAGCAGTTGGGAGCTTCAGTCCCAGCCTGAAAACAGCCCTCAGCCCCTCACCCAGACTGGCCAGGCACCCCAGTGGGGACCCCCACCCTGAAGGGTATGTGACCAGCTGCAAACAGCCGTCATCCCCTCATCCAGGCTGGCCAGGCACCCCAGTGGGGACCCCCACCCTGATCCAGGACACAACTTCAGGGCAAACCAGCCAGCCCCCACCCATGCACCAGGCCTCTATTCTACATAGTAAAAGGGTAATATGCCTCCCAGCACCAGGATCAGCGGAGCCGCGAGGCCCCCTGGCACCGGGATCAGCATGACAGGGGGCAGTGCCCAAACCCCCTGATTGCCCTGTGGCTCTGTGTGTGACAGGGGGCGGGGCAACAACCTCCCTATCGGCCCTGCTCTGTTCCTGACAGGGGAAGGCGCCCCAACCCCCTGATCGGCCCTGCTCTGTGCCTGATAGGGGGGAGCTCTCCAACCCCCTGATCGCCCTGCGGCTCTGTCTGTGACAGGGTGTGGTGCCCCAACCCCCCCACCCCACAGGCCCTGCTCTGTGTGTGATGAGGTGCGGCGCCCCAACCCCCACCCCCGTGGGCCCTGCTCTGTGTGTGACAGGGTAGAGCCATAACCTCCCCATCGGCCCTGCCCTGAGTGTGAGAGTGGCGGCGCCCCAACCTCCTGATCAGCCCTGCTCTGTGGGTGACAGGGGGCGGTGCCCCAACTCCCCTATTGGCCCTACTCTGTGAGTGATGGGGGGAGCTCCTCAACCCCCTGATGGGCCCTGCTCTGTGCGTGACAGGGGGGAGCTCCCCAACCCCCTGATTGACCCTGCTCTGTGCATGACACGGCGGAGCTCCCCAACCCCCTGATTGGCCCTGCTCTGTGCGTGACAGGGGGTGGTGCTGCAACCTCCCCATTGACCCTGCCTTGAGTGTGACAGGGGGCGGTGCCCCAACCCCCTAATCGGCCCTATCCTGAGCATGACTGAGGGTGGCATTGCAACCTCCCAATCTGCCCTGCTCTGTGCATGACAGGGGCGGCGCCCCAACTCCCCAATCGGCCCTGCTCTGAGCCTGACCAGGGGCTGCACCTAGGGATTGGTCCTGCCCTCTGCCACCCGGGAGCAGGCCTAAGCCAGCAGGTCGTTATCTCCCGAGGGGTCCCAGACTGCGAAAGGGCACAGGCCGGGCTGATGGGTCCCCCCTCCCCCCCCCACCCCGAGTGCACAAATTTTTGTGCACCGGGCCTCTAGTTTAAAAAATAAAAAAATAAAGTGAATTCTGGGAAATGTGGCTCAGCCTAGCCAAGTTTACACATTACAGAGCCAGCACAAGAGAAATCTAATTTCAGTATGAGGAAGAATAGATTAGGAAATGCTTTAAGGGACGGTGGTATGTGAACTGAAGTGAATATTTGAGGATGAGCAGCAGGTAACCAGGAAGGAGAAATGGCAATTCAGGCAGGCAAAGGCTTGGGAAAGGTAAGGCTCAGGAACACGGAAGGTCCTGGTGTGGAAGCCCAACAACCAAAGCCACCAGGAACACACCCCAAGGCAATGTCATGTTTAACTTTGCCCCAGCAAAGGAGCATGCACACCAAGGGTATGGGGCATCTTAGAACAAGGAAGTGGGAAGGGACTTAGTATAGATGCAGAGCTTGTGCACATGCTAAGAACGTTTTAAGGAAGTGGGAGTCAGTTCTCAATTGTGTGTGTGTAAGAAGCATAGAGTATTGTTATGGACTGTTATGGACTGGATTGTGTTTCTCCCCATCTCACAAAATTCATATATTAAAGTTCTAACCCCCAGTATCTCATAATTTAACTGTATTTGAAGATAGGGCCTTTAAGGGGGTAATTAATGTTAATGAGGCCATAAGGGTAATAAGACTGGGTTCTTATAAGAAGAGGAAGACACTCCAGGAATGTATGTGCACAGAGGAAAGGCTATGTGGGGACACAGAGAGAAGGTGGCTGTCTGCAAGTCAAGGAGAGAGTCCTCATGAGAAAGCAAACCTGCTGACATCTTGATCTTGGGCTTCCAGCCCCCCAAACCATGAAGAAATAGATTTCTGTTAAGCCACCCTGTCCGCACTATTTTGGTATAGCATCCCTAGCTGACTAATCCAGGCATCTTGGCAGTTTTATCTAAGAGATTAGGAAGATTAAAGCAGAGCTGGACATCACTAGGAAATAAGCAATTGGAGATACTTCATTATTTTTGTAGTTGCAATGTCTTTGTTTTTCTCTTGTTCTACAGCGGTCTCAGAGTGGGATTATATCTATGTTCTGTACGTTTTTTATGAGTTGGAAACATTATGGCCTACCCATCAGCTACCAGCTGCCAGAGCTGTTTCTAACTTTCTCATTGGCATATTTGGAGAGGATTCTCATTTACTGATCCAGAAATTACACTGAATCCCTATTTTTTATTATGTTGAATCCAGAGTCCTTTGCTCAGTTTACAAGATTCACAGTCTGGCCTCACTCTTCCTAATTTCTTTTATTGACATTTGTCAATACTTGTGCTACTTTATTTAGGCTTTCTTTTCACTGTCTCCCACATAAACTATCTTTAGTCTGAGTCTGGTCTCCCCTGCTTGGGGTGTCCTTACACTTACCCTTCGTGGCCTCCCCAAATGGAATCATACTCTTCAAAATTGCCTCAAATCTTATTCCTCCATGAAAGACTCTCAGCTTACTCCAGCCAACTCTTATCTCTCCTTCCTTGGAACTCTTATGGCTCATTAACTACTGCAGTAGTAGACACTGTATTGTTCTTCGTTTCATATGGATAAATTCTGTCTTTCTAACATGATCATTATTTCCTGAGGGCAGGGGCGATGACTAGTCCTTCTTTTGAATTCAATTTTAAATAACTAACATTGTTCCCTTCCCCCCCCCAAAAAAAAAGGTGTGGTTGATTTATTTCATCACATTTTTAAAAACTGGGCCCATATTTTGACATTTTTTGTATATCCTTGCTTCTGAGATGATGTCCTCAAACTATCCATGTATTCAGCCAGCAAGCATTTTTGAACATGTATTTTTGTGCTCAGCAATCGACGTTTCAGCTGAATCCTGAAGGATATGCAGAAATAAACCTGGTGAGGGAAAGAGGGACAAACATCAGAAGAATTTTGCATGAGTAAGAAACAACATGAACAAATGCACAGAGGCAAGAGTAATCAGGTATGTGAGGGCTCAAAAGAGGTTTATGGAGAAAAAGTATAGTGTGCCAGGTGAGAAAACCTGCAATATAGGTAGGTCTTATGAACCAAATTATGTGGCTTGGACTTCATCTTCAGGGCAAGGGGAAAGCTCTAATGAGTTCTAAGCAGGAGGCAACTATGAACATATTAGAGACATAACTCATGCAAGTGTGTAGCATGGATCAGAGCTGGTGAAACTACAGAAAGAGACTCCTTGGGAACCCTGAGAGCCTGAATTAGGATAGCATAGATGGCAAAAAGTAGGTGGGTTCCAGAGAAAGTATTATTCAACTGGCTCTTTGTCTCTCAGGCAGTTTTTACTCATAAGCATTCTAGTTCTTACATATTTACTAGAGGCCCAGTGCACGAAATTGTGCACAGATGGGGTCCCTTGGCCTGGCCAGCGATCAGGGCTGATCGGAGCCACCTGGCCCAGTCCCAATCAGGGCCGGCTGGCCAGAGGAGGTTGACTGATCACCAGGCGGTAGCTCCTGCATTGAGTATCTGCCCCCTGGTGGTCAGTGCGCATCATAGTGGCCAGTATACTGGTCGTTCAGTCGTTTGGTCGTTCAGTCATTTAGGCTTCTCTCTATATAGAATATGCATCAAGTCATGCTTGGTTTGTGGAATGAAAAACAAACCCAAATTTGTATTGATCTGGGTAGGATGTTCTCTCTGTAAATATACTTCTGGATACTTTTCTCTAAGTATATGATACTTCATTAAAAAGTTTAAAACAGTTGAACCAGGAACTGTTATCCAAGTCTGGAATTTATAGTTCCTGATAACTTTTAGAATCCTCATCTGGAAAAATTCTCAGACACCTTCAAAAAAACTACCTTTGCTGGCCCAGTCAGTGTGGCTCAGTGGTTGAGCATCGACCTATGAACCAGGAGGTCACAATTCCATTCCCTGTTGGGGCATGTGCCCAAGTTTCAGGCTTGATCCCCAGTGTGGGGTGTGCAGGAGGCAGCCAACCAATGATTCTCTCTCATCATTGATATTTCAATCCCTCTCTTTCTCTCTCTCTCTCCCTTCCTCTCTGAAATCAGTAAAAATATATTTAAAAAACAAACAAACAAACGATCTTTGTTGCTGCCTTCTTGAACTGTTGGCCCCGGGCAGAATTCGGGAAGCCTATGAGCTTGTTCTGCACTGTTGCCTTCCTGTTCTGCATGCTGGCTGTGAAGATGCAGGTGTGGAAGTAGTCTGCTTCCCTTTCAGACTAAGCTGCCTTCTAGAGTTATTGCCCCAGTTCTTGACTGACTCCTGAAACTTTCTTAACTTTCTTGCTTCTCATTTGTACTGCCCTGCTTTTTCATTTAGCATCCAAACAAAAAATTCATGAGCTCATATACAGCAAGGTAGCTCAAAAGTTGATAAGCATATGTTTTCTCCCTTCAGCTAAGTTTCAGCCATTCAGTGATGTATCCGGACCTCTCTTTCACTGGCGCATCCTCCTTCACCTCCTCAATTTTTGATTTGCCCTGGGGTTCTGGTCTTGGTTTGTTTCTCATTTTTCCCCCTTCAGCACTCCTCCTGGCTGATCTCGTCCATGCAGTAAGTAGTTCAGCTGCCTACTCTACTTGGAAGACCTGCCTGCAGGCATCTCAAGCTCAGTTTGTCCCCAATGGAATCAGTTACCTTCCCCATCTACCCTATTTTGCCTTTTTTGTTGTTTGTTTTCATCTCAGTTAGCAGTGTCATCATTTGCCAAATTGTCCATGTTAGAAACATCAGAATTATCTTCAACTCATCTATTTTCTCCATTCTACCTATTCAGTTGTCTGTATAATGATTCTGGCACTAAAATACATGTTTACCCCCTTACTTCTGAGGCACAGGGAAGAGAGCTAAGCCTGACGAACATCTATCTCTGCCACTTACCGCAAATCAGCTTGGCCCTTTCGTCATCTCCCAGGCCCCCAGTGTCCTCACTTGTGTAGTATGGACAATGATACTGACTTAGTGGATTGCTCTGGTGATGGGTGATTTATGGAGAGTCTAGAACTGAGGCCAACAAGTAGGCAGTGGTCCATGAATGCAAGCACTGACCTCGCAGGCCACACCATCTCCTAGTGAACAATGGCTTCCCCACTGCCTCCCTGACTCCACACTTTGTCTGTTCTCCTTCATGCTTCATCTGAAACCAGAGTTAACTTTCTAGTTAACTTTGATGGCCTCTATTGCCAGTGGTTAGTGTGGATTGCCATGTCTTTTCCCCCTCAGCTCCAAGCTACTTTCTGCCTCATCTCCATCACCCTTTGGCCTCTAGGAACTTTCCTTTGAAGATCATGACTTACTCATGTTCTTAAAACATTTTCATTTATACCATAACAATACATGTGTAACAGGAATAGAGAAGTCAAAGTAATGTTTAGCCTGCAACATAAAACAGAATAAAATTAATGCACTTTTAAAAGTGAGGATACATCTCATTAGGTAGGAACCGACTTAAGGCAATAAGTGTGGCATTTAATAGCGTTTACTGTTTTGTTTTGGTTTCAATAGCAGACAGAGGATGGAACTCATAAGAAGATAACTTGCTGTAGGTCCCTGGGGACTCCAGTGAGGTGAGAGAGGAGTAAGCAGGACATCTCTTTGAGAAAGGGAGTGACTCGCGTTTTTAAATATATGTTTTGATTGATTTTAGAGACAGAGGAAGGAAGAGAGAGAGAGAAACATCAACTAGATGCCTGCTGCACGGCCCCTACTGGGCATCAAGCCTGCAACCTGGGCATTTGCCCTGACCCAGAATTGAACCAGCTGCCTTTTTGTGCATGGAAGACATGCTCAACCAACTGAGCCACACTGGCCAGAGTGTGAATCACTAACTTTTGAAGTTGTGGCACCATTAACTAAAGAGTTAAACACATAGCATAGATCTACTCCTAAAAATAAGCAAAGCAAAAATTAGACCAACTTCTGATTCTTTTTCCTTGCTCATAAGGACACTGGCTTTTTCTAAGATACACAAAAATCACCCTCCAACTGACATTGCTCTTAATTCTGGAAGTTTTTTCCACTCATCTTATCTTCAATGCCCTACCTGCTTGCAGTTCATCAACTCCCAAACGTCAGCATTATGGAAAGTAATAAGGGAAATATATGAATTTATTGCTTCATTTTCTGTGTGCCCATATAAATGGTGCTTTAAAGTTAAAAATAAATAAATAAATAAAGCAGCAAGCTTATCATTTCATCTCAAGGAATGTATAAAGTCCTTAAAGTCAGGAACAAGATCTTCCTGTCCTCAATCCTTCTAGCCTAATGACTGCTCATAGTTGAGCAAGGTAAATTTTTTATCCTTTATGTTATACTAGAGGCTTGGTGCACGAATTCGTGCATGGGTGGGGTCCCTCCACCAGGCCTGTGATCGAGGCCGATTGGGGCCATCTGGCCCAGTCCTGATCGGGGCGGATTGGGGCCAGCTGATTGGGGAGAGGGGCCGTGGGAGGTTGGCCAGCCACAGAAGGTTGGCTATGGGAGCACAATGACCACAAGGGTGCAGCTCCTGCATTTAGAATCTGCCCCCGATGGTCAGTGTGCATCATCGTGACCAGCTGTTCAGTCATTCAGTGATTCGGTTGCTTAGGCTTTTATATGTGTAGATAGCTGTAAGCCACTGAGATTAGGTCACTTAACAAAGAGAATGCTTCACAGAGAAATCCAGCCATCGAACAAATGTTTATTAAGTGTCTACCATTTGCCATACATTATGCTAAAGTGGTGATAAAATGGAGTAAGTTCCTGTTTTTATGCGACTTAGCTGCAGATGCAGGAAAGAGGTTATAAACAAGTATATAAGTAGATAATGTAATTTCAGAGAGTGATACAAACAGAAATATAACATTTAAAGCACCTGCACATTCAGTAAGAGCTGTGAACATGTTATGGTTGTTTTGAAAGCATCTTTCCCAGACCATCTGGGCTTCTCTTTCATCTCTGTCATATAATCACACGAATTCCAATCTTGGACCACTTCCTTGCAAGGAAAACTCATCTACTCCACCCACAGCCTTCATCACGCTTGTGCTCTTGACTTCTTAGGATTCCATAATATCAAAACCACCAGGAAACAGGGAGTTCCCAAGTGCACCAAACTCTCCATGTCCATTGAAGACTCATGAATAATAGTCAAGTTACAGAATCTCTCTGACATGGCAGTTTGAGCAGGTAGAAAGGTGGCTGTATGTGCATTTGTCTCTCTTAAAAATAGCAGTAATAAACTTGCTCATCTCCCATGCAAATGTTGATGCCTAACTTAATGTATAGCCAGTCACCTGTAGCCTTCTCAGGGTTTCCCATTTGCCTGAGGGTGGCTGTTGGCAAAGCATTAGGCCAAAAATAATCGCTCAATTGTGAACATGTTATTTGATAAGCTATAAGAGTTCCCTGACCAAAATCAGTTATTTTAACAACTAGGCTATTTATGTTGTTCTATTGTCATGGGAAATTCTTTAGTTTCTTAATTCTGTCTTCAACAAACCTTTCCCTGCGTACACAGAAAGAGTTCTCCAAACCCACTTCATGGATTCTGTTTTCATAACTCCTTTCCTTTATACACTGAGTGGCCAGATTATTGCGACCATCTGACATTTGTAGGCAAATTAGCCGGACACTGCATCGTATGGGATATGGAAACCGAAGGCCTGTTTGAACTCCTTTGCTGTCTGCAGTTACCAAGATAAAACGTCTCCAATTCGCACAAGAACACAAGGATTGGACAGTTGAGCATTGGAAAAAAGTCATGTGGTCCGATGAATCACGTTTCCAGTCGCATCATGCAGATGGCAGAGTGAGAATTTGGCAGAAACAGCATGAAAGCATGTACCCCACATGCATGAGTATAACCCTTCAAGCTGGTGGGGGCAGTGTTATGGTTTAGGGCATGTTTTCCTGGCATGATTTGGGCCCTTTAATTCGTGTGGAACAACGTCTGAATAGCACAACATACCTAAGTATCATTGCTGATCAGGTTCATCCTATCATGTTGATGGCATATCCCAATGGAGATTGCTTCTTCCAACAAGACAATGCGCCATGCCATGGTGCTCGTATTGTGCAGGAGTGGTTTCAAGAACATGAGGGAGACTTTACCTTGCTTAGGTGGCCCCCACAATCACCAGATCTCAATCCAATGGAGCATTTGTGGGACAAAGTTAAAAGAGCCATCAGGCAGCTGGTTCCACAACCATCAGATCTCACAGAACTGGACAGTGCTATTCATCAGGCATGGTGTCACATTCCTCGCATCACCTTTCAACATTGTGTGGAGTCAATGCCAAGAAGAATCACCACAGTATTGAAGGCAAAAGGTTTCACAACAAAGTACTGATGGGGTGGTCATAATAATCTGACCATCAGTGTATAGCAAGCAGTCATTATTCCTTTTTATAATAATACCTCTTAAATTTTATCTAGTGTCTATTTTCAAGTAGCCTCTTGGAGCTCTATGTACTTTACAGCTTATTATTTACACCTACTTATTGATAAAGATGACACTTTATATAATTTTAAGGGGCTTTACAATTATTCTTGCTAATCACTCATCCTCATGCCCCACTCATTCTAGAAAACATCACCATTTTGAAGATGATTAAGTAGTCCCACGACTTAGGGGAGGAATATCTGTTTGGAACTTAGGGCCCATGGAATTGTTACTAAGATAGTGGCCTCCTGCTTCTAAATGTGACTTGGGGGTAATTTTTTGAGTGCTCAGGTGCAAGGAACTCATGTTACATAGATCCTCAGATTGTATCAAACCTTCTCCTTACTAATGCTGCTGAAGTGTCACTTTAAGCCATCTGTCAGTTTTATGTTTCGGGTTGTGATTTGTGATTCCTACATCCTTTTGGCTTCGGAGGGTTTTCCCCTCGAGGCAAGGGGGAGCACTGAAGTCTGGAAGAACAGGATTGCTCCGTATTCCATTCATTCCATCTTCTGTCGAGTGTTGCTCTGGGCTTGCCCCTGTGCTCACACAGCACTGCCTTTCCTCAGTTTGCCCTTTGAGACCCTTCCTCAGAGGCTAACAAAGATGGTCAGAAGAACTTTGTATCTTCTGCTCGATACCAGCTCTGGGTGGGAATTTATCCACTGACACACAGACTTATCAACTTGACTGAGCACCTACTGTGTGTCAAGCACCGAGTATGCCGGAAATCATTTCTTGTAGACTTCAGTCATTGCTTCATATTTACTTCACAAATTCTCTATGTATTCTTTCCATCTTTCATAAAAACAAGGCATTTTTCTTAATTAAACCTGGCAATTCTTGGTATCTGTCCCCCCAAAATTCATATGTTGAAATCCTAATGCCTTAGGCAATGGTATTAGGAGGTGATTAGATCATGAGGGTAAAGCTCTCATTCATGGGATTAGTGCTATTATAAAAGAGACCCCACAGTGTTCCCAAGACCCTTTTGCCATGTGAGTACTGAGGAAGAAGGTGCCAGCTGGCACCTTGATCTTGGACTTCCAGACTCCAGAACTGTGAAAAATAAATGCTTGTTGTTTATAAGCCACCTAGTCTGTGGTATTTTGTTAGAGCAGCCTGAATGAACTAAGACAGTATGTGAAACTAACAACTAAAAGGATGTAATGAATGTCCTTGGTACCTCTACATTCCAGAGTGTTCTTTCGGGATGGGAATCTGAGAGGCACTCTAGATTTTTTTAGTGTTCCGTCCATCAAAGAACTAATCTTTCCTTCCCGACCCTACTCCAGCGCATATTATGCACTTCCATTGAAATGGTACTTTCTATTACCTTGGCAATGTAAATGTCCAAATTCGAGACAAGATAGGCATACAAGGCAGAAAAAGTTGGCATTGTTAATGTTGCATTTAGAAATTTAGCTTTTTATTGTAGAAATTACCTATAACATGTGAGTGCACCTGTAATATACCTTTAAAAATGTTTTAGGAAACAAGAAATTTGGCTGATTCCAGCTCACCCCTATAGCACTTTTCCAGTTTTGCCCTCACTAAGTTTGCATTCATAGCTAACCATTTAATTTACAAAGTTAAAAATATATTTTTGGATGTAGAGAACTTTGAGATAAACTGAGTTTTTGTTGTCCTTTGCTAATTATCTCTGTAATACTTTTCAAAAAATGTTCCCTACAAAGTTAGTAATCAGGATTGTTAAAAAATTAACTGCAATGGTAAATAACCCCCCAAAGAATAATTTGTCCCCCAAAGTGCTTAGTTTATCTATTTTTAATTCACCCTTCATTTGAAAAAACTTTTTGAAAGGAATCTCTCTATATATAAAACCCTAATATGCAAATAGACCAAGCAGCTGAACAGCAGAACAACTGGTCGCTATGATGTGCACTAACCACCAGGGGGCACACAGAACATGGCGGGCGTCGACCATGGTGGGATGGTGGAGCAGGTGAGCTGGGGTGCCAGACCAAGGCGGGGCGCTGGTCACTGTCATCGGGCTGAGCCTCTGGTGGTTACTAAAAATTATTTGCTCCTGTGTGCAGCGGTCACGCCTAGCACTCGCATTTGCTGCCAGCAGTGGCTCCCACTGCCTCATCCACTGCCAGCACCCAGCTCCAGCCCTGATCACTCAGCACCATCAGCGGGTGCAAGCGGTGGCTGGTGGCCCCGATCGCCCCTCAGGGCCTCTCCACCTCCCCCTGCTCCTGAGTGGCGATTGGGGCAGCAGCACCTCTTGCACCCACTGCCAGTGACAGCCCTACTCACACCTGCAGCCAGTGCCAGAGCCACTGCTCACACCCACTGCCAGTGCCTGGCATGTCCCGATTGCTCGGCATCGTCAGCGGGTGTGAGTGATGGCTGCCCCCAATCGCCCCTGAGGGCTTCTCCACCTCCCCCTGCTCCTGAGGGGTGATAGGGACAGCAGCCTCCACTCTCACCTGCTGATGGCGCTGGCCCCACTTGCACCCGCTGCTGGTTGCTGGTCCCAACCACTCCGTTCAGTCAGCCAGTGTGAACGCGCCTGGACCATCAGTGTGTGGGAGCTGCAGTGGTGGGAACGAGGCTGCTGACAGGACCAGGCACCGTGGTGGGAGGGGCGCTCAGGATGGGCCGAGACCCGCCCCTGTGCCCACAGTTCCTTTCAAAGTGCACCTTCTGTGGGCAAGTTGCTCCATCTTTCTGCACTTGAACTTTTTCAGCTGAAGAAGTAATAGCACCAGCTCTGCCCACCCCACAGCATTGTTATGGGGATTAAATGAGCTGACAAATGTGAAAGGGTCTTGAAATTTAAAACATAACGGCATGAAAAGAATTTTCAGTGTTGTTCACTGTGCCAACTATATGCCCGAATGAGAATAAAAAGAGTGTGTTTTTTTATTTCTGCATACATGTCATGAAAACTACATAAAGGAATTTTGAAAATAAAATACAGATGACCTTTGAACAATGGGAGGGTAAGGGACACAGTCAAAAATCCACATGTAGCTTTTGACTCCCAAAACACTTAATTACTAAGAGCCTACTGTTATATGTATTATGTACTGTATCCTTAGAGTAAAGTAAGCTAGAGAAAAGAAAATGTTATTAAGAGAATTGTAAGGAAGAGGAAATGCATTTACATTACTGTATTTATTGGGGAACAAAATCTGCGTATAAGTGGACCTATGTAGGTCAAACCCCTATTATTCAAGGGTCAACTGTGGCCTCTCTCCAAAGTTCCAATAGTTAACAATAAATTCATTTCTTTATTTAATTAATATTTATTAAGCACCAGCCAGCGGAAAGTTATTCGATTGGGTGGATTAAGAAGTACCAAGATTAATGAATGTGGACTTGGAAACAAAGACTTACAATACAATATGTAAATGTCAGAAATGACATACCTTCTTTCCATTCACTCATCTTTATAAGCACAAGTTCAGCACATAAAACTGGTGGGTGTAAGACCTTCAATCTGTCAATAGTAGAGTTTAGACAAGTACTACACTCTTACCTTGATAGCCCTCTCATTATTTAGGTACCTAGACTAAAAAGGACGTGGAGAGGAAAGAAAATATTTACTGGTTTGGCTCAATTCCTGTCCTTACTACTATGGACCCATAATTCATGTCATCATAGGAATAGCCTCATGTCCTGGCTTCTAAGGCTAAGACTCTATTTATGGGTAAGCAGGAGCATTATCGTTATCTTAGGACTTGCCTCACAGTTCAGGCCACACTAGAAATTGGAGTGTTAAGAAAAGAGATTTCTGTCTGAGCAGCATATTTTTACCTTTCTATCACAGACAAAACTGTGGCCAATGGCAGTTCACTCAGCCTGCTTTTTATTAATATTGGTGGTGACAGAACACACCCAGTTTCATTACCAGCTCTTCAGGTGCTTTCAAACATAATGGCTTTTGTCTCCCCCATTTAAGTGCCAGGGCAAGGAGAGCTACGGAGCGGTGAAGGGACAGCTGTCTCAGCACCCGCCCCGGGAGCAGCGCGAACCCTTTATCTCCAAGGTCTCTCTAGTCCTAAACTCATTTACATGAGGTTCATCTGGCTCCCAAAGAACATCTTAGATTTTAGATACTCTTTTCCAGGCAAGGTCATTCATATGTATATATTCACTCCATAACTTCCACATGCCATAATGAACGGAGGAGATGTGAACATATGGTTGTCTTAGGGACAGGACTCTCATTTCCCTATTTGACCTTTGCCCACTTATTCATCATGTTACCTTCCTTCCTTCCAGAAATAGCAGTGGTGACTGCTACCAGCCACCTTGGCTTATGGGCCTCAATCCAGTGGATTATCTAAGCAAGATTACTGTGCAGTGGAGAGTAAAGAACCTTCATTCCCCTCCAGGTGGACTCCATTTCCCTAGCTGTGGGTCAAGACTAAGTTCAGAGGTCAGAGATCTAGCAAGATAGTGGGGTGTATTTCAGGTCTTCAATAGGAAGGAAACGGAGCGGAGCACACCCTTATTTCCCTTCCCCACCATTATTCCCACGAAAGGACCCCCGGTTAGTACTGAGGAGCCTGATTGTGGTGATGGGGGACAGGTGGGGACGTGGAGCCTGGGAGTGAGGACACCAGGACTCAGTGATCCAGATCTGTTTCGGGCTGCGTTCTGCATTGTTCCATCCAAGCTGAGAGCACTCTTGGCTTCCCGTCAGCTCACACCTCCTGGAGCGGTGCCTTCGTCTGCACTTTTGGACGACTGCCTATTCTGTCTGTAGCATCTCATCTTTTCTCTGTGTGTTTAACTTGCTGTTTTCTTGGCTAATCTGCATGGAATTCTTCTAATTCCAATAAACTGCAGTGCAATGTGTATTTCCCTGGCTAACAATATGCTAAGCCCTGTGAGTATAATGAAGTAGGGAAGCAGGTTTTTCTTATTTGGGAAAAGAGCGCCGAGTTGGTCTTTTGAGGCAGATGCGCCAGTGCCAGGCAGGACTTCAGTGTGACCAAACAATCTTTGCATCGCCTGCCTCCTTTAGACGCTCTGCTTCAGGTCAATCATGGCTCCGATCGGCAGGAACTCTGGTGCCCACAGAGTTAAAATATTTCCCAGGTCCCCAGTCCCTGTCCTCCGCATCCAGGACCCAGGGTGGGGCTAAGGGTCTTGACCTTGTCACTCTTCCTGAGGACAAGAGCAGAGGAATTGATGAATCCAACTGTGAATTCCGTGTCCCGGAAAAAAAGAAGCAAAAATCCTTTCCAGCACAACAACTGATCCAAATCTTCTCTTAGTCATCCGTGTTGCTTGCTGGTAGCTGAGAGCAAAAAGAAAACGTGAACTTGGCTTTGCTATTAAATGTAGAGGAGCAAGGTAAACGAGTCCCTTATTTTCCTTTCCAAATTTTTAAGATGGTAATTAGGAGAACTAGCACCAGGCAGGCCTGAGTGAATACAAACAAGACCCCTATAGGCAGTGCAGTGTATTAATGTAAAAATATGCCTAGACAACGTAACTTGTCAGAGAGGATTATTTCTACTTAGTGAGTCTGCAGGAGCCCCTTTGCTCCACCATTCAGAATTTGACTAGAGAAGAGTGTGGGGCAAGAGAGAGAGAGAGAGAGAGAGAGAGAGAGAGAAGGAGGGAGGGAGGGAGAGAGAGCGCGCATTAGTGAACAGCTACTGTGGCATTGATGTTTGAGCGCACTTCTGAACTGGCTTTGTTGAGACTATCAGTGTCTCAGTGCAGAAAGCATGCGCTGTCCCAAATCCGCTGTTACTATGAGAAATGAGGAGCTGCTTTTAAGGTATGTTCGGTGGCCTTTGTTTTAATGTGTCTTTTTCTCGTTTCCAGAGCTGGTTGAAACAATTATCCTGCTCTGAAGCAAGTATCTTAGAAGAGGGGGGGGAAAATCTAGAGAGAGAGGAAGAGAGAGAGAGGGAAACAAAATTGAGACCAAGAGATTGGGAGAAAGAGAGAGCAAGCGAGAGAAAGGACAAGGACTGCTGCGTGCGAGTTCTATTTGCAGGAGTTGCCTTTTGAAAGCATATCATGTTTTTGCTCCCTGCGATTTGTGAGTGGCCAGTGGCTCATTTTAAAGGCTCCGAATCTGGCTCTTGGTTTGTCTTTTCCTTTGCAATGTCTAAGCCTCTTTCCTTATTATGCACTCTGCATGGAGTAATGACCGAAAAAGGAGCTAAAGAGACCCCATATTAGACTTGCGTTCCAAATACCGCTGTAATCTGGACTTAGCCTACCTAGATAGTCCTTCTGTGTTACCAGGTTTGGATCACTTTATCTGTTTGCCAAAATGTGTACCTTTTAAAGACCTCTGTTCATGCATGGCGTCCTGGGTCCCTATGTATTGAAAACAAATATTTGTTTCCTGTATCTGTGTTAGGGTTCTATCGCATACCAAGAATGAGCCACCACTGACCTTTTGGGAAGCAGAGAAAGAATTATGAGAGATTTGGCATCCTGCTTTGAAAAATGTAGTCTTTTGTTTATTTGCTAGCAGACATTGTAGCACTGAATACATCTTTGGGTCTGACAATGGGACCCGTTGAACAATGGAGCTGTCAAACTAGCTTAATGCATGTCTGGGCCCTTTTTTTTTCTTTTTCTTTCTCAACGCCCTTTTTATCTGCTATAATCTTGTTTGTATAGACTATACGGAATGAATAGCTTTTGGTACTGCTTGTTTGTGGTCTTGTGCTTTTAAAAAATTTAATATCTGCCGTTCATAGAGCTTTTTGCATTTTGCAGCTATGTTGGTTGGATTAAGTTAAAGATTTATTGCTTACCTCTCTGTTAACTACAGAAAGAAATGTATTGATTGAGACTGCTTGTAATACCATTATCATTCTGGCAAATACCTTGTTATCAGACATGCCTCTACAGTATTTATGCTTGGGGATTTAAAATTTGTCTATTTGGTGGGCTTACAGAATGTAGCAAGAAAGAAGTTAAGAGAAATATTTCTGTGTTGAAGTAAATTATAATTTTTAATCTTGATCTCCTCTTTTGGCATACAAATAGAGAAATGGTTTAGAAATTCAAAGATAAGTGAGAACTTTTGCCCTTATTATTTTGGTCACAAACTATTATTATATAGTCTGTTAAGTTAAAGGTCTCTGTGGAACATATTGATTTCTGATATATGGTTATGTGCTCATAAAAATGCATTTCCATGAAGGGCAAACATTTCTCACATACATCCTCAATTTTTTTTTCTTTTTATGACATAAGCATCTATTTCTAATGTGAAAACAGTGAGACTTCAAAAAGAGAAAATGGAAAAATCTGTTTTGAACTTCTCATAATATTAAAATCGCTTTTATTCTCAAAATATATATAAAAGAATGGACCTTATAATATTAAATGGTGCCCTGGCCAGTTTGGCTCAGTGGATAGAGCGTCAGCCTGTGAACTGAAAGGTCCCAGGTTCAATTCCGGTCAAGGGCACATGCCTGGGTTGTGGGCTCGATCCCCAGGGGGGGACTTGCAGGAGGCAGCCGATCCATGATTCTCTCTCTATCATGGATGTTTCTATCTCTCTCTCCCTCTTCCTTCCTCTCTGAAATCAATAAAAATATATTTTAAAAATAATATTAAATGGTAATTTATTCACATGACAATCATCACATTGAGATTGGTTTCTGTAAATAATATGTTTTTTACCTAACATTTTAATGTTTTGTTTTATTTAGCTGCTTGTGCCAGAGCAGTATTTTGAAAAATATCAGTAAATTTATGGAGAGAGATTAAGGACCTAATTTTTAAAAACAGAAGGAGACTCATTATAAAGGGCGAAATTTAAAGATATTTAGTTACAATTATTTCCTCTTAGATTATATTGTGGTTTAAATTAGTGAAAATACCGGTAAAAAAGGAACAAGATATATTCTTTATGAAAACACAGTTATGAAATAGTAATTGTTTTTTAGAGTTTGGACTTACATTTTAATTTATTAAACTTAAGTTGAAATGTTATGAAATATTTAACTCAGAATAATTTAAATTAATGTTACAGGCTAAAAAAAAAATTGCCTTCTTAAGTATAGATTTTTCTATGGACAATATTTTCAGAGCCTGTGTGGGCCCAAATGTATCTGCAATATAATGATATTTTTAAAGTTATCCATTGTGAATAGAATGGATTTTAAATGCGTACTTATTATGTTCTCTTACTCCCAATGGGATCTGAACTGCTCACTCCATCGGGTATGCCAATAATTGCTTTTAGGATGAGCTCATAAAAGGTAATTGGTGAAGCTTTATAACTGAAGCTGGCCCACTGTTACTAGCACACCTAGATGCTGCTTTCATGGGAAATTTTTATTCCAAAGCAAAGGTTGAAAGCAATTTTTGTGTGTGTGTGTGGTTTGGAAGAAAAATAGTTCCCTGTGCTCCTTAGCTGCCTGTCAGTAGCACACTGAAATAAAGAGATAACTTGGGAACCTCCATGTTGAGTTTTTGACTAAATTATAATCATTTCCCTGAGATCTATTCACTTGGATTTCTAGGTGGTCTTGAGATCCCCTTTCCAGCATTCCACATCCATATTCTCTTTTCCTTTAGCCTGCTGGGGAAGGTAGGAGATTGCCTAAAGTTGGCAAACTTGTCTGCATCTATGTTCACAACAGTAACAAGATGTGTAATCTGTATCTTGCCATCAGTGTGGTGATCCCCCTCCATAGTGACCTAAAGAAATGTCAAAGTACATTTTAATTCTAAGCCAGGACTTGCAGAAAAGAAATAGCAAAAGATTCAAACTGGGAAAATGGCTTCTTTCAATAGAGTGACCAGTGCACCATTCACACACAAACCTCCGGAATACCCACGTAGTCATGCTCAGCAGGCCACAGGCTGAGATCTATAACCTCGATGTATTGGTATTCCTTTATTTATTAAAATAAAACTTCACCCTTTTCTCTCTCTCTTTTTTTTTTTTTAACAGTCGTGTATACAATAGCAAAATATTCTTCTGGGACTGAAAATCAGAGAAGAACATTTGATTAATATGCATATCTGGAACTTTATAACAAGTACAGATTGTGCTTGAATAGGTAGGAAGTCATTCCAAGAGTGAATCAATACTAATTATTGTAATCAGGGGGGTTAATTAGGTGAGAATGTGGCTGATGGGAAGTTCATTGCTCAGAGCCCTGGAAATACCCAGGTTGATGAAAAGAAAGGCAGGAAGCAAAAGGAAGAGTGCTGTGTAGGAATGATTGCTCCGACTCGGGGGTCAGTGTTCGCAGAGGCGAAGCACACCTGATTTGGTGTGATCATGGTAGTGAGGAAATTAGAAACCTCCAACTTAGGTCCTTGCGTAGAGATTTCTGTAAAAGTCATTGGAACTGCCGCTTGCTTAGTGGCATCTCGCCCAGATCCATAGCCTCTTTCTGCACCTCTTCAAACAGTAACAAGTACAGTCTATTCCGTCGCAATCATGCCTTCGATCATCCTTATTAGCCTTCCTGAATTTCTTTTTACGGTTTGGTGATTCCTGGGGATTTCCCCTTTCATAAAACTATTGATTGCTTCTGTAATGTTTATTGGCTTTGGGAATTTTCTGAACTCACGATGACTTTTTCTGTAGGAAAGATGAGGCGCAGTGGTTTGGAGAAGATTAAAACCTGTGGCATTTTCCTTAAGGGACATGGGGAAGAGGGTGTCAGAGGAAGGAAAGCATATGTGAGGTTTTAATGTTGTAGCCCATTAAGACTGGAAATGAAGTGTCCTAGAGCTGCAGCACCTTTCTGATCATGTGACACCAATCTACAGAGATTGGGCTGAGATGGAAGCCAGACATACTTGTAAGAGTGTGTGTGTGTGTGTGTGTGTGTGTGTGTGTGTGTGTGTGGTTAACCCTGACTTGCGCTGAGATGCACTTGGTTCCCAAACGCAGTCTTCTGCTTCACATGATTATCTTTAAGGATTATCATGCACAGGTATGTTTGTCTTTTCCATAGCATTCTCCTCCGTGGGACTCATCCCAAGCCCATTTCCTTGTATGTCAAGGCCATCAGAGCTAACGGAAACTGGCATCTGTGGGGAGAGGATGACAGTGGCCCAGAGTGACAGGTATTACCAGGACAGCTCGAGCTGCCACCTCAGCCCATTCCAAGTTGACCCTCCCATGACTGGCTGCTTAGGACTGTGATGAATCACTGGAGTTTATGAAGCAGGACTTGCCAACATGCCCTCGGAGCAAAAGAAACACTAGAATTTTCCTGTAAAATCATTCTGTTCAACCCGCTTTGTTGTCTTGGCCAAGAAGAGCTGTCCGGGGCTTTTTAAATGCCTGTCTTGAGAAAGGTGGCAGCTGCAGTCCGTAAAACTCTGCTGAAACCTATGGATGGCATTGCTGGCTTCTAGCTGGCGTGTGAACAGACTAGAATGGGCACAGCTGTGCCTGATGCAGACATGGATCAGATGCTTCTCACCCTCCCGGGATGCTGTGCATCTCAGTAATTCAAGGGCCTTGCAATGTGGTTGTCTTTGTCATGGTATTCCTTTGTTAATATCTTGGTCTGGGACCCCAGCTCTCTTTTGGGTTCTGTGAGACGGCTCGCTGCTCATTCAGAGGTGATTTAAGAAGCGCTTCTGTAAATGAAAAGTGCACTGAGTTGGGGGTGGTTGGCATGAGTTCCTGGTGGCAGCAGTTAGGATTCCTTTGACCTTCTCTTTGGAAACTGACTTGATAAAAAAGGATGGAGACCTCGTTCCAAGCCCCAGCGCCTACTCTCCATCAACCAGAATCGTCCTCTTCCCTCTGGTTTAGATTGTTGGTCTCAGACGTCCGCGGAAACTCTAATGCTATAGAACAATAACATTGAGACTGGCTTTCTTTTTCTTCCCACCTGCCAGTTCCAGGTTTAAACAAAGATTGGAGGGTGTGAGTGTTATGATTGGAGGTAAGAAATAACATCAAAATTTATTAACCATCGACTCTATGCCTGGCACTATACGAGGTGGTCTCTTTTATCTTTTCTAATTTAACTCTTACATATATCCAAGAGGTCTGTTATTCCCATTTTAAAGCTGAACAAACTGAGCTCGAGAAAGGTAAAGTAATAGGCCTAGAGACACAGTTTGTAGTGGAAGGGATTCTAACTCAGGGCTCAAACAACTCTTTCCTTGGCCTACTTGAAAGTATAACAATTGGATATTTGACACATAAAACTCAAGTCTTCCTCTGGGCCTGCATGCCCACTGTGGACTTTGATTGGTACACACCTCCTGGTTTTGCCACTGAGTAAGCTGTGAAGTCAGAAAGGGAAAAGAAAGCGAACAAAATCTCAGCAGTGTTTTGCTTCTGAGTTCTGACCACAACTCCTCTCTGTGTCCCGGCTTGTTCATGAGGTCTCACATTTCTCAGGCTTTATTCTGTATAATGGGAACAAATGTTGGAAGGAATAATGGAGTGCTTTAAAGCTTTATGAAGTTGAAACATGACTTTTTATCTGTATGCATGGCCAAAATATGTCATGCTGGGATCATAACCAATCTGACAATAAAGACATATTGTGCTCAATATAGGACAGAGCCTCAGCCATCAAGAAGCTCACAGCAGTTGTGAGACAGAGCAGTGGGTAAGAAAGTATCAAGTGGTGCAATGCAGAGGAGGGGGACATTGAACTAGGCCTTGAAGGACCGATGAGTGAGGAGGAGAGGGAAGATGTTCTTAGAACACCTTCGTCTTATCTTTCTATTGAAAAGAGCAAAACAAAATCTTTAGCCTCGTCACCTTTCTTTTTCAGATTCTCAATGTCATTCACATCTCTCCTTCTCTCTAACCTTGCCACATTCCTATGAAATAGGACAAATGTAGCTATTAGCCTCCAGAGAGTATGGGGAAACTAAGTGATTGGGTAACACAAAGGTTTATACTCAGCAGTAGAGACAAGATGAGAGAATACATTCCACTTAGCTTGGGTAGGTAGCTACACCACTTTTCCATGAAAATTTTAGGTAGGTTTTTTGTTTGTTTGTTTGTTTTTTAAGAGAAAGGGACACAAAATCTTTCTTTTTTTTTTCCCTAATGGACTTCATGGGAATTAACATCAACAGCAAGCTTAAATAAAAAGCCACTTGGGATCTTTTGAAAACCCCTATCATAAGCTAAAAATGGCTAGAGATTTGAACCATATTGTAGGGAAAAAAATAAATTTCCTGTGCTCAAAACCTTAATGTATTTTCAACCTCCATGTCACATTAATAGCTTGGTTATATAATTGCGGTGGGAATAATTAGGCTAACACATTGTACTTCTTATCTGAGGATCATGGTAGGTGTTGATTTTCCAGCCAGTCATCCCTACAAGGAAATGAGGGCCACCCATGTGACAAAGGTCTAGCGAGGAATCAGAAAATTAAATGGCGTTCCCAGCGTCCATCAACTCTGTGGCAGAATCACATGCAGAATGCAACAGGTGTGGTTCTTAAATCGTATAATCTTTTTCACTCAGTTTGAAAGCAGCATTTGCCTTAAAGAGTCTAGTCTGCATGCACCATATCAGATGACTTCTGATCCTCGTAACCAGAAACTCTTTGATGGGGCTCTGTCATCAGCGTGGATAAAGTAGATTCATGCATTTTGTTTTGCAGAACCCCAGGCTTTTGCTCTCTAATCCTCACTCTAATTCATTTGTTCAGGGAAAGGAGAGACATTCAGGCAAATGGGGCTGTCATGCCTGCAGAGATTTCCTCTCAAGTTGAGATTGTGATTCTTGTCAAGGGCTGCCTAGGGCCGTGGTTGGCAAACTGCGGCTCGTGAGCCACATGCGGCTCTTTGGCCCCTTGAGTGTGGCTCTTCCTAAGCCTTAGGAGTACCCTAATTAAGTTAATAACAATGTACCTACCTATGTAGTTTAAGTTTAAAAAATTGGGCTTTCAAAAGAAATTTCAATCCTTGCACTGTTGATAGTTGGCTCTGTTGACTAAAGAGTTTGCCAACCACTGGACTCTAGGGCAATCCCCCTCCCCCTTAGGCTAAAACTTCCATTGCGCTTTCTTTCACCCCCTCCTGTTGCTGGTTTCTCTCTGGACCTAGTATTTTGCCTGCTACTGTATCCACCCAGCTGCTGCCACTCAGCTGTTGTCCTCCATCAAGCAACCATTTCTCCTTTTTAAATTTAACAACACGTGACAGTAAGATGAGAACTTTGGGCCAGTTGGGGAAAACCTTTTGTGGGGGTGGGAGTGTTGAAGGGCAGATTGCCAAGAACTAAAACCCTCATTCTGATAGGTATAAATGTTGTTCCTACCGCCAGCCTGGCACCAGATAAGGGTGCCTGGTATAGTCTGACAAATCTCGGCATCTTCAAGAGGCCACTGAAGCATTCCTTCAGAGTTTTTTTTTTTTTTTCCTGGGTGCCTTTGTGTACAAATCGCCATGCTGGACAGACAAGCCTTGTTTGTCTCCCCATCCTTTCTCCATTCTCCTTCCCAATTTTCACATCCGACTTACTCACTTCGTGGGACACAATCGTACAGCCTCCCCCTCCCACCCCTTGTCTGGAAGGAAGCCCAACTCCAGAGACAGCTGTTCCTAGGTCGGAAATCAGCCTTGGTCAAGGCTAAAGCAAACTTGATTTTTCTGGCAGATAAGCAGCCCACAACAACTCATTTCACTTTTGTAGTCACCTGCCTCTTCAGACACCAGCTGTAGAGGGAAGCTTCTGGTATTGTCTGGCTTCCATTTGAGAGAGAGCGAGAGAAAAGAGAAAGCCTAGGGTGGGGGGAACAAAGAAGGCAGCAGCGGTGTCATGGAGAAAGAAGGAAAAAGGAAAAGCAAGTTAGAGAGGGAAGTGATGAGCTGGCTGGGCTCTGGCTCTGTCAGATCCCCAGTGTTAACCTTTCATCCCCTTGGAATGGAAGCTTCTGAAAACCCTAGGAGGGCACCGCATTTGAGAGCCAGAAGGTATGTATGCAAAGAATGATCTTCAGGTTGAGGGCCTCTTCAGAAGGGAGAGAAATTCAACAGTATGTGTTTTTGCTCTATTAAAAACAGATTCAGAAAAATACAATATTGCAAAAAGCCAGTAGCAGCTGTTCTCAAGGGAGAGTGACTATTTAAAATTCCCGTAAAAATGTAAAATATGAATTTAATAACGATCTCATCTTTATTGGCATTTAATTTCACTTAAGTTGTTTTAAGACTGTGATAAAATCTCCATTCCAGAAGGTTTCAAAAGTGTGTGGGGGAGATAATAAGGCGATAATTTTGAACTTATGATTGGTGATGTATTTATTTTTTAGATGATACTTTTATGAAGCTAAGAAAATATATATTTATAATGTCTCACTTAAGGATCTGTTTGTTTGTTTCCAAGTTGCTAATAAAACTGGGTAAACCCAGAACAATCCCATGGCCACAAAGTCAGATACTCTCTCAGGTACTTAAAATCCATGCAGATTTCAATTTTATTGGCTGGAAATGATGGGAAATCCCCTCATAGGGCCTCTATTTCCTGCTCCAAATGGCTTTGAGCACACTGGGCTTTTTTTTTTTTTTTTTTTTTTTTTTAACATAAACCAAATAGCTATGTTAATAAAATTTGAATTTGGAAATGGGACAGGGGAAAGATGTTTTGGATTCTTGTTTGTAATGATGAGCCAGAAGTGAGGAGGGGAAAAACCCTTTTATGAAGGTGGCTTTTTGAGTAGACAAAGTAGTGCTGGTTCATCTATAGTCACGTAGCTGATAGGTTGCTTTTAAAGAGATTACGATGCATAAAGTTATGTGTAGGGATATTTTTTAATGGAGATTTGTCATAAAATAGACAGGGTTGTCTGCAGGAGAAGAAAATTCTACAGATGAAACCCCAGTCTCTAAGTTGTCATATATACATGTACAAAGATGCTGAAAGGTCTGTAGTTGAGGGACTGCATTCTGGTTCATTGATTGAAGGGGGTGACAGGAATAGGATTGTTTGATTTCAAGCAGTGTGTGCTCTATGTACAAATGCATTTATTAGCATTCTGTTTCTATTGAGGGTTTTGTTCTTTTTTAAAAAATGCCAGTGATAATTCAGTGCTCAAACAATGACATTGGACAAAACTCAGTTTGAGATGAGGCATGAGGGGGAAAGGGGTTTGCTGAAACAGCACAGTGCACCCCACTGCCTTGGAAGGCCTCATATAAAAATGAGGTCATTCAGAAACTTTCCCTTGAAGAGCTTCCAATTCTTGAATTGCCTTTTGTTTGGGAAATGAATAGCAAGTTGATTAAAAAAAGAAGAAAAAAAAAAAGGAGACAATTAGGGAAGGTAGGGGGATGGGCCTAGGGAAGAGCTTGAGGTTTTTCTGCAACGAAGCTAAAACTATGAGGAACGTCCTGGCTCCCGACAGCTCTGTCCTTCATGGTGTCACCAACCAGGTGGCATCCACAAGAGGAGCCTGCTAATGGCCCCATCCTCTCTCACTGCTGTTAGTCAGATCCTTGGCTATAAAATAGCTTCATTGAACCCGAATGTTCAACAGCCCCCAGTGGAGCTGTCTGCCAAATAACTCTAACTGCCAAAACATGCTACCTGGTGGCTCATTACTGCACGAAAATTTAAAAAGGGGCCCCACTGAGTTGTATTCAGATATATACATATTTGCCTTCTGTCAAAGCATTGAAATGAAAAATTTAAGCTTTTCATCAGGTGGTATTTGGTTGGGTTTTCGTTTTGTTTTTGGTTTTCTGCTCAAACCTTTGAAATTTATGTACATATGCTGATATCATGGAAACAAAACCCTATGGGATGTGTGTGTGTGTGTGTGTGTGTGTGTGTGTGTGTGTGTGTTTTGTTTCTCCCTGGCACCTACATCAAGTGCATTCGCTACATTACTTGTGTATTTGGCTGCCAAACTATTTAAACTCAACCGTATCCCATAAGCTTTCCTTGGCTCATGCCGTCACTGTATCCCACATAAGAGTGATCTTTTATATTTGACCCCAGTTTTGCTTCTCACTCTAAATGGTAAAGCAAGTGTGCTTTGAAAACTCTGGTACACTAGCTGTTGAATAAGGCACTAACCTATGCACTTGTAATTCTTTCTCTATGACCTACTTACATACTACTTCACCCTCCTTATAGTATGATTAAAAGCTTCTTTGAATCCACCATCGCCTCCAGGGATTGGAGGCAAGAATTTAACAAACTGCTGAGAAGGCTTAAGTCAGTAAGAGGGCTTCCCTACAGCTTCTCCCAACTAATTCACATGCAATTAAGGGGAAAATAAATATTTCAGAAGTGTACATGTTAATGAAGCCTTTTCTACCTTATGGAATGTAGACATAGATGGAGCTTTATTCCAGAGCTGATTTGAAAATATTTTTTCTTTTGATTAATGCAGTTGTGCTCTGCTTCTGTTCATTCATTTTAAAATAAATTTGTTACATAGTCAGCTCATTATATACATTTGGGATTTATGTAAATAATGGGTAGAAATCCAAGAACTGTCAAGGTTTGTCTCATTTATCCAGCTAATTATTAAAATCATTGAAAGACCAACAGAATTCTTAAAATTTTAAAGGTAGCCTGCAGTAGCTGAGGGAGGGATAAATGTAACCTAGTATTATTATTAGGAAAAGTTTGGGCATTTTGAATGTACAAATTCATTTTATTGCACCTGCTTTTCAATTCCTTAAGAATCTAGACCTGGTTCCTCAGAAAGGCAATGCTTTCAAATGAAGGTTAGTCCTAGCCTTACATTCAATGCTCTTGGAATTGGAATTATCTTGGTCAAAAGCCAGATATACTGTTCAGCTGAAGAAGGAAACGGAGTGAATTATGTATGTTTGCCCTTAATTGAATACTCCAGGCCTGTTACTCTATATTGCTCAATGCATCAAGCCTGGATTTAAATTGCTATGTAAATTTAATTGGTATATACATATCTATTTTCCTTCATAACCTCTAAAGATGGTCAATTCTCATTACCACACAAGAAATTGGTGAGAAAAAAAATATTTTTTCCTCCATATTGTGATGTCTGATACATTTAGCCACAAGCAGTACATTTACACGTGACTAAATTGTTTAACCCCCTGGCTACCGTGATTACCAAGAGGCAAACTATTAAGGTGAGCTCTGCGATTTATGAGGTTGTTTTAGAATGTGAATTAGTCCATGAAGTAGTTTTACATACTTGTGACATTGTGAAAAGTTCAGTTTCATCCAAATAACCAAACAATAAAACAATAATGAGAATGCTAAATTAGAATGCCACCATTATACATCATTTATCTTTCAAGAATTTGAGCAAATCACCTGGGAAAATCAAACTCACCTGCTTCTATTTATTTGTAAGTGTCTTGTCATTTTTCTCAATTCCTATCAGTAAATCAGTCACAAATCTGAAATGGGTATTTAAGCTTCGTGGCCATGTAGACCTAACACTGTTCCATGAAGTCAGTGTTGCTTTTTTAATCCTTGTATTAAATACTGGGAACTGGCAAATTCATGATTTATCTTTTTAAAAGAAAACATGATTTATTACTGTTTCTTATTTCCATTCCTTTATAATTCTTCGTGCTTCCAAGATGATACAAAAGGAATCATAACTGTACAGAGACTGATTCGTCTTTCTCCTTAAAGCTCTTTGATAAGTCCCGGAATGTCACTTGGGCCATTTATGAGATAGTTACTTTGGCTAAACCACGAATCCTATTTCAGTTATTTTGGTTCGTTCACACACAGACAAGGGTATCACACCGAGAGCATGCAAACCTTGGGGATGATTCTGTCTCCGGTGACTTTGGGATATGGTTTTGACTGGCCCGTGAACTAGGCTTTGGCCACACAGTGGCACGAAACCTAGCATCGCTTCTTGGGCCTCTTGCCAGCGCCTGGAAACGGGGAATTAAGAGGAACAGGGCAGACTCCGAGCGTTGAGTATCTCTAGAAGATGCTCTGAGACCCTAGGAAAAGTCGGGCTATTTTTAAAGCCGGTGAGCTCAGCAGCCCCAGCCGCCTGCCTGGGGCAGGTCCCTCCCCCGGGCGGGCCCTCAGGGGTTAAGCGGCGGCGCGCGGGCGCGGAGCTCCGCCTCCGCTCCCCGCACCTGGCGCTCCGCAGCCCGCGGCCTCGGCTCAGGCTTTCGGAGGGGATTGGCGGAGCGCGGGAGGGGGAGAATGTGACAAGTGCCGGCTCGGGCGGCTGCCGCGGGGAGGCCGCGCGCACCTGTCCCTGCCCGTCTCGCCGGCCGCGGCCGCTCGGACGCGCGCACCGCCGCCGCCCCCCGCCCGCCCTCCGAGCGCCTCGTGCGCCGCCAACATGACTTCTGCCTTCAAGCTGGATTTCCTCCCGGACATGATGGTCGAGGGGCGCCTGCTAGTTCCGGACCGAATGTGAGTGGGGTCCCACGGGGACGGGGGGTCGCGCGGGCGTTCTCCCCGCGACCCCGAGCGGGCGGCCTTGGCCAAGTCGCCTTCTGAAGCCCCGAGGAGGGAGAGGCAAGCGCGGCGGCTCCGCTGCCCGGGGAACGCGAGTGGAGACTCCGGATCAGCCGCCGCCTCGGGGCTTCGGAGCCGGCGCTGGGCTTGGGGAGGAGGGAGAGCGTCCTGACCGGCCGAGCGGCGCGGAGACGGGGGTCCGGGATCGGGTTCGCGGAACCGGCGAGCCAGGGCAGCGAGGAACGGCCGGCGGGGCGCGGTGTCCGAGGGTCTGGGCTCGGGGATGGCCAGCGGGGCGCGGCGTCCCGGGGAGGAGAGCGCGCGTGCACGCTCGTGGCTTTGGAATTGCGGGGCTGTGGGAGCTCCGGTGACCCCTTTAAAGATCCCTTCTTACCATATTATCCGCTCTTCTGACTTTCCATTTGCCAAGATTCCTTTCCTGCGGTGGGAGAGTGGGAGGAAGAAGAGGGAAGAAAGAAAAAAAAAAAGGGGGGAGGGGGCGGTTAATTATAAAGCATTACAATAGCCAGGTGTGCTCTCTGGCAGAAATTAGTGGTAATTTTTACGTAATCGTGGTGGTTTTGTCTGGGATGCAGCCTATAATTTAATAATTAATGTGCTTCTGGTTGTTTTACATGTCGTCAAACGAGGGTAGTTTATTGGGAGAAGTAGGGAGCTGGGGTTCCTGAGGAAAGGGAAGTATGCCTCATTTTTATCTGGTTGGTTAGTCTTGCTGGTGCCTGAGCTGGTAAGAGAAACTTTGATCCCCTCAGCAGGACCTCTCTGTGTGTCAGGCGAGTGGTGGAAGGAAAACCTGAAGAGAGAGACCAGGGATTGCCAGAAGTGGGTCTAAAAGGTCTGTGTCCATTTAGAACTGGAATATGTGAGATTGCCAATTATCGGGCAAGATTTTTGGTAGTGAATCCAGGCTACAATTAATCTAGGGAAAAGGGACTGCTATCCTTGGTAAGAGTCCACATAGAATGTTCCCTATTCTGCACACTGTTAAGACTTAACATCCATATTCTTTCTGGCACATTACTGTACTTGTAGCAATTTTCATGCCATTCCGAGCTTTATGATCCATTTCCCTGGCAACTAACTTTCCCCTACGGTGCTAGATTCTTTTTCTTGTATGTTAAATGTTATGAGTTGAGAGATTGTTGAGAAACTCCGCAGCGGCCAATTATTTGAGCCCCTAGGAATTTTTTTTTTTTTTTAATGGGGGCAGGGGATGATAGTTATCTGTTAAATGAGAATTGTCTTTTCACTCGATATTAAGAACATTAACTTGCTTGTACACACGATCAGGTTCATTATCTCAACTAAGGTAATCAGATAATATAAATTAAAATATTGAATTTCTTTTTGGCAGTTTTCTCAGAGAAATTAATCTTGGTTAGTCACATTCCCATGATACTTGTTTTAAAAGGGCTCCGTCTTGTCCTCCTTAAATGTGTGTGTGTGTGTGTGTGCGTGCTATATAGATATATAATAGATGTTTGCACATTAGCTTTTGAAAGTTTTGTGTGTGTTTTTTCCTCTCCAGAGGAATGTGGGGCTGAACTGAAGGATTGGCTTATCATGATTTTGAATTTCTGGTCACCTGCTATGTAAGTGGCCATAATATATCTAGCTAATGAATGCTCTATGAATTTAAAGTGTTAGTGGCCTCTGAAAGGTGCTGTCTCTTGTCAGTTAAATTATGAAAGTTTAATTTGTCCTTTTCATTAGGTGGATAAAGGTGGCTTGTTCAAAATATTTGCTCTGAATAGAGCCTTTGTATTTTAGCCACAATATCCATACAAATCCTAAGGTCACTTCTACCCCACTTCTCTTCCAGATGTTAGTTGTTTCCAAATGATGTCCTTTGGCATCAAACTTAAATTGTTTTCAGGGTTTGCCAACTATTGCTTAATTGACCTTTTACAAATAGAGGAAAAGTAGAGGATATGTAAATGATGATCTTCTTATTTGTCTCCTTAGCCCTGAGAATACTGTACCATGTTTTCGAAAGAGTTTGCAATTTACTCACATTAGAAACTAACGTTGGGGATATTGAAGGGTGTGGGGGAGGGCATTGATCAATCGAAAATACTTTGGCCACATTCATACAGTTGATATGATAGCTGTGTGGCTTTAATGTTGTCCAGACTGGTTATCATGTATGGTATATTGCCCCTTGCATTGAATTTCAGTTGACTAGATATTGGCCTGTTCCTATAAGGAAGTTAAATAAAGCATAGGGGCTTTACTTGTGCTGATTTCTTTTAGAGCAGTAGGATGTATTTTTGATGGCATTTTCCCAGGAGAATGAATACATTAGATAAGTTTGTAAGATGTAATATGTTTGAGTCCTGGAGGCAGATGAACAAATAGCTTTGGAGATGAATTATTACGCTTCGTGGCCCCAAAAGCCATCCAGTGTTTAAAAAGCCCAGGTCACTGAAGGCTCTATGGTGGTATAGAATTATTAGGACATATGCTTCTAAGTCTTGGGGTTTTAATATTCATTAATAAACTGTAAGTGGAAATGGACCCTTTAAATTATCTTAACTAGTAAAGTTTTGTTGTATCATGTGCAATAAAGATGAAAATAAAATAGGAACTGTTTTTTTTTTTTTAAATCTGTTCTAAACTGGGGTAGCTGGTTTTGGATTGGTCTTGGGGGTTTCCTCCCTTGTCTCACCTTTTTAATGATCATATATGCATTTAGGGTTTCTAAAAGTTTTTTAAAATTTTGAACAAAAATATAAGAAATAATATCTCGGAAGTGAGAAATTACAGATGGGAAAATCTATAAATGCAACTGCAAAAGTACTAATTCAGATTGTGATGTTAAAATAACATGCTGAGAAGAAGCTACCAATAAATTAAAATGAAATCTTATTTTTCCCCCCACAATCGGTAAGTAACCTTATTGAAAATGACAAAAGTTATCCTGAGTGTATATTCATCAATTTGGTGAATTCCCCTGCTGTTCATTAAATCCTTCCAAGTATAAGGATAACTAAGAATATCTATTTGTGTCTAATTGAACTGAAACTTGGTTCTAGGGTTGTCATTGTTAAAGTTGAAAGGGGCGTTAGAGACCATCTCATCGGCCCTTGTTCTATAGATTAAGAAATTATTAGAGGGACAACTCGACCAGTCCAAGAAGGCAACATAATTACTGCTTTCCTCTTTTCCTCCCTGATAGGCCAAAAACGTGAGTCATTAATTGAATGCCTGCTATGTCTCAAGACACTTTATCTACAGTCTCTAACCTTCACAGTAGATCTGCAGAGTGGTTATTACACTCATTACACAGGTGATCCTTAAAGAGGTGACATGCTTGCCTGTGCCACATAGGCAGGAAGTGGAAAAGCTGTGGATGGCTTGTGGGTGTGTGTTACATAAATGCATGCTCACATGTTAATTCGAGAGAAGAGAGATCAGTGAACTAAATAGGCCTTTATTTTTGTCAGAAAAACAAAATGGTGCCACGTGGGAATGATTGAGCATTATAGGAAATGCATACCAAGTTTTCAGACTTCACTATCTAATTTTATTTAAATTGAGTTTATTATTCTCTGATTTGATTCAAATTTGCACTGTATTCCATATTTCAGTTAACTAAAGAGAATCTGTTTTAATTAAAAATATATTTTTGTTTATACAGTACCAGCAAAATGAAAGTCAGAAGCAGTGTGTCCTTTTTTTTTTTTTTAGATGGCATTTAAAGTGTTTTTGGAAAATGCCATTATAAATATTAAAGTACAGAGATTACTGAGATTTATCACCTGATCCATAATGGTCATGAGAGAAAATTAAAACGAGGAGACTCCAAAGAAAAGAACTCCAAAGATCTATGCATATAGTTCTTTAAAGATATTTTAAAAATATTATTTTTCAAGTGGGACTTCTCAGGTAACACTGCATATTTTCATATCACCTGCCTCCTGAGACCCAAAACTCACCCCACGTCGGCATTTAGAACACTAATGTTATCTTTGATCTGGGTAAGAGGTATTACTTTACTTGTTAAGTCTTGCTGTTTAATTGTAATTTGCTGGATTGAGGTTACTTTGGCATCTGTTATGGAGATGCAGGGAACTGGCGGGGACAAGAACCTTGCAAAAACAAGTTAAAAAGGACATAGGATTTTCAGATATGAACCTAGTAATTAAGATTTCATGGGACCACTTAGAATGTTTTTCACCTCAGTGTTTTTCCTACCCAACAACAGCAATAATAACAGTATATTTGGCCTCTGATAAAAGACTGCATTCGTACTCTCCATCCCCCGCCTTTTCTTTTTAACACAAACCCCCAAACTTTTCTTTCTCTTTAACCCTTACTTGTGGCTTGTTTCTTACAAGTTAAAGACTCATTCACTTCTTATAAAAAGACAGGTAATGTTTGGGCAGACACAGTAATCTGATAAACTGTCAGACAACCAGCACACATATGATGTAGGTATTTGTGCCAAAATTTGGGTGGAGTTCCTTGAGGAGGCTTATGGGTAGACTCAGGAGACCAAATATCAACAGGGGTCTGATGTCACCGTAGTGAATGAAAGACAAACCTCACACTGCTAAACAACACTGTGAACATCCCTTACCGTGTTGGCATTTCAGTGGGAACTTGATATTTTCAAGGAGTTGCAAGGAGAGGAGTTACGAAGCCATTCATGTGTTGTACTTCCTGTGCTGAACTTCACCCAAACTTCACCTGTATTTCCAGTTTAGAGTGTTAATGCCAGCGGGTTCTGTTCTTTTCAGGGGAGGGTCCCATTTTGCTTTTTGTTCGAAGATTAGGACAAGACAAAGGAGTCAGCCATTTGTCCATATAGGATGTGTTCTAGGAAACTGCAGAAGGGAGTGCTGGGGAGGTGGTACCGGTACCGATTGGCAGTTCATCAGCACCTGCACGTGCTCATGCCCTCGTGTCTGTGCCACTACCGGGGAGGGATGGTAATCTAACAAAGCCAACATCAGCCCTGTGCTACTTGTGTAGCAGAGCAGAAAATGTATTTTTATTTTTCCCTAAGAAAAAGCTCTTGCTCAATCTAAGAGAAATGGAGTTGTGCACTCCTGGAAAAACCTTTGAGGGAAACAAAAACCAATTAGCTCAGTAAATGTGCCGCTCTCAGGTAATTGTCAAATAATTATTCCCCTTCAGCGTCATCACTGTGTAATTGTGCCATCCAATATTCTGCTCTGAATGTGGATGGGAAGGGATGGAAACCTCACTTCCCTCCTGGGATTTCCTTTTTCATTTACTGCCAGCCTGAGACTCCTCTTAAAGGACTTTTAAAAGAAAGGGGAGACTTTGAGCCTCTTTCCTCTTCCCATTTGTCCTAAGTCACAACAGAAAGTGGTTACTCCCACTAGCTTTATGGAAATGCAATTCCAGTTATGCAGCTGAAATGCCAGTGAGCCTGTCTGAGATTTCCACTGTTGTTCTGCGACACCCAGAGCTTTATGAACGGTCTGTTTTCGGAAGTGCAGGTTGTATATTATGCTCTGAGACTGAGAGCGATGTTTTCAAATCGGCTGATGATGTAAAATGGAATGCTAATAAATATGTAATCATATGGCTCTCAAAATGACAGATGAGTACAAATTCGGGTGTGTTTTTTTATTGTTGTTAAATTTTAATTACTCCTTGGAATGAATGCCTCAAAGCTAACTTGCCAGCAAATTATTAGACTCATTTTTCCCCCTCCTGAAGATGTATGTAAATTAAGTTTAGGCTGCATGTGGACTAAAATACCATTTCAGTTTATTATTCTGGACTTTTCCACCAGACTCATTTGGCTTTTTACATAAGGTCAGATTTTAAATAAAGAAATCTATTCTGATGAGACCTCAGTTTAAATGAGTTGTGCTCCCTTTTTTGAAGGGTCGTATAGATAGATGACCTATACATAGGATTTCTTTGACTAATTGTGCTTTAAAGAGGGGAATGCAGAATGTTTTGATTTTAAGCCTTAGGAATGAGAGAAATCAAGGAGCTTTTTCTCTTTAATGAAACCGTATGGTTCTCTCTGTTATGACCACAGAAATAAGTTCCCACAACCCACCCACCAGCTGCTTTGTCTGACATTTATAGGCTCAAATAAGACTGGCGATTTCCTACTTTCACATGTGATGGTGTTGACTCACTCCTCAGAGGGAATACAGTTAATTTCAGTTGATTTATTTAACATTGTGACATAACTTTGGACAGCGTGAAACTTTTTATGTTTTAGTACCATAGGAGTGAATAGTTCTTCAGCTTCCATCGTAGGATAAAAAATTCTATGATGTTATGCTGAAAGGCTTATTTTCCAGGCTTTCTCTAAAGTTCATAGCTTGACTTAGGCTCATTAAATTTTAAGGTGGTATTTTATATTCTTTCCCATGAATTATGTCTTTATTTCTTAGTCTTCCCCTGAAGCAGGAAAGTTGTACCACATTTATCTGATACAGACTCAGTCCTGTAGGCTAAAAGAGCAAAATATGTTTTTATTGACCTGGCTGTGGTCAACAGACATAAAATATGTGTACACACGTATACACACACACATGCACAGACACGTATATATGGAAAACTACTTATTGGGCATAATGCTTTACCTTCTTGAAATAACTTACATTTAATGGTCTTTGGCTATAAAAGTTATGAAACTGTTGCACATCATAATATGTATTTACGTATTATTACCTTTGTAACTGAAAGATTAAAGATTCAGGAAGGTTTAACATCTTGACCAAAGATATGCTTCAAATTAATGATACAGCAGCAAATTGGTCTCAGGGCTAGATTTTGACTCTTTGCCCCAGAAGCTCAGAGTGGCTTCTATTAAAGGTGTGAAAAGAAGTTCACTCTGGTAATCCTGTCACACCTGACTGGGTGACAAGCTTGACCCAGTTTAGTGACCCAGTCTATCCTTGCTGCAAACTCCCTGGACCCGGGGCCATTTCTAGTTCTCAGTTACAATGAAGATGTTGCTACTGTTGAGATATTTTAGGTTTAGAATAGGAAGAAAGAAAGACTTTTCCCAGGAAAATCTGGACAGTAAGACCTTAAATTGATTCTTGGGTAGACACAGCTGGCCCTGGCCAGACCACATTTCTGGCTGCTGCCCCATTTTATGTGACCCATTTATATTAACTCATAGCTTCCTGTCACTATTGAAAGGAATCCTTGACATTGTGATTGTGTCTAATGGGCAACCAGCACATAAACTGAGCCTCTCAAAAGGCTGAAGTTAAAGGAGATTGATGGACCTACGAGGGGGCAGATGGGTGTAAACCAACTTAAACACGCACGATCGCTCTCACACCCAGCTCTTTTCTCTCTGCATCTCCAGAGTAAGACAATGGGTGTCACCCAAGTGAACAAATACAGGTTGAAATCTGACATATCATTTCCCCTTGGAAACTCTTAGAGGAATAACAAAGGGGAAAGCTGCTATGAAAAAGCATAAAGGAGGAGGAAAGCTTTTGGTATAAAGGTTGTATGTGTATTTTGTTAGGTTGCTTTTTCTTCTTCCCTCCTGAGTCTTTGTGTCCCAGCTTAGATTCCTGTAGGTCATGAAGAGTATAGCTATTTTTGATGTTTTCTTTCTGCCTTTTTTATATTTTCCTGATTTTGTATCTTTTCACTCTTCTCTAAGATGAAATGGACTTCTCTAAGCCCAGTTTATTATCCGTTTCTGAGTCGTTTTCTAAATTTCAAGAGAAGGGGGCCACATCTGTCCCCCACACAGTTCTGAGCATTGGAGCCCTGAGAGGGGGGCGGTCTCTGAACAGCTCCGTCCCCACTGGGAGTAAAATTCCACTGGAGCAGCTGCATGTTTCTGCGCATAAAACTGTATTTTGACTTCTTCCTACATTATGGAAGGGGAGTTGAGTTTTCTGGTGGAGCATAAGGGTAGCATATTTCAGAATGATTAACTTTATGGATGTCACTGTCGTGGCCAGCTATATTTGGCTCTGCTGCAGCTGTGTTTGCTTTCTCAAAATTGTCACCAGGAGGCCTCCAACTGCAATTATTCCCTTCCGTCATGCTGGTAACATCTTTCCTTGCGACTCTCGTTGTCCACCCAGCCATCTTTCCCGGTGTCAGGATTTAAAGGCAACACACAAGTCCTTTGAAAAGCCCAAATGTTGGCTAACACCATGGCAGCTCTATCTCAAGGCGATTTCTTCATATGAAGTCATCTTTATTTTACATCATCATGCTCCCTGTCAGGATCCTTTCTTTTCACAAAAAGCCATGATTTTCGTGATCCTTCTTTTCCTCCTTTTCTCTTACTCTTGGATGTCAAAAAAGTCACTTCCGGCATCTACTGATGGTCAGTGTCCCTTCCTTTTTTTGTGTGAAGAGGGCCTCGGAGCATGCTTTCACTTCTGCCTGCTAGAAGTGCCTTAGAAACCCTGTGTGCAGAGGAGGTTGAGGGAAAACATTTTTTTTCTTCTTCATGGAACACTTGCCATTGAATTTACTTTCTCTCAGGAAGAACCTAGGAAACATTTATTTTTCTCCATACAGAAATCATTTTAAGTCCATGGGCTGTTGGGTGAATTTTAACTTTTAGCTAGAAATCACGTCCTCTTGGATTGTTTCTGCTTGCGGGGGACACTCTCCCTGCCCCGGGATCTGCTCCTGTGCCGCGGAATGGAATCACCAGGAAGACTGCTCTGGGCCTCTCCAGCTGGGGGTCAGAAGGTAGATCTTCAGGGCTGAGCATCCTTCACGAAGCAGCAGCCTCGTGCGTCGTTCTCTTGGCTGTCTTCTGACTCGTTCCATGCCCCTTCAGATCTCAGTTGACTTGTCAGGATTTCTCATCTAGAAAATAAGGATAACAAGATACGCTTCTTGCCTGTCCCACAGTATTACTGCGAAGCTCATACCGGGAAAGGAATGACAACCTAAATATTTTATGGCTTCATGGTACTTAAAAGTGACCACAAGTTCATCTGCATTGCCTGGGAGAATCAAATACAATGGAACTTCATTACAACTGGCCAGCTAATGTTTCCCCCCTTGGAACATTCTTGCTTTATAAAGTCGCAGCCGAAAACCCAGTCTCAGCCAATAATGCAGTATTGCTCCCATATAAAGTCTCAGAAAATGCTCCATCCCCAGGACACCATTAAGAAGATGGATTTTCTTTTCTCTCCTCTTTCTGCATGGTGATGGAGAAATAAAATGCAGTTTGTGGGCCAACAGCTGTGAACTTGTGGTCAGACCTTCCCTTTTGGAATGGGGTGAAACAAAAAGCAATATCTCCCTGTCCATTATCCCCCGATGCAGGTTCTGCAAGAGCCCATCCCTAACCAGCTGAAACCGATTTTGATTTTCTTATGGGATGAGAATTAGCCACACAATATGAAGGCTGGTTCTCACATAACAGGACTCCTAGCCCCTCAGAAACACCTAGGCCATTAAGAGAACAATTTTGATGGTATGAATATGGAGGGGGAATTTCATAGACCTGCCTCCTAATGGCTTCACTGGGAGCTCAGGTCACGAAGCCTGGAGAACAAAGGAGGAGGAGGAGTGGAGTCTCCGAGGAAGGAAACCATTTGGAGAAAGAATCAGTGATTTTTGCCTTAAGAGGTGGCGCAGGGGGTGTAGGGTATGTATCCAGGTGGTGCCTAGCTGCAGGATGCATCGAAGTTATTCTGTTCTTGTGCTTTAACAAGCAGGCGCTAGTTTCTGCTGACACAGCCATTAGGGTCCTTGAAATCTAAGAGATCAGAGCCACCATGGTTAGTGGGAAGATTTGCTTTGCACATTGAAGTGCTTTGATTTGTTAGATCAGACGTGATGAGATTCAGTTGGGAAGCTTAAAGCATGATCTGAGGTCTTTGTTGAGGAAATACCTCCCTACCTGGCCGGCCAGGGGAACACTCAGTATCTACTCTGGCTAAGAAGTGATGTTGGCTCCGAGAAACTCCCTAGGCCATGAATGTGACCTCCAAACTTAAGGATCCCTTGCCTCACATAACAGAACACTTTGCATTAGGGGGAGCCAGGGCAGGCACTGAAGGCAGTGGGGACATAAGCAATATCAGAGATTACTGCTGTTTCTGAGATGGGGAAGGAAAACTAGCCAAGTCTAGCAAAGTTGGCAAGAAGAGATGGGAGTCTGCCACCCAGATACTAGAAATGTTTCTGTACAAATTAATTGGTACTTTGTAATCAGCACATTTCAGTGTCTACGAAGTCTAAGTTTATTGGCAGTCTTTCAGTGAGCCAAGATTTTGTGTTCAGCTATTACAAAAGGTGACTAAAATGGGACTGGTAGCCTCACAAGCTACGTGAAAGCCTTTTTCCTTGCCTCTAACTATGTCTTGTTTTTCAGCCTATTCAGAACATAATACTTTTGATCCACATTGATTTCTAGTTGTCTATTCAATAAAACGATATAGACCCAGAAGCCAACAAATGTTTTCTCGCATCAACAAAACTGTAATTCAGTGACAATCAAATATTTTTTGGTGTGTATGTTTCTCCTATTTCTGATGACTCACACTTTAAAGGACACTGCCTTCCCAATGGTTCATGTTCTGAAATATTTTATAATATCACTTGTCCTTGATTTAGAGCATAATGTGGGACAGCCATTAGGCTAAGGGATTTATATAAATTATCAGTCATTTCCAGACACATGTTGCAAGGTAAGTTGTATCACTCCTATTTTGCTGGTGTGGAAATCGAGTTCTAAAAGGTGGTAGCACTGAATGTTCGAGCCTGTGTCTGTCTATCTGTCTCTGTCCATTTGCAAAGCCCGAGATCACAGTTTGGCCCAGGAGGTTGCTTGTAAGTCTTTTGGGAGGAGATTCTCAGATCCTTTTAAAACCATAAACAGGTTGAATTTGTAGAGATGTTGGTGAATTGGCAGCTGAATGGGTGGATTTGAGTGTGAAATATAGTTTCTTAGCTGTGTCCTGATAATCTGCTTATTCTGTGCTCTTTCACATAAATTGCTTGTTCTTGGTTTTTTAGTTCATAGCCAGACCACTTTCTGAGTCTAGGAGGCAAGAGTGTTGTAAGAGATGTCAGTAGAATGGGGCACCATAGCAATGTGATGTCAAGATCTCCTAATGCCTGAGGCAGACTCTCACTTAACTGCTGAGATAAGGAAGCAATTAACATGGAATGTTAAGGTGAATTCCCATTTTTCATTTAAGATACCTGTATATTTAATGAAAAGGTTTTTTTTAAGGATTTCATTTAGAAAGTCTGGATTTCCTTCCATTTACTTCCCACGGTGAACACTTGGCCTTTCTCAGGGGCCCTCCAGCCCACAGCCTTCTTGTGAATTAGAAAAAGGTTTTCAGGTGGAATTAGGTCTTCTCTGTCCCCCTCAATTGGTGACTTTATGCAGAATCCTTTCTAGAGTTGCATGCACTTCTACCTCCTTCTTCATAAGTGGGTCAAAATAAGTAGAGTCTCTGAGCAGGATGACAAATGGATTTAAGTGATGGACAGTTGTGACCCACTCAGTTCTGGTACCCAGTCCATTTCAAGTATCAGTACATGTTTGAACTCTCCATAGGATTCTGGGTTTTCAGCAAATCATAGATATTTGTTTCGTGTGTAGACACCCAATGTAAAGGAAGGGGTACTAGAAAAGTTAGAGTAGAATTCATATGTATGGGTTGGCCTCATCCACAAACCATTCCCAATATTAGCTTGTCGAAATGCCTTGGCGGGAGACAAGCATCATAACCTAAGAGGATGTGATTCGAGTGGAGTTTTCATGCCCTGTGTGCTTATTGTATTCTTGCTACTGATGCAAACATTATCTATAATTACATTTTCAAGTGACTGAAAATTGTAGGCTTTGTTGAACAAAAATACAGCTAAAGAATGGAATGTATATCTGCTCCACCCTCATTATAAGGCTTTCAGAAATCAGCTGATAAGGCCCAATACCATGTCTCTCAACTATGTGATGCCAGTTCCATTCTCTGGTGTTTGAACACTTTGTTGAAGTCCTGGGTTCTCAATGAGGATCATATAATTGGAGAAGACGCTATTACTCTTCCGGCACTTCAGTTGCTCCGTTGTCAACTTGATCACAGCGGCAGCTCCTCTCACAAACCCTCTGTTTTCAGGATGTAAAACAGGAAACGACATTTGATTGAGACCCAAGCATGATGGGCCAAGCTGAGAGAGTTGGTTGGGATCCAGACACTGTTGCTGCCCTAGGGCAGGTGCTGTTGCACCCTGTGACAGCAAGTTGTCTTTATGATGCCCTCCTCCCATGAAAACAAAACCATTGCTCCTGCAGGAACCTACTGTAATGTGGATTCTTCCCTTGGTCTTGAATTCTGGCTGCAGGACAAGAAAAATATCCTGAAAAATTTTCTTCTTCTAGACCAGTGATGGCGAACCTTTAGAGCTTGGCGTGTCAGCATTTTGAAAAACCCTAACTTATCTCTGGTGCTGTGTCACATATAGAAATTTTTTGATATTTGCAACCATAGTAAAACAAAGACTTATATTTTTGATATTTATTTTATATATTTAAATGCCATCTAACAAAAATCAACCAAAAAAATGAGTTTGTGTGTCACCTCTGACACGCGTGTCATAGGTTCGCCATCACTGTTAGACAGTAGATAAGATCTTAGTTCTAATTTCAGTGAGAGCTTAAACCACTTGGAATTTTAAAAGAGAGAGAGAGAGAGCCTGAAATGTTATACCTTAGTGTTTTGCTCATCATTGATTAGCATTTTAAAATCCAAGGAACCCATGTGATAGAAAATGCTCCTTGGCTTTGGGTAGAAAGCAGATGGGGAAAAATGATGATGACCTTGTGAGTATTATTCTGTTTCTAAGGCATTAAATTTGTCACACGTGAAGGTTCACAATGTTATACCTCTGAAAAACTTAAAAAATATTATAGTGAAGGTTTAAACTAAAACAGAAGCAGAACCTTACTTGACTAAGGTTGCTAAGAAAACCCACAAACCACCTCAGATTCTGCTGAGTCCTGCTCTGACACGTAGGACAAAGATGTTAGCAAACACAGAAGGGCGCGTCCTAATGAAATTGTGAACAGTTGAAATCCATTTTGGTGTATGCCTAGTTACTTCTTAGTTCTTTTTCTGACATAAATATAGTTGGGGTTCTGGCAGGCCACTTTATACAGTACTATGAAAGTTAGCAACCATATTCAGTATTTGTACCATTCATAGGTGACTGGATAACTTTGGGATCCAAGTAAAATGGGTTCAATGTAATACAACACATCAACAAGGGTTGTGGGATTTTTTTTTTAAAATGTAAATGGACTGTTGGAGCTTTTGAAACAAGGCCTCGGCACACACAGCCAGTCTCCATAATATAATTGCCCAATTGTGAGTTATAAATAAGTGAGGGCAACTCAATTTGTGTCTTTCATGAATTCCCTCTGTGAATTACCACTACTCTCTCTTATGTTCAGGGCACTGTTTTTGACAGGTTATGTGTTTATGTTTCTAAGTGCCTGGGCTTTTGATAGCTTGGATTCTTAACCAATCAGGAACTCACTTTAAGAAATGTAATTAGCCGAGAACCAAAGTAAATTAGCGTTTAAGGTTATCTAATTCCCGGGGTTTCTTGTTTGCCTCTCCAGTAGCAAATTGATTCCACTGTGGTGTAAGCACATGGTGGTTGTACAGTTTGAAACACAGATTCAATAGTTAAAATTAAGTTGGACAGCTGAGGAGTTGAGGATTTATGAGTCACACTGACCGCTTATTTGGCGGAATCGATTCGTTCTTCTGTCGTCATGTGGAAACCACCTAGACATTTTCTGTGCTGAGAGTCAGGTTCCTTTTTTTGGCTCCGTCGTGCCTGCCAGTGATCAAGAGTTGCAGCTTATATTAAGTAAGCTCCATTCTCAACACAGATATTGAAAGTATCACGATGTACAGGTTGTTGCCTGTGCTAGGGGTTACACCATTTTATAAAGTATTCACAAAATAGTTATTACTTTAAGTCCGACATCTGTTGCTCTGAGCTTTAGTTGATCACTATTGATTGTTTCTTTTTTGGAGAAACACAGGTTTAACATGAAGGATCTGCCCCGTTGTGTTGTTTTGGGCTATGTAAGATTAATAAAGGATTTTCTTGTTCTTGAAACAAGAATGTAACTGTTCCATCTTTCTGAAGACCTTCATTCTTCATCCTGTACCTTGGATGAGATGAACATTACAATATTGCCTCATCCAGTTTTTGACATTTCTAGATTCTTCCTAGATTCCTTAAAATAACATTTCATGTGTTCTTTCAGAACACAGTAGAGGAAGTAGTCTCCTGGTGGATGTGCATGTACATGAACACTTTTACAGTCTTGACCATTTGGATTATAGAATCCAGGTAGTTTGAGAGATGGGAGAAAAGTCAGCATTGATCGAAGCTGGTAATGTTACAGTTCTTTCCCACCTAGAAAGCTCCAAGAGAAGTAGTGCCTACTCCTTCAGTAGGTCAGACAGGCCCTGGTGTGATCCACAGACTTCATTGCTCAGGCAGACATCTTTTGCTTCCTGCACTCCCTTTTGATGAGTTCTGTAATTTATTCTAGATCTAGAATCCCGAGAACAAATAGGTACGGATGAAAGGAAGCCGATGGGTAGCAGCTACTTGATTGGCATTGCAGATAGGACCTCAAGCTTTTTCATGCTCTTGGCACTCAAGATACAGTGAGTCTGTGCCCTAGTTTCCTGTAACACTTTCTCATACCAGTTGTCCTGGCATCGTCCTTAATGGTGCCCCCTTTCACTCTTAAAAAGTGAGTGATGAATGAATGATGTGGTCCCTTCTCATGCCAGACCCGTATCACTAGCTTTCTTAAACACAGAGTGGGGCAAAAGTAGGTTTACAGTTGTTTGTATGAAAAATAACACAATAATTAATACAATAATTAATAAATAATGATGTAGGAATGAACTCTGTGTTTTGAGTACTCACAACTGTAACCACCCCCCCCCCCCCGTATAAATGTATTTGCCAGCTTTTAAATGACTATGCATAGGACTAACCCAGCCTTTCTACAGACATGGTGGGTTATCCATGCTTTTTAAATTTAAATTTCCAGGAAAAGTAATTTCTAGCCTCTCCTTCTCTGACCCATTCCCTTACCAAAATCCTTGTAAATAGAAAAATTACTCAAAATGTAACAGAGGTCTGGTTGGTGTTTCTACTGTGTTGGCACCCTGCCGGGCATTTTGGGATGTGCTGTCTAATTAACTTACATTTCTTTCTGACCTAAATCTCTTGTGCTGGAAATTTCTGTGGACAGCTTTGTCTGAACACTCTTCCCTAGCACCTGGGCTCAGCGTCGGAGGACTCTGGGATGAGACTTTCAGGGCAGCCTGTCCATTCATCCCATTCCATTCATGAAATAACGACTCCATTCTGGAAACCTCACATAGGAGGAAGCTCAGTTGCTTCTGTTAACTTTTAACTGCAGTGTGACCAGAGCCAGAAAATGACCTGATGATTCGGCCTCTTGTTTGTTCTCCCACTGTCCTTCATGGAACAGTAATGGAAGAGCCCCTTGTTATGACACCAGAGTGCCCAGCTTGATTCTTGAATTTTACCCTCTGGCTATTTTCACTCTCTTCAGTGCTCATTGGTCTTTCCCACCCAGTGCTGGAATTTCAAAGGATTGGTGAAACGTGTGCATCTAAAATCGATTTCCTGATTTTACATTTATACCCAGCTGTTTGTTATTCAGGGCAGCCATCAGCATGGGAGTCTCAGCGGACCATGTAATGTGCAGCTGTAGCCAGATGTAACGCTTCTGCTCCTAAATGTTTCCGTTAGAAGCTTAGAGAGGCAGGCTAGAGGCTGCTGATAACCGAGTTGCCTGCAGTAATTTACTCTCTGGAGCTACACAAATTCTGCATGGCAATTGTATTTCATGACCAACAAGCAGAGCAATGTTTGTGATCTCTTTCCCTGGTAGTAATGTTGACATTGTATATATCAAGTTTATCTGCACTGTTATGAAAGGTACTTGTACAGCTAATTCAAACCACAGGAAGCTGTCTGATCTGTATGCATACAGCAAGCTTGTACTCAAGAAACATCAGCCAGGATTCATATCAAACCTTGGCCTAGATTAAAATAGGTTCATAAACTAGTCTCTTGAACAGAAGATTTCTAAAGGAAAATAACTTTAGGATCATTTCTCTTCAGTCTACACTCAAACCTTGTTTCTCATTTGCATTTATTATTCAGATCTGTGTTTCCTTTTGTATTGGTGTGATGTGTCTTTGTTTAGAGGCTACAGCTTCTACTAAATTTAATTACTTCCCTTCAAGGCTTTAAATTGAGGGCAGGTCTATTAATTGCTAATTACTTTCCCTTGCCATTTACACAGCAAAGGTACAAGTTACTAATTGAGGGTCCCTTCTTTACAATGACAAGAGGCTTCTTCACAATATTTACCTTTATTTGGGGGCCAATTTTTATTTCTCTAATCTTATCTTTTTTAACCATAAAAGTGGACATTTTAATGCTATATTGGCCATTCCTCTGGACCAATGTTGTTGAGAGATCCTGGAGAAGGATTGGGAATCATATTTGGCTCTGTGTTGCCATCTGGTGGTGTCTTGATCTCTTTTAGCCTCCTTAGACCAGTTTCTCATGGGAAGATGGTATCCCTGGGTCTGTTGCTGTGCTAGTTTTACCCCACAACCTCTCTGGGGATTTAAAATTAGCCTTGTTCTTCACTGGTGACAGAGAGAAGCATCAGTATGGCCTGGTGCTTTTTATGTCATTAAGTGTTCATTGCATGTGTGCTAGATGTTTGGCAATTTTGACTATCTCCTTAAAATTCCTCACTTGGCCTCTGTGTTATGTGGTTCTTTTTCCATTTCTGTTTCTTCTTATCTCTCATCTCCCCACACCCAGTTCTTCCTGCCTCCTGACTGTGGGCACCTTCTGTTACTCACTCTTTGGCTCCCAGCTTGTCCTTCTCAACCTTCCCTTTCTAGAAAGCTGATATCCTCAACTACCCTACCATAGCTGATTGGAGTAGGGGCAGGGGACGCTATGTCTCAACATTTGAATGTTATTTCTGTCTGGATGGGTTTCTACCTGGATGTACTTCTGCCTCAATAGTCTGGGCTCAGAGTCAGTCATAGGAGGTGGTGGATGGAGCCTGTCCATCAGGGATGGCTACTCCCTGAGTGCTCTTGGGCTGGCCACAGTCCCATTTCAGCGCTTTATTAAGAGCATTATGAATCCCAGGAAGGGTTTTATAATTTATAGAAAGAACAGTAAGACTTGTCTCTTCATTTATTTGACTCAGTATTTCACAAATGAAATTACTTTCCAGCCCAGCTTTGGACTATTTAATTTTCTTCCTGACCTTTTAATCTTTGCTTTGAAATGTATCTGCTGATACTTGGCTTTTGTGTTGTGATGGTACTCCTGTTACATAGTGCTAAAACATTTAATTTAAAAAAACAACATAAAGGTGAAAAGAGCAAGAATCAGGGTGTAGATTGAATTAATGGGTAGTGGCACAGTGAAAAGCTTTAGAACCCTTGTTATTACTGGGAAGTTTAGGTTTAAAGCAAAATCAAAGTAATTTGAGTTTGTGGTTGTTGTTGGGTTTTGTAAAATGTTCTACAGTGCCTAGAAATTCAGGTCACTATCCATGAAGTTATAAGCCTACCATCTCGGATAGTTCTATTGGGCAGAGGAGCCAAAGCCTGCATGGGGGATGCTGTGTGTCCCTCTGTCCCTGGACGGGGTTGCCTCTGAGAAGAGCAACCCACACTAGCAAGGATGAGCAGGGGCCAGGGTTCAGGAGGGACCGACAGTTCAGCCCTTTCCCCACACAGATCCAGGCTCCTCTTTGTTGAGTCCTCTTGCATAGCCTCTGGCCTCTCCCTAAGAGAAAAGTGCATGTCTTCTAGAGAGAACCTGTGTAAGGTGGTGTGCACTGGGTTACATATGGCTGGGTTGTGCCGGTGGAGGTATGTGGTGTGTGAAATTGAGTGGTCTTTCAAACTGTAGTGCTTATTAAGTTATTGATGGATGGTTGTGGACTCAGACAAGGTGGGAAGATAATCCTATTAGAAAGTGATTACTCTTCTACCAGAATGCATTAAAAGAGTAGTAGTTATGGTGCTGGGACAGTAAGAATTCTGACAGGATTTCTGTGATGAACCAAACATTATGCAGTCCACAGCTATAAAAATTCATTCTGGAGTGAAACATATAATATCATGTGCAGCACAGTTTCGTACATATTACACATATGAATTTACATATCATGCAAAAATTACGAAGAGGTGGAAGAAGACATCTCAAGGATTATCCTTTTAAAGTGTGCTATAACCTTTTTATAAGTATCTCACAAAAACTATTTTAATATTTAGAGCTCTGTGTGTGGGCTTGAAATAATAATTATTTCAAATTATACAGGTTGAGTTTATTTTTATTAAAATATTTCTAACAGCAGTGAAACTCACTTATTAAACATGATTTTGGAATTAAAAATGGGAAACTTTACAAATTATTTGAAATGGAGGTAGGTAGGACCTTCTGTAGGAAGCCAACGGCCTTGTCTTCTCTTTCCATCTCGCACCCACCACCCTAAGCTGAGTGTGCTGTGCTCCCACGGTGTCCTGTATGTGTGTGTGCACGCACACATGAACCATGCTGCTCTTAATGGCATTTGCCACGCAGGTAATGGGAGCATTCTTAGTTCTGTTCAGTCTCTCCCATTGCACTGTAGGGCCCTGAAAGCAGAAACCAAGATTCAGTGAGCCTTATGGCCTCAGCACCTAGCATTGAACGTGTCCCAGCGTAGGTGCAGGATGGAGAAAGTCAAGAACTAACATTGCTAGTATTAAAATGAACTGAGCAAATTCCCATGGAGCACCTACCATATGCTGGAATGTAAGACATAATGACAAAAAATGTTTCGTGGAACCTGACATCAGTACTTAACTGAAATCCTCAAAGTCAGACTCTGAGGATGGGAAGTGCCTGACACCGGACATCAGTGCTTAGTCATTTATCTCAAGAGACACTGCTCTGCTCCTTCTGTATTTGTCCACATACATGTTGTATCCCTTATGTAAGCTTTATAAGATTCTGAATACACATTGTTGAAGGAAACCTTTTGAGTCACACGTTTATTTTTAAAGCTTTATTTAAAGCCACTCAGTGGAAAATAGATGATAACTGTGCTTCATAATTTTGGTCATTGAAGTAGGAACTTACATATCAGGGTTTGTTTTTTATTTTTTTGCTAGTTTTATAACAAAATAAGGAATAATTGTGAATTTATCACATTGTACCCATGGAGGAGACCATGGGCCTATGCCTTTCAAATGTGCAGGGAGAGAGATTTTAAAATTTAGAATGTAGTATATGTTGGGGGCTGAGGTGAAGAGGACTGTAGTGTTATCATCTCTGTTATGCTTTCATCAAGCTAATGTTACTATGTCACCTCTACAGGAAGGATTACAAAAACATCCTAGGGATGGAGAAGAACAAAATGTGTTGACAGTCTGCATTGCAAATTGATTTTTAATAGAAGACTTCTCATTTCCTGGGAGTTCAGAATCTTGTAGGGAAATGGTCAATTTTTAAACATTTTATACTTTTCATGTTATTGACAAGGGGAACGCATGATTCTTCTAAGGGAACTGGGACAGGAGAAAGGGAAATAATTTCTATTCCAGTGCAAGACAGAACAAAGGGGTGGCATTCATGTACCTGATGCGTCCTCACTACGTTATCCTTGCGATTTGTTGCCAACAGGATGGAGATCATTCAAAAGAAGCATTAATAAGACTTAGACACAGAGTGTTGGAGGAGAAATAAAATAGGTTCTTGGTTACATAAACACACCAACTTAGGTTTAGTGCTTGATAAGGTCTTAATTTTCTGTAACATTTTCACAGATAATTTGCATCATATAGTAAAACAATAATTTATAGAAACTCTAAAGGTATAATTTGTATGGAATTTTAATTATGGAGCAACAGAACTCTTAGCTACTGGGCAAAAACTCTTGTGTCCTGTATTTCCTGTGTAGTAACTTATTTTGCTGCAATTATTTATCGTTCTGGTCTAGTTGGTCTCTTCCTTTTTCCAATATAATAATTTTAGTTGTTATTTCTTGGTTCAGCAAACATTTATTAAATGCCTGCCTATGTGCCAGTTACTAATCTTGGTGCTGGGAAGATCCTGCATCCTCACAGTTGTATCCCCATTTATAAAAAAGATAAATTTGTATTCACCTATTTTGTGCGTTCACTTCTTTTGAACATTTCACCTTGGTGCCTTCTGTCACTAATAGTGTCTCAATCTATTTGGGCTGCTAAAACAAAATACCATAGTGTGAGCAGCTTATATAACAAACATTTATGTCACACAATTCTGGAGGCTGGGAAGTTCAAGATGAAAGTGCCTGCACATTTGGTTCTTGGTGGGGTTTGCTTCCTGGATTGCACACAAATAACTTTTTGCGCTATCCTCACATGGCAGAGAGAACACTCTGGTCTCTCCTCCTGTTCTTACAAGGGCACCAATCCCATCATGGGAGCCCCCACTCTCATGACCTCATCCAACCATAATCACCTCCCTGAGGCTCCACTTCTAAAACCATCACTTCAGGGGAGTTAGGGCTTCAACATATGATTTTGAGGGGAACACATTCTGTCCATAAGGAATAATGAATGATACTACCAAGACACAGAGCACACCCCAAGAGAGGGACGGAGGGACCACAATCTACACTCCTAAGCAGAATGGAGTTGGGACGGTGGTAGTATAACATCAAGACTGACCAGCTATAAGTAGTGGCTTACTCTCAACACACATTCTTTGGGATTTCCCTTTCCAACTTGGAGCAGGAGCACTCGGGAAGCCATACCAGAGAAACTCCCCAAACTCTCTCATTTCATGATGCTCAGAAAATAACTAAAATTGCAAATATAGATGGTATGACCATCGTAAGACTTCATATTGAAAGTAGGACTTGTATTTCTTAGGTCTCTCAGCACATTTTTAATTTCTGGTCAATCAGATTCCACAAACTTTTCTCATTTGGTTTTTAAGATGATTTTTCTTAGGAAAAGTACCCCGTGTAAAGAGATTTCTCTGGGCCTTTTCCCACGACGTTTGCCCAGCAGGTTCTCTGTAGCCCTTTCATCAGAATATAATAGCAATCCCTTTGGAATGGAGTGCATCCTGGAGAGTTGGCAGTGAGTAAGCTGATGTATTTGTATGTTCACAGTCCATTACTATAGATATAAAAATAATTCTGTCAGGATTATTTAGATTTTTATTTTTCCTAGCTTTAGTTTTTTATGCTTAGTCCCATTATTCTGTATCTAGAGTTTATTAAAATTAGTTATATTATGATCGACTCTTTGGGGACAGTTATTAGTACATGGTTAGTGATGGGTAGAGTCAGGATAAACTAGATTGTGACAAACTATTTTTGCATGATCAGGATTTTTTAAATTTATTTTTTGTTAATCCTCACTAGAAAATATTTTTTTCCATTGACTAAGAGAGAGTGGAAGGGAGGAGAGGGGTGGGAGAGAGAGAGAGAGAGAGAGAAAAACATTAATGTGAGAGAGGCACATCGATTAGTTACCTTCCACACGCGCCCCAACTGGGGCCAGGGATTGAACCTACAACTCAGGTACATGCCCTTGACTGAGAATCAAACCTGTGACCCTTCCGTGTGCACGCCAAAGATCTAAACACTGAGCAACACTGGCCAGCGCCTGAACTTTATTAATGAAGAGAAAAGGAAAGCTGGGGGCTTAGCACTATGATTTTTTAAAATTTATTTTTCAATTACAGTTTACATTTAATATTATTTGGCTTAGCAAAGGAAATTTTATATTCCTGTGGTTTCCTTTAATATTTCTGTCTTTATTCCATAGTATGCATTGTATTTAATTCAGAGCTTTATAAAGCTGCTACCATTGCTTTAAGTTGAATGTTTTAAACTGTGCACTCAAAGGTTCGAGTTCTCTGGAAGCAAAGGGCATAGTCAAGGTGGAAATGAGAACACGATTGGCAGGCATCATGGCCATCCCAGCAAACAAATGATTTCACAGTCCCTCTTGAATTGGAAGAACCACATTGATGTTTCTCCTAACAACAGATTTAGCCTCATTTTCTTTCCTTTTATCTGAGGAACTATGACTGGCTGTCCTTCCCTCACCCCTCTAGTCTCATTCTTGTTTGGTTGGTTGTTGTTTTTCATTTTACAAAGATATAATTTGCATACCATCATAGTCACCCTTCTAAGTGAACAATTCATCGGTTTTAAGTATATTCACTGTGCAAGAATCATGACTGTTTTCAGAACACTTTCATCAACCCCCAAAGAAACCCCATATACCCCTCCTTAGTTGTCACCTCCCAGGGCCCACTCCCATTCCACTAGCCCCTGGGAAACCGCTCATCCATTTCTGTGCCTATGGATTTGTCTGTTCAGTACAGCTTGTTCATTTGTTCATAAGTTGATGGACATTTAGGTTGTTTTGGTTGTTATGAATATTGCTGCTATGAACATCCATGCACAAGAGTTTGTGTGAACATATATTTTTAGTTCTTGGGTATATACTGGGTCATATGGTAATTCTATGTTTAACTTTTTGAGAAATTGCCAAACTGTTTCCAAAGTGAATGCACCATTTTACTTTGCTACCAGTAGTATGGTTAAGGTTCTAATTTCTCCACATCTTTGACAGCCCTTATTAATGTCTGTCTCAGTGTCATTCTTAGTTAGTTTATTTTGTAGTTGAGAAGGGTAAGATAGCAAAGGTAAACCAAGGTCACAGGCAGGGCCAGGGATGGAATTCATCTTCTGATCATACTCACCATTCTTTCTGCTACACTGTTCCAGGAAAAACCGGATGAGACAATAAAAATTGTTCTGGAATTATCTTTGTGTTTCCCCAGTATAAGAGTAGAGCCAGTGGTGTGTCTCTTGACCTCAGCCTTTTCTCTTGAATAAGCAACACCAGACTTGAATAAGCAACCACTTCCTCTTGTCCCCAACTTGAATGTGTTTAATGCATCTCAGACTTGAGTTGTCCCAATTCCAACTCTAGATCTCCCCCTGTCTCCATCTCACTCAATGGTACCCAGGTGCTCCACGCAAAAACTTTCGATGATTTTTAACTCTCTTTCCCTCATTCTCCACATCCAGTCCATCAGCAAGGCCCGTGGTAGGTTCTGTGTTCATGAATATCACTCCTATCCACACCATTTCTTTCTCACTACCCTGACCACATCACAATCCTCTTACCTGGACTTCAGAGCATGCCAATTCCCTGCCCACACCCAGTGGCTTCCTTTCAAGTCCAGAAATAAATCCAATGTCCCTGCACTGTCTTAGCCCTGACTGCCCCATTGCACCCAGTTCCTGTCGTCTTCTGCTTACTTCACTCTCCCCGCCATGGCTTTTTTGCTGTGTGAAATGCCAACCTGTTCTCCTATTGGCACTTCTCGCTTGCTGTCCTCTCTATCCTGACCCCTCATCCCTGGAATGTTCTGCACCTCATCCCTGGAATGTCCTGCATTGGCATGCACCCTCATTTCCTGCGTCTACCTGAAATGTCACCTCATCAGAAGAATGCCCCTGACCTCCATTATAAAGAGAGCAGCCCATCCCTTTCTAGCTTCTCACCCTACACGACAGCTCTCACTATTTGATAACATACACGTTAAGTTTATTTGCTTATTTGTTTATTTTCTGTTTTATTTACTGGGAAGTAAGCTCTGAGGTGGTAGCACCTCTGCAGATTTGGCTTACTGCCATGTCCTCGTCGCCTGGAACAGCACTTGCTTAGCACATTCTGGTACTCAGTAAATGACTGTGGAATGAGCAGGTTATCTTATTCTTTCTGGCCTCACTCAGGATCCTTTGCTGTCAACTATATTTGGAAAGCTTTGAATCTTTCCTACATTCTGCCAAAGACTTCCATATATTTATGTATCAACTAGAGGCCTGGTGCATGAAATTTGTGCACGGGTAGAGTCCCTAGGCCTGGCCAGCGATCAGGGCCAATCGGGGCCTTCTGGTTGCCGGCTGGGACCTTCCTTCCCTGGCTGCTGACTGCTGGCTGGGGCCTTCCTTCCCTGGCTGCTGACTGCTGGCTGGGGCCTTCCTTCATTTGGTGCCGCCCCCTGGTGGTCAGTGCATGTCATAAGTGAGCGTTCAAACTCCTGGTCTCCTGGAAGAACTCCCAAGGGGACATTCTGCATATTAGCCTTTTATATATATACTAGAGGCCCAGTGCACGAATTCGTGCACTGGAGGGGTTCCCTCAGACCGGCCTGCCCCCTCTCACAGTCTGGGACCCCTCAGGGGATGTCCCTCTGCAGGAGGCCACCAGCTGATCAGGGGAAGGCACTGTCCCCATCACCCCCTTGCTGCTGCTGCCTCTGGCCTCCCTCTGCAGGAGGTGACGCCCCCATCACACCTCTGCTGCAGCCACTGCCAGCCGCTGCAGCTGCCTAAGCCTCAGCCCGACACTGCCTGGCAGCGGTAGCTGCCAACCACGGCTTGCCTGAGCCTCAGGCAGCTGCTGCAGCTTTGTCCGGAAGGACGTTGGAAGGATGTCTGCCCTAATTAGCATGTTATCCTTTTATTAGTACAGATAGATATGTGTAAGCCTTTCTGCAGCACAGTTTCTTCATATACACGTTTGTAATAATGTGAGGCAGGTGCTCTGAGGCCTCATTTGAAAAATGTTTTCCCCCCAAGTATTGAAGATTATGATTATATTATTGTCATTTTTATTACTCAATCTGGGTTTAATACATTATAACAGTATGGCCCCTATCAGCCAAGTACGTGATAATAGCCTTATATTATAATACCCTAGGACATAATATTGTAATGTAATAATGTCTTATTACCATGGTTCTAATAAGAATCTCACTTATACACACATAGAGCTCTGCTATTTTTATAATAAATATCCAGGGGTAAGAATCTGCTGTTGAGAATCTTGTGTAAAACATAAAACAGCACAAGGGATATCAACAAAATATGTCCATACATATGTTGTACATTCGTAGTTTTATTCTTTCCTCTGGCTATGCTGCACATTGTTACCTACAACTCTCTCTTGTTCAGGTGCCTTCTAGCCTTCCTCTTGTCTGTTTATTCCATTTCATGAAATTGCCCAAAATAAGTGAAGCTAATATTAACTTGGTTGAAAGTAATGTTCTAGTGCAGGGGTGGGCAAACTTTTTGACTCGAGGGCCACAATGGGTTCTTAAACTGGACCGGAGGGCCGGAACAAAAGCATGGATGGAGTGTTTGTGTGAACTAATATAAATTCAAAGTAAACATCATTACATAAAAGGGTACAGTCTTTTTTTTTTTTTTAGTTTTATTCATTTCAAAGGGGCCGGATCCGGCCCGAGGGCTGTAGTTTGCCCACGGCTGTTCTAGTGCCTCCCACTACACTACATGATTCAAGAGAATGGAATGCAGTGGGATGAGTTCTTGCTCTTTACAGCAGGGTTACCTGAGCTTGAATCTTAACCTGAGTAAGCACTGTGTGTCAGTGAGGTGCACTCTAAGTCTTTTATCTTCAATTTTCTCACCTGTCAAATGGGGTGACTAAGAGTAAGTAGCTCCTTCGTAAGGTTGCATGAGAATTAAATGAGATTATTTATACCAAGTACCTAGCACTGAATAAAATGTGCAACCAATGTTAACTATGATTATTACTACTATTGGTATCTTAAAACATTTGTACACTGCGTGTGAAGAAATAAATATTCTTTAGCAAAGTGATGCTAGAATGACTATCAGGTAAAGAGTAGTAAAAGGGCTTTCAATAGGGCAATAAAATGCAAATGTATTCCCATCGCTTTTCCTCCCCAGAACTGTATTTCATTCCGGCTGGCTGGAAATAACAAATATAACACAGATAGAGACCCCCTTAAGGTACCATATATGTTTATAGCCTATTTAAAGAACAAAAATGGGTTTTCCTGTAGCACTGAATCTTGGCCGAGATGCTCCGCATACTCATTAGCTTCTGCGCTGGTTTAGTTGTTATAATGAAAGTTCACGTTCTTTCCTCTTCTTACAAAAGCCTCTGGGGGTGGAGGTGAGAGAAACAAAATAGAATGTAAAATGCCTTGGGTTTGTTTTCAAAGGCAACACCTGATCAGAAAGAGTCTGCATGTTGAATGAGACTGACAGCGCCGTAGACTCTGGCGCGGTGTTGTGATGCACACTGTTTAATGATTTCATGCTTTCTGGACTAGCCTGGATGCCAGTGGTTCTCAAACATGACCTTGCCTGAGAATCACTGCAGAGCTGTTGTCAAGCCTGAATGCAGGGTCCACTCCCAGATGTGTTGTTGCCCTGGGTCCAAGGCAGGGCTGAGAATTTACGTTTTGAACGAGTTCCCAGTTGATTCTGCTGCTGGTGGTCAGGAAATCAGACATTGCAGAGCACACAGCTTGCAACTTGAGATGTCCCCAGAGCGCTGGGCTCAGAGCTGGGCACAGAGTATGCACTCAATAAATACTTGTTGGTTTGCTGCATCTAATGACACCAAAATGAAATATAAAGGGAAGATAAGTATATTAAGCCTCTCATTAGGCACACTGCCTGATTCTCATTAAGACTGTCCTGATTTCTTTTATGTCCTGGGCATGTGGGCGCAGTGCTCATTTTCATGGTGTCTGTGTCCCTGATGTGCTGTTGTTTTCATCTACTCCACGTTTCTCCTCATTGACCCTTTCCTTTCTTGACTCATTTCAGACTGAACAGAATCCTCAGGATGAATACATGAATGAGAACCCTTATTCCTCCCAGAGAGTTTGTAGAAGTCCCTCATCATTAATCTCATTTCACTCTGTCTCTCCACCCTGTTCACACAGAGCTGAAACTCTGTGGCTTTGTTTTCTAAAATGTTAAATGTTATTGCAATTGCCTTGACTAAGCTGACATCTGATGGCGTCACTGGGGAGAAGAGAAAGATTTATAGAGAAGCAATACAAAACAGATTGAATTTGTAGAGGAAGGGTTGTTTGGGATTACGATATTGCCAAACTCACCGCTGATTTCACTCACATTTTTCTGAGTGTGAGCACGTGGATATTTCTTCACCAGAAAAGAATTTGGCGGGTTTTCCAGGCCGGGGAGGGCGGGGGAGGTGTTGTTTTGCACATGCTTTGGAGGCTTTCTATTTGAGCATCAACAAATTTTAGAGGAAAGTGATGTTTTCTTTCGTTAAAATAGAAAAAATAGTCTCTGTAAGTTTGTTTTTGCTGACCCATTATTACTGACAAGAAGAGCCTTTTCTGCAAACATATTAAAGACCTTTAAATATCTTTTCCACCGTTTCTGAGTATGACTTTCGCTCTTTGCTGTCAGCCAACGAACATATAGGGTCAGTTTTCAGATTAGTGTTTTGCAAAGAAACTTCATGGATCACAGGGAGGGTGCTAAATGAATGAAAAGGATTCTGTGGCAAAAATGAAGAAACCTTACAAACTCGGGTATAGACCAAGTTAAGCAGGTGTCTTGCGTTCTGTAATTCGGGGCCATCAGACTCTGTGGATAAAAGAGAGGGCAGGGCGCTCCTGAAGTCTCTGTGGCCGGGAGCTTCGGCAGAGCCTCTCGTGGCGGCAGTGCTGACAGACTCGGGGAAGCACGTGTGAAGATCGCGTGGCACTCTCCTGGTATCGTCATCTCTGACTCCCAAAGGGGCCTCAGAGGTATTCTAGCTCCTCTTCTCTGTGTAGTCAGATATGATGGACAGCATTGTGGTTCCTTTTTGAAGCAGAAAAAGAAAGTCGTCTTTTTTTAAATAGAAAATTTACTAAAGAGATCATGATGGTCAATACTTTTGTCATTCCCTGAAGGGCTCCATGCTTCTACCAAACGCTGATTCGGGGTTAATTTTTCCTGGAAGGATAGACATTTACATTCTGTATTTTTATATTTAGGAAAACTTTCACTGCCCAATCCACCCAGCATTCTGTTGGCCAAATTTCTCCAGTACTTCAACTCCAGGATGAAACACTGGAGAAAGGTCAGGGGTTTGTCTGTTTGTTTTTTTCTCCCAGGGATCAGCTTTCAAAATTATGGAACCTTCAACTTAATATTAATTTGAAACTCATTCATAGTTCAAACAAGCCCATGAAGCCATGTATCCAAATGTAAGAATTGCTGCTTTTGTGTCTGTCCTGTTTCAAGTTCATTGTTTTTCCCAGACCCCTCCTCTTAAGACCCACCCTTAGGGCTACATTCTAGTTAGCAATACTCAGCCTGTCATGTCGCTCTTGTCAGTCACCAGAAAATGTCAAGGAAATGCAGTTCGAGTGGTGGAGGCCATTACTCTCTGGACACTGTCGCAGGAAAGGAGTTTTATAGCTGAAGGTTATTAACAGCACGGACAATAGAAAAATTGACATCGTTTTTCCATTGCATTTTGTCTGTTGCTTCTTTTTTTAAAATTGGCAATGAACAGAATATGCATCTGTAGCTGTTTCAGTAGTGCATCTAGAGGTGGTGGAAGATGAAGCCAAGCCTACATTTTATAAAGAGATGGTGGCCTTCTGAACATAGAGCATTCTCAGTTACCTGGTACAATTGGACTTTTCGTTTCAGGGTGGTTATTTGTGACAGTGAAAGTGTCAGTGCCACCATCCCTATTTTCCCTGTTACCCTCACCTCCCCCCCCCCCCCTGCCACGTGAGGAATACTGGCATCTGGAAGGAGTTAGATCACCCCCATTTGCCAGCAATATTATGTTTGTTAAGAGCCACTGAACTGTGAAAACACATCCATAAAACATCGAAGGTAGACATTAGGAACACAGTCTCCTTCCTCTCTTCTTGAGGGGCGATCCAAACTTTCTTCATTGTGATGCGTTACAGAGCACTGTCATTGTCTGTTTCATCCAATCTGGGTCTTATTCCATGACTGTCATTACACGTGCAGGTATATGAATTATTTGCTCAAAAACTAGAAGATGCACACAGACAAAAATGTGTTGCATGCGAACATTCTGAATACAGAATACCTAATTTAAATAAATGACAGGGAGCACAACATTATTGAAATTGTCAGGGAAACAACAATTAGGTGCTTTACGGCCCTTTCTTTACCTCTTCGTGCTGCCTTGATGTGTTAGAAGCTGGATGAACTTCAAAATATGTACAGAATTGAGTGAGATCTTGGGTGTAACCTATTACCCTGAAAAATTGGCAAGAAGGAAATCATGTCTTGTGTTCAGTGTGTTATGTAACTGTGAACAGACTGTTCTGTTAAAAAAAAAAAGTCTTTACTTTTCCTTTGCTGAAAAAATAAGTAAACTTCAGCCTTGTTTGCGATAACTGCACTGGTTGGTGTGCTTTTTCATTATTTTTGAGCTGCCTCCCTCCATATGCTTTTACCCAACAACTTCCCAAGTGTTAGATCATAGATGTGAGCTGGGATTGAGAGTCACAGCAACTTGACTTTTAACAATATTTTCATTATTTGGAAGATTACAGCGTGTTCAGATGTGCGGGGTTCCATCATTGCTTCACTGCTGCAATCTGATGTCAACAGGTTGTGCTGGTCCAGATGCCCTTGTTTGTAGCTAATCATTTTGTGGCAAAAATAGATGGGAGAGGTTAAGGGCACGGTCTGTGAAAACATGGCGTGCCTGGGCTTTGATTTTCCAGAGCCTGAATCTCTTAATAACCTGCCTTTATTTTGTGCTTTCCATTCCCTTTTCTTTTTCCTAACAAGTTGGCATTTTTTGGTCCTTCCTCTCCTTTGTTTTATTTCTGATCTTTTTCCTTGCCAAAGCAACAAAATTTACTTTATCATTTTGTTTCTGCATTTCTCCTTTTCTGCACCATCCCATGCTTCCAGTATAGACTCAGACTCCCAAGAATTTAGACTAGAAAGATCCACGGAGACACTGTTCATTGTAATGTCTTGCTTGCCTCCTTCTGGTGGTGAGGTTGTTTTTTTGTTTTCTTTGAATGGGCTGTGTATGCACTCCGGGGATTATGGGGAGAAAAATGCTAAATGTGATAACCTTCACAAAATATCTCTGCACAGCTGGGAGGAGAGTAGGTTATCACAAAGGGAACCTCATGAGAACATGACCAATCTAGTGGACTGCTGATGTCCTCGTGGATCTCTGTGGTTTGTAAGAAACATTTGCTGGCCCCTCCATTGTGCCACCTGTGGGTTAGGAGCTGGGTGCTTCCGTGGCTTCCTCAGAATCTGAGGCTCAGCTGGCTGTCACACTCAGTCCCTCCCTTGGGGTTTGCTGACAGAGTGGCCTCCTGCTGAGGGCAGGGAACTGCATGGCCAGGGGAGGAGTTAATGGGCCACAGAAAATGACTCTCAGAGAACAGAATGTAGTCTGTGTTTCAAACTCTTTATCCCTGCATTTGGCAGAGAGAAATCCAGTGTAATGATCTTAAAACTGCCCTGCTTGCGTTGCTCTCTTTTGAATGGTGAGAGAAAACGCCACATTTAAAAGTCATTACAACACATTGTTTTACCATCTTGTTGGTCTTGGGGTTCAGGTACTTCTGGGTCATGCATGAGACATTCAGCACGACAGCAGAAATGGTCATGTAGGAGACGGTTGTATTTGGGGCAGTTGGCCCTGCTTGCGCCTGGGTGTTAGGTCTAATCTGGTTCTTGTGGACTGGGGCAGCGACTACGGCACCAGTTCTCACCGACGCACAGTTGTGTGCAGACACTTTTATACATTCCTATTCCAGCCGATGTGTTTTCTTGAGTAGTGGGTTGAGCACTGGGTTCCATAGGCCTGTGTCTCATCATTCCTCACATCCCTTTTCCAACATCACCCCTCTGTCCCGTAGACTGCTGTGCCCATCTCCAGGCCCTTCCACACAGCATGGCCAGATCACTCATCTTAAGGCCGTCTAGTGGGGCCATGCCTCTTCTCAGAACACCGGTGGGTGCCCTGACCTCCGTCACTCAGAGCTCTGCACACCATCTTCTCTGTCACGTCTTTGCCCACTAACCCAGTAACCATGTCTCTCACTTGCCTCCTGCCTCTGTCCTGACTCCTTCTGGCAAAGCTCCCACCTGTGCGGGAAGGAGAGTTGAACAAAACCCCACACCATGAGAGAACCTCGCCTGTTTCCCGGGCTGTGTCCCCTTCCAGCAGCCGCTGACTGAGGCACTGACTGACTGGCATTGTCTTCTGTAAAGCAGAGGGCAGCTGTTAGATGCGGGAGGGGAAGGGTCTGGGAGAGGTAAAGATTCTGGGCTATATCTCTGGCATCTTTGTTTTCTAGTTTTTCTTCAAAAGACTCTCCTCAAAGAGGCCAGCCTTTGTAAAAGAAGACTTGCATTGGGTTGATTAGGGGCTGTACAGTGAGGTGGATGCTCTGTGGAAAACATCCTCTCTACTACATTTCACATGAAATGCGTACTTACACTTGGAATAGTGAAAATAACTGAAACATACAGTTCTCTTTTGAATATCCATTTACTTATGGAAAATATTTAAATCCAGCAGGGTTCTAGCCTATATTCTTTTGTACTTGTCTCTCCAACTCAGCTGGCTTCGGTAAAACGTAATAACTAAATGGTGCACAATTATGAAACTCAACCTGGTGACTCCCCTTCAGTGTATATTGCACACCCACTAGTGTGACAGACTCCACACTCGAATTTCACAACAGACGAGGCTTGCACTTGAGAGGAAACCTGCTATTAAATAATTACACAGATAAGTAATTACAAACTAGTTTAAGATGTATAAACAAGGGATTTGTCTTCATTGGTGACCGAACCGGTCAAGGAGATGAAATGTTTAAGCTTCCTGTTAATAAAGCTCTAGGTTGCCTATGACATAGGATTGCCAGACAACTTAATGGCCCTAACTGCTTTCTGGACTTTTAAGATTTTTGATCTCATGTGTGTTGTGTGCACATATGTGTGTGTTTGTTGTTAATATTTTCTGCTTTGCTTAATTGGGCCTGTAGAAGACTTAACCAGTAGAGACCATTCCCTTTTTTCAAAGACATTGCAAAATTTAGTTCAGATAATCTAATTTAGTTGCTATGATTCAGTCTTGCTTGACCCAGGCACCTAAGATAGACATTTTTTTTAATACTACAATCAAACTCTAGGTTGTTCTTTGGTCCTAAGAACCACCAGACTAGAAAGTGCTGATGCACATCCATGCTTTCTGAGGAGATGGTCATTGTTGCAAGGGCCTGGGGTGCTGCCCTGTGAGTTTATCAGATGGGGCCTTTACAACTGTTGAGAGCCAAGCAGTGCTATGTTTAAAAATGAAAAACAAACTGCAGATATGTAAAATACAATTCACTTTACATAACTGCATGGTCTTGCTGGTTGGCACTTCTCTGGATCCTTATTATATCATTGGACGCTATCCTTTACAAAGAGATATTCCTTACAAAGAAGGCTCTTTCACATCAGCGTTTTGTTTGATCCCAGCAAAAACTCTGTGAATTAGACAATGTTGTTATTACAGTGGGATTTAGAGGATGAAAGTGGAGCCCAGGAAGATTGAGTAAGTGGATTTAGGTGCTACAGCTAGTAAGTCATGTGGCAGAGGTCTTCTCATTTCAAAATCTAGTATTTTTTCCACAATATCACACAACCTCTCTACGCTAACTCTTTGGAGCTTGTTCCTCTTCTTAGAGTGACATGCCTTGTTGTCTGATTTAACTTTTCTCCTGACTGGAGCCCAAATTATTATTTTTTAAATGTTGTCTTTTTCATTGTAATCTTGTGGAATTGGGTTCGTTATTTCAAAGATTTGTCTTTTATAGAAAACCAAGGTCATAATAGTGTAAGTTGTATCTCACAGGTTGGAGCATTCCTTTAAAAGAATCCAATTTATTTATGCCTTTAAATTATCAACCATAAACACTGTAATTATGTGACACATTCTCTGGACATTAAGCATTATTTTTATTAGTACAGTCACTTTCCCAACAAAATGTCACATAAGACCATTCTTTTGTTCCTTGGATCAAATGTTAGTTTTTCTTCACTAGACCTTCTCTTCAATTAAGTAGATAGATGCTCTGGTCTTGTTCGGGATTTTCTAGTGCACAGATCCTTTCCTAAAATCATCGTTGGTCCTTTTTTTTTCACCCTAGAGACACCCAAGGAAATAAAATGTATTCAAACGTATTCAAAATCAACTTGAACTATGTCTTGTGGCTGGATTAGGAAGAAACATCTCATGTTATCTTTTTTCTCTCTCTCCCATTTGTAGACTAAAAGAATTTTTTCTTTTACATCAACAACTTTCTGTCATTTTTGTTCTAAGAAATGTGTTTGAAAAAGACTGAACCAACCCTGACTGGGTGACTCAGTTGGTTGGAGCATCATCCCATACACCGAAAGGTTGTGGGTTGGATTCCGGATCAGGGCACATAACTAGGTACTAGGTTGCAGGTTTGATCCCCGGTCAGGCACTTACAGGAGGCAACCAATCAGTGTTTCTCTCTATCTCCTGCCCCCCCCCCCCCATCTCTAAAAACATATCCTCAGGTGAGGATTAAAAAAAAAAAAGACAACCAATTTATTTGAGCAGTCATAGCCATACTCTAATTTCTGTCTATATTAGTTCATCTTGAATATACTTTGGCAGTTCTCTTTATAATTTTTGTTAATAATATTATTATAAGTAATGGAACCACATTTGGGTAATTTGGAGAAGAAAGAAAAATAAATGCTACATTTTGGTACTGCTCAAACATAGTCACAATCTTAACTTTGATGTATAATGGCTGTCTTTAGAAAGCAACAGATTATTTAACTCAACTCCTCAAAAGGTTGAGAAGTGAGGAGGTAATGTCCATAAAACAGTTAGTACAGAGCCTGACACATGGGAAGTAGGCCTTAAAGGCTCTGATGAGTCCTACAAACCTGTCGCACATTTAAGTGGCGGAATGCCTTTCTTTCCGTTGCGCCTTTCCCTCACCAGTGCTCTCAGTGTTCGTCTTCCCTTGTCTTATTTTACCCTCCCCTCGTTACTTCGGTGTCATTAGCAAGAGGCAGTTGATATTTAGGGCAGTGGTTCTTATACTGGGAGGGGTGTGCATTGGTGCTAAGATTATATTCTGACAGGGAAGGAGGACATTTTTAAAAACCTGTCATCAGCTTTTATCAACTTCTAAAAGGAGGCAACCTCAGTGTCTATTAGTAGGGCTGTCTTTTAATTAATTTCAATTTTTGAAAAATCTGCATTATCCTTATTGATCTCATTTCACAACGGATCATGGAAACTGTGGACTGGCACTGCATAGATGAACTGTGAAGATCAAATGAAGGTCAAGACGAGAGTTAAGATACTGTTAAGGGAAGACTATAAACTCCTTTTACTACATATTTATTTATTCATAGATTTAGTGTATGAGAAATAAATCCATGAGCTATAATAGATGGTGAAAATCGATTGAATGGTGGATATTACCATAATGGTCATAACTTACATTTCATGTGTTTATATGTCATTTATACAAATTTCCTGTTGCCTAAAATAACTGAAAATATTTCTAGGAAAGGTGTCAACTCATGTTTCATCTGTCTTTTCTCCTTGTGTATTTTTCTAGTGCAGAGTGAATGTGGTAAACTCGGATACACATTCACACAAAACAAATAGGTAGACCTGACATTTGTAAAGTGCCTTTAGGAGTCCAAGTTCATTTTTATTCTGTTATATTTAATACTCCATTATAATAAGAGTACTTTATAAATAGGACAAATTCCTGTTTCTACTGAGTTTTCCAATTGGAATAACTGTGGGAAGAACAATAAAGGGAATGATTTGACTGACAAAGTATAATTTCATATGGAATAGTTTTAATAAAGGTACAGATAATGCAAGTTCATGCAAGTACATTTTCTCTGTCATTCATGTGCCCTTGTTTTTCATGCGCTTTCGAGTGGATGAGTGGGATAGGTGTGCAGGTCTTCAATGTTTCCGTAAGATCTGTTCTGCCAGGAGGTCACGGTTTGATTCTTAGTCAGGGCACGTGCCTGGGTTGCAGGCTCCATCCCCAGTAGGGGACTTGCAGGAGGCAGCCGATCCATGATTCTCTCTCTATCATGGATGTTTCTGTCTCTCTCTCCCTTCCTCTCTGAAATCAATAAAAATATATTTTTAAAAAAGATCTGTTCTAACACTGATATCCTGTGGAATAGGTTCTGAAGTGGAAAAACTTTATTTATTTATTTATTTTTTGCTAAACATGACCTTGTTTGGATCCTACTTGCTTACTCAAACTCTTGATGGCATTTAGAAAGCTTGGCTCGTTCAGAAACCCAGCCCCCCCCCCCCCCCCAAAGCTCTTGCTTCCTTTCCCCTCTCTCACCTGGAGGCTCCCCTGTCTAGCCATTTCTAAAGGTTCCTTTTCAGTCCCAACTGCTGTATTTAAATCCATCTCCAGCACTCACTACAAGCAATGCTCAAATCTGCTTTTGTCTTTGAAAACAAAGCTTTAAAAGTAGCCAGGGGAGCCACACAGAAGAGTGATTTTGTGACAGTGGCCTAAATCCAAGCAGTGCATTTAGAAAGACTTTGTTTTAAACAGACTTTGCTTCAGCATGTGTGTCCATTGGACATGGAGAATACTGAGCTCCTGTGCAGATTTTAAAAACTGGAAGGAAACTGGAGATTTTTGTTAATGATAGAAATATATGTGCACCATGGTACATTATATTCCTCAATAATATAAATCTATCAAAATGCACTTTATAATCATACAAATAATTCACTCTGCATATAGAATGTCCCCTTTAACACTCCATATTATTTTTAGGATCTTTATGTAAATGGGGCTTTGATGTTCCTATAGGATATGAATAGTTAGATCTTCTCCCTTTTCTACTAAAATGAGTAGGTGGCTAATGGTATGCCTTGTAGTTTGCAATCAATTAGGTAATAATGGTTTATTAAACTTGTACAAGTTTCTTAGTACTGTGGCAGTCTTCGTACCAGATAAAGAGAAGTACATGATTCTATTATCAGCATAAATTCCATAAAATGCACTCATGATGCAAATTGAGAAAGAGGAGGGAGAGAGAGATAGAGACACACAGACAGGGATGGGGGGGGGGGGGGGTCCTGGGTCTTGGAGGAACTCTTGTGCAGGGAGGGAAAGTCATACAGGAAGGGAGTCAAGGGTTAGACAGTAAGGATGAAATGTTCACCAAGAGTGCCGGCGTGTTTCTGGATGGAAGCATCACAAAACATTGAAGACGAATAGGAGAGGATACTAAGAGCCGGTGCCAGAGTAAATCATTTTGATCCATCAGGACATTTCAGTCAAAGAAAAAATTAGAAGTCAGCAAGGCACAGACATTAGAAATGATTCTGTAACTTAGAGTAAAAAATTAAGTCACAGGACGGGGGGAATTTTCTACCCAGTCAAGAGGGAGGTCTGGAGGGGGACAGTCAGGCCCCAAGTCTAAGTTTCCAACCACACACTACGGTGGGAGCCCCCCTCTGGGGGAGGGAGAGGGTTTTGAACCGCTGAGTGAGCTGTCCAGTCACCTGCTCTGAACTGAATCCTGAAGGGTAGGCCCAGGGGAGGCTGTGCTAAGATTAGCAAGCAGCCCGGCCAGGAGGCTCTGGAACCGTCTGCAGAACGGAAATATCTTCCCTGGTGAAAACACCATTTCTAGAGGCAGCAGGTCCCAGACCTGCCTTGAGGTGAGATGCAGATGGAGCTAATGAGCCCAGGCAGGAGAGGGTGCAGATGGCCACACACACACACCCCCACCCCAGGAAGGGGAGCAGGGATCACGCCCAGATCCGGTGCTCTGTGAGAGGAACCCCTTACCAGAGCAAACAGTCGTTTTTATGAGTGCCTTGAAATACAGCCAGGCAATTACCTGGAGGAAATTTTCATTTAGCTAAATGTTAATCTGTAGAGAGAACAGAGAAAAAGGAAAAACAAGTTAATGGCATGATAAACAACTACTCACTATGGAACCTCTTATAAAGAAGCCCCAGACAGCCCTGGCCGGGGCTTAGGACGTCAGCCCTCAGACTGAAGGGTCGTGGGTTCAATGCTGGCCAAAGGCTTGATCCCCAGCACTGGTCAGGGCATGTGAGGGAGGCAACCAATTGATACATCTCTCTCACATTGATGTTTCTCTACTCCTCCCTTCCACTCTCTCTAAAAAAAACAATGGAAAAAATATCCTCAAGAAGCCCCAGACAGTCTTGTGGGAAGTTCATTTGAATAAGTGTTAATCCAAGAATGCTTGGCCTTTATGGGTACAAGCACTAATTGTATGCTCAAAGCATTGAAATGTTATCCCTTTTTTGCTTCTGGTGAAGTCCTTGAAGTTGGCTTTTAAGTGTTAAGTGTCTAACTAGGGATGATGAGTGTCAGAGTATTCCATGGGGAGTAAGCCTGACACCCTTAACCTCATATGATCAGAAAGATGCATTTTTAGGTATTGCATCCAACAAGATTATAACATTTTTTGCAGTCTACCACAAAGAACAATTATATTTAGCAGGACTAATTCTGCATTTTACTATTAGCAGGACACGTTAGGCTGAATTTTCTTTTCTTTTTTGTCTAGATCTTAGATTGTCTGGAAATAAAAAAGAGGCTACACAAAATGAAAATACTTTATTCCCAACCAAATGGGAATATATTATCTAATGGGGGGAAAAATTGAAATGTAGTGTTAAAATCCCGTCTTGGGACCCCAGAGAATTCGCATGCCCAAGCTAGGTTTTAATATTTAAATACAATGCAAAGGAGGATAAATAAAACAGAGACCAGGTTCACCTCAGCTCAGCCGTGTAATAACGTGTGAAGTACTGTCTGCAAATTGCCCTGTAGGCGGAACGTGTTCAGCTGCTATGGCTCTGCTGTATGTTTCAAGTTTTAAAGCATTCATTGCAGTGGGTTACACTGTATGTCCTTCCCACTTCACCTCTACTGGCTTTGAGTGCTGTTCCAGTGCTTTATATTAAAGGGTAAAGCATTATTTCCAACCACTTATGAGCCAGCTGGGTGAGGCTTATCGTATTCAGTACATGAGAAAATGAAGTTCCAGACACCAGTGAACAGAACGGCCGCTGGAATGCAGGTGTCTGAGCCTCATTCACCGCTTTTCCTTCATGTGGCCTCACCAGGTGATGCTGCTGTTTTTATGCGTCAGCCAAGGTAATATGCGTTCTGATCCTTAGTCCGTGACTTTTTGCCTTGTTGTGAATCTGATGTCTATTTTAGGTGGAGATCCTGTGCTTGAGTCCGTCTTTACTGTGGGCTCCAGGATGTGGCCTGCCTCACAGAAATTCGGGGAGTCTGGAGCCATTTCATTTTAGTGGAAAACACATCAGTGAGAGCCCTTACTGAATAGGCGCTCTGGAAAGCGGGCGCTTTCCTCGGAGCCAGGGGAAGTGTTTCGCTTACATAGCGAGCCCTTCTCAAAGCTGAGTCTGTTGGAAGGAGAACTCGGGTGTAATGGTGGAAACACGTCCCCTGTGATGGCCTTCGTTTCTCTTGCATTGAGGATTTTAAGTCTTGAAAGGAAGGCAGAGTCCAAAGAAAGAGTTGTGCAACTACAATAAGCATGCAGCCACACTCTCCAAGTTCACAGCTGTCAGGACAGAGGGAGGATGCAAGAATTCTGCCAGCCAGGAAGAGCCTGGCCTCAACGTAAGGAAACTTAACTCTGGGCCTCCCAAACACATTGCGTTGAACGTGTGACATTTCTCAAACATGAAACGTTTTCATCTTCTGACAGTGTGCCTCAGTGAGGGCACCAGACCTTAGCATCAGCATTATTTGAGTTTATCTGGTTAAGTATAGGTTTCAGCTTTCAGATGCTGAAGCTTGGCACAGAATAGGCACTTAGAAATAGTTGACTTGGCCATAGCTCTTTTTCTTGGATTCTCTTCCTTTAAAATCTTATCTGAAACACATCTTTGCAATTAGGCTTTTGCTCAGAATGGAAGAGGAAGAGAGATCTAGTCAAGGTCGGGGGTGGAGGCTGTTGGCCACCCGTGAACGAAAATAGTGCTTGAAAACTCAAATTCCACGTTGTCTCAAGTCTCTGAACAGACCTGTGCTCTCAGAGGTACCTCCAGTGATTTAACTTCCTTCTAATGCCTGTGATAACACGGAGAACACCTTGTAATTGAATTCTGCCCATAGGTATTGAATGAACATCACTCAACTCTCCCAGTATTGGGAGCCCAGGAATCCACTTTCCCACCACCATATCTTAATGATCCAAAAGGCATTGTGCACCTGCAGAGGAGTGAGCTACCCCTATATAAGATTTGGTTGTTACAATCAAATAAATATAGGCAAGGTATAATTTAGAAGTATTTTATATGGTGGGGTTTCTTAATGTTATAATGTTCTCTGCATTTTATAACGGCAGACCTGCTGCCTTGACCTTTCTCCTTTGCCATTCTTAGACTTGAGTGCCCCCTTTCTTTGATGTAATTTGAGATAGAATATTTAGGAACATACTACATGTAAAGAGGACTCTCTTTTATGTGTTTGCTTCCCATTTGATATCTATGAAGTGATTTGAAATCATTAAATGAGAAATGCTGATTTCAGATGGCCAGGCAACTATAACACTTGTGATTTATCTATGAAATCTAGGCAGAAACACGAAGACATTGACATATGAGCTGGAGGATTTTATTTATCAATTTTTATTTAAAAGCACCATTGTGTGTCAGGTACTGAGGATAGCATTTCTACTTCATAGTAATTTGGGGTCGCATTTTAAGTGTAAGCATCATGGGTATAAGGTTTATTTCTTGACTCAATATGAAATAAAATGGTCTTAGAACATACTTATAGATCTTAAATTTAAATATTTAGATTCTGGCCTGGCTGGCGTGGCTCAGTGGTTGAGCGCCAAACTATGAACCAGGAGGTTATGATTCGATTCCGGTCAAGGCACACACCTGGGTTGCAGGCTTGATCCGATCCCCAGTGTGGAGAGTGCAAGAGGCAGCTGATCAATGATTCTCTCTCTCTCTCTCTCTCTCTCTCTCTCTCTCTCTTTCTGTCTCTCTTTGAAATCAAAAAAAATATATATTTTAAAAAATAAAATAAATATTCAGATTTAACACTGTCTAAATAAGTGGTTCTCAACCTTGGCTGCACATTAGGATCACCTGGAAATCTTTTTAAAATCATGATTTCTGGGCCCCATCCTCTGGAAATTCTGTTTCTTTGTTATGGGGTGGGGCCACAACATTAGTAACAAAGAAACAGAATTTCCAGAGGATGAGGCCCAGAAATCAGGATTTTAAAAAGATTCCCAGGTGATTCTAATGTGCAGCCAAGGTTGAGAACCACTGGTCTAAATGTTACATGCGTGTGGCAAATGCCTGCTTTTTCTTTTGCTTGTCAATATGGATAAAACATTATGTAAAAATGTTTACATTTACACATTTAGTGTTATATAGATCAGTGTTCTTCATTTTTGGCTATTAGAATGACCTGGGTAAGTTTTTAAAAACACTCATGCTTAGGTCCTGCTCTGACCAGTTAAGTTAAGCTATCTGAAAGGTGGAACCTGAACATTTTTGGGGGGGGGGCAGAGAAGGGGGTTTAGGGCGATTTGTGCCTTTTGTATTCCATATAGATAATTGCTCCTGAAGAAAAGTGTTCATCTAATGGCATTGTATTCACTCAACTGAACTACAGGGAACCCTTTATTCACGAGTCAGTTCAACAAATATGTTAAGGGTCACTGTGTATCAGACACTATTCCAGCCCCTGCTGGGAAAGACTTGATCCCCTCCTCCTGGAGGTTATATTTTTTGATTTTTGGCAAAAGATCGTTTATTGAATCTTTTCAAAGTCTGAATGTAGCACTAACAGGATCATCTTGTTCCATTGGTAGATTTAACCTCATTCTCAAGTCTGGGCTAGGTTGTCAGAATCAGTTCAGAGTGCTTGACACTTCTGACTTTTGGTTATTGTTTCTTCTCAACCATATTCAGTATTTGGATGAATTCACTATTTCCAGCAAGTCACTCTGTGCTGTGCGTCCCTCACACTGTTCTGTGGTCATTTAACCAAAGAATCATTTTTGTTTGCCTGTTTATAAAGAAACAAAGAGTACATTGCTTTTATTTTTCTAGAAACCTAAGCTTCAGAGTTAAAATCAAACAGCAGTTCTTGGTTAAAAAAACAAAAACGTTTAATGCCGCGGAAGAGGTAGTAGGTAAGCCAGTAATATCAGTTAAATCATAGTGATTCATTGTATAAGTAAACCCATCATTTGAATGAGACTTTAAATTATTCTTGTATTTTAAATTGTTCTGCCTCAAACCAAGTGTAACTACTATAGTTCCTTCTGCATCTGATACCAGTATTTTCCCTCTTCCCCACCCTCCCAATAACTATCTACAATCTTGATATATAGAGCATGAACACCGGAGATAAAATGCACATGCAATTAGGCAGAGACTCTTAGCTGACCTAAATAGCAGTTCATTCATGAGATAATGTGACCTGCAGTCATAGAGATGAAAATCTGTTGCTTGAGCTGGGGTAAACCTGGCATAGTGCAAACTCAGTGCTCAGAGAATTGTCTAAAATTAGATCAGGCAGAAAAATACTGCAAAAGCTTTGTAGACCTGGTCTCAATTTCAGGAATATCTTTTTCTCAAGATGTGTATGTAGTGTATTCCAGGTAATCCTTAAAGCTCATCCTTATTAGTATGAAGAGCCTCGGTCTCAAAGGAATTCAGCAATTAAGCAATTTATATATTTTAAGATTAGTCTTCTGTTTATAACGTGGGAATCACACCTTCTGTGGAAGAGTTTCCTCTTTGGAGATGGTCGATGTATGTTGGGAATTTTTTGATGGGCACAAGTTTGACTATCGTTGCCATTATCAGAACATCTGTACTTGTCCTAGAAACCAGGACTCTGTATTGTGTATGCAACTGTATTTTTCTTAATCATGATGATTCCTTGTGCAAAAATGTGAAATTATCTTTTTGTGTAATTAGGTTTCTTCTAGTATATTGCTAAAGGGACATTCCTTACCATTGAAACTATCTCAGATTTTTCCCCCTAAACAGAGATGGATAGAGATAAATTCCATGCACAAGTTCTTTTACTACCTGGTAAACAATGTCATGTGATGGTTAGAGGATTGCTGAGTCATTTAAATCATAAGGGACTTTAGTCATTGTTTTGATGTATCCAAGTCAGAACTGGAAAAAGGCAGGAATGAGGTTTTCTTCTTTGAACCAGTGTGAGGAAACGTAAAGGAAATCTGAAATAGTAAGCTGGGGCTCTATTCAACAAATATTTATGGAGCATCAATGAACAAGACAGACAAGTCCCCCTGCCTTTTTGGAGCATACAATCCAGTGGGAGAAATAGAAACTGGACTCTAAGTAAAATAACTAATTTATATTAGGAGGTGATGAATTCCATGGGGGACTGGGGACTGAAATCAGAGGAGGGAGATTGAGAATGCCAGATTTGGTGGGGGGAGGGCTGCAGTCTTAAATAAGATGTCAGAATGGCTTCATCAAGGAGATGTTGGAACAAAAATAAGTAGGATATGGGGGATTTAACCAGGTGGTCATGTGGCATAAACACTCCAGGCAGCAGGTACAGTTGGTGGAAGCACCCAGAGTGTGTCTGGCAGGTTGGAGGAAGAGCCGGAGGTTAGTGTGGCCAGATTGGAGGGAGTAGGGGGAACTAGGAGATCAGTCACAGAGCTGAAGGGGTCCAGACCGCTAGGGTCTGGTGGGCCTTGTTGAAGATAGTGGCTTTGCTCCTAGTGATGAGTGATGTGGAAAGCCCTTGGAAGTGTTTGAGCAGAGGGACTCCTGTGTGTCTTAGCACCCATCAGATGTTTAGTAATTGCTTTTTATTCATAAACTAGAGGCCCAGTGCATGACGTTCGTGCTCTAGAGGTGGGGGAGTCCCTCAGCTCGGCCTGCACCCTCTCACAGTCCAGGACCCCTCAGGGTCCTTAGCGCTGCCAGGGGGCAGCTCCTGCATTGAACGTCTGCCCCCTGGTGGTCAGTGCATGTCATAGCAACTGGTCGTTCTGCCAATTGGTCAATTTGCATATTAGAGTTTTATTATATAGGATTATATAGGACAAGAGGCCTGGTGCATGAAATTCATGCACGGGGGCGGGGAGGGTGGCCCTCAGCCAGGCCTGTGCCCTCTCGCAATCCAGGACCCCTTGGGTAGGGTCCCTAGGCCTGGCCAGCGATCAGGGCCTTTTGGGACTTTCCTTCCCCCGGCTGCCGGTAGCTGGCCCCACCCCTTGCCACTGCCACTGTTTGCCATCTGTGCGTCGCTGCCCCCCTCTGAGGGTGCGATTGCTTGGCTGGCCTGGGTCTCCCTCTGCGGGACGATCGCTGGCCGGCCCCACACAACCGCCACAGCATCACTGGCCGTTGGCTGGGCCCTCCCTCTGTGGGGTGATTGATCGTGGGGCCCCCAGATCGATCGCCCTGCAGAAGGAGGCCCCACCCACCCACTGCAGTGCTGCCAGCTGGGTGGCCTGGGCCTTCCTTTGTGGCTGCTGGCCGGGAGGCCTGGGGCGATCGATCACGGGGCTCCGCAATCAATCGCAGCACAGAGGGAGGTCTCACCCACCTGCCGCAGTGCCGCCAGCCAGGTAGTTTGGGCCTCCCTCTTTGGGGTGATCATGAAACTATCCACCCCCCGCCCCTCGCGTCGATAGCCCTGCCAGCTGGTGGCCTGGGCCTCCCTCTGCGGCACAATCATGGGGCGATGGCAGGGCCCCCCGACCAATCGCATTGAACTTGCCTTGGCTGGCCTGGCACCAGTGCAGGTCATAGCGTGGTCATCCGGAAGGTCTTCCAAATGGTTGTTCTATTGTTCGGTCGTTTGGTTGATTGCATACTCTGCTTTTATTATTATAGATTTCATATCATGTCTGGAACCACCCACTTTTTCCTTCATTTTTGTCTCAAAAAAATAGGACAATGGCTAACATTTGCTGTATTGGGTAAATTGCCAATCACTATATGTAGATTATACCCCTGTAACCCTTACAAGTTTAAGCAACTGTTATCATCATTTCCATTTTATAGGTAAGGAAATTGAGATGTAGCATAAATGACTTACCCAAGGATCTTGGGTCACGTAAGTGGCAGAATTAGTATTCAAGCTCGAGAGTTTTCTTCAGAGTCCTGGTGCTTAAGCACTGTGGTAAAACACCTGTGCCCTTGCCCTAAGTCAGCTGCAGACCTGCTGTTGAGCAGCTCATGGATTCATCAGCCCCCTGCCTTTCCACTCCACAGACCTGGTTGCCTGAGGACCATGTAAGGTCAGCCTAGGAGTGCACATGGGTTGTACCATGTGGCTCTCTGTGTTTGCCAGGAATTAGAAGTGGGAGCTGTTACTGCTTGTGTCAGAGTCATCTGTGGGATTTTATCCTCATATATAAAAATCTAGGGGCTGTCACGACCTAAACGACCAGACGGACAACCTAATAGCAGGCTGGTGGCAGGAGGGGGCTGTGGGTTCATGTCCAAATCAACCAAACAAATGGTCACCCGAAGGAGCATGGAGGCGGGGCGCCTCGCACACATGGGCGGGAGGCAGGGGGGCGGGAGGAGGGAGGCGGGGCATCAGTCTGGGTCCTGCCTCTCGCTGGTGCGGTGGGAGTCAGCCTGGGGAAACTTTCTCAGACTTGCTTGGTGCTGGGACTGGAGGCATCTGAGCTCACGGCAGGCTCCGCGGAGCTTCCTGGTGGCCGAGGGTTCAGAGCCGGAGTGCGGGCGTGTGGGTGTGCGCATGATTGTGGACCCGAGTGACACACACTCACGCACACACAGTCACACGCCCGCACCCACACAGGGCCCTCGGCTGCGCCACCCACGTCTCCCGGGACTTCACCCTCCAGCCTGGATCCTCCTGGTCCCGCGCCCGGTGGCCTGTCCCCGCTTAAGGTTTCTCAGTAACACAATGTACAGGATTTGGGAGTCAGGACTGGGAGCGATGGTGTGGTCTCCCCACCACCCACTGCCCCCACCCACCTGCCCAGGGAAGGGGACGGGGAAGGGCGCCGGGGGCTCTTACCACTCAGGGCTGGTGAGGATGTGGCCAGAGGGGGACATGGCCAAGCTGCCCTGCCCCATGTGCCCTGCCCCAGCCCTGGAGGGCAGGGGGCATCCGGGCACACTCCTCTCCCAGCTGGGAGGGTCCCTGCTATGCTTCCTCCTCCTTGGAAAACTTTGCTTTTCCAGCTCTGTCCCCGCAGGAGAGCCATAGCGGTGGTGGATCCCTTTCCTTCCTTCAAAAGTGCCCTGAAAAGCATGCAGACAGCTATGCCAGAAAGGGGTTGCTCAAGTTCAGCAAGAGTTTGTGATTTGCCAAAGGCACGTTGAGCAGTTTTCTCTTACCCCGTTTGTGGGAATGTAATCTGATTTAAAACCAATGGACTAAACAAACAGAAGCACTTTCTAGAAAGTCAGTTTGGAAATGTGGATCAAAATTCAAGTGAATTAGCTTTGGGCCCCTCTCTGCTGTGGCAACGGCCTAATCAGACATTCCCTTTTATAGGGCTGGTTTCCTTTTCTCCTTTGTCCAAACCATGCCTCTCCAACAAAAGGATATTAACCAAGCAATCCTAACAACAAGTTTTATTGCCGACTGCAACTTATGCACTTTTACGCAAATGTTGTTGCTTTCAAGCCTACCAGGTTGTATTTCAAAACTTTTATTATTCTGCAACTTGACCATTTTTTTATTTGCTTAAAATATTCTAGGATATTTTAAATACAGAAAAGTAGAGAATAGTATGACAAATATTTATACTAATAAAAGGGTAATATGCTAATTAGACCTGACATCTTCCGGACATCCTTCCGGAGAAAGCCATGGTGGTGGGGGCCGAGGTAGAGGTGGTTAGGGGCAACCAGGCCAGTAGGGGAGAGAAGTTAGGGGTGACCAGGCCAGCAAGGGAGGGCAGTTAGGGCAACCAGGCTGACTGGGGAGGGAAGTGAGGGCCAACCAGGCAGGCAGATAGGTGAGCGGTTAGGAGTCGGAGGTCCCAGATTACGAGAGGGATTCCTGTGGGATCGGGCCTAAACAGGCAGTCGGACATCTCCTGAGGGGTCCCAGAATGGAGAGGGTACAGGCTGGGCTGAGGGACCCCTCCTCCCTGATGCATGAATTTCATGCACCGGGCCTCTAGTCAAGTTATAATCTCCCAGGTGTCAGTTTCCTATGTGCCAGAATGTGGGAAGGGGAAGATGAAGAGATCCATGTGTATGTAGTGAATGAAGAAACTCAGTAGTGCTGGGTCCCTCTCCATTGAGTCGACTGGTGTAGATGTTGCTGGGTTGCAAACAGAACACGTGGGGTGACCCTTTTCTTGGGTCTGCAGGAACCATCATCTGGCACAATGGATTCTCTTGCCTACAGGTAACATTATCATGAGGGAGTTAAATTTGCAACTTTCACTCCTCTCTCAATTGCCTTCTACATCCAGTTATTAGTCTTGTAATGTCACTCTAACCTTTTTATGGACCTTAACGATATTGTCTCATGAATTTGCATTTGCACTTGAAAGGAGGAACCTAAGCATCTAATAGAAATGTATGAGGTGAAATGAGTTCTAAGGAGGGAACCATTATAACGTCTTGCAGGAGGACATAAATGTGTACATTTTAGACAGATTTAAAAACACTGGGCTTACTTTCCTTCATCATCTTTTATGGAAACAAGCATTGTGATAGCCAGTGGAAATATATTTTTGAGGTGATGGTAAAAGGCAAATCCCTGATTGGGGAACTTTCAGATTTTGCTAAGGAAAACTTCCTCACAAATGTATGGCATCTATAGTACATTGTTATTAATACATTGGAGCTGACTTCCTGTTTTCCAAGGAAAATGAAAATGCAGGTTAGTGTCTCTGTGGTATAGATTCCAATCTATAATAATCTATAATAATAAAAGCATAATATGCTAATTAGACTGGACTTCCTTCCAGATGAAGCCATAGGGCAGGGGCCAAGTCCCTTGCACAAATTTCATGCATCGGGCCTCTAGTTTTAAATAAGATTCTACACACAAGGCAAAGAAAGTACAGGCTTTGCAAAAATATTAAAAACTAACAAAAGAAAAACCTCCACAGATAAATTAAATCTAAATATTGATTTAAATGAAATCATAGTTCCTTAGACAATACCACCTAGAACCCATTGTTTCCCAAGCAAGAAAGTCTGTGTTCTGGATAGTTATAAAAGAAACTCGAGGCCCAGTGCATGAAATTCATGCACTCAGGGGTGGGCCCTCAGCCCAACCTGCATCCTTTCACAGTCCTGGAGCCCTCTGGAGATGTCTGACTTATGGCTTAGGCCCGCTCCCCAGGGGAAGTGGGCCTAAGCTAGCAGCTGGACATCCTTAGCACTGCCGTGGAGGTGGGAGAGGCTCCCACTACCACTGCAGCACTTGCCAGCCGTGAGCCAGCTTCTCGCTAGCCATGAGCTGCCTCTGTCTCCTGCATTGAGTGTCTGCCCCCTGGTGGTCAGTGCACATCATAGCGACTGGTCATTCTGCCTTTTGGTTGATTTGCATATTAGCCTTTTATTATATAGGATAGAAATGCTTCCCTTGTGTATGTTTGGGTGGAATAGAGATCACAGGTCAGAGTCAGATCAGGCCTGGATTTTAATCTATTTTTTCTGTTTATTGATGCTGTGACCTTGGGCAAATTATTTAGCCTTCTAAATCCAAGTTTCTCATCTGTGAAATGAAAATAATATTCACTTTATAAGATACTGAAAATTTGAAAACAAAACAATACATGTAAATCACCTGTCCACAGTAGATACTTAGATCATGTGGTTGGTGGGATTTGGGGGAGGGAGAGAATGAAAATATGTTATAATATGAAAGGGAAAAATTAGGAAATAATAATGGGCACTTATAGGCATTTCTCATAGTGTAGAGAGAAAAAACCTGAGTTGGGATTCATATCCTAAGATCCCCATGGGGAACCTACTATGTGCCATGCTTTATTCTAGGTGCTGAGAATGCACTGGAGATCAGAATCATAAATAGTCTCTGCCCTCATGATATGCACCGTTTGGTGAGAGAACAGACATTGATTACATACTAATGAGACCAATAAATGTCAAATTGTAACTGTGCTTAGTGCTGTGGAAGGGGAAAATGATGTTATAAAAATGAATAAGGACATTTGACATAATTGGGAAGAGTTTCAGAAAACCTTCCCTGAAAAAAGGAGCAACAATGCTGATAACTTAAATGTGAGTAGGTGCCTTTAACCCTATCAGGGCCCATTGGGCCCCATTTTGGTTTTGAAATTTCTTGTTTGAACAGTCTTAACTATTTTTACAGATTGCTATCTCATAAATTTATCTTTCTTAGAGGTCTTCCAAAGAACAAAGAAAAGTTATTTATTTCTTTTAAAGCAGGAAACAACTCATTCTGTCATACTATTACACATAGTCCCATTGGACTCTTGTAAATCTAAGATACATCGTACAATCATAGTGATCTTATCTTTCCTGTATCTTAACATTTTGCTGTTTCATCATCAGAATTAGCTCTCCATTACTCATTAGATATTCCCAACCATGCTAAAACAAACACACAAAAATGGTAAAAATGGCAAGAAAGGCAAAGAATGATGGAATCATCTATAAAGATGATGCAATATTGAAATAAAAGTTCACTATTATGTTATCCCTGAGTTTTCTTCCTGCATTACTCACTGTTTTACTTCATCTTTCAAGAAGATATAAAAGAAGTCTAGAGACTTCGTACTTTTTAAAACCTTTAATTGAACATAGGTAATCATTTAGAATTTTCTTCTATAATACCAAAGAGAGGAAAGTTAATAGGAATATATCTCACGAGTATTACATATTCAGGAAATAAATGCAAGAAGATATATAGAAGCACTCTAGACTCTAATGAGGATGGTGAAATTGATTCTATAAGTGACATCTCAGACTGATTCTTCTTAAAAAGGTATCCTAGATGAATTTTCCCTAACTCAGGATTCAGTGATTCAATAGTACATTTCAAAGTACTAAAAGGAAATATGGTACTCTTATCCAGTTAGCAAATTCAGTAGGAAGTGCTTCATTATACATGTGCAGCAAAACCTCCATCAGCCTGGCCTGTGTGGATCGGTTGGTTGAGCATCATCCCATGCATCAGGAGGTCAGGGCACATGCCTGTTGCAGGCTTGATCCCCAGTAGTCCCAGTAGAGGGCATGCAGGAGGCAGCCTATGGATGTTTCTCTCTCATCCATGTTTCTATCCTTCTCCCTTCCTCTCTCTGAAATCAATTTAAAAAAAAAAAAAAAAGTCCTGTATTATCCTGTTTTGCGAAAAGCACATTTGACAATATTCTTGTCTTTTAAGATGTTTATACACCAAAAATTTACTTCATGTGGTTCATAAGTGGACAAATGTTGGTGTATATACAAAGGTGGTAGAAAGAAACAGATCATATAAAAATGAAAAAAAATCATTGGATTGGCTTCTCATTGGTGTTACTAAATAAAAAAAATGATACTGCTGTACAATTATTGAGCCAAGAATGCGACTATCCTCTTATCAGCAAGATTATTTGCCATCAGAATGTTAAGGATACTGTGTTTTGATGATGTAACTTCAAGGAGTAATGACAGGTTAGAACTTATTAGAGATGTATTGGAACCTGAAATCAGCATTTGCAAGATGAATATGTTTCAGCACATTTGCTGAGCACTCAGTTGAATTCGAAGGATGTTGCCCATTTTGGGTACCTTCAAAGCCAGGAAAAAATATGGAATATAAATTTGCTATTTAAGTCTTTATTAACATTTTAATAAGGTTATTTTTACCCTCCCTGTATTTTTCTATATTCATTAAAGTCATTCAAAAAAAGTTTTAAAAATGTAAAGGGGCCATTGAACAGAGATGGTAAATGGTGATGATTATTTTTCTTGAAATATAAAGGGTTCCGCAGGCAAAAAAAAAAAAAAAGTGAGGGAAGAGAATTTCAGGCTGAGGGAACAGCACTTGCCAAAGCTCTGAGGTAGGAGAGAGAACTATTTCAAGAACTAAACAAAAGCCATGTGGCTGGAATGCAAGGAAGGCAGGATAGCAGGAGAGGGAGGTGTGGCTGGAGAAAGGAGTGAGGACTCATGATGCATGCTTTGTAGCCTGTTGAGCATTTTCTCTTCATCCCAAGAGCAAAGGAGCCAACCAAGGGTTTTAAGCAGTGGACTGACCTTTATCACATTTGCATTTCAATAAATGAAGCTGCATTTGAGGTGATTTTTGAAGTATCCCAAGTGAGATATCAGGTAGACAGCCATGTATGTGAGAGGTTTCTGGGCTGGGCATTTTAAGCTGTGGTTCATCCACAGTTAGTTCAGTTGAACAATCTTTAATTACTAATATCTTGATCAGTGTGAAACCAGCCAAGGGAGAGAATGAAGTGAGAGAAGATCCAGGACCCAGTCTCTGGGACGACCAATTATTTTTGTCCCTGAAGAGAAGATGAGCTTGTAGAGGAGACAGGGGAAGGAGGACCAGTGGCCTAAAAGAAAACCTGGAGAGTGTTGTGTGAAGGAAAATGGAGGAAGTGAAGGTTACGTGAGCAAGGGGTCCACAGCATTGATTGCTGCTGGGATGGGGGTGGGAGTGAGCTTTAAAAATTACTTTTGAATTGAGCAATGTAGAGATTTTTGGTAAACCTTAGTGAGAGATATTTCAGTAAAGCAAACAAGCCAGATGGAATTAGTTATGGAATAGAAAGTGAGGAAATAGAGACAGCCTAGATAACGGCTTTAAGAAATGTGTCTGTGTGAAGGGAACAGAGAAAAAAGACACAGTAATATCAAATAGCCAGATAATAACTATGACAGTGAACTTAACTCATTTTAATCCTGTTTATGTTTTTATTTATCAAGGCAGATTTTGTTTCAGTGTTAATCAGAGTGCACTGAAATAGAAATGTTGAGTTTATGAAGGCAGCAGTGGCTTAAAGATGGTCTTGCTTATTATATTGTTTTGATTTCATAGTGGGATCAGGCCCACCCAAGTATAGCTGGGATCACAAATTCCATGTAAAACAGAAAGAGTTGACAGAGGTGAGGTAGAGCCATACTGTACTTTGGTTCTTTTCTAGGGTTTTCTTCAGGATCAAAGTCCCTGCTTAATACCATTTTCAGCCTATAGAAGGCACTATTTTGAAAGAATTGTGCCTTTTTCTTTCCTAGAGTTCTGTTCCTTTTCTGCATCTCTCTAAAGGTAACTCACACAATCTCTTCTAATTGCATGTGACAAGGTGTTACTTTGCCTTGCGGGGAAATTTATGGTGTCACAGTGAATGGTGTTAGGACTGAGGCATTTGTTTTCTGCACGTTGCCCAGACCACTGTCAGAGTGGAACTTCTGATGCCTGCGCTCACTCTGTGAGGCTGGAACGTGACACTGGCCTCTGTGTGTCTGTTCTTTATCAGCTTCACTTCTGCGTATTCAGGTCTGAGCACTGACCACCCCCATCCTGGTGGTATTTCAGACTGGGGCCTGGGGGCAAAATGATGTTGATGTTCTTTCCTAAATATGAACTTTACTCTGACTGAATTTTAAAACAAAGATTTGCAATGAGGCAGCCTCTGCCATAGATACACAAATGTATAGTAGTCCCCTTATCCGTGGGGATATGTTCCAAGACCCCCAGCGAATGCCTGAAACAGTGGCTATTACTGAACCCTATATATACTATTGTTTTTCTATATATGCATACTTATGATAAAGTTTAATTTATAAATTATGCACAGTAAGAGATTAACAACAACAATAATAAAAAAAGAACATTATAACAGTGTACTATAAAAACATCATGTGAATATGGTCTCTCTTTCCCCTCTCAAAATATTATATTGCAGTGCACTTACCTTTCTTCTTGTGGTGACATGAGATGATACAATGCCTGTGTGATGAGATGAAGTGAGGCGAATCATGAAGGCATTGTGATGCAGTGTTAGGCTACTATTGACCTTCTGAAAATACGTAACAGACACTTTACCCTTCTCTTTGGCATGTCTGTCTTGCCAGCATCAGTACTCTTGGGCTTTGGGGCCATTACTCAGTAAAATAAGGGTGACAAGTACTGTGATCCCAGGGCAGTCGGTCTGGTGCCCGAGGTGGCTCCTCAGTGACGAAGGGGTGAGGAGCTTTTGCAGCGTGGAGACTCCGGACAAGGTGATGATTCATGTTCCAGGCGGGACGGAGCCAGACGGTGAGAGATTTCATCATGCTACTCAGAGCAGCGGGCAACTTAAAACTTATGAATTGTTTATTTCTGGAATTTTCCATTTAGTATTTTCCAACCGTGATTGACCATGAGTAGCTGAAACTGGAGAATAACAACATGGATAAGGAGTAACTACTGTAGTTTTCTACTCCTATGGAGTTCACAGATGGTAACTAAGTTTAAAAGACACCTTGCACTAGTATGTATCATGAGACTGATACCCATTTGGTTGATACCCTTTAAGGTGAATTCATTTTTCCCATTATACATCACAGGTACATTAGGGATGGAAGCAAATGTCCCTGAAATACATAAAATTCATTTTGAAACATAAAAGTCAAAGAAAATAACATTTAAAATAAGTAGATTAAACAGCCATACTCTTCTTTGGTTCTTTTTTGGCCCGGTGTATGAAAATTGTGCACTGGGAGGGAGGGTCCCTCAGCCCAGCCTGTACCCTCTCACAGTCCGGGACCCCTCAGAGGATGTCGGCCTGCTGGCTTAAGGCCTAAGCCGGGGATCGGGCCTAAGCCGGCAGTCAGACATTCCTTTCGCAGACCCAGGGCTCTAGAAGTCTGGGACCCCTTGCTCCTTACCGCCTGCCTGCAACCGAGGTGGGAGAGGCTCCCACCACTGCTGCTGCGCTCACTGAGCTCACCAGCTGTGAGCCTGGTGGCGCTCCCCCTGTGGGAAAGCACTGACTACCAGGGGGCAGCTCCTGCATGGGGCCGGGGAGGGACGCGGGAGGTTAGCCAGCTGGAGAGGGACTGCAGGATGGCTTCAGGGTGTGTCCGGCCCATCTCTCTCAATCCCAATCAGCCGGACTCTAGCAACAAGCTAACCTACTGGTCAGAGTGTCTACCCCCAGGTGGTCAGTGCACGTCATAGTGACTGGTCAACCGGTTGACTGTTTTCCCCCTGGTGGTCAATGCACATCATAGGGAGTGGTTGAGTGACCTTAACATATCATTAGCATATTACGCTTTGATTGGTTGAATGGCCAACCAGATGACTGGACACTTAGCATATTAGGCTTTAATTATATAGGATGTAAATTATAATACCCTTATATGTGCATTAAACAAAATACATTACACAAATTATAAATTATGTTACAAATTATATAATTACACATTTTATAATATAATTAACATTAATATAATTATTAGAATATTAATATACAATTTATAGCCATGATACTTAAAAAAACATTTAAAATCTTAAAAGTTAGAATATAGTGTAATGCCCTCCAGCAGTGTGATTTTAGTATGTGTCACAGATTGCTCTCACTATGAACGCAACTGTGGCCATTTGGTTTCAAATTCCTGTAGCATTTTCCTCTGAGAAGGCTTTCTTTGGGAGGAGGGGAGGAATGGGTCTTCTCCCCCAATTATCATGATTGTGATTTTTCAGATAACTTTTACTAGGAATAACCATACATTTCTTTAAACCCGAGGGATGAAAATAGAAGCAAGGAATGAAAATTCCAGTGAACTTTTAGGAATCTCTGCAACATATATCAGTATGGAAGGTTTTCTAGCATTTGGTATACATTGCTAAAAACAAACACCCCAAAATCCATGTGAGTAAATTTGAAAGATCTTATTGACTTTATTCAATGATTCATGAATCGGACAGCTTTCAGCAGCTAGAAAGGAGCTCTGAGGAGCTGAACCAGATGAAAGACTTTTATAGGCAGAAGGCAGCAGGAGCCAGGAAGCCACCGGAGCTGAAAAGGCGGGTTGGTTGTTGTAGAGTCACTTTCCTTTGGGGACGGCAGGGTCTGTCAGGCAGGTTACCTCACCAGGCCGTTCCTGACTGACAGGTTTAAGAGTCCATTTTTGGAAAAGCCAAAAATGTAATGAAGGCTTGGCTGATGATGTGGGGTTTAGCATAAGCAACTCTATTTTGAGCCTGTTAACTTGTTTTCAACAATACCCAAGTTTAAGGAATTACTGGCCTATGATATGTTGTAAGAATACCAAATCTGCTACCTACTCTCCATCAGACACTATGCCTACACACTTTGTATGCAGACTATTTGGTTTCTAATGGAAAGATGTTTATATTTGACTCTGCTGTAGTTTTCTGGTGAGAGATTGTCATAGCATTAAATGGCCTTGTGCTCCTCAGCCTACCGATCGTAGGCATACCCACCTTGCTGAAGAGGCGGGCTGTCCCCCCCATGCAGGTAAGAGAAGGTGACAGAATAGTGACATGGAAACCCACATGTGTACTTTGTGTTTTACATAGTTTTGTGAAGCAAAGTTATGATTTAATTCAGAATTTATTTACAGTCATTATTTTGGCAATTACATTTAAAATAATTAAGAAAATATTTTTAAAATGTAACCAAATGTAAAGTAAGTGAGAGAAATTAGTTTTCGTGACATAGAGTTGGAAACTTGGGGTTTGAAAGACTATTTTAGAGAAATTATTTCCAGCCTCTGAGCCCAAGGCCCCAGAGGAGCCTGCAGAGTTATTACAAGTTCTAAAACCCTTGAACACATTAAGCATTTTCTGTAGATGGAGGTGTATGTGAGTGTATGTTTGTTATAACATTTGTCCAATCTATTTTGTTGCTATCTTGATTAGTAAAATAAATAATTAGTAAAATAAAAAACTAAGTTTGAATCACAATGCTCAGTGCAAAGTAGCTTTATAACCTTTTATATTTTCTTCCGTCATCTGATACCAGAAGTTCAACTATTACACAGAAGGGGGGTAAATTTAAATATATATATTTTTCCCCAAAAAAGGATGGGAATTACCATTCAAGGAAGTTTCTAAAAAATAGCCAAAGACTGGAAATGACTTAGTGACTTTGGCTTCTAACCTGGTTCTCCATTCTTAGAAAGGAAACCAGCTTTTTCTAAGTAAAATGTTGTCATTGAAATGAATAACCCAGTTCTCAAAATATCTTAGCACTGCCTTAGAAGCAACTTGGAATTAAAGGGAAAGATTTCCAGCCAGTATCTGGTTGCTGCTCTTTGGTTCCCTGAGTAATAATAAGTGTGAAATAAATTACCTCTTAGTCTTTGCATCATGATGAAAGAGCCCTCCTTCTATTCACTGATGTGATTGGCAACACTGTGTGTGCAAAGACAAAGCATGTGGCACAAAAATATACCAACGCATTGGTATGCCACAAAAGGCATAACTTGTGCATTACAGATCAGAATGATCCAATCGGCATAGCTCTATTTGAACCTCTGCCTAGGAAAACACACATTTCTTTAGTAAAAACTCACTGTGATCTTGCCCAGCCATAGGAACAGTGGGTAGTTCTGTGGTCACACATCCAAAACAAAACAGTTTGGTCTCCAAAGGGCAAGTTAGTCAAAACTCTAAGTCACTTATTGGAATTTCGGAACGTCATTTCTCATAGAAATGCTTTACATTCAGGTTCCCAATTGGATTATTTTAAAAACCCTCTTTGGCTTAGAAGGGATGGAAAATATTTTTGATAATATTCTCACTTGCTAAGGAAAGATGTTCCTCCGTTCTAATGCCTCAGCCCTAAAAGTGAACGATCTTCCTTTCCTTGCCTAGCATGGCATGGCTGTCCCCTTCCTTTGCCGCTACTTCTGCGTGGCAGAAGCATGGAGGAGCCCCCATCATGTTGGTCTCCATTTATAAGGGATGCTCATAAGTCACCTGAACATGTTTTTATTTCCTTTGCAAAGTAGTTGAAGAAAGCATAGTGCCCACTTCACCTGGAGCTTTTAGCATCCCCTCAGTTCAATTCTTAGAATTCTTAGAAATTCTTAGTAAGAAATTCTTAGCAACAGGGAATGGCATTCATAAAGGATCCAGGCTAGTAGATACTATGAAGTTTCAGTCAGGAACTTTGTAGGCAAGAAAAACTTTACTAATGTTAGAGCAAAATCTCAGTTAGCTGACATCTTTAATGTACTGATCACATTAACATCTAAGAATGAGCAAAACAGAAAAGGTTTTTTCCTCCCTGTTTTAGTTAAAAGGCATGTAAAAAATGATGCAGGAGCATATTCTTAATGTGAGAAAACACTGATTAATTCAGAATATTAGCTTGTTTAAGGAAACTTTTGAATTATTTAGAAAGAAAAGTCACGATCCCTTGTTTTTTTAAAAAAGTCCAGTTAGATTGCTGATAGACATAAAAAAGCAGAGAGATGTGTTTTTAAAAAGTGGCTGGAATATTTATGGTCCTAGATGGAGGGCGTTTGACCAAGCTTAACTCAAGCAAACTTGGCTCCTGGCTGAGGAAGAATACTGGAGGATAAAGATAATGATCGATGGGGCATTTATCTTAGAATCCTCAGTGATAGAGTCCGCATTTAGCAGCAAGCAGAAAAGAACAGAATTTTTCATCTGCACAGTGAAAAAGAAAAGGCAGATGCCGTGAGGCTCATTTGCATTGCAAGGAGGTAGGCAGGCTGTATTATACAGCAAGGCGCGGATAAATATGGCCGGAGGGCTTTAACTGTGCACTGCCTGCTTTAATATCTGGGAGCAGATCTAGATCCACAGCTGCTTTCCAATGCTTGACTGTTTTCTTAGGTGAACCTTATGAGAATGTTTTACAACCCAGAATTAAGTTAAGCAGTGATTGATAACAAGGAAAGTTTGAGTTAGCAATGCCACACGTAGTACCTAGCATTCTCTTTCACAGGAACACTGGCTGTAGAGGAAATGGTATACTGAACCTCTGTTGGTATGTACAAAAAATGTGGGTGCATTCAGAGGTTTGTGAGACAAGAAGCGTTGCTTGGATGGTGGGCATTATCTGTTTTCAGCTTCCTAAACCTGAGGAAAATTTAAATTAACTGGTGTGAGCTCCACAAATCAAGGCATTGGTAGTCAGTGGTAGAATTTCAAGCTTAAAGAGGATTGACCAGAGGACAACTTGCCTTGCAAATCTAACTTGGTTACTGGTAGCATGCAGTTTTACCGAAAAAAAAAAAAAAAGGTTGTCATAACAAGAGAGACTGTGAGAAAGTCTTGAATGTGTAGATTTGATCGGGCTTTATATTCTCGCTCTGCCATTTAATGCTCCATAACCTTAGGCAAGTCACTTGATTTTTCTGGGCCTCCTTTATTCACCCATAAAATGGTGATTTCCCAAGTCCTTTGCAGTTTTAAAAACCGTTAACTCTGAGATGTGTTAATGTCTCCTTGGTGATGTAGTTCATAGATCCTAGGGTTATCATCATAAATATCAGATTTTTAGTGTATAGAATGGTTGTAGGAACAATGTGTGAAACGATGGGAGGTGGATGTGCCGACAGTCACCGCAAAAGAGTTATCTTGCACTGGTTTTATTTGATTAAAGGTTTCGTGATGACTGAGTGCCAATATTCTCTCATCTCACAGCCAAGCTCAGATGCAATAAGGACTTACTACACTATAAAAAAAATGCTAAATAATCCCAAGTGGGTCAGTTCTGATTGGTCCCATTTTTTAAGGTGTTCTGATAAGGTTTGTATCACTAGAGATTGGACACTATAAATGCGAGCAAAACACCAAAAGTAATTAGGGCAACTGGTCAGCATTAGAAACTTCTGTCTTCCAAGTACTTGCGAGTGTGTATTCTCCCTCCTGGAAAATAAGGCAAGTCTTCTGAGCTGTATTAAAAAAATATGTATTATTAGTTCTATTAGTAAAATTTGAAGTTGAACCCAGAAAGTCATTGTTTTCTAAGTTATTTATTGCTGAGTATGTTAAACAGGGTAAGCCTCTTGACAGATGAATTATGAACAGTTCGTGCATAATCTTAACCATACCGTACACATAAACATAAAGTTAATTTCAGTTGTACAGAATCCAGTCCCAGTGTTCCAGAAGTTGTTGTGAGAGTAGAAGAAAAGTATAGACAAGTCTGATTTTCAAACTGTTACATCAGGATGTAGACATAAATAATACTTATGAAAGCATATTAGGAGTTTTGCAATTAAAGCCCCAAGTAATCCTTGAGAAAAGCATATCAAAGGGAATGAAAAGTACAAATTAGTGTTTGGGAAATAACCTGCTTAGGTCGACTGGAGCAGACCATTTTCTGCGAGTTCAAGGTCATTCCCTCTTACATCCTTTACATTTCATCCATTTAAGTTTTGAATGCCTTCCTTGGAGGGCAATTTCACAGTCTAATAGGTAGAGGTATTTGGGAGTTTCTTTAAGACATTCAGCCTAAATTTTCTTTTAATTTCCTCTTCCAATTTCTACATAATTGCTCTTCCCTCGTATTATCCTGAAAGGAGTTTGTGGGGAATGTATGCAATGGGAAACAGAGTTCAACAGCATTGCTCTCTTGGGTGCTACAAATTTCACCTTTCATAAATGTATGCTTTGCTCAGAGAAAATGATTACAAAGGTAATGAACTCACTGCTTTTCCAGAGTTGAACCTGATATTACTGGAAGAGAGAAATTCCCTCGATGTGTATTTTTCTGGCCCCACTCTAGTACCTGACCCATTTTCTAGTCACCAGTTTCACTTTTGACTCTTCTTCCTTTTTAAGTTCTCTATCTTCCAAAACCTACCCAGACCCACTCCAAACCTACTACTCAGAAATGTGACACTGCAGTGTTATATACCCATGAAAAGCTTGTTGAATGAATAATTCTGTCAGATCACAGAAGTGTGGCTGGTTCTGTCTCCTCATGCACTGCCTACAGAAAATAGAAAAGTAATCCAAGCCTGGCCAGTGTGGTTCAGTGGTTGAATGTCAACCTATAAACCAGGAGGTCACGGTTCGATTCTTGTTCAGGGCATATGCCTGGGTTACAGACTCGATCCCCAGTTTGGGGAGTGCAGGAGGCAGCCAATCAATGATTCTCTCTCATCGTTGATGTTTCAATCTCTCTCTCTACCTTCCTCTCTGAAATCAATAAAAAAATATTTTTTAAAAGAAAAATATTCCAAGGCAGCCATTCTTTATTCTCTCACCTCTTACATGTTCTTGTCGTAGGCAGAAAAGATGACAAACCTTTGGATGCTCAGAAGATAAGATCTGAAAGTGAGGATGCTTTGGGGCGTGTCTTTCCTTTCAGAGCATCATACTGCTCCTATCTTCAGTATAAATGTGATATGGTTAAAGAATTAAGTAAGCAAACACTTTTGGACCAAAAGAGATTTGTTTTACAATTGATTAATTCACTAGAGCAGATAGCCTACTTTCAACTGTCATTTGTATTCCGAGTGTACAGTGGAGGTGTGATAGTGCAGTGTGTCCATCATGGACTGAATGTATAAAACCACCCTGCCTCCTCTGTTTTGCCTCCCTGCCCGCACTGTGGTATTAAGGTACTCTTTGCATCTGTTGGCCTAGAAGTAAAAATGAAAATGTTCTTAAAACTTGTTCAGAGGGATAGGGAAGGAAGGACATCTGAAAAATATATAAATTCGTAAGATTTTAGGATCGAATTGAAATAAAGTCCTATCACATAAATGATCTCTTATTCCAAATAATTTCTGCAGACCTTGGTTTTAGTGTACACCCAGTTTTATGGGTTGATGTACAGCTGTCGCCAAAATGAAAATACGGGTGAAATGCAGGTCAATGTAATTTAGCTATTCAAAGTAGAAAGAGAAGTCACCCAGGCCTCTTTCTTGGGTCAGCATTTTGCTGTCACCTGGCTGTATCATTGTATGTGATCAGAATTACCACAATGCAGTGCAAAGAGCAATAACATTTAGTAATAAAAATTAGGCTGTTTGTACCACTCCTAACACCAAAAAAAAAAAAAAGAATCTGGCTGAATAATCAAGGTTATAAACTATTATCAGTTGCTTCCAGATTAGTAAATGTTTTGCCACATTTACGAGAGCTAGTAAGGTAGAATAAAAAGAGTTTTGCCCTTGGCAGACACTAGTTTCAAATGCTGGCTTTGCTGTTAAATGTCACCTTAAGCAAGTCATTTAACCTTTCACAGCCTTAATTTCTCCATCTAAAGAAAAATGGAGAAACAGGCTTATTATGAGAATTAAGTGGGGTAATGTATAAAAGGTCCAAGTAGGGGCCCTGTTGATGTTCACTTTGCTTTTTTTTTTGTCTCTGTTTAGTAAATCTGTATATTTACAAGTCTTTTGCCATTATTAATGGACTATGCCTTAGTTTGTGCCCATTTCTAGTTCATCTTGATTTCTCAGTAAATGTTCATGGATTGAGTTAGTGGATGTGGCCATTATTTCCTCTACTGGAGGCCCGGTGCATGAAATTCATGCACGGGGGCGGGGGGAGGGGGCGGTCCCTCAGCCCAGCCTGCTTCCCTTAACATCTGGGTAAGGAGAAGAAGTGCTGTTCTGGAGAGTGGTGGATGGCCCTCACTGGGACAGTGTTCAATTTGAGTCAAAGTCTTAATACTCGTTTAGTGAAAAGGAAATTGTGTGAACCTTGATTTGAGGCAGGTCTGTTGTCATTAGAATCAAGTCTAGCTGCTGCCAGTTCCTGGAGGCGGGCTACAGCTGTCTGCTTCAGCCGCCTTTTGTTTTTAGTTTCTAAGTTGGCTCTGTTAAATGAATTAGTTTAGTATTTATTTGAGAAAAAAAAAAAGCATTTGTTGAATTTCTGAAATGTTGTTTCAGCAGCCATTTCGTAGAAATTAAACTTTAAAAAAAATATTCTTGAAATAAAAAGATACTTATTTTGGAGGATGGCAACTCAACTTTTAACAAATATTTTAGTAAAGAGAAGAATCACTAACTTATCTTTTTTAAAACACATAAGATTTTTCGTATACTAGGGCATAGTCTCATGTTAAGAACATCAGCTGGAAAGTCAGAGGCTTTGAAGCAGCCACCTTTTACCTGATTTCCTATCGGCTAGCTTGGCAAAGGACCAACAGGAGGCGAGGAAGAATTGAAAGAGTACCTCTTGAAAATCCAAGTTCAACTAGCAGCCAAGTTCACTTTTTTACATTTTACATCAACGAAGTCACACCTGGGACAATTTGAGTCTTAAAAACTGGGTAACGGATGTTGGGACAAGAGCATTTACATTCCCTGTAGCCAACTACGGCTCGCGAGCCACATGCGGCTCTTTGGCCCCTTGAGTGTGGCTCTTCCTAAGCCTTAGGAGGACCCTAATTAAGTTAATAACAGTGTACCTACCTATAGAGTTTAAGTTTAAAAAATTTGGCTCTCAAAAGAAATTTCAGTCGTCGTACTGTTGATATTTGGCTCTGTTGACTAATGAGTTTGCCGACCACTGCTCTATAGCATTGGTTCCCAGGAAAGATGGAAGTTCTACTTGAAGACCGTCTTTCAGTATTTTGGCACTATGGGTTCAAATACCAGCCAGAACCTGAGAGGGTTGAGATAGGAAAAAAGAGGATTCATTAAACTGACACATTGGAACCTCTCAAAGGTTCTCATGGATGATTAATTTGGAAATAGATGAAAATGTGGACAAGGGTATTGGGTTGCTTGGTTTTATTTTTCTCTGAAGTACTGACGGTCCTCTTGCCCACTCTGGTAAATAAGCACTATCAGAGGGTTTCCACTGTGCATCAACTAGGCATCCTTGTTGTTCTTTTTCTTAGGAAAGAAAGGCTTTCAGGGCATGTCAGGCATTTACTGATGCATTTCCTTGGATTCTAATTTCCCTTTATCCTGGTGCTTTCTTTCATACATTTTTAACTCAGGGAAGAAAAACAGAACAAGCTTTATTCTGGGGCCAATACACCGCCCTGACCTACTTTGCTTTCCCTGAAGGGACTTTCAAAATGCCCTGTAATTTTGGCCAGTTTATCACAAAATGGTCAATATACTATTGAACTGGGGGCTGGGACTCTGAATTCCTTGTTTCTAGTCATAGCCAGGGTTCTATGGAGGAGAGAAGTAAAGAAGGTAACACATCATGGACTTTAGTCCTGTTTACCTTCTTACCCTCCCCACCCCTGCTTAACCCACAAGCTCTCTCTCAGAGTTCAAAACCAGTTACTTCCCCCAAATGATATCCATCCTTTACTTCCTTGAGCAGAGGACCCTAGAGAAAAGTCTGTCCACTTTCAGGCAATGGGTGAACTATCTTTTCTTTTGAAATAACGGGAGCAATGAGTCCCATGACCTGGCCCAGGTCTTTCTCTCTAAACTCTATTCCCTCCATGTTTTCTCGATTCCCAGATCACTTAGCTGCGTATTCAGCAGCAAAGTCTTGGCGGCTGATGTGGTCAAGGCAGTGTGCTAGGTTTCTCTGCAGAGTGGAGAACGCACCGCCTAGGAGACGGAAAACTTGGGTTCCAGATTCCACTGTGATGTGAGCAGCTGAGAAACTGCGTGCCAGTCACACCTGCCTGGCTCTCTTCTCTCAGCTGTAAGATGAAGGGAATGCTTCGCTGAGCCCCGAGGTCCTTTCCGGGTCTCAAAGCGCTGTGATTGTCTGATTACCAATCTCTGGAGCCAGTTATTTCACACTTCCAAATTTAAGCTGAAAACAAAATTCTTTCCATTCTCAGCAAGAAGCACATGGCAGGCTCTGAGGAGTGGCGTGGTTTGTGCTCAGTTGTCTCATGACAGGTGTTTATTGTAGCAGCAGTGGAGGCCAGACCTCCACGCAAACACATCAAAGCCTTGCCGCCCTTTGGAGTGTGTGTCTTGAACAGCCCCTTTGCATCTAACAACTCGCTTTTATGAAATCACTCTTGTCTGAACATTATTTAGAACAGGGTTTCACTTCATATTAATGTCTCCAAATAAATACCAGGTAAAGAATTCCATTTATATAAGAAAAAAAAAATGTTCCTGCTCACAGAAGAGCCACTTGTGAAGATGGATCCCAACACCAGGTTCCCATCCCAACAAGCATTATTCCTTCAGCTGTGGATTTTATTCTGTCCTGACTGGCAGTGAGGTCAGAGGCCCCTTCTGTCCGTACCATGGAATCTGTGGACGGCTGACAGCTCTGTTGGGAAAATAAAAACCAGCTGGTAAAAGGACTATTGTCATGTTGACAGATACCCATTACTGGGGACTGTGGCAACTGGTAAATTCCTAATAACAAAAAGCAAATGTGTATTTCTGCTTCTTGACTCACTTTGAGAATGGCTTATAGGAACCTGTGAACTTAAACGTAATTGAATTTAAATAATAGAGAGGTGGAGAGGCCAGTGGAGACTGGTGTTAAGGGTAGTGTGATGACTGTCATGTGTATTTCTGTCATCGAGGTGAGTGAGAAAGTGCCAAAGCACTAGCCTGAGTGACTGAAACTGACTTGAGTTTTACATGAAAGCTTTTAGGAGGGTGCTGTTGTGTGCCCTCTCTCAACTCTCCGCTTTTCCCGTCTTCTTCCCACGTGCCCGACCCCACTTTTCCTGAAGTGGTGAGAAATGCGTTTGTCCCTTGACCCTGCAGCCAAGTTTCGTGGTCAAGAGCAAGGGCTCTGCGGTCAGACAGCTTGAATGGACACATAGTTCCATCAGCTCTCTATCTGGGCAAGCCACTTCCCTCCGAGGCACCTCAGTGTCTTCATCTTTAAAAGGGGAGTGAATAGCCCTAGCCGGTTCGGCTCAGTGGATAGAGCATCGGACTGAAGGGTCCCAGGTTCGGTTCCGGTCAAGGCACATCCTTGGTTGCAGGCACATCCCCAGTGGGGGGTGTGCAGGAGGCAGCTGATCGATGTTTCTCTCTCATCGATGTTTCTAACTCTCTATCCCTCTCCCTTCCTCTCTGTAAAAAATCAATAAAATATATTTTAATAAAAGGGGGGGTGAATAATGCTTTTCTCATTTGGTGACAAGGAGGATTAAATCGGAACGGATGGTGAGGGCTTGGAAGCCAATGCTGTCCTGTAGTAACCACATCTTCACTCCGTGCTTCCCACTGCCCATCTCAACCAATACAGCACGGGCCGATTGAGACTTTAGTTACCGTTATCTCCACCAGTGAGCTGAACTCTGTGCTGGGGGCTCAGAGCAGTTACCAGCCCACCGTGAAGATGCAGTGTGTGCTGGCTGTCAGTGGTCTGAGCAAACAGTTTGGGGTCGAAGAAAAGAAACTGACACCTAGATCTTTCATTTCCCTCCCGAACAGTGAAGAATCCAGAAGGATCCACCTTCTTGCTCTCTAATTGGATATAACCCCAAGGAGTGAAATAATTAAATCTCTCACTTATATTGAGCAGCAGCTTTGTGAATGGATGGTATAATCCAGGAACTGGAGGGGAAACAAGCATTAATTAAGACATACGCATCGTCTTTTTTATCTTGTTGGGTAAATAGAGGAATTGACTGTATCTCTGAGTAAATATGGATCAGAGATGGCCTCTATGCCTAGGGTCTTATTGGGCTGAATGAAGGGGCGCACCAGCACACAACTAAGTGTGGGGGCAGGCTGCTACATTAGAGGTGCGGAAGGCTTTGGGGCACCGAGAAGGGAAAAATGAATGTCATTTGGAAAGGTGGAAGATGACAGCTTGGAATTTGACTTGGGCCTAAAAAGAAATGGATAGTATGTTAATGATCAGAGTCAGGAGTAGGATTGGGAGACAAGGAATCAAGAAGTCAGACTTTTGAATTCACAAGTGATATAATTCAGAAGCAGTAATTTCTGCTTTTAAGTGGAAAATACGTTGCTGAAAAGAAACTAGCCAGTTTGCTGTTGGTATAGTCATCTCAGACTGTATACGATAATTAACTCACAAGTCTCTGGGAAAAGAATAAAAGGGGCGGGGGACTAAGTTCTGCCAAGGCAATGGGGAAATTACGGTCTAGGAAGTATAAACCTCTTCACCAAAAAGTTCGTTACCATGTAACTGCTAAGGTCATCAGTATATATGCTTTTAAATAAACCCAATGATTCTCTTAATGTCATTATGGAAATGCAGGCTCCAACACATTAAAAGTATCCTATTGGGATGCTCTGCTATTCCTGTATTTTGCAAAGTATGTTTTTAGAGGCTTTGACTTTTTATAATTTCTACTAGGGGCCCGGTGCACGAAATTCGTGCACTGGGTGTGTGTGGGGGGGAGTGTCCCTCAGTCCAGCCTGCCCCCTCTCACATACTGGGAGCCCTCAGGCGTTGACCCCCATCACCCTCCAATCGCAGGATCGGCCCCTTGCCCAGGCCTGATGCCTCGGCCAGAGGCGTAGCCCCCCATCACTCTCCAATCGCCTGATTGGCCCCTTGCCCAGGCCTGACGCCTCCGCCAGAGGTGTCAGGCTTGGACAGGGGACCCCCATCTCCCCCTGATCACTGGCTCTGGCCCCCGCCCAGGCCTGAGGCCTCTGGCCCAGGAATCATGCCTGGGCAGGGGACCCCCATCTCCCTCTAATCGCTTGTTCCACCCCCCGCCCAAGCCTGACGCCTCTGACCCAGGCTTCAGGCCTGGGCAAGGGGACCATCATATCCCCCCAATCCCCGGCTCCGACCCCACCCAGGCCTGATGCCTCGGCCAGAGGAGTTGACCCTCATCACCCTCCGATCACCAATCACCGGATCGGCCCCTTGACCAGACCTGAGGCCTCCGGCAGAGGTGTCAGGCCTGGGCAGGGGACCCCCAGCTCCTCGCGGTTGCAGGCTCCACCCCTGCCCAGGCCTAACGCCTCTGGCTGAGGCGTCCGGCCTGGGCAGCTGGGACCCGCAGCGGTAGCGGCCCCGCGATTGTGGGCTCCGCTTTAGGCCCAGGCAAGGGACCCCTAGCTCCCGGGACTGCCAGCTTCGACCGTGCCCAGCTCCCATCGCTGGCTCCACCCCTACTTCCTGCTATCACTGGCCAGGGTGGCAAAGGCGCCTGATTCTCTGATCATGGCTGGGGGGCAGGGCAAAGGCGGCCCCAGGGCCGCCTTTGCCCTGCCCCCCAGCTCTTAGCTCCCCCCTGGGTTTCCGATCACTGTCAGTGGCAGGGGGCTTCTTCCTGCTTTCCCTTTCGCCTCCCTGCATTGTGCCTACATATGCAAATTAACCGCCATCTTGTTGGCAGTTAACTGCCAATCTTAGTTGGCAGTTAACTGCCAATCATAGTTGGCAGTGCAGTTAACTGCCAATCATAGTTGGCAGTTAATTTGCATATAGCCCTGATTAGCCAATGAAAAGGGTATCGTCGTACGCCAATTACCATTTTTCTCTTTTATTAGGTAGGATAAGTAAACACCCTGTGTCTTTATTAGTTGATAATGCTGTGATTTTCTAAATATTCAAATGTACCTTTGTTAGGTTTTCTTTCATATGCATACCATTTCAGATAGATTGCATTAATTTTGCAATCACTCTTGGTACTGTTCCTCCTCCTAAATTAACAGAAAGACAAGTGTAACTGTGTATGTGGTACCATCTTTAAAGACATCTGAGATCATTTTCTAATTCTGTATTTTGTGGATAGAAAAACTAGACCCAAAGATAGAAAGTGCCTTGACCAACATCATACCTCATTGGTTAGTGACTGACCTGGGTCTAGAAGCCAGACCTTTCAGCTCTGAATTTGGGGTTCATCCATTATACCCTCATTCTGTCCATTGACAGAACTGGCAATTTATAGGTTGATATGGATTAAGAGTCCAGGGGATTTTAAGTACATCTCCACTGACACATGGTTATTTAAAAATAATAACAACCAACATTTATGACGTTTACCTAAACACTTGCACATATTTTAATTCATTTAACCCATCACTCTTACTTTCTGAGGTTCACAGATGGCGAGGTGCAAATGGCTTACGTGGCCAGAGGTGGGGTGTGTTCCTCAGCTGGGATGCAGGCACTGGGGCTCAGGGTCTTTGCCCCTACCCAGCACCTTACTCTGCTTCCTCCAAGTGAGTGCTGGTCATTGGGAGCTTTTTGTCCCTTCTTCCCATCCATCTTTTGTCAGAAGCTGGCTTTGTAATTTGATTATTAACTTCATAGTTGGAACAGTACTGTGGCAATACCACTCAGGTTTCCTTTGCATCCTGGATCACTGTTCCATTTCCAGTGGTGCATAGGATTCAGAACTGTCCTCAGTCGATCCAGAAATTTGGGACAGAATGGTGGCAACTGTTTTTCCACGTACAACAACTCTATCAGCCACAGGGCAATTCCACAGCGGAAGAGAGCAGCACCTCCCTGGCTGGGCAAGTGATTGAAAAAACTCCCTTGGCATTTGCAGCAATAGCATCCATATTTTACACTCCATCGAGACTAAATCTTGATTTTGGGAGAGGATGCTTAAGTGGGCAATATTATTTGTTTGTGGTCCCTGGGCCATGGAGGGTGTGAGCTAAACACTCCCTCACTGTGTCTAAAGCAGGATAGGGACTAGACTCCAACATTATTATGTGGAATAAAACATAATTGGGAGAGGTGGGACTGAGCAATCCACAATGTTTGATAACATTGAAAGAGCTTTTTTCCTCTTCCACAGTTAATCCATATCTCCATTTGCATTTGTAAAAAAACTCCTGACAGCACCAACAACACAAGGAGAGAAATGCACAGCCTGAGCAATAAATCTCCGAGGCATTCAGCAAGTGCCACAGGCCTCATTAATCTTGGTTATTCCCCGGAATAGATAACTTCACAAATCAGCTATTATTCCTAATCACGCACATAAAGATAGCGGACAGATAATAGCTTCCTGCATGGCGAGACCAAAATAAAATTTCAGTTAAAAATATATTTCTGAAAATCCCAGGGAAAGGTATTTTCTTCTGCCTTCTTAAAGGGGCCAGAGGAGATGGGGAAGCAACCACCAAAAGGGAAATTGATCCTTGAAGAACGGGCTTTTATAAGGAATTGGGTGTGTTTGATTTTCTTGGCGATGCCAGCAAGCCTGTATGTATCATTGCATCAGTGTGAGGTGGGTTTGAGAGACTGCGGGATAGGGGATGAAAGAATTGTGCAGTTCCAGCCTCAGGTGGAATTTAAGAAGAATTTGCAAGGACCAATAAGAAGTGCAGGGATGTCAGGGACATTCTATATCAGTAAAGTTGGCACTTGGATTTCAGGAGTTTTTGCTGGGTTTGATGAATTCATTTATCTTCACAGAGTAGATGGATTATCATAGGAATGGTCATCAGATTCCAGCCACCAAACAGAATGTACAACTATGAAAGGGCTTATAGGTGACATACTTGGGAAGGGTGTGGACAATAGCATGTTTTTATGATCAGGTGAGACTACATTATCTTACACCTAAAAGCTCCCAGCTCTTTGGCAAGAGGAAAAATCATGTATCAAATTAAGTGCTGGAAAGAGTGTTAACTAAAGTTGTCCAAGTGAAGGACATTAGCAACCAGCTTCCCGTCCTCAATTATGACTTTCTGAAGGCATTGAATTGAGAAGGAAAGACTTTATCATACAACAGTAAACTGCCCTGTCTATTACTTTACTAACATACTAGGGGCCCAATGCACAAATTCAGGCACCTTGAAAGGAACTGTGGGCTGCAAGGCTGCAGTGGGCACAGGGGCGGGTCTCGGCCCATCCTCCACGCTCCCACCCAGCACCTCCTACTTCGGCCTCCGGTCCCCTGTCTGCCAGAAGCCCCACTCCCGCTGCCACTACTCCCATGCACTGACAGCGCCAGCCCCGCTTGCACCCGCTGATGGCATGAAGTGATTGGGGCTGGTGCCAGCAATGGGTGCGAGCAGCAATGCAAGCAGTGGCTGCTGCCCCAATCGCCCCTCAGGAACAGGGGGAAGTGGAGAAGCCCCCAGGGGCGATCGGTGCGGCAGCCGCTGCTCGCCCCCACTGACAGCACCAAGTGATCGGGACTGGCGCCGGGCACCGGCTACAGGTACAAGTGGGGCTAGTGCCGGCAGTAGATGCAAGTGGCCGCTCAGCGCTGGCAGTGGGTGTGAGAGATGGCTGCCAGCCCTGATCGCCCCTCAGGAGCAGGGGAAGGTGGGGAATTTCTAAGGGTGATTGGGGCTGGCAGGCACTGCTCTCACCTGCTGATGGTGCCGAGTGATCAGGGCCTGGGCTGGCAGCGGGTGCAAGTGGCAAATGCGAGTGCTGGGCAGGACCGTGGTGCGCGGGAGCAAAGAATTTTCAGTAACCACCAGAGGCTTGCCCCGATGACAGCGACCGGCGCCCAACGTTGGTCTGGCGCCCCCACTCACCTGCTCCACTATCCCACCGTGACTGATGCCCGCCATGTTCCATGCGTGCCCCCTGGTGGTCAGCACACACCATAGCAACTGGTTGTTTGGTTCTGCCATTTGGACTATTTGCATATTAGGGTTTTATATATATAGACTAGAGGCCCGGTGCACAAAAATTTGTGCACTTGGGGGGGAAGGGGGTTCCTCAGCCTGGCCTGTGCCCTCTCGCAGTCTGGGACCCCTCGGGAGATAACGACCTGCTGGCTTAGGCCTGCTCCCGGGTGGCAGAGGGCAGGCCCAATCCCTAGGTACAGCCCCTGGTCGGGCTCAGAGTAGGGCCGATTGGGGAGTTGGGGCGCCGCCCCCTGTCATGCACAGAGCAGGGCGGATTGGGAGGTTGCAATGCCACCCTCAGTCAGGCTCAGGGTAGGGCCGATTGGGGGGTTGGGGCACCGCCCCCTGTCACACTCAAGGCAGGGTCGATGGGGAGGTTGCGGTGCCACCCCCTGTCACGCACAGAGCAGGGCCAATCAGGGGGTTTGGGCACTGCCACCTGTCACGCTGATCCTGGTGCTGGGAGGCCTCGCGGCTCCGCTTATCCTGGTGCTGGGAGGCATATTACCCTTTTACTATATAGGATAGAGGCCTGGTGCATGGGTGGGGCTGGCTAGTTTGCCCTGAAGGGTGTCCTGGACCAGGGTTGGGGTCCCCACTGGGGTGCCTGGCCAGCCTGGATGAGGGGATGATGGCTGTTTGCAGCTGGTCACACACCCTTCAGGGTGGGGGTCCCCACTGGGGTGCCTGGCCAGTCTGGGTGAGGGGCTGAGGGCTGTTTTCAGGCTCGCCGGTGACTGAAGCTCCCAACTGCTCCTTTTTTTTTTTTTTTTTTTTTTTATTCTGGGCCAGCTTTAGCTCTGGCTCCAGCTCTGAGGCCTCTGCTGGGTTCTATAATCGAGACACTGTATCAACTCCAGCTCTGAGATCCCGGCTCACTGAAAGCTGGTTTCTGGGGTTTTGTTTAGCTTCTATATTTGTTACAATGTTTCAGACTGCAGGCTCAGAGGCCGGCAAGGCTGGTGGGGAACGTTGGAGTCCTCCGTCACTGAAGTAAGCAAGCCTCATGTTAGTTTCAAGCTGCCTGGCTGCTGGCCGCCATCTTGGCTGGCAGTTAATTTGCATATCTCGCTGATTAGCGAATGGGAAGGGTAGCGGTCGTACGCCAATTACCATGTTTCTCTTTTATTAGATAGGATAGGTGCCAGTGAATTGCAGCAGGGCCTGGAATGAGATGTGCCACACTTATGATGGGATTTGAGTCATTATTCAGTCAGCAGGAATAATTGACTTAGAAGAACAACACATACCAATAAAAACAGGGTCTGGTAATGCACATCTTTTAAACCCAACTACATTACCAGATGTAGCACCTTATCCTGCTTCCCCCAAATGGGAGCTGGTCATTGGGAGGTTTTTGTCCCTTCCTCCCAGCCACCTTTGGATTGCAAATACCTGTTCTTTTACAGTCCTCTTCTCCAGGCACCTACCGTTAAAATTTAACTATAAACTCCTCTTTTTACCTAACATGAAGTACTTCTTCTTTCTCAGACCTTCCAAAGGAGGAAGTGGAGGTGGTCATTCCATGGCTTCCTACCTTATTTGCATTTATTAAGTGTTAAGGCAGAAGAATTTACAGACCAGGTGATCACACTTTTTTCCTGCTAATGATGTCCGAGTTTCTGGTATGTTCCCAGCAATGACAGAAAGGCTGAGTGGTCTTCAGTGGCACAGCAGTGGGTCAGGGGCTGGGGAAAGAGAGATGTCCAAGGCGTGATCTGTGCTCGGAATGAACTCGGCAGTCCGATAGTGGAGGGGATGTAAAGACAAATATTTGTACAGGAGGAAAGATGGGGCACGCAAGAGTAAAGGTAATGATGTGCTGGGGACAGTCCAGTGAGGCAGGCCTGTGTGCTGAAGGAGGCGTAAACCGATGCCCCTGACTGAGAGGAAAAGACACTCGAGGCAGAGTCGACAGCATGAGCGAGGCAAAGCCATGGAAACATCTTGGAGGTCTCGGGAGTATAGTGACTGACTAATCCAGTTGGGTTGGAACGAGCAGTGAAAATGGGAGGTAAGTCAGAGAATGTAAGTGTAGGCCACATTATAGAGGACTTGTTCCATAGACTTCAGAGATCTATGAAAGCAGCGGTCGCCAACCTGTGGTCCGTGAGGTCCGAAAGGTTGACGACCGCTGTATTAAAGGGATTTTAGCAGGGGAATGATGGGGTTAGACCTGTGGTTTCAAAAAGATTGATTCAGCAACATCCAGAATGGAGGGAGAGCATAGAAGCAGAGCCAGTGTGTGTATCCGTGCTCACTAGACTTGTAAAATGATTACCTGCGTCACCTCAGCTGCGTAATGGATAGGAAACATTCATTGGATGACAGTGGACATGCAGAATTGGTGGTTTTGCTGCACAACAAATCATCTCAAACTTTGTGGCTGAAAACAACAACTACATCATTATGGAATCTGAGGGTCAGGAATTTGGACAGGATGTGTCTCTGAGGGCTTGTGTCTGCTCCTTGAGGTCTGGGGCCTCTGCTGGAGAAATTTAAATGACTGGTGGCAACTCAAGGCTGAGGACTGGGATCATCTGGAGCCTTCTTCAAATTCCCATGTCTGTGTGAAAGGTAAATAGTGCTGGTTAAAGAGGTCAGGGCAGATTTTAATCACTAATATGTTATTGCAATATGGAGAGAGTCCAGTGTGAACTGAACTCAACTTCATTTCGTACAGAGGTGACTGGGCATTCCAAAGGGAGAGTGAGGGAACAGGGAAGGGGTGAGAGGCAGTTCACAGTCAGGGAAATTGGAAATTACAAAAAGCAGGAAGGAGGGTTTGGTCCACATAAAACCTGTCTGGATTTGTTAACTGGCTCTTATGGAATTTAGACCCCCCTACCTCCCACTGAGGCTGGGAGATAGAGACCCTATCTTCAGATGTTGCCTGGAACAAAAGGCATATTCTTTGGTATCCTTGAAGTTTCCCAGGTAGATATTTTAAGGGGGACAGGAGTTACCCTGGGGATGGAGGTGTTGAAACTCCATTAGTGCTTGTTAAAGTCTTCACAGGCCTGCGTAGGGCCGAGTGGAGGAAGGGCTCAGAGGAGCCTGGCTGGAGTTTGCTCCAGGAGAGGATCTTTGTCATCTGACACCTGGGATGGGGTAACTCAAAAGCTGGGCTCAGCTGGACCTGGCGATTGAAGCACATGCATGGCCCCTCCATGCAGCAAGGCTTCTGGGGCGGGGGGGGGGGGGGGTGGGGGGTGGGGAGAAAGAGAGAGAGAGAGAGAGAGAGAGAGAGAGAGAGAGAGAGAGAGAGAGAGAGAGAGAGAGAGAGAGAAAGAGAGAACGCGCGCGCGCGCTTCTGTAGGGAGAGCCTTCGAGTAGAACCAACCGGGCAAGAGCTGCAGGCTCCTCTAACCCAGGTTCCAGTCACAGTGCTCCTTCTGCCACTTCTGCTGCTTATAAGAGAGTCAATAAAGCCAGCCAGCTCCAGCAGGGAGAACTGGGCTCCCTCTCGGAGGGTGGTGGGAGGTCATGTTTCAGAGGAGCATGTGGGACAGGGGTGATGATTGCAGCCACCTTTGGCAAACACAGTGTGTCATGGTGGAGGTTGGCAGTTGACAGCAGCAAAAATGATTAATTCAGTTTTGCACTGGCTCAGTTTGAGGCAGCCATAGGACTTTGGAGGTGAAAAGGGCACAGTAATTTAAAATGGAGGAATTATGCTCTAGACTGGAGATAAGGAATCATGTCCAGGAAGAGGGTGTGTGCTGAGAAGGTGGCAAGGACAAGCTTGGCCCCTTCTGGCATCCTACATGGAGAAGGCACGATGAGGAGCCCGGGAAGGGGCAGTGGACCCGGGAGAGTATAGTCCTGGACTCTGAATGGAGGGAGAGTGGTAGAAGGGAGTCGTTTTGGTGGCTGGCTGGAGGCAGAAGCCAGAGAGCAAAAGGTAAAGGAGTAAGGAGACAGTGAAAAGGTAGAAGCAATTAGAAGTAGCCTGGCCTCACAAAGGGTACTGTGAAATTCAAACTGTCGTCATTTTAAGTTACATCAATATGTAAAGAAAATACATGCCACACAAGCTAGGAATGTGGGGAGGCCTGGAAGAGGAGGAAGAAAAGTATGAGCGAGGTTAAACATCAAACCAACAGCCATACATGCCTATCTCAACTTTTATAATGTCATCACATTGGGCATCACCGTGGAGCTGTTCCGAACATCAAGCAAACTTTCAAACAAACCCGGTACTCCTACTAATCCACATATATCAAACAATGGAACGATTTTGTATTGACCAGGGAACAGCTTCCTTACGTGCATATCCAGGCCCTTTTTTTCCAGCTGAACCAGCCAGTCAGTTTTGTTAACGTGGCCCAGACTGTCCGTGTGATCACTCATTTCTTGATCTGTTTTACGGCTCGAACCCCAGGATGGCTAATTAATAAGGTCAACCTGTGATATGATTATGATAGCCTCAGACTGCATCTCTACCACTCAGACTAAATGAGCTCTTCTGAGGTTGAGTCAGTCTTTTCCATCATTGTCATGGGCAATTAGTAGCCACTTAGGATTGGTTACAGTTCATTTCTGCTAATGGTATTAGGAGGAGACCCTCTGGACCATGTGACAGTCCACGTGAGTTCTCAGAGACTGGACGTCCAGGTGGTAGATTGGAAGCCATTCCATTGTCCAGGCCCGCGTGGAACACTGCGTCTGGCGGATTCCGGTGCTTTATTTGCATTCATGTTTATGAAAACGTGTCTTTATGGCAAATTAACTTGCTGGAGACCTAGCTGCCTGACTGAATTGAATTGAGAGCAGTAACTTTACACTAAGTACATAACAATGGCAACAATGGTGTGTTATTTTAGAAATCTGGGAATGTGTCTTCTTTTTCTAAAATGCCGTCATTTGTAAGAGTAGCTTTGGAAGAAAAGCCTGTGAGAATCAGCTGTCTTTTATGCAGGTTCCAGTGACTGAGTTATGCATCCATTTGTGGGCAAAGGGCTGCATTGTTTTTGGAAATCACCTTGTGGGTCTCTTCTCTTCCTCATTCTTATTATAATGAACTTGGGAATGTTTAGTAGATCGGGTGACTCAAAATGGTTGAATGTTTCCCAACCTCCTAATACTGAAGTGGCTGACAGTAAAGCTTCCATAGCAACCAGCCTTTTCCTGAAAACATTTTCTCTGGAAAGGGAAACAAGCCAAAGGAAAGCAAGAGCCATGCCTCTGTGTTAAATACATTTGCTGATTTATTCTTAAAGGTAAAAAAGGCAGCGTTTCAAGCACTGTGGGAAAAGACCGCCTGCTAAGTGTCCATGCCAGAACGTCTGTCACTTGGTTTCTGAATGTTCCCAAGGAGGAATATGGCCCTGGCAGATACACCTTAAACATCAGATAAACACACGTGAGACTTTTCGGCATAAACTCCTAGAGTAGGGGACGTTGGCAAGAATTCTAGTGCAAAGCCATGAAGGATACGCGGCAGTTGTTTTAATTGAATATCATTTGTACATTAATTAATGTGTCCGTTCTAATTTCCTGAAATGGCAAATAATGATGTGTGAAAACAGTATAATTACATTTTGATATTTTTGGAAGAGTCATAACTAGATTCGATGTGCTTTTGATCTGGAAAGTTATTTATTATTCTTATCCATCATTCATCCTTTTTAATTGCATTTATATTCATTTGCGGTTTTTCTTTTTTAATTCTGCGCCGAGATTGGCACCGGCCCCGACACATCGCCCAGTAAGACTTTGTGCAGGGGATTGACGTGATGGGGTTTCTTCCTGGGCTTGTTAGCAAAACACTAGTTAGTGCACATGCACACAAACGCACTCACACACGCAGGCTTATTAAGCAGAGCTGGCGACGTCATTAAAATGAGAACCCTGGTGTCGTGTGGAAGTAGCCAGCTGTCTGGTTGTCTGCTGTGTAATTCCGGAATCTGTCACGTGGATTGGAATCTGAGCGCTGTCACAGAGCTGCCCATGCTTTAGCCCTCCCATGTGCAGTTTATTCTCTCCTTTCCCTTGTGATGGTTTTACCTGTAACCAGGCTGCGGATCGGGGATGTTTTAATCTGTGCCCCGCAAATGGCCGGGGCAGTGATGTTTACCAGAGGCCCGGAAACTTCTGTCTTTCGCTCACATTTTCACAGTGACAGGGAGTTGTCACTTGGAGACAGCCTCTCAGCTTGGGAAAAGGCCCCCTTGCCTGAAAGAGGTGGTGATGGAATTTCTGTCTGGAGACCGGAAAAGGAGAGTGTCGGAGGCAGAAGTGCAACACTCTTCACTCGGAGAAGCCGGGCTTCAGCATCCGTCATAACGACAGGAGACACTTTGAAATGCAGTTCCTACAAAATAGGAGACCAGCACTTAGACTCGGGAAGCCCGTGATGGAACAGCTTGTGAAACTCCTCAGTGAAAAAGGATGCATTATTTTAGTTGATTTGTTGAGTAAAACTTTTTTAAATTTAAAAAAAATTTCCTTGGTATTCACAATTTGTTTGAACATTTTGCCATTTTAATTGCATATTATCTTGGAAGTATGTTTGCACATCGCAACCTTAGGTATTAATAGCTCCTTTTAGGGCATCTGGCCTTTGTACTGATAATCAGTTCTGATTTTGCAAAGGCAAATCGGTAACCTCATATTGACCTGCATTTGTTCCAATGGCTTTCTGCACCAAATGCAGAATAGATGCAGTTACTTCTAACACTAAACAACTAAGGCTTAAATAATGCATTTCAGCAAGTAGTCTATTAGAACAGCTCTCTTGAGAAGTGTTATGTTATGAGTGGATTCTGCATTCAAAATATCCATTTTGTTGCTTCCCTCCCACTAATTACTTCTTTCTTTGTCTTACCTCTAATTTGCATCATTTAAGCAGAAGAGAGGGCATCTAGTTGGCTGCTTCCCCTTCACAAATCCCTACACTTAATCCCTGCAACTGTAATGTTGACTTCAGCTCATTTCTGTTAAGGAAAACTGCATGGCCAAAGAAAAGATGCTTGCTAATAGTTAATCGCTACATCTAATTACCAAGAAAAGTAAATCACTAAAAACAAATTATCTTAAATAAAGTGGAAAGTAAAAGCAGTTACAAAGAGGCAAAGTTCTGCCATCTCTCAAGTCTGTGTCATGTGCTAATTGAAGGTCCACTGGGTTTGGATGGATGGCCAAACTGGGGGTTGGCAAAGCTTTCCCCCATGGAACCCCTTTTTGAGGCATTGATCCAAAATGACGAAAAAGAAAAACCAAAACCAAAACAGAACACCATCGTAGATTCTAACAGGCATAAGCATCTTTTGACAATTTGAAAGCCGCAGGCACCCTTTCTGTTTGGCTCTATGGACGTACTCACACATTCTTCTCCTTCTTAGCCCAGGATGATGGAAATGACTTTCAGATCACTGTAACCCTAATTTAAATAAACTGAAAAGTAATGAGAATATTATACTTGACTTTAATCTGAAAAGGTCTGAAACAAACTTTTATTAACCAAATCTTCCTCCTCCTTGCCTTTTTTTTAGAACTACCCACTGTGTTTTCAAATGCATGCCAATCTTCTGATGTTAATGCCAACAACAAAGTGAAGGTTTCAAAAAAATGTGGTTTGAGGAATACTATTGTTCCTAAAAAATTCTCCTGATCATGTTTTAATTTGACACTTTCCATATTTTTCTAACTAGTGTAATTTAGTGATTTATAATATTTCCTATACGTATCTCCACAAAAGTAGGGGTGACCATTCCATTCATTTTTTTGTGGGCATCAAATAAAAACTAAGAAAACAGAATTATTTCATTGAAACTTTGATGTATGACATTTGCCATTAAAAATGCTTATATCTTTTCCTTTTAACTACATATCCATAAAGGAATTGCCATTTGCTTTTTAAGTTCTTTGTCTGTTCTTGATATAGATGAAGAAAGATCAGAAAGTTTTAAAGTTTCTGAGTTGGAGGGAATAGGAGAAGAGAGATGGTGGGAGATGGAAGCTGGTCTGGGAAAATTTAAATACCTAATAAACGGGCCTGCTTTAGTCAAATGATTCATTACCTAGAATCAGTTGAGACCCCCCACTCTTAGAAGATTCCACTCTACCCTGAACTTCAGGACCATAGGATTTGAAGGAGTCCAGTGTTCTGTTTTAGTAGCTAGGTGTCATGTCACCTTTACTGTCTGTCTGTCTTAGACCTTATGCCTCAATTCAGAAATCTGTCTTTGCCTCTTTTTTTTTTTTTTTTTTTAGCCAGGTTCCCACATGTAGCATAGCCCATCCATCCATTTCTGCTTTAGAATCCCAAGTTTCCATGGCATTTTCTAACACTATGCTCAGCCTACTAGGAACACCCTCATTTGATGGGTCTCTCTCTCTTTCATTAACTGGTAAACTCTGCCACCAGGATCCCTGTCATCGGGGCCTTCCCAGATCGCAGTAGGCTGGTCCCGCTCCAGATTCTGACCTCCTGAGGCGTCACCCAGCCTGCCACTCACCACGTGAAACTCTAACATAGTGAGCCACACGAAGCTGGGTGTTGCACTTCAGTCCTAAAGTCTGACAAGCACGGAGCACTCGCCAGAGGCGAGGAGGCCTTGTCAGTGAAGCGCATGCAGCCCCAGGTACTGGTCAGAAGAGCAAATTCAGGATAATTATTCAAAGAAAGGCAGAGTTAGTGAAGGTTTCGAGTTTTGTTATTTTGAAGAGTAAAGTGTATTTTGGATTGAATGGACCTCTTAGGACTGGGGGGAAAGAAGCTGGTTAGTAGAATTTGCTGTGGACAGAGCCACCACATTTTCTTTCTGTGAAGGGTCAGGATCTTGCGTGCTCCTGGCTCTGCTTCACCCAGGAGCCGTAGACGGGGGTCTACAAATCTTAACAAGAAAAGGTGTATGTCCAATGCTGCCATGTTCTCTGGCCCATTCACTCCTGGATCAGGAGCAGCTGGGCATCGGCTCAAACCCCAGTGGATTGGAGAGGAATGAGGGCGCTAGCCTTATGGGAGGAATTACAGAGGAAGGAGGACACAGGGGAGAAGAAAGAGGAAAATGGATAAGGAAGGGGATGAAAGAGAAGATGATTAACACCGAAAACATGTCTATCTCTTTAGAATGGAGACTCTTATTTATAATGGGCTCTCGTTACTTTTCTATTGAAGACAACTCATGATATACCAATATGTATAAGAATTACATTGTTTTCTCTGTGAAAATAATAAAAGCCCTACTAAAACAGTCTGTCTCAGTGATTTTCACCCTTTTTTATCTCATGGTGCATACAAACTAATTACTAAATTCTGCGGCACACCAAAAATATGTTCTTTGCCGATCTGACAAAAAAAGGGATGATATTGACTGATTTAAGATAATAATAATAATAATCATAGTAGCTACTCTTTTTGCTCAAAAGTGACTTTTTAAAAAAATCAAAATCAGATGCCTATACTTACATATAAGGATTTCTGGTACCAAGAATTAACCAATCAGACCCAACCTTATTATGTGACGTGACCAATAAGATACAGCTCAGTTATATGTCCTATATATGGTTTAAGGCAGGGCATTCACACCAGTTATTGTGTTGACGTCATTTTTTTTTTTTTTTTTTTTGGTCAATCTAAGGGAAAGACGTCAGTGCCCTTGAATAGTTTAAAAATTCTTACAGCACACCAGTTGAAATTCACTTGTCTGATGCCTCTTTTCTGTAGATTGGGCCTCCCTCTACCTCATCTGTGTGGTTAATTTCTTTGAACCAATAGGCAACTGATTTCACTGAAGCTAGACTCTGCCTGGGGTGATAATATTACTTGGGCAGTTGCCTAGAGGTGAGAGCCTGCAAGTTCTTCATACTTCTCCCATCCCTTCAGCTTGAGTACAGTCCAGGAACAGAATATATAAAACTGGGCTTAGTTTAAAATCTAGATAGGGGACAGAAGTGCAAATAGTGTTGTATGATATGAAACACAGGGGTGGCTGCAGGTGAAAGTTTGGAGATAGAATTGGGACCGTCCAGGGGCAAAGTGATAGTCCTCTATCACAAGCCAGCCCATTTTTCACAACCTGCAGACTGTGCTAGTCAGTAGGAAGAAACTATTTGAAAACCAAGGGATATGTGAAATGTGACTTTATGAGGAAATGAATGTACTCTCAGAATACCCTCACCTTTTTAATAGCAGTATGTTGCATGGGCTGTTCTGTTCTTCAGTAAAAATGATTAATAGTCCCCATCCATCACATTGTACAGTATGGTATGGTACATCTGAGTAGCAGAGAGCTTATAAAATATACTTGGCAATAAGTCACGAAAACATTCGTATTTTTTAATAACATTTTTGAAGGAGAAAAATCTGTTTTTCAATAAATTCTGGCATGGCTTCCCTCCAGATTTTATTTCTCATTTAAAATTATCTTGGGGTCGATTTTTTTTCCCTGTTCATTGGCTTTTTACTGGTTTCTGCCTAAGACAAATAACATTTCAGAGCCGATTAAAAAGAGGAATAGGGCATGGGCAGAGAATTCCCAGTTTCCTTCTATTTCTGCTTTTTGGTTGTGATGGAATTAGCACCAATGTAGTCACTTAAATTTCACTGAAATTTTATAGTCGCTGTTACTCGTGATCAGGTAAAATTATTTCTCAACTCAACACCTTGCTCTGTTATTGCCTATATATTTGGCTTTTCTTAGAGAAATATTTTACTTATATTTACTGCTGTGTAAATTAGTCTTTTTTATAAAGGGGTAGGTTGCTACCATTTTTAATGGTAGAATACTGAATTTATTATATTTACATAGTTATCCCTATTACTGGAACTAACCATCCCTACTTTTTAAAAAAACAGAACTTATAATTACAGTGCCTAATTGTCCAGAGTCAACAAGTGAATGCCGTAGAATAGCAGCTGAGGGTGATACTAAGTGTAGAAAATCTCTCCCTTGTTTCATTCTTAAGATGTTAACACAATATTATTAATAAGTGACATTGGGTCTTCTTTGTTCACAGCCAGATGTGAGTTCCTAATAAATATAAGTAGTGTATACTGGCTAGGAAATGAAAAGGAACTTTTAGAAGTCCTTGAAATTCATTCTAATATCTGAAAGAAAAGATGACACTTAACCCCATCTTTCATTCTTCACACCCTCACTACCTATTAAACATTAAATCTATGACTATAATAATAAACATGTGCCTGCCCAGAAAGAGGTCCCATACCCTTTAATAATATGAGATATTTTTAAAGCAAGGAAAAAGTTGCTAGCACACATATGTAAACATTCAGAGCCAGTGAACAGGTACTATGGGGGAGGTGGGGAAAGCTCATAAACCAGCTGTTGGAGTTTCTTCTCTTTTAGGAAATGGAAATTTCATTCAGTGAAAACCTGCATTATGGACACAGATAATAGTGCAGTGAAGGCCTGGGAGGTGGTCAATGGTGGTGTTGGAGAGAGGGGGACATTTGTAGTACTTTCAACAATAAAGGTAAATTTTTTGAAAATGTAGATGGCAAAATGGTGGAAAATCTGGGCAAAGAGAAAGAAGGCACTCTTTCCACTAATTACCCTGGGTGCTGTCTCATTAGATTTTGAGGCTTGATGATTATTTCTAAAATATTTTGTTGTTGAATCCTTCATAATTGAACATTTGAGAGATTTTTAGAAGGAAAAGCCCATAGGACTTTGTGATGGATTGCGTAGGGAAGGTGAGAGTGGAAGGCATAAATGATGCTGCATACAGGAGGGTTTCTCTGTCCTTGAATGAATGATGGTGGTAGTCAAGCAGAAGGCTAGTCTCTGGGAGGGAACCAGGTTTGAGCGAGAATGATCAGGAGTGTTAGGTTTCAGGTATGAGGAGTGAGATGCCATACTTCAAGGCATCTCAGTGGTGATGTCCAGTAGGAGTTGGGTGTATGGATCTGGACTACAAGGCAAGGCCTGGGTGAAGATATAGATTGTCACGATGTGTATATAGGAATAATTTCAGTAGTGTGTGAATGAGATCTAAATGACTCATCAGCTGGTAAGAAGATGGGCCTGCACAGAAGGTAAAGGAATAGCCCAGGAAGTAGGGACAATTCCAGGACAGGTATGTCACAGAACCCAAGTCAGGAGAATATTTCAAGGCCAGAGGAATTGGCAGCCCAGACAATGGAATGTGAGACTTTCTCCATTAATTCACACAGTTAGATAGATGTTGGCAACATCAGAGTCTAAACTCCTTTGTAGAAAATCATCTGTGCTTTCTAAACAGAAGGATTCACCATGGCTGGCTGGTATGTTTTTATCACCACGACACAACAGAAACCCTTCCGTCCTCTAAATACCAAGCATCATTCCTCCCTCGCCTGGAATAATTTTGCTTTAATATCACCCAGTGGGAAATCTATCTAGTTTATTGCGCCATTCTTTCTATCTTATATGGGATCATAATGATCTTCCCTTTTGTTGACAATTTGGATAATGACATTTGGATATTATTGCTGAGGTATCCTGGTTTAAAGCAGTTTCCTGGGAGAAAGTATCAAACTCCCCAAATAAAGTTAGAGTCCAAGTTTAATAAATATATTTTAAGAATGGTGTGCTATGTATAAGCAGTTGGGCCTCTATTGAAATAATTCCAATGATAGGACTCTTACTAGAGCTGTGATGGTTGAGGAAAAATGAATGTCCTCCCTCAATTTACTTACCTCATTCAAGTTTCAGAGTTTGATACAGTTTGTCAGACTGTAACCCGGTGAATCCATTGCATAAGCAGAAATAAATTCATAAGAATAGCAATGTTGTTTACTGAAGCTTTTCAGTCTATGACAAAAATAGAACTTCAATAGATTGCAAGATGTTTTCCCCAACACGCCCATTTTTAAAGCATCGATTAAAAGAAAAATATATTAACTGTTTGTTTTGGGGGATATGAGGTAAGAAAAAATGTAGATGTCTAAGCAATTGTTCATAGAGTAACTTTACTTTTTCCATATGTAAATAATCTCTGCTATAGCTGAAGATAGGACAAAAGCATATGCTATTGATTCTGTTGGCAACTTAAACTCTGTCTCACTCTTGAATCTTGCTAATGCTAAAGAGTCTTCAGGTTTTAAAAAATGTGGACTTATCTTCTGGCATTAGAAGCAGATGGTTGCCTGTAACTTTTCAGGGGGGGAGGTGCCATTTTCACCTGAAACTGGGCACTATTATCCCCTGGCCCCAAGTTCAGCCACCCTTGAGGCTTTATACATCATCCATATTGCATTGATTTCCAAGTCTTAATCTCAAGCCCCACTTTTTGCTTGAATTTTAGTAATTCTCTATTGGAAATGTCTACCTCTGTCTCCCACAAGCAGTCATATTTCATGTAAAATGGAATTTGTAGCTCCCTCTCTTAATTTGTTTCTACAAATTTGTTGTACAAAATAATCCAAGCAATGCATAAGAGTCCTTTCTCTCTCTCAGTACCCACAGCTCATGAGACCCTTGGTCCCATATTTATTTCTTCCTAATTACACTGTAAAAAATCAGTCCCCTTCTTTTCAATGTGCATAGAGAGATCGCCTCTTCCTTGCACATTGGCAGTAATCGGTACCTCCCTGCCTCCACACTGAAGTCACTGATTTTTCTAAAATGTGAGTCCCATCACATCACTTCCTGTTTGAAATTCTGCGATGCCTTCCCTTTGTCTCCTGGATGAAGTTTCAAATTCTTAGCATGTCCTACAGGTTCTTCCCAGTGAGGCTCCAACTGCTTCGTTAGCAACTCGTATCTGCTCCTCACCCAGCTAGACAAAACCATGTGCCAGCATTTGAGGAAGTCCATACTTTGTCCCAGCCAACCTCACAGCCACGCTTGCACCTTGGAGCTTCTGTTCATCACTTAAGATCCACCTCTGATGTAATGTTGCCCTGATGGCTTCCTGTACATTCAGAACTAAACTCCCCCTTTATGTTTTTCCATGATATTGTGTATGCACCGAGTGAATACATTTTTAATACATTTAATTAACACTTTACAAGAGGCAATATAGCCTGGTGCCTTTTAAAAACCATAAGATTTTTAATTGGTTTGAAACCTGAGCTCTGAATCTCATTTACTCATCTGTAAAATGAGACTCTAGTATACCTATCTCAGAGGGTGATCAGAATTATCTGATATAAATTGAATAAAGCACTTGGATCAGTAAGTCCAGTACTGTGCCTGGGACACATTTATTTGCGGTGGTGGTGATGTTTATCTTTCTCTTGAGATTGTGGGTTCCAATAACTGGTCCTTAGTAGAAGCTCAGTAAATACTCAATGAATAGAAAACAAGTGAGTGAATTCACATATGAATGTAGTTTTGTCGGCCCGAAGATTACAATAAGAACCATTCTAAGACATGATAATATTATTGGGATCAGAAGGCTAAATTTATTGGATACTTTAAAATTGGATGAGCAAACTGTAATAATTCCTAAATTTATCCTCCTGAAATGTGAGAAATTGGGGTTATGATTTTTATGCTCATTCCCTCTGTTTTCATTCAGCAAAGCCTGGGAGATATTTCGACAAAGAAATATGGATTGACCTCACCCTTTGGCTCTTAGGATTTGATCTCCAGCTTTAATCTGATTATCACTGATGTTGACTGCTCTTCATATCATACCATGTTTAATATGCCATTAATTAGGTTACACAATTCCATATATTTAGAGGAAAGTAATTTTGCAAGAGTTTAATTCTTCTAGTATTTCTTTTGCTTGCCTTTTTCATGCCCTATAAACTATAATAATCCTCTGTCAGATGGCCTAATAACTCTATAATTTTCAGATTAAAAAAAAATCTGGTTTTCAATTTGCAGGAAATGACATGCAAAATGTTCTGGTGAGGTTTACCTCATGAACTTTACATATTTACCAGGAATAGTGAGACCTAAGAAATAACCTTGAATTAAGAAAAAAATCCACTGAATGTACAAAGAAAAAAGATCATTAAAAACAAGTGACAGTTCATGTTCTAATAATGTTCTTTGGAGTTGATATGTGGAAGAACCTTTTGAAGAAATAATGGGATGTTCCGAGCCTTAGCATCAGTGTGTATAGTTGGAGTACAGATTGGTTCCGTAGCGTGGGACAGGCACAGGTGATTTGGTGAGGAATATGGAACAGGAGAGATTGGAGCCACTGCCAGGTCACTTTTTTGAAGTTCCACATTTAAAGAGTGAAAACCCTGGTCCAACTGAGATGGAGTTGGGACAATCATCTTCTTTCCAACCCTATGATTTCATGACTAGGCAAATTAAAACAGTAATTCAAATACCCATCCAGTTGGGTTATGGAATGGGGACTAAAACTTTAAGTCCAGAGCAATCAAGACAGTTCCCAGTTTCCACTGGGTGAAACGTAAGAGTCTATAGTAGTGAGTAGGGCACAGCTTCCGGAGCCAGACCATCTGGGTTTGATTCAGGTCTTGCAGCTTTCTAGCTGTGACCTTGACTCAGTTCAGTTCTTTAGGGTTCAGTTTTCTCATCAGTAAAATGGAATGATTAATTACCTTTATCAAAGAGGTGTGGTGGAAATTAAGTGAGATTATGTGTTTGTAAAACTGTGCAATAGCTTCTGCACAGAATCAGAAGTGGGAGCTGATTTTTCTATTGCCTTTCAGGGTGAGTCAGCTAGGACTTCATTTATCTCCAAAATACCAGTGACCCCTGGATACCTCTTCAGCCCCTGCCCTTTTTAACATCCAGTTGTGTTTTACAACTACCCACTACAGGTCAACACTTTGTTTTCTTTTGGGCTCTGTATACCTCTACCTAATTCATTTTCTCTCCTCTGTTCCACTCTAAATGTTCTCGTTCTCTCCCATGTTTCTTTAGTCAGTTCAGTCACTCTCCAGCACACTGGGCCTCTTGTGCTTCTTCAATCACCTAATGCCCATGTCTGCCCCAGGGCCTTTGCACATTCTCCCCTGGGCCTACAATGCTCTTCCCCATGCAACACTTAACTTGGAGGCTCTCTCACTTGGTTTAGATTTCTGTCACAATGTTAGATCTTTCTTGACTACTCTCTACAATATTACATCCCAGTCACACTCTACCTCCTACCTGTTTTTATAGGGTTGTTTGGTTTTTTTTTATAACCTGTACTATTACCTGCTACAATATGTTGTTTACTTTCAGATTCTTTTTCATGGAAAAAAAAAACAAACAAACAAACAACAAACTCAGAACAAAGCATATAAAAGTAGTACCTTACCTGTTTTGATAGAAAATTCTGGCTTTATATATTTCAAGGAATTGACATAAGGTCCTTATCAATCCTACATATGTACCTTATCAGATATGCCCAGATCATTTTAAGATGGTCCTAGCCACTTTAAAGACAGACTTAAGCAGAAAAGGACATTTAAACTCAGAACTTAATCATCTTGGCACTTTTAATATTAATCTTAGGACATGAGCAATACTCATTTCCATAGAACTATGGAATGAGGACAAGGGCCGTTATCCTCAGAGTATTTGATGTGGATGTTTTAAGCAAGGATATGAAAGTTAATGTAAATTAAACCATGAATAGTATATGGAGCAGACAATCATTGCTTGTTTTTGTCACCTTGATAGGAGATAACATCTGAGCAGGGAACCGGGAGTCAGAGTTACAGGTGTATTCACTTTGAAAGGAATAATTGCCCTCAGGACCATGACTACCCAACGACACAGGCATCTTCTCAATTCTTGCTTACTCTAAACTTTCTTTCACACAACTTGTTGGGTCCTTGCCTGCTGAATATCTTCCTACCACAAGTGAACCGGTGACTCTCCTTCCCCTGCCCCCTTTCCTCTGCTGGTTCCAAAGGGAGCTGAGCCCTCCAGGACCCTCTTGAATTGGGCTCATGCTTGTTTTAAGCTGGGACTTACATTGTTCTCATTATTGGCCTGCTCTGCACGATGACCAGTTTCCTCTGTGGCTCAGGGCAGTCTCGCACACTGTCCCACTTGGCAGTGAGTGACTGACAATAGCAGTGTCCCCATCTTAGCTGTCTAGAAAGGCCTGGCAGGCAGTGCAAGCAGGAAGGAGGGCTGGGTGGGACCTGTGGCAAAGCCGAGGCCACACTGATGTGGGAAGGCAGCCCCAGCAGTTACAGGCAGAACTGGTAGGCGGGCCATCGTCCCAGACTTTTCCAGTTTTCCACAAGAACCAGTAATCTAGACTTAATGTAAAACCTAGTATTGGCAGCTAGTTCAATAACATGGTCTAAACTTGTGACCTTTGCTCTTGAAAATAGACTTTACACTTTGTCTAAGGTTCACTCTAACAGAAAGTATTCCAGGTCATCATGCTACTCCTAGGATAAAGAAAATTGGTTTGGGCTAAGAAAATATATGTGTGTGTACATGTGCATTTGTGCATGTGCTGATAGATAGATAAATAGATAGATGAATAGATACATTATTAGATGTGTGTGTGTGCGTGCGCACATTTATACTTCTGAGCTTCTAGGAATCTTTTCCCATTCACCAGTAGCTATCTTCCCTTTTTCAAGAGTCCCATCGATTTGGGAGCTGAAGTGGTAAGCCTGTCAGAGATTATAGGAGTCACAACATATCCATAGTAGAACTGGTTTTAGTTTGCATCTACACCTACTACAATTTGAAGTGTCTGATGTATATTCTTTTTACCAATTAAAAACACTCTTTATTGAGGTATAATTGACATCTAAAAATCTGTATTTAATTTATATAATTTGATGAGTTCAGAAATAAGTATATACCAGTGAAATCATCACCACAGCCAATGCCACAAACATATTAACCTCCAAAAGTTTTCTTCTGTCATACACACACACACACACGTGTTAAGAACGCTTAAGATCTATCTAATCTCTTAACAATACAGGATGGCTTACTGTAGGCTCTATGCTATACAGCAGATTGATCTGTATAACTAGAACTTTGTGCCCTTTTTCTAGCCCTTCTCCTTTCAAAGAGATCTTAATCTGGCCTGTTTTTTAAAACATTCTCATTCAAGACATTTATTCAGCTTCAATTTAATTCTCCATCTCAAAGAGAAATAATGATACCTACCTATCTTGAATAGTAAATTATTGTGTATACAATGTTCTAGTGAAAACCAATTAGTAAGTCAACATTTAACCATAATAGAAAACATATATCCCTTTGTTTTTAGAAATAAGTAACTACTTTTGTCAGTCCGCAGGGTTGTTGAGCATTTGCTCTTCCTAACATTCCATGGAGAATAACCAAGTAGAATAATAGTTTATTAGTTAGAGCTTGAAAATACAAATGTGGGACAAATGAAATATTAGACATAACCACTACCTATGAGCCAACAGGCATATTTTTCTTTTAAATTCTAACATTGCAGTGAAAAATAAACTATTTTTTAGTTCCATTATAATAGATATAAACAATACATAGGTATTAAAATGCATAAAAATAACAATTTAATTCAGCGTGAGAAAAGTGCAAATCTGCACAGAAGAGCTTATAGTGTTACTTGAGTTTGCACAGGTGGGTGAGCTGTAGTTCTTTTCCTACAGAAGACAGTGTATATTGGATCTGGGCCTTCGCAGATAGTGGGATATGACTTGGTGCATCCATGGTCCATGTTTGGGCTCTTGCTACCTCACAGACTAAGAAGAGAATTTTTCTGCCAAAGGTCGTATCATTTGTTTGTGGTTTTCTTTTTTTTTAAATATATTTTATTGATTTTTTACAGAGAGGAAGGGAGAGAGATAGAGAGTTAGAAACATCGATGAGAGAGAAACATCGATCAGCTGCCTCCTGCACATCTCCTACTGGAGATGTGCTCGCAACCAAGGTACATGCCCTTGACCGGAATCGAACCTGGGACCTTTCAGTCCGCAGGCCGACGCTCCATCCACTGAGCCAAACCGGTTTTGGCTGTTTGTGGTTTTCATTAGACCAACTGGGATCTATGTTGAATGGGTCTTTGAGTGTATAGGACTGTGTTGGGTTGCTTGTGTTCAAAGATTAATAATATTGATAATGCATTTTCTCCATAAAAATAAGTATTAGCTCTCACACGACACAAAGTGAAATAAAATCAATTTAGCAAAACACAGACTATGTTATTCATGGATTTAGACCAGTGATGGCAGACCTCTGACACTCGAACTCATTTTTTTGGTTGATTTTTCTTTGTTAAATGGCATTTAAATATATAAAATAAATATCAAAAATATAAGTCTTTGTTTTACTATGGTTGCAAATATCAAAAAATTTCTATATGTGACACGGCACCAGAGTTAAGTTAGGGTTTTTCAAAATGCTGACATGCCGAGCTCAAAAGGTTCACCATCACTAATTAGACGCAAAGATAATAAGTTAATGAGGGTTAATATTTAAAAATATTATATATGCTGATGAAAAAGCAGCCCTAAATGTGAGCTGATCCTCTGTTTTCATAATGAAAAGGTACCAAAAGCTTTTTCATCAACATGAATATATAAACATAATGAATGTTAATATGATAGCCACTGTTTATTTGAACTGTATAATATGACTTTGGCTACATAATCATGTAAAATTATTTTATACAATATGTCACTTTAGAAACACTTCTCATTTCAGAAACAATTTTACTCAAATTCTTTGTTTTGACACAATGTCTTCATCTACGGAAGAGTCACCTTTTTTGCTAAAAATATATTTCTTTTATTTATTTCAGAGAGGGGGGGGAGAGGGAGAGAGATAGAAACATCAATGATGAAAGAGAATCATTGATTGGCTGCCTCCTGCACATCTCCTACGGGGGATCCAGCCCGTAGTCCGGGCATGTGCCCTTGACTGGAATTGAACTCAGGACCCCTTACTTCACAGCTGACACTCTGTCCACTGAGCCAAACCAGCCAGGCAAGAGTTACATTTTGAGACATCTAACAATTGTCCAAATTTAAATCTTTTGAATAAAAATACCTTGAATTGCATATAATGCAATAATTGGGAATTTTATCTACAAACAGAATAATAACTGCGTGAGAAACATCGAGACAGTTGCTTTTCATTGTCTTGTAAGACATATTTCTTATTTCCACAGGATAAACAACTTGCTGAATTGCTTTATGAAAAAGTGATCTTCATAGTCTTGTTTACCTCCATCCACATTCCAACACAAAATAGGAAGGTCCTAACTAGAAGAATAATGACCAAATCTGTACTAAAAGTCTTTGTCTCCTCTTCTGCTGGTTTCATTAGAAGCCTTATCAAATTCCTAGCATTGATTGCTTTATAACTAGTTCTTTTTTTTTTTTAATTGAATTTATTGAGGTAACACCAGTTAACAAAATTAACAGGTTTTAGGTATACAATTCTACAACACATCATCTATACACTGTATTATGTGTTCACCACCCCAAGTTAAGTCTTCTCCCATCACCATTTATTTGGTAAATACTTTTTTTTTAAAGATGATTGAGTTTTAAAAATATATATGTTTTTATTGATTTCAGAAAGAGGAAGGGAGAGGGAGAAAGAAACATCAATGAGAGAGAATCATTGATTAGCTGCCTCCTGCATGCCCCTTATTGAGGATCAAGCCTGCAACCCAGGCATGTGACCTTACCGGGAATCAAACCTGACCTCCTGGTCCATGGGTTGATGATGCTCAACCACTGAGCCACACTGGCCAGGCTATCTGGTAAATACTTATTAATTGAATGTCATGCTATCTTTTTTAAAATATATTTTTATTGATTTCAGAGAGGAAAGGAGAGGGAGAGAGAGATAGAAACATCAATGATGAGAGAGAATCATGGCTCGGCTGCCTTCTGCACTCCCCCTAGTGCGGATCGAGCCTGCAACCTCAGGCATGTGCCCTTGACCAGAATCGAACCTGGGTACTTCCAGTCTGCAGACTGACACTCTATCCAATGAGCAAAACCGGCCAGGGCAAACGTCATGCTATATTTTAACTAGACTAGTATGTCTGAAAAGTAAGCTATCATCTCTCATGCATCCTCTTTTAAAGTCTTTTATTTTAGTGGTTTTGCCTCTTAGCCTTTGACCCTGTCTACATTCCAGTATCAGAAGCAGTAACCACTCTTCAGCTGGTTCTCCCCTCTCGCACCCTGGTCAGGTGCACAGAGCTGGATCACAGAGTCATTCTCCTCTGCATGGCACATCCCGTTATCAGGCCATACAAGGACCCCCTCATTTCGTTTTGTTTCCCCTCTTGCATTCAGTGTTACCTGAGATGTATGTGTGTCCTTGAAAAACACAGGTTTGCATGAATGAATTTTGTAATATACATACATTGTATTATAAATTCTGGTTCTTTTTTTTTCCAGTCAGTGCTGCTCTTAGAGCTACTTATGTTGCTGGATATGAGTCTTATTCATTCCTTCTGACAATTATGTGGTATGCCATCATAAATCCTCCACATTCATTCATTTCCCTAGTAATAGTCACCCCCAGCTGCCTCCAATTCCCAGGTGTTCCAAAATAGTGCAGTGCTGAATATCCATGCCCTCTTCCGGCTTTGGGAGTGAGTTCCTGTGGGGTATAGTCTCAGGATTGTGGGGCATGAGCACACTTAATTTCACTAAGTAGAAGATTGCTATACTTCTGTAGCATGAGGAAACCAGTTTGTCCTCCTATCCTCCAGAATGAGGAAACCAGTCTGTCCTCCCAACAGCTGGGAATGAGCCTGGCTGTGTTCCCACATCTCCACATGGCAGTGTTTGAAGTTCTAGCTCTAGTCAGATAGCTGTATCATAGTCTTTTTTGCATTTCTCTGATTACTAGAGAGATTGAACTTCTCACGTTCTGCTCAGCTGTTTGGATTTGTCCTTCTTTGAATGGCCTGTACATATTTTATATACATTTTCCTTTTGGGTTTCTTTTTTTCTCACCGATCTCTTACTTAGTCTGGATATGAATCCTTTGTTCGTTTTTAGAGATAACAAATACCTTCTATCCATTTTTTTCTGTCGTATGTTGTTGTAAACACACCCATCAATGTATTCCTTTATGACTTAGAAAAATCATGTTTAAGGAATCTTTCTTTATCTCAAGCGATCGAGAATGTTTTCCAGTAGCTGTTTCTGTTAGCTTCATAGTTGTATTTCATATCTAGATCTTCACAGCATTTGAAGGGGAGGTTTTTGGGGATTTGTTTTGTCTTTATGGCAGTGAGGTATTGACCCAACATTTTCTCTCTACAGTAAGCAGTTTTTCCAATACAATCCCCTAAATAATTTATTTCCCTGTAATTGATATTGCTACTTCTTTTGTATAACAAGTTGCCACATATACATGGATCCATCTTAGGAGCCTGATTCTGTTCTTAGAACAGCATACAGACTTGGGCATCTTAGGTCACTGGAATCCCTAGAACTTCAGGCAGCTGGGGAATGGACTCAGGAGTTTTCTATCTAGAATTTTAAAGCCCCAAGGCCTTTAAATATAATCTACTTCTTGCTCTCATTTTTTAAAAAATATATTTTATTGGTTTTTTTTTTTTTTTTTTTAGAGAGAGGAAGGGAGAGGGATAAACAGATAGAAACATCAATGAGAGAACATTGATAGGCTGCTTCCTGCATGCCCCTTACTGGGGATTGAGCCCGAAACCCAGGCGTGTGCCCTGACCAGGAATTGAACCAGTGACCTCTTGGTTCATGGGTCAGCATTCAACCATTGAGCCACACTTAGCCGAGTGTGCTCTCATTTTTACATACAAGAGTCTGAAATTTAGATCAAAATGCTCAGAGTCACAGGCCAGTGGCAGATGCAGGACTGTTACCGGTTTCCTCCTGCACAGCCCAGTGTCTTTTGAATTCCCCAGGCTGCCTCCCTGCTCTCCAGGGCAAAGCAGGTTGTTTTCAGCCTCCCTCTCTACTCCTGCGTGTCACAGTTCTGTGGGTTTCCAGTGACTTTGTTGAATGACCTTCTTCAGTGACCAATGTGTTTTCTATTTAGGCTGGTGATTCTCTTAACTACTGGGTGCAGATGTTTCATATCCTGCCTTCCTTTCTTCCTCCTTCCCTTCCTTCCTTTCTTCTTTTGTAGCAAAAGGGAATTTATTGGTACCAGCCTAAGAAGCAGTTGAGAATCAAGGCAGACTGGATTGCAAAGGTGACAGAACAGCCTCTTGGTGCTGTGTATTTTAATGTATGTCTCACAGAAAACATCTCCCTGGCATTGCTTCCTAGATGCACTGTGTTTATATGCATTACAAGGACAGGTTTGTCAGTGTGAAAATCTCTCTCTCTCTTTCTCTCCCTCTGTCTCTCTCATTCTTATTGAGTGGAATAGAAAAAAAAATGGTTATGAAACAGAAAGAATTTTAAGAAGCCATGCAACTCCTTCCACGTGCCCCCATCTTCTGCCTACATCTAGAACAAACCCTGCCTGGGCACCTGCATTATTTCTTTGTCTTCCTCAACACTGGTGGATTCGTGGGTGTATTAATTCATGTAATAGAAACAGAGGAGCTTTAATAAGGAGTAGTGTCCCACAGCGGAGAAGTCAGAGAGGAGAGGGAAGAGGGAGGCTCGGTGACTGCTGCTTACTGTCTGGTGACTAGTGAGGGAAGGCAGTGAGGCTGCCTGTGAGGCCTCGATGGGGTCCTCCGAGGTTATTGCCTTCTCAGCAGTGCACCAACAAAGGGCTGCTTCTTCCCGAACAATAGACTGAAGTGTGCCAAAGGGAGAGTCTCATCTGGTGCTCTTCCTACTCATGGCTCAGATCCCCAAGCCTGGCCTTCACCGCCACCCCATGTAACGCCTTGACCCCCCACTAGCTAGGTCTCAGGCCCCTGGGAATACACTACAGCCACACACATTTGTACCCCTACTTTCAGAACTGCGTAAGCACTGGGGTGTGTGGCACGGTGCTGGGAGAGGGGCTGGCAGATTGAAAGACCATCAGTTCAGCTGCCCCCATGCTGCAAACGTTCACCTAGGACAGTGATGGTGAACCTATGACATGCATGTCAGAGGTGACATGCAAACTCATTCATTTGGTTGATTTTTCTTTGTTAAATGGCATTTAAATATCCTATCTAATAATAGACCAAAATGCAAAATGACTATACCTTCGCTACGCCCACCATCGGCTAATCAGCGATATGCAAATTAACCGCCAACAAAGATGGCGACTAATTTGCAGATACTGGCTGGGAGCGAAGACTGAAGACACCATAGAAGGAAGCCAAGCAGCAGAGCTGAGGTAGCGGCGACGGGCGGGAGAGAAGCGGCAGAGACGGGTGGGGTAGGAGTGGCAGAGACGGGCGGGTAGGTCCCCCAGAGCCGGAGCGGACACAGACAGGGACAGGGGGTCCAGCACCCAGCCTCTGCGGCCAAGTACAGGCCCAGAGAGGAGATGGCGGGCCCACCTCCCGCAGAAGCGGCGCAGGTCCCTCCTGGCTCCCATGGACACCAGTGGCTTGCTTCTGCGGGAAGCTGAATGGGAAGCAGCACGGCTCCTGGCTGCAGTTCCCGCTGACACCCACAGAAGCGGCAGGCGGCCTACTACGTGCAATATTGCGCGTTGGGCTACTAGTATAAAATAAATTTCAAAAATATAAATCTTTGTTTTACTATGGTTGCAAATATCAAAAAATTTCTATATGTGACATGGCACCAGAGTTAAGTTAGGGTTTTTCAAAATGCTGACACGCCGAGCTCAAAAGGTTCGCCATCACTGGCCTAGGGCCTAGGGCCTAGGCCAGCCGTGGGCAAACTACGGCCCGCGGGCTGGATCCGGCCCGTTTGAAATGAATAAAACTAAAAAAAAAAAAAAAAAAAGACCGTACCCTTTTATGTAATGATGTTTACTTTGAATTTATATTAGTTCACACAAACACTCCATCCATGCTTTTGTTCCGGCCCTCCGGTCCAGTTTAAGAACCCATTGTGGCCCCCGGGTCAGAAAGTTTGCCCACCCCTGGGCTAGGCTGTGCTTTGCTGTTCTGTTGTCTGCCTCTGAAGTGGGAGCTGCCATCTGGGAGGGAATTGAACCCTTTGATGAAATAATACGTAGCATTCGTGGAATAATTTTCGACTCAGGGGCTCAAAAACCTTCTGGGCCTCTTAATATTAATCTTCGTTTTTCTGCTGGATATTTTATTTATTTTAAAATTTCATGTTAACGTTGGGGGGAAAATGACCAAAGCTATTAAACACCCGACTGCTCCGCTAGGTAGGTCACCTAGTGATACCTGAAGGCGGTAGCCCCGGACAGTAGGTGCCACATTTTGAGGCTTTTGTTCGTGGTGAACGTTCGTCAGTGTGGTTGAGACGGATTCCTAAAAAGAATCTGCTTAGTTTCTCTTTGATCCACCTTCAGTGAAATCTGCCTCATAAAGTAGGAAATGTTTTTCCTCCCAGCAAAGCCTAACAGAGTTGTAGAGGAAAGCTATTTTCAATTATAAAGAGGATTTATTTTTCTCTTTCTTTAAATGGGAGACCGTTCCTGGTTTATGGGTGGAAAAGGATTCCAAATGCTTGTCTGTCTGATGGGAAAGCTTTCTCCCTTTTACTAAGCAGCTTGCCCTCGTGTCATGGGGGTTACAGATGAAAAATGATGAAGATCGCACGGCTGGATCGTCCTTGGCGGTGTCTGTAGTACAGGCAAAATGGCCCGAGTTTGTGGCGCACACACCGAAGCTCAGTGTCTCCACAAGCAACTTGAGAACAGATCAGTACCTCAGACAGTAATACATTTTAGAAAGAGACTTCTCAACAAAAGCAGTGGAAGGTGCACTGTGTGAATTTGGTTGACTTGTAATATTCAAATATTTTGGGTAGGAGAGGCCAATTCTCTGACAAAAAGAGTCAGTGCAACCTGTGATAGACCTGGTTTTTGTAAAGCTAACACGCTAAGTATTTTAGGGATACTACAGAATAACATGTTTAAAATCTACTTACCTGTTTATTTCTTGTATCCATTTTTGGCTTTTAAGGGGAGGGGCCCATACTGGCTCATTTAAATACACATGAAGTCCTAGAGCAGAATTTTAGAAATGCTCTGTATCAGTGTGGATTCTGAGCTGACACTTTTTGACATACGGCTTTTGTGTTGGACTTTAATGTCTTCTCAAGAAAATCTTGCTCTGTGGGCTCTTTCATGTACTGCTTCACCTACGGTAAGCTTTTTCGTTTCTTTAAGATGTAGTGCAGGAAGTGGAAGGCATCAGTGACAGATCATTAACTAGGCTAGGGACACATACAAAATTTGAGATTATGGGTTATTTGATATGGGAAAGAAAATCTGAAACTACTACAGGAGTTAAAGAAAGATGAGGCCAAACTGATTGCTGGTGAAGTGTATATATACATATATACATAATACACATACATATGTGTGTATGCCCCTAACCCTAATCTCTCTCTCTCTCTCTCTCTCTCACACACACACACTCTCTCTCTCTCTCTCTCTCTCTCTCTTTCTCTCTCTCTCTCTCTCTCTCTCTCTCTCTCTCTCTCTCTCTCTCTCTTAAATTAGAAAGACTGTAGTTATTGGTTGAACTAGTACTGATTCATCAATTTCCCAACTGGCAATGGAAAGGAAGGATTCAAAATGAGCTGTGCTTGTGGTTTCCTTGTTAGTTTATATATATTTTAATAGAAGTACAAACACACACACACACACACACACACACACACACACAAAACACAAAAAAGAAAAAAATAGAAATGGAAGTGTGGATAGCCAAAGAGATGCCTTTGTGTTTATTTAAGGAGGTGTTCAAGTGGCAGTAAACTATGGACACCAATATTTATTTGGGGGAAAGCAGTAGTAATAGTCAATTTTAAAGTTAGACATCTGTGAGGCAAGAGAAGTTTGGGCAACAAAAATGATTTGTAGACAAAAACAAGGCAAGTGTAAATGAAATTATGATGGAAGATTGTTTTGAAACTGAATCATAGTAAGTAAAAGCTTTGCATTTCCAAATGTGTAGCTCATAGCTGAAGCCTGTGCCCCAACTTAAAATTACTTTATTGGCTTACTATCAGTATTTGGAAAGCCAGTGAACAAGGAAATGCAATTTTCAATTGCTTAGTAAATCAGTATCTTCTTATTTTAAAATACAGATGGTTTTAACTTGCATTTTAACCTGGAGGCCATGGTGATTCTTGTCAAGGTAATATGAGCATTTTGTTTTTTGGGAAATGTTTCCAAAAGGAAAATCCTTCACTCATTGTTAAAATGGCCTTTTTCGGTTTTTTAAATTCATCAAGATTCCCATTATTAGCATCATCATTACTGTTAATATAATTATCATCACCACTAGATGGTGCATGGGGAATTGGGGGCACCGAATATTATAAGTTATTCTCCTGTATGCTATACTAATTGGCTGATCAGGGAATATAGAAATGTATCAGAGGGTGAAGGAAAGGGGGTGATAACATTCAATGGACTTGTCTCATTAATTAAAATTACGCTGCAGAGAGAGTGGTGGAGGTAGGCATGGCAGGAGAGGCCGGCCCTCTTCCATGTTTGCATCTGCAAATATACATGGAATACTAAAGCAGGGAAATGATGTCTACATGATACATTTGTCCTGTTTTGGAAGGAATATTCCTTAAATCGGAGTTGGAAGTGGCTTCTGCTTTTCTGGTGGAGCTGGGTTCTTGAGAATCCCTCATTAAACACAACAGTTTGTCTTGACCTGGGCCCCAGCAGACCCCCCATGTGTAGAGTTGACTGAGTTGGGGGTCCTGGCTTGTCCACTCTGTGCAGCTGGCCCAGGAACATAAGAAATGAAATCAAGGTTCTGGATTAGACAGTGTCATTTGCCAGTACCATCCCTTCTTGTTTTTTTTTGTTTTTTTCTTCTAGTGATTTTTATAGACTTTCAGGAGTCTCTGCTGTCAGAAAGTGTACTGGCTTCTGGCTTCATGTGTAATATCTTGTGTCTGGCTTCCTCTAGACTAAAACTATAAGTGGAAAGAATTATAGATGGTTCAATTAAAGTAGTAATTGAGCAAAAACAGCTCCTAAGAAATCCAATTCTGGCAAATGCCTCTATGCTTTGATTATTATGTCCCTCGCATTTCTCCTGCTTAATTTTTTAAAATGTGATATGATAGCTCAATTACAGATTCCCCATTTCTCATTTGTCTTTCTAGCCCTAGTGCCTAGCACAGGGCCTGGCTCTCAGAACATATTGGGAGTAAACACAATGAAGGAGAGTGAATAATGATTAAAAAATAAAACTTTTAAAAGTGTTTTGAATAGGAAATAATTTTTTTTCTATCCACAAGCATAATAGGCCAATAGTATTTATGTAAAATTCCAGGGGGTGGGGGCGGAAACAGATGTGAAGGGATATTAATGAGAAACACTGAAAGTATCAGTAAATAGATAGCATATTGAAGACAATTTGACAGTTTTAGATGTTATATCAGGCCTTTTGATTACACCAAATTTGGATAAGTCACACGTCACTTCATGGCTGTTTAAAACTAGCTAATGCTCTTACTTAGCTATACTCTCAGAGTCATAAATCAAAAGAAGACTTGAAATGAAGACACATGGATGGAATTTCAACACAGTAAAGCTCTGCTCTTTGTGTGAGGTTGAGTGAGTGGGTAATCGTGGTGGGTTTTGAAATGAAAAGATTCTTAGTAAATGATTGTCTAATTGTAATGGGTTGACAAAAACTCTTTAATTCTTTAGAGTTGAGAAATTTTAAGTGTACCTTACAGAGTTAGACTTCACAAAGATGTATATACTCTGGAAAGACCATTACCTTGTCTAAACACCCACAGCAGAATATGCAGTAATCTTAGCATAAAGCATAACATTTTAAGCTTTGCTTAGCTAAAACATACAACCAGTACATCAGAATTATGTTTTTCACTTCAGGTTATCAGTTCAGTAGGTAATTGACTTTCTGTATGTATTTCTGTCCATTTTGTATCACCTCTGCCCCCCCACCCCCACCTCTAACATGTAGCATATAGCTTCTGGCACATAATAGGGGCTTAATAAACATATTTGAATGGATGAATTCAAACTACACACCTAGAGAATGTAATTTTTCCTACATAAACCTTGCAGATGAACTTGTTGCAAATTGTTCAATATGCAGATTAACCACGTGGGTGTATGGGGGTTAGGGAGCTAGAGCAGCGAGATGTATATACTAGTATACGCATGTATATACTAGTATACACGTTAATATTTTTTCTCAGCTTCATTTTGATTGGTCACATCAAATCAGATACTAATGGGTTTTCATGGGTTAAGGCGATGTGTGTCTTTATATGCAGCCACGCAGCTGCAGAAAACTTGGCACTCCAGGCATTTAATAAATTTTTGTTGGGTGGTTGAGAAGCGGAAGGGACGGATGTATTGGGTCATTAAGAGTCCTTGCCCTTTCTCATATCGAAAAGAAAAGGCTTGCTTGTAGTAGGAGGGAGCCGAATTTGTGAGTCAGAGGGATCCATTATCTGTATCTGCTGAAGGGCTGTCAGATATGAAGTAAATTTAGAGACCTACTTGTCCCTTTAGCTATTCATCACTATGGATTGGCTCCGGCGGCAGGCAGCCGTATTTTTAGAGACGCGAATGATATGGAATTTCTTCATGTACAGAACATTAGCTGATCCCATTACTCAGAGCTCCTCAAAAAGTCATAGCTGACACTTGACTGAGCTGCAGAGGAAAAACAATAGACCCAAGAAACAAAATACTAATGTGTGATGAAAATATAGGCAGATTCAAGTAGCTCATCACTACTGTTAACCCAATTTGGTGCTGCTAGTTGTCAGTGGTATTAAAAATCTAATTTTCATAGGGATTGATTTTATGTGTCTCTTCGCCCTGTCAGAAAGTGAAAAATAGGTTGATTTCTTTGCACCTTGCACCGCCCTCCTTTGAAAGATACTTGACGTCTCTGCTTTGACGATTGGTGTGAGAAGACAGCACAAAGGACTGTTCCCCTATAGCATGACAGTGTCCGAAGGGGCCTTGCTGTCTTCCGACAGCAGGCAGTATGGTACTAGTATATCCTGGTTTCCAAAACATAAATGCAGGAAGATAGTAAATCATTTTTTAAATGGCCATCATTCAGTGAGATGGTATTAGTAATTTTGAAGATAAAATCTTTTTAATTAATGCATTTGACCACAGGTGTTTATAGATTATCCCTTCACAAGAGCCAAAGACCAAGCCCTATGTAATTGTAACTGGCAGGAAGTGGCCAGATCTTATCCAGGGTAGATCCCTTTCACATGCATACTGTATGCATAAGGTCCCCGAAGGTGGAGTGATAACCAAAGCCTGGTGGTCAGGGCTATAGGTCTCAAGCCACAGTGCACTGGTGGAGGTGGTCACCACTTTGGCTGAAAGAGTTTCTATCTTTGATAAACCCATGTAATTATTTGGTGAAATAATTATTTGGTGAGTTTTCCAAGCCTCAGAGAGAGGAGAGACCCTAGTGAGTCTGGGAAATAAGTCGGATATCCTGGAGTGGTTGTTGTGCTTTTTAAAATCAATAAGGAAAGAGGCCTGTCTTCCCTTTGGTCGTGATAAGGAAAAGTATCAGGATTCGTTAAAAGGAACTTTTAAGAAGACCTCAGTGAGATGCTGTGTCTTAAAAATTTATCTGTAAGCTGTTAATGACAGTTGGAGAAGAACCCTCCACATCAGAGTAATTTATTCATTCACTCAGCCCCTGCGTATATAGCTGTCATTATATGGCAGATGCTATTTTAAATGCTTTACAGATGTTAACCCATTTAATTCACATGAGAGTCACATGAAGTAGGTTTTGTTATTGCCCTCATTTTAAAGATAAGAAACTTAGCCACAATTGGTTAAGAAACTTGCCAGGATCATATAGCTGGTAATGGCAGAACTTGGATTTGAATCTGGGCGCTCTGGCTCAAGACTGTGCTCACATGATTATTCTTTTTCCATCAAGTAACACAAGGCATGGTTTGTAAATCACATGACAACCAGGGATAGCGTTCCTTTTACTCCTGTATAGCGTATCTCTCCACTCATCTTATCAAACACCATTAAGAGACTTCGTTGAATGCCAGGCGTGCTGGTTTAGAAGCCCCATCTTTGAGTTCTGACGTGTAGTAGCTGTGTGACTTTGGAAGAGTCACCTCTCTGAGTCGCCGTCATTGCCAGACGAGTATAAGGATACGTTCTGTAAAATGTAAAACACTGTGGAAATTGGTTAGGCCACATTCAGAGAGACCAGTGATTCTGTAGTGATGAGCGTGTCCTACGGGGCCTGGCTGTCTTCCTGTGGCCCCAGGCTTCCTGTTACTCCCTGTAGGTGCTCAGGAGGCCACCTCTAGACCTAGGACTAATGTGAGGACATGCTGGACATTCATGATTAAAACAAAGACCAGGCTGTGACACTATCATGAAATAAACACGATCCCTGTTCACATTGAAATAGAGAACGGAGTCATCATTCTGGGTGATAAATAGCACATTTGCTCAAATATTTTTTTAAATGCATGACTCTCCAGAGAGGGTACCTTTGAGCAGCTCTGCCACTGACCCTGAGTGATGTGATACTGAACTTCCAGCGCATCGGCTCAGGTTGAATGGTATTCATCTTAGCTCCTGGTTCAGATCTTGTAAGAGCTAACTCATGCATGCACAACATGATAGGCCATGTCACGCCTCACAGCCCTTTGCTGTGCTATCCTTTTATACATTTTTTATAAGGCAGAATGTATTCAAAGCATTCTGCCTCAAAAGGCATTTTGCTCTAATGGTTGTGTAGAAGTGTTTACACTCTGCTTCTATGTTTTTAAAAAACAAAAGGGTAATCAGAAGCATTTAATTGTCTTAGATGCTCTACAAATAGTAATTAAAAGCTCTCAGTTATGCAGAAGTATAAGCATGTCTGTGAATTAAATAAGGCCCGATGTCAAGCCTAATTTGCACAGCAAAGGTGATATATTTTGCAGGGCCGAACTGAGGGCTCCTTGCCCAGTTGCATGATGAGTAAGCCCTGTTTTAAGTGATTGTTTATTCTTCATCCCTGTTCTCAGTAGTCCTGCTTCAGGGTGCAGTGTACTGTTTTCAAGATGTCCCCAGCTCTTGATTCTTGTTGTCATTGTAAGAGGCATGCTCAAAAACCATATTTATATCTTCCGTTCCCGTTCCCAAAGCTTTGAGTAACAATATTCAAGGATCTGTTACTTCTGTTAAAAGATTAGTGTACTTAATGAGTTCCTAAGGTCCCCAATTTCAGAGAGAGCAAAACTGAGACCCCACAGCTTTCAGTTTTTGCATAAGGTTATAGGTAGTCTCTGGAAAAGCTGACGTTATTAACTTTTGGATTCTTGGCCTTAAGTTTTCCCCACCAGTTCAACAGCCTCTCATTCGGATGTCCAGATAGATGTTAGACCAGATAGATGCATTAGCTCATCCTGTTCAAGGATAAGGAAATCAAAAGCCTGTCGTGTTATTTTACAGCTCAGGAGTCACTTCTCTTGTCCTTGATTCGTCTGAGCAGGAGACAAGGAGGTCAGCAAACCTTGATTCTATTTTGGGCCTGACCAAAGACTGGTTGTTTGACCTTTCACAAGCCACTTAACTTCTCTGTCACTCTCTGTGAAATGAGGATAGAGGAGCCCTGGTCCCCTGCCTGTCCCAGAGGGTGACTTCATAAAGAAAGGAGAGTGGAGAGGCTCACACAATGGGCTGCTGAAGGCACGTCCACTGTCTGGTTGACCAGATACACAAATGAGGCTGAAATTCGGTGGGGACTAAGAATTTTTCAGTAAGAAGATGCATCAAAAAGGCAGTATAACCTTGTCACCTGTTTCTTTGTATTAATGAGGTATGATGGTCTAGAAGACATGGGGGTTTTCCCCCTCTGAAACTAGATATCTTAAGTAAACTGAACAGATAAATTTGAGAGTTGTTTGATAAAATAGAGCAATACACTGAGTTGGTGAAATTCAGGGGACATGTTTCCTAAGAGTCAGATTTTACTTTACTGCCATCCATCTTTCTTAAGGAACAGTCGATGTCAGCCACCTACCTCACAGCCAGCTAGGAAATGCCCTGTGGTTCAGGAGAGCGAACGTAATTTCTTGTGAAAGCATGTGACAAGCACTCTTCATGGACTCTTTCATAGTGTTTTAAAAACGTGTTTTTTTTTTAAATTTTGTTATACAACCAATCAAATTTATGGTTTCCTCTAACATAGTCTAACCATTAATAACTTATCCTATCAATTTCAGGAGAAATGTCTTGTTCAGAAAAGTCATGTTCAGAAATGTCATGTTTGTACTATAAATATTTAGTTCTTTTATTGACAGAGTTTATATATTTTGATATTTAAAATATTTTACAGATTATATTTCAGAATTCAAAGCCCCATAAAGAAATGAATAAGGGATACAAATAAGCTTTTTGTAAAATAAAAAAAAATTCTAATATACACATGCAAAAACCTTCAGCCTGATTCTGTAATGATCAAAGGGACTGGAACATTCTAATGGTCAAGAGGATAGCTATATCTGGGTTTAAGTCCTGACCCACACTATTTACTTGGCTGTTGGATTTTTCTCTCTTCTCTTTTGTTTATTAAGGTATTATGTATACACTACTTTATGTGTGCAGTTTGCTGCATTTTGATAATTGTGTATAATCTTGTAATGCCACCCAGTCCATTTCATTCTTTTTCATGCTTCAGTTTCCCAGAAGTCAGTTTTCCTGACATGTGCAGAATTTGTTTAGATGCAGGCACAGTGCTAATTCTACATGTGAATGGGCTCATTCAAGTCAGCAAATATTCATTGAGCACCTGTCATATGTCAGGCACTTTTGCCAGGTGCAGGGAATACTGTCTTCAAGGAGTTTCTGTAGCAGGAAGTATGCGTACTTGCAGTTGGAAAGTGCATATTTAGTTACTAATCACACATTGATGAAGTAAAGGATAGCAACTTAGCAATGCCAGGAAGCATATTCCCAGAATAATCAATTTTTCAAGTGGACAGATTGTCCACATCCCCTATACTACCCCTGTCCTTTTCCAGAACCCCCACCACCACCACCACCACCAACTTTCAGGAAGAAGAAAAACTTTGCTGGGTTTTACTCTAGATACTTCATGTTCTAACATGACTTCATTACTGATACTTCCATCATTGTTAAATAAGATATTTACCAAGAGAAAGTTAGACTTGAAGCTTACTTTACGTTATTTGGAAACATGCTAACCCCCATCATCTTTGAAATTGAAATTCATCTTTGAAATTGAAATATCAAGCATCTCCAGAGACCCACCTCCAAGTACCAGCTTTCGCTCTGGGAGCTCCCTTCAGACCTGAGACCTTGAGGTGCCTGTGCTTCCACCCTTCCTGCACCTGGGCCCGGGTTCTTCCTTCACCCACCCCTCCCCCAGCCCTCCCAGAACCTCCATCCACTTGGTGCTGTGGGCCCTTGATTTCCAAGTTACTGTCTAGAGAAGGAAGAGGGCCTTCAAGAGCCCTGCAGCAGCGCTGGAGAGAGCGCCCGGCCTCTTACACATACTTCACTGGTGCTCCGCTCTGACGCCTGCAGTCCTTCAAGTGCAAAATTACTGCAGGTGTGGTTCAAACAGTGCTGGGATTGGCCAACCAGTGCCTCTCAAATCAACAGCTTTTAAGCGTGTCCATTTGCGCGCCTGTGCCGAGAGCTTGCAGGTAGATGTGCCGCCTGTGAATGAGTTCAGTGCCTAGGTTTCCCTCTTGACTTAGACCCCTAAGGCATGCTTCTGTCGGTGACAGAAGTGACCAACATAGACCCTGATCTGGCCTCAAAAGTTGGTAAGTCTGCACGATTGGACTTTTCAACTAAATGCTATTTTGAAAATTCAGAAGTAATAAAATTCCCACCAATTTCCAGGCATAGAAAACCAATTTCTCCCTTGATGGGTCCAATTACATGGTTGGTATAAAATTTTAAAGACCTAGCTCAATGTTTTCTGAGGCTAGCCACTCTCTGTGAGCTTGTGAATATATAGGTCATGTAAGATGTCTGAGTATTTGTAGGTCAGGACTATTTGCATGAAAGAAATTAGGCAAACTCTTCTAATGCCAAACTGTTGAGCACCTCTTTCCCTTATCCCCTTCCTCTCTGACTCTCCTCCCCTTCTTCTTTCTTCTTCCTCCTTCCTTCCCCAACAAATATTTAAGGCCTTACTACCATGCCAGGCTCCATGTAATGCTTGGCACACAGTAATCAACAACAACAAAGCCGGTTCACATTCTCATAGAGCTTGTGATCAAGTAGAGGAGGCAGACATTAGCCAAATCATCATGAAAATAATCACAAGTTACAGACTCTGGTTAGTGTGTGAGGAACACGTGGTGGTGCTGGTGCCGAGAGGCGAGTGTCTGTCCTTTCATTTGGGGGGAAATGGTTTTGCCATGTGTCTGTCTCTAAATGAAGGGTTGCCCCCACTGGGCATTTTGCAGGCACTGTTTTTTGGGAGGACTTATTCTCAGTACATCACGCCCAGCATGCTAAGAGAAATGCTCTGATAACAGAGGAGAGTAAAGATTTTTATGACTTCCATGGAAACTATTATGCTTTTTACTAAGGAAGTTGACTCTGCCAGGAAGGGCTCATGCAGACTGATGAGGGTGGTTATTCTGTTCGTATTTGCCAGATAACAATAGCCTAGAAGGATGGCAGAGTGTGAAGACGTTGTAAAGGCTGGGTGCACTTCAGATCCAGGTGAGAAGCTCCTGGCAGTTCAGGCATCCCTGGATACTCCCTCTGGCTTCTGTCCTGCCTTCCATCATAGTTGTTAAGAAGCCAGTGAATGGAACATCATTTTTGAAATGCACAGCCCTGTTGAGCACGAGGAGCAGTGTTTTTGGAAAATGGATCTTTGCAGACAGTCCAAGGCTGTATACAAGGGTCCTTTCTGAATGTGACATCCTGTTGTCCCTAGTACTGAGCAGAAAAGGCTTTCTTTGCAGCCTTACTCAACTATTCCCTCTCTTTTTCTGTAATAACGATGGCAACCATTAGAATAATATAAACCACTTACTAATCAGTTTAGTAACCAAGGACATCTGCTTTACACAATACGAAGCCAAATTAAGAAGGCTTTTATGATGTTCAGAAATTGCCTGTTAGACAAAGTCAAAAAACCTAATGGTAAAATCAATTGACTCTTTGTGCCAGTTTCCAACCAGCTGTACCCTCCAAACAGTGACTGCACGAAGCCGCTGATTTCGTGCTCATTCGAATGTCTTCAGAAAGTAATCCCGTCATAGGTAGCATTGCAAAATCTTCCTGACTCCGTAACCTGGTGGTGGGAGTGGAGCCCCCTTTTCCCTCCACCTCGTGGATTTGCTCATTGGAAGTCAGGAGGAATGGGCCTCTGAGGAACAAGCAGCCATGGAGAAAAACACACTGCCTCGCGCAGATCGGTTACAGCTTGATTTGGGCATATCAAGGATTGCGGATGGCCAAGCGCGGTGGCTTACAAAATGTAATTTTTGTCTTCAGGAAACTTACTATTTTGGACACAAAGATAGGAAGTTATTTTAGAGTCTGAAATTGCTGGCAAGAAGTTAATAACTGATCTAGGGGACCTGGAAGCAGGGCTCCTGGTCTCTGTAGGGTGAAAATTGGAGGAGGGGGGCAGCATCTGTCCAAGACCTGGCAGTGCAGTTCCAATATCTGGGGCCAAAACTTACAACTTTGAGATCCCGTCTCCCGGAAGTCACAAGAAAAGCGGAAAAGGGTAAATAAGTGTGACCCCAGGCGTTCCTCATTTGTTCCCAGGCCTTCAGTTTCCTGGTGCACATTCATGGAATGAAAGTCATCGATGTGAAAAGAGGAGGCATCTTCCTTAGCCAGGAAGGGTCATGGTCTCCAAAGTGTCCTTGTCTCTAATGGCATTCTGCTGGGCCACCTTCAAGTACAGGAAATGGGCAGTTTCTAAGGCCACACACCATTATCCAAGTCGCCAGGGCTTCCTGAACCACACTTCCTGTCTTCCAGCATTTTTTATTCGCCCTTTAGGATTAGTGTTCTGACACACTGTTCCTCTCATTATAGCCACTGTAAAATCCATCCTACACCAGAAGCGAATGCGTTAAGAGCAGGGGGCCTGAGAAAACTCAGCCATGACTCTAAAACCGTACACAGTTTGGGGAGCTCAGTTCAGAGGCAGGGTTTTGATGGGTGGCCAAGGATCAGAGTTTGGTGGTGATGCCCTGTCATGTTGGCAAGGTCTCGGGTGCTGCAAACCACATTGGGCCAATCCCTTAACAGTGTGGGAAGCTTGCTGTTCACGCAAAGAGAACCAGCTGCTCCGGCCGTGCAGCACAGTGGCGCCTTCTTCAGGGCGGGCACGGACAGATCGCAATCTGGAAGTGCTTCGCCCTGACAAAGCAGAAAGACATGGAAGCAATTATAAAGCTAATGTATACAGAAACGTGAAAACATGTGTCTTCTCTCTCCACTCCCTCTCTTCCTCTTCTCTTGCCTTCCCCGCCCCCTTCTCTCTTTGAATGCCGAAAGGCTCGACATTTATGTGAACACACCTCCCGACACACACTCAGTGCAGCCGTGCCTGTCATTCTTGATGACTTTCCTGTGCAGTGAAATTAGCTCTAACTGTCTGTGTGCCCATTTGAACAGGGGATCATATCACTTAGCTTCTTTATCCCTGGTAAAGTGGGAAATGGGTTGGGATAAAGGTTGCTCTGTTGAAAATAAATTGCAATATAAATATGCATGTAATTCAGTTCTGTTTTTTTCATATCTAACAGAGAAAGGGACTCAGCATTTTAAAATGTAACGTTAAATGACAGTGTTTAACATTCTCCAAAATTTAGTGATCATTTTTGTCAGGCGAATAGGAAATTTCATAACGCGTTATCGCGCATTCATTTATACAGCAGGCATTTGTTGGTCTGCTATATTCCAGTCACTGTGATAAGCCCTGGATCTATAGTGGTTCATACAACATTCGTGGTCCCTCCTCTCATGGAGCTTACAGTCTGTCATCATATATGAAATTTCAAAAGGTATTCAACAGATTCAAATCCTGTTAATATGTTTTCATAAATTCCTCTAATAATTACTTTCTGTAGCATGTGGACAGCATAATATTTCACTCTGATTCACATATGCTCATTTTAAAGAAAAGCATGAGGTTGTTTCCTATAGGCCAGGATGGGGGAGGAAAACACCCACTGAAATTACCTTTCTTGCCACAACAGGAAGGTCACCAATCTGCATAAGGCAGAATTTTCCCATGTTAATGCATGACATTGTTTTACAAGTAACTTCAATGTCAATGACTTCCTTTCTAATGGGAGCCACTTAGCTGGACCATTAAGGATGATGGTTTCAGGTTCAACAGGCTCTCTCTTGAAATTGACCTGATCAGTGGTGGAAATGGCCTCGAACTTACACAAATGGAGTGGGAGGACCTCGGGGCCCCAGGCAAATGCAGATCATTAAACAACAGGTGTCCTGCAAACCAAACTCCCGGGCTGGCATACACTCGAGGCTCCGAGTGGGAAAGAATGGTCATTTTTCTTTTGAGTGTAAAACTAACTTGGCTTGGACATAAATCTAAACATTTGTGAGCCAGGAATTGGAATTATTCAATGGCCTTTGTTATTTGGAGTGTGGCCATGGGGCAAAAAGCCCCTGAGTATGATACATTGGTAAAGAGAGGCAGGCTTAGGATGGGTAACTTGATAAAAGATGAGGGTTTCACACAAACAACCAACAGCTCAGAACAGATAGCTCAACCTTCACAACTAAATTTTGAAAATACTCCTGTAAAGGATTGAGTTCCCCCATTCACTCCCCTTTGTAATAAACTGATGATCTATTATCTAATAAAGCGCCTTCTTCATTTTAAGTCACTCTAAAATGGCACAGTGGTCCAGAGTTGATGCTATTAAAATAGTGATGGTAACGTTTTGTCACACTGCCTGTCACCTCTCAGTTTCGCTGTCCTACCTCCTTACTTTGTCACTATAGCCTTAAATCCCTGCTGTCCCCATTAAAGTGTCTACTTGTCTCCTAAAACTCATTTATAGTGTTTGTTTTGATGTCCTCCTTGGCAACTTAATTTATATGTCTGCGATTTTTCAGAGTAATACTCTGCGCTTGCTCTAATTTCCTGCGTTTTTAAAATCGCAGCCTTTGGGTTTGTGTGGCTTCTACCAATGTAAACCATTCATCTCATTTCTCTGTCAACACCCGCTTCTAATTTTCAGTCTATGCCCTCAAATTTTCTTTCCATCACTTAGAGTAACATCTTTCTGTCCATTTGACAGAGGTATTAAATCCTTCAACTCTGGTGGCTTGAGCCACTTTTCATCTCCTTTGAGTAACCAAAATGTGCCACCTAGAAAACAGTGACCATGGAAGGACAGTTCATCGATAATGGCCAGTGTTGTAGAAGAGAGTAATATCTGGACCTAAGTTTCCAGTTCTCCATTCTATATTTATTTCTATTATCTTTCATAGATTTTTCTGTAACAACCAAGGAATCTTGAATCCTTTCAGAACCAGATATCACCCCTGCACCTGTTAAGCACTTGCTTTTTCTCTCACACACAACTACTCATGTTTCAGGATATCAGCAGTGGACCAGTATACTTACAACAATGTCAATATAGCCCTTGCAGAGTGTAAGAGAGGGGTTTAACATAGCCCCCCAAATTTCCAAGGTAGCATTGTGCATACAAGGAGATGCACATACATGTGTGTATGTTTTTGTAGCTATATCAGAATACGGTGATGATCTTTCCAACTATTATCTGAATAAAACATTGAAACATTGGCAATACATATTAAAAAATTGGTTTCCCTTCATTAACTTTTGTTGCGGCTAATTAATATCATTTACAGAGCTAAAGCAATGATGTTGAGACATAAAATGTAATATATTAGTGAGAGGGTAGGGGAAAGCATTCGTATCTGTGGACATGGAATGGGTCTTTGAGGTTTGGCAAATTTCATGTTATTAGTGGCCATTAGCATTTTATCTTTGTTATGGCCTTGTAATAATCTGAGTGTTTGCCTGCATAATTTATTATGCACCCCCAGGAACATTCTCGCTCTTCAGTCATCCATTCGCATTCATACTTTAACCATTCATTCAACAAACTCTTTATGCCAGCATTGCTACAGTTCAAATTTCCCTAATACTAGACTTTGGGGGACAAAATTGTCTCATGAAACCAGTGAGGCAATAGGAACCATGGCCATCATATCCATTGAGTGTTTAAGTTTGGCCCCCTTGCCCTGGCCGACTTGGCTCAGTGAGTGGATGGAGCATCAGACTGAAGGGTCCCGGGTTTGATTCTGGTTAAGGGCACATGCCTGGGTTGCGGGCTTAATCCACAATAGGGGGGTGCAGAAGGCAGCCAATCAATGATTCTCTCTTATCATTGATGTTTCTATCTCTCTCTCCCTCTTCCTTCCTCTCTGAAATCAATAAAAATATGTTTAAAAAAAAAGTTTGGCCCCCTCTTCACTTGCCACCATGAAGTTTTTTCTTACTCTGATGATCCAAATCCCTTAATACTTACGTACTTACATGTATATATTTATTTGTAATATGTATTTGTATTAATGGCCCTGAGTCTTGAAGTATAAATGATTTTTATTTTTCTAATTGGATTACATGTGTTTGAGGGTACAGTGTGTTTGATTTATCTTTATTCCCCACATCACTACTAGCATAACCTTTTACATTCCTAAGTTTATATGTCTGTGTACTTGTGTATTTGTAAGTGCTAAACAAATAATTGTACTTGAAACCCAGTCTGTTATTAGTTCACAAAATGTCAATTACTTTCTTTTTCTGCTCTACCTTTGCACTAAATGTTGAAACTTAGAAAAAGGCAATCCATTTATTGTTAGAAATCTGTGGATCCCCTAAAACTGCATTTGCTTCTTAACAGAGATATTCGTTGACCATTCAAAATGAAATCCTTTGTTACACGTTAGTTGTGGTTTCTTAACCAAAAAATAAATTAAAATGCCTCAAATTGCAATTTCACTGAAAAGACTTCACAGTAAAACAGCTTGGAAATTTGAATATTTGACTTTTCCAGAAACGTGGCAGGACCATAATTGAATTGGGGATAACGTTGACACACTGCCTCAGAAGCCTGAGGACAAGAAGATAATTTCAAAGATCACAGTGCCCTTTAACTATGTCCTAAAGGAAGCAGCTCTCCTATATGTTTGGTTTCGTGAAGGATACACTGTACCAAGAAGCATGAGGCCCCCTGGGGCTCATTATGGACCTGGTACACTTGGTCACAGAAGAAGTGTCATGACATTTTTACAGAATTCTGCTGCCCAATTTTAAGCTCTGAGATTCATCATTTCAGCTGAGAAAAGGTTTCAGTTAGTGGCTAGGGTTTATCCTGCACTTAATAGACCTGTTCTGAAAGCCGACTTTGACCCGTCTTCATAACTGGTTTGTGAAGTCCAAATATATCAAATAACCACCACAAATTTTGTGGACAAAGAATTTTTTTATTAAACTTATTGGGGTGACATTGGTTAACAAGAGTACATGGGTTTCGTTTCTAGGATGCATGATCTGTATATGGCATTATGTGCTCACCACCCAGTCAGATCATCTCCTGTCACTACATATTTGCCCCCTTTACCCTTTACTACTCTCCATACCCTTTCCTTCTGATAACCACCAAACTGCTGTCTGTGTCCATGAGATTTTGTTTGTTTGTTTTTCTTTTTTTTTATTTGTTGCTTCTAGCTTTATATCCCACATGAGTGAAATCATATAGTTCTTAACTTTTTCTGTCTGACTTATTTCTCTTAGCATGATATTCTCAAGGTTTATCCATGTTGTCGAAAATGGCAATATTTCTTTCTTTTTATTAAGATTTTTTTTTATTGATTTCTAGAGAGAGGGAGAGAGAGGGAGAGAGAGATCTATGTGAGAGCAAAACACTGACGGGCCTCCTGCACGCACCCCCACCAGGAATCGAGTCCACAACCCTGCACAAGCTCTGACCTGGAATGAAACGGGCAATCTGTCGGTGCGCAGACAACACCCACCAACTGAGCCACACCGGCCAGGGCAAATGGCAGTATTGCATCGTTTTATGGCTCAGTGTTCCAGTGTCTATATGTACCACATCTTCATTATCCAATCAGCTAATGAAGGACACTTCAGTTGTTTCCATGTCTTGGCCACCGTGAATAATGCCGCAGTGAATGCAGGGATACATATATCTTTGCGAATAAATGTTTTCAAATTTTTAAAGTAAATTCTCAGAAGAGGGGTTGCTAGGTCAGATGGTAACTCCATTGTTCTTTCTTTAACACATTGTATGCGGGAAACGTATCTATACGTTTTACGTTGACTGGTAGTAGAGCGCGGGACACGTATTAATACGTTTTTTTATAGACTAGCGGTAGAACGCGGGTAACGTATAAATACGTTTATTTTTATACTTTTTTATTGCTCTAAAGGGATGCTAACATGCAGATACACGAATTCCAAAGGACAAAATTTGGGTCTCTAACACATACAATGGTGAATTATTTATGTACTTCCAGGTATAACAGTAATCAATCTATTCAACTGCAAAAATGGCTCGTGCCACCTGTTAGCGCGTGATAAAAACTACCCACAAACAAATTTAAGGAACTGCCATTCTGTTTTCCATAGTGGCTGTGCCAGTTTACATTCCCACCAGCAGTGAATGAGGGTTCCTTTTTCTCCACAACCTCTCCAACACTTGTCTTGTTGATAATAGCCAGTCTAACAAGTGTGAGGCGGTATCTCATTGTCGTTTTGATTTGCATTTTCCTAATAGCTAGAGAAGTTGAGCGTGTTTTCATCTATCTCTTGGCTATTTACATGCCTTCTTGGGAAAAGTGTCTTTTCAGGTCCTATGCCCGTTTTTAAATTGGATTGGTTTTTTCTTGGTGTTGAGTTGTATGAGTTTTTTATATATTTTGGATATTAACCCCTTGACAGAGCTGTGGTTCACTTGGTTGCCTTTTTCTCTTGATGGTTTCTTTTGCGTGCAGAACATTTTAGTTTGACATAGTCCCATTCATTTATTTTTGCCTTTACTTCCCTTGCCTTTGGGGTCAAAGTAAAATCCTAAGACCAAGGTCCATGAGTTTAGTACCTATGTTTTCTTCTATGTAATTTATTATTCCTGGTTTTATAGTTAGGTCTTTGATCCATTTTGAGTTAATTTTTGTATATAGGGACAAGCAGTAGTACAGTTTCATTTTTTTGCAAGTGGTTTTCCAATTTTCCCAGGAAAATTTACTTAAAGAGGCTTTCTTTTCTTCATTGTATATTTTTGGTTCCTTGGACAGATTTTCTACCATTCTCAGGCCTCCTCCCCAGCATCGTCTATGACCGTGGTTCTCAACCTTGGCTGCACATTAGAATCACCTGGGAATCTTTTTAAAATCCTGATTTCTGGGCCTCATCCTCCAGAAACTCTGTTTCTTTGTTATGGGGTGAGGCCACAACATTAGTAACAAAGAAACAGAGTTCCGGAGGATGAGGCCAGAAATCAGGATTTTAAAAAGATTCCCAGGTGATTCTAATGTGCAGCCAAGGTTGAGAACCACTGGTCTATGACCTGCATTCATAGGCTACCGTCGGAACGTTGTACACAGGCTGTACTTTGCAGTAGTTGCAGCTCAGTAATAAGTTGGCCTTGGTGATTTCTTCAAGGAAAAAGAGGAATTTTTGATGAAAGAGAGATCGTTTAAAAGGTTTTCTCAGGGATCTAGTTTTGCAGCTGGTTAAAGCCAGTACTCCTGAATTACCAAGCAAAAATAAAATGATTGGTTTTCTATTTTTCATAGATATAATTATAGCAGAGTTTGAGTAATATTTTGGGTGGATGTTAAATTTTAAATCTCACATTCATGGATTAAACTCTATTTTAAAAGAGCGAAAGATTAGTAATTATTTAAACCTTTTTTTACACAAGGTATAGTTTATATCTCTATCCAAATGTGTGTCCAGGTTAGTTATCTTCAGGTTTATCCTGTCCTTTTATCCATGTCTCTTGGTTTCTCCCTCCCTCCTGTTTTGTTTTGAAGAATTTTGCTACCAATTAAATATGTCCACCATTGTGTTGTCAAGACCAAGGAAGAAAAAGGAAAGATCATCCATGTTACTTCTTGCAAGAAATTTGCTTTTTGCAAAAGATCTAATATTTAAAATGAGCTTCTGGGTGGATATCCTTTTTCTTCATTTGTACCAGTTCTTACAAGCAGGACATGCTTTGAGGAGGGCAAAAGCCTGGTGTATTAGGAGGTAGAATATCAAGGGGAGGAAATATCAACATACTTTGGTCACGGTGAAGCTGAATCAGCTCAAGAGCACAGTAAAGGAATGAAAATGAACCGCCTTCTTCTTCCAGCACATGTGGAAGTAGAGGCAGCACCTTGGGAACCCACAGGATCCTGAGGAATCGGGGACTGTGTGTTAAACAGTGACAGGGCCCAATGAAATGGTCTTTGTGATATAAATTTTCAGTTGCAGAAGGTTACAGCTCATTCAAGATGTAATATCCATAATGGAGTCTGACAGCAACAAAATCACTCCACCAGCAAAAGACTGACATGAAGAGCAATGCTAAATGTCCGTAAGAGAAGAAGTGACACAGTGTTATCTAATCACATGTCCAAAGGCCGTCAGAGAACACAGGAGAACAGGGCCACCAAGGGGACCTTTAGGCCACCGTTCATCATGCACCCCAAATATTGGTCATTTATACAATGGAATTTGCTTTGTTTAGGCACCAGAAGAGTTTCCCAGACCCACAACAGAGCAGATAAGGACTGAGTAATCTCAGGGGCGGGACAGGTGGTTATCTATAGCAAAGCTACAGTGTTACGAAAGGCATGGCAGAACTGTTGGGCCAAATGTGAGTGTGAAAATGCCATTAATTAAAGCATGAAAGTATAGCACTGCAAGGAGCGTGAAGAAGACAGCTGGGATACCTGTGTGATCTACTCTAGAAGACCAGCGAGCTTTCCATCATTAAACAGGAAACATCAAAGTTTAGGAAAGAAGGAAAACACCCCTAATTTTTCCTAAAGAGATCCTGTGTACATTATGAATGAACCAGAGGGGCCAGGTCAAATAACAGGTTTTGGAGCCGTGAGTGGACAGATGTAGAAAACCTAGACTTCTTGCCTTAGATCAGAATTCTCTAACAAGGGTTGAGGAACCTTTGTTCTGGCAAGTGCCATTTGGATATTTATAACATCATTCATGGGCCATACAAAATTATCAACTTAAAAATTAGCCTGCTATATTTGGTCAAACATTTAAGTAACTCACCCCTAATGCCTTGGTAGGGCCAGACCAAATGATTTCCCGGGCCTTATATGGCCCATGGGCTAGATGTTCCCCACCCCTACTAAACTGACCCTAAAAAGCTAGATCCATTAAGTGTCCCTCAGTTCAAATATTAATCCCCTCATTCAAATATTGATCCCCCATTCAAATGTTGTCCCCTCTCTCCGTTGATATACTGAATCTTTGATCCAACAGCTTCTGCTGTGGGACTAAGAAGAAAAATACAAGTTTCTTTAAGTTTCATAATTGAGACGCCTGTGCAAGGATACTACATTTAATTGTGACAACAATAGTAATTGTGAAAGGGAAGTCATATATATATATATATATATATATATATATATATATATATATATGGACAAGTTATGGAATATGTTATTAATGTCTGAAAAAAAAGTGCAAACATATTCCTTAAAAACAAAATGGGAAATGTGTACTAGGCTCTCTAAAACATATTCATATCACTTTATTTAATCCTCACTCCAATCCAGTGCAGGTACAGAAAATCTGAATCTCAGAAGGGCCCAGTAACTTCTGTGCTGGAGACTATTCCCACCTGTTGCACCTGTCACACCTGTCACTTTTGCCTGACTTCTTGTTCTCTGCTCATTAGTCTCTCTTCTGTGGAGGTGCAGTGAAAGACATGGCTTTCTCTCAGAAGAAGAATTCCTTAGGACTGGACTGGAAAAGACCTTGAAATTGCTAAAGAACGCCCCCTCCCCAAGTTAGCAGGTGTTAACCAGAGAGTGAAAACATCAACACGTGCACAACAAAGTTTGTGCTAATTTCACAGCTGCCTTTTCTCTGCACAGATAGGTTCTCTGTGTACTTTTTGCTTAGCATTGTGTGTCATCGGCTATTTTCTACAGAGTGTGCAGTCACTAGCACAGCAATACTTGTGTATGTTGGACCAAGGATAACAGGACACTTTTTTAAAATATATTTTATTGATTTTTTTATAGAAAGGAAGGGAGAGGGATAGAGAGTCAGAAACATCGATGAGAGAAACATCGATCAGCTGCCTCCTGCACACCCCCCACTGGGGATGTGCCCGCAACCAAGGTACATGCCCTTGACCGGAATGGAACCTGGGACCCTTGAGTCCGCAGGCCGATGCTCTATCCACTGAGCCAAACCGGTTAGGGCAACAGGACACTCTTTTAAAGAGAAGTGAGCACTGCTGTCCTCCCCTCTCTCCAGCCCGATGGAGGGATGCATTGCAGTCAAGTCCAGCGTTCGTGCCTGATGCAAAGGTGCTCCACTTAAAGAGAACTTTCCCATTTTCCTGTGAGTGTAAGGTTACTGTTCTCAGGGCTGTATTAGATCCCAGGGTTCTCCTTATTCGTAGTGGAGGTGTGGTGGGTTTCTCGTTTGGCGCTGTGGAAGCACTGATGATGACAGAGCAGACAGTCAGATGTGGCCTCAGAAGTGCAGCCCCTTGGATATGGGGGATGGTCCCTAGTTAAGTAGCACTCGTTTTTACCTGATGAATGCCGTGGGCATCACTGTGAGACAAAATTATCATGTACATTTTTTCCCTCTCAGCACTCCCCTTTCTTGAAATTATCACTAGTTGAGCCAGTCCTTCATGCTAGGGGTGTTCATGAAGGCAGCGACCAAGTGCCCCTAGTTCACCACCGTCCCAGCATACCCACTATGTCGCAGACCTTCAGTAAACACCTGTTCAGTTACTGCATGGATGAATGCTTATTTCCTGAGTATTGGTGCTTCTGCTGGCTGTGCAGTCTGAAAAGTAGGACCTTCCTCCCAGCCTCTACCCATGCAGGCAGAGCCGTCCCGATTGGAAGAGGTAGGGTGACCTGGGAACCTAAGAGGTGCATGCCACTGTAATTTGAATTGAAACACTTTCCTTTTAAATAATAGAAATAGCTCTTGCCAGTGGCTTGAGAGGGTATCATCCAAATCACACAGCCTCATGTCAGTGTTGTTGAAAGTCTCAGGTTCTCATGTGATCCTCAAAGGCCCAGGTCTGCAGCAGCACAGAATTTTTGAAGGTTAAGTGTTTATATTGACTGATGCTTGGCGAGAAGGGTGACCCTGAGAAGCAGACTGGCATCTCTGGTCCTGACTCCCGTGCATTTTCCTTCTGGGAAGTCACCTGCGCCCTCCAGTGCTGGTGTAATGGGCTGTGACATGGTCTTGTGCCCTCTCAATGGAAATACTGCCTAATTTTTCTCCCACGGTGCCAGTGAGGTCCCAGTTCTTGTTCTAACATAATGTATATGCAGTTTCTGTATTAAACTTGCACACCTCTTTTTAGCAATTTCTTCCTTCTCTGACATGGTGGAGGTCAGGAGCCTGGATCTACAAGGGCATGGCTTGTACATTATGTATCTTTTGCCTGGTCAAAAAAAAAAAAAGAAAGAAAGAAAATTGAACTCTCATTTATTAAGCATGCATTTCCCTGACTTGTCTTCATTATAGTTCACGACTTAGCAAACAGATTTTCTCAAATCAGTGCCTGTGAAATATGCTATCAGAAAGATCCTTGGCCCTGGCCGGTGTGGCTCAATTGGTTGGGTGTCATCCCTGTCCACCAAAGGGTTGCTGATTTGATTCCCAGTCAGGGCACATGTCCAGGTTATGGGCTTGATCCCCAGTAGGGGGCGTGCAGGAGGCAGCCAATGAATGTTTGTTCTCACATCAGTGTTTATCTCCCTCTACCTTCCTCTGTCTTTAAAAATCAATGAAAAAAAATCTTCTAAAGAAAAAGAAAGACCCTTGCCTGAGAAATATTCTAAATATCTACAGTCATGTTTTTCTCCTTCTCAAGAGCTCATAAAATTTAAGGTCATAGGAAAGGCCTGCTCTCAGCTGCTTTATAAAATTCATCATGACTGTCCCCCTTGCATTTTGGTCAAATAGCTTGGGCAGCCCTGGCCAAAGACCTTCCCCAGCATTATTCTCGCAGCAGAGGGGTAATCTGTAAGTACCAGTGTCACTTGGCGCAGCGGTGCAGATGCTGGGATCTCTCTCTAGACCTGCGGAATCAAGCTTGGGGAGTGGAGCCCGGGATGTTTGCCCTTCTGCTGAGCTCCCAGGTGATGCTTGGCCCTTTGAGATCAGTTACAGCCATGCAGCAAATATTGATTATGGTTGGTTACGTCCCAGGCACTTCACTAGTGGATGCTGGGACTAGAGAGATGCTCAAAAACAGATGTGGAGCCTGAATGTGCTGCTTTACACTTGTTTTGAGATGTGACTGAGCCTCATATGGAGAGGTTCAGAGAAATGCCTGCAAACCTGGAGGCGACATTTTCAGTCAATCAGCCAATTAACAAATATTTATTCAGTTCCTAGGAGAAAGGCATTGTGCTAAACACTTGAGATAATAGAGAATAAACCATAGTTCCTGGGCTCGGAGGGTTTTCTAATCTGCTTGGGAAAACAGCATATGAAAAGTTAAACAAGAGAGAAGTCAAATCATTGAGTAGGACAATGCAAAAGAACCACGGTCTGATGCATGACTGATTGTCGAGTGGTACTAGTGATAACATCGGTGTCTTGGATGTTACTCTTCCCTGTGCATCTTCTTCCATCTGGAATTTTCCCCACCTTGAGTCCATCCTACTTCCAGTATTTTGAAAAAATTAATGTATAATATTAAATATCACTCTTAAAGTAGTGCATATTACCAGAGAATATTTGGAGCTTTTGAAACCTTTGTTCCATATCTTCTGCTGACTTCACGTTGTCTAACTATAAAGCAAAGGTTCATTACCTAGTTATGTAAAGGTGTATTTAGATAAAATGGGAATTTTTTTTCTTAAAATGCCACCCAGTTTGAATGTGTGTGTATTTGTATAGGCACACAGTGTATGTGTATGAGTGTGTATGTATATACCTGTGTGGATAACAGATATTATATATTTGTTAAGTGTATACACACATTAAAAATCCAAGGAGAAAGAAGATATGCTTGGGAAATATGTGGTTCCAAAATACATCAATTCACCTGAAAGTTAGGATACAAGGACTTTTTTCATTATTTGAGATATTAAAGATTGCTACAGGTTGGTTTTGTAGAGGAAACTGGAATATCCTCTCCAGGGAATTTTTAATAGGTCAGTAGACAACAGTGAGTTAGAAATGTTCTGTGTCATACTCTCCAATAACTCCCCTCCCGGGATCTCCTGGGCTCTGCCCTCTAGGACAGTGGTCAGCAAACTGCGGCTCACGAGCCATATGTGGCTCTTTGGCCCCTTGAGTGTGGTTCTTCCTAAGCCTTAGGAGTACCCTAATTAAGTTAATAACAATGTACCTACCTATATATTTTATGTTTAAAAAATTTGGCTCTCAAAAGAAATTTCAGTCGTTGTACTGTTGATGTTTGCCTCTGTTGACCAATGAGCTTTCCCACCACTGCTCTAGGATGTAAGTGTTGGAATTTGAGGCCCTTAAATGCTTTAAGTTGGATGCTTGTAAATCGCAGAGGGTGGAGACGCCATCAGTACAGCTGTGTGTCAGGGCTTTGGTTTAGAACAGTGGTTCCCAAACTTATTTGGCCTACCACCCCCTTTCCAGAAAAAATATTACTCAGTGCCCCCTGGAAATTAATTTTTTAAAATTTTAATAGCAATTAAACAGAAAGATATATGCCCCCAAATGCACTGTGGCCATTACCACCCCCCTGGATTGCTGCAGCGCCCACTTTGGGAATCACTGGTTTAGAATCAGACACTTGTCTGTTCCTGGCAGGCTCTCTCACTGTGTGGCCATGGGACTTCGTTCTTAGACTCATTTTTCCCAACTATAAGGTGGCCTGAACCAGAGTACTTATCTAATAGAGATATAGGAAATACTAAATAAGTTAAGATGTTAAGCACTTAATCAAAGGTCTGGCGAATTAAGCTTTCAATAAATATGAGCTCTGATTATTATATCACTATTTATTATTTGTTGGAAGAACCCATTGTACCATTATTTATGTGCCTTTGCCTAAAAAGTAAGACAAACTAGGTTCTACAAAACAACTGATCGGTCTTTTTCAACAACTGATTCGTCACGTATGTCAGCAATTTGGTACACTTTGTAAAAACAGAATTATCCATATTCTTTCAATTATCCAAAATCTTGTAATTATGGAGACAAGCTTCAAATGTGTTTTTGTAATCTATACCCAAAGAAGGGTATGAATTTACAGACGCGTAATTTAGTAGCTCATAGCGCGTACACCAACTAGTATATGCTCAATTTAGGATGGTGAAACTCATTTGAACAAAATTAGCCCCGTATGAAACGGCACTGAAGCAGAATCTGACAGTTCCCATAAAACAGGCCTGGAAATATTGACAGTGATGATGGAATTTCCACTTCCCAGCAGCCGTTGTTTCTTGGAGCTGCTTACATATTAAATATTAGAACATTTCTAAAAAATAAACTGAGACACAAAGTCAAATGACCTTTCCCCTGAGGCTAACAGGCCTATGGACTCAGAGGGGACCTACCCATGCTGGGTGATGACACTCCCTAGGTGTTTGAGCCCTGGCTCTCGACCATCCAGGCCCAGCTTTCAGGGGACACATGGGGGACTTCTGAGCAACCAGTGCTGTAAAAGCCACACAACTCTCACAGCCTCGTCCTGTGTGTGTCTCTTCCTTTCTCCGCTCAGCAGACACACATCCCAAGAGCACAGCATGTGCAGGATTGTGCTGGGTGCCGTGGGGATTAACACAAGGAAACTTACCTTCAAAGGATTTACAGTCTAACAAATAATTAGCCTGAAGACATGCTCCCAAATTTCTATTTTAAAAATACATTTTTGGCAGTTTGTGAATTATTTGTTCAGTGTATATCAAACCTTGTTTTCTTTAGGACACCAGGATACTAAAGTGAACGGCATGTTTCAATAGGAGACCATCTCTTAAGTGTGTTAAACAAAGCCATGTTCTCCCTCCTAAGCGATTTATAATGGTTTCAGATGGAACCTTGGGTGCTGTGATTGAGAAAGGCCATAACTTAACCAAGTCTAAGAGAGAAAGTTAATGCTTTTCATTTAGCGTAAGCCTGGAACGTATTCGAGGCATTAAGTGCAATGGTATGTGACTGAACTGATGGGAGTTAATATGTAATTACTGTTTTTTACAGTATGGTTATAGTGATTATATTCTATTTATTCTATTTTCCTCTGGAAATACAGCATAATGTAATTATAATTAATAACTCTGAAGATGGGCTCAATTACTTAAGTCATGAAAATGAATTACCATCATCACATTGAGAATTTTTCAACCATCCTGTATAGAGCCGACTATAGAAATACTAGTGCTTCTGAGAATGTTACTTGTAAAGAAACTGCAATGAATAAAAGCTGAGTTTATGCTGGTATCAGTACCATTTTAAACAATAAAAAAATTACCAGAACGTTGTAGCTTGTGGTTACCTTTAAGTCTTTTTACATATTTTATGAAACTTCCACTTTAATTTGTAACTTAAAATTTTTTAAATATAAAAGTTGCATTTTAAGAAGCCTTATCTTTGCAAAATATACTTTAAAATAGTTTTAAAAGAGTGAAGAAAGAAACCCTGTTAAAATTCAGGATTATTTTTTAATCATTGATCTTTTTGAGGAATATTTTTAAATGACAAAAAAACCACATATTTATAAAATGGCATTATGTTCAAAAAGGGGCCATATTAATGTTTCCTTATAAATATTTCAGTTACCTTTTGGAATGAAACCTTTATGCAGAGTATGTGATTTTTATGTAAAAGTGAAACCTACAGGGAAGAAGTTACCACCCAAGTTTGTGAATTATTTCAGTGCGACTGTTATATACTTTTCCCTATTGTTATTCTGGAAGCTCCCTACAGCACCATGACTCTCTCACAGAACTAACAGTCTTCATGGTTATAAACCCTATCAGACCTTTCCCTTTTCCCTTTCTCTCTCCCTTCCACCCCCCCATTTGGTTACTTGCCTTATCCCATAAATTTTAGCTCTACAAACGCTATCCTATTCTTTACTTATTCCCATTCCATTCCCAACACCCTAAGTTAGGCCTCATCATTCAATTATGTTTTATTCAACAACCCCCCCCCCAAGTCATGTATACCAGTCCTCTTCCTCTCCTCATGGCCGCTGTTACCACCTTTAATTTCTCATCCTCGTTATTTCCTAGAAGGTTAAAGGTAGACAGTTTCTTGGGGTTTCATTTAAAGTAAAAATTTTTTTTAATCTTTAATTTCTTTATTGATTAAGGTATTACATATGTGACCTCATCCCCCCATAAACCCTCACACACTCCCCCCCCCCCACTCATGCTCTCATCCCCCTGTTGTCTGTGTCCATTGGTTGGGCTTATATACATGCATACAAGTCCTTTGGTTGATCTCTCCCCCTTACCCCCACCCTCCCCTACTTTCCCTCTGAGGTTTGACGGTCTGATCGATGCTTTTCTGTCTCTGGATCTGTCCTGTTCATCAGCCTATGTTGTTCACTACATTCCACAAATGAATAAGATCATGTGGTATTTATCTTTCTCTGACTGGCTTATTTCACTTAGCATAATGCTCTCCTTTACTTCTTATGGGATGATGAGCCCAACATACTTTGGGAAGCAGTGTCACTGCTCAGTCAGTTAATGGAAACTACGGAGCAGGAACTGAACTCGCCTTAACAGAAATCTAGCTGATAAGTTTGGATGGTTCCCCAGTGACAGGTACCCAGCAGGACAGGAATTATATTTTAGACTTTATCTTTTTGTTTTAAATATGTTTTTATTGATTTTTAGAGAGGAAGGGAGAGAGATAGAGAGATAGAAACATTGATGAAAGAGGAACATCACTGATCCGCTGCCTCCTACACTCCCCCTACTGGGGATCGAGCCGCAACCCAGGCATGTGCCTTGACCAGGAATGGAACCAGCAGACTCTTGATTCCTGGGTTGATGCTCAACCGCTGAGACACACTGGCCAGACTAGACTTCATCTTTTGATGAGTGGCCCATTTCAGCAATCTGGTGTGATTCTCTAGGAAATACTGTGAACCTGGAATAATCTTCCATTCTGCCCCAGCTGCCTTTTAGCCTCAGGCACCTCACTTTTTCAGTGGTTTTATTCGCTTTGACTAGACTCATGTCATTTTATGAGAACATACTTTTAATCATGAAAAAATATTTTGAAATGTTGAAAAAGTGGATGAAATACTGAGCTCTTTTCATTTTGTCACATTTAGTTCTTTGACATTGAATGCCTTTGGATTTAAGTCCTAATAATTTTCTGAAATAATACCCATCGCTTATTTGCGTTAAAAAGATAGATTTTGATAACATTGTTTATTTAATTCATCCAGAGAGGCGTTCCTTTAGTACTAAATTTTAAACACTCACCATGTGCCAGGCCTGTGCTAATCTCTGGGAATAAAAATCTGAAGGCATGGCCCTTTGTCAGGAAGCCTACCATCGAAGTTATATTTGTGTTGCTGTGGCACTTAGTTAGCACAGTGCCTCCAAACCAGTTCTAGAGCTAGGGGCTACAGTGGGAGAGGAGTTCCCTGACGGGTGTTACAAAGCCTAATAGGATTTGACCAAATGAATGGAACTGAGAGGCAGCCCCACACTGAGGGCGGTGGTGGAAGAGTGTGTTGGGTCCGTTTGGAGCAGAGACTTTGAGGGGTAGGATAGTATGGAATTAGCCACAAACCAATTTCTAAAAAGTCGTGGTCATTCAGAAGAGCTTGCAGATTACTTAAAGGACCTTTAAACAGTTTTTAAGGAACAGAGTAACAGGGGCAGATTTACATTCTTTTTTTTTAAATATATTTCTTTATTGGTTTCAGAGAGGAAGGGAGAAGGAGAGAGAGATAGAAACATCAATGATGAGAGAGAATCATTGATCGGCTGCCTCCTGCACGCCCCCCGCTGGAGACTGAGCCCGCAACCCAGGCATGTGCCCTTGGCCTGAATCGAACCTGGGACCCTTCAGTCCGCAGGCTGACGCTCTATCCACTGAGCCAAGCCGGCTAGGGCAGATTTACATTCTTGAAAGATTCCTTGGGAGCCACGTGGAAAATGAATTAGTGTGATGGAGACTAGACAACCCTAGAGCGAGGGAAATACAAAGCAACAGGCCCTGGTTCCTCAGACCCTTTGCTGTTCGACTTTGAGTGCAGAATACTGAAACATTGCATATTCATTTAGTTCCTGGTGCATTTGTTTAGATCCTGATGCTGCCTTGACAAGTGAAGTTGGGAATTCAAAGAACTGTTGAACCTGGTTCCTGCCCTTAAGATCATCAGAGTCTAGTTGGGATGAAAGATAAAAACATGTACAGTGTGTTACTAGTTTGCAGAGTACTTCACATACAATATACCTCTTCTGATTTTTAAATCAACAGTGATATGTCACATTATTACAGCCGACATTTCATTAATGGAATACTGCAGCCCATCTCTGTCCATGTTCTGTGGCCCAGTTTGTAAGTAATGGAGCTGCAGCTCCCACCATGGTCTTTGGACTCCTGGACAGGAGATGTTGCCACTAGGCAACACTCTCCCACTTGTTAAATAATATAATTAGGTAGCTGTATAGCTGTATATAAAAAGAAAATATATGAGATTACATAAAATGTGATTAGTCATCAGGTGGCTTACATAGGCAAGAAGTATGTGGGGAGTTTGGAGAAGAATTGATCCCTCCCTGTGTCTTGAATTGTAGTGTGCTTCTTGATGTGGTAGGGAGCCAATTCTAGGGTGAGAAGTGAATGGGCAGAATGTTTGTGCCCAATGCTTCTTGTAGGGGAAATAGGGAAAGAGCCAGAAGGACCAGTTGGATCCAATGTGAAGAACTTGAATGTCGGGATTAAAAGTGTGTGGGCCATCCTGAAGAGATTGGAGACTACAGTGGCTTAGAAATATGTCATTAGATAAAAGAAGTCAGCCATGGTGCATGGAATGAATGGGCAGGTGAGATGTGAGGCCTGGCCAGTTGGGAAGAAATTGCTGTAAAGCCAAGGTGTGTCCTCCTTCCCTCCTGCGTCTTCAGTCCCTCCTGTTCTCCTTCGCATCCCTCTGTCACTTCCCCCTCAGCCCGTCACTTCCCCCTCAGCCCGTCACTTCTTTAGGGTCTTCTTTCTGTCACTTTTTCGTGATTCTGATATCCAGCTCAATGAAGTGTTTTGCTGACTTTAATAATTGTGATTCTAGTACATTGAAAATCTCCAAACCCTTGAAAATGCTAGAGATTTGCAGAAAAACACGGTCACTTCTCTTCAGGTCCTGGGGACTCTGCTGGTTTTTCTTTTCTTTGAAAAAAATTTTTTAATTGATTTTAGAAAGGAAGGGAGAGGGACATAGAAACATCAATGATGAGAGAGAATCCTTGATCGTGGTATCGAACTGTGACCTCCTGGTTCATAGGTCGATGCTCAACCACTTAGTCACACCAGCTGTGCTGGCTTTTCCTTTCATTCCACATTAGATTGGGCATTGGCTTCCTTATCCTCATGTCAGACAATTCTTCCCACCTTCATCAGCACTTAGAATATGTAGGTTCTGGATGATTTTCACCCAGGTGGATTAATTGGAGGTGTTCTAATGGACATGTAATTTTTTTCCTCTCCCCTCATTTCTAATCTCTTGCATACCTCATTGGCTACTTCAGTCCCACTCACAGTTGAACATGTCCTGAAATGTTTTATTCCTCATTTCAGAATTCTTACCAAAGGCACCCCCCATCTGACTCTAGACTCTGCATTAACTGTTCATTCCCTACAAACATCTCCTTACATTTGGAAGTCTCCAGGTATATCTTTGAGATTTATTGCCATTTTTATCTTATATTTTATTATTCATTCATGCATTTAAATATTTATTGAGCACCTTACTATACATCAGATACAATTCGAGGAGCTAGGAAAATATCGTTAGCAAAAGATACACAAATTTATATCCTCATGCAGCACATATTCTGTGACTACAGATAGCCACTAAACAAAGACGTAAGAAAATTGTCATTTTTATGAAAAGATATTTCTCTCCAAAGGCCAGACCTGACCTTTTTTAAAAAGAATTCTTTTTTAGAGTGGTGAAACATCTTTACCTCAAAAAAGGGGGAACTATTAAACGCACAGACCTGCAGGAGACAGCCCCCTAAATAATATCCACAGCCACCGTCCACCCATGGAATCACTGCAGCGACTAAGCTGCCTGCAGCATCGCCACAGTTAATGCGGGGCGCGTGTTACATTTTCTTTTCCTTCTAAGGTCCACTCTCAAGGCCTCCGGTTGGTGTGTGTCATATGGACATTATCTAGTGAAAATGCCACATTTCATAATGCTGGAACAAAGTTTCACCGTAATTGCCTCTGAAAGACACTCGCAGCTCTGGATTTACAGCTCAGTATCTCACTAATTTATGGCAAGGTCAGAAAAGCAGCAGGCTTGGGAGTAAGAGGAGAAAAAAAACACCCTGTCCTTCATGCTCATAATGATTTGTGCAGTGGGCAATTAGGCAAAATATACAAATTGTAGTTTGATGCTGTATTAATAGATTTAGCCATGGGATATAGAATCATACGGAATGTCACCTTCTCAGGACAAAGCACAGTGCCACATGCAAAATTGTTACAGTTTGGCTCTTCACAATGGGCAGTATGTACTTCCCAATGTATCATAGTGTTTCTTTACTTTGTTCTACTGACGCTTTTGTTGGCTCAGTGTTGGGAAAGCCGATTACAAAACGTTAAAGGAAAGAAAGAAATTTAAGAAACAAACTTACAGAAACATTGACTGTTTTGGTGGTGGTGGTGATGGTGGTGGTGGTGGTTTTTTTTAAAGGCCTCTCTATCCTCCCCCATGGTGAAGCCCTCAGGGACGTGCTGGCGGAGGAACAGGCCGTTGAAAAATACACTACACACTAAGCCTGTCTTGTTTATTTGCATGTTGAAGGCAAGGCAGCTTAATAGAATTTGAATATGACTAAACCCAGCCACTTAGCGTAACTGTCGGTATCCCTATAATGCAGTAGCCAAAGGTAATGTGCTTGTTAGGCACTTTCCTTTATGATCTCGGCAAGTCCCAGTTCTGGAAGCAAATGTTGTATTTACCATAATCCACGAGAGGGAAACGCCAGGGCTAAAAATACAAAACAGAACAAATGTAAAACATTGCTGCCGCTCCAGTCCTGTAATTGGTCTATAAATGAGTCTCAGGCATCTGTGTGGCAGAGATACTTTTATGTATCTCTGAGAGAGCTGGCTGCGCTTCACATAGGTTTTCCAGGGCATCAGAATTCATAAGCGGCTCCGAAAGGCGTTTTGTGCTGACCAGGCAAATCATAGCAGGTTGTATGCAGGACTCCCACGTTTGCAAACACAGTGCCTGGTGAGTGATTACATTTAATATGAGAATCAGGTAAAATTGTTTGCACAGAACCAATTGGTGGGGTGGAGATATTAAAGAGTAGAATTGCTCTGGGAAATCTATATTCTCCAATCAGCCACTGAAGAAAGGTGGGGATGCTGAGGCAGGAAGAAGAGGGTGAAGTGAGCTGTGGGTAGATGCGTGGTGACTACAGAGAGAGAATTGTAAATAGGGAACTCCCTTCAACCACAGATAAACCAAGTAGGGTTTAGAAAATTCAGCCAGACCTCGGCAGGCTAGAAGAAGTTGCTTAATTTATTTTTCTTCCTTTAGCATCATGATCAATATTGGTTAAGCTTTATTTAGCATTCTGAGGGCTTGGGATTGTGTTAGGCCATGTGGCTTCCATTTAAAATCTGGCTGATGTATGCTGCTGCTTATCTTGTGTGAGAAACAATTATATTCCTTACTCGTTTATGCATTTTTAAAATTTTTCAGTTATTACTTAAAATTAGAGAACACTTTGAGAGCAGCTATACTCTTTCCAAGTGTTGTTAGGCATTTAAAATATCTTACTTGATCCTTACAACGGCCTTACTGTGTTTATTCTCTAGCTGAAGAATTTGCCCGGGATTGTGTCTCAAGAAAGCTGCAGAGCTGGGTTTGAATTTGAATCTGGCTGGCATCAAACCTTCCCCCTTTTCCATTCATGACACGTCCTAGAAATATTTTGTAGTATTTTATAGACATTCAGCAAATCTGGAATGAATGAATGATTTGAATAATACTACTTTATTAATAGTATTTAAATGCATTTGTATGAACCTTTCCAAAAGGACTCAACAAGCTTCTCATCAGGATATATATTTTAAATCTCAGGAATATGTCTGTCTCTCTACACATACTGTAAAAGAGGGTGGGGGGAGGGAAGGAGAGAAAGAAGTACGTTTCAGGTTTGAACAGTCAAACTTTTTAAAATTTAAATTTAAAATTCTTTCCAGCTTCAAGACATATAACATTGTGTAAATTGAAGGTGCATACTGTGATGATTTGAACAACCAAACTTTCATAATAATAAAAAGGGGAAGAAACATCCTTGTTACAATCTAAACAAGAAACTGTTTTGCCCCCTTCACTTTATGGTTATCCCTGGAGTGGCCTGCGCACCTACCATCCATCCTTAGCTGGCTGAAGGAAATCACACGTAAAGTGGATTCGGGGAGAATATCTTTGGATCGCTGAACCACATTCCATCATTCCCTGATGGCCACGTGCTCTCGTATTCTATCTGTGAGTTGTTGCTATTCACGTTTCCAAATAATGGAATCTTTCCTATAATCTAAGAGGTCTTTTCGAATTCTTTCCTTCTGAAGCCAGAGCAGCCTTGACTCTCCTTATCATTCGATAGCTCATCTTTCACTTACAACCCTCAGCCACATCTCAGTGTCTTTATCCACCTAGTACATCTTTGTCTGATCTCCTGATATCTCTTGGGTGAGAAAGGAAAGCGGTATGGCAGCCAGCCCAAGGCCATGGCACATGAAGACAGATCTAGATGGGAAAGGATGTGTTCATTTAAAAGAAAAGGATGGAACCAAATGATGCCTTAATTATTAGAAAGTGATTAGAAATTATTAGAATGTTAGGTGAGTACTTGAACTAAGAGACAGATTACTATATCCTATTTACTTATCTGATCTATGAGTTCATGCCAGCAGTAGTGGCACCGTCAGAAAGGTCGCATTTTAGTTGATGTTGGAATGTTTAAGGAACTCTTGGTTTTAAGATTGTTAGCCTCAGAGGTAGCAGTAATTAAAAACCAATCCTACTTCCCGCCTTTTTTGTTCTTTTAATATGATGAGCCCCAAGAGCTTCTGTAGTCATTAAAAACTAAAATGCTTGTGCAAAGCTTGTCCCCATAAGCCTTTTTGAGCGTGGCCCCCCATGCATACCAACCAGGATGCCTTTGTTAAGCAGGGTAAGCCTGTTAAAATGATTGAGCTCAGTGTTTCATAATCGCACGGCAGTAGCTGAGAGGCAAGTGGATTTCTCTTGCACGGAGGGTAGACTATAAGTTATAGAAACATACATAATCACTGTTGGCTAATTTTATTAGGAGGAAATTGCTCTGATTATAAGATCTCCGTGGTGTAGAGTGGAGATTTGAAGTTACTGTGTCACTTGAAAATTCATTTTCATGAACGCCTGACCACGAGTGTGTAAAGCTGCCAAGTAGAGCTGTGCCCAGGCCTCTCACGTGGTGAGATTTCCTTCTTCCCAGCAGGGCGGTGGCCACCATGGCAGCAAAGAGGGTCAGCCTCCCCCGTGGAGAGCAACACATCAGAATGACAATTGGCCTGCCGGTGTCAGAAATACTACTTATGTGTCAGGTTAAATAAATTTTACATTAAAGGTAGACTAGAGTTTAGCACCATAGCAGCTGCCAAAAAAAAAAAAGAAAAATGTTCTTGTTTATTTGAGTAAGTTAAGCAGCAGTGAAAGTGGGAATTGTATGGCAAGGACCTGGTTTAATAAGGAAGGGGCTTTTCCTAACTGCATTCTTTAAGATCCCTGTATTAAAAAATTAACAAAATAAAAGGTATTCCAACCATACTAAAAATCAGTATAATAAGCAACAAAGAGACTCCCACGCTATGATGCATTGTGCATCATTCAGAGTTTGCCAGAGGTGGTCCTTGGGCTCATTTTCACGGTATAGAGCAGATGGAACTGCTTTTGCTGACTGGTTAAAACAGGCAAAGTGTAAATATTAGACCTGAATTTTGCCCAATGTGCTTCTTTCCCCTATCTTTAACCAGCAGAAAAATACAGGGCTGTAAATAATTGAAGCTGAGACTCAGCCAGGAGTAGAGACATATATGAATTTTAATAAAATCCAAGGACAGTGGATACTTTGGCCGGCTGGCAAAATGACACACTTTTTATATCGTGGGTCATGTTATTGTGTCCTTTCTAGTTCTTGAGATGCTTGGCTTCCTAAAATGACCATCTTTATTTAGATTAAGGACCCATTTGGAGTAGTTTTAATAATGTATGGTTTCATACATAAGTGGTTCCATAATTTATTTCACCATTATTCTCTGTCAGGGTTTTGAATGTTATTGTTAATTAAGGAGAAAGAGAGAAAGAAAGACTGTACAATGTCTCCCTCCAGCCAGTCAAGCTGGTTGCCCTTGTTTTTATCGATTGTTGTCTTAAAAACAAAGCAGAAACACAGCCCTAGTAGCCTGTCAGTAATGGCCAGTTAGTGAATTAAAAATTGCCTCGGTAAATCTCATCATTCCAAGTTCACAGGTGAACTGCCTTGGCGCTGGAACCCATTTATCACAAGTAACCCATGTACCAGAGGAACTTTCTACTGATTTACGCCCAATCCCTCCCGCCCACACCTAAATTATTAACACAGATATTAAGGAGATCCCTTGCCTTCCTCCGCTGATGCAGTTTGATTTCCCCACCTGGCTGAAACCACAGATTTTATGGTTTTCTGTCATCTAGCTGAAAATTCTAAAAGAACAAATTCTATCAATACAATGCACGAATATATGGCCAGCGGAGGTGGGATTTCCAGAAGCAGTGTCTGATATAAACACGGGGCTTTGCACTTTCTGAGTGTGGCCTCGGGACACATCTGGCGTTCCTCTTATTTCTAGATCTCTCCATGCTCGCACTGCACTCGGGGTCCCGAGGGCTGAGGTGGACCGTTGCCAGCCGTCCGCAGAGATCAGGATGTGTTGGGTTGCTAATGAAAGCTCTGTGTGGAAGCTTCAAAAATAAGCCGACCTGAAAGAACGAGTGCAGTTATAGGTCCACTGTTAGGAAGTCACCTCCCCGGGACTCTCCCTGACCAGCGCACTCTGTTCCTCCGTGTTCGTTCATTTCCGTGAACCCTCCGGCCAGCTGATATCCAAACATCCCTGTCCTTTCTGCTGTTCAATACGCTCCTAGTTCTATGGACACAGAAAACCTCCACAGTTATATATCCCAGGGGAAGTGTGGTTTCCAAAATTGATGCCATATGACTCTGGGAGGGGAGTTAGAATCATTTTTATAGCTCTTTGGGTTGTTGTTTTTAATATTTCTGTATCTTCCTGTCCTGGATGACTTGCGAGGCTTCAGTGTCATTACTATTTCTGTTTCATTGTTGTTTTCCGTAATAACAACATAACAACAACAAAAGACATAATCCAAGTCGTTTTGCTTTCCCTCAATCAGGCTTATGAAAAACAAGCAATCATAATGATTTTTCAAAGTAAACATGGAGCTGAAGGCACTCTATCACACTTATTGTGTTTTATACTTTCTGTGCTTTGGCAGTTACTAACTTTGTGACACTACTTCCATTGTAGTAAGTGTGTCTGTTTTTTACATAAATGTGACCCCGTCATCTCAATTTTAGAGCAGCTTACTGTCTATTCTACATTATTTTGGAACTACTTCTTTCATAGTAGTTATTTTAATGACTCCACTGATATGAAAATTCCTCTTCAATTTATTTGATTTGATTGTCCTTATAGCATTCTCTGTAAAAGTAAACATATGAACCTAAAGTCTAGAAGGTATTTGTAACACCTTTCAAAGCGTGTAATCATGGTGGTCAACTCTTCCCTGCTTTCCCATCAGCAAAAGCCAAGGTGCCTCCACTTAATCAAATCTCTCAACATTAAACAACAAGAGGAAAAAAAATCCAGGCAGCGCTTTGTTTTCGGCTTTCACTTTTAAACTCACTACTAGAGCTGTGCCACACTTAAATTATAATCTCCTGTTTATTTCCCATGTGTAAAACCTCCTTCCCTTCCAGGAGTCTATTTAGCAAATATTGTCAATTCTGGAAAATTATTATTGTAATTTCGGTTGCCCCAGTTTAGAGCTGTCATTTTAAAATTGAAGAACTGTCGTAATATGCTTCGTGTTGTTGTTATTAAAGATAACAGTAATTATTTCAATGATTTAAAAATACCAACAATAATAATTGCAGGTGACTTTTTCAGGTCTATATTTGAGTCCGCAACACCTTTCAAGAGCGATCATGAAAAGTTTAAGAGGAGCAACAATAAGTGAGGAGTACTGATAAAAAGAAAGTTGTTAAAAGATGAGGATGTTTAACTGATGAGACAAAGGCATGCTGTTTATAATCTCTTCGTTTCCATGACCACAGCTGTTTACTCACTCAGTTTTTAGTAACAGAGTATTGAGCTTTGATTTGCAACTGAAAAGTTTTCAAACTCAGGTCTCATAGTCCAAGTGGAGTTATTAAATTTAAACCTTGTGATTTTTCCTATGTATTCCCTGGATCCCAGTCATCAAATAGATCCTAGTGAAGAATCATATTGCTAATGCCTTGAGTTTTGTGTGCTTTTGAGTTTTATTTTTTCATGTGTTTTCCATGGTTGGAATAACAAGGAATGATACCGTGAGCACACATGAAGATGTTATAGGCTGTTGTTGTTGTTGATAGTCTGATATATGTGTGTTCTTGCATTTTGCCTGGAGGGAAGGAGATAGGAATTCCTGGCATTTGAATGAGGTGGATAGCATTTTGAACTCCAGGAGCCTTCTATCAGCTTCACCACTGCTGCAGACGTACCATAATGAATGCTTGGGGGACACTGTGTGTGGCCACGAACCATGGTGTGGAACCCCTGCCTCTTGGCCAGAGGAGAACCTGAAGTTCTTTGTGCTCTGTGAGCTAAGCCAGAAACTGAAAGGAGTCCTGGGGACTGTTTCTTCTAACCACACCCTAACTTGAATCCTTGGGTCTTCACGACGACATGGTGAAATCAGTCCGGAAGGAAAGAATGTAGGGAAGGCCTCTTAGGAAAAGCAGAACAGCCTTTCTCCTTCAAACCAGAGCATCTGGCTGAGGACATTCATTTCCCTCCAGTCTCCCCTGGGTCTCACTCTGCCATGCTAGATGTGCAAAGATGGGTGAGGCACCACCTCACAGAGTGGGATGCAGCCCTAGTCCATTCTGCACCAGCCAGCCATATGGAGTTAGAGGGGAGCACTCCAAAGAGAAAAAGAAACACTTTATGGGGAAATAAGAACCCGTGTGAGCTTCTTCAAATGCTGCACTGGAAGTTCCTACCCCAACACCAGGGCCTAGTTATATCCCAGACCTGGGGTTTGACCCCGTTAATTTTCCTTCTGAAGAATGGAGTGGGGGGAAAGGAATCAAGAGTGGTAGCAAGTATGCAGTGATAGACTGAATGTTAGGGTCCCCCCAAAATTCATGTTGAAATCTAACACCCAGAGTAATACTATTAATTGGGAGGTGATTGGGTCCTGAGAGTAGGACTCTCATCATGGGATTAGTGGCCTTATAAAGAGACCCCAGAGAGCTCCCTCACCCCACCCTCCATGTGAGCACACAGCAAGGAGATGGCTGTTTGTAAACCAGGAAGTGGGTCTCACCCAACAACCAGTCTGCTGTGCCTTGATCTTAGATTTCCTGCTTCTAGAACTGTGAGAAGCAAATGCTTGTTGTTTATAAGCCACCCACTCTTATGGTATTTTTGTTATAGCAATTGAAAAACAAGGTAGGTAGAGGCGGATTTGAGCAGCCATCTGTTCCCACTGCAGAGTTGTAGCAAAAAGAGTTGTCTCACTCCAGAAATACCTAGTCAGGTAGTCACTTCAAAATGGACCAGACTTTGGACAGAAAACACACACACACACACACACACACACACACACACACACACACACACACACACCAAAGCAAAACAAAACAAAACAAAACAAAACACCAAAAACAAAACCGTGTGATACTTTGTTCAAGATCTTGGATATTTGGTTGGACAAGCTGTTACAATGAGAGATGTAAGGGCAGTGACAATGTCTTACCTGGCACTCAATAAACAGATTTTTAATAATAAAGGAAAAGCCCTGGCCAGTGTCACTCAGTTGGTTGAACATCGTCCCATGAACCAGGAGACCATGATTGGATTCCTGGTCAGGGCGCATGCCTGGGTTTTGGGCTGGATACAGGAGGCAGCCAAAAAGTGATTCTCTCTCATCATTGATGTTTCTCTCTTTCTCCCTTTCCCTTCCTCTCTGAAATCAATAAAAAATATATTTTAAAAATAATAAAGAAAAAATATGCTGTGAATGAAATCATAATGGACACTATGGCGAGGTCAGAGAGCAGTTACTGTAAATGAGGAGTAAATATGTATAGGTCTTTCTTTTGTGTTTCTGGAGAGACTTTGATTTGGAGAATTATCACCCTTTTAACTGTTCAGGGTTCTGAAGGATGTTCTTGAAGAAAATATAATTTTTTTTCTATTCCTAAGTCATCTTTTCCCAATAAAACTTATTTTTCCTTCACTTTCTCTTTGTAGAACTTAACCTTGAACTGTATGTAGTTCAAATTTTTACTGTCTCAACCTGTAAATTCAAAATGCATCAACCTTAACATAAAGCCATAGTTGTCAGTTTGGGGTTTTTTTACCTGAAAGTATTTCCTGGTAAAATTTCAGTGGCACGTGTTTGGTTATAGACTAGTCAAAGGTGGTTTTGGATTCTGGATTCTAGCAATTGAATCATAATTATCCAGTATCATAGAGAGAGAGGAGGCAGTGGCTTACTCAGTCCAGTTACCTGAGATTGGTTGTAGCATTTATTTCTCTGAAGCTCAGTCTGCTATGGTCAGACTTAATGACGTGAGCTCTTAGCTTCCATAAACAAAAGAGATTACTTTAGCCGAAACCGGTTTGGCTCAGTGGATAGAGCGTCGGCCTGCGGACTCAAAGGTCCCAGGTTCGATTCCGGTCAAGGGCATGTACCTGGGTTGCAGGCACATCCCCAGTAGGAGATGTGCAGGAGGCAGCTGATCGATGTTTCTCTCTCATCGATGTTTCTAGCTCTCTGTCCCTCTCCCTTCCTCTCTGTGAAAAATCAATAAAATATATTTAAAAAAAAAGAGAGAGATTACTTTAACCACATCATAAGAAAAACTTCTGTCTGTTACTGGGTAAAGTAAGGCATTTCTGGATGTCAGCTAAAGCATCGTTGAGAGCCATGATTGGTGCCTAATTTTCCCAAGAAACCAGTGATTACATTTTTTCTTATTCAGGTTGACCCACCAAAGTTAAGCCACTCTAGAGGGGTCTCTCCCTTCTCTTAAGTATAAATAGAAAGATATTTAATTTTTAATATTCTCTTCCAGGTTTTTTGACAGGTTATACATATGCTAATAGAAATAAGCTTATTATTTGAAGCACAGAGCTGCTTGTCACCGAAGCTTCATTAACACCGTTATCACTGCCTGACATTTATCTTATAATTTTCTAGAGCTGACTGTTGTGTCTCCATGGAAACCCAAATTGCAATTGAAACAAGTAGGATAATAAAGGCATCCACTGAGATTGACAGCATGCAAAGCCTGGCTACATTTGTTTATAGTTCCTTCAGTAGCTACAGCTAGAGATAGAGAATATACACTTTTGGTGCTTAGAAATTTAAAAAAAAAAAAGATAACTCTTTTGTCATGCGTGTTACCTGACTCTGGGTATATGGCAAGTTTACCATAATACTGTTCGTTCTCATGTTAGTAATTAGGTGGCTCACCTTTACTGGAATCATCTCAAAGCATTGTGAATATTGGATGTAAAATTAACTATGATTCTATTTGGATCCCAAAGGAAATTCTTCCTGGATGATTTTGACACAATGAAATGTTGGTCAGACCTTAACCTGGTGGTTCATGGTGTCTGATGGATTTCTTTCTGGACGTGGGGAGCAACCACACACCGGTGCCATTTCATTGTTCCCCCTTGATATAGAGGAACCTGTGCTCTTCTAAGTTCATGATTTCACATCAGTTTGGTTGGTGCCTCAAAGCAAAGAGTCATGAAACTGGAGTGGGTCCAGAGTGAATTAATCTGAAATTAATTTGATTTTGAAAGACTCCATCTGGCTGTGTTTGGGAAAGGCAGTAAGACAGATATATAAACAAATCTATATTCATTGTGCCAGATGTAGTGTCAAAAAAATGAAGAAATGACTTCAAAAAAATGAGCTATGGGAATTTTGATATAATGATATTCTACCTCTTAGAATAACAACCATTATAATGTAGCACATAATCCTCTTTTTATTCTTGTTAGCGGGTTAGATCTGATGGGGTGGTTTTTTTTTTTTAAAGAAATAAGCAAATTAAATGTCAAAGCCTATTTTAATTGCTGATTTAAGATGCTAAATGAAATTTATGACATACTCACAAAGTGGTGGTGGGGGGGCAGGACTATATGAATCAAAATGTGTTTGGTATTGATTTCATCTTAAGATGTGATTTAGGGATTTCAAAACTAGCAGAGTAGAATGTCATTTGGACTTTGCCTTTTGCCATGTAGTTTTGTAGCATGACAAATGTATGCTTGTATCATAGGGAACCAAACACAGAGCTGACATGCATAGAATTCTGGAAGTCTTCTCTGAGTCAATCTACAAAACTTGGCACTATTCCTTTTTGTTATTTTGCAAATTTCTTTAAGCAGAGTATCGGAGAGGCAACTCTTTGGATTGCTATCTAGGAATTTAGTACACTCATTGTAGAACATCTCATTGCCTTTTCTTATATCGGGACAGAAAGAGTCTAGAAAATTCATGATTAGTCTCTTGAATGGTATCACAGTTGTCTCTTATGGGCCTTTCATTTCCAGTTTTTAAACTTCAAATATCATCTTTTGTCATGTCTTGAAGAGAATGAATTAAAGTTTACTTCTTGATCTGTGAACAAGCATAGTGTACTTTAGGGAAACAAGCTCCCCAACGGCAACAACTCATTTCTCTTCAGGCCCCCTCCCACCTCCCTCACTTCTGCTAGCCAAGCAACAGCAAGAACAATGATAACAGGAGGTAAAAATAGGGCAGAATACTTAGCACAGATTTATTTCCCAAAAGCTGAAGCGTCTTGGCAAAATCGGTTGCTGCATTTAATGACAACAAATTAGATGCTACACAAAGCTTACATTTTGATACTCATGGGAGTGTTTGAGAAAGTAAAATCTGAGATACCTGGAGTCCCTGGGGAATGAAACAGGCTTATTAGCTAAGTTTGCAGTAGAGATGAAAGCTTATCCTTTATGGCACCAATTCTCTTTATTGTTTCATTTTAAAGAAATTCTTCTTAATAATAAATGATATATTTCCCTGCCTCCTTAAACAGAAGGTACTGAGCATTGAGCACAATGTGACCCTTCAGCGAAGACAAGATTGTTGTTATGCAAATTAATTATTCTGCTACACTGCTGTCCTTGGGAAGGTCTGGGGAATATAAGTTGGCTCAGCTCTGAGTGGGCTTTCCCTGCTGGGCCCATTCAGATTCTCACGTGCGTTGGCCATCACTCCACGGGCCTCCTATTACAAGCCATCCTGTGTGCTCCTTCTGATCTCCTGTGGGTTTAAAATGCAGGTGACAAAGGCTGAAAAACCAGCATAACATAAGAAATCTCTGAGGAAGGGGTTGAGAAGTTCCCCAGAGGGTTTAAAGGGCATGACATCAGGGCAGGAACTTGGTGACACACATGTTGACAGCTCTGAAGTCCTTTATGTCTTAACTCTGTTGTTGGCATTTCACAAACACATGAGCTTGAAGGCATTACCAAAAAAAAGAAAAAAGAAAAAAAAGAAACACATCTGAATCTAATAAATTAGGTTAGTCTACAGAATCACATTTCTTCACACATGGATTCTGTTTTCTGACCTAAGCTATAGTCATTAATATGACGTAATTAGGTACTATTTACTGTCAACTTTTGATTTTCTGGATCATTGGAAGAAGCAGTGACTTACTAATCTCTCACACATTTGTATCAAACCTTACACTGCTGGCTGCACCCTTGGGCTGGCATTCAATTTACGTTGTATTCCTTGATTACACATCATTTATGACGGGAGAAGGTTGGCCAAAAAACAGCTTGAGGAGAGACCAGCCTGAGATTCAATTCTGCCATTGTTAAATGATAAAATGAATAATGAATGGACAGGTAATATTTAAGGGAAGGGTAGATAGAGTTCGGAATGCCAGGTGAGCACAAAGCTCAGTAAAGTCTGTCCTTTAGGTCAGAGTAGGAGGCAGAGCTCTCTGAACAGTTTTGCAGTGGTTTTCGCATCAGGATAGCTGGGATGGCGACAGTGGCTGTGTTGGAACAAGTGGACTCACTGGGCGTTTAGACAAAAATGGGCACGTAACTCATTGGCAGTGAGGTATATTGACCCTCAGATAAAATGGAATAGTACTAGATGGGACAATACAGTTTTTTATAATAATGGTGACGAATTGTGTGATATGTGATTTAATTTTTTACAAATTGTAAGACTTCTTGCTGTATTAAATCTATTCATTCAGGAAATATGTACTGAGGATATCCTGAGACTGTGTTCAAGGCACTGTGCTCACTTCAAATAAGTTCTTCTCTGAACACCTATGTAGCATTGCAATCCTACACCCAATACTCCCTGTCTTTCTTCCCTGCTTTATTTTTCTCCTTTGAAATGATTTCTTTCTAATCTCAGGTTTGCTTATTTAACTCATTTTATGCTCCCCTCTAGAATACAAGCTTCATACAGGTAATTTTACCTTATTTTATTAATTGCTGTATTCCCTAGCACCTTAAATAATGCCTGGATTGTGGAATCACTTCATAAATACGTACTGAATTAATGATTAAGACATCCTTGTCCTCACAGTTTTAATCTCACCATGTAACTAACTGATCAGGAGCCCAGTAGTATTGTTTCTATAGGTTCAGTGGTCAGAGAAGAATTAGAGATTAGACTAGCAATAACTCGGCGTTGAGTGTGTGTTCTGTGGAAGACACTGTCCCTCTTCTCAGACTTGGGGTAGGATGGGGTACAGTTTGAGCCAGTAAGAAAAACAGGGAAGTTGAACATGAAACCCAATTGGAGGACAAGATTATTTTTGGATATGCTGAGTTTGAGGTGGGGCCAGACCTCTCTGTCAGCTGTAGCTATAGATGATCAGATTAGAGGGTTGAATGGACATGCCCAGAGAAGTGATTTTCACATGAGTGGTAGTGAGTGACAGGAACATTGGAGAGATGGTCACCTCTGGAGGAATTAGGTCAGAGTAAAGCTCAAAGATGGGTGGGGCTTTATGGATGGTAGTAGGTTCCCAGTTTATGGCATTGCAAGCCAGCCTAGGTCGGGGACTGGGCTGTGCCCCCAGTGTGAGGGCCAGCAGTGCACAGGCTGGTCCTCCAGCCATGGGTCTGTGTGGACACTCTGTCCAGTGTTGCACAGGCCCCCTGTCTCAAGTGCATGCTCGTGGGAGAGAAGCACCTGCTTTCTCTCAAGTGTCGGCACCCTTGTCACAGCCTACTTTTTTCTTCAGTTACTTTCTTTCAGTCTCCTTGTCAACTCAGTAAAAGAGTACAGCTTATCATCCGTTGCCTCTGAATTTTTCACATTCCATTTAAAAATGTGACCACAGGGGTGAAGTGTGGTTTAGAATGCTGAATGCCAGTGCCCGCAGCCAAATTAGTCACTTGTTGCTGGCTTTCTGCAGGCCCTATATCGCTCTGTTCTGCGCCTTATCCCTTTGTATTTTGGTTTTATGTTGTGCACATGTTTTGTCTCTTCTCATTGGCTGAGTAGCTTAAGGGCATTAATTGTTTATTTCTCAACTCTCTCCTTCACACCTTGCACCATGCCTGACATAAAGCGAGTCTCAATAACTGTAATCCGAATTTAAGAAAAGGATCGCGTGTGAAAATAAAACTTAGGCGGGTTTAGTATTTTTTCAGTGGGTGGAGAGTGTTGAGAATCCCCTCTGGTTGCTTTCTCTTGCATGAATAAGTACCAGCAAAATGTTTTCTTTTAGACAGCTGTGAACGCGGGGATTCTTTGCTTTGAGAAGCACAGTTGCTAAAACCCAGGTCCAGGGTACCTGGCACCATGTCTGTTTTGTTTGTGGCTCTCAGTGTACATCCCTTATTTTCATCATTTGCTGCTAGAATTGGAATTTTAGTAAAAATCAATTTTTAGTAAAAATCAGTATTCAGTTTGGGAAGTTCAGATGACTACTTAGTTTCCTCCCACATGTGTCTTTGTTTCATAAGGATTCATGTTTCAGTTAATTAATTGACGGGGGCACATCTACAAGTACTTGCCCAAGCAAACAAGTGAGTTCTGCAGCAGTTAGCCATGGACACCAGAGCCAGGCCTCTCCCTTCATTTCCCCATCTGTAAAGTTGGGGCAGTAATCCTGACCTCAGCCAAGAGGGGAGGATTAATTAATGTGCGCTCTTGGCGCACTTGGAAAATGTGAAGCCGATATAAATCTTCTGTGTGATTATTATTTCCCCATTGCCATTTCTGAAAGTTCATCTGAGAAACCTCTCTCTGTGCAAATGCCTTCTGCTCTGCTCTGCTCTGCTCTGTAGTCCCCTGAACTATTTCTGATAAATCACCGAAGGAAATGAGTTCCCTGGACAGGGGTTATCCAGGGCTGCTGCCTCGCTGCCTTCCCAGCGAGGGTCATTGTGTGTTCAGACTCCAGGTCCTGCCTGGATGCCTCCACATTTACTTCCTTGTGGGGGTGTTCCAGCTTTATGCCTTTTACTAGCGGTCAAGTTGAGGTAAAGTAATAAGGTTTCTCTTTCGCTTGGTGAATCCTAAGGCCTGTGTTTTGCAGCCTTTTCCTCAGAAATAGGGTTATGCTTCACCCTGTTAAACAAATGTACAGATGTCCCCTGATTCAGATTGGTTCAACTTGAGATTCTTCACCTTTCTGGCAGTGCAAAAGCAATATGCATAATAAATTACATGAGATATTTAATACTTTATTGTAAACTAGTGTCCCGGTGCACAGATTTGTGCACATTGAAAGGAAATTAATTAGAAGAAATATTTTAATGTTGTTCTTCGCCCTTTCTCTATAATAGAAGTGTCAACCAAAATCACGATCGGCAATGACAGATCGAAACACACGCCTGCGATTGGCACCAGCAAGAGCTTTATATGTATCGCGCATGCACGAGTCAACTTAGCCTTTTATATATATATATAGAATAAACTTGCTTACCTATACCTGCTTTTTGATTTAGCTAAACTTTCTCCAGTCCAGTGAAGCATCCCAACTTCTCTTTCAGGTAATTGTCAGCAACACAGCAGTAAATATCAACACAAAGCAGATTATTATTGTAGATCACACAGGGAGAACAAAGGGTAAAATATTTAACTGTAGCAGTGTTTCACTATATATTCTGCACAGAGAGAAAACCTGAAGTCATTTTCAAAGTCCACCATTTCTTCTTTTCAGTCGGGTCAAGTTTCTAAGCTTTCTAAATCTCTGTTTTCCAGCTAATGAAAAGAAAATAGGATTCTAATGAGTCTCCTATCTACCTACTCCAGGACTCTTGTGAGGCTCAAATGAGATGAGGCACATGAAGACGCTTCACAAACATTTGGTTAAACTGTAAATGTTCGCACCTGGCTATAAAGCAAGTTGTGTTCCTGGGCTGAAGAAACTCCAAGGAGGCTAGTCACTAGGGAGAGGAAGCCGGGCGTTGTTATGTGACGTCATTACCCTGCGCCCACAGCAACCATTTTGGGCTGGGCTGTGGGCTGCATTTTGCACCATGGGGTCTGTGATTTGGTGGGGTGTCGCTCTGGGGTGGTGGCACGGCCTGTGTCCCACTTGAGGGAAGCTGAGTGTTGGTTTGTTGGTGCCAGGTCCGTGGTGCCGTTTATATTTTATTTGATTTTTCATTTATTTTTTGTAAATATATTTTTATTGATTTCAGAGAGGAAGGAAGAGAGAGAGAGAGAGATAAAAACATCAATGATGAGAGAGAATCATTGATTGGCTGCCTCCTGCAAGCCCCCTACTGGGGATCAATCCCACAACCCAGGCATGTGCCCTTGATGGGAATCGAACCCAGGACCCTTCAGTCCACAGGCCGATGTTCTATCCATTGAGACAAACTGGCTAGTGTGGTGCTGTTTATTTTTAAATGGCCAGTGTGTGTCATAGCAGCTCCTGCATTGAGTGTCTGCCCCCTGGTGATCAGAGTGTGTCATAGCTACCAGTTGGACGGGTGGACACTTAGCCTTTTATATATAGACTAGAGGCACGGTGCACAAAAATTTGTTCACTCGGGGGGAAGGGGGATCCCTTAGCCTGGCCTGTGCCCTCTCGCAGTCTGGCACCCCTCAGGGGATGACCACCTGCTGGCTTAGGCCTGCTTCCCGGGGGGTTGGGCCTAAGATGGCAATCAGACATCCCTCTGGCAGCCCGGCAGCCCTTGGGGGATGTCCACTTGCCAGCAGGGAGCAGGCCTAAGCTGCAGTCGGACATCCTTAGCGCTGCTGAGGAGGCAGGAGAGGCTCCCACCACCACCGCTGTACTAGCAGCCATCAGCCTGGCTTGTGGCTGAGCAGAGCTCCTCCCATGTGAGAGCGCCCTGACCACCAGAGGGCAGCTCCTGCATTGAGCGTCTGCCCCCTGGTGGTCAGTGTGTGTCATAGTGACCAGTCATTCCCAGTCCTTCTGCTGTTAGGGTCAGTTTGCATATTACCCATTTACTATATAGGATAGAGGCCTGGTGCACGGATGGGGGCTGGCTGGTTTGCCCTGGAGGGTGTCCCAGATCAGGGTAGGGGTCCTGCTTGGGTGCCTGGCCAGCCTGGATGAGGGGATGATGGCTGTTTGCAGCTGGTCACACCCCCTTCAGGGTAGGGGTCCCCACTGGGGTACCTGGCCAGCCTGGATGAGGGGATGATGGCTGTTTGCAGCTGGTCACACCCCCTTCAGGGTGGGGGTCCCCACTGGAGTGCCTGGCCAGTCTGGGTGAGGGGCTGAGGGCCGTTTTCAGGCTGGCAGGTGACTGAAGCTCCCAACCTCTCCTTTTTTTCTTTTTCTTCTTTTTATTCTGGGATTTGTTTACCTTCTATGGCTGTCACTAGAGCTGAGAGCCGGCTTTAGCTCTAAGGCTTGGCTCCAGCTCTGAGGCCTCCGCTGCTGAAAGCAGGTATCTGGGCTTTGTTTAGCTTCTATAATTGAAACACTGTTGCAACTCCAGCTCTGTGGCCCAGCTGGCTGAAAGCAGGTTTCTGGGGATTGTTTAGCTTCTATAATTGCAACATAGTTGCTTAGAGTGCAGCTCAGAGCTGGGCGACAGCAGGCGGGAACCTTGGCTTCCTCCATCACTGGAGCAAGCAAGCCTCCTGTTCGCTTCAGCTGCCTGGCTGCCGGCCGCCATCTTGGTTGGCAGTTAATTTTCATATCATCCTGATTAGCCAATGGGAAGCGTGTCGGACGTACGGTTAATTACCATGTTTGTGTATTATTAGATGGGATAGATTAGGTTTTGCATTAGATGATTTTGCCCAAATGTAGTTAATATAAGTGTTCTGAGCATGTTTACGGTAGGCAAGGCTAAGTTGTGATGTTGGGTAGGGTTAGGTATAGTACATGCATGTCCAACGTACAAGATTTTCAACTTACAGTGGGTTTATGGGAACATAACCCCATCATAAGTTGAGGATCATCTGTATAGCTTTTGGACCTCCAACCAAATACAGTTTAACCTTAACTCCAGCAGTCGACCAGAATGCCTGTCACATATGTGTTCTTTCCCAGCTGTCTGTGAATAAAACTTGTACATTCTTAATGAAATTTTATTTCAAATTTGGCAAAGCATAGGGATGAACATATTGCATGTAAGTATACTTGTAGGAAACTTGAACATTTTCTTCAGAGGAGCACAAACTAATTTATTTACAGTTTGAGCCCTTGGAGAAAGAAAGCCTTTGCCTCCTTCAGCTACTTAAGGCGGTGATTTTCAACCAGTGTCCTGCAGCAGGCACAGGTAAGCTGCAAGAATTTTTAAAATATGCAATACCTGACTAGTTATTCAGGGGCACTGACCTCTTTTCCCTTAAATTGTCAAATGAAAATTGACAACAGCCAACACAACAATAGCTGTCCAGTGTGAGTGAGTCAAAATGATACCTTTTTTTGTCAGATCCACAAAAAAATATAATTTTTGATGTGCTGTAGAATCTTACTAGTTTATGTGTGCCATGAGATGAGGAAGATTGAAAATCGTTGACTTAGGGTATCATCTGAGCCAGGAAATCATCTTTGAATTCAGCCGATTTCCAGAGGTCTCACCTCTGAGATTTGGGCCCCCATTCTGTATTGGTGTGGCCACGATTCACCAGGCTTTGCTACACTTGGTAAGTGGTAACAATACCTTCCAGGTAAATACAGGAATGGCATTGGTTTGGTCTTCTTATTGGTGAGAAAACATGTCCAGAGATTTCTGTTGAGCTTGCCAGAGTCACTCAGCAACCCAGGAGGCCCCAGGGTTAAGATGTAGCTGCGTCCGTCCGTTCATCCGTCCGTCCGTTGGTGCCAGAGGCGCTCTGTGGAAAGGCAGACAGATGAGGCTTTCTGAAATGAGAGGTGCAGTTCCCAGCGCAGGAGGTTGGATGACAGCCGATCCCTTCTTCTAAACTGAGAGGCTGTGGTGAGTGGAGAGGAGAGGGAGGAGGCTCCTGAGGAGGCCTAGTCTGAGGCTCTGGAATATTCTCCGCAGCGCGGGAAGGAGCTGCTGCTGTCCCCAGGTGCCACACTGCCAGCCAGTCGGGAGAGAATTCTGTCCTTAAATAATAACAATGACTTGGACAATGTAGGTGGGTCACAATGTTGGATTTCATGCCCATCCTGTTGCCCACTAGACGGCACCAGGCCCATCACCAACTTCTTGCTGCTTTTCCCTCGTTCAGCTCATTCTTGGACAATTTCCTGTGATTATCAGACAGCGTTTCTTCATGTGCTCTTATTTAAGTACAGGCGATTATTAGAAAACAATTCCCGGGCCTGTGAAAGAGTGGCCTGTCAGCTGACTGAAATGGTGGGACTGCGGTTGGGATATTAGGAAGAATTAGCACAAATTGAGAGAGATGATGCTCTGACAGCAACCCCAAGCCACCAGCTACCCAGTGGCTCTGAGCCTGCAGGCTGCACTCCCACAGTGTAGGTGACACTCGTCAGCTCCATGGCCCATGCCTTAGTCACTTGTGAGCTAAATTGGACACAGACAGGGAATCATCCCAAGGTTTCAGGCAGCCGGTCATGTTACGTAAATTATCTTTTCCACATTATCATCATCAAGGTTCCAAACCATAACTATAGAATAAGCGAAATTAAGAGCCAGAAGGAAACTATTTTGCTCTTTGTTTTACAAGTAAGGAAACCAAGGCACAGAATGACTATATGATTTGCGTGGGATTCCACGCTTAATTGAATGCTGAACCATGACAGGAGCCCAGGCCTGCCAACCCACTGCCCCACTGTCCCACCAACGCGCTGTCGTGTGCTTCAAGCCTCCACGTCATTTTCCCGGCTCCTCATTCCCATTTCCCCAAAACAATCTCATGATGGAATAATATTTTAGTGAATGTCAACGCCAATTAGTTTTTTTTAAGGTGTATATTTGCATTTAGAGCTATTTAGATTTTAAGTGAAGTAAAATTAAAAATTCAGTTTCCCAGGTGGACTAGACACTTTCAAGTCTTTAGAAGCCACATGTAACTAGTGGCTACCATATTGAGGGTACAGATTATAAGACATTTCCGTCATTGCACAGAGTAGGACAGAACTGATGCAGGATATTCCACAGAACAAAAAAAGTACAAAGGATAAAAAAGCATGTGAATAATAAGACTATTAAGTACCAGGGAGATTAGCTAGCTTTCTACAGAATTTTTTTCAAGACAAGGCATCTTTGTGTGTTGGTTTTGGGTTTGAATGTCTTCTGGACGTGGCATTTTATGTCTTTTTTTCAGCATTAATATAATTATTTATAGCCACTTGGCATTTCTCATACCCCTTTTGTAAGTTTGTTGTTCTTCCTTTTATGTAAATAAAGGAGATGTGATGCAGAAAGTTGCTGTCCAAGGAACTCAAAAAAGCACAAAAATATCAATTCTTTTGTTTCCATTCTCCTAAAGAAAACGTGCAATTCTCTGGGCCTTATAAAAGCTTGCTGTCCTGGAATTAATAATAGTAATAGTAATAATAATAATCATTTATTTTAATCAGTTATTATAATTTTGACATTTTGCTGCTTAGAGGAACCTCCAAGGATTTTGCATATCTTCTGTTGATCTACTTCTCTTTACTCCAAAATGGAGTAGGGAAGTAGGTCAATGCCTGTGCTGAAAGCAGAAAGTAAGCATTCTCATTTTCCGCCAAACATCGTGACATTTCCCTCTTGGCTCTGAGACTGATACCACCAGTGCCCACCAGCTTAGTGCTCCCTAACTTGTGATCTGGTTCCATATGGCATCTGTCCGGGGGGAGGAGCCTTATAGTTGGCTCTTTGCCAAAAGCAAAAGCGTAATTGGCACTCAGGCTCTTGTTGCAGTTTGTCGGATTGGTGCCAGCAGAGATGTATGTGCCTGTGTCTGGGGCCTGCACATGGCCACTGAATCCATAGGAAATGTCCCTCTAGACTCCAGAGCAGCAGTTCTCAACCTGTGGGTCGCGACCCCTTTGGGAGTCGAACGACCCTTTCACAGAGGTCGCCTAAATACAACCTGCATATCAGATATTTACATTGCGATTCATAACAGTAGCAAAATTACAGTTATGAAGTAGCAACGAAAATAATTTTATGGTTGGGGGTCACCACAACATGAGGAACTGTATTAAAGGGTCGCAGCATTAGGAAGGTTGAGAACCACTGCCCTAGAGGAACCCGGTTTATGGGATATTGAGCAGTGACAGGTGGCCTTCACATCTTCATGTGTCCAGATTCTGCAGGCACCTCTTCTAAGGGGTGTGACATAGGAAAAGTCACTTTACCTCCATGACGACTCTGTTACTTTCTTTCCAAAATGGGGATAACGATTTCAACTTCCTGGAGCTGTCATGGTACTGGATGTCAAACACTTGGCAAAGGTTTCTAGAAAAGAGTAGGCCCTCGATAAATATTATTTGAATTAGAATTAATTCCTGTACTGTAGTGGGGTGAGTGCTGAGGAGGTCTGGGGAGTGCAGAGAAGCGAGCTAGTCTAATTTTCTAAGCATAATATCAGATTCTAGTAAATAGGTCTTACTGAGAGTCTTGCTGAGATTTGGGGTGTCTGTTCCCATAATTATTCCTCTGAAGAGCACATTGGCTCTCCGTGGCCTCTGGCAAGTACCCCCAAAGGGTTAATTGTGGGACACAGTGTTTCTGGCTTCCTTAGACGTGTCAGTGCTGGTAGCCCCATGAGGACAAAAGAAGTCAGTTAAGTCTCTGCTAGAAATGAGCCTCAGCCAGGCAGAAAGTTGGGAGTCCAAAGCAGGAGTTTGTGTGCATTAGAACAGAGTTAACTAGGCTATTGCAGTACAGTGCGGGGGGGGGGGGGGGGGGGCGGCATGGGATTCAGCATCACATGGATGGGGGGTGGGGAGACCTACCTGTCCTACAGGGAAGCTTTCCTTGAGGAAGATGTACTCTTGTAGTCATTGTTGAATTTGTATAACAGCTAGAGGTCCTTGGATTTACTTAAGGAAGGAATTGTTATGCAAATATGATGCAAATATTTGGGATAGTTGTTTGCAAAATGCAAGTAGTTAGGAAGGGATTTGGATGTGGATGAGAGGCACTTATTGAGGTGACTGGGAATAGAGAGGAAGGAAATCTGTGGAGATGGAGACACCTATGTGATTAGTGAGGAAATGTGGGCTGTAAAGTAGTCCTAACAGACTCTTCAGTTCAGCAGGTCTCACTGACAGAAAGAGGACAGGTGTGTGTCTTTCTTGTAGTGGTACCTTTTATTTGGCGCTGGGCTTCCAGGGACCCAGTATGTTTTGCTCTTGGCCTTGTCTTCTCATAGATTTGCTGTGAGCTGTACACTCTCAGTCAAAGGCAGACCTGATGCAATATTTGGCAACATGATGGATTAGAAATATTTTGTGCTTTGGGCCTAGGTTTGAATTCTGCTTCTATAATTTGTGAGCTGGTAATTTCAGGAAAGGAACTTATTTCTTAGATACGTGCATCTGGAAAATAATATTTTCACTACAGTTGTTACGAGGGTTAGAAATAATGTATGTAAAGTAGCTAGCACACTATCTAGCTTATAAATGCTCATTAAAAGATACTCATTATTATCTAGGATATGAGTTGTGTTTGAGCCTATTCCATGAGAAAATTAGGAATGAAAAGTAGACATGTGATGGTCACTCATTTCAAGTGTGTCACAACTGCAAAGAAGAGATTAAAAATATAAATAGCTAACACTTATTAGACACTTACTCTGGGCCTTTTCCTGTACTAAGCACATGACTGTAGGAGATGAAGTCTCTATTCCCATTTTACAGATGAAGAGTCTGAGGCCCAGAGTGGCACAGTTAGGAAGTGGTGGTGCCATGATTCAGAGCCCATGCCCTGAGCTCCAACACCGCACTGCCTCAGGGTGATAAGAAGTCTCCAGGCATTTCTGAAATGGGAAGGGGGTTATAAATATGGACTCGGCAACATAAAGACCAAAGGTATAAGAGATATCCTCCATCTCCCCTCCTTTGCGCTCCTCTACAGGTGCATTTTTTGAGAAAGTAAAAATGCCCTCTCGTTTGGAGAGACATGACGGAATGCGTGCTCTAGAATTCTAAGTTTAGGTCCTGGGCCTGGTATACTCTCACCCGGCTCCTTCATTGTCCTAGCTGCTCTGTGCAGACAAAATGCACCAGCCCCATTTTTGAACTTCCGTTCTCTGTTAGCTGAGACCTGTGGCAATGCCTTCCTCTTTTCATTCTAGCTCATTGTCAACAGCACTAACCACAAGTCCTTCCTGCCCCAGAAACGAGTCTTGCCACACTCGAAGCTCTCACGGAGTTGTGAACACTACATTCTGCTCTGTGTAGGGCTCTGTCACCTCCACCCCACCAGAGTTAGCTCTTTGGGGTTAAAGTGTTGATTGAATTCTCATAGGATGATTTGAAAAGAAATAAAGGTGCACAGGAACAAGATAAACGATTGATCTGTAATATAAACAAGCATTGCGTTACACCTAAATTGTTGCAAGAAGATTTTGTGCTCAATATTTTACTTAGCAGAACATGGTTTATAACAATAAGGTTGATTAGCGGAACCTCTGAAAGTGTTTCAAGCTACATGGTTTGATTGTTTATCTCACGGAGAGAAAAAAAATAGAGTGGTAAAATTGGGCGATTGGAAGAAGTAGAAATTAAAGCCAGGTCCCTAGGGAAGAGTATTTGCCATCATTTTGAATACCTTGTTGTTACAACCCCAAGACTACATTGAAATGACACCTGCCAATTGCAGTGAAGTTTTAGTTGATGTGGGCCCTTTTTGATCTTTCTGCCTCTTGGGCTAGGGGCCGGAGGACGATCGTGGACCTGACTCTGTAGATATTTTGTCTGCCAGGTGTGCAGTTATTTAGGCACATTTTATTTTCACGGGCTGAGATGCTAAACCAAGAGCGCAGTACTGCAAATGCATGCTGCTCAGGGCATTCAGCCCTGCCTCTTGGCAGAGTAGGTGGGTTTAGGGAGCATTCAGAGGAGGGAAGACAAAGAGGATATGTGATTTTGCTTTATGATTTACTGAAGGTCAAACGGGGGGGCGGGGGGAATCCCAATTAAAAAAACGCACACCCTCATTATCATGTTTCATGATGGTGACTAGAATTGCAGGCTCTCTTCCAAATGGGGGCTTTTTAAGTCTTAAGGAAGATGGATATGTACAGGCTTATGTTCTTGCTTTTTGTATCCTCCCCAAATATTTACTGAAGCTGGGAGAAGAAAAGGCAGACTTCCCTCTTCTCTCTTCCAAACGTGTGATTGTTTAGAACTCAAGTGCAACATCTGGAAGTCAGACACACAGAGAGCAATTTATGGAGTGTGAAAGATTTGAAATATTCAGTGTCCTTTAGCGGGAACTCAACTTTCTGCGGCTGCATTTTTTTTTTCGGCACAAAGCAGGCAGTTCTGAGATCGCCTTTGCCTCTCTGAATTAAACCCTTTGTGCCTGGGTCCCATAAACAATGTGCTTTTTAAACGGGAGCCCCCTCCCCGCCCTGGCCCTTTTCTCCAGCGTAAGCAGCCAATCGGCTGCAGCCAGCCGCATTGCTGGAGCACTTTCCATTCTGAGCAGCAACAACGTACTAATTTGATGCACACATGGATGCCTCGCGCACTCTGCAAATTCATCCTCAGCATCTTGCATTAGTCATCTGACGGACTGCCAAGTGTTTCATTTTCTTTTCATGTGACTTTATCATTATCACCTCTCTTCTCCTCCCCCAAAAAAATCTCCAAAGAGGGGAGGGGAAGGGGAGCAATCCAGCAGAAATCCAGCCCTGCCTTTCTTTTCACTCGAGAGCCAGTGTGAGGCTGATAAGGCTGCAGATGCATTGATGGCAGCCTTGCAGAACGAGACCTGCACTTAACTTGCAGCTGCCTCCGAGCTGGGTTTCAAGATGTCCACGCCCCGGGTGACAGCCGGCGGGGCGCTGCCCTGGGCTCGGGCTGGGTGCTGAGCAGCAGCAGCCTGCAGTGCGAGCCCGCCGCCCTGCCACCGAGGAGCAACCTAATGGTGCCTGTGCTTTGTTTTAGTTCATCAAATTTCTACGACTCATTAGGCACTTTGCCCCACGCTCCTCTTCCTCCTCCTTCCGCCTCCCCGCCCCCACCCCGCTATTTTTTTTCTTCCTGTCCCTCACCGTGCAGCCCTAACTCTGGCTCCCGGTTCCCTTTTTGACAGTAACGGCACAGCCAACAAGATGAACGGCGCTTTGGATCACTCCGACCAGCCAGACCCAGATGCCATTAAGATGTTTGTCGGGCAGATCCCCAGGTCTTGGTCGGAAAAGGAGCTGAAAGAACTTTTTGAGCCTTACGGAGCTGTCTACCAGATCAACGTCCTCCGGGACCGGAGTCAGAACCCTCCCCAGAGTAAAGGTACAGTCCGCGGGGTGTGCGCGGTTGGGGGCCTTCCTGGGTGTCCTGGGCATCGCCGCGGGAGGGAGAACTGCGAGCGGGAGCCGCCTGCTGCCCCTGTGCCCGAGGCCAGCCCGGCTCCTCCCCGCGCCCCCGCCCGCCCGCCTCCCGGGCAGGTGGACGGAGCGGGCCTGGGACGCAGGAAAGGAGGAGCGGAGGGAGGGGCGCGGTCGCGCCTCTGTCCAGGCGCGTGATTGCTCTCCCGAGGTCACTTTCTAGGCAGCGCAGGCTCCTCTTCCCCGGTGGAGTGCCTGCCTCTCTAAGGAATCGTGTTTCTAGTCTTGCATTTCAGGAGTAACTCTTTCTGCCCCTACCTTCCCATTATTGCTCATGTAATTACAATTGCATTTCACTTTTCCGTAGCCCGTGGGGATCCTGAGATGCCTTATAAACAGTTGGTGTGATCCCACTGGTCTAAGGAATAAAGGGTACACTTTTAGGAGGGATATCAATTATTGGGGTCCAGATGGACATCTTTAGGTGAAGTATGCCTTCGGGGGCGGGAAGTAACGCCCTAGTGGCCTGAGATAGTTAGCACACCTTCCAAATGCTTGTGGTTTACGCCCTTACCAGTGCGAAGACTCACGTGTACAATCTGGTGGTTTCTCCTGCCTCCATTTTAAGATGAGGGTGATGTTGGGAGGGTGGGGGGACAGTTATTAAAACAGAGAGAAGCCAGAAGCCTCTGCACCACATTGAAGCTTCAGTGTATGAGAGTCGTCCTTTGCAAGCTCTGTGCAGACTGAATTTAACTCCTCTACTGCCACTTGCTCTCTGTTGATATGTTAACCTTGCTTTAGTAATTTTGTTCTTTCTCTGTTCTTGATCTCTTGGTCTTTCTGCCCAGGGCTCCTCTGTCTTTCTGTGGGTCCACACTTCCTTTTTCTCTATATCTTCCTATCTCTGTCCGGCCTGTTATTTTATTTCTTTGTAGCCTCTCACAAGAGCTCCTGCAAGCTCATTAGGGAGCACATAAACATGAGCACACACTTGTCTCTGAGCCTCTTTCTTACTGTCAAGGTGAAGGGATGGGACTAAGTAACAATTAAAACCCTGATGGTCATGACTCAGAAAGGGGTCATCTCTTGTGCCCTATAGTTGCAGAGGTCTGATAGGATTTTTAGAACCTTTTAAGAAATGTAAAAGCCTAATACGTATTTTATAAAGGTGAGCAAACATACCTTCTGATTCCGTTCATAAGGCTCTCATTTTCTATCTCAAAATATAATCATGTACAGTAACACCAAGAGTACTTTCAAAAGAACATACATAAAATTTTGTTGCCACACACTTGGTTGTCCCTCAACTTGAAAAATAGGACATTAGGTATATAAAACAGAAGGATTAAACCCATCACAAATTAGGGCAACGTTAAAAGAGCCTTTCTGAGTCATATTCCTAAACTGTTTACCTACATGTTTCCCAAATGGAAAATTCTAGAATTTGGTTTTTGATACTTAACCCCTACAGTATCCTACTTAGGAAAGACAGTATAATGCCCTGGCCTGAACTTAGCAAATGAGGGCCCCCTACCATGCAGAATGACACCCACAGGAAACTAGGCCAGAGGCAGGAAACTAGTGCTTCAGAGCAACAGCCACCCTTCATCCTTGGCTAGGAAAATGTGCCTCCAAATTTTAGTGAATTCTGCATTTTTCAACATGTCCTCTGGTAGAATGCTCAAAGCTCATTTCTTGCTGTGATGCCTGGTTACTTGCATTTTATCTTTGTATTCTATTTGTGTTACTTTAGCCAGAAAGACCTTTCTCTCAGTCAAGTGAGTACTTGTACACGGCCTAGTTCTTTTACCATATTCTCTCTTTTTTCCTGATGTTCCTCAGAGCAGTGTCTTCATCAGGGTATGTTTGAGACTATACACTTCATTAACTTCCTTCACTGGGTTTGGTAACTAACTTCATTAAAATAGTTTGCGTAAGCCCACGGTCTTAGAGGAAAAGGGACACACGGTACGGGCTTTTTGAGCCCATGCTCTGTACCAAGTCCTATGTGAGAAGTTTTACATATGTTCTCTTCTGTAGTTCTTACTGAAATCCTGAACGTAGGTGGTATTAGCCACATTTTGCAGAGGAGGCTCAGAAAAAAAGTTAAGAAATGTTAGCCCAGTTTGCGCAGCTAGAAAGAGGTAGAGTAGAAATTTGAGGACAGACCATCCGTCTTCATGTGCTACGTACACCAGCTTCCTTCTCCATGAGGTCAGGCCACACATCAGCCTTGCTCTGCCCCGTTTCAGGGTTGGGTGAGAGGCCTTCTCCTTGACCACAGTGTTCCCCAGGTGAACAAAAGGGAATTTTGCCCTTTAAGAGCAGGGTTGATTTGTTTGTGTCTTGGTGTTCAGTTTTTATGCTCCTGGGTTTAGATTGTACATCACGCCAACTCATGGTATCATGGGATAGAAGCTACAGAAGAAATCATTCAAATCTTACCTTTGGAAAGATAGGTCAATTTCCATTACTGTGAACTCCAAGTCTCACATCAAATATTGCTAGAAGTACGTGGGCTGTCAGCCAAAGCCTGAAAGGGTTTTTGTTATACAGACATCTCTGTTGTAACGGTATTTGTTGTGATGGGATTTGAGCTGTATAATGACATTCCTCTTGGAGGATTACAGGCCTTAGCCGCTTACGTGTAGAGAGCAACAACCACCGCTTTACTTTACACTGATACCTGTGCGTGTTATATGTCATTTACCTGGGTGTGTATAAAATAGGACCCCACATTTACACTTGTCCTGACTATACTGGCAAAGTACAATTATCATGTTTTCTCACGGCTGATATCAGAGTTTCAGAAATTAGAATTTTGAAGGCATTCTCTAAATGTGGTTTAAATGATGTAAGTGAGGCTCTTGGAGTGGCCTTGATTCATTGCCTTACTGACATCAGTGATTCCAAGGAAGGAGACCAGGTCAAGGAATTACCTAGTCCAGGTGATACAGACGTTTCTCCCACATTGCATCTGATATTCTGTTTAGTCTTGAGGCATAAAACTTTGTTCCATTTTTTGAAATCATCCTTTAAGAGTTAGGCCCTAAGCTATCTGTTTCTTCTCCCTATAATTGTATTTGTTGATCGTGTAGGCTCAGCCACTTAGGGGAACCTGGCTAAGTCAACGATCCCACCTATTAGGACTTATGGAGTGGCTATCTTATTCCATGGTTATTGGTCAAGTATATAGATGATGAAAAATACCGCATAGTAGTTAAGAGCATGGCTTTTAAAGTCAGACAAGCGTAACTTCAATTCCTGGCTCTACCACTCCTGAGTGTTGGCCTTGGGCACATTATTTAATCACATCTGAAAGTGGAGACAGTCCTCAGAGGGCTGCTGAAATGGAGTCATGCTTTCACAGAGCTGGAATATGGTAGGAGCTTATGATGGTGGTGGTGATTATTATTACAGTTATTATCATCATCATCATCACTGTCCTCAAGAACTTGAAATCTAATAGGGACAAAGAGGCTAGCCAGTACACAGGTAACTAGAACCTAAAAGAATATGAAATAAGAGGAAGTAAGAAAGATATGAGCATATTTGAACTCTGGAAGTTCAGGGGAAGAATGAATAACTTAAAACTATGTTTAGGAAAAGATGGCATCTCTACCACATCTTGAATGAAAAAAAAAAGATTCCAATAAGTAAAAACAATGTTGGACATTACACATGGATAGACTGGCTTGATTCAGGAATGAAGGTAAGAAAATGCGGGGTGGCTTCTGGGAACTATGAATTCTCCCAGAGTCCAGAGGAAATGTGAAATACATGAACTGAAATGGAAGACGGGAAGGTCATGGTGTCTAGAAATATAAGCTCGGTCCAGTTCTTGGAGGGCCTTAATTCTCAGGATAAGATATTTGAATTTTATTTGCTAGATTTTCACGAGTCCGTGAAAGGAGAGAGGCTGGGAGATCGGTGCAGTGTGTTATCTGAAGTACATGGAGTTAAACAGGGAGGCTGTTTATCTGTCATGGCAACAGAGAGGGCGGAATTGAATGGCACAGACATGACCGGGTGGAAGGAAGAAAAACTTGATAACTAAATTGAGGCAATGATGACCAAGAGATTTTGGCTTAACTGGGAAAAATGGAAAAGCAGTCAGCAATGGTGGGAACAGGGAAGGAGAGGCCTACTCCGTTCAGTTTTGATTATGTTGAGTGTAAGTGCCACAGGAGAGTCAAGAAGGATGCAGGCCAAGAAAAGCCATTGGACTTGGCGGTTGAGAGGACTTGAGAGTGCTTCAGAAGGGTGGAGGTCGGGTTTGGGAGAGGATTGCTAGGTTTACGTGCAGGCCTGTGAGTGGAGTCTGCCCTTTCTGGGAGTCTGGTCATGAAAGAAAGAGAGCTTAGATACAGCTTGTTTTTTAAACAAGAGATAAGAAGGCAGAGCAAAAAGTGATAGTGAAAGTGTAAGGATGATAGGAATCAGGGTCCTTATTGAGACCAGAGAAGTGGCTGAAGAGCACATGCTAAAGGGCGGAAAGAACCGACATTTGAGACGGCAGGGCAGTTAGGAGGAAGTAACAGAGAACTTCAGTCTAATGGGGGTGGGAAATAGACACTCAGTACAGATGCCTTCAGTCTTCTCAGCAGATAGCACAAGGTCGGGTGGAGTTGAAGACTTAAGAAGAATGGGAATGGTTTAAAATGACAGCTTTGGGAAAAGCTGATAGGGGAAAGAGCAACAGGACGGACCCACTTATACCTGGGTGGTGTGGATTTGGAGTGGGCCTTACTAGTGTGGCTCTGTGCCTGTCCCTCAACGGGTGAGCAGAGAAACAGAATCATAGGGAACCTGAGTTGGAGATGTGGTAGAAGGTCAGGAAGGGTGCTGAAAGCATTAGAATGTTCTCGGAAGTCTAAGGTAGGGAAGCTGGTGAAGACAGATGGTAGCTCCCGGTCTGGAGAAGGAGGAGAGGTTGAGGAGTTGGAGATCGTGGCTGAGGGACAGTGGAAGAGGTGGCAGGTCTAGATGGTGTTCAGTGAGACCAAACTCAGAACCTGTAAGTGGTAGGGAAATTCTGTGCCGTGGATCATCACTCTCTTAATACTTTAATTTTCATCAAATACGCAACCCAGGTTCATAGCACCCTGTAAAAGCTTACTCTAATGACTGCTAGTTACCTTTGTCTAAGCTCAGTTGGCTAGCCTTTGCTCATCTGGTTTTACAGAAAGGAACACTTAGGAGCCTGTGCGAGTGATTAGAATAAAATCATTTGGCATTTCAGACTGGAAGGTGGAACCGACCCTCGGTCCTGCCTATTGCTCCATTGATCCCATGTTACCCTCTCTTTGGTGACTTTTCAGCCAGAGAGCCAGAAATAGGAAGTAGCTTGTGTGGACTCTCACTGCGTGCCACAGGCTTGAGGGACAAAACTTCCCTTTTTCTAGAATTGTGCTCAGGTCATGGCGTAACTGCGGTGCAGCTGCAGCCCTCACAGTGCTTGGAGCCCAGAGTGTTCTGGGTGGAACAAAGATTAAATTCAAGGCTCCTCTGGGAAGGGTTATTAACTTTAAATTTCAAAAAAGCACCTTTTGTAGTGGCTCTGATGCTGTTACCAGTTCTTGTTCTTGATGGTCAGGCAGCAGTTGGGACGAGGGGACTGCCCTGGACAGCAGCTCGCCTTCCCCTTCGGTAATTTGATGCTTCTCCCCACCTCCACTGAGCTTAGACTGGGACAGAATATGAGTCCCTTCTTTCCATCGTAAAGGCTTGACTTCAGTCTTCAAGAATTCATTAATAAAATCTGAGTTTGTTCTAATCTCTTCCCAGTTCAGTACAATGGAAAAGTTTCTGGAGGATGAGATGGGATGGCCGGAATTAAGAGGGAGAGGAGGAGGGGAGAAGGCTGAAAGGCACCAACGCCTAATTTTACTCATTTCAGAATTTGGCAGGAGGACAGCCTTGAGGGCAGGAGATTCTTCTGTGCTCTGGTAGAGTGAGAGCAGGCCCTGGGAAGTCCGGACACTTACAAAGTTCTATCAGAAACCAGTTTAGGGAACGTGCCTCAGGTTTTTTATCCTTACAATAACAGTAATACCTACCCCAGAGTTGTTTGACATATTCTGTGAGAGATCGATGCGAATGCTGCTAGTCTAAAGGGAGTTGGTAATCTTATAAGCTTTATTCTTCTTTAAAATGTGGAAGGTTTGTAAAGAACATTTTTGACCTTTTTATTAATGGAATCATATTGGAGGAGTGCAGTGGGTGCCGAGAGGTTCATTTTCATAGTTTATGTCTTTCCTTTATTTCTTTTTCTTTTTTTTAAAAAAAAAGGAACTGTCAGAAACTTCCCTTAAGTAATAGAAATGGACTTGGAGCCAGTTTTTTTAAGGCAATGTCATCTTGAAATCAGTAATTGAGGAAGAATTGAAAATGTGGGCAGATGAGCCAATTTTACATTTTAATGCATACAAGCAAGGGCTGGGATTTCTGCCCTGAATTTCTTGAAAACTAGGGTTGCTGCCCTAGATTTTCTGGGACGGTCCCAGTTCTGTTAGTGCTGCCTCCGCGGCCTACAGGAAGGCTGCTTTTCATCCTGATTAACTTTACGTTAACAGAAATCACTATGTAACTTATTATGACGTCTTTTCTTTGTGGGCCGTCCCAGGTCCTACCGGTTAACAGAAACACTGTCAGAATTTTTGTCTTCATACAGGATCCTTATCATATCCTTGGAAGAGATGGAGTCATTTGTTACATTATATAGTTGTGCTTTTTTTTTTTAATTTAATATTCTTTTTTTTTTCAAAATGGAGGTTTTAATTATTTCCACATACACAGATTGCACTCATAGAACTGAGATAAATGAGATTTTAAATAACTTTCTCTTTTAAGTTATCGTGAGAAAAACATCTCTTTAAATACTCCACACCTGGTGCTTAGAGACCGGACCACGTCTGTCTTGCACAGAGCTGGATTTCTGTTGTTTATATCAAAGAACAGCTTCTAGCCTGGCACATAGTATCTCTCCTGGGCACATTTTGAGTCTTAGATCTCTGGGGAGAAAAAAGAAGTGAAAGTGGGGGAGGGATAGAGAGGACACACCAGTAGAGCCCAAATCAAAGACAAAAAGAAATTACTTCAGGCTGCTTCTAACCATTTTTGTTTCCTTCTCCTCTGCCTGGGGGACATAACAGGTTCCCAGTCCTCTTGTCCCCAGTGGACCTGCATTTCTGGCATTAAAGTCGCAAAAAATAAAGAAAGTGGCTCTGGACAATAGGAGGACAGACTGTTGGAACTCCTCCAACACATATTACAGGTTGACTGAAAGAGCTTCGCCTGGGGCATCTCACCGTGTGCGGTTCTCACGGTGCATTTATAGTTTGCCTAGGAGTCGTAGTCTCCGTTTATCTGTGCCCAACGAGATTGCTGGACACTGGAGGTGCTTCACCATCCGTTACACAATGGTACCACTCTGGGTGGCCATCCTGTGGGTCATTATGAAACCAGCCTTTAGCAAGGAGAGGTCCAGTTTCCTACCCGGAAAGAGATGTGTTTCAATGGGTAACGCTATTAGTCACTCTAAATACATGTGCTTCACCTGGGAATTGGCTTCGCGTGACCTGCTCTCCCTCACTCACTCCCACTCCAGAGGCCCCAACGGGGTTGCAAGGTTTCCTTCCTTCTTCAAACTTTGCTTCTAATGAAAATTTAAAATGCACCATAGCTAAGTGATATTTCAGAAGTGTTCAGAAGGTTAGGATTAAAAATATAAATAAAATCATCACATACCTTTTAAAGAAGTTTATTATCTGTAAAAAGTCCAACCATAGTAAAACGCACAATGCTCTTAATGCAGTTAGTACCATTTTCTTATCTTGTGTTCATAAATTCTTAAAGGTCTGAATGTTCATTCCTGGACATGTGGCCACAGATGCTAAAGAGATTTCACCTTGAGGTCTCTGGTTCCTTCTTCCTTGTCCAAATTTCACTGGTCCTCAGCCCATTCACTCTCCTGCTTTGTTTTCTAATATTGGCTAGCTTAAACCTCTTACTAGAGCAACTCTCTCTCCAGCGAGACGTGTGTGTCAGGATGTACCATCATGAAATGCAGAACAGTCATTATGATCTTCAACACCATTGGAAGCTAAAAAGGGATGAAGAGAGAATTGGCCAAATGGGAAAAAGTAAAAACTAAACTGAAATAATATGGTTTAGCAACAGATTGGTATAGATTATATGCTCTGGTAACAGAAATGATGCTAGTGTGTTGGCTTTGAGGACAATTGGTCAAGAGATTTGAAAATGTTCTGGCTCAAACTGTGAAAATCAATGGAAAATCAGTTAGACATTAGGTATCTCAGTGCTACATTAGGTACCACACTAGAGAAATTTTCAGTGAATTAGATCAAATAAATGTATAAAAGAATCTGGTTCTTCAAATATCTAAAGTGTTCTTCACTATAAAGATATTTTCAGATCAGCTTTGGTGAGCACATGTGATGGAGAAAGGAACTTGGAAAAAAAAAAGGCACATGTGGCATGATGGATTATGATGTACTTGGATTTCACAAGGCCTCTTTCTGCTGAGTCACATTGACACATAGGTAGCAAAAAAATTTAAGATAAAACAGGTTTCACTATAAATGGAAAAGGGAGCTAGTTAGCTGAATGGGCAGATTATAATGGTAAAAACTAATGGGTCCAGGAGAATGGGGATGGCAAATGAAACACCACAGGAATTGGTATTGGGATCAATATTTTTTCACTTTCTATGTAAATGACTGAGAAAGCTGTCCCTAATCCAGTATCCACATTCTGGCATTAATTCAAATTGGAGAAACCAAATTGGAGACATATACTCTGGACAGTAATCAGTTTGAAGAATAATGTAATGAATTTCTCAGTTTCCATTAGAGGATCATAAATTAGAGTTCGAGAAATGAATTAAATGATTGAAACAGAATATCACTTAATACAGTCTAGAAATGACCCAAAATCTGGACATTTTAAAGTGTTTTGGGGTCTGTTAGGCCTATGTAGGCCAAGTTCACAGCCTGACCTGCATGTGGATCAATACCTGTCTCCCCATAGTCATCTTCATGGTTGTGGCAGATAAGTCCATGAAATGCTGCTCTTTTGTTGCCTTCTTTTTAGTTTAAGGTAAGAAAAAAAATACTTCCCCAAACTCTTATGGTTTAATGGAAACAGCACCCAGCATCCCAGACATGGAGAGAGAGAGAGAGAGAGAGAGAGAGAGAGAGAGAGAGAGAGAGAGAGAGAGAGACAGAGACAGAGACATCATAATAGGGAGAGTGAGGGTCATAACAAACAAGGCCTCAGACAAGTTAATGGTCAAATGCTAAATATTACAAATGAAGATACCAGACACCAAGTGTTAAGGGGCAGGTAATTCACCACTTATCACAGAGTGCTTTTCACTCCTATGTAGGCCACTGTGCCCAATATTAGGACACGTTACTGAAGATATATCAAGGAGATGGAGGTTTTCTGAGGGAGAGCAGCATGAGTCTCTAAGGTCCAGGAAGGTGAGCCCAGATGGAAAGGTCAGGAGGTTAACTTAAAAGGCCTGAGAGCATTGAGTCACAAGAATGAAAAGAGGGGAAAGCTATAGCAAAACATAAAAGGAGGGATTGTACTTTCAAAAAAAGTTAGAAGAGAATACGATTGAAGTTTTGAAGATGCTAAAGTACAGTGTGAGGCTATATATAGATAAGCTCTTTACATTAATGCTAAACCCCAGGATTCTGCTGCTTATACTTAAAGTGTTGGAACGGCAGGAAAAGTGTAGAGTTTGAGCCAAACTTTTACACAGAAGAGGTGGTGAACTTAGAGAACATGATGAAAGTTAAGGAGAGGGTGGGGGCAGCTAACTACAGATCCCCAGGAGTGGACCTCTGGCCAGCGCTCTCCCAGGGCTAATGCCCAGCTCTTTTGTAAGAGGAATTTGGAGGGTAGGGTAGCCATGAAAGTCTTGGGTCCCATTTAATATTGAATTTCATGTAGAATAGAAAAAAATGAAAGGTTTGACACAGAAAGTTAAGTATTTACCAAAGTACCAGTCATGTGGCAATAAATATTTATCAGCTCCTAGTGTGTGTAAGGCATTGTACTTAGTGCTGAGAATATAAAGGTGAACAGGCCATGTTTTTTGCCCCAAAAGGAGAGAAGGTACTGAGAGCTATGAAAGACAGGACTTTATTTTTTTTTAAACAGAGAGCCAGCTTTGGGTTAGCAGTGCCCATTTGATGCGTGCGTGCGTGCGTGCGTGCGTGCGTGCATGCGTGTGTGTGTGTGTGTGTGTGTGTGTGTGTTCTCCCTTGGAAAATGTATTCAGGAGGCCTCAGGGACAGAGAATCCAGTGCTGTTCATACAATAAAGGTGAAATGAGAGTGTTACGAGATCATGTGACGTAGGAGTCTGCCCCTTTCCCTTTCAGCCACCTGCCCTGTACATCCTTTTCCTTCTTCTTGCTCCTCCCTTTGCAGGGGTGGGGAATGTCCGGCCCGCGGGCCCTGTAAGGCCCATGAGATCATTTAGTTTGACCCTGCCAAGGCATTAGGGTGAGTTAAATGTTCGGCCAAATATAGCAGTCTGACTTTTAAGTTGATAATTTTGTATGGCCCACAAATGATGTTACAAATATCCAAATGGCCCTTGGCAGAAAAAAGGTTTCCTACCCGTGTTTTAGGGAGTATAGGACAAGAAGAGGATGCAGTTTCACCTAACAAATCTTTCTTGGGGTTCTCCATTAAGTCTAAGGATGTGTAGTTTGCAGCCCTCCTGTTAGCATGGCTAGGATGTTGGTAATGCGTCAGCTGGCCCTCACCACCCTCCTCCTGTGTACCAGTGTTTGGCCCAGGATCCTGAAGAAGAGAGTCCGGCTGCTACCTGATAGAGCTCCATCCAGTTGACACCAATAGCCTTGCCCCTCATGGGAGGTACTTGTGTACATGTGCTCATACATATTTTTCAAACTTTGTGGTAACCTCGAATTTTATTTCTTTGCACATCATTTCTTCAAATGGCTGTGTCCACATAGCAGACTTGTGAGGAGTAAATTGTTTAAAGAATAGTAAATGTTAAGTTGCCTCATGCAGTGCCTGGGGGAAGGTGGGAACGGACCGAAGGATAGTAAGTCATATATGATAGATGTAGAAGAGGAAGACAAAGGTGAAAAATTAGCCGCGGCATAATGTTATCTTGATTTTGTGAAGTGTGTATTAGGAAGGGTTATTTTTAAATGTTTGTGCACAGAAACCTTCTGGTGCTTCTTTCTCAACTAGTTTGCTAGAAAACATTATACTGCACAGTTTAAATCAGCACTCTGTGGGCAAAGAGAAAGACCTGGTGGAATAAGGCGGGGGGATAGGCAATCAAGAAAAACAGGGGTCTGTGGGGAAAGAGTGTCAGAGAGTTGGCAAAACCAACACTTAAGACTCAGAATCAGACACCGGATTCCAAACCTCAGTAATTTTTCAGAATTTTTGATCCTAGTGTCCCTGGCCCTGAGGACAGTGGACTCTTTCAGAATAATTACATGTTATGATTATCTTGCTTTGGCCCGAACTTCAGTGGACAGTCTGTAACCACGGGAGGCCTCATGTCATGGCGCACAGCACACTGGACTGTGTTGATATTGCACTAGACTTCCTGTTTGGGATTTTCAGGTGTGGTTTGCTTTTATCTTCAGCACACAGAGCTTTCTGTATGATTTGTTCCAAGTTGACATTGTGGACCAGTTGACTAAACTCCCATCAACAAGATGATACTTTTGAGTTATTTTTGAAAGTGTGTCAATTTTTTTCTCATTCTTTTACACGGCCTCTCTTACCCTCAGCTGCCCTCGGTTTTGAAGGTGGCTGATTGGAATTAGAGCAGCATTCTGTGACCATGAAGGGAGTGAAGTGTACTGACTTCCACGGCAGGACTCTCTCTGCCTCCTGAACTCTAACCATCCTCATGAAGATCATTTCCACACAGAGGCCAGCTCCTAACCTACCCAGAATCACCCTGGGTTTCAGAAGCCTATGTGGGCTCACTCATTTCGGACACAGTATCATTAAAAGAGTCACAAGTGTGAAAAGGAAATTGGCACATTAACATCAGCTTTTGTACACACGAACATCCCTCTCTCTAAAAAAAAAAAAAAAAAAAAAAAAAAATTATGTTATGAAGGCAGCCCTTACATGGCACTTAGTCTGTTTAGTAAAGAAATATTGTAATAATTGATACCATATCTGAGTAGTTTTTTTTAACATATAGTTAATGGAATCTAATAAAGAAGTAGAGTTTTTACTTTTCACTTTCTATGTTGCTTCTTAAAGATTCTCTAAGTCAGGTTGGTTGGTGTTTGTTTAGTTGGGTGTTTATGTGTGTGAATTTTATAGAAAGAATGGTAGGTTATTAAAGAGAGGATGTGAACCAAAATGTTTGCATGAGTGAAGAAAATGAAAAAGCATTGCTTAATTTGTACACTCTACTGCTTTTGCACTTCCCTCCTTTTGCACTTCCGTCAAGGAAGGAGGAAACAGACCCTCTTAGTTTCCCTGTCTAGATTGAATCAAATACCTTCGTGGCAAAACAGTAAATAGTGCTTCCATTGTTTTAACTCTAGGATGCTAATGAGTTGTCCAGGTAGATAAGGCATTTTGGACCATTGTTCTTCCCCCTTCTTTTTAGGACTCAACAATAACATGTTCATTTAGGGTAAGAGTGCACAGTAGCCCAAGGAAGGTTAAAGGGGACCTTTCTTGGCCTTCCCTGCCCAAATGCTTTCCCATTACTATGATGGAAGCTGATGGGAGAGCACCAGGGCACTTGGCAGCTCTGTCAGTCCCTCATTGAAGTCAGTATCCTGGAGGTGATCTTAGAAGACGGCCACTGTGTGGCTCTGTGAGCCAAAGCCTACTTTGGGAAAACATGGCTTTGTGGTAGGATAAATGAGACAGTGTCTGTGAAGTGCTTTGAGGTGTTTTGTAAGGAGTCCGATGGATCAGCAAACATAGCGTTCTCCTCCAGGAGCTGCTGACATACTGCCTGCCCTCATCTCTCCCGCTCGCCTCAGTCCGACTGAGTAAGCAACCTGGTTGGGCAGAACAAGTTCATGCAGTTCCCATGCCCAGTCCTGTCTCCTCTTTGCCAAGTAGGCTGCTGAGTGTGATGCTCTCTTTGTGAAGTGGACATCTGTCTAATGGGAACTGGATTGCGACCACCAGCTCATTTTACGCAGGCCACCATACAGCTGCCAGATGGTGGCGGGTCTGAGCTTGTTTGCAAGTCCAACATGGCCTGTGTCCCACTGGAGGGGTGGGGAAGTGATGGGCCCCTCCACTAAGCCCATGTCCCTGTATCGGGCAGTGCTTCCAAGAGCCAAGGCTTTGCTCTAATCTCTTTGAAGGAAGAAAAAAGACTTAAGAAAAGGTAATGAATAAATTAAAGACACATATTTTTTTTTAAATCAGGTCTTTTGGGTTTTCCTCTCTACCTAATTGTACTCTAATCTGTACTTAGGAGCATAGTGTTTAAGTGGGACATGTCAGGCTTTTACACCACAGATTAAATTCCAAGGCAAATGAAATGGTGACAGTTTAAGAGGGGACAGGACGAGCCTGTGTCAAATGGCAGGGTGTGATTGTTGCGTGTGGACTCATCAGTAGTTGAAGGGCCTGCCACATATCTTCAGGATGCCATGCTGAGAACGCTAAGAAGATAAGAGAGGGGCCCGCCTCTCTGTGGCTTTCTCCCCCCTGCATTAGCTGAAGGGCTGCATGAGGATATGTAAAACTATTGGTGGGATCGCCCTAGCAACACAAAATGCTGTGTTGACACATATTCCATCACATGTTTGCAGTGAAAACACTGTATTTTTAGAACACTTCAAAGTGAGAAAACTGTTAAGCCATATCACATCCTCCCTTACCCTCTGGCCACTTCCCCCACACCCCTAGGAATCGCCCCCACTTTATAGAAGGGGAACCTAAGACAAAGATTAAGTGATATTTTGAGCAAGGCTGAGAATACCTGGGAAAATTGCTGATCTGGCCTTAAAATCTAATACATCCTTCGAAGTAATTTTTATAATGCTTCTTCTTCTTTTACCTACACCATGTGAGTTCTTTATGACCTTAACTCTAAGCCTTAATATTGTATATGGAGTTCAAAAGACAACTGAGTCGCCCATTTACTCTGCTGGCATTGATTCAAATAAAAATAGGCACAAAATACTGTACTGTAAAAATCAAAGCTCCAGGCACACTTTGAAAATCTTTTAGAACTTATAACACTTATTTTCATAGGTATCTTTCATGTGAGCAGCTTAAATTGCTTGTTAAAAAATTTGGCCTTTTGTATCTCTGAACTTCCTGTGCCTAGCTCAGTGCCTGGCAGGGCAACAGACATTCAGAATTCGCTGCGGATTGAATGAATGGAGTAACTACTGCTTACCCATTTTTACAGAGTTGCTGCTGAGAAACAGAGAGGCTTCCATTCATTCCTAGGACATGTTTTGAGAGTCGTGTGTGCTAGGCAGTGTGCAATGTACCAGGGACACAAAGACAAAAGGTGTGACCCTTGTCCACTGGGTGTTCAGATCTACTGGGGTGGGGCACATCAAGGCCACGGAGGGTAGGGCCAGGGGTGGGGGCTTGGGGAAGGAGTCTATCATATTCTTCCTTTTTTTCCCTGAAAGCTCTCCGACCCAATAAAGGTTAAGAACAACAGCAATGTACATCTAGGCGGAAGGAACATCTGAGTTGTTCAACTTGTATAGTGTTCTGCTAAGTACGGTAAGGCCTCACTTAATGTAGTCGTTAGGTTCTGTGACTGTAGGCAAAATAATGTATAACGAAACCAATTTCACCATAGGCTAATTGATTTATAAACAAGAGTTAAGTTCCCAGGGCATCTCATCAATGTTATAAAGCAAGGACATTATTCGAGGCTCCACTGCGCATGCTGAAAATCAAGCCTTCAGCTAGGAAAGCTTGTTAGATATTTGGGGAAGGCTGGACCCACCCTTAGCCCTCAGCACTGTTTCAAAACAAGAAACTTTCCCCCCAGTCTTCTCAGTCAGCACCTCAGACACCCAGGGCAGAGGTGTTTCTCAGATGAGCCTGTGTTTTTTTAGCCTATAATTTGGGGCCAGAAAGGGGGAAAAGTGGGCCAAATAAGTTAAAAGCGTTTTATAAATTGTAACACTCCATGCGAATGTGAGGTGTGATGTTTAGGTGTGTGCTTTCGTGGTTTTGGGTCATCCCATGCCATGCTGAGCCTCTGTTTCCCCTTCGCCTACCACATACAATGTAGCTTAAACACTGCGTGTTCCAAAACAGGCCTTGGAGACAAAGTGCCTAGGTCTCTGACCAGCCTCTCCCACCTGCTTCCTTTGTGTCACCTGACACTACCATGCCTCAGTTTCTTCATCTGCAAAATGAGTAACAGATTGAATGACATCACTAATGATGCATAGCACTCAGAAAAGTGGCTGGCACATAGTAGGCTGGTTTTTCCCACTTTACTCTACATGAGACAACTGAAGGTCACAGAGGTTAGGGGAGTCATTACAGCCTAACGTTGACCCCAGCAACAGCTCAGTGTGCAACCTGCATTCCTGACAAAGTGGCCTTTCAGCTAAAGCAGGATTAGTTCTCAGTAGTATCAACAATAACAACAACAACTAATATTTATATGGGATACTTGCTATGTGCCATGTCCTATGCTAAGAATTTAATACACAATATCTTGTTATAACATACCCTCACAACAATTCTATGTGGCAAATACTATTTATTGCACCCATTTTATAGCCAAGAAAACTGAAACTTAGATAACAGATACATCCAAATGAATGGCAGACATGGAATTCTAACCTAAATAGTTGGTTTTTAGAGTCTGTGCTCCTAACTATTATGATGCCCTGCCTCTGGGGTTCCTACAGCATTCTGGGTATATCTCTATTCTAAATATTTATGATTATTGTACTAAAATTATCTGTTTCACTTCAAAAATCTATCCTTTTCTGGGGTAAGAGTTATCTGTGACATCTCTGTATGTCTACCATTTAGCGCAGTATGTGGTAACCTACAGGGGCTTAATAATGTTTGTTGAATTATATTGAATTACTAGAGGCCCTGGCCTGCTTACATCCCCCGAGAAGTCCTGGATTACGAGAGGGTGCAGGCCAGGCCTAGGGACCCCACCAGTGCACGATCGGGCCCAGGGAGGGACAGAGGGAGGGCTCCAGGGCATGTCTGGCCCATCTTGCCCAGTCGGGATAAGCCGGATCCCAGCACAAGCTAACCTACCGGTTGGAGCGTCTACCCCCGAGTGATCAGTGTGCATCATAGTGGCTGGTCAAAAGGTCGAATGAATGGTCAGACACCATTCATTCATAGCATATTAGGCTTTTATTATACACTGAGTGGCCAGATTATTATGACCACCCCATCAGTACTTCGTTGGGCCACCTTTTGTCTTCAATACTAAAGCGATTCTTCTTGGCATTGACTCCATGAGATGTTGAAAGGTGATTCGAGGAATCTGACACCATGCCCGATGAATAGCACTGTCCAGTTCTGTGAGATTGGATGGTTGTGGAACCAGCTGCCTGATGGCTCTTTTAACTTGGTCCCACAAATGCTCCATTGGATTGAGATCTGGTGATTGTGGGGGCCACCTAAGCAAGGTAAAGTCTCCCTCATGTTCTTGAAACCACTCCTGCACAATACGAGCACCATGGCATGGCGCATTGTCTTGTTGGAAAAAGCCATCTCCATTGGGATACGCCATCAGCATGATAGGATGAATTTGATCCATAAAGATACTTAGGTATGTTGTGCTATTCAGACGTTTATAATGATCTGGCCCTCTAGCAACTTCAGCTCGAAATTATAGCTTATTTGCCTACAAATGTCAGGTGGTCATAATAATCTGGCCACTCAGTGTATAGGATTCCCTGGACACTCCTTGATCTTGGTTCCTATGCTCTGAGTCCTGCCAACTTCCTATACCTAGAGGATTATTTCTTTTTCCCGATTCTGATTGTTTCTATCCTGGCCTTTAAAAGCCTAGTGCAAATGCCATTTCATTCATAAGGGTCCTTCTGGGACACTCCGTTAAATTCCGCTCTACCGAAATTCCCATGGCATCATGCCCCCCCTTCACCCTGCAGGTTCTTTCGTGTCATACTGAAGTTGTGTATGTACTGGTCTTAAACTTGAAACTTCTTGTAACCGGGCTATTGTAGTCCATTGCTATAACTTACAGAACCTCCTAGAACTTCACACAGTGCCTTAAAACTGTAATAAACATTGATTGGGTGAGTGACTACAGAACATTCAAGAGAAGAGGGTATTTTTCCCACCAGCTAGTCTCCGTTCTTTCCCCTTATTTTTGTTTTCATGCGTTGGAAGAGAGGGCCCCATTGCACTCCTGGTTTGAATCAGCTGCTGGGCACTCTATGGAGCATGAAAAAATATTGTTTCAACTGAAGCAACGGAAGTAAGAGAATCATTTTAGGGTGTCACTGTAGTGTGAAAAGTTTGACATTTAAAATAAAATAAGGAAGGAGAAAAACAGTTCTCTCTGTAGTTGGAGCCCTCGGAGCAGCACGCTTACCTGAAACCCCGCCAGACTCACAGATGTTTCCTTTGGCTCTGGAGTGAAGAAGTGCGCTGCCGTTCTCAGGAGCCGTGCCATGCTGGCAGGACTGGTGTAGCCGGGAGTGGGGCCGCAAACAGAGAAATGACTTCATAGGCCTTACATTTCCAGTTCCTTAGCGCCTGTGGTGCACCTTGCCTTTTCCCTCCCAGTGTTCATATATCACTGTATTCACTTAGTGCCAACACACACAGCCTTTTTATATGAGGCTACAAAAGCTCCACTTGGCTGAATGCACTTTTGAAACACTGTGAGATGAGGACCTGGTAGACTTTGCCTCTCTTCGTGATCCTAGAAATTCCCTCAAGGTCACATGTAGCTGAATGGAACTCTTCCAGACTTGGGTTTTCTCCCCTCAGAGACGCAGCTCGTAGCACAGAAGGAAAGGTATCCACCCAAGGGGAATGCGGGAGGAATGTCAAGTTGAAAGTGTGGAATTCCAGAGGCTCTGTGTCTTGCCTCTCACTTCTAGTCCCAGGTTTTAAGCTGCCCCTTGGAATGAAATGGTCTGCCAGCATCCAGCGTGTTCAGAACTTGAATTTACCTGCTCTTCCTTTGGTCACCCTGTTGCTGTTAAGGGTGCCACCTGCCTTCCTGTCAGCCAGTCTCCAAATCTTGGTTATACCTGACTCCTACCTTTTCTTGCCCTCGCACCCAAATCTTGTGAGTTTGAGACTTTTGTATTCTCACAGCCATGTTTTCCCATTCCTACCACTTCTTTAGGACATTGCAAGTAGCCTTTCAATGGTTGTTTCTACTTAACAGATTTCTTGAAGCATAATTAATACTAATATACAATAAGCTTCACATTCCAAATTTGTAAAATTTGGTAAGTTTTAACATGTCTGTACCTCTGAAACCATCACCACAATCAAAATAACAAACATATCCATCACCCCTAAACACTTCCTCATTTTCCTTTGAAATCCCTTCCCTTCCCCTCCTCACCTCCCCACCCACTTGCTGTCACTGTAAGTTTTCATTTCCTAGAACTTTATGTAAATATAGTCATATAGCATGTGCCTTTTATTTTATTTTATTTTATTTTATTTTATTTTATTTTAGTCAGGCTGCTTTCACTCAACATAATTATTTCAAGATTCAGTACTAATAGTTCATTTCTATTGGTAGTTCATTCCTTTTCATCTCTGAGTAGCAGTTGTTTGAATGGATATGTGCACTGCAGTTTATCATTCCTCCTGTTCATATACATTTGGTGATTTCCAGTTTTTTACTATTAACAAAAAATGCTGCTATGAACATTCATGTACAGGTATTAGTATGCTTTTGTTTCTCTTGGCTAGACATTTAGGAGTGGAATGGCTGAATCGTATGGTAAGTGTATATTTACCTCTCTAAGAAACTGGCAAACTATTTTCTAAGGTGATGATACCATTTTATAGTCCAGCAATATAGGAGTTCCTCCACATCCTCAAAAACGCTTGGTATAATCAGTATTTCTAATCTTAACCATTCTGATAGGTGTATAGTGGTGTGCGTCACTAATTTTCATACAACTAAAGATGCTAAGCACCTTTTCATGTGCTTATTTGATATCCGTATATCTTCTTTGATGAAGTGTTATTAAATCTTTTGCCAATTTCTTACCTGGGTTGTTCCCTTATTGTTGAGTTTTGAGAATTCTCAATGTACTCAATATTCACGTCCTTCATAGGATACATGTTTTGCCAGTTTGTGTCTTGCCTTTTTATTATCTTAACAGTGTCTTTAAAAAGCAGACATTTTTAATTTTAAGTCATTGGTTTTGTATCAAAGAAAACCTAACACGGTCACAAGTAAAAAAAAATAATTATAATAACAACAAAAACAGTTTACTTCTTTTCTAATATAGGGACCTTTTTTTGTCTTGCCTGATTACACTGGCTAAAGCCTTTAGGACAGAGTTGAATAGACATGGTGAGAGTGGACATCATTATCATGTTCTGTATCTTAGAAGAAAAACATTCTGCTTGTTGCCATTAAGTAGGATCTAGCTGTGGGTTTTTCACAGATGCCCTACTCACGTGAGGACGTTGCCTTCTATTCCTATTTTGCTGAGCATTATTATCAGAATGGATGTTGGGTTTTGTCAAATGCTTTTTCTGCATTGATTGAGATGATCATATGGTTTTCATTTTTAGTTTGTAAATATGGTGACTCACATTGATCGGTTTTCTGTGTTAAAGCAGCCTTGCATTGCTGGAAATAAACCTCACTTTATCGTGATGTACAACTCTTTTGCTTACATTTTTGGATCTGTATTCAGCAGGAGTGTTATTATATTTTTTTCTTCTCATTTCTTTGGCTGATTTTGGTTGAATATAACCCCAGTTTCATGAGTGATTTACAAAGTACTCTCTCCTCTTCAATGTCCTGGGAGAATTTGTATTAAATTGTATTATTACTTTCTCAAATGTTTGCTAGAGTTCATCACATAATTCATCTGGGACCCAGGTTTTCTTTGTGAGGTTAAGCACAAGTAAAATTCCTTTAGTACATATAGACTTACATGTACTAAATCTGTGTACATATGTGTACCTATATGTACCTATAAGCCTATTCAGATTATATATTTTTCTTGAGTTTCCTTTAGAGGATATGTCTGTTTCACCTCAGTTGTCAAATTTATTGGCATAACTATATATAATCTTCTTTTATCTCTTTAATATCTGTAATGATGTTATATCTCTCATTCCTGATACTGATTATTTGTGCTCTCTTTATTTCCTTCCTCTGGCTAGAAGTGTCTCAATTTTTTTTTTTTTTTTTTTTTTTTTTTGCTTAAAGAACTAGCCTTTGGTTTTATTGATTTTCTCTATTGTTTTTGTTTTCTCTATTGATTTCTACGTTGATTTTTATCACTTTTTTTTTTGGCTTACTTTGGATTTAATTTGCTCCCATTTTTATAGATTTTAAGGTAGAAGCTAAGGCCATTGATTTGAAATCATCTTCTTTTCTAATGAGCACAATTAATGGTATACAATTCCCCTAACTACTGCTGTACCTACATTCCACACATTTTGATGTGTTATAGTTTCATTTTCACCTTAGTTCAAAATGCATTGTAAGTTCTCTTTTGATTTCTTCTTTGACCTGTGGTTATTCAAAGTATGTCATTTAGTTTCTGAATATTTGAGGGTTCTTCAGAGATTGCTCTGTTACTGATTTCTAATTTAATTTTACTGTGGTCAGTGAATATAATATACCTTGAATGTCTTAAGACTTTTGAACTTATTGATAATTGTTTGATGTCCCATAATTTGGCCTATCTTGGTAAAAGTTCCATGCGCACTTGAAAAGAAGATGTATCCTGCTGTTCTTGGACTGTGTGTTGTGCAAATGTCCATTTGGTTGATAGTATTATGCAAATACTCTGTGTCCTTACTGATTTTTTCTATAATTGTTCTATCAATTATTGAAAAGGGCTATTGACATCTCCAAATGTTATTGTGGCTTTTTCTATTTATCCTTGTGGTTCTATTAGTTTTTCCTTTGTGTATTTTGAAGTTTGTTATCTGTTGTATAGATGTTTAGAATTTTTATGTCCTCTTGATGAATTGACCCCTTTATCATTTTGAAATAATCTTTCTTATTTCTGATACTATCTTTTACTTTGAAATCTACTTCAACTAATAAAATATACCAATCAAGGGTTTTTTAACTAGTATTACAATGGTGTATCTTTTTCCATTATTTCACTTTTAATCTATTTGTGCCTTTATATTTGAAGTTAATTGCTTGTAGATAACAAACAGTTGGGTCTTACCTTTTTGTAAATCACTGTAAAAAGTTCTACCTTTTAACTGAAGTATTTATATAATTAATATTTAATTGATTGTTGATAAAGTGGGGTGTAAAACTGTCATTTCACTATTTGCTTTTTATTCCTCTTGTCTGTTCTTTTTCTCTTCTGTTTCTTAAGATTATTTTTTTCCATTTTATCTCCTTTTTTGGCTTATTAGCAATAAAACTTTTTTTTTTTATTTTAGGGTAGCCTTGGGATTTATAGTATTTGTCTTTACCTTAGATTATTTTCCTTCAAATGATAGTATACAACTTCACATATAGTCTGTGAATTTTACAGTAGTGAACTTTCATTCCCTCTGCAGATTTTATGCTATTATTGTCACATATTTCACTTTTACATATGTTATAAACCTCATAATACATAGTTATTATTTTTGTATAGATGTTTAAATTTATTTTAAAGAGATTTAAATAATAAGAAAAATATCTTACCCATGTTGTTACTATTTCTGGAACTCTCCATTCCTTTGTGGAGACCTCTGTTTTCTTCTGGTATCATTTTTTTCTGATAAAGAACTTTTATTAACATTGCTTATAGAGTAGGTCATTTGCTGGTAAATTATTTTACCTGTTGTATGTTTCACCTTTGTTTTTGAAATGTATTTTCACTTAATATAGAACCCTAGGTTAACAGGGTTTTTTTTCTTTCCATGTTTTATTTATCTTTTGTAGTTCTTGAGATTTAATTTACATATAACATTGCATCACTTTTATGTGTACAGCATGATTTGATAATGTGTATATTGCGAAATGATTGCCACAATAAGTTTAACATCCATCATCCACATAGTTACAGAGTTTTTCTTGTGATAAGAAATTTTAAGATTTATTCTCTTAGCAACTTTTACAAATACAGTACAGTATTTTTAGCTTAAGTTACCATACTGTACATTACATCCCCAGAATTTATTTATTTTGGAACCGATAGTTTGTAGCTATCTTTGGCAACCACTAATCTGTTCTCTGTATCTTAAAGTATTTTAAAGATCCACTGTCTTCTCACTTTTATTATTCCTGCTAAGAAACTTAATATCAACCTTATCTTTGTTTCAACATTTTTGTCTTTTTTTCTCTTTATTACTGTGTTTAAGCAATTTGATTATAAAGGGTCTTGATTTAGTTTTCTTCATCGTTCTGGTACTTGGGCTTTATTGAGCTTCTTCATTTGTGATTTCATAGTTTTCATCAAACTTGGAAAATGTTAAGCCCTTACTTCTTCAGATATTTTTCTGTCCCCTTCTCTCCTTCAGGGACTCCACTTTCTCACATAGTCGGCCACCTGCAGTTGTCCTGGGGCTCATTAATGTGCTCTTCTGCTGCTGTTTCTTCTTCTTTTAAAATGTTTGCTTCTCTCTGTGTTTTATTTTGAAACACAGCTCACTAATCTTTCCTTCTGTAATGTTAATCAGCCATTAATCCCATCCAGTTGTCTTTTTAATCTTAGATATAGTTTTTAATATCTAAAAGTCCATTTTGGATCTTTTTTATTATCTTCTAAGTCCCAATTACCTTTTGGGGTATACCAAATACAGGGATATATAGTTATATTAGTATCCTTGTCTGCTGATTCTAATATCTGTATTTGTTCTGGATTGGTTTCAATTCATGCTTTTTTTTTTTTTTCACTCAGGATCATGTTTTTCTGCTTCTTTGCATGCCTAGAAATCTTTGATTACTGAGATACCAGACATTATCAATTTCGTCTTTTTGGGTGCTGGATAGTTTTATATTCTTCTAAAAAAAATTGAGCTTTATTCTGCAGTGCAGTTAAGAGACTTCCAAACAATTTGATCCTCTTGAGTCTTGCCTTCTTTTATGTACTAGGCAGATCTGGATCATTATTTCCTACTTCTAAAGTTAGGCTTTCCAAGTTCTCTACCCAATATGCTACGAATCATAAATTTTTCTAGTCTGGCTGGTGTGAACGGCACTGTTCCTAGCCTTTAATCCTTTGGGATGGTCCTCCCCTCCACCTCCACCCACCTTGGTCTGTGGTAGTTACTTTACTCACATGTATGATCAGTACTGTTCTGAGTACCCCAGAGGGACCATGTGCATCTCTTCAGGGTTCTCTCTCCATGTAGCTCTCTCCTCTCCAGTAGTCTTTCCTACAAATTGTCTCACCTCCGCAGACTCTCAGCTCCAGATCCTCAACTCAGGATGTCTACCAGCTTGCCCCAGCTTCCCTCTTCCTTTACTGTGGCCTGGAAACTCTTGAGGGTTGTCAGCCTTTTTCAGGCTGTAAGGCTATCCATCTAGACTGGAAGCGGAGGCCTGCTCTTCTGCCTTATGTTTCTTATCTCTGATTCTTTTCTCATAATGCCTTCCTGTTTATCCAGAAGAATCACAGTACTGATTATGGTACATGAACATTTAGTGGCACCATATGGCCCAGTAAATAAAGCCTAGAGTACAGGGCCATGCTTTCCAGATCTTCCATAATCCTTCCTGTTTTTTTCTAATTCACTTCCATATTCTCCATGCCTTCAGATCTATGTTTTATAAGCTAGAATTCCTGTACTCGCTCTCTTTCTCTCAACAGACTGCCTTTCTTCAAGACCTACTATTTCCTACAAAGTTTTATCAAATCTCCAGGTTGAAAATAATCTCATCTTTCTCCAAACTCCTATAAAGACTTACATATGCCTCTTTAATTCATCCTATTATCCTTCACCATGTGCTAACTTATTTATCCACATGTTTTAGTTCTTCTAATTATCAATAACTCTCTTGGGTACAAAATTTGTGTCTCATTCTGATGCATTTAGAAACATACGGTGTGTACATATTAAAGCAATCCATACATGTACATTCAAAACACAGTTATTGGAAATCAACACTAACTAGGTAATAATGAAATTCTAGCCCAATGATAAAGAATATATACTAGGCTAAAGTAACTGGAGAGATGCGTTTGGCTACAGGATGCTTCAGTCCTACTCCCAATTTAGCTGATATATCTCTTCTTCCATCTTGCTTTGCAAGTGAGAATTGCCATTGTCCCTTTAAAAGAATGACTGTAAAGGCAGGGGTTTTTATATGGGAATCTGTATTCCCGAAACCCAATATTGTACCTGGTTCAAGAAATAGCCCTTTAGTCGCAGCAGTAATTCCCAATGGGAGGTCCTCTAAAAGGAATTATTCTTTAAAGTAAAATTTAAAAAGCCACAAAGCAGTATGGCCCATGGATGTGGTATGGACAGCTTTGATCTTTCAGAATCTGCCTGAAATACTGAAAGCATTCAAAGAAGGAGAAAGCGTAAAACTACACTGTGACTCCCTCTGTTTTGCTCTTTAAAAGTCCATTGACATGATTCCACTTTCATGAGATGCCTGAGGTAGTCAGGTCATGAGGGACAGAAAGCAGCATGGGGTTGCCAGGGACTGGGAGAAGGTGGAGCGGGGAGTTGTTGTTTAGCGGGGGCAGAGTTTCAGTTTGCAATGATGGAAAGTGTTCTGGAGATGGTGGTGATATTTGCACAACCACGTAAATGCACTTACTATCACTGATGCGAACACTTAAAAATGGTTACAGTGCCCTAACCGGTTTGGCTCAGTGGATAGAGCATCGGCCTGCAAACTCAAGGGTCCCAGGTTCGATTCCAGTCAGGGAATGTACCTTGGTTGTGGGCACATCCTCAGTAGGGAGTGTGCAGGAGGCAGCTGATTGAGTTTCTCTCCCATCGATGTTTCTAACTCTCTATCCCTCTCCCTCTCTGTAAAAAAATCAATAAAATATATATTTTTTAAAAAGTGGTTACAGTGGGAAAGTTTAAGTTACATATATTTTACCACAATAAAAAAGAAAAAAGAAATTGTTAAGTCCTGGTCATATTTAGGGGAAGGTTATAGGTAAATCTGGGTTTAAATTCTAGTTCCCAATACTTACTAGCCCGCTGTGTGAGGCTGGGTGAGCTGCTCATCCCCTCTGAGTCTGTTTGCTCACCTATAAATGGGGCCTAATGTATCTGGCGGTTTCTGACCCAGTGCCTGTAACATAGTGGGCACTCACCTTGTTCCGACCTTGTCAGCTTTACAGTGGCTGTCTTCTTACCTAGAAAATCCTGCCCAGTACAGGCTTGGAGAGTGAAGGGGACATGATTGGTGGCTTGGGAAAGAGCAGTGGTTAGTGTGGCTCAGCCTGGCCTCCTGTTTGTAAGTGGCTGAAGCACACCACCAGGACCCTGAGGCTGTAGTCTTTGGAGGTGTCCCTGGGCAGGGAGACTCAAAGGTGTGCCAGCTCCTGATGTCGCTGTGGGAGAGACCTCTGGGCCAGGACCCACCATGGCACCAGCTGCCAACCTGGTGGTCCCAGGACAGTGACCTGTTAGGGGCAAAAAAAATGGGGGTACGCCTTGAAATCTGAAGTCACTGAGTGCAGGAAAGTAGAGCTCGGGGTAACACTCTGCCTGTTCTTGCATTTCATTTCAGTGTGGACCCCCCAGGATATATTCCCCTAAGTGTCCTCATTTTCAACGCTTAGATCTCTTCCAAATCATCAGACTTCTTTTATAAATAAAAAAGTGATTGTTTCATTAGCATTCGGATTTCTGAGCAAAGCGATGATCCGGAGTCTGAATGTAGAGCAGTGAGTCCCAAGTGAAAAGGAAGGGAGGGTGTATGTGTGCAGATTCCACTTCTCTGGTTTATGTTGCACGCCCGCCCTGTCCTCGGAGTCCCAGGCTCTGTGTCACTTTGGCTTCTTGGAATTTGACAACAGGGGATGTTCCTGGGGAGGTATGGAGTCCGTGCCGTTTAATGGGTTCCTGCTGTTTGCCCGGAAGAGCCAGTTAGTAGTGAGGGATTGTCATCTGCTCCTCACGTGCCTTCGTGCGAGCACGTCCGTCAGTGTTAAGGAGCCATCTGTCCCTCGTGTACAGATGTGCAGGCCCTCGGGCTGGGATCTTGTGGAAGTCACAGGCTCCAAACAGGGTACTGGCATCTGGTTGTGGTTAGGGGGGCTCTTCCAGCGCAGTCCCAGAAGGCCCCGCCCCGAGGAAGCACCGCCCTGGTTAGGTCCCCTTGTCCCAGCAAGGCTGCCGGTGAGAGGAAGCAGTGCGGTTAGTCGGAGCGCCAGCCATGCTGCTCATTCATGCTGGTGCGTTCTGGTTATGGGGCACCAGCTGGCCTTGACTCCCAGCAAGTCATTGCTCACGGTGCTGTGTACCTCGAGGCAGAATATGCTGCCACAGCCCTACCTGGCCCTGCCGCCCTGCGGCTGCCCATTGAAAGGGAGACGGTCAGCCGCTAATACGAACAGACTAGATTTCAGGAGAGCCAGGAGTCATGGAAGTCAGCCACTCTACTCTAACTCACCCCTCTCCGCCAATCAGAACTGCCCCGTGACAATTGGTTCCAGCAGTTACAAGGGAGCCAAGTTATATTGGGAAGATGTCAGGGACTTTGACTTCTGACTTTTGACTTGGAATTATCTCCTGAGTGACCTGGAGTAAGTGGCCCACGCGCTCTGAGCCCTTTTCACAAAGCTGATGTGAGATGCAGGTACGACACAGTGGTTTGCAGCCCAAATGTCAGCGCCTAGACTCCACCCCCAGGAATTCTGAATTCCTCCGAGGAAGGGCGCAGTCAGCATCTGATGGTGTTCCAGTGATTCGGATGCAGAGCCAGTGTTCAGAGGGCTCAAGGCAGGCCAGGCAGGGATGCCTGAGAACGTATCAGCCACGCCAGAAATTCACGGTGGTGGCAGTCTTTGTATTTCCCACCCGTTTTTGTTGTTGTTGTTGTTGTTGTTGTTGTTGTTGTTGTTGTGTGTGTTTTTTTAAATCTTTATTGATTTCAGAGAGGAAGGGAGAGGGAAAGAGAGATAGAAATATCAATGATGAGAGAGAATCATTGATTGGCTGCCTCCTGCATGTCCCCTATTGGGGATCAAGCCCGAAACCCAGGCGTGTGCCCTTGACCGGAATTGAACCTGGGACCCTTCAGTCCGCAGGCTGGCGCTCTATCCACTGAGCCAAACCAGTTAGGGCTCCCACCCGTTTTGGCGATGTCGAACAGTTTTAACCCTGCTCACGGAAAGATACTGCAATCATTCATGACCTGACTTCTTTTATAAATAAAAGTTTATTTTTGGTTTTTTAACATTGCCTCCAGCACCCACCCGGGCCATTGTTAGAGAGAGGGAGACACCGTTGTGCACCTCCCTGAACACAAACGCCACCAAACCTCCCTGGGCGTGCAGTGACTTTTCCGCGGACTTTCGTAATAGCCTCTCCCTGGGAGAGCCTGGTTTCCTGGGGACTGTGGGAACCAGGCCGGCCTCGCAGATGTTGGGCTTCAGGTGGCAATCATTGCTTTCTGGTGGGAAACCCCTCCAGCTCCTTCAGCGAGATAGGTGCCAACTGTAAGGGTAGGGGAAGGAACGGTTCTGATGGGTACGATCCTCAAAATCTTACAGCGAGGGGTCTGCCGGAAATCACAGGTGTGATTTAACTCTATAAGAGAACAACTCAAAAGTTTCAGTGACAAGATAAGTGCAGTATTTATATTTCAATGAGTACAGAAGAAAATGTCACTGGAACCTGAACTTGCAATGGAGTGTAATTTAATTAACGTTAAGATCTACCTGTGTTCCTGCTAACGCCCTGCGGGTTCTGTTTGGGGCTGGTCCATTCTTAGCAAAGCTCTCCTGTTCCACAGAGGACTGGGCTAGGGTGTGAACCAAACCTGCCTAATGGGGGATATTTATCAGAAGGCAGAATACCTTCTGAGGGCCCAGTGCAGTTTTTGCTGCAAGGAAAAGGTAATGCCGGTTTAGTGGGAAGTGTATGATCATTTAAGGCACTGTTTGGCTCTGTATGTGTTTGGAGTACTTCGTTAATGGAATAGCTTTTGCAATAAATGCTAAAACACATGTGTTTATATGGTGCTTCACATGGACTGATTTATCAAGTATTAATTCTCAGTGTTATCCTGGGAAGGAGGCAGAGGAGTCATTCATCCTCAGATGTGGGTGGGGAAACAGATTGGCAGTTTCAATGATGGTCACCTGACTAGGAATTTTGGCATTTGGAGTCTTGTGATCTTAAGATTCTCCTTTTGATGCTTTTTCTATTTTATGAGTTTTCACTTCTTTTATTTTTAAAAGTAAAGACATTAAAACTGTTTTCATTTTGAATTGAGAAAACGGAAGATTTTGAAATGAGAAAATTAGCCTTTGTCCAGAAACCCAGATATGTCTGCATCTTTGCATTGATCTAGCCCTTTAGAGTCATTAAGTCCTCATTCTGCAAAGGCTGCCCTGAAACATTCAAGGTCCAAATATAGATCACAGAGGGGTTGGAGCAGAAGTATAGCAAACTGCCTGGGTCCTTGAAATAAGCTTTTCCTAACCACACCCCCCACACACACCACCTGCTATTATTAGCAAAGATCAATGACATGTTAACATATGCTATTTTACTAGGAATATAATGTCAAATGTTAACAGATACAGAGTCAGGTAGCATTTTCTGACTGGAAGAAATTGACAGGAGATGCAAACACCCATAGGTATCACTTTTCATGGAGAAGTTCAGCTCAGTTCCTATTTGCTGTCTGTTTCACAGACAACAAGAAACCATCCTGTTTTCTAGTGCCACATGGGTTACAAAAATACGGGTGGCTCTGTGCTAGACAGGCCATAATCTCAGGGAAGAATGGAGGTGAGCTTTGATCTCGGTGGCCTCTGCTCTAACTGGTCATTTTCAACAGGCACTTTCAGGCATCCCTGGCACTGGTCCCATCTCAGAATAATGGGGCCCATAATGCCTTTCCTGTGCATAGTTCAGAAGGAGCTTTGAAAGTGCCCTTGTGGATGCTGTATAAACCTGCGATATTGATTGTCAGTGTTCCACTATGCACTTCAAATCACCTCCTATCGCACCTCCAGGTGTGATAATATTTCTCATTCTGTTACAATACAGTAATGTCACACTCGGCGCTTTCACTGTCCTTTTCCTAGAATATCCCCAAAGTGCTTTCTGAGAGTGTTAACTGCCATTCGGCTCGTTTTTCGGTACTGGAGAGAGCAGAAACGCACCAGACACCTAGAGATTTAGGGTACAGTAAGTAGGTGGTTCCAAACAGCAGTGTTTGGCATTCCCTAACCCCTCCGTCTTTCCTGTGCGGGTCACCGGGTCCTGATAGCCATAGCCATGCTTAGCTATCACTTCTTTGTTCCCCCCCCCCTCCTCCCTCATCATCCGACTTGGTTCTGCACCTGCCACGACCCATCCAGGCCCGCAGCCATGCACAGGAACAGCAGTGTCACCTAAGAAAAAGAGGGCTGGAGATGAATGGTGCTTGAAGTTTGGGCTGGCAACTGTTGAGAAATAGGACAGACATTAACTGATCATTACCTGGGTACTCACTCCATTGGCGGGCTTGGGTGCCACAACTCCACGTCTGCAGGAAACAAAGTGGGGGAAGGAGTCGCCGTCACTGAGACAATAACCAGTCATTTCTAATCTGGTAATATTTTATACTAACTGGTGCTGGTATGCTTTATGTCATTCATCTTCTGACTCCTTGTTCCACGTTGCCTCCCACTTGAGGCCAAGAACATTACAGCTGTGCCAACGAGTGGGTGGAAAAATAGCCTTATTATTAACCTACGTTGAAAACATAATGGTTTCTTGAATGTCTTCATTCACAGATGCAGTCACACAAGATACTAATGCTCTTTCTTAAGCATAGCAGAACAGAGTCTTCATTTAAACCTCCTCTGTCCACCTCGTGGGGGGAAAAAAAATTAGCCCCTTGGAAATGACTTAGTCCTTTACATTTTCGTAGAGCAGTTTGAATTCATCAGTGGGCTGCTTTTATTGGTTAGCTGTAGCATCATATAAACCATGAATATGTAAGTAAGAGTCATTTAGACCAATCATCCACAGGGAACCTGTGAAACTCATGAGCGGAGTAAGCTTCTTTGTAGAGGGAGAGAAGACATGGGAAGTGATTTGCCAAAAGCTGCTCAGCTTCTGCTACACCCAGTCCAGGGTTATAAACCACAGAGTGCTGATGCCCTCTGTGATAATAACTCCCATCTGTATAGACTCCTTCTGTTTGTAGTGCATCCTCACATCATCTCTCACTTATTCCCTGTGATGACCCTGGGATAGGCGGTGGGCTGGGCATCTTGCTTTTACCCAGGAATCTGTGGTCGAATGTCAGTGAGTTAGCCCCGCCAGGAGACTTGGGACTACAGCCACCCTCTCGGACTCAGGCCGGTGCCCTTTGTTACACCAGGCAGACTGTTTAGTCCAGGGTCCGTCCATTGGACGCCGGACAGCTCTTCTCTCCATTCACATGTGTAAAAAGTCTTCAGATGGGTCCATTTTCATCTCAAGTTTCAGTTCCCATAAAATAAACTGATACTAGGGTCTCAAAGGATCCCTTATCAAATGTCACAGGGGAAAAGGAAAACCAAGCTCGTTTTCTGTACTCGGCAGAAGACAATTTAGCGTCCAGGTTGCCATAATACCTCCAAAGAAAGCAACAGCAACGTTTATTGGTGGCCTCTCAATGGACCGACCACTTTTCTGTTAACAATGCACAGTGGAAGGAACAGAATGGCCTTGGGCTGCCCTGCTCGGGACATTGAATAGAAGCTCACTGCTGTTTGACTCCCATGGTTGATGGCAGGGGGCGGGAGAAGCAGCTCTTAAATCTTTATTCCCAAATGGATATCTGATATTTAGGTGCTTGTACACAAACTCTGTCTAATTCCTGCGTGTTTAGTTTATTGGTGTGTATGTACTCCTGATTTTAATTCATGTCTTCATGAAGAAACTTCTGTATCGTTTTTGATGCTGACAGTTTTATTAAGGCTATTTCTTTACATTTTGGTGTTATTACTCTTTTAAAAGTATATTGTTGTGGCAGCTTTGAGGCAGTTGCAAAATACTTTTTTTAAAAAAAAAATATGGAAGTTGGATTAAAATATACAGTAACTGTCACCTGGTAACCAGACCCCATATAACTATGTCAACATTCACCAGTGATTTATTGCTTTAAATTGGAATCGGCTGATATTTGGTTTCACAGTTTTTAACTCCGCAGGGTTAATCTGGAACCTGCTGGTACACATGAAATAGTTGTTTTATCTGCTGCCCTAAGACTGATGAAATGTTTTAAACATGGCTGTGTAATCAGTCAGTTATCTCTTAGTGTTACAGCTTATTCCGTACAGCAGTGTACAATCTCAAAACTAATTATTCTGCTGTGGTTAAGACATGGGAGCAGAATGCAGTAACTGATAAAGACTGCAGTCAGCCAGTCCCTGACTGAATGAGGTAGTTCACCAATATTTTGTTATCTTCTTAGAGGAAAAACATGGGTTGTGATGGTCAGACCTCCTAGGAGCCTGCAAGCTTAGGGCAAGACCTGGGAGACAGAACACTTAATCTATTGTCAATGTCTTTTTTTACTTAATCTACTGTCAATGTCTTTTTCTACCTTTGATCTTTTGTTTTTAGATAAACTTGATTAGACTAGACTTTCACTCATCTAGACATGGATAGGCCCCTTAGAAATAAGGATGCTGGTGCTTAGAATTTTCTTTTGTTCTGAGTACAATAATAAAAAAAAAAATCTAAGGTTATGTGAACTACGGAAAAAAAAAAATTCTAGGCCAGTATCCACTTTCTAACATTCTTTTTTCATAGCCAGCTACCGCAGAAGGCCTGAAAGAGAGAGGTCGTTCGGTCTGTTCCAGACCTCACCTTTTTTACAAAGCTCTTCTGAAGGAAAAGCATCATAGATTTTTTTTTTTTCATAGACTCTGTCTCCTCTAGAGATAATTATTCCTGCTTACAAAGATGTTAACAGCAATCCATATACGACTTATTGATGTTTCAAGGAAGACCCAAGACTCAGAATAAAATCTTGGATATAAAGGTCTGCCAATTAGATTGCACAGCCTGTCTTTGAACTACAAGTCTACTTTCAGTCTAGTGTGTGTGTTTCAGTTCATAGGGAGGAAATGCAGTGAGTTGTATTGTAAGGTTATTCTCATTTTGTGGACCAACCGCAGTTTACCTGTCAGGTAACCAAGGATTCCAGGGATTTGGAAAACTGGGAGTACAGTTGTATGATTATTTTTTACAGGTGACAGATTATCGGGGGTAAAATGATAGTTTGATTAGAACCCAAGAATATTATCTCTGGCACCAACATCTTTAATTGGAGACTAGTGAGAAGCCATTCGGTTAAGAAAACAGTACAAGATGTTTTCTCTTTGTTTCTGCGATGTTTTCTTACTCTCCCCAGTTCAGTTACTAATCATCCTGTTGGCCCCTCTTCTTTCCCGCTTGAATATATAGCAAATTACTTCCAAACGGACTCGTATCCCTCCAGCCAAACTCTTCCTGTGTCATACACGGGCCGGCTTGCCATCGCTCTCCAGCCAGAGGTGTCAGAAGTGAGTGTCAAGCTTGCCAGCAGCCCTCATATTACTGCACTAAGGCCAGAATAGATAGAGGGGGCCTGCAAAGGGGGATTGATGGATGTTGCCCCCACCTTTCTTAGTGTACTTTCTCTTGAAAAATATATTTAATTACATGGAGTCCATTTCTAGTCACAGTTAAGAGCAGGCCCTCCGGACTCCACTTGGCATGTGTGTTATGAGGAAAAAGCCATCAATATTTTAAAAGCGCTGACAGGCAAGAAGTTAGCCTTGATGGCTAGAAATTTAGAGGGATTTTTAACTCTATAAGATATACTCATTGCTTCTCTACAGCACTATGGAGGGGAGGCTTAATAAAGAGCAAGGGATGTGGTGAAGAGTAACCCAGTCAGTCTTCAGGCTTTAGATAACCTAGATGTGTCCTGATTGTATGGCCTGAATTTCTCACCCCGGAGCTTTCCAGAGCAGCCAGCACCCAGCGCCTCCCCGACACCAATGTCACAAAACTGGGTCGTGGGAGGTGTGCACCAGAGAATCTATTTTAGGGCAGATCTTCCAGGGACAGATGTTGACAGGCTTTCTGGATTTCCTGTGGTCGGAACAGAACGAATGATGTTCAAATTCACCCAGACTTTCCAGGTATCACCTTCCAGGTGCTGTAGTAATCAGGGTAGACTAAACTGCTGCAACAAATAGGCCCGAAATTGTATTTCAACTAAAAACCTAGTAGAAGTTGCTTGCTCATGTCAGTAATCCTTTTTAGTGTTCGGTTGGTGAATGGCTTTCCTCCAAGTAATATTACAGGGATCCAGCCTTCTTCTTCATCTTGTTGCCCTACCTCCTCCTTATATTTTTTGTTACTTTGTCTGTCATCTGCATCCATCCAAAAGGAAATATGAAAATATCTGTTCCATTGCAAGCCCTGGCTCTGAAGCAGCAAATATCACTTCCATTCACATGTTCTTGTCCTGTACATAGTGACATGACAAGAAGCTAGCGGGTGTGGTTTTGCCATGCACTCTTCTTCAGTCCTGGTGCTGTGGCAGAAGGAGGGAGGAGACCCGCGTGGACAGCTGCTAGTCTCTGCTACAGGCGGCTGGTTGTATTGTTCCCCAGACTTCCTTGAGGATGAGTCTTACTGGGGACCCTGATATACAGATTACCAGGCCTTTCTCCCTGAAAATCCTGACCCAATATGTCTGGATTAGTTTTAGGAATCTGTGTTTTTATAAACATTCCAGGTGAAGGTCTTAGGAAAGTTTGAGAAACACCGTAAGATGTAATGAAATTTGGGGAGGGCAGTGTACATTTGTTGCAGTCTTAGGATCCCATGTTGTAAGGAAGGGTGGCAGACTAGATGGCCGAAATCTAGTTCCTGGCACCCTTTACCTATCTCTGTTCTTAGAATTTAGAAGCAGAGTTATATTGTATCTATACTATATAACACTAATATATCCGTTCAAACCTGAATTTTTCTTTGAATTAGCTCATTGCTTCATTCAGTTGACCAAGGTTAGCAGACATTTTGATATACGGTTGTTTTATGGATCATATCAAATACTTTGAACATATCATGTCATGACAGCTCTTTAACACGTAGGTCAATGTATAAGATTGACTAGGAATGAAATATTGGGAGTTCCCTGGTCCCCTAGCCCCCGTCCCATCATAATGTTGAATCCTTTGAAGCTTATCATCATGGAAATTAGAAACATAACTATATTGGAGAAATAATGGGTTGAATTATTTATCAGTGACCTCTGTCCCAAACTGGAAAATAGAAAGCTGCTCCACTCAGCCTCCTGAGCATGCCAGAAGAACGCCAGGAGATGTGTGGAATTTCTGTTTCATATGCTCTTCACAGCACATTTGAATCCTAGTCTCTGTGTACACAACAGCGGTGCGGACCAAGACCCTTTGGACAAATTGAGGTGTGCTAGGGGAATTCCAACCAACTTTAATGTTTGCCCATGACAGTTAATATTTAGGAAGATAATTCTTTCTCTCAAAGTATTCCAGGACATCCTGAAAAAATATTTGGGCTACCTACTGTTTTGGATTGCCTGAGTTATTGGTGACAGAACAAAATTTAGAATAAGGAGGCCTTCAGTGGCAGGAGAACCTCTTTTGACTACTAGGAAGTATTATTGTCATTTGTTATCTGCACAATTAGGAAGCAATCGAGTATAGCAGAGGCTTTGCTGCGTAAGTGATCTTTGTTGCCTCCAACCCTTTAGCTCATTGTTGAGTGTTTTCCAACACGCCTTTCTTCCCACTCCCATCTTAATAAGTGTGTGTGTGTGTGTGTGTGTGTAAATTCCACCCAAGTTCTGGCTCTTAAGTCCAAAAAGGGCTGAAGACTTTTAATCCATCTTCATGCAGTCATCTTGAGGACAGAGTGGGAGCCTGTGGGATATTTCTTGTCTCTCTTTTCTAAAGGTTTGACCGAAGAAAGAGTGTCGTTGACAATGATTGAGAAAAATGAAAGTTTTTAGATCAAACACTGCTTCGGTGTGCATGCAGCGCGGGGAAGGCTGATAGATGGCGTCTTCCTCGAGTGAAGCCACATAGCGGCTAATCAGTGTGTGGCATGTAGAGCTTTCTGTAACCTGGAAATCAGGGAAATATTTCACTTTCCCTCTGAGGTTTCCAGGGAGAGAGTCTGTGGCAAAGAAGATGAATCTTCTTCTCTCTGCCTGCTGCAGGATGGGCAGTTCACTGTGCAGCTAGATTTTAAACACATCAAATGCAAGGACCATGATTATATTTTTCTTGTACCCGTAATCAGTTATGTTTATTTAATTTCCTGGAAAGTGGAAAGCCATGCTCAACATATACCTGGGTTGAGATTCAGAACAATCAAGCAGCATGACAGTCTTTGGCAAAAGCGAGTCCACCTGATTGGATCCGGGCCCAGGCTTTGTCCAGGCCCCAGAGAGTTGACGCTGTGTCCAGATGCCACCTCTCTATGTCCCAGTTTCTTTTTCCTTTTCTTTTATAAAATATATTTTCATTCATTTCAGAGAGGGAGAGAGAGATAGAAACATCAATGATGAGAAAGAATCATTGATAGGCTGCACGCCCCCTACTGGGTTTCAAGCCTGCAACCCGGCCATGTGCTTTGACCTGGAATCAGGAATCCAACCATGACCTCCTGATTCATAGGTCGATGCTCAACCACTGAGCCAACTTGGGCGAGCTATGGCCCAGTTTCTTTAACTGGAAATAGACTAAAGCTGCACAGTTGCTAAGTTCTCTTTATTCTCTCAGTCCAGCACTTGAAGGTGATCACAGTCAGTCAGGACCAGCCCTTGTGAAAATTATGATATGTGCGAAGTTTCTTTCCTGCAGCCACCCCAGTTTTTGTCTCTTTCCCCCTTTCATGACACCACCTCATGCCCCAGCACCCGCCTTGTCACTGAACAAACTCATATCAAAACCTATTGCTGGAGATTTATTTATACTATAGTGTACATCACTGGAAAAGTAGATCATAGTGTTGCTTTTGAGGAGTGTTTATTTTAATATAAATCGGAGCTTCCGGCTATAAGGATGAAGCTCACAGGAGAAGAGAAGCAGTTGAGAGAACGAAAGAGAGGAGTCTTTGTGTTCGCTTGTGACAGCCCTCGTTTTGTTCTGTTGTCCCAGAATGACTATTAATATTCTCCCCTCTACTTCCCAGAGTGTCCCCACTTGGTGAGTTATTTGATCACCCTAGATTTAGAGGAAGCCTCCATGGTACCCCTAAAATTATATCACAAGTAGAAGGAAGAAAAGAAGCCAACCTTCACTTCTCTATGCCAGAATCCAAGGTTGGCACTGTGTACAGATTATCTTAAGAAGTGGATTGAAAAAAATCTAGCTCACCTAACCAGCAAACTACACATGTCTTAGGCCAGAAATTGGTCAGCCATACCAGAGTCATTTCTCGGGAAATGAGTGTCACATGGCCTGTTTTTACCACCACGAATAGCCCACATCAGAAAGGCTCGTAGAACATGAAATATAAAAGAAACCGAGTTTCTCTGGGGTGAACTATGGAGAAATGCCCTGAGGACAATCAATAAGTATTTAAAAAGCACCTGATGCCCCGACTTAGTGGTTGCGCATCAACCTCTGAACCGGGAAATCGTGGTTAGATTCCCGGTCAGGGCACATTCCTGTATTGCAGGCTAAATCCCCAGTGGGGGTGGGGGTGGGCGTGTTGGGAGGGGGTGGGGAGACATGCAGGAGGCAGCTGATCAATGAGACTCTCTCATCATTGATGCTTCTATCTCTCTCTCCCTCTCCCTTCCTCCCTGAAATCAATAAAAATATTTTTTAAAAAAAGCACCCGATACCTGGCACAGTGCCATGCCTTATTAAGGGGACCACAGGGGACCTTTCGATGTGGCCCCTGCCAGCAAAGAGCTTCAGTGGTCCTAGGTAGCATGATAGCAAAACAGGAACTGAACTACCATTGGAGACAGCAGCTTATCAGGCAGTCCAGGGATTACCCTTGTGTGATGATAACTCTCCAGATGAAATCCAGCCACTGGAACCTCATTTTCAGGTTCCTGAATTCTCCCGAGGGACAGGCACCCCAGTTCTCCTCTCTTGCCGCTCTCGGCCCTACACATCGAGAGTGCCGCCTCTTCACGCGAAGCCCAGGTCACTGCTTTTCCCTCCTCCTTTGTTGCTGAAATAAGGGGAAGTGACACACATCTGTGGTTCAACTCCTTTCTTAGTAATGAAACCTGGGTGTGCTCATTAGACAGCAACAGGTTTTATTCCAAAGAACAAACTGTTTTAGGGAATTCTGGGCTCTTGGGGGAGTACCATCAAGGGTACAGTTGGGGAAAAATTTGTCATACCCTGAGCAGGAAAGTCACCACAATGATTCCATTAAAATTGATTGACTGTTCAGAGGCCATGTAAATGGATGTGCCGGGTACTCAAAGGCCATGCAAATGGGTGAACTTGGCTGGTTCTGAGTAATTACTTCAGAAAGCAAGACAACAAAATCAATTCCAAACCCTATTAAAGGGTGCGTGGCCATCATTTACAAAGGGGCTCGTGTGTCTCCCGTCCACCCGGAGGCCAGCGGGGAGCAGCACAGCACTGTGGCAGGCGTGTTGACGCTGCCTTTCAGTCCCTCAGGTGCTTCTGTTATAACATTGGGGTAACACTGCCTGCCCCTCACCGGTCTCCTAGGGACCCTGCATAGATCCTGCCTGCCTTGGGGCTTTATGGAGGAACATAACAAATTTAAGGTGGACAGTAATTTGTAACATTTATTAAGCGCTTTGAGGGATATGCCAGGAGCTGTGCCATACATTTTCACAAATTATTTTGTTTAATGTGACAACCCCGTGATACAGCTATTATTGCTAACTCGATTTTATAAATAAGGAAACAGAAGCTTGAAGAGGTAAAGAGCTGTGTCACATCCCCAAGTCAGTCTGAAATTCTCATATGGGGTGACTGACTACTTGACTCACTGCGAAGTTTTATGAATGAAGCAGGAGAGAAAATCCAGTGTGACTTTGAAAACTGTCAGGGTCTCTGCCATGAGAACTCTGGGACTTCTTATCCCTGGAACATTAACTAATACTTGGCTACATAAGTGCATCCCTTGCATGGGTTCTGCTGTTCCAGGAAACTTATAAAAGTCTCTCCCTCCCTGATCTACATGAAAAATGACGCAGGCATCGTGGGAGTGGGTGAGGCAGTTACAGTGGTCTTAATAGCCACTCTCTGGAGTCACGGCACAGGAAACAGGCTAAAACCAGTGCAGAGCTTTCCTTTCGCCAGCATACCGTTTCTATAGCCAGAGGGTGGGCCTCTACATTTCACTCTGGCTGTGAAGACTGGCGTCAGGAAGTGGATATGATTCCTTTCTCCAGTTTCTGCTCTGGATTGAAATGCCTCTGGAGAGTTCAGCCCCACCTAGATCAGGACCACAAAAAGCTAGAATACCAGTGATATCCACAGAGGGACAGAGCTGAGCCGTGTTTTACACTAATGATAAGGGGTCTATATTCCTAGTCTCCAAGGACAGATCACCACACCCTCAAAGCAGCACAATGAAGTTGAGACTCAACAGATTGGTCTAAAAGCCCAGTGTGCTGAACTGAGAATCCTAGCAAATTAGACGTGATTTTGACCTACTCCCATTGCCACCAAACTCCTAATTAAAATGCCAACCTGTCCTCAAGAGAATCCATGCTATGAAATAACCTTATATTAAAAACTTCCTTTTAATGAGGTTCCTCAGTACTTTAGAAACTAAATCCTTTTTAATTGCATTCAAGGCAGAAGTACCTTCTCCCACAGTTAACCCTGAGCCGCCTTCCTTCCTCTGTGTGAAGGTGTCTTGGTTAAATCAGCCTGGAGGCCTACTGCAGCCGTGGGCTCTTGGGAAAGGAGACATTGCTGCCATCCTCAGGGGTGCCATCTCTGCCTCATCACCAAGACTCCTGGGAGACCCACCAGCCTAGGGAGTCTGTCCAGTCACCCCAAGTTTAGGGATACTGCCCAGTAGGCCTTTTAGTTGGCTTGTCAAGTTCAACCTGAAATTACTTTTTTTTCTTACCTTTAGAGAAAAAAATATGGTCCTTCTTCCTAATCTAGAATTAGTATTTAAAAATAAAATCACAGTCTGGCTGGATGTGGCTCAGTGGTTGAGCATTGGCCTATGAACCAGAAGGTCACGGTTCACTCCCTGGTCAGGGCACATGTCCAGGTTGTGGGCTTTATCCCCAGTGTGGGGCAAGCAGGAGGCAGCCAATAAATGATTCCCTCTCATCATTGATGTTTCTATCTCTCTCTCCCTCTTCCTTCCTCTCTGAAATCAAAAAAAAAAAAATTATTAAAAATAAAATTGTGATAGCTACACCATTTGCTTATTACCTTGTATTCCAAAGCTCAGGTGACCTTCTCTGTAACAAAGGAGATTGCCTGCTTCCTGTATCCTGTCCCAGGTTCCTTGAAAAGCATGTGCATCACCCGTAAACTCACCGTCCCCTGCTTAGAGCAGAGTGGGAGAGTTTAAGAAGCGGCTAAATGCAATGATGGTCACATCAAGGGAAAAGGGTGACATTAAAATTCTTCAGATACTTTACAGGTATTGGACGTTTGAAATGGTTCAACATAAGTGGCTTATTTCAAAGGCCCAGGGTGAAGGGGAAAAGCAGATCCCAGCAGTTTTGCCCTTGATACCTTTTCTGCTTGTGTCCTGCTCTCCTCGTGTTTACATAATAATGGGCGAGGAGTGTTGCAGCACACACAGAGCTGTGCACATTCCTCCTCAGTTGCTTTTCCAAAGGGTTTGAAAATGCAGTAGATTTAATCTAGGGTAAAAAAAAGAAAGAAAGAAAGAAACTCAATTTTCCTGGCAGATTTAGAGAGTGAGCCTGTCCTCACGGGGCCATGGAGCATCAGGAGATGGTTTCTCTGAGAGAAGTCCCCAGGGCAGCAGGAGGCTGGCAGTAGCCTAGATCTGTGGCCACTTAGAACGTGGTCATGTGGTCACTGCACATCAGGCGCGGCGTCTGAGGAAAGAGTGCAGGATTGCAGGGAGATCACTGAACGGTGAGATCACTGTTCTCTGCCTGGTTGATAGGTTGGCTCAGATTTGCTGCAGAGCGGTGGTCCTGCTAGGAACGTTGAGTCAGAGTTCTGGGAGGAACAGAGAATCCCTGCGCCTGGCAGCCAGAAGTAAAAAGTACAGCTCCTGCTTTGTCAGTGAAATTCCCAAGGGATTCCCTGGGGTTTGCCCTTGGTGACCCAAACGATGACAGCCACGTAATTCAAGCACTGAGAGCAGAATGGCAGCGTTGTTTTTCTGCTTCCCAGGTAGTGGCCAGATGGTAATAGTTTCTACATCAGGGTGCCAATTATATCAAACTCTGTAAAACTACGGTAATTGGATATGGTTTCATTTGAAGTTGATTTGTGGCATTTGTGTTGGGTAGCTGTCATGCTAGCTATGGAAGACCCACTTTTAGATAGAGAAAAAAGGTTTGTCCTAGGAGACTGTTAGAAGTTTCAAGCAAGAGAGGTTTCGGTTATAAAAGGACATTTTTGGTGACATGAGGGAGGTTGAAAGGGTTCCAGACAGAAACTGTTGAGTGGTTCATGGCACAGCCCCGTGTGAAGGGTCTTGTCAACCAATAATGGTTAGGATGGTTTTGCCTTATCTATTAGCTTCTCGTTAGGGTAGTTGAGTTAACGAATTATAAAACTCTGATTCTATGGAAGGGGCATAGAAGCCAAGAGAATGCCATGTTCACTTCCTCTGATTTTCTTTTTCTGAGTTTAAAGCAAAAAAAAGTTGGAGGGGGAGGCAGTAAATGACTTGCAAAACAAAACGTCATCTCTTTTAGGTTCTTCCTAGAACTATTTGCCTCGAATGCCACTTTTCTCATTCCTGGCCTTCGTGTCTCTCAGTTTACGTCAGGCACTGTAGCCATCTGGGTGCAGTATCCAAGTTGAGAGGAGCCCAGGTAAGGAAGTGGAAGCAGGAATGCAAGCCCATGCTGTGCAGCATGGGAGCTGCATCTTAATGTAACCATGTAGTTTAGCGGTCACCAGCCTGTGGTCCGTGAGGTCCGAAAGGTTGGCAACTGCTGGTGTAGTTGGTAGCAATACTTGGGACTCATGTTTTGAGGACAAAGTAAACAAAATAAACACTTAGGACCATGGAGGCCACAAATTAATCGCAGTACATTTGACATGGTTTTGCTCTGGCAGCACTAGTTCTTGGTGGGGGAACTTTGGGCCAAGGAAAGGACACATCTGTGTACTTTTAAAGAATGGTATTTGCGTCAAGGCGCTGAGGATCACTTTCCAGACCACTGGTAATCTACTTCTTTTTTTAAGGTTAACACTAAGTTTTCTTTAAATATACAATTCAGGGGACTTTTGATGGAGTGTTTGAACCTTTAACTGCTTTGTAGAAACTGAGAGTCCAGGGTGCTGGCAGGGGTGAGGCCGATGGTTGACAGTGGAGAGCTTGGTGTGTGGGAGATTCACTTGGACACAACATACACCACTTAGATCAACAACCTTTGGACTCGGAAAAAGTATTAAATTCTCTATAGAGTGGCGAAGATTGAGGGAGGAAATAGATCACAAGGGGAATCAAGGGTGAAGAAAGAGTGCGTCCTCTTTTGACTTCAACTGGCCTGGATGCGACTGACTTGATGAGAAGCCAAGATCCCAGTTGCAGTGCAACTTGTGTAATGCAGGCACCTACTTTGCTTGCAAATGTGCACAAAAGAGATCTTCATTCACAGAAAGAGAAAAGCCACAGCGGGTTGGCTAAGTTAGCCTTCCAGGGCCTTTGTCCCTCGATCTGCCAGCCCCTTAGAATTCAGACGCAGACGTTAAAGGGGTTTTCAGTTCACAGTGTGATGACTGTTGACATCCAGAATTCAAATGTATTTTGAATTGAATTTGTCTGCTACAACCATCAGATGATCATTCTGTGGCTGTTTTCAAGTGTTCATTTGCTTAGATTAATCAAATAACATCGATTTCTTATGAGGATGATGTTGAATGGCCTTGAAGACATGGCAGGCCCCTGTGTATCCAGTGGACAGAGTCCATCTGAGGAGACAGGTGTCCACGTGCACAGCGCCATGAGCTCCAAACCTGAGATACATTTTATTTTAGTGGCTTAGCCTACAGAGTTGCAGGAAATCATTTTTTTCACCTTCTCTCTTCCATCCTCAAGTGTACAGTTATTTCTGTGTACTTCAGAGAATGTCCCACAGTTTTCCATGTGAAGATATAACTGGAGTGGCATCAGAAAACGAATTTGCCGTTTAGAATGTTTTTAGAACATTCTAAAAAGGCCGTTTCTCCCATTTAAGAGAGCACCATTCCCAGGAGAATTCATGCTCAGCCCAGGCTGGTGGCTCCAGGAGATGTGTGAGGAATGACACTAGACCAGCCGCATGCTGGGCTGGCTTCCTAATCGTTGGCCTGTGATCTGAAAAGTCTACACGACAGCTGACAGGCGACTGTTTCAATAATTGAAAACCATTCAAGTCACTGACCTCTCGTCCTTATACCTGGATTCCTTACAACAAGCACGCAGACATGATGCAAACTGCCTTGTTGTCTATATTTTAGAGTCAAAGGCTCTTCAGAGCCTCAGACCTTTGTTCCCTTCCGCCCCACCTTGGTGAGGTCTGGAAACCTCGGAGGAAGCCCCTGCCACGAGTACGGGGTCAGTTTGCTTCGGGGCAGAGGTACTTTTACAAATCTGACCTCTGGCATCATTCTCTGGGGCTGTGTCTACACCACCCTCCACACTGGACAACGTAAACAAATTGCTGTTTGACTCAGGGCAAAACATGGTGTAAACTGGTGGTTTCCACAAACGAAGTGCATTTTTTAAAAATTCTGTATTACCAAGAGTTTCCAAGCAGAGATTTTCAAGAGAAACAGCTGTGGTTTGAAAAGATTTATGATAATCCAGATGGTTTCTTTGAGGATAAATCTACTTGATCATTTAAAATTAAAGTCTTTCAGTAAAGTTGAGTGTCTTCTTTATGATTTTAAATATACTACCATTGTGTGTGTGTGTGTGTGTGTGTGTGTGTGTGTGTGTGTGTGTTGGCCTGTCTTGTTCAGAGCTATATCTTTGGAAACAGCAGAAACCTCAAGACAGTGTCCCAAATTATTCAGCAATTTAGCCGGCAGAATACCTGAGGGAACCTTCATAACAGCAGAAACGGTTTGTGAGGAGATACAGTCAGATGCATCTCCCCTGTCTGGACTGTCTAGCAGTCAGCCTCCCTGGGAACCGCCACTCTCAACTTCTGATCCAAGATGCTCTAATCTTACCGCACAATTATAATACTGATTACATGTCGCTTTCCAAGCTGAACATGGGCAACTAGATTGCTAAACTTGTCCACTTGTGGGAACCTGGGTGTGAAAGGCTCCCAGTCCCCTTGTCGGGGCTCTGAGGAGACAGAGGGGTGGCAGACAAGAGGCTCTGGAACCAGGTGGCCTTTCTGTATGTCTCGCCTGCCCTCAGTGCCCAGCGTCCACTGGCTTGCGGCTCATGTGAGGCCCTGCACCTGGCCTTCACCGAGGACCCTCTGCACCCCGGGTCTTTCCCTTCCAGGCCTCTTCCACCGACCATCGCACTTGATCTGTCCTACAATGCCTGCCTAGGGGCTCTGCTAGGTGTACAAATTCAAGCAGCAAAATAAATTCTCAGGGAGATGTAATGTTCACCGTGCATTAATGTGTTACCAATGATGTTTCAGACTCATCGTCTCTTGATGACCAGTGGAGGAGTCATCAGCAGTGGACATGTGAGCTCTGTGTAGGCCTGGGACAGGTGTTTGGTTCACTTGACCGATCTCATCTGTGAATTTGAAAAGCCCTTCTAAGGAGCAGTATACTGGGGTTGATAAATAGACACGTGAAAGATGGATTGTGTCAATGAAACTGGGAAAGCAGGATGCCATAAAGTAACTTGGGTGTGGAAGGTCATGTTCATCTTTTGTAAGTTGGCTACTGCCACTGGCAGAAACTCCTGAATGAGTGGATAAAGGTGGCGAGAATTGTGAAGTCCAAGTGCTTATTAGTGTCAAACGAGCAAAGCAGAAAAATGTGAAGTAGCAAAAATGAGCAGCATTAAGCAGGAAAAGGAGTTGGGCTTGCTGAGGCACCTGACTCATCAAACTGCATTAGCCTCTGCTCATCCCCCAGAGGCCCCAGGGCGTCACTTCCCTTGGCTGACATTCATGAACGTTCCTGGAACCCCCAAAGCTGAGGGCTTGTCCCCTTGGTGCCTGTGGCGGCTGCTGACCACTGAAGAGACCTGTGGATGGTGTAGTGTCTAACCACCCACCTTACGATGAAGTTGGAAGCAGATCTGCTGGAGGAGGAGTCTGTCCCCAGAATCAGATTGCCGAGCCATCTGGTGCTGCAGCTGACCTGGAAATGCATCCAGTAGATTTCAGCCCTGAGTTACAGCTGGTGTGGGGAAATCTCGGAGACAGGTGGTTCCCTTAGCAGCTGTACCTCCGGTTAGGGTAGGCAAGAAAGAAAATTCCATCCTTCTTGAACCTTCATGGATCTTCTGGGATCTGTAGTAGCTCCCTGAACTTTTTCCATGGTAATTACCATATCAGGGCAAATAATGATATTTCTCCCTTCCTTTGCTGAAATAATCTCTGCGAGTCAATGAATCGAAAATTTTAAGTGAGCATATCAAATGATAGATGGATAAAAAAGACTATGGTTTCTAGAGAGTACTCACAGAAACGAGTCTTTAACACATTCTTATGCTGGAAGTATACAGACTAAAGTCCCATCAGGGGAAAAATAGATTGCTGCATTTAAGGGAACTATTTAAATTGATAATTCTGTATTTACCCTGCAAATTTTAAGATAATTTAATCAAACACTGTTTTTATCAAGTGGATCAGTATGCATGCTGAATGAAATGCAAGACATTTTTAGCCCAAGAAAGATAAAGAATACTTTTGACTTTAAAAATTTGTTCTGAATGAAACACTTTGCCTTTATGCCCATATAGTTTGGGGAGGATTTTAGGCAGACCTGGTTTTTATTCACTGACTTAGCAGTGATGAAGCTAAAGTAGCTAAGGTACAGAGGAAGTTAGATGTTTTCCCGCGTCACTCAGGATTCAAATGTTAGAAACCAAAGGGAAGAGTCTTGGGGTGATATTCCCCAGCACCCCCACCTTTCTGCAAGTTGTTCACTGCATGGTGGGGCCCAGTGGAGGCTGCAAGTCGGAGCAGAAATTCAGCCTGAGCGCTGCTCTCCAGGCCACGGGCTGTGCCCACCTGGAGCTGGGACACCTTCTTCAAAGGTGCCTAGTTGGGTGCTGAGCTGTTGGGTTGGGTTCAGCGAGTAGCGAGGGACGCATATCACCAGTGTTATGCCAGGGCTTCTCCAATGCATTGCAACCAGAACTAGAGCTGATCTGGGCAGCATTTTTAAAAAACAGCACCCGTTGTTTACATGAGCATGGAGTGAGAGTTACGAGCTGTACACAGTTTAGAAAGGACCAGCATCATGAATGCCTGGTTTCACCTTGTCAGTTAGACAGGCAGTGAAGGCCCCCGATTAAATTGGACAGAGTTTGAGATTTGGGGCATCTTCCCATCTCCCCTTCTATACGTTAGACTCCTCTCTTCATTTCTTTTCCCCCTTCATCCCCATCCTGCACTGCGCAGCCCTCAGCTTCAAACTTGCCTTTTCTCAAAAACCAACGAAAACCACCTTCCATCCACTAAGAACTTTGTTCAAGAGGAAAACACTTCAGCCAAATTTATACTAAGATGTTAATAGCTAGGAACGGTGAAACATTGCCACCCCCGCAAGGACACCCTGTTAATACTTAAACAGGAAATGAACTGTTCTTCCCAGTGGGTTTCAGGCAGTGGGAAATGGTCGGCATTCTGTTTGGGGTTTAAGGCAGGAGAGCTTGCTTTATTCCTGAGCCCACTGCGTGTCCGTCAGAGCTCTTCAGGTTGGCCGAGCATACAGGCTTCCCTCAGTTTCCATCATCTTTGCTGCTTGTACGTTTATCTTAGCATCATGTTTAGTTCTCCATTTCTAGCTCCTGTCACTTCTTTAGACCAATCTAAATGCTTCATTCTTAGCTCTGAGCGTGGCCAGACTGGCTTTGTTTTTCATCTTCCTTAACTTCCTTCTTCCCAGGCAAGCAAACTATCCTGTAACTTCTACCCCAGCCCTAATTTTTTTTTTCAAGTTTCACACTTCCAAAACCCACCTGCTTGAAAGTATCAGATTCCGCTATTTCTGAAGCTTTGATTGTTGAGGGGAAATTCCGAGCCTTCCCTACTGCATCCTTACCTGGCATCTAATCCTGTAAGCCCAGGATCGGCAGAGAACTTACTGAGAGTCTGGTTGTTAGAAGCTTTCAGAAGGCAATGGGTGGCACCTTCTCTGCTTTTCTTTCTATGCCAAGCCTAGAAAAGCATAGCTGGTAGTTTTTCCTCTTCTTAGAGCGATTATGATGGGTACTGGAAGCTGGGACTTGACTTTGCTGTACATATTATTATTCCTTGACCTACAGCCATTCCTATAGCTTTTCTTGGGCTTACCTAATGCCAGAGAAACTAAAACCACTCGCTAATTTGATTAGTTCAGTAAAAAATCTACCATCAGGCAGCATGGCTAAATGAACTCTGGTCAAAGAAGTCCAAATAGCTGAAATGAAAGCTCATATAAATATGGTCAGGCTGTCCACCTGTGATTCTTTAAGGAAACCTCCTAATTTCCAATTTCCTCTGTCATGCCAGTGATATATATATATGAAGGGTTTCCTATCTCTCGATGCTTGTATTTTTAAATGCCAGGAAGCTATGCTCATACTCAACTTTGTCCTTAAGGTAAAAGGTTTTGCATATTTCATCTCAATAGGTTCCAATAAAATCAAATATATGACAGGTTTCCAAATTTCTTTCCAAACGAGGAGGAGGCATCTTTCATGCATTTTGGAATGCTCTCTGAACAGTATTGTACATTTGTTTCCCCCTCTACCTTTAAATGAGCATTCGGTTTGAAAAATCAGAGTGGCAGCTTAGCACTCCAAAGATGGCCAGCGGTGCCAGCTCCCTGCCCTCCAATTGTGCCTTTTTTCCCCCTCTTCGTCTTATTTTCATCATTCCCCCAAATAGAGCCAACCAATGTTGATGCCTCGGGGTCATGTGCTTCTCTCCTGTTACTTGCTATCCTTGCATAGGAGAACCTCTCAAAGCTCTCGCCATCTCTGTGAATTAGGATCCTGTACTGGAGAGGGGTAAAATACGTACTGTCTTGGTGATGGTGTCTCTCCACCTTTTTTTCTCAGCCCAAAGACAGCCAATGTCAGAGGCAGCATCTTTTTTCTTTAAATGTTTAGTTTTTGTCCACACCTTTTTTCTAAGCCTGGTTGTGCTAAGAAACTGTGTGCTGATTAACAGATTGTTAACTGGTGTCTTTATCTGGTTTAACCAGATCTGTTACCCAGTCTTCTTGGCTACATGTTGAGGGAGGAGTCTGCCATCCTTCAGAGCACAGAAGGAATGGTCCAAGGCCCTGACACCATTTCTTTGGTGGAGGGAGTTGGCTGTGTGGAGGGTGGATGCCAGCCTCTCCCAGAGGGGCATGCTGCCTGGACCCCATCAGCTCTGAGATAAGGAATCAAGAGGTTGCCACTCGATGTGCCACAGCCAGGTTTAAGACGTGGGACAGAGTGTGCAGATGCCTATTTGGACATGTGGCCACCTGTACTGTAACGTAGTTGCTAACTGGTAAAAATAGAGTCTTTCATTCTGGTAAACAAATAGTGAGTGTCTCATGTACGGGACTTTGCATTATGTACTGTGGTGGAGATAAAATAGAGCATTATCCAGGCTTTTAAGAGGCTTATAATGCAGTTGTCTAAACCACTGAGTTTAGAAAGTGTTTTAAAAGTGTGATGTCCTAGAGATACCCTTTAAGGAAATCATAGTTAATGTTTCTGCTATTGTTGTGATTAAACACTTTTCTTTGTGCGGCCCTATTACCAGCTCCCCCCCCCCCACCCACCCACCCACCCTCATTTCCGAGGGGCTGTGTTCCAGGTGGCTGGTGCACAGAGCTATGAATTTATCTCAACATGGGCAAAGCTAATAAATATGATTCAGGATGAAAGGCACTGTGTAAATGCTTGGGATGTTGTTATTACTGTTCTCATGCACTTTATTATTTTTAAATTGTGCATCCTTTTAAGTAGATTATTTGTTCGCCACAGTCTCCATTATATCTAAGCAAAGCTTTCACAGACATTTCTAAAAACCTTTTCATTTCTCTCTGTAGGTTGTTGTTTCGTAACGTTTTATACAAGAAAAGCTGCACTTGAGGCCCAGAATGCACTGCACAATATTAAAACTTTACCTGGGGTGAGTCGGTTTACTTTTGTACCAAAATCACTTTATTGCTTGAAAATGGTCCTTTCAACTGAAGGTTCTAGTGATGGGCTCTTAGTGCCAAAAATGACTTTGGTCTTTTGAGGAGTGTGTGCTGACCCTCTGCTCCCCTGCGGCAGCCAAGCCAGCTGGCCGGCCCATCAAGAGCACCCGCATTAATGCCGGCGGAAAGAGCTCTCAGACCGCGTGTCCCCTGGTTAGAAAATCAGAGTGACCCCACTGGGTCACAGCGGCTGCCAAAGGGTATTGGGTGGGCTAAGATTTTAAAAGGGAGGGAAAAAACCAACTCACACAAGAGAAGCAAATGGAAAAGGAAAAGCTTTTACTCACCAGGAGCCCCTTTTCAAATTTAGTCTTCAGATTTTTCTTTTGAAAGAACAAAATGTACCCTGTACAGCTATAATATTAAACCTCATAATGGCTTCTAAGCAGTCAATGGTGGTTAACAAAGTCAATGTTTTAATGCCCTGTTTGTGGCTTCGTGTTGATAGAGAACAGAAAATACAAAGCTTACTTTTTTTTCCATTTCCTTCCCGATAATATCTGATGATGAGTACAGTTCTCTAGAAGTGAACTGATTTATGTGACTACTTTATGAGACTACATGATTTCTGGAGTTTGGGGGCAATTTTATATAGTGCATGCTAGTGTGACTATCCCTGTGCTGTTTGAATATTTCCCCCATTGACTCAAATATCAGTGCCGAGTTCATTGAATATCATAATGTTGTGCATTGGTTATATGAAGAACCTGTGGGTAAGTAGTGTATTGCTAATTATTTTATTGAAATGTGGTTTGGTAAGAATAGAAGGAAGGGAACAGAATTCCCCTAATGTTTTCAGGGTGTAATTCTACCTCTGTGTCACTGCGCTGTCTCTGTAGATGCACGCACACGTCCGGATTTTACCCCCCATCACACCCACAAAAGAGACCATTTGTGTAATTCACCTTAGATCCATTGAAAAGTTTATAATATTTGTACTGGCAAGACTCAACAAAAGGTTTTCACAACATTAGCTTCTTAATCACCCAAAAATAATAAATTGTGACCCTCGTCTTGAATCACACCACTTTGCCGTTCCCCTTTTCATGTGAGCAAATCAAAGAGAAGGTCCAGCAAGCAAGCATGTGGCCTCCCTCCCACTTTGATTTAACTACTTCTCTCTGAAACTTATGAGGGGTTTTTTAGTATGTCTAAGTGACTTAAAAAAGAAAGTAGTACTTCAGCTTCCATTTTCCATGTATATGGGATTTTTTTCCCAATGTAAATTCGAAGAGGTTGCAATGTTATGTCATAATAACACAACCAAATCCCTTCTACGTATGATATATATATATTTGAAATCTTGAATGGTCATTTGGTATTTAGAGTATATTGATGCCAAATCACATCCTGTTTTAAATGAATGCAAAATTTGGTTGGCTTGCGTTTGTCCCCAGTAGAAGCACAGCTCTCAGCATGCCATCTTCATGTGTGAACTGGCTCTCAGGAAACCCGGAGTGAACATGGTGACTGAGCCACGTTGAAAAACACACAAGTGACTGATGAGCGTGCTTCTGTTTGGGACATCTTACTCTGACCCTTTTCTTAGCAAACCAGTAGTATCTTCTGTATTTTAAAAGAATGTCACCTTTGTGTCTCTTTTTTTCTCTTCTTGAAACTTGTACATGCACAAGTCAGGGATGGTGATTTTGGAGACCCCTGTTTAAGGACAATGATTCTGGGGTTGGAAAACATGGTTTGTGGATTGTTTGGGGTTTTCTTTTTATCCTGTTCAGTTTCATATGCCCAATTACTTGAGGCGGGTTAAATGAAAATTTTGAGATGTTGGGTCTGATTTGTAGGCTCATAGCCTTCGCAGCACGCACACTGCCGCCACACTTGCCATTTCCAATTAGGTAAATGGGAACAGAGTTCCCGGTCTTGCATTTATGTATAGCTTTATCTGATAAACATCACCCTTAACAGCTACAGGAATAACATGAAAGTGGTTTCTTTTCAGCTGTGAGCTTTTGGTGGACAGGAAGAAATGGGACCAGACATAAAAGATTAATGCATATTCTTAGGGAAAAAATATTACAGGATGCCTTGCTGTTTGATTACAAGCCTTGGAATTAGTCAACATTTCCATAATTCTAAACCAATACACACCTGTTTCCCCACTGCGATGTGAAGGCACAACTTAATTTAACAGAACCCCTGCTATGCTCAGTCTCTCATTAAATACCAAGGAGCTCAGTAATTTAAAGTTGTATTGCCACTATTTTTACTGGTTGCCTTCATATTATGAAATTAATAAGAAATTAATGATGCACTGTGCCATATGCCTTTAATATCTCTCTGAATAAAAATAAAAGGGATAAAGAAAAACGCATCACCAGCTGACACTTTAAAGCTTTCCTGCTGTAATCATTTTCCTGCAGATAAAATCCATTAAAAAGGCACTTGCTGCCTATCTTTTTTTTAAGTGTCCAAAACATTCAATTTAAAACAAGATCAAAGAGTGCTGGGTGTTTAGGGTTTTTTGTTTTATTTTTTTTCTATTTTCTTTTGTAGTTGGTATTTTGTATCATATGGAACCTCTGTCATGCAACCAAAATTAGGTGTTTAGGGACCATCTTTCTTTCCTTCCTGAGAAAGACAAAGAACTTGGTTGCTATGGGAGAGGTGAAAAAAAGCCAGCGGGTCTATGTGTCATGCAGTGGACTGTGTCTGCTCTTCGATTTTTATATACAGACACCCTTCCCCTCGTGTCATATGTGGGTTACAGAGACCCTGTACAAGGAGGGTGCAGGGCATGTGGTTCAGGGTCAGGGCCGTACTCAGCAGTGCAAAGCCATTAGGGACCCATCGCTCAAGCCTGTCTCTCATCCTGTGACTGAGAAGCACTTTGAGCCTTACGTATTCTGAAATGCTCAACACGAATCCTAGAAATAGAATATTAAAAATAAAGGGAGTAAATTCAGTAGCTCAACCCATAGAACAAGGAATGGGCATCTGGGGTTCATTTCCCTGGTTTGATCATGTTCTTTCAGAAATGGCAGCTTGAAGTATGAGCAACAGATCAAATCTTATGTGCAGTGCCCTACTTATGACTGACATCTCATCAGATTAACAAATCACTAATGATATTGAGTGCCTACTGTGTACTAAGGGGACTAAGCTGTTCTGATCTCTCACACACATACACACGCACGCACACACGTGCGCACACACCCTTGAATTCCCTGTGCATCATGCTTCCATAGCCTGCAGAGCACACTGCAACTGTGTCTGCACAGGCCACAGGCTGGGCTACTTGATGAGCCGTTGAGTTTGGTGCAAAATTGTTAGACTGACTCTTTCCTTAGCTGGGCCATTTGTGTTCTTGGACAAAGTTTGGTTGCCTCTGCTTTGACAGCAGGCCTTTGGCTTAGGGCTAGCTTCCTTTGTTTAGAGTTTCAGGTAGGCACAACATAACTAGTGGGATCATTCAATAGAAATGCCATCATCTGCCTTTGTATTTCCCAGAGAGAAACCCTTGGAAAGGCAACTTGCAAGATTCATTTTGTTTACACTGACCTAATTTAGCTTAATTAAAAAATAAAATGAAGACCTTAATTGCGGCGCAGAGCAACTACCACAATCTTTTCAATAATCAGATGTCAGGGCCAGATATCCCTGTGCCAGTGACGGCTCTGTGCCTGTGTCATTCCTTTTCAAGGTCCTAACACACATTGTCTCTAGCAATAAGGCGTTTTGATTGAAAATCTACAGCAAGTATCATTAGAGCATTCACTGTATAAATTAATTTAATTAAGGATGTAATAACAGAGAGGAATACAGTTTTGAAAAAGCTCTTAAATTTTAACAGCAAGAAGGAACTGGTGGAATCTAAATGTCTTGTAAAATATTAATTGCAAATTTCTTCCAGACGTTTTCTCTGAATATGCCTTACTCTGTTCCCTCTTAGAGTCACTACCAGTTTTATTAAATGCAGTTTATATTAAGGAGTTATTGCCGTAGGAGAACATGTGTTTGGAGCACTCCCTTTTGGCAGTGGCATACCAAAAGGTGTTTTATAATAACACATGCGACATGAGCACCGACTGCAAATAGATTTGAGATATAAAAACAAATGAGCCTGATCCGGGGGAAGAAGCTGTAAGTAAAACAGCCACTTGGGACAAGTGTGTTCACCCACACGAAGTGAATGAACCTCTTCCTGGCTTGCCCTGGAAGAGATGATTTACCTGTGGGGGTGGGCGCTTTCCTCCCAGGAGGACTTTAACTCCACTCTCCATAGAATTGTCCCCTGTGCCCTTTCACAGGCTTGACTGTCCTTTGACTAGGACAGTGTGGCTCTTGCAGAGGCCAAAGTCAGTCTGTCCACAGTAATGCATTTTGACATCATCACTTACTTTGAGCCACCTCCTCTAATTATTAATATGTATTTAATGCCTTTATTCTCAGAGTTATGATGGTATTATTTTATCATTATCATTGTCATCTATTTCTGTCATCAGATCTCTAAAACCCCATGTCATCATTATCTTGGAAATTTCCCCCAAAAGCATCCTATTTGAATCAAAGCCTAACTAGGTCAAACTAGAGAAAGTGTTTTCTCCGATGCTTTTTATTTAAAATTGTTATGAAAAACAGCCAAAACATTTCTCTGCACAAACAGGTTTGACTCCTTAAAATCATGGACCATCTGAAACATTCATAGACTCATTCAACCAATATTTGCTGAGTTTGAGTGTTTGCAAGGCACTGTTCTAGGTACTAGGGAATATAGTAGAAACCATCCTATATAATAAAAGCCTTATATGCTAAGTGTCCAGTCAGCCGGTCATCTGTTCAACCAACCAAAGCATAATATGCTAATGACATGCTAAGGCCACTCAACTGCTTGCTGTGACGTGCACTGACCACCAGGGGGCAGACAGTCAACTGGTCGACCAGTCTCTATGACATGCACTGACCACCAGTGGGCAGACGCTCTGACTGGTAGGTTAGCTTGCTGCTGGGGTCCAGCCGATTGGGACTGAGTGAGACAGGCCGAACACACCCTGAAGCCTTGCCAAGGTCCCCCCCTGCCTGGCCAGCCTCCCGCGTCCCTCCCCGGCCCCAATCATCCACCAGTGGGGTCCCTGGGCCTAGCCTGTGTCCTCTCACAATCTGGGACCCCTCGGGGGATGTCAGAGAGCCAGTTTCAGCCTGATCCCACAGGCCAGGCCGAGGGACCCCACTGATGCATGAATTCATGCACCAGGACTCTAGTGTTTAAGAAATAGCTCTGGAATAGTTAATACTGGAATGGGTTCGTTTTATAAAATATTTCCAGAGGAGTCAAGTTTTATTCCAAAGAAATGATAATTCTGACCACAGGTATTCCCAAGGCTTCAAAATATAAGATGAATGTGGATTGGTTATTACATGTGTGTATAATGATGTAACTTATTTATGTGCAACTCTAAATGCACACATCTCTATGTGGATATCAGTTCAGTCATATAAATACAGGAAGATTATAGCTTAAAACCCATTTTCTATTTGGCCTGCCAACATACCCTTAATTACTATGTAGCCATCTTTCTGACTTTAGTCTCAGTGAAATGTCTTATGTTTGTTTGTCTGTTTCTGCTCTGAGCCAGAATCATGGCTAATTCTGGTATGTGCGCAAGGTTCTTGAGAAGTGCCATTGGAATGATGATAATCCTGCCTCCACCTTCTTCGCAGGAGGCTTGGGACTGGCTGAGATAATGCATGTCAAGCTTTCTGAGCCCCTGGAGAAAGGTGCTTCTACAACATTGTTTCTGTGGGTGTGCACTCTCCTTTGGTAACAACCCAATGTACAAAAAGCAGTTGCTTTGGACGGTACCACTCAAAGCATCTATCTGGGCGGCATTCTGCAGATTTGCATTTGCAGAATTTGGTCTGGGCTGAAGTACTTGACCTCATAGGACTGTCCCAAAGCAACTATTCTCCTGCTGCCTCTGTTGTTTTAATATAACACTTAAGTCCCAGAGGAAAAATAAGCTAAACAAAAAGGAAGGCCTTTCTTTAAGATGACTAATGAAAGGACTGTGGTGCAGTGCCACGGTGTGGCTACCGAGGAGCTCTTCTTGAGGGTGCTGAAGCCCCTGCCCCCACCCTGGGAGTCACGGCGTGTGAAGGAGAAAAGCCCCAATGGAGGAGCAGCCCCAAATGGTCTCAACCATGTGACAGGATTGCTGGCCAGCTAGCTCCTCAGGTGAGATGAGAGAGGTAGAGATGAGAGAGAGAGAGAGAGAGAGAGAGAGAGAGAGAGAGAGAGAGAGAGAGAGAGAGAGAGAACATGAAGAAATGTCTGGCCCAGTGCTTCCCAGCCTTCAGACCCAGGCCCCAGAGAGTTGGGAAAGTGTATTTTAATGCTCCATAAAAAGCCATTGAAATTGTCTGTTCCACCCACGATGAAATTTTCCATGCCACCTGAATAGGGGGTGCTTTTGCTTTGGGCTGACAGTCAATTCAGTAACTTTGAATGACAGCTATTTATGTGTGTCTGATTAACTAATTAAAAACCTAGTTACTTTTAAAATAGGGACTACTTAATGCAAGCAAGTCTATAGGAGAAAATGAATGAGAGGGGTCCTTGCTGGTGAAAAAGTTGAAAATGACTGAAAGCAGCCCAGCTAGCACAGGGCTAAAACAGGGAGCAGTGACACCGCTTTTTGGAAACAGAACTCAGTGTTTTACTGTACAAATCACATAGTCTCTGCTACAGACCTAATTAGTAGGGCTGCTGTGAGGTTTACGAGAGCACGTGTGAAAGTGACCTGGCACAGGAGCTTGGCCAGATGTGCAAAATTGCTGGGTCAATGTGTGAGGAATATTGGTGCCTCGTTGTTATGTGAGGACATGGTAGGATGACACAGTGGCAAATGAAGTAATAGTCATTTCTTTATATCTCAAGTTTAAATTGGGGATATTAAGTTCACTTATATAGACTTCAGTTCCCAAGAGGTTAATAAGATTTCAAAAGAAGATTGTGGAAGGAAAAATATGTTCATGAATATGATAAAGGTCTTTGTGGAACTACGTGAGGAGCTAGCTGGCCAACAAAAGAACGGGTTGGTTGTGACAATTAGTCCAGGGAGGGTTGGCGGGGCGGACGGAGGAGTAAGAGATTAACGGAAGGGCTTGTATGCATGCATATAAGCATAATCAATGGACACAAGACACTGTGGGGTAGGGGAGGCCAGGGGAAGGTCAAGGGGAGAAAAAAAAAAGGAGACATATGTAATACTCTTTCTAATACTTTAAGCAATAAAAAAAAATTAAATGAAAGGGGGAAATCAAGCTGGAAAATTGTCCACATTTGGCCTCTAGCGTATGTGGTCTCCATGAGAACTCATCACCCAAAAATAGGACTGATAGGCTAGAAAGCTGAGCTCGGGAGACTGTCCAGTTGAACTGGGCTGGCCAGTGCAGAGCCTCAAGCTCTAGGCCACAAAAAAAGTATAGCAGGTCCTCACATGATGTCATTTCATTATAAGGATGAGATGCTGTCAAAAACTTAACTCTATATCATTAGCCAGTGGTAACATTGCTTTCATTATAAGTCGTTTTGCTTAGTCACAGAACCTATTGATGACATTAAGTGAAGACTTAATGTGTATAACATGAGCCCCAGGGTGAAATAGAGCGCTGAGGGAAGGGAGGCCAGGATCTCAGGGAGTCCAGACCCCACCCCTGGGCCACATCTGCTTAAGGATAGGGGAGGCATACTGGCCACTGGGAAGGACAGAGGCAGGGAGAGAGCGTCATGTGTCCTTTACTTGTTTTAGCCATAGACTGTCCTTGTACACAGGTGCTCATGAAGCCCCATTAGTATTGACATAAGCTATTACCTTTGTTTTCCTAATAAAGCCATATTTGAGGACCAGTCTTTACACTCTCCTTACCCACCAATCACAAGGGGAAAGGATAAGCAATAAACAGTACCTGAGGGAGATTACAGAAAGGGACATTGTGACAAATGTTGTCTCGTACTTTCTTGTTCTGTCATTACCTCCCACTAGTACTCAAAACGCATACCGTGCTGTCATTCCCTCCTCCATCAGTACAGTGGGGCCTTGACTTATGAGTTTAATTCTTTCCGAGACCGAGCTCGTTAAGGAGCTCGTTAACTCAAATTACTCTGTCAACTCAATGCAAAAAATCGGCTGAGAGACAGCTGGTATCTCAAAAAACTCATTAGTCGGGACACTCGTAAGTCAAGGCCCCACTGTACTTAAAATGCTTCACAGTCCGTCCTTTCTTCATCTGCAAAACAAAGTAGTGGAGTAAGTGATTCTTAGAGCCCTTTCCAGTGTCACAAAACTGTTCTTCACCTTCCATGCACTGCCTACAGGAATGTCGAATTTAGTTTTTAAAAATCTAGATAGTTAGGTAGATAGATAGATGATAGATGATAGATAGATAGATAGATAGATAGATAGATAGATAGATAGATAGATAGATAGATAGACAGACAGATGCTGGATAGAGATGGACTGATTTACATGACTTGACTTGCTTTAGGTATTGGTTAGTCACTTCAGAGTCCTTTTATACAAAGCTGAACCATTCAGGCTTTGACTCTTTTGAGACTCGTGGGGCATCTGCTTCCCTCTCCCCTCTGATTGGGAACCAACAGGGGTCTTAGCACTCATCCTTGTTCCAGCAGGGCACAGAGAAACGGAAAGGGAAGGTGGCGGACTCTAACCAGTCAGTCCAGTTCCTCGCTTACAGCCTTGGTATGACAAGTAAGGGCATTTAACCTAATGAGGTTTCAGGATTATTGGTGGCTTTCTTTATCTGTTTGAGTCCTGTCCCCAGTCTCCATGGATAAGTGAGCCGCCTGTGTTTGTAGATGGCTTTATGGTGCTATTTATTTGTTGCCCCTTCTAAAAATATTTCAGGTGATGTATTGATAGCATTCACCTTGTTACACTGAGGACACCGAGGTGCCACAGATTAAATTAACTTCTCTGCCCTCCCCTGGCAATGCCGCGACAGAACTCAAATTAGAAGTCCCAGCTGCTAACACTCCCCAACAGCCTGGCCTCCTGACGGTGGATTTTGGCATGACATTCACCACATTGTAGAGAGTGGGCAGCATGACTCAGGAGGTCAACACAGCACAATAAGAACCATGGCAAAGTGACTGTTTATTGATTGCCCGCCTATCAGGCACCACGTGCAGGCCCCAGGACTATATTACTTGGAATTGTCACAACTTCGCAAGACATGTGTCATAAAGCCCCACTTACTGATGAGAAAGCAGAAACTCAAAGGAAAAGAGTGACTTGTCCAGGGTTACACAGCTGGTGGCTGTGAGTTGATAGACAGTCAGGGTTAAACCAACACCCCTGGCTTCCAATGCTTGGATCCCATGAGCCCCACTGTTTCAGGGGACCTGCGTCAGGAAGCGCGCCCCCCTGGAGACTTGCATTGCTTCTTGATATGCTTAGAATGGCCATGTTTGCTGCCTTTGGAGCTGTCCTAAAGCAAAGCCAGATCCTCAGCTACTATACTGGTGTCACCTGGTGAGCTCCCCGAGGGCAGGGCCTCCGGCCCCGTGCTTTGCTAAGTGCACCTTCCTAGAAGTCAGTTGGTGCCCTCCCCCGAGAGCCAGGCCTGACAGCACGTGTGCCCGGGCCCCATGGTGTGCAGCTTTGCCCTCGATGTGCATGCAACCATGCTTTCTTGCACAGGCAGAGGTCATCAGGAATACTGGTGGGCGAAACACTGGTGGGCGAGGCACTCCGTGCAAGGTAACCATCACTAGCGCTCTAGGGGGAGCTCCAAATCAAAGGCTGTGTGTACTGTAAGAGGGCCTGCTTTGCAAAAATGATTATAATGCAGCACCTTTCTTCAGAGGAGTATAGCTTTACCAACATCACCTCATTAGCATTCATGTTATTAGGGTGCCTTCTTTATCTGCATCCACAGGCTTTCGGTCCCAATCCACAACCTGCATTCTAATGCCAGGCTCTATCCAGCTGGCCTCCCGCCCCTTCCTCCCCACCCCCAGCTCTTGTCCATGGGAAGGGCAGATGGGGGCTGAGCTTGCAAACCCTATTACTTGCCACTGAAGCACGAAATAGCAGACGCCAAGAAGGCTGTGGGCGTGTCCTACGGTTGGGAAGTAACCAGGAGTTCCAGCCCACCCTCGGTCACCACACCCTGCTGAGCTGAGGAGACCTGGAGCTCGTAGAGAACCACCGGGCTTACCCCTTATTTTATTGATAGGAACACTGGGGTCTGGGCAGTGAAGTCTGTGTGGCCATATCGGTGTCTGAATTCTCTGCTTCTGAAAATGGGGGATCAAACTCTCCACCACAAACATAGGCACTAAGAAATTTGCAGCAAATTTGTGCACAGTCCCCTCGGCAGCCCCACCAAGTGGCAAAGTCGAGGCAAGGAGACTGGGCCCGTGCGGTCCAGGGAGCTCAGGTGTTCCTTCTTTCTCTGCCCCCATCCAGCCATCTGCTCTGTTCTCCCTTTTAGTCAAGAAGCAAGTTAGAATCAAAGGCTGAAGTACTGACTGAGATACTAGGGCAAGGTCTGCGGTTAATCCTGTGTGGTCATCACGTTGTGATGTCTGTGTTGATGGGAATGTACACAAGCGGGTGTATTGTGGAGGCTGAGGTCCCCTCCGCCGCTGTCTTGGTTGTGGAGCAGGAGCTGGGATGCTGTGTGACTGTTAGTTAGCTAGTTCATGGGTCAGACCAGGAGTTCTGTGATCTCAGGGCCGCCACTTCCTACATTCTTGTCCTACATCAGGGGCAGGAAGACCAAGTAAGAGTGACTAGGTTCCCTGAAAACTCACCTTCACCCCTGAAAGATTAGACTGGGTGACTATGGGTCAACAGAGTATCTTTTAGTGATAAAATTCAGTGCTTTATTGTACTGGCCCAAACATATACTGTATTAGAGTTCCTTCAGAAGAGGGTATATTTACATACAGACCAGAAAACTGTGCCAGATGCTTTGTATTAAAGGGTATATGGGGTCCAGTGCACAGTAGATGGATTGTCAACAAGTTGTAAGGATAGGAAATAGAGAATGAATTACTGTCATTGCATGTTAAATGCTAGGTATAGTATCAGAACAGTAGTTTCTGGCACATTTTGGTTTTATAAATATTTTGTCTACATTTGTCTATATTTCTCAGTGGCTTTCAGAATTTCAGTAATTTTAACCAATAACAATAAATGTTCAGTTAAAAAATATAGTAATAGTTAACATTTACTGAGTGCTTACTATGTCTTGGGCATGGTGCCAAGAGCTTCATATACCCCTGACCTCATATAAATAATAATATACTAGGAAATAAAGCAGTAAGTAATAATTTGTTTTCCCACTCTGGTTGACCTTCAACTAGAATTCTATCTTTCTAAACCCAAGAGAGTTAAAGTTGCTATGACTATAGAGAAAATTTCTCTGACAAATCAGTGACTACCCCTTATGGCTAATAATTGGCCTCCTCCAACTAGACACAAGTATAACGTAAAAGACAACTGTCAGCTGATAAATGCTAACTCCACCCTGTCATCCTAATCCATTGCTAATATCTTGTTTATGATTTACTAATATTTATAAGTTATCATTTAAACGGGAAGGGGAGCTTGAGCCAAGATTTTGATGAGTTCTGTCTTAATTTCTTCTACAGCTTATGGAGGCCTTAACTCTAATCACAACTCCTAAAAAAATAATAATAATAATCTCACAAGTACCACTGAGTCATTTATTAGAGAATCTCATCTCTAAGTCCCCTAAATCACTCCTTGAGCCTAAGTTTCCCAAATGTAAAACCCCTGGAGGTCATTAGACAAACTCAGTATCAGTAAGGAAAATGAAAGTAAGAGTCACGAGCCCACGCAGTCTTGTGGCTAATTTCAGTAGGTTTCTGTTTATTTGAATGATGTTCTCTGGGTCAGCTAAGGAAGAGAGGGCAGGCATGTGGAGGAAAATAGGCCAGATCTTACTATAGGACTGTAGAAGCTAAAAGTGTTTTTTAGAAACGATACTGTCCAACCCCCTCCCTTTGTAGATGAAGAAACTGACACCCAGAAAGGTTAGGTGACAGGCTGCAGGCCACACAGCCACTTCATGGTGGAGGTAGCCCAAAACCTCATGTCTCCTAACTCTGAGCCTGTTGCTCTTTTCGACAAATCATGCCCCCACAATTTTTCTACAAGATTATGACAACATTGTTTTAGCGAATCAGGGATTCAGAGTGCAAAGGCCAGTCTGCCCGTGGCATGCACTCTGTGATGTGAGGGTGGTAGAACAAGGTGATATCTTTTCTCATTTCTATTTTCTAAGAAAGACAATATAAATATTTATCCTGGCCATTTACCTAAAATGATCGATGAACCAGATGAATTTGTAAAGGAAAGGATGACGAAAAGAAAAGTGTTCTTAATATTTCATTAAGCCCATTTGCATGGACAGCTGGGGCCGTGATCCCCAGCTCTATGCAGTAGGCTTATTGGGGAGCTGCCCAAAGTACATGTGCCCCGGCCACACCTTAGCAAATGAAATACGACTATCTTGAGGCGGAAACTTGGCATCAGTATTTTTAAAGTTCCTCAGGCGGTGGCAGTGGTCAGGCGACTTTGAGAACCACTGTTGGGAGAATAATTCATCAACCCCCAGGGTTAGGAGGTGGTGATTACCTTGTTTCCATCTCCCACTGTTCATTCGGACACAGTGAAGTACTCTTACCTGCCCACAGGCACAGCAGAGCCTCGCTACTCAAAGTGTGGACTGAGGACCAACAGTGTTGTGTCATCCTGGAATGCACTGAAGCTAGATCGCTGGGAGACGAGTGTACACGATAAAGTTTGAGAAGCACTGTTCTGTAGGCACAGACCTCTCACCCGTTTTCCGGGGAATCTGTCACAGTTCCCTCTAAGGCAGTATTGGATATGTGTGCATACATTCCTCTGGCAACCGTCAAAATGATATGTAGTCTCATCTGAGTGCTCAAGAGGCCAGAGCTCCGCCTCCGCGGTTTCCTGTGTTCATCCGGAAGGTGCACTGGGATGACCTGACCATGTGGGACAGGTGGGGAGGCAGATGAGGAGGTGTACTGTGTGCTAGCATGTTTGTATGGAAAACTGTATTTGTCCATCCCATCAGCAGTCTAAGACCTATTTCACATGAATGAGACTTATGTAGAATTAATGCATCCCATTCTGTAAGAGGACGAACCGAGTTGGTGCTATTTTAAGCACATTTTTTCTGGCCAGACTAAGCTCATTCTAAAGCATTAGGAGCAGTTCTCTGTCCCAAAGAATTCATCCCTACTACTTGGCAGCCCGGGCCCACCTTGTAGAAACAATAGGCATGTAGAGTTGCTGCTGCCTCATCATCCCTGGGCTTGAAGTCCCTTACCCGGCAAGCAAAGCACTGCTTGTCCGGTTTCTCTCGCTGTCCACGGCTGGACAGACTTGTGCTGACAAGGAAAATGTAACCTCTGCATGAATGGGAGGGTAAAATGCACTCTCTCCTAGTAAGGGGTGCTTTATGCATGTATGTTTCTGCAATTTGGGAAGTTTAAAAGGAATGTCATCTGCCCAAATAGTTGTGAGATATCCCCTTGAATGGGCTCTTGTTTCCCATCTTCTTGAGGATCTGGATGCATTTTTCACGTTTGGGGTTATTCCTAATCACCTCAAGTACAGCCAACATCCTAGGTAGCAGTCTATAAGCACAGAGTCATTTATTGCCACATAAAACTTACCATGGCCAGCATTCGCCTGAGTCAGAGCTTTGCTTATCAGACCAGCATCAAAGCACAGACTGCAGCTCGTTGACCAAATAAGAAGCAGAAAGTGAACAGAGGAGCTGGACGGAAAAGGAAGGGGTGTAGGGCAGGGCAAGAGAGAGTCTGTGCCCAGACAGAGAGCAAATCCAGTGTAGCAGCTGCTGATGGTGTGTTAGACCTGAACAGAAGAGGGATCCAGGAGTCCATCAAATGGAAGCGAAAAGCTACCAGGACTTACACCAGCACACACACACACACACCTTGTGTTAATTTTGCTTATCACGACCAAATGACTGAGTCATAAAGATCCTGTCAGCTGAGTTCATGTACAGGTGACACCTTTTATGCTCACATTCCTCTACCCCATTCTTTTTCTATTTCAGGATCTGGTCAGAGCTAAATTAATAGGATCAGGGATAAAAAGTAGCTTCTGCCTCTTAATTACGCATTTTGGAGATTGATAGATTCTGTTTCTCGTGGGTGTTGTGTGCCCCTGAGTCACATGGGCCAAGTCCCCTCCCTCTTGGTCTTAAAAAGAATTAGAAGACTAACTCCAGGGCAACAGGATCCGGTGGTGGTCGGCACCTAAGCTCATTAGTGAAAATGAGCTCCAGACTCCCATCCTCAGTGACTAGCCACGCGGTCTCCTTGTCACTCGGAAAGGGAGGAGAGAGTCGTGGTAAGGATGTTTCAGTCCCTGTGGCCATCATTGCGCACACCTCCTGAGAGGTGCCTTGAAGTATGGCACTCTGAGGCCACACCCCTGTTATATTTCTGTGTAACTTGCTTCATAGGTGTAGCTGCTCACATTCATGGCTGGGCAAAGGAAAATGCAAGAACACTGCATCCAAGCCCAGGAACCTCAGGGGAGGCAGGTCTCTCTACGTCAATTGTGCCAAGTGCCCGGTTTCCAAAATAGCATCCCAAAGTCTCAAATGAACCTGGACCTTCAGTCTCTGACCGCATTTGGTGGGATAGATGTTTTAGTTCGGATTTCTTGGGTGCGTTCGAAGGCGTTTTATCTGGCCTCTCTTCTCTAAACAGGATATGCTCTTTAAGTTCATAGTAATGCAAACGTTAAATGTTTCCCATGGTAACTTGAAAAAGCTTTCCTGGGAAAGGGAAAATTTAGCTTGGACTTTAACAAAATTCTAAATAGTGAAGGAGTAAACACACCAGCTGGCTAGGCCCCATATTGATTTATGAAAGGGGAGGCTGGGCCTGGCCTAAAGCTTGGAACATTGGGAAAACTGGATCGGAGTAGAGAGCTGAGTGTAAAAGAGAACATATTCTCTGTGCCTTCCCAGTGCCTTCATTGTGACAATGAAGAGAAATTATTAAGGACGTACTTTCTCCCAGTAGAAAGAAATTTGATGTTTTTCATATGGGTATCAAGCAAAGAACTATGCCTTACAGGTTCTGTATTCACCCTTTCTCAGGCTGTAGGATTCCCTGAAGTCTCCACCAGCTCACCGTTTCCAATAGGCTGCTGGCTCCCAAGTCTTGATCTTGAAATCACACTTTCCTGCTGAGCCCCAAACCTAGATATCCAATATCTGTTATGGAGATGTTTCATTCACGTGATTTGTAAGAAATTCCAATACTTAATTCTGTTCCCCCACAAACCAGGCCCCAGGCAGGTGTTACCTGTCTGAGCGGATGGGTGGTCCCACCAAGACAAAAAGCTGAAATCATCCTCCACTTCCTCTTCCTGTGCCTCCACTCTCCATGGCCCATTTCTAGTCAGTGAGGAAATCCTGGATTCTACCGTGGTAGCATCTCTAGAATGCTGCCCTCTTTACCAGTTGGGACTTACCAGTTGTCATCACAGCTAATAAAAGCACAGAAGGGATTAGGGGGCTTTTGAAGTTATCCCTGTGATAACTGCACTTGTTAGTCCTCCAGATGCTTTCTTGAATGGAAGAGGACAGGTGCAATCACAGGACACTGGAAGTTACACGTCACCCTCAGCATGTGTGAGCATTGTTGTGTTGCATGTTAGGGCAGAAAAACTGGATGCAACTGCAGAGTCTTAAGAGTGAGATCTGCCCTGGCTGGATTGAAGCGTCATCCTGTACACCAAAAGGCTGCAGATTCGATTCCAGGTCAGAGCACCTATAGGAGGCAGCCAATTAATGTTTCTCACATCAATGTTTCTCTCTCTCCCCTCTCCCTCCCTCCCTCTAAAATCAATAAACATATCCTCTAGTGAGGATTTTAAAAAAAGAGTGAGATCTGAACTTCATACTATGCCCCCTCCTTTTTCTCCAACTTCTGTGACATTCTTGCTCCCATGCTGTGTCCCATCCATGGGACATCATACAAGTGCAGTCTCACATGTCTCGGCAGGTAGAATTGAAGATGCTTTCATTGTAATCCGCTGTAGTATGTGCTGAAATTCACCCTGCCACCTGCTGGGTTTTATTCCCCCGAATTGTTTACATCTCAGCCTTTTCCATGTTAAGCTCCAAATTCCTTGAGGAGAAAGAACATTCCGAGAGCCCAGCGTAATCACCATAGGTGCTGCTCAACAACTGCTTGCTGAATAAATGAACTCTCAAAGGTAGCTTTTATTTATAGATGCCCTCTCCATATAAAAATATCTCAAGGATTCTTTACAAACTGGTGGAGCAGAAAGTGGGAGTTAGGTGGGTGGTCTCAACACTTTCATTCCCCATTGAAATCCTTTTGGTCAGTTAGACCCCCCGCCCCCACCACCCTCTACAAACTAGAAGCACAAGGTGAGACATGGACATGTATAGTCACAAGGCACTTTACACTCTCATTGTAATCCTTAAATGAATTAAAATAAGAGCGTATAGTCATATGTTACTTTATACATTACTGTGTACTTTCACATATATTATCTGATTCAAGCCAGACAACCATGAAAATAATCATTTTCTGATATGATCCTTGCTATCAGAAATGGTAGGAGTTTCTGAGGCTTAAAGAGATCAGATAGATGGTGGCCTGACTATAGGTACTTGCAGTTGAGAAAGCCAAGATTTGAACCCAGATCTTCTGGTTCTAACTGTGATATTCTTTACATTACAAAACAATCATAAAACAGCTCTAGTTTCCTCTAAAGCAGCAGTTCTCAACCTGTGGGTCGCAACCCCTTTGGCGGTCGAACGACCCTTTCACGGGTCGCCTAAGACCATCCTGCATATCAGATATTTACATTACGATTCATAACAGTAGCAACGTTACAGTTATGAAGTAGCAACAAAAATAATTTTATGGTTGGGTCACAACATGAGGAACTGTATTTAAAGGGCCAGAAGGTTGAGAACCACTGCTCTAAAGCCTCATTCAATACTGCACGCCCAGAGAGGTAGGAAATCATCCAAGTAGATTTGCTATTGTAGGTCAAGTGCTGTCAATGAAGGGTTCTTACTATCTTTGCTTAATATAAAATTTCTGCCATCTTCTTGGTCCATGTAGCCCCTTTCCTTTTATTTATTTTTGTTTGTTTGTTTGTTTGTTTGTTTGTTTGTTTGTTTGTTAATCCTTACCCCGGGATTTTTTCCCATTGATTTTTAGGGAGTGGAAGGGAGAGGGAGAGACAGAAAGAAACATCGATGTGAGAGAGACACATCAATTAGTTGCCTCCTGCACACACCCCGACCAGACCCGGGGAACCTGCAGCCAAGGTACATGCCCTTGACCGAATCGAACACAGGACCCTTCAGTCCACGGGCTGACATTCTATCCACTGAACCAAACCTTTCCTTTTTTTTAATAGTTTTTTTAAATATCTTTTTTGTTTTGTTGGTTTGTTTTCATTTATTTCAGAGAGAGGAGTGGAGAGGGAGATAGAGATAGAAACATCAATCAGTTGCCTCCTGCATGGAGCTCGATCTCCTACTGGGGATCAAGCTTAAAACCTGGGCATATGCATGCCCTGACTGGGAATCGAACTAGGGAGCTCCCAGTGCGTGGATCAGCACTCAAACAACTGAGCCACACGGGCCAGGCCCATGTATCCCCTTTCTGAGTTAACCTTTGCCATTTAAACATCGGTTCCATGCCCTATTTCAGTGACAGTGAACCTATGACACGCGTGTCAGAGGTGACACGGGAACTCATATTTTGGTTGATTTTTCTTTGTTAAATGGCATTTAAATATATAAAATAAATATCAAAAATATAAGTCTTTGTTTTACTATGGTTACAAATATCAAAAAATTTCTATATGTGACACGGCACCAGAGTTAAGTTAGGGTTTTTCAAAATGCTGACACGCCGAGCTCAAAAGGTTCACCATCACTGCTGAAGGCCCAAGCCTTGAATTTGATCTTCAGAAGACTGAGCTTCGGGATAAGGTTATTTATAGAATTGAGCCGTCATAATTTCCCTAAGCTCTGCCAGCAGTAATCTCCAAAGTTGGTAAACGATCTCTTGCATTAGAGAAGAAGGTGGAAATCAAAATAAGACAGTAAAATTAAAGTCAAACTCATAAAGAATTAGCAGCACTGGAGGAGATATCTTCACTTGGCAAAATATCAACCAAAGTTTAGTACTACTGTGGAAGATGAGATGAATAAATATAGCTGCTAAAAACAATATCAGATGTCTTGCTCAGATGTTTAATGGATTTGCATTTTAAACATGGGTAATATGAAATAGCCCTGAAGGCATTTTTTTTTTTTTTCAAACTTGCCATCTATTTTTAGTTGGGAATTTTTTTTTAGCTAGCCTCATTTGTTTTAAAAAAGAGAGAGTGATACTTAATCATTTTTGCTTAAACATGATTAAGAAGGAATATTACACTAGTTATCTACTTTCATTCACTTAGTACAAATCCCAAAGGCCATGGAGGTAGTTAAATAAATAAATGGGGAAAGACTGCTGAGTGAGGTATGGTATTTATTTGTCTGTTGTAAATGAAGTTGTCATTCCTAAGCCAATCAAATCATGCATATTTTATGAGAGGTTGCAACTTGCAGAGAGATGGAAATGTTAGACACTAATTAATGAACGTGGCTGGCAAAGCAACTCAACTCAGGACTCAGAAGCTAAGCTATGGTGGGATCATTAGAATACAAAATTCACTGGAGCATTTTCATTGATTTGATGAAACGCCTTACATCCTGTCAGAAGGTTCATGGTAAAGTACAGTTGGCTTAAGTTTTCCAAGTCAGGTTTGAACCAGAGATTTTAACGATTTGCTTGTTAGAGGAGTATTCTGGTGGTGGCTTTAGTTTGCCTTAGATTTGAAAGGAAACCATAGATTACTGGGTAAAGCCTCACTGATCTTAACAGAGCATTGAAGCTGCCGCTGGCCCATGGAGGGCGCCCTGCGTTGCACAGTTGGTGTAGAGGGCAGTGTGGTTTTAAGTCATCAAGTTCATGTTTAACTTAAGTTGTACAGTTGGTAAATAGTGCAGGTGAATTACAGGAAAGTTGTCTAAACCTTACAAAGGAGAAAGCCTACCTGAATTAAGATTTGGGGACTTTTTATGAGTCGTGTGACAAGAAGATAAGGCAGTTCCATTGCTATGCAAGAGATGAGGTTGAAACATGAAATTGTTGCTATTCAACCACTTTTTTAAAAATCTATCTTTATTGTTGAAAGTTGTACAGACGTACCCTGTTTTTACCCATTGACCCCTTCCAGCCCTCCCCCTGCCCCTGCCCCAGGGCTTCACAACACTATTGTCTGTGTCCATAGGTAATGCATATATGCATATACGTTCTTCGGTTAATCTCTTCCCACCCACCCACCCAACCCCGCCTTCCCTCTGTGATTCATCTGTGTGTTCCATGTTTCTGTGTCTCTGGATGGGGCAAAGGACCTAAGAAGACGCTTCTCCAAAGTGGGCATACAGATGGCCAAAGAGACATATGAAAAAATGCTCAAAGTCACTAATCATCAGAGAGATGCAAATTAAAATGACAATGAGGTATCACCTTACACCTGTCAGAATGGCTATCGTCAACTACTTTTAATCTACAGATGTGGCACACGATTCAACCTAAAATCTTGACATATAGGTGTTTCTGTATAACCAACAAATAACTGTCATATTGGCAAAGGAAATACTGTGTTTATATGCATGAGAAGGGTCATTATGCTTTTCTGTGGATGAGCAATGACAGAAGTTACAGTAGTAGGGAGTTGTCCAATTTGACTAGAAGAGAAGAGAAATGTAGACCCTGAAAAGGTAATTTGGGGCCAAACCATGGAGTTCCTCGAAAGACAGGCCAAGAGCTGGAATTTAATTTGGTAGAAAATTGCAAGTGTTTGAGCAGTGGAGAGAAATGATTAGACCTAAGATTTAGACTGATTAAAAAGGCAGAGGGTAGAAGAGGCAAGGCCCCGAGTGGTGAGGAGGCCATTGCAGGAATCTGAGTGAGCAGGAAGGACAAGCCCAGGAAAGTAGCAGCAGTGGGAATAGAAAGGAGTATAGAAGAAAAAGCAAGTTAAGGGAGATAGCTCTAAACTGAGAATGCCAAGGGGAAGAAAAGGAAGCAAATTTGGTCCAAGCCTGAGTGTTCCCAGGAGGGCTCTGGGAACCCAGCCCTAGCAGTTGCTCCGTCCGAGAGATGATGCTCCATTAGCACCGCACATGCCCAGGGAGTGCCCAAATGCAAGTGCAACCTGGGCATGTTTCACTGCCCACAGGTATTTCCTGTGGGGCTGAGGCACGGGTGTGGCTGAAGGAGTCTAAGGAAAGAGAATCCTGGGAGCTGTACCACGGCCTGTCGGGAATGGAATCAAGCCCTGGGAAGGAGAGAGACCCAGAGGAGGAGAGAGACCCACGCAGCAGGACCCGTGAAACACAACGGTCATTGCCATACAGTGAAGGTTAACAAGAGAGGTGCAATGCCATCCACTCACCAGCGTGCTGGGCTTGGTTCATCCCAGTTCCCTGGGCGCTGAGAACTGGGTCAGGGTGAACGACCGAGAGCAGCTGGGGTTAGGGAAGGAGCCACGGGAGCCGGGCAGGCTGGGTTCTCATTTATTCTCAGGCCATGTGAGAACTGAGGACAATGGTGGTCATTACGGGAAGAGACCAATGTCAAAAGGACCATTTTAATTTTAAACCAGGCTCATTTGTCTTAAAATAAGAGATTATACTAAGTTTTGTAGCCAATAGGATCATAGCATTGGAAATGGAAATGAACTACCGGGTCCTTAAACAACTCCGTAACGGCCAGGCCTGACGTTATAATTTCAATGTGATTTGGCATGACTCTGGGAGGCAGCGTGTCTGATTTAGCATCTGGGTAACATCTGGAAGAATGACTCTTGGAGCATCCATCGCTGATTTTGGAAGACAGTTCCACAATCAAAAAGAAATCACGGTTAGAGAGGATATCTGTATATTCCCCAATTAGTGAGAAGGGCAAAATTACTACCTTTCGGCTCATTAATCACCAGTGATTGTGATCTTCCAACCGTCACACAAAACCTTCCAGTGGTCCACTGCTGCTATATAGTATTGCTTCAGCAGTGAGATGATCCTACACACCTTTTCCATTTCCAAACTTGTTTTATACCCTCCAGTTTCTTCTTATTAGAACATCTCTCTCTAGACAGAGGATTCAAGACAAAGCCTAGATATACTCTTTTAGTTTTAACTAGCTTTGCTTTGCTATTCACCAAATTTATTTGGGCGCTCAACTGACTGGATAAATTATTTGTTATATCCCAGAGATGCAGAGACAGAGAGGGAGTAACTGAAATGCTATCAAAACACCACTTTCTACTCGAAATAGCATTGCTATACACAATAACATGACCTCATCTACTGAAGTGACAGCTAATTAGGTACCCAATATGACTAGAGGGTTAAAAAGTATCATAGATTTACCTCTCTGTGTACTATGCTATAATAGTCCCAAGAAAAATTAAACTAAGAAAGGATTAACATTCTACTTGAACAGCAGTGCTTCCAAAAGCATTATGTTCTCAGTTATAACAATTATTTTTCATTCACGTTCCATGCCTCCTAGTTTGAGCCTATTCATTTTTCTTCTCATTTTAAAGAGTAAATGAGGCAACATGGAAGCCTGTGTTATTATTTAGTGTGAAAACAAAGAACCTAATCATAGCTAATGAGTATAATAAATGCCGGGTTGTACCTACCCCCTCTTGTCTGTATGTGTTTTATGTACAGAAGGTAACACGGGCTGAGTAGCTAGGATGCCAGGTTATAGATGGGGTTGTGGAATGTTCTTTGACAGCCGATTAGAGTAATCTGTCAGAAATGATGACTTAATCACCATAACAGACTCCAAATTCCCTCACAGAATTCTACCCAGAGTAATCTAATTTTCCTATAATATTTTATTGTATTTATTTTATTTTATTCTTTGCCAGGTGTAAATGGTTTCAATACCCCATGATTGTTACAGAAACGGGAACAGGTAGGGTAACTCCAGGTTAAACAAGGCATCCTTGGAGCCTGATAAGCCAAAAGCTGTGATCAGTTGGGATTCTATAGGTTTTCTTCTTCACTGGACGATTGGTATATATGAAGAAAGCTGGGAATTGAGCAATACTAGCTGTTTACTTCTCAGGTGACCAAAAAAGGCCATTCCTTCCAGTATATTCTCTTAGCTTTCAAATGGGACCTTTTCCCTCAGGGAAACTCTTACACTAAGTAAAATAATGATAATGATGATTTTTATTGGGCACTTATTACACAGTTCATGCTGTAATCTCTTCACCTGTATCAGTGTCTATGAAGAGGAAACAGTCATTTATTTTCACTACTAGAGGCCCAGTGCACAAATTCATGCACGGTTGGGGTCCCTCGGTCTGGCTGGCAATTGGGGCCGATCAGGGCCGTCTTGCCCAGTCCTGATTGGGGTGATGGGGGCCAGCCGGCCGGGGAGGGACCGTGGGAGGGCTCCAGGGTGTGTCTGGCCCTCTCTCTCAGTCCCAATCAGCCAGACCCCAGCAGCAAGCTAACCTACCAGTCGGAGCATCTTTCCCCTGGTGGTCAGTGTGCATCGTAGCGACTGGTTGAATGGTCGACCGATCGGTCAGACACTTAGCGTATTATGCTTTTATTATATAGGATAGTTTTTCCCCACTAGTTGTGATTTGCCACAGGAAGAGAAAGTATAACATATATCACTTTGTTATTATCACACTCAAATACCCTTTTATTCTTGGCTTAGGTCACTTTTATAAAAATACATGTCAGCAAATATCAGTTGAAAGTTTTCTGCGCACCTACCATGTTAAACAGCTAATGGGGATGCACAAAAGAGCAGTTTGGAATAGCACTGTGACCCCCAGCATGGCCCGATCCCATGCACTCAGCGTCCACCAAGGAATTTGCATCTTCAGAGGACAGCAAGGCACTCGGTTTTCTCCAGAATTTCCGAAGCAATATTTGAATAAATAGGCATCGTACAATCCAGTCCATTCACATACAACCATGTGCCAGGGCCTTCTTGCGTAAATGCTGGCTCAGCCAACAATGAGTGGTCCACACTGATTCATTCTGTAGATTCCAGCATACTTCTTACACTATCAGTTTGTGAAGAAAGCACAAAATGCAGCGTCTATTAATGTAAGCAATTCAAAACTGTCATGTTCCTCTCACGTAATTGTCAGCTAATCCTGCTCATGATCAACTTGCTTCTCGTCAGCATAGGTATCAGATGTTTCTGAGGGCTTGGCTCCTTCCTCCCTCTTCCTTGGTTCCTCATACACACCTTGCCTCAGGGTTGTTGTGAGAATTAAATTATTAACATACCTAAGGAGCCTGCAATAGTTTTTGGTACAGGAATATTGAGAATGGAGGGAAGATTTACCTCAGTATTCTCAAAATTGCCTAAATTCTATACTTAACAGGTATAGCTATGAGCTCCGAACCTGGCTATATCCCGGGGATAAAAGCTGGTTTTGACTGGCCAAACACATTGTTTTTGTCATCAGTAAGCTTGCAGAAGTATCATTCTACTCCTGATATCTTAGCAAGATTACCACCTTTTTATTACCATTTTAAAAATCAGAGAAATTCATAAGTTCTTACTAATGCTTCTAAGTCAACATCCCTAAAGCTGCTTTTGTTTCACCCACTCTTTCTCAGGGAGACATAACGTAACAGCAAACATACCTACCTAGAGAGCTGGGGAAACCTGCCTTCCTGTACTAGCAGATCCCGTGATACACATGGTCATTAGGGGGATGGGACGGTGTGCCTCCAAGTTGGTGGCAATTCCTTTGAAAGTATCTTTGCCATTTATAAAACTTTTCAAAGAAAAGTTCAGAAAGCGCAGGCGCGTTGGGTGGTCCCCAGTGTGCACAACAAGACACGAAGTGTTCTGTGTCCACCGTGCGTGTGTGGTCAGGGAGTGAAAGGGAAGTTCCGGTTTGTCTGTATGGCTGGAATCTTTTCCTTTTCTCATACAGTGCAGAAAACTCTTCTGTGAATTCACCTCTGCCCCTCCCCTCTCTGTCTCCCTTTAAATATTTTATGGGCAGTGCGCTTATAATATGTACCACCGCGGCTGCTCTCTCAAGGGGTCAGGACAGGTCTACTAATGGGATGCGAAACAGGGACTCTGTAAAACCCATTTCACGTTTAAAAATGGCATGTTTTATTGAATCTCGTGTTAGAGGTGGTTCACTCATCAATTGGCGATGGCTGGGGTTAAACAGGTTTCAACACGAGCTCACCTGTGTGTCAGGAATCCGCCCCATCACCTTCCCCTCAGCCCGTTTCCTTCCCGCAGACCCTCCGTCTTGAGGCTCCGCATTGGCTGTGTCAGCGCAGCCTCTCCCGTTTGCATCCCAGGACCACGGCAGAGAGGTCCGGGCACCTGCTGGACCTCGCATGTAACGGGAACTCCGGAGCATGGGCGCTGCCGCTGGGTAGCCCAGCCTCAGCGCTGTCACCCAGGACAGGACTCCCATGTAGGCAGGGACCGCTGCTGCTGGGCTTACAGACAGCCCCTCTGGTGAAGTCACCCCCACAGACTTGGCAGTATGTCTTGGCTGTGCAGATGTAGCCTCATTTTCACTTTCTTGGGCTGCAGCTGGCTCTTGGCTTCGAATGGAAAGTCACTGCAGTCAGGAGTGAGGAGCATCAGTCCTATCAGAGACCTGCAGACCAGAGCCAGGGAAACCAGATCTGGGGCCCTCTGTGTGTGTGTTGGGGGAGGGGGACTAAAGGGGGGACTGAATGCCACTCATGTCTCGGGAAGTGGGGCGTGTCCCCAGCACCCACAGACAGCATCCTCGCTGGGACAGTCACAGGCCTGCATCTGTGGTCGTCAACACCGTGCTTGGCGTCGACACAGAGGGGACAGTGAGATGCAGTCCCTGTCCTCAGGCAGCCGCAGCTCACTGAGAGCCCAGTCAGACCCGAAGCGAGCCCTCCGCGGAGCCATGGCACCAGAACTCTTCCCCAGAGGCCCCACCTTCCTATGCACATGGCGCAGTGCTTCGTTCACAGACTGAAATTCAACTACCATTTCCAAGGAGCATGCTTGGCCCCTCCCCTCCCCACTAGGAGGGAAGGAGGGAGGGAGCTCTTAAAATTTCCCTCTTCATTAGACTTCACTGGTTCTTAATCAAACAGGGTTAAATAGGGAACAAGATGCTAACCAGTACCTTAATGTGTAACTTGAGACAAAATGTTGTTCTGCGATAAAATGAAAAGGAAATTCATATGCAGTCAAAGAAATATTCAAGGAAATGGATTTTGAAGGCTTTCTTTATACAAATGTAAACTTGATGAAATATGCTAAGTCAAATTCATTGCCATAAACCAGGACCTATTTCAAAAACAGTCAATCTTGGGATCTCCCTGGAACAAGCACTCTGCGCACAGGGAGCGTGGGTTACGACAGCCGCGCCCTCCTGTGTCTCACTGTGCTCCATTGGTGCAGGAGTTTTCCAGCCACAGCCAACTCTGCATGGCCTTCGAGACACAGCCTCAGTTTAATTCACGCATGTCTCTTAGGAGACTCCTTGCCAAAGTTCTTGAAGATCATGTGTTTACTTGCTCTAGGCAGAAGGAGGAGGGACCCCCCACCCCCCAGAGAACTAGGCTCCTTCCTGACTCTGAATTCCCTTACAGCAGGTGAGACGTTAGGAGATTGGAAGAGTGACTGTCAAGTTCTCTGGCCCATCCTCTGGTCTGCTGCTGTCAACTGGGCCCCTAAGTGCAGAGCACAGAATGGAGCGCCAGCCTCCGCTCCATCAGCCCTGGCCGCAGATCAGGCCAGCGTCCCCAGTAGCTGCAGCAGCAGTGCTGAGAAGCAGCAGTTCTGACACCAAGGCTTTTGTCTTTAGTTGTTGAGGAATGCAGTGAGGATGTGGCCACTGGCTGCCAACCATGGCTCCTGTGGCAGTCTTAATTCAGGTTGAGTAAACTTGCATTGTTGTCTTTGTACACTTGAAATATTTCTACCCATGAATACTTCGCTCACTCTTAGTCTTGTTGTGCTTTGAGTATTTTGAATTTGGTGCATTTTATTGCTTCTTCTGTTGGTTAAGATGTCCTATCATTTTATTTATATATATATATGCCTCAGTGACCAAATGACCTGGCAACCACTTGCTATGATGCACACTGACCACCAGGGGGCAGACACTCAACACAGGAGCTGCCCCCTGGTGGTCAGTGCGCTCCCACAGTGGGGAGCGCCACTCAGTTGACCGACGGGCACCTGGCAAGCGACATTGCGATGGCGGCGCAAGCCTCTCCCGATCGGACTGACTGGGCATGAGCCCGCGGCAGGTGCAGCGGGACCTGATAAGCAGGATAAGCGGGAGCAGCAGGAAGAGCAGCAGGCAGCATTGGACTGCCGGTTTCTGCCCGATCCCCACAGGCCACGCCGAGGGCCTCCACCAGTGCACCAGTTCTTTAATGACAATACTACCTATTTCTCTTACACTGTACCTTCAAATATGCTGTTCTTTTCCTGAGGTACCCTTCACTAATGTGCTGGTTAGCATTAGGGTTCCTTCAAGATTGAACTCAAACATTGCTTCAGCTGAGACACCTTCTCCACCTTGCCCTTCCTTCATCTGTGTTGGGCATCTCTCCACTGGGTTCCCACGCTGTAGGTCTTAGCACAACACTCATCACCTGGGGGTGATGGCTGTCATATCTCTCTCTACCACTACATGACAGGCTCAGTTAGGAAAACTCTCTTCCGCTGTATTCCCAGCAGCTAAGAGTGTCTGGTAAAAGCAGAAATAAGGGAATGGATGAGTAGTCCTGGTGTCACACCGGATCAAATCTTTGAAACCATTTCCTGTTTAGGGAAAGGTCCCTCTGTTATAACTAGAAACTTGAAACTAGAATGCCTGATCCTTTACAATGACTTCTGTACTCCATTCAGTAAATCTCCCAACAGTTTTAGGAGTCATGGGATTTCAAGGGAGTGAAACATTATGAGAAGGACTCCTCCAAACCATTTTTTGTCTTCCTTGACATTTACATCCTGTATCTGATCAGAAATTTATAACTCACATGAACTGTTCATGATAATGAGCCATTCTTAATACAGAACTGATTGAACACCTCTCTCCAAGAAGGTCATGGTGTTTTACATATATTATCTAAGAACATACCTGAAGTATGGTGACTACCCACTCAGAATTCACCAGGGTCTGACAGTTGCAATCTCTGTGAAGTTGACTTTCACCCCCTCTTGGCCTAGGAAAGACCAAAACAAAGTTCAAGTCCTCAGTGGCAGTAGCTGCTTTGTCATCATCATTGTCCCTTAACAACAGGGATACGATCTGAGAAATGCATCATTAGGCAGTTTCATGGTTGTGTAAACATCATAGACAAATCTGGATGATATAGCCTACCACACCCCCAGACTATACTATATGGTATAGCCTATCGCTTCTAGGCTACCAGCCTATACAACGTGTTACAGTGCAAGACAGCATGAGATTCAATCAAGCACAAGACCGAATGATGCAATCAAGAGACACAGTACACAGGATATGTATGAGGCTGCTGCCAGCATAGCAGGTCATATAGTGTTACAGCAAACATTTTTAATAAGTAGAAAGAGAACACTCTAACACAAGCATGTCAAACTCACAGCCCGCGCGCCACATGCCTCGTTTATTTGGCCCATGTTAGCCTTTGAGTTTGACATGCTTGCTCTAACATGATAGTAAAAAGTATAGTACAATAACCAGTAACATTAGTCATTTATTGTCATGATCAAGTAGTATGCTGCACATAGTTATATGTGCTATACTTTTATCAGACCGGCAGCGCAGTAGGTTTGTTTACATCAGCATCACCACAAACATGCGAGGAATGCATTACACTAAGGTGTTCTGATGGCTACGAGGTCACTAAGCAATGAGTTGTTCAGCTCCATTACAATCTTCCAGGACGACTCTAGTTTATGTGATCTGTTGACCAAAACTTTGTGTGTGCACGTGACTATACCACCACCACTGTGTTCCTGAGCCTTCTGGGTAGTCTCAGGTCACAGACTGAGCTAATTCTCTCAGCAGCCGCAAGGAAACCAAGAGTCAAGTCTCAGTATAATACTGGTCGTAAAGCTGCAGAGATAAAGAGTTTGGGGAGTTTAGTGGGGGGAAGACTATTTTCATTAGGGGATTTTTCAGGCGCCTTCAAACGAGTGTCTGGCGCCTTCAGTGAGTGCGGCCTGCAGTTCTTCATCGTGGGCTCATGTGTCCAACTCCCCTGTGGGGCGTTCTGTGGAGAAGCAGTGTGATGGGGGGATCAGCTTCGGGTAAGAGCAGGGAGCTTGATTTCTGATCCCATCCCAGTCTTAACCAGCTGTGTGTCCTTAGTGAAGTTGCTCAGTCCCCTCAGACCTATAAATTGAGAGCATTAGACTAAATGATTGCCAGGGCCCTTTACAGCTTGAGAGTAGAATGATTCTGTCCTCAGAACTACAGCTCCCGGATTTCCTCCGCCAGCCCTCCGTGCACTTCACAGATTGAGTGCTCTCGGCACTCTGACATTAGCCGCCATTTTTCTTCTTTATGTGAATATCAACTACCATGATGGATTGTCAGTTCCCTGAGGGCAGGAGTCCTAGTCACTTCATTTTGTGCCCATACAAAATGTAGGCATACTTCTCTCCTCTTTCCTCTCTTTAACCTGTAGGTCTCACCTGAGTCAGCACATTAACCTGCACAAGTCTTTGCTACCTGGAAAGGAAAGACTCCACCCCATCCTCCATCAGGCTTCCTGTATCTCCCCCTTTGCAGCTACTGTTCCTGAAATAGAAGTCTATATTTATCATATCCACTCTTACTTTCCCTACTACCCCCCGACTCTCTGCAAGCTCACATTCTGCCCACCCTCCCCACCCCACCCCCACAGAAACATCTTCTGATTACTTCCCTCCATTAATTTCCTTTTATTGTCAAATCCAAAAGGACTCTTGGGCATTTTCATCATAGCATTTAGCAGCGCCACCTTGTTCTTAAAACTCCTCCCACTGGCTCCTGTGAGTTGTTCCTGCTCCTACTTCTCCCACTGCCCCATGGTCTGTTGCTCTCAGACCCCGTGATTTCGCACCTGGCTCTTGGCTCTTGGCTCTCTTCACTTCACATTCCCTCTGTGGGCAGCGTCACCCATGCCTGTGGCCTCCGCTGCCACCTCCCAGAGCAGTTGCACAGCTTGAAACACACATCCCCAACTTCTCTCTCATCCCAGTCACATCCAGTGTGCCCCGTGCAGCCCTATGCTCATCAGTCTCCCCCCCCCCCCCCAAACAACTCCTTGTGTTTTCTTTATTTGATGATAATCCCACAGTCTATCTGGTTGTCCAGGCCTGGGGTTTCTCTCCCCCTCTTCCCTCCATCCATCCAGTTTCCCCTGAAGGTTAGACCTTCATCAGTTTCATACAGATGTTTGCAGTAGCCTCTTTGTTCTCCCTGCCTGCTGTGTCCCCCTCCTATAATCTGTCCTCCACGGTAGCCAAAAAGGCCTTTTCTAGAATTCAAATTTGATCTTGTTGCCTTGGCTGCTTAAGTCTTCTATGCCTGACATTGACTTTTAGACAACATTTCAGTTTCTTAGTACACAAGGTCCTCTGAGAGCTGGATGCCCACTCCCTGTGCAGCCACTTCTGTGCCCCTCCCCACTCATTTTGGGTGACTTGCTATGAGCAATCGTGCTCTCTCTTATCACTGTGTCTGTACATGGGCTTTTCCTTTGTCCCTCCTGTGCTGACAAGTCCAATTTGGCCTTTAGGACACAGATCGGACACCACTTTGCTGAGGAGCCCTCCCTCCCCACCAGCGCCTGCTCCCTTGGGCTCCCGCACACCTCGCTCCTACATCTGCCATAGTTCTTCCCGTGTTGCTCAAGGCTGCTTATGTGTCAGTCTCCGCAGCCACACAGGGAGCACCCAGAGCATCTAAACTTCTCCCCTTGTCCTTCATCCCTCACTTCTTAGCCTCGATCCAGGGACACAGTGGTTCCTCACACACACTTGCTGAGCGAGTGAATAAGGCCTGTGGGAAGAATAGCGTACTCAACGACTCAGCCCGTCTCCCCCCAGCACTGAGGTGGGGCCAGTCTCTCCATTCTTACCTGTAGGATGGAGGCCACATTCCTTAGGCTTCGTCAGGAATTTCCATAGTTTACTTCTGCCTGCTTTTTAGGTGTATATTCTAGTCCTTTTGGAAAATTCTGATCTGTTTACCTTTAAACATTTCATTCTCATTCCAGACTCTTCTACAAATTGAATAGATTAATGAATGGAGTGGGAATATGCATAGGCCCCACATCTCAAGGCCTATGTTCTGTGCATAAGAGCATCTTGCCTTTTAGCATAAACAAAGCGGCTCTGAATTACTTAGCCTCTCATCCCCTGGCGGTTCTCCCTCTCTCCTCTGCCTCTTGTGTTTGGAAGACCCTGGCAGGCATTAGCTGCACATGGTCCTGACTGCCTGATAATAATTTCCCATCGTTTAAGTGCCAGAGCCAAGTACCATTCCCCTTTCATTTAAATTAGATAAAACCCGAGCTGTGGCTTGCAAGTGATGGAAGTCCACTGGGGAAATTAAAGGTTCAGAGAGAATGGGACCCATTATAATAAAAGCATTTGCAACGCCAGTGATTCCATCTACCCTGTGGCTCCCATGCTCCTTGGGGTAGGATGAAATATGAAGCAAGAGGACCTTTGAAAGTAGTCTGAGGAATTTATTTTAATTGGAAATGGTGACGGCATTCTGCGCTTAGCGTAAACTCTGCGGATCATGCACAGTGGTGTGATGGGCATTGGGTAAAGGGCCGGAGGGCACCCAGTTCATCTCGGGTTCTTTCTGCTCCCACATATGTACTGAGCAGACATGGCCCCAAGGCCCGTGCCTCCCTCCTTCTCACCTTCTCTTCCTCCCTCCTACCTTCCATATGATCCCACAGTTGGTGTTTAATAAAAAATTATATGATGGCACCTAAATCAGTCAACTGCTAGACCTTCAATTCTGTTGACTCTGAGACCTCAGATTAATCCATGCAGCAGACAGAATGGCCAGAAGAAACACGATCTGCATTCAAATTTGAAATAACACAAAATAATAGCGCGCTTTTTTCCCCAGCACATCCTATGCCCTGTCAATTAAACACATTACTTGCATTTCTCATTTAATTCCCACAGCCCTACTGTGCCAGTGGTATCTCCATTTCACAGATGGGGAAACCACATCTCAGAGAAATAAAGATACGTGTCCAAGATCACATAGCTATCATAAATGGCAGGACCAGAATCACTGCTGAGATACAGGAGAAAACCACGTTGAGTGGCAGAACCAGGTTTCAAACTCAAGACTGACTGCAGAGCCCATGCTTTTCTAGACTGTGTCCACATGACTTGAACAGGTTCCATTCCTGAACACAAGACACAGGCTGGAATTTGGATTCGGCTACTTTCACCTGGGAGAGGTCTTGTTATTATGCATGTGTCCTATCACAATGTCAGTGTTCAAGTTTAATAGTGTGGGCTTTCTGAGACTGTTGTTATACAGTTGTTCAATCTGCCTTTACCATCTCACTTTTGTATTTTAGATGCATCATCCCATTCAGATGAAACCTGCGGATAGTGAGAAGTCAAACGGTAGGTGGTGACCAACTATCTCATCTAATGTCTGTGTCTGTGAGTCAGGGGGTCCACTGGGGGAGGGAGGGGCCAGCCCCGGCGCTTCTCTCTCAGCAAGGTGGAGACAACTGCTCCAGAAATTGGCCCTGTAGTTGGCTCGTCTGGGGAAACTTGAGCTTCGCTCTCTTCCCTCATTTACCTCTGGTGTGTAAAGGTCCCTGAAGATGTTACCAGAAATGGTTTTTCGTGTCCCTCTGTGTGGGCTTGCTCTGGGTGGTGACCCTGTGGCCTCTGGCTCTTGTTATTCTGCTCCTACAGAGCAACACAGGACACCTGATGGGGAGGAATGACCTTACACTGTGCAGAGAAGGTGAGCGGGAAAGGGAGGCTCACGAAGAACCAGGCTACCTCTTCTCTCTCTTCCATTTATTCTTCTGTGGCCTGGAGGCTGACTTACTGCACTATGCTCTAAATTGTTCCAATGCATTTGCATCCAAATTCATTCAGAATTCAGTCTGCTGATTAAATAAACATGCACATGGTGCAAAAATATGCATTTGATGAGGTCCACGGAATCATTGAGACTTGACTGTCCGAGACACGAGAGGGCTGATAGCCACGTTTCTCTCTCTCCGGCTTTTGCTTCCACCGACACCAGCCTTTTGTCCCTGTTTTGTTCTTTGAATTTACTGAAATGTATGTTAAAGGACTCTTCTACCTTCTTCGACCTCAGAGCTTGCCCGTCCCACAGGACTGACACGATCGGCACGCTCCCTTCCGCAGGCAGCTCTGCACCTCATTCATTAGTAATCAGGGCAGAAGCCATGCACTCAGAGATCTGCATATCTGCAAATGTAAATTATGATTGGGCTCTAAGTCTCTCTACAAGGTATTATTTGCTAAGTGCAGTGCATCCCATTTTCTGGCTTCTTCACAGGCTAGAAAGTTTTGAGGAGAATCCCATGGATTGTGGGCTGCTAGCACCTGGTTTGTGTGGCAGGGAGCAGACCTCAGTGCTTTGCCCACGATCTTCTCCTCAGCCACACCTTCTTGGAGGGTTACCTCCCTATGTCCTCCTCTACTTCATCACCAACACGCACTTAGTGTCGGAGGGTCTCAAACCCGCCACTGCTTTGTTGTGGGATCTCGGTCAAGCCCCTTCATTCCTTTATTAGTGCGTTCTGATTATGTACTGTGTGCCAGGCACAGTACTGGCTGGGGCTGCAAGAATGAATTTTAAAAAGAACCGTCTGCAGAAGCCTGCCCTGACCTCATGGAACTTACATTCAGTCTACTGATCTCTGCTAGTCACTCAAAGACTGAACTTGAATGCCCTCATCCATAAAATAAGTGATGGCAACTGCCTCACATAAGTTGACCTTTTTTTTCAGACCTGGACAAGGTGTTTGTCACATTGCTTTGTAAAGGATGGAGCACCTCTATACATATTGACTATTGCTATCCAGATTTGTCCCTGGCCCTAAAGGGTTCTGCACTGGGCATGTCCACCCATGCTGAAGGCCGTGCACCCATGCCAGTTCCCAGAACCCTCTGCTCCAGAGTGCACATTTACAGTCTGTTCTGCTCTCTGTGGGAGAGAGGAATCTTGTATTCATGGGATGAATTCTGATAGTGAAGGTCCTCTTAGAGTTCTGGCCCAAAGAGATGCTCCCTGTCCTCTGGCCCTATCACTCTGTAAACTGTGTCCATCCTGGGACCAGGGAATGAAAATCTATGGAAAAGGGATCATCTTATTTCTGAACCTTAGGTCATAGTTATAAAGACGTGATCAATTAGAGACCTGAGTAGGAAACATTTGACCTGAAATACCCAAATAATTGAGCCACGAAGGGATTTCTTCTTTTGCATTTTCGGATGTCCTGGAGCACAACCCCAGACTGCCATAGAACAGCTGCAGGGGGTCTCAGAATGGCCCATTGCCCTTGCTGTCCACTGTTTACTCTGCACACTGAGGGTAATGTTAGCCACAGCAACAGAATAAAGCTGCCATGATCTCAAAAACCAAGCAGGGCTGGGCATTGTTTTACTAAGATGAGAGAATACCTAAAAATAAGGCTATTTTTCAGGGAGCATCCTAGAGTAGCAGTTAAAAACCAGTTTGAGGAGCCTGGACTTGACCCCTGACCCTGCACTTGTTAGCTGCATCCTTGGTCATGTTCTGCAAACTCCCCTGGCCTCCTGTGTTCAACTGTAACGGGGCTGCGGTGATCGGTAGTTGGAATTCCCCTGGTAGCACTTGCCTCACAAGGGTGTCTGAAGGGTACATAAGTCACCATCTATGAAGACTGAGCATAAAACCTGGCACATGGTAAATACTTGCAGTGCTGTTACCTATGTGAGTCCGGCTCGCTGAAGCTGATGCTTCCAGCCGTGGCTGTTCATACCAAGCATAGACCTGTACACACAAAGGAGCCCCCCAAAACCTTCTTGTTAGATCAGTGCTCCCTTTGCTTTGTAGATTGGCCTTCATTTCCTGAGTTTCCAATAAAAAAAAGTCAAAGTATAAGTGGACCAAAATCTGCTTTATCACGTGCTCTTCTTTTCGGAGGCTCCCGTGGAGCCCACCTTGCATAGACGTGAACAGGGCTCCAGGTTCTCCTTGGACCTGGTGGAGGAGTCGGGAGGAATGTATACTTTCCCAAAGCAAGTGAAAAGAGCTGCAAGCCTTTTCTGATTTCACATGGCAGCTTTAACAGGTAAGCATAGTTTCCAAAGCTCAGAGAGCACCAAGATTGCTTTGGCTCAGATGCTCCAAATAGCTCCAGTAGTTGTGAAAGACGTCTGACGAACTCTAATTGCACTTTTATTGAGTTTGCTGACATTTATGGATAGCACAAAGGGCTCATCACAGTTAGACAGTTACTGCCTTCATTAGCAGGATGTTCTGATTTCTAAAACTTTATATTTTCTGGGCAAGACAGGCTGCTCATCATAGATTAATTAGTGATGGACACATGAATTCCAGAAAAGCAATCACTCTTTTCAGCCTTCATCCATGCAGAGATTCTGACCAAGGGAACCTCTGTGGTGAGCTCAGAAATGTTGGACTGCTCTCTGATCTGCCCTGCACATCCGTATTTTACTGACCGGGCTCCCAAAATCTCCCTGGCTTCCTCTAGTCTGTCCTTTTCATTGGCTCTGATTTAAGCTGCAGCCTCTAGCACATTGATGCCAACTCACTCGTTTTGCTCCTGCCTTCATGCTTCTGTGCAAGGTGTCTTCCCCGCGCACACACAGTGCATTAGCAATAAAATGATTCAGCCTTTAAGGAGAACACACTGAATCAGTACCCAAATTTCAATAGAACCCAACTTTTTTTGTTATTTCTCCATTGCACATAGTCCAGTGATGGTGGGGAAGGGCATTGGAGGAGGTGTGGCTTTCAGGGCCAGCATATGCCAGCACAAACATAGTTACTCTCTTCAATTTTGTGTTATCATTGGAGGGCCTGTTTTCCACCTTTTAATCCTTCATCACTACACAGGAAAAGATACCAGCAGTGCAGTATTGAAAATTAAATGCAGTTGCTAGATCTAGCCGTGCGTGATAGGAAAAGCATAGAGTTGCCTCCGGTTCTGTGCTTGGGGCCCTGGTGGCCGAAGCTGGTGCACACTCTTGCATCATGCTCCTGGGTGAGAGGCTTGCCCTTGACTCTGTGGCCAGAGCATAAATCCATCCTGCTTTCACTCTCCTCCCTCACAACTTGTAGGGTTCCTTGAAGCCTCAAATCCAGAAATGCCATTCAAGACCCCTGTCTCTTTTCCCAAAGCCTCCAAAATCCCCAGGGTGTCCATGTGCTCAGTTCAGAGCTCTCAGGGGTCAAGATAACCAAATATTGCCCGGGAGAGTCAAGACCAATAAGGCTCCAATACACATAGTTATACAGGGCGTTCCCATCTGGCCCGTTTCTGATTTACTAGAAGATGAAGAAATAATTCTGAAATTCAAAGTGGAGAAACACACAGATTTGGAGGCAGTAATTAAATGCCATATGTTAGTACTAACACATTGAAAAGTTGTTAATTAATTCAGGCCACCCCAAATCCAGGTGTGACTTTGACAGGTTGTATACCAGGGTGTAAGCACAGGCTTACAATTAGGAATTGCTTTAAAATTTAAGTTCCTCTTCCCGGGACTTAAAAATGTTCCCACTTATCCTATTAACACTTTCTTATTTAAACTGTGGAAGGAAAACCTGGAGTGGTCCCTGGTCTGGAGACCCTTCCAGGCCTGCCATTGTTGTTACTGACGGCGGTAACCCGTCTGTGCAGCACTGTGGGCATGTGTCTTTCCCCTCATTCCCCCGCTGGTAATCCTAAAGGAAAACAGGCTTTTTCCCAAGAGGACAAAGACCCTCTCTTTTCTTTCTTTTCTTTTTTTTTTTTTTTTTTTTTTTTAATTTCCCTAAAGCACTTAGCAGAATACTGTGAACATGGTTGGTTTATTTAAACAATCAGCATTCTTGTGGATTGAAAAAATAAGTAAGATATTTACTGCCTGTTCATCAAACATTGATGGAAAAGTTAAGTGAATTGGAGATCATTATATTTATTTAAAATGTTGACAAACCTGTTTAGAGGGATCCTTAGCGTGGGAGTCCCAGGAAGAATTTGTATGAATAAATTTTCACTGGAAAGTCAGGGAAACTCAAGGAAGAGGGAGGGTGGGTATGTGTAGTTATCCCCATTTTGCCATCAAAGCAAACATGGCCCAGCTGTTAAAACCACAAAGCAACCTTGACTAGCAAAAGATTGCAAACATCCAGCTCCCTGTATGCGCGTGCGCACACACACACACACACACACACACACACACACACACGCAGACTAACATTTTGACTAGGATATGGATGGTATAGAGTCTCATTTTTTTATTTTTAGCTAATAGGTGTAATTGAAAAAAAAAAGTGAGAGTTATCGCCCATCTCCCTGCCTGTCTCAATCAACCCTTCATGGTAACTAGGAAGTCAGAATTTCTTAAATGGCTTTCACTTTTAATATTCATCTTAGTTTTAAAAAATCATTTTTAGCTTACTGAGGAGTTGCATGTTTGTTTATTATCGTATCCCTCTGAAGCTCAACATCTACAAATTGTTTTAGTTAAATACCATAATCATAGGTTTACCAGTGAAACCAAGGACCGACTGGGAATGTGTTATTTGCTTTTGTCTAAAAGAACTAAAAGCAGAGTTTTTAGGATTAGAAAAAATAAAACAGGAATTTATTGTTACAATAGCAGCCGCAGCCTCTCCCAGGCAGAGCCCCAGAGATGAGAGGGAGGACGGAGGGTAAGAAAGACCCTAGAGGTGATTCCCTTCCCGCTGCCCCTATCAGTGGGTTCCTGCGCTCCCGTTCCAGCCTGAACGATATCATGTCCTCACAGTGGAGGGTGTCCTGGTGCTGGAGCTCACAGCACCCCATGGGAAGGAAGCTCCATTCTCAGGTACCCCATGTTTCCAGCACTCAGATCATTGTTGTGCCAACGCTGCCCTCGACTTCCTGTGCTTTTACCAGTTCCCAGGAGGTCATGAGTAGTTCACTTACTCTGCAGGGAGAAAAGATAAATTAAAAAAATGTTTTATCTACATACAGGAAGTCAGGTCCTCACTGGCCTCCCTCCAGGAATCAGCAGTGACCCCCAGGGCCCATGGCAGCCTTGGACCCTCTGTTACCTTCCCTATGCGCTGAGCCGCTCTCTACAGAAGAAGCAAGTCACGGTGCCTGTTGTGCTGAAGCCAGGCTGCTTTGTCCCTCAGCCCACAGGCAGGCCTCCTTACTCCGGGTCCTGCCCCTGCCCGGTCAGCGTGTTGTCCCCCTCCCACTGCCAGCCTGTCCGGACCCTGCGTGCATCTGGAAAGCCAGCTTCACGTCCATCTTCCATCAGGCCTTTCTGAAAAACGATGGGCACGGTTCACAGTGGACAAGTCCTGTGGGATTGTGGTTTCACCCGTGTTCCTTGGAGCCCGGAGTTCCTCTGCATGGTCTTCGCAGCAGCCACAAGTGTGGGAGAGGCTGCACAGAGGGGCTCTGGGCTCCAGCAGGCCCCCCACCCCATGTGCTTCAGTCAGCCAAAGCTTGTGGCTGGGCCACTTCTCTCCAGTATTTAAGGAGGAGAGAAAGGAAAGAGGAGAGGGAAAGGAATAGAGTTTAAGCCTTCGTTTTATAGATGACAAAACATGTCCGCAGAGGTCGGCTCATTCTCCAGCAACTGAATGGCTGCCCTGGACCTGGGACCCGAGGTTCCTAAATCCAGCCTCGCTCTCCCCTTCAGGCCTCATCTGCCGCCTCTGGGCTGCCAGGCCACACAGTGGAGTGGAGAAAAGCCTGGGCTGCCCTAAGGTACTGGGTCATGGTCCGGGTTAGACCACCTCCTTGCTGAATGACCCAAGCAACTCCCTCCCCCGGCCAGGCCTCGAATCTCTCTCAGAGCCAAACAACACACCTCTCCAGGCTCTCACGTCCACCCTGGGGTCCTGTGACCTGAGCAGCTAGCTGTCTCACCTAGACCCCTCGGAGCTGCGCTGTCCGAGAGAGTAGTCACACATGGCTTTTCACATTTAAATCAGCTAACAGCAAATTACACCAACCTCCAGCGCCTCAGTCACAGGAGCCACACGTGCTCCAGCCACTGCAGGGACGCCACTAGAACTTTCCCTTCCTGCGAGCTCCGCTGGACAGCCTCGGAGTCGGCGCCTCGAGCCACATCACTGCCGCCCCCGCAGCTCCGCTGTCCCCAGCCGGAGGCAGAGGCCGTGGAGTGCGGCCGACGCGCCAAAAGTAACTGGCCTGGAAGGTCTAGAGGACAGTCTTGTGGGTTGGGTGAAAAAGAGACACTTACTTTCCAGGAAAAGGATGAGAGAAATAGGTAAAAGATTACGAAGCACGTACAGGTGTCTGCGTGGCAACGTCTGGGGAGCCCTTCCCTAGGCCAGGCCGCTCTGAGGGGCTGCTGCAGCCACGGCCCTTGCCTCTCATTCTGTGATGAACGGACAGGAACATGGGAGCAGCAAGCCTTCCCCCTGAGGGTTCGGTGACAGCCTCTTGCTCTCTCCGGAGAAAGGACTCCCGGCCCTGTCCTGAGCTATAAGGTCACCTTTGAGGCTCAGGGTGGGCCAGCCGTCCTGAGCACAGGCGTGGAGATTTTGAGGAAAATCTCCCAGGTTGTCTGAGGCAAACCTTCCCTCATCTTTTCCCTCATCGGGTTCCAAGGTTAAAATGTGCATGTTGTTGTCATGACATCCAAAGTGCATTCCTGTTCATCACGAGCCCTGCCTCCAAGTGGGAGGAAAAGTACTGTTCCCTCCTTGTTCTTTTTTTTTTTTCCCCCCCACCCCCGGTAAGGGCTTCACCCTGAGCATGGGGTCAGGATAGGGCCATCCTGACGTAATCCTCAAGTAGCTGCAGCCCCATTCTCTTCACTGGGTTCGCCTTTCTCTCTCCTTTAAGCACACAGACGCCTGCTGTCCTGGTGAGGGCCGCGGGGCCCAGGCGCAGGGCAGAGGTCACTGGCTGGGTTTCCAGAGAAGCAGGCGTCTCATCGCCGACCCTCCGCTGGATCTGTGGGGACCCAGCTACGCGAAATCGAAAAGGGATGTTGTCTTCCCTCCAGTGCTTTGTTCAGAGTTTTGTTTACTGTTCCGCTACATCTGTTCCTTTAGTTTTCCCTCTCCTGACCTTTTTCTTTCCCTGTCATTCAAAAAAATTGACTCCAAAAATATCTCTGTGGCATGGTCATATTTAGCCGCTACATGGAACTTGTCACAGTTTGGTAAACACATGACCATCAGTTTCCAAAAGGGGGGAAGAACTCCTTGGCGTCCTGTGTCCTGTGAAGCTCTTTATTGGTGAGAGGAGGGCAGGTGGGGGCGCGGAGATGGCCCTGGGCCCCAGCGCAGGCTCCCGTGGCCGGCACGCGGTCCGACACGGTCGTGAAACATTGATGACAAGGAAAATGAGGACAGTGGCCTTTGCCTCATGCATTATTTTTCCTTCCTAGCTGTGGAAGACAGAAAATTGTTCATAGGAATGGTTTCGAAGAAATGTAACGAGAATGATATCAGGGTGATGTTCTCTCCGTTCGGCCAGATAGAAGAGTGCCGGATCCTCCGGGGGCCTGACGGGCTGAGTCGAGGTGAGTGTGCTGTCGCGCAGGTCTCCTTCCTTAGGCGCTAATTGGAGCTCCGTGTCACGGTCAGGGCAGATGCAGCTTCCACACGCAGCCAGGGTTACCCCGTGGTACATCCCGCGTGGTACAGTTATCCAAGCTGAACTTTTCACCGTAGCTCAGATGATCACATTTTATTTCTCAAGTCGGAAGGTCCTGGTGCCAACATATTAGCTCAGGTTATCACTGTCAGATGGGAAGCCGGGCAGCCTGCCCTGTTGTTACACATGCCTTTTCAATCGCAAATTGAAGTAGGTCCTGGGGGGTGGGGGTGTAAATGTGGGAGAGGAGCAGGAATACTTATTGTTCTCATCTTAGTTGCTGGCTTTCTGGTTGTGCCTAAAAGAAATGTGGAGGGTGTGGGCCTCTTGACTGTGATGTAAACCAAGGAAAACGGCCCACACTGCCATGGAGAGCAGGGCAGATAGGCGCTCAGAGGAGCTGGGCCCTTCCGGGGGCATCAGGGTTTTACGTCAAGACTCCTGGAGTCCTGGACGCAGGGAGCCCATTTAGTGACAGGGAAGTGACTCCGTCCAGAAGACTGTCACTGTGGTGGAAGCAAGGCTGCGGCTCGAGCACCGGGAAGTCGGTATTTTTGCAGGCAGTTACACAAAGTAGCTGGAAATAACTATTCTCTTTCCATGTTTGCCGTCTCCTGTGACAAGGCCACCCCCTGCCTTTTTAAACCACTCATAAGGGCTGCCGCTGAATGTTAACATTCTTCTGGTAGCAGTTTCCCGAACAGTCCAGCGAGGCCCCACTGAAAGCAAGTACATAGAATACGTTTCTTCTAAGAAATCTGTACTTCTGCAACACTGAAAGGATTTCATTCCATTAATGCAGTTATCAGCGCAAGTTCCGTGGGGCTAATGAGAACCGTCTTTTCCTTCCCAGTCTCTGGTTCTGGGGCAGCACTGCCATCCCAAACCGCACGCGGAAGAAAAGGCTGGGCGCCAAGTATCACAGCTCTGACTTTCACCCGTCTCCCTCGTTGACTTAAAGTCAGCACCACGTGCGGGAGCACATTTGTTCTTTTGACTTTTAGACATAGCGCGTCAGGATGTCAGCTGTCAGAATGGCAGGCACAGAGAACAAACGTGTTCCACCCACATCCACCTCCACGTCCCCAAACGGAGGGGCTCTGGAGCAAAACCAGGAGGCGGCGGATCAGCCTCAAGCTTGCCATCCCTGCATTCTGCAGGTGGTTAAAAAAAATAGAGAAAGACAGTGGGGAGGAGGCACGGAGATCACAAGCACGCTCCAGCAATTCTGAAACTGTCGTTATGAAACCCTCGCTGATGAGATGTGGTTCTCTAAAAACTGACCAAGACAGTGGTATTAAGGGCTATCCTAAACGGCAGGCCCAGCGCCTCCATCTCATCTGTCGTCGCTCTCCACCTATGGCATACCCAGCAGCACCCAAAGCAGTGCGTCATGCTGGTGACCCGCACAACCTCTGGCTCCTGTACAGCCTCCCATCAGAAGGCCACTAGGATTTCCTTCCTAGCCCTCTGTGCCGCCCTGGCAGATTCACACCATGAGAGCTTCTGATCATATGTGGTCACTGGTTCTCCTGCAGTTAGGCCACACATGTGCCCACTCAGGCAGACAAGCCAGGAGAGAGAATTCCAAGGGAAAAGGCAGGGTGGCAGACAAAGGGTAGAATGTGTAGGAAACACACAATAACATTTTTCCAGTCCCTTTCTGCTGCCACGTTCATCACTGGAACCACCATTCTCTCCTGTTGCTATTCTCAGCCGCTCTTCTGTGTTTTCACGGTATTTGTTCATGCACCAGGGCCTCTGGCACTGAGAGCAGAAAGGCAGCCCCTTCAGTTACTCACAGTGGGATTCACAGAGGCCTGAGGTCGCTGACCCCCAGGGCCCACCTCAGAACTTCTCCTGACGTGAAATGTCACTGCAGTCATGTCATCTTCCCACCTCTCTGCCTCAGTTTCCCCATTTGTAAATGGCAGAAGTCACAATACCTGCCCTGCGTATCTTATAATGCATCATGGGTGAGCACTGTGGGAGATTTTTAGTACAAGCATGCCATCCGCCTGGTTTAGTAGAGACCTTGACCATGAGTTAGGAGGGCATGACTCCCACTCTCCCTCTGTAGGGCTGGGCCTGTTGGTCCAATGACAGCCCCCGCCCCCCACCCCCACCCCCCGCTCGCTTTGCATATGTCCAGTGGGGACAGTCAGGAATGGCTTTGGTGCCTGCAGTGTCTAGAGCAGTGATGGCGAACCTATGACACGCATGTCAGCGGTGACACCCGAACTCATTTTTGGGTTGATTTTTCTTTGTTAAATGGCATTTAAATATATAAAATAAGTATCAAAAATATGTCTTTGTTTTACTGTGGTTGCAAATATCAAAAAATTTCTACATGCGACCCGGCACCAGAGTTAAGTTAGGGTTTTTCAAAATGCTGACACGCCGAGCTCAGAAGGTTCGCCATCACTGGTCTAGAGCTCCCTGAGCAGCCGTGAGTTATTTCTGCCGATGAGACTGTAAAGCTGCCCGAACTTACATAGGAAAGAGCTGTGCACAGGACCTGACGAGAGTTGGCCAGTTTGATCGGCCATTTGCTTCCTTAAACCGGCACTAGACCCAGCAGCGGCCTGCTTCTGAAACAAGTCGGGGAAGACCTCATCACCGGTTTATGCGAATGCTGGCTCCATGTGAACAGCAGAGTCCTCCTTCCCGCCCCCACTCCTCTTTTTCTGAACAGAAAAGTAATTTCTGATGAACTGATGAGCATTCCCTATGGCAAAGAAGAAAATACTCATTTATAACCATTTGTTCTGAAATATAAAGGCAGACAGTGGTAGATTTTTCAATTAGCAGGACCCAGGGACTCCTGGGTACAGGGGACCACTCCTGAATCAGTGTATTTGTTAAAGGAACAATTCTCTCCCAGGCTACTATTCTGCTTTCATTAAATAATTGCAGTTTTCAATCAAATATTAATGTGTCTCCCATTAGTGGCACCGCAGATAAAGGGCGCTCAGCACTTCTGGTCTCAGAGCCTGTTGCCGGCTCAGCTGTTTCAAAAATAAATAAATATTAAGTGAAACGAAAGCTTGGCTGCTCTGAAAACTGCCTGCTAACTAAGCCAGGGTATAAACTAGTCAATTAAAAAAGTGTTTATTGGGTGGTTCATTTTTCTTTTTTTGCTTTTCAGCTACAAGAATGATGATGCTCCCCCTCACGTGTCTCATGTCATTTCTTCTCTGTCACATCAGTGGTTTAAATTCCACTCAGGTTTCTCCAGGCTTGTTGACTCGGCCTGCCCCCCTCTCCCCCCGCCCCACTGAACCAGGCTAGTGGGCTGCCAGGACGCACAGCTTGGTGCCCATCAAGCCCCACTATACTCTCAGTTAGCACCACTGTCTATAAGGGGGGAAAAAAAAAAAAAAAAGCCTGTTCTGCCTATTGGCAAGAAAGACTATTTTAAAAGTCCCATCATTACTCACCAGCACCCAAGTCAGTCATGTTTCAGGACAGACATCCCCAGCCCCAGGAAACTGCCGTGACTGTGCACAGACAACACCTGGCCCCTGCTGCTGATGCTCCCCCTCAGGTGGCTCCTGTCATTTCTTCTCTGCCCCATCAGTGCTGAGCGTGCTGAGGACGCTCAGCAAATAGCAGGGCTCAAGCAGTGCAGTGCGCCCACATCTAAGCATGCGTTTCCCCTTTGGGAGCGGTAACCCATTCTGCCATCTTTCCTAATTTGGCAAGTTTGGTTTGAGCTGCTGTCAAGCACCTTCATGGTCTTACCTCCTTCTGCGATGGCAGATGGACCTCCCAGGCTGCTGCAGGAGCCTTCACTGAGAGAGCAAACAGCATGCAGGGAGCCCGCACCTGGCAGGTCAACTGAGACCGGAGCTCTCAGAATCAAGGCCTGAGGCGTCCGCACCAGTACACTTACGTGACAGTGTGACCTTAGCGTGTCGATTTCCTAAAATACACATGTTTGTTCTCACCCCCGTAACCTCACAGTCAGAATAGACTATTTGGGTACAACCTACAGGGTTTTCTGCAACTGAACATTTGTAACTCAAAGACAATGAAGGAATTTATTTCATGTTTTTCCACCAAAAAAACTAGAGTCAAATCTCCACTGCCATTTAAGGTAACTTTCTGCTTGTTTAAGAATATTCCAGCTGTGTTTAAGGCGTTCCAACATTCTCCTGCCAAAACCCCTGACAAATGAATTGGCAATATTATCAGGGATGTTGGCGAGCACAGACTGGACTCAACCATTAAATCCTCATTTGTTTTTGGTATATCTGATCAGGACGTTAGGATAGGGCTTTTGGCTCTTAAGATATGTACACAGAGAGGGACTCGGGTTTGATCACACCATTTTAGTCTTGCCCACATAGTACCTAAACCAGGGTTCCTCAAACTTTTTAAACAGGGGGCCAGTTCACTGTCCCTCAGACCATTGGAGGGCCGGACTATAGTTTAAAAAAAAAAAACTATGAACAAATTCCTATGCACACTGCACATATCTTATTTTGAAGTAAAAAAACAAAACGGGAACAAATACAATATTTGTATTTGCGTGTGGCCCGTGGGCCGTAGTTTGAGGACCCCTGACCTAAACATTCAGAAGTGTAGGGACTTTGATCTGATGCCCCTGGACTATTAACTATATCATATCATCTTGCTCTGTATACAATCTTCCAATCCCATCTCAGAGATGAGATTTTGCCAATTAAGTCCTTGTCTGCAGCCACCCTCAGGTGCTGTAAATGACTGATCCCTTCATGCCAATTTTAAATAAGTGGACCCAACATCAGGAATGATTCATTGGAGTATTAATTTTTGTGCTCCAATGTTATTTTACTGATAACATGTGTTTAGTGACCCCTGCCACTGCTAAAAAAGATAGAGCGAGGAAAATTGGCTGCATGACGATCTTTTGTCAGCGGGATGGGAATTTATTATAAACAAGTTTCCCATAGGTTGAAATCTTCATGCTGCACACGTTATTTTAAATTATGCTTTTTTTTCTGTTGAAATGTAGGCAGGCTGCTGCATCTCTTTCAAAGCCCAGGCATTGTAGGTGCTTTTAAAAAGTGCCTGTAATTTTTTTTTTTGTATGTACAGAGCAAGAATTCATCTAGTTCTCCAAAAATTCTCTTGCAGCCTAGAGAAGAGGTAGAACACCTGAGTTCAAATATCCTTTCAGTTGAAATGACAAGTGTAATAGATGTGTTCCAAAATCTCCTCTGTGACAGGTCACGTGCTTTCCTTATCCTGTCTGTAGGAGGAAATTACTTTGAGAAACCTTCCCAGTCAATCATTTATCTGTTTTAGCAAGAACGCAACCTCACTGAAATAAGAGAAATTCAACTTCTTGCATTTCCACTAGCAATCTCTGACTTTCTGAAAATGGAGACAATAAATAGTTACAAGATTGGCCGCATTCACAGACACAAATTTTTCTTTTGCTGTTATGTATTTAGAGGCTTTAAGACAGTGACATACAGGCTGTCTTATCTAACCCCACCCTCCCCCCAAAAAATATGTAGCTTCATTGTTTGGGTCCCTGTATCTTTTCTTTCCAATCTACTTTCTCTTTCATTTCTCAATGGCCTGAGAAGTGACTGCTAAGACAGCACATCCAACAGTCTAGAGAAGTTAAGGAGTAAACCTTTAAGACCAGAGCCATTGTCCTGGCCGGATCTCGTGACACACACACCCCCCCACCACCACCACCATCACCACCACCAACCCCCTTGCACCCAGAAGCCATTTGTAGTAGAAGATAATTTAGTAGGGGGAAATTATGACCTAAGTTACTTCTGTCCAGTGGAAAGGCATCTAGGTAACTTGTAGAAGGAGCCAGCAGCCAATCTTGATGGTAGGAGCTGAGGTTAGTGAAAAGCCATCAAGTTGAGGCCTTAATCCTAAATAGCCACCGCAAAGTTTTCCGCGGTGGTGAAAAGGAAATTGAAATCTAACCAGAGCACTACCATGACCTACTGCTTTAGAGAAATTACAAAGGTCAAAAAGCTACCAATCCATGAAACATTTGGTTCTGAAGTTGCTTAACATCCTCCAGAGTCGCGTAGAGAGTGAAATATTTCAACATAGGCTCTCGCTTTATAAACGACACAGTGATTTTCTCTCCTGAGTAATGGGACACAGCGCACAGGACAAAACTTGACAGAGCCCCTACGGAGACAACTTGTCTCTTACTGCACCGCTGCCAGTAGAATAAGAAGGTTAAAGAAGTCATCAGATTTGTCAGATCATTTTTTTTCAGATGGGATGAGGATCATATAATTGGAAGCACCAGCCGAGCTTTAATTGCACGTTTCACAGGAAAGGGCAATGGGTTGAGCTTATAGAGGTATAATTTTATTGTTCTGTCGCTAATGCTTTTCTTTTTAGACCTGTTGATTACCGTATCTCTCTCACTAAGTTATTTACAAAAGTTCTGGTTGTTCTGAAATTGTAGTAAATGCATAAACTGTTCCTTATTGATTTTTGTTGACATTTTATATGGGGTTTTTTTATGCATTCTTAACCTCCGTTTGGAAACTGTCAGTTTAGCACATGTCCCTGGATAATAAGAGCAAATGAAGTGAATGACACAGTTCTTCTTGACTGTTCAAAGCAGTTAGTCCAGGATTCTCATGGCTTCAGATATGCCTCCATTAGATTATTTGCTTTTGCCTCCATCGTACTCTCAAGATAAAAAAATGGGAAAAGAAAAATCTGTTCGTGTTATTTCCTCCATTAATAATGACAATGTTTTTGAAGAGACATGGCTTGGAAATGGATGGTAAATTTGGGACTCTGTTATTTTAGAGCCGAGTATCAATATGGAAGCCAGTACAGGTGCTGTCACCTGCCTCACACACTATTCCGCTCGTCATCTAGGTTCCTTAGAGAGGTTGCCAGATGGCCTTCATTGATGACAGAACCTGCAGCCAGGATAGGCACAGGCAGCATGTGGATATAGAGAACGATATGGAGCAGCTCAGCATTCATAGTGAGCTACCCTCAGGCTTCAGAAGGCCTGCTGAACTGGGAGGGGGATGTGAGATGAATCTCCCATGCACTGAGAATGTTATGTGTTAAAAATTACTGCATAATGCAAAAAAAAATGCATTGACTTATTTTATGACTGGATGTTGTTGTGCTTTGGGATTAATGGGCAGGCATTGCTGTTTGATTAAAAGGTGCTAGTACAGTATTGACTTGATAATCTCACCAGGTACACATGCAGAACAAAAGAAGGAATATGGTTTATGGCTCACAAATGGGTTTACATAAACCAAACAATCCACTGGCTGTTTAGACGTAGGACATTCTTTTTGCCTGGCTGGCAACAGGGCAGCCATCCGCCTTGTCAATGCCTGAATTCCGCCTTCTTGGATTCATTCTGAGATGACAACGGGCTTTAGCCTCTCAGTGTTTAGATCTGCTTCATTTGGAAATCTTTTAAGTAGTAATAATAATAAAGTTTTGAGGAAATTGAGTGGAACACTAAATTATTCTCTGATACCTAAGTTCAAACTGTGCAATGCTAAACAAGCTTAAAATCAATGCACTTTTATAGTCATTAGAGATCATAAGTGAGCCAAGTCTGCGTTGCTTTAGCTCAGATCTTAGTGTGTTGTGGTTTTATTATAAAATCAGCCTGAATCTGCATTAATTTCACAGTCTTTTTCTCTTAAAAGCCCAAGGGTGCAAGATGAATAAAATGTGAATTTCAAAAAGCAGTGTTTTTATTAGTGCAAAGGGCAATGAGCCGTGTAGTTGGAGTGGTGGCCTGCATGCTAGCCAACACTGTGACAAGGAGCAGAGACAGGCACTATAGATTCTAGTTATTTTTCAGAATGAGAAAAACATAGCCATAGCAAGTTCGATGGGCCTCACAGGAGACATCCAGAGAAATGTACATTGCCTTGTGAGTGTTAGATTGTAGGTCAGGTTGCTGATACATGTCAGAAAGTCACAACTTCCTAAAGTCATGAAGATTCTATACCAGTAAAAAATCCAATGCGAATTTAAAAGGTTTGCTTTATATGCACTGTTGAACCTTAGAGTGATAGAGCATTTGTTTTTGTTCGTAATTAATAAGTACTGGTTTGTGCAGGATTTGGTATATTGGTCTGCATTTGAATAGCATTAATGTATATTTCTACACTTACACTTTTTAACTACCCTGAAGTGATTACATATATTTATTTGCTGACGTTTTTGAGTCCTTGGAATTTTATGCTCATTTGCCCTTGGAGTGAGGGTTTTATTATTTGCTGCTTAAAAATCGATGCTAAATTTTGAAATCCAGAGCCCTAATGTGTGGGTGCCTAAGTAAAGATAATCAACCAGCCAGAAAATGTAAAAGAGCAACTTTTTATTTTAGAAAATGTTAACTAGATCTTGCTAATTTCAAACCTGCGGTTACAAAGAGTACCTGACTTCCTTCTCCTCATCTCCATTTTTAAAAAGTAAACTAATCAATCAACAGATCTTTCTACTCTGGCCAGATTAGCAAGTCAGCACTGTGTGTAAAAAAGCAAAGTACGATAAAACCAAAGAGGGAAGTTGTTTATTTTTATGTACTACTGAGAACAGTGTCGTCCTGTGGCAGTTCTCGTAGACCGTGTTGGTTTAACAAGCGTCCAACCCTTTTGTCTTGTTGTTTTTTGTCTTTCCTGCTCCCTGTCCCCTTGTTTCCCACAGGCTGTGCGTTTGTCACATTTTCTACAAGGGCAATGGCACAGAATGCAATCAAAGCCATGCATCAGTCTCAGACCATGGAGGTACTGTATCATCTGCCCTTTCTTTGTTTTCTTTGTGCAAATGATGGGGAATGGTAACGCAATTCTCTCCTGTGTGGATTGTTCCCATGACAATCACAGATTTAAACTTTCACCACCTCTCTTTCCATGCATTCATACTCTTTCTCTCTCCCTCGCTTTCTTTCTCTCTCTGACTTTCCCCCTAATGACTTGAAATGGACTTAGGAAAGCCTTCCACCTGCTCCCATTATTTTTTGAGCCTCTTATTGCAGTGGCCCAGGGCCTGCCATGTGCAGTCACGGTGCAATTGAAGCCAAGTAGTATTCCGCACCTGAAGGGTCCCATCCGCTCCTCAGCCCAGGGTTGGTATGGATTAAGCATGTGAACAACCCCCACTCCAAATTGCAACTTGCCCTGTGCTAACTCACGGGGTTCTTTTTGGTTTTTGGTTTTTTTTTTTAATGTGGGATCAAGTTATCTTTAGTTACACGGAATTGTGTTTTTGCATCAAGAATGTTGGAGAAAGTTACTACTTCTCCCACTTCATTTAACCAGTGAAAACACTCATGGATGAGAGTCCCCTAAAAAATTAGATTTCTCCCCTTACTGAAAAATGAACAATAATCCAGAAGCATAAAGGCTCAAATTTGGTCTCCTAACGAGAGATATGGCTTTAGAGGAAAATAAAGATGCGTGGGTGCTCACCCGCCAATGCAGATAGATGGCTCTATACTTTTAGTCTGTGATTTGGGTCATGGCCTTTCAGGATTTTGCACAAAAGCATTCCAAGAGTGATATGCTGTTACTTATTCTGTGCTGTCTGATAGAATCATTTGGGAGTGCATGTGCTGCTGTATTCTGTACACTGTATCTCTGTGTATGGGTGATCTTTTCCACAGGTGGCCTTGTGGCGTTATCTGAAGTTACGTTTGTTTTTTTTTAATCTTTGGGGAAAAAATATTTTCCGCTTTACTTAATTAGCAAAAATTTCTTAATTGATCGTTTGAGCTTCTTTTTTGGCCTCCATTTTTGGGGGGGTTTATTTTTTGTTTGTTTGTTTGTTTTGTTTTTTTTGCAATGCTGCATCTCCCAAAGCATGCTGGGAGCTAAGTGCTCATTATGCGTCATGTTTTGTGGCAACTTTTTTACAGTGAGCCAAAGGGTGGGTGGGAAGGGGGTGGGGGGGAGGAGTGTGCATGGCATTGTCATTAAGTGTTTACTGTACTTTTCTAAGTTTTGATATCAGCATTGCAAAGCCTATTGTCTTTTTCGAACTTCATTTTGACTTTGATATTCCTAACATATCTTATATAATCACTGTGTTTTCCTTTCAGTGCAATGCATTTTTAAGACACTCCCACCCCCTACCTGAAGGCACGCTCAGGTGAAAATCGGCCATGATAGGAGATAATTAGCAGGGTTTGAAATATCTAGGAGCCAGTTTCCTATGTGACAGTTTTTGTACCCCCGGTCCCCCTAACTTCTGCTGCTCCATCATTGTGGATCAGTCTGATTTCCAGCTTCATGTCAGTGTAGAGATTAAAATGAAAGTACTATTAGGAAAATGAAAGTACTATTAGGAAAAAGAAAGTCTTTACCTGTATTTATTACCTTCCATGTACGTGCTTCATTCTTAATTATTTTTATTTTCTGTAGTTTAGTGATTTGTACCTAAATTGGTCTCATCTTAGATAGTTTTTTAGTCTAAATTCTTTCCTCTCTGTTGGAAACATTGCCGCCCCAGCTGCTTCCCTCAGCGCCCCCTGATAAAGCCCCAGAGGGGCTGGCAGGGGCCCAGGTTCCCCCCATGTCACAGCAGAGGGAGAGCACAAGGAGAGAAAGCAGAACTGGGTATGAGCCCGACCCTAGGAACAATGGGCTCTCAAAATGAAAAGATTCTGCGATAGAGAATGGGGTGTGCTGGTTCTTAAGGAGCCCTTGGTCCTTTGTTATGGATATCTATTATAAAAAATAAAATTTGGTGCACTTGTTTGAAACCTGGACATCCATGCCTAAAGAGCAGGGCCCTCAGACACTTAAATGTCTCACTTAATTAAAAAATATTGGCATTTAAATGGAAAATTAGACATTACTCAGTTACGTTATAGTCATACAGCTGAAGTTTATTTTCTTCATTTAACAGATTACATTATTTTCAGGACTCTGGCTCACATCTTTAACCAAGATGTGTCATCTAAGAGATTCGGATTCAAAACGATGTGAATGTCAAAGTTTAAAAGAACACGTTTTTAAAAATAATTGATTTTTAATATTGTACCTTCTATTTTTCTACTTTCCTCCAATCTCTCCCTATCCCATTTTTCCGTGTCATGGTTTAAACAAGTAATTTTTTGCTATAGTCATTGGCCTGATTTTCTACTTTTATATCATCTTATGGTATTTAAGGAAGAAAAAAAATCAACAGTGAATGTACTTCTAGGAGGAGATGCTATAATTTGTTATGGAACAAATTTGATAGAGCAATAACAACCCTTTTCCATGCAAAACCCTTTCTCTATATAATTTTCACCTTCAGAGTATTTTGCCCTCTTTAAGGAATGAAGTGCTGAAATATGGAGCTGATGAAGAAAAATGAAGCATAGTTTTTTAAAAAAAATGGTGGAAATACTACTTTTATGCAGTTTACTGACATTTAACATTCTGTCCTGTGACTATGGCTACCAGAGCTAAAGACTGATACGCTGGAAATTCAACAATCACCTCATTTTTCTCCCATTTTTTTGGTAATACAGACATGATCGCCTCACATGGTCATAGCTACCTCCCCAGTAACTACCCAAGGTGATAAGAAAAAAATGTAAGGGAGTTTTCTAGGAGAAAGAAAGTGACCCGGTCCAAGGGAAGAGAAAGGAAACGCTCACTTAAAGTAGGAAAATAAAATTCTGAGAGGAGCGAGAGAGGTCTGTTATCATGCTGAGTTTCAATAAAGAGTTTTTGTTTTTTTAATCACTTGGGTAGAATTCTTTTTACCTCAGCAAAATTTAACAACTGTAATTGTGATGAAATGTGTAGACAAGCTGTACTAAGAAGGACAGGAGAGTGGGGAGGGAGGAGAAACGTCTCTGCAGATGTTTACCAAATGCAGATGTTTAACAGGGCTTCTAAACGGAGGTCTTCTTCATGCCTCAAGGAGTTAGGCCCTTATTTCCCCTATGCTTTTATCTGCATCAAACATGAACTCGTCCTATTTTATAACCCTTGGCCATTTCTTACTACCCCTACTCCTTGCCTTTTAAAGGAAATGAAAATTGAGAGAAGCACCTAGAAGGGTGAGATTTGTTAGAAAAAGAAGCCAAGTGGACTCCTTCTGCTGCCTTTTATTCTGTATCCCCTTTGACTGGACGATACTGCTAAGGTTGTGGTTCACAGTAGCTCAGGGGACTGTGGCTAGTGTAGACGTGACACAGGAAGGGAGATCTTTCTGAAAACATGGGAACAGTTATGTTGGTCAATGCCCATGTGTTCTGACTATCTCCTCCCTTCATCTGTGTTTCTAATACAAATCCCCTTCTCCCAGTTATATTGCTGGATCAGTATTATCCCCACAGTTCCACAGTTAAAAAATCCATAAACTGAAAATCAGAAAAATTCCAGTTTCCTTGTCCCCTGCTCACATGTGGAAAGAGGTAGACACAAGAAACAGGTCTATCTTTCAGACAAGTGAACCGTGCAGTTTAGTTAAAGAACATAGATAAGGTCTGTTGTCTCTGAGGAGGTTCTGGGAAGGCTGAAGGAAGACACACAAAGAAGGAAGGAGAGGCAGTTTCATAACCTGAGCAAGAAAGCAAATGGCTCCACCGACCACCAGATCCCCAAGGGAACCAATGACCGTATCTGGAATTTCCTGTTGATGGTACTATTCCAGAGAAGAAGGAATATCAAACCATTTTAAAACCATTCCATGTGCTCCAAGGTAGTTCAGGAAGATAGATCCAGGGCTGAGTCTGATGAGAGGATTGGACCAGGCTGTAACTCCCTCTTCACTTTCCGCTGTGTCTGACCACAGGGCTGCTCTTCACCTATCGTGGTGAAGTTCGCTGACACTCAGAAGGACAAAGAGCAAAGACGCCTCCAACAGCAGCTGGCGCAGCAGATGCAACAGCTCAACACTGCCACCTGGGGGAACCTGACGGGTCTGGGCGGACTCACCCCACAGTACCTGGCGGTAAGTGCCGGAGGCCAGTCAGTGCGTGGTCCCCAGGAGAGAGGGAAACATGTCCACTGTTCCTCCTACAACCTACTTGTCCCCTGAGTATGCTAAAGGATTCATTTGGGGGACACTTAGAATCTCAGGGAATTATTGAACTCAGCATTGATGCAGGATATTTTAAGCACATGAGTAATTTAATTCTTGACTGATAGAGACTGAGCAAAGTCCCACAGGCTAAATTTCTAATCCCTGTTTCAGAGACATCATACAATTCCCTTGATAGACTGTTGTTAAGGAAACTGAGGCAGCTGTGGACGGAGCGCTCACTGCCTCAGGTTCATCGGTTCCATGTCAGGGCCCCAACTGGAATCCCCGTGGAACTTTCCTTCAGAGATCCTGGGTCTCCCAGGACACCCTATTGACTAGACCAAATATTTCTTAACTTTATCTATTAGATACCAAAAAATTAGATCCTATTTCAGGCCAAATAGACCCAGTTCTTTCAGTCATCGCTCACATTTCATTGTTTCTAAGCTTTCACTTGCTCGGTTTTCCCATTTCACCCTGTCAATGTCTTTGTTAAATACCATCACCTTAAGTTAAGACAGTTCCCCTGGTGAGACCTTAAATAGCACAGGGCAGTGGCCATTAGCATGGACTCTGAAATCTCTTAATGTAGCTCGAGAGTGGCATTTGTAGTAACATGGAAGGCAGCTAATACACCTCTAGTTTTTATTTATCTTTGCTTGAACTGCTGTCAAACCATGTTACCCTACTCCGTTTTTCTGTTTTGGATCCTAAATGCTGGTCTCATTTATTAATAGAATTTCATGTTGTGAGATTGGGCCTTTTTCTCAGCCTCTGTCAGTATGTGTGTGTGTGTGTTCGTCTGTGCCCTAACTCTGTCACTGGACCTAACTGTCCCTCTCAGGATTGTCATCCACTAGACTGACTTGGTCGCAGAACTTGTGCTGTTCTGCCAGACAGTCCTCCCTGGGCCCTGACAGGTCAGACCACTTGTCTGTAGAGGAGAGAAAAGAGAGACTCAAACGGGTGACATCACTTGCCCCAGGAATGTGCTGCTGCTGGCCCCAGGGGTGCGCCCCTCCGTGTTTCCCCTCCGTGTGTCCCCTCCATGTGTCCCCTCCGTGTGTCCCTTCCGTGTTTCCCCTCCGTGTGTCCCCTCCGTGTTTCCCCTCCATGTGTCCCCTCCGTGTGCCCCCTTCGTGTGCCCCCTCCGTGTGTCCCCTCCGTGTGTCCCCTCCGTGTTTCCCCTCCGTGTGCCCCCTCCGTGTGCCCCTCCGTGTGTCTCCTCCATGTGCCCCCTCCGTGTGCCCCCTCCATGTGTCCCCTCCGTGTGCCCCCTTCGTGTGTCCTCGCCGTGTGTCCCCTCCGAGTTTCCCCTCCGTGTGTCCCCTCCGTGTTTCCCCTCCATGTGCCCCCTCCGTGTGCCCCCTCCGTGTGTCCCCTCCATATGCCCCCTCCGTGTGCCCCCTCCATGTGTCCCCTCCGTGTGCCCCCTTCATGTGTCCTCTCCGTGTGTCCCCTCCGTGTGCCCCCTCCGTGTGTGTCCTCCGTGTGTGCCTTCCGTGTGTCCCCTCCGTGTGCCTTCCGTGTGCCCCCTCCGTGTGTGCCCTCTGTGTGCCCTCCGTGTGTGCCTTCCGTGTGTTCCCTTCCATGTATCCCCTCCGTGTGTTCCCTTCCATGTATCCCCTCCGTGTGTCCCCTCCGTGTGTTCCCTTCCATGTATCCCCTCCGTGTGTTCCCTTCCATGTATCCCCTCCGTGTGTCCCCTCCGTGTGTTCCCTTCCATGTATCCCCTCCCTGTGTCCCCTCCGTGTGTTCCCTTCCATGTATCCCCTCCGTGTGTGCCCTCCGTGTGTTCCCTCCGTGTGTTCTCTCTGTATGTTCTCTCCGTTCGCCACATTGCTTCTCAGAGAACAGACATGCTCCTGTTCCTTTATTCCCCAACCCCTGCCCAGTGCCCACTGGGTCCTGCATATAATAGCTTCTCGGTGCTTGTTTGGTTAATAAATGAGGAACCAGCTTCTCCGGTCTTCATCTGAGTCCTTACGAAAGCCACTGACCGAATTTGCTGTCATTTTCAGGCCATTCCTCCACGAAGGCACCGTAGGAGGTTTTGCCAGGTGTCCTGCTAAAACCTATATAGGATCTGCCATGTCTTCTTCTGGTCCTATCAGTGTAGAAATGTTACGAAAAAAGAAATGAGTCTGACTTAATAACTTGTTTTTCACAAACTTGTGCTTTTCAGATGTTCACAGACCATCTGTTCAGTGGTGTATACAAGAATTTTTATCAGAGATTGAAGTCAAGCTCCCCTTTTCATGGTTTCTAAGCATCCAGCTCCCCACTCCACCGTTTCCAAAAATGAACACACATGTGCCGGTCCCTGGTCCCCAGCACAGCTCCATGCCCCACAGTGTACAGAAGTCGCTGGCTGTTTCTTTGGTCACAAATGCAGTGATTTCTGTACCCTGGAAGAGAATTAGCCTCATTCTCATGTCTAACACACATTTCTGTGCGCTCCTTACTATGCTTTCTCCTACTCGGAATCGGAAGCCCATCTCTGCAAGGGCCCGTGGCCTTTGAGGCTCTCCCTGCCTGTGTGTTGAGGGGCGGATTCTGAGCCCGACTCACCAGAGAATGGTTTTCGTGGAAAGAGCCCTCAGTAGTAGTTTCATGACACTCCAGCTTGAGCCTGCTTACCTCAGTAGGCTCTATTAATTCCTCAAAATATCTTCAAAGTGTATTTAATTTTACTTAACTTTAATTTTTTTAAAAAACCTAATAGGAGGAGTAAGGGGTTGCAATCACAAGAGAATGAAAAACCCAAGTAATCAAACCAAAGTAAGGGACTTTTCTATTAAAATGGATGATCCTTGCCTTCTCCCTCTTCCTCCCTCTCTTTGTGTGTGTCTGTTTCTCTCTCTCTCTTTCTGTGATACCTAGGTAATATACAGGGGTGAGCAAAAGTAGGCTAGATTACCAGCCATCATTGCCTAAAAGATAAATAATAACTAAGATAAGAAATAATAATAAGACAAATAAATACAATAATTGATAAAGTAATGATAATACAAGAATAAACTGTTTCGTGTACTCACAGCTATAAACCTACTTTTGCCCACCCCTGTATTCAGCAAGTGGAGAAGGATGAGAACGTTAGAGACCTTTTTCTGGTAACGGTTAAAGTTAATCCCTGTGATACCATTGTCACTCAATCTTTGGTTTAATTAGCCACTGATACTCCACTCTGCCCAGTGCTTTCAAGTGAACTGATCAATGCCTACTTTTGAGTCATATTTATCACGGAGTTTTGTTCTTATTGAACCGAGGGAATGATGGTCCTCTACGTTTTGTTTCGCAGAGCTCCAAGTAAACTCTGAAAGCTCTCTTTTAGGTAGTGAATCCTTCTCCTCCTCCAAAGCACATAACAGCTTTTCAATAATAAATTCGGTGTGAATCTATGCTTCTTGGTATTCATGTAAATCTGAGTAGTGGAGGCAACTATATGCTTGTCCCTGTATACAAACTATGTCTCTATTGATCAACCTTAACAGAAAAAGAATAGCAATACATTTAGTCAAATACTTAGGATAGCACCTGAGTGTTAGCCTATAATTCAAGTCGATTGGGCCAGTGAAGGAGCATTTTAGGGCATTAGCCACACGCCTGTGCCTTGTGGCAGCCACTGAGTCCACGTGGGGAAAAGGTGATGCTGACATGTTTGTGATGCAAAGTGCAGCCTCACCAGCTTCCAAGTGCTGACAAGCAGCATGTTTCTCGCTGCAGTGAAGACCCTGTTAAAAGGGACCGTCATGGCCATGTAGCCGTGGCTGTGAAGAGAGACGTCATGTCTGTAGTTATCATGATGATTTCTCTGTTGGCCCAAGAATCAGTGGCTCCGTGAGCATCTAATAAAGGATGAAGGGAACAGAGCTGTGAAGGGACGTGGAAGGGACCGAGGCAGGGACCCTGATTGACGGGACTTACAGTAACGACGAGGCTGCCGAGAGATCGCATTAGTCACGCCACGTTGGTTTCAATAGATTGCACACCTGGTTGTTAAAAAGAGTGAATTGATTAATTGTTTTAAGGCAGCAGTGTTATTGAGTTTCCCCGGTGTCTGTGTCTCTTAATAGAGATCAGACAGTGCTATGGATTTACAGCCCCAACTCTGGGAACCTTCAGTCCATTAAGAGACAGCAGCAACCAGCTGTACAAACGTAACAGAAGTGGGATGTGTTAGTGTAGTTTGGAAGCCACTTGGCCCTCACCTCGAGGCTTGTTAACGGTTGCGTCTCCCTCCGTTCGCAGCTCCTGCAGCAGGCCACCTCCTCCAGCAACCTGGGCGCCTTCAGCGGCATTCAGCAGATGGCGGGTGAGTGGTGAACCACGCCTTTCCTGTGACTGTGCTGTTGTCTGAATCCAGGGGGTTCAGAGGGCAAAGGAAAGCAGCGGGGACAAAGAAGAACAAAAGCAATTAGCAGCCCTCTTTGCTCTCTGGTTGGGGTGTTAAAATTAGACTAGCTGTGGGAAAGTTGCCCTCCTGCCTCAGGCATTTCCAGCAGTAGTAACATGGGGGCACAGCGCGTTCCTGCATAGTACACCCGTTGTCTTATTTTTAAAATTGGGATTGGTTACTGGGGAATTTCCAGCAAGATTCTTGTATCCAGGGCAGCCAAAATGATTAACGTCCTTCTAAAATCTTAATAATAGGCGCTCAATAGAAAAACAGTCTGACCTCCATAATGAAAGCCTGGACTGCAGGCCTGTCTCTGTAATGGTCTGCTGTCCCCTGACGTCCACAGACAATGAACAGGGTGCCTTTTCCACTGTAGTCCCCCAGTTGACAGAATTGGGCATCAGACGCTTTTATGTGAAAGCATAATCTTTGTTCTTGAGAGAAATCAAAGTGTGGCTGGATTCGAAAGGCAGCGCGCGAAGGGTTGCCTTTTCTAATGAGCTGTGTCAGCGGTGAGGAGGTGCAGTGACCAGTGACAGGTCACTCCTGCTGTGTCACCTTCAGGCTGGTCCCCTAACTTTCCACAGGGCGGGGCAGGCCGCTTGTGCAAGAAATCTGAACACAGGTGCCATTCACCTGCCGCGAAGAACAGCCAGAGCGCTTTTCCCTCGTTTCTTTCCGGAGAGGTGGGAGCCAGGGCAAGGAGAAGCACAGGTTTTTGGCCCGTTAAAATCAGGCAGTTTGTTTTAATCAAGGACACCCTGAGTCAGTGTGCAGAATGAAAGCCATGATGAAAACTCCTTTTTTTTCCTTTCTTTTTTTTTCTTTCCAAATACATACCCTAGGTGTTTTTTTTCTTGTTTCACTTTGAATGGATCTGGAAACACTCTCCATGAGTGTACACAGGTTTCCCCTCCTGTGTGCTGTGATCCTCAGCCCAGCCTTTCATTGTGGCTTCACAGGCTAATGGTAGCTTGTCTGACGGGACAGATTGGCCCACGGTAAACATAATGCAGAATTAGTCGCTGGGCTCTAAATCTACTGGCACTGCCAGCTTGTTCTGTTGTAATTACAGCTTTTGGATTATTGGGGAAAAATGTATGTTCAAATGATAAGTAGTTAAATCATTCATCGGTATCTTCATGAATACAGTTTGGGAAGCTGGCCTTGGAGCTAAGAATCATATCGAATGGTTCATTTATTTTTAGTTCTGTGAAGGGAATTGGAGTGACATAAGTAAAATATTCAGGAAGTTTTCTGTGTTTTAAAAAGAGAAAACCTCCAGATTGCAAGCGCTAAAATAAATGGTACGGTTTGTCCCATTTTCCACGGAGGCTAGATTTGTTTTCCTTCTAATAGAAAGAATGGCTGCACCTAGATCCAAAGTTGGGGTCCTTGCTTCGAGGAAGCCTCGGGCTCTCATCTCCCACCGCTGAATTATGCTCTGGCTGCTGCCAAGCGCACTTCCCGGGCGGACAGAGCACCCTCACTTGTTAGCTGTGTGCTTTTTTGCCTCGCAAGCCACAGGTCAGGATGGAGTTTACATGCTTAGCGTGCTCATTTACACACAGGTATCTGGGTCACCTTAGGGGGTGCATGGATCGGATGGCTAATGTGAGGCCTCTGTAAATGCACTGGGCTTCCCCAAATGCCCCGTTCTTGAACCTTCAATATATGAAGTTCAGCACCCTGTGTCTGCACAGGTCAGAAAATGAAAGGCTGACAGTCCATGGGACCACTGCCTTGAATATTCAGAGTGTTAAGGATGTAGATGTCAAGGCGGTCTGCTGGTCCTGTTTTCTATAAAGGGTGCCCTTCATTCGTAAGCATAATTGTGTCGTGGTCCTAATTGTTTGAAGCATTGTGGTTTGGGGTATTTTTTTTTTTTCAGTACGGTGAAGTTCAGTGGCCTGCTCTTTCGTCTTCTCCCAGGAATAGGGCTTCCTTTTTTGTCTTTGCCAGTCATCTCACCCAGTTTTAAAAGGTGACCTGTGATAGAGTCCACTTGCTAGAGAAAGCCTCCCCAACTCGCCAGATGTGGGAGGGGTGCCCCTCTCTCTTGTGCCCCTGACTGCCTCCCCGTCCTCCCTCACCTGTCTGGCACGCCTGAATCATCAGTGCTCCGCGAGGCCGTGGTCTGGGCTGATGGACTCAGCCCTCACTCCTCCAAGAGGTGCTCACAACTATTTTTGAGTGAGTAAATTTATAAACCGACAAACTCAAATTTATGTTTTGGATACATTCCCAATGAGGCTAAAGTTAAATGCCTGCTTTCTTAATTAAGAAATTTGGTGTTAGCCTTACATCTAAGCCCCCCACTCACACCCCGACAAAAAACCCACATTATATAAACTAAGGACAGTATGTTCACGGGTAAATTAGAGAGCTTGTACAACATCACGCATGTTATGGTGCAGATACTCTGCAACACACATGGCACACATTGGAGGAGGGATATGAAGGCACACGGAGGTCATGGGTCCCAGACCCCCCCCCCCCCGAGGTTAAAATGCTCCGCAAGTAGTTGAGGTTGTGGCACAGTGCGAGGGGCACCTACACAGTCCGGATGCCGTCTGTGTGTCTTCAGTGCCGTACGTGAACTCCACATGTAAAGTTCAGTCACTCCTGCATGGAACACTCACCAAAGAGCGTGAAATATCACCGCGGAAACCAGTCGCACGTGGCTGTGAACCACTCTCAGGCATGGCCCATGGTCTGCCCTTCAGGAGACTCAGATTTATCATAGTCTGAATGTCTCCTTTGAGTGAGTAAAATACTCACTGTTGGAGGAGAAAAATGAAGTAAATTTTTCAAAAACAAGAAGCAGAAAAAAATTTTAGATGAGAAGTTACTAATAGTTGCATCATTAAAAGTGAATGAGACATCAGCTATACTTTTTTATCAAACTAAAAGTAACTCTAAACGTGTTCCATGATTTTTTTAAAGGGTATCTTTATTAAATATGGATTTTTAAAGCAGAGAGGAGATTGGGATGAAATCTTAATAAACTGAATGCTTTTATGGTACTTTTTGTGCATCTTTGAAGTGGATTTTCCCTCTTAAAACTCCTAGTAAAAAACTTACCCATTTTCCCACTCAGTTATTTGTTGCATGAATTTCTGAAATCTCAGAAACTTGGGTCTGAGTTTGGGCTCAGAGTCTGGATTTTTCCTCAAGAAGAAGGAACAAGGGAAAAGTGGCTTAAGGTCATTAATTCCTTTTAACAAAAGAGGATTGTTAGAAAAACAAGAGTCGTATTTGACAATTTTGTTTTTAACAGAGCTCCTTGAAATAACCATGCCATTTATCCTCACAGCATGCCCAGAACAAAATCACCCCTTTGTTACTGCATTGCAGTTGGGAAAACTGAAGCAGGAAGAGGTTAAATAAGTTATGTGAGCCCACAGCACCAGTAAGGGGCATAATAGGGACAGACGAGGATACAGAATCCCCAAGTATCAAACAGCTTTATGAGGTAGGGACTGTTAGTACCCCATTTTACACGTGGGGCAGCTGAGGCTTAGAGAGGTGAATGAAGAAACTTGCCCAAAGTTACTGAGCAAGTAGGTGGCTGATCCACAGTTGACATCCATTGCAGCCTGATCCTGAAACCTGAGCTCTCCGTTGCCCCCAGCTTGGGAAGCAGCGCTCAGTGTCTCAGCAAACGCAGGTGTGCTTACGCAGGTACAGCTGCAGTGACTCGCCCATACCAAGGGTTTAGCAGGCCAAGTAACACTCAGGGGCAAGCTGTAGATAAGTAATACAGCGAGGGCCGCAAATCTGCCCCCAAAAAAAGCAAGTCAGAGACAGGAAAAGTGCCTCCCTCTATTCTGAACCACGTTTCAAGTGTGTAAGTGTGGTTTGCTTTTGTCAAGAGAATTTGTTTTCTAGGGTGAGGAATTGTTACTAGGAAACTATAGAGATTCTGAAGCAATCAGTGGCTGAAGAGTATCTTTTTTTGTTGTTGTTTTTATTGATTTGAGAGAGAGAGAGAGAGAGAGGAAGGAAGAGGGAGAAGAGAAACGTTCATCAGCAGCCTCCTGCATGCCTTCTACTGGGGATCCAGCCTACAACCCGGGCATGTGTCCTGACCGGGAATTGAACTGTTGACCTCTTGGCACACTGGACCATGCCCAACCAACGGAGTCACACTAGCCAGGGCAAAGAAGAGTATCTTTTGAAAAACAAGAGAAAACTTTCACTTTACTTCTGACATTCAGTAAAGCTGCAAGTTACTCCATTTCAGAATATCTAGTCTACGTTTTAAAAGTAACAGTAAAATTAGAGTGCAAGTATTTGCTTCGAACAACAACAAGGCGATGCTTTTCATCAATTTGAGGTCCATTCCCAGAGAAGACTGGCTTAGAATATCTGTGATGAGTGGAAAGAAGGAAGGTATTTTAAAAACTGTACTGGAGGCTGGGAACCTGCCATTAGAGACCCTGCCCAGGTGTGAGGTGTGCAGCCCCGTCCCGGACCCACAAGGATTCCCGCTCTTCCCAAGGCCCCTCTCCCACCCTCCACCACACACACTTCCTGCGAATGTGCTAATGGGCCTTATGAGAACCTTTTATAACCACCCATCTGTCACTTTCTAACAGACCTGATTGGCAAGCACTTGTAACAACTGACATCTGTTCTCGCTTATTGATATGCAGATTTATGGTAATTGCTATGAACAATAAGACACAGAATTACCTAAGGTGAACATTAAATTAAATTTTCATGCCCTCTCCTTATAATTTCTTTTTAAATCTTAAATTTCGAGTGGGCATATTTGCACATCTGTTTTCCACACCATTTCTTTCCTTTGAGAAGGACCTACTTTTCCCAGGAATGAGTGAAGCGGGCAATCTCTATATTCCCAACATTTTTTTTTTCCTGCCATCTTGATCTTGGCACACTATTGGATTTCATAAAACTCGTGTAAATGCATTGCATGTCTAGTCACCCAGATTATCGCCCCTCTTTTGAGGGGTGTCCATCCGAGCAGATTTCTTCATGAGGCTCAAGGCGGAGGTTTCTCTTAGAAAAGAGCCCTGCGCCCAGTCAGACCCGACTTTCCCGGGATGCCGCCCTCTCCGCTCTCCTCGGCTGCCCTTTCTGGATCATCCTATGGGAGCAGCTAGAAAGGGAAGGTGGGACCCAGGAGGCGCCTGTGAAAGGAGCTGAGACAGAGGAAGGATGCACTCAGACTCCCCCAAAGAAAAAAAGAAAATGTCGGAAAAGCCCAACTGGCCTGGCTCAGTGGTTGAGCATATCAACCTCTGAACCAGGAGGTCACGGTTTGATTCCCCGCCAGGGCATATGCCTGGGTTGTGGGCTCCTTCCCTGGTGTGGGGCGTGCAGGAGGCAGCCAATCAATGATTCTCTCTCATCATTGATGTTTCTATTCTCCCTCTCCCTGCCTCTCTGAAATCAATAAAAAAATATTTAAAAAATAAGATGAAAAGAACCAGAAATGTGAATTCGAAGTGAGCAGAAGCAGAAACTCCCTATTAGTGGACTCTGGGGCCTCGATGTTGGCCCAGCGCAGAGTTAAAGGAAAGAGACCTCACTCCAGCAGGGAGCAGGTGGTCTGCGACGGGTGACGCCTGAAGAGACAGAGATGCAGTCAGCGTGCCAGCAAGTCTGGTGCAGTTAAGGAGGCAGAGAGAGGAGTTGCAAGCAGGTCCCCACAGGCTTTCCAAGCTGCTTTCTGAGTTTCTGGAAGCAGTATGGCTCCCAAGCCGCCTTCCTTAGTGGGAAGTCCACACCATGGATGAGGACTCCTGGGTTGGGAGAAGCAGGAGGAGCCAAAATATCAGTCCCCAGGGACACGTGCTGTAGGCAGGACGGGCTCCGTTTTATTCCCACTTCACAGCCGAGAAGTCCGAGGCACCGACAGTTAGCAGTTTGCTCAGGGAGGTCGGTGGGCGGGAGGTGAGGCAGAGCCCCCTTTGAAACCCAGGCGTCTGAGAAGGCAGCCTGCACTCTTCTCCACCAGCCGCGCTGCCTCCAGTCAATGGCAGTTGTCACATTGTCACCAGAAGAGAAGGCTGTGCATTCCAGGCCCTGGGAACTCAGGACGGGGAGACAAGAGATGCCTCTGCATTGAGAAGCAGAAACGTGGGGGTCGGGGCCGGAAATGAGGCCCCACCCAGCATAGGGGGCAAGGAACCACCCTGACCACCTCTGGTGTGCTAAGCACTTCTGTCTGGGAGTGAGTGGGGAAGGGGCACCTCGAAACCTGCCAGGGTCAGCCCTGAAGGGACTAGGATAGAGGATGGGCGTGCTCCCCTCCCCCTGGAGCGCTTCAGCTGCCCAGTGCCTTCCTGTGCTCTGTCTCGTCCCCGGCAAACTAGAGACCAGTGAGAAAGAGTCTCAGTTCCAGAAACTGTCGCAGCAGGATGATCCCCCAGCTCCTGGCTCCTCCCCGCTCCAGTATACAGCAGTCTCTTCGCGGGCAGGGACTGTCTTGTTTTCTGCTTATTTCTCAGTGCGGTACCCGTTTGGCTCATATCGTCACTCAGTAACTGATGGACAGACAGACAGATGGACAGATGAATGGATGGATGGATGGGTGGGTGGGTGGACAGATGGATGGACAGACAGGTATATAGATGGGCAGGCACATACATGTGCTATTCTCTGCTGGTTCTCCTCATCTAACCCTTCCCTTCCTCCTCCCCAAATCCCTCAGGTGGTAGGGATCATTGCAGTCTCTCCTTTCCACGCACCATCTCTGCTTCCTTCAGCCCATATTTTCTTCCTTTCCATGTGATTGTGAAACAGAGTGCCCCCCCCCCCCCGCCCCGGCCCCGTGCAGTGTTCCAGAGCTGAAATCCTGCTGCCTGGTGTTTCTAGCTGAGGCAGGGGGAGCCTGACCAGCTGGCACACTCCGGTGGGGGAGTGTGGGAGGGGCACACAGGGCCTGGCCGGGCTCCTGAGCAGAGAGGGCAGTGGGTAGTGCACCTGAGTGTTGTGGCCAGGCTCCGGGACCTATAAGGAGCGTTAGTGCTGAGATGAAGAATACACATGGCTCTACTAAATATTTGTAGAACAGATTAACTAACGATTGAGGGAAACCGTCAATACTTGGTGCATTGTCAATACTGACAAGCTGATAAAACCTGGAGAAAGCTAAGAACTTGGTTGGATCTATGGACAGTGCTGTTCATTACTCTGTCAACTCATCCTACATGGAGTTGTCCATCCCCTGCTATGTAGACAGCAGTGTGTGTGTGTGTGTGTGTGTGTGCATGCTTATGTGCTTAGATGGACTTGATAATGAATAAGACAACATCTTGTATCTTTGTCCTCGAGGAGCTTGGTATCTAGCTATAAAGATAAGAAGTACACAAAAATAGCATCAAAGTGAGATATGGTGAATGAGTGACCCCAGAGTTAAGAACAAGGAGATGAGGGAGTTTGCAGGTAACACACAGAAAGTGCACACCCGTGTGAGGTGCGGCTGCAGCACCGCCTCGGATGGGAGGTTCTGCCACTGTTGGTTCTGTGCCCTCTGACCTGAGCCTTGACCCAGGGGAGTGGGCTGAGCTCCTTCCAGCTCAGGAACTCTGCCCTCGGGCACGTGGCTCCTGCCTGGGGCGGGTCGGAGGAGCTATCCCTGAGGAGGACCCTGCAGCCTGCGCCTACGAGAGTGGCTGCGTATCAGTAACTGGTGCCAGATGTGCGTTGCAGGTTTCCATTTTAGTGCTAAAGCCTCCCTTGCTGCACAGCCAGCTGTGAGCAGTGTAGCCTGGTCATCTGGTTTCTATGATTAAAACATTAGAGGGAACATTCGTCGCTGGAGAGCCAAGAGGGGACAGATGTGTATACACATGTTCCTCACTCCTGGCAGCGGCACTTGAGGCCCGAGCTCTCATCACACTCAAGTGTGAGGTGCGTTCACACAGCCTCAGGAGTTGCCCCCCTCGCCCCTCCCCCCTCGCCCCTTCCCCCCCTCCCTACCGGGCCCGGATGGGTCTGCACGGAAGCCAGGCAGCTCCTGTACTTCCCTGGTTCCGTCTCCTGGAGCAAACCTGACAAATAAGACCCTGCTTCCCCGACTCCCGCATCCTCATAGCATGACCTGCAGCGCCTTGTCCCGTGGCTGTGCTTGCCAGCAGGTTGCACTCACAGGACTCCAAGCTGCATGTGTCCCGCTTCCCAGAATCCCCAGAACTAAGTGGGTTTTGGAAAACAGGTGTTGGCTGTCCCCCTAAGCCAGTAGAGCTGGGTGTCCCCGGGAAGAAGGTAGTGTCAATTTGAGCAAAAGGAGAGCCCATTTTGCAGGAAAGACCTCAAGAACTCTTTTCTGAATAGATAAATCCTGACTGAGGGGTCAGGACAGAGGGGCGGGGGAGCCTGGCAGCCCTGTGCGGAGGCTGTTTAGACTGAAGGCTGCACCACTGTGGCTTGGGGCCTTGGCAGGTAGGTTGCTAGAACATTCTCTCGCCCCTCGATCCACCACCTTCCCCAACATTTATGGAAGCTGTCATTAGGCCACTCTTTACAAAGCAGATTAAATTTGCTCAATGGACATTTATTAAGTACCTGTATTTGAGACAGGAAAAGAAGGTAAAATTAAGCTGATTACTTAACTCCAGTATCTTTCTATTGAAAATCCCTGTGTGTAAGGAGAGAGCCATTGCTTTCTGCTTCTCAGATGTGCATTGCTGTGACGTGAGTCACGGAGAAAGACTTTGAATGCTCTGAGAACTTTCCATTGAGCAGTAGAAGTAGAGAGGAGAGAAGACACTGAACGTGCTTCTGGCCTGGACACCAGCCCCCGGGCCCTTGCGGGGCATGGCCAGTCCCCCCTCCCCCCCCACACACAGGTCACCCCCAGAGCTCTCCGCTGATCCCACCTTCCTGTTGCAAAGTTTCATTTCTCACCGCTGTTTTTTTTTCCTCAATTTTTACTACCCACAGATTCATTCTAGTTAAAAGTAGCCCCTCCTTGAAATACAAATATCTTTAACATGCCAATACAGGTATTTTACAAGTGAAAATATAAGCCACTGCCATTTGTATATATTTATTCTCGTAGTCATCATATTTTTTTGGAGTTCCTACTATGGATACATTTTAAAGGAGTTCACGTATAAAATAAGTCTAGACAGAGCAGTTCAGTGGCGACCGTAAGAACAGTGGTCACTACCATCGGGGGCTGACATTGAACCAATCACTGTGCTAAGTGATTTGCATTCACCATCTTATGTAGTCTTCACAACAACCCTTTGAGGTAAGATACAGTTAATATTTCCGCTCCCTGGACAAGAAACAGAGAGGTTACATAATTTGCCCAGATTTGCACAGCAGAGCCAGGAAGCCTTATCAGTTCAACTTCAGAGCAAAAGCTTTTCCCCAATAAGTTTTCATTTTCTCTCTAATACCTTTTACATGCAGCTATCAAGTTTAGAGACTGAGAGTTTACCCCTCAGCCCTCCCACCCTGTCCACGCCCAGACCTCACCTCTTCTTGACAGCTCTGGTGGAAGGCCCGGCTGTGGCCAGTCCACACAGAGCAGTCTCTACCTGTCTTTTCTGGTGATCTCTCCAGCCCTGAGCTGATCTGGGAAGGGCATCCTGGGGTAGGACAGGCAGCACCACAGGGAGGTGACTGGGCTGAGAAGTTAGGAGACACACGAGTCACCAGGGCTTACATCCCAGGGCTCTGTTGCCGTCATCTGCCCGGCAAAGTGGGCCAGTTGCTAACGCTGCCTTTCTCTTCCTTTCGCAGGCATGAACGCTTTGCAGTTACAGAATCTGGCCACGCTGGCGGCCGCTGCAGCTGCAGCCCAGACCTCAGCCACCACCACCAACGCAAACCCTCTGTCCACCACGAGCAGCGCCCTGGGAGCCCTCACCAGCCCTGGTAAGAGGACGTGAGAAAGGGGACCCAGGTCTGCACACACCCGGTGCCACGTGCAGGGTAGGCGTGCCCAGGCAGCCAGGGAACTTACCTGGACATCGGGGTTGGCTTGTTTCTTTATTTTTAAAGAACCAAACTTTCAATGTGTTTGTGTTCTACTTTCCAACGGGAAAAAAAGTTTTCTCTGAGAGAGTCCACCGTGCTAGTGGTTCTCACGCATTCATTTGGTTTAAAAATGTGTTGTCCACTCAATCCTTCCTAGGTCTTCACCATTATGAAGAGCTTCAATCTCTTAGTCATGCTTTTTCTCCTGTCTCTTTTTTCTTTTCTTTTTTTTAGCAATTTAAGAATTCTCTGTTAAATCTCAAAATCCCTAGCCATTGCAGTGTTACATTTCTCACCACCACCATTCTTCTCGTTTGACTTTAAAGTCCACGGTCTAGAGGGACCACATTTGTTGCTTGTTTATGGTCATGTCTGGGCTGTGTCATTTAAAGTCTTTCCTCACATATGTTGATGCCTTATTCCAAAGCAGATGCCATTTTTCTTTCACACAAGCCAGACCTAATGTGGTTGCTTGGATACCATGATTTGTTTGTTAAGAAATGTTTCGCTGGCTCCTCCTCTCTGAATTTTCTAGACCTTGATAAATGACCTCACCTCCTTCTCTGGTGGGTGGAGGAGTTGACCTGGACAATCTCCAAACTTTCTCTAACTCTGAAAACCTCATGACCCTCCACCAGATATGCCCAAAAGACTAGCTAAGTGTTGAAAAAACTTTCATGTAACAGCACGGGGTTTTCTTTGAGAAAAATAGAAAATGAAAACTGCAGCACACCGCTGACCAGCTTGCTTAAGGCTTCTGACATCAGGGAGCAAGGCAGTAGCCCTTGGTTTGTTTCTAAAGCAGCGTAAGACATTTCCCTCGGAGTGCAGTTTGGAGGGAGAAATCTAGGGGATACGTAGGAAGAGCTGGGGGATCTATCCTTAATGTGCTGTAACCTCTCATAGCAACAGCCCATAGAGCATTGGCTTCATTCTCTAAAATGTCTTTTAAAATGTACCATTCCTCTATGTGGGCCTCGTTTCCTGAAACAAATGGTATTCCTGAGAAACAACTTTGTCATTTCTTCCAACAAATTAAGTTATAGCTCTAATGCAATAAATGATACATTTGTTATTAAATAAATCATATAGTGACTCTTCTTAAGAAATAAACATTTTTGACACCATAAATACCCCTTATAAAAATAAGGATTTTTCTTAAAAACAATTTTTAAAATTAACCTCTCTGACATATCTGTTTTGTAAATCGGACTGGAAAGTATTTTCTCAAATAAGAATTTTTATCTCCCCTATGAAGGCTATGAAATGATTATATTAAACATCACACATTTTATTGTATCTTTAGTCAGAAACTGACATTTTAACTATATCTAATTGGAGAGAAAAAAAACTAAAAGTCACTCAAAATCTGAACACTTTGTTGTTTATTTAAAAATGAAGAGGATTTGCACCTTTTTTAAGAGAAAACAATATTAACTTTATTTTGTCTAAAGTAAATTTTTCTAATTTTTCCAACCTTGGAAAAATTACCTTCTCTCCCTTTTACTGAAAACTAGAGGCCTGGTGCATGAAAATTCATACACTGAAGGGGGCGTCCCTCAGCCCGGCCTGCCCCCTCTCACAGTCTGGGAGCCCTCAGGTGCGGGAGGTGACCTGGTGATCAGGGGAAGGCGACACCCCCATCACACCTCTGCTGCTGCCACTGCCGGCAGCATAAGCCTCGGCCAGCCCTGGTTACCTGAGTCTCAGGTGGCCCTGGGAAGCTGGGCAGCCGCCATCTGAGGCTTGCCTGCACCTCGGGCTGGCCCTGGGCGGCTGGGGAGCTGAGGGTGGGTCCGGCTGCACCATGCGCCTCACCTCCCCCCGACCCCTCTGGCTGGGCTGAAAGGATTGTGGGATGCAGGTGCAAGGAGCGACTGGACCACATGCCTGCCACCCCTCCAGCGGGGCTGAAAGGACTGGGGGACTCCAGCAGGGCTGAGGGGACTGGGCTCTGCCATCTTTGTGATGGTGTGATGGTCAATTTGCATATTCCTTCTTTATTAGATAGGATAACCAGCAGGAACTGGTCAAATCATTGGTAACAAGGTAGAAAAAAGAAAATTCTTTTTCTTATGAAAACTCTCTTCCTTGTATGGCAAGGAGCCATATAGCCCACAGTTTGGGTCATGGGTCCTTACATTAAACTTTGACATATTATTATAGTTATATTAAAATTATGCTGCTATTCTGACAATTAGGCTAAGGGTATGTGGCCTATTGTTTGCTTGCTAAGGGTTCATTTGACTTTATTAAAATATATTCTTCTGTCATGGTATTTGTGCTTAGTTCCAGGGAATCAAAATTAATATTCAAACATTTCATTCTTTAAAAGAATGAGAAGCTGAGCGAGAAAGCGGGTGGGAGGTGCTCCGTGTGGTAATGTGACTGATAGATAATACAGTCAGACGGTGTGAGGCACTGCCCTGGGAGCTGGGACAGAGCAGCAAGCAGAAGGGACAGTCTGTTCCCTTCTGTCTATCAACTTCCAGCCCATCAGGGTAACGGACAAGAAGCAAAAAAGTGTGTGCCCCGCACATGATGGACACACACTGTGAAGAGAGACCAGGCAGCAAGGTGGAGTGAGGAAAGGGGTTGAAAGAAGCTTTCTTTCTCTGAAAAGGTGATATTGTGACAGAAACCATAAAAAAAGAGGAGGGGAAGCCATGTTGACATCTAGGGACCAGGCATCGGGTCGAGGACTGAGCAGGGGTAAAGGCTGGGAGGCGGGAGAGAGCTTGTCATGGTCACACCCTAGCAAGGAGACCATGGTGCTGAGCAGGGTGAGAGGCGAGGTCCACATCCATGGCTCCACATCCATTCCCTCCAATGTTGCCAGGAGCACAAATATGGTATAACCTTCTTTTAAAAAGTTATTGATTTTTAGAGAGAGGAAAAGAGAGGGAGAGCTGGAAATCAAACCAGCAGTCTCTCGGACGAGACGATGTCCAACCATCTGAGCCACACTGGCCGGGGATGGTATAACTTTATTAAGATGCAGTGTACTTAGGCAACCTAGGAAGATGGCTAAAGTATTTAAGGAACTTTAACTATATTTGACCCTTTTCAGATTTTTCCTGGGGCCTTACAGAAAGGGACCCTGTGTCCTGAGATGGGTCCCCTCCCTTCCTGCCCACCCCCAGCACGGTGTCCTTCCCTTTGCTCTTAGAGCTGTCCTTCCACAGCCTGTGCTAACCAGGAATCATGGAGAGTGGCTTTTCTCCCTCCACTGAGGAATGCTTTGCATAATAGCTGAAAGTATTTCATTAGAATCCTGAAGTGTAGCAGCAGAAACGATTTAAATCTACATTTCAATTATTTTTCTTAAGTGTAACTAAAAAAAAATCTGGCGTTTAAGTGAAAGTAAATTATTTGTCTAATTTCCATCAGGGACTCTTTCAAAGTCACAGAAAACGTGGTTAGTAGAATTCATGGCTCTCCACTTCATCGGAGCAATTTCCTATGGGGAGAAAAAATGGTTGCCAAGGCCAATGTCATTGCTTATTTTCTTAAATAATAAAAAGCCAGGCTTACTATTGTTCCATGAACAGCTCCGTCAGACTGAAGTGCACCACTCCTGTACAGGCCTTGGTTTTGCCCTCTTTTTAAAGATGTCTCTTATGCGTCAGACAAATCTATCTAGAAAGGAAAGGGGCATTCAATCCCCTAAACTATTAATTCTTTTAATTGTAAATTTATCATTTCAATTTTTCCAGGAACAGTCTCCCTATAGCATTATTATAAATGATTTTAAACCATCTATGCTTTAAAACATGAAAGATTAAGCTTTAATTTTTGTTAAAAAAAAAATCCCCTTAGGCAATAAGTAGGTTCCTTTGTCTTGTGGCCTTGAAATACAAATTAAAATGTTCTAAATTGCCCATGGTTAGAATAAGTGTTTCATGCAATTATCAGATGGTAGTGAATAAAATAAGAAATTAAATCCTGAAAGAATAAAAACCAGGTAAATGCATAGTATCCCTTTATAAGTTTATCCCAGGTCTTTTGAAACCTACCTTAATCGTGTTTCTTGTCTTTCATTTTGATACTAGTGAGCCGGTGCACAGATTCGTGCACATTGAAAGGAAATTAATTAGAAGGTAGCCAGCAGGGTGGGACTGGGCTAGATGGGCTACTCGCACCCTGGAGCCAACCTCCCGCAGTCCCTCCCCGGCGTCTGTGGAGGGAGCCGGGTCCCTTCTGGCGGGTAGGATCCCTCGGCCTGGCCTGCAAGGATCACGCCGAAACCGGCTTTCTCACATCCCCAAGGGGTCCCGGAGTGCGAGAGGGCACTCTGCAAAGTTGCTGTTGTACAGGGTGTGGAACGCAAACGCAAGTGTGCAGTAAACCAGATTCCGGGCCTACAGCGCCCCAGAAGCAACATAACCTACAGCCAGAGGTGGAATCACGCGGCCCTGTGAGGAATCAGGCTCCCTCCCCTCTGGTTTTGGGGTGTGTCACCTGAGAACCACTGCTGCCAAGTCACTGCAGCTCCTGCATTGAGCGTTTGCCCCTTGGTGGTCAGTGAGCATCATAGTGACAGATCAGACAGTTGGACACTTCACATATTACCTTTTATATATATAAACTGGAGGCCCAGTGCATGAAAATTCATGCACTGGAGTGGGGGGGGGGAGGTCCTTCAGCCTGGCCTGCCCCCTCTCACAGTCCAGGAGCCCTCAGGGGCGGGAGGCGACCCGCCAATCAGGGGAAGGCGACACCCCCATCACACCTGCTGCTGCCACTGCCAGCAGCGCAAGCCTCAGCGGTCCTGGTTACCTGAGCCTCAGATGGGTTGGGGGGCTGGGGGGCTGAGGGGACTGTGGGACTTCAGAGGCAGGTGCGCGGAGCAGCTGGGCCCTCCTGGGGGTGGGCCCAGCCTTGCCATGCACCTGCCGCCCCAGCAGGGCCAAGGGGACTGGGCACCACCATCTTGTGGCTGTGGGCACCACCATCTTTGAGGGCATGGCAGTCAATTAGCATATTCCCCCTTATTGGCTGTGGCACCACCATCTTTGGGGGTGGGACAGTCAATTAGCATATTCCCTCCTTATTGGCTGTGGGTGCCACCATCTTTTGCGACAGCGTAAGGGTCAATTAGCATATTTCCTCCTTATTGGCTGTGAGCATCGCCATCTTTGTGACAGTGTGAGGGTCAATTAGCATATTCCCTCTTTATTAGATAGATAATAATTTTTCCTTTGTTTATTTCAATCTCCTATTTAATTAATTCTTGGGTCATTTCTTCTTATCCAATTTTGAACCTGTTTTGAGGAATGTGTCTGTATTGATAAAAAGAGGCAAATTGTCTTTAAGGCTTGCAGCTAGGTCATAAAGAAAGGTAATATTTGTAGATATATTGTTTTGCTTGGTAATTCTGAGAGCTTAGGTGAGAGCATTGTTATTTACCACATATGAACATTTCTTTGGCATTTTCTGTCTAAAATATAATATTGTGTTCCTATGCCACATTATTTCACTGAACTACTTCCTTTGGGTTTTGGGGGTTTTTTTATGTTTTAAAATTTTCCAAATGCTCTTTAAGTGCACTCAATCAAGTGCACACTTTGAGATAATAGATAATTTCTGTCGATAGTGTAAAGCATTTTAAAATGCTAAGGGAGCATTTTTCCATTCCCACCATTGACTTTTCAAATGGTTTTCACTTGAAATTCTAGGCAATGTTGCTTCCTCATCTTCCAGATGTTCCCTGCCTCCTTGAAAGCTGTGACAGACACAATAAAGTCCCAAGAAAAGGTGTGGCTTCCCTGGGGACGGAGGTTAAGAGTCTGGGGGTGCATTCCCGTGATTGGGGCCTCTCCCGCACTCCTCACACAGGAAGGACAGGGAGTGGCCCCTTCAGTGTGGAGAAAAGCCGCCGCCAGCTGGATGGCTGGAGGAGCAGTGAGGCATCAGAGGTTACCCTCAAACCTTCCAGTGTTCCCCGAGGCTTCCGTCCCCCTTAACTGTGCCTGCAGGGTGCCATTTGTGGGCTCGAGCCATGGAGAGAGATGGGGTCCATCCCCTGAGGTAACCCCATTTTCTAGCCTTCTGCTTTTGCAGGGCAAGCACGTCATACATTTCTGCAAACACTTACCTGATTCTGCACCTGAGCCAGAGGCCACTCCTTCCTCAGCCGCTGCACTAGGAGCTCTGAGGGCAGAGACAGAGGGGAGGCTGAAGTGTGGTGCATGGGGGAGGGGGGTACCCTTCCCTGCTACCAAAGTCCGTTCCTCATACTCCTACCAACACATTCCACACCTTCCCACTGCGGGGTAGTGCTTGAGCTTTGCCTCTCACCATCTAGAGCAGCGGTTCTCAACCTGTGGGTCACGACCCCTTTGGCAGTCGAACGACCCTTTCACAGGGGTCGCCTAAGACCATCCTGCATATCAGATATTTGCATTACGATTCATAACAGTAGCAACATTACAGTTATGAAGTAGCAATGAAAATAATTTTATGGTTGGTCACAACATGAGGAACTGTATTTAAAGGGCCAAAAGGTTGGGAACCACTGGCTAGAGCAGCCGTGGGCAAACTATGGCCTGTGGGCCGGATCCGGCCCGTTTGAAATGAATAAAACTAAAAAAAAAAAAAAAAAAAGACTGTACCCTTTTATGTAATGATGTTTACTTTGAATTTATATTAGTTCACACAATCACTCCATCCATGCTTTTGTTTCGGCCCTCTGGTCCAGTTTAAGAACCCATTGTGGCCCTCGAGTCAAAAAGTTTGCCCACCCCTAGGCTAGAGTAAGGCCTTTCAAAGCTCGGGTGGTTTATTTACTTGAATCCCCCTTGCATTTGGAACAGTACCTCGCACCCAAATAGTGTTTAATTCCATTAACAAGAGCAAAATGAAGATGTTCTCACACAAATGTTTAAAAGCCCTTTATTCATTCTAGTCCAGGGTGAATCTCTGAGCGGGAACCCCAGTCTGTCACAGTGACCTCCAGCAAAGTCAGTATCCCACCTGACACCCCCAGATTTGGTTCTCAGTAACCTAAAAATAGCCACCCCTCACAGTGAGGATTCAGGTCTGAAGAATGAATCTATAGTAATTTACATTAGAGCAGTTTTGTATTCTAATAATTTTAGGAAGATTGGCTTTCAAAATGGTCTGATGTCATGATATGGAATAAGGAAGAGTCTCATATCAAATAAAGGCATTTTATTTTCAAAAGAATCATTAACTCTTGTGTGGGCTTTGGAAAGCTCGTCCCCCAAAAGTACTCCTTAGTTATGAGAGCTTCGTGGACTTCACAGCGTCCGGGGTGCACCTCCCCATTTAACTTTTCAGGGTGTTTGTCACATACACTTCAGTGTTTATTGATTCAGGACGAGTTATCTGAACCTCCCATCATTCTCCTTAGGCCCGTCTTGTCTCATGGCTTATTTTCAAGGAAAAGAAGTAAATCTCAAAACAGTTTTCTCCGTCACTAGCTAGATGGTTCATTGTTTCATTCAGGCTGTTAAACTTAGCTATTTATTTGTGGGGTCAAATCAGTCAAATAGCTTACACCCCTACTGCTACTGAAAGAGAACTGACATCCCACTCTTCCCTCATTTCCTGAAAGTTCCAGCATTTTGTGCATTTTTTTATTTTTTGAGGTATCCACATGTTAACTCGTTCTTTATTTTCATAACTGTTAATGGAGGTTTGACATTATGTAAAATGTTCCTTAAAGTGTCACTATAGTGACTATAATTTCCCAATATATTTTTCATTCATTCAATAGTATTTATTGAGCATCTGCTATGTACCTGAGATATTCTAGGACATTTGAAACATATCAGTGGTCAAAGCTGACAAAAGTCTCTGTCCTTGTGTAGATTATATTCTAGCATTAGCTTTTTAAAAAGCATTATTTTCCTAAATCCCTACTGTAATAAAACGATTTCATTGGCCTTTAAGCATCAGCAATAACTTTTACACCCTTTGCGAACACTTTTCACAACCATTATTTTCGTGGACTTTACATTAAAAGGTTGTGTAAGACCACAGTGGGGAGAAGAGGGAGCCTTCTCTCGCTACGTTCTCCCCCTTCTGTAAACTGTACCATTTTTCTATACATTTAATGCAACAGGAGCTCTGGGAGCAGTATTAGCCATTAGGGTGTATTTGGTAAATCACAAAACAGGGAAAAGTGAGACACATGCTTGGTGCTCTGCTCTGTGGCTTCTTCAGAGAAGCATTTCATGAAAATCAAATATTTCAAAAGTTCTAGGCATTTAAACCATTTTTTTAAAAATACGCAGCAGTGGTCTGCTTTCTAGTTAATGGTTCTGTATTTGGTATTGGTCGTCCGGTTTCTAGGGTGACAATATAAAACATGCAAATCCTTCCCAAACCGAGGAGTTTTGACGGCCCCATCATGGGCTGGGCATTTTAGGGTGGAATTACCTTTAAATTTCGCTTATTCTCAAGAAAATGAGAAGTCTCTTGGTCCAAATAGAAAAGCAGCAGGTCCTCGAATTCATTCTGGCGTCTGACCTGCCAGAGGGTCCCTACCTCCTGCCCTCAGAGCACCTTTGCATGGTGGCTGGATGGCCCCTAAAGCAATGAGATGCCCTGCCCTAGGTCTCTTAATAGTCCTGAACCAATTTAGAGCTGAAGGAAGCTGAGGGGGAGGGGTGTATGGTTCATCCCACTGCGGAGCCCGCACTCAGAGTTACACAGCCCACTCCACCTCTGCCCTGAGCACTGCTTGGGTCCCGCATCCTGTGGGCGGCCATTCGTTCAGAGGGCTGACACTCCGTGCTTTGCTCTGGGCGCACTTTTTAATATCCTCAGATATTGGCTCTCATGCTTCGTGTGTGTGTGTGTGTGTGTGTGTGTGTGCGCGCGCGCACGCGCGCCTTCAGTGACTCTGGCAGCTGCGCTGTCCCAAGTGCTGGCGATTCATTGTACATATGGCCCTGCAGTCGCCTGCGCCGCGGGCAGAGCCACAGCAGGTGCCCTCGGGTTGCGCATGAGCTCAGAGGTGTGTTTTCTGTGCAGCAGGACCACTCTGTGTTGTCTCCTCCTAAAGTCTCGGTGTGGCTGTCTGTTCTAACCATGTACCACTGCTCACACTGGTACAGGCATGTGTACATTGTTTACGTGTGTTTTAGATGAGAAAGCAACAAAACTTTATTCTGGTCACAACTCCTTCGAGGTTCATGATCCAAGGCCCATGTATGACGACTCAAAAGCAGCCAAGTAGAAATGTTTCGTTCCTATGTGGTTTAATCCCATGAATTGCTATAAACTCTTTGCAGTGGCCACATACAAAAAAATAAGCAAAACACACAAAGCTGGACAGTCCAGTTGGACAGCGGAAAGTCAGGTGGGCACAAGGTGTCAGTGACGGGAGAGATTTCATCTTCAGGAAATGGGGGACATTTTTAATAGAAGGGCTGACTTGGGAGCCAAAATTATAAGATGAGGTAGGATTTCAAAAGGTAGAAACAGAGTAGGAGATAGAGAAAATGTGTCAAAGATGAAAAAAATGCAAAAAAAGAATTTAGTTGTTCCCAAAGATGAGGGTTGTGGGAAAGAATATCCATGGAAGACTCTGAAAGCCATGGCCAAGGAGCTGGGACTCTCTCGTAGGACTTTGAGCACGAGAATGTCAGTGCTGGACTTGGGTACTGAACGGACATGGGAGAACAAGAGGAAGGAGTGAAGAAGACGGAGCATGGTTAGTCTGAGGGGCCAGTGGCACAGTGTGTTCCATTAGCAGAGAGGAGGGCGGCAGAGGGAAGGTTTGTGTGGAAGCTGATTGGGCTTTGCACGTGCGAACAGGCCTTCCCTGTAAGTGCACCCAACAGGCACCTGGCTATCTGACCCTCGAGTTTATCACGGAGACCGGAGCTGAAGTAATGCATTGAGAATGAACTGCAGAGGTGAGGCAGGCCGAGTTACTCTTGGGATGGGTGAGATCGTTAAGCTAGAATCATCCAACAAAACAGAAGGGACTGGGTATTCGGTCTGGCCGTGACTCTGTCTGCTGGACAGAAGGAAGAACCAGGTGGTGGAAGGAGCTCCCAGGTAGCACAGTGTCAGGGAAACCAAGCAAGAGAACTTGGAGCAGGACTGTGCTCAAGGTGGGAGGAGAAAAGAGGTTCTGTAGTCCCTCTCACCCCCCCATCTCCCCTAACCCCAAACATAAATTTAATTCATAAATTTAAACTATGCACCGTTCTGAGTAGTAGGATGAAATTTTGCACTGTCCCTCTCCATCCTGCCTGGGACCTGAACCATCCGTTCGTCCGGTGTCTCCACACTATAATATGCCCCCCACCCTTTAGTCACTTAGTAGCCATCTCGGTCATCAGCTCAGCTGACCTGGGATCATGCTAGTGTTCAACTCACCCTTATTTTATTTCACGGTGGCCCCAGAGCCCGAGAGTAGGGATGTTGGCAGTTCAAATATGCCAAAGAGAAGTTGTAAAATGTGCATAAAGTGTGAAGAAAAAAACATAGTATGTATAGGGTTCATTCTGTCCATGGTTCCAGGCATCCACCGGGGTCTTGGAGCTTATCCCCCACAGATAAGGGGGAGGACTGTATTTGAATTTGGCATGGGGTCCATTCACCCTAACAAGTGGCCAGTTCACTACAGCGGTAGAGTAGATGCCACAGTTCCGTAGGCAATGAGACAGAAGGGATACAAGACTTATATATTTACTAGAGGCCCAGCGCGTGAAATTCGTGTACTGGTAGGGTCCTTAGCAGCTAGCAGCGGCCAGCCAGGTACTCCCTCCCTTCCCCCAGCCGCCTGCTGCCACCTCGGCCTCCCTCCCTTCCCCTGGCCGGCCCTGCCGCTGGTCAAACTCCCAGAAGAGCTCCTGGTTGAGGGAACAATTTGCATACTGGGCTTTTATTACATAGGACATATGGAATTTTCATGAAATTTGTGATTTTTGTTTAAGTCTGTAAAAGTCGGGTGAATAGGAGGAGAAAGTTTAAGATGGAGAAAACGTCAACATATTTCTGAGGTGAAGAGAAGAAGCCAGAGCAAAGGGAGAAAGGAAGAGGCTAGCAAGAGATGAAAATTGATGGACTGAAGTCGCAAGGAGGTTGGAGGTTAGAGTCAAACTCCCCTATGGAGCGGGCTGTAAGGCCCTGCAGTGTGTCTCCTGTGCTGGGTGGAGGGCTCTGCCCCAAGCTCCTGGCCAGCAGCCCCGGGCCTTGCCTTTCCAGCTCTCCTCACCATGTCCCCATCATGTCCCCACCATGTGTACACATGTTAATATGTGTGACGGGCCAGAAACCCATAGTAAATGCTGAGCAAGTGATGGGGTGGCCTTAACAGAGGGAATGCATTTGCCTCTGTGGCATGAGCAGAAGTCAGGAATGATAAGGATGTAAAAAATTTCAGACAAAGTATTTACATCACATACAGGTAAAGAATTTCAGTATCTACAAACAACCAAACCAAGTTCATACCCAGAGCAGAGCTTTAGAAAATCCTTAGCCTAAAGAACATAAGAGAGGAACTACAGTTTCATTTTCTTTCTAGAGGCTGTGGACATCTTGACCAAGAGCTGAAAGCCTATGATTTGGAGCAAATCATTTCATCTTTATTTCATTTTCTCAGTTGTGAAGTTGTTTGCTTTTACAGTGGGAAATTTGACTTGAGATTGTAGGACCAACACACCCTACTTACCAAAGGCGCAAGTGGCACTATTAGAGTAAACCGACTGAGATACCACGTGCAGGCAGGGTTGCGGTGTGGCTGTCGCCCCCTGGAGCCAGGCCCAGAGCCCAGGGGAGCTGTTGGTTCTGTGTCCGGCAGCACCTGGGGCTGCGCTGGGAGGTGGGCTGTGTGGGGGGCAGGCAGCTTACTTGGCCTGCCCTGCAGGTCACGGCCTCTCCAGTCTAGAGCTTTGCTGGACAGTCTCCCGACCCTTTGCCAACTTGGGCGTCATAGGAAGATCTGCCCCTTAGAAAGGAGTGTATACCCGTCTGGGCAGACTGCCCCTCCTCCAGGACCTCCTCAGACCAGGATGCAGACGGGTTTGGGTGCCTCCCGTGGAAGTGCATGTTTCTCACTCTCTCTGTAGAGTCTGGAGCCTGGTCACATCATCACATTCTATGGTTGTAAGGAATTGTCAAGACCTAGCCAGGTGCCTCATTCATGACCCACGTGGGGTGACGCACAGGGGTACCACCATGAGAGGTTCGAGCAGGAACTCCTGGGGAACCGGAACTATACCTCTGGATTTTTGCACTTACATGTTCTCAGCCTCATGAGGAAATCACTAACATTTTTTTTTTTCAATCTGTGTCCATGACCATCTGTTAAAGCAAACATCTGAGGTCAGCTGAGGGAAGGTTTGTACTTTTATTTATCTTGGTAAATTGCAAGCAAAATACCATTGGAAGAGAAAGTAGGTTTGATTTTTCTCTTTCCTTTGTCCCATTCTTGTTAGATCCAAATATTGAGTTTATATAAGCTGGCTTTTTCAAACTCACGGCCCAAATTTCATCTTAGTTCTTTAAGTGTCTGCCCTTTATGGGACTGGGGTGGCTGGGGGAGGCTGTTACTAAAAATAAGGTTAATTAAGGAGGTAACCAGATTTAGTGACAACTAATAAAGTAGATTTCTGTCTTAGAAAATCAGCTAGTGAGAGCTCCACCAAGCACGTGGAAATGAAAGTGACGAAAACCGTGGGACTGCTTTGGACGTTAGGAGGGTGATACTATCCACATCCATTTCTGTAGCGCTTTCTCACCTTCCAAAATGTGTATCATCGGAGAATACTGCCTTCAGAGTTCAAACACGGAGCATTTCCCCTTCCCCGTCTTCTAGAAGAGAACCAGTAATGGCTTGTGCGGCCCTGTGTTGCACCACCGCGTTGCTCGCCAGCCTCCTCGTGGCTTGGAAGTGGTGGCGTGAAAGCAGGCAATGCAGATGCTTCCGGGGCGGGGGGTGTGCCTTTTACAGGGTGTCAAGCAGTGAGATCACACCTCAGCACCTATCAGCGCCATCGGCACTGCAAACAGCCTCCTCCTACCCTGTCTCATCCCTCCGCGTCCCACCCTCCCAGTCCTCAAAAAAAAATCTTTTAGAGATGAAATAAAATGAGAGGTGTGGTTATTGTGGCATAATTAGGCCCCAGGGGAGAAGAGAAACTGTACTGTTACTGCCCTACGGTTGTGATTAGCTAATAACGATAGTGCCTGTGTCGCTGCTTAATTATTCTACGTCCTCACAGTCTTCCCTGCGCTGTTGGACTCCAGCCTCCGAGCTCGTCTGAGGCAGAACACAACCGCAGGCTCCGGTGTCCTGAAGTCTGGTTGGTTGATGCAGGCAATTTTCTGTGCTTACAGCTATTTTATGTCCTAACCCACAAAGCCACCGTGCTTGCACCATGCCATTGTTCTGTGGAAAGCGTTTAACGAATGCACCGAAGGCAGATTCTTGCTGTCTCTGTTAATGTTGTTTCATTGTTTCTTAAAAAAAAAAAAAAAAAAAAAAAACACAACTTGTGCTGTCCAGGAGAAATGGGAAGAGAGTTAATATGAGGAAATAAATGCTTTTGGTTCCTAGAAAGCACAGCCGCTTCTGGGTCGGCCTTGATGATAGACATGACCTGCAGTGAAAGACAAGGAGGAAAGGGCAGGTTCACGTAGGAAGGATGACGTAGATGAAGAAGTGGTCAGTGTGAAAGGCTGACAACCCCGAATGGCCACGTAGTTACTCTTTGTGGATCTGGGATCTGTGAATGGGTGGAGGGATCGCCGAGCTCCCCACAGTCAGCAGGCAGCCTTGCCCCCCAAGTGGGAACCATGTTCATTGCCCCACCTTCTACCTGGCCTTTACTTTGTCCCCGATTCCGGTTCAAGCAGAAGGCGGGTTATCAGGCTGGTCTTTGAACTTGGCCCTGTGCATGCTCCCGGCTCCTCCTGCGTAAGTTATGTCAGAGGCATGACGGGTCTCTCTCCCCATCCTGGTGACAAAGCTGCTATTGGCTTCATTGATTCTATTTCTTACAATACCCACCCTCTCTCTGGCATGCAAGCAAAAAGGAATGGTTTGCTGCATCTTTCACTCAGCCACAGGCTCAGTGTGCCATTAGGAGCCCTCTGGGAGGCCGTGAGGTGGAATGGGATGCCCCTCGTCCAGCTCATTCAGGCCTACAGATTGGCCTCATCCTAAGAGAAACCGGACATGGAGTCTCCAGTAGAATTTCCATCTATTCACTCAGCAGATATTTAGTGCCCACGATATGTCAGTTATTCTTGTAGGTTCTAGAAAATAAGGCAGAACTCCTGGTCTCTATAAGCTTGTCTCCTCACGGGTTTTTCTTGCATAGACGATTGTGTCATAACTTAATAACCTTACATAGTATCTTGCTCCAGGTTTCCTGCCCCCTAGCATCTGTTCCCCTTTCTTTTTAAACTTTACCTCCCCCTGCAGCCTTTCATCTCCTCTTGCCACAAACAAAATGCTCCCCACAGCCCTGGTGGAATTTGATGGCACTGCACTTGGACAGCCCTGAGACCGGGGTCCTCAGGCTTTATTGAGCCAGACACACCACAAGGGCTTGTTGAAATCAGATTCCCGGGTCCCACCACCAGAGATTTCAGTTCAGAGGTTCTGAGGTTACTTGCAGGTAACCCTGCTGCAGGAAGTCCAAGACTGTTCATTCTTTAAAAAGTGGGCTTTGATGTTAAATGGGTGCGTGGTTACTGTGCCCGCACTGTGTTCCCTGCCTCCAGCAGGCAGAGCGATTCTGACCAAGTGGCCGTCAGAGCGTCTCAGCCTCCCTGGCCCTGGGTCAGAGGGGCTCACACCACACAAGTCTGGCCTTTCTCTCGGTGATCATTTTCCCCGCGATTCGGTCATTCAGGATTTGAGCTGGGTGTGCTCAGTGGGGCGGCTGCTGTGTGCATTCCTGGGAGAGGAGAAGGCAGACGCTGCACTGTGTATTGATCAGGCTTGTGTTTGGTCTGCAGTCTCTAACTAGACCTGAGGTTTTCTCATTGTTCAGCTGTGCTGTGGGCGATGGAAATTGGAATCTTGACCCAAGTTCAGCCTTGAACCAGTAGAATTGTGCCTCTTGCAGACCTTGTTCCCCTGCCAGGAGACGCAGCCGGTGGGTGTTTGGCACTGGTAGAAACAATAAGAGCTTTTCGAAAGTGCGTTTCTTGGCCCTCCAAGGCTACCAAGCATCGCCTCAGGGCCTTCAGAACCCCATCCGTGACCATCGGAGGCCTCCGGCTTTCATATTTCACAGACGGGGGAACCTGCCTCTGAGGCAGTGGGGCCCACTTTGGAAGAATTCTAATCCGCTGACACTTCCTTTGTACTGAATCTGCCTTCTTATAGCTATCTCCCACTGATCCTCATTTTCGTCTCTTGAGCTATAAAAAAAATATCTTTCTGATGTCAAAACCTAAGACTGTCTCTTCCTTTAGTATTCTTCCTCTCTAGGCTAAATTGTACCTTTTTATCAACTGTTTCTCACTCAACTTGACTTTCAGGCCTGGACACTCTCAAAACTATACACACAGACTGAGTTTCCTGATGATCAGACTAATGAGAAAGGCTGAAAAATTTGTCATCCATGCAGCGGCCTCGCTAGGGGGGGAATGTCGAACCTTCAAGTGTTGTAAAATGATGTGAAAACAATGTCATACCTCCTTCTGAGGACAAGATAACCAGATTCTCATCCTTCAGATATGGACCCAACAAATGCTTATTGATCATCTACTAGCTATCAGACATCAGCGCCACCTCATTTGATTATTTGATTATAATGTCACTTCTCGGTGCTGAGTCACATTATTCCAGCTTGGCAGATAATTACTAACCCTCGCTAAGTCAAGCCCAAGGTTTTACAGATGAAAGGGACAAGGCAGAACAGTAGGGGTGAAATCTGAGTGACTGCAAATGCATTGCTTCTGCCAGTAAATCTCCCCAGTAGCCACAAGATATGTGCAAGGTGCAGAATAGGAATTGAAGTTCAATAACAGGATAATATTAACTCTTTGGAGCCAGACAGCTGGGTTAGATCCTGGCTGTACCACTTACAGCTGTGTGACTTTCCACACATGACCTGAGAAGATAGTTATAAAGGATTAAAGGACTAATACTCATAAAATCCTTAAAACAATGACTGGCACATGGCAAGCACTCAGTAAATATAAGTTACCATCATGCTTAGCTTTATTTCTGGCACAACTGAATTTTCTATTACTGCTCTGGCTCTCTCTCCACTTCCTCTTCCACTGACAAGGACCCTGTGATGACCTGGCCCTCCCAGATGACCCAGGATCATCCCCCATCTCTCAAACAAGCAGCACCTTTGACTTCCTCTTGGTCACGTAGTCTCGCATAGTCACGGTTCCAGAATCGGGACATGGGCATCTGTAGGGAAGGAGTCATTATTCTGCCTTCCACAGAGAACACAGCAGCACTGCTGAGCTCCCGCTCCAAGCACAGCCCCGAGGACCCACACAAGTGTAGTCTGCCTACCCAGTAACGCGCGATTGGGACAGAAAAGGGCCAGAGAGCTGGATGGCTCTGTCAGACACCCACTGGTGTCGCCTGTCCTTCCCCCACCCTGCACCCCCCCCCCCCGGGCCACTGTGGGTGTTGGGTCCTTCCTGCCCCTCCAGTCAGGTTAGTCACTACCCTCCCTCAGGGAGATCAGGGCTGGGGGGGATGTCCTCCAATTATCCATAAGCAGAGAGAGAAGTGGGGTGAGGGCCTTTCCTCTGGAAAGCTGAGGAAAAACTAAGCATGTGTCTCTGGCACACATAAACGTAAGAGGAAAATAAATGAAACTTTCTTTTAAAGTTACGAGTAGGCTTGCTTGTTACTTGGGTTGGTTTAAGAAAGTTTTCTTAACCACCCCTCCCCCACACGTTGCACATCTGGGTGGCAGGCTCTGTGTGGCCCCTCATCCAGAGCGGTGAGGAGTCCATGTCTGGGTCACGGGCTGCCAGGGAGGACCCACCCTGAAATGAATACGTGTGAAAGACCTACTGTCCTTTGTTACTGATGGGGATTCAGGAAGAGAAATACTTAAGCTGCATGGGCAAGTGCAGCTCTCAGCTCTGTCCCATCTGACAGCGGTTATCTCGCGGGCACTGGGAGCATTATTCTCTTTCCTTCCTTCCTTTCCTTTTTTCTTTGCTTTCCTTTTTTTTTTTTTTCTTTCCTTCCCTCCCTCCCCTGCTTTCTTTCCCCCTCGCAGAGCAAGGGACCTGATGGCTAAGCCACTGTCTGGGACCTGCAGTTTTGATGTGGGCCAACAAACTATAGATATATTGTTCTTCTAAGGTGCAGCTCAGCCCTGAAGAGAAAGCACTGGCCCCCACAGCAGGGTGGCTGCTTGGAGACTGCTCAGCTTAGAGTCCTTCCAGGAGTGAACTAACCTGGTCAGAGGAGCAAAGAAATTCTGTAACTAGGTCAAAGTTGGCACATCCTCACCACCAACGTCCCTTTCACCCACCAGCTCCCCTCACGAACACCCCACTGTCCCTCACACATTTCATTTTTTCATAAAAAATCACAGAACTATGTTACCATGTGAGGTAATAAAAACATGCCTTCCGGCCATCACATGACCATTTTATTCCTGGTTAGCCAGCTGGTCATAACATCTCTGGGCTGATTGGGAGTTTTAACCAGTGGTAAAACAGGCACAAAACGCAACACGTGACGAGTTAGTGCCACTCGTGAGCGGGTGAGGCGGCTCAGCTTCCCCCACTGCTCTGCTCTGGGCTGTGACCCTTCTCTCTGCAGGGAGCGGCCTTCCACGGAGAGAGTGCTGTGGGCGTTTATGATCCTACATTTATGTACCACCTTCTCCCGAAATGCTCCTTCTGTAAACAGTTTAATTGAGAAAGCAAAGGATACAGTTCTCAGTGGAGGCGAGGGAATTTTAGGTGGGCGGAATGCAATTACCCAGGCAGCACCTTGCCAGTCTGCCAACCCAGAAATAGGCAAGTGTGTGTGTTGGTGGCATTTAATTTGTCTCTCTGTTGTGTCTTGGGTCTATTGACTATTTAGTTTTGATTGAGGTTGGCCATGTGACAAATTTGATTTTTTTCTTTTGCTTTATATAAACTACTTGTTAAAAATCAAAAGGTCCTTAAAGGCATCTAGATATGCAGTCGAGATGTCTCTTCCAACTTAGACTGAAATTGGGGCAAATTTTCAGAGTCCTGTCCAAAGGTCTGAAGCACATGGCATCTTCTCACTTTAGGCAAGCTATTAGTCTCATGCTTGATTCCTCTCCTTCCTGTTCTCCCTGTCCCCATCTTTCTGCGGGGACCACCTAAGAACTGCATAATAATAAGGCAGAAAACTTTCGTTCGGTCTTGGTTCAGTGTAGCTGGTCTCCCTGAGTTTTTAAATAAATAGAAAACCAAGACATAGAGACCTGTAGTCTGCATGCTATTTCTTTATTATCTGTCCCAAGATGGGCCCAGGGAGCTACCTAGCCTCGTCCACCTTTCCCATCACCTCCAAGCCCAGGCCTCCTCTGGGATCCTATGACTTAGGTGTCTGTAATGAATTCTCTCTCCAGCTCACTGTTCACCATCAAAATTGTGACTTATCCACACAAGCACGGAGTCTGACTTTAACCCCCTCTTCCTCAGACCCGTCTGAGACAGGGAGGATGTGAGAAGTCACCCATGAAGCATGAGATGAGCCGGCTCTAATGTCATCCAGCTCCTTGTCCCTCTTGACACTGAGTGAGACTCTAGCTAGAAGTTGGTGACTGATGAGTCTGCTTCCTGCTGCTTTGATTTCTCTGGATGAGAGAGCAGCGGGCAGCCTCGTGGCCAGCGGTGCCTGCCGTGGCCTTTGTGGGAAGAGAGGCCTCATGGAGTAGCACGTGGGCTCCCCTCTGGAACTTCATGTGAGATAGAAGAGGGTCATTCAACAGGAAAACACCATTGGTTGTGTACTCATCAGTAATTGAAGGTGTTTAGACTAAAGGGGAGAAAGTCTTATCCAATTTTTTGTTGTTTTATGAAATATATGCTGTATAGGCTCAGCTCCATCTGTACCCAATAATGGAGGACCTAAAAATCCCCAAGTGGTGTCAGATACAATGCCAAGTTCATTACATGGCTTACTTTACTTAATCCTCATGCCTTTTAAGTTGGGTTTTGTGTGTTTTTTGTTTTGTTTTTCTCCACTTAAAAAAAATGAAGGAGCAGAAGCCTGGGAAGAGCAGGAAACCGTTTGAGTCCAAAGCACTCAGTTCTCACTACAACCCCACTTTGCCTCCAGTGTTGTTTTTAGAAGAGGATGATGAAATTGTAGTGTTTGTTACTTATTTAGAGCTATAGGCTCATTTTTCATTATCTCTGGGGTCAAGCTAGGGCACTTTTTCCTGTGGTCCTCAGGGATGCCCATGCTAACCAACCTCATAGATTAGACCAGTGATGGCGAACCTTTTGAGCTCGGCGTGTCAGCATTTTGAAAAACCCTAACTTAACTCTGGTGCCGTGTCACATATAGAAATTTTTTGATATTTGCAACCATAGTAAAACAGAGATTTGTATTTTTGATATTTATTTTATATATTTAAATGCCATTTAACAAAGAAAAATCAACCAAAAAAAAATGAGTTCGCCATCACTGGATTAGACGGAGGGCACAGAGGATTAGAGACTAATGAGGTCTGAAAAGTTTAAGCTGCAGAGACTAAGGTAATAAGACCCTGTCAGAGGTTTGTGTTTCCAGCAATGACATTGAATACTCCACAACAGCATCCTAACTACAGCTCCATAAAACTTTAGGAATGTAGGGTGTCCCTTCCTGATAAGCGGCTTCTCCAGGTGATTGCTCTCAGTGCTTTGGCACCCATACTTCTCCATCATTGGTGCGTGTGACAACTGAGACTGGGGGCCTTTCTGACAATAGCAGCAGCTCCCACATGTTTGTCAGACGAGTACCAGAATATCCTCACCCAGTCACCCATTAGCTCCCTTCCACACCTCATCCCAGTTTGCTTCCTGTTCATGTTCTGTGCTGTGCAGGAGTATCCCATCTTCTCACTGGGTTCCTTCCCACTCCTTTCCCTTCTCTCAGATCTAAATGAGGAGTCTGACAGAGGTAAAGAACAGAGCCTGAACTATGTAAGAGTTTTCTGACAGTCATTGTATACCTGCACTGGAGTCCTTTTTTAGCTACATTTCATCAAAACAAAAACAGATTTTCATGAAGGCATGTTAAGGTCCTTTGCAATGCAAGCAGTTGATCCAATTCTCTTTATCCAAGATTGTTAGAAAGTCTCCCATGCTTGCTGGTTGCATAGTATATATTTCCATCCTTTTACTTTCAACCCATTTGTGCCTTTGAATCTAAAGTGTGTCTCCTGTAGACGGCATAGACAGAGCTGGTTTTGGGTTTTCTTTTGTTTTTTTTAAATACCTGAGGATATTTTTTTTATTGATTTTAGAGAGGAAAAGGAGAGAGAGAGAGAGAGAGAGAGAGAGAGAGAGAGAGAGAGAGAGAGAGACACATCGATCGGTTGCCTCCCAAACACACCCCAACCACGGATCAAATCAACAACCTTTTGGTGCGTGGGATGACATTCCAATCAACCAAGCCACCCAGCCAGGACTAGTTTTTATTTTTTTAACCCAATCTGACAATCCCTGCCTTCTGGTTGGATTGTTTAATTCGTTTACATTTAGTGTTGTTATTGATATGGTTGCATTTACATGTTGCCTTTGTACTTTTTGTTTTCTGTATGTCACATGTCTTTTTGTTCCTCTATTTCACCTTTATGGCTTTATTTTTCATTAAGTAAATATTTTCTAATATAATACTTTAATTTTTTTCAATATTTTCAAATTTTACTTTCTTAGTGGTTTCCCTAGGACTTACAACAGACACCATAACTTACAGAATCTACTTCAGATTTATGCTCACTCCATGCCAGTAAAATACAGAAATCTCCTTCAGAACTCTCTCCTCCTCCCCTTGTGCTATTATTTATACACACATTACATCTGTATGCTCCAAACCCAGCAATGTATTGTCATAAATATTATTCCATAAAATCTGCTATCTTTTAAAGAAACTGAAAGAAGAAAGGGGAGCAAGTATATATCAACAGAGTTTGTTTGTAACCCTCTTATCTATCATTTTTGGTTCTCTTCGTTTCTTTTTGATTAACCGTCCGGCATAATTTCCTTACTCCAGTGTTGTCCTCACAACCGCCTTTGTGCTTTTATTGTCAAATATATTACATTTCCATATGTTACAGCCCCAACCAATGCAATTTTAGACAATTGATTTTTAAATCAGTTAAGAGAAGACAAGAGGAAAAATGCAATTACACTGTCTTTTATAATTGCATAATTACTTCATCAGTGTTTTTTGGGCTTGTTTGTTTGGGGGTTTTGTTTTTTGGGTTTTTTTGGTGTGTATATGTGTGTGTACTGTAATTACTGTCTGGAATCATTTGCTTTCAGCCCAAAGAATTTGCTTTAGTGTTTCCTGTAAGACACATCTACTAGCCACAAATTCTGTTTTTGTTCATTTAGGAATGTCATTGTTTCTCCTTTGGTTTTGGAAGATAGTTTTGCTGGATATAAGATTCTCAATTCATAGATTTTTCTTTTTAGCACTTGGAATATGCCTTCCTGCAACCTTTTGCTTCACTGTTTGTTCTGAGAAGTCAGCTGTTAATCTTATTGGAACTCCCTTATACATAAGGAGTCATTTTTTTTCTCTTGCTGATTTCAAGATTTTTATCCTTAGCTTTCAGCATTTTCACTATCACATGTCTAGGGATAGGTCTCTTTGTTTAATTCTATTTGTAGTTTGTTGACTTTTTTATATGTATAAATTAATGTTTTTTATCAAAATTAGGGACTTTTTGGTCATTGTCTCTTTGAATATTTTTTCTGTCGTTTTCTCTTCTTTTGGTACTCCCATTACATGTATGTTAGTGTGATTAATGGTGTGCCACATCTCTGAGGCTCAGTCTTCTGCCTGCTCAAATCAACTGTTGAGTCCCACAGTGAATTTTTCATTTCTGTAGTTAACTTTTCAGTTCCAGAATGTCCTTTTTGTTCATTTTAGTAATTTCCATCTCTATTATTTGATGAAACATGATCAGCACACATTTTTTAATTCTTTTTTTAATATATTTTTATTGATTTCAGAGATGAAGGGAGAGGGGAGAGATAGAGACATCAGTGATGAGAGAGAATCATTGACCAGCTGCCTCCTGCATGTCTCTCACTGAGGATCAAGCCCGCAACCTGGGCATGTGCCCTGACTGGGAATTGAACCATGACCCTCCTGGTTCATAGGTCAATGCTCAACCACTGAGCCACACCAGCTGGATCATTTTTTTTCTTTAAGCCTGGTTTCCTTTAGTTCTTTGAACATATTTATAGTAGTTGCCTGGTGTCTTTGTCTAAGTACAGTATCTAAACCCTCTCAAACAGTTTCTGTCACCTGTGTTCTTGCTGTGTCTAGATCACACTTTCTTGTTTCTTTGCACTTCCCATAATTGTTTAAAACTGGACATTTTAGGTAATATAACAATTCTGGACACTGATCTTTCTCACTCTATTTCCCCACCCCCAGACCCAATTTATTCTTGTTTGCTTATTTGCTTAGTGACTTAGCTAGACTAGTTCAAGGAGACCTATTCTACTACTGAATGTGCCTGCTGTCACTCCTCACGGGACACAGCTTTGGGTTGTAACATTCTTATGTTTCCTTTTTTTAAATGGCATGACTCTTCCAAATGGCTCTCTGACTGCCTCTCTGCCCAATTTCCCTTCTGTGGGTTGGTTTCTATTGTTATCACATCCAGCCGTTAGCCTCCACTAATTTCTAGTTGTTTGGCCCTGGTCATAAAATGCACCTGCAGCCTGATTCAGTTCCGGTCAGACCCCTGCACAGGGAGCCTCTTCAAGGCCATTGCTTGCAGCTTGCTCTGACCCCAGGAGGACTCTTCTTAGCTGCCTCTGTCTCTGGTTCTCTCTGTTAAGCCCCCAGCTGGCCTCTCACTGCTGTTATGGAGCTGTGACTCTCCTCTTAATGGCTCACCACCAAGATTTCTATTGTTGTCAACAGCACCTTAGGCTTTCATGCCAATATAAATTTGAAATCTTAAAATGCACAATTTCTTAGAAAGCTGTGACTCAATAAAACTAATTCAAGAGGAAAAATAAAAGTTGAATAATCCTCTTTATTAGAGGAATATAATCAATATTTTAAAGCCATACCATCATGAAATATCAAGTCAAGATCATTTTTACTGGCAAGTTCTACCAAACATTTAAATTATATGTATTCAATCTTTTTAAAAAAAATTCTTTATTGTTTGAAAGTATCACATATGTCTCCTTACGTATTCAGTCTTATACTGTCTCTTCCAGAGAATGGAAAAATGAGGACATTCTCCCAGTCATTTGTTAGCGAAACTAAGGACAGTACAAAAAGGTCAAATAAAGGTCGATCTTATTCATACACATAGATGAAAAATATCCTAAACAAGGTATTATCAATAACAAAGCCAAGGAAGTATTGCTAGTTTTGTAAGGTTTAATACTGTTTTGGGGTTGTAAAAGAAAAGGTCCACAGTTTTAAGAGTTCCTTACGAAATTACGTAGAAGTGAAATGTTATAAGGTCTGAGATTTGCTTTAAAATACACTTCGATTTGGGGGTTGAGTTGGCTCTCAGCTATTCTAGGATGTGGAGATGAGTTTATGCGAGTTTGTACTGCTGTTGTCTCTGCTTTTGTCTGTATTTGAAAAGATTTATAATATCAATGGACTAGAAACATTGGTTTGATTCTATGTAATTTACTTTTTAAAAGAGAAAGAAAAGATACACACATAATGAGGTGTCAGAAGCCAGTGTCGTACATGGACAGAAATATGACAAGATGGGGAATTCAACTTTTAGACATTTGCTCTGGCCTCACTCAAAAGGGATCCCAAGCCAGGCGCACTGCAAGCAGTGTTGGGTGGCCTGGGAGGCAGAGCAGGGCGTCTCCTGCCGGCAGGAACATCCAGGGTGAGGAGGAAGTTCCTGCCGGGCCAGATGGAAAGAAAGCTCCATACTCACAGCGATTTCACAGCTAGAAACAGACCACAGGTTTCATTTAGCTGTGGTTCAGGATTGAGTTTAGCCTCTGTCTTCATCAACAGGATAAAGATGATTTGTGTGAAAAGTCAGCAGATTGTAAATCTATGCAAATGAAAGATAGTTGAAATGCTATTTACAGAAGCAGTTATCCATTCCAGAATTTCTATTTTGTTCATTTTGTAATTTTTATCTCTAGTATTTGATGAAATGTTATCATTATACCTTTATTTAATTCTTTAAGCACAGTTTCATTTCGTGTTTTTTTAACATATTTATAATAGCTGCTTTATAATAGCTATAAAAAGGATAGAGAGTACAACTACTTTGGAAAATAGTTTGGTGTTGCTACAAAAAGATTTCTCATCTGACCCAGCAATCCCAGTCCTATGTGTATACAAAAGAGAACTGAAAACATGTCTACACAAAAAGTTGTACACAATACTTATAGCAGCATTATTCCCAATAGCCCAAACGTGGAAGCAACCAAAATGCCCACAGCTGGTGAAAGGATAAGCAAAGTGTGGTGTTTCCATACAATGGAATATTATTGAGCAATAAAAAGGGAGAAAGCATTGACACAGGCTACTACATGGATGAGCCTTGGAAGCATTTTGATAAGTGAAAATAGTCACAAAAGGTCACATATTTTAAGATTCCATTTATATGAAATGTTAATAGGCAAACCCATAGAGAAAGTAGATCAGTGATTTCCAGCGCTAGAAGGGTATGGGTTTCTTTTGGGAGTAATAAAAATGTTCTAGCCCAGCCAGTGTGCTCAATGGTTGACCATCAACCATGCACCAAGAGGTTGCCAGTTCAATTCCTGGTCGGGTCACATGCCCAGCCCAGGTTGCAGGTGTGCAGGAGGCAGCCAATTGATATTTTCCCCTCTCATCAATGTTTCTCTCTCTTTCCCTCTCCTCTCCTATCTCTGTAAAAATCAACTTTTTTAAATGTTCTAAAATTAGATAGTGGTGCTGGTTGTTCATTCTGTAAATATACTAAAAACCACTGAACTCTATACTTTAAAGGGGTAATTGTATGGTATGTGAATTATATTCCAATAAAGCTGTCATTTAAAAGAGATGGGGGGGGGGTCTGGTCGGGAAGCTCAGTTGGTTAGATCATCATCCCAATATACCAAGGTTGTGGGTTCGATCCCCAGTCCAAGCACATACAAGAATCAACCAGTGAATACATAAATAAGTAGAACAACAAATCGTTGGCTCTTTCTCTCTCTCTCTCTCTCTCTCTCTCTCTCTCTCTTTCCTCTTTCTTCTCCCTTCTTTCCCTCCCTCCCCCCTCTTCTCTCTAAAATCAATTTTAGAAATAAATAAATAATAAAAAGAGGTATGGGGGGGCGGGGAATGGGGGAGAAAGGGGAAGGAGAGCTTGGAGCAAAATGGTTTTCTCTCCTGTACTCCACCCTGTTTATTACCACTGCCACCAGGGTCCTGGAGTCTTCTGTCATACTCAAGAAGATGTGATTTTTATTTTTCAAAACTTCATTGAGAAAGTGCCCACTCTGCAGCAGAAACAATAAGGAAGCCAAGCGTTACCATTTTACTCCTCCACTTCTTCATTTGTTAACCTGAGGAGGAGGCTTAGAGGACTGGGGCCTTTAAAAATTGATGGACTGGAAATTAGGACACAAGAGGACTACCCATCTCTCAGGCCCCCTCTTCTCGAATTTTCCTCAACCAGCAATGAGGGTATTCACTGCACTGGCCAAATAGAGCTATGATCATTGTTTATTAATCACCAAATCTAATGGTCAAAGGTGCCACAAATACAGTCCCCTGTGTTCTCCCCACCCAATACACAAGCATGACTCCCTGGCTCCCCTTGCTGTGCGGACAGCTGACTTAACCGGGCCAGTTGGCTCTCACTCACCTTGTGCTCTCTCCCCCCATTTTCCCATCCTCCTGTTGCTTTTCAGTGGCTGCTTCAACTCCCAACTCCACTGCTGGTGCGGCCATGAACTCTTTGACCTCTCTCGGGACTCTGCAAGGACTGGCGGGAGCCACAGTTGGACTGAATAATATTAATGCACTCGCAGGTACCATAAACAGTGAGTATTTGCTGCTCTGGTGGACAGCCTTCCCCCAAATTCTCCCCAGAAAACGGTCAGCCAGAAGTGACCTAAAAAGGATACGTAACAGGGAGAACTAATACTTGGGATGGAGGAGCACATGCTTTGATAGGCAGACGCTGTCTAGGTTCATTTTGCCACAAAACTCCCAACCTCTCACCACCACCACCCCCACCACCACCCCCATTCCTTCTAATATGCAGTGGATGCGTATCCATCCATACATTTCTGGGGTTGACAGACATGTGTAGGTTTCAAGGGTTTGGTTGGGTTTGGGATTTGTTCTGTTCTTCTGAGAGGCAGTGTGCTAATAATAGAAAAATTGATGAACCAGAAATCGGGACGCACGGGTCCCGCTCCAAATCTGGTAGCAATTACTTGCAGGATCTTAGGCAAATCACTGCCCTGCTCTGAGCTTCATTTTCCCATTTGACAATCGAAAGTTCTGGATCAGATGATCTGAAAGGTGCCCTCCAGCTCTAAACCCCAAAGATTCCTGCCAGTTATGTAGAGGGGAAGCGGGGCCTTGGAACGAAGGAAGTCCAGCTGAGCGGAGCGGAGCCGCTGCATGCGAACGTGGTCTGGAGTCTTTATGAAGCCTCACGGGCTGGTTACTGAGCAGTGCAGCTCCCAAGGGCTGTTGTTCTCCCCCCACAGGTTGAGGCAGACTCTTACAGAATCACAGTTCTGAGCCGGAGAGACTCACCCACGAACTCTGGTCTCTGTGCTAAGGAGCTTATCCACGCTGGCACTTCAGACCTGGGGGCACAGTACCCACCCGCAGATCCGCACATTGCAGGCTCATGCTTGGCGTTGGCTCCTGCCCTGGGGAACAGCCCTGAGCCCACAGAGGGGCACCCTGTTTGTCTTTCCCTCAGTCTGGTCCCCGCTGGGTGCCTGAGAGCAGCCACGCCCAGCAGTTCCGTGACAGCCCAAAGATCCCGATTTGGGGATCTGGTTACCCACCGTGCAGCCCAAGCAGAAAGTTGCCCTGTTTTAAGCCATGATTCAGTAAGTGGACTGTTTTTAAAGGGTGATCGGGCAGTACAATTTTGTTAAAAAGGCAAGAAATAAAAATGCCAGTGAGTCTATACTTTCAAAGCTCAAAAAGAATACCTTGCAATTTATTTGGTGAAAAGGGGACCCAGAACTCATCCAAATGAAGGCTGTTATAATCCCGATAAGAAAATTAATCATATATTTAGAGGTAGGAAATATTCAGGTTTTAGTAACTCATTTTACTCAGATGCTCTGGGAAAGACAAACGAAAACATGAACTGAGTTTTATCTGACCAGGGGCCAAAAATGGAAGAAATGAGAAACATGTTTCCTTCCAGATACGATGGCTCTCGATGAGCAAATAGTGTATGAAGTGGTTCCCGTGCGGCAGCACAATGTTTTATTCCAGTAAAGCTGCCTCCGGCGCCCCGTCAGGAGCCCTCATGGCCTTGACTCCTGTTTCTGACCTTGTTCTGCAGACGCTCCAGCCCACTTGTCCTTGCCCTCGGTTGCAGGTGTGTGTTCGCACACAGCCCTTCATGCTGCTTCTCTTGCCCCAGGACCTAGTTCCCCTAAAACAAGGACTTTGATTTGATCGCCTGCCTGTCCTTGGTCTGCAAAGTAACAGGCCAGTGGGAGTGGCTGTCCTCCTCAGCACGTGCTCATGATACTGTGTTGTCCTTCCATCCGTGCGTCCGCCTCTCTCCGTCCTGTTGTGTTGTACCTGCTGGGATTCCCCATCGTTACCAGGGGCTAGCGAGGGACTCTGTTGAATGGCGGAGAATCTATGACTAGGTCTCGTGTGGGATCTGTGTTGTACAAATTTTGCTTCTGGCAAGGACAACAGGCTTCAGTTGTTTTGTTTTGTTTTTAATTCTTGGCCATTGGGTTAATGTAAGTGTGTGTAGCTCATGGGAAATGAAGAATGTGTCTAGTTTCAAACAACCCCTACCAGAAAGGATGAACCAGGAGAATGTTTAATTAAACCAAAAATCATGATAAAACAAAAATTCTTTCTGATTTGGGGAATGTTACTAGTGCAGGGCTATTGAACAATCCCAACAATGGCTGGGAGCTAATATTTGCTTCTTGTCTCAAATACAAAGAGAAAACCTTCTAATATATGCAGAGTGTCCCCTTTCAGACCGTTCTCCCTCAACAGATAGTATGGTGCTACCTGTCCTACCGAATAATTCTCAAAGCAGGTAGTCAAGAAACAGCTACCTGACAGAGGCAGCTTCTAAAATAGTTGGCCTCAGCTTCCCTATCAAAGAGCCAACTCTTTTCCATGGACAAAGGAGCCAAGAAGTAGGTAGATGGAATCCACACTCATCTTAGTGTAAATTTTACCCTCTTCCCTGCCAGAGGCCTCTCACCTCCCCCTTAAGTAAGTCTTGGTTAGTAGACGAGCAGCTAAAGCGAACTGAGCTTGATCTCCTTTTCCTTCCTTCATGCATTCATGAATGGAGGGGTGGGGAAACAGTACAGTACAGTAACGCTACAACCTGAAATTGTCCAGCTCAGAAGTAAGGAGTGTGGGTGATTCACTAACTGGGCTCACTTGTGGATTATTTGAGGGTTCTCCAGGCATGTTTTGTATGTTCATATCTAAACTAAGATGAAAATCTTTTTGCCCATATGTCCACCCAAGAATCTGTATCTGGTTTTATGCTTTTAAATGTGTTTTTCCTTTTTTTTTTTTTTTAAATGGCATTAAGCCTTCCAAGTGGCTTATCCATAGACTGCTTAAAATTAGGATGGTCTGATATAACCAGCCACAAATGCCTAGTGAATAGTATTTATGGAAATATTCTTTTAAAGGAGAGAAAAGAGAAGATGCATTGGGCATATTATTATTATTGTGGCTTTGTCACCTGTTATTGGCATCGTGAAATGACTGTTTTAATCTGTATCATTGGAATATACAAAGATATATGTAGTTAGATACATACACAAGCACATACAACCTCACACACACTTGTGACCATATTAACACGAGCATACATATGAATGCCACTAATTGTGCCTATTCACACTCATCTGCCCTGGTTCTAGATACTTCATACTTAAGTTCTCATTACCAGCTTGCAGCTTAGAGGGATATGCTTCAGCTACACCAAGGAAGCTTACCTCAGTAACCAAACTTCAGATCTACATTCATACATTCCTCACTTTTGCTCTATTTTTGTTTGGTATGAAACTTAGCGGAGTGGCTTGAAAATAACTATGGTTCGCTTATGGGGCTCTGCCTCTGATCCTGCATTTCAGTGCCACCTTCCTCGTGGCCACAGAGATGTCCATGCTCCTATCTATGGTGGGCCCTCTCTCATTTTCACAGATTTACTCAGTAATCTCACCGTTCCTTAGGTCTCCATCGGGTGAGAACCTTGGAGGGCAGTTAAGTTTAAAGTACTTAGTAGTCAAGATACACACTGACTTTATTGACAGGGCATTTGCAAAGGTTTCCCTGGGGGAGCTTGCCACACCTGTCATTCTGCCCCAGCCTTCGCGTCCAGCTGCCTTCCAGGGGAACCAGATTAAATGGGATGAAATGACCGATCCACTTGGCCTTTTCAAAGAAAAGCCCTATTCTTTTAAGGGGAAAAGCATTTTATTCAACTTAACCTTCTTCCAACCTGTTTCTGCTGCCCAAGTTTTTAGATGTAATCAGAGCCCAGCAGCTGAATTGGCCAGTGTTATCTTTGATATGACTATTTAATATAGAATAACATTAGATAACTGATAGGAACAACTCTGAGAAGTTGAAATCTTCCTTTGATGATCCTTCAAATTCTACCAGGTTACCTACTCTGCCTTGGGTTTTGGCAAATACAACAAAACTTCCCAGTTTTTATTTTAAATATTCTCTGCCGAAACCGGTTTGGCTCAGTGGATAGTGTGTATCCCTATTTTTTTGTTCAAAAGGATGGTTATACCATGGAGGAAAGCTGGCGAGGCCCTGACTAGTCCCCTCTTTGGCATCAACACCCCTTTTACTTGTGCCTCTTCTGCTACCTCCCTCCCCAACCCCGGCAAGTGAGGCCAGCCCTGCCTGTCTGCACACACATGGAATCGGCTGAAATAAGCAGAAACCTTCAGAAAGCAAATTTGCCCTGAGGTCAAGTCCAGAAACACAGCCAACCCCTGTGGGGTGTGGGCAGGCAGAGTGTGAGGAGGAGGCTGAAAGGTCACTGGCCTGAGCTGCAAGCTACACAAGGACTCCAGTCCTGAAACACGGTCCAGCCTTTCAGGAGCACGAAGTGCGTGCTGCTTCTGTGTTTCCGAAGGGGAAACGGCAGCGGATAATTCACCTGACCTGGCCAGCAGCAAGGGCATGTCCCAGACAGGAAGGGAGGCAGGGCACCAGTGACCGTGCCCAGTAAATCCCACCTGTGTGTCTAGAACCCCTGACGCAAAGACTACAGATCACGCACGGGAAGGCACTCCCACACGGTGATACATGGGAGGCCTGAGAGCTCAGGGTCCCTGAGCAGGCAAGGCACCGTGGACGGGTAGTGCTTTCAACCACTCCATGGGTGTCAGGGGACCTCGGAGACATTCCCTGTAGTCGAGCTTCCGTGTGCAGCCCCTATTTGTCAGGCCGCTGCGTTCCACACAGCTCTGTAGGCCACGAGGCACACCTAGACCCGTACACCTTGGGGTGTAAGTGGAGTGGCAAGTGGCTGTTCCCTCCTAGAATTTCTTCCCACCCACACAGGAGCTTGACTTCCTGGAGGGCTTAGCCCATGGCATTCCCGTCTGTCTGTATCCCTAGCACCTATTTGCAGCCTGACAAAAATGAAACCAGCAGCGCTTACCAGCTATGCACTGCTCTGCTCGAATTATTTTACAGCCTCCTCTCACCTCTCAGAAAAGCAACACTGATATTTCTTTGCATTCACACAAATACCGGCAGGTGAAGATGAAATAAGACCAAAGAGGAAACGAGAAATTACTCCCCAGCCTTTGAGCAGCCATAGGAATAGCAGGGATAGAGAAGACAAGAGGCAGTGGGGTACCTGTGATTAGTTGTTGTCTGAGGGACTGTTTAATGAAGAGGACAAACTATTTCCAAGCTCTTAGCACTAACTTGCCTGACCAAAAAAGAAAAGGGAAAAAAAGAGAGTAAACTCCCTCATAAGAAGAAATTTAAAGCAGAGTGAGCAGGACCTCTGCTGGCCACAGCTTTTTAGCTTTGTTCACATTCTAGATCTGCTTGACTTCCTTTTCAGTAGGCTTGTTCCATTCTCATTTCTTTCGGGCTCTCCTGGCCACTCCACCCACCCCAGTCCTGTCTGTACTTGGTGACATCACCCAGGGCCCAGTTCTGTCTCCTCAAACCTCCAGGAAGAATACTAGACCTGAGACACTATGAGATTCCCCTGCTTAAAGCGGTGGTCTCATTCACATCTTGCATGTAGTTCTTTTCATTGAAGAGATGAAGTTGAAAAAATAACCAACTCGCGTGGAGTAAGGAGAACATTCCCCACCTCTGCTTCCCAGGGGTGGCAGGAAAAACACTCTGACGGGAGTGTCAAGGTGATGCTGGCCTTGGATTCCTCTATATAATTTCTAAACATTCCTTATCTTAGTTCTCTGTTCTCACTGGACTTCTTACCAACTTTTTTCACAGTCATCTTTGCTGTTTCATAGCCTTAATCAATAACCCTAATTCCTTTAAGGTTTTCATTGTTTTCAGTGAGTTCTTCCCAGAAACAGATCCTTAAAAAAAAAAAAAAAAAGTATTAATCGTAAAAGGAACTAGAGGCAATTATGATGTCACCTCTTCCATTTCCTGAGTTCATATGGAAGTTAACACTCTATAAAGTCTTGCTTGTTTTGACTCAGTATTCAGGGAAAATGTGACACAGTCAGCAACCATAATAGAGCAAAAGAGCAGCCAGGATACAAGGAGAAAAAATGAAAAAGGGTGCTGGCCAGCCTCCAGTTCACATCGGTGACTAGCCAAGACCCAGCCCGCGGACACGGTGCCACTTCAGTTGACTGAAAAACGTGACACAGAAGCTCTTTTCCTTGGCAGAAGCCCCAGTTACATGGGCACTGGCTCATATTCGTGTGTGCATATTCTGTCTGTCTATGTGCTGCTGAAAACAAACAGCCCCATTCCACGCCCCGCCTCTCACCCTGGAATAAGCAGCTTCGGCCTCTGCAGTGAGGGGAGGGCCCGCCCTCCTTCCTGTGCCTTAGTTCTTCATCAGCCAGCCCGTTCCTAGGCTCCTCGCCCTGACCACTCTCTCCTGCTCTTCAGGAAAGTCAGTTCACGGAACTGCCAACCCGCTGGTGTGCTGAGTACAGAGCTTGTCTGCTGTGGCACTTCCTCACCAGACAGCTGACAGGAGAAAAGTTGTATTTCTTCCTTTTCTCCTCAGCCTCCTGGTCCTCAAAGAGCACAGTAAATGCATTTAAGTGTACAGATGTATCAGGTCTCTGCCAGTAATGTTTTTTTACCTGCTTCTAAGCTCTAAGAAACAGAGGTTTTATTTCAAAAAGATAACCCCAGTACTTGCCAGTAGCACCCTGCATGGAATTAACATGTGCTGTGTCGCTGTAGCACCTCAGTGAACGTTGATCACAGGCCTAGGGAGAGAGGGACATCATTGCTCGGGGGGGGGGGGGGGGGGTTGTTCCCTGTTGTTGTTTGTTTGTGTTTTTACCGTTATTGTGAGCTGTGACTTCATAGTTTCATTTTAATTTCATGTTGGTTTCGTTGGTGTGCTAGCTGCATGCTCTTGCTGTTGTATTGTGTCAAATGATTCTCTAACTTCCTTTGGAAAGCACTAATGAAAAGTGCTATTTCTCTTCTCTATTGTTGGGTTTTTTGTAAAGTTGCTCAAATGCTCTCAGGTATGGCGGCTCTGAATGGAGGACTTGGCGCCACGGGCTTGACGAATGGCACAGCAGGCACCATGGACGCCCTCACCCAGGCCTACTCAGGGATTCAGCAGTACGCAGCCGCGGCACTGCCCACTCTGTACAGCCAGAGCTTGCTGCAGCAGCAGAGCGCAGCGGGCAGCCAGAAGGAAGGTACGTGCCGCCCTCGGCCCAGGGCAAGGCCTGGTGTGGCCAGCCCAATGGGCAGCTTTCACCTTCACAGCATGTTTTCAAAGACATTAGACTGAGCCAGTATCATAGAGAAAGCCATTGTTTTATTTCTGTTATTTGTGTCTTTTTTTTTTCAAGAAACCTGACAAACCTAAACCATTTGGTTTGATCTTCTTTCCTGTTCAGTCTTATATTTCGTTTATCTTTTGATTTAACTTTTCATCTACTTCTTAACATGGATTTCTCACCCACTGTGTGTTTTTACACCATTACTTAGTAGTTGCTGCCATCAAACATTGCCAGGAACCCCCTCTCCCAAACCAGCATTACTTCCTCCCCCTTACACGAAACTCTTCCTCAGTGGGCAGGATGAAGTGCTCCAGTCCTGTGGGTGGAGCACTGTCCAGCCAGTCCTGGGTTCTCAGCCACACATGCTCTTACTAGGAGTAGGTGGTGGTTTCCAGGTTAATGATAAATCCACTGTTGGGATCGACTCTGTCTTTAATTGGGGGTCTTCTGGGAAAGCAAATAAGTGATGGATTACCTTGCTTCCCTGCCAGTAAAGCAAAATGAATGCCAGGAAGTTAAAGTTCAGAATAAAGTAAGGCTAATTATGAAATAGTTAATGAGCTAGTTGAAAAATAGTAAGAGCTTGTCTCTTTCTCTTCCTTCCTTTTGGTTTCTCCTTCCTTAATTGAAGTTGTTTTAAAAGCAGAATCTTCAACATTGCATTCATTCACTTTCTGACTTGTTAAGAATCCTGTATAATAAAACCCTAATATGCAAATCGACCAAACAACCAGAATGACCGGTGGCTATGATGCGCACTGACCACCAGGGGGCAGACACTCAACGCAGGAGCTGCCCCCTGGTGGTCAGTGCGCTCCCACAGGGGAGCACCGCTCAGTCAGAAGCCGGGCTGGCGAGCGCAGCGGCAGAAGCGGGAGTCTCCCCCGCCTCCACAGCAGCGCTAAGAAGCAGTGAGCCCGTGGGCGGTAAGGAGTGAGGGGTCCCGGACTGCAAGAACGTGCAGGCCAGGCTGAGGGACCCCCTCCCCCCAATGCACGAATGTCATGCACCGGGCCTCTAGTATAGAATAAGAAGCTAGAATGGGGAAATATTGTGGACGTTTTTTAAAGTTTCTTTCCCTTCTCCTTTACCCTCACCCCATAATTCCACACTGGTTTTGTCTAATTACTTCGACTTTAAACATGGCATTCTATCATAAAGAAATAGAATAGTTTTACTTTACAAACTTGTGAATTTTAAAGGGGACACAGTTTTAAAGATACTCGTATGTAAAAAAAAGGGGGGGAAGGGTGTCTATTATAAATAACAGATTGTTTAAAATAAAAGGTTTGTGAAAATCTAAGTTACTTTTCATTATTTCAACGTTCTCTTTACTCCTAGTTGTGGCTGCTATTGTAGATTTTTTAACGCATACACAGCCGTTCAGACAACTATTTCCCCAGGTGTGTGGAGATGCTATGTCATAGATACACAACTTCACAGAGAAAAACTCATTTTTGAGGTCCCTTTGTCTGGAGTCTGACTACAATGGTGACAAATAAGGGCAGCAGGAGGTCCTGTAAGGTAATGACTTCCTCAGAAGAGACCACGTCCTTCTGGCGTTGGAGTTACCCCTCCATTACCCAGCAGTGTCTCTCAGTAAACTGTAGACCCCACGTTGCTGGGAAAATGTCACCAGAAGACTCAAAACCTCGTGGGTTAAGGATAAAGTCTGGACCCTGAAATAACATCTCCTCAGCTGCTTTACCCCGGCCCTGCCCCAAATTTAGTCCCTACCTTGAGTTGTCAGGATTGCTTGTACAGTAGCAAACCCTCTGAGATTAATGTAAAATAGTTCGAAATGATGGTTGCCAAATGCAAATTACATACATTTAGGTATTTAGGCTACCAGTGGCATGGTGTAGGATTTTCTGTTTTTTTGTTGATGGTGTTTTTTGTAGTTATTTTTAATCACTTCTCATCTTTTTATACCTTCTGTATAAAAAGATCCTCTTCTCCTCCTAGCTAACATGAACTCAAGAAATATAAACCATCTTAATATTAGTTTAACTAAAATATAATACAAAAGACAAGTTATAATGGGAAGGGAAAGAATCTCATTATATAGAGTTTTAGATTTGCTACTACATGGTTCTGTCCTTTTTTCAGGAGACTTGCAAGTCAGCTTGATGTTTAGTCATGTGTCCTGGTGCATGTTAGCCCACAGGAACACATGTGCAGCATATGGTTTAAAATCTTCTGAAGGGTTATGGCATCCCTCTTGATCTAAATCCAGCAAAGCTGACCACCTTTCCCACCTAAATACCCTCTGGCCTCTTTCATACCTTCCCAAGCTTGCAGGAGGCAAATCTCTCTCTCTCACACACACACACACACACACACACACACCAAGTAGGAAGACCTTCTGACACCCAACAGGAAGCCAGTGGTCTGATAGAAACCCCCAGGGCTTTATAGAAGTGCCGTATGAGAACCACAAACATGAATAACAACCAGCTGAGAGCAACAGTATAACACTCAAAAAAAATATATTTTGTTATTGACCATTGGCGTCTATGGCAGTAGCTGCCTTTCTTGCACCCAAGAGAGGTTTTCCTTGTTGTCAACTTTTTTTTTTTCATTTTAGTGTTAACAGTGTTGATGGGAAAAAATGGGGTGGGGGGGTCTGTAGTAGGAGATGGTGGCACTTTTGAGAAAGTGATGACTAAGAAGACAAGCCTCCTTGGGTTGACCTGTCTTCATTTTTTTCTTGGGCCCCTGTCTGGCAGGAAGGGACACATTCAGACTGTGGCGCAGCCTAGCATCCCAGGATTGTGCACATAGACAGTAAATTTGCACTTTTCTCCCCAAGCTTCAGGAGGTGAGATGACCTCACAATTCAGATTAGGTACCATTAGTCCTCATCTGTGAGTTTGGGTCTTTTATTTGAAAGGAACATCCAGATGTGCCCATATGTATACTGCAAAGGATGGGTGTGGCAGAGCGCATTCAGAACACTCTTTTCCAGTGTTTTGGTTCTACATCTATTCACAGTTTGCATTTTTAAGAGTTTTCTTAACCCAGGAAACATTTGGGGATCAAAGCCTGCAGCTGTGTCCCTTCACACCCAGACTGCCTCCTTTGCCCTGGGGGGATGTGTCCCCGGAAATGTGAGTGATGCCACAAATAAACTGGTCATGCTGACACTTAAGGAAGAAGTTCTCGTGTCCAGCTTCAGAAATGTGCTTCAAGAAGGTTTCCAGCGAAAAGCTCCTTTGTTAGAACACCCACTTTATGAAATTTTTTGTAGAAAGAAACTGGTTTAACTTTTCTTTGCAAAGATATTCATTCCTTTTTTCTTTTTTTTTTTTGTACAGAGTTCTTTTACCCCATTTATATTTCTTTGACTCATTCCCATGGACTCCCTCCCCCACTGCAGCCTATTCCCTGGGCTTCTCAGTGGGGCCGCCAGTCCTGGGTCCTCTCCTGGGAATGCCAGTTAAGGTTCCGTGAACCAACTGCAGAGGTTACTTCACCAATTTTATGAACTCCTTTCCCTCCCAGACACCATGACTAGAGGCATCCCACTTGGGGCCTCTCCAGACCCTCTGGGAAAGAATGTGCCACTAGCCCCAGCACCCTTTGAGCTGGAAAGCATTCTTGCCTATTATATATTAGAAGATAATTACCTTCTATCAGATCATTTGGATTCTCTCCTTTCTCCTCTTTTGCTCTTTTTAACCCTCAGATAGTTTTTGTGTAGGCAGCTAGAGAGGTGGGAGAATGAAATGGAAAGAACCTCTCCAGCCAGTACAGCTCACATCTTCCTCACGCTGCCACTGTTTCTTGTATTTGTAGGAAGTGGTAGTTGAGAGTCAAGAGCCTGGCTTAGCTTAGTCTTTGACTCACTGCTGCAATTCATGCATTCATTTCCAAGGCTAATTCCCAGTGGTATAATTCCTATCACAGTTGTGAAACTCTAGCTACCTATTTTTCCCTGCCTTGACTCATTGCCAGTCATTTCTAATAAAGATGATTATTAGACTGTGTGTTAAGAGATTTGGCAAATCAAAACTGGATGGATAATTAGGTAAATGATTGAGAAATTCAAGCAGCATTACTGCTATATCCATTATTCTCAATTGCTGCAATTTGCTTAGAATGCACAGGACACTCTCTCCCCTAAGAGACACTCTATACATACAGCCAAGCACGGCCACCCAAGCAAAACCCGTGCCTGTGTTCTCCTCCCCCCCTCTATCCATGTCTGCCACCTTCACCCTATGAAGGGATTGAAATATTGCTCATGTGCAGTAAGAAAATGTGACCCACAGAAGATTATAGGTGAAAAGGAAGCTATTATTAACCAGCATTTCTGAGGAAATGATGAAAAGCTGGAGGATGTCTGCTTTCCTAAAAGACACATCAGCACATGATATTTCACCCATCCATTCCGTACTCTTTCAGTATGAGGGGAAGCGAATGCTTAGCCTGCCTGTTACTAAGACACTCCTAAGAGGAGGCGGTGGGAACTAAGAAGCGAAGAATACCTTACTCTGATTTTTGTTTCCTCTTTAGGTCCAGAGGGTGCAAACCTCTTTATTTACCACCTTCCACAGGAGTTTGGAGACCAGGACATTCTGCAGATGTTCATGCCTTTTGGAAATGTTATCTCTGCTAAAGTCTTCATTGACAAACAGACCAATCTGAGCAAGTGCTTTGGTATGCAAAAGAAACCAAGCTAGACTGTTATAGCACACCCCCAAGTGAGGAGTCATGGGAAGGAAGGTGTAAATGGCAAATATTTTAGAAGTCAGGATAGAGCCTTCCCTGTGTGGTGGTGTTTTCTGGGTCTCTGGATCCATGTAAGCAGAGTTGGAAAAGTTGTTTCATTAGAGAGAGACACACATAGACAGAAGAGAGAGAGAGAGAGAGAGAGAGAGAGAGAGAGAGAGAGAGAGAGAGAGAGAGAGAGAGAGCGCGCAGAAAGGGCTGTAGAAAAAGGAAGGATCTAGGAAAGTAAACCAAATGCCCATCCATACCTTAGGTAATGTTGTATACTGTACTATGGATATATCTTGCTACATATGTCTACTAGTTGGTCATTGCAGACCAACAGCAGTTTCTTTAAACCTCATAGACTGAACCACAAACTCTGCCCAGTGGGAATACGTTAATGACTTGCAGTTTAGGCTGTCCTGGGACAGAATGGCACTATGGCCACCTTACTACTAGTTCCTCACCCTGCCAGGTGCGATGTCACTGAGCCACTGTGGATGCAGGTGACACTGCACCGGGACCTGCTGTTCTGCACCTCAGTTCACTGCACGCAGGTGCACACCTCGTCCCAGGAGCCGAGTGCTCCGGCCGCCCCCACGTGTGGCAACAGCAGCACAGGGGTGGGGGGCTGGCTGACGTAGCTCGTGATCACAGGAAGCACCGTGTTGTGCTGGGATTCTGGAGCCAGAAGTCGGGATGCCGGGATCTGCAGACACTGCCTGGACGGATGCAGAGCATGCAGGTGCCGGCGCCGAGGACACGGGGAGACTCGGCTGGCTCCTCGGCTGCTGGCTGCCATGCCCTCCGTCCTCAGGCAGCCCAGAGTTTGCCTCCCCAGGCGGTCTTTGCCCCGAGAGAGGACGGCACTAATGCTTCACGCCAGGAGGAGAGCACTCATTACATTATTGCTTGTTTCTTTTTTTTCAAATCCTTGTAGTCCCCAGAGGAGTTAGAGGCCAGAATGTTCAGAGTCTCTATTACTCACGTGAGAAGTTCTGGCCCAGTTTGAGAAAGAACATTAGCTTGAGTCGCCCCTCCAATTAACTAATTCGTGTTGGTAGTAGGTATTAACAGGAACATAAAGTAAAGTAGAATACCTATGGGCCAGTGGAAATACAAATAATATTCTATGGTATAAAGAAAAACTCCAAAGGTTGGGGGTTCTCAGACAGCCAAAACTCAAACTTAGTATCTGGCCAACTAATGGGCAACCAGAATGCTTTGGCTTCTAAATCTCCATTATCATAGCATCTTTCTAATCTCTGTGCTACTGCCCAGGAAGGTCTGAAGCTTCTGTTGTTAGGGGAATTAGTATGTCAACCACTTCAGTCAGTTTTTACCCAAGTGGAAGGCTGTCAGCCTGAACCCATTACCCCACGCGGCAAGCGTGTGAACCCTGTAATGGTTCAGGAGACCGGGAAATGGAAGTGAGTTGTTACACAGGGTGAGTTTCATAACGAGCTTACCTTTGGGAGCTTCCCTGCACAGGTTTGAGCCAGACTTTTAGATTCCTCGTCACCAGACAATATCCTGGGTTTATCTGGAGATTGGAAAGGGATTGAGCTTCGTGGTTTGATTTTGAGAAAATACTGCTTTTAAAAGAGCTTATGTCACAGCCCACAAGCTACTTAACCAGTGTGTTCATAATAATGCAAGTTATAGAAATGAGTATCAGCAGACAATTGTATTAGTATAATGGATGGTGTTTTCAATTTTTATTAAAAGACATAGCATCCCATACTGAGGTTTCTCAGTGGGTCAGTTTAATTTCTTGGGGAACCAGGTTTGCTAGTCATAAGGTAGGACCCTATTTTTCATCCTAACCTCTTGGCCATGTTTTGTTATCCATTCCACCCTTGACCCATTCCCATTCTTCAATCATCTTGCTACTTCCTGATGAAAACTCATAGGGCAAGGAGAATATCTGAGCAATTGTCTTAGATTCAAGATCACATTTATTGGGAATTAGATTTCAAAAAATGTTAACCACCATTTTGTGATATAGCCTGCCTTCTACTCATGTTTGTCAGCTAAGAACTCTGCTCAAGATGTATTTATTTCCTTTTCTTCCTCCTCTAGTGTGTGAAGGAATTTTCTCTTTAACTTTAAACTTTAATAGTAGGTATATGGAGAAGCTTAACACATTAAGCGCCCTGTCAGTCACCAGTGACTGACACTATACTTTCTGTCCAGAAGACAAAACAGGCTGGGTGCTTAACGTGTTAATATAGAACCGTCTGAACAGCTGATGTTCAGAACCGAAATGCAACTAGTATGAGAGCTTCCTTTCACTACCAAAAGTAAGTAGGGACTATACAAGCTCAACACTTTTGCATAGGCATTAACTAAAGAAACCATTGCGGCACCACCACACCTGCCCTCTCCCCTCCCTGGTGCTAGAACAAACTGTATGATCAGAATTGTTTCCTAATCTTTACAGAGCATCATCAGTTTTTCAAAAGCATGCCCTTTCTCTTTTTTCTTTTCTTTTTCTTCTTTTTTTTTTTTTTTTTTTTGGCAGTGTTGAAACAGAGGATGCTGGGAACTATGTTAGGATGGTTGTTAAGCCCTGAGCTGTTTAGACTGTTTATTTTCCAAGACTCCTGGGAATACAAGGGCAGCAATTTCCATTCTGTTGAACTCAGTGGAGCTTTGAAAATGGAAGTTAAGACAAGGAGAAAGGCCCAGCATTTCCCCTGGTTGCCGAGGTGCCTCTCAGTAATAATTCTACAATGTTAAAAATCAAGTGTAAGTTATTCTAGACTAGAGTTAACTCACTGAACCCTTCCTGTAGCCAAACAGGTGTAGGCTCTGTGACATGGATGAACTAGAATGAAAGCTGGCTGGGGTGTCGGGCAGCACACCCCGTTAGCCGGCCCTTCCCTTAATTATCCTGCCTTTTAGGCTCTACCTGGTTGGGACACGGGGGCCTCTGGGCCTCCCAGCCCCGCATGTTTATACTTCTTATCTGAGCAGCACTTACGTTCCCGGGGTTCTTGCAGAAGGATTCCAAGGGACTTTAAACACAAGTGGATTTGGCTGAAATCAGTAAGCAAAGAGACTAAATTTACTCAAACATCTGAGTTGGAGATTAGCTTCCTGCAGAGGGGTTTTCTCATCAAACCCAATTACCCATCCAGCTCGCTTTTTCACGGCTTTTCAGTGGCAATTTCCAATGTTGCCCCTAAAACATGCCCTGTTCACCATGGGATTGGCCCATGTAACCCACCAATTGCAGTTACACTGTGCAGGGGGCCCCGACCCCCCTTCTCTAGGCACCGCCTCTCCATCTTGATTTCTGCCTCCCTTCCCCTTCTGTTTTCCAGGTTTTGTTAGCTACGACAATCCAGTGTCCGCACAGGCTGCTATCCAGGCTATGAATGGCTTTCAGATTGGCATGAAACGCTTGAAGGTCCAGCTGAAGCGCTCCAAAAACGACAGCAAACCTTACTGATCCTAACCCCAGAGGCCCCTGCTCTTGTTTTAGCTTTCTTAGGGTAAGTCCCACGAGCCAGCCTGTTCTCACAGGGAAGGCAGAGGAGGACCACATTGCCAACTTTTACCAAGAGAGACGGTTATTTTTACAATAAGGCCTCCATTTCCCCCTCCCACCCCCAATCCAGTTCGCCATATTTCAACTTGGGCTACCTTGTTTCTATGAGTAAACTCCTCCAGTTGTGCCACTGTATTCTCCTTTGTTTTGCAATTTGAATCTCCACTTTTTTTTTTTTTGCTTTTTTTTTTTTTTAAAGGAAAACATACATACACAAATAAATGACATCTTGATCATTTAAAAGGCAAACAAAGGCTAATGTGCAATTCTAACTCAGAGACCCCCTGGTGCCCTGAGAGCACTGCCTGGAGAATTCACCCCCTCCTGTCCTGTTTATCCCTAGGAGGGCACCAGCTGTTTAGAGGTCAAGGTGGTGGCCTAGAGCAAGAGAAAAGCCAGGAGACGCACTTAAAACAATACAAACGTCTTTCCACTACATTTGGTTTGTTTTAATAAGTAGGAATTTATTTTAGGGTTCAAAGAAACATGACATTTATTGGTCAGGTTATTACACTGGTTGTCTATTTTGTTATTGTTTTATTTTAGTTTTTAGAAAGGATTAATGTAAAAAAGATTTAGAGATCTGTTTCTTAAAGCTACAGGGTTTAAAAATAAAATAACAATGAATGAAAATACTTGATGTTTCTTGAAAGATAAATTTAATAATAAATAATACATAAATAATACATAAATAAAAAAGAAAGCCACAGGCCTGTAAATTTTATTTGTAAAAAAAGCATTTCTATTTTTGTACAAAATTTTTACTGCCTCAGAAATAATGGAAGTTATTTATTGCCTATTGTTAACTTATTGGGTACCTAAAGAGCAGTTCTCTGTGCTAGTTAGATCCTTCTGAAGTAGTCTCTAAAGGAATCGTTCTAGGAATGGGTTTTTTTTTCACCGTTGAACCCTAGGCCTGAAGTTCATGCTTTATCCTCTTGTTGTTTGTATCTGTCTGATTATTTTGTTTGTAACTTCCATTATCTAGTTTGCAGTTCAGTTGTCTGACTTTCCCCTTATGTTACATTTGTTGAAACTGGATCCTCCAGTCCCTTGCCAGCCCCTCACCCCAAAACACTGGGAATCCATCCCCTCTCCCTCTCCGGATGGATTCTCTTGGGGTTCCATTGTGCTGTGATAAAGATTGTTAAAGAAATGCAAATTATGTGGATGGCTAGTAGGCTCCCTAATGACCTAAGATTTGCATTAGTTTTTCTCCTGCACCCTTAAGAGTGATTTTGTTGCTGCTGCGTAGACTCTGTGTAACTTTTTCCTCTCCCTTGTTTTCTCCCTAGACATCTTCATGCCTGTTAGTTCACCGTTTGCCTAGCATGTCCCTGTGGCGTCTCAAAAAAAAGTTTCATCGTCCCGTCATTGTTTCTGATGTCTTTCTGACCTCACATCATATTTGGTTCTCCTACTGACCTTTGATCTAGTTTGACCTTTGAAATTTGCATGTGACCTCATCTAGCTATGAATTCTGGGAAGTCAATGTGAAAAACATTGCTGCATTCATGCAAGACTGAAATTTATTATTAGAAAAAATAATTATAGAAAAAAACCTGTGGCAAAATGTTTTTCTTATTTTTTTTTTTCTTTTCATAAAACAGACTTGAAAGTATTATACAGGGATTGGCATTCTTCCCGGTCACTGGTAACAATAGCAATATGTGTCCAGGGACACAGAATGTTGGTTTCTAACAGACTACTTCCAAAAACAGTTTGAGAAAAAAACTGTCTGATTTTAAGTCTCTAGAGGTCTGTAATAGTTTTTACATTTTTCAGGCAGTGTAAAGTTTTTTGATAAGGCCATTTTAGGTGGCTCACTTTCTCATTAAGATATATATATAGAACCACTTTTTGTAGATTAGTATAAGAAAAATATTTACCCTGTTTTGGGGCAAATGCTACCTATTTGTGTCACCTTTTGCTGAACTGACTCACAGTTAGACAATCCATGGTTTAATGCACATGAAATTACCTATATTTTATACTGTTTCAATGTACAGGAGAAAGGTTACTGTAAACTGTGTTGCGTTGGTGCTTCTGTGAATTAAGTTGTGGTTTCATCATGAGTCTTATGGTCTTAATGTTCTTTGTTGATAAGACAAGTTTAGAATTGATTTACTTAAAAAAGAATTTCAAAAAAAAAGTTGTTTGCTTAAAAAAAAAAAATTTCATGTGAGGGGGGGGAAAAAAAACTATTCCAGAATAAGTTTTGTGTTGGCTTGTAAAGCATTGATGTCATTTTTTTTTTATTGTGGACTATTTAGATGTGTTTGTGTTCAGCAAAATGTGATTTTTTTTTCTTTTAAAGAAAAAAAGTGAAAATATATAGTGCCAAATTCCAAAGGTACTTCCTTCCTAGAGCTTCAGTGTGTTTCTTGTGAGAAGTAATTTGATAACATGGGTATTTTATTATGTGTTTTGTATAAATCCCTAATATTTAAAAAACAAAAAACAGAAAAAAAAGAGGTTAAAAAGTTTGTTAACTTGCTATCCTGTGGTCTTGTTGCCTGAAATTGTTAATGTTTGTTATTTCTCTATGATGTTTTTTGTAAGACATTGTATAAGTGCCCATGTCTCACTTTTTTAACCACTCTGCACATCAATGCTGTGATGGCAACCTCACAATGTATTTTCTTCATAATATATGGAAACCTCTAAGGTGAGAAAGTTTTGAACTTTTAACCCTTTCTACCCAGAGCTATCTGGAATGTTGATAACTTTTATACTGTCATTTAGTTTGTTTTGGGGTGATTCTAATTTGGATTTTTCCCCCCTACATATATCTTCTCTGAGTTGTTTTTGTCTTTACTACTTTTTTATCCTTTGGTTGAGATCCAAAAGAAAAAAACTCCACAAGGCAAATCTGCAGGAAAAATATATAAGTATCTTTAACCCTCTCTGCTTTTTTCCCCCCTTCACCATTTTGGGTTTTTTTACTTCTGATTATTTCTGGTCATTTTTTTAAAAAGAATTCTTAATGTGCTGCTAGAATTCCTTCTGTTTAAAAACAGTTTATTAAGTAAACCTTCTGAGAGGGATGGTGGGTAGATTCAGCACCTAACTAAACCTTCAATTCTGTATGCTATTGAGATCAGATGTAGTGGTATGTTCCAGTTAAGGATTTTTCATATACCTTCCAGATAAATGATGTGGTAATGGGGTAGTTTTTTGAGGTACTTTTGCTTTTGTTTCCTAAATACTCCTAATTAATATTTCTAATCAGCCATTGTGCTGGGGATTTCTCTGACTCCGTGGGCACCTCTGATAAGCAAGGTGTCTGGAGTTAGTTGAGAGTCCTTTCCCCTTCATATGTGTCTAATTTTTTAATTGAATGCATGTACTGACCACTTAAGTAAAACTCAGTTCTCTATCCCAGTTACTGACCAAATACCCAGCATCAGTTCCTGCTGCCACTTTTTAAAGTGCCATGTTACTTTGACTTTTACTTCACGTAAACAGATCTCCTTGCTGGCCTGACAAAGCCCAGTGTCCTCCCAGCAGCCCCAATACAAACTCCTGCTCTCCTGAAAGCGGGCCCTGGAAGCTTCTTTGTCTCTAACGGAGTTCAGAAACTGCTGGCTCCCTGTCCTTCCTCCTTTTCCCACTCACCACCCCACTTGGTTTAATCTGTGTGTGGATGTGATAGCCCAGGGATGGAAAGGACTAGCCTCTAATGATGCAAAAAAAAAAAAAAAAAGTTTCCTTCTTACGGCACGTGCACTTATAATGACGTGATTTGTATTATCCTCACACGTGTTTACTACTGCTGGGGCCTTCCTTCATCCTTTGAGGGCTATTTTGTACTTCCTGCAGCAATCAGCTGAAACAAAAGTTATCACACACGTCTCTCTCGCGTATAGTATGTGGTGGTGTGTACACACATGCGTAGGAACACAAGAGAACACCATCTGAACTTCTTAGATTCGTTCTGAATCTCTTCATGTACCAGTCTCTACAGAGATCTCAAAACCGTTTTTTCCGATTTCTTCACTGAAGCAAACTGCCCTCCCCCTGCCCGCCTCTCTTTTCGCCCACCTGCACCTCCCCCGGGGGAATGGAGTGCAGCTGACCAGAGGCTCAGGGTGGGCCCTTTGAGTTGAGTGTTTCTTATTTTTGCAGGCAACTAAGACACACGGAGTGGGAAAGTCCGTTCTTCCTGGGTTATTGGGGGTATTTTTGGCATGTTTCATTGTTCAGAAGATAACCCTCCTCAGAGACAAGTTGTTCTTTTAGTCACTTTATCTTTTAATAACAAAAGGGAAAAGCTGCAAGGGTGCAAGGGCCTGTGCCAGAAGGAAAACACACAGCGAAACTGCTTTTTTAAAAATCGAGTGTAGAGAACAGTCATTTTTAAACTAAATTAGAGAATTGTGATCCAACGGCAGTCCTTAAGGCGGAACAAGTTCATCTTTCTTTCACCGTAGGGGTTCTAATTCTTTGGCTTGTGCTACTCTGGACTCATTTTACTGTTGTTTTTATTATTATCTTAAGTGCTAATTAACAAGAAGAAATAAAATTTTAAAAAAACCTGTAGTTTCATTACCTTTTTGAATAATGTCATACAAAAAATGTATTTGTGTTTTTTTGTGCTGTGAGAATTGTTGTTTGTAGATTAATATCATTTTGTTTAGAATTACAAAATAGTTTTTAAATATTGTCTGAGAAAAGCCAAAGTTAATGCAACCTAGTGGAAACTGTAAGACCATTGAGTATTGTTTGTTTTATTGATGCATTTGGATTTTGTTGTTTGATGGAATTTGAGCCAAAAAAAAAAAAAAATGCAGGCTTTCCTATTTCTACAATTGATTGTACTTATTATGCATTTTGTACCAGTGGAACTTTTTATACTGGAGATTAAAAAAATGGAAATTTTTGTGGCTTACTCTAGTGGGCCCCCTGACAATGACTGATTTCAAGTTTGATTTCTGGTTGATAGAAAGAAAGTTGGTTTTCTTTTGAGAATTAAAAACTTTGGCTTGATTTCTTTTTTCCCTTTGCTTATATCTAGAATTAGAATTTTGTCTTAAAATACAGCGGTAAGTTTCACTTTTTATTCTGTATTGTGCAGTTACACAATAAGGTAATTAGATTTAGAAGTACTCAGTCACTTTAAGTGGATAAATGTATTAGTTAAAACTTTAGGGGTTTGCTTTTTGCTGTTTAGATCAAAGTTTTTTCTGATTCTTCTGTCCTCATTGTGAACATAACCGTGTAGTTGAAACAAACTTATTTTTGTAACGTATGTTATTGTGTGATGCAGTTTTTTGCTTCTGTCTCCAATATTAAACCATTTTCCTAATACTTGTTTCTCTCTCTGCGTGTTGTATTGTTGGTAGTCATTATATGTTGGTGATACATCTACACACCTCACTGTTTCACGTATCTGTTTTTTTCTCTATGTTGTGTAAAAAGATACAGTCGATTCCACCTAAGTGAATATCTGATTTGGGGGAAGGAGAAACTGCACACCAGCCACCTCTGGTTTACGTCCAATGGCCATTCTAACCACTGCTTCCACGATTTACACTGATGTCTGTGATTCACCTACATAACTGCCTACACATTTGCCAAGACCTTATATTCTGACCGCACTGGGAAATGTCACCTCTTCTATCCTCTTCTGACCTCTCTCCCTCTATCATGGGTGTGTGTATGCAGTTCTTCTTCTTGTTGTTCTTTTCCAGGGAGAGGAAGAGGGAGGGAGAGATAGAAACATCGAAGAGAGAGAATCATTGATTGGCTGCCTCCTGCATGCCCCCTGCTGGGTATTGAGCCCACAACCCAGGCATGCGCCCTGACCAGGAATCAAACTATGACCTCCTAGTACCTAGTTCATAGTGGATGCTCAACCACTGAGCCACGCAGTCTGGGCTATATGCAGTTCTTAACATTCATTTCAAACTGCTGCTGCTTTGCTGCATAACCTGAAGAAACTTCAGAAGAGAGGCAGTAGAACTTCTACCTACCCACAGGTCCAAAGGCATAACATTATAGCCATATTCTTCTTAGAAACTAATCACATTTTTAAAAGAGGTGAGCTCTCGAGGGCAGAAAAAATAAACTTACTTGGTGAATAGAAGATGTGAAAAGAGTTAAGTCTGTGTGTTGTGTCAACCAAGAGAAAGAGAGAGAGAGAAAAGTAATTTAAATGATGTATGTTTAAGAGTTAATTGAATCCAGGAGCAACTTTAATCATTAAAACTAATAAGGAAAGAAATATATCCCAGAGCTCAAATGGAAGCTCTGCTCAGTGGGTGGGGTGGGAGGGGGAGGAGGTCAAGTTCCTCAGGCTTCAGTCTTCATAATCCATGGCCCCTTTCCAAATGACAGCCAAGAATGTCCCGTGCACCTGCACACTCCCTCCTGAAGGAAGGAATGCTTTTTAAAGCCTTGTCCCCTCGCTAGCACCCCAACCCCAGTTATCAGAAAGAGAACTAAAGAGTAAACTAGTCCTTGCATGCCCTCTAACTGAAGCCACAGGCCCTCTGCCCCGTCCTGCCCACCTCTCATGCTCAGGAATCTGATTGCTCTCCAAGTGCTCTTAAAAGATTCCATGATGTTCGCTCCCTGTCGTTGCCCTCCCTCCACCGTCTCAGACGCACAAGCTCTGTCTGACTCCGGCCCCCAGCACCAGGAGCCTTCCTCTGGCTGCCAAGCAGACGCTCCGTGCAGGTGCTCAGGCCTTTCGCCTGGCTTCTGCAGCCCTGTCAGCCCTAGATTGTCTTTTCTAGTTGACTCAACAACCGAGGGGCCTGGTAATGTGGGAGAAAAAAGGCTCTTTCCTCCATAGGCCAAACCCTCAGTGACTTGCAGCAGCTCCAAACCTGCACAGATGGGAGCTGACTTCCTGCCATTACTTCTATTGTAAATCTCGTCTTAGCCTTCATCAGTTTGCCTCTGAAAAGCCACAGTTACATTAGTGGTAAAAGATGGCTAAGGGTGTGGTTTTTGTTTCCTTTTTTTGCTGGGGGGGGGGGGGGGGCTGTGAAGGAGGGGAGAAAGGGAATTAGGTAAAGAGGGTGAGCAAGTGTTTATTTTTTAAATATGTAAGAATATATATATATATATATATATATATATATATATATATATATATATATATATATTCTCCACCATTTAGCACAAGGCAAATACTCATGCTAAGTAAAAGAAGGGAAAGACAAAGCCAGTTTTTTGTTGTTCTGAAAAAACAGCAAAAACAGTAATTCTCCAAAAGGGACAAAAATGCTAGTTTCCTTAAGCACTCTTGACTACTGCTTAAATTCATACTTATTTGATTCTGTAAAACACCGCCGCAGTGTTAGCAAGGTGCATGCACGGCCCACCTTGGGAAATTACAGAGCTGTCCATGTTCACCTTGCTGGTGGAAGCCACAGGCCTGCCCAGCCCACAGCAGTTAGTTATGAGCAGTCCATGGTCTGGGACTCTTAGCTGGCAGGCTAGGGAACACAGTGAGCATAAACGGACTGTGAATCGTTCCTGATAAGTGAATAAAAAATTGTGACCAAGCAATCAGCTTATTCACTTATCAGGAATCGACTGTTCTGCTAATGCGCTGTTTCTGTTTTTCATCTCTGTTGTAGTTCACTATTTTTGCTGTGTTCTGTTCTCTCCTCTCATGCTTGGGCAAAATCACTGGGAATAGTATCTTCATATGACCATAAAGCGTTTATATCGAGTGAAAGTGATATCTTAACAAAATCTATGCACTTGCTATCAGGAACACAATACTGGATGTGTCTTATATATATTGAACTATATAGTACTCGATTTCTTAAATAAAGCTTAAGAAAGGACTGTTGTGTGTAATGTTAATGTGATTATTTTTCAAAGCAGTGTTTCTAAGGGGCATTTTTGTCCTTTTCAGTCTTGAGTGATACAGGATATTTTTCATTAAAATTATATCACTGGCTTTATGACTTAATGTTCAATAAATTGACTTTGGAATCAAAATGGAGTGGGGGGAGTTCTTCCGAGCACACTTGAGCAAGAGACAACTGGAAAACCATCCCCTTCCAGGTGTCCATGGAATGTCTCTACCCAGGGCGCTGCGGGTGGCAGAACAGGGCAATCCTTCCTGCCCAAAGGCTTCTGGAAAGCATCCAGCATCTGCCCTAACCTAGAAACTGCCCAACTGCCTTTATGGCTATTCCCTCTTGAGGCTCCGAAGAAAGAAAAAGAAAGACATACCCGAGAATAATGCTGGTGTGCATTGATGCTTTTCCAAAACGACTGACACTAAAACTAGCCCCTGCCGGGGAGCAGTGGCGGGTCTATTCAGGATGCAGGGCGACGGAAAGCAAGAGGAGATGTTTGATCATTCAGGATAAGAAGGGTAAAATTTCAAAGTGATATGAGAGAGACATCCTAAAACAGTTGCAAAGCTTAAATGGGAGGCCTGCTGCTTGGCCCTTTGAAGGAATATTTTTGAAATTTTTCCTACAGGCCATAAGTTGGCACAGAATGGCATTTTATGTTGGATTTATTTAGCTGTGAGGTTTTAGATTTGTTTTTCTTGCTTAATGTTTGATTCTAAGAAAAAAAATCCTAAACTGCTATTTGCAAAATGGCACCAGCATCCTAATCCTTCACAAAATAAATCTTAGTTACCCCTGGTAATGAGGGACAGAGTATGATTAATGAAAAGCCACAGAAGATCTCCCAGTCTCTACCTCTTCCCACCCCAAACTTCCTACTGACAGATTTGTCGACAGAAACAAAGACTAGTGAAACTGATCACAAAAAGAGCAAAAGGTAGCAAAATCAAAAGGTCTAGAAAGACTGCATTGCTGGAGCCATGCAGCTTGGGATTGGGGGAGAGGTTTAAAAAAAAAAAAAAAAAAGCTTAACATTCTGGAAACCGCTGGTCTACATGCGCAGAGCCCCAGTGCTGAAGCGCTGGCTGCACATGGAGGTGCCTAGGAAATACTCTCTTCATAGCTTTGCCCTGAGCAGCAGTCACACAGCTAGAAAGCATCCTCGCTTTTAAACAAAACACATCCGAGGCAATAATGTGTAGGGGAGCACGGAGCCTCGGTCAGGGAACAAACAGTGAAAACCCACATATTCCCGTCACAGCCTGCAGACCCAGCTCAGAGGGACAGCTTGAGGGCCTGTCAGGTGGGACCCGCTTTGAGGTAAATACATTTCTTTTAGCCCTTCTCTACAGGGCAGCAAGACAGCCTGGTACCTTCTACCTGCCTACATCCAGAGCATTTTTTAACTAAAAAATAAATATATTAATATACATTAAATATGTTATATATTAAATACATAAATATAAAAGACATATTGTGTTCTGCAACTGGTCAATTACAGTTAAAGTCCCAGGTAAGACGCTGCAGTTTTGAGACATTGGATGATGCTTCCATCACAAAGCTGGTCTTAAAAATACAGAAGGCACTTAAGAGCATTTCTGGTGAGTCACACTGCCTGTTTAAATGCCAACTCTACTACTAATTACCCGTGTAGCCTCTCTGTGCCTTAATTTCCTCACTGGCAAAATGGAGGTTAAAAATACCTAATGCCTATTGCATGAGGTTGTTATAAGGATTAGCTAAGCCTAGATATAGAAAACACTTAGACCAGGACCATCACCTTGTAAGCACTCAGTACATTCAGCCAGTTGGTAGCAGTGATAGTATCTACTGACATGGTCAACTAAGCTCCCCTCTGCCGGCCTCGTCTCTTTCTATCTCCTCCCAGGGGTCCTCTCAGCCATCCACAGGGAGCCCCATGGCCCTCCCTCAGTTCCTTGGACAACTAGGGACAAGGATCAACCAGAAACCACACCTCCTCCAGCAGAGATCTCTGCACTAACAAGTTCCAGGGCAGGCTCTTCCCCTCAGGAGAAATTATACGCTGAAGACATTCCCACCTTACAGGCTAGCACACCCACACAGTCCTGCCCTACGCCGTGAGGCCTAACAACTAACTCCATTCTCAGAAAGGGAAACTGATTACTCACTCTACTCCATCCCTGCTTCCTACATCTAAGTATGACACTGAGCCATCTCTTTTCCAGAAGAAATGCCTGGCTATCCATTTGTGTCCTAAATGGCAAAATCACCTGGAGATTTGCCTGTAACAAGCCTGTAGGTTCTATGCCCTCCCGAGGCCAAGCTGTGTCCTCAGCAGCAACCTGAACTGATACACCTTTGATCACCTTGGGAAGAGCAGTGATCAGGGCTCAGAAGCCTAGATGTAGCCAAGCAGTGAACTCTGTAGACCAGTGGTCGCCAACCGGTGGTCCGCAGACCACTGGTGGTCCGTGAGGTCCGAAAGGTTGGCAACCGCTGCCACCACCCCCATCTTCACCGCCCCCAATTTAGCCAAAGGCACTCTCCTTATTTTATTTATTGGTGGTCCATGTAGAATTTAAAAAGACAGTTTTGCTACTAAACACACAAAGATTTCAAACCACTACTTCAGAAGAGGGTATCTGAGAGAAGCTCACCAGTACCTAAGCTTTGTGATAAACATTTATTGTCTTTGGAGTCATCCTCTTCTGCCCTTGTCTCTCTATCCCTGCTATATCCCCATAGTTCTTTGTCTGCAATGCATCATAACATTCACTCTTAATTGTGCACTGTTTACATCCTTCCTTATGTCTGTCTCCCAAGCCAGACTGTGAGCTCTGAAGAAAGTGACTGTGTCTCATTCATCGCTGTATCCCCAGTGTCACACAATGCCTATAGTCAGTGTTCAAAATATTGGATGGGTGGGTGGATGGATGGAGGGGTGAATATAGCAGGCGATCTTGCTGGAGCTCAAGAAAAATATGCCTTATTACATGGACAACTCAGGAAATATCTGGAGAGAGAGGTCTGCTTATGGGATGGGATGAAGATGGTAGAAATAAGAGGCAAAAGTCAGGAGCCACTATGGGAGACCTGGACACAGATAAGGATGAGGAATAACATTATTTTGTTTATGAGTCCCCAAATTCAGCTTCTGACGTGTTGCTACAGAGCTAATCACCTACTGGGTCCCAAATGGAAGAATATTCCTGCTACCCTGGTGTAGCTACATTTTTTACCTTCTCAGCAACATTTTAGAGATAGGGAATCCCTAGATGGATGTGTGACATCTAAGAGACCAGAAAAGCCACATAAATAAGTACAAATCAGTAGAAAATAATGAATAAAGGCATCTGATTCTAAGGCATTCCTGAGAAGCAGGTAACTCCCTTTAACCTTCACTTCCAGCTGCAGCTATTTATCCTGCCAAGTTAGTACCTGGAGCAGGATGGGGCCCAGACCATCCCACAAGCAGAAAAATATAACCAAGTCTTTAGAACAGCCTTGCTCCAGGCCTCCAGGAAATGTCCCAATTTGTCAATAACTACCTTAGGGACAATGCATAATCTACTCATCATTCATTTGTTCAAAAGACAGGTATTAAACAGCGTGTCATGCAAAGCACTCTGTAGGAGCTGGGAGTGCAAAGAGAAGTACTACAGGATCCTGCCTCCAGGATTTTGCCATAATTAGCATGAATCTGCCAAGTAAGAAGAAACCCTTCAAACCACTAAAAATGGATGATCCAGACAAACCCCTCTCTCCCCACAGCAAACACTATATCACCATGGTACCCACACGAGATTATATACTAAAGATTCACAAAGAGATGGAAACTCTTTCAGACTTTCTAGTCCTTGGCTGAGCTCAATGCTACTCGGACACAGTGTCTACCTGGCTAGAGCTTAAAGGTCTTTCTGAGGGGAGAATCTATAATAACAAAAGCATAATATGCTAAGTAGACCAGACGTCCTTCAGGACGTCCTTCCTTCTAGACAAAGCCGCAGCAGGTGGGGGCCAAGGCAGAGGCTGCAGAGGCCCCCTGGCCACAGTGGTGGCAGGGCAGGGGGGTATGGGGGGGCCAGGACCAAGGCCCTTGCATGAATTTCATGCATTGGGCCTCTAGTTAAACAGAATGGTTAATGGGGGCAGGAGAGCCGGTCCTGAGGTTTTCTCCATGCCAATGTCTCTACCAAGGGCAGAGCTGAGCAAAGTGGCCCTCTGTACTCTAATCATGTCTCCCAACTAGCCAGCTATGTATGGCACATTCTTACCAGTCTACAGAATGTGTTCCATACAATCTTTAAAAACTATGACCCAGCCTGGCCAGCATGGCTCAGTGGTTGAGCATTGACTTATGAACCAGGACATCATGGTTCTATTCCGGGTCAGGGCACATGCCCGGGTTGGGGGCTCAATCCCCTGCTGGGGTCCAACCCCAGCAGGTCCAGGGGTTCCCAAAGGCGTAGATGGAGTCGGCGAAGAAGGAATGACACGGAGACAGCGTTCAGTTGATCAGCAGCCTAGACAGGATCTCCAGCCAAGTTCTGGTCTCGATCTCCAGAGAGGTTCTGCTTCGGATCTCCAGCGAGGTTCTGTAGCCATGTTCCCTAGCTAGGTTCTTCAGCCAGGTTCTGTCCAGGTTCTCCAGCCAGGTTCAGTCACCAGGTTCTCTTGCCAATTTCTGTAGTCAGGTTCAGTCCAGGATCTTTTGCCATGCTCTCTCCAGCGAAGTTCTTCTGTCTCTAGAGAACGTTCTGTGTAGGTTCTGTGCCTAGGTTCTGTCTCCTAAGTTCTGTCTCTTTCTGTCTTGTTACAACTGTATTTATACCAGTTGATTCAATCCTATCAATCTCTATTACAAAGGTTAGGGCGTTTCTTATCTCCATTCCAGGGAGTAAAGATTATGTAGCTTAAGCATGATTGTTCGTAGTTAAAATGATTAATTACCCGCCTGGCACTTAGTTGAGGGGTTTTATTCCCTCCCTAACTTCAGGGGAAAATCCCTACCTGGGGAAACAACCTTTCTTGGAGAGGAGACCTTGGTTAAAAC